>NC_090446.1:733602000-736102000 GCF_031143425.1 Pleurodeles waltl
TGGAGCATGTTAGCCTTCATAACTTACAAACCTCTAAATTAATATTTATCTGTAGAACATTTATGGTGCATCTCAGTGGTGTGCTTGTGATATGTCGTTCATGGCACACTCAGCAGCAAGTGCTCTACGTACTGACCTACCGCGCTCACTCGTGGTGCAACGTACATGTATGTTTCCCTTTTTCAAAAGCACCCCTTTCTCTAAGATTGTGGGAGTTAGGCACTCATTTTATCAAAGAGTTTTGAGGTTTTTTTTTTTTTTTTTTTTTTTAAACATGTGGGTATGGCTTTCTCACAGCAGCAGGCGCACAAACACAGCTATCTCATTCCGTGGTGGTGCAGTGTAGATGTAGGTTTATCTTTTTTTTTAATTTTTTTTAGAAAGCACAGCTTTCCTTCAAGAACGTGGGTGTGGAAAAAAACAAAACGCCACTTTATTATATATTTCAGACCATGTATACATGTGGATTGTTAGTAGGAGAAGTTTTACGGAAATGCTGCTCACTTTCTAACACAATCAAAGAACAAGTATCTTACCTGTGGTAATGCCTTATCTGGTAGAGACGTTCTAGTTGCAGATTCCTTACCTTAGAATTTCCCCCTCGGCATCAGTCTGGATCTGGAGCTTTTTCTCGAGCAGTACTCCTGCACACCATCAGGTGGCGCCAGTCTGCATCATGAGCGTCAGATATGACGTTGCAGGACCTATAGAGGCGCCATCCCAGCGCACAGTTTCACGACTTTCCATGCCAGAAGCACAAAACCTGAAGAACACCGACCATTGGTGCATCAAAACCAGGGCCTCAAAAGGGAAGTCCGTGTCTTTAGAAATCAGTTTGCAGCGCGATAAGGAATCTGCAACAAGAATATGCTTCCACCAGGTAAGGCAGCACCAAAGGTAAGTAACTTGTTAATTTAATAGAGACTTTTAGTTGCTGATGCCTTACCTTAGAATAGATACCCAAGCAATACCATACCCGAAGTTGTGTCTGCGAACCAAGACCATACCAGAAGTCCTGCAGGACTGAGCGGGTAAAGTACCCGTCGCTTCAGACGGGACTGTCCAGGCAGTAGTGCTTCGTGAATGTGTGCAGTGAAGCTCCCATTGCTGCCTGACAGAAGTCCAGGAATGGAACTCTGCGTGCCGACACAGTGGTCGCTATGGTAGAGTGAGCACGCAAACCCACCAGGGGTTGCTTTTTTAGCCAATGTGTAGCACATTTCAAGGCGAAGGCATCAAGAGATGGTCCTCTTCTGCACTACCCGATCTTTCTTCACGCCCACATACCCAACAGTTTTGATCAAGCACCTGGAACTCTTTGGTACGATCAAGGTAAAACACCAGTGCTCTTTTTGGGTCCAGGCAGTGGAGTGTCTCCTCTTCCTTAGATGGGAGGATAGTGTAAAAAGTAGGCAAGGAATGCATTGGCCTACATGAAAGGGTGTGACAACAGGGAAGTCCTGGTGCAAAGCACCACTTTGTCAGGATAGATGGAATGGTACGGTGGCTTAGATGACAATGCCTGCAGCTCACTCATCCTGCGGGCAGATGTAATAGCCACAAGGAAGGCTGTTTTAAAGTCAGAAGACAGAGGACAATTATGGAGCAGTTCAAAAGGAGCACACATCGAGAAAGGACCAAATTCAAATCCCATTGGAGCATTATGAATGGTGATGGAGGAAACATATGGTTAAGACCCTTAAGGAATGTACAGACTATAGGAGACTTAAAGAGGGCTGGTCAGGTAATCTCAGAAACGCAGAGACAGCTGACAACCCCTGAGGGTGCCCAAAGTAGAGCCCTGCTGGGCTAAGGAAAGTATAAAGAGGAGGACTTCGGAAAGAGGGGGAAAAATGGGGTCTACAGACTTGTCTGTGCACCATGCCACAGATTTACTCCATCGACAGACGTATACCATTTTAGAGGAGGGGTGCTTCACTGCCAATCTAAAGTTACAGACTTTGGGTGGAAGGTCAAAAGCTGTCAACTGCCGCTGCTCAATCTCCACACAAGAAGGCACAGACTGGACAGGTTTGGGTGGACAACCCTCCCCTGCTGCAGCAACAGAAGATCTTCCCAAAGTGGCAGTCTGATCATAGGATTGATGTCCAAGCTCAGTAGTTTGGGATACTAGAGACTCCATGCCCAGCCCAGAACCACTTGGACCCAGTGGTTCTTGATCTTGAGAACTCTGGGCAGACAGGGCTATGGGTGGAAAGGTGTACAGGAGGCCCAAGCGCCACTTGAGATGAAAAGATTTGCAGAGTGAGAGCCACCTTGGAAACTACAACACGCAAAACTGCTGACATTGCATGTTGTCTATACAAGCGAACAGATCTAACCAAGGCTATCACCACTGCTGAAAGATCTTACAACACCTCCTGGTGGAGATGTTATTTGTGATCGACCAGGCATTGTCGGGTGAGTTCGTCTGCTGTGATGTTCAGAGAGCCCACCAGATTGTTGAGCCACCAAGGAAATGACCAGATGTTACAGCCATGTCCAGAGGAGCAGAGCCTCCTGACGAAGTGTCCACAACCCCACCCCACTTGCTGCAGAACCACATGGCAGTGGTGTTGTCCATGAACACCTGCTCTACTTTCCCTTCGAGAAAGTGGAAGCATTTCTTTCCATGCTAGTCTCATCGCCCGGAGCTCCAAAAGACTGATGTGGAGCCTGGACTGTGCCGTAGACCAGATGCCTCTGATCACCACCTCTCCCATGTGGCCACCCCATCCCAGGAGTGACGCAGCGCTCACTACTGTCAGATCTGGTTGGGGGAAGGGAACGGGATCTGCCTCTGACCCAACTGCAGTTCAAGAGCCACCACTGCATATCTTGAGCAAATCCCCTGATTCTGCCCCCACTGGAACTTCAGGTCCCACTGCAGAGCCTGCATATGCCATTTGGCAAGTGTTGCCATTAGCCAATCATCGAGGTAGGGGGAAAACTAAAATCCCTGACCCATGCAGAGGAGCTGTGACCACTGCCATCACCTAGGTGAACACCCGAGGGGCGCTGCTAAGGCCAAAGGAGAGCACTTTCAAATGAAAACACTTGTGGCCTACCGTGAACCACGAGTACCATCTGTGGGCAGGTAGGACAGGAATATGGAAATAGGTATCCTGCAAGACCAACTCTACCATTCATTCTCCTGGGTCCAGAGCAGATAGAACTTGAGCCAGAGTGAGCATTCTGATCTTCTCCTTTCTAAGGAAAGGGACTGAGGAACTGAAGGTCCAGGATAAAGCATAGGCCCTTGCCTTTTTTGGGCACCAAGCTACTTCGAAATGTAAACTTCGCTTCATCCCTCCTGTCATCAACAGCATCGGGGAAGAATGGCCCGGGCCTCCTCCAGGACCTGTGGCAGCACCTGTGCAACCATGTCCCATAAAGTATGGGTGTAGCAGCCCAAAAGGTATGCAGTCTTCAGAGACCCCAATGCCAGGCTGGAAGAAGAAAACCTCTTCCCAAGCTGGTCCACCCTCTTGGATTCTCTATCCAAGGGTGTGGAAGGGAATGTGCCTGGGGAACGTGGAGACTTGGATAACCAAGCTCTCAGGGGGTCGGTGTTATGTTCGGAACACTGGGCCATCTGGAGCTAGTCTATGGCAGCATGCAATCGTCCTGTTGACAAGAGCCCCTGTGCAGGGTTTGGACAAGGTTCCCAGCAAGACATCAGTGAGGGCTTCATTAAAGGGCAAAAGGGGTTCAGAAATAGAAGCCCCAGGCTTAAGCACCTCAGTCAGGAGGTTAGTCCTGACTGCCAACAAAGGCAGCTCGAGGCCCAGGTCCTCAGCTGCTGTCCACACCACCACCGAGTAGAACACTCCCTTTTCCATAGAAATGGTAGGGGAAGAAAGCATACCAGTGTTAGGGGAAGTGTTAAGACCACTGGCCTTAGCCAGGTCCATGTGTCAGTCCATGGGATTAATACTGGCCTTGTGTGGCATCCTTGAAGCACCAGGAGTGCCAACACTCAAAATATTTGACAAAAAAAAGTTTAAAAAAATGTAACAAATATTAAAGTAAAAAACAAAAGTCAAAGTGACTGAGGGGTAGCTCATCTTCAGACCAACCAGCGCAGAAAGAAAAGAACTGACAGCCCGCCAGGTGGTGCCTAAATAGGTCCGGTGCTGTCATATCCAGTGTGGCAGACTGACGCTGAGCCGACCAACTGCACCCAACCGCACGCAAGGGTACACTGCTCGAGAAAAATCTCTAGATCCGGACAGGCACCTGGGGAAACTCTATGGTAAGAAATAAGCAACTAGAAGTCTATCAGATTACATAATTTAAAATGTTCCTAAAAATGGATTGCAAAATAGAATAAAAATGTTAAAAGTGCAAACCTGAATGCTATTGGAGCCCTTTATATATGTATATTGGTTACTTTACTCAATGCTGCGAGACTTAAAAACTAACAAATATCTTAATGTTTCACAAAACAAGTAGCTAGCAAACTGTACAACATTTACAGTAAGATTTAGGGTCGTTGCCAAATGCCACCTCAAATCATTAAATGCCAAATGATAACATTTTTTCAAGAAACTTACAGCAACCCTAACCAGTCTGCTCAGACATGTATAGAAGCCCCTAAACTGTTTCTGAACAGGAGCAGTTTTCACCATGGCGACCTAGGCACCACAACCTAGAGAAGGGGTGGGAGGTGCTCAATTACATTTATCAGTTTCTTAGCAGTCAGGCTAAGCAGAAAAGCTTTCCAAATGAGTTTCTCCGTGAAGCAATTCTGAAACATTTCATTTAACAAGAGTTTCCTCGGTGCGAAAATCTAGTATTTGAAAATGCACAGCCGCAATAATTGCTACTGAACGTATTGTAAAGCCAATCACTAAGGACAAAAAGCATCACTTTATTGAAAGCAATGTGGACCACACAGCTACATTACAAGCAACCTGCAAACAGCAGCACGGAATTAAGTATTCAAACACCTGCTTTCGAGTTACTTCATGCGTTGACCGGACAGTTTTACTTCCATGCTTTTTACAAGCATGCTTTGTACGTTCAAGCAATACACCATTAAAAATTGACGGTGAAGCACATAGTAAGGAGTGGATTTTCAAATAAGTTTATTTTTATAGAAGGAATGCAATACAAGCTAGAAAATGAAGCGTACATCAGCACATTTTATCAACTAAGTGACAAGCCCTTTACTGTGTTAAAGGAACAGGGCATTTGCTTTCTAAAAATTAAGTCAAAGTAAAAGCCATGGGTCACTTTGAATGCAGTTTGTTATGCTGTCAATTACTTCGACAGAGCACAGGACGTGGCCTCTGTATTAGGCTAGTATTTTAAAACGGGTTTCATGCGGATAGATACATAAGGATATAATTTTTAAAAAGCACCCAGTACCAGAAGACATTGTCATGCTATGGCACTGGGTACAGTATTTGTCAGAGTTCATAACAAAACGTTGGTCTAAGATTTCAATTTCCAGTGTTTGGTGAGACGAAACCAGTCAAAAAGGTAATCAATTCAAAATGTAGAACCCCAATAAAACCAGTGGAATACCCACTTTTGAATTACAAGCCTCTTTCAAAATTCCCGTCAGAGGAAGGCAAAAATGTTTTTGTAGAAGCTGTCAGTTACATATGGTTAACAGGCATGTACAATATAATGCCGACTAACAGGAAACGATATGATCACACAGACAATTCTTTAAACGAAGTTACAGAAACCAAACATTTTTCCTACTTTGCCTCATCCTTAATAGGCTGAACATCAAAACTCAGGCGCAAGAGGGCCTTTACATTCTGTTTGTTTATGCCTACCAACGTGGAGAGGGCGTTAGGTCTTGTGGTAACCCAGATACCGCAAAGAAGGCAAACTGCTCGAGGTTGTTTGCCAACATATTGTTATTAGAATCTGCTATAGGATCTTTTTAACCCATCACTACCTGTATATCTATCCTGTATTCAACTTGTTCAGCCTAACACTTGCACATAGATAAGGATGTTCTCTAAGCTTCATGTAGCTTATTTTAGAACAGTTCCCTAAACAAGCAAAAGCAAATACTTACAAATAATTCGGGCAAACAAACTAAAAGTGCTTTACAGCGTGAAAAGTTTTAAAGCACATTATTCTTTCTATAAAGGGATCATAGATGTTCCAATACAGCAAAGTAAAAAGTCACAAATACAATTACATTGGTAAAACACAGCCTTGGAGTTTAATCTTTTACTCAAAATTACACATGCAGTGGAATATGTCCTTCTGGAAAACAAATGATTTGCTGCCACGCCCAATATTAACAATTATTAACAGAGCAGTGCACCTAGTGTTGGAACAATCGTTTCAGTGTTTATCAGTGCCAGTGACCAGGATTCACTTTTCTTCACACCACTGGTTTTCTTTGCGTACCTAGAGGAAACGAAAACCAAAATACATTGTTAAGACAGTATGGTCTAATGCGGGAAAAGATTCAGTGAATATTTAAATTCCTAAAGAAGTATCCTCGACAGCCGCCCTGGTGGGCTCTTGGCAGCCTCCTCCACAATTACAACTATGATCAACTACAAAGTAAAGGAAGCTATTCAAGCGCATGCAAGTCAGTTTTACGTGTCACCGCCAAAACGTAAATTAATTCTGCAAAAAAAAATCCTCAAAACGAAGTTACCTGTAATAGTAGTTCTTTAGGAGTATCTGTTTTCGCTCACGGCCAGAATATCTCTAGCCTAAGCATAGGACATAGTACACACAGAAATCCTTTTAAGTTCATTTTATGATGAAGGTACTGAGAAACGTTTTAAAATTAAATCCAAATGGAATCAAACGGACTCCAGAGCCACTGGTTGAAAAGAATTAAATTCCCTTTCAGCAATAGAAAAAAAGTCCTTCGGGTGGTAATGAACATTATAACAAATGAATTTGGTTGGCGCGGTTAATGTAGAACTATTTTTCAGAGTGCGGTGTCAGTTATGGAAGTACGCCGAGAGGAAGGTTACAGTAGTAGTAGAAAGACTTTATTCGACTTTCAGCAAGTCATAAAAGTAACGATATTTTACATTTTAATATACAATAAATAGGCTAAAATCTTAATGATTTACAATAATAAAAGGTCTAAAATAATTCAAGTTCTGTTACTACCCCCATGCGCTTTCTTGTGCTTAGTACGGAGCATAGAAAATTGGCCAAGGTTCCGCAGATCTCTATGGATGATAGAACCTGGAGGCTAGCGTACGCAGTACGACACTGAGGGCGGTTGATTAGCCTTAAGAGAGGGGCTACTAGGCGCTTTCTTTGCTTGGCGTACAGTTTGCAAAATAAAACCACGTGGATTGTGGTTTGTAGTGCCTTTGCGTCACAAGGGCAGGCCTTCAAGGTGGTGCTCCAATCATTCATGGTTGGGAAGGTCACTAAACGATGGAATGTGTCCAGCTTCAGTCTGGTGAGCACAAAACGATGGCGGGGGTTTGTCACGTTCATCAGGTAAGACTGGATAGCCTCCGTTGACAAGATTATTTGATTGTGAATGACTGTGGGCTTTTTTGATTCAGCCTCCCATCGTAAATCTTCTAAATATTTTAATGCCAGAGCGCTCAGGTCCTTCCTAGAGATTGTTTCTAGGAGAGCTGGATTTGTGTAATAAGCTTTTTTGCCCATGTTTAAAAAAAAAAAAGTCAATGTATTTTAGCCAAGGCACCCTTGTTGCGTATATAGATTCCATACAGTCGGTCAAAATGGCCTTATTTAGTTCAGTATCTTCTGAGGTCCAGATTTTGTGCCATAACAGTAAGGATTGAATCTTTATCAAGTCGGTAATAAAAGGGGATCCCAGTTCTGAATGAATTATGTATGATGATGTACCTTTTGGAACCATCAGTAAATATCTTAAAAAGTCGTTTTCAACCGTCTGTACCAGGTTACAATCGGTGTGTCCCCAGATACCGGACCCGTACCTGGCTGCTGGGATGCACTTTGCTTTGTAAATTTTTATCATATTTGGCGGGGTAATCCCCCCTATTCTTTTAGAAAAAAACCTTAAAGCCATCGTTGTTTTTATAAGCTGGGCTTTTTTTGTCTTCCTACAATTGGCCCAAGAGCCCTGATTGTCAAACATTAAGCCCAGATAGGAAAAGGTGCGCGCAGTTTCTACTCTCCCCTCCGCGGTTGTAATGTTATAGGATTTGCCGCATTTCCCACCACAGTTCATAATGAATGTTTTTGAGTGATTGACAGTAAGACCCAATTGTGACATAAATGTGATACAAGTTGTTAATAATTTTTGTAAGGCTAACGGGGTCCTGGCCATTAAAACTGCATCATCTGCATAAAGTAGGACCGGGACAGTGCGATTGCCTATTTGGGGTAGATCGTTGCAGTTAGTAGCCAACACATTTTCTAAGTTGTTTATATACATCGAGAATAGGAATGGGGCGAGAACACAGCCCTGGCGCACACCTCTAAATATGCCAAAAGGGAGAGTACTCTCCCCCTTTAGGCCGTACCTCACTCTTGCTCTGCACCCTGAATACATGTCTCGTATAAACTGGATGATAGCTGGTTCTACCCCCAAGCTGGTTAAAATGTCCCATAACTTGTCGTGTAGTACACAGTCAAATGCTGATGATAGAAGGCAATCTGCACCTGGCTTTTATTGACCTTTGATCCTTGTATATTTTCCTATAATAATACTTAGATTCAGGCTTTGTTCCACTGTCCCAATGCCTTTCCGAAATCCGTATTGGACAGGGGATAAAACTCTATTTTCTTCTGCCCATGTTCGCAAAAAAAAAAAAAAAGGAAGGTTACAGTATTGATCCCAGTTATTAATGAAAAGCAAAGACCCTTAATGCAGAAGATCGCGCATGACTAAAAACTGTACACACGACCGAGAACTAGACATGCACATTACTTCATGAGACCGTAAACATACATAAAAACTTTACAACACAGTTGCAAGCTCACCCCAACTGGAAACTGGCAAAGAAGCACAATAACGAAATACCAGTGAGCATTAAAGTGAAGCAAATGGACTGCACAGCACAGAGAAACATGCCCTGCTGAAATATATCTCGATCTGTAAGTGGCCCTTTTGCAAATCGCATTAATGGCGACATTCCACTTGATAGCAGTGGTTGCTGAATTTCTTTGTGAGGCTTACACGCTAGGGTTATTCAGTCTACCTTTTGATAGCAAAACGCTATCTAGCTGTGGGCAGCAATGTACAAAACAAGTTAGCATATACTCCTAGACGGTTATTATCCTAGAATCTAGTGTGAAAAATCATTTGCCCCACTGAGGAGATCCTGCATTCCACAAGTCTTGCTTTTTCAGGTAGTGCATCATGTTGGTTTTGTCCCTCCGGATCATAATGGATTTCAATATTATCGGAGAAATGACTTTAGATAGACGAATCAACCCCAGGTTATTTTTAAGAACTCTTACTACCTGGCAAACCACTATCCTTTTCTTTATGGTTTCTACTGCATTTCAAGTATGAAACCCAGGATTACAAAGTCCTCATGAGCAAATGTCACTGCTTACACAATGCAAAGATGTATCAAAAGGATCTTTGCCCCCATGTTCAATCCCTAACGTACTGCACTGAATAAAACATTATGTATGATATTTATCATGTCTACCGAATACAATGATTTAACTGCCATTATGATGTAAGCAGGTTTTATGATTGTTTGATCACCATGAATGTAAAGACTGATGCATTCAATGACTGACTGCAACATCATGTAAAGCACGGATGGACACTGCCTAAAACAAATAAAAGAAACCGCAAACAAAGGGCTCATCCTCTCCAGATGACCTCAGTGCCTTCGTGTTGCCACACTATCACTATATCCAAACCTAACAACGAACAGCTCAGACACTGTCCCCCTTCATTTTTTGGGCTAATACCCTCTCCACTACTTCAATTCAATTCAGACCGTGCAACTTAAAATATGTGCTAGGGAGAAGTTTACCTATACTTTTAGTGTTGTGTCTGGTGCACGCCCAAGGTCATGGGTCATTTTCCCATCCTTGCTCTTCATTCATTAATTCTCAGGCAACTGTTGTCCCACAGTTATGTGCAAAGTTCTGTTAAACCCTCTGCTTAAGCTCATGGCAGTTAAATATTCAGGCGTTTTGTTTTTAAGTCAAGTGGACATTATTATGGTGCCCCATACTCCTCACGAGAGGAATGTTTTAATAATATAGTTCAATGAAGCTGAAATCTCGCCACACCCTCTGATATCTTACACTGTTCAAAACAGATGTGTTCTACTATGCCATGTGCCTACATGATCATAAACTAACTGAAAACCTAGAAAGGCTGCACATGTAAAATAGAAAAAATGAAACCCAAGGGCAGTGACGGTGCCTACTGAACCTCCAGATGAAGTTACAGCCGCCTGCTACAGAAATTATTTGTATCCGATTTAAGGATTCACTAGTAACGAATAAAGGCCCTGCTACGTCACGCATTTTTCTTTTACTCAAAGAACCTCCAGTAACAGCTTAAGACCTGTTGCCTACTAAAGCAAAAATGGTGTCTGATCCAAGGTACCTGCCGCAACGGAATGAGTTGCAGCATACTGCTAAAGCAAGGAGCTGCATTAGACTCCAGAGACCCGTACTAATGGCATGAGGTGTCTCTGCCTTTTAAGGCAAGAGATTGTGTCTAACGGAAGACACTGCAGAAAAGTGCTGATTATAGCTTTTAAAAGCCCCGAAGCATGCAAATGCCTACACTTTTGGATGAGATCTTTTCTCTGCTATTGTATTCATTCAGTTTAGTTAAACATCTGAACTATGGCAGGTTTCCAGCACGAAAAACAGTAATTAGTGGGACTGAGCAAGCAATATAACCAATCTTTGCTAAAGCACAGTTCAGGCTTACATTTTTAGTTGAGACAGCTCTATTACCTCGGACAATGCCTGTTTAAAAATAACAAATAAAAACAGCAAGATCAATTGCCTTGATCAATGCTCATTTTGTAATCCAACAAACCTCGGCGTGGAGTTACTTTAAAAATGCAAGTAGAAGTCATCAAAAAATAGAATGCAGTGTTGCTCACTGAAGACACAGAATACTCAATGTGACATTTGACATGGCTGAGGAATCTGACCAACTTAAAAATGTCCCTCATGCTCCCAGCAGGGATGCAGTGGCGAGTGGTGATGCTACATGAGGAAGGAACAAAAGTGAGTGTGGGACAGAATTGAACGTGGGTGCTACTTTATCTCGAAAGGAAAGTTGAACAAAGCCTTACTCTTCCTCAGTTCAATTAGCAGACCAGTACAGACCGCAGGTGCCCATCTCCACCTGAGCGATTCAGGTTATTGCAACAGACTCTAATTGGGTCTGAACACAAGGGATACTGTTCGCAGTTCTAGATACTGTACGTGTGTGTAAGTACAGCACCTCCCTCCCCCAAAAACCTAATTCTGACAAACAGCTCCGTTGGCAAACGTCAGAAGCAGACAGAGAAAATGACAGTCACTTAGCCTATTGCCCAGGTTCTCACCATAGCCTACCATACCATAGAAAACATCTCTTCCATCCTGTGAAAGATTGGACATTGCAGACAGCCCGGCTTGATATTTCCCTCGAAGCAGAAGGAAATACTTTGTGGACAAGAGTGAGCCAGAGCCCTAGCAACCAATTCACCACAACAACAAAAAAAAACTGAAAGAAATGTGCTACTCATCCTCATCTATGCCAGGATGCGAGGGTTGGACCCAAACATTGCAACACACCTAGTGTGATGCATGCGGGTTTGCCTAGGGCGTATGTCTTTTCAGTAAAAATGGAGAGCTCCCGTTTGTCTTGTTCTACTCAGAATGGACATTACATGCCATGCTAAAGGACAAAAGATCGGAGTAATTTCATGTCTGTTGGATAGAGCAGCTGTACCAGACCTTGCATGTTCAACTGAAAAAAAAACGTCAGAATTCAGCAGGTTAGTTATCTTTATTAGAGCATTTGCTTGGACCAAACGCGAGCACATTCAGTAAAAAAGTGTTTGTACAAAGTGGGATCAACTCAAGGCAAACAGTCTTTAAGATTAGGAAGTACACTCCCTGGCCTCTGTGGAGGCACTAGTTCTACTGTGCCAGCACGAGGAGTGCCTTTACGTCTGACATAATTACTCCTACTTCTTCCAAAAGCTGGAGGTAGACTTGACTGAGGACATGACTGGGAGGTGGGATGATGAGTTGAGCTGTAGAAATCACTTAGTCTTCTACTGACCATTGTGTGATTTAGGGGAAGATGGGGGCTTGGGTTGGTTTCAACTATCTACAAGTTACTTACCTTTGGTCTATTTAACAGAATATTCCTCACCTTGTAGATACCCACAGGGTGCCAAACTGAACATGGAGATTTTTATGAGCACTTCTTCCATGCACAAGCAGGCGGAGTCATGTGCCTCTGCATCAGACAGCTTCATTCTGCCCCGAAAGGGAGGCCAGAGACACATATGATCGCAACCCCTGCGCATTGACATCAGTATCTTTCTCTACACCAGACGCAGAGGTTAAAAGCTGATCAGATGAAGTGCGCAGATTTCTAGATTGGGATCTTTTTAGATGAGACCATTTCAATGGGGAGGTGTGAAGGTAGTGAGAAATCTTCAGTGAGTTAAGAATGTCCACTATGAAGAGTCATTGAAGGTAAGCAACTTGTGATGGATACTTCGAACCACAGATTTCTTACCTTGTGAACGGATACAGACGCAGTACTTCACAAGGTGGTAAATCTGTAGAATGGCTCAACAAAAAGTCCTGAAGGATGGAACCAGTAAAACACACCACCTATTGGAACTGGTTACCAAGAGATTACTGCTCTGAATGCACAACCATCCATGTAGCAGCCTGAAAGAAGTTCAAAACTAACAGCCTGCACACCAGCGCAGTGGTAACATGCTTGGCTCTAGTTGAATGAGCCCTCAGTACTCCTTCAGGGGATGTTTTTGGCCAAAGCATAGACGTTCTTAAAACAGAGGACTATAGATCTCTAGATGGTCCTTTTCTGCACTGTCTTAACTACATCATGGAGCACCCAAGAAACAGTTGATCATCCACCAGATATCCCTTGACACAATCGGTGTGAAAACTCAAGTGGCTTTTGTGGTCCAAACAATGGAGTTTAACCTAGTCTTTCAAGGGGTAAGCAAAGAATGCTGGAAGAATAATAGATCGTCCAACATAAATCAACAGAACCTTCAGCAGAAATACTATCCTAATCCCCAATAACAGTTTATCAAGGCGTAATAGTTGCTGCACAGACAGACCTTGTAGCTCACCTCATGAGACGAAGAGATGTTATTGCAACAATAAAGACTGTCTTGAGTGTTAGAAGACTTCTAGGACAGCTGGACATTGGCACAAATGGGGTGCAAATTAAATGTGATAATCAAATGATCCCTCAAAGCATCACAAGGGGCTTAAGAAGAAACCCATGGATCAAACGTTCCAGAAAATGCATCACAACACATGACTAAAACAAGGATGAATGGTCCGGTAAACACAAGGCCATAAGGGCTGATAAATAGCCTTTAACACTGTTCACAACAAAATCTTGTTGGGCAAATTGCAACACAAATATCAAAAGTGTACAACGCGTGAGAACCACACTAGGCAAAAAAACCTATACCTGCACCTGCCATAAACTGATTTAGTGGACGAGTGCTATCAGAAGGATCTCCACAACTTCAGGAAGTAGGTAAATGCAGTTAACTGCCATCGCTCATCTCCACACAGCGATGTGGGTTCAGCAGACCTGGTTCAAAAAATAAATTAAAATAATAAACAAAAGAAACTGCCTTGCTGTTTTGACAGAAGATCCTCCCGAAGTGGCAGCCTGCTCAGAGGATAGGTGCACATGCCTGGAAGTTCCAGGTACCACACTCCACACCCAATCCAGAGCCACTAATACTAGTCATTCCTGATAACCTTCAGAACTCTAGGCAGAGGCAGGAAAGCATATAGGAGTTCCAAGCTCCACTCTAGGCAAAATGAGATAGAGGGATCATTCTTGAAAACTCAAGCATGTGCAGTGTTGATTGTGTATTCAGCAGTGACAGATCGAGCCATGGTTCACCCCACTGCTGGAAAGCATCCTATTTTGGGGACTAAATACCATTTGTGGACCGCTAAGCATCACTAGTAAAGTTTATCCACCCTACAATTAAAGATCCCACCAGGTGGTTCCAATGGAGATGCCCTGACAGCGTTCCGTTTCAGAGATGAGGGCCTCTTAGCGCAAGATTCAGGACCTAACTCCACCCTGCTTGTTGTAGTGCCACATGGCGGTGGTCTTGTCTGAAGGCCTGAACAAGGCTCTTTTGATGAACGGTACGAAGGCTTTCACCACCAAGAGAAAGTCACAACACCAAGCAGATGTGGAGTTGGATCTTTGGCAAAGACGAGTCTTCTGATCTCCATCTCTTCCAAATGACCTTCCAACACAGCAGCAATGTGTCTCATCACTGCCAGCTCCGGGTGGGATAAGACAGTGGTCCAACTCAGATCGAGCAGCCACCACTGTTGATTTTTTTGAAGTCTTCTTCAAAAAATGTAATGCAACACGATCCTGGATGCTATGTCCTTGAGACAGGCAATCCCACTGTGGAGTCTGCATGCGCAATTTGGAGTAGTCGACCAGCAAGATGCAGGAGGCCAATAGGCCAAATATTCTCTGACCCACTTTCACTGAGGACAGAGGATGAGCAATAGTCCTGCTACAGTATGAATGTAATGGGCCGTTGAATGGCTGTGGTTTGTTGACGCGAGTGTTAGTCCTTTGTGGGTAGTACTAATGGGTTTTTGGCAACCATGAAAGGCTTGTGAATGGTCCGTAAAGTGCTTTGTACCTTGGCTTTACCACTCTCTAACGGCAAGTGATAGGTCCAATATATAAAGATACGGTTATTAGCATAGACACACTGACCTAATTAATACTGTAGTACCAAAACCAACCAATATGTATTTGTGCTTGAGTTATGGATAGACTCAGAAGGGACATTTACATCCCTGCACATTTCTGAAAAGTGGACAACTGGGGTGGTCCAGGGTGGCGTTTCCTCTGTGGATCCCACCGTTTTTTTTGTTTTTTGTTTTTTTAAAGTCCTCCCTCCCCCAAGCCGCACCCAAAAAGCACTGCAAACCTTAATTAAAAAAACATTTTCCTCACATTCCTGTGAGGAAAACGTCTGAAACCTGCAGAAATGCCCACCTGCTCTCAGTTCCCACATGACTTCCAATACAAACACAGAGTGGGAACTGAGAGTGTTAGTTCTGCAGTGTGCAGGTGCTACAAATTTCCTATGTCACATAAATGTGAGAAAAATTTGTTTGTCCAACTTTTAGGTTTGCCAAGGCTTCTGGGTAAAATTAACTAGTGAAAGCCTTGCAGATCACAAACCCTGAATTCCCCAAGGTGTCTAGTTAACACAAGTGTGCAGATTTGCTATGTTTCCCCTCACTGCCTTGCTCATCTAGGGCCCAAAATAAACAGCTACCCAAAATAAATTTTTAAAAAAGGGTGGGGGTTCCGATGTCTATGGAAAAAAGTGACGTGTCCATGTTGTGTTTTGGGTCCTTCCCAGCTGCGGATAATACGCTTACCCACACAAGTGAGGTATTATTTTTTTTTTTTTTTAATCTAGAGATTTGGGGGAAATTATGAAAAAAAAAGTAGTTTTGTATTTGATAATTTTGATGTGTTTTGGGGCATTTCCTTTCACTGGCACTAGGTCTACCCACACAAGCGAGGTACCATTGTTAAATCGGGAGACTTGTTGGGGGGGGGGGGGGGGGGGGGGAGACGCTGGGTGTAAGGAAATTTGTGGCTCCTCTCAGATTCCAGAACTTTGTCACCAAAATGTGAGGAAAAAGTCTTTTTTGGGCCATATTTTGAGGTCTGCAAAGGGTTCTGGTGAGAGCCCCACAAGTCACCCCATCCTGGATTCCCCTAGGTGTCTAGTTTTCAAAAGTTAACAGGTTTGGTAGGTTTCCCTAGAGGCCAGCTGAACTAGAGGCCAAAATCTACAGCTAGGGACTCTGAAATCTGACATTTTTTGCAATGTAAAAATGTGATGTGTCCATGTTGCTTTTCCTGTCGCGAGCATTAGGCCTACCCACGCAAATGAGGTGCCATCTTCCCCCCCCCCAATTCGGGAGACTTGGAAGGGGGGGGGGGGGCACAGAATAGCAAAACAAGTGTTATTGCCCCTTGTCTTTCGCTACATTTTTTCTTTCCAAATGTAAGACAGTGTGTAAAAATAAATAAATAGGTCTATTTGAGAAATGCCTTGTAATTCACATGCTAGTATGGCCACCCCAGAATTCAGAGATGTGCAAATAATCACTGCTTCTCAACATCTTATCTTGTGTCCATTTGGGAAATACAAAGGTTTTCTTGATACCTTTTTTGCAATCTATTTCAGCAAATGAATTGCTGTATACCTGGTATAGAATCAAAACCCATTGCAAGGTGCAGCTCATTTATTGGCTCTGTGTACCTAAGGTTCTTGCTGAACCTACAAGCCCTATATATCCCCGCAACCAGAAGAGTCCAGCAGACGTAATGGTATACTGCTTTCAAAAATCTGACAAAGGAAAAAGTTAGAGTAAATTGTGGAGAAAAATTGCAGTTTTTTTCCACCTCAATTTCAATTTTATTTCTATTTCAGCTGCTATATTCTGTAGGCAAACCTTGTAGGATCTACACAAATTACCCCTTGCTGAATTCAGAATTTTGCCTACGTTTCAGAAATGTTTAACTTTCTGGGATGCAGCATTGGTTTCACACCCATTTCTGTCACTAACTGGAAGGAGGCTGAAAGCACAAAGAAAAAGAAAAAAATATAGTAAAAATGGGGGTATGTCCCAGTAAAATGCCAAAACTGGTTTTCTGATTCAAGTGTGCCGGTTCCCAAAAGCTGGTGATTTTAGCACCGCAATGTTGATGCCATTTTCAGGAAAGAAAAAAAAAAAAAAAAAAAAAAAAAAAAAACACAAGCCTTACCCTGCACTATACTCACAAATACGATCTTGGGTTCAGTCAGGTACGTTTATTTAACCTTAGCTCAACTCTGGGTAGCTGTGGTTTTGAGCAGTAAGGTTCAGCAAAGGAACAATGTGGACTACATTTAACAGCAACAAACCGAATAATAGAGTCACATGACACGAAAGAAACAAGACCCCCAATTCATGTAAATAGAGAAAATGTTTATACTTTTAACAGACCTGAAACATCTACATCCATCAAAGGGTTCCAGAGATACAGATTTTAGAAATAATAACTTAAACGCAAACAAGCATTGGCCAAAAATAAGTTAGGAAACCTTTCAAAAGTTTATAAAAGTTTATAAAAGTTAATTTAACAACTCAGCCAGAGTTGGGAGACCAGGTCAGGGAAGACAGAGGTCTACGGGGCGAAGAAGCATACTTTAAGGCAGGTTCCGGGCCACAAGTGTGTATTTACAGCAAGACCCAAACTTTACAGGCTGACCACCATAGACTACAATAGAGTGGTCCTGATGCTGAGGGATGCAGGCCCGAAGATGAGCAAGGATGCTCCTGATGCCGTGCATCCAACAGGGGTGAAGTCGGTTGAGTTCTTTGTCCACAGGTGAGTGGGGAAGTTTCCCTAGATGGAAATCTGGATTTTAGATGTCTTAAATGCCAAGAATGCACCTATATTTAAAAACATCTGACATGAATACAATCGTTTGTATCAACTGACATCAATTCGTGCTAAACCACTTGCTAAACTGATGTCAGCCTCTTCATCCCCATTTAAAGGGCAACCCGAGTGTTTCAGGTTTTTGGGATGCCTGTCATGCGAGATGAGGAGGACTTTGACAAAGTCAGTCTAATCCTGTATCAAATACTGGCACAATTACAGAGTGAAGTTCACCATGTGAGATCACTCACTTTCAAGCAGTCTGGTACTATGAAAAGGATAGCGTTCCCAAGTTTCTCTACCAACTCCAGAACTCCTAAGGAGGATGGCAGATTTTTTTTTGCTTCCCCCAAAAAAGTAGATATGACACCTACAAATTCCATTGTAGGATTGGGGGTCAGGGAGATAACCAAGATTGTTTCTGTATGTTTTTGAAGAAGGGTCTGTATAGTTAAAGGATGGTATTCCCACCCTATGCAAATACAAGGAATCTCAACTAATTGTAGTAAGTTTTAATCTGTGCTTTAACAAAAGAAATGGCTTAAAGTGAACAGATATGTTTGGCTAGAATTAATCAATGGCACTATTCAACGATCCAGATATAGTTATTACAGAGGTATAATAACTCAGTGGTCAGAGCCGGGAAAACAGCAAAAAAAAAAAAAAAGAAGATTGGGATGGGAAAACAAGCTGACTGAATAAACTGGTATGGGTGAGTAAAGGGCTGGGAGAGCAGAGACTGCAAAAATAATTTTGAGACTGGGATTTGATAGGAATTTCCAGCCTAAGGTATGTCTTGAGTTCAGGGAGACTAAAGTCTTCTGAGCAAGCCTCAAGTGACTAGCGCACGTCAAGGTATGAATATGTGGAATACCCGACGATTAAGCCACCATTCAAGTATATATTGAGAAAGCAGACCTAGGGGACCACCAATGAACACAGGGTATTTTCAGAAAAAAACAACATTTAAAAAGGGATATTGCCGATAATACAAAACACTGGTCAAAAGCAGTGACTTCTATGACCCAGCACTGAGTTACAAGGGTGATTGACAGGCTGGGATATCCATGGCAGCCATCAAGGAGGAGTTTATGCAGCAGAGGACGACACCAGATGACTTAATACAGACATTATGGCTCTGGAACATCCATGGTCTTTATAACATAACATGAAATTAACTGCCACTGGATGTCAGACAACCCAATGAGAGAACAAAACAGTGTGAATTTAGGGCTAACCCCTGGACGCTGAAATACTGTTCGTAAAAAGAGCGACTCGAGGCAGTGCGCCTAAATACGGTTTGGTGTTTGCATGCCTTCTACACCCACCCACCCTCCGTTTCCTCCAAAAAAAAAAAAAAAAAAAAAGTACATACAGTGGAGTTTGCCATGAGAAATATGAAAGCATTCAGAACTCCTTCATGGCTTACAGAAATTTAACGCAGAGGTAATACTTTTAAAACTTGATGTAGGTGGTTCTCGAAGGTAGCACTCAGAGGGTAAGCAGTTAAAATGAATCTCAATGTAACTCCTTTTGTTAAAGTGTGAACAAAAGTGCCATCAATCCTTCATTTGTTTCTAAGTGAACTGTTCTGTAAGAGCAGAAACTCAGAATTCTGTTCTTAGGAGCCCCAAAGGGCATCATGTCAGGAAACCAGAGCAGGCCCACGAAGATCAATCTCTTATCATAAAGTCAATATATCCCCCCAACCCCCCCAGTCTGCAGGGTTAGTGAGACCCAAGCACTATGCTCTCACAAACTATACAAAGTCTTCTACTCTAACAAAGTGGATTTTGAGGACTCATGAAATTTCTTCCTAAGGTTATTTGTGTTGCCGTGTCAACCAGACTGTCTCGTTAACAACATTCTTTCAGGATCCCTATACTCCAGCTGAGAGGACTCTGCACTCCATCTACTGGAGGACAGTTTTGAAATTCTACCTTGATAAGACAGGAGATATCCACAGATCAAAAACTATTTATCAGTTATGGGCCAGTCCATACAGTGTTCGCCACATCTAAACAGCCCACCTCCCGATGGATAGTTTCCTGTATCCTGTTGTGTTATCAAAATGCCACCAAGAAACTAACAGGCAGACCAAAAGCCCACTCCAGTAGAGGTAAAGCAGCTACTATGGCTTTAATGAGGGATATCCCCAAAGCAGTTATTTGCAAAGCAGCCACGTGGAGATCAGTTCATACATTCACCAAGCATTACTGCCTGGATTCAGATGCTAGAGCAGATGCTCAAGTAGGACAGGCCTCACTCAGAAATGTGTTTGCTTAAACTGGGGATATCTATATCATTGTTCTGTCTTCTCCACCGCTTTTAGTGGGGGATGGGCTTGCCACTCTATTCAGTGCTTACAACGATCAATGAAGATCCCCTACGCAAGCAGAAAAACAGTTTCTTACCTGAATCTCCAGTCATCTATTATGGGAATCTCCACTGAAGTCTTAAGCAACCCTCCCTACTAGAGTACACAGAGTAACATATCCCATACCTACGTTACTACAATCACCCCAAAAAGAACAGAAGCAGCTGTCGCCTGCTCAGCATGACAGGATATTGACAGCATGACGGGAGTCTCTAGGTTCTGTAAGGCACAGACTCATTTTAACTCATCATAGCCTATGGGGCTACACTGTCCTGCTTTACTTCAACTCCTTACAAAAGGAGTTTGTGAACGGCAATTATGCTGTTGTACCAAAACATCATGGCATTATATACATATTTAATTGTGCCCCTTTTTTTACTTTAAGATGAAGAATTTGGCCATTGTAGCCTACTCCTTTAGGCTGCATACATTTTTTTTCTCTTAAGTGACTGCAGGCCTTC
The DNA here is from genome assembly GCF_031143425.1 of Pleurodeles waltl. Lineage (NCBI taxonomy): Eukaryota > Metazoa > Chordata > Amphibia > Caudata > Salamandridae > Pleurodeles > Pleurodeles waltl. Next base: position 733,622,489 of record NC_090446.1, read on the forward strand.
CCAAAGAAAGGTAAACATTACACTTGGGAAGAGATATTGTGAAGAAATCCCTTGGAGTCCTTGCACATAGGTGGGACTGTTAAGTGCTTGTGACTATCGATTGTGATAACCTACGACAAAACAAGTTACTTACATTTGGCAACACTCTTGGTACAGATGACAACTGTAGATTCCTCACCTTTTGAATTTTTCCGAGGAGTCAGAATGAATCCAGAAACGTTTCAGCACTACTTCTGCAGGCTGGAAGGTGGCACTGTGTGGCTCTGCACTAAAGCTGTTCCACTATGGAAATAACAAGAGGGGCCAATATAGATGCCACTAACATGTGCTGATGAAGTTGTTTGCGCCCAAGGACACACAGGCCCAACAGCAAATTGGTCGTGACCAGTTTGTGCAGGCTAATAAGCTTGGAATGTTATCAATGGATAGAGTTCAAACCACAAAACAAAGAAGATGCGAAGTTGGTGAGGAAGCTGTGGTTAGGTGGAGTCTCTAACAGAGAGCCATATTGAAGGTAAGTAACTTGTTCTTTGGAAAGAGAGTAACTGCAAACTACTCACCTGTCACAGCTCAATCTCCAAGCATGAAGGTGGAGATATCGAAGGCCTGGGTGCAGAACCCAGCCCAGTTGCAGCAACAGCAGATCCTACCGGCAACCTGACCGAAGGCCAGATGATCCAGCCTTGCTGCTTTAAATACTATACTCTTTGCCCAATCTGGGCCTCTAGAATGACTCTGAAATTGTCAGGAAGGCATGCACGAGTCTCAGGTTCCATCTCCTAGCAAGAAAGACCTTGAAAAATCCAACAGGCAAAACTGCTGATATCACGTGTTCTTGGCAGTGGTGAATAAATCAAGCCAAGGTTCGCACTATTTGCGGAAGAGAACTTGAGGCAGTCCGGTGGTAACTGACATTCGTGATCCACTAGATGTCCAAAGCTGAGCTCATCTGCCCTGGCATACAAGGATCCAGCCAGGTGGTAACCAAACAAGAGAATTCCTTGATGGTCCAGCCATTTCCAGAGCTGCAGGGGTCCTCTTGGCACAGGGTCCATGACCCCATCCGCCCTGTATTTTGCAATGCCACCTGGTGGTGGTGTCCATAAGAGACTATATTAGCCTCCTTATGATGGACGGAAGGAAAGATTAACACCATGAGGATGGCCCTCAGCTCCATAAGTTTGATAGGGAGCCAAAACCCCGCTGGAGACCAGAGTGCTATGATCTCCACCTCTCCCAGATGGCCACCCCAACTCATAAGTGATGCATCGGTCACCACCGTCGGCTCTTGGAGGAGCAGTTTATGCAGCAGAGGACAGCACCAGATGATGTACTACAGACAGTCTTCCACAGAACCAATCACTGTCCAGTAGCCACCAGTGCAGAACTTTTGCAGTCTTTTCCAAAGCCTGGATGTGGAGTGAGGTCACCTTGATGTTGGGCCCAGTGAGATTTCAGATCCCATAGCAGAGCTCCCATATGTAGGGTGACCAGATTTAGAGGAGCAAAAACCGGGACAGGTCAGACATAAAAGAAGGACTAAAGACATTACTCTCACTTTTATATCTGACCTGTCCCGTTGTGTGTAGCTTTGTGAATGTGTGTATTTATACACACACACATGCACACATAAAATTACTATATATATATATATATATAAAATTATATATGGCTTGACCTCCCACCCTGCACCCTCAACCCGCCCCAACCCATCTCTCTGCTCCCCACTCAGTCTCTCAGCTGGGAGCAGACAGGGGGCTGTGTTGCCTTACGGTAACAGATAAAATACTTTAATTATTTCATACTTTGTATGCCTCTATCTTATGCTTCCCCTAGATGATCTGACCTTTGTCCCAAAAACCGGGACATTTATTTAAAATTAAGAGAAGCATCGGGACAGTCCTCTAAAAACCGGGACTGTCTGGGGAAATAGGGTACATCTGGTCACCCTACCCATATGCCACATGGCATGCTTGACCAACAGAGTGCAGGAGGCCTTCAATCCAAACAGCCTCAGAGTCAAACTAACTAAAATCCAAGAGACAGAGGCAGCATGAAAACATTAAAATTGTGACTAGGATAGTGAAATATAAAAATGATGCTAACATATTGTCTCTACAGTCAGCATACTAATTCCTACCTAGGTTATGATAGAGCACAGAGTGTTAAGCGCTAATTCTGCCCTTCAGGTTTCCCCTGGGAAGACATCATCCCTCATACCCAAGCAAAGGACTGTAGTCTGTAAAGTCAGCTGTAGCGAAGTATTCGGCAATCAGCATAGTGTTGGTTCTCTGGATGTAATCTCCCTCTAACGTTTAAGGGACAGGGAACTATTTTTTATAATAAAACAGCTGGTGTTCTAAAAAGTATCATAGCCAGAAGATCCTGGACTCTCCAAGGGAAAGGCAAGAAACTGAACAGCTGTGCAGAAAAGCTCAGATGGGAGTGTAGGAAGTTGGCTCTCTATATAGTGTACTAAAGTGAAGTACACTTTGCAGAGTCCAGAGGATTCCCAAAGATATGCAGAAGCAGAAACAGATAGGTCTATTTGTAGGTGTGGGTGAGCAGCTAGGCTTATAAAGGCATTGTGATAAACATTAGTTGTAATCACAGAGGCATTAAATAAGACACTCAAAAGAATTAACCTGAGACCAATTAAGAAAAATAAACAGTTGCTTTTATACCAAGAACTTTGTCACAAGGTAAGCAGTTTTCAAAATAAAAATACTTTGTTTAAAAAAAAAAAAAGCGACACTTTTCAGTGTCTTCAATGTTAACCTATGTAAGGAAAACAAAAACGCAATTTATAATGTAAGTAAACAACCCCAGTTTTCAGGGTTTCAGGCTAGCGCTGGGCACGGTTCAGGTTGGTACCAAGTGTGTACCCATAGCGAGCAGCACGGGTGGGTGCCAAGGCTGAAGTCAGAGTCGGTGCCCAATGGTAGTTAATTGAAGAGGGGGAATGTACTGAAATGGCACAAATTAAAATAGGACTAAGGCCTCCGTCCTTCTTTGGCACCAGAAAGTAGTGTGCATAACAACCATGACCCACTTCTGGTGCAGACAACCTCTCAATAGCCCTTTGGCCAAAAGGTCTAGCATTTCCTGCCGTAAGACGGTCAGATGGTTCTCAGTCAGTGGATTGGGGTTAGTGGAAGGTGCAATGGAATGCCTATGTAGGCTGAGGTGCGTATGCATCCCTACTGGACAGTCTGCAGGACCTACCTGGCCAAAGTTAGGCATTCCAATGCAGCAAGAATCAATAGCTCCTGCCTCCAACCAGGTGGCTGTGCTCCATTAAAGAAACGCTAAAGTGGTTTGGCAGGTGGGGTCATGGGGAAGGGTGAAGACGACTGACTCCATCACTGACCCTGACTGCAAAAATCAGTAGGCACCACAGCCTCGACCCTGAAACAGCTAGTTGCCTTGCAGAGGCTGGATTGGCTACCTGTATGGGGTACTGAGCCAAAACCACAAAAGTTAAATTAGGGCTTTTGCAGCTAGCGAAGCGGGGCAGAGAAGCCCAGGGAGGGTGCTATGGCAGATTCTGCTCTGGAGTGGTTCAAAGAGCGGGGCCAGAGAAAGGTGTGGCCCAGGCCTTTAGGAGAGTTTCAATGAGTGTTTGTTAAAAGGCAACAAAAACTCACTAGAGGCTTTACCTGGCTGGAGAACTTCGGTCAGGACATTGGTTTTAACTTCTTATGTGGGAAGTTGGATGTAAAGAACTTCAGCTGTCTCATGACAACAGCAAAGGGAGTATAAGCTTCAGTGGCAGGACCTACAGGTGTTAAAAGGCCACAGACAGGAAAGGGGTCAAAGACTAGCCTCGGAGATCTTCATACCAATTCTCTTCACGGTAGGGTTGGGCAAATTCATCTCCGTCATAATCTTTGTCGGAATTTAATGTATGGAATCTTCCTTGTGGTGGTGCGATGCCAAGCAGTCGAGGGTGCAGGTCATTGAAACCAGAGCATGGCCTTAGTGGAGTTGCATTGGCAATGACCGAGCCATGCTCTAGGCACACAAGAGCTGGTACAGGAGCTGGGGGAGGCCCAGTGGTGGTTTCAGGAAGTCCCACTGGTGCCTAGGGGTGAATAATTTGGCAGTACTGCAGATAAAAGACCTCTTGGCTCTTGAAGCCCAACAGAGGAAGTCATAAGGGACCAGAGGAGTCAGAGTATGGCCTTGCGGAACTCTTGGATCTTCCTGTCTGTTGCAGACTGCCCCAGAAACTATGGTTGTGCAGGGACAAGCTGAGGGACTGGATACCAAGTAGACTTTGGGAGTGAGATCAAGAGTCATGGTGATTCCATTGCGCCTTCTCAGGTGTACGGAAGTAGCAGGAAGGCGGAGGACAAGTGCCACCTAGATTTTTTATGTTTTTTCCTTCAACTTACTCAAAGATTTATAGCACAATAACAATCAACCTCCCTATAGATTCCAGTGCTTCTTCACAGGAACGTGACAGGCCAAGCTTTAGATCGACTGACAAGGAGTCTTCTGATATTTGACAACAGTTTCGCCTCATGGTTCTGTATGGCCTTTAGGTTGATCATTACGGTCAGACAGGCATCACAGGCAAACCGGTCACAGAAAAGACATCTGCTTACAACAGCCCTTGCAGGGTTTAAAACCTGTCTTGGGAGGAGACATTTCCCTTGCACACTAAATTTGGAGTGAAAAGAAGGTCTCAAAGGGAAGAGGGGTAGCTCTCGGTGGTGAAGAAAGAAGGGGATGGATACCAATATACACAAGTGGTATGTATACAGGCTCCGCACATTTGTGGAGTAGGCTCAGGCAAACCCGTACAGTGCTACCTGCCAGCATGTAGAGGTACAGCTGAAAAATGTTTCTGGAATATTTGAGGTGCAGAATCAGTGGCTAGATGTTTGTACAAGAACGAAGGGTACAATTAATCTGTAAGAATGCATGGGTTGGAGACTTTTGAAAATGGAGGTAAGAACAATCTATGCAAAAGCCTTGGTTAATCTATTTTCACAGCCTCTAGTAACTTCATGGAAGGCCACAAGTGTGTACAGTGGATGCTTTAAAGGAAGCAGAGTCTGAGAAAACACCCTCCAACTCACATCTGTACTTTGACAAGTCGTGTGTGTCAAGAGTCGCTGTAGGTCACAGATCCCAAATGGACAAGTGCACTCCTAGGGCCCCCTGAACCATAGGAATTAAAACTCTGCAGGATGAGAGGCCCTGCCGGTGGATCAGTTTTTGGCTAGGTTTTACAAAAGAGTTCCAAGTAATATTTCGTGCAATAGTCCTCCCTTCTGCTGGAACTGTAGTGAAAGAAAAATGGAGTGGATCTGTTGGCTTTGCAGTCAGTGATGGGTTATCATCCTAATGTCCGACGTAAAAACCACCAAACACTCTGGTAATTTCAGAGTGGTAAAGTGGTGTGTCCTTCACCACAATTTGTAAAGCAACATCCTGAAGAGTGGTCTTGACAGTGAAGCAGCTGAAGGAGACACTAACTGGTGGAGATCAATGTGGAGAAATCTAGATGTTCACTGATATCTAGGCACTGGACAAGACCGGTCCAAACTTCACAATGTGTCTGGAATGATAGCAAGAGAGGTGTCTTGATGTCACCCTACAGCAGAATAGGTGTCAGACAAACTAAACTCAAACCTGGCAGGGTGGGAGATGTAGTACTTGGTCAGAGGACTAAAGATCCCAATTCACATCCCTTAGACAAACAATATAGTACAAGTGTGAAATTCATGCTTTCTAACCTCACCATTTAGAGTTAATGTGAATTAAAAGGTGTGTTTCTGCTCTGCATAGAAGAGTGACCACCACCTGTAGACACTTGGTAAAGACCCTTGGAGCCGTAGTAACCCTGAAGGGTAGTAATATTCACTTACCCTTGTACCAATAGCGCATCATCAGGTTTAAGAAGGGACGGAGGGCAGCAGTCTTTCTTTGGGATTAGGAATTGCAGTGAGTAGATTACTTCGTCCCATTGGTGCGGGGACACCAGCTCTATTGTGCCGTTTTGAAGAAACGGCCTTCTTGCAAGAGTATGTGCAGTTTTGGGATAGAAGGCTCCTTGATCAGAGCTGCTTCTATCCCTACGTTTATCTGAGGGTGTGGTCTTGCTCCAAAAGGGCACCCATGGATTTTGCAGTGTTAGTGTCCCTGATATTCTCTAACATATCCACCAAGAGGGATGTTCCTCATCAAATGGAATGTTACCCAGTTTGAACCCAGAGACGCAAAGCAATGCATGGCAGCAGGCAACATGATGGTATTTACACTGTGAGAAGCAGTATCTGAAACATCCAAAAGTGCAATGGATATTACCATTAGAAATCTTTCCCACTGCAACTAGCCCTGCACCCTTTTGCCATTAGGTCTCAGCGAGGTGCTGCAGTAGGGCTTCCATCTCCTCTTACTAATATCAGTCATATCACTGCAGGAATTAGCAAAAGCTACTGGTTGGTTGCCTCCAATGTAAAAGCTGTAATTTCGAGCTGCAATTTATTTTCTACTTGTAGCATGACCACCTTGGCCCTTAAAGCTATCGCAGGGTCATTTCAACAAGCCTGTGTGCATATGAATAAACTGGAAAGTGTGTTCTATCTTAAAGAGGGTCTCCCCCAGAAATGAGTCTTCACTCTGTAGGGCATGCAAGTCGACCTTCTAATGGCAGGTCACCAAGTAATGGCATCTACAGTGGTATCATCCTGCAGATACTATTTGGCTGGATAAGGCTCTAGGTCTGGATCGTCTGAAGGAATGGCAGTCTTTCCAAAGGTTATTCACGGTTCCTTGCTTCAGAGGTTTCCACTTAAGGCTCTCCCTCCCTAAAAGGGCAATTGAGTCAGAAAAGCAATGGACTGGCCTCTGAAGAGATTCTGGTGGAAAGTGGTTATTACTGCAGTGGTGGTGGTGAAGATGTTGAATGCCTGGGGTGTGAGACTCTAGAGTAGGGTTTGTAGCCTTGTTTTATGCCTCTTAGCTACAGAGTATGTGGAACACTAGCTTCTTCTGAATAACCGGTTTCCTGATAAGGGTTTGCCGGGATGAATGTATAGCCGCTTTTGCCTGGCATTAAGTTTTACAGCCAGTCTTTCTAGAAGGGATGCTTCGGACTCCTCTTATCAGTGTCGACAGGGACCTCAGCACTGAGTTTGCGTTGTGTCAGACAGTATATTTCAGTGGCAAAAAAAAAAAAAAGAAGCTGTGGGGGGTGTGCCTTTCGGGTGAAAAGGTAGAGGAGAGTTGTCTGTCAACACCCTTTTGCTTTCCGTTAGGAGCATGTGTAGATGTAGATGCACATGCTGTGCACAGAATAAGCCAAAAGTAGAGATGATGGATGTAATATTGAACAATGCAAACCATTCACTCCCAGTCACAAAGACCTGGGTTTAAACCATCGTTTTTTTGCCCACCATTCCACCCCAGTCTGGATCCAGCCATATGCAAATAAGTCTTGACCCTGTTCCCCATGAAACAGTCCAGCCTGAACTTCCAGGCCATGTCCTCCCTGGACCAGAATCAAACATTCTGGGACCGGTTTAAGTCTATCACCCTTCATCACGCCAGGCTAGTTTGAATCCAGTGGCAAATGAAGCACAGGACCCACGACTGGGCATACCCTTCCCAAAAAGAGCTGATTGAGGGAAAGCTGAACAAAGCAAACATTCACCCCCCCAGTCACAAAGATCTGGGTTTAATCCATTGTTTTTTTGCCGACCTTGCTACCAAAGTCTGAACCCAGACATATGCAAATCGGTCTTGATCCTGTTCCCAATGGGAATAGTCCAGCCGAAACTGCCAGCCCAGGTGCTCCCTGGACCAGAATCAAGCATCCTGGGACCAGCATGGTGGGCAAAAATAAACTTGCATTAAACCCAGATCCTTGTTAGTGGGGGTGAATGTTTGCATTGTTCAGCATTCCGTCTATCATTTGTTCTTTTTCTTTGTGCATAAAACGTAAAGCAATAATCCCCTAAGAGGTAAACCGCCAGTGGACGGTGAAGAGGACTGACAAAGTCCTATGGACAGCTTAACCAAATCGGGCCTGCTCTTGTCAGGGCGTCCACACACTAGTTTTGTAAATGTGTGTAGAGTGGGCCACAATGCGCTACAAATATCTACAATGTGTATATTTCTCATGAAAACCATAGTAAAGCCCTGCTTGATCATGAAGGGTGGCCTGACGAAGGAACGATGGGGCTCTTAGCTTTAGCATAGCATGTCTGGATGCTAGAAATCTCTGCCCCTGAAATGGCATGGCCTTTCGAGGCTAAAAGAAAACCACATACATTCGTGATTTGGAAAGGATTTGGTCCAATGTAGTACCAAAGAAAACACCTAATGTCAAGCGTGTGGACTATTCTTTCAGCTACTGAGTCAGGTCATGGGGAGAAAAAAAACAAAACAAAAAAAAAGTGCAAGCTTACTAGACCAAGGAAAACGTTTTCTGAATACAAACAGAGGACTGTAAGGTTGGGTTGATTAGTGGGATTGTTCAAAAGGTAGTGCTTTAGTTAAGACCAGTATTGCTGTACCAAGATGCACATTCAGCCCAAAGAGATGCAGTGGGATTGGCAACACAACTGACTATGGACCTAAGATACTGCACTGTGGTCAGAGGATAGGCACGGTCAAGCACAGAGACAAGCCAGAAAGAAGAACTCTGTGCAAGAAGGACTCCCTCTGATCGGGACTGATAATCCAATTGTACGAAGTCATATCATCAAATTAATCAATCACAGCAAGACATTATCCCTCCGAGATATGAATTGTGAAACATTTGTGCAATGAAATCAGCTTAAACAGTAAAATACACACGCATTTCATTTACATTAAGCCTAAAGATAAGTAATGATCTGTTATTCATGCAAGGGTTAAAGAGGCCGTCTCTGGACATGTCAACATAATACTTTGAGTTACTTATTGCGAGATCTAGGTCATGGTAATTTAACTTTAAATTACCAAGATTTCTCAAAACAAGCCTTCATCCACTTGCAGAGTTGAAGCCAGAGGAGTACCAAAAATTAGTTAATACTGGTAAAGCAAGTTAATACCTGAGCCTCCTCCTCTTCAGTAAAGTCATTTTTAATATTGAACGTCTTCCGAATCTCTTCTGGGGTTTTTCCCTTAATCATGTTTGCCACCGTCTTGCATGTGACATCAAGTAATCCTTTTATATCCAAATAATTTGCAGCCTGGAAGAGACAACTACAATCAGTATTGAAAACTGAAAAAGAAGGCACTGGTTGCAACCAGCAGGCCGTGTCATACAAAGAAGCCCTTCAGTGCCCCTACAATTGTAATGCTAAAATAACTCAGATTTCCAACTGCTATTAATGACCAATATCTGAATCCTGCCAGTGCTACAGTCAAGTATTATCAAGGGTACGAGGAAATCAGAGCATGACAATTACAAGGAACCACCTTTCTACATACTATGATTTCCTGTATTAATAAACAGCATTTCAAAATGAAAAGCTACAGAAAAGCACCAGAAGGGGACAAAGTGACGTTTCTAGTGTTGATTCTATAAGCAAGTGTGGAACCAACTGTGGACGCATTACCAACCTATAAAAACAGCAAATACCTTGATCACAAGATTCAACATATGCAAACTTGACCGAAAAGCACTTCATAAATCGAAGATTTGTTTTCAAGACATTTTGTACATGCTTTGCACACTTCATGGGCTCCTGTGCATTCAACTGTTACATCCTTCCATTCACTCCTCCATCCATCCATCCATCCCTTCCACATCTCAGAGACTGAATTAATGAGACTGGTTATCCCCTAGCCTTCACGGACAAGGGTGGAAAATCAGGCCATGGAGAAAAATACAAAGCCTATGAACTATATAAAAACCTTACACAGACGACCTCTGAGACCGATACTTTCAAATAAATATTTGTTAAACTGATTAACAACATTTTAGTTATTCCAAGAATACTGTAACTTCTCTTAAAATCATCCTGTCCCCATAGCAACCCAATGTACAGCATAAAAAGTAATGAAAATGTCACTTACCCAGTGTACATCTGTTCGTGGCATCAGTCGCAGTAGATTCGCATGTTCTGCAATAGGCTCGCCATCTGGTGTTGGGCCGGAGTGTTACAAGTTGTTTTTCTTCGAAGAAGTCTTTCGAGTCACGGGACCGAGTGACTCCTCCTTTTGTCTCCATTGCGCATGGGCGTCGACTCTATCCTCGATTGTTTTTCCCCGCAGAGGGTGAGGTAGGAGTTGAATTGTAGTAATAGTGCCCATGCAATGGAGTGACTAAGTATGCACCTATTTAAGGTTGAGATGATACATATATAAATAATTGAAGGTAACTTCCAAACTGCTACAGGCTCCCGGGGAGGCGGGTGGGCACATGCGAATCTACTGCGACTGATGCCACGAACAGATGTACACTGGGTAAGTGACATTTTCAGTTCGATGGCATCTGTCGCTGTAGATACGCATGTTCTGCATAGACTAGTAAGCAGTTATTTCCCCAAAAGCGGTGGATCAGCCTGTAGGAGTGGAAGTAGTCTGAAATAATGTCCTTAATACGGCTTGACCTACTGTGGCTTGTTGTGCGGATAACACGTCTACACAGTAGTGCTTGGTGAATGTGTGAGGCGTAGACCATGTGGCTGCCTTACATATTTCTTGCATTGGGATGTTTCCTAGAAAGGCCATGGTAGCACCTTTCTTTCTGGTTGAGTGTGCCCTTGGTGTAATGGGCAGCTGTCGTTTAGCTTTAAGGTAGCAGATTTGGATGCATTTAACTATCCATCTGGCTATACCTTGTTTTGAAATTGGGTTTCCTGCGTGAGGTTTTTGAAATGCAATAAAGAGTTGTTTAGTCTTTCTGATGTTTTTTGTTCTGTCAATGTAATACATTAATGCTCTTTTGACATCTAATGTATGTAGTGCCCTTTCAGCTACGGTATCTGGCTGTGGAAAGAACACTGGAAGTTCCACTGTTTGATTTAGATGGAACGGTGAAATAACCTTTGGCAAAAATTTAGGATTGGTTCTTAGGACGACTTTATTTTTGTGTAGTTGTATAAAAGGTTCCTGTATAGTAAACGCCTGAATCTCGCTTACTCTTCTTAGGGAAGTAATGGCGATGAGAAATGCCACCTTCCAGGTTAGGAACTGTATGTCGCAGGAGTGCATGGGTTCAAAAGGTGGACCCATAAGTCTAGTTAGGACAACATTTAGGTTCCATGAAGGAACAGGTGGTGTTCTTGGTGGTATAATTCTCCTAAGGCCCTCCATGAATGCTTTAATGACTGGTATCCTATATAGGGAAGTTGAATAGGTAGTTTGCAGGTATGCAGATATTGCTGCAAGGTGAATCTTAATGGAAGAGAAAGCTAGGTTAGATTTTTGTAAGTGAAGCAAGTAACCCACTACCTGTTCTGGAGTTGTGTGTAATGGTTGTATTTGATTAATATGGCAGTAGCAAACAAACCTCTTCCATTTACTTGCATAGCAGTGCCTGGTGGATGGCCTTCTGGCTTGTTTTATGACTTCCATACATTCTTGGGTAAGTTGTAAGTGCCCGAATTCTAGGATTTCAGGAGCCAGATTGCTAGATTCAGCGATGCTGGATCTGGGTGTCTGATCTTTTGGTTGTGCTGTGTCAACAGATCTGGCCTGTTGGGCAATTTGATGCAGGGTACCACTGATAGGTCTAGCAGCGTTGTGTACCAGGGTTGCCTTGCCCAAGTTGGTGCTATCAATATGAGTTTGAGTTTGCTTTGACTGAGTTTGTTTACCAGGTAAGGAAGGAGAGGGAGAGGAGGAAAAGCGTAAGCAAATATCCCTGACCAGTTCATCCATAGGGCATTGCCTTGGGATTGTTTGTGTGGGTATCTGGATGCGAAGTTTTGGCATTTTGCGTTCTCCCTTGTCGCAAACAAGTCTATCTGAGGTGTTCCCCAGAGTTTGAAATAAGTGTTCAGAATTTGGGGGTGAATTTCCCATTCGTGGACCTGTTGGTGATCTCGAGAGAGATTGTCTGCGAGTTGATTTTGTATCCCTGGTATAAACTGTGCAATTAGGCGAATTTGGTTGTGAATTGCCCAATGCCAAATTTTTTGTGCTAGCAGGCTTAACTGCGTGGAGTGCGTCCCCCCCTGCTTGTTTAGATAATACATTGTTGTCATGTTGTCTGTTTTGACGAGAATGTATTTGTGAACTATTATTGGTTGGAAAGCTTTTAGTGCTTGAAAGACTGCTAGAAGTTCTAGGTGATTGATATGCAGTTTTGTTTGATGTACGTTCCATTGTCCTTGTATGCTGTGTTGATCGAGGTGTGCTCCCCACCCTGTCATGGAAGCATCTGTTATTACGTATTGTGGCACTGGGTCTTGGAAAGGCCGCCCCTTGTTTAAATTTATGTTGTTCCACCACAGAAGCGAGAGGTAAGTTTGGCGGTCTATTAACACCAGATCTAGAAGGTGACCCTGTGCTTGAGACCACTGTGATGCTAGGCATTGTTGTAAGGGCCTCATGTGCAGTCTTGCGTTTGGGACAATGGCTATGCATGATGACATCATGCCTAGGAGTTGTAATACCATCTTTGCTTGTATCTTTTGTGTTGGATACATGCGTTGTATGATGGTGTTGAAATTTTGAATTCTTTGTGGACTTGGAGTGGCTACTCCTTTTGATGTGTCTATTATGGCTCCCAGGTATTGTTGTACCTTGCGTGGCAGAATTTTGGATTTTGTGAAATTGACGGTGAACCCTAGTTTGAAGAGGGTTTGTATGATATGATTTGTGTGATTTGAGCACTCTATTAACGAATGGGCCTTGATTAGCCAGTCGTCTAGATATGGGAACACATGTATCTGCTGCCTTCTTATGTGTGCTGCGACTACCGCTAGACATTTGGTAAAGACTCTTGGTGCGGTTGTTAATCCGAAAGGCAGTACCTTGAATTGGTAATGTATTCCTTTGAATACAAACCTTAGGTATTTCCTGTGCGATGGGTGTATTGGTATATGGAAATAAGCATCCTTGAGGTCTAAAGTTGCCATGTAGTCGTGCAGCTTTAGCAATGGCAATACTTCTTGTAGTGTGACCATGTGGAAGTGGTCTGACTTGATGAAAGTGTTCACTACTCTGAGGTCTAGGATTGGTCTCAGTGTTTTGTCCTTCTTTGGTATCAGAAAGTACAGTGAGTAAACTCCTGTGTTTATTTGTGTGTTTGGCACTAATTCGATTGCATTCTTTTGCAATAGTGCCTGCACTTCTATCTCCAGGAGATTGGAATGGTGTGTTGTTAAATTTTGTGCTTTTGGTGGTATGTTTGGAGGGAATTGTAGAAATTCTATGCAATAACCATGTTGGATAATTGCTAGAACCCAAGTGTCTGTAGTGATTTTCTCCCATGCTCTGTAATAATGACCTATTCGTCCCCCCACTGGTGTTGTGTGGAGGGGGTGAGTGACATGTGAGTCACTGTTTAGTAGTAGGGGTTTTGGGGCTTTGGAATCTTCCTCTATTTCTAGGGAATTGCCCTCCTCTATATTGTCCCCGAAAACCTCCTCTATACTGTCCTTGGTAACTGGACGGTGTGGCTTGTGAGGTGCTGGCTTGTGTGCTTTGACCCCGAAACCCCCCTCGAAAGGGCGTTTTACGGAATGAGCTGTAATTCCCTCTGCTCTGCGGGGAGTAGAGTGCGCCCATGGCTTTGGCAGTGTCCGTATCTTTTTTGAGTTTCTCAATTGCTGTGTCCACTTCTGGACCGAACAGTTCTTTTTCATTAAAAGGCATATTGAGAACTGCTTGTTGAATCTCTGGTTTAAATCCAGACGTTCGGAGCCATGCATGCCTTCTGATAGTTACAGATGTATTAATTGTCCGTGCAGCTGTATCTGCAGCGTCCATGGAGGAGCGGATCTGGTTGTTGGAGATGGCCTGCCCCTCCTCAACCACTTGTTTTGCCCTATTTTGTAAGTCCTTGGGCAGATGTTCAATGAGATGTTGCACCTCGTCCCAGTGGGCTCTGTCATAGCGCGCAAGTAGTGCCTGGGAGTTCGCGATGCGCCACTGGTTTGCAGCTTGTGCTGCGACTCTTTTACCAGCAGCATCAAACTTGCGGCTTTCTTTATCTGGGGGTGGTGCATCTCCAGATGTGTGAGAGTTGGCCCTTTTCCTAGCTGCTCCTACAACGACAGAGTCTGGTGGCAGCGGTGTAGTGATGAAAACCGGGTCCGTAGGAGGCGGCTTATACTTTTTTTCTACCCTTGGTGTGATTGCCCTACTTTTAACCGGCTCCTTAAAGATGTCTTTTGCGTGGCGGAGCATACCAGGGAGCATAGGCAGGCTTTGGTATGAGCTGTGGGTGGAGGAGAGTGTGTTGAATAAGAAATCATCCTCGACCTGTTCTGAGTGGAGGCTTACGTGGTGAAATTGTGCTGCTCTAGCCACCACTTGAGAGTACGCGGTGCTGTCTTCTGGTGGAGATGGCTTCGCAGGGTATGCCTCCGGACTGTTATCTGACACTGGGGCGTCGTATAGGTCCCATGCGTCCTGATCTTGGTCACCCTGGCTCATGGTGGTGTGAGCTGGGGAGTGTGATGGAGTTTGTGCTGGTGAAACGTCAATCACGGGCGGAGGTGAGGGTGGTGGTGTAACTCTTTTCACCACTTTTGGTTGTGGTGTTTGTTCCGTCTGGAACTCCAACCTCCTCTTTCTCCTAATGGGGGGAAGGGTGCTTATTTTTCCTGTCCCCTGCTGAATGAAGATACGCTTTTGCGTATGGTCCACATCAGTTGCTTGTAGCTCTTCCTCAAACCTATGCTTCTGCATTTGGGAGGTTAGCGAGTGCTCTTCTGTATAAGAGCCTGAAGCTGGGTCGCTTGCAGTTTGTTTCGGCATCGAAACTTTGTCTGCGTGTTTTTTCGGCTCCGAGGTGACTTTTTTCCTTTTCGGGGCCGAAACCTCTCGGCGTCGATCTGTTTCTGTGCCGCTGTCTCGGCGTCGAGCCGTGTCCACACCGGCATCACGGTGTCGAGGCTTGTCTCCAGCACTTTCTCGGTCCCGAGAAGGCTGCGTGCCGGTGTCTCGACCGGAGTCGGACGATCTCGGCACTGTTTGGGCCTTTTTCGGTGCCGATGGTCGGTCACCGAATTTATGGGTCGAGCCATGGCCTGGTGGCAGTGGCGTCCCCTGGGCCTTGTAAATGTTTCTCTGTGTGGTTTTCGACGTCTTACTCACGGTTTGTGTATCGTCGAATCCTTCGGAGTCGGAGTCTTGGATCGAGAAGGTACCTTCCTCTTCCTGTTCCTCGAACTCCCGTTGGGCTGTCGGTGCGGACGCCATCTGAAGTCTTCTGGCTCGACGGTCTCGGAGTGTTTTTCGGGACCGGAACGCACGACAGGCCTCGCAGGTGTCTTCGCTGTGCTCAGGTGACAGGCACAGGTTGCAGACCAAGTGTTGGTCTGTGTAGGGGTATTTATTGTGGCATTTGGGGCAGAAACGAAACGGGGTCCGTTCCATCGGCGTTCTTCAGCACGCGGTCGGGCCGACCAGGCCCCGACGGAGGATCGAAAAAACTACCCCGAAGGGCACCGGAGCTCTTCGATCTTCGATGCGGTGTTGAATGTAAGTACGCCGATCCCGAACGCAACAATACCGACGAAAATCTTCCGAAATTAGCTAATTGTCCGTTCCGAAACTCGGAGCGACAGGAACACGTCCGAACCCGATGGCGGAAAAAAAACAATCGAGGATAGAGTCGACGCCCATGCGCAATGGAGACAAAAGGAGGAGTCACTCGGTCCCGTGACTCGAAAGACTTCTTCGAAGAAAAACAACTTGTAACACTCCGGACCAACACCAGATGGCGAGCCTATTGCAGAACATGCGTATCTACAGCGACAGATGCCATCGAACTGGGTGTTTTTGAAACTCAAACAAATATCTTCCTCTGATTCAAACTAGATTGAAATACATTTATCAAGTTCTGTTTTAGTCTTTTTCACAAGCCCCGTGGAAGGAGAAGTAATCAGCAGAACATTTCTTAAGTAGACATATTTATAGGCAGATTTGTTAAATGTCCCTTTTCCTATGATTTGAGAGAATGGGAGGGGAAAAGAAAGTCACAACATTTTGCCCAGTGAATTTAGTTTCATGCTGGGCCTTGACAAATGTACCCACGTTGCAAAGCCACACCCATTTCCCATGCTGCCAGAAGGCCACTGTGCATGCCCTTTGGATGTTAAGTAGGTAATAGGTGCATCACATGACATTTAAAAGATGAAGTCTCCAGAACATGCTGCCCACGACCTTCAGTTGTGTGTTGAAAGTACTAGCCACAGAGAGGCAATTACCCAGGCACACAAACTAAGCAACCATGCCCGGCAGGCATGGGAAGCATTTTTTGTTTTTCAGCAGTTTAAGTGGGAAAGAGCATGGCCTTGTGTCAAGATTGTCAATGTGAGTTCCACAGAGTGCTGAGACCTTCTTGCTACCAGACCACGCGTCAAACTTCTGCAATGTGCAGTTTACTTTGGGCAAAGGGCACTGCTTTCACTCACTCCCAGAATTTCAATGACCATGATCTAGTGAGTCTATTTTGGGACAGCGTGTCTTCATATGTTAGGCTGGTGGCCCTCAAAGAGCAGTGATCTGCAGCTCTCCTTACAGGAGCGCAACTCTTTCCAATACTGCAGCACTTTGCTGCCATCTTGCAATGACCCCAATGTCAGACCTACATAGGGTTGCAGGAGTGCAGAGGTAATCATCTCAAGCTGGGGTAAAGATGGCATTTCAAATGACTGCAAATAAAAGGTCAGCCCATTTGGGGACTCGCAGCTTTGTAGCCGTATATGCACCACGTTCCAGTAACCCGTGGACTAACCAACATCAGAGTCACTATGCATACTAATCTCCCAGACCAAACGCTTTATCAGAAAATTCAGCTAGCCATAATGGTCCTATTAAAAATAAAAACCTACACCTTACCAAAATAAGCTCGAACAGTGTTCCCTGGTCTACTTTAAGGAATTCCTGATCCCACACAGGGATGTCATCTGTCCTCTTTTCTTTATTCTCATCATCCTCTGGTGGGGGAGGATCATCCTTATGGTGGGTGCACCATTGGATAACCTGAAAAGACAACAGCAAAGTTGCATAAATTCAGCTTCTAGTACTCATTCTGAATATACAAATAGGCTTGAACAGCTCTTCCACAGTGACTGGTGAAATAGAGTCACTCACCTGAACACAAAATAATACACACAGAATGGATTGCACAGTGTGATATCAACGAAGCAATACAAGGCTATAGAGGAATAGATACATGCACTGGACAAATAGGTAGTTCATTTTGCAGTAGGAGCCTGTATAAACGACAACTAAGAAACCTTTCTGCATTATCAGTAGAATGTCAGATCCTAGGTGTACATAGGGGGTAAACTCAGGCATTCTTCTATTAATCTTCAAGTTGACTGAGCTCATTCACTAGGAAGAATTACATTTATAGGTAATAACTGATAAGAACTCATCTCATCCTCACTATATGTTTAATGTTCCCTCTTACTAAGAGCCGTAACCATTGAACAGTAAAATGCAGAAATGTTAGTAGTGCTACCTTATTTAATTCAAAGAAGTACATCAAAAGCCGTTTTCCCTCAGCGTCCTCTGAGCAGTAGTGAGTTTTGCAAAAGTGATGTGGCAACTGACTGATCAGATGAACCTCTACACAACAAGAAAGGTTAAATACAGAAGCAAATCACAAGGCCACAGTTAATACCGGTAGTTATTCACACCCTTACTATCTAAATGTCCCTTGATAGGATTCATCCAAGACCAAATCACCAAACACTAGTGCTGGAACTAGAGCTTAGTAGACTCGTCTCTTTAATACATTAGTTCTTGACAGACCGCCATCTTTGAGTGTGCGGATTCTGGTTGCTAATAAACTGTACATTTCCGAGGGCTGGTGGGCAATAAATAGGCAGTTAATCAATGGTCAAGTGTGTGATCTCCCAAGGGATTCTTAGATCTTTCACCATAGTTTGAGACAAACATACACTATACATTTAAATTGAGCTTGTCCTTCTGACATCTAGTGTATAGGTGCAATAACAAGGAAGACTTTGAATCCAGTGAAACTGTGCTTGCTCATAATTTACTTAAGACTCCACACAAAGGAATGTCATCAAGGGAAATTAGAGATTATGTTGAATTGATAATTTATATTGCAGTGCAGGTGTATTTTCAGACTAACTGTTAAACATCAACACAGTATTGATTAATTACCTTCCACCCTCAACCCAGCCGTGGACTCTGAGGCTGGGAGCACTTCAACTACAGAGAAACCCTGATGTTGTCAGATGCTTGAAGCCATTCCCATGGAGACAGGAGACTCTCCCGAGTCCAAAAAGAGTTTTTAACACTAATCAACCACACGCTTTTTATAAAGATCACAGTAAATCACTTGGGTCTCTTGGGTGATCCCTGTATAGATGGCAATTTTAGAACAAGCTATTTAGTTAAAAGAACTTAAGCCCGGTCACCTCCCGCCTCAAGCCACACATCTTAGCAATGGCGATTTGTCATTTAGCAGCTGAAAAAAAAAAAAAAAAAACCCTCGCCTGATTTGGTTACTCAAACCGTGTCCACAACACAGACACCCTGATTTGTCTTTGCTGTTCATAGTGCATACCTCTCCTGGCACTTCTTCCAGTCTTCCACAGGCTCTCTGCTGCACATCTTACCTGAAGGGGCAATACCAACGGCACACTCCCTCCACCAATTACCACCATGCCTCATCTACATCACAGGTGCACGAGTCCATCTTCTGCTGTATCAGTATACAGGACAGGTTATTGCAGCAAAGCAGCACAGACCCCATCAGTAAAAGCAACACTAAATCCTCCTCACGGCAAACGTTTCCACGATGCCAACCGCAAGTGGGAAAAGATTTTGCATAAACATGACATACAATATAGAATCCAGGAACCAGCAATGATATTGACAACCACTAAAGGCAGAATACAATGACCTGGTGTAGTTGGAAAAATTCCTAGATGCACTGCAGGATTCCGAGATGGGCACTCAGGATAACAGAACAGTTGAAGTCCTCCAGCAGGAGAGAAGACCAGCCAGCTGACAAACATTAAGAAGGGTCACTCAAAGGTGCTTTAGGGCGAGGGGAGTGGGGTAGGGAGGGGAGCAGTGTTTAACGTCTAGCGAACAAGCAAGGCTTACATAGAGATAAATTCCAGTCACTGCTCAGAACAAAGGCCAACACCTACCACTTCTGTGACTTGCGGTGGCTTCTCCTCCCACTTTTTTTTTTTTTTTACATACATCAGGGAAGAAGACAAGGCTGCCTAATTTCCCCCACCCTTTTTTTTTTTCTTTTAATAAAGAATGCTGGAACTTCTAGCACCAACCATTCGAGATACACAGACCATTCACAGGGTGCAGACAGTGGTGGGAGAACAAATATAGAGATTACATGTTGGTGACATTATCGAAACACACTGGAGTCTATCAGCATAAAGGATGCAAATGAGGTGTTCTAAATTCTCGGGCTACAAAATCAACTGTTCCAGGTCAGAGTTCCTGCTGATGAGGTCTACCACTGCATCCTAGGAGTCTCGTCCTTCACTCGGATGCCCAGCCGCTTCCGCCGCAAAACACACAACTGTATATCTGAATGCAGGTCATGTTTATGCTGCAGGAGATAATTTCTCTCCCATTATTGACAAAATCAAAACAGAACTTGCAATCGGGTCTATGCATCATTTGTCCGAATAGGGTAAAGTGCAGATTATAGAAATGAACGCAATAGCAAGATTTAAGTACATATTTGGCATGTTTCCTCAGAGGGCCACAAGCAGTACTGTGGGAGATTGACCAACTCCTCAGTAATTTCTTGCAGGGTGCACGTAGACCACGCTGCAAAGCTGCCAAATCTATTGCAAGGGTACTGCGTTCTCCCGCATACAGAACGCTACTGGTTGGCTTCCCAATTAGCACACACTTTAGATGCTTAAGGCAGAGAAACCTCTACATGAGTGCACAAGGCAATCCTATACTCCACACCTCACAATCTGTCCGAATACTGCAGCATTTTATGAGCCAGTCTCCAGACACTGTCTGCCTACAAGACCCCTAAGACAATCACAACAATGGAAATACTTTCAACTTGCTGACAGTGTCTGGAAAACCCTGTGCATTCCACCTTATGCTTTAGAGTCTGACCCCCTCTTACAACATACTGTGACATGGAAGGATTACAAAGGGACCACGTCAGGAGTTTACACAACAATGACTGCCGTTCTTTTCTTGAAGAAAAATTCACACAACCTCCTTACAGGTGGGAAACAAGACTGATTCCTAGTAATCTTGATAACGAATGGCTTTCTATTCTAGAGGCTCATTACAAACATGGAGAAGCCAGGTGAAATTTAGCCGTTATAAGATCCTTAATCAATGGTTTTGGAATCCAGTCAAGTTCCTGGAAGACACATGCAAACACTCTAGGAGCTGAAGATGTTCTACTCCAGACTGACATAGTGCACATTTTAAGGGAACGTGTGAGCTTTTGCGAACCGTTCACATCACTGCAAATTAGTCTGGGACCTGCTCAAGGGTGTACTTGTAGTGTTGTCATCACTGATGAGAAAACTGACATAACTGCATGAAACCTTCATTCCTACCTTACCTACCCCCATCAAGCTAAACATTCTCTACAGCCTTGGCGGTAGAGAAAGTGGAGAGATTATGCCACTGGAAATCCACTATGCTGCCCCCTGACCAAAAGTAGCTCAGGCACATACACGCACAAGGTCACCAAGACCACCTGGGACAGCCATATGGTTCAAAATCTGAGAGTACCACAAAATCACCTCCTTATCAGGTTTGATATTAATATATCTGTTTCTGAACTGAATGTCGCCATCTACCACATGAAAACGTTAGGGTTATGTAAAACAGGATCAAATGTGCAACCCTAACCTTGCAGTGGTGTGTGTGAAGCTGTGTGAGTGAAGGTGAGTGTGTGAGTGAAGGTGAGTGTGTGAGTGAAGGTGAGTGTGTGAGTGAAGGTGAGTGTGTGAGTGAAGGTGAGTGTGTGAATGTGTGAAGGTGAGTGTGTGAATGTGTGAAGGTGAGTGTGTGAATGTGTGAAGGTGAGTGTGTGAATGTGTGAAGGTGAGTGTGTGAATGTGTGAAGGTGAGTGTGTGAATGTGTGAAGGTGAGTGTGTGAATGTGTGAAGGTGAGTGTGTGAGTGAAGGTGAGTGTGTGAATGTGTGAAGGTGAGTGTGTGAATGTGTGAAGGTGAGTGTGTGAATGTGTGAAGGTGAGTGTGTGAATGTGTGAAGGTGAGTGTGTGAATGTGTGAAGGTGAGTGTGTGAATGTGTGAAGGTGAGTGTGTGAATGTGTGAAGGTGAGTGTGTGAATGTGTGAGAGTGAGAGAGTGAGAGAGTGAGAGAGTGAGAGAGTGAGAGAGTGAGAGAGTGAGAGAGTGAGAGAGTGAGAGAGTGAGAGAGTGAGAGAGTGAGAGAGTGAGAGAGTGAGAGAGTGAGAGAGTGAGAGAGTGAGAGAGTGAGAGAGTGAGAGAGTGAAGGTGTGAAGGTGTGAAGGTGTGAAGGTGTGAAGGTGTGAAGGTGTGAAGGTGTGAAGGTGTGAAGGTGTGAAGGTGAATGTGTGAAGGTGTGAAGGTGAATGTGTGAAGGTGTGAAGGTGAATGTGTGAAGGTGTGAAGGTGAATGTGTGAAGGTGTGAAGGTGTGAAGGTGTGAAGGTGTGAAGGTGAATAGGTGAGTGTGTGAAGGTGAGTGTGTGAAGGTGAGTGTGTGAGTGTGTGAGTGTGTGAGTGTGTGAGTGTGTGAGTGTGTGAGTGTGTGTGTGTGAGTGTGTGAGGGTGTGAAGGTGTGAGTGTGTGAGTGTGTGAGTGTGTGAAGGTGGGTGAAGGTGGGTGAAGGTGGGTGAGTGTGTGGGAGTGTGTGGGAGTGTGTGGGAGTGTGTGGGAGTGTGTGGGAGTGTGTGGGAGTGTGTGGGAGTGTGTGGGAGTGTGTGGGAGTGTGTGGGAGTGTGTGGGAGTGTGTGGGAGTGTGTGGGAGTGTGTGGGAGTGTAAGAGCACATTAGAATCCACAAATCTTCAATCCCACATTTTAACCCTTAGTAATGTGACTGTTATTGTGAAAGTGAGGGTTCTTTGTTTTGTATATTCTATTTCTCCCCATTCGTTGGAAGATTACTTATTCTTAGCAAACTTTATGGTGAAAGACATGTAATTTCATGACATCAATAAAGAACTGAGATACAAAGAAAACAAAACAAAACAAAAAAAAAAACAGCTCAGTCCTAGGTAGCTGTGGCACAGAGCGGTCAGGCTTAGTCTAAGGCTCAAGTGCAAAGCATTTAGAAGTAGCAAAACCGTTAATTATAAAGAGGAAACACAGTAAAAAGTCATTATTAACAAAAATAGAAATGATCTTACACTTAAAATGGAGGGGAGGAAAAAAAAAAAAAAAAAAAAAAAAAAAAAAAAAAACTATTGACCGGAGATAACAATTTCGCCAAAAGGTAAGTAAAATACTTTTACTTTAAAATCGCTTGGATATAATAAGTTATTGCAAGCAGCTACTCGCAAATGAACTAAAACAACTGTCAGTCTTCTCGGCCTAACCACAGCAGGCTGGGCCACAGGGACCACTCGTGACCAGGCTGACATCTTACTTATCGTGGTCAGCTGTCTTGGGGTCCTCAGTGTTTTTTCCCTCCTTAAAGCAGTCCAGTTAAGAAGTTGGCTTGATGCTGGAGCTGAAGGACACCGAAGATGATGAAGAGATGTTGTGAGATTAACTGCGCCGGGTTCAAGAATTTCAGTGCGTCATCTCCAAGATGATGTCCATATTGCAGCAGAGGATTCGAGTGTAATCCCAGATGCCACTATTCAACTAGTTACAGAAGAGTCAACAGCAGCCTAAAAATAAATAAACCCTATTTGTTTAGGGAAGAGAGTCCACTTTGACCTCATCTATAGGACCCTAGGGTTTGGGGGGACACCTAGGGAAGGTCCAGTCTCACTCGCCCAATGGGCTCTTCAACAAGGAGTGGCAAGCAAGCATTCTGACCAGCTGAGCTTTTGACAAGTGCACGTTTCTTCAGGGCCACCAAAATCTTAACAGAAGGCTAGTCACCTATCCGTTAGAGTCACTTCTTTCATCAAGTTGGGGCTCTTTTCCACAAGTCAGCACAGACAGTCCTCTTTGCTGGTCCCTTTGGTCCAACAGGTGAGGTCTCATTGCTGGGTCCAGGAAACAGAAACCCTTTTCTTTTCTAACCTAAACCAAGATAGTGCAAGCCGTAATCCCCTGTAAGGAGCCCCGGGCACACCCATTGGGTGTACCCAGCAAAATGAGCCACTTCAGTTCTGCACCAGATTTTACCCCTCTGGAGGAGGAAATGCCAGCCTGTCTGCCTACACAAAAGAAGTGCAAATAACGCAGACAATGACAAGCTTTTATGCCCACAAGGACTAGAGTAATTCAATATTATACCACAGCTTTCCCTTGAGACTACAGGTATTCCTGGGATGGGTGCAACCTCAAGGTATTCAGATGAAATGTACTGCGAGTAGTGTTAGGATGAGCATCATACAAACAGTCAACAGTTCACTCCTTGGTAGAAATTATGTTGCTCTTCAAATGAAGTATATACAACCAAGTGCAAATTGCACAGTGGAAAAGTGCAGATGTTGCAGTGCTGGTGTATGTGAATATATACAAAGGTGATACAAAACACACTGTACATATCACTGGTTATCAACAGCTTGGAAAAGTTCATTTGGGAGGATTACATTCATTCATATGTTCCCTCAATGTGATTTTGTATCCGGGTAGTGGGGTGCTGACGTTTCAAACCAATCTCAATTGTACGGTCTCGTCTGGACCAATATTACTGGTCTAAAGCACCTAGAATGAAGGCGAGAGAAAACCTAAGTGTTTTAGTCAACATCCAACAGTCTTGTTTGGAAGCTACCAACCGTATTGTATACAAGTGATGTACTTAGGGTATCGATAAACAACCTCCAGAGGGACACATCTCTCTGGAAAGGTAACATGCAAAATCACTAAGAGGAGCTACTATAAATAGTGTAACCAAGTTTACATCTTCCCCGTGTGGGATTGCCACAGAATGATAAGTAAGATAAGTCACTAAGATAAGTGCAGAAAATATACCTAGTCGAATATCGCTACATACTACTGACAACATAGGGGGCAGTGTAGTCCTATTCCATATGGGTATCCTGCAGTCCTCGTTTTATGGTTGAGTAGCTCCAAGTGCAGACGTCTAGCATGTTAGATGTCCAAGTAAAATAAACAACACATTGAAGTCAAACTATAGGTATTCCAGGACTAAATCCCACAGGACTTTTTTTTTTAAATATCGAGAGGAACAGGCAGGTTAAGGTGCGATCATCATTTGCTTCATTGATGTGGGAGTCTCTTTCAAGGTGCGCCATCTGTGTGTAGTCATCCTGCTGGAAAAGGTCACGCATCTTCATTGTTCCCTGTTCTTGGAAGTGCTTCACACAGGGTACAGCATGGTGTCTTGGCCATTAACTGCTGCAGGTAGTCAGGAAAGGCTACCAGAAGTTTTGGGGAACCTAGTAGTGACTCTATAAAGCTAGCCACTGTTTATTAGAAGTCACCATAAATCAATATCTGCATATTCAAAGTTACATTAAACGGAGCTCAGTAACGATTCAGGTTTAATTTAACAATTAATGTTATACCCTGGAGTAATTTGATACCCAGAAGTAATCTCTTTGGTGGTCCCAAATACAAGTTTACACTTCGCACAATGGCTAGCGAAACTCCAGGTCAGCCAAAGGGACCACCGGACGGATGCAGCATTTCCTTTTTGCCTGGGATGGGACTTAAAGTCCTACACTGCCTCCAGTGACGGAGACCGGCATGAGAGCTTACCGACGTGGTGTGTGGGTGCATAAAGATCGCCACACTGTGGGACACGACCAGGTGTGCGCCTGGGCCAAGAGCAGGTCTGGTCACAGCCAGATGGGGCTGGGATGGGCCCGGTCACTTCTGGATAGTTCATTCTTCTTCAATGGAAGCAAGGTGTCCAATTACTAACTTTAGTCTGCTGCTGCCTGGGAGCCTAGACTCTGCGGCACCAGTAGAGCTGTTCAGAAATATTGCTTAGTTAGTTAAATCCTTTGTTTTGCCTGCTATTTTCCACAAAGAGGAGCTCCTGTTACGGGACCTTTTTGATTAACGGCGTGTGTAAGAGGAGAACCTCAACAGTGCGACCCATAACATCTTTTTGGCAAGAGCTGTAGGGGTTATCACCAAAGATATTGATTTGGTGGAAAGGCATCTTTTACTTAGGCTTAAATGGCTCTACAGTATGCCTATGG
This sequence comes from Pleurodeles waltl, assembly GCF_031143425.1. Taxonomy (NCBI): domain Eukaryota; kingdom Metazoa; phylum Chordata; class Amphibia; order Caudata; family Salamandridae; genus Pleurodeles; species Pleurodeles waltl. Next base: position 733,647,894 of record NC_090446.1, read on the forward strand.
CAGACAGCCTTCAACTGCCTGCACAGGGGGGAGCCAGCAGCTGGTATGGCTAATGAAGCAGAGCCAATTAATATCTTGGCTCCTAATCTTGCTGAAGAAACAGCACGCGCATCACGTCAGTGCCCCACCACCAAACAAAAGGATGTCTAAACATACTACTTCTTGCCCCGAAGATTCCCCTAGTAACTTACGTGGACCTTGCGCGACTATGGATTTAAACTGGTCTTGATGATCAAACGTGGGACCCTTTCATTTTCCAAAAAATCAATGCTGGCATTGATAAATACTTAGTGCCTTTGTTGGCTAGCCTTGATAAAAATCAAAGCAGAGATTACAAAAACTTCCACAACCTTGCAGCCCTATTCTAGGCTATCTGCTACAAAAGCGCCCCCTTTTACTATCCCTATTACTTCAACATAGTCTGCGTTACAGCCAAATATTACGGGGTGCTCTTCTGATCAAGAGTTGCATAACTCTTTGAAATCTTGTAGTAGGCCTGATGCTAGGCACTTGATACCAGACACTGGTGCCAGAACAGATACTGCATCTGATGTTTATTCCTGCGATCTGGGCTTCATCTCTCTTTGATACACAAAAGGACAACTTTCTGAAGGAAGGTTTATGCGTGCCAAAGTCGGAATCACCCAGATAAAATAAACGTTTGTCAGTGGCTTACATGACACTCAAATGTTTATGTCTGGGACTATGATAATATTCTCCTGGTGCTGAGAGTAGACTGGATTAGGCCAACAAGAAACTTATTTGAAGGTGATTGTGTCATTACAAACTTCAGACAGCCGCTTATAGAGAAGGTGTTGCTCTCTACAAATCAGCAGTCTTGATAGGGAGGAAAGAATCCTTTTGCCTTTAGGCTTCCTTTATAGGCATCTAACAAAGGGGGAAGCTCTAAATCCTCTTCCCCCTGTACAAGCTAACACGTTGCTCGAAGGGCCTAGTATTCCCCGTTTTAACCGCTTTGCTCATCTGGTGAATCGTAATGATATGGACGGACTTAACAGGGGCCGGTGGAATTTGGAAAATACGGACGACTGGATCAAACCCCTTAGTGATAGATCTCCATTTGCTCCTACAACAGTTGGAATTCCTGCTGCTTAATCCTCTGCTAGACCCTCCCTAAAGAGGGACTTACAGCCTGACACTGGAGCAGAGCTTCCCATCAAACCCAGCTCCTCAAGAGTGTTTAGTTCAAGAGCCACATTAAAGTTTATTTGGTGGAATGTATAAGGCTTATTCAAGTTGAAGAGGAAGACTGGCTTTATGTGAAAAGTTTTGAAATTAGGTTACAGGAAACTTGGAGCATGAAACAATATTTGGGATAGTTAGTCTTTTTAAAAAAATCCCAGCCTCCGAAAATGAGAGGACGAGCATGCGGAGACCTGACTTTTTATATAAAAACTTGTAATTTATTGATTTTTCCTGTGTCCCTAAACAATAGAGGTTTACAAATACTCTGGGTGGTTTGTTCCGACAAACTTGATTTTGCTATTCGCTTAAACAACGTGATTGACTCTTCTGGCTCTACTTGCAACTTAGGTGATTTGTTCTTCAATGTACATTGTTGGAGCAGGAGAACTTTTTAACTGTTGATGTTTTAATTGAGTGATTTCAATCCAATGCCAAGCTGGTCCACAATTACACAATGGGACCCTTTTCAAGTACATCAGGAGGACCATGTGCCTGGTAAACTCCGACAGCGGGGGGAGGGGGGGGTTGGAGTTTACAGAAGTATTTTTTTTAGAATTCGAGTTGCAGAATACAATAGAATTATCAGTAGATTCTGTACATCAAATCCCCCACTTCACTTTCTGGGATCGGGGCGTGTTTACAGGCCATGTTTTACACCCCCCCCTCAAAAGGGGATATTTGTACACTCAATCAGTAAAGACACTTGACAAGATACCTGCTATTAGCCCCTCGAGCTGCCCCTTCAGTTTACAGCCCACTCCCCAGCTTCCTATGGTCCCACCAACCTTATTCCCACACCACCCAATGATCTAGGCTTGAGGGTCAAAAGGCAGGACACGGACTATGCGTCCTTATTTGGCTTAGTCACTAAAACTAACTTATTTGCATTCATGGATTGTCTTATCTCTATGTTACCCTAGAAATTTCATTATTCAAGCATTTGTTTCCCTTAAAGCCTAAATGAATTCTAGTCTACAGCATCCTGTGCCTCTTAAAAGTAAGTCTGAATCAGGATGGTTTAAAAAGGACTGAAGAGTGGCTAATAAACAGCTACAGATGGCTAGCAAGTCTGTCTCAGAGGATAGGGTAAAACTGGCAGCTTGCTGTGCTGAATAGAGAAAATATTAGCCTTAGGAAGCAGGAGGTTAAATCTGAGAAGTGGAAGAAGCTTGTTAAAGCATTGGTAAATATGGATACCAAAAGGTTTTGGAAAATTATCAACATAAAATTTGAACGTTTGAGTAATTGACTGAGGACATCTGTGTTGAACTTTGGATAAAGCACTTAAAAAAATAAAAAATCCTACCCAGAAGTAGATTAGGTAATTGAGCCGGACAGGGTTCCAATGGATATTTACAAAACAAATGCTGGACTTTGACTAGAAAAGAAACGTTGCAGACAAGATCACCGCTGTTATAGGCCAATTTCTTTACTGATTTAACGGTAAGAATTATTGGGTGTGTTATTCTTGCAAGGGCTGAGAGTTGGAGCAAACCTAATCAAGTGATTTCTCTGGTGTAATATGGGTTTAGAGAGGAACTTGCATTTAAGAACACTGTCTTAATCTCCACCTAATTATTAACAAATACACCACAGCTAAAGGAGGGATACCTTTCCATTATGGGTTTAAGGAGTGTCTTCGAAAGAGTAAACCGAAGTAAATGATGGAAAGTTCTGCTATACCTGGGACTTGAATACGATCTGATTGACTTTCAACAGGCGCTACTTCATGGATTACATACTACAGGCCGACTCATTTCACTTGCAGTGTGGTAGGTGCCAGAACACAGCCTTTGCGCACATTGTGTTTCTTCTGCCTGAATGCATGTTTTTTTCAGAACGAAAAGGACATGCGTAGGATTAACTCTACCACACTACGAGCTCCGTAATATGACAACGATGATGTTTTAATGTCACATACGCATAACTATTTGAGGATTTTATTTGATGTTATGATGCTGGTGTGTGGTGATACCTTCAGGTTACTGACCTACAGGTAAAAGGAGAATTGCTTTTGTCCACATTTGCCAGGCGTTGTTCCATCATTACTGCATTTTTTTTTTTTTTTTTTTTAATAAACACAGAACTAGGTATCCCTTATATATCCAATCTAATAAAGTTTGTGCCACTTATGTTCTGGGTTTCACCTTGGGCTAACAAGCATACGACCCTATATAACAGGAGATTATCCTAGACTTTTTGAAATATGAGAAAGGTTACAAGATTCCTTGGTTATGTCCAATGTGCTGCTAAAACGATTGCTTGGACTGAACTGTTTGAATTCCCAAGGTGAACCAAGATGGTTATCTTATGGGTTAAAAAAACCTTTTATCAGTCACTGTGTGACTTCCCGAGAGTAGGAGACGATGAGGAAACCCTTATTGCACGATTACGCTATAGTCCACATTGGAAAAAGTCTAAAACCTTGTTTGGTTTAAGAGCCCCTGGGAAAGGGTGTTCTTGGCCAAATTTCAATTAGGCACTATAAAATGACAGCCTTGCCCTGAGCCAATACAATGATGCTTCTGTATTAATTTGCCCTTGTAATGAAATCTCCGTACAAATCCTGAAACAGTTTATACTTATTTGTAACTACTATGACATTTTTAACAAAGTTTAAGGCCAGTTCTTACATTTTACGACTGCCATCAGCAAACATCTACTATTTTTTTACGTATGCTTTCAAATCAGTTGGTTTGTTTTCATGTGGGTAACTTTCTGAAGTCAGCTGTATGAATATGAAATTGTGAACATCTGACACCTTTTCAATTAGTAATCTATGTATTTTAAAGTGTCTATATTGTTTGTGCTGCTTTCAAGAATGTTTTTAAATAATCAAATAAAAGAAATTTAAGTTACCTTAAATTGAGCTCTGTTTTGAGCCAGGTTTGATTTAACAATTAATTTGATACCCTGAAGTAATATCTTTGGTGGTTCCAAATAAACGTTTTCTTTTAACACCGTGCCTAGTGAATTTTACCCAGTGGGACCACCAACCTCGATACTGGGATAAAAATGCAATTTAATGTTTTCGCTGTCAGGGCACATTAAACACAGAGGGATGCTTTTTAATATTAAGCACCCTTTCTGGTGGGCTAACAAGGCAGTCTCTAGAGGTGGCTTACTCATATTTTCACCCTGCCACTTTAGCTCTCCGTGAAGCAGGCATGTGTGGCCTTCAGTGGGAGGGTGACTAACAAAAATCACCACCAGGAAACACTAGGTACTCTAGAACAAACTGACCTACATCTTTCACTTCCAGGCCTAGTCTCCCCTCAAACCCCAATCTCAGTTTGTCACATCGTCCACCCATGGTTGAGCAAAGGGGCTGTAGAAATGGTCCCAGAGACCGACATAATGAGAGTAACACAATGTGTGATTTTAATGTTAATGTTATCAAGAAGAATAGGGAGGGACCTTGGTCCTATTCAGATTAATGTCCTGAAATTTACCTCAACGGAGAAATTAAAAATTCTCTCAGTCACACAGATCCCCCTTGTGTTTTGGAGTCAAAATCTGGACGGTCCTTAGATTAGCAGGATACAGATTTTCCTGTTCCAATCAAGCAGTAGCATACAAAGTGCCCATGTTGCCAGGTGGCTCCACCCACTATCAATTTGTGGTCCTTCCCTTCAGGAAGACATTTGCCCCATGAGTCTTCACAAAGCTATAGGTGGTGGTTAGAGATACATTTTCAAAAGTTGGTTATCTGTGCCCCTGTACAGTGACAGTCTGCTGCTGAAGGTGGACACTCCGCAGCTTAGGTCAGAAAACCTTTGACCATGACTATGTTCTTTGACCTGGGGGTATTCTCCATCAACCTTCCCAAGTTTCACCTCCAGTCCAAATCAGCTTCGTCTTGTTTTCACAGCAGAGATGGACACTTACCAAGGCCAGTCCAACCTCCACAGAGATATTGGGACATTCAAGTATACTCTCTAATATTTTAGAAGGGAGCTCTTCTTCCATCCACAGCAGTCCTGCCTCTTCTGCTTGTTTCCTGTACTTGGTCAGTCCCCACGGTAGACGACACATGCAAGGCTTCAGTGATGCCAGACTTTAATGGGTTCAGTAGTGGGGACTTCTGATGGACAACATACATTTCTCCCCAAAGGAAGCACTGGTTGTGCAGTGGTGGATAGTGACTAAACATTTCACTTGCCCTGCTCATAGTAGAGAGACTACTTTCTCCGCTGGGGCGGAAATCTTGATATCTCGGAGATCAGAGCTTTCTGGTCTCTCAAGAAGCAGCAGTATCACATGATTAGGCCTGATTTCAAGTGATGCGTCTGGCTCTGAAAGCATTCTGACTGACGACAGTGACTTGGTAAACTGTCGTCTTGGGCACAATCTTACATAGTCTGACTGTGCCCATCATCAGCGCACTTAATGAAGGCACAGGCGGATGATCTGAGTTGATGCAATTTGCTGATCTCACAAGCAACATCTTCACTCATGGATAATTCCGTCCATCTTTGCTGTCTGACATGTCCTCCATGGTCTCCTACCACGAAAACACTAGTGTCCTTTGTTCCCACTGAGAGGAGTGCAGGTAGATAAGCCTTCCTATTTACTAGATGAAGACTGATTGTGGTGACCCAAGCTCTTTTGGCCTGCTGGTGGAGGTGCTAGATAATCCTTTCTCTACTCACTGCCCCTTTACTCAGGCTGTTTATTCAGGACGTTGGTCAAACTTTCTTAGAGCGCTGAGGAAATTAATCTAACAGCTTTTGTCAGATATGCTGTGCTTTGGGCCCTCTGCCCCAACAAGGCTTAGCTCTTGGTTATTTGCGGGACATTTAGCATATTTTCTGCCAGATGAGCTATTCTTGCATATTTTAGTGCACTTTTAGAAGCAGGGGTGACCCATTTGTTTTCTCCTTTCACTGTGAATCATGCTACACTGGGATATAAACATGGAGCAAATTATTCTGGTGGGTTCATCTTTGGAACCACTGCACACTTGTACCTAGAGGCTACTGACTATCAATCATGTGACCAACCCTTAGCAGCCCTTTTAACATTCCAAATATCGCGTATATTGCAGACCCGACCCCCTTCTAAGTCCAGCAAACATGCCAATGCTGCCGAGCGAGTCTGCCCAAGCCTGCTTGCACATCGTTCAGAGAAGGCTCAGACAACTAACTGCAGTGTTGTCAAGTGGTCCTGTGTCATGTGCGAAACTGAAACCATTTTTTTGTTAGCTACTGGCATACTGCTTGCGTTGTTGCCTCTTTACCATAGTACACACTTCAGCTTTTAAGCAGGTGAAATGAATCCAGATATTAAACCAAAATTGGCTTCAGGTTAATCACCTGAAATGGCCACAAAGCAGATACATGACCTACTGTTCCCCAGCCTAATCAACAGTTTGGGATCAGGTTGGCGAGAGGCAGACAAGCAAAAGGCAAAATACACATTGCACTGAGTAAGTAAGCACAAGGGTTACTAAAATGTAACCAATTGCAACGGTCACGTAATTCTCAAGCTGAGTGCGCTTTACAACTAAATCGACTAAGCCAAATATGAGTCGACTCAAAATGGATTTCGAAACCTATGCTGAATCGCCCTTTAAAAGTGGGGTAGAAGGGGCATCCCTTCTCCATTGTGATTCGGTAGGTAAACTATCAATGGTTTATGCCTGCAATTCTAGATGCAACCTTTGCTAAGTTACTGACACCTGAAACGAGGTAGCACATGACTTGCAAAGTGCTATTTAAGCAACACTGGCAGTTGGAAAAACTATTTTGCTATTCAGGAATGCACGCACATGGATGGTGGTGTGCAGTCGTTGCAAATCAAGAGAAAGGGAGTTGCAAACTGAAACCAGCTTAATATTAATTAGGCAAATTGTTCTGCAACCCCCCCCCCCATGCCTGAAGATTGAGACTTTGCAAATCAACCTTTTAATGCATAGGTTTTGTTGCAAAAGTCTGACACCGCTAGCTTAAAGGTTATTGTGCAATTTGCTACCAGTACATTAAATCGGACCCCCAATTCCATCTCACCACAGAATAAAAAAATAAATAAAAAAAATTCTGAAATGCGTCACTGAGAAACACCTTTGAGGGTCCAGGCCTGCAGCATGCCTTCAAGTTTATTAAAAATGGCTGGCAAGTTAATTGACTTCACCTGGGTACAGAAAATATATTAAAAAAAAAAAAATGTACTATACCACAATAAATCTTTGCGGACATTGTCATCAGGTGAGTGTATACTTCTAAGCCTGCCTAGTATGAATGGGCTGATGAAACAACTCCCTATGGCTTTGCAAAGCTGCAGCCCTCTTTACTCTCTACAAAACAAGCCCGTGCTAATTGTGACATTGTAATTCTAGGCTGAGTGCTCACCTGGACCCCTAAGAGATTCGTTCCATCCTCCTAATAGAAGTCCTTTATCTTAACCACTTGGCAGAGGGATTCATGGGTAAACTGGTCGCACCTTAGTGATGGGAAAAGGAATGGGTGAAATGTAACAGATCGCGTTCTTTTAGCTGATCTTCAATCGGCAATGAGTTTCTTTGAAAACTAGTACTGTATAAGTACTGAATACTTGGTTTTGCCAGATAACATCACGATCAGGCTCCAATGCCTACAGGATGCTCTCGCAAAATATAGAACGGGAAACAGTTTGACGGTTTCCATCACAAAAGAAAGTAATTTCTTTCACCTGTAAAATTGTATTTTTACATTAACACGGTCACCAGCCTGTCAAAGAATGTTCAAGTTAATAACCTATATCAACTCCCTTGGTGATCTCAAATTAAGGCTTTGGCAAGCAAGTGCTCGTAGAGGGATTATGGCGTTTGTAGTATTTTTTTTTGGAGACTTTGAAAGTTACAAATCTGCAATGGTGTATTTAGCAGGAACATTAATTACATTTTAGGGCAGTGTGAAAGCCTATCACAGCTGATTTAACTCCAGTCTGTGTGAAAACAAATCCAGAAATTATTTAATCAAAAGGCATAAGCCCCACAACCAGTTATCAGTCAAGAATTTGGAAGAATTGCAATGCTGATGAAGTCTACGAAGTAACTTTATGTGCCTCGGCTACTTTATCAGAGTGGTCAGAGATAGCACTGCATCCTGAGTGGTCATTATCCTCTGAACTAAATATATATATATTTTTTTTTTAAAGACAGCATCATGTAGAGAACTTTTGGTATGAGGAAAAACAATCAAAGATCTACATTTTATTCAGTTTGTGCTTTTCTGTGTGGTAACCTCCTCAAACATGTTACACACACACACAAACCCCCCCCCTGCAATTATTGACTGAACTACAGTCTCTTGAAGAATGGGACAGAGTACTTGGATCACTTCTGTCCTATTGTGACCCTTTCACCGATAGTGTCTGTAGTACTTTGGAATATTCAGGAAAGAGGCAGGAAAGCATTCAAGTAGAGTCCCTGGTCAAACGTTTGCCACAGCACACTGTGCAACTTTGGAACAAAAAAAATAAATAAATTGCAAGCATCTTACCTTTTTAAGTATGGCTGCATTAACATTTGGAAGGGGCACGGGATCATCATCACCTTCATCATCCATTCCCAAATCTAAACAAATAAAGGTCATTAATATCTTTAGACGATTAACACAGCATATTGCTAATGGATAACTTTGTGGCATGGGCTATCAATATTCGAGAACAATTAACCAGTGCCGTGTGTCAACAAGAACTTCTTAGTGGCCGATGATCACCATTTACCAGAGCTCCTCCATTTTGGAATGCAAATTGCACTCAACATTCCCACGGCCTACTCCACATTTACAGCCTACAGAAACAAGTGTAATTGTACATCATTTCACATATACAGTTCTCAACCTAAACAATGTTCTGTTAGCCAATGTACATCATTTCACAACTACTCTTTTCAACCGTAGTTACGGACTTGGTTGGTATTCATGAAAGTGTCTATATACTATAAATTGTGTCAATTCAAAAGATAACTAGGCATTTCAAAAGAAGAGCTGGCGCCAATTTAAATGTGCTGTCATAGGCACATACTTCTGAAAGAATAGTGTGTGGTTATCGGAGCAAAGTGCAACACCCTGATCAAACGAGCCTAGAATAGAGAGAACAGTGCACCAACACAATAGGTTGCACAAACACTGCAGAGATTAACAAAGCACACAAGCCTCTAGGGTTATGCTCAGGAAAGTAATGCTATCTTACAGGTTGTGTTTCACTCATGCATAGCAATACGTTAAGGCAGGACGAATATGGCAAAATAGATAAGAGGGTTAGGTCTCCAATTACACTCGAGTCACTTTCTCAATTCTGGTTCGGTGTCATCAGCAAGTTGATTTGAGACACAAGTGCCATTGTGGAGAAGTGTGGCTCAATGGTTAGAGCGGCAGACCCTGAGGCAGAGATCTGGCTCAAGACCAGGGTTCAAGTCCCGCTTCGGCAGGTCTTGGGCTCAATTCCCCTTGACCAGATAATTCTCGCCTCGGTGCCTAATCTAATTCATGGGTCCTACTCTGCAACTCTGGGCAATAGCTTGCTTAATCTCCACAACGGCCCCAACAGCGCTTTGATGCCTGGCTTCACCCTGACAGGGAAAAGCCAGGAGGGGTTCCATAGCGGTATGAGTACAGAGCCTTGAGACCCTAACGGGTGAGTAGTGTGCTATACAAGTGCTAATATTGTGAATACATTCATGTCTTTCACTAACAAAAGTAAATTTCTACAATACTTAACCTGGAATATTTATCTTTCAGACCACTGACCCACAAGTTGATGAGGAGCCTTCTTTAGATCTGGTAATTCCTACATACAAACACATAGTAGCAACTACATGCAAGAGAGACCTTCACTACTGCATAACAGGACAGAGAGGGAGGTTCGGGACTCAATTAGATGGCGAGTTATGTGTACTCGCTGCTCTGCATCCAGTGCTACCTTGGAGCACGACTAGCTTGGGTGCAATAACTGATTAAAGCTTGCAAAAAAACAACCTTGCTGTCTTGAGTGCAGGGAGTGGCCCACGGGCAGGAGAGAGGGATGGGGGTGTGGATGTGTGTTTGTATGTAGAACAGGACAGGGATGACTGCAGAGAAGGTGGTGGGTCGTCATGACAAACATTAGCATTTCTCGCTGGTTACAGGATGCTTTTAGCCGCTAAGCATAACTCACTCACATAACATTTATACAGTAGTCAATGCAGGAGTGTTCCTATTTTGAATAAACACTGTTCACGCCCACTGGTTTCCTTGAAGGCTGTGGTAGTTGGGTGTCTGGAGGGAGTGGTCTCTCTGTGAAGACTTCAGTATGAAGCAAATCTGTAAACTGTAGGCGCTTGCCCACTTATGGCTCATTGATTGTGCACAGAAAGTTGCCTAACCGGAGAATGCCAATTAAAGGACGAAGGTTTTGCATACTAGGGTGTCTAGAAGGAGTATGTTTTCAATGGTGCATTCACAAGCTTTTTCTCTCCCTAGGTTTTTTTTTTCCATTCACAGGGCAACATCTATTTATTTTTCAATTTGTGGTACCATGGAACAACTGTCCAGAAATCACCAACATTTGGTCCTTAATTTATCACAAATGGCTGAACCGATTTAGAACCAAATGAAAAAATATATATTACAAAAAGTATATATATATATATATATATATATATATATATATATATATATATATATATATCTGCCAAATTTGGTGTAATTCTGGGCACCATTGTTTTCCAAAAGACTTCCTGAAATTCCCCAGAGAAACTGCAAGGCCAGGGGGTGGAGGAGGGACAGGCCTGATTCGGGGCACCCTTTGTTTTCTCAGCCACCTGCTTGATGGATCACCCTAAACCTTTCCAAGAAGGAGCAGAGGTAGATGAACTCTTTTGGAACGTTCTGTAAAGTTTTATCAAAGAACGTCAAAGTTATTAGTGAAACAAAAAACACTATTCCTATGGAAACTGACCCAACAATAACTACACAGTTATGACAAAAAACGTATAATATATTATATTATATACACACACACAGAAAATGCTACTCACCCTGTAACTATCTCTTTGTAGCGTGTAGTGCTGTAGTTTCATGTGCTTTGCATACTTATGCCATCTAGTGTTGAGACTGGATACTTGCAAGTACCCCCCCTCCCCCCTTCCAAAAAAGTACAACAGTAACACTCCTCTCAAAATACATTGTGCAACTGCACAAAATCCATTTAGATTATATTCTGCATGAGTGCAGAGCTATATGGAGTGTGAAAAAAATATGGTGAATTATTGTAATGCATTGGTTCCCAACCTGTGATCTGGGGACCCCTGTGGGCCCGCAAAGTCTCCTCAGGGGGCCCGCAGATGCTTAGAAAATGTAACAGTTTAGATTCCCAGCTTTCGGGGGGGGGGGTCCCAGGTTCCAATAATGATAAAGTGGGGGCCTCCGGGTTCCTGTACTGATAAAGTGGGGGTCCACAGAAGTCAAACGGTTGGGAACCACTGCTGTAATGTATAGAAAGAACAAATGTATGTTAGAGATCCACGTCCAGGCACGAGGGTGGGTGCATGTGGATTTACAGTACTACAGGCTACAAACCATTGCTTACTGGGTACGTAGCATTTTCTACCTGTAATGTGTGGTTGTAGATACATGTTTAGCAGGGACTCAAAGTAGTATTCGCTGAGTTGCTATGGTTAACACATGGATGATGAAGCTGTGTGAAATAATGCTCTTAGTACTGGTTAGGCAACTCAGGTTAGTTGGTGGGCTGATATCCCCACACAATGCTTAACTTGTGTGTCTGTGTGCAGTGCTGATCATGGAGCTGCATTACAGGGGTTATCGACAGGGAGCCCTAGAGGGATACTGAAGTAATCTTATGGCCTTGAGATCAGTCCCGATACATCTGATAAGGTCAGTTTTGGAAACTGTATGTCCCTTGGGAGGTTTGGCAAATTAGACAGTCACATTTGAGGAATGGGTGGATCGTCTCTATGAAATACATATGATGCCTTTAACATCTGAAGTGTGCAATGCCCTTCCAGCCACAGTATCTGGCTGTGGGAAGGAAACTGGAAGTTCAATAGCTTGAAATGGAAAGGGGATACTCTTCTTATAAACAAACTTTGTTGTTTCTGAGAAGTACCCTATCCTTGTGGACATGTATAAAGGGCTCCTGGATGGTAGGGGCCTATAGATATCTCATGCATCTAAGGGAGGTAATTGAAACTGGGAAGGCGTTCCATTGAAAACTGAAGGAGGCAAAAGTGCAAATGCTCAAATGGGGTCCCATAAGTCTACTAACTATATAGAGGATCCTGGAAGGGCTTTTGGGATTAGTCTATAGTCCCCTCCGTAGGTGCTTTAACCACTAGTATCCTGACCAGAAAGGTATATTGTCTGTTCTGTAATTAGGCAGCGACTGGTTAAATGAAGGCTAATGTACAAGCTAACCCTGCCTTTTGTAGGTGCAGACATCAAGTTACTATCTCATTCTGTAGGGCTCAGAGAGTCAGATTTATTGATGATGCAGTAGTGAACAAATATTTTCCACTTTGTGCTTAACACACACACACACACACACGTCGTAGGGTGCCCAGCCTGCTTAAGGATGAAAATGCAATCTTGCAGTAGGTGCTGCTACAGTAGGACCTCAGGAGTCAAATGTAAGATTGAGCTGTGCTGAGTCCTAGTTTGGTTAGCAGATCAGGTCTGGGAGGAAGCCTCCTGTTATTTGTAAAGCGCATTATCACCCAGAAGCGTATCCTCCTGCTGAGCAGGTGAGTGTCTTGACACATCTAGAGCCTTGTGGGACCACCTGAAAAGCCAGGTCTTGAGCTTCTTGCACAATTCAAGAAGTGATAAGGAGGCTCAGATGTATACTGGCAGGTCATTCCATACTCAAGGAGCAATGTAGAAGGCTCTACCACCAGATGTGGTTTTCCGCATGTGGGATATGTGCAAGTAGGAGTCCAGAAGAGAGGAGGTGCCTGGAAGGCTTGCGAAGGCATGCACATTTGTTGAGGTATGCTGGGTCAGTGTTATGTAGTGCCCTTGAAAGTGTTGGTGAGTAGTTTGAATTGTACTAGTTTGTGAATCAAGAGCCAGTGGAGCTCCTTAGGGTATAGTGCAATGCATGGGAGGCCAGGAGTGAGTCTGGCTGCCGATTTCTGAACGGACTGCAGCCTTCTGGTGAGTTTTTGTTCAACCCCGGATACAGGGTGTTCCTTAGTCCAGCTTGCTTGTGAACAAGGTATGCGTGATGGTTCTCTGAATGCCAAACAGGAGTCATTTGGCAATCTTCCTAAACATCTTCAGGGTATGGAAGCATGAGGCGGTGAATGCACTGACTTTGGACTTGGGGGGTAGTGGGGGTGGGACATGGGTGTCATTCCTAGCTCTGCTAGCCACCAGGTGGAGTCCCGCAGTGATGTGCTTTTCCCAAGATCACAATTTCAGTCTTGTCTGTGTTCAGTGGGGCTGATAGAGAGCTGAAGCAGGATGGAAAACCACAGTTGCAGCCACTAGAATGAGAGGGTTGCCTGTGCTTCGCAATGGCAAATGGAAGTAGTAAGAGAAGGAAAAGCAAAGGCAAATATTCCTAATCAGCTCATCCGTAGTTCATTCCCCGTGGACTGTGGATATCTGGAAGCAAAGCTTGGGCATTTTACGCCAGACTGTAGCAAATATGTTAATTTGCCCCAGAACTGGAAGTGTGTGTGCAGGACTCAGGGGTGGAGTTACCACTTGTAATATTGTTGATGCATCCTGCTAAGCAGGTCTGCCAAGTTGTTGGCCACTCCTAGTAGATGTTCAGTCATTAGGTGACACTTGCAGCGAAGGTCCCAATGACAGCTGTGCGCTAGGTGAGGGCTGCAGTGAATGTGTGCCCCCTACTTCCATATCAACACATCACTGGCATGCTGTTTTCTTTTGAATTGAACCACTTTTCCTTATATGAATTGGAGAAAAGCTTCGAGAATGGGTTGTACAGCCAGGAGCCAGAATTTTTTGGCTTCCTCCAAACGTTCATGTATGGCACAAGATTTTAGTGACTGGTTACCATAAATAGGCCTGTGCTATCATATCTAATCATTTACTTCAGCAAAGTTCTCTCCACCAATACAGGCAAAAGGTTTAAACTTCCAAGCAGGATGTTACAAGTTTCTTATCCATTTCCTCTGTACGAAAATGTCACTTTTGCCTTGTGGACAAGAAAGTGAAAAGTTCAAGAACACAATTCGGATTGCAGCGTCCCAGTTGCAGTGGTGGGCATATGCTTTCTGAGCTTCTCCAGTTGCTAGAAAACTGCTGAGGCGAAAACTTTGAGGTCAGTACAGCAATCTGATTTGGTCACGCAAGGGCTAATCTGCCCAGTGACATTGCTGCCAAAAACCTAACACTGCCTACTGTCTTTCTTTCTAGATCTTACTGCACAGAGACAACCATCTACCGAGATTTATTCATTCTACTCTCTTACTATACACTCTTTCGTCTGTCGGATATCTAAACAACTAGTATCCATTTTCAAATACACACCCTCTGCAGTGCACCAGGCTGTCTGCACTGCCTCCTACGGATGTTAAAAATCAATTAACTGCCAACAGATGTAAAAGTAGAGTAATGAATTACTCGACATCACAACTTCACTCAAATTTGTTCATCTTCAAGTAGTAGTAAGTAGCTGCTGACTCGCTGAACTAAGGCATCAAGTGAAGGAACTGCAGAACACCTCTACATAATCACTGATTTGTGCGCTAATGGTCATCTCAGCCCTTCACCCTAAGATGGGCAAAAAGAGTACCAGTGACTTAGTTAACCAGTGATCTATCAAAGACACCAAAAGAACTTGTAAGTGAAAGTGTGTTCTACCAATACAGCAGTGAAGTTTAGGTTTACTTTTCCCCCCTCATCACGCAATTTCGTACTACTAGGGAGGAGAGTTTCAGATAATGAGTATGTATGGATTCTTCCCTCTACCCTGCGAGCCTGTCCGATAATTCTGAAAATACGATTGGCTGTCCTCGGCACTACCAATCTTTCAGGGACATGTTGCAATCTCAAATATTCTTACAAGCTTCTCAGAAGCAAATCTGTCACATGACTGACCCTTCCCTATCTCTACTTGCATGTTACAAGGGCTTCGTGGCACATGGCAGACTAGTCCTCCTTCGCGATAGCCCAATAGTGCAAACAAACATGAGACTGCCCAATATGCAGATGACTTAGTATTGCCCAGCTGATGCAAGTCATGTGTGACCCCTTCAGTCATTCTGGAGAGTTTAGCCAGCAGCACACGGTCTTTCGGAATTTGCAGTTTTTACTTTTTTCCCCCGCCATGGCAAGAGTGGGCTAATAAGCCCCAATCTAACTCTACATAGGCCTGCTAAGCAGATGTGTGGCCCATTTCTTCTAGTCCTCATTTCTTCCAGGTCCTACGAGGCTATCAGAAGCACATTAGGGAAAGGTATAAGACCTACAGTTGAAGTAAACACCAATATTACTAAAAATATACACAATAGGAGAACTACGAAACATGGCATTTCTACACTTAGATTCATTATAAGCACATACAAAATAAATTCACTTGAGAGGTCAGAAGCAAACAGTAACAAATGGCTCTAGAAGGCTCCAAGCTTACAACATTTGTAGAAGTTTATAATTGGACACTAGCAAATTAATTTTCTCATTGCTTGAGTCCATTAAACAGATAAAAGGACTCATTCCCACTACATCGTTGTTTCCACTGGCAACAAACAATGACGCAGATCTAGGCCTGGCCATGCCCATCAGTGAACAAGAAAAAACTGCCAACCTAACCACTTGCACCAGCGAGACATGCACTACTTACTGTGAACTTGCACACGCCCTTCAGTACTTATTAGGACCTACACATTTAGAATTCCACCGCGCAATAAACAGAAGCCAAAGTACATGTGTTCTGAGTGGCATCTGTGAGCTCTGGTACTTAGCTAACATACTGAACCTTTCAGTGTAAGGTTACAGCACCATTTACTGTGTTTATATTACATCAACCTTCAACGGTAGTCGCAGACCGCGTGCTCTCGTAGCACCACAACAATCCATTGAGAGGCAAAGCAAAAAGATCCTAAGAAATTATATTAATGAGCACCACCACCTACCTGTTGGGGGATTACGAAAAAAAAATGTTAACTGGACAGCCCATATAGCAGGTACTACTAGAATCCCCTATGCTGTGGAAGACTGGCATCCAAACATTTTCTACAAATATGTCAAGTACAGTCAGTAAGCATATGCATAGCCAGCAATATAAGGAAGCCATGACCACTTAGGATTGCAGAGCAGACTGGAGGAGCAGGATGATATAGTATTTTGGGTTCCATAACGCAGATTTAGTGGCCGAGTATGAAAGTTCTAAAACAAGCAAACGGTGAACAATTTACAGCATGAAATAGTTTAATGCAGAAGTGCAGTGACTGCTTCACGAACAGAGCACATTGTTTGGGGTCCAATGCAGGCTAGCACCACAAACCATTTGTCTGATATATTAAGAGTATCACCGTATGGTTGTGGGAAAGAGGATTATCAGCAACAACTGCAAGATTTGTATCCATATGTGTAAGTTGTTCTAAATTGTGTAGGATTCATTAAATGCAAGTCCTTAACTATTAGGAGGAGCATTTTAAGAAAATGCAGTGTACACATTTACAAAGGTGAGCAACCTAAGGTTATTTATAGTGCTCCTAGAAAGCCCCCTAATTTATATGCACATACAAATCAGAAGCATTAAAGATATGCGACTATTTGCTTTCAAAACAATATGTAAATTAAAGTGCAACTTAAGGAAAATATATATATATTTTTTAAATAAATTGTGAAACTTGAAATACAATATGTACATGGGTCAGTTTGATGCATTTGGGAATAAGAGTAACACAATTAAACAGGAAAATAAAATTAGATGCCCGTTGTTAGAGGTCATAAAAGTGCACCCATGGGTATAAAATATTGTTTTGTGGCAGACTTGCGACTGTCAGGGATTTACACAAGTTTACACAGCAGTTCTGAAAATTGTTCTCACAGCAAATTTGTGAATTCCTTGCAAAAGCAAATGTACATGAATGCTTGCTCATGCGCTATTAAAAAAAAAAATGCAAGTTTTTTGTTTGAGAAAGTCTTCAGATAACCGGTCTTGTGACTTCTCCCTGAACCCCGCAAAGCAACAAGACAGCCTCCACCTCATTAATGTACACACCACAAGCTACAAACCAATGGTTAGAGGATAATTAACATTTTAGCACGTGCTGGTGTAGATCACATGCTTTGCTTAGGGCATAAACCAGTGCATTCTCAGAAAGCAGCGGCTAGCGAGCCAATGAAGCAGATTTGTGAAACAATGTTCTAAGCACCATTTGGCCAACTTGAGCCTCATGTTGTGTAGATGCTCATGCCCTCCAGTTGCTTAAGTATGAGATGATGATCACGTAGCTGCTTTGTATGGGTCTAACTGCTGATGGCATGTCATCTTGGAAAGCCATTGGAGTACCCTTTCTTCTGGAGGAATGTGCCTTTGGCACTCCTTTGAAACAGGGTGTCACAAGAGAGGCTTA
Source organism: Pleurodeles waltl (assembly GCF_031143425.1). NCBI lineage: Eukaryota > Metazoa > Chordata > Amphibia > Caudata > Salamandridae > Pleurodeles > Pleurodeles waltl. The sequence continues at coordinate 733,665,637 of NC_090446.1, forward strand.
GCTAAAGCGATTAAGTGGATTTATTATACGAACAGGATTTGTTCGGTTAGTGTAAAGCATGATCACCTAATTTGTTCTCTCCATCACCAATTCTGGGCGTGGATAAGAGCCTGGCAACTGTGGTCTGGTTCGGGGAGATCAATCTATTCCCATATACTGTACATAACGTTTTTCTTACACAGTTAGAGCCTGCAACTCAAGGACTCTTAAGAGAAATTACTGTGACCAAAGAGCCACTTTCCAAGAAAGCTAATGCAAGAATGAAGTGGCTCAAAAGGAGGCCACCCTTGAGCGATGAAAGCACCACATTACAGCTGCATGCAGGGACCAGTTCTGCCTTTGGAGGAGTTACTCACATTGTTTTCATAGATCTCTGATGGATGGAGACCCCTGTTCCAGTCTTGAGCTACTGCCTTATACATGGATTAGACAAAAGCAGAGAGAGGGTACACACAAACATTGTCCCTAAATCACCCAGTCCTGCTGCAGTCAGCATACACCACTAATAACAGAAGAGCTGTACCAGGAACCATCTATGTGGCCTCCAGTGACTAGTTACATGTCTTCGCACTTCTTTATGAAACCTGCAAGATTACAAAATCACTGTTTTTTGTGGGCTTTTGGTCATGGGATGACAAGACTCGTTATGAGAGCTAAGCCCAAAAGATTTTGATTATCTGACCAAATGCCTTAAAGTCCATTGGCTGATATCCACGAACTGCATCTACCTTGAAGCTCAAATTTAAGAATAGTATATGCAAATTTCACAGCGCTCTAAGAGTAAACACATAATTGCAGCCACCCAAATACTGATAAGTATATCTCGGAGACAAAGTTCAAACGCAAGTAATCATGAACAGATTACTTTAGAAAGTTAAGTATCTTAAAAGAGCAAAAGGACGGGGGAAGAAAGAAAGAAAAAAAAAGAAGAAAAAAGTAGCAAATGCAGTTAGCTGTACATTTCTGGAAAGCAGGGATTTCAACAGGGGATCATTGACGTTGGCCATCTCCTGGCTTTTCCAAAGAAAACAAAAACTAAGAAAGGAAGTAGACAGAAAAAAAAAAAAAAAAAAAAAAAATAGGTACAAATATTTTCATTGGTATTTTTGGGTCCAAGACAAACCTCATAAAGTAACATGCTTACATAGGTGTAATTCTTTTGCTCTCAGTAAGTTATAAATATCGAGCCTTTTCTATTTTGGCTATTCCCCTGACTGGCTACACGTGTCAATCACAAAGTGAGTAAGTGATTTTAGTTAGATGCTGAATACATATAATTAAATGTAGCACACATTTATATTGCGTCCTGAAATATGATAATCAATTTTATGTGACTATATAGGCAGTATTTAATCTAAACTCTGGCTGCTTCATTAACTTGTTAATTTCCTAGAGGCAAAGAGGTTGAAAACTATGTATCTTGTTTATTGTTCTAAAATAATCACACTCTTGTAGAAGCAATAATTGAAAGGGCATCAGGCCCCTTTCTGTTAATTGTTTTCTCAGAATGGCTCAAAAACAATGAGATTATGCTATATAAAATCAACGACAGAGTGTACACAGCAGAAAGAAGTCTTCACACCAGGCGATACTGAAGCAGGCAGAATCATATCTTAGGTTCCTACTAAAGGCACTTCGCCTTTGCCCGCCGGCATCTCAGTGCACCGAGCCTCATAATACGAGAATATCATGTCTTGCTACTTTTACTGAACACCAAACTCTATTGTTCAAACAGGTATTGAGCTGTGTACCATCTTTGAAATTGACTTCATTTTCTGCTATGCCAGAATTAGATTAAACACTTAAAGTAGTAGAATGAGGGTAGGATTGTTACGAGTTCATAATCATGTTGGAATGGTTTTTTTTTATTTTATTTTTTTAACACTTCTGGTAAACATTGCCACTGTTTTTTGTCTTCATTGAGTTAAAATCCATTTTGTGTGCCCTAGACAAAAGTATTTGAAAAAAAAAAAATCACTAAAATGTATATTTTGTGTTCTTGAGTGAGTTATTCTTTAATGAAAGAAGTGTTGGGGGTCAACTAATTGTACCTGTAAAATCTCACCAGAGTGTTACCTGAAACACATCTTGCTCAAATAGTGCTCAGAAGGTTGTGGGACAGCTGCAGATCCACTAGTTTGCTGGCTTGGGTTGCACATTTACAGGGTAATTAGTGTCAGGCGGGAGGGGGTAGGAGGGGTGAGGAAGTGGCAGTGGAATGGAAAACCGCCCTGTGTCTATAGCAGATCTAGAGAACATATCCAATGGCAGTGTTTGTCTTATTAAAAAAAACACAAACACCACAAAGCCACCAACCGAGCTGCCTTTTTTTTTTTTTTTTTTTTTTTAAATATAAATTGTGCACCAACCATGCATCAATTTATATGGTTGAATCTTCGGAATGAAAAAAAAATGGTTACGAACGAACGTTATGCATTTATTTTAATGTACTAAAGAATATGAGTTTAGGAATAGTTTTTATTTGTGCAACTCTGAATCTGGGGTTACCCAACATATCAGGTGATTGAGAGGGAGTTACGCAAAATGTTTTCTTTCTTGCACAAGGACTTAATTGCAAATCAAGAATAATTTCAATAGACAATAAATTGCCTATTCTGTGTTCCTGTACTTCACAATAAAATGTTATCCCACTTGTGGGGTGGGGCCAGAACCTGCAATAGGAAAGGGCCCAGATTTCAATGTGAGACATCAGGATTATTCCTTGAAATGTCAGCCTTTCTGGCAATGTAGCAGTTGCAGTATTTGGAACAATTTTCAGTCAGCACCCAGGGAAACCTCCCACACAATTCCGAAATCTAGATACCCAGGAGTCTAGAGTGGCATGCCTGCATTGATTCTACTACATTTTCTTACCCGCAGGACCGTGCTCATGCCACACTGGCTTAAATCATATTTTCTCATGTTTAAGAGAACGTCCTGGAAAATGCATGAATTAAAATCCTATCATCCAGCAGCCCCACACTTCTGCCAATATAAACAGATGTTACTTTGGGGGGGGGGGCAGGGCAAGGTCTGTCCAACTTTCATTAGGTCCATCCGAAAAAGAGGGTAGCTTTTTTATTTTGAGAAGTGTGGGAACAGAGTAATTACACTTCTGCCATTCGCTGAAAGTGGCACTGTTCAGACACAAATATGGGAAAAATAGTGCTTTTGACCCATACGGTTTGCAGGGCATTCTGGTTAAGAAAATGTGGGGTGGGAGGTGCAGAAATAGTGTCTTGAGCCAGAAGAACTGGAGGCTGGCCCAATACCAGTTCTAGTTGGCCTGCCCAAAGACAAATGGAAGAGAACTGACTGAAAGTCCCTGTATGTGTAAATATATACGTGTATATATATATTTTTTTTATACCAACAATTATTTGGGAAACAGTTGGCGAGAATGCTCACGTTTTCTCTGGGTCACAGCTAAAAACACACATACACAACTCTTCAGAACAGCGTTCACTTTCTGCAGTTTCAGATCTTGCCCTAGCTAGGTTTTCGATCATAGCAGATATTCAATTAATTGAAGTAATCTTATATTAAGGGCATGCTTTCAACTAATCGATAATTGAGTGCATGGTGATTAATAGATAGTAATCATCATTGCCCCCCCCACACCGTCAACTTAGAAGATTCCTCGAATTCCCAACATTGTCATATGTTGACCTTCTCACTTAGAGCCGCAGACAAATGTTTTTCCCAGAATCTCACAATGTGCTCTATAGCTGCAGATGTGACTGTGTTGTATGACCCACACTGGATTGTTTTGGTATTCAATTATTTTCAACCGCACTAAAACCATTTATTTAAAAAGGAGTGACATTTTATCTTTAACAAAACGGCATCTAAAAACAGACCAGAGAAATAAGCAGATGTTTACCGCTTAGAATTAGACGAACTCAGAGAAAAGAGAAATGTGCAGTAATCTGTTGCTGGCGAAATCTTGACAAAGAACCTGTAATCACATTCTCCTTAGTGCCCACCATCTTGTGTGTTTCTTTGGGCAACTGAGATAAGCAGAAGCGAATGGCCTGTAAATGAAGTGAAGCCAGAGCTTTAAGAGGAATGAAAAAAAGTGTGACGGGAGACCTCTTAGATGGGTGAGTACTATGTAATTAAGGGTGCAGCTCAAACGTGTGAGCTAAACTTCTGTGAGTCCCATAGCATGCCACCTTCCTACTAGTTTGGTTCCTCTCTGGTAATGCATCCAGATGTATAACAGACACACCTAAAACCAGTCAGGACAACAGACTTTGTCAATGGCCGTTAGCAATTTAAGGTAAGAGTAATTACTTTTCCGTAAATAATTAACATTGAAATGCTTCCATTCTGAAACTGAAAGACTGAATTGAACATTACTAAAGGCATGTGGTAGGGCCAATGGACTTCAATGTCTCAATTGTTCCTCTTATATATACACATTCTGTTAGACACTTATGTCCTTTCTCTCGCCACAATCTGCATAGTTTAAACAAGTCTCTTTCCTCTTCAGAGCATTTTCCACTCTCTCCTGAATGTACTTACTGGCATCTCCTACTACCCCAACAAACAATGCATCCACTTAAGTATACGCACTTCATTTTCTTTTAATTTTACCTTGTCAATATTTTGACAACTCTGCACCACCTCCACTGCACTTACACCGAATCATAATTTCAACAAGAACATGCGACCACCGATGTGTGCACTTTGCAGAGAGGCCAAGGACTGGATGAGCATGTATTCTTAACACCTTATTGACCCTCTAAAGCGCACTATGAGAAATTCGCACTGCCTTAACTCCAGAGCTCTCATCGGGACCCCTTCTAAACACAGAGGCAACTCAGTTCAAAGTATGCATAACACAAGAAGGGAAACACCCTTGGAGGAATAAAAGATTAAGAAATAGACGAACTGTAAACAAGAACTAACTATCTGACATTAAGTACCTTAATGCTTTACATTTACTGTTCAGAACCTGATCAGGATTTTTGCCTGTAAAGTTAGTAACATGGATACAGACCCCGCTAAGGACCCTTTTCAACGTCAGTTTTTAATTAGTAAGGAGTCGGAGACCCCAGAGGAACGTGGCTCGCTTAAAGCCCTGACAGACCACGAGGGATGGTGACCCTCTTTGCAGAGGACCCTCTGAAGATTCCTCGACTGGCCAGTGAAAGGGGCTAAAGTGTTGCATCATGGTCATTGCCAGACACTGATCTCCATTAAGCCAAAGAAGTGATCTATCCCAACCGGCCATGGCAACAGAGTTAAAAGAAAAAAAACTGCAAGCATTTACCAATTCAGATTAGCCATAGAGCTTTGGCAACAGAAAGGACCTAGAGAGCATAGACAGATGCAGAGTAACTTAATTAGTCAAGGCACTTATTAATGCAATAAGACTTACAGATGTCAGTTATTTTTTGTTTCATGTGGATAAAGTACTCTATTTTTCCAAATGATAAAAACTGCTGGATATTATATTTGATTTAAAGCTATACCTGCTTCAGCCTTCAAGAGCAAGCCTCGGCTGTTCAACCTCCCTATCCTCTGAAGTCAAAGACAAAAACGGTACTTTGCTTCAGTGACTCCAAGGACCACTCCAAAAATATGTCACAAGAATTGCCTAGTCACACTTTACATACCCATATCCTGCAGCTAGACAGCACATAATCTGCACTCTGGGACAGAAGAGTCCGTTTGGAACCATAAAGGTTTAGTGGGCTTTTCATTCTTTGTAATGTTGTGCCACTTACCAGTCCATTTTCTGTCATTTAAAAACAGTTTAGCAACAAGAGCTCATACCTCCAGTTAGATATCCTTTTTAAAAGTATTCTTGCAAAGTACCCGTTTGCTGGAGAGATAAACTGTGATCATACATATCAGTGAAAATCTGCATATGTCAAAACTGATGATAAAACACTTAATAGAATTGCCAGACCTAGGCCACCTATCAACACAAGAAGGCACCAAATTCTTATTGAGTTCAAACTTACAATACAAATTTACTATAATTTTGAAGGCCTGATGTCACATACTGACAGCAAAACTTACCTTCCAACATGGTTTTGATAGTTACTGACTGCTTGGCAATTTCAACATCAACCTCGAAAATTTCTCCATCAGAACTCTGGAGTTTAATAGTAGGCATCTAAGAGGTAACACAACAAATAAACTTTAGGTCACAGTCTTACTTTTCTTTGGAATTTTTACTGGTAATAGTGATCTGAAAGAAAGGCCGAGCGAGACCCATTATCATGCAGCTTACAGAGCTCTTGCATACCGTACAACACTTTCGTGGGTGTGCACCTCCAAAGAATAGGTATTGTGCAGTAAGGAAAACGCTGTCCTCAATTCCAAGGCAAGTTTATTACCTTATTTTTAAACGTGGGGAGGAGAGTGGCAGTAGAAGTGGTGATAATCTTGCTACGGCCATTCTCAAGTGTCACCCAAGTAAGACCAGCCATGTTAGCCTTGCGGACAAAGGTGATTACACTGCCTTGAACAAGTGGCATCAATTCCCCAAGACGGATGTGCACGGACCATAATCAACCCAATTAGATGTTTAAATAAAACCACTGTAAGCATTGAAAAAACACAAACAGTAAAAAAGCAATCTCATATGAGAGCAAGAAATGGAGAAGATTTATGATGCAGATGGTCACCGATGCAAGCTATGCTTACTTTGAAATACGACCACAATACTATGACCTTAGTGTGGATTACAGACCTGCCAACTCACAAAGTACCACCCCACAGCGTCACCTAATTTTGGCTCCTTTCACTGTTGCTGGAAACTACTGCACAAGGTGGTTTTCCAGCTTGTCTATGGAGGCACCAAGAAGCTGATGTCCATTAACAGGTGTGTAAACACCCCAGCACATCACTGACAGCCCAAGTTACCCTTTATTTTATTTTGGGGGTGTGGGGGGAGTGGTGGGCTTGGTGGAGGGGACAGTGCCTCATAGCGCAATTCCCCACCACCCAACGCCCGCTCTCAATGTGAAATGTATTTACAAGCTGGCAGGTTTGGGCTGATGCACCACTAGGCTATGTATCACCAAATACAAATCTTGCGCTCATTATACAATGCAAACTGGAAATTACCTCAAGATAAGGGTTTCCTTTAAGAAATTCTGCAGAGAATGATTATTACCACTATGTTAAAGTTGGTCTAAAACCATAATTAAGTCCCAAAGGTATTACTTTGATGTGCCAAAGCATGTAAACAAGCATGCGAAACAAGCAGATAAGCAAAAGTGCTGTTTATTACATTAAAGAGTGCCTTATTGGCTTGGCTCAATGGTTTTTGGGGGGGGGGGATTGGGGGCAAAAATAACTTTTCCATAAAAGGAGACTTACAGGAGACAAATAACTGAATCTGACAAATAGTGTGAGGTTTGCGCTGTTCAGATGCATACTAGTCTTCAATGCATTCCAATGGACACAAAACAGCCAACAGCATGAGGTCAGTCATACTCCTCTAGATTAAACAAAGTCCACTTCACATACATTTTAAAGAATCTGTAACTATGTACAGGAAGCTGGAGTGTCAAGGCAGACCTAAGAAGCACTATGCACACGTGTACAAGTTGCTTTAACAGAAACAAATGTCAACAATCGGAAAGAATTGGCAAGAAACCCGAGCTCACAGAAAACCAGAACATTTTTTAATAGAATTTCTTATAAAACGCCTGCCCACATATGCTATACATGCTTAAAAAGCAATTTGGTACGCCAATGAGGAATACGAACATAAGGAGTAAAGTTGAGGGGACCATTAGCTCATTACTTGTGTTGGCTTAAAAAAAGGGCAGAAGCGTTGACTCATTTGATTCTTGGGTTACTCTTTGCAATCAGCAATTTCAGAGAAAACAAACTTTAGTCAGGAGTGAACCTGTGAATTATTTAGCTTTATTTGAATGGGCTACAAAACAAAGAAAAACCGAGAAACTAGTTTGCATTTTTGTTCTACTGTCAAATCCCAACACCGCTTCTATGTCACGTTCTGAGGCTCGGATTATGCTTCTCAATGTTTACTGCAAATTGAACCTCGGCCAATCCAAAAACAAACAAAAAAAAAAAAAAAACACAACAACAACCGACATTTCCCCTGAATATAAGGGCACTGTCATAGGTCACATGCGCCAGTCACCACAGTTGTAACTCCATAAATGTCTGAGGCACCATTTTGCCTCCTTTTACGTTGTTACACAGCTGGATCAAGTATCCATCTATACATATTACTTTAAATATATCAATGTGCGATCTTCACCTGTTTTTTTCCCATGACTGGTATTCATTTTGTTGCTGTTGGTCTATCTGTGGATCCCTCTAGTTGTTTGAATGAGGCTTTGATGGAGCGTCCCGGGAGCAGAATGCGCCAGCCAAATCGACAACACAGTCCTCCGTCTACCAAAGTTATTTCAAAACGCAGTCTACACATTGAACAGAGTTGTATATTTACAGGCTGCTTGCCAGGTCTTCACCGCATGCCGACTCATCCTGCGATCGACGATATTCTTGCAGGCAGTGATCCCCAGTGACATTTCAGAATATATCACTAAGATCCCTAGCCAGGATAGTGGGCCTCTTAGCACCATCCATCAGGGATGTGGAATTCCTATTGCCCAACACCCAGGACATTTAGTTAAATGTGTTGATGCGTACTAGCATTTCCAAAAAATATTGCTAATTGAAAAATCTGTGTAACCATTTTTAACAAGATTATGTAAGCATGAAAATTAACAAGCACTGGTAAAGCCAACCAATCCAACTTTTTTCCCCCTCTTTTGGTTTTGTCAATGCATGTCTTGTTTTGACAAGACTTTTGTAACACGTGGTTGTTGTTTCAGCTGCCAGGCCTTCACCATTGTAACAAACACTGGCAAAAAGAAAAAAAATTATGGTCTCAAGAAGCACACATTGCCGCCAGTACGTAACAAAGGCTCCCCTCCAGGGTGGCCCACAGCACCTGCCCTGAGTGAGTCTGGAAGGGGACCTCTATGTTTCTTCAGAGAGAGATCCTCATCCTCTGCTCCAACCGCTACGCATGGGACGACTCCTGGTGGCCAGCCACTCTAGGAACCACACCAACACCCGCGCAATCTAGGTTTCTTAATAGACTCCTCACTCACCATGATCCAGCAAGTCAATGCAGTCTCATATTCCTGCTTCAACACCCTCCACATGCTTCGCAGGATCTTCAGATGGATCCTCATCAAAACCAGTAGGGCGGTCACGCACGCCCACGTCAGCAGCAGACTGGACTACGGCAATGCGCTCTACGCAGGACCCACAGCAAAGCTCCAGGTGAAACTACAACGTATACAGAACGCCTCCGCACGCCTCATCCTCAACATACCAACCCGCTACCACATCTCAGCCCACCTCAGAGACCTTCACTGGCTTCCCGTCACCAAGAGGATCACCTTCAAACTCCTCATCTGCGCCCACAAAGCTCTTCACAACACAGGCCCTGCCTACCTCAACGAGCAACTCACCTTCCACAATCTATCGAGTGTTTACTGGTTCACTTTGCCTCCAAATACTTTTTCCCAACCTTGTAAGAACTTCTGCTATTGTCAAGAGTAAAATGTTCAACCTTTCTCATTATTGGAAAAGATTAGAGAAGACCTGGTGAAAATCCTTAAACCATGCAAGTTAGTAAGTTTCAAAGACTCAATTGCATGCCAACCCTCAAACTAATGCTTACTGCTTCTTCCAGTGCAAGTATCTGTAGAAAAGTGGCAAAATAAGGAAATTGCTATAGTAGGGATTAAAATTGAAAGTATTCAAGCCCTAATACAGCATTAGCCCTGGCATAATCAGAGAGGCTATTATCAGAACTCTTACATAATGAGATTGCTGCCATAATTTGTCATTGCAATACATGGCACCAATGGGACAAGTAGATTCTTTTTTACAGGACAGATAGATTTAAGAAGCAACCTGTCCCATGTACAAGTAAATATTTTATTGAATTCCACACCCCTGATCCATCCAAGTAATATTTTCATAGCTTCAACACTACAAGGCTTTCCAGCAACTGATGACCCAGCATCTTCTGAGCAGCCTGTAATATGCCAACCAGACTACTCTGTTGTTGGAAGACAAGATTGGATTGTCATGGCAGCTCGACCACATGGAAGCCTGGAACAGTAGGGTCATCTTTGGCAGTTAGCCAGAGACCGTGATTGAGTCAGATGCCAGCAGATGGGGCCAGGGTGCAAGATGAGGTCCAATATCAACAGGAGGCAACGGTCTCTGACAGAGCTGACACTCCACATACATTGTATGGAGCTACTAGCAAGCTCCTTTGCCATCAAGAGTCTTTTCGCCAGTAGACAAATTGTTGCTTCTTTCTCCAGATGCACAATATCGCAGGTGTTCAATATATTAACAAGCTGGTATGTATGCAGTCCAGCTTGTTGGCAGAAATAGCCAAGGACTCTGCATTTTTGCCTGAAACAGCAACTACCAGCGACAGTATATTCCAAGTCCAGCCTACGGAATGGGATAGTCAATTAGAGCTCTGGCTTCTTTGTAGACAACAGCGATTAGAAACTGCATCCAGCAGTGTTTCAAAGTTTCAATCAGACTTAGACAAGCCTTGCCAAGTGGATCTGCTTCCTTCCTGCCTCAACAAGCAACTTCCAGACTTTTTTCAGCTAAAGACCAAATCTTCTGGCAAAGCCACAGATGCCTTTCTCAAGGATTGGATAAAGAGGAAGAATTACACCTTTCCACCACCTGTAATGATTATCAGGGTGCTGACTCAAAAGTACAATGCCAGAAAGTAGAGGTCATACCATTGACTCCACACAGGAAAGCTCAGACTTGATTTCTGGTTCTCTTTGACATGCAAGACTGTCAAACAAAATTACAAACATTCCAGATCTTCTCACCGACATGGGGTGTCAAGTGCACCAGTGGAGACACTCAAGAAACCTTACCCTCATGGCCTGGAGGGTTTCAGGGAAAGTTGGAGCTTGCCAGCTTTCTCACGACAACCTGGCTTCCATATCCAACAAGCCTGGTTGGCAAATACCTATTAGCGCTCCTTCGGCATGGAGAAGATGGGTCCGTTCTTGTAACAAAAAGGGTTTTAATCACTTGGAAACAGACGTGAGCATAGTGGTTAATTTATTGTCATAATTGGCATACTCTGGTTATTAAATCATTTTTGTTTGCCCATATGAGCAGGTCATTCACTACTGGAAGTTAAGCCTGTTGGCAAGCATCACCTTATACATAAGCTAATGAAGTAGTAGGCTGTGTTGCATCCCAATTTTATGTCAGGACCGGAGGCTCAGATTAAGCTGTCTCTTCCTTTACTGACCTTTCACATCAGCCAATAATACAACAGTAAACAAAAAAAACAAAAACAAAAACACACCTTCATATCCCATGAAACACATGGGCCCATATCACATGTACCAATCACCAAGCGTGATCTGAGACTAACAGTTCTGACCCACAACGTCATATCCTTTTTCTTTGCTGCTTCGCAGCAGATAAGTGACATTATCTTTTCTCTCGTATTGTTAATGCATTGATTGTTCGTTGATTTATTTTTTTTAAATCAGCGTCGCTATTCCGCACGCTTTATCTGTTTACACTTTCCATTTTCTTAGTGTGCCCGATATTTAAAAAAGATCTGTGGAGCGGGAGCGCTACACGCGCGCAGCCTGTCTTCTGTATCAACAAACTTTGCTCGGTGCGCGCGTTTTACGAGCCGATCTCTGGCCCCAGAGTTTTCTCTTGAGATCGTCTCGGGATTCCAGATGCGTCAGAGCAATTTGGTTTGAGTTAGTTTTCAGGCTCAAAAAGTGCATCCCTGACGCCCAGTTAATTAATTTCTGGGTTGTAAAATAATCATAAGGCTCTGCCTAGAGTGCCTACCAGGCAGCTCCCTCCACTCATTTTTAAGGAGTTTCTACTCACATTTTGAGTGCCTGTAAGGGTTTTTTTCACTCCCACTTTAATTCTGACTGCAATATTCAATACACTGTACTGTGGAATAGCTCAATGGAGTGACCAAGACGCAGGGTACTACCCTGATAACGATAACCAACTTGAAGTTAATCTGGTGGAGGCACTTGATTCTAGAGTGCAACAGTCAGTGAATGATACCTTGGTGAGAGCGTTAGGCCCTTTTTCGGGGCAATTGTTGGAATACGCCCATTCTCAAGGTTGGATGTCAGATAAGACACCTACCATTCCCGAGGGGAGTAACCCTCAAGTAGCCTCAAAATCTAAGGCTAAAACAAAGAATTTTGCAAGCGAAGATCCCTCTGAGGATATACATGCTGAGGTGTTTTAAAAACTGCGCAAGAAACGAATTACGGAGCATAATTACAGCAATCTGAATAATTCTTCCATTTCAGGTGACTCCTCTGAACAGGATTCGGATGACACGACTTCTCCAGCCCCTAGTAAGAAGGCAAAAAAGCATCCCACTTTCTGGACTTCGACCCCTCAGAGATAATCCACCCCAGATCTTGAGCTTCCTTCGCAGAAGTTGTGCAGTTTGTACATGCTAATCTGAGAAAAAGTTATAAGGAAGTTCCTACTCGCCTCAAGGCAGAATGTCCTAGACCTGCTTTAGAGAATAATGTAGCCAATACACCAGAGATTGATCCAACTATGGTTACATTCCTGAAATTATTTTCAAAAGATCCTAAAAAAGGTTTAGATAGGTCACAGCGTTCATGTCAAGAAACTTCTAGACATGTCGGGCCCCCTGACAAAAATTCTGGATTTGGCAGCAGTTTCAAAGGAATCAGGCATACCTGTAGATACAGATGTCTTGTTGGGTTGGGGTCAGCTCAACGCGCTTCATGTCAATTAGGCAACACAAACTGTGCTATTTTGGCTGAACGCAGAAAGTCCATTCTCATGCGCATGGACCCTAAACTAGTAGATTTGGCCTCATCGGAAGCGGGTCCATCTGCAGAGGGTCTTCTATTTGGATCATCCTTTATTAAGGAGTTAGCTACATTTTTTTCCACCCTCGATAAAGCACAATTGTCCCTTAAAAAAAAAAGTATTTAGGCAAGGCCTTTTTGTCAGGGCCGGACGTTATGGTGGACGAATGCCCGGCCGGGGATCCTTTACAAGTCCCCAAAACTATTACCCTAGAGGACGAGGTAACTGGTCAGGTGATCAATCCGATGCCACCTTCTACCCCACTCGTCCCAGAGGCGGTAGGCCTAGATTCCGCAAAGGTCAACAAGGAGTGATTCAGGACACCTCCTAAGCTGGTAAGTCTCATTCACCCTTCTCAGGTTACTCTGGTGGTGGGGGGGGGGGGGGGGGGGGGGTGGAGAGTGGGCTTGTGTGGGGAGAATTGGAGAAAGATTTCAGGGGAACCTTGGATTCTTCAGACGGTATCAGGTTTTCATATAGAGTTTATCAGCACTCCATGCCAATTGACTCCTCTTCAAATCATTTTTTCCCTAGAGAGTCAGAGGTTTTTAGATGCAGAAGTGCAAGCGTTATTAGACAAAAGAGCAGTAGTTTTTTCAACCCCTCAACCAGCTGGTTTTTGCAATCCCATTTTTGTAGTAGACAAAAAAAAAAAAAGGGGGGGGGGGGGGGGGAGGGTCCATTGTCTGGTTTTGAATTTAAAAGACTTCAATTCTTGGATTGTGTACAGACACTTCAAGATGGAGGGGATTCATATGCTAAGGGATATCTTAATAGAAGTAGACTGGATGGTAAGATTAGACCTAAAGGATGCTTACCTATTGATCCCAATATTTCCCCCTCACAGGAGATTCCTCCAATTCCAGTGAAAGTGCCAATGTTTGGAATTCACGGCTCCCCCATTCGGCCTATCCTCAGCACTGTGGTGCTTCACGAAGTTTTTGGGACCAGCAGTTGAGAATATGAGAACCAAAGGGGTTTGATTGATCATTTATCTGGACGACATGTTAGTGATGGCCCAGGATCCATCGACTTTACAGATTCATTTGAACTGGACAATCAGTCTATTACAGGATTTGGGTTTCCCTTATCAATGCGCAGAAGTCATTGTTAAATCCAACTCAAGTGAGAGTTTTTGGGTTTCAAGATCGACTCTTCAGGCTCAGTTGATTCTTCCCTCGTTAAAGATTCGCAATATAAAGAGGGAATTAAGGTCAGCCCTATCCAGTCAGACTATTTCTTTAATGAACATTGTTCGATTGGTGGGTCTTTTGGCATCTTTCATTCAGGCAATCTTCCCTGCCACCCCTACACTATCGAGCTCTGCAAAGATTGAAAATCAAATATCTGAGACAAGGATTGAGTTACTCAGCCCTGATCCCGTTGTCCACGGAAGTCAGGGAGGAGATCCAGTGGTGGCTTCACCATATGGAGGCTTGGAACGGCAGAGCCATATTCGGGTTCCATCCAGAGGTGGCGATAGAATCAGACGCCAGTCAGTGGGGATGGGGAGCCCGTTGCGGGTCTGGGGTGACTGGAGGTCACTGGTCTACAACAGAGCAATCTCTCCACATCAATTGTCTAGAGCTCCTAGCGGGGCCCTTTTGCGATAAAGAGTTTATCTCCCCTCAAGACAGACTGCTGCATCCTTTTGAGGATGGACAACATCTCAGCAGTGAGGTATGTCAACAAGTTAGGGGGAACAAAATCCAGAGTTCTAGCGGAGATAGCCAAGGAGTTTTGGCATTACTGCTTGAGCCACATGTTAGTTATTGTAGCTGAGTATTTCCCGGGAGCTCAGAACGCGGATGCAGACTGGTACTCCAGATACCCGATTGATACCAGCGACTGGAGACTGGATCTGATTATCTTTCAACAGATAATGAGGGAGTGGGGACCTTGCGAATTAGATCTATTTGCGTCTTGTCTTAATTGCCAGATTCCGAGATTCTTCAGTTGGAGGCCGGACCTTTGGCTTCTGCGACAGATGCATTTCTACCGAATTGGTCCCCTTTTCGGGGATATGCATTTCCCCTGTTTGTTTTGATTTCCAGGGTTCTGTCCAAGGTTCGGAGACAGAAATCAGACTTAGTCTTGGTGAATCCAGTTTGGAGATCACAACCCTGGCTTCCTATGGCACTCCGGTTAGCCTGTGCTCGCCCGTTGCTCATTCCTCCTCGTCAGGATCTTTTGTTGAGTCCAGAGGGCCATCAACATCCTCTGATCTTATCGGGGAATCTTACGCTGATGGCATGGATGGTTTCAGGACAAACTGGAAAACTCCAGGCATTTCTCAGCAAGCTGAGAACTTTAATCAAGCAGGCCTGGGCTTTTAGTACCCAAAAGAGATATGCTTCTGCATGGCGCAGATGGTCTAGTTGGTGTAATGGAAGGAATATCAATCCCTTGGAGTCAAGTACTGATTTGATACTTAATTTTTTAGCAGAGTTAGCTTCATCAGGCCTGGCCTATAGGACTGTTAATAATATTAGATCAGCTATTTCAGCTGGTCACAAACCTATTGATGGTAAACCAGTGGGCGAACATCCCCTTGTCTTTAAGTTATTGAGAGGTATTCGTTTTTCTAATCCCCCTCAGGCCAAATATAAGATGTTATGGGATGTGAACACTGTGTTAAAATGTATAGATTCCTGGCCTAGTAATACATTTTTATCACACAAACAACTTCAAGCAAAGTTGACTATGTTGCTTTGTTTGATTTCCTGTAAGCGGGTTTCGGATGTCAAGGCTTTGGACTTGTCTGGTAGAGTATACTCTACGGAGGGTGTTACTTTTTCTATTTCCAGAAAAACCAAAACTAATTGCAGGCCAGTAACATACCCTAGGTATCTGGATAACTCAAAATTATGTGTGGTACAATGTTTGAAAGATTATGAGTTGGCCACTGAAGAGTTCAGACAGAACATGAATAGTCAATTATTAATTTCTTTACAGAAACCCTTTAAACCAGTTGCATCAGCCACTCTTGAGGTGGATTAAACGGTTAATGGGAGAAGCGGGTATTAATACCTATCATTTTGGAGCCCATTCTGTTAGAGGGGCTATGGCCTCTAAATCTTTTGTCTTAGGTTCCAGTTTGCGAGATATTATGAAGACAGCTGATTGGTCTTCTGAATGTACTTTTCGTAAGTTTTATTTTAAACCCGTTGTTGATGTTGCCTCTACTGTTATTAATCAGCTTTGAACTAGCATAATCTGATCCTCCGGTCCTGACAGAATAAAAAACATTTATATCTTACGCGTCAAGAATTTTCAATTCTATTAAGGACATGTAGGCGAGGATTATCCCACCCATTATGGATACTGGAGGTTATATTCAAATGTGTATTTTAAGTAAATGATTTATGCCCTTCCTTGTTTATTGTTAGATCTTTCAACAACAAATTGTTTAAATATATTTCTGTCAGTAGGAGGTATTATTTATTCTTGTTTCTCCTAGGATCTGATCAGAAGAATTTATGATTACTTATCTCGATATCTGTGGGGAAAACGACATTGTTTTCATCATTCCGTTGGATATTTGGTTTGTCTTGTTGCCTAGGTGGTGTGATTCTTCAGACTCTGGAATATTGGAGAAGATTTTGGATCCAACATCTACAGAGGAAGTTCAAGAATGCAGTTTATTTGTTATCTGTTGGACAAAGAAAGAGGATATGACGTTGTGGGTCAGAACTGTTATAGTCTCAGGTCACGCTTGGTGATTGGTACATGTGATATGGGCCCATGTGTTTCATGGGATATGAAGTTTATTTTCTTTTGTTTACTGTTGTATTATTGGCTGATGTGAAAGGTCAGTAAAGAAGAGACTGCTTAATCCTCGCCTCTGTGTCCTTAATAGAATTGAAAATTATTGACGCGTAAGCTAGAAAAAAATGTTATTCTCAATATTTGGTGTGGAGGGATGTGAATACAGTACTCCAGTTCCTAGACTGCTGGCCTAAAAACAGACCTGTCCCTCAAACAGCAGCCACTGAAATGCACAATGTTGCTCTGATTTCCTGAAAAAATATTCCAGAAGTTCGGGTACTCGACTTAGTAGGTAGAGTATTTTCTGTACATATTTTCTGTATGGAGTTTCGTTTACCATCTTGAGACCTACTAAAACTAGCACAAGATGTGCTTCGTATCTATTATTTTCCAAATAATTATAATAATGTAGGTGTTGTGGGGTGTTTAAAAGAATAAAAGCTTGTCCTAGGGAAGTAAGGCAAACCTTTAGTGGCCAACTACTGATCGTGTAACAATCTGTCTGGACCGGTGTCTACAGCTACTAATCTAGGTGGAAGGCGGCTTTTGTCAGACACATGCATATAAGTTTCCCAACACGGAGCACATTCAGAGAGAGGAGCGATGAACTCCTAGACATTTTTACTGTGGGCTCTCGTGTGGAAGACATCATGGTGGCAGCTGACTGGTCATCAAAGGCTACATTTAAATACCTTTTATCATAAACAGATTGTTGACATTCCTTCCATTACTGAGTGTCAGCTTTGACTAAACAATCTGAGCCTCCGGTTCTGAAATAGAACGAACAAATGACATTCTCAAGGATTTTCAATTCTATTAAGGACTCAGATGCAAAGATTATCCCACCTAATGACACTTTAAAGGGTATCAGAGTTTCATATTGTTATTTCACCACAACTTAAACTGCAATTGATGTTCCCCCACAATGCCCTCCCCCAACACATTATCCAACTGTAATTGTTTGTTGACGTTGCAGACCATCTTGCACCATATTTCTTTTTGTTTCAGAAAATGACACTAAACCGGTAGAACACGTCACACTGTGTGGAAAGTCAGATGAAGATACAATTAGAATAGTTTGTCAAGTATTAGGTAATCGCAGTATGGGACCCAGCCCAGTACCTAAACAATTTCAGTTGCCCTGTTGGTAAATTGGTTTAGGACTTTTAAGTCTTAAAAAATAGTTTTTTTTTTTTTTTTTAAATGGTTAAGCTATTAGATATTCAGGATATCATGTTGATGGTTATTCTGGTTAATGGCAACGAAAGAGGCAGAACTAGAGTTATTCGTGCGTGTGACCTACGAGAATGTCCTTATATTCAGGGGAAATGTAGTTTGCGGATTAAAATGTTTTCCATTTGTTTCTATTCAAGTTGCAGTAAAGATTGAGAAGCATAATCCTCACCTCTGTGTCCTTAATGGAATTGAAAATTCTTGATGAATTAGCTACAAAAGTTTTTTATTGTAGTGTGATAGGGGAACGTATGCTGGCAATAAATAAGAACAGGTGATGGTGGGTTTTAGAGAGGGGAGGGATGATGTTGGACGGACATGTTGACCGAATATAACGCTGGTATGTTACGTAGGTAATTTACAAGATAGTCTAGGCATTGCACTAAAAACTGGTGTTCTATGCAAATCGACAACAACCAGAAGCAGTAGCGGTCATAACGTTTTGATGGAGACTGCAATGTGCCTTCCGTCGAAGGGCTTGAAACCAGGCAACAACAGATTGGCTGGCGAGAGGCAAGGATGACTTGCAACAAAAAGCAGAGCCCAAGTGGTTTAATTTAAATAGCGGGGAGTTCGGGGAAGGGGCGTGGCGAGCTGTCTAGTTCTGTTGCCCATCTCTTATCTCGCCATCAAATCTCCTAGAGATCAGAAAGATATACAATACTTCAGACGAAATCTTATAATTTGTGGCAAAAGGCTACGCGTAAAACCATATTATAGTTTGAATCATAGCACACCTAAAAATCGTTGGCTGCAAAACAACGAAAAGCCAAGATGGCATTCAATGCTAAGTGGTCAACATAATTACTCGCTCCCTGGTTGAGCCAATGCAGCCCTTTATCCGACGAAGTTTAGCGAGATTAACAATCGTTCCTTAGATAACTACGAAAAGAAAAACTGCAGCAGTACAGGCACTAACAATTCGTTACACATAGTATTGACTGGGTTCCATTATGTTTATAAGTGCTACAACTGACAAAACGGAAGTATACCTGGGCATATTGTCCTTCGTGTTAAAATGTACATCTATAAACGCCAAACGAAGCAAAACGTGATCATTTCAATCCACTAGATTTTTATTTTATTTTTTAAAGGTTATTTTTCCGCCATCAAACCTCGTCGGCGATTGTTACACTATTTTACAATTCTAGTAATTCACTAAGAATGCACGATTTATAAACATTTGAACTAAATCAGTTTACAAAAGGCTATCACAAATCTCACTGCTGAAGTACGCCCAAGATTAAGTAATCTCATTCAGACGTAGTCCTAGTGCCATGAGCTCCAGTACGCCTAACATTATCTCGCAAATATCAAACAAACAAGAAGCTGGATTTTTAATCCGTAATTAAACCACCGGGTACGCGCCCTGTACTCCCAGTCGATCCTAGTGTCTATTCCGTGAACTTCACACAAAAGGCTTCTGGTTCATATATTAGTTTGTTTGCCACTCAGCGTTCGCATCAAGTGTTACTAGGGGCAGTAAGAGTAGCGAACTAACGTGCTTGGATACCACGGAAGCCATGCAATGAGCAACACACCGATAAGAGATTAAGATATTATAAAATATCAACATTGGATCAACTCTGACAATCGACTTCTATAGCCTAGGAGAGGTCAGAAGCGTTTAACTGTTGGCATGGAGATAACTGCTTAGTCACCACGCCTGGCACTGCTGCAGGGGAAGGGTTGCCGCGAGCCTACTTCCTGCTGTACGCAATAACACCTCCTTCTGCAAAATCGAAGCCATACGTTCAAATCTACATTTTAAAACACCATTGAACGCTAAGGTTAAAATGCTATTAAATAGTGGACCTAAAGTAATCTAGCAATACTGTGAATGTCGAGTGATAAAAAAGGACAATGGCACGAGTTTAATAGTATAAATAACACTTTCGTGATCGACGTTATAATAAGCATTATCACCAACACCAGTGTCGTGACATCCGAACATTATTACAAAAAAAGGTGAAACCGGTTAACTACCCTACAAACGCTACATGAGCAAGCAAAGAAGTGGGAAAGGCTGGCAACCTATGAGAAGAAATAAAAAGCAACCATCTAAAATGGACCCTCACCCTGAGAATTCCCAAGACCGGTGACTAGAAGTGGCACCAGGCTTCTGTCCACTTAACCAAGTGTCAAAAGACATCTGATCTGACATTACAACTCAGAGCCTTAGAGAATATATTTGTGAAAAGTCGAGGGGCACTTTCTAGCGGAACAGTCAGGCGTCAAGAAAATATATCCGAAAGCGTTACGCATCACTTAAAGACAGTTGGCAAGCCGGGTAGTGCGCACTAGCTGGATAGACAAAGTAAAAAGCTTGGAGAATTCGGACAAAATCAACACATTTAATTGCCAAAGAGTAAAATAAAGGTAAGCAAGTACAGCAAAGGGAACGGCGAGTACGTATGACAGCTAACTACCAACATGAAGAAGAGATATGGATTATGGCAGGAGGTGATCTTCATGTGGATGAAGGGCGGATGCATTTACGGTACAGGAGCGAAGGCTCGGGCAGGAAGTTGTGAATGAGGGCTAGCTCAAACGTATGAACATAAGGAGAAAAGGGGGTCAGAGGGGCATGAGGTGGCAAAGGAATCAACGTATGAGGTGGGGCCGAGGGGGTGCAGTGTTGCGAAGGTCCGTCAACATGGCCGAAGATACAGTTCATGGTCGGCGAACTACTAGAGATTACAAAGTACTTAAAATGAGCAGTTGTCGTTGGGTGGAGACAGGTGTTGCGGGCCTTCAGGTCACAGGGCCGAAACCTCAGCTTCCCTTCCAGTTCCCACCTCTCCCCACCGACCCACACTCACATTGTCTCCAGTGTCCGGAAGCGGTGATGAACGGCTCTGACGGCCCGGTACCGCTACTGAGCCCCGCACTCACGAAGCTCGCGCGCAACAGACCCAATCCCGCTTATAGCACACGCACGAGCGCGACGTCACAGACCGCAGGGACTCTAGGCTGCCCACTCAGCTGCCTGTCCTACTGCACTGCGGCCCTGAGTAGGACGCTAATGGAAAGAGAAAACAGACGCAAGCAGACTCAAATGCCAGACTGCGCGAGGAGAGCACGCCCCGCCTCTCAAACGAGCATGTTGGGTTTATCTGCACAGAGCGTAACCGCCACCGGATGTGTAATGTCGGATCCACGTTTTAGAGTCCTTACGTCTTCTAAGTAAGGAAGTGTAAAGGAGAGGCGCCCCTCCCAATCAAAGAAAGAACTAGAGTGCTAAATTCAGTATAGTCTAACAGGAATCTGTAAAGTCGGAGACCACATTTAAGAGTAACATTTAAGGCTTCTACAATAGGCAAGATTACAGGAGAGTCCCGCGAATCACAAGAGTGCTAACTTCTTTTTCGATGGAGTCAGATAATGACATTGCATGGACGCCATGCTGCTGGAACTGCAAAATATAGAATTAAGATGGTAACATCGGGTCTTTTGTAATGCTTTCACAGTAAAACTGCTCTTTCAAAAATATCAGAGAATACTTTTAGTAACTGCTGCATTGTACCAAACATTAAAAACGTATCTAAACAGTAAATCTGTTTTCAAATATAGGGTTGGCCTATGCTCTTCACCCACGATGAATAATGCTTTATAAAGTGTTTCTCCTCACTCCATTAATAATATTCTTACTGGATTGCAAGTGTCTTGCCCAGGAAAAGTAATTTATGGGTCACATCTGAATTTTTGTTTTAGGGCGGGGGACTTAAAAGAGGTGTGGCTAAAGGCCTGCAACTAAGAAAAAAATATTTTCGGCTATTGTGTCAAGAATAAAAAATGTTCTAGCTTACGCGTCAATTTTCAATTCTATCACAGGACCGGAGGCGAGGATTATGCAAGTCTTTCTTCACTCTTTATTCAACAGCAAGTTCAAAGTTAAACAAAACATGAACAAAAAAACTACAAGTTCCATGAGCCCGCCGCCATGGTAACGAGTATCCAATGAGGTGCCCTCCTTCACGTCGGTATAAATAGCCCGAGACACGTCACACTTCCTCTTTCTTCACTGCTACGTGTCAGATAAGTGCCTTTTCTGCCTCCGGTTGGGAGTTTGTTTCTTGACTTGGCGCGCTGCCGCTCAATTGCTTTCTGTTTGTGTAGCAACTTCATCGCTATGAGCGGTCCGGAACGGACGGGCCGCTCGAGCGTTTCATTTCCTTTCGGCCCTCGGCGTGTTTAATACACGTCGGGCCCACCAGAGGGAGCGCGCGCTGTGTTCTTCATTATCGGAGAGCGTGCTTCTTTCAGTGCGCGGCTCGCGCTTCGCGTTTGCTTTTTTCTAGGTACACTCAGTCTCTCAGCGAGCATATCTGCGTTAATCACTTTGCTTTTTTCCTTTTCTTCCCAGAATTGAGGGTTTCTCCTCTATTTCATGCTTGGCACCCTGGTGCATATTTTCTCTTCCCTACCCTGACACCCGTTTGGGTAAGAATTACCCCATTAGGGAAGACATTACTTCTTGACTTACTATCAGTGACAGAGAGGGTAGGGATTTTACCCTATATATTGTATATTTTTGTTGGGTGTACACTCTGTCATAGTCCTCATTATGCATTCCTCCCAAGAGAATGAACCTTTTACCAACATGTCCCCAGGTGAGGGTCCCTCTCACCGTACCCTTCCCCCCGCAGTGGACACTTTGTTTTCCCAGGCTATTTCTCATGCTTTAGCCCCCCTTAGGGATACTGTAGCTAAGCTTACTGAACAGGTGTCCAGAGGTACGGGCATGTTTGGTGTGACGGGAGCGGAGGGTGATTCCTCTACCCTTTCGGCCCCCAGGAAAATGCACAAGCGCGACGCGGGGCACCTGGGGGATAGTGTATTTTCACCCAATCCCAAGAGTGCGCGCGCGCATAAGCGCGTACCCTCCCGGGAGGACCGTTTGCCCGGAGTACTGGGTGACAAGCTTCACCACCTATGGAACCCTGATCTGGGATCCCCCAAAGGCTTCATGGGAGGTTCAGATGAGGACTCATCATCTTTAGATGACGACTCGGGTCGCCCTTGGCGTCCGGGTGCTACCCTACCAGATCCTTCGGATCACGCCGATTCTGACTCCGATATGTTTGAGCCGGAGGGTATCTACCATCCGCGTTCCTCGGAGTGGCGCCCAGACCACAAGGTGGCTGAATATGTCGCCAGTAAAATTAGGCAACCTCTGGACAAAGAGGTGCGCGCTCGTCTACGGGCGGAGTGCCCACGCCCGTCTTTATCAGATAAGGTCGCTGTCACGCCAGTTATTGACCCAAGAATGTGTACGTTCTTTTCCAAGTACACCAAGGATCCCAAAAAAGGGATTGATCGCTCCTGGAGGGCATGCCAGGATAAACTTCTTGATGTGTTAGGTCCCCTCACACAGATTATTCAATTGGCGGAGCGGGCCAAGCAAGCAAACACTCCCCTTCAGACGGACATCATAGCGGGATGGGCTCAGAGAGCTGTTTGTCTTCTGGGCAACGCGAACTGTGCCATCTCTGCAGAAAGACGTAGATCTTCTTGGTGGAAAAGAAGGACAAAGGGTTTCGTCCCGTTATCAATCTTCGTGCTTTCAACGAATGGGTGGTTTACAGACATTTCAAAATGGAGGGTATTCACATGCTCCGCGACCTCCTCTATTTTTCCACCCCATCGCAGATTCCTGCAGTTCTTATGGAACAGCCAGGTGTTCGAATTCACCACACTCCCCTTCGGCCTGTCGTCAGCACCGTGGTGCTTCACAAAACTTCTCAAACCAGTAGTGGAAACTCTGAGGTTACAAGGCATTCGCCTCATAATTTATCTGGACGACATCCTTTTGATGGATCAGTCCAGGTCTCAGTTGATGTACAATCTGAACACAACTATTGCGCTTTTCCAGGACCTTGGTTTTGTGATCAACCAACAGAAGTCGCAACTTACTCCGACTCAATCGTTAGTCTTCCTAGGGTTTCTAGTGGATTCCCGATCAGCATCTCTCAGTCTCCCGGCGACGAAGATTTCCAAGATAAAGAAGGAACTGAGAAAGGTCCTGCAACGAGACCAGATCTCTCTACGCCAGTTAGCCAGAGTGGTAGGCCTGCTTTCGTCTTCGATTCAAGCCATTTTTCCGGGTCCCCTACACTACAGAGCCCTGCAACGCTTGAAAGCGTTTCACCTTCGCCGAGGGGTGACGTACTCCGAGTTGATCTCCCTGTCTCAAGAGGCAAGGATGGAGTTGTGTTGGTGGCTGGACCACATGGAGGCATGGAATGGCAGGGCCATCTTCGGAGCAGCCCCGGATCTGGTGATCGAGTCAGACGCCAGTCGCCAGGGATGGGGGGCTCGTTGCGGGGACATCTCGTTGGGGGGACGCTGGACCCCGCAGGAACTAACCATGCATATCAACTGCCTGGAGCTCCTGGCGGGTTCTTTTGCGATCAAGTCTCTCACGAGAGACAGGGTCTCATGCGTAGTTCTACTACGGATGGACAACGTATCGGCAGTGCAATACATAAATCGTTTAGGGGGAACAAGATCAAGAGCCCTAGCGGGGCTAGCGATAGATTTTTGGCATTTTTGCCTTCAACATCAAATCTCAGTCACAGCAGAGTATCTTCCAGGAACCCAGAATGTGTGGGCAGACTGGAATTCTCGGTTTCTCCGGGATCCCAGCGATTGGCGACTACATCGCTCGGTTTTTCAGGCGATCATGGATCGTTGGGGTCCCTGTTCAGTGGATCTCTTTGCGTCTCGTTGGAATGCCCAGCTTCCCCTATACTTCAGCTGGCGTCCGGATCCGGGAGCGATGGCAGTAGATGCGTTTCTCCAACATTGGGGCACTCTTCAGGGTTATGCTTTTCCCCCGTTTCTTCTTATCCCGCGGGTTGCTGCTCAAGTTCGCCGCCAAGAGGCGACGGTGATTCTAATAACCCCCTGGTGGAGATCACAAGCATGGTTCCCGACTCTGCTGGAACTCTCGTGCGAGTGTCCTCTTCGCCTCCCGGATTTTCCCTCGATACTCCTGGATCCGTCGGGGTCCTGCCACCCTCTAATCCTTCGAGGTCATCTTCCCCTCATGGCTTGGAAGATTTCCGGCATCGTTGACAAAACAACCGGCTTTCGCAGGAAGCTAATAACTTCATCGCACAGGCCTGGGCCCCTGGTACATGCAAACGATATAAATCAGCATGGAATAGGTGGTCTAGTTGGTGTGTGGGCAAACACTGCGATCCCATGGGGGCCAGTATTGCCGACATCATCAATTTCCTGGCGGAATTAGCTGCATCCGGCTTAGCGTATCGCACCATCAATTCTTTTCGCTCGGCCATCTCTGCGGGCCATCCTCCCCTGAATAATCTCCCGATTGGGGGGCATCCCTGGGTTTGTAAACTCCTTAAGGGTATTAGACTCTCCAGACCTCCACAACCTAGATATTCGGAGCTCTGGGATGTGAACTTGGTTCTTAATCTCTTATCCTCTTGGCGGGACAACCAATATTTGTCAATGAAGGAATTGTCGGCAAAATTAGCCATGCTTCTCTGCCTCATTTCCTGTAAGCGTGTATCAGATATCAGAGCACTGGATGTTTCCGCTCGAGTCTTTACTCCAGAAGGAGTCACGTTTACTATTGCAAGGAGAACAAAGAATAATACCAGGTCGGTGTCCTATCCCGTTTTTCCTGATTCCCCAAGGCTATGTGTGGTTAGATGTCTCAAAGCCTATGAGGAAGTGACCAGTTCTTGTAGACCTCCAGGTGAGACTCAATTGTTGATTTCTATTAGGAAGCCGTTTAGGGCGGTTTCTTCTCCCTCCATTGCCAGATGGATTCGGTGGATTCTCGCTGAGGCAGGCATAGATATTCAAGTTTTTGGGGCACATTCTACTCGGGGAGCTATGGCTTCCAAAGCCATACAAGTGGGGGGCAGATTGGAGGACATCATGCATGCTGCTGATTGGTCTTCAGAGTCTACTTTTAAGAAGTTTTACTTTAAACCAATTCACGACGCAGCCGCACTGGTGGTAAGTAAGCTTTGAACTTGCATAATCCTCGCCTCCGGTCCTGTGATAGAATACGAAATTTCCTAGCTATCGTGAAGGAAAGTTTCAATTCTATTAAGGACACGGAGGCGAGGATTATCCCACCCACATACATTTCGCGGATATGTTCCCTCCCGATTACATCTATCTGCGTAGCAAGGTAGTATACTTGCGTTTATGCCTTTGTTTATTGGTTATTCTGCTCATATTTTAATTTTCAGGTAAACACTTGATTCAGATGTATTTTCATTTATATGTGTTTTACAGTTCATAACTTTGTTGCCTTTGGTAGGTTTCCTGTGTTCTATCGGATTTGCATCTAATTATACCTATTTTTTAGGTTCCGAAACTACGACCAATTGACTCTACCAGGATTCCTTCCGCAGTGAAGTTGAGGAAGTGTGACGTGTCTCGGGCTATTTATACCGACGTGAAGGAGGGCACCTCATTGGATACTCGTTACCATGGCGGCGGGCTCATGGAACTTGTAGTTTTTTTGTTCATGTTTTGTTTAACTTTGAACTTGCTGTTGAATAAAGAGTGAAGAAAGACTTGCATAATCCTCGCCTCCGTGTCCTTAATAGAATTGAAACTTTCCTTCACGATAGCTAGGAAATTTCGTATTCTATTGACACGGAGGTGAGGATTATTTATTTTTACAGCAGCCAATCAGAAGAGAGTATCAAAACAAAACATATCCCGACATTCAATACACAACGTCATAACCATAGAGACTATCCCTACATATATAAACCAACGAGGATAATGAACTTCCTCTTTCTTTGCTGCTGCCGCAGCCAGTTAAGTGCTTTCAATTTCTATTTTCTACTTGTGATTTAAATTCTATTACCGCACGCTCGCGTTATTGGCACCTTTGTGGAGTGGGAGCGGGAGCTATTTATCTACGAGGCTCTGCCCGTAGTAAATCGGTCCTTTGGACCTGAGTACCGCCAAATTTGCACGTGCGTGCCCGCGCGATTGTTCCGAGCCATTTCCGCCCATTACCTTGAGTTTCAAGGTTTTGGCGGTCTGCCAAGCGGAACGATCGCGTGCTAGAAGCATCCTGCCTCTCCTTTAATTCCCCTGGGCATCGCTGCAGTTTATCAGCATTCTACCCTCTTCTGCTCCCCCTGGGACAGCGCTGCAGTCCCTGTGCCGGCTACTCCTAATCCTGAACTCCTTTCAGGATTGTTTGTGCTCCCTGATGCCCTGGGGCCATCTGGTCGGCCCAGGGTTGAAATAATTTTGCTGGGTTCTGCCTAGAGTGCTGCAGGCTTCTCCCTCCACGTCATATATTTATTCTGGTGCCTTCCTAGCCTGCTGGGGTCTTGCACTCCCCCTGATTGTAGTCTTTGACTACCCCAGAATACAGTTACCCATACTGTCTATCAAGGTGGCTCACTCATTTTCATATGAGGAGGAGGAATATTTTGGCGACGACGCCACTGCTTTGGAAGAAAACTTTGTGGGTGCCCTGGATAATAGCGTTCAGCTATCGGTAAATAAGGCTTTGGCTTAAGCCTTGGGACCCATTGCACAGAATTTTGAAAGTTTTGCGTGCCAGAAGGAATGGTTTCCTCCCATTACCCTGGCTGAAGATGCCCATAAAGATACACTTCAAGATCGCCCCTCTACCTCCAAGAGCAAATCTAAACTAAATAAATGGGCTCACTCCGAACTCTTTGACAAACTAACTGCCTCCATTCACCACGAACATGGCTATAGTTCTGCCAAGCCTCAGGAGGCCCAGGATTCTGATCAGTCGTCTGATCAATCCTCTTCGGATTCCTCTTCAGATTCAGAATCTGACTCCGCTAGGAGTGGGCGCCCGGGCCCAAGTAAACGCAAAAGACCTGCCAAGGCTAAGAACCCTGCCTCCAAGACTCCCCTGGTTCTCGACTTCAACCCTGAGGACATTGTCCACCCTCGATCCTCCAGCTGGATCCCTCCCCCTGAAGTGGAGCTTTACATGCAAGAGCATATTAGAGCTAGCTTTGACAAGGAAGTAAGGGCAAGACTACGTGCGGAATGCCCTAGACCGGATCTGGAGGGCAAAGTCACTGACACTCCGGACATTGATCCCACGATGGTCACGTTTATGAAGAAGTGGGCTAAGGACCCTAAGAAGGGCCTAGATGGAGCATGGGGATCGTGTCAAGACAAACTGCTTGACCTGCGGGTTCTCTAGCTAAGATTCTAGAACTAGCTTTCATCTCTAAGGAATCGAACACCCCCATTGACCCTGATATTCCAGTGGGTTGGGCCCAACGATCGATTTGCCTCCTGGGTAATGCAAATGCTGCAGTCTCTACAGAAAGAAGACGCTCCATTCTCATGTGCATCGATCCTCAGCTCAATGAACTGGCTTCCTCTGAAGCAGGTCAAGTAACCCAAGGTCTCCTCTTCGGTGCTTCTTTTATTAAGGATTTGTCTAAGTTTGTAGCTACCTTTAATTCCATGGACAAGGCTCAGTTATCCCTAAAAAAGGTTTTCAGAGAGACTCTTTTTCGGAGGGCCGGACGTATGCGGGGTTGCTCGTCACGCCGCTCCTACTATCAAGGCCCCAGACGCGATTCCTTCGCCCGTGGCCGGGGGATCTACAGGGACCAACAAGCGGATCCCACTTTCTACCCTCTCGCCCCCGTGGAGGGAGATCCCGCTTCCGCAAGAACTTTTATAAGGGACAGCAAGGATCCTCCCAGGATGCCTCCACTTCAGGTGAGACTCATTCCTTTCTCAGATGTGATTCTGGGGGGCAGGGTCCAAACATGTCTATTAGAATGGAAGAAAATAACCAAGGACCCTTGGGTTTTAGAGACTGTTCAGGGTTTCAAGCTGGAGTTTTATAATTCCCCAGTTCAACGTTTTTTCCATCCCCCTCCCCATTTTTCCCGTCACGATTAGGAGGTAATAGATTCAGAGATTCTTTCCATTCTCAAGAAAGGAGCTATTTGCCTTTCAGAGCCCCACCCGAGAGGGTTCATCAGCCCCATCTTTCTGGTAGACAAGAAGGGTGGCGGTTCAAGACTGGTTCTAAACCTCAAAGATTTCAATGCCTGGATAGTTTACAGGCATTTCAAAATGGAGGGAATCCACCTCCTAAGATACATCCTACAGGAAGGAGATTGGATCGTCTAGATTTAAAAGACGCCTACCTAAGCATCCCTATCTTTTCCCCCCATCGACCTTTTCTTCAGTTTTTCTGGATGAACCACTGCTTTGAGTTTCAGGTTCTCCCCTTTGGCCTTTCATCTGCACTTGGTGCTTCACCAAGGTGATGAGACCAGTAGGCGAATCCCTGCGCAGCAAGGGAGTTCGCCTAATCGTCTATCTCGACGATCTGATAATTATGGCCCAGGACCCGATAGTCCTGCAAGATCACTTGTCTTGGACAATCAGTATTCTTCAGAATCTGGGTTTCCTGATCAACCAACCCAAGTCTTGTCTCATTCACTCCCAACAGATGGAGTTCTTGGGTTTCCAAATAGACTCAGTGAAAACTCTTTTGATTCTTCCGCCCCAGAAGATTCGCAACATAAAGAAGGAGTTGAGACTTCTTCTATCCAAACAGAGTGTGTCCTTGAGGAGCTTAGCCCGGATGGTAGGTCTTTTATCCTCCTCGATTCAGGCCATTTTTCCGGGTCCCCTTCACTACAGGTCCCTTCAGCGTCTCAAGATTTCTCACCTTCAGAGGGGCCTTTCCTATTAAGACAAGGTTCCTCTGTCGTCGGAGGCTCAATCAGAGATCTTGTGGTGGTTGAACCACATGGAAGCCTGGAATGGACGGGCAATTTTCGGCTCCTCTCCAGATGTGATTCTGGAGTCGGACGCCAGCAGATGGGGCTGGGGAGCTCGTTGCGGTTCCCTGTCAACGGGAGGTCGTTGGTCGCAGGAGGAACTTCACCTCCCCATCAACTGCCTCGAACTACTTGCCGGTTCCTTTGCGATTCGGAGCCTGTCGCCCCTGAAATCAAATTGTTCCAATCTTTTGAGAATGGACAACATATCTGCGGTCAGGTATGTGAACAAACTGGGTGGTACGAGATCTCAGATTCTTGCACAGATTGCCAAAGAGTTCTGGCAATTCAGCACTGCATCTCAATGATTGCGGAACACCTTCCAGGAGTGAACAACACTGTGGCGGACTGGAACTCCAGATACCTGCAGGACGGCAGCGACTGGAGAATCCTCCCAGAAGTGTTTCTTCACCTCCACCCGTTGTGGGGCCCGTTTTCCATCGACCTTTTTGCCTCGAGACTGAACCGTCATCTTCAGTTATTTTTCAGTTAGAGACCAGACCTGGAAGTAGCGGCCACGGATGCCTTCCTTCAGGACTGGTCCCTTCTTCGGGGATATGCATTTCCTCCCTTTAGCATGATCCCTCGAGTCTTGTCCCAGGTCCGCCGACAGAAAGTTCGGATTCCCCTGGTGACTCCCCTTTGGAGAGCTCAGGCCTGGTTTCCTCTAGCTCTGAAGTTGTTGTGCGATTTTCCCATTCTGATCCCTCTTCAGGACAATCTGTTGCTGGACCCTCTAGGGAATCCTCATCCTCTGATTATGTCGGGACAGTTGCACCTAGTAGCGTGGAAAATTTCCAGAGACAATGGCTTATGCCAGGCATTTCTGAACAAGCTTCAAGCTTCATCCACCAGGCATGGTCTTCTAACACACATAAATGCTATGCTTCCGCCTGGAAGCAATGGGTTAATTGGTGTACGGAACGGGATTCCGATCCCTTTAAAGCAGATCTCAATCTTGTAGTTTTTAGCCTCCTTAGCGGCTGCTGTAAAAATAAAGCATAGAGAGAGAAGCATAATACGAAACCTCCGGTCCTGAAACAGAATTTGAGATGCTATGTCAGGACCAGAGGGTCCGATTATGCTTCTCAATCTTTACTACTCCAAAACACAGCAGGCAATAGAAAAACAGTAAAAACAGAAAACACACTATAATGAGGCTTTGAACCACGCCCCTCGTATAATCCAGCACTAGCAGTCCAATACAGTCTACAAAATAGAGACATAAAACACTACCTCTTTCTTTGCTGCTCCGCAACCGAGATAAGTGCCTCGCTTACGTATATTTGTATTATTGTTATACAGTTAGATTGCTTACGGCGCGCTGTGCTTATTTGACTTTTTGGTCTGTTACTGCTACGTTATAGGTGCGTGTTGCACCTCTTTATTGTATGCCTTTGTATAGTTTTATATAGTTTTATATAGTTTTATTGTTGTCATTTAAATTGCAGTGTACGAGTCCCCGCTCCATTTCCCTCCCCGCTTCGCTTTTTTCCCCCGTACCCCTTCCCGTTCCTCTGGCCTGTGGTCCGTCAGGCATTCTTGCCAATTGGGCTACGTACTCACGCATGCTATTTCGGGAAGGGCAACCAAACAATTTCACTCGGCTGTCCTCTCCATAATTTCTACAGACGCCTGCCCCGGGCTGCAACAGTTGGGGCCTCTATGATTACAGGCTTGAGAAAAAAGCTGTTTTGATTCACTGAGTGATATTTAATTACCTTGTGCTACGAGGGTAATCATTTTTGGAAACTTCAACTGGCTTGGCAGATTCGACATCCCAGACCTAGGCTGTGAAGACTCTTCTGTTTTAGAAGACTCCTGATTCCCTCTGGGAGTATATTGATAACTTTATCACATGCGGACTTACCAGGGTCCCTTACCATAGATGGATCATTTCCCTCGTTTCCCTTGAATCGCCTATTTTCGGCATTGGAAAAAAACGACTTAAAGAAAACTAAGTATTATTTGGACTTCATAAAGCTTCTAAGACGCAGTGGACTTTTTGCTCGCAAAACTCTTTCCGCAAACTCTCGGCCTTGAAAAAGTCACTGGTGTGACGAAACACGTGTTGGCTGCTTGGCTGTTTTGGGAAAAACGGTTTCTGCCTCACTGAACGTTACTTCGTTCCGAATAAATGAACTTTTCTCTGAAGACAAGACTCTAACTCTTATCTGTTTGACCATTTCATACAACGACAAAATATCTTAATCTTGTTGATGTTTTACTACTGTATACTGTGTGCTGTGATCTCTCTTGTATTCTATTAATTGTGTACCAACCCTACACAGTATTGTTGCCTAAGGGTAGTAGGGCATATGATCACTTGCACCTCACCCTACTTTCAAGACTTATAACTCATATGTACACTCGCCATGAGTGCGGCCGCTTTGCACCCTGACTACCCATTATAGTGATAACTTTATCATGCCAGACTATAAGATCTAAGATCAGGGCTTTGAGGCTTACGGCCCTTATGAGGATGAAGATTACTATTTTGAACCTGGTATTGAACAAGTTATTGAGTCCTTCATTTAAAAATCCGTGGGTAAGGCGCTTTCCACTGCTGTGCAACCTTTATCCAAATGCCTTAATGAGATGTCAGGTCCTGCATCTATGCCCCTTCTTCCGGTGGACCCTCCCCCTCCAGTTGGCCCTTCTTCTGACCTATCTTGGCCCCATTCTAACCCCCTGGCCAAATTATCGCATTCATCCCCTCAAGAACATGCCTATTCTGCGAAGCCTAACCTTCCTCTTCGGCTGTACTGACCCCCATTCCGATTTGTAATCTGTTTCTTCCTCTTCATTACATGGATCTCACAAAGCTCACAAACACTCCAAGAAGCGCAAACATTCATCCCCTCCAGTCCCCTCCACTTTCACTTTGGAACCCTCCGACATTGTCCATCCCAGATCTTCTGATGGGGCCCCAGCCCCAGCCCCAGCCCCAGTAGTGGCAGAGTATATACACCAACATATCAGAAAAGGGTTTGAGAAGGAGGTGAGATCTAGGATGAAATCAGAGTGCCTGAGACCTGACCTCCCACACAAGACTCTACAGGCCCAGGAGTCAGGAGCCGTGACTCACCCAGATGTTTTGGCTGTTTGGACTCAAAGAGCCGGGTAATGCGAACTGTGCAATAGCTTCAGAAAGAAGAAAATCTGTTCTGCTTCGCATTGATCCTCAACTAGTAGACCTGGCATGTGCGGAAGCAGGACCTATTGCTGAGGGTCAATTGTTTGGTGACTGCTTTGTTAAAGACATTACAAAATATGTAAATACTTTCACTTCATTGGACAAATCACAGTCTTCCTTCACGTGCATTTTCAATCCCCGTTTTGCAAGGGCTGGTCATTTTACAGGACGGCTCACAGGCTGGGGCTATCAACAAAGTCCTTCAAGAGAATTCTATCCCAGATGCAGAGGATATACTCAGATACCATCTCAGGTAGGTTTCTACCCCTCCAGGACAGATCTTCAAGAGGGCGCGGCTTTCGAGGGGCCAACAGAGGTTTCAGAGCCATTGAAAATTCCCCCACAGGTAACAGATCTTTCTCTTCTTTCTATTCCGTTGGGGGGCAGACTCAAACATTTTGCTCACAATTGGGGCAACATTTCTTCCGATGTATGGGTGTTAAGCACAGTTCAGGGCTACGCCATAGAACTTTCCTTCATTCCTCTCTAACCTGTTCTTCCTCCCCCTCTCCTTTTTTACCCAACTAGACAGTTCTTTTATCGCCATAACTTCTCATCATACAGAAGGTTTCTGCAGCAATGTCTTATTAGTGCAAAAGAAAGGGGGTGGTAAGAGGTTGATTCTCAACATCAGGAATTTCAATCCTTTTGTGATTTCCAGGCATTTCAAGATAGGGGGTATCCATCTTTTGCGAGACCTTCTCCAAGAAGGAGATTGGACGGTCCGTCTAGACCTCAAGGATGCTTATTTAACAAGCCCCATGGCACCCTCTCACAGAAAATTCCTCCAATTTCATTGGAGGGGCAAATGGTACAGGTACCTCTCTCTCTCCCATTCGGTCTTTCTTCAGCTCCTTGGGTTTTCACAAAATTGTTGAGGCGAATAGTGGAACATCTGCGCGGGAGAGGAGTACCCATGATCATTTACCTCAACTACATGATTATTTTAGCCCACTACCAAAATCTTCTACTAAATCATCCGTTGTGGACAGTCTCTATTACAAATTCTGGATTTTGTGATCAATCTCAAAAACTCTGCTATGATCTCTTCTTAACATATGGAGTTTTGGGGGTTTCTAGTGGATTCTGTCAAGACCCAATTGTTTCTGCCTCCACAGAAAATGAAATCTATCAAGAGAGAGTTGAAGGGGACACTGTCGAGGCAGACGGTTTCTTTGAGATCCCTAGCTCGAATTGTGGGACTTCTGACTTTGTCGATTCAGGCAATATTTCCAGGCCCCCTACATTACAGAGCTCTACAGAGATTACAAGTGTATTACCTGCAACAGGGTATTCCTTACGATCACTTGATTCCCTTGTCTCTGAAGCCCGAGAGGAGATCCAATGGTGGCTTTCACACATGGAAGCCTGGAACTGCAGACCCATATTCGGGACCTCCCTGGAAATAGTGATAGAGTCCGAGGTCAGTCATTGGGGCTGGGGAGCGAGATGCTGTCACTTCTCGACAGGGGGTCGTTGATCTTCCGAGGAACTTCGGTTACACATGAGTTTCCTGGAACTGTTGTCAGGTTCCTTTGCTATTAAATCCCTGTCTCCTCTATAGAGCAACTGTTGCATTCTTCTGAGGATGGACAATGTGTCCGTGGTACGTTACATCAACTGTCTGGGGGGACCAGATCTTGTCTGTTGGCGATCATTGCCAGAGAGTTTCGGCATTTTTGCCTTTCACAGAAAACATTTGTGATAGCAGAGTATCTTCAGGGGAAGGACAATCTGGTGGCAGATTAGAACTCACATTTTCTGATGGACTCCAGCGATTGAAAGCTCCATCCGATATATTCCAGAAGATCATGCTTATTCTCGGTCCCTGTCATACGGACCTGTTTGCGTCTTGTCTCAATTTTCAACTGCAGAGATTTTACAGTTGGAGACCAGATCCATTAGCGTTAGCGACGGATGCGTTTCTGGAGGACTGGTCGAATCAAGTGAACTATGCCTTTCCTCTATTCAGCATGATCACGAGACTGGCGATGGTCACGAGACATCGCTCAGCTTCATTGGGTCTTATCACTCTATTGTGAAAGAGTGAACCATTGTTTCCATCCCTTCTGGAATTATGCATTTCTCTTCCTCTCCTGCTCCCAAGCTTTCCGCTACTCCTTCTGGATCCTGTGGGATCCCCCCCATCCTCTTCTATTAGAGGGTCAACTGACTCTCATGGCCTGGAAGATTTCAGGAGAAATGACCAGATGCAAGGCATTTTGTCTTCAGCTGCCTCTTTTATATATCAGGCTTGGGCTCCTTCCACCCGTAAACAATATTCTTTGGCATGGAAGAAGTGGGTGGGTCGGTGCCTTCGAGGGGAAGTGGATGCCGTGGGATCCGAAATCAAAGATATTATAAATTTCCTATTTGAGTGTGCTGAGAAGAGTTTATGTTACAGGTCAGTAAATATTTTCAGGTCAGCAATTTCTACTGGTCATGGATGGATAAATAGTAAACCTGTAGGTCAACATCCCTTAATATGCAAGCTACTTAAGGGTATTTGGGTGGCTAATCCTCCTAAATTGCGTTATTCTCAATTGTGGGATGTAAATGTTGTGTTATCTTTTTTAGATGCATGGCCAGATAATTATGTGTTTGTCTAGGAAACAGTTATATGCAAAATTGACAATGTTATTATGTTTAGTTTCCTGTCGAAGAGTCTCTGATGTGAGAGCTCTAGATTTATCAGGTATGTTATTTTTTCCTACAGGAGTTTTATTCCTTATTCCTAGGTGCACAAAATGTATGTCTACCTCAGTAGATTATTCTGCTTTTCGTCATAACCAAAAGCTTTGGGTTGTCAAGTGTTTAAAGGTATATGAAGAACGTACAGCTAGTCATAGATCTGATCCATTAGGTTCTCTTTTAATTGCTCTTCAAAAACCTTTTCATCCAGTCTTGGCCGCCACGCTGGTGCGCTGGGTTCATTAGATTATGTTAGAGACAGGCACAGATGTATCTGTTTATGGTGTTCATTCCACCAGAGGAGCCATGGCTTCTAAGGCTTTTTTGTTGGGTTCTAGAATGGAGGATATTTTGCGAGCAGTTGGTTGGTCAAATGATTCCATGTTTAAAATGTTTTATTATAAATCAGTTTTACATGTTCCATCTTTGGTTGTTGATCAGCTTTGAACCAGCATAATCGGAGCCTCCAGTCCTGACATAGAATACAACATTTTCTTGCTCTGCAACAAGAATTTTAGATTCTATTAAGGAGACAGAGGCGAGGATTATCCCACCCGTTGGGAGAATGTATCTTTATTTATCTGTAAATTATTTTATTGCATAGGTTTGTTAAAGTTTGCCCTCCCATTGTTGAGTTGTTAGAGTTGAGAGGGCACTTATATTTTCTTTTATTTCATGACATGATCCTAAACATTCATAAGGAGTCGTGGATTTCAATTTTCGCTTGGTGCAAGATGTTTTCTAGTTTCTTGGAATCGGAGACAGCCATAGGATCGTGTTGGATTCTTCGTCTTCGGAGTTTATTTTTGCAAAGAAAGAGGAAATGTTTTGTTATAGTTCTATTTTGTAGACTGTATTGGACTGCTATCGGTGGATTATACGAGGGCGTGGTGCAGAACCTCATTATAGTATGTTTTCTGTTTTTACTATTTTTAAATTGGCTGCTGTGTTTTGTAGTAGTAAAGATTGAGAAGCATAATCCTTGCCTTCATGTCCTTAATAAAATTTAAAATTCTTGTTGCAAAGCTAGAAACTTTTGTATTCTGTTAAGGACACGGAGGCGAGGATTATGCTTCTCTTTCTTTGCTGACGTAAAAAATAGCAGCCAATCATATAAGAGAAAACTTTAAAAATCACACAGCGCCTGTGATATATATATAAACATATATATATTCACATCCAAAAGTGCACCTTTCGGGTTTGAGTGGACCATGAGGGATGGTGCGTTTACCGGCAGAGCAGACCGGTACTAATCCAAAATCAAAACACAATACAAACGCACACTCAAATAGTCAAAGTTGCAAGCAAGTGGAAAGTTTATTCAAAACACAACACGTTTCGGCCATAGCCTTGGTCATGTTTAACTGTCCTCCAATCACAGCAGTATCAATATGTATTTCGTGTAAACAAAGAAATGGGACTGCTCCATTGAAATGCAGTTACTTGTTATAAATATATATCTCAATCACTATGTGCAAATCAAATTAAGACCACCAAGTCCCACACAATTCATATTCATAAATATAAATATTGCTGTGTTCCGAGTGCATTTCAACCTATTTGTGACGTACCACACCTGAACTCCAGTATTGTGACAATAAGCGCACTCCGGGTTTGAACATGTAGTCAAGTTAAACACAGTACAGATAGATCGTGTTCTTTATGTAAGAATACCCAGTATTGCGCTGCTGTCTGAATTTAAATCCCAGGTGGGCAGGTCTGGAAAATAACCTCTGTCTATTTGTTAATTACATATTTCAGTAGGACAGATCTAGAATTATAAATACTGTCACTACCTTGGTGCACAAACCCAAAAATAAAATATAAAACAACCTGTGAAGTCACCCTAAAT
This sequence comes from Pleurodeles waltl, assembly GCF_031143425.1. NCBI lineage: Eukaryota > Metazoa > Chordata > Amphibia > Caudata > Salamandridae > Pleurodeles > Pleurodeles waltl. The sequence goes on from NC_090446.1 coordinate 733,703,096, forward strand.
AAAAAAAATATTTCTATTATACAATTAAAATACATCAATCCATATACATGGCCTACACATGACTCAATCTTTGCTGATGGCCTGATACAAGAAACATTAAATAGAAATGGCTCATTTGGTGCACAAAGATTGTGCACAGACTGCAGATCAACATAAAGGCAGTGTTCAAGAAATCAATACTCCGTTCATACATAACTCATAATTGTAAATACATACTATATCAACTCTGGAATTATTGTTTACCTTCATAAAAATGGCTCATTTGGTGCACGACAATTGTGTACGGATTGCAAATCAACATATAGGCAGTGTTCAATAAATCAATATTCAATATATACCTAACTAATCATTATTAATACTTGCTGTATCTACTCTGGAGTTGTCATCAACCTTCATAAAGATGGGTATTTAGCTCTTCATCAGTATTCAATCCTTTCAGTATTTTAGTTTTGAGATCTAGTATATATCTAGATTATTTTTTTCTTAGCTGTACCAATCTGTTGCCACCCCGGTGAATAGAGGGCACCTGTTCCACAGCAAAATAAGCAAGTAAGGAATTATCAGAATTATTATATTCTTGAAAGTGTCTGGCAACAGGATAGTGGGGATCTTTCGATGCGATTGCTCGCATATGTTGAAACACTCTTTTTTTGACCATGTGTTTAGTACTCCCCACATACCACGTTTACATGGACATTCCATAGATAGTGAAAGTGCTACTTCACATAAGAAATTGTTTAATCTGTCTGTTTTCACCTGGTATACATGTAGGATAATCTTTCCGCATCAGACTATTGCAGCACACCTTACAGTGGCCAAAAGGAAAAAATCCCTGCAAAATATGATCTTTAATTTGAGGGGCAGTGGTTCTGTCATTTTAACTCATGATATCTCGTAAACTACGTCCCTTTCTATATGTGATGCATGGCTTCCTTTGAATTTATGAACCAATAACCACCTTTCAAGATCTCCCAATTTTTTGCCAACAATTCTTTGATCTCCCCTGCATCCTCGTTGTATGTCATATTTATCCTAGTCTCATTCACCTCAATTTTATTCTGTTCGTTGTCAATACAATCTGTGTCCTATCTGCCTGTTTATTTGATGACCCAATCTGGATAACCTCTTTGTTTAAATCTGGTTATCATTCTCATCTGCTCAGCATTGAATGCTTCATCAGTGCTGCAACTGCGTTTCAACCTTAATAGCTCCCCATAGGGGATGCTCTATTTAAGTTTATCGGCATGACTACTAAGTGCATGAAGCAAACTATTGCCTGCAGTACTTTTGTGAAACAATTCAGTATTTATCTGCTTGTTTTCTATTTTTATTCTAACATCCAGAAATTCAATGGTCAATCTACTCATGTTGGAAGTTAGGACAATATTGTGACTGTTGTTGTTTAGTTTGTCAATGAATTTATTGGCTTCTTCTTCCGTTCCCTTCCAAATGATGAATAAATCATCAATAAATCGGAGCCACAATATAACCTGTTCAAAATCGTGGGGCATGTCTCTATGTTTTGAAATCTCCTCCTCCCACCAACCCAGGAACAAATTTGCAAAACTATGAGCAAAGCACGTTCTCAGTGCTGTCCCAAGTATCTGCTTGTACAGTATGCCACTGAATAAAAAAATATTATTCATGAGACAATATCTAATCATTTCAATAATCATATTAGTATGTGCCAAATATTTGATGGTCCTAGCTCTTAAAAAATACCTACATGCTTCAATTCCTTCTTCATGATCGATAATCCTATATAGGGAAATAACATCCAAAATTATAAGAAATAAATCATCTTCCCATGTTATCCCTTCCAAATTTCCCCAGAGAGTCCTTAGTGTCTCGGACATATGAGGGCAAATTCGACGTATGTTCTCTTAGAAAGAAATCTACATATTTAGACACATTTTCCAACGCACTGTCTCATGAAGAGACAATAGGTCTCCCTGGGCGATGTTGTTTATCTTTATGTATTTTTGGGAGGAGATATAATACAGGCAACTTGGGAAAATCTATTTTCAAAAAAACATATTCTTCCCATGTAATCAAGCCCTTATCTCTCCAATCAGTCAGAAGATCCCAAATCCCTGGTACACTTTTCATATATAAACGTCTTTCGTGACAATAGTGTAAAACCTTTCATCACTTAATTGGCGCATGGCCACCTTAACGTACATTTCCTTACTCATAAGTACAATGTTGCCCCTTTATCAGTGGGACAAATAATGGTGTGAACATCACCTGCTAGAGTTTTATAGCTTCTCGCTGGGCCGAGGTTACATTTTGATTCTGTCATACAAAAGGAGGCACTCAGTGAATATATATAAATTATAGTGAATAAATAATTATGTTCTGTATAGTCTCTGTAGTTTCTTTAGAAGAAGAAAAAACAAACACGGTACTTGAATATCGTCGGATGGTGTTGCTTATAGTCCAGAATTGAAGAGGCGTAGCAGTCTCCAATGTAGTTACAACAAATATAGGTTTATTTCAAATTCAATCTAATCAATCAGTAGTACGTCTGCCAGTCATCATATTCGTGATGTTATTATAGTTCTGTTCAAACCCCACAGCCAACACGTGTTTCGTCCAGGGATCACCCCATCGACTTCATCAGGGCTGCAAGATTAGGCAATACTTAATCTTATTCTTGTATTGATAAAATTCCATATATCTTCAATGTGTACATTATTACGATGTACCAATCAAACAACACGGTAAAAGATGAACCCAGATCTGGGAGGTAAGTCAGTAGCAGCGCCGCCTTGGCGGCGTGTGTATCTGAAGTGTTCCGGTCACGAGTATGCTACGTCGTCCCGCGACCGGAAGATCTTTAACTACCCACTGGCTGGAAATAGACAAAGGACTATGCCACGTCCCTCTGGAATTTGAAATAAACCTATATTTGTTGGAACTACGTTGGAGACTGCTACGCCTCTCCAACTCTGGACTACAAACTACACCATCCTACGATATTCTGTTTGATTCTCTTACAGTTGGGGGGTTAGGGGTGTAGGCCACCAGGAGGGCACCGTGAGTGATATCATTTGAGCTTTGTAACTTACCTCTAATTCTCAGAGCGCCAATCTTTTTCCCTAATAACCGACACCCTGTGCGATTTGATTGCTTACATTTTGATTCTGTCTGGCTTTGAACCATGTTTTATGTAAAAAATGTAACAGGTTCTGTACCATAGCATCATGAAAGTATCTATATTGGCATAATTCATAATAGGAAGGAAAGTGGATACAGGTTTAAAACTTGAGGAGGCTGCCATATCATATTTAATAGCTATATTGTCTAATGCTGCATATATATTTTTAGAACACGTTGAACCCATCACATTAGTTTCAAGTTCGTGTAGAGTTAAAAGAGTATCAACCTCACCAAAAGTAATCTCGATCTCATAGTTACTTGCAGGTTCACTTGCACTTTCCATCTGACCTTTAAATTTGTCACATTTCTTAAATTTCAATTGCAGCATTTGTATTGTGTTTTGATATATATCTGACACATAATCCAACCAGAACATAAATCCAAACTCTCTGGAACAGCCAGGCCAGAACATAAATCCAAACTCCCTGGAACAGCCAGGCGCCCTTCTGCAAGACTAACCAAGTCCCTGGAGACTATACCTTTAAATCCGGAACCTAATATTCACTCTACAATCCACCAGGATTCAGGTTGCTTTGCTGTCAGCACCTAATATAATAGAGAAAAGGGTAATAATAACCACAAAAAAGAACCACTGTCATAATATCAACAGGGTTGGCAAAGTAATACAATACAATTTCACATGCTTTGAAATAGTCCAATAATGTCAAGAAATACATGAATCTGCAAAAAGACTTTACATGCAAGGGATAATCCTTGCCCCCGTGCCCTTAATCGAATCTAAAATTATTGATGCAATAGCTTGATTTTTTTTAATTCCAGGGCAGGACTGGATGCTGCTGATTATGCTAATTTAAAGTTGGTCTACCACTCTTGTTGCCACATCAACATTTAGTTTGTGATAAAACACCTTGAAAGTAGAGTCAGAAGACCAGTCTACCACTGCCATAATATCTTCCAGATGTGTACCCACAGAATAAGATTTGGATGTCATAGGACCACAGACAGAATGGGCCCACAAACCCCCCAAAAGGCTAACATTGATACCCGCTTCCTCAAGCAACCATTTAACCCAACGGGCCGAATTCCACAGGAGACCGGGCGGAAAGGTTTCTGTAAAGAAATAAACAATGGACCTGAGACATCTCTCCTGTGCTCACGAGTACAATCTTCATATGCTTTTAAACATTGAACCACACATAACTTCTGATTATGAGGAAAGGCAGAATAGGAAACACAACAAGAAGCAGTTTTTGTATGTTGGGATATAGTGAAAGAGAGCCCAGAGGGTGTAAATACTCTACCTGCAATATCTAGTGGTTTCATGTCAGAGACCCATCTACAGGGAATCAAACATAAAAGAAGCATCAATTTTTCTGATAATTGCTTATGAGACAGGCCATAATTAGAGGGCCAATTCCTAAGGAACCTAAGGGCTACATTGACATCCCATAGCACCAAATATTTGGGTTGAGGAGAACAGATCATCCTAATTTCTCGCAAAAACATACAGATTACAGGGTGTTCTCCCACTGATTTACCATCAACATGTGGATGCCCTGCTGAAATAGCAGATCTAAAGCTATTCACCATTCTATAAACCAGGCCCTGACTGGCCAGGTCTGATAAATATTCACAATGACCTGAATTCCCACCCCCAAGGGAGCCACACACTGTTCACTGCACCAACAAATTCATCTTTTCATACCGCTTGTGGGTAGACAGAGCCCAATATTGTGAGAGGAAGTATAACCATCCTCTAAAAGTCCTTTCATTTGCCAATGTCTCCCGAAAGTCTCCCTAGCATGAGGGCGAGAAGTCCCTGAGTCACCAGTGGATGAGGAAGACCCAATGGGTCTGAGAGTAAGTTCAGACAGGAATGACTAAGAGCCAGGAAACCAAAACTGTGCCTTCCAACAAGGAGTCACCAGCACCATCTCCGTTCTTTGCTGCCTTATCTGTGCCTAGACCGTTGGGATCATGGAGAATGGGGGGAAATGCATAAAGAATCCCTGATGTCCAGAACTGTCCAAATCTGCTGTTAGAGAGTCCGGCCTCCAACTGAAGAAAACTGGAAGTTGAGTGTTCAGTGTCGAGGCAAAAAGATTTATCAGGCAAGGATCCCACCGTTAGTAAATGGCCTGAAAAACAATGGGGTGCAGCTTCCAATCACTGGAGTTGCAAAGAAATTGCGAGTTCCAGTCCGCTGTCGCGTTGGATTTGCCTGGAATGTATTCTGCCATCACAGAAATCTGCAGATCCAGACAATAGTGCTAAAACTCCTTCGCTACCCCCGCTATGTTATGTATCGACCCGCTTATATGTTGTCCATTCTCAGGAGGATACAACATTTCTCTGTTTCAGGAGATAAGGACTTGATCACAAACGCTCCAGCTAACAACTCCAGACAATTGATATGACATTGGTCTGTCTCATGGATTGTGGTCTTTGTTTGGATGAGAGGGGCACCTAAAGCTCTACCCTCATGGTGGTGAAAGGCTACTGCTTTGCAAGGAGTTAAGTAGCATGAGTGTGGTGGTGGCACCAAACCATGAAATGATCAGTAGATATCAACAGGTCGCTTTTGCCTCTGTCACCTACAAACTTGCTCATTTAAAGTTCTGCTGTTGTGTGCTTACCCAAACCTTTGGCTTGCATAAGCTTGGTGTGGAGTGCTACACAGTGCATGTGTGTTATATGTGTGCTTGGTGTATGTCTGCCTGTGAGTGGTACAAATCATAGAAGATTCTGGATTCCCTGGAATGGGGTGGATTGGATTGGGATGGGTGGACTGGATTGAGGTGGAATGGCTTGGATTGAGGTGATTGGGGTGGGGTGGTTAGGAGTGCGGTACATTAAATTTGGCGGCTTGGGGTGGATTAGATTGTCTGGGGTGGACTGGAGTGGGGTAAATTGGATTTGGGTGAGGTGAGGTGGATTGGATTGGATTGGGGTGGATTGTTTTGGTTTGTAGTGTGGCGGTTTGGAATGTGAGTATTGTTTTGGATTGGAGTGGGGCAGATTGCTTTGGATTGGAGTGGGGAAGATTGGAGTGTGGTGGATGGTTTTCGATTCAAGTGGGGCAGGTGAATTGGAGTGGGGCAGATTAAAGTAGGGCAGGTTGCAGTGGGGCGGATTGCAGTGGCTCTGATTGTTTTGTATTGGAGTGGGGCAAATTATAGTGTGGCAGATTGGTCTGGAGCAGACTGGAGTGGGGCAGATTGGATTAGGATGGATTGAGGTGGGGCTGATTGTTTTGGGTTGGTGTGGGGCAGATTGGAGTGGAGCGGGCTGGAGTGGGTAGATTGTTTTGGACTGGACTGGGGAAGATTGGATTGGAACAGATTGTTTTTATTTGGAGTGGGGCGGACTGGAGTGGTGCAGATAGTAGTGGGTCAGATTGGAGTGGTGTTGATTATTTTGCAGTGGAGTGGGGCAGATTGAAGTGAGGTACAGTGTTTTGGTTTGCAGTGGCAGATTGTTTTGGGTCGAAGTAGGCAGATTGGATTGGGACAGATTGTTTTGGATAGGAGTGGGGCACATTGGTTTAAATTTGAGTGGAGAACATGGAGAGGGTCAGATTGTTTGGATTGGAATGAAGTAGATTGTTTTGTATTGGAGTGGGGCATTGTGTTTTGGATTGGAGTGGGACAGATTGTTTTTCCATTGGAGTGGGGCAGAATGGTTTAAGTTGGAGTGGGGCAGATTGGAATAGGAAAGATTGGAGAGGGGCAGATTGTTTTGATTTGAGTGAGGCAGATTGTTTTGTATTGAAGTGGGGTATTGTGTTTTGGATTGGAGTGAGACAGATTGTTTTGGATTGGAGAGAGGCAGATTGGAGTGATGTGGGTTGGGAGGATTGGAGTGTGGTGGATTGGAGTGTGGTGGATTGGAGTGGGGTGTTGTGGATTGGAGTGGATTGGAGGTGGCTGAGTGGAGTGGGGCAGGTTGGTGTGGAGTGAATTGGATTGGTCTGTGGTGGCTCTGATTGAGTGGGGTGGATTGATGTCGGATGAGGTGGGGTGCATTGGTATGGATTGGAGTGGGGCGCATTGGAGTGGGGTGGATTGGAGTGTACTGCACGATTATGTGTTAAAGCATCATTTCAGAAATTACACATAAGAAAGAAATTATGTTGCTTTGCAATATTTAGAACAAGATAATCGTCATCTTTATAATTTTCATCTTTTGAGTACAGTGCCCATGAGCAAAAACAAAAGAAATCATGAGTGTAAAGTGAGAAAAGAAGGCTTGGAAAAATAAAATAAAGTTAACTATAGAAAATAAATCTTTGTAATTCTGTTTGTCCTGCTGGGCACGTTGTTGCCAGTCACACACCTTCTGTGTGCACTGCACTAAAAATTATTAAAAAGAACAAAATAGTGCCTCAATCACGTAGCGAGCAGCCGGTGGGCCCAGATTAAGTTGAATCAATCTGTGTATGGTACCTACTCCACTGTAAGGAACAGATGTGACATTTGCAGTGCACTGGTCAATTAGAAGGCTGCAAAGAAGAAAGACACTGATGCCAACCAATGGCAAACAACGGGCGGACTCTAAGCTCTTTTTGTAAACAATAGAGTCTTGCAAGCGAGATGCATGCTCTAGCACATGCACTCACAGGCCCAAACCTAAAAAGTGGTTGTATGTTTGTGTTATACATGTAACTGTGCCACAGATGGCGAAAGGTATGTTCTGTACCACAAGTATGTAGGACGCAGACTCTCAGTCACTCATACACACATATCCTAATCATCTACACACATCCTCATACATCCCCAAAAAACAAGAGACTTCTAGCCACAGATTCCATACCTTTGAATATCTCCAGGCATCAGACTGGATCTGGAAGATTTTTGAGCAGTATCTCTGCACGCCAGCATGTGGTTTGGTTTGGTTCTGCGTCAGCGTCATCCACGTAGGAAGTGACAAGCATGGTTCATATATACGCTCCACCTCAGTGTAATGATGTCATTTCTTTCCTTTCCACACCAGATAGCATTGATCCGGATTGAGCTACCCATCAATCAAATTCTGACTGGCCTTTTTTGACCTTTTGTCGAACTTTTTTTGTGAGATTTTCCCCTGGTGTGAGAATGTCACCCAAGAAACCTGCTTGTTTCAAACCATGTGAGGCCTGTCATAGGCAAATGTCTGTGACAAATCCCCACTTGATGTGTTTGGGATGTCCGGAGGCAGGACACGACTCCTATGCGTGTGAAGACTACTGTGCCATGCACCCGAAGGTGCTGAGAGAGCGATCCCCCATCCTCCTCGCCGCCCGATGTAGGTCGAGTACGTGATGCTCAAGGTCCTGTTTGCATGACAGGGTCCTGGAGCTGTTTGCAGAGCCCCTCCATTTGTTCCTCATCACACTCAAAGTCACCCACAAGAGGTTGAAGTCCCAACACTCTTCTACTTCCCCGTGGCTGTCAAAATCATCCGACAAGACGAGGAAGCATTGACACTCCAGGCCCTGTGAGTTTGACAGTGCCTGAACCCACGCCCGCTCCGTGCTTCCCAGATTTCCCCTGAACCGAAGCAACCCATGCCCAGCTAAAGGAATTTTATTAGGCCATATGCCCCATTTTAGGGTGCTCCAACCCATCTAGAGCGCCTTTGAGCCCCGTGGGTGTGGGAGAGGACTCTACTGGGACCACACCATCAGGTTCACCCTCGGCACGAGTCAAGTCCCAAGGATCCCTTGTTCGATCCAGAGTAGAGGTGGCAGTGAGACCGAGACCTTCCTCAGCACCAGCTCCAGCTCCAGTGCTGAAGCCCCCAGGCAGCGCAATCTCCATCATCATACCCGACACAATACGGAGCCAGTTGTGCGTTGTCCGATGCTGCATCCAGCGCCGACTGAGGACATCCTTTCCGGATCTGAGTCAGTCTCTTATTTCATGGATAGGCATAGTGAGGGAGACATTTGAGAGGGGTCTATGGACCCTTATGGAGAAGCCCTAGTTGAGATGGACAACTGGTATGAGGGATTGGGTGAGGCCAATGGGTTGGACACCTCAGCTGACACTGGCCTGGTTTCCCCTTCTACTATGGCTATGGAGGAGGGAGCCTCTTTTGCAATGGTGGTGATTAGGGCGGCTGAGCTCCTGAACCTTAATCTGCCCTCTGTGGCAGTCAAGACTAAAGTTTTGACGTAGGTGCTTCAGTCAGGGATCACCCTGTCAGAACCCCTACTCCCATTCAATGAAGCCCTTACGGATGTCCTACTTTAGGCCTGGTCCAAGCCCTGAACAATGCCTCCTGTGAATAGGAGGACTGCCTTCTTCCATCATCCCGCTCCTGGGGATCCCTATTTCCTTACTCAGCACCCCACCCAAAAAGCTCGATGGTCTTAACCCCTTCCTCATTCACCCTGGCACACTCCCTACTACCCCACTGGATAGGTAATCCAAGAGGCTGGACAACCTTCGCCAAGAGAATATTCTGTTCCACAAGCCTGCACTGGGGTCGGTGAACACCGTATGCCTAATGGGGCGTTATGTCCATATACAATAGGATTCCATTGCGCAAGTGCTGCTATGGTCCCGGAGTAGTCCCAGGCTATATTCTCTCAGGTGGGAGCCGACAGGAGCTATGCAACAAAGTTCTCCATCAGATGTGGACTTGACACAACCAACTCACTGGGTAGAGCTATTTCATCATCAGTGGCCTTGCCTTGGCATGTCTGGAGGAGAACATCTAGTTTTCTAGAAGATAGCCAGGCTTCCCTCATTGACATGCCCTTTGTTGGCTCTCCACTGTTTGGAGACCAGATAGATTCAGTGCTGGAATGTTTCAAGGAAAGCAGGGCCATGGCCAGGTCCTTGGGCCTGTCTATGGCCCAAACCACCTTCTGCCCTTTTCTCCAAAGGTGCCCACCTTCCCAGCTACCACAACCAGCAGGCTTCATCATGGGTGAGGATACAGGTGCTAGAGACCACATGGGACAGGAGGCCATCGGTCAGGTCAGTCCACCAACCCCTACGGAAGCTGCTGCCTCCAAGCCTCGTTAGTCTACCCTCAGACCACCATGGGCACCCAGTGGGAGGCAGGCTACACCATCACAACCCCTACTGGCAGTCAATAACATCAGACTATAGGGTTCTATAGATAGTCCAAAGGGACTTCTCCCTCCCCTTTGTGGAAACTCCCCCACCCATTTACGTCAGCTGAAGGGAGACCATTTCTCCTTGCTCTATCAAGAAGTGAAGGCTCTCTTGGCCAAGGGAGCCATAGAGAGGGTACCTGTATCAGAAGTAGGTTGTAGTTGGTATTCCCGCTTCTTTCTGGTGCCAAAGAAGGACGGAAAGACTTGGTCCTATCGTAGATCTCCACCTTCTCAACCTTTTCTTGAAGAAGTTCACCCGCGCTCAAGTTTTGTCTGCCCTAGATCCAGGAGACTGGATGGTAGCATTGGACTAGCAGGACTCTTATTTCCATATCCCCATCCTGCCGGGCCACAGATGCTATCTGCAGTTCAGGGTAAACCACAAACATTTTCAGTTTGATGTGCTACCTTTCAACCAGGTGTTCACCAAGGAGATGGCGGTGGTCGCAGCTCATCTACAGAAGTCAGGGATTTTCAGTCTTCCCCCTACCTCGATGACTGGTTGATGAAGTGCTCGCCCCAGGCAGTTGTCACCCTCCTTCAGACTATGGCAAACCTCCTGCACTCGCTGGGGTTCACTATCAACATGCAAAGTCACACCTGACTCCCTCCCAGATGCTCCCTTTCATCAGAGCTGTTCTGGATGCAGTGCTGTTTCAGGCCTATCCTCTCAAGCAGTGAGTCCAGGATATGCAGACAATGATACCAATGTATTGGCTTCTATCCTGGATTTTGGTGAGACTGACTTTAAGGCTGTTGTGCGTCCTGGCATCCTGCTGGTGACACATACCCACTGGCAAATGTGGGTAGGTGGTGGGAACTGAAGGCCCAGTGGGTGCAGATGTTCTTGGACAACACCACTATCATGTGGTACCGCAGCAAACTGGGCAGGATAAGGTTGTGGACCCTTTTTCGGGAGGCTTTGTGCTTCTGGACATGGGTGGAACGTCAGGGCATTTCCCAGGTGGTGCAGCATCTGGCATGCTTGCTGAAGGCCAGAGCATACAAACTCAGCCAAAGATGCCTTGCCGATCATAAATGGCGTCTTCACCTAGAAGTGGTGCAAGAGCTCTTTCTGCAGGGGGAAGAGCCTTGGTTAGATCTGTTTACCACCATAAGAATGCTCAATGTTATCAGTTCTGCATGCTGGAGTTTCCAAGGTGACTCTCACTCTGAGATGCTTTTCATCTCGAGTGGTGTGCCAGCCTCCTGTATGCCTTACTGCCAATACCACTCCTGCCCAGAAACAAATGGGCCCAAGTCATTCTTGCGGTGCCCGATTGGACACATATGGGGTTATTCCAACTTTGGAGGAGGTGTTAATCCGTCCCAAAAGTGACGGAAAAGTGACGGATTTACCACCAGCCGTATTACGAGTCCATTATATCCTATGGAACTCGTAATACGGCTGGTGGTATATCCGTCACTTTACCGTCACTTTTGGGACGGATTAACACTCCTCCAAAGTTAGAATAACCCCCATAGAGTCTGGAATCCCAAGCTGTTAAGCATGACGATAGGTCCTCCAGTCAGGCTGCCTCTTCAGGTGGATCTCTTGTTGCAGAAACACAGAAGGGTTCTGCACCCGAACCTGCACACCCTCCATCTGCATGCCTGGAGATTGAACAGCAACAGTTGACAGATTTTGACCTTCCTTCTGAAGTGACGTTATTCTGGCAGCCAGGCATTCCTCCACCAGGTCTGTATTTGACTTCCTTTGAGAGAAAGTGTGTAATGGCCTGCTTCCCACAATGTTGACCTCCCCCCCAATCTGCTCCTCTTGCACAAGCTCTCTTGTTTTCATTGTCTTTGGCCCAGCAGGGATCTGCTTTGGGCAAGTTAAAGGTTATCGTTCTGCCATCTCGACATTTCTGTGGTTGACAGACCAACCTTCTCTTTTTAAGTCACCTGTTGTGGCTAGGTTCCTTAAAGGCCTGCAACATGTGTTTCCATCTACGCCCTTCATCATGCCTCAGTGGAACCTTGACCTAGTCCTCACCTTTCTCATGTGTGCACAGTTTCAGTTTCTACACACATGCGGTCTTAGGCTATTGACCATCAAAACTGCCTTTTTAGTGGCCATAATATCGGCCAGGAGGGTCAGTGAACTGCAAGCTATCTCTTCGCACCAGACAATCTGGTTCTCCGGAAGCATGCCTCCTTCTTTCTGAAGGTTGTAACTCCATTTCATGTGAGTCAGAGCATCACCCTGCCTACTTCCTTTGCTCCACCTCATTACTCCAATGAGAGACTGCACTGCTTGGACTCAAAAAGAGAGTTAATTCTACCTTGACTGCACAAGAGAGTTCAGGGTGAATTATCAACTCTTTGTGGGTTATATGGGAGCACAAAAGGGGAAAGCTATTCATAAGAGAACAATCTCATGACAGATTGCTCTGTGCATTAAGATCTGCTATGCATTGACAAAAAAACTGTTCCCCGGGTCCTTGGTGGCCAATTCTACTAGAGCCAAAGCTGTGACCGCAGTGCTAGTGCACTGTGTTCCTCTCCTGGACATCTGCCAGGCAGCGACATATGACATTACTGCACACGTTCACAAATCACTACTGCCTGAACAGTCAGATCCATTGTGACAGGCACTTATCCGGTTCAGTCCTGCCAAGGTTCTTGGTTTAATAGAGTTCACAGACCCACCTTCAGGGAGGTATTGCTTGGGTATCTACTCAAAGGTAAGGAACCTGCGGCTAGAAGTCCCTAACAGATGAACAAGTTGCTTACCTTTGGTAACGCCTTTCTGGTAGAGTTTCTATCTAGCTGCAGATTCCTTCCTGACCCTCCCATACTTCCTTCTCTGCAAACCGATTCAGGTGTGAGGGACACCCTTTTTAGTGCCTTGGTCTTTTCAACACCAGTGGTCAATTGTCACCAAGGCTCTGCACTCCTGGCATGGGAAGTTACAAAGGTAACTGTTATCAGCATACCGAGGTGGCACCTATATAGGTACCGCGCTTGTCACTTCGGGTGCCGATGCTGACGCAGAGCCGAATTACGCCACCCACCTGCACGCAGTGGTACTGCTCAAAAGTCTTCCGGATCTAGCCTGAAGTCTTGAGATATTCAAGTAAAGAACCTGCGACTAGCTAGAGCTCTACCAGATAAGGCGTTACTGAAGGTAAGTAACTTGGTCATTTTGTTCAAACCATATTCTGGCTCTTTGGACCATAGGCTTAAAGTCAATGAAGAAGTGCAAGAGGGTTTCTGATAAAAATGCACGAGTTGCTTAGCATTCAGTAGCGCAGAAGGATTTTCACTGATCAGAAGTAGCTCTCACTACAGGAACGGTCTGAGACTCCCGGTCAAATCCTTTTACTGTGATGCTCTGGCTGGTTTCTCAATAATGTCTCTGATTTCAGGTACAGGTGGCAGAGCCCTTTGGTCTCTTTCCCATGGTCTCTCATGGTTTGTCAGGAAGTCACAACTTGTCTGAGCTATGCCTTCATAACTGTAATCAGGTGTGCCACTTTTTGCTTGCACCAGTGCTATTTCCAGATTTACTGAAACTGCATTAATGGATTTGCTCATGACTTACAAGCATGTGACACTGCTGTCCATGGATTCCCAATGGTTTTGGCATAGTGTCACAGACGTATCTCTAGTGTTCCATGTTTTAACTGGCAGATTTTCATAGGAATCTGTATCGTCATCTACATATTAAATATTATTTATGTGAGGGCTAACAAAATGCATCAATAGCCTTTTTTTCCTGCATCGTTACTGATGGAAAACGCTATTATGAATATGTCAAATTAAAGGATCCATGCATATTGTCTGGGAATAAGGTTTCCTGATTCTGAAATGTCAGATGTGAAAGGGGAGCAGAGGCTAAAGACTAACTCTGCTGGCACTGGTGTCATATAAGAGCATCTCCATTTGGACGATGAACAGATGAGGGAATCTGAGAGTATAATTGTAAAACAAACAGGTTTTGTGATGCTTGCACTATTCATTTGACGATTACACATGAGATTATTTGACTGCCGATGGAGCCAAATGCTGCATGTTGCACGTAGCAGGTAAGCTCCATCTTCTAATCAATGTACTAGACATTGTAATCAGTCAACTAGACATACTAGACAGATTAAACTGGCATAGTTTTCTTCCCCTAGTTTGTCTACCAGAGCTCGGTCTGACCAGGCGTTAAATATATACGCTAATCAAGCTTAGCGCCAATATTTAGGCCCGTCTCCTAGTTGCACGTTGTTTCAGTGTTGGGTGTTAAATATGACACTGGGGGGCTAGCGTCATTTTTAGGAAGGGAACGCCTACCATGCATCTCATTGATGCAAGGTGGGTTGGCGCTTCCTAGAAATGGTGCTAACTCCAATATTTTGATGGTAGACGGGTCTAGCGTCAAAATATGAATATGGAGTTGGGTTAGCACTGCTTTAGCGTCAATTAAATTGACCCTAAGACAATGCTAACTTTCCTTAAATATGGGCTTCAGTGTCTGAACGTCAAAGGTGCTTAGCTTTTGATTAGCAACATGTGGGAAAATTATGTATATATAAACCGAAGTCAAGGACAGATAACCAACTTGTAGGTACTAGTGAATGTAGACATGTTTTTGTGTTTAAAAGTATTTGGATTGTTATATTGAATGGACAGGATCCAGCGATACCAGGTGCTTATTTTATTTGTGGAAACAAAGCTTATTACAAGCTGCTGAGAGGCTGGTATGACACTTGTTATCTGGGAGTAGTTTTTCTGAAAATGTATCATGTGGACATCAATGAACAAGTCTGAGATGAGAAATCCAACACCAGAGTTAAAAGAGGAGTAAGTGTGTCATAGGCAGTGGGAAATACATTTGGTGCCATAATTCCATCAGTGAGAGTTATCTTGAAAGATATCAAGATTAGAAAACTGTCAACAATAGTAGATAAGTTATCTACTGACTGTACAGGAGCTATCTTATTAATGGACACAGAGATGGTTGCTGTGAGATAAATGATTTTGCAAAATCATCTTCCGTTAGATACCTTACTCGCAAAGGAGGATGGAGTCTGTAAGACATTACATGTACAACACTGTTGTACATGCAGACCTGACAATAGAAAGGAGATAAGAAAGTAGAATGCCAACATTACTGATCTAAATAGAGATCTTAAAGGTCTGACAGACCCAGGTGCATGGGAAGCTATTGGAAATGTGTTTTCAGCCATTGGAAAATGGTTTGGGATCATGGGAAAGGGAATAGTTTGATCCATCTTGAGACCCCTGTTGATTGCGATTTTGTGTATCATAGGTACACTTGGATTTTACAAACTGTACAAGATACTGAAAGAGAAAAGAGCAAAGAATAGGCAGATGAACAAGGAGATAGAAATGGACAAGAGGAGGAGCATTTATTATTGTAACCTCAAGAAAATGGAGAATTACAACAGACTTTATCAAAATACAACATCAGAATTCTGAATTGCATCATTGAAATGAGATTTGGGATTTTGTGATGGAGTATTTCGCCATCAAAGGAGGGACTGATAGAGCATTAATTTTAGCTCTGTTCCTCGTGTCACTGAATTCAGTAGACTGTGACACGTTTCAGTCACAAATGTAGAACAGAGAAAAACTAATGTGGGAAGCTGCACTGACACACACATTATATATGTGCCATTTGTTTGTATTTCACAGTTTGACATATGTGCCTTTTTGATTTAATCACATGGTAGAAAGTTAAAGTTGATGTTAAAATGTAATTTAGACTCTAAACTAGTAGCCAATATTGATACAAATTTAGGTTTCTTACGTTTTATGAAGGTTTAAATGACTTTGAAAATATGTGCAAGTGAGAAAATGCACTTCTGTGTTAAACTTAATGTAATTCAATAACAAATATTTACAATTAGTAATGAAATATTTTACTTATACTGATGAAATATTATAATAATAAATTTATACGTTTGCATATTATGTGTGTTTTATGTACAAGCATTATCCAATTGCATTTTATATTTTCTTGTGTTAGCATAACTAAGGCCTACAAAGCTTGCATGTCACTGTTAGGTGAAAGTATTGAATTGCTTTTTTTTCAAAACATGAAACCTTCTTTCAGATTTAATTCCCATGAGAAGCAAAGTCCCATTTGTAAAAAGTCTGTTGTTTAATCGTAGAAGAACTGTAGTAATTTGGCCCTGAATTGGATATAATGCAGGAACACGGCATACATTTGTTACAAATCCATTGGAGTCACATCGAAAAGGGGATGTTCTAATGACAGACATGGGAAAATGTCGGACTGTTGCAAACTGAAGTCTGCAAATGATCCTAATTGGATGATGGCCCTTTTTCTTAATATGAACTGATCCTAGAAGCCAATAGGAACATTGTATGTGGATTAATGTATCGTGTACGGATTAAATTTTGCTCAGATGCAGATGAAGAGCAGTCCCGTCCTGTCTTGCTAAGAGACAGACACTTCCCTGATGCTGACCAGATGCTTTGCTGAAAAAGATTCCCTGAATGCTGTATCCCTTGGAGAGGTGTCTTCCTTTCTTCCATTTGTTCTTGCCCCTTCAAATGCCATTTTAGGTTAGACTCACCCAAAATGCTGGTGCTTATTTTATTTTTTCTAAGTTAGTTTCCTGTAACCCAAGTTATGTCTTTTTTCCAAATTACTTTTGTCCTTTTGGTATTTTTGTTTTTGGCCACGTGTTACACACCACACATGTATGTCCCTAATTTTGTTAGCTGCAGGGTTGTCTTGTGCCCATGCCAATGATTAATGACTTGATTTGATTAGAATTGACTAAAACATTGTGAAATCTGAGCACCACATGATTTCTGTGTCTCAGATATGTTTTATTGACTTTCTGTATCATTCGTCTCGAATGCTGTTTTGCTAATGTTAGTACACTTGAACTTATTTTGTCACCTTGGGCAACCCTTACTGATTATGTATCTTTATAACTTGGTTTTGCTCATAGTCTACATGACTTTGAGCTTGTGTTTGTAATAAAGCTTTGAACTATATTCCGATTGGAGTTTTCCTTCCGTGGCCAGTGTGTCTAAATTATTAGGGTGGTTTTGAAGTAATTGTTTATGGTTCACCACACACCCTTCTGGTCTGTAGACCCCATTGTGTATTTGATTCCTGTTAAGGATGAAAAAATACATTCACACCATAGCAATGAATAAACCTTTGCAGCCGCAAAATCGTACGAATAAAGGGCCAGATTTGCAAAGGCTTTTATCAGTTGCAAATGGCTCATTGGGCCGTTTGCAATTGGTAAACTGCCTTTTGGCACCACTGCCTACTCTGAAAAAATGAAAAGAAAACTTTCCATTTTTATTTTTGAAATGCATCCTATTGTCCGTGGGATTTATTAAAAAACCTGCTTTATTAAAAAAGCAGTCACATACATAGTGGTCTAATGACCCGATCAGGCCACCATCCCTGTGAGTGCGGCCATTCTCAAAAGGGTCACAAATTGCGACCTGCCTCATGAATACTAATGAGGCAGGTCCCTTGAGACCCATTTGGGAATCGCAAACAGTGTGGTTAACACTGTTGTACGTTTTGTTTTGCGACTCGCAATTTTCGATTTGCGATCGAATCGCAAATTTAGTCTCAAAACAAAAGGTCGTACATCTGGAGTCCTTTGAAGTGGCAACAGAAAGTTGACCAGTGTTAATTGAGAAAAATTACCAATTCTTTATACAGAAGTAGAGCTCAATGAGTAGACTGGTTAGGCACCACATCATAAACACTCAAACTGCTTGAAAGTTTATTAGGCTGAAAGGGACTCAGAGATAACCTGCGCCTCACCAGAAAGTGCCTTGTGAGTACGTAAAGCTTTTCAGACACACTACAGGAGGGCACTTTAAAAACGAAAGTGGCATTGCTAGGGAGTAGCAAGAATATTCAAACACCAACCACTTTGATCCAAAGCTCTTATGGCAACAAGCAAGCAAATCAAGTCATTGCGACCCTCCCCTGAAGAGCTCTTTTACCTTCCATCGAAGCATCTATCCATTCATACTTTCATACTTCCTTCCACTCGTTGTTATCTCCCATTTCACCTTTACACTGTGTTATCAATTAATTCTTTCATCCATCAGTCTTTCATCAATCCATCCATCCATTCACCCATCAATCCTTCCATATCCAAACATGTACATCTCCAAACCTATCCATCCATCCATTTGTCCATCCTTTCACTAACCATCCATCCTTTCACTCATCCACCCTTTCACTCATCCAGCCATCCACCTTTTACCTCCTCCATCCATCCATCCATCCATCCTTCCACTTATACGTCCATCCACCCTTTCACTCATCCATCCATCATTTTACTCCATCCATCCACCCTTTCAATTCATCCATCCATCCTCCTTTTCACTCAACCATTTATCCATCCTTTCACTTAGTTATCCATCCTTTCACTCATTCATCCTCCCTCCCTTGTTTATCCATCCATCTATCCCCTCATCTATCCATTAACCCTTTCACTCATCCATCCATCCTTTCACTCATTCATCCATCCATCCATCTATCCATCTACCCTTTCACTCCCCCATCTATACTTTCACCCATCCATCCAGCCAGCTAGCCATCCACTCACTCACCTACCCCCCTTTCACGTTAATTATGAGTCTTTGTCTGCTGAGTTGCAGACATAAGAGGCCCATGGGAACTCCACCCCGCTGTATCAGCTAAACCCACTGCGACACCCCTGGTTCAGTGGTTCCCAAACATTTTAGAACCAAGACCCACTTTTTAGCATGACAGACTTTTGCAACCCACCTACCTTTAATGGACATGACAAAGAGAGGTTTTTGAATGTAACTAAAGTATCATGTGGGAGCGTATTGTCATTTACATACAACACATTTCCCACTCAAATGGGCATTAACTTTGCACAGACATGCAGTTGTACTGTTAAAACTATGTAGCATACAAATGATATGTGTAGAAATTGTTTTTGTGTGAAAATCTTGTATTTGTCCATCACCAAATAAAGGTGGTCATTATGACCTTGGCGGTCCGGTGACCGCCATGCCACAAATGGAGGTAGCACCACCGGTAATGACCACCAAATAATGACCATGGCGGTGATTCCTCTTATAGACAGCCAATGTACCACCCCAATGTCCAGTGCAGTACGAACACTAAACAAACGGCTGTAGCAATCTCCAGGCAGGCGGAAGACAAGGATCAGCCCACCATATTATGACATAGCACACCGCCATGATTTTCGAGGCTGTAGCAATGCCACCAAAAGCCTGGCGCAAACACATCATATAAAAGGAGACACTCACCTCCAGGGACACAGAGGAGTCAGCGGCTACTATGAACTCTGAAATGCAAGTCTTCCCAACACTGTACCACGCCATTGCCATCCTGGAGCTCCTACGGCGATGAAGACGACGACGGTGAGTACAGCCGCCTAGCACACAAGGGAGGGAGGGGAGAGTGACACGCTCATGCACAACACACACCATGCACACACCACACACCCAGAAACATCTGCAGAGTTAAACGACAGTACCAGAACCCAGGAGCAACGGAAGCCAGGACACATACCTCTGTTCCAACCACTGTAATTCTGTTGGATGAACAGCCCAAATCCAAAATATATACATCAATGCATATTCACATGCAGTGCCAGTGGCCGGTCCAAAGTCAGACTAATCCCACAGGGCAAAGTCCAAGCCCCAACTTGACTCCAGACAACATTGGGACTCCACTGTGCAGGGTCATCATGTTGGAAATAGGCAGGCATCTCAGGGGGTGGGAATGGAGGGTGTGGTGGGTGCTTCTTTTTGGGAGGGGGTCCTTGGGTTTGAGTTTGGGAGGGGGATGCACATTGCCCTTCCGTTTTGGGGGAGGAGGAGTGGGCTTGGGGTGGGGGGCTGGAGTTGCGCTCATGTGCCCCTTAGTGCCAGCTGAAGTCTTTGGGGTGGAACAGAGCTAGACTTGGTGCTGGAGGTACTGGGCTGAGGCGGCAGGACCTTTCTATTACGGGCAGGACGGAGGGGCTGGAGGGGGAGGGAAGAGGTCAAGGCAGGAAAGGAAAAGCTTCTTAGGGCCAAAAGGGCACGTTGTGTGAGGAGGGATGGGAGTGGAGGTAAAGGGAGTGGTTGTAGGAAGAGGTATGCTGGACTTGGGTGTAGGTGCATGGACAGTGTGCGTGTGTGAGGTGAATGGCTGTTGGGTGTCTGAGTGCAAGCGTTTGTGCATCTTTGGAGGGGGCCAGACATGGTGAAAAGGTCAAACAGGACGTGTGGATGGATGTTGTGGTGTCTGCAAGTCAGGTGGGTGTGCTGCATGAGGTGGGGATGGTTACTGCACATGTGGTGTGTGGGGTGCATGTCTGCGGGTCTGCTGTTGTGGTGAAACAGGTGTATGTAATGTCATTCTGCATCCTTGGAGATAACTATTAGAAAGTGTATTTGATTTATTTTGATTAGTAGTCCCTAGTTAGAATAACAGCCCTTCAGTTTGGAGTTCGTTGAACTCCCTTCAATAATGGCCACCTTAGTGTTTGTTCGTTGCCCTAGATCATGGGTACTCGCAAAGATTTTCCTGGGGGCCACAGAGTTTGGTCCTTGATGTGACCGAGGGCCGCACTGATGGCAGCAGGGTGGCGGTCGGGGGTTGGCAGTAAGGTGGGTATAGGGGAAGCAAAGCATATACTTCTAGTGTCTGAATAGCACAATGTGAAACCATAAACTTGGGAATAATCATGACTTCTCCACGTAACCAAACTGTGTGATCCTAAGCAAATGTTTTATTTCACTTTCCCTGCTTTTTGTTCATTATCACATGAGGACCTAGCATGACTTCAGGATGTGTGCTGCACAAAACCTTCTTGTGTTTGATTTAATAAACTATCATATTCTTGTATAATTGAAACCTAGGCCACCCAAAGAGGCCACCCAAAGAGTGCACATAGCTGACTTGCCTCTTAGCTCACCAAAGGCATTGTTGTCGGGTTGGGGGATGGAGAAGTGAATGTTTCTAAATTCTGGTTAGAAAATTATCATTTTGAAAAAATATATTTCTTTAATGCCGTGATATAATCTGGTGTACTAAGGTGAAGTTTCTGCTTGTTAATGAAATACACTTTTTGAATTTTGAGCAGATTTGATCATGCTTTTACATTTTTGCTTTGAATATGTCTTTGAAAATGAAGGTGGCTCTGATGTTACTTGTACAGAACACCCTCTGTTATATCTTTTCTTTATCTTCAACCCACCTTAAATAAATGCTGTTTATTTACATTTTTTAAATGTTAGTGTTGAGTCTAGTTAAGTGCAGCACAGTGCCGCTGGGCCGCATGTAAAGGTCAGGAGGGCAGCGTGCGGCCCCCGGGCCTACTATGAGTATCATTGCCCTAGATGAAGATGAGAAGCGCATGGCATGCCGGGTTTCCCTGATCGTGACGCTTGAGTTGAAGGGGCAACTCGATAGCGTTTAAAGCATGAATCATGCCCCGAGAATCATTTGACGGAACAAAGGATTTTCCAATTCGTGTTCAAGTTTAAATAAAGTGAGATTAGCTGAATAGTAGACTGGGATTACAAACGTGTTGCACAATATCGTGTGCTTAGAGTTTCTACGGTTGCATGTCCCATAAGTATTCTGTTTACTTTTGTAGGTTGAATCGAAAGTTGTTTGTTTTAAATATGACACTATTTTTGGGTAGCCATTAAAAAACGCATGCACCGTTTCTTTGGTTCCTTAAAATAACCTGACAAGGCTAGTGTTAATATGGTGTTTTTACACTACTTGCCAGTTAGTTCTTGTGGTTTGGTGGCACATAGTCATTGTAAACAGCCTCACCTTTGGTACTATACTACGGGGTTAAGGGTGCTGAGCACCAGCATTTGAAGCAATGCGTAAAAGTTGCATGAATAGTTTATATCAGAGACAAATTCAAATAATCATGAGGTGCTCCAATGGACGAAAGGCATTGTTATGCCTTGGTGAACAGGGTGAAATGTAACCCTGGTGTTGCTTTGTCACTTTTCTAGATTTCAGAAAAATCACTTGTTTAGATTTTAGAATACATTTGTGTGTGATTTTATATCTAGGTATCCATGTTTTCCAATCTCCTGAGGAGGCTTTAAATGAAGTGCAGCCAAAACGCGTCAACATATAGAGATCCTTGAGGAGAAATTAACATTTATAAATTGGATAAAAAAGTAAAAAGATGAGTCCACATGAATGAATCAGGATGACATGAGAGACATCTGCAATGGGCACTTCTATTTTCTCCCTCAAAGGATTTGACTGCTTTGTGAATTGCACATATAGCAGTCGTTTTGAAATCAATGGGAAACTTTCTCTTTTTTTTCTGTGGTATCTGTTTTTTTTAAAGTATTTGTTTTTGTTTTATGTATATGTTGTATTATGTCATGTAGTGATATTGAATAAGTGATGATTAATTGAGGTTTGCATATTCAATCTGTATTTGAATATAGGGGCAATAGATATTTGTATAAATAGAAAAGGAGACTACAATAAATAAAGTGTAAAGAAATATAGGACACTTAGGTGATTTATTTATGTGTCACTTTTGATAAGAATGTGAAGTTATCCGTTCTGACTACAGTTATTTCTTAGATTAGTTTGATGTCCAGTCCACTTGTAGTGGGGTTATATGGACTGGCCCCTTTTGGTTGTATATAGTGTGGCGACTGTGGGCAAGGATGTGCAGGTGGCAGGTTTAGGGACTGTTGATGCAGTGCATCCAGGTGGGAGTGCTGATGTGATTTTGGGAGGGATGAGGAGGGGGAGACAGTGGAGGCAGCGAAGGATGTTGTGTGTGCATCTGTGTGTTGGCTGTGTGAGTGCTTGTGTACTGAAGTGTGCTGCCTGTGTTTGTCTGTGCAAGACGTGTCTGTTGTTTTGGGTGCATGCTTGTCAGAATATGTGCATGGGATGGGCTTGGGGTGAGGAGACTGGGACTGGGAAGTGGAAGTTGGAGGAGGGACGGAAGAAACAGGGACACTGGCTGCCGTCAGAGAGAAGGCCAGAGCCTGAAACGATCTTTGTAGGGCCGCCAAGCCACTGTGAATGCCCTCCAGGAAGGCATTGCATTGCTGCATCTGGGATGCCAGTCCCTGGATGGCATTCTCTATGGTTGACTGCCCTACAGAGATGGATCTCAGTAGATCAATAGCCTCCTCACTGAGGGCAGCATGGTTGACTGGGGCAGCTCCTGAGGTGCCTGGGGTGAAGGAGGCGCCCACCCTCCTGGGTGAGCGGGCACGGGCAACTCGGTTGGGGGGGGGCTACAGGGAGGGCAGTGCTGGTACGGGGGTGGCGGTTGAACCTGTAGCTGGCATGGTCCCAGGGGGAGTCCATCACCACCAGGGAGCTCCCATCGGAAGAGGTATCAGAGTCATTTGAATGAGCTCCTGTCCCTCCATGGTACTCCCTCGCCCTCCATCCTACTGGTCCCCTCGGCATCGGTGGACTCTGCCTCCTGGGTCCCATAGGCTGCAGCTGCCTCACTCACCAGTGCCCCTTCTCCTTCACCAGATGATGCTAATGCACACATAGACAGGATAACAAAAGGAGAGGGGGAGGAAGGGAGCACCAGGGCCAATCACAGCAACAACAGCACAGATGGCCTACACATCACTATCACACACAGGGACTAAGCATGAACAGTATGGACCACCTGGCATTCCATTGGCTAGGTACCACAGCAGGTAGGAGCCAAACACTACCATCTGCACATCACTTGAAACAAACTAAGCCCTGTCTGGCATAGAAAGCCAGCTACTTAGCCATCTAAAATATACATTACACCCCAAATACCTTAGCTGGACCATGCTGCAATGTCTAAGCTGGCAAATTGGGGCATCCACTGACTAGAACCATTCACCAAAATCCCATGCCAGGCAACATAGATGGTTGTCACACACTGCTGTGATCCCCTCAAGCGCCCACCCAGCTCTGGGTTGGCCGCAGCCAGTATGCGGCCCATGGGGGGGGGCGTCTTTGGTGGTGGCATGCCACAACCCATCCTTCTGATGGGCGCTGACCTGCAGAGGAAACACAGACAGAAGGACACCATCAACCATACAATCCAGTCTGTCAAAGAAATGGCTCACATACTGCATTTGCCCATCATCAGGCACACACATGGCCCGTACCACTGCAAAAACACTGCCACCAGCCATAATCCCCCAAATGACACACTGCCAGCACACACACATCTCCATGCAGCCTTGTTGCATGCAAAGTACCCATGATGTACTCACCTGTTGGTCTGGAGGCCCATACAACAGCCCATACAGGGGTAGGATCCCATCCACGAGCCTCTCCAACTCCTCCGACGTGAAGGCTGGGGCCCCTTCCCCTGTTGCAAGGGACATGGCAGGTTCCAGGCACAGGTCACAGCAGCACACGCAGTGGAGATGTGCTCCTGTGGAAAGTCAGAAATCAAGTGAAGTAGTAGAATGAAAATGGCGGTCACGGCCGCAGTGGTAACAACCGTCACCACTGGAGTTGATCATCATTGGTTCCTATACTCCACAGAGGCCAATGTTAGCCAATGAGGAATTGCACTGCGGTGCAGACCGCCTCCCGCCATGACGCCTAACGCCGGTGGAGTGAGGCCACTTCCATCTGGCCCTGCATACAGGACAAACGGTTGCCATTTTCTACTGCTAGTACACATGTACTGATTTAAAAGTGCATCATTGTTGTTGAATGTACACACCTAGACAATTTCAGTGTCCAACATACAAACATGCTCTGTGTACATTGATGTAGTGTAACCATATTTCCTGGTGTCACTCCCTTCTTACTTTTGGGTCCCTTAGGTACCAACCACTGTGGAGAAATAGGAGGAGGAGGCAAGCACCTGTGTACAAACCCCTTGTGGACTTGGCTACACTGGAGGACAGGCATATCATACTCACCTATCGTCTCGGCAGGGACACAATCACACAGCTGTGTGCACAATTGGAGCCTGATCTGCTACCTGCTATCCGTTGCACCACAGTAATCCCCCCTCTTGTGCATGTACTATCAGTGCTTCATTTCCTGGTGACAGTAAGCTTGGCTGTAGGTATGTCACAGCCAATGTTCTCTATTGTGCTTGCAAGGATTTTGGCAGCCTTCCTCAAAGACATGTGCAGCTAAATCGCATTCCCCCAGGTAGATGAATTGCCCACTGTGAAGGCTGGATTCTTTGCAATGGGACATATACCACATGTCACTGGAGCCATTGACGGAACCAATATTGCCTTAGTCCTCCCCTCCCCCGGGCCAATGAACAGGTATACAGGAATAGGAAGAGTTTCCACTCACGCAATGTCCAGAGGGTGTGCCTTGCTGACCAGTACATCTCCCATGTCACTGCCAAGTATCCTGGGTCGGTGCATGATGCCATGTCCTGAGGAATAACAGTGTCCCACAGCTGATGGCACAACTACAGAGGCAAAGAGTGTGGCTTATAGGTGGGCCTGAGCCCCCACCCAATGTATGACTTCAGGAGTCATACCCCTGCCATTGTGCAAGGCTAATGTGTGTCCCTCACTTATTGCAGGTGATTACGGCTACCCAAACCTTTCCTGCCTCTTGACCCCTGTTAGGAATCTGAGAACAGGGGATGAAAATAGGTACAATGATGCTCATGGGAATACCAGGAGGATTGTTGAAAGGACCTACGGTCTCCTGAAGGCCAGGTTCAGGTGCCTCCATCTGACAGGTGGATCCCTATGCTACTCCCCTGAGAAGGTCTGCAGGATTGTTTTTGAGTGCTGCATATTGCACAACTTGGCCCTCAGAAGCCATGTGCCCTAACTGCAGGAGGAGGGGGGTGACAATGCACCTGTGGCAGCAGTGGACAGTGAGGTCAGTGAGGAGGAGGGAGAAGGGGAGGATGTGGACATATTATACAGCAGTACTTCCAATGACACTCAGGTAAGACTGTTGAACTAAACATTTCTCCATTTAAGTGTTGTGCTGTGTGGTTGTAGCATTATGCCAGTCACTGTCTTTGCATCCCATCTGACTGTCACCTATGGCTTCCCATATTGCAGATTTTGGTGTGGTTACAACAGCGTGATGCTGTGATGTGTACAGACTGCTGAGACACATATGTAGAATGGATCAACATGTTACTGGACATTTACACATGACCATGCAGTTCAAAACAGTTCAATATATTGTAAATTTACTTCGGATAAAGCACTATTACTTAAATTGTGTCCAAGGGTGTTTAATAATTATTCTGGTATACAATGCAAAGTGCAATAGAGTGGGGTGATGGTTGGGAAAACTCCATCGTAGTGGGCCAGTCTGTTTGTTGCACAGGTCAGGTGTCCAAGGGTCGATTGAAATGGGAGCAATGGCAGTTCGTAGTGGATGCAGTGGAACACAGGGGGGGAATTCACGAGGGGCTCATGTCCTGGCGGTTGTCTTGGTCTTGGCAACTTTCTCTTGTGTCTGTCTGGGTCGCAGGGAACGTTTGCGGGGTGGTTCACCTTCTGCAGAGGGAGGGGTGCTGGTGGCCTGTGGGTCCTGTGGCAGGCCCTCCTGTCCACTTGTTGCAGCAGATGTGGAGGGCTGGTCAGTACACTGGCTAGCGGTGGGAGCCGACTGGTGTGCTGTATACTCCCTCATGGTGTTGGCCATGCCACCCCTGCAATGGAGACCATGATGGTATCCAAGACCTGCAATTCTTGCTTGATCTCCTGGTGGTGTTCCCCCTGCAGCCGCTGGTTCTCCTGCATGATGTTTAACACCAGCCCCATCTTGTCCTGAGATTGTTGGTATGCCCCCAGGACATTAGTGAGTGCCTCCTGGGCAGTCAGTTCCCTGGGCCTGTCCTCCCCCTGGTGCACAGCTGTCCTCCGACCGACCCCGGCCTTCTGTGCCTGTGTCCCCTTAAAGGTGTGCCCACTCCACTGACCCCAGGACCCTCATTGTCTTGCCTGTGAGGTGTGGACTGGGGCCCCTGTACAGATGGGCACACTATTGATTGACGTGTCGTGGGGACAGAGGTCTGGGGATGCTGAGTGGCTGCTGTGGTGTTGGATTCTGAGGGGGGGGCTCTATACTGAAATGGCTGTGGGATGGGGTAGCCGACCGACAAGTGATCCCAGATGGGCCAGGGAGTTCATCCAGATCCAGAGCTCCTGAGTTGCTGTCATTACTGGGGGCATCTTCTGGTGGGGGACTGGGTAGCCATTGCACCTCCTTACGGCTGACATTGGCTGGGACACCTGTGGGGATGTAAGTGGTGTATTACGTTACATGTCTGTGACACATTCCACATCACTAGCTTCCCCACTGTTATTGCCGTTGCCCTGCCTCCTTTGGTTGTGTATGGAGATGGATTGTGGGATTGTTAGTTCTCCATGCTGTGGTGGTGGATGTACATGCAGGGCTGGAAAGGATGTGCATGCAGTGGGTATGGCATGCAGGGCTTGGCATTTAATTTAGGCAATTGGGGTGGTGCACTGTGTGGGATGGAGAGGGGTGATGGGTGTCATGGTGGGGGAGTTGTGGTGGCATGCAGGTATGGGGGTGATAGGTAAACAAAGTTGACTCACCAGTATCCAGTCCTCCGGTTACTCCAGTGAGTCCCTCAGGGTGCAGGATTGCCAAGTCTTGCTCCTCCCCTGCTGTCAGCTATGGGGAAGGAGGTGGGGGTCCATCGCCAGTCCTCCTAATGGGGAGCTGGTGCCTTGCTGCAATTGAACACACCTTCCCTCATAGGTTGTCCCACCTCTTCCTTATGTCGTCCCTTGTGCATGGATGTAGTCCCACAGCGTTCACCCTGTCAACAATCCTCCGCCATAGCTCCATCTTCCTGGCAATGGAAATTTGCTGGACCTGTGCTCCAAACAGCTCTGGCTCTACCCTGACTCTTTCCTCAACCATGACCCGCAACTCCTCATCGGTGAAACAGGGTTTTTTTGTGGGGACATGGATGTTGTGTGGTGTGTGTATGTTGTGCAGAGGGTGTGTGTATGTTGTGCAGAGGGTGATGAAGTGGTGGGGTGTGTGAATAGGTAGTTGTGATATTTGTAGTTGAATAGGTAGTTGTGATATGTGCTTGCAGTTTTCTTTAGGATTGGCGTGGCAAAGTGTAGCGCTCTTCTCGTGTTTGCAAAGGATTATGGGTGATGTGGCGGCGTGTTTTATAGTGCTGTTGGTGTGTGTGTGTGGTGTGTGTATTTGTGCCAGTTGTGGATTTTTGGTTCTGGCCAATGTTGTCTTGTTTTGTATAAGGGTGACCATTTCTGCTGCGGCGGTTTGCACTGCCAATGGTTTAGCGCAGTTGAATGTCCGCTGTGGTGATTCATGGGTCATTATTTTGAGGTCGTTGTATTGGTGGCGTAACTCTATGGGTGGTAGTACCAACAGTTTATCATGTTCAGTGGGTCTGGCAGATTTGTGGTTGTGGCTGTTTTCTGTCGGTTTTGTGTGTATGTGCTATAATCTGGCGGACAGATGTCCTCCTCCACGGCGGTATGTTGGCAGCAGTCAGCGCGGCAGAATTCGGTATTTACCGCCAATATCATATAAGGGCCAAAGTGTCTTTATTTGTTTTTAATTACACATAGGGGGTCATTACAACATTGGCGGTAAAAGCCGCATACTGCCGTGCAGGAGACCGCCAACATACCACCTCGGCCGCGGAATTCCGCCACGGTCCTTATGACCCAAAGGCCGGAATCCGCCAAAATCTAGACACCCACACAAGTCCACCACACCAAAGGTCAGTGATAAACTGGTGATAACAAATCCTCCACTGTCACGCCAACAGGAATACGCTCACACTATCACGACCCACAAATCCACGTGGCGGTCTTTCAACCGCGGTATTCCATTGGTGGCTGCACTCAAAATACACACACATATACAAAACACATCCACATTGGATAATTCGAAATACACACACCTGATACACATACACACACCACTCCCACACACCCAATACAATATAAAACACACACCCACATCACCCACAAACCCTTACGACAACAATTGCGACAGAAGGCCAGAGAGAGACACCATCAGAAAGAACAATAGCATCCACAGGCACTCAACACCATCACCCACATAGCACCCACGCACCTCACACAACACACCTCTAAAATCACCCCACACATCACAACACACACCACCCCACACATCACCCACACTGCCCCATGGCACGGCAAAGACACCCCAGGTTCTCTGAGGAGGAGCTCAGGGTCATGGTGGAGGACATCATCCGGGTAGAGCCACAGCTATTCGGATCACAGGTGCACCACACCTCCATAGCTAGGAAGATGGAGCTATGGCAAAGAATAGTGGACAGGGTCAACGCAGTGGGACAGCACCCAAGACATAGGGATGACATCAGGAAGAGGTGGAACGACCTACAGGGGAAAGTGCGTTCCGTGGTCTCAAGACACCACATCGCGGTACAGAGGTCTGGCGGCGGGACCCCACCTCCTCCCCCACAACTAACAACATGGGAGGAGCAGGTCTTGGCTATTCTTCATCCTGAGGGCCTCGCAGGAGTAGCTGGAGGAATGGACTCTGGTAAGTCAATTCTTTACTATTACATCCCCCACCCTACCTGCATGCTATCACATACCCCCACCCTCGCCCTCACCCCATCTCTCCTACTCCTCACACATGTCCCAATATCACAAACCACCCATCCCAACACCAAGCCCTGCATGCAACACCAAAGCATGGACACCCATCACCAATGCATGGCCACTGCACATACCCATACACCCCCCTAAACCATCATCACACAAGGTCCGACACAGGAATGCAAGCACTGGGGTACATGGTCACCCACACATTGCACACCATGTCACATACAGATGCAATAATCATGCCTTTACACCCCTGCAGGACCCCTACCCAACGTCACCGGACAGGAGGGTCCAGACATGTCCACTCCACCCACAGAAGAGGCCCACAGTGATGACAGCAGCTCTGTCCAACTGTATCTAGATGACCAGCCGGCCCATCTGGGACCTCGGGACAGTCGGTTCCACTCACTCTGGCACAGGCCACTACAGAGCTTGCCCCCTCTGGAAACACCAGCACAGCACCCACCCAGCGGGCCCATACCTCTGTCCCCAGGACACTTCAAGCAGCATTGTGACCACCACTACAGGGAACCCAGGATAACCCACCACCCCAACAGCACCAGGGACCTGGGGGCAGTGGTAGTGGGCAGACGGTTCAGGGGACAGAGGCCCAGGAACACAGGGGAACTGGGAGGGCTGCTGTGTGACAGGGGGAGGACAGGCCCAGCGAACCCACTCTCCGCGAGGCCCTCTCCAACATCATGGGAGCCTACCACCATTCCCAGGAGACAATGGAAACGGTACTGGCCAAGATTCAGAAGACCCAGCGGCTGCAGGAGGAAGAGTATTTGGGCTTCAGGGAGGAACTCAGATCCATCAATTCCACCCTGGGCACCATTGTAGGGGTGCTGAAGGAACTCCTCAACACCAGGAGGGACACTGTGGCACAACAAGGGGCCCCTGACACTAGCCTGGACAATGAACTGCCCACCACCTCCGCCTGCGCTAGTGGACAGGAGGCACAGCCACAGGACCACCACACCAGCACCCCACAGATGGAGAGCCACCCCGCAAGCAGTCCCTGAGATCCAGGACAAAGACAGAGAACAATGCCAAGACCCCCGCCAAGAAATGAGACCACCCTGATTGTCACCCATTTGTCCCACCTTGTCACCCTGTCCATCCTTAAACTGCCCCAGCTCCACTTCCTATGCCCCTTTGGACAATGCACCTGTGAGACTAATAGACTGGACTCTGCCTTGGACATTCCTCCACCATCACCCCTCGCCATTTTACAACCCCCTCCAATATTGAACACTTAAATAAACACCCTTAAAGCACAAAACAATCAGGAGTCTGTCTGTGATTTCAAAATAGTGTATTAGCAATTACAGTGGCAAAATGCTCTTTCAAATGTAATGCCAACATACCTATGTCACACAGCTCTAGTCCATGACAAAACAAAGCAGATGTCACACTGTGGGACCCACATCTGTGAAATCGTAAGGGAAAGTGACAACTCAGTAGAGCGGTAGTGGATTAAAATCAGATGTAGCAGGCAGTGTTGTCTTCTTACCTGTGTCTCACTGGAAGTATTGCATGATCATCGTGTTCCTGTTGTCAATGTCCTCTTCTTCTGATTCCTCGTTTTCACTGTCCACAGGGTCCACAGCTGCCACAACACCTCCATCTGGACCATCCTCCTGCAGAAAAGGCACCTGCCGTCGCAAAGCCAAGTTGTGAAGCATACAGCAGGCCACGAATATCTGGCACACCTTCTTTGGTGAGTAGAATAGGGAACCACATGTCATATGTAGGCACCGGAACCTGGACTTCAGGAAGCCGAAGGTTCGCTCTATAATCCTCCTAGTTCGCCCATGGGCTTCATTGTAGCATTCCTCTGCCCGTGTCCTGGGATTCCTCACTGGGGTCAGTAGCCATGACAGGTTGGGGTAACCAGAGTCACCTGCAAATGGCAAGGGACAACTGTTAGACACACACTGACTCATAGGGACATCCACAGACCCAGACAACTATTCCCACTGATTTGGGTCCAGGTGCTCACCTAATAGCCACACCCGGTGCCTCTGGAGTTGCCCCATCACATAAGGGATGCTGCTATTCCGCAGGATGTAAGCGTCATGCACTGAGCCAGGGAATTTTGCATTAACATGGGAGATGTACTGGTCTGCCAAACACACCATTTGCACATTCATCGAATGGTAACTCTTCCGGTTTCTGTACACCTGTTCACACCTGCGTGGGGGTACCAAGGCCACATGTGTCCCATCAATGGCACCAATGATGTTGGGGATATGTCCCAGGGCATAGAAGGCACCTTTCACTGTAGACAAATCCTCCTCCTGAGGGAAAACGATGTAGCTCCGCATGTGTTTCAGCAGGGCAGAAAAACACTCTGGACAACACGTTGGAAAACATAGGCTAGGACATCCCTGATGCTATGGCCACTGTTGTTTGAAATTACCCACTTGCTAGGAAATGGAGTACTGACAGCACCTGCACTTGAGGGGGGATTCCTGTGGGATGGCGGATAGCTGACGTCAGGTTTGGCTCCAACTGGGCACGCAGTTCCTGGATTGTGGCACGATCAAGCCTGTAGGTGATGATCACTTGTCTTTCCTCCATTGACGATAGGTCCACAAGCGGTCTGTACACCGGAGGATGCCACCATCTCCTCACATGCCCCAGCGGATGATGCCTATGGAGGAGAACAGCGAGCACAGAGTCAACCAACTCTGAGGTGCTTAAACACAGCTTACTCTGAAAATATCCATAAATCTAAATTTGCCTGTATGAGTGGTTAGGCAAGGCCTAGGTATGTGTGACGCAGTCAAAAATAATGGCATGTGGGCCCCTGAAATGGCGGCTGCCTGACCTGTAAAGTGGGACAGGGGGATATGAGGTAACTGCGCTGGCATTCTACACCGTCGCGGTAGGCGCAATTCTGCATTGTTTAACATTGGGCCCTATGGGTCCCAGGAGCCAATGACGATGTACGCCGGCGATGACGGTACCACAGACGGAGCACCCAGTGCCGGAAAAGATGGGAGGACATTCGCCGCTGGAGCAAGAAGACGGCAGAGGCCCAGGTGGGGATGGCCTCCCAACGTGGGAGGGGTGCCCTTCGCACCATGACCCCCCTGATGTTCAGGATCCTGGCTGTGACGTTTCCGCAGTTGGAGGGCATGAGAGCATCACAGCAGACACAAGGGGGTGAGTACACTCTCAGTCTGCTGATTCAGTGTGCATTTTAGGTGTCTGGGTGGGGGAGGTGGGCTGTGGGTTCCCCTAGGCCAGGGCAAGTTTGCTAGTTAAGTTCCCTACTTCAGGCAGGCCCTGTGGCACCCCACCCCACCTGTGTTTAGTGCCAACTCCACCTAGTCAGGCTCCTGTGACATCCATGTGTGCAGAAATCGGCCATAGCCTTGTAAGCCATGTCCCAGGGATTGAATAGTGGACCCCAAGTGCGCGGCGTAGTGCATGAGGCTTCTGTGTCTGTCGTGTCTGTCAACGGTAGCGGTATAGCATGCACTGAACATGTCTTTCTTCTGACTTCCACCCCCACCCCCTTTTTGTGGTCTCCCTGTGCTTGTGTGCATTAGCATCATCAGGCGGAGGAGCCGTGGCACAGGAGCAGGAGGGAGCTGCATCCCACATGGCCTTGGAGGGCGAGACTACGGGCTCCGAATTCACCAGTGGGAAGGAGGGCGAGGGGAGCTCCACGGCGGGGACAGGAGCTGACACCAGCGAGACGGACTCCTCCTCTGATAGGAGCTCCCTTGCGGTGGCGGCCCCATCTATGCACCCCGCATCTACAGGTACAGCCGCCACCCCCCCTACCAGCACCGCCCTCCCAGCAGCCCCTCAGCCTTTGGCCTGTGCCCGCTCACCCAGGAGGGTGGGCATTACCTTTGCCCCAGGCACGTCAGGCCCTGCCCCTGTCACCCCTGCTGCCCTCAGTGAGGAGGCCATTGAACTCCTCAGGACCCTCACTGTTGGGCAGTCTACCATTTTGAATGCCATCCAGGGTGTAGAGAGGCAGTTGCAACAAACCAATGCATTCCTGAAGGGCATTCACTCTGGTCAGGCAGCCCTTCAGCGAGCTTTTCAGACTCTGGCCTCAGCACTGATGGCAGCCATTGTCCCTGTCTCTAGCCTCCCCCCTCCAACTTCCTCCACCCAGACCCACACCCCTGTACCTCAGCCTATCCCAAGCACACCATCAGACCAGCATGCACACACCTCAACACACAAGGGACGCTCTGGCAATCATAAGCACCACAAATCCCACAGGCACTCACGCAAGCATCACACACATGCAGACATACCAACATCCACTGCCTCCATTGTGTCCCCCTCCTCCTCGTCTCCCTCCTCCCTCCCAGTCTCGTCTCCACTCACACCTGCATGCACTACATCCTCAGCCACTACGTCCATCACCAGCACACCCATCACCACACCCCACTCATGTGCACTCACCACCCCCACTACCATTCACACATCCCCTGTGTCCTCTCCCAGTGTGTCTGTGAGGCCACCTCCCAAGGTACACAAACGCAGCCACACACCCACGCAACAGCCATCCACCTCACGACAGCCTCCAGCCCATGCACCTTCACCCAAAGTCACCAAACGTACACCGCCTACAACCACTACCTCTTCCTCCACTCCCAAACCCCCTCCAGCTACCCATCCCAGTGTTCCTAAGAAACTTTTCCTGGCCAGCCTTGACCTCTTTCCCTCACCTCCCCCACCCCGTCAACCCCCATAGGGCCCGACTCTCCAGGTCCCAACCTAGCACCTCAGCCACAACATCGGCGGGACCAGTGGTGCCAGTAGTCACCGGATTATGGAGTGCATCAGGCAGCAGGGCAGGCAGTGTGCCAAGGAGCCAGAGCACGGAAGTCCCCCACCTGTCAAGCATAAAAAGTTGGACAGTGCCCGGCGGGAGAGGGGAAAGAAACCAGCCACCAAACCCGCTCCCAGGGGTCCAGTTGGGAGTGTGGAGACAGCTGCGACACCATCCAAGGGGGGAAAGGGGCACAGTAAAAGCAGCAAGTCTGGGAAGATCAGCACTGCGGACATGACCGCCACCAGCCCCGCTGCCCAGGAAGCGACCGCCAGCAGCAGCCCTGCTGCCACAGACAGGACCGCCAGCAGCCCCTCTGCCCAGGAAGCGACCGCCAGTAGCAGCCTCGCTGCCACAGACAGGACCGCCAGCAGCTGAACCGCTGCCCAGGACACCGCCGCCAGCAGCCCCGCAGGGCAGAACAAGAACACCAGCAGATGAACCGCTGCCCAGGACACCGCCGCCAGCAGCCCAGCAGGGCAGAACAAGACTGCCAGCAGCTGAACCGCTGCCCACGACACCGCCGCCACAAGCAGCGCTGCCAAGGACACCACCACAAGGACCGCTGCCCAGGACACCGCCACCACAAGCAGCGCTGCCAAGGACACTGCCACAAGCACCGCTGCCCAGGACACCGCCGCCAGCAGCCCCGCAGGCCAGTCAGCGCAAATGATTCCAACGATACTGAGTCCGCCATGGGCAGGATGAAGCACTCTGGGCACAAGGCCCCCTCTGGAACCAGTGGAGAGAT
This sequence comes from Pleurodeles waltl, assembly GCF_031143425.1. Taxonomy (NCBI): domain Eukaryota; kingdom Metazoa; phylum Chordata; class Amphibia; order Caudata; family Salamandridae; genus Pleurodeles; species Pleurodeles waltl. The sequence continues at coordinate 733,738,478 of NC_090446.1, forward strand.
ACATCCACTACCTCTGTCCTTGGCAGGATGAAGCACTCTGGGCACAAGGCCTCCTCCAGAACCAGTGGAGAGATACATCCACTACCTCTGTCCTTGGCAGGATGAAGCACTCTGGGCACATGCCCCTCCAGAACCAGTGGAGAGATACATCCACTACCTCTGTCCTTGGCAGGATGAAGCACTCTGGGCACAAGGCCCCCTCCAGAACCAGTGGAGAGATATATCCACTACCTCTGTCCTTCGCAGGACGAAGCACCCTGGGCACAAGGCCCCCTCCAGAACCAGTGGAGAGATACATCCACTACCTCTGTCCTTGGCAGGATGAAGCACTCTGGGCACCATGTCCCTCCAGAACCAGTGGAGAGATACATCCACTACCTTTGTCCTTGGCAGGATGAAGCACTCTGGGCAAAAGGCCCTCTCCAGAACCAGTGGAGACTGTTCTCCACTTGAGAGACTGAGGCTTTGCACTCCCCAGGATTGAACAGTGGGCAACCCACCACTGTAGAGACTTGAGAGACTGTGGCCTTGCACACCCCAGGATTGAACAGTGGGCAAACCACCCACTGTAGAGACTTGAGAGACTGTGGCTTTGCACTCCCCAGGATACATCAATGGGCATGGAGCCCTCTCGTGGATCTGGCGTCGTGCACGCATCCGGCTGAGGTGCCCCCCTTCCCTTCCCCCTGAGGTGCCTGTTTTATTTCTATCTGATGCCCCTGCAGTGTTCTCTCCGTTTTGATCGGGTATTGAGTGTGGGCCTCGCCCATGCCTTTTGGGCCCAGTGATCCACGGACTATGATGGTGGAATCCCTTGGACTTGTGTTCTTGGTGTATATAATTGTATATCGTATAAATGTATATATTTGTATATATTTTAGATTCATGTCTTTGAATATATCCAATTATTCAACCAATTTCCTTTTGTCCTTGCATTCTTCCAGGGGGGTTTGGGGGGTGTAACTGTGATGTATCAACATGTACTTGTGTGTGTGTTGTAGTGGGTGAGGGTGGGGGTGGGGGTTTTGCGTGTTGCGTGTATGTGTCACTATTTTTTCCGTCCCCCCTCCTCTGTGTCGTAGGTGCAGTACTCACCGTGGTCTTCGCCGCCGGCGTTCGTGCTCCTGGTAGAGGAGCAGGAAGATAAAGGCTGGCAGAATTTGGAGCTCCGGTTCCATGGCCTCCTGGTTCCTCGTGGGGTGTGTAGAGGTGAGCGTTTTCCCTTTGAAGTCCTGTTTCTGCCGTGTTTTTGTTCGCGGTGAATCCACTCCGGAAAAGGTGGCGGATTGGTGGGTTGTAATTCTGTGGGCGGTACATTGTCCTCCGCCTGTCTGTTGGCGGTTACCGCCGCGGTGTTTGTTTGTACTGCCGTGGCGGTCGGAGTGTTAAAGTTGCTGTCTATGTTGGCGGTTTCCGCCACAGTTGTAATTCCATTTTTTTTACCGCCGGCCTGTTGGTGGTTTTACCGCCGCTTTAACACTGACCGCCAGGGTTGTAATGACCACCATAATGTGTTTCAGGTACTTTGTTTGTGTTATTTTAAACCATTACAATTTAAAAATAACACTGAACTCATAATACAACAGTAAACAGCATTTAATTGTAGGTATTAAAAACCGGTTCAGTTAGTAAAACATGGGACGAATCCATACATATTAAGACAATATAATCAGCAATTTAAAACATACTGAGAGTACCACATTGGTGGGCTAAAATTACACATTAATAGCGGCGAGATTACTCAGTGAATAGTGGTAGGCCAAAAATATGACAGCAGTAATACAACAAGAGTAGCAGCTAGTTGTTCCTCATTAATAGCAGCACAATAGTTTAATTAAAGTGCTAATTCATTGAATAGCCATTTTACAGCACAAAAGGCAGCAGAATAATCCTCAAATATATCACCATCACAGTGAATAGCAGCAAATTGTTCCTCATTGATAACAGTGCAATAGTTTGATAAAGTGCTAGTGCAACATTAAAACAACCATTTTGCAACACAGGTGATGGTAGAATTGTTCTTAAAGCAGACACTATCAGTTTTACTTCTCTGAAGGGTCCATTATTATAAAACAAAGTATAATGTGGCGGATCAGTTGTTTGAGCTAATACCCTGGTGGACAAGGGGTGCATGGCTAGGTCTCTCACCAGAGACCTTGGGTGAGTCAGTAAAGCCCACCTGTTGAGCCCCTAGCCAACTGAACCTGCTGGATACAATGGTGAAGAAATTCATCAACAAAATGCTCAGAACTGTGTTGTCATGATTTAAACAGGCAATGATATCCTGCCGGCATGAACGGACTCCCAGTTTATTCCACGCTATCTGTACTCTGGTTCTACGTTCATTCAGCAGTGCTGAGCAGAGGCATACAACATGTTTGAAAGTATCTTCACAACTGCCGCAGCCCCTACAATCCGTTTAGTCACTTTTGGCGATGCCAGCTGGCTAGATGTTTCAGAAATGGCCTCTCCCCTAGCCTAACACGCATAACTCTTGCCTTCTGGTGCATGCCATACATACAGGAAAGTTATATGCTGGTGTTGCTGGCTGATACCTGCTGATGACTGTCCAAACATGTCTGCGGTTCGCGATTAGTAGTCTGTATGAATGGAATGACCAAAGGCGAGCATACTTTCTAATACTCATTTTAAAGTTTAGTTGACTAGAGTTACTGCTCCAGAGGTCTTTAGTGTCCAGTAGTTGCTATCAGTCTTCAAGGAACCGACTATGTGCTTGACTTGGCATTCTGCAGCAGATTTCGGACCATAACAATACATCTAGGCTGCCAGCCCAGGCCCTCTGTAACTTGAGGCACAAATTAAGGTAAGCACCAGCTTCAGCTTCCCGTTGATCAGGGAGGCCAAATTCAAGCCTAATCTGTGCAGCAGATGAGGACTTCGGTAGAGAAAACACTCGCTTATAGATCTTTACAATGAGTTTATTCAACAGGCTTTTTTTGGCCCTCATAACTTCTAGTAATGGTGAGAGGCTTAGTCCCAATGTCAATTTTGATAATTTCGATAGCGCCACCTGAAGGGTCAAAGCTTTTGCCTCAGCTTCTTTCCATTGCTTCACAAAGCAGCCTCTGAATTTATGCCCCTAAATATTTGTAGGATATATTTGATGCAATTTTGTTGCCATTATAGAACCATCCTCCTCCATGATGTTTTTCATGCCAAATGTTGCAATCTTCGTATTCTTCAGGTTCACCTCTAGATTGTTGGCAGCTGTGTAGATGGACCTCTGGTTAAGCACTTGCTGGAGTCCTACCCTTGTGTGACTAAATAGGGTAAGGTCATCCACATACAACAAATTGCAGATCTGGATGCCACCTATTTTTGGAGGGTGACTATTAATAGCATCAAGTAGCTGCTGTAGATCTGCAATGATAGGTTAAAAAGCGGGGGGCTAGCATGCACCCATGCTTCCCTCCTCCTTATGTCATCATTTTTCTGGATAAGTAAGCGCCATCTCCCAATTTGATGCCTATCCATGTGACAGAGTGTAGCTGGATTATTCCCCATCTCTGCAGTTTAGTCCAAATGGCTCCCCTTGGTACTTGATCAACGTTGTCTTGAAATTGACAAAACAGCAATGCATCAGAGATTTAGGTTGGTTAGTGTGCCTGATATTGCAGTGAACCCTGTTTGGGTGAATGGGTTTAGCAGATTTTGTTCCACCCATAGCCATAGATGTTCCAGGAGCAGGCTGGCATAATATTTGGCATAATTATCAAGGAGGGCTATTAACCTGTAATTGTTTGGATCATCTCTAATGTGTTCTTGATAGATTGGATGTATTATGGCGCCTCACCATGAATCAAGTATTGATGAAACCTCAGGCAGTGGTCAAAGAGCCTGGTAAACTTTCCAGGCCAGAATGGGGTATCTTGTTTGTAAAGTACCTGTGGCAAACCTTTGGGCCCAGGGGCTTTGTCTGTTCTTCCTTTTGTTATTACACGCTCTATGCAGGTTGTAAAGGAGGCCAGGTCCCTGGCATTGAGGTGTAAAGAATCCAGTTTTTGGTAAGAGGGTCCAGTGGCAATTGTGGACACTATTTTCACACTATTGTCCATGGGACTGACTTCCTCCTCCTTGGCCAAAACGTGCATGGTTAGAAAGGATGCCCATTCTGATTTCGGTATATTGGCACAGCCCAAGCCCCTTAGGCCATTCATTTGTTTGTTCACCAGAAACCAAAAGCCCTTAGAATTGGGATTTTTACTGGCATAAATGAGCTTTATCCAGAAGTACTCTGACCATTTGCGCTTGTTGGCAAAAATGACCTGCCTGTATGCTTTCTGTGCCCGCTTAAATTAATTGATTAGCTGCTTGTCTCCTGGAGACTTCATAACTCACCTCAGCGCTTTATTGCATATTTTCTCTAATTCCTTAATCATGGTTGAGGTGATATATTTACTAAAGGGGACAGGCAGATGCATTGGTTGGTGGAATTTTGTAAGTAATTGGAAGGTCAAATTCATCCATTTCATAATCAGCAATGCATTATTAATACAGTTTGCATCTAAGTGCTCCTTGCATTTAGCGAATAATAGCATCACTGATGGAACCATTCCATTAGAGGTGTTTGAGATTCTCCTGCTGTATTTCACCCTGGCTAACGCATGGTGCGGCATGTTAGGTGACAGCATAATAATCTGTGGACCATGATCACTCTCTGCCCGTGGAGTGATGTAACAATTTTCTACAAGGTAGAACATTTCAGCATTGCAGATGGTATAGTCAAGGAAGGTGCAGGTTTTCACGTCGGTTCTCGACCAGTTTGGTGGCTTGTCTTGGGGAAGCAACCATTCAATATTTTGTAGCCCACACTTCAAAGTTGCAGGACAATACATTTGCCAAGCATGCTACAAGGGCAGCTGCTTGGCTTAACCTGTTCGATGATCTTCTGGGCGCTCCCTAGGTTAACTTACTCATGGTCATCCGGAAGATCTTGAAAAACATTTGTGTTGAAATCGCCAGTGATCAAGCATGCTGCTGTAGGATAATCACTGGCTAGATCTCATGGGGTTTGTTTTAAATGATTAAATTTGAACCTTTTCCCCTTGGACAAATGTAAACATTTATTGGTAATTTAAATTACTGCGATTTCAGATTACTGATCTTAATTGCTGACTGCCAATTTTCCTCAAATTTTAATGAGTCATGATCGCTTTTAACTTGACTGAAGTATAAATAAATAGCCCGCCTTTTGGTCTACCGTACTAGAGCTCTTTGAAGGCTGGTGTCCAGTGCTCAATGTAGCCTACAATCGGGAGCCTTACCTCACCCCATGTTTGCTGTAAGGCTATATTTTCATGGTTCTTTAGGAACATAACTATGTCTGGGGACTGAAATTTCTTGGTAAGACCATTAATGTTCCAGGAACACAGGGAGAAAAACGGTGGCTTAGAGCTGGTAAATACTCTAGGTCTTAGTCAGTCAAGGCGTCTGCTGGATAATGCTGTGGACAGCCATGCCCGATTCTTTCCCTGTTTGGTCTATGGTTTGCACCCTTTGTTCACTGAGCTTTGTAGTAGCCCAACTCAGGGCATTTTTTAGAACTGTGAATAGTTTCTTCCTGCCAGACACTATAGAAACCGATGATTTTTCTAGTACTGTAGGTTAACCTGTCTCTTTTTTGAACGGGCTGATCTTATTGCCCCATGTGCTAAATAACTCTGATCTAGATAATATTAACTGTACGTGGGTTGTCGAATTAAATGTTAGTAGTGTAGGTTCTGCGGTTTGGTGGTCTTTAGGAGGGAGATATTCAATTGCTATGATATCACTGGACTCCAATCTGCTTAGTTCAGGGATGGAATTTAGCAACCTAAGAATGATCCCCCTGCTTAAAATGTCATGGGGACCTCGTGAGTAATACTCCTGGCTGAAAAATAGACTACTATTTGGCTTTGGTGACACTGTTTCCTGGTTGAGTCCTTGGTTTAATCCCCAAGTCCTACCTGGGGGCCTGCTCTATCTTATGTATTGTCAGTATTTTTCTCTGCTGGCGCTCTTCCCAGGGACATGATGTGAGTGCTCAATTTTATGTGTTTCCTCCAATTGGGGGATCTGGGTACCCTGGTCCTATGTTATCATTATTCCAATGGAGTCCTTCGAGGATCTACCAGGTCACCACTGACAGCTTTGGAGCAACTGATTTGTTTGATGGTTTGTCTCGTGATGATCGACTGATTTTGTACACCTGGGTTCGCATTGACGATCCTAATTGTTGCTCCTTCTCCACTGGTGCTGTGATTAGTGGGTGGTTGGGTCTGCCCTTCTCGGCTCACTTCCGCAATGGCAGGCTTTGATATTGTACCCTTTTTGTTGATGCCAGAGTGTCCTGACAGTTGGCTTGACTCACCCTCGAGTGGTTTTCTAGCTGCTTGTAGATTCTGCTACAATATCTGCAGTCAACGTTGGAGGGGGCAGTGACTGTGAGGGGCTGCATTCTACCCCTATTAGGTGGGTAGATTATGTACTTTTTCTTGAAAATATTGGAAACAGGTTGCAGGTTGCAGAGATGGTCGTGCTGCTTGTCTTTTTACTCTGTTTTCTAAGCCATTTATTTTCCCTCTTACTATGAGGTTGTGATTGTGGAGAGCTTTTAATAGTCACCTGCCCAGTGATGATTTGTTCCCTGTAGTGGGAGCCTCCACTGGAGGCGCAGGTGTTATCAGTGTCCCTGGCTGCTCAGGGTCACATCTCCGGGAGGGCTGCAGTTCACTCCGGGGCTTTGCCCCCATGGCACAGAGGAAGGATTACCAGTACATGATGTCATTGCATCTCCTGTGCTGGGAATCAATCGAGGGACTTGTTGGAGATTAGATTTGCATCATTCTGCACCATGGGAGCTTATTGGGTAGCTGTCCCCGTGAGTTGTTGACTTAGACCAGGTTCCCCAGAGAGTCTCTTGATTTTGGTCAAAACTGTACTAAGGGACATCTGGAGTGAGGACAGACTGTCAATTATAGGGGGATAGAAGCAAACTCATTGCACAAGCTTGATGTTAGATGGCGCTCTCGTGATCAGCTTGTTTAGGTTGTTCAATTTGTTGTCTAAGCAGGCTGTAAAAACAGCCAGTGAGTTAAAAAGATTGATTTACATGTTAAGTTTATTAGGGTGATAATTTAAAGCAGAGACTGTAGATTGCATAGTTTGTAGGAGTTGAACTCAGACTGCTAGAGATTTGTTATTTCAGGGGTGGGTATGTCTTGCAGACCTATGTTCCTGGTGGGTTCAGTGTGAAAGAAGAACAATTCCAAAAGAGATTGGACATTTGGTTCCGTACTTCCAGGTTCATTTACAGGAGTTTCTGAGCCATCCAGATGAAAGGATTTAATGGGTGAAAGTAGTATTATGTTTCCTATTGGAGCCAGGGTCCCTTGAGCTGCTGGCAGACTAATGATGCTGTCGATAACTAGAATTGGATTGCCACTGTAGAGGAGACCTGGTGTTCCTCTTGGAGGGGTTCCTTAAGTAAAGCTATGGCATCCGAAAGGATAGGTGAGTTTTCACTTGATATAACTATTGGTGAAAGGTTGTGTTTGGAGGAACTCATCTGAGGAGGAGACTGCAGGTCAGACTGTTGATTAAAAACAGGTGTTAGCAATAATGCAGCTTTTTTCATAGGGTTTGCAGGTCACCTCATTCACATCCGTTGGGCTACTAATGAAGCCATTGTCACCCAACGATGATGGAGGTGGATGTATTGTAGCATGAAATGTAAGAAGCAGAGGCCTCCTCACTGCGGGGTAGGATGTGTACTAGAGGCACTCTCTTTTCCTGTAGCCATAGCTGTACTGCTGAATGCCCTATCAGCAATGTTTTTTTTTTAAAGTCCAGAGCGCTGTCATACAAGGGCTTAAAGTAGCTACACTCTGCTGTTTTCCTGAGTAGCGGTTTACAAACAGCCATGAGTTGTACCTTGTTCCATGTTTTTTTAATTTAGTGACGTTTGAATCCAATACAGAAGTCGGTAATGCGGGGACTGATGAGGAGCATTGTTGATTAGACCTCGAGGATGATGGAGAAGACTGTCTGGACCTACTAAGGGACTTTGTGCCACCCTTCTTATTCCTCGTGTATCACACAACTGTCAAGGGTTCTTTCCTTGTTCTGGCCAACCTCGTGGCTCGGGGTTGTGGCCTGGAGCTGCAGCGCCGCCTCACCTTCCTCTGGCAAGAGCTTTCCACTGAACACTGGGGGGGCACAAGCACGCTAACTTTTGTAGGATGTGGGGTTTATCCAGCTCCAAAGTAGTAACCTGCTGTTATGGCGCGTGAGGCTTCCTGGGGCTAGGAGATGTAAGAGAGGCATCATCTAGAAGATTCAGATGGCAGCCATGAGGAAGCTGCACCATTGGCCATGTTACTGCAAATATAAGTACTAGGCACTCTGCTGGAGCAATGCAGTGCAGGGAGTCCTCACATTACTGCGGCTGGGCTGTACGAAGTGTTCTTATACAGTGAGTCACAGCAAGGGCCGAGCGCAAGCTCCTTATTGGGAGCAGAAATTTTGGAGTGGCTGTCTAGGGCCACTGCGTTTGTTGTGGAAGGGGGTGCTGAGCTGGTACGTGGCACCAACCCAGAAGGCGCAACGACACCGGCCTAATGTCAGCCACCTCCGCACCTGCCAGTAATGACTCACAGCCCTACGGCCTTTCCCTCACTCACCCTAATGCGCCACACTGATGCTTTGGTGCTTGCAGCCGTCCCACTTGTTCCTGTTCTCTGCTGAGTCCAATCTACTTACTGACAGCACACGGGCTGCTCCACACTGTGTACTGCACTGAAGGGGTCTTCTTTTTCCCCTACGCACTATGCACTAGGTCCAGGGGTCCAAAGATCCTAAGTCCAGAGTCGAGGGACGGTTGCTGACTGTAGCAGAATTTCAAGCTTCAGAGCCCAAGCTTTGAGGCTTTGCAGACTTTCCCCCTTCCCTGGGAGAGGCGAGGTGCCTCTGCAACAGATCACATGGCACACTCATGTCACACAGAACGTCTGGTTGGAAATACTCCATGTGTTTAATTTTTGCTTTCCTAAGTGCTGAACGCATATAGTATATTTACATTTTGTTGTGTGTTGCAAAAAATAACAACATCCTAGAGTCTTTTCTTTCACTTTCCCTATACTCCACCAAGATTGTCACATAATTCACTTTAAAAACTCCTCTCACTTTGCTGTCAGAGAGAGAAACGTAAATACCGATCCCATGTCAAAAGAATAAGCCACAATCTTTTAGAATGCATAGCCTAACAATTGACCTCTGTCTTTGAGGCAAATGTGACCAATAAAACACATAATTTAAAGGCATCTTATTTTCCTGACCAATCAAAAATCAGCTCTCAACCCACCAGTAGGTCATAACCCAACAGGTAGGGGCATATTTATACTTGTTTTGCACAGAATGTGCGTAATTTTTTTACACACATTTGGTGCAAAATGAACTCCATATTTTTTACTTTGGTGCTAGACCCCTCTAGCAGCAAATTTATGGAGTTAAAGTAATTTTTTGGATGTGGAAACCTACTTTGCGTCAATGAGATGTAAAGTAGGCGTTCCATTGCAAAAAATGACCCTATGGCCTTAGCGCCATACCTATCCCTCATGCTAAAATCATGCAGGTGGGGAGGAGGGGACAAATAATGGTACAAAGCTTGCTTTGCACCATTATTTAATGACTGGGTCAGGGCAGACGTTAGGGGACCAGTGGGCCTATTTCCATGGTGGAACACCATAGAATAAGCCCACAGGTGCCCTCTCCAAGCCCCAGTGACACTCCCACCCACACCAGAGGGACAGAGGAGGATGGGGGACCCCATCCCAGGTAAGTATAGGTAAGTACAGGTAAGTATTTTTTTTTGTTTTTAAGTGCCATTGGGGGCCCTGATATGGGCCCCCCTACATGGCACTGGGTGCAATGGTCATGCCCAGGGTACCCGGGTCCCCTGTGCTGGCCATTGAGGTGGTTTGCATGACTCCTGTGTTTACTAAGACAGGAATCATGTGGTATGGATAAATTTGCATCAGAAAATGACTCTAGGCGGATTAGAATCTTTTTTTTTTTAACTCTAACCTGCCTATTGTCATTCTGTGGTGCAAAACCCCCTTCTTTCAGACCGCCAGCCACACCCAACTAACATCATTATTTATTTTACACTAGCCTACCCTTTGCACCTGCTTACACCATTTCATAAATATGGTGTCCGGCTGATGCACAGAAATGATGCAAGCCAGTGCTAAACTTTTTGGTGCAAAACTGTGTTAGTGCAGTTTTGCACCAAAAGTATAAATCAGGGCCTTAGTTTGGGAAACACTAGTCTGGTGTGTAGCAATGTATAGCAGCTTGAAGAATATTCTGGATTCATATGCTGTGCATTATTCCACCATCTAGTGGTTGGGTCCAAAATTCTCCAGCATCTTACAGTACTTCTTTTTTGTATTTGTGTTTGTTGGTGGGCATCAGTGGCACCTCCATTTGGTGTCCCCTGTGACATCATCCTGCTTTCTCCAGAAGCTCCCACGTTAGTCGCCATCTTCTGATTCTTTTTTTTGTATGTTGCTTCTTCCTTCCATATTCTTGGCGGAGGTGAGTAGGTCACTTGTGAATCCAGAAAACTCTTCAAGCTGCAAAAACTACACCTACAGGTAAGAATCTATGGGCCTGAAATAGATCTTGGCGTGGCTACCGCTGTCCCGCCGCGGTGGCGGTCCCAAGTACTCCGTCAAGCTGACGGAGTTCTGGCTGCTGTAATTAGATCTATGGCAGTTCAATCTCCATCTGCGTCGATGAAGTGTACTCCGTTGCATAAGCGGTTTCCGTCAGCGGACTCCAATGCTGGCGTATAGCACTCCGTCATCATCGGTATGCTGGGATTGCGCTGACTATATTTAGATAGCACAGTTGTGCTCGCAGTGTACCAGCAGCAGTCCCTTGATGTCGGCAGTCTGTTGCGGGCCCGTTCAGCATTGTACTATGTTTGTGGCTATTGAATGGATGCTAGCAGCACACACCTGATATATATTGCCCAATTGTGAACGCCTGCAAAGCACACTATAAGACACACTCCATTTCAGACCATGAAACTTTGCCATTCCACTGCAGAACACCATTTTGCTACTGAATTTGCCAAAAAGGAGTCAAGTGTTTCTCCCTGTTTATTTTCCTTTCACTTTTTTTTTATTTTTCACCAACTTTTAGAACACTAGATCATTTTTTAGCTACTCACTATGACAGGGAGGAGGAATCCATGCTTTACAGAATGGATATTGTCAGTCATGGTGGATGAAATTATTAGAGTATTGCCACAATTGTTTGGAGCCCAAGTACAAAATACAACCACATCTCATAAAAGGCACATGTGGACCTGAATAGTTAACAGAGTGAATGCTGTAGCAAACAATCTGTGCACACAGGAGGAAATCAGGAAGAGGTGGAACAACCTGCAGGGAACAGAGTGCGTTCATTGGTCTCCAAAAGTCACCTGGAGGCCCAATGGACTGGTGGTGGCTCTCCCAGAGCCCCCTTACAACTCTTTGCCCGGGAAGAGAAAGGGTTGCAGATCCTACATAATGAAGGCTCAACAGGAATCCCTGGTGGAGTGGAGACTTGTAAGTTGAACTTAGCAGTGTCTCAGTAATCACAAGTGTAGTTTTTGCCCCTTAGTTAGCTGTTCAGAATGATTTTATACCCTTATCAAAACATATATATCTAAACGTAATTCATCAAAATATCATGTTTTATCCAAATTAATAGCATCATGTTAGTTTCTCTCTTTTTAACAATGCTCAGAATGTTTTGTCAGAATGTGTGTTGTTCTTCATGGCTCATACCTTGCATTTGCCTAGTTCCTTGGTTTTTTTCAGTGTTTGTTGTTGTACATAAAAAAATAGGTTACAAACTCCATCTATTTACACATGAAAGAATAGTGATTGTAAGTGCTTTTTCACCTATTTACATCATTCACATATGTGTGTACATATTGTAAATGTGTTTTCATTTTCACTGTAGATATTTAAATAGGCATGACTGCAACTGCCATGATGCATTGTTTTTGTCTCTGGAAACCAATAGTGCAACGTGATGTTTCTCAACCTCCCTTTTCTTCTATATATGCAGATATTTCAAAGTGTTATGCACTGTCACTTACCATTTCATGCTATGTGTGAACACGTTAATTGTTGTGTTGATCTAGTGTGTTGTCACTTTCTTTTTACTCCATTGAATTGATGTAATTGCTTACATAATTCATAGTCTGTTGAATCAAAGATTTCCAATCATGTTCTGTGGCATGCTGAATATAAGTAGTATTGATACATAAGTTACTTTGGAGTGTTCATATAATTACCAATGTCAGTAATTATAATAGGTTGTACTATATATTTTTTTTTGCTTGCTAGGCCTTGGAATGGTTTAGTTCTCAATTCTCATCTCTACTGTGTTGAGGTGACTGTCCAGTACAATTAATATACACTTTCTAAATAACAATTTTTATTTCAGGACCTTTCTACAACATTTTTACTGAAGTTTGCATCTGTGTAATTTAAACTGCAGGTGTAAATTAATAAAACTCACACAAAGGCCTAATCATTCTATTAATCATAATCTATCAATCACGTTATGTTGCTTTATTTGACACTGAAGGCACATTTGAGGTACATTTAATGTATTTCGTACTGTTTGTCATTCATTTGAGGTACAACACCTAGGGCCAGTGGACCACCGTCTGCAACTGAAGACACCTCCACTCCAGATCAGGATCAAGCCTTCAGCGAGGACACCCCTTTTGCAAGTCCAGATGATGTGGAGCTGTCTCCTCCATATGGTCTGTCTGAGAAGACAGCTCTAGTGAGTCACACTCAGCCTATATCTACACCTAAAACCTCCCACCCTAGCTGCAACAACACCTCAGCCAATGGATACCTCCACTTCCTGTGTCCAGAGGATTACTACAACCATCTTGTGCCTCAGTCCTTGCTGCTATTAAGCAAACACCACCACCACCTCCAGTTCTGCCAGGACCCAGTGGGATAGGGCACACTACCTCAAGGGCACAGTGGAGTGGAGTAGGAGTTGTAGGAGGGCACTACAGCAGTGCCAAGACGTGATACCCCAGATCCTTACTGAACTTCAGGACAGGCAGAAGGTGCGGAGGGAACACAATGTGAAGATGCAGAATCACAGCTCAAATTTGTGCTCCCTGACTGGGGTGATGTTTGACATTTTACCATCATTCCTGTACCATCTATCCCTGTCTATGGTCCTTCAGTGCCAGGACAAAATCCACCTGCCTCAGCCACAGACATGAAGGCACTGCAACAATAGGAAACTTCTCCACCCACCCCAGTCCCTGCAACTGTGGACCCCTCCGCACAGGAGAGGACATTCATAGGCACTACCAGGAAAGGATGGCAAAACCTCCACCACTACCTCCAAGAGGCGCCAAACATAGGCCCAGATTTAAGAAGCTCTAGTGCCACATTAGCATCATTGTTTTGATGCTAATGTGGTGTTAGGTTTCAAAAATCTCCACACCATATTTACAAAGTGGTGCAAAGCATGCATTGCGCTACTTTATAACTCCTTGTGCCACATTATGCCTGTATGAGGCATAATGTATGTAAGGGGGGCATTCACCCATTGGTTTGCCGAAAATATGGTGCAATGAAATCTAAAAGATTTCTTAGCAACATTTTTAGCTGTATTTTTTAACGCCTTCTCTGAGCAGGTGTGAAAAGGAGGCCCACCATTTATTAAAATGGGCCTTCATGCACTTTGCAGGACTAGAGTCAACATTTTTGGCACTAGTCCTGCACGTTACATCAGTAGCATCAAAAATGTTGGCGCTATTGTCCCTACCCTGCGCGATGATGCAACGTATATTAAATATGGGCACACATGGTGCGCTAAGGGGGTCGCTAATGAGCGCAAGAAAAGTGGTGCTGTATTGGCTGCAGCACCACTTTTCTTAAATAAGTCACCTAGTTTTCTCTAGTGTGTGTGTACCATTCACTCTGTGTACTATTTCATGAGCACATTTACCTTTTTTGAGGATAGTTGTATTTTCTACATTGGATAATTTTAGCTCATCAAAAATAGTTTCATCAACCATAATTGACCTTATTTGTTTTCTTTTTCCATTAGTTTTATGTTTCAAACTATTTTTAGTTAATTTGTGTTAATAAAATAAATTCACAGAGTCAAAGACTGGCGGTGTATTTATTGTGGTATTTCCTTTTTTTACATCTCCTTTCCACCATCATTTAAAAAAACTATTAATAAATAAGATTAAAACAAAACTGAGACATAACATTGAGGCTATGTGTTTCCTATTTTTTTTAAAAAGTTGTAAAAAATCCTGAAATCTCAATGTATTTGTGTCATATATTTGTAAGTAACGATTCTTTGTGCAAATTTTAGATAACTGTTATAACCCATGCCTAACCCAAAACATCATTTAGAATTCAACGCCTCAAGACCTTGACACCATGGAAGAAGGGGAAATAATCCAAATAAACATAAATAGGCAAACTATTATTTGTTCATGTCATCAGCTGGAGCCAGACATCGTGCCTCACAAAAGGAATTCACATCAGTTACACCAGTAGTCATAATCCTGGCAGTACTACCTGTTGTGGCCATATGATGATTTCAATACACCGTGGGAGTACCTGGAGGCATGTCACAACCAACTTTCAGTGGGATGCTATGAAAAGTTAATTAATCTAATAGCCTTGGGGCACTTTTCACTGCTTTGTGTTACTTTTAGGGGACTTTCCAGCGCAAAAGAAGTTTTGCACTTGAAAGTATATTAGTAAAAAAAACATTTTGTGCTGGTTAGCGTCACATTTGGGACCCTAACCAAGCGCAATATGTTTCTGAACCTCCCACCTCATGTCTTAGTAAAAATACACATCTTTTTGTAACATATATGTTCACATCATTTTGTAATAGAGTGCAACTTCAAATAATAATTTTTTGCATGTCTGATGTTTTTTAGATAATGTGTAAATAATTTATTTGAAATGTATTATTTATACATTTTTTTTTAAATCCGTTAATGGAAGTATAAAATACACTGCATCCCTACTGATGTTAAACACAGTAAAGTTTACATTTTAATGTGTAAAATTTAAAAAAGAACTGTGCTGTACATATGTTACATTGGTAAGCAAATTAGCCATAATTTTGAGTGGTGGTGATACACATTAAATTAAAAAGAACACTGCTTCACATCCTGAAATGGCAGGCGCCTGACCTTGACGTGAGGACATTGGCTATCCGATGGCCATCTGCAGGAGTACACCACGTAGTAGGTGCAACAGTCCATGATGGACATAGCTATAGGCTAACATGTGTGACGTCCACTCACAATAGCCAATGTCCGTGTCCATCTCCATTGCAGGTTGCATATGCCACATACGTGAATGCGGCATATCGAAAAAAGCTCACTTGTCCCCTAACACTGCAGCCAACGACACCTCCTCCACATTTGCTGCTGTTACTGAACTCTGGGAGTCAGGATTCCAGACAAAGCAGTTGACAGGGACCCTTACGTCTCCCTTGAGGGCCTGTTCCTGTACAGCCAGGTGTATGGTACCCCAGAGGGACAGGTACATGTTTGAATGGGAAATGTTTTTCTAAGTAACTTGTTTCTTCTTCATACACAGACCTATCTGTCCCCTTTGGTTCCTGAGTGAAGCATTGTGATTGGAGTGTAGTGAACTGAATAATTTAGCTGGGGGCATAATGATGTCTGACAATGTTTGAAATGTATGTAAATTGTAATGAAAAGTCATCTGAATGAATAAGCTGACTTTACAGTTCATTTTACTCACAAATCCAGATTTCATTTGACAAACTACATGCAACTTACTTGCATTGGCCAGCAGACACTCTGCCAGTAGTATAAGTGAAAAACTACAGACATATGTTGAAATGAGAGAAATGTAAAGTGCAGAAGAAACTTTCAAGTTATGGAGTTGTCTGATGTTTTTGTTTCAATTTAAACTAAATCCCATTTTCTGAAATATGAGCATCTGTATGTTTAACCCATGTAATGGGGCCACATATGACGAAAGGTATATCCTTGCTGCAAGTATAAATGACCCAGGCTCTCAATCACCCATTCAGATATGCCCCATGAGTACACACACACTTGTTCATACATCACCAAAAACCATGCTCTCATTGACACTCATGGTAGCCCTTCCATATAGTCCTTAATCATTGTATGTGTTTCAAACCTTGGTATCTGCCTGTAAAAACATTTGGCATTAAGCCAATGCAGTTGTACGTGGAGGTGTGTACTAATACTCTACAAGTTTTTTAGCCTTTAGTAGCTCACAATGATTTGTACTGCTCATGAGTGGCTCTCATTAAAGGAAAAGTTTCAGACCACTGGCCTAGATGATGGTTGTGGCCTGGATTAATAACACAAGGACACTGAAAATGTTGAGGGTACTCAACAGGTCACTCCAAATTAGTATTTCCTAAGAAAAATAAACTGTTGGTAAATAATATATACTGACTTTTTAGAAATGTTTTTGAGATATTACAAAATTGTGTCACAGTAATACAGACAAACGAAACCTCAGAATTGTTTTTTTTTTCTTATCCTTATAGGTCAGCGCCCATCAGAAGAAAGCAATATGGAATGTCATTGTCAAAAAGGTGCAGACCCTGGGGGTCTATAAGCAGTGCAGCGTCCATTTCCGTAAGAGGTGGGAGGACCTACCATGCTGTACAAGCAAGTCATCCGATGTCTAGCTCGGCCAGGCCTCCCAATATGGGAAGTGCGTGAGCCACACCCTGACCCCTCTAATGGCTTGATTACTTTCAGTGACCTATCTGGACCTTGATGGGCATTCAAGAGCCCACAAGAAGCATCAAGGGGGCATGTTATTTTAAATGTAAATTTCTTATTGTTACTTAACTATTTTTTCTTACAGCAATGATTTATGGCATCAACATAATGTTTAACACACATTCAACACACAAGAGAATTTCTAGAAGGTGTTAGTTTTGCAAAAGGTGTAGGTTGATGTGTTTTGTGTTATGATTTGTGTTGGACCTGGTCCTTTTTGCAGGGTTATCCCCCAAACATTTTGCTTCCTTCCTCCTATTTTTCCTGACCTCTTGCTGTTGGCTCTAGGACTCTGAGCACTTTATCACTGCTGATCAGTGCTAAAGTGCAGGTTCTCTTCTAAAGCTGTTATAATTGGCTTACACCTAATTGGCACATTTAATTTACCTGTAAGTCCCTTGTACACTAGTATCCCTATACCCAGACCTGTAAATTAAATGCTACCAGTGGTACTGCGGCGCTGCTTGCGCCCCCCACAGAAGTAGCCTTTCAAACCTGTCTCAGGCCTGCTAGCACAGGTGGTGGCTCTCCCAGTGCCCCCTTACAACTCTTTCCCTGGGAAGAGAAAGGGTTGCAGATCCTACATAATGAAGGCTCAACAGGAATCCCTGGTGGAGTGGAGACTTGTAAGTTGAACTTAGCAGTGTCTCAGTAATCACAAGTGTAGTTTTTGCCCCTTAGTTAGCTGTTCAGAATGGTTTTATACCCTTATCAAAACATATATATGTAAACGTAATTCATCAAAATATCTTGTTTTATCCAAATTAATAGCATCATGTTAGTTTCTCTCTTTTTAACAATGCTCAGTATGTTTTGTCAGAATGTGTGTTGTTCTTCATGGCTCATCCCTTGCATTTGCCTAGTTCCTTGGGTTTTTTTCAGTGTTTGTTGTTGTACATAAAAAAATAGGTTACAAACTCCATCTATTTACACATGAAAGAATAGTGATTGTAAGGGTTTTGTCACCTATTTACATCATTCACATATGTGTGTACATATTGTAAATGTGTTTTCATTTTCACTGTAGATATTTAAATAGGCATGACTGCAACTGCCATGATGCATTGTTTTTGTCTCTGGAAACCAATAGTGCAACGTGATGTTGCTCAACCTCCCTTTTCTTCTATATATGCAGATATTTCAAAGTGTTATGCACTGTCACTTACCATTTCATGCTATGTGTGAACACGTTAATTGTTGTGTTGATCTAGTGTGTTGTCACCTTCTTTTTACTCCATTGAATTGATGTAATTGCTTACATAATTCATAGTCTGTTGAATCAAAGATTTCCAATCATGTTCTGTGGCATGCTGAATATAAGTAGTTTTGATACATAAGTTACTTTGGAGTGTTCATATAATTACCAATGTCAGTAATTATAATAGGTTGTACTATATATATATTTTTGCTTGCTAGGCCTTGGAATGGTTTAGTTCTCAATTCTCATTTCTACTGTGTTGAGGTGACTGTCCAGTACAATTAATGTACACTTTCTAAATACCAATTTTTATTTCAGGACATTTCTACAACATTTTTACTGAAGTTTGCATCTGTGTAATTTAAACTGCAGGTGTAAATTAATAAAACTCACACAAAGGCCTAATCATTCTATTAATCATAATCTATCAATCATGTTATGTTGCTTTATTTGACACTGAAGGCACATTTGAGGTACATTTAATGTATTTCATACTGTTTGTCATTCATTTGAGGTACAACACCAAGGGCCAGTGGACCACCGTCTGCAACTGAAGACACCTCCACTCCAGATCAGGATCAAGCCTTCAGCGAGGACACCCCTTTTGCAACTCCAGATGATGTGGAGCTGTCTCCTCCATATGGTCTGTCTGAGAAGACAGCTCTAGTGAGTCACACTCAGCCTATACCTACACCTAAAACCTCCCACCCTAGCTACAACAACACCTCAGCCAATAGATACCTCCACTTCCTGTGTCCAGAGGATTACTACAACCATCTTGTGCCTCAGTCCTTGCTGCTATTAAGCAAACACCACCACCACCTCCAGTTCTGCCAGGACCCAGTGGGATAGGGCACACTACCTCAAGGGCACAGTGGAGTGGAGTAGGAGTTGTAGGAGGGCACTACAGCAGTGCCAAGACGTGATGCCCCAGATCCTTACTGAACTTAAGGACAGGCAGAAGGTGCGGAGGGAACACAATGTGAAGATGCAGAATCACAGCTCAAATTTATGCTCCCTGACTGGGGTGATGTTTGACATTTTACCATCATTCCTGTACCATCTATCCCTGTCTATGGTCCTTCAGTGCCAGGACAAAATCCATCTGCCTCAGCCACAGACATGAAGGCCCTGCAACAATAGGAAACTTCTCCACCCACCCCAGTCCCTGCAACTGTGGACCCCTCCGCACAGGAGAGGACATTCATAGGCACTACCAGGAAAGGATGGCAAAACCTCCACCATCACCTCCAAGAGGCGCCAAACATAGGCCCAGATTTAAGAAGCTCTAGTGCCACATTAGCATCATTGTTTTGATGCTAATGTGGTGTTAGGTTCCAAAAATCTCCACACCATATTTACAAAGTGGTGCAAAGCATGCATTGCGCTACTTTATTACTCCTTGTGCCACATTATGCCTGTATGAGGCATTATGTATGTAAGGGGGGCATTCACCCATTGGTGGGCCGAAAATATGGTGCAATGAAATCTAAAAGATTTCTTTGCGACATTTTTTGCTGTATTTTTTAACGCCTTCTCTGAGCAGGTGTGAAAAGGAGGCCCACCATTTATTAAAATGGGCCTTCATGTACTTTGCAGGACTAGAGTCAACATTTTTGGCACTAGTCCTGCACGTTACATCAGTAGCATCAGAAATGTTGGCGCTATTGTCCCTACCCTGCGCGATGATGCGACGTATATTAAATATGGGCACACATGGTGCTACCCCTTAGTGGCGCTAAGGGGGTCGCTAATGAGCGCAAGAAAAGTGGTGCTGTATTGGCTGCAGCGCCACTTTTCTTAAATAAGTCACCTAGTTTTCTCTAGTGTGTGTGTACCATTCACTCTGTGTACTATTTCATGAGCACATTTACCTTTTTTGAGAATAGTTGTATTTTGTACATTGGATAATTTTAGCTCATCAAAAATAGTTTCATCAACCATAATTGACCTTATTTGTTTTCTTTTTCCATTAGTTTTATGTTTCAAACTATTTTTAGTTAATTTGTGTTAATAAAATAAATTCACAGAGTCAAAGACTGGCAGTGTATTTATTGTGGTATTTCCTTTTTTTACATCTCCTTTCCACCATCATTCAAAAAAACTATTAATAAATAAGATTAAAACAAAACTGAGATATAACATTGAGGCTATGTGTTTCCTAATTTTTTAAAAAAAGTTTAAAAAACCCTGAAATCTCAATGTATTTGTGTCATATATTTGTAAGTAACGATTCTTTGTGCAAATTTTAGATAATTGTTATAACCCATGCCTAACCCAAAACATCATTTAGAATTCAACGCCTCAAGACCTTGACACCATGGAAGAAGGGGAAATAATCCAAATAAACATAAATAGGCAAACTATTATTTGTTCATGTCATCAGCTGGAGCCAGACATCGTGCCTCACAAAAGGAATTCACATCAGTTACACCAGTAGTCATAATCCTGGCAGTACTACCTGTTGTGGCCATATGATGATTTCAATACACTGTGGGAGTACCTGGAGGCATGTCACAACCAACTTTCAGTGGGATGCTATGGAAAGTTAATTAATCTAATAGCCTTGGGGCACTTTTCACTGCTTTGTGTTACTTTTAGGGGACTTTCCAGCGCAAAATAAGTTTTGCACTTGAAAGTATATTAGTAAAGAAAACATTTTGTGCTGGTTAGCGTCACATTTGGGACCCTAACCAAGCGCAATATGTTTCTGAACCTCCCACCTCATGTCTTAGTAAAAATACACATCCTTTTGTAACACATATGTTCACATCATTTTGTAATAGAGTGCAACTTCAAATAATAATTTTTTGAATGTCTGATTTTTTTTTAGATAATGTGTAAATAATTTATTTGAAATGTATTATTTCCACATTTTTTTTAAATCCGTTAATGGAAGTATAAAATACACTGCATCCCTACTGATGTTAAACACAGGAAAGTTTACATTTTAATATGTAACATTTTAAAAATAACTGTGCTGTACATATGTTACATTGGTAAGCAAATTAGCCATCATTTTGAGTGGTGGTGATACACATTAAATTAAAAAGAACACTGCTTCACATCCTGAAATGGCAGGCGCCTGACCTTGACGTGAGGACATTGGCTAACCGATGGCCATCTGCAGGAGTACACCACGTAGTAGGTGCAACAGTCCATGATGGACATAGCTATAGGCTAACGTGTGTGACGACCACTCACAATAGCCAATGTCCGTGTCCATCTCCATTGCAGGTTGCATATGCCACATACGTGTATGCGGCATATCGAAAAAAGCTCACTTGCCTCCTAACACTGCAGCCAACGACACCTCCTCCACATTTGCTGCTGTTACTGACCTCTGGGAGTCAGGATGCCAGACAAAGCAGTTGACAGGGACCCTAACGTCTCCCTTGAGGAACTGGAACTCCTCACCATGGAGGGCCTGTTCCTGTACAGCCAGGTGTATGGTACCCCAGAGGGACAGGTACATGTTTGAATGGGAAATGTTTTTCTAAGTAACTTGTTTCTTCTTCATACACAGACCTATTTGTCCCCTTTGGTTCCTGAGTGAAGCATTGTGATTGGAGTGTAGTGAACTGAATAATTTAGCTGGGGGCATAATGATGTCTGACAATGTTTGAAATGTATGTAAATTGTAATGAAAAGTCATCTGAATGAATAAACTGACTTTACAGTTCATTTTACTCACAAATCCAGATTTCATTTGACAAACTACATGCAACTTACTTGCATTGGCCAGCAGACACTCTGCCAGTAGTATAAGTGAAAAACTACAGACATATGTTGAAATGAGAGAAATGTAAAGTGCAGAAGAAACTTTCAAGTTATGGAGTTGTCTGATGTTTTTGTTTCAATTTAAACTAAATCCCATTTTCTGAAATATGAGCATCTGTATGTTTAACCCATGTAATGGGGCCACATATGACGAAAGGTATATCCTTGCTGCAAGTATAAATGACCCAGGCTCTCAATCACCCATTCAGATATGCCCCATGAGTACACACACACTTGTTCATACATCACCAAAAACCATGCTCTCATTGACACTCATGGTAGCCCTTCCATATAGTCCTTAATCATTGTATGTGTTTCAAACCTTGGTATCTGCCTGTAAAAACATTTGGCATTAAGCCAATGCAGTTGTACGTGGAGGTGTGTACTAATACTCTACAAGTTTTTTAGCCTTTAGTAGCTCACAATGATTTGTACTGCTCATGAGTGGCTCTCATTAAAGGAAAAGTTTCAGACCACTGGCCTAGATGATGGTTGTGGCCTGGATTAATAACACAAGGACACTGAAAATGTTGAGGGTACTCAACAGGTCACTCCAAATTAGTATTTCCTAAGAAAAATAAACTGTTGGTAAATAATATATACTGACTTTTTAGAAATGTTTTTGAGATATTACAAAATTGTGTCACAGTAATACAGACAAACGAAACCTCAGAATTGTTTTTTTTTTCTTATCCTTATAGGTCAGCGCCCATCAGAAGAAAGCAATATGGAATGCCATTGTCAAGAAGGTGCGGACCCTGGGGGTCTATAAGCAGTGCAGCGTCCATTTCCGTAAGAGGTGGGAGGACCTACCATGCTGTACAAGCAAGTCATCCGATGTCTAGCTCGGCCAGGCCTCCCAATATGGGAAGTGCGTGAGCCACACCCTGACCCCTCTAATGGCTTGATTACTTTCAGTGACCTATCTGGACCTTGATGGGCATTCAAGAGCCCACAAGAAGCATCAAGGGGGCATGTTATTTTAAATGTAAATTTCTTATTGTTAGTTAACTATGTTTTCTTACAGCAATGATTTATGGCATCAACATAATGTTTAACACACATTCAACACACAAGAGAATTTCTAGAAGGTGTAAGTTTTGCAAAAGGTGTAGGATGATGTGTTTTGTGTTATGATTTGTGTTGGACCTGGCCCTTTTTGCAGGGTTATCCCCCAAACATTTTGCTTCCTTCCTCCTATTTTTCCTGACCTCTTGCTGTTGGCTCTAGGACTCTGAGCACTTTATCACTGCTGATCAGTGCTAAAGTGCAGGTGTTCTCCCTTCTAAAGCTGGTATAATTGGCTTACACCTAATTGGCACATTTAATTTACCTGTAAGTCCCTTGTACACCAGTATCCCTATACCCAGACCTGTAAATTAAATGCTACCAGTGGACCTGCGGCACTGCTTGCGCCACCCACAGAAGTAGCCTTTTAAACCTGTCTCAGGCCTGCTAGCACAGGGCCTGCATGCACAATTTACTGCCACAGGGACCTGGCATCTAAATTTACTTGCCAGGCCTGGAACTCCCCTTTTACTACATCTGTCAGCCCTAAGGTAGGCCCTAGTTGCTAGGATGGGCAGGGTGCTATGTATGTAAAGGTAGGTAGACCTTTTATTACCATTATAGAAATGCCCCTTCTAGAAAGTGAGCATTTCTCTGTCCTTATGACTCTGGTGTTTTGCAGCTTGACTCCAATTCACGTCTGGGGCAGAGTGACAGCTGGGCTTTGTGCATACTTTTCAGCCTGTACAAAGGGAGGGTGGAGGTGTCACAGAGGTGCATCTGAATATTGAATGGTCTTCAAGGGCTGAGAGAAGGGGAGGCGGGGCTCACCTGCATTTTTAAAGCCCGTGCCCTGGCCTCACACAAAGGGCTCATTTACCCCCAACTAACGTCTGGAGCCTGTGCTGGAGGAGAGAGGGGACACTCCTAAGACCAGTCGTAACTGGTTGGAACCTCCTCTTCCCCTCATTGTAAGTGTTGTGCAAAACTGAGTATAAGTACAGGGGATTTTCCCCATGTTTAAAGACACCTTGAAACAAGAAGAGACTTTTAGGAACACATAATGCTGCTGGAAGGACTCACCAGTACATGCCTGACTGCATCCCTCGTGCTGCCCTGCTTGTTGGGCCCTACCACCCTGTGCCTCCACTGGTGTCTCCAGGGGCTTGGTGCGATGGCCCCTGCCCTCCGCAACTCCTTGTTTCCAGCACTAAGTCGGAAGGCTCCTGTGCTGGAGCGTAGCGCTTTTCTCTGTTTCCTGAATTGCATGAAGAAGCGCTCTGCCATTTGTTCTCTGGGACTCTGGAAGAGCACTTGTCCCCTCTTTATTGAAAGAGTGCTTGACCCCTCTTTATTTGAGTTAAAGCACATAAGGAGCACTTGTCCGTGGTTGCTGCCTGGAGAAATCACCGGCGTGACCCAGGATACACTAGCGTGTCCAGAACATGCTTCTTAACTTGCCCCTGGGGCACAGGCACAGGCAAACAATGGCTGGAGCAGATGTGTTCATAGTGGTGCCCCCGGGGTGAAGCGCGCTGAGAGGAGCAGCCCCTGGGGCACAAGCAGGCACCTGCTTCAGTGCGATCACTGTTTCAGCTCAGGACAGCAGACCGGAGATGTTCAAGCACTAGAATCGGGTGCAGGCGTGCCGGACTGCGGGGGGAAGTGAGGTGCCAGGCCCAGGAGGGCTCTCAGTGCGCCCCTCCCTTTTACTCTGGAGAAGGAGACAAGGCTACGGGAGGCCTCCCCTGTACCCCAGAGTGGTGAGATGGGCCATCTGTCTCCCGCCCTCCAACCGCAGGAGACAGACATGCAGCAGGGCGGGAATGCGGGATTGAGGCCCCAGAGCAGAGGGCTCATTGAAGATTGTGGCTCCCCCAGAGCCAGGAGGCTCTTGTTTGGAAGGCAGCCCCTGTGTGAGGAGTGGGGTGACCTTCCTTTTTGGTTGCAAGCTCTCTTTGTTTTCACCCTCCATCCCCAAACATCATTCAGAGATCGCAAGGGGGGGAGCCTTGATTGTGGAGGGCCTTGTTTGCAGGACAGACAGAGGCCTCAACGGAGGGCCCGTCCTGCTGAGGGCCAGTCTTTGCCCCACAGTGCCTTGGAGCAAGAGGGCTCCAGGATTGGGGCATGGCAGCCCTAGTTATTCGACTGACCTATGCCACCTAGGTATGATGACTTTTCTGTGCATGATGGGTCAATGTGTTTGTAATGGGTGCATATTTGGAATGTTTTAATGATGATGTGGTACAGTGATAATGATGCCATGAGCTTCTGATGTTTCATTTCTATGAGCAGTCATGTGTTGCCTCGGCATGTATGATGATATGTTTGCCATGACGTGCATTTCTAATAACAATGTTTTCCTGACTACTGTTTATGTTGCAGAATAACCAGTAGCCTATATGTTTCATGTGACTACTGCTGGCCTTTGTAGAGTAATAGTTCTGCGAAATGTTCTGACAACTGCTTGTGTATCAGGGTATTCTGACATGGGCTGTTTGGAATAATGATGTTGTGTACAATACAGTTTATTTTGATATAACTTGGTGTTGTGTTTCCTTTGTAGTGGGGATTGTATGTCACTTGTGTTGTATGAGTTGTGCAAACACTTTACACATTGCCTCTGGGATAGGCCTGACTGCTCGTGCGCAGCTACCAAGGGGTGAGCAGGGGTTATCTTGGGTGTGTAACTCCTTCACCCTGACTAGAGTGGGTGGGTTCTGCCTGCCTTAGGTGTATAACCTAGCGAACCAAGAAACCCCATTACTAACAATTTCTGTTAAAGATTGCCACTAGATTCATTATTCCATCCCAAAGACTGTTTTCAACAAACACATGCCTGCAGGAGAAAAAAGAGGTATCTGGATTTTGGTTATGTCACGAGGGACATTTGTACCTGTACGAGGATGGCAGATTTATGACGCTGAATAGCAATATTGTGGTTTCAAAGAACTGTCTTTTTATTGTTGTTGAAACAGTTTAAACGGTAAGTTTTATATACAAAGTTTGTGAAGTATAGGTAGGTTGTGGGGTTGTCCTCTGGTTGACTTCTTGGCTCGTCTTCCCTTCTTTCTTCCAAAACCTCGCGGGGAGCATGGAAACAAAATAAAATAGATACGGTAAGTGGGGAAGAGGTTTAGGCTTGTTCTTTCTTATCTTTTCCCTTCCTCTCTCTTTCCCTCTCCTTGTCCCTGTCTCAGCTGTTTTCTTGACTTCTTTATTCCTTTCCCTTGGTTTTCTCTCATCTGATTCTCCTGCCAGACTTCCTTCCTGCCTTTTCCCTCTTCTGCGTCCTGAGAATGTCTTCTTTATTTCTGTCTTGAGAACTTTAAATACCCTTTTCCGCTGTCTTCATTCCCTCGTCTCTTTTCTGCGTATGCTCTATCTTCTTGGTGCCTTATTTTCTGTCTTCCTTTTTTATCTTTCTTTTTTAGACGTATGCATAATAACATTTTCTTACTCCATCCCCTTTTCCATACCCTTCAGTGCTCCCCGTCCCAAAGTGCCCGTTTCCCTTCTCCCCTCCTTTCCCCAATTTCTTCCACCTCCTGCCTCCCGCCTCCCTTCCCCGCTCTTTGCCCGCTCGCGTCCCCGTACCTGGAGAGGCCACGCTTCTCCGGAAGCGTGGCGGCTCAGGAGTAGGCTCCCCGGGGCCAGCGGTCTTCAGGTCTCCTCCGTGGCTCCTCTGTTCCCGCCTGCTCCGTCTTCCTGCCGGCCGTCTCCTCGATGCCGGGCTCCTCGTCTTCTTGCTCCTCCTTTGCCACCAGTTCTGGGATGCTCGCACTCCAGCTCACCCCCTCCCCTGGCATAACGGAAGCTCCACTTTCAACCCGCGGTCGGTCCCGCGGTTGTTGTAAGCAACCAACCAAAGCGTCGGAGTCTGTAGTATTCACCAGGTCATTCGTGGCAGAGACAGCACAAGCAAGGGAAGTGTGTGGGTCGGATCGGAGCGACCCATCACAGTACCACACTGGCCACAATTGTGGATTCTGTCAGGTGTGGTGCTCCATCACAAATGTGAGGATGTACTGTTGGCCAACATACAGGTTACATGGCATACAATGCACTTATGATACAGTGGAAGTTTCTGACTTCACACTGGTAAGTTGGTATTGTGACCAAACTGTATTGAGCATCTGGTCCAAAATGACAAGGAACATAGGTACAATGGCAACATTTCCTAGCAACAACATTTGATAATCATGTTTTCACTGTACAATTCAAGTTAGTTCATGTTGACAGTAGCAGATTGGCACGAAACCTTACTCCTTCATAAATGTGCATGTAAGCCAGTCTTTTTCAACATACATGGCATCATAGGCAATCTTTATTAATAGAAACAGACTGGAATCTTTACACCTTGTTCCCAGCATCACACGTACCCCAAACAACATTTTTCTGTCCTTTGTTATGTCCAGATGGTGAGTCAATGTTGGAGCACAGGAGTTACTGAAAGGGACATTTTGCAGATGGACAATGTACATGTTGGCAAGTTTTGTGGCTAGATATTAATTCTTGTGACATGAATTCAGTATTCATCATCAACAAAATAAACTTTTTTCGATTTTTACATAAAAATTATAAAAGCATACAGTACATAATGCAATATCATATACAAGTTAAAATCAGAGACGCATAAATATATCAAAAAGAGTATAGAACCATCAGAAACAAAATTGTGATATAATAAGTTAATGCAATCAGCACAATAAAAGTCATTAAAAAGGAGTACCAGGGACAAAATAGTGAAAACGAGAGTATTCTCAGCTGGCTAGCTGGCTAGCTGTCAATGGCTGGTCCGTGCTTAAGATAGTGCAATAAATAAATGCAGTCAGCAGAGTTTACTAGGGCAGATAGACCAGGCAACACTGTGCAAATTCTGATTCTTTCGAGACATGTACTAACAAAACTCTTCATAAAATCATTCTCCATTGTCATCATGTAAACAAATATTATCATAGACATATACAGTAATGAGATAAGCACAAAATCATAATCCCAGAGCGACCCTATTTCCCCACTGCTCGCCTTAGGTGAACTGCTGCAGACATTTTATTGTAAATCATCAAACAGATGTGCTCTGTTTGTAAAAGCTGCAGGTAAAATTGGCTGGTCTGCATTGCCTCCACTGCATGAAGATGCCTTCTAAATCATTTATATAAAGACAAATTAGGAACAGAGCCAAAACGCAGCCTTACCTCAAGCGCATCAGTAAGCTCACCATTTTTCCTGTACCTTACCCTTGTTGTTACCCCATCGGCATCTGAACCAAAAAATAAACCAAGGCCAAATCAAAACCCATGTCGAGCATGATGGACCACAGCTTCCCTCTGTCCACCCAATCAACAGCTGCTGAGAGATCCATAAAGCCCAAATGGATACTACCTCTGCTGCCAATGGTATACTTTGAAATCAAAAGATGAAGATTGAGGCATTGTTCTACAGTGCCCAAACCTTGTCTGAATCTATATTGGACATCTGAAAAACACCCCTTATCCGCCAACCACGTATCTAGTTTCTCCAAGAGGATTCTGGTCATGTTCAGTATTCAAAACAATCCATGTGTAGCATTCTGAGGTGTTACAGTGTTCCATAAGGAATTTGAAGTGTTTATTTGAAATTATCTAAAACGAAATTGTACTAATGATGTAATTTCATAAACTATGAGCAAACAGGTCCATAAACGTTTCCCTACATGCATGGGGTAATGATAAAGTATACTTATTTTTTCTAGCCTTTGAGCAGGTAGCAAATTGAACTTAGGAAATGTTTTGATAGATAACGTTGTGACCATTTTGATCTGCACAGATATGTTAAAACTGTCATTTCAGCATCTGCAGCAGCAGGCAAAGCAGACTTTGGCCATAAATGTGGGGTACAGCTGACTACTGTGCGCCTGGAGCAGACAGATCTGACACCAATGGACTCAGGGGCATGGAGGATGAGGGGACTGGCACAGAGACCACCAGTTCAACTTCATCTTTGGAGGCCTCCAAAGAAGACCAGTCCCTAGTGGTGAGTGGACCTGACAGAAACTGTCCCATCTGAATATGTGTCAGCCACCCGATTCCCATCTGCACCCTCCCTCTTGCTCCCCCACAAGCTGGCCAAACCTGCTCCCCTAAAAGGGGTGGTGTCTCCTTTGCTGCAGGCACCGGGTCTGTTCCCCTGGCTGCGCTCAGTGAAGAGGCTATTATCATCTCTGTGAGCCAGGCAGTGATTGTGAATGGTATCCATGGGCTTAGTTCCCAAATGACACAAATGGTTGCATTCCTGGATGCCATTCATAGTTCCATGTCAAGCATGCAGAAAGTGCTGGCATAGATAGCTTCTGCACTGACTGCAGCCCCCAAATGGCCCTACCTTGTGCCCCTACTCCTTCCTCATTCCAAATCCTACCTTCCACCTTAATCCCAAGCACACTCACTTTCTTGTGTGCACCCACTACAACATACAAAAGCAGTGCACACACACACAAGCACAAACACACCAAAACACACAAGCATACACACATCCAGCAGACACACACTACTGACACTCCACCCACAGGCACCACAACACCAAACACCACACCCACTACAACCACTACACCCACCACCACAGACACAACTACCACACCTAAAACCGCAACACCCACCATCACAGACACAACCACCACACCCACAATACACACCACCACAGACACAACCATCACACAACAACTATAACACCAACCACCACAGACTCATGCACACCCACCACCACCAAAATAACACCAACCACCACCACACCCACAAGTACCACAACAACACCCATGCCACATCTATATAACACTCATACAAATATACACAGTCACACACACACACCCATCTACACGCAAGAAACACAAGCTCACAATCAAAAACACAGTACATCTACCAACTCACAATTTAAAAATACAACTTTTGGTAAAGTTGGTTTTTAAGTTGTTTGTTTGAAAATGCCACTTCTAGAAATTGGGCTTTGTCTTGCTTTAACCATTCTGTGACTCTTCCTGCTTGTATATTCCCTGTCTGGGTCAGACTGACAGTTGGACTGTTTGTGAATCTCCAATAGACAATGACACAAACCTGAGACCCCATTTCTAACAGTGGTGTATTTAGGAGGCAAGTTTCGGGCCTGCAGCCCACAGATCCTATGTAGGGCTATTATTATTATTTTTTTTATTTCACAATCATTAGGAGAGACGTATCTCATTGTTGAAATAAATTTTCATTTATTTTCAATACCTTTGTCATGGCATTAGTTTTAGATTATTAGCAATTGATTGGTGACACTGTTATTTATGCAAATGTGTGTGACATGCACTGTTAGAAATGGGGTCTCTGGCTGGCAGTCAGTTTGCACTCTGTCTAAGCAAGGACCCACACTCTAGTCAGGGTAAGGGAGTTACATGCCTCAGATAACCCCAAGCAATCAGTCTTATCTCAGAGGCAATGTGTAAAGTATGTGTATCAACACACACAGAAACACAGTGAAAACAACGCAAAACACTCAACACCAATTTAGAAATAATAGCCACTATTTATCTAAATCAAACAAGACCAACATGACAAAAATCCAACATACACAAGCAAAGATATGAATTTTTACATAAAAAAAGAGTCTTAATCTATAGAAACCAATGGATGCGTTGTTTTTACACAAAGTACCTGGTATGCGTAAAAAAATAAAGCTGTACTGGAGGGCGTACTTCAGAAAAGTAAGCGATGCATCTATTTCTGGCATGCAAGTGAGTCGATTCTTCTCCAGTCAAGTAGGCAATGCGTTGTTTCTCTCTCCCACAGAAGAGCGATTTCCAGAGAGGCAGCCTTGGGTCTGTACAGGTTCACTGTGGTGTTGAAGCCCAGCTACGATG
Source organism: Pleurodeles waltl (assembly GCF_031143425.1). Lineage (NCBI taxonomy): Eukaryota > Metazoa > Chordata > Amphibia > Caudata > Salamandridae > Pleurodeles > Pleurodeles waltl. Next base: position 733,769,216 of record NC_090446.1, read on the forward strand.
CATGTGAAATCCTGATGCAGGATGGTGAAGAGCCGTGCTGTGTGGCTAATGCATTGATTTTGGCAGCCGCAAGCAGGTGTTGCGTTGATTTTCCAGCCACGATGCAGGTGGTGCATCGATTTTTCAACCGCAAAGCAGGTGCTGCATCAATTTTTCTCCTGCTCGGCTCTGGTGTGTGGGTTTCAGCCTTGGTTCCACCAGGTTCCCCTTTCAAGGGCCCAGGCACTAAATAATGCACAACTTGGCAGGGTAGGAGTCATAGCAAGAGAGTCCAGGTGCTGTCAGAGGAAGTCTTTGATGGCCCTGAGACTTCAGGAGTGAGCTCAGTCCAAGCCATTAGAGACACTTCACAAGCAGGAAAACACAGCAAAGTCCAGTATATGACCTCTCTAAGGCAGAAGCAGCAGCTGCAGGCCAACCCAGCAAAGCACACTCACAGGCAAAGGGGCGATATTCCTCCTCCAGCTCTTCAGCTCTTCTTCTTGGCAGAGGTTCCTCTTGATCCAAAAGTGATCTAATCTCTGGGGTTTTAGGTACACTACTTAAACCCATTTCTGCCTTTGAAGTAGGCAAACTTCAAAGTAAAGTCACTGTCATTGACAAGATTCTGCCCAGGCCGAGCCCGACACACACACCAGGGGGTCAGAGACTACATTGTGTGAGGACAGACACAGCCCTTTCAGGTGTAGGTGTCAGCTCCTCCCTTCCCTCTATAGCCCAGGAGACTCCTCAGGACATGAAAGCCACTCCTTAGCTCCCTTTGCTTCACTATCTAGAGGGAATTCACAAACAACCCAACTGTCAGTCTGACCCAGACGTGGATTCCACAAGCAGACGGAGGCACAGACTTGCTTAACAAGAAAATCCCACTTTCTAAAAGTGGCATTTTCAAACTGACAATCTCAAAACCAACTTTACCTAAAGAATGATTGTTAAATTTTGAGTTCAGAGACCTCAAACTCCAAATCTCTATCTGCTCCAATAGGAAACTGCACTTAAAAGGTATTTAAAGGCAGTCCTCATGTTAACCTATGGGAGAGATAGGCCTTGTAATAGTGAAAACCGAGTTTGGCAGTATTTCACTATCAGGACATGTAAAGCACACCATAACATTTCCTACCTTTTACATACACTACACCCTGCCCACGGGGCTACCTAGGGCCTAACTTAGGGGTAACTTACATATAGTAAAGGGGAAGGTTTTGCCCTGGCAAGTGGGTCCACTTGCCCGGTCGAATTGGCAGTGCAAGACTGCACACACGGACACTGCAGTGGCAGGTCTGAGCAATGTTTACAGGGCTACTCATGTGGGTGGCACAATCAATGCGGGTGGCACATTGTGGGTGGCACAATCATTTGTTTTACAGGCCCTGGGCACATCTGGTGCCCTTTACTAGGGACTTATTAGTAAATCAAGTATGCCAATCATGGAAAAGCCATTTAGAGTTACAATCTACACAGAGAGCACTTGCACTTTAACACTGGTCAGCAGTGGTAAAGTGCCCACAGAACCAAAACCAGCAAAAACTAAGTCCAGCACACAGTCAAAAATGCAGGCAGCAGAGGCAAAAGGACAGGGAAAACCATGCCGAGGATGCCAGGTCTAACATGCACCTATTTTCATTTCTGACAGTGACAAGCACAGTTTTTATTTTTGACATATTTATATAGTGCATACATTAGTGTTGGACATTTGTGATGAACATGTTAGTTTTGTTGCAATCATGCATCACAATACTGGACACTTTTACCAAAATTAAACATACTAATATTTTTGTAACCTGAGAATGCAGGTGTGTTTATTTTAACATGATATGTGTTAGTAATATACCCATATGCATTACCCAGGCAAAATAACACTTGTGAGTTAAATGAAATCTAATGTTTGACAGAAATTGCATGAGACGAGGGGGACACGTGACCTTAATACATCTATGACATGTTTGAAGTTTAGACATAATATTTGTTGTACATTTTGTGTAAACCTACTTGCTCCATTGCGTAGTGCAATTACTACATTATGTTGAACTTATGTAGTTACAATGATGTGTACTGTTTATGTTTTTGATATGGTAGTTTAGGGAAAATGATTAAACACACCTTTCTGGAGACATTTTGAATTACAGATTGATGTGACTTTTCGTGTAGATGTCCATTGGCATGAAGGTTAGTTAGTACCAGATTGGTGACTATTAATGATATATAGGCATGTTTCTTTAAATTTCACACTGCCACATTACACACACATGCATTGCACATCATTGTACTATTGCTTGCAAGTATTTATTAAACATGCATGAGTCCAGAGCTAATGTACAAAGACAACTCCTATAGTGACAGTTAAAACAGTCACTTGCCTTCTGTTTCCGGCACCAACAGGGTTGATTTTTGTTGTAGTCCATTAGCAGCAGCAAAGGTAGTACTTGTACGATCGGGTTCATGGCGGCAGGAAAAGACAAAAGCGTAAGTTTCATTCTTATATATCTCCCAAACTGCCAAATCAGATGTGGAGGTATAGATGCAACAGTTAAGTCTGTGGAAGGCACATCCTCGCTTCCAGACGACTTTGCCTACGGCTCGGTTGATGCGGGTGTACATTTCTGGCAGTGACAGTGGTTTGTCAACAGACTTTCATCTATGGAACCGCCAACATCTGAATAAAATGGGTAGACACTAAGGCGCGGGTGGGAAAACTGATGGAAAATTCACGACAGGACTGATTCTGTCAAGATCTAAATCAGGCCCTATATGTTTTGCAGCATGAACCTTTTCTGGATTGACATGCTGTGCATTGATTTTGTAGTTGTTTCTAACCTTGTGATGGCTGGGTTGAAGATGGGCATTGATTTGTAAACAGACATTCTAAAACCCCTTGTCCTACTTTAGCTTCTTTGTTCATTTGTATGTCTGTACAGTAATGTTTTGTAAACATGTCTACTGATGATCATGTTGATCCCATGCAAATGTCTTCCAGTGGTGTATTTGCCAGGAAGGCATGGTTGCCCCTTTCTTTCATGTTGAATGTGCTTTTAATGCCACAGTTAAAGTTTTTTCTGCGTAAGTGTGGAACAACTGAACTGTTTGCCCAATTCATCTAGCGATTGTGTTCCTAAGAAACTATATGCAAGTGATATGAATAGTTGTTGAGTCTTTGTCTTTTTTATGTAGTAAATGATGGCACATCTTGTGTCTAATGTATGCAAAGTTCTTTCAATGTGTGTCTTAGACTTTTGGAACAAACTTGAAATTTGTATACTTTGATTAATGTGAAAATGGGAAATGACTTTTGGCAAGAACTGTGGGTCTGTGCTCATGACGATCCTGCCCTTGTGAATTTGAAAAATGGGTTATTGTATTGTAAGAGCCTGCAACTCACTCTGTCTAGTGACATGATTGCCACTAAGAAAGCAGTTTTTAAGGTTAGCATTTGTAATGTAGCCTTGTGCAAGTGTTCGAGGGGCAGTTTCATCAGCTGAGTGAGTAACATATTTAGATTCCATGTGGGTGCTGGCACCTTTTTTGGTCGTGCTATTCTCTTTGCTCCTTTCAAGAATCTTTTTATTACCGGTGATGTGCAAAAACGTCTTCCAATATGTCCTCTTGTATAAGCCACTATAGATGCTAAGTGAACCTATGATGATGCATATGTGAGCCCTTCCTCCAGAAGGTAAGTTAAATATTTTAAAACTGTCTTGCGCTTCTTTTAATACACCACAAGCATATCTCTTCCATTTGGCTATTTAACATTTTCTTATTATTGGCCTTCATACTTACCTTAGAACTGCCATTGTTTTTTCAGCATCTTCAAATGTCCAAATTCAAAGTCTTCAGGAGCCATGCTGCTAGACCCAGAGATTCTGGTTCTGGGGGTGTTACCCTTCCCCTTTTTATTGACAATCCTGTTTTTGTAACTTTTGACAGTTTGTTTGTGCTAGTTATTATAATACTGAGAACCAAGTTTGTCTTGCCACAGTGAGGTAATCAAAATTAGTGTCATCCGGTGTTAGAAATGGGGTTTCTGGTTGTCTAGGGTATGCACCTCAGCCAGGCAGAACTTACCCACTCTAGTCAGGGCAAGGGAGTTACACGTCCAAGATAACCCCTGCTCACCCCCTTGGTAGCTTGGCACGAGCAGTCAGGCGTAACCCAGAGGCAATGTGTAAAGCATTTGCACAATACATACAACACATGTGACGCAATATCCCCACCACAAAGGAAACACAACACCAGATTATATGAAAATATACTGTATTGTACACAACGCAATTATCAGACCAAACATCACATATCAGTACTATCCTGCTACTTTAGCAGTTGTCAGAACGTTACACATTAGTTACTCTGCAAATTAGCAGTAGTCACACATAACACACAGGTTACTCAGTATTCTGCAACATAAGCAGTAGTCAGGAAACATGTTATCACATAAGAACACTTGTCATAAGAATATCATAAAACGCCCATAGTAGGAACATTAGAAAACATATGGCAAGTTAGGGAAACACATTAGCAAGTCATGCCCATAAAAGGAACATTTGCATATGCCCATGAAACACCATCAAAAACAGGTAGGCAACATATAAACCAGAAGAAGTCTCTAGTAAGAATTTAGATTATATATGGACCCCTTATTAGGGAGTACCTGTTTGGGTGGTAAAGGCACCTCCAGTGCCTGAGGAATGGAACAGGTGCAGAATGGGGCCCCCGGCGCTCCTGTGCGCGAAACAGGGGCCTCCTCTAATATTTAGATCTGGGGAGGGCTACACGTCTCTCCTCTTCTTTTGCGCAGGCCCCTCCGGGGACCTGTGATTATTAGGGCCCCCCCCCAGGCCTCAACCGGCCCTCACGAGGGGGGCAACATCCTCTTAATAAGGGGGAGAAGGGGGGGCGTCACGCACCCCCTCCAACTTTGTTGCGGGCCCCTCCAGGGGCCCGTGATCCCTGCGGGTCTCCCCCGGGCCCATCCTGGCCCTCCACTATGGGGGGGAAGACCTCGGCTGTAGGGGCCGGCTCTCGCGGGGGCCCTGAAGGCTCCGGGGCGCGGCGAGCCTCCGATGAGGCTGCTGCCGTCCCGGGAACAACTGAAGCCTTCCGCGGCTTTGCTAGGCTGGGGAGAGGCGTCCTCCTCCCCCCTCTTCTCTCCGGCAATTCTCCGGCCCAAGGCAGGGCCTTCCAGTGCCCCGGGGGAGCTCTAACGAGTGGTCCTCGCCCCGGGGGCACCAACAGGAGCACGCTTGCCCCTAAGAACAGAAAGGAGGTTTCCTTCATGCCCTGGGGGCACTGAGATGAGCGCGAACCTCGCGCTCTGGGATAATTTACAAGCCCAGCTGCGGCGGTGAATCTTCACAACAGGGGAGCGCTACAGGAAGCGCGAGGGCTTGTTTTTCAGCCCGGGCTGCGGTGGTGATCTCTTGCAGCCCTTTTCAGAGAGAGTGCTTTTTCCAAGCACTGCAGGCAAGTTGTAGAGATCGTGGCAGGGGTCAGGGGTCAGGGGCCACAGCACCCTGCCCCTGGGAACAACAAAACAAGATGAAGCACAGGGCTGGTGGGCCCAGTTACAGTCCAGCACAAGGGGTGCGGATGGTGACAGTTCCTCATGGTGACCAGGCAGGTCACAGGTCAGCACAGCAGCAGCAGTCCATGGTGGTTTCCTGGTGAGTCCATTCATCAGCGTTCTGTGTCCAATTTCAAGTTCCAAGAATGTTCAAATTGTGGGGAAAATTCCCCTGTACTTATAGTCAGTTCTTACAGTGTTTTACAATGATAGGGGGAGGAGGTTCCAGCCAGTCACAACTGGTTCTGGGAGTGCCCCCTCTCTCCTTTCAGCACAGGCTCCAAACATCAGTGGGGGGGTTAACAACCCTATTGTGTGAGGCCAGGGCACAGCCTTTACAAATGTAGGTGTGCCCGCCTCTCCCTTCTCTCAGCCCAGGAGGACTATTCAGTATGCAGATGCACCTCTGTGACACCTACACCCTCCCTGTGTACAGGCTGTCTGAAAAGTATGCACAAAGCCCCAACTGTCACTCTGCCCAGACGTGGATTGGAGTCAAGCTGCAAAACACCAGAGTCATAAGCACAGATAAATGCGCACTTTCTAGAAGTGCCATTTCTGTGATAGTAATAAAAAATACACCCACACCAGTAAGCAGTATTTATTATCACCATCACAACCATACCAAACACGCCTACGCTACCCCCCATAAATCAGACAATACCCCTTACACATAAGGCAGGGCATTTCTAATGCAATCCTATGAGAAGGCAGCACTCACAGCAGTGAGACACCAAGTTAGGCTGTTTGTCACTACCAGGACAGGCCATGCAATATGGCACATGTCCTGCCTTTCTACATACATGGCACCCTGCCCATAGGGCTAGCTAGGGCGTACCTTAGGGGTGATTTACATGTAGTAAAAGGGGAGTTCTGGGCCTGGCAAGTAAGTTTAGATGCCAGGTCCCTGTTCCAGAAAACTGCGCACAAAGGCCCTGAGCTAGCAGGCCTGAGATAGGTTTGAAAGCCTACTTCAGTGGGTGGCGCAAGCAGCGCTGCAGGCCCACTAGTAGTATTTAATTTACAGGGTATACAGATACCACTGTACAAGGGACTTATAGGTAAATTAAATATGCCAATTAGGTATAAGCCAATCATACCAACTTTAGATGGGAGAGCACCTGCACTTTAGCACTGGTCAGCAGTGATAAAGTGCTCAGAGTCCTAGAGCCAACAGCGAGAGGTCAGAAAAACCAGGAGGAAGGAGGCAAAAAGACAGGGGATGACCCTGCGTAAGGTAAAAAGTCCAACATCCGGCTTATCTTGCATTTGTTGATCACTCTGAGCAGCAGCCGGATCGGGGAAAAAGCATACACAAATGTCCCTGACCAAGTTGTTGATAGTGCATTCCCCACAAACAGGGGATGTGGCTGTCCAAAGCAAAGCTTTGGCATTTTGCATTCTGTGGAGTTGCAAACAAATTTATTGTTGGTGTTTCCTATTTCTGAAAGATCCTTTCTATTACGTTCTGGTTCATTTCCCATTCATGGGAGCATGAGGCTTGTCTGCTCAGTCTCTCTGCTTCGACATTGTCCTTTCCCGAAGATGTTTTGTCTGGGTTTCCATCTTTCTCGGTATTGCCCATTTCCATAGACCGTGAGCTAGCTTTGATAAGGTTGGTGATTGAGACCTCCCCTGTTTGCTTATGTAAAACATAGTCATTGTTTTGTCAGTTTGAATAAATATTGTCTTCCCCAAAAGTTGCTTTTGTAAAGTGTTTAGGGGTAGGAAGACCATCTTCAGCTTCAGGATGTTGATGTGTTGTACTGCATCCTGTTCCTTCCAAACTCCTTGTACTTTGAGCGAGCCCATCTGAGCTCCCCATCCCATATGAGAGGCATCTGTGGTTATTGTCACTGTTGGAGTTGGCTGTGTAAATGTTTTCCGTTGTGTTTTGTGTGCTCGATTCTACCACACAATCTCCTCTTCTACCTTTTGTGTGACAACCGCTAGATCTTCCCAACTCCCAGTAGCTTGTGACCATTGTTTTTGAAGCCATTCATGAATTGCTCTCATGTGAAGTCTCACAAATGTGATCAAAGGAATGCATGATCCCATTTTCCCTAAAACGTTCCCCACCGTCCTCCCTGTCAGAACTTGCCCCTTTCGGTGGTGGTGAGTCTCTGCCAGTAGAGATTGTGTTCTCTTCGCGTTGGGGAACACTTTCACCTGAATTGATGAATTGAGTTGATTCTTGCTGCCAAAAAGATTTTCTCTTGTTCCAGTTCTGGAGAAGATCTCTCTATATATAAGGAGAACCCTAGTGTGTAAAGGGTCTGCATTACTTGTTCAATATTCTGTTTTTAGGAGTTTGCTCTTATAAACCAATCATCGAGGTACGGGTATACATGTATTGCTTTCCTTCTTAAGTGTGCTCCACTACTGCCAGATACTTTATAAACACTTTTAGCGCAGATGTTATTCCAAATGCCAGTACTGTGCACTGGTAATGTATTTTGTTCACCACAAATCTTAGGTATTTCTTGTGCCTTGCGTTCATTGGAATATGGAAGTAGGCATCTTTTAAGTCTATGGTCACCATGTAATCTCCTTGCTGCAACTGTGATATAACCTCCTGTAAGGTTGTCATTTTGATTTTTTGAGTTTTTATGAATTTGTTGATGAACCTGAGATCTAAGATTGGATGCAGTGACCTTTGGGATTAGAAAATAGGTTGAGTAATTGACCTTGTTGAGTTATTGTCTCAGGACATTTTCGATTGCCTGTTTGCCCAGTAATTCTTTTAACTCTTTGTGGAGATGAGTTGTTTCTTCTTTTGAATTGACCTTTGTTTTTGGTCCTTTCACTGGTTGAAATTTGGTTAATTCTATACAATATCTGAATTGTATTGTGCTTAGTATACATTTGTCTAAAGTTATCTTTCTCCACTGCTGGAGAAAGTTTTTTAACCTTCCACCTACTGGTGTACTGTCTAGAAATTTGAAATGTTCGCCTCAGGCATTCACTGATGGTGTTTATGAAACAGTACTTCTTTTTGAAGAGTCACTTATTTGTGGGGGTTGAGGCTCCTCTGTGTGGCTGCCCTCTTTCTTTGGCTCTTCCTCGAAAGAACTGGCATTCCTCTTGCTGATACTACCAACTTTGCTGTGATGTGGCAGACCGGTTGCTGCTCTGGAATGCCTGAGCTTCCAGCCTCGAAGTTTCCTCTGGAGGCAGGCCTACACGACGCAAAAGTGAACCTTCTCATTCCACCTCGAAACTGCAGTGCACCATTGACTTCCCTGTTTCGTTTTTTTTTTCCACTGGTTGAGGCTTTCAGTCATCAAGCTCCCAAACAACTGTTCTCTGTTGAATGGACTGTTTAAGATGTTGGTTTGGACATCTTGCTCAAACCCGGAGGGGCATATTTATACTCTGTTTGTGCGGGATTTGCATAATTTTTTTAATGCAAATCTGGCGCAAACGTAACTCCATATTTATATTTTGACGCTAGACCTGTCTAGCGTCAAAATAATGGTGTTAACGTAATTTTTCGGATGCATGAAACCTCTTTGCATCAATGAGATGCAGGGTAGGCGTTCCCATCCAAAAAATGACTCAAACACCCTAACGCCATAATTATCCACCTGGGCAATAAAGACGCACGGATGGGAGGAGGACTCCAAAAATGACTCAAACAACAATTTGCGTCAAAATTTAAGCCCTAGGTCAGGGCAGGTGTTAAAATGGGGCAAACACACCACTACTTAAGGAAAACACACAGAAGCAAAATTACAACCCACAGGAGAAGATGAAGGTGATACTGATACAGCTTGCAAGATGGTGTAAATAGGACAGCAACAACTCCAGCAATCACCACCACCACAGCGAGGCCCACAAAGGCAACGCAGAAGGCAGGAGAGGCTCTTCAGAACCAGGACACCCCTCCTTGGCATCAGGGACCTGGACATCATTAGGACTTATAGACTGAACCGGCAAGCCACAATACACCTGCTGCACCACATTGAGCCGCAAAGTGCAGCCAGCCTACAGACCCCACACAACATACCACCTATAACAAAGCTGCTTGCTGTCCTACACATGCTGGCAAGTGGCTCATTCCAAACAATGGGTGCACTGGTTGGCGGTGTCTCACAGCCTTTGTTCTCTGCATTCTTGCCAAAGGTCTTAGATGCCATCATCTCCCTGACACCCCGCCACATCAGATTCCCCAACACCCAGCAAAAGCAGCAGGAGAACAAACAGGAGTTGCATCAAATCATGGCATCCCGCATGTGCTCTGTCCAATGGACTGCATCCATGTCCGGCTCGTATCCCCTGCAGCAACAGAGCACTTATACCGGAACTGCAAGCACATGCATTCCATTAATGTGCAGGGCATAGAGGACCATTGTGGATTATTCATAAACATTTTGGCCAAGTATCCTGGGGGTGTCCATGACGCCTACATATTCCGGCAGAGTACGATCAGTGAACAGGTCCAGGATGGACAATTTGGAAATGGCCTACTTGTGGGTAAGTCCACAAATCTAGTAATGTACATACAACACCCCAACGCTGTCTGACATACAAGACATACACCACTACAGTAACATATGGCCAGAGTAACACACATGTGAGGGTGATAACACATATGCAACATGCTGCAGTACAGCACAATCAGTGCACAACACCCATACACACACCCACATGTATGTAACACACCCACAACTTGACAGGCACACCACAGGAGGGACAGGTGTAGACATGTACCCTTTGAAAACAGCAGAACTACACTGACCACTACAAGCAGTCTCAGGTTGCCCACTATGTACACATCACACACACTACACCAAAAAAAAATAGCACAGACACATCAAGGGCATACACCATGCCCATGCCATGTAACAGATGTCTCAAGTCATGTCGTACTAAACACTGCCAGAACAAATATCAAACACCACATAACTTGCACAAATACCTACTGCATCTCATCAACACATACCTAACTTATCTGTAGTGTGCAGAGACTTCTGCCTGATGCAGTGGCTCACACACATAGGAATACAAGATCAATCACCAACACATACCATGTGCCAGATGTGTTAGAAGTGGAACCACAGTCACTGTAGTGCAGCCTCACATGCAACACTCACTGACTCACAACCCCATAATGTCTGTACCAGATACAAAAAATGGCCCAGCAGGGAGCAGAGACACAGTCAGTGTAGATCATGGAGGTCATAGTGGGACCCAGTAGGAGACAACAGGACATCACTGACCTCACATGCACTGTGCCAAGGGACACGTTTGCTAAGTAGCTGAGCTACATCCCATAGCCTGCACTGTGCATGTGTCAACAGTAGAAATGCACAATATCGTTTTGGAAGATAGGAGCGACACTGCTAGTTATGTTGATCATCCAGTGACAATGGGATACACACCCTTGGACACCTCATGGCTGACACAAACATTAGCTGCCTTTCTGGAACACCAAGGGAACAATGTAATAGCCCACAGTCCCATAGTCATGGCCTGCACTGTATGTACATCTAGGCAGATTATCATCTCTACATTACTTTAAGCCACATTCTAAATTGGCCACCCTCCTATGCTGCATGTAATGTGGAAGGGATGTGCAACGTTTCTCGCTGCAGGTCTGTCACTACAAGATACATAGCATGAAGGTGCAGACTCACATGTTGCTGTTCCCTAAGACCTGAGGAAGTGCCAAAAAAAAAATCACTCCTGGGGTGCAATATACTTTTTGCAAATATGAGGTAGACTGTGCTATGAACTCAGATGAACGTGGCATATGTCCAGAGCGGTGTACCGTACAGCACAGATACATCCACCTCCAAATGGTAGATAGCCAAGTACCTTGGTGTAGGGTAGGTAGCGTTGGTGCACGGCTACACGTTCAACTGGCGTAGTGGACAACAAAGGGTTGCCAAGCAACATGTCACACATGGGGCATCCTTGCACTGTTGAAGTGTTGCAGGACACAGCAGCCAATTTAGGAGACATGTTGTGCATTCACACTAACCAATTTCATAGGCCCTAACTGTCACACCTCATCCGCAGTCACACATGTCAAAAGGGATGGGATGTCCAGGCACCATAGTGCCACTATGTTGCTGCCACATCTGACCCCACTGTGTTGTCAGGATGTGTCATGTGCCCTCTACTGATAGCACACTAATACAAAAGTGCACCACAAAACGCATGGTACATACAGAATGACTATCAGTGTGGAATCCAAATCAAGTGTTCTAGATCCTTGACCCATACGCAAGATTGTCGTGTCCAACAACCTAGTGCTAAAGAAAGATCACACAAGGTTAAGAACTCACACCAAAACACAGATACATATGAGCCACAGCCAGATCCTAATATCAACTGCCATGCTACATGTCTTACCTCTTGCAAGCCCTCACAATAATTTACTCCTGTAATCTTTTGCAGCGGATATGGGTCATGGCATAGAGCCATGGATAATGACCCAATTTCCCAATCCAAGCACAGCAGCAGAGTGTGCATATAATAAGGGACATTGGAGGACACGGACCATTGTAGAGAGGACATTTGGCATCCTGAAGTCCAGATTCAAGTGCCTGGACGTCACAGGAGGCAGCCTCCTACATGCCCCAGAAATGGTCTGCAAGATCATATTGACCTGTGCCATTCTGCACAACATATGTGTACGGATGAACGTACCATTATATGAGCAGGTTGAGGACCTGCCTGAGGAGGAAGATGGTGGAGAAGTAAATGAGGGGGAAGACCACAACACAGCTGCTGGTATACGCCGCAGACTGAAAATTGTACAGAACTTCTTAATATAATCATCACGTAATTCACCTTGTAAATTTTGTCAATAAACATCTCACTCATCCACACAATCTGGCTTCGGTGTCTTCAATCTCTCCAACATATACCTTAGGATTATTAGTCTTACCTCAGGGAGCATGTCACAAATACAAATCTGAAGAGTACTGTAGCAACATCACAAGTGAAGTGTAAGAGTGAACTGCTACCATCACACACATCACAATTAGCCCCATCACTTGAATGTGATAACTGAAGGGCACAATTTATGGATCTTCTCGACCGTTTTGGTGTGGTGATTGGTGGGCCTGTTGGTGAGTACCCCATTGGCTAACTAAGGGCCTCATTTCAACCCTGGCGGTCAACGACCGCCAGGGTTGAAGTGGCGATCGTACCGCCAAGAGGCTGGCGTTACAAATCAACATATTTTGACCGTGGCGGTAGCGCGGCGGTCACACACCGGGACCGGCGGTTTACTGCCATGGTTGTCCCAGCAGTCTGAATCCGCCAGGGTAGCACTGCTTGCAGCACTGCCCTGGGGATTTTGACTCCCCTTTCTGCCAGCATGTCCATGGCGGTAGAGACTGCCATGGAAAGGCGGGCGGGAAGGGGAGTCGGTGGCCCCTGGGGGGCCCTGCACTGCCCATGCACTTGGCATGGGTAGTGCAGGGGCCCCCAGGCACAGCCCTCTTGCGATTTTCACTGTCTGCCTGGCAGACAGTGAAAAGCGCGATCGGTGCTGCTGCACCCGCCGAACCGCCACATTGCCGTCAGCACCATTAGGAGCCGGTTGCAATGTTATGGCCGACTTTTCCGCTGGGCCGGCGGGCAAAAACTCTGTTTCCGCCCGCCGGCCCAGCGGGGATGTCCAAATGCGGCCGGTGGGTTTCCGGCCGCATGGGCGGCCGACTTGTGGTACAACCTTGGCGGTCGGCCTCATCCGACTGCCGAGGTTGTAATGAGGGCCTAATTACTGTTCACTGTATTTGAATGCCAGTAGCAGATATGTTGGTGTGCTGCATGCAGTGCATGTGGACAGGCCGCATGCAACCAGAATGGAATGTCACTGTGCCAGTATAGACATGGGCTTCACATTTCCTAACATTTAACCAATGCAAGTCAGAAGTTCGGATAGTCATGCACATCCATCCCTAAGTCACACATTTCATGGGCCATAGCAACATCTGTGCCCCAGCATTGTGTCATGTATGATAAGATTAAACAGTGCCAGCATAACATTTGTGAGTGGATTGTGATAACTAAGTGCTACAATCCATATATGGTGCAATAATTTCAGAGCTTCACATACATCAGCCCTGCCATTATGTTTACAAAGGGGAAATACCCACCTTAGGGGCCACTTGCAATGGGCCATTTGATGCCATCAGCCAATTGTGACACATCAGTCATGGATTACACGATGCATGTGAATTGCAGACTAACTATTTAGCTGCTTGTCCTCCACAAGGTGCCTCTGTGTGCCTTGCAGGACAAGCCAGAATACCTGAATCAGTTGTCTTGCAGTACACAAGGGTTGTGTAATTTATCTGTCACCCAACTACCCCTCATACCATGGAGTTCCGTCTTCTAACGATTGGCCACACGTGGTTGTTGCGAGGTGTAGCACTACATGAGTCTCAGGCCCAGTGTAAGAGTGCAGATGTATGTCTCTCATACACCAGAGTGACAGTCTCATTGTGAGTAAGCAGTGGTGTGTCTGTTGCACTGTCCACAACCTGGACGAATACCTCACTCTTCTGAAATAGTACATACTGCCATATGTTGTCCGCTAGTAGTGACAGTGATGTGATACTAACCATGGTTTTCCATCCATATATTTTAGGTGGACCTCCCCTCTGCACCATAGTTGAAGTGGCAAGGTGTATCCAGTAACTGTGATTTTGTCTGTCCTGGGTAGTGTTGAAGTGTTTAGTGTGAGTGAACAGAAAGCAGATTAGGATGGATGGTGACAATGTGTCACATTTAAGTGGTTCCCCATGCACGAGCAGAGAGTCATATCTTGTGAGGCTTCTGGTGCTCAATGGCCAGCGCTGTGTAAACAAGGTGATGACAAGCCACATGTAGCTCCTTATGTGACTCAGATGTGCACCGTTGTTTATGTAATGGCACTGGAACACTCCATCATTCACACAACACAGTGATGCACCATTTTCTTGACAAATTGGGGCATCCCTGTATTGTGATGTTCATGTAGGGATGTGTGGGCATTTGTCTACCAGCATGGTGCAAATAATCTTGTAGTCCACCTACGTGACAACAAAATGGAATGTGATGGGCGTGCATGCAGGCCAAGTACAATTGTGTGCTGGCATGGTTATGGGTGTGTGCTGAAAGGTATTAGCTGATCAGGTACTTATGGGTGTCTACACCTGGACACATCAATGTAGAAGTAAGAGACCTATGGATACCAGCTTCATATTTTGTCATCACCTAAATTATGCCCCTCCCCGGCTCAATGTATGAGTGGGCATGCATTGGTGGATGAGCTGGACAGTTGAGATGTTGATCTACATGGCCAAACCCCCTGGGGCACAGGGGGTAGGATCCACAAATGTGTAGGTAGATGTGATGCTCACTGTGTAGGTGACAGTCCTTTGGATCAGGCTTGCATGTGTCCCTACAAACACTGAACCCTAATGGTGAACAACATCATCCAATACTCACAATAACAGCATCAAGTTTCAGGTGATGTATGCTTGAAAATTTGACACTTCAGAAGAGGAATAGTGGCCCAGATCAATGTAAATTTGACAGTGCCTTAGTATTGTCACACATGGCACAAAGTCTAAGAAAATCTGAATTTGTTTGTTACCTAATCTTGTTGTGGATGGCTATGGTGTAAGGGAAATGGTGCTAAGGCAGAGTTGTCATTTTATCCATCAGGGACATTGTAACATCTGGATTTTGAGTAGGAGTGCATGTGTTATTCGGTGTTGATAGTAAGCTGATTTACTGTACATACTTCACATAGTGCTAACACTGATGGTTGCCTGTCTCATTTTTACAACTGCCAACATGAATGAGAACCAACTCCGTGTGTTTCAGAAGGGGGCAGTGTACTATAGGCACATTTTGGCAGTGGAATCTGGGTTCAGGAGGATGGCACACCGCTATTGCTCGCAGCGATCCACTGGTGAGTGGCGGACATTCAGCAAAGGGAGACCCACATTGCCTACACAAGCCGGACCAAGCACAACTGCTGTGCAGGGGCCACAGCTGCAAACGTCACCATTGCTCCAGCTGCTGCACCCACAAGTAGCATGACACAGCCAACCACATCAGTGGCAATTGACATGAGTGCCATAAAAGATTTTCAGAGGGATGTACAAAATGGTTGTCCAAATGTTGGACTCCACTGAGCAGGAGGTGGCTAAGAATAGCAAATCCCTCAAGAATATTAAAAAAAGACTCAAAAGGGCCAACCTCTGAATTACATTATGTCACTCTTTACACATTGACTCCCATCCCTCCTCTTTTTCTACTCTTTTTTGTGAGCATTAGGGGGTTAGTTGTAGGTTAGAATAGGTTAGTGGGTTAGTTAGGATAAGTAGGTTTGGGGGGTGGGTTTACTACTTTTTATATTTTACTATGTGGTTGGGTGGGTGATGGGTGATGTTGGGGCTTTTATATGTTTGTACAAAAAAGAAAAAAATACAAAAATATATATATTTGTTCAGTCATAGTTAGTAAATTATAGTTTAGTGTATGTTGTCCTGCATGTGTCCTGTGATATAAGGGGGGTGGGGGGCCAATGTGACTCCACGCACTGGGGAGTGTGTGTGTCGGTTGGCTGCAGTCTGTCCTGTTGCCGTAACCATGCATGTCGCATCCCCTCAAGGCTGGCTGCCATTGTTTCTATCCCAACACGCACCTCCTTGGCCAGCTCCCTCTGGACTCCCACCACTGTCCTTGTGAAGCTGGTGCCTGTGTCCTCAGAGTCCTCTGCTGTGTTGGTGCTGGCAGGTCATACTCTTGGGGTGCTAAGAGGGGCCTCTGGGATGTCTGCTAATTCAATTATCCTCCTTGCGACTGGAGGTGGTGTCTGCATGTTCACAAGGACTTCTTCGGAGGGTCTCTTGGCTGATAGTTGCCAGCTGGTCATCCAGGTCATCAGTGTACTCCAGGACAGGCAGAGTTGCAGGAGAGCCATTATCCTATGCAATGAGATGGTGTAAAATCAGTCTATCTGTGTGATGGCAGATGGCAAGTCACTTCACTGACTTGATGATTGAGCCTCATTGTCATTATAGGTCCATGTTGATGTTGAAATGGTGCAGCACGGTGCTGTGCAATAATAATCAATGCCACACTGCTTCACTTTGGTGGCACAAGATTGCACCGTATGCAAGTGATTATGGGGCACCCCGTGTTGTCCCCATACTGGTGCAAGATTCAGCTGCCAGCGTAATTGTAGACATCCTTGCACCATTGTGCAAGGATGTATGCATTGAGGGGTGTGACTGTTAATATATGAGAAAATGTCCTTTCATGCAATTTAACAATCACCAATGGCACTATGGCACTTCTATGTGAGCTGTAGAATGCAGCACACTCAGTAAAGCCAAATTGTCATTTACATATGATTGTTTATGTGCATGGAGTTACACCTTCACGGTCTTTAAAAATCATTTCTGGCATTTTGCTCTTCCTATGCATGTTGCAGATTGCAGCAGACATAGGAATTCAGAAATGAAGGAGTTACAAATGTATTCCTCCTCGTTGCACCTTGCTAATGCCACCCCTGGTGCTGACATAATAGGTTTGGCCCTACCTCAAGTGTTCAATATTCTATTCAATTGAGGCAGCATTGAAATATATTGTGTGTTGCTGTGGCAACACCCATTGCACCACCTTCCGTGCAGGGGCCTATGTATTTACAAGGTGACATAATGCCATACAAAGTGTACTAGCGCTACCTTGTCAACACAGTGCAGTGCTTAGCGCCACTTGAGCGTCACTGAAAGTGACGCTCCATTGGCGCTAGTGGCCTATGATGCGCCCATTATGGCCCATTGTTCCGGTACATCATAGCTGCAGTCTAAAGCCCTATGCCCAACCTGCATGTCACATGAATGGAAACCCAGATGCCACAATTGTCTACGTCATATCTTCTAAGTGTGTTGTCTATCCTTATTGTGTCTTGACTGCCTCTTATCTTGTTATACCCTTCCTTTGCATCAATTTGCATGGTGTTGCCTTGCAATATGTGTTGCTGTGCTCAGGGCACAGCACTACACATGCCAATTTTCACCTGTCCCAGTCTTACAGATTTCACCTACACCCATGCTGTGCTAAGACCTTGCACCACCCCAGGGATGTCATAGTCACCACACTGTGCTCTTGTTGCCATTGATGTCTCCTCGTGTTGTGATTTGTGTTTGTGTGCTACTTTGCATAGCACTAATGGGCCTAGCAGAGTACTGCTTCTACTTTTGTCAGATTAGTTTGTTTACTTTACTGAAAACCTATGTCCTCCCCCTCAATGCAGCCCTCCTTGCACTATGACACATGAGTGCAGCATGGTGACAGTACAGCTCATGTGACAAAAGCTCAGGTTTGAACCCAGGGATGGCCAATATGGGTATGACATTTCTGTTGTGTACATCATTCTTTTTGTGACAGTGCCTGATGGTAAATGTGTATATGGATATTGCCAATACTGAGAGGTTGTACTCAGGTCAGGACCTGAGGTAGGTTTATATTTTGTGTGCAACAGTCCAAAGGGCACCTGGCTGCCACTGTGTAATTGTTCACCCCCTACAGCACAGGTGGTGGTGGCAACTGTTGTCAATGTGTAATGCCCCATGTGCCAATGTCCTGGACATGGCAGGTTACCAGCAGTTGAGGGACTGGCTATGGCATCTGTCCTGTGACACCAGACCAGTGATATGTTCAACACTACCCTCTAGGTATATTTCCAAATTTCCTCCAGCATTTGCATGGCAGTGTAAACCCCATGAAATGGTTGTTGGTGAAGTGGTGTGGTGTGCCCCTTGGTGGCCCTGCACAGCCCATGTACTTGGCATGGGTAGTGTAGGGTGTCCCATACTTTGTCCCTTTGCCCTTTCCACTGCCTGATTTGCAGGGTTGGTTGCAGCATGTCCTGTTACATCCAATGCAGGCCACAACTGGCATTGACTCTATTTGATCCATCTATATTGTCTAGTGTGTGCCCCACAGAGCTACCATGTGCAGACAGATTACCAGCCACCATCCCAACGTGTGACTCATACTGCCAAGTGCAGTAGATACACTGCACTCGCAGTCTTACCAACACCAGACTTGCCCATGCACCATCCCCCACCCGTTGATGTGGAATTGACCACCATTATGTCAAAGCCATACCCCATGTTTTGTATGAGTGTGTTTATTTTCCAATTCCCATGTGTCTGACATGGATGTGTCCAAATAGTTGTGGGCTCAGCCTGTGACAGTTGTGACCTACTGTTAGCAATCTGTGGTACACATTTTGTGTATTGGCACATTTCAGTTCAGCATCAATATGTGTGGTTGAACACAACTTCAGTTTAGTTGGTCTGGGTAGTGGCATGTTACCAATGATTCCAGTCCAGCCTGCTATTCCGCCAGCACCTGCTGGGTTAATTATTCCATGCACCCAGGGGACACCATGACTGCGTGATGTAGGGTTGTCTGCCTCATGTGGATTTGTTGTCTAAGTGTGGTGGTGCTACCAGCACATGCCTGTGGACTGTTGGGACAGTTGCAATGAATAGTGTTCAGTGAGATGCAGCATACATGAGTTTGGGCAATGAGGCAAGGCTGTTACAATATGTTACAGCAAGGGACGCCACTATGTAGTTTCTCCAGGAATCGTGCTGACTGACTACCTGGTCTCTGATGTTTTGGTTGTGTTAGTGGTGTTGATGTGAATACATGCAAGGGATTTAGTAATATCACAACCAGTGGCACAGTGATTATACATGCGATCCATCCCATGTGCTGCATTTGTACATGTGGGTATTTAGGCCTGGTGTTCTTAATATGCCCAGGTTGTGTATGTTTCATTGGTGCATGGCACTCCAAAGGCGCAGGTACATGGGTAAGCTTACGTTAGCATGGTGCAAGTTGCTTAGTGTGCATTGTATCCCTCTGTGCTCCTTTGACATTCATTTTGTGTGTCCTATGTGCCTCCCTCTTCAAGCATTGACATTTAAGCCTATATTTCCCCCATGCAACTTGCCCTGCATTTGTGGTGTTTCCTGGTATTCTGCACTGTCCTGTCCTTGTATCCCTGTGACGATTTCTTCTGGGATGACCGCTGCAACCATCTACTTCATCTCGTCCAAGTCCTCTTGCGGTACTGGACTCCCACCTCCAGTTATCAATACTGCCTTCCTGTTCTGTGTCTTTTTTTCCTTGGTCCTTCTCTTGCAGTCATGCCAGTGTTTCCTGTACTCAGTCGCTGTTCTCCTAACTTCTGCCACACTGTTGACCTTATCCACAAGCTGCTGCCAGATTGCCTCTCTCCTTCCAATTGGCAATTTAGAGGTGACGAAGAGCTGATTTTGATGCTCCGTCACCTCTCCCACAAGTATTTAATGCTCCTCTGGGCTGAAACAACACTTCCTCTTTTTCTTCTCCCTCCGCTGGGTCTTATCTGTGTCCTGCTGGCTGGTTCCTGGTTGACTGGGGTCTCCCTGGGGTCTCTCCTGGCTTCTGGAATCCATTTTGGGGCTCCTTTGCACTGTTTGCTCGGTTTGCATCTCTTTTTTGATGCTATTGCGGGCAAAAATGGCACATTTCCACTTTGCAACGTGTTTCCATGTCGTAAACCGGATTAGAATCACTTTTCCTCTGTTAACGTCATTTTGCCTTACGACAAGGCACAGTGGATAACATGGGAAAAAATGACTCGAATTCTTTTTTAGCACCACCCAGCGTCAAAGTATAAATATGACACTTGAGTGGCGTTAAAAAATGGCACTAGTCAGCCCTAACCTTTTTGATGCAAAACTGCATTGCGGCAAAAAGTATAAATCAGGGCCTGAAATTCTTAACCAGGAATGTCGCCTCAGTGTGGTGCCCACCATCATCTGGCGACTTGATGTACCTGCTGTATCCAATGCAGATTTTAAACAGATGTTGGCAATGTTTTTGCCATATTCTGCTAGATGTGCTGCCCTCTTTTGATACTGCTCAGTGAAGTATCTCATGGGCTCCCCATCTCCTCCCAGTGCTGATGTGGGTGTCTGTTCAGTAATGCATTTGATTTTGCTACTCTCCACTGGTTGGCAGCATTCTGTTCAAATTTGTATCCCATTGAGTCCTTTTTTGTGCGCTCCTTATCAGGAGGTTGGCCAGAGGTTGAGGGAATATTTGTCCTCTTCCTGGCTGTAGATGTGATTATAGAATCCGCAGGGTCCGCTGTGTCCTTGGCGGAATACTTGTATTTCTTTTCATTGGATTCACTACTCTACAATTGGCTGGCTGTTTGAATGCTTCCTTACCCTGGTTGAGGATACTTGGGAGGAAAGGTATGAACTGGCTCCTTTTCTGACTGGGCATCAGTGTTTCCACTCACAAACATGATTTTAGTTTGTCCTCTTCTAACTGTAAATCAAAATTTTCAGCTATATGCTTGATCACTTGGTTGCATATTTCAATATCATCCGGAAAGGAAGGCCTCGAGATGCAGGAAGCAGAATGACTTCACAGGGGACACCAAATGGAGCTCCTCTTGACACCCACCAACAAACAAAAATCTATAAGAGAAGACTACAAGATACTGGATAATTCTGGACCCAACCACAGGAAGGCAGCATATGAATCCCTAAACGAGTCACGCTTAAAACTCTGTCTATTTGTGGAACTCCCAACCCAGCCCCAGTATGTCCATGACCATACACAAGTATCACCATTCTAGAATGTCAAAGGCTTCTGTATCTGCTGTCATTATTACTGTTTTGTCTTGGACATTAGGGGTGTGGTTAGAACATGTATGAGTTTCCATACATTCAGTGCAGTATTGCTACCTGGAATACATCATGTTTGATCCATATGTATTGGCCTATTTACACAGGGTAGCAATCTTGTGGTGAGAACCCTGCTTGGCCGGTATGCCACAAAATCTTTCTAGTCTTTGCTATGATTGAGCAGAGGGACCACTAAGGTCTCACTCATTGTTGGGAGGAGGGATTTTTCCTCTCTTGCTGCAGCATACAGTGCTGCCTACCTAGGAGACAGAATACCTATGTAGGCAGCATAAAGCTATACTTGTAACCCATACTATCCCGGTACTTTCCCAGTGTCATTTCCTTAACTGCGCCTTTTATTTTTACTTCGGTTAAGTCCCTTCCTATTTCGTCTGCCATCTCCCAAGGGAGGCGTTTTAGGGGGTGGCCCTCGACAAATTCATCTGTGGTCTCTTTAAACCCCTATCCCTGCTAGTATAGAGTCTGGTATAGTATTGTTTGAAGACTGTTTATGTCTACGTATGGCACTCGATACCCTGATCTATAGTAACACCCAATTTTGGTAGCCCCCTTTTTGTGGGTATCAGCCAAGCCAACAATGTCCCTGACTTATCTTTTTCATTGTGTGCCCTCACCATGTATTCTTTATAATCAAAGCAACAAAATCTTTCAACTCTTTCAGCCAGTGCTTCTTCAGTTTCCTTCAGAGCCGCCTGTAGTCCCGGCGTATTAGGTCTACATTGTTCTATATCACTCAGGGCCTTTTTCCACATCATGTACCAGTTTTTACGTGTTCCCGCTGCCTCAGCCTTACATTGCTCCTATTTGCTGTTTTAAAGGCTTCCCACTCGAGTTTCAGTGACAACACAGTACCCTCATTCTCATTTCTATAATTTTACCTGCCCGTTCTCATGTTTTGCCGAAAAGCAGAGCCACCAAGGATCTCTAATGTTAATTGCCAGCTAGGAAGGAGCGTGAGTGTTCTCTCCCAGGCTAGTGATAAGAGTAGAGTTGTGGTCTTAAAGGGTTCTGGCGAGGTACCAAATGTGTATCACCAGTGCATGCGTGTCTAATGTGCAGAGAAAGTTGTCCAGTTGAAAATGAAGCTCATAAAGGGCTGAAAATTAGCAATAATTGCGTTCCTCGGTGTGGGTTACTTTCCACGAATTTGCTATCTCTAATGTATCTTTTTAGCCAATCCTACAGTGGATGAATCCCACTCCCCACCCATTTTGAATCGTGATGTAGCTGTCCCTAATGATCGCTTGGCTGGCATGGCACATCCCCACCAACCATGTCCCTAGCTTTCCACTTGGAACGGCAGCCCTTATCGCTACTAAAGCTCAATGTTCTGTCCCCCCACAAACAGATGGTAAGGTGCAGGGGTTCAGCAGGTGAAGTCTAGTCAGGGCACCTTGCACTATCTTTGAACACAGTTTATCAGTGGTACAAAGCCCTCTTAATTATAAATGATTTACATCCGAATGAGGCCCATTGGGCTCAACAGGTTTCGCTAGTGCCCAACACCTCCCTGTTATGTTCCTATAAATGCAGTTTCCCACTTCCAAGATGACTATCACCGTAGGGATTTGCTGCTAGGGTGCTGCTGTTGTCCCACCACATCCCCACAGACATCCGCTTCTGATTGTTGCTGTTTCAGTCTCTTATGCCCCCAGCAGTGCTATTAGTATCATCTTACCACGAGGGGGAGCACTAGTGCAGGTTAATCAGTCTGTGTCAGACTTTACTTAGTAGGCTGAAATTCTAACTAGGTACTACTTTTTGCAGGGCCAAGCCTTATAGACTCAGATCATTAGCACTCTCCAGCCTACCACTCTAGTTCTGCATGCTACCATCATTAGCTGTCGCCCTCCATGACCTGCCACAGTGCCAATGTGGATTGGCAAGGATGGCAATCAGTCAAGGGCCGATGGGCTTGTGGTTGAGGCCTGTTGGATGGCCAGTGTTTCGGTGGCCATCTCATTCTCCACTGAGAGGGCCCAACCCCAAAGGCTGTAGTTAAAGCCTTTGCATGCATATGAGCCTCACCGGATGCACATTAAGGTCAGGCTGATGTATTGTCAGAGGCAGAATGTCAATGGGCTACTCCATCTGTCACAGCAAGAGGTGTGCCTGCCTCCTGGCTCCTTGCAGGTGTAACAGAGGCCTAAAGAAGCTGCTGATGGGAAGCCATTAGCACCTGCTTTGCAGGGGACTGGGGCAGGGAAGAGGACTGGAGGGGTGGTGAGTGCCAGTGTACCGTGTGGTCTTACCATGTAATACTGGTACATTACCTAGTATTGGTCCTCTGGTTCACACCTTCAAAACTTTGCTCAGTCCTGGTAGTGTAGCAAAGAGCATCATGCTACTTAGAGGAACATGTGTAAAGGATTTCACAATACCAACATGAAAGATAAGTAAATGACACAACTTGAAAGAAATCCAACACCAATTTAGAAACATAAAGGATTTTTTGTTATTAATTTAGACACCAAAATGAACTTTGTAGTATACATACAACTGGATTTGTGAATTTTAGAAGCTTTGGAAAATACTGCTGTTCTTGCTGTCAAACGGTTACATTGAAGTCAATGGGGAAAATCAATGTATGCACTCTGTCAATTGCTTGAGAAGTTCCTTGAAACCTACTTGGACTTAAGGGCCTGTGGTACCCTAGTCCAAGAGTCAACAGTCATTTTCTTATTACCTTGCCTAGAAAGTGTGGGTGCAGAGGTGCTTTGGCTGTCCTTGGTGCTGACGGGGTCCGTGGCTGTTAGCAAGTTGCACCACTAGACAAACGAGTACTTAGAGGTGGACACACGCTCTAACCTTTGGACGTGGAGGCCTTTGGGCCACCAGGACCAGGAATCAACAGTTGCAACTTTGCCACCATGTCCAGTGGCTACGTGGCAGAAGTGGCTTCTAGCGGTCAATCAGTGGTCGTGCCAAAGATGCTTTGTTGCACCTCTCCAGGTCACTCTCTTCAGGATGCAGAATCTCAGGAGAGGGGTCATTGCTGACATTGGTCTCTATGCTGGAATCTGCCCTGGAGTCGGTGATATCCGAGTGGCTGTCGGTTTCCAGGTTGGTGACAGACAAGTCCTGGTAGCTGCAAAGGTGGTCCGCTGGCACTTCGACTGTTGGAGGTTGTCCAGAAGGGAGTAGAGGCATGAAACTTGTCAGAGACCTCCCTCTCCCTCTGTGGATGCTGGACACTGAGTTTGTTTGGGCTCACTCACACCGTGCCTGTCGGGTCTCATTTCTTTGACTTCAGGGCGGCGTTAACTCCTGCAAGTTGCAAGGGACTGATACCACTAGTCAGGGGCAGTGGTGTAACGAAACTTGAGAGGGCCCCCTGCACATTACATGGAGGGTCCCTCCTCCAGACTCACACAGGAGCTCTCAGGCCACAGTACTGTGCTGAGGGGGCCTCCTGGAGTTCGGGGCCCCCCCACCATAAGGGCTTTAGGGTCCTTTGTTACGCCAGTGGTTAGGGAAGTCTTTATGGCCTTCTCGGTGTCCACAAGGGTCCCTCTTGCTGGGACCAACAAGTTTTCACCACTGGCACGTCAGTCATGGGTACCACACAAATCATCGCCTGCTCCATCGGCATCAGGCCACGCCCCCTTGTAGTTTTTCTTGCACAGTAGTTTACATTTGGAAGTCAACAATGGAGAGAAATTCAATCATTAGTAACATATGTTCTCCTATTCTGTGTTCTCATACTTCCTTTAATGAAAGCAGTTTCCCACAAATGCTGCAACTACTTGTTCTTATCCAGATGTCCTGTAAATGTTGTTAAACCTTGTCTAGACTCATGTTGCACTATCCTCATTGTGAGGGAAAGATCTGTAATGGGGAAATTTCCTACCACCCAGTGATCTCACACTTCTCCCAATAAAAGCACTATCTGACATGAGTGACTGGGCTGATTTCCCCAGACAGGAACAGATCAAAACATGATTTTGGTGAAGGCAATGCGGTGTCAATCAGGTGTGCACATGGATAAAGTTTTGGCTCATTCCTCTAACATGCATTAAATTAACCCACACACCGTTTCAATTAGGAGACGTGTGGGAACACAAAGTGGTAAGACTTTGTCCATTAGCTGAAAGTGCCTGATTTTTCTATCACATCAATATGTGTAAAAATGGCCTTTTTGACAAATACTTTGATATTTGCAGGGCATTCTCATTAAGAAAATGTGGTACAATCCACATATACCACAACACTCCAGATCCCTGTTGGTATCGAGGGGTTAGAAATGCCCAGGGTTGACAGGGTTCCTTTTGCTCGCCAGCAGACCCAGAGGCCAAATTGCACAGACATTTCCCATTGGAAGTGGGAGAAAACTGGGATTGACACCCTGTCTGAAGTCCAATTTGTCAAAACTATGACGAAAAGAATATGAGAGGAGAGAAAGACGGTTGGAGCTTTAGGGGTTACCAACACAGGAAAGCCCACATCCTATTTTTTTTTAAAGAAATCTATCCCTGGTATCCACTGGACTCTGCCCCCAAAAGTGTTTGGGTACAGATTTAGGGGTCAGGGTAATATGGCCTGATGCGAGGGCAGACTCCCACTCAATTCTTTTTTCTGTTTTTAGAACATAGGGCCAGACGTACTAACATTGTATCTATATCCTAATTGCGATTCTCTACAAATTGCAATTAGGAAATCAGTATTCCTAATATAATGAAACTCTTTTGAGTTTCATTAGCGATTTCTAGTGGGTCACAAATAGACCTACCTCATGCACATTAATGAGGTAGGTCGCAATGTGCGACCCATCAGGAACCCCAGCCATCACAGGGATGGTGGCCTGCTGGGGTCAGCAGACCACCATGTCTGTGTTTACTTTTTAATAAGGCCATCTTTTTTTAAACACAGCCCTTTTCCTTGGGATTTGTTTAAAAAGAAAAAATGAAAAGTTTATTTTTATTTTTTGAGTAGTCAGTGCGACCACTCTCTGCTATTAAAAATGTTTTTTCAAACATTTTCAAATGGCAAGCGTTACCACCAACCTTAGGTTGGTGGTAATGTGCAAATGTTTTGCAACCATAATTCGGTCGCAACACATTAATATGTTCCATTCTGTTTCGGTATTTGGAAAGGACACCCTAAACATGCCCCTTCCAAATACCAAATCGGTATGGATTCGTAATTAAAAAATTTGAGATTAATACATACCAAAATGCATTTTTCCGGTTGCAAACAACCCGATTTGCGACAGGAAAAATATTTGATACATCTGGCCCGTTATCCCTTGAGTGTAAAGAATTGTGATTATATTTACCCATGCCTAAATATTTGCAGGACAATCTGGGTAATAAAATACTTCGAGATTCACGTAAACCATTGTGGATTCCATTTTCTCTCTAGTTTTCAGAAATGTCCTAGTGTGGTAGGTTCTCCGGGGTTCCAGGGGACCCATGTCTATCTAAATACTGCATACTTCGCCATCCTGAAGCATTCCCTGGTGACTAGTGTATGTTTCCTTGTTCAAACCTGTGGAAATCACCTTGTCTGATAATCCCACATTCAGAGGACCTAAGAGATAAGAGTCTTGGGTTGGATAGGTTTCTGTGTTACTTTGGGAAACAACCGTGGTTTAGGGGGAATCACAGTGAACATTTGTTAAATGTGTTGTTCTTTGCATTGTCCCAGCAAGCCAAGCAGGATTAGGGAGGCCTGGCATTCAGTAGCATCTACCTTAGGATGTGCAGATGTTACTAATATATGTTTGTAGGCTGCCTCTGTACACTCTATGGTTGATATCTGTGACCAAAAGACAAGGACGCTGATACTGCATTTCACATACAGTTGGTGTCCAAATTTCCAAAAATGCACAGCACCCGGTTTATGGCCTGTGGGTACACAGAACCCATAGGAAACCTGAACACATCAATCTTCTGAGAGAATATTTTTAAGTAGAAAATTGTTTTATGAGATTTACCAAGTTACAGGTGCCTTACGGCATTTGCTTAACTATTGAGTGTTTTTGCTTAATGTAGAAGTATTTTTCCCCTCCTTCTTTAGCTGAAGTGCTTAATTCCTCCATTTCCACAGTAAACAATACCATCATTTTTGATAAGTGGCCTTCTTGGAGATTTGGGGAAGGTGTTGATGGACAGCAAGGAAGCACACCTCAGTAACAAGGCTGGCTGTTCCATAGAGAACATCAGGATGCATTATTCCATTTAAAAATGCTATCTTTTGCTTGGAGGCACTAGAAACATTATTCAGGAACTCTTTGGAATATTTATTAATAGTCCAATTCAGAGGTGAATTCAGATTTCCAGCTAATATTAACCCCTTCGCTGCCAGGCCTTTTCCCCATCAGGTGTCAAGCCTTTTTTTGGCTATTTGGGGCAGTTCGCACTTAGGCCCTCATAACTTTTTGTCCACATAAGCTACCCATGCCTAATTTGCGTCCTTTTTTCCAACATCATAGGGATTCTAGAGGTACCCAGACTTTGTGGGTTCCCCTGAAGGAGACCAAGAAATTAGCCAACATACGGCAAAAAGTTTTTTTTTTTCAAAACATTTGGAAAAAAGGGCTGCAGTGTTTTTTTCCCTGAAAATAGCATCAACAAAAGATTTGCGGTGCTAAAATCACCATCTCCCCAGCTTTCAGGAACAGGAAGACTTGAATCAGAAAACCCAATTTTTCAACACAATTTTGGCATTTTATTGCGACATACCCCATTTTTACTATTTTTTGGCCCGTATTTATACTCCGTTTGCGCCGAATTTGCGTCGTTTTTTTCGACGCAAATTCGGCGCAAAACGAACGCCATATTTATACTTTGGCGTTAGACGCGTCTAGCGCCAAAGTATGGGCAAATAGCGTCATTTTTTTGCGTGAACGCCTTCCTTGCGTTAATGAGATGCAAGGAAGGCGTTCCCGTCTAAAAAAATGACGGCGACGCAAATGCGTCGTATTTATACTCCCGGGCAAAAATCACGCCCGGGAGGTGGCGGGTCAAAAAACCCCGCATTTGCGCCACTATTTAACGCCTGGGTCAGGGTAGGCGTTAAGGGGCCTGTGGGCTCAAAATGAACCCACAGGTGCCCTCCCCTGCCCCCAGGGACCCCCCCTGCCACCCCTGCCCACCCCAGGAGGACACCCAAGGATGGAGGGACCCACCCCAGGGACATTCAGGTAAGTTCAGGTAAGTATAATTTTGTATATTTTTTAATTTTTTTTGGGTGGCATAGGGGGGCCTTATTTGTGCCCCCCTACATGCCACTATGCCCAATGACCATGCCCAGGGGACACAAGTCCCCTGGGCATGGCCATTGGGCAAGGGGGCATGACTCCTGTCTTTACTAAGACAGGAGTCATGAAATGGCGTCTGGGCGTCGTAAAAAAATGGCGCAAATCGGGTTGAGGCGATTCTTTTGCCTCAACCTGACTTGCCCCATTTTAAGACGCCCTAACGTCATTTTTTCCCAACGCCGGCGCTGCCTGGTCTACGTGGTTTTTTTCCACGCACACCAGGCAGCGCCGGTCTGCTTGCGCCGGCTAACGCCATTCCATAAATACGGCGCCCGCATGGCGCTTCAGAATGGCGTTAGACGGCGCTAAATTTTTTTGACGCTAAACTGCGTTAGCGCAGTTTACCGTCAAAAAGTATAAATATGGGCCTTTTTGCTTGCAGCCTCCTTCCACTTAGTGACAGAAATGGGTGTGAAACCAATGCTAGATCCCAGAAGGCTAAACATTTTTGAAAAGTAGACAACATTCTGAATTCAGCAAGGGGTAATTTGTGTAGATCCTACAAGGGGTTCCTACAGAAAATAACAGCTGAAATAAATAAATATTGAAATTGAGATGAAAAAAACAGCAATTTTTCTCCACATTTTACTCTGTAACTTTTTCCTGCAATGTCAGATTTTTTAAAGCAATATACCATTACGTCTGCTGGACTCCTATGGTTGCGGGGATATATAGGGCTTGTAGGTTCATCAAGAACCCCAGGTACCCAGAGCCAATAAATGAGCTGCACCTTGCAATGGGTTTTCATTCTATACCGAGTATACAGCAATTCATTTGCTGAAATAAAGAGTGGAAAAAAGGTATCAAGAAAACCTTTGTATTTCCAAAATGGGCACAAGGTAAGGTGATGAGAAGCAGTGGTTATTTACACATCTCTGAATTCTGGGGTGCCCATACTAGCATGTGAATTACAGGGCATTTCTCAAATTGACGTCTTTTTTACACACTGTCTTACATTTGGAAAGAAAAAATGTAGAGAAAGACAAGGGGCAATAACACTTGTTTTGCTATTCTGTGTTCCCCCAAGTCTCCAGATAAAAATGGTACCTCACTTGTGTGGGTAGGCCTAATGCTCGCGGCAGGAAACGCAATATGGATACATCACATTTTTACATTGAAATCTGACATGTTTTTTGCAAAGTGCCTAGCTGTAGATTTTGACCTCTAGCTCAGCTTTCACCCAGGGAAACCTACCATACCTGCACATTTTTAAAAACTAAACACCTGAGGGAATCCAAGATGGGGTGACTTGTGGGGCTCTGGCCAGGTTCTGTTACCCAGAATCCTTTGCAAACCTCAAAATCAGGCCCAAAAACACAGTTTTTCCTTTAATTTCCGTGACAGAAAGTTCTGGAATCTTAGAGGAGCCACAAATTTCCTTCCACCGAGCATTCCCCCAAGTCTCCTGATAAAAATGGTACCTCACTTGTGTGGGTAGGCCTAGCACGTGTGATAGGAAATGCCCCAAAACACAATGTGGACACATCACATTTTCCCAAAGAAAACAGAGCTGTTTTGTGCAAGGTGCTTAGCTGTGGATTTTGGCCTCTAGCTCAGCCGGCACCTAGGGAAACCTAGCAAACCTGCGCATTTATGAAAACTAGACACCTAGGGGAATCCAAGCTGGGGTGACTTGTGCGGCTCTGACCAGGTTCTGTTACCCAGAATTCTTTGCAAACCTCAAAATGTGACCAAAAAACACTTTTTCCTTTCATTTCGGTGACAGAAAGTTCTGGAATCTGAGAGGAGCCACAAATGTCCTTCCACTTAGCGTTCCCCCAAGTCTCCCAATAAAAATGGTACCTCACTTGTGTGGTTAGGCTGAGTGCTCTCGAAAGGAAATGCCCCAAAACAATATCTGGACACATCAAAATTATCAAATACAAAACAACCTGTTTTGTGGGGGGGGGGGAACCTGCGTTTTTGGTCCTGGGTTCAGCAGCCATCAAGAGAAACCTATTAAACCCAGACATTTCTGATAACTAGACACCCAAGGGAGTCCAGGGAGGTGTGACTTGCGTGGATCCCTCAATGATTTCTTATCCAGAATCTTATCCTCAGCAAACCTCAAATTTACTCACAAAATCACTTTTCTCCCACATTTCTGTGTAGGATCACAGCACTGGGACAAATTTCCTACCACCCAACCTTCCCCTCAGTCTCCCGGTAAAAATGATACCTCACTTGTGTAGGTAGGCCAAGTGCCTGTGACAGAGAAGAGCCAAAAACATGTTGAAATTGAGGGGGAACCAAAGCGGGTCTAAAAGGGCAGTTTGAAAAAAAAAAAAAACTTTTGGGCTGACAAGTGCAGCAGAATGTTTATTGGAATAGATGAGACAATGTTGGGTGGTAGGAATTTTGTGGATTCTTGCAGATTCTGGAAGGTTCCATCACAAAAATGTGGGAAAAATGTGTGATTTCCAGCAAAGTTGGAGGTTTGTAGGGCATTGTGGGTAAGAAAATGGTGTGGGGTGCATGTGGACCTCACCACCCTGGAATCATCCAGATGTTTAGTTTTCAGATGTGTCTGGGTCTTGTGGATTTTTCTACATGCAGCGTCCCAAAGTAAAAAAAGTGTAGCCCTCACCACTCCAAGTGGGCGATTTTGAGAATTGCCAAGCTCTCATTGCCCAAATGTAAAACAAAAACCCAAAATAATCAAACGTATTCTTGCTTGCCGTGGGATAAGATGTTTTAGTGTGCAGGGGAAGACTGTTACACCTTCAGTTGGGGTGGGGGCATAACCAAGCCCATACTGGTTTGTAGCCACCACCCCACTATTTTTTTTTTTTTAATTCAATGCCATCCAGTAGACTTTCTGCCCATACGGGGTGTGGATCGGGGGTAATTGCCCCATCTGCCCACTGGTGGGCAGAACAACTTTGGCCCCATTTATTTAGGGTGGGGTAAGGCCATACCCCCACCCTCTTATTTTGAAAAAAAAATCTTCCCTGGTCTCTGGTGGGCTTTCTGCCCCCCAGGGGGGACGATGGGCGTCCCAAAAATAGGCCATATGAGCAACAGTAATATGCCCCCATGGGGAGCGATCCTTGCCCAAGGGGTAGCCCCCCCCAAACAAAATACACACACACCAATCCCTGGGGTCTAGTGGTTTCTGCCCCCCCCCGGAGGCAGATCGGCCTAATTATATTAGGCCAATCTGCCTCCAGAGGGGGCAGAAAAGGCCTAAAAATATTCCCCCCCCCCCCCGGGGAGTCGCCCTTGCCCAAAGGGCCTCTCCCCTTATGTGCTAGTATAAAAAAAAGATTCCCTGGTGCCTAGTGGCTTCTGCCCCCTCTGGGAGAAGATCGGCCTAATATAATTAGTTCGATCAACCCCCAGAGGGGGCAGAAATGTCCTAAAAATTATTTGGCCCTCGGGGGAGCGACCCTTGCCTAAGGGGTCGTGCCCCACATATAAAAATAAATAAATAAACAAAACATTTTTTTTATCCCTGGTGTCTAGGAGTTTTATGCCCCCCTGGGGCAGATCGGCCTAATTATATTAGACCAATCTGCCCCCATGGGAGGGCAGGAATGGCCTAAAAATATTTTGCCCACCTGGGGAGTGGCCCTTGCCCAAGGGGCCACTCCCCTTATGCGTAAGGATAATAAAAAAAAACTCCCTGGTGTCTAGTGGTATGGCCTAAAAACAATTTGGCCACACAGAGAGCGGCCCTTGACTAAGGGGTCACTCCCCACACATAAATGAAAAAAATAACAACTATCCCTGATGTCTAGGGGTTTTCTGCCACACCCCCGGGGGCAGATTGGCCTAATTATATTAACCTGATCTGCCCCCGGGCGGCAAAAATGGCCTAAAAATTATTTGGCCCCCTAAGGAGCGGCCCTTGTGCAAGGGGCCACTCCCCTTATTCGTAAGTTTAATTTAAAAAAATCCCTGGTGTCTAGGGGTTTCTACCCCCCGGGGACGATCAGCCTAATTATATGGGGCAGAAATGGCCTAAAAACTATTTGGCACCCCAGGGAGCGACCATTGCCGAAGGGGTCGCTCCCTACACATAAAATAAAATAAAAATGATCCCTGGTGTCGAGGGGTTTTCTGCCCCCCCCCCGGGGGCTATTAGGCCGATCTGACCCCAGGGGGTGCAGAAATGGCCTAAAAATTATTTGACCCCCGGTGGGGGCAGCCCTTGCCTAAGGGGCTGCTCACCTCATGTCCGTTTCACCTAAAAAAAAAATCCCTAGTGTCTAGTGGGCATTTCTGCTGCCCGATCGCATCGTGATGGGCCTCTGAAATGCTTTCAGAGACATGGAAGGAAAGGAAAGGCCTTTCCTTTCATGTCTCTGCTGGCCCCCTCCTCCCGACCGGAAGAGAAATGCTGAGCATTTCTCTAACGCAATCCAGCGCGATGGGAGGTGACCTTTGGTGAGGTCAGCACGCTCTCACGTGCTGACGTCCTCAGACTTCACTTTGGGGGTCAGTGAGGTCAGGGGGGTCAGGGATGGAAGGGGAAGCTATTCCCCTTCCAGCCCTGGCCTGGGGGTGGGTGGAGGGGCAGCCCTCAAGGGGTTAAGGAAAAGGTATGTTTAGAAAATTATCTTTTCCCTGCCCAAACCTGTAGGAGGCTAATTTGCATTAGCCGCCAGCTGCAGCCCCTTGAGTGCTCAGGCCCTGAAAGGGGAGTGAGTCCTTTTCTCCGAAGTGCTGTTACTGAGACCCTTTTTAGCACCATTTTTAATTAAAGCTTTAAAAATTCATATTTCCTATTCCCCTTAATGGGTTTTTATTGCAATGTTTTAAGTTGAAATACATTTCCCTTTCCAAATTGGCACCAAAAATTACTTTTTGGATTTTTATTTTTTCCTAAATTCATTATTGCACTCATTTTTTCGGAACATGGAGGTAGATATGTCTAACCTGGACACCCTTAGCATGGCAAGCTGAGGAGCACATACAGTCAACAAGGGCTGAAGCCGAGCAAGCAGTCCCGGAAGGATGATTACCATATTGCTTTCAGAGCCTGGGAGGGAGTCCATCGGCTGCAAGCCACCTTAGAGATGAATGAGGATGGTGCTGAGGAGGGAAATGAGGATGACTTTAAAGTAGTCAGAGTGTCAAGGAGAGGGGTTCTCCCTAAGGAGTGTCACCACCTGTGTTGGTGTGGCAGTGAGCATTGTGTGTCTTCTCATAGTTTGTCCTCATCAGAGCTAGGGGACAAGCAACCTAATAGGGCCTTGAAACTTCAGTTGTCTACCCTTGCATTCAATAGAAAAAGCTGGCCTTGGCTACTGAGTAGAAGACAGCAGCTGCAGCTGCAACCCTTGTACTGGAGGAAAAAAAGTTGACCTTGGAAAAGAAAAGGGCCAGCCACAAGATGGATTTGATGTCCCAAAGTGCCTCTGTGTCCAGGGATGATGGTGGCAATGATGCAGAAGCGCCTAGGAGTGGTAAAAAGAGGTCATATCTCAAAAGACCTATTTTTAATTATGTGGTGGGAGATTACATTGATAAATGGCTTGCAGTATATCAAGTGACCCAGAGTCCCAGATGAGAACCAGGTAGTTAGTCTGTGGACACAGAGGCCCATTATTGGCAGGGATACACTATTGGGGCTTGGTAAAACAGTCCTGGTTACATATGCCCCCCATGAAAGAGGCTCTCCCACACACATTTGATATGATCTAAGATAAGTATTGTCTGAAGTTCAGAGGCAGCCAGAAACAGACACACCAGTGTTGGGAGGATTTTGTGGACCAGC
The DNA here is from genome assembly GCF_031143425.1 of Pleurodeles waltl. Lineage (NCBI taxonomy): Eukaryota > Metazoa > Chordata > Amphibia > Caudata > Salamandridae > Pleurodeles > Pleurodeles waltl. Next base: position 733,803,496 of record NC_090446.1, read on the forward strand.
CCAGTAAGGCACTGGATAGTTGTGTGAAAGGCAGTAAGGTAAAGGATTAATATATTAGGCACTATAGCTTGATTAAATGGGACCACATCTTGAGTAATTGCTTGCAGAGTTATGCCAGCACCTGGCCGATTTCAAGCTCACTGTGCCCAGAGAGCTTGGGGAAGAAGTGGATCTCTGCCTCAACACCAGAGTGTCAAAAAAGGTACCTGCTGGGTACCACAAGAAACATGTTTTATGTCCCCACCAGCATAAAGAAGGAAGAAACAAGGATAATACTAGGTAGTTCTCCATAGTGCCCCAAACGAGTTTTAAAGTTTAAAGGGAGAGATTCCCATATTTCTTCTGGAAAAAAAGAAGGGAGGTTTTGGTGGGAAAAAGACAATGATGCCAAATCTCCAAGCCAGCTGCTGTGACTGTCTATAGATTGGACTTAAGAAAGTAAAACCCCAAGAAGCCCTCCAGAGGTGAGCAGACCCGAGGATCACCAGTGTAGTACTGTGGGAGGAAGCCGTCCCAATTAGCATTGGCGATGGACAGAGTTTACCCTAGTGTCTCCTGGTGAAAAAGAGAGAGCGGCCAGGGCCCATAAGCCTGAGAGTATTAAAAAGTATAGGCAGTGGTCTACCATCAATGGGAGGAGGGTGAAGACTCTGCAAGACATAGGAGCCAGCATGACTACTGTCAAGTGTCTGCTTGTTACTGCAGAGCAAACCATTTCAAATGTATTCTACTATGCAGTGAATGTTGACAACCAGGTCAAACACCATCCTGTGATGATAGTTTCCGTGGAGTGGCATGAGGTCTCTGATTCTGTTAAAGTAGCTGTGAGTTGTTGTAACGTGAATCACAGTCACTTTGTTCATGAGCCAGCACGTCTCTTGGATTCCACAGCGCATGAGGAAACATAGAATGTTGTGGGTTGAGGATTCGGGGTTTTGACAGTTAAGGAGAAGATGCATACTGGATCCAGAGGTATTACGTGTCTGGGGCTGTAAATAAAGAACCTAATTTAAGCTGTCCTGACTCGATTACTACAGAAATTGGCGACGACCTGGCACAGCCCTGGACATGCTGAGCTGTCAGTGGGGATTCATTCACCAGCTGTGAGGAAATGACAGAGATTCGTTCACCAGCTGTGAGGAGACGACAGAGGGTTATGTAAGACTTGTCATGTCATGATTAATTGTTCAAAAGTGATGTGCGTTGGCCTATGTTGATACCGCATTACGCTTTGAAATACAAGGTGCGCACATTCCTATGATCAAGGAATCAGTGTGGAGATGGGCTGTTAATGACAGACTTATTCACTAATGCGCACAGCTGCTGATATTATACATTTATGCGGATCAATTAATTGGAACCAATAATTTTGTGAGCACAGAACAACAAATTGTTTCATGGTACTGTGATCATTCAAGGAACACTGCTACATTGTTAATACGCGTGCGCCATCTACTGGCACAAATCAATATGTGCTCACACATGCTTTGAATAAATTACAGGCCAACGATCCTACAGTGAATGCTTCTATATATTTCACATCCAATTTTGTACTTTTGAAGACGTCAAACACAATTTTGGGATTAAGTAAGCTGCAGGAAGTACATTATATTTAACCTTTTGTTCTCAAGCTTCTCACCAAACGTGTGCATTAAATACATTAAATTTAACTCATCCACAACCATTTTTACCTGCAAATGGTGAACCCACTATGCATTGGAAGGAATGGAAAGAATACTTTTGCAATTATATTGACATTTTTGAAGAAGAAGATTTCTCTCCTGAGAAAAAGAAGAAGGTATTACTATATTGCTTAGGTCCAGGAGGGCTTAAGACGTACAACCAAGTAGAAAAGAAACCACGAGAGGGTGGAGATGTATTTATGCATGCATTAGAAGGCCTTGATTCACATTTTTCACCTATCGTGTGTGTTGCTGTGGATAGGTACAAGTTTTTCCAGAGAAAGCAGGGTAAATCTGAAAGCGTTGATGACTATGTGGCACCACTTCGTAATCTAGCATTAACATGTCGTTTTGGATCTCTGCATGAAGAACTAATTCGTGACCAAATCATTATGCATGCAAGCAATCCAAATATTCAGGAGAAATTGTGGGTCAACGGTGAAGCACCCTTAAAGGAGGTAATAGCTCTGGTAAAGAAAGCGGAACTCACAGGAAGATGTGCCAAAGCAGTTATGGATGAAAAACAGGAAGTAAAAGAAGTTAGCAAAATTTCAAGTACAAAATACAGGAAAGTGGATGAAGATAAGAAAGGTCTACAAGAAGGCATGAACACCAGACGTAAAGTTATTGGAGATTTTAAAACTATAAATGTGGGTCAAAAAAGGTGTTACAGGTGTGGGAGCACTGACCATTTAGCATTCTTTAAGAAATGTCCTGCAAGAAATCAAAAGTGTTCCCATTGTAATGTGGTAGGTCACTATGCAAAGGTTTGCAGAAGGAAAAACAGCAACAACAAAATGAACGTTAAATGTGTTAGGGAGGACAGTGACTCCGATTCTGATGATTATGAGAACACCAATGTACACCATGTTTTTTGCATTGAATATGACATCTTAGATGTAGAGCAAGTTAAGAGGAGGAAACCTATGTGTGAATTGAATGTTGGGGGGGTGATGATTAATGTAATTGCAGATTCTGGAGCACCCTTTACCATAGTGAATGAGGATGTGTGGAAAAATAAAATTGCGGGAGAATTAGGCACACATCTTAACAAATCTGATGTAGTAGCCAAGAGTTATACAGGAAACAGAATTGAATTTTTGGGTTTACGTGAACTATAATTTCAAATCAAGGATAGAAAGGTCAATTGCAAATTGTACGTATCTAAAAAGGGACCGTCAGTCTTAGGTTGGGCTGACCAGGGTGAACTAGGAATAATATTAGATCCTAACAACCCTGAACCAGTGTTGTTGGCTCAGAGTAATATCAATATAAAGAAAGAAGAATGGTTTGAGGCATATCCGGAAGTATTTTCTGGGAAGATAAGGATGCTTAATGATTTTGTACACAAAATAGAATTAAAGCCTTCAGCGATTCCGTGTGTTCATAAAGTCAGGCACATACCTTTGTCCATTAAAGAGGAGGTTCGCCAAGAATTGGCGAAACTGGAGGAGGATGGCATTATTGAGCAAGTTGAATCAGCTGAATGGGTGTCTCCGTTAGTGGTAGTTAGGCGAGCCAATGGGAAGGTAAGATTGTGTGTGGACCTTAGAGAATTAAATAAAAACATTCTAGTTGATCAGTATCCATTACCCCGTATTAATGAAATGTTTGCTGCAACAAAAGATGTGGACTGGTTTTTAACTATTGATTTAAAATCCGATTATCATCAGGTGCCCTTACACCAGGATAGTAAAAAATACACAACTTTCATAACACCTTTTGGATGTTATCGATTTACCAGGGTACCTTTTGGTTTGGCATCAGCTGCTGCAATGTTCCAGAGGATTATGAGTAACCTCTTTAGTGGAATCGATGAAGTGATGTTTTTTTCAAGATGATATCCTGATTATGGGGAAAAATAAGGAGGAGCATGACAACAAGTTGAAACTAGTTTTGGAAACTATTAAGGAAAAGGGGTTAACAATAGAATATAGTAAGTGCAAATTTGCTCAACATGAAGTGGAATACTTGTGTCATAGTATCAGCAAACATGGCATTAAACCTAAACAAGCTCTGGTGAAAGCCATCAAAGATGCTCCATGTCCAACTGGGAAAGATGATGTAAGAGCTTTTCTGGGCTTAATCGAATTTTATTCTAAGTTCATTATGGACTTTAAAAAAAAAACCTACCATATACGACAACTACTTAAAAACAAAGCAAAATTTATTTGGTCGAAAGATTGTCAAAATACATTTCAAAATTTGAAAAAGGATATTTGTAATGCACCGTTTCTAAAAGGGTTTGATCCAAAATGCAAGACCATTGTTACAACTGATGCAAGCAATAAAGGGTTGGGTGCGGTATTGACCCAGTGTGACGATGGGAACAAAGAATGGGTTGTTGCCTTTGCATCACTCTCGTTGACTCCAGCTGAAGAAAAATATTTGGTTATAGAACAGGAAACACTGGCTTGTGTTTGGGCGTTGAATCATTTTCGACAATTTGTGTGGGGACTCCATGTATTGTTAAGATCGGATCATAAACCTTTGACAAAAGTGTTAACAACTGCAGGCTTGCTAAATGCCTCCCCAAGATTGAGCAGAATGTCAGTAAAATTGTTAGACTTTTCTTATGATGTTCAGTATTGGCTTGGGGTCAAAAACAGAGTCGCAGACTTTTTAAGTAGAATGTCATTACCTGTAAGTGATACAGATGAAGTGTTGGATGATGAAAGCTACGTGGCTGGATTATTTGATGATGGAATGGAAGGCATTGACATTACGGAATGGAAAAAGGGCTGGAATAAGGATGAAAAATTAAAAGAGATAGCATGTTACATAAACAAGGGTTGGCCTAACAAAAAAGAACTAGGGACAGTGAAAACACTTTCTGGGAAATAAGAAATGAACTTAGTTTAGAGAATGACATAATGTTCAGATGTGGGAGAGCAGTACCTCCAGTATCTCTTAGGAGGAAAATACTAGATTTATGTCATGAAGGGCATCTTGGAATATAAAAAACTAAACAAAGAGTCAAAAACAAGTATTGGTGGCCGGGTATTGATACACAAATTGAAAGGAAAATACGAGACTGTATGGAGTGTAATAAGTCTGATAAATGCCAGAAAACATTTAAACCACCTCTATCACCCATTATATGCCCTGAGATGTCCTGGGAGAAAATTGGTTTGGATGTAGTAGGTCCGGTGGAAGGTAATGAGGGTGAATATAAATACATTCTGGTTGCAGTAAACCATTTTTCAAAATGGCCAGAGATTGAAATTGTGCATAAGGCAGAATGTGTAAGGATCATTTCATTTTTAGATGGAATTTTTATGAGAGAAGGTCTACCTAAGATATTAATTACTGACAATGGACCTCAATTTATTGCTGAGAAATTCAAGACATTTTTTAAAAGGAATGGTATCGTTCGCAAAACAACCTCTTTGTACCATCCAGAGGGAAATGGTTTAGTGGAACGCTTCAACAGGGTCATCAAAGGTAGCATCCAATTGGCTAAAAGCAATGGTTTGAAATGAGAAAGTGAATTGTATAAGTTAATTTGGGCTTATAGAATTACTCCTAGTAGTGTCACTGAAGAAAGCCCATTCTCTTTGATGAGGGGTCGTGAAGCTATTGGCAAAGATCTTGGTTGGTTATCTTCAGTAAAAAAGGCTGAGTGGTCACCAGAGATAGTGAGACAGAAAGTTTATTTGGCCCAGCAAGCATATAAGGAATGGTATGACAAGAAAATCGGAACCAGCGAATCTAATGTGAAATGGGGAGATTGGGTTAGAGTTAGGAAAGAAAGGAAAGTTCAGAAAGGAGAAAGGAGATTTTCTGAGCCTCACAGAGTGTGGGAAGTGTTCCGTAACTCAGTTAAGTTAAGCGATGGGAAAGTGTGGCATTTGGGCAGAATCGCAAAGTGTAGGAATGACATACAAGCTGAGAGAGAGACAGTCAAGAATTATGATTGGTTAGAAACTGATGTTGAAGTGGATAAGGAAGTGCCTAATTCAGATGCACAAACTGATAAGAGGGATCAGACTTCATTTCAGGACGATGAAACTTCTGGTGCTCAAAACTTGCAGAATAATACAAACAAGAACAGCCAAACCAAATACTGGAAGATTTGGTAGAATCATTTCCAAACCAAAAAGGTTTGATGATTTTGTTTGTGTTCATACTACTTAACACCACACAGGTTAGATGAGTTGTTAGTCTGAAGAGTTAGTGGTCCTTCATACATTCTGTTGTGTTTATAAAAATGTATTTGTTTGTTAGTTCATGTATGTAATAAGATATCAGTTATTAGGTGTATGTTTATTTCAATTTAATGTAAAAGAGGAAGATGTGTTGTAACGTGAATCACAGTCACGTTGTTCACGAGCCAGCATGTCCCTTAGATTCCACAGCGCATGAGGAAACATAGAATGTTGTGGGTTGAGGATTCGGGGTTTTGACAGTTAAGGAGAAGATGCATACTGGATCCAGAGGTATTACGTGTCTGGGGCTGTAAATAAAGAACCTAATTTAAGCTGTCCTGACTCGATTACTACATGAGTCCAGCCATGCCTGTGGACTGTCTACTCTGGAACAACCTGAAGGATACTATCTGGAAGAAGGTAGCCGTCTGGGCCCATGCTGACATTTTGGGATTGCCTGAGTCCGCACTAATGACTACGGAGTCAAGGGCAACTTATCAAGTGTGTCAAAAGGACCAGCTGCCTGGAACAGGGGCCCAGATACCTACCAAGAAGAGAAGGAGCAGAGGCATGGGAAACCAGTCCTGTTTGAAATTACCATCTTTTGTGTGGTATTCCCCAAGGGTGCCTTGATAGGTTTTGCTAGCTGTAAAATGTTGTGCACTTTACCCACTTTACTTTACCCATGCTAGCCCGGGGTAAAGTGCTTATGCTCCTCCTTTCAACATGATAAAATTGGGGTAGCCATAATTGGCCTATTAAATTACTGATAAGTCCTTACTATATTGTGCCCAAAGTGTGCCCTGGGCCTGTAAGTTAAACGTCACTAGTGGGCTACAGCACCCATTGTACCACTGTCTGCAGTGAGAATACAAACATCACAATAGGCCTGCCAGGTGTAGTACTACTGTGCAGAGGCGCAGAGAGAGTGCCCTACTCTCAAGGGTCTTCGGTAAGAAGGTTGAAGCCCAGAAGGATGGAGACACCTTTGGTGGTCATAACATATACTGGAAAGATGACCTCTTTTAACGTGAGCCTAATGCCATCAGGCCTCCCTACTGGAGTTGTCTCATGACAACTCCAGTAGGGAGGCAGGTCAAACCTTTGACCGCCTGGTCATAACTTCTATTGGCCCCAGATGAGTATCAAGGTAGAGGCATTCTGTCAGTCCTGTGTGCCTTGTCAGGCCAGTGGCAATTCTGGAGGGCAGCGCAAGGCTGCTCTTCAGAATGTCCCTGTATTAGGGACCCCCTTTGAGAGGGTAGGGTTGGAAATTGTTGCCCCCTTGACCCAGAGACAGCCCTAGGGAACAGGTTTATCCTAGTTTCTGCAGAATATGCCAAGCAGTACCCTGAGGCCATGCCACTAATGGGAATATTTACTTCAGTGGAGTTTGCCAAGGAGGTAGCATAGGACTGGGAGACAAACTTTGTGTCAGGATACATTAAGTCCATATGAGGTTACCTTCACGTTCTCCACACCCTCTTGTGCCCAGAGCAATGGGCTTTTTGAAAGGTTCAACAAGACCCTCAAAGACATGATTATGGGCCTATGTGAGTTCTTAACACTTAAGTGGGACCTTTTAATCCTATGCCCACAGTTTGCTTACAGGGAAGTCCTAAAGAACTGAGTGGGCTTTAGCCCCTTTGAGCTTCTGTTTAGTCTCCCTTTGAGAAGCCCTTTCAGTCTTGTAAAGGAGGGGTGCGAGAAAGCCCCCAGGAAACCTTTACAAGATGTGGCAGACTATGTTAGCCCTAACATCCAAGATGGTTCAGTACATAAAAGAGGCCAACATTAATTTGGAGGCAATCTGAAAAAGATTAAGCAGTGGTATGACCAGAAGGCCTCTTTGGTAGAATACTAATCTGGTCAAAAAGTATGGGAGCCTGGGGCCCTCCAGGACCAGTGGACAGGGCCCCATGAAGTCAAGGAGAAGAAGAGTGAGGTCACCTACCTAGTGGACCTGCAGTCTCCTAGAAACACTTTGAGGGTACTTAATTTAAATAGACTCAGTCTGCTTTTTGAGAGGTTTGAGATAGCCATGCCCTTAGTGAGAGATGGTGGAAAAGCGGAGGACAGCAAACCCCTCCCAGATCCCCTATCATTCAAGGAGCAAGATGGCTTAGTGGAGGAAACAGTCTTCTCCCGCACACTGACAGAAAAGCAATAGAGGGAATGCCATCAGTAGCTGGGACCACAGGGCTCACCAACTGGTATACCCATGCCCCAGTATTCCTGTTAAGAATAAAATCTACAGACTATTAGACAAGGGGACACTAACATCAAAGATGAGAGATCTTTGATGCTGAGCCTGGGGCTGATTGAGCCCTCCAGTAGTTCCTGGGCCAGCCACATGGTCTTGGTACCAAAGGTTGCCCTTCTGGGTGGAATCCCAGAACTGCAGTTCTACAGGTGACTAAGTTCAGTCATCAAGACTGAGGAACATCCAATTACCTGAGCTAATGAGCTTATTGATAGGTTAGAGGCTGCTCAGATCCTCAGACTTTTTGACTTGACAACAGGGCTACTAGCAGATTGCCATGACTGAAAGAGCAAGGGATATGTCAGCATTTTATACTCCAGAGGAATATTTCCAATTCAAGGAGATGCCCCTTGGACTAAAGAATGCCCCCGACACCTTACAGAGCTTGGTCAACCAGGTCCTCGCAGTGGTGGGGGATTTCACTTCTTCCTACATGGACAACATTACAGTCTTCAATTCTAGTTTGGAAGAACACCTGGTCCACTTTCAGGATGTGTTTCAGGCCTGACGATCAAGAGAAAGAAATGACAGATAGGGCTGGGGTGTAGGGACGCCACAAATTTGGGGTGACATGTACAGCCTCTCCGATGTGAATTCTAGACCATCTTGGCCTGGGTGTCCTCCAAGACCCGGATCCATGTGAGAGACTTTTTAGGCTTTTCAGACTACTACCGTTGGTTTATGAAGGGGTGTGGGAGCATTGCAATTGTAATTGGATTTATATAGAACTTAGTAACCTGAAGAGGCATTCAAGTGCTTTACAGCAAGTCACACGCTAATCAGGAACCCAAGGTTAGTGATTATTATTGGTAATTTTGATTAGTCATGTGCGCTAAAGAATAAATTGCATGCATTTACTCCAGTCACTTTGTAATATATTAATACCAGGTAGGTGTGATCATTAGAGGGGGCTATGTGGTTTCAGGTGAATGGTTCATAAAATAGATAGGCTAGGGCAGATCAGGAAATGTTAGATTACAGGGATAATGATTTGAAGAGGAGAGGTTGTGTTATATGAAATCAGGTATCAGCCAAGTGCAGAATTACAATATGAAGGATTGAGGAAGGCAGGCATGAGACTGAGAGGAAGCTGTACTCAGAAATAGGTCTGCAGAGGATGGAAGGAAGAAGGGAGTCACTCTGAAGAAAGAAAGTACGTCAAGTTGGTGCACTGGTGTGAACGGTTGACTACCTACTTTCATACTAAACTTTTGACCATCCAAGCCAGTCTTTCCCCAGTCTTCTGTCTGAGATAGATCCACTGGAAATTATGCAGGTCAGTTTGGTCCCCCTTATTATGGTGACTTTCACCAGTTTCAAACCTATTTCTCTAGAGAGATCTTTGACAGCCTCGAGTAATCTTAAATCAGGATCTCTATCTGATGCATGCCTGCCTAACCTCTTAGCCTGAGGGGCCTCCATCATTAACTCGTTGGCCAAAGGGGTACTTAAGGCACCATCGTTAAGAACAGCCACAGTACCTTATTCTTGGATACAAGCGAAAATCCTGCCTCTGGTGAAAAGTCAGCTGCAGATCCTGATATCCTGTCCAACTTCAGGCCTATCTCCTTGCTGCTGCCACTATCTAAGATACCAGAGAAGCATGTGAATCAGCAGCTCTCTGTATATCTGAAATCCAACAAGCTGCCTTATCCTAGCCAGTCCGGCTTTAGAACCCACTTTAGTACTGAGACAGCGAGTTTTCTGAATACATGAAAGGCATTTTAGATACCAGGAGAAAGGCAGTGCTGATCATTCTAGATCTATCAGCAGCTTTTTATACGACCCCCCCACTCCAAATGTCTGACGCGCCATCTGTCTATTGGCATAGGAGGTCAGGCCTTGGACTGGTTCGCCTATTTTTTGGCAGGCAGACGTCAACAGGTTTGGATTCCTCCCTTTTCTTCAAAACCATGGAGTTGTTTGTGGGAGTCCCTTAGGGCTCTGCTCTAAGCCCAAGATGATTTAATATTTATCTCACTCCTCTTGCCCAGACAGCAGACGCCATGGGGCAAAAGTTATTTCTTATGCTGAAGATACCTGACTACTGTTCTATTGTGGCAAAGGTGAAGAGATCTCAGGTTGGCACATGTCTGACTGCAGTTTTTCATTGGAGGGCCATACACCAACTCAAGAACAATAATGATAAAACAGAAATTCTTCTTTTTGGCAATACCTCCCCAGCAATCTGGCACACTTTCTGGCCTGAAGATGCTCCCCTTCCAGGCCCACAGGGAGGCATAGTCAAAAATTAGGGGTCATATTTTATGATAGTCTATCTTTTAAGCCTCAGATAACATCAGGGGTTGGCTCTTGTTTTGGCATTCTGCACTCCCTAAAACGTTTCTACATTATTTGTCCTTTACAGCAAAAAAGAATGAATTTCCAGGCCTTGATAACCTTGAGGTTGAACTTTGGTAATGCCCTTTATTTGGGACTACTGGAATACCTGCTGGATAAGGTACAAGGGGTTCAAAATGGGTCAGCTTGTCTTCTTCTGAACCTGCCAGCTAGAGCACGGATGTCCCCTCATCTACGCGCTCTCCACTGGCTTCCAATCAGAAAAAGAATCTTGTTCAAGGCACTAGTCTTAGTCCACAGGGATCTCTATCAGACCAGTGAGGTCTACTTTAGAACAAGATTCAGTTTTTATGCCCCATCAAGAAACCTGAGGTCTATAATAAACGGCTAGCAGTGACTCCTAGAATTAAGTGTATCAGAGTGAGAGAAAAGTCACTTACCCATCTAGGACCACTAGCATGGAATCATCTTCTTCTTGAGCTCCGAGCACCGAACAATGTCACAGGGTTTAAAAAATGGTTGAAAACCTGGCTTTTTGTGCAAGAATAGATGCAAGATCCTCTACCCCATTTGACCTATGCTGAGCGCTAGTGCACTCCTTAGAGTAGCTGTGCGTGTTACAAGTCACTTCATCATCATCAAGGTAAATTTTTCATGCAGAGTTTTAGGATTATAGTGGGGAAAGGCTTTCTGAGGCACCAATCAATCAGAGAATGTAAGCTGTAGAAAGAAACATCATTATACATAGTGCTCAATATCTGAGGCAGACAGCTTAAACGTGCTTCTAAGTGTACAAACCATTTAAACATTTAAAGCCGTAGCTTGTTGTGTGCCAAGCCTAGGAAAACTCTTTTCGAGATAGTCTGGAGTATCCCAACGTCGGTAGGGTCTGTAAGCTGCAAAAGAGAAGTTGGCACAGTAAAAAGGAAAGGTATCATTTAAACATCTTTCCTCACTATTTTGTAAGTTAAAGCTTTTTCCCTCACTCACTAAAAATTAGTTATTTGGCACTGGCTGAGAGTTTCTCATCTAGCCTATTTTCTCATCTAATCCCATCCAGGTTATGCTGTGTGTGTTTGAGTATGTGGCTATTGTAGAGTATGCATTGTAGGCACAAGAGCAACAGAGTGATAAAGGCCTGTGGGTTCCATTTGAATGTCCCTGGCCTGTGCACCAGTTGGGGTGATGTTGTTTTCCCAGACAGTAGAAGTGTATCAGGATACAGGAGGGAGGAGACATAGCCAGTGAAGTGGGAACAAAGGATACAAGGCTCCTACAAAAACTCAATTAGGTCCTTCGTCTGGCACTGCCACTTGGTAGATGGTGGGGGTAAAAGGAACTGCAATCTTATGTTCAGACTGAGAAGGGTCTTTTAGGTAAAACCACCCTTTTGTCTCTTTCCTAATCACCTTCCATTCGGCTGTTCATAGGCCAGTGCAGATAGTTCACACCTCTTTGTGCCTCTGCCGTGAGTGCTTCCAGGCAGGAGGCTTCCCTGCTGTAAGAGCATCACACTACACAAAGGTTTTGTCTATAAAAATGCACAAAGAAGTACTTGAAAAGGAAACCATCCCAAACCAGTTCTCCTGCCTGCAGAATTCTGAAAAAGACAGATTAGTCTTTAGAAGACTATTGTTTGGAGATGCTCTTTCTTTCTTGCATTGAAAGGCACAGCAAAATATTCATATAATTTGCCCTCTTTGGGTAGAACACCATAGAAGCCCAAAAACCGCATCGGGCCATGAGTTCATCAGTGTCAACAGTTCATGCGAAACAAAGTGAAAACAAGGCACACCCTGCACATGAAGCGAGTGTAAAGGTGTAAATGGTGATGCTTAGCTCCTCAAAAGTGAAATTGATTAGCTATGCACTCGGCTTGACTGATCGGGGTTCCACGTGTGGTAGAAGATGACATTCCCCTTTAAACCACATTCTTGTCAGGGAACGTAGTTTGTGAATTTGAAAGACATATAAAAATACCACAAATAATGTGTCAGTAAAAAACATTAGTGTCTGTACAAAACATTAACATTTTTCACAGACACCTCAAACACCCCACCTCAACAAAAACATGTAAGAGCTACTGAGAAAATACCCCGGACTGACTTGGCATGTTGCAAACAAAACTGAGCCACAAACTCTATGCAAAAGCACAGTTTCCAGAAGAGTCCTCCTCCATCACAGACCCACCAGACACCCACTCCCTTACCACAGCCCAGATGCTTTTCCTCTCTTACTGCAGCACAGAACAGCCTGAAAAGTCCTACCCAACACCGAACTCTTGGACCCCTGTACCCGTGCATGGAAAACCGGCGGTCTCCCACCTCCCATCCTGCAAAATGTGCTCAGACCATCCACCATTCACACAGCTCATTGTCCAGTGAGTACAACCTCAGCAGAGAGCCCTGGAGTCCTGTGCTCTAGAACGACCCTCGATCTCATAAACACAACTTTGATCTGCTACCACAAGTCAGGGGCCTTGAGTTCCTTGTGAGGCGCTCAACATCCTCAGTACTTGCACTCATCGTCCTGTCACACCGCTGTCCCTATGCACTGTGCCGGGCCTGGTTACAGTGTGCATCCTCTCCCAGTGCTGACGTTTGTACCCCATCTTTCCCGCTATGTGAGGTTGGGTGGGTAGGGTCTGATTTTCCACGTTCTGTGGTCACTCTCTGGAGGAGTAATCTTTTGCCATGGTATGGGTCCCTTTCTCCTTTAACCAGACCTCACTTTGCCTGACTGTCCCTGTTTATGACTGGGATTGCTCCTCTTCTCCCAGAGCTCAAATTAGGAGTGCTGTGCTTCTACATGGTGTGGGGCCCGAATTTCCACAGGTTTGTCCTGCTTTCATCCCTGGTCCTTTTCCTGGTACTTCAGGACATTTTGGCCTAGCCCTCTTCTTCCTTCATCTTTATGATCCTACTTCTGAAGATCCTACTCCTGTTGATCCTACTCCTGCAGTACTAGGTCTTCCTGGTCATCCTCTTCCTTCTGGTTGCTCTTCTAGTCCCCTCACCACTAACCCTCCTGGTCTTGATCCTCTTTCTCTCCTGGTCCTAATTTAAATTCCTCACTCATATTTCCCCTCTTCATAATATGCAGATGGGACCATGCTATTTGACCTTAAAACCAATGGCCTTTAAAGTGCAATTAATTCTCTAGTTTCTACAGAAAAAATAAGTTGGAAATGAACTGTAGTAGAACAAAGGTCACAGTCTTTGCGAAACATGTCATTAAGAGACATACATAGCCTCTGAGGGATGATCCAATTGCAGAAGTATCATCAGTAATACCTGCTATCATACGCAGCTCAAACAGAACCTTTGTCTTTAAGTTTGCTTTAGACTGTATCTATAGGAAACTGCCTAGCTAATCTGCCCAAAACATTCTTAAGGTCATTCAGTTAAAGTTTCTTCCTGCCCTCAATTACTCACAAAATGCTTCCCCTGGTAGGCCAACTTGGCCATACCTTTTGTTTAGGTTACCATTTGCTGAGCCACGCTCCTCATGGTAAGGTCGCTTAAGGGAATTGTAGCTAATTAGACAATCCCTGGTGACATGGCAAGCTTTTTTACATTTTATTTAAGGGCAAGAATGATCCCTCGTGAGTCTGTTACAGCTCAAATCTGAGGATCCATCAACTATTGTTCCAAGGAAGGCATCTCAGGTTCCTGGAGAACTTACCTGTCTGAATCATTGAGTGCCTTAAATTTAATACTGCAACCCTGACACAACTCACCTCAGAGGACCAACCCAGAAATGTGATCTGGACCAAGACTTGCCAAAATGCTTTGAACACCCTGAAGAAGGCACTGTGCCAGTCTTCAAGGCAACCGACAAGGAATTCATGGTGCAGACAGATTCTTCAGAGTATGGCATTTGCGCAGTTCTTTCAACGCTCAATGATCATAGCCTGGACCAACCTGTAGTGTTCATCAGTAGACGCTACTATCCGGGGAGCAAAGGTTGAGTGCTATTGAAAGGGAAACATTTGTTGTGGTCTGGTTTCTGAAGGAACTGAGACACTACCTGTTTGGTACTGATTTGCCAGTTCAGAATGCTGATGATATTTCCATGTTTTTCCTCCTTAATGATGAGCACTCCCATGAGGGTAGTAGTTCTCTCTGCCCTCCGCTGGGAGAGACCTATGTAAGAAATGGCCATCTTTTGTATAATGTCCTCCTAGAATCTTGCCCTATCTGCTTTGCTGGTTTTCGAATTGTGTGCATTGTCGTGTTAACTAGGAGTCAAAGTATGTGCTCCACATTTAAACATGGTTAAATTGATGCATTTAACTTGCCTGCAAGTTCCTGGTATGTGGTATAGAAACAGCATCCAGAGCCTGGAAGTTAATTGCCATGTGTAGATTGCAACACCTTTTGTGACATCCACTAGTGTCAGTGCAAACAAGACTTCATGCCTACCATGTGTAGCCCGATTGCAGCAGTGTAAAACTTGCAGCATGACCTATTAACAAAACCTGTCTTGACGGGTGAATATCTTGCTGTTTAAATATTAGTATGTCACTCCTTTCTAAGCCTTGTAGCCAACAAAGCATGGTGCATGGTATTTAAAAGTGGGACAAGTAGAAAATTAATGTTACCTTGTACCTACAGGTCTAAGGCCCTAAAGGCCAGATGCACAAAGAATGTTTCTGGTCGCAATCAGCCCGATTCACAGAATCGGGCCATTTGAGACTGGAAAAATGCTTTTTTAAATGTACAAAATGGAAATCATGTTTTGCATTTGCAATTCGGTATTTGGAAGGGACAAGTTTAGGGCATCTCTTCCAAATACCGAATCTGTATGGTGTGTTTTATTGTGTTGTGACCAAATTCCAGTTGGAAAACAGTAATACTTTACTGTCAGTTTAAAACTGGTGGTAATCGATTTACAAGGAGGAAGGGGCTCCCAAGGGACCCTTTCATAATTCAAATAATAATATTTTTTAAGAGCAGCCGGTGGTCTCATGGACCACTGCCTACTCTTAAAAAATGTAACTGCAATGTTTCATTTTTTTCCTTTTTAAATGCATCCCACTTTCCTTTAAGGAAAATAGGGAGCATTAAAAAAAGATTGTTTTATTAAAAAGCAATCACAGGCATGGTGGTCTGCTTACCCCAGCAGGCCACCATCGCTGTGATGGCTGTAGTTCCTAATGGGTCACAAATTGTGGCCTACCTCATTAATATGCATGAGGTAGGTATTTTTGCGACTCACTAGGAATCACTAATGAAATCCAAAAGAGTTTCATACATTAGGAATATTGATTTCCTCATTGAGATTTGGACAGAATTGCAATTAGGAAATCAGTATTCCTAATGTTAGTACATCTGGGCCTAAAAACGTTTTTTACTTTGGCAGGCCTAGCTGGCCTACATTGAAAATCAGAGTACAGATTAAAATCCTAATACTGTGTATAAGGAAGAGGGACCAGCTTGAAAAATAATGAGACCACTATTTTTAGTATTTAAAAACCCAATTCAATGGAGGAGTTAGATTTGTAATACATATTAAGGAAAGGTAACTTTTAGAAAATGACTATTTGTCTGTATTTTAGCTCTTTGCATTACCTCTCCAGCAGTAGCCCAGCCAGAATTAATCCTAGTGAGGTGTGAAAAATGCTTCCAGAGCAGCGGCAACAGCTTGGGTGTGGTTAGATATTTTTCCCCTGGCAGGAAGACTTGTTGGGAGTGGTTTCAGGAACTTAATTTACTCCAAAGGCCTTCTCCCATCACAAATATGTGTTAGGTGACACATGGAAAAAGCTCTAGCTTTTTTCCTCTTAGTTAGGCTGTCACCAATCCCAGTGAGTGTGTGTGTAGGGGGAGTTGGGGAGGGGGGTCACCCCCCCACCTAGCTGGATTGGAGTCACCCACTAGCTGGACCGAACTTGCTGTCTGTGATCTCAGAGGAGCCATGAAGGACTGCACTTGCACCCTTTTTACCCACATAAATTAGTGGACTCCAAGGATCAGTAGGCTGACCACCTGTGTACCTACAGGGCCACAACAAGCTTCAAGAGGCCTTCCCCCTGCAATGTCCAGCTGACCAGAACCAAAGGGACCTGACCTATACCCTGCTCGTGGCCTCTGCTGGAGTGAGTGTTGACCCCCCAAAGAGCTTTGTGTGAGGTCCTGGTGCCCGTGGCTGTGTCCAACTGGACTTCTCTTACCACAACTGAAAAGCTGGGACTCATGAACATTTTGGACTTCTACACATCTAGAGCACTAGGTCAAACCTACCTGAGGGTAGCTATATCAAAGCTCCATTCCTACACGTAGTTTGTCTTAAGAAGTGCACACATTTGAAAGTGATTACATCAGAACATGTGGAATATTTGTTGACTAATGGAATGCTGAGCCTTGGCTTTAAGTGTCCAATGATCAGTTTGGGTTAGACGAGGTGTAGACAAGGAATACATTGTACTGAGATTAAAAGGTAATTGAGTGTTTTATGGTATACTGAGTACTGCAGGGGACAAAACTGACAAAGTAGCAGATTTTTGTGGTCCCCATGATAAGATTGGAAGAGAGTAGGAGGAGAAGGATCACAAGATCACGTTAAATGACAACATTGGGATCTGATAATCAAGCCAAGAAAGTCTCACACTCAGAGCACGGCTCAGCAGAGCCTGGCAAACATAGGAAGAAAAGGTAGGGTCTCCTCTAGTGTAACACAGCTCATTGGCAAAGTTCTGGTTAGAAACACTAACAGGTGCTCCATCAGCTTCTGCCCCCTTCTTCAAGGAATGTACTCCTACACCAGGTTTAACTCCTGAGTCAAACTTCCATGTTGCAGAAGGGATGTAACAATGTCACAAAACTCTCCACACACTTCGATAGTGGATGACAGCTGAGTGAATCCAAGTGGCCGTCCTGTCACCTTCAGATAGTATTCAGAGCTTAGCAGCCTGTAGCTTGACACTTCCAGCTCTCCAGTCAGAAGAGATAGCATGTGTGGCCCAGACTGATCAAAGTACTGTGCTGTCGGATAGTGGTGCTTCTTCTGAGACCTGACCTGGAGATACTCAGACTCACGTCCATGCTCATCTTCATCAGAGGATACTGACTTTTATGCCCAGCTTATGTCAAGAGGAGTGAAAAATCTCTAACACAAGCCATGATTTTCAAACCTTTCTATGTCTGAATCCAAATGCATTGTTGCAGATGAAGACAAGGAATACTTTTATAAATTAAAAGCCTCAGACTTGGTTTAGAAGGTGTGTTCAGATTGTATGAAACGGGAATTATTTGTAATTTTGGCTGATAGCACTAAGAGTTTATATAAGACATGGAGAAATGTCATGCTAGAACAGTTACTTTAAGGATTACCATGTTGGTACACATTGTAAGTCTCCGCGCATCCATGGAAAAGTATATCCAATGTGTTAGGGCCACATTAAAGGGACCTACCTTTAATAGGCTTGTGATAAATGCAGGAAAAGTCTTTCCAGCTTCCAGTAGACATTAGCAAATTAATAAACACATGAATATCATGAACTAGTCTGAGAAGCATTGAAAACCATGACTGGATGCAATATTCGTTGCAAACGTTTGTTTAATATACACATCTTATACACATGTAATTACAGATCACGAAACTTTGCTTATATAAATGTTTTAGAAGTGCACAAGGTTTCAATTATCAAGACAGGGTTACAGAATATGTGCAAGAAATTTGCTGGTAAAAAGCAGCATAACGGTGAAAAGATCCTCTTCTCAGAGATGGAAAAATACTTCTTTTGTACAAACATTTGTGCATAGAAAACAGTTCTTTAGCACATCTATCTACAAAACATATATATCTTTGTGCAATAACTAGTTCTAAGGATTTCTCAAGAAAACACAGTATATATATATATATATATATATATATATATATATATATATATATATATATATATATACTTATGTTCTATTTAAACAACTAGGGAACCATGACTATACAGCGCCCAGATAAGTTAGCACTGCATGCCTGTGACTTAGCTATGCTTATCGTCTACTTTACACAGTATCGGTGTACGGTATACATTTTACCACTCTCATTCGCCTCACCTATAGAAAATAAATGCAGGATGGGATGTTTTCTTATTTACAAGAATACAGTTACAGAAAAGTATTCACTGCTAGGCCACACAGGACCATTCCATCTGTCCTACTGACTTTCATTGAGTTGTGAATCCCATCAGCCTCCAGAACACTCAAGCGCCTTCAAGTTGACAGTGAAAACAAAGGAAAAGGCAAGAAAGAGGGGTCAAAGTGGTGACTCCTATGCATTATGGGATTCGGAGATCTAGAGTTACAAGTAAGTAACTTATCAACCTCCACGCATCGCATGGGACTCAATTTCATAGATGACAGAGGTGTTGCTGCAAATTGACCCTGTCATCTGCGCTGACATTTGTGCAAAATGTAATTTTCACAGCACTTCTGAATAGGTGCAAACGTTTTTGCTCTAGTCGGTTGCTGGAGGGGGAAGGGGGACAAAACTAGACAAGAACCAATGCAAAGCTGTGTAATTGTGCTTGTGGTGTTTGCAGGATTCCACTCTTCGAATGTACTTTCGCACCAATTTCTTGGAGACGAAGAGATGTAGCAGGGAAGGGTTTGGAGCAATGCTTAATTTGTGCTTTTGTTTCCGGTGTGAAGCACAGGCACTTATGTTTTTGAGGGCCGGCACTTATTTTTCTACCTCAAGCATTTCCTGCGAACAAAAGACAAATATGGGAAAGACGGAGGAGGAGAAAAACGAAAAAGCGCCACAAAGAGAGAAAGCAAAAAGCTGCAAGAGTGAGCTGGAGGGGCAGGAGGTGGCTGTAAATGGATTGCGCTGCCCTAGTATTCCGTGTTCGTACATTTAATTGCAGCGCGTGTTTAAGAGCAGGGCTTTGGGCACCGGCTCGTTTTTACTTACAAATTAAGCACTGTTTTGGAGGACTGCAGTGCCAGTCCAAGTATCCACGGTGGTAAAGTACCAGGTTATTGTCGCCAGAGTGTGGTCTGACACAACCCAACACAGCCTAACGTCATCTACCAAAATATCACCCCAATGGAGTGAAGAATGAAACATTTAAGTCCAATGAAACAATATTTTTTAAACAATAATCCGGACACAATATTTAAGTCTAACAATATATCTGTACTCAGTATTCTGACACACAACCTTCATCCCTAAATTCAGGCGATTGGGATTGGGTGCATAGATGTACACGGCGCAGATTTTAATATGGCAAGGTTGTGTTTCTGAAACAAGTAGAAGTGGCTTGCTTTGATCTTAAGGCATAAGAGATATCATGTACATTGCAGTCGTAAATAGTAAAAACGGCAAGTGCGCTATGTTGAGAATTAGGGTAAAGAAATGTTTTGACACAAGGCTCTAATACTTCCTGTGATACTTTTTGTGAAAAAAGCTCTCCCTCCTCCCTTAAATAATTGTCAAATACCTGGGTAAAAATGGGACTGAGGTTGAAATTGTGCTTAACGCCTCATAGGGAGGAAAAGTAAATTAGAGCAAATACAATTTGCATCTTTTGTAGCTCTCCCCAGCCATTCCTCTCTTCCCCATCCCTCTTCTCTCCCGTAATGACACTGGGTGGGTTAAATCCAGAGTGGAATAAACTCCGCTAGCAAATAACTTATCTCTGTTGCACTAAAATATGGTAAGGACCATGTAAAAGCAGCGCGGGACGGGGTTTTGACGTTAATACGTAGTGATATTATCATACTTTTTGGAGGCCAATTATGCGACTTTCTAACAGCCAAAACATGGCACATACCTGATCCCTTTCTTTAAGGGTGTACTGGAGATACCCTAAGGAACGGCCGCAATTATAATAAGTATCGTTATTTAATTTCTGATCTTCCCTATTGCATCACCCATATTTTATGAACGTCTGGTGGCCTCTAATTTAGGGGTCTGTTCCTGCAGAGTGAAACAAATGAAAACTTATATATATATTAATACTGCAAGTTTTCCAGACACCAGGTAGATTCGCGCAAAGGGAAATTAAACCATAGATTTTACAACAAATAAGAGAATCATAGATAAACTTCATAACTTCTTTCTTTTTCCGAAGACCTGCGAGGCGTCTGCCCTGATAGGTGCAATAGTGTCCACTAGGTGGCAGTGAGTAATTAGGATAGATGAGGAAATGTTACAAAAATGACAATACACGTGTACTTTTCTATTCAGAAACAACTCTCAATAGCTCTCGGAAGTCTTGATCAGTGGATAAATAGGGTGTAAACCATGCTGTGTAGTTTACAGAGCACTGTGGCCTGGGAGAGGTTTATGACATATTTGGAATAACCCAAACGAGAAATGTTCCACTGTTATGTTGTGGTTCTTGCATGTAAAGCTGCCTTCTTAAGTGGCACAGTGAACTATACTCTTGCTGCTTCATCTTATGCGGATCAAAAGTTTAAATTAGGACACAGGCGACTCGAACTATCAGCCTCCAGGAATTAGTAAACTGGGTATGAATTCATTGTAAAATAGAAGACACAGATAAACGCGTGCTAACCTGCATTACAAAAAAACAAGTTATTGTAGTAAATTCATGTAAAGTGATGCACAAGAATGCTGCACCAGTTTCCGTTTTTCACACAGTTCCATCATCACTAGTGGATGATATAAAAACGGTGATCTACGATTCTCGAATAAATTACAGCTATAGACCATTTTACACGTTAAATCCACATACCAATGTTGGGAACTACGTAGGAAAGAAGCGTATGCATTCACATTGCATATAGTCTATTTCTATTAGTAAAGTCTAGTACATTCTTTACTGCTCAGCCTAGCTCAGACATTCACAAAAAGTCAAACAGTTCCAAGGCTGGGACAATGCAGAGACTCGGCGGGGAGACAAGTGAGTCGTGCCTCTGGCCGTGCAGGCACTGATGTTGTTGTTGTCACGAGCTTGTTTTTTAAAGTGAAACATTAAAGTTTGAATCAATGGACTGTTCGCAAAACACACTTACAGCAATGTGGTCAGAAACATGATAGTCCAACTTCTTTTCCTAATAGCATGGATTTTGAATATGCAACAAACGCAGACCAGTGTTTCAAAAACATTTTGTTTTTTGATTTTCACAAAATGGTAGTGGTATGCATTATTTTATCAGTGATCTTAGGTGTGGCTTTGTGAATGCCACCAGTAGCCTTCATTCATGCAAAGGCTTCTGGAGATACAACGATAGGGAGTACTAAGACATTGGCTCTGAAAGAAAGCTCTACAAGCAGGAGTGGTGTTTGGATGTTCTATATGTCATCGGCTGTTTACACATACCCGTTACAAAACTACAGTGCCCCCATAGGAGAATGTCCACAAATTGATCAAGGCTCGTGTCAGCTATGTCAGTGGAGAATACTCTTCAGATTCATAGCAGAGGGGGAATTATTTCCTTGTTTCCAATTTGAAGGCGATATTAAGAGGCCTACCGTGAATTGCAGTTGACTGTGCACATCTCACAGTGAAACAACATATTGCATGAGTTTATCGCTGAACATTCTCCCTGGAATTTCATAAGAACAACATTCTGTTCAAAACGAAAGACACAAAAAGAGTCGAACACTTTCTCTGCAAAGACCACTGCAAAATATCAGCGAGGGAAACTTATTAAATCTCCAAAGAGAAGCAAAACAAAGAAAAAGTCAAACGGGAAATATAAAGATCATAGAAATATGCCTTTCTATCTTTCATTTATCCCTCCATTTGTAATCTGGATAGCTGCTAAGTGTCCCTTGACACGTAGGGGTCAGATTTTGTAAGCAATAGAACATTTTCTTCCAAGGATGTGTAGTGTTTTTTATCTTTACAAAAAACGGACTAAAAAAATCAACCATGCAAAATGGTGTTGATTAAAACCTAGTACTAGAGTGATACTGTTGACACTCGGCCAGTAGGCATCTATGCATGTTGAATAAGAGCCCATGCCTTTGCAGCCTGTGCACATGGGTGCTGTTCGTGTGTTGCCTGCGCTAAGGGCCCTTGTACGTGTAGTTTCTGTGCATGAGTACCCGATGCTGTGTTTCACTGTCTGCACGTCGCTGTGTATCTGTGACTCCAAGTGTATACACTATCTCCAAACATGGTGGATTGTCAGTGCTTATTATTTCTCCTGTTATTAAAGTTGAAATTGACATCAACGGAAATGCTTTAGGCTGCAAGGTCACCAGGGCCTCATCACCAGCGGTTACTTTGGGCAGCGTCATCCGAGTGGCATAAACGCGGTAGCCTCCCACTAGCGCCGCCCTCAAGGTAAGAGGCCCGAATCGTTGCAGCTTCCATTGGTTTCCGTTTGTTCTTGCCCATGTCTGAAAAATAAATGAATTTGTAATTCAGTAAATCATAGCTGACTTGTCACATTTTTGATGGTTTTCATCATGGTATGCGTTGCTCTGGTTGATTTTTTCATTAACAAACCTATTTCTGTCAAACGTTCATTTGATAGGTGTGATGTTATTGTGTTTGACCAATGACTTTGTGTTTCACCACTGCGCATATTAGTTGCTTAATGTTCACCAGTAGCACATTATATGTTTTGTTCAGTTTAGCCGCCTATTGGCTTTGACATGGCATTAGCCATTACTTTCTGTATTCAGTTTAGCCGCCTATTGGCTTTGACATTGCATTAGCCATTACATTCTGTATTCAGCTTAGCTGCCTATTGGCTTTGACATGATATTAGACATTACATTTTGTATTTAGCTCAGCTGCCTGTTGGCTTTGACATGATATTAGACATTACATTTGATATTTAGGTTAGCTGACTATTGCCTTTAACGTGGAGTTAGACATTGCAGTTGAGAATCCAAGCTGTATTTTTCCAAGCTATGTTTTTCCACAAGATGAACCAAGCTGTTTTCTTCACACCAGACTAGGCCTGATAAGAGAGAGTACATTTGGTGTTTTCCTTCCTGCTCAGGCTTGGGAAGAGGAGAAGTCTAGGAGATCTGGCCAGTCTCCAAAGGCTTGCGTAGTTTTCCCGAGTCTGAGAGGAGGGGGCACGCTTTTGTAAGGATGACTCGGGGCTTCAGAGATTTAGATTCAAATCTGCTTGACTTCAGGCTGGAACTAGGCACCAGTTGCCAGTCTCCCGTTTGGGTAGATAATCTCCTTCTCGCAGTTGACCGGAGTCATCAACTTGCAGACCCCAGAAAGATGAAGCTGAGTATGTAGGCCCTGCCGCCTTGCTCAAACGGTGATGCATTTAATTTTTTGCTTTGCATTGAATATCTTATATATATAACCTGCTGTGTACATTGCAACTGAGAAGTACTGTGATATATTTTGTTTTCATTGCTGCGACTACTTTTACTCATTTGAACGTGTGCTTGAAAGCTATTAATTTGTCTCTCAAGAACTTGTGGGTGGGGAAGAATTAACAACAATAAAGGTCTTCTTTGAACTCAGAAGTGCATTCCAGAGATGTTCTGTAAGCTCTGATACAAGATAAGTAGGAAGGCAGAACAATAGGTCATACATTTTAGAGACATGGATGTGGGATCCCAGGAAACCGCTTTGAAGATCAGCTTAATGGCTGACACCATATTGCTTCATTTAGTGCCATTTTGTTTTTCCCATTGTGTGTATTTTTACATAACTTGTGCTGTTTTATCACTTCTGACACTTTCAGTATTACTTTAGTGATTGACACTGATAAGAGAGGATTCCCAAATGACTAGCTCAGCATCTAGTTTTCATTTCTGTTTACTTGTCAAGGCCCTTTTTCGTACTTCTCATGAGTAAGTCGTGCATCTATTTTCCAGAGTCTCGGTTTCTGTCATGTGTACTCTCATTTGAAGCAATGTGTGAAGCAATGTATACAAGTCATGCAGGTCGGGCAGGGGTCAGCATTAGATGCGCACTGCTGTACAGGGGACACGTTGTCACTTTGCACAGCAATATTGAGTTTTGTTTGTTTTGCTGAATAAGCGTCTGCAGATTGTAGTAGGCACGTGAATATTTTCGCCTTATTTCTGACAGTCAGAATACGTTACATAACACAATTATGGCACAATATAAATTGATAAGGCAATGATAAAAAAAACAGTTGATTACAGCAGAGTGCAGTTGCAATAACCCAACAGTGCGGTGCTAGCAAAACCTACAAAGGGCACCAGAACAGTGCCGTTGTTAAGCTCCATTTGGCTCTTTCCAGCTGCCTTGAAGAGCTCAAAAGTGAAAAGGAAAGAGGAAAGGAATGGGACAAGTCAGTTTAGGGGGCATGCGTCCTTGTTCTGACTCCCTGGAGAGAAACGTCAGCTGGGCCTGTGCTGCTATCAGCAGGGCATGCCTTGAAGAAGAAAGCATGATCCATCCGGCTTCCATCTTGGAAGGGTAACCCCACTGGAAGAGCTTGAGCCACTCCTTTGTTTTGATGACCTTGTACTTCTTTATCTACATTACTCTGAAGCACACATCTATCTTCAGATCAACCAAACCCATACTAGATGTAAATAATTATCATAACATGGGGATTCAGGCTAAAATAATTATGGCTGCAATCATAGTACTAACAAGAATCTTCTACCTATTAATTAAGATTTGTCCGGTTCCCCTGTGTCAAACCTCGATCACGGATAAAATCGTATAATACTTTGTCAGGTGCCAGACTAGAAAACAAAAGGTTTGCACCTGTTAGACTCAGATAACTAATACTGACCACAAGGAGCATTTGGTTATTCAAATTTGAAAAACGCAATGAAGCTTTCTTCTTGCATTCAATGAATAATTGGTTGCTTGCCTCAAACTACTAACCACTTTAAGACGTCAATATGGCTTGGTTAGGAACAACAGACTGAGTCAATTTTTCTTTAGGAACGCATACAGGGGCCTAAATTAATACCTGAGAGAGTTGAAACAGCAAAAGGGATGCTCTTAGGAACATTGAGAAGACTACATGTTAAAATAAATAAATACAAAAGAAACACATTATTGAGGCTAGTTCACATATCAGTTTGGTGGCTGAATTTCCGCCTTTGCCTCCACCACTAGCCTGCCAGGAGTCAGAAATGGTGGTGGGACTGTTCAGGTGTGGAAGCTGGATGGAGTCTGATGGTGGTGGAGTCTTCCAGTACAGAATTGGTGGTAGTCCTATGCTCCCATGCCTGGTGCTCCCGCCGGAGTGACACCTTGGGGACCCTGTGAATCCCTGTGATACAGGTCTCACCCCCAACACACAGCGGTACTTTGATAATCGTTATGACTACATATTCTCGAATCCAAACTCCCCTAAACAAAAAAGAAAAGCTATGCGGGATTCCTCTTGTTTCAGGGTATGCTTGCCCAAAATTTTACCAAGACTATTCAAAGGGGATATAGGGCGTTTTACTTTCTTTTTGTTCTTTTCAAATGTAACAACATTCTTCTAGGTTGCAATTACTTTGTAAATGTCGATTATGCCTATGATCTGGTTGTTTGTTACTCCAATTAATCGCACTACTCAGGATTTTGTGATTTTGGTATTTGGAAAAAAGTTGCAAAATCTGAACGTTTGTAAAAATCCTGCAAATTTGACAAAAGTGCCACCAAAAATGCTATTTAAAAATAGACTGAGCCTTCTTTTATTGGTTTTATGATGCTGCTGAGGCAATGATATTAGGATGAGCAGTAGGCAACTGAGGCGTTATTTTCCACTGTTACCTTCCTGTTAACACCACTTCTGCAAGTGCTCAGTGCTCCCTCATATGCAAACCACTTGCACGCCGCAAAGTGAGCGTCAGACACTGTGATCTGCAGGTATGTGCATGATCCAGTCTCTTTGCACATGCTCTTTCGTGCACCCTTTCTCCATGTGGCAGCCTGTCTGCTTTGGTGCGCATCCAGAACCTCTCTCCCTGCCCCTGGTCACTTGACTCCTCTCCCTCTATGTCCCCGTGTCTCTCCTGGCCTCCCGGTCCCTGCTGCCACTGGTGTCCTTGTAATCCCCCCAATGTGTACTCCCGCGCCATACTGCTTGTGAGTTCTTTGCTCCCAGCACCAACCCCCATCTCCTGTGTCACTCTCCTTCAGTGACTCATTTGTCCTTCTCCTCTCATAACCAGACTTTACACCCCTCCTCCTCCCATGCCTCCCCTCTTCTCCCCCTACACTCTCTTCTACCCTGTTCACAGCAGAGGGAGTGGAGCGGGGAGAGCAAGGCGTTCAAACTGCTATCTGCTCTCTGTGGCACCAAACAATCTTCTGCTGCTGGCCACTCTGCCAGGCCACAGATTGTGACCTGTTCCGAGGTTCCAACAGTGACAGACCACAGAACGAGTGGGATTTAGTAGCAGTTATATTTTTTGCCCAACCCAGAAATACAGAAAATTTGAGGATTGTGGGCAGCAAATGTTATTTGTTTTGCCGCCAAATTTGTAAACTCAGGCCACAAAATTCTGGATGGTCTGATCTAAAGGTAGATTTCGCAGGATGTGATCACAAAACAGCGCCTGATGTTTTACGTCCAGGGAATTAACTAGACTTAAGCTGCACCCTTTTCAACTCCTTCTCAATGTGTTTTGCTTTTCAAAAAACCTTTTTCTGACAAATGCAAATTGAGGTATGGGATGTCTTAGTACGAAATCTACAATTTTCCGGTACAAATAACATTATTTTATTCAAATGCCACATCTTACAAAATTAAATATATAATTGGATTTATGCGTCTATAGTGAATATCCTATCCCATTTCTCATAATAGACTTGTGACTCAACTGTCAACATTTTCTTGAAGAGAAAATGCTGAATCTTTTGAAGGGATTTAAGAAAAATAGCAATCATTCTTTTTGAACTGTTGAAACCACGTTGGGCTTGAGGTCAAGAGGTTACTAAAAAACATTTATCTTTCACACTTTGGGATTTTCCACCAAGTCAAGGTCAATTCCATGTTCCCATTATCTACACAGCTTTTCATATGTAACCTATGCACACGTGAATGTGAATGTTTGGTGTACAAAATTTCTGTACCTTGACATATTATTAATTTCCCCATTGCTCATAGTACAGTTGTTTTGAGATACAGATACAACCCTTCAATATAAAGTATAGGAATATCCTGGCATACTACAATTATGGACAAAAAACCAAGGCACAAAACATCGAAAAGTAAGTGCCCAGAGGGAAGTATAGATTTATTATTTTTCACCCCACATCTATATACTTTGACGGTGCAAGTATTTATTGCCAACGTACATAAAGGTGGAGTTAGGGATAAAAAATCTATACATTCTTTCCTGTCAGTATTTTTTCACTCAGTGGTCCACATGTAAAAAATTAAGGAATTCTGTTTCTTACCAAATCACAATTTCTAATGTACAAAAATGTACACGTTTTAAATAGTGATTCTTAATGGATTGCAAATTGACCTGCCTCCTGAAGTTAAAGAGGTAGATCGCCGTTTGTAACCCATGAGGAATTGCCGCCATCAAAGGAATGGTGGCCTGCTGGAGTCAGCATCATTGTTTGTAAATAAAGCTAAATCATTTTTTCAATGCAGCACACTTACTTTAAAAAGAAAAATAGGATGTCCATGAGACCACTGCCTGCTCTTGAAAAATATTTTGTTAACAACATCAATGGGGAAAGGGTCCCATGAAGACCTCTTCCTACTTGCGAACGCTTATCACCTTCTTTGAGGTGTCGGTAAAAAAATTAATGTTTTACAACCGAAATTTGGTAGCAAAATATTCATAAATATTACTGTGATTCGGTCTTTGGAAAGGACACCCTAAACACGCCCCTTCCAAATACCGAATCGATAAGCCAAATTGCGTTTCAGCAACAAGTTATCGAATCGCAGTTTGCTGAATGTACATTAGAAATTGCTATTTTGCAGCAGTAAAATGGCTAATTCTCCAAATTGTCCCGTTTCTGACTGCAAAATGTTTTGTACATATGCCCTAACATTTTCTCAACAGTAGTAGTGTCCAACAATATCATGGACTCACTGTTCAGAAGCAACATTTAGTAAAACATTATCCAATTTTTGGACACATTCTTCGCAATTACTTTGATTTTGTTTAATTCATTGATGCACTTAACCCCACCCATCATGTTAGGTCCACAATATGTAAGTTAAGTATTCCCTTAAGTGTCACAATTGCAATTCAATGCAATTTGGGAATTCCCATGAAAATTAGTCTTTTGGGAGGGTACAAAGGATTCCAAAGCATGAAACTGAAAACTTCCTTGGCACATCTCTACTTTTTTTTCCTGATGATAGCTTTAAGAACAAGTACAACTTGCCACAACCTTGTTAACAGCACCACTGCCCTGCTGGCCTCCTGAATTAATAATCCAGATGAGTATTTTTTTAACAAAAAGCAGAAGTTATCAGACATCTATCTTTACACCCTACCAGAAGGTAAAGAGCATCCACCAAGCACTTGGGTTTGTCATTAATGTCAAGACATTGGTGGTAATTATGACCCTGACAGTCACCAGACCGCCAGGGTCATGGTGGCGGTCGGACCTCCGCGGTTGTGGCTGTCCGACTGCCACATTATGACCATGGCAGAGCTGCCACGGTCCAACCGCCGACACCGCCAGACTGCCACCAGCCTGCAGCCTGGCAGTCCCGGTGGTTGTAATCTGCCTGGGCAGCGTTGCCCTGAGGATTATGAGTCCCCATCTGCCAGCCTTTCCATGATGGTTTAAACCGCCATGGAAAGGCTGGTGGGATGGGGAACTCAGGGGGCCCTTGGGGGCTGCTGCACTGCCCATGCACTTGACATGGGCAGTGCAGGGGCCCCCAGTGGAATGCACGATGGGTGCTGCTGCACCCGCTGCACCTCCACATTGCCACCAGCTGCAATGTTAAGGCCCTGTTCCCCGCTGGGCTGGTGGGCAGAAACACTGTTTATGCCTGCCGGCCCAGCAGAGAACTCAAAATAGGGCTGGCGAGGGTTCAGGCCGCCCGTGTGGCCTGCGGTGACATGACAGTGGCAGGCGGCAGTCTTAATGAGGAACATTGTCTGTGAGAAATAGGAATATTGCTTTTAGTTCTAAATATATAAGTACAACATCTGTGTAAGAAAGTGTGCTATCAAAACTTCGAACTAGAGCTGGTAAAAGGTATGTTTTAAATATGGCAATGACTTTAGGGACCAAATTACCTGATAGTGATAAGTGGACATGAGCAAAATCATTTTTTCAAAAATATGCACTTGTAGGTTTCATCTGCACTCTGCAATCAATTGACAGTTCCCATGTTCAGACACTATGTTGGCCACGTATTTGAAAAGCGGCACTTTTTGTATGGCTATGTGTTTATCAGAGCCCTAGGAAATGGGAAGAATTGTGGCAGTAGGCTATAAGAAGGTTGTAACTTGTAATGAGAATGCATTGTACAGCTCTCAAGAAGAGAATTGGCAGAGGCTACTGAATAAGTCAAGACTGCTGTTGATCAGTTTTTTAATGGGATCTTTACAAGTGCAAGTTGATTCATTAATACTTATATCATTCTTTGGAAGTTCGAAAACAATGCAGAATCAGAAGCGTTTTGACCTGACGTTACTCACTTATAAGGCGAAGGCCTCTCAGTGGTTGTCTGCTAACGCACAAGCATTAAATGAGTGAGGATATGAAAGGATACTGTTTGACAACTTCAAGGTCAGAGAGCAAACTACCTTTTTCATCGCAAGCATCTTACATTGTCTTTTCTTTGTTCATAAACATTTGAGAAACACAAAGCCATGAACGGTACTCATAAAAAGGGCAAAAGTCCAGTGTGGATGTCACTGCAGAAATGGTGTGGACTCGTGCTGATCCACAAAACTCAGAATCCTCCACATTCATCTGGTCTGTGGGCCTGAGGAACAGGGAAGTGGTTAGAGGATATTCTGGAACTGTCACCAAAATACAAAACCCTGCTACAGTGCTCTTTAAGATAGCCGTCGAGAAAATCGTCAGCACTGAAACCGCCCTCCTCACTGCCACAGATGACATCAGAAGCCACCTCGACAATGGAGAAACATCAGCCCTCATCCTCCTAGACCCATCAGCCGCCTTTGACACCGTCTGTCACCACACCCTAAAATCCCACCTCCACGCAGCAGGAATCCAGGACCAGGCCCTCGAATGGACCGCATCCTTCCTCGCCGGCAGAACCCCTCGCCCTCGCCTCCATCCCCTGCATCCGGCGCATATCTTCCGGCGGCAGATCATTCTCGTACTTCGCCGCCAAGACCTGGAACACCCTCCCGTCAGATCTACGACAGACCCAGGACCTTCTTTCCTTCAGAAAACTCCTCAAGACTTGGCTCTTCGAGCAGTAGCAGCACCCCCACCCCCACCCCAGCGCCTTGAAACCCTCACGGGTATGTAGCACGCTTTACAAATTGATTGATTGATTGATTGATTGAACCGCAGTATCTGTAACAGTGGGCCCCAGAAATCCAACAGGATCACAAACTAAACCCCTGTGCGATTAAGTGTTTCCACACCAATTTCCGCAATCTATAATCCAGGCTTGTTGTCCAGTACAAGGTATGATCAGGTGAATTTGCTACCGTGAGCCAATGTTGAAATATATTTGCCACTGTTAAAATATGTAGGATTACTGCGCCCAGAAGTCCTGGGTGTGGTAATCCTGCACCACCTGTCATTCCAGATCAGGCTGGTAACTCCTGTTAACAGCAGGATCAATAATACTAGACCACACATACTAAGGGTCTAAAAGTCTAGCATAACCGCATACTGTTTTAAAAGTGAACACTAGTAATTGCACATACTACAAATGTGGATATACTCTTAAATACCTACATTGTATCACTGAAATAATAAATCAATCTGAGGTCTGGTTATGGTCATCCTAGATTTTAAAGTAATATTTCAGAATGCTCCATAATTTTTAACTATATGTGAAATCTGGTCCCAACAGTTTTCTTTTTTTTGTGGGTTTCCAAGAAGGACAATACAAACAGAGTATTCAGCTTTACGGGCATATAATACTGCAGCCCATTAATACATGACTGGAGGGAACAAAGGCATTAAGAATAACAGCAGAGGCAGTTACCAAAGCATAACATTCGAGGGCTGAGCAGGCTCAAGAAGCTAAGGAGCAAAGACAGTAGGAGCAAACAAGGTGACTAGGCCTATGGGACAATTGGTCATAACAATAGTGAAGTGAGACTAGTCATGGGGGTCGGTGTCAATGGTCAAGGTCCCAACTGTTTTTGATCCATTCATCAAACTCTTTAGAAAACACTTTACATGTTCAACCATCCGATTACTCCACCAGTGGTGCAAATGGCCAACATTTTAGGAATTCACAAACACTTCTTCGAACACTTCTAACTATCATAAAGTTTGTGATTCCCACAGGTAAGCAGATGTGAAACCATTTTTACATATGGAGACCTAGTATTTGTACATTTCAGCATGCAAAAATGTAAGTCAAAAGTGTATTTGGAAGTGTCAACAGGTTTTTTGTTTCTTCATGGGTAATATGTGCCACCCCCCTTGCTGAAACCCCTTTCCCAACATTCAGGTCAATTGTGGATGTGTTCTTCCCCTATTTACACCCTGAAAATAGACAGGACTAAATGGGCAAACATTTTTAAGGTGGAAACAGAGAGGTGTGCATGTTTGACTTTGTTCACAATGTTTTACAGGTGGACCCACCCAGGAAATCGCATAAACCCTGAAATATAACTCATTCTGATCACAGAGAAATTTGATCAGACTGGTAGGACATACTTTCATAATAAAATGTCTTGTCCCAGGTTAAGAATCCCCAATTCCTTCATGTTTATCCCATGCAAATCAATGTATGTGAATACCAAAGTAGAATTTTAGACCGTAAATAGACCATAAATATTTCTATTTACAAAATACTCATGAAAGTATTAATGAAGAATCCTAACCTGTTATGGCCATAAGCATTTTCCTTCTTGCACCAAATGTCGAGATTCCAAGTTCTCTCAAATCCTCATCGCTTAATGTTAGGAAAGTTTGAAAATCAATCTGTGGAAGAATCACAGTGGTTGGTAAATTTGTTGCTATTTCAATCCATCCAAAACTTTGAAGTAACCACACACACAGTGTGGCAGGACCGTGATCAACACAACAAAGCATAAAACCATAGCTCTCATCATTGCAATTGACAATGTGTTCTTTAGTGTTCATTCCAACAAGGTTTTTAGAACAGTCTGCTTTTATCAAGAATGACAAGACAAGTACAGCTACAAATAATCATTATGTAATTAAGTACCAATCACAACTGGGCCACAAATCCTATTTTGTGGACAAACGTAGATAATTGCTCCAGTGATTTGCAGCAGCCCTGGCACAAATCACAGGTGCCAATTGTGCACTGTGCAGCTGCTCCATTTGTACATACAGCAATGAGGAACAGCATGCATGATATGCCTGTTATTCCCAGGTCCTACTCAACTGTTCATTTGCAAATTTGTGAGCTCCACAGTAACTCAGATTTGTGGCGGCGACCCCATCTTACTCAATTGCTCAAAGATAAACAAGCTATCACCAACCAAGTGCCTTGCAATGACAATGGCAATAAATAATACAGCTTTGCAACCTCTTCCCCCAATCACTGCATTTCTGTTTTTAACAGTTGGGACACATTGAAATTCATTTGCGTGAAGACTGTTGTCACAAGCAGAAATGTTATGTTGTACTAAATTGATAATAATCACATATGGTGGAGTGTTTTGTCAACAAATGGGAGTTGTCTGATCAATCCTTTACTTCCAATGTGGAAAGTTATGGAACAATTTGAAAACTAAATTTCTAAAATTAAAGATTTGGGGAAATGATTCGGCAATACATTTATATTTACAATTACAGAAACCTTTTTAATGTTACTGCCATTAGAAGGATACATACACACCATTGTTGCACAGAAGTAAAAATAGCCTAAATGATTCAAATCATAACAAGCATTAAGGTGTAAAAGGGTGCATATAGAAATGAGGAATGGAGCATGGGTGATGTAGGAAGTTGGCTCTGTATGTACTATTTCAAAGTAAGAAATAGCATGCTCAGAGTCCAAGGGTTCCCCTTAGAGGTAAGATAGTGGCAAAAAGAGATAATTCTAATGCTCTATCTTGTGGTAGTGTGGTCGAGCAGTAGGCTTATCAGAAGGTAGTGTTAAGTATTTGTTGTACACACACAGGCAATAAATGAGGAACACACACTCAAAGACAATTCCAAGCCAATAGGTTTTTGTATAGAAAAATATATTTTCTTAGTTTATTTTAAGAAACACAGGTTCAAGATTTACAATCAATACTTCAAATGAAAGGTACTTCACTTAGGTATCATGGGAACTTTGAATCAGCAAAATAGCATGTACAGTTTTGGCATAAATGGCAATAAGCTATTTTAAAACTAGACACAGTGCAAATTTCAACAGTTCCTGGGGGAGGTGTTTGTTAGTTTTGCAGGTAAGTAAACCAACTACAGGGTTCAAAGTTGGGTCCAAGGTAGCCCACCGTTGGGGGTTCAGGGCAACCCCAAAGTTACCACACCAGCAGCTCAGGGCCGGTCAGGTGCAGAGGTCAAAGTGGTTCCCAAAACACAAAGGCTTCAAAGGAGAAGGGGGTGCCCCGGTTCCAGTCTGCCAGCAGGTAGGTACCCGCGACTTCGGAGGGAAGACCAGGGGGGTTTTGTAGAGCACTGGGGGGACACAAGTCAGCACAAAAAGTACACCCTCAGCGGCACAGGGGCGGCCGGGTGCAGAGTGCAAACAGGCGTCGGGTTTGCAATGGAGTTCAATGGGAGACCCAGGGGTCTCCTCAGCGAAGCAGGCATGCAAGGGGGGGGGCTCCTCGGGGTAGCCACCACCTGGGCAAGGGAGAGGGCCACCTGGGGGTCGCTTCTGCACTGGAGGTCGGATCCTTCAGGTCCTGGGGGCTGCGGGTGCAGTGCCTTTACCAGGCGTTGGGTTCTTAGAAGCAGGCAGTCTCGGTCAGGGGGAGCCTCTGGATTCCCTCTGCAGGCATCGCTGGGGGGGGCTCAGGGGGGTCAACTCTGGCTACTCACAGGGTCGCAGTTGCCGGGGAGTCCTCCCTGTAGTGTTGGTTCTCCGCAGGTCGAGCCGGGGCGTCGGGTGCAGAGTGGAAAGTCTCACGCTTCCGGCAGGAAACGTTCAGTCCTTTAAAGTTTGTTTCTTTGTTGCAAAGTTGTTTCTTCTTTGCAGCAGAGGCGCTGTCCTCAGGAGTTTTTGGTCCTTTTAGATGCAGGGTAGTCCTCTGAGGCTTCAGAGGTCGCTAGACCCTGGGGAACACGTCGCTGTTGCAGTTTTTCTTGAAGTGGGGAGACAGGCCGGTAGGGCTGGGGCCAAAGCAGTTGGTGTCTCCGTCTTCTCTGCAGGGCTTTCAGGTCAGCAGTCCTTCTTCGTCTTCAGGTTGCAGGAATCTATCTTGCTAGGTTCTGGGAGCCCCTAAATACTCAATTTAGGGGTGTGTTTAGGTCTAGGGGATTAGTAGCCAATGGCTACTTGCCCTGAGGGTGGCTACACCCTCTTTGTGCCTCCTCCCTGAGGGGAGGAGGGCACATCCCCAATCCTATTGGGGGAATCCTCCATCTGCAAGATGGAAGATTTCTAAAAGTCAGAGTCACCTCAGCTCAGGACACCTTAGGGGCTGTCCTGACTGGCCAGTGACTCCTCCTTGTTTTTCTCATTATCTCCTCCGGCCTTGCCGCCAAAAATGGGGCCGTGGCCGGAGGGGGCGGGCATCTCCACTAGCTGGAGTGCCCTGGGGTGCTGTAACAAAGGGGTTGAGCCTTTGAGGCTCACCACCAGTTGTTACAGTTCCTGCAGGGGGAGGTGAGAAGCACCTCCACCCAGTACAGGCTTTGTTACTAGCCACAGAGTAACAAAGGCACTCTCCCCGTGTGGCCAGCAACATGTCTGGTGTGTGGCAGGCTGGCAAAACTAGTCAGCCCACACTGGAAGTCGGGTATGTTTTCATGGGGCATCTCTAAGATGCCCTCTGGGGTGTATTTCACAATAAAATGTACACTGGCATCAGTGTGCATTTATTGTGCTGAGAAGTTTGATACCAAACTTCCCAGTTTTCAGTGTTGCCGTGGAGTTCGTGTATGACAGACTCCCAGACCATATACTCTTATGGCTACCCTGCACTTATAATGTCTAAGGTTTTGCTTAGACACTGTAGGGGCATAGTGCTCATGCACCTATGCCCTCACCTATGGTATAGTGCACCCTGCATTAGGGCTGTAAGGCCTGCTAGAGGGATGACTTACCTATGCCATAGGCAGTGTGAGGTTGGCATGGCACCCTGAGGGGAGTGCCATGTCGACTTAGTCATTTTCTCCCCACCAGGACACACAAGCTGGCAAGCAGTGTGTCTGTGCTGAGTGAGGGGTCCCCAGGGTGGCATAAGACATACTGCAGCCCTTAGAGACCTTCCCTGGCATCAGGGCCCTTGGTACCAGGGGTACCAGTTACAAGGGACTTACCTGGTTGCCAGGGTGTGCCAATTGTGAAAACAAAGGTACATTTTTTGGGAAAGAACACTGGTGCTGGGGCCTGGTTAGCAGGCCTCAGCACACTTTCAAATCATAACTTGGCATCAGCAAAGGCAAAAAGTCAGGGGGTAACCATGCCAAGGAGGCATTTACTTACACCCCCCCCCCCCAAACGAAAGAGGATGAGACTAACCTGTCCCATTAGAGTCTTCATTTTCTAAGTGGAAGAACCTGGAAAGGCCATCTGCATTGGCATGGGCAGTCCCAGGTCTGTGTTCCACTATAAAGTCCATTCCCTGTAGAGAGATGGACCATCTCAACAGTTTTGGATTTTCACCTTTCATTTGCATCAACCATCTGAGAGGTCTGTGGTCAGTTTGAACTACAAAGTGAGTACCAAAGAGGTATGGTCTCAGCTTCTTCAGGGACCAAACCACAGCAAAGGCCTCCCTCTCAATGGCACTCCATCGCTGCTCCCTGGGGAGTAACCTTCTGCTAATGAAAGCAACAGGCTGGTCAAGGCCATCCTCATTTGTTTGGGACAAAACTGCCCCTATCCCATGTTCAGCGGCATCAGTCTGCACAATGAACTGCTTGGAGTAATCTGGAGCTTTTAGAACTGGTGCTGTGCACATAGCTTGTTTCAGGGTGTCAAAGGCCTGTTGGCATTCTACAGTCCAGTTTACCTTCTTGGGCATTTTCTTGGAGGTGAGTTCTGTGAGGGGTGTCACTATTGATCCATATCCCATCACAAACCTCCTGTAGTACCCAGTCAAGCCAAGGAATGCCCTGACTTGAGTCTGGGTTTTTGGAGCTACCCAGTCCAGAATGGTCTGGATCTTGGGCTGGAGTGGCTGAACTTGGCCTCCACCTACAAGGTGTCCCAAGTAAACCACAGTTCCCTGCCCTATCTGGCATTTGGATGCCTTGATAGAGAGGCCTGCTGCTTGCAGGGCCTTCAAAACCTTCTTCAGGTGGACCAGGTGATCCTGCCAGTTGGAGTTAAAGACAGCAATATTGTCAAGATAAGCTGCACTAAAGGACTCCAAGCCAGCAAGGACTTGATTCACCAACCTTTGGAAGGTGGCAGGGGCATTCTTTAAACCAAAGGGCATAACAGTAAACTGATAGTGCCCATCAGGTGTGGAGAATGCTGTCTTTTCTTTTGCTCCTGGTGCCATTTTGATTTGCCGGTACCCTGCTGTCAAGTCAAAGGTACTTAAGTATCTGGCAGCACCTAGTTTGTCAATTAATTCATCTGCCCTTGGAATGGGATGGGCATCTGTCTTGGTGACAGAATTAAGTCCTCTGTAGTCCACACAAAACCTCATCCCTCTCTTTCCATCTTTGGTGTGAGGTTTGGGGACTAAGACCACTGGGCTAGCCCAGGGGCTGTCAGAGTTCTCAATGACTCCCAATTCCAGCATCTTGTGGACTTCCACTTTGATGCTTTCCTTAACTTGGTCAGACTGTCTGAAAATTTTGTTTTTGACAGGCATGCTGTCTTTGTGTCCACATCATGGGTACACAGGTGTGTCTGACCAGGGGTTAGGGAAAATAGCTCAGCAAAATGTTGTAGGACCTTCTTACAGTCAGATTGCTGTTGGCCAGAGAGGGTGTCTGAATAGATCACTCCCTCTACTGAGCCATCTTTAGGGTCTGTGGAGAGGAGGTCAGGGAGAGGTTCACTCTCAGCTTCCTGGTCCTCATCTGTTACCATCAACAGATTCACATCTGCCCTGTCATGAAAGAGTTTGAGGCGGTTCACATGGATCACCCTTTTGGGAGTCCTGCTAGTGCCTAGGTCTACCAGGTAGGTGACCTGACTCTTTCTTTCTAGCACTGGGTGAGGGCCACTCCATCTGTCCTGAAGTGCCCTGGGAGCCACAGGCTCCAGAACCCAGACTTTCTGCCCTGGCTG
This sequence comes from Pleurodeles waltl, assembly GCF_031143425.1. Lineage (NCBI taxonomy): Eukaryota > Metazoa > Chordata > Amphibia > Caudata > Salamandridae > Pleurodeles > Pleurodeles waltl. Next base: position 733,841,258 of record NC_090446.1, read on the forward strand.
AAACTCAACCATAGCAGCCTTTTGGTCATACCACATCTTCTGGAGTTGTTGGCTGGCCTCAAGGTTTTTGCTAGCCTTTTCCATGTACTCTGCCATCCTGGAACGTAGGCCTAGTACATAGTCCACTATATCTTGGGTAGGCTTGTGAAGAGGTCTCTCCCAGCCTTCTTTTACAGAAGCTAGTGGTCCCCTTACAGGATGGCCAAACAGAAGTTCAAAGGGGGAAAACCATACTCCCTTCTGAGGCACCTCTCTGTATGTGAAAAGCAGACATGGCAAGAGGACATCCCATCTCCTTTTGAGCTTTTCAGGGAGCCCAATGATCATGCCTTTCAATTTCTTGTTAAATCTTTCTACAAGGCCATTGGTTTGTGGATGGTATGGTGTGGTGAATTTGTAAGTCACCCCACACTCATTACACATATGTTTCAGGTATGCTGACATGAAGTTGGTACCACTGTCAGACACTACCTCCTTAGGAAATCCCACTCTGGTAAAGATACCAATGAGTGCTTTGGCTGCTGCAGGGGCAGTAGTGGACCTAAGGGGAATTGCTTCAGGGTACCTAGTAGCATGATCCACTACCACTAGGATATACTGGTTTCCTGAGGCTGTGGGAGGTTCAAGTGGACCCACTATGTCCACACCCACTCTTTCAAAGGGGAACCCACCACTGGAAGTGGAATGAGTGGGGGCCTTTGGGTGTCCACCTGTCTTACCACTGGCTTGACAGGTAGCACAGGAGACACAAAACTCCTTTACCTTCTGGGACATGTTGGGCCAATAGAAATGGTTAACTAACCTTTCCCAAGTCTTGGTTTGTCCCAAATGCCCAGCAAGTGGAATGTCATGAGCTAAGGTTAGAATGAACTCCCTAAACTCCTGAGGCACTACCACTCTCCTAGTGGCACCAGGTTTCGGATCTCTTGCCTCCGTGTAGAGGAGTCCATCTCCCCAATAGACTCTATGTGTTCCAATGATTTTTCCTTTGGTCTCTTCAGCAGCTTGCTGTCTAAGGCCTTCAAGAGAGAGAGGGACAAGTTTCTTGCCCCTTACACAACTGTTCCCTTGTGGGTCCCCCAGGCCCTAAGAGTTCAACCTGATAAGGTTCCAACTCCATGGGCTCAGTTCCCTCAGAGGGCAGAACTTCTTCCTGGGAAGAGAGGTTCTCTTTCTCTTGTTGTGTTGAAGCTGGTTCCCCAGTCTTCTTTCCTTTTCTCTTGGAGGGTTGGGCCCTTTTTCCAGGCTCCAACACCACTTTTCCACCCTGAGCCTTGCACTGTGCCCTTGTCTTGACACACACCAGTTCAGGGATATCCAGCATGGCTGCATGGGTTTTGAGTTCTACCTCAGCCCATGCTGAGGACTCCAGGTCATTTCCAAGCAAAGAGTCTACAGGGATATTTGAGGAGACCACCACCTGTTTCAGGCCATTGACCCCTCCCCACTCTAAAGTTACCATAGCCATGGGATGTACTTTAGTCTGATTGTCAGCGTTGGCGACTGGATAAGTTTGTCCAGCCAGGTATTGACCAGGGGAAACCAGTTTCTCTGTCACCATGGTGAAGCTGGCACCTGTATCCCTCAGGCCTTCTACACTAGTCCCATTAATTAAGAGTTGCTGCCTGTATTTTTGCATATTAGGGGGCCAGGCAGCCAGTGTGGCTAAGTCCACCCCACCTGGAGACTGGCTATTCCAGTGCTAGCTGGAGTAGAGTTTGAAGTGGAACCTTTCTTGGGACAGGCCTTATCTCCAGTTTGGCGTCCCTGCTGATTACAGCTACGACACCAGGCCTTTTTGGGATCAAAGTTTTTACCCTTGTACCCAAAATTGGATTGTGAAGAGGCTTTGGACCCTCCCTCCTGAGCAGGTTTTTGGGGCACTGTAGAAGATTCTTTACTTTTTCCCTTGGATGTCTCAACACTCTTCCCCTGGGGTGTCTTTGTGACCCCTTTCTTTTGGTCACCCCCTGTGGAAGTCTTGGTCACCCTAGTCTTGACCCAATGGTCCGCCTTCTTTTCCAATTCTTGGGGAGTAATTGGTCCTAGGTCTACCAGATGCTGATGCAGTTTATCATTGAAACAATTACTTAACAGGTGTTCTTTCAAAAATAAATTGTACAGCCCATCATAATCATTTACACCACTGCCATGAATCCAATCATCCAGTGTTTTGACTGAGAAGTCAACAAAATCAACCCAGGTCTGGCTCGAGGATTTTGGAGCCCCCTGAACCTAATCCTGTACTCCTCAGTTGAGAATCCAAAGCCCTCAATCAGGGTAGCCTTCATGAGGTCATAGGTTTCTGCATCTTTTCCAGAGAGTGTGAGGAGTCTATCCCTACACTTTCCAGTGAACATTTCCCAAAGGAGAGCACCCCAGTTCGATCTGTTTAGTTTTCTGGTTGCACAAGCCCTCTCAAAAGCTGTGAAACACTTGGTGATGTCATCACCCTCTTCATATTTAGTTACAATCCCTTTAGGGATTTTCAACATGTCAGGAGAATCTCTGACCCTAATTATGTTGCTGCCACCATTGATGGGACCTAAGCCCATCTCTTGTCTTTCCCTTTCTATGGCTAGGAGCTGTCTCTCCAAAGCCAATCTTTTGGCCATCCTGGCTAACAGGAGGTCATCTTCATTGAGGCTGCCCTCAATGCTTGCAGAGCTGTTGGACTCTCCTGTGAGAGAAGCAACATCTCTGACTATCACTTGTGGAGGCAGGGTTTGAGAAACCCTGGGCTCCCTATCTAGGACTGGAGGTGGGAAATCCTGTGAGGCCATCATCAGCGGGGTTGTTTTTAGCAAACTCTGCCAAAAGCTCCTGGAGCTGTACTTTGGTAGGGTTTGACCAGTCTTTATCTTTTTGATTTTGCAGAGAGACCTTAACTCTGACATCCTAAGATGCAGGTAAGGAGTGAGGTTGAGTTCCATCACTATCTCTTCTGCAGCAGACATTTTGTTTCTAAAAGTTGGAATACTTTTTAAGAATCTAAAAGTATCTCTAGAACTTAAATCAAACTTTTATAAAACTTTTAAACTCTAAAAGAAATGCTAACAGGGACTAACACAAGGCCCTAGCAGGACTTTTAAAAATTTAGAAAAATAGCTCAAATTTCAAAAATCAGTTTCTAATGACAATTTTGGGAATTTAGTTGTGTGATCAGGTATTGGCTGAGTAGTCCAGCAAATGCAAAGTCTTGTACTCCACCGATGATCCACCAATGTAGGAAGTTGGCTCTGTATGTACTATTTCAAAGTAAGAAATAGCATGCACAGAGTCCAAGGGTTCCCCTTAGAGGTAAGATAGTGGCAAAAAGAGATCATTCTAATGCTCTATTTTGTGGTAGTGTGGTCAAGCAGTAGGCTTATCAGAGGGTAGTGTTAAGCATTTGTTGTACACACACAGGCAATAAATGAGGCACACACACTCAAAGAAACACACCCTCAAAGACAATTCCAGGCCAATAGGTTTTTGTATAGAAAAATATATGTTCTTAGTTTATTTTAAGAACCACAGGTTCAAGAATTGCAATCAATACTTCAAATGAAAGGTACTTCACTTAGGTATCATAGGAACTTTGAATCAGCAAAATAGCATGTACAGTTTTGGCAAAAATGGCAATAAGCTAATTTAAAACTAGACAGTGCAAATTTCAACAGTTCCTGGGGGAGGTAAGTGTTTGTTAGCTTTGCAGGTAAGTAAACCACCTACAGGGTTCAACATTGGGTCCAAGGTAGCCCACCGTTGGGGGTTCAGGGCAACCCCAAAGTTACCACACCAGCAGCTCAGGGCCGGTCAGTTGCAGAGGTCAAAGTGATGCCCAAAACACATAGGCTTCAATGGAGAAGGGGGTGTGCCCCGGTTCCAGTCTGCCAGCAGGCAGGTACCCGCGACTTCGGAGGGCAGACCAGGGGGGTTTTGTACGGCACTGGGGGGGACACAAGTCAGCACAAAAAGTACATCCTCAGCGGCACAGGGCGGCCTGGTGCAGAGTGCAAACAGGAGTCAGGTTAGCAATGGAGTTCAATGGGAGACCCAGGGGTCTCTTCAGCGAAGCAGGCAGGCAAGGGGGGGTTCCTCGGGGTAGCCACCACCTGGGCAAAGGAGAGGGCCACCTGGGGGTCGCTTCTGCACTGGAGGTCGGATCCTTCAGGTCCTGGGGGCTGCGGGTGCAGTGCCTTTACCAGGAGTCAGGTTCTTAGAAGCAGGCAGTCTCAGTCAGGGGGAGCCTCTGGATTCCCTCTGCAGGCGTCGCTGGGGGGGATCAGGGGGGTCAACTCTGGCTACTCACAGGGTCGCAGTCGCCGGGGAGTCCTCCCTGTAGTGTTGGTTCTCCGCAGGTCGAGCCGGGGGCGTTGGGTGCAGAGTGGAAAGTCTCACGCTTCCGGCGGGAAACGTGCAGTCCTTAAAGTTTGTTTCTTTGTTGCAAAGTTGTTTCTTCTTTAGAGCAGAGCCGCTGTCCTCAGGAGTTCTTGGTCCTTTTAGATGCAGGGTAGTCCTCTGAGGCTTCAGAGGTCGCTGGACCCTGGGGGACACGTCGCTGTTGCAGTTTTTCTTGAAGTAGGGAGACAGGCCAGTAGGGCTGGGGCCAAAGCAGTTGGTGTCTCCGTCTTCTCTGCAGGGCTTCAGGTCAGCAGTCCTTCTTCGTCTTCAGGTTGCAGGAATCTATCTTGCTTGGTTCTGGGGGGCCCTAAATACTCAATTTAGGGGTGTATTTAGGTCTGGGGGGTTAGTAGCCAATGGCTACTAGCCCTGAGGGTGGCTACACCCTCTTTGTGCCTCCTCCCTGAGGGGAGGAGGGCCCATCCCTAATCCTATTGGGGTAATCCTCCATCTGCAAGATGGAGGATTTCTAAAAGTCAGAGTCACCTCAGCTCAGGACACCTTAGGGTTTGTCCTGACTGGCCAGTGACTCCTCCTTGTTTTATTCATTATCTCCTCCGACCTTGCTGCCAAAAGTGGGGCCGTGGCCGGAGGGGGCGGGCATCTCCATTAGCTGGGATGCCCTGTGGCGCTGTAACAAATGGGGTGAGCCTTTGAGGCTCACCGCCAGGTGTTACAGTTCCTGCAGGGGGAGGTGAGAAGCACCTCCACCCAGTACAGGCTTTGTTCCTGGCCACAGAGTGACAAAGGCACTCTCCCCATGTGGCCAGCAACATGTCTGGTGTGTGGCAGGCTGGTAAAACTAGTCAGCCCACAGTGGAAGTCGGGTATGTTTTCAGGGGGCATCTCTAAGATGCCCTCTGGGTGTATTTCACAATAAAATGTACACTGGCATCAGTGTGCATTTATTGTGCTGAGAAGTTTGATACCAAACTTCCCAGTTTTCAGTGTAGCCATTATGGTGCTGTGGAGTTCGTGTTTGACAGACTCCCAGACCATATACCCTTATGGCTACCCTGCACTTACAATGTCTAAGGTTTTGCTTAGACACTGTAGAGGCATAGTGCTCATGCACCTATGCCCTCACCTATGGTATAGTGCACCCTGCCTTAGGGCTGTAAGGCCTGCTAGAGGTGTGCCTTATCTATGCCATAGGCAGTGTGAGGTTGGCATTCCACCCTGAGGGGAGTGCCATGTCGACTTAGTCATTTTCTCCCCACCAGCACACACAAGCTGGCAAGCAGTGCGTCTGTGCTGAGTGAGGGGTCCCCAGGGTGGCATAAGACATGCTGCAGCCCTTAGAGACCTTCCCTGGCATCAGGGCCCTTGGTACCAGGGGTACCAGTTACAAGGGACTTACCTGGATGCCAGGGTGTTCCAATTGTGGAGGCAAAGGTACAGTTTTCGGGAAAGAACGCTGGTGCTGGGGCCTGGTTAGCAGGCCTCAGCACACTTTCAAATTGTAACTTGGCATCAGCAAAGGCAAAAAGTCAGGGGGTAACCATGCCAAGGAGGTATTTCCTTACACCTATTCTCTGCAAGAGGATTCAAAAAGACACTCGTATCTAATTTACATGATTGCCTTGTTAAATCATCTTGATAAGAATATTAGTTTCTGGAGGAGTAACCTGTCTGCCAAACTCTAAATCAGGTTCTGAGTGCCTGCTTGGCACAAGCATATGACTGTGAACAATTCCGCTTCTGATGTGGTCTGAAAAAGGGTTTAGAGCAGCATTCGGTACCACAAAACAAAATGGGATTTCAATTATGTTTCTTTTCTAAGGTCCGGCACTACTCTCTATTTTTAATTGCCTTTTAATGTCCCATATTTGGGGAGTTGCAGGGACTGCTCATGGCTTCCTTTAAAATGCGCTGGTATAGCATTTGATTGATCATTGGTGTCATTCTTGGCACTGCCTCCGGAGTAAGATAATATTGAGTTGTTTGCAGATAAATTGCATCTGGTTTCACCTTTATTTTGACTGGCTGTGCACATTTTGTTAGTCTAGTTTTTGTGCCTTTAAAATCCCATACTTCCTCCACTAAATCAGGAGTCAAATCATAAATGAGTGATTTTATTTTAAAGTCAGAACTTTTGTATTGCATCTCAATCGTTCAAAATGTCTCTTACTAACAAGTTACATGGAATTGTTTGACATTTTATGAAATCATGTGTGTCTTTAATAGGGCCAATTTTTCAGATGTATTTTCAGAAACCTTATTAGTAATATGTTGGTTTGATATGCCCTTAACTTGAATTTACTTTCCCAAAAAGGGTAGGTTTGGAATATCCATCTGATGAACAATGGAATAGGAAGCACTTGTACAATTAAAATAATACTGGGTGGCCATTCACATCACCTCTGGTCTATGTCTAGGACAGCACCAAGCATGCAATATTCCTCCCTTGTCAGGCACTATCATTGTGATTGGTTAGGGCTAAGTTCAGTGGGACTTTAAAAAGCAGTGAAAAACTGGGGAAAACCGTCATCAGTTATTAAAATATTCTGCTAAAATCTAGGACCTTACCGAAAATGAAATCCTTTTTTTGCATGTTTTACTTTATCAGGGGCTTGTGGTATTTTTGCATTGCGTGGTTTCCCTGGGAACAACAACTCCAAAAAAGATATTCAGATCCCTCAAAGCATTTTTAGAACAGTTGCAATCCTTTCTACTTCGTCATACCATTTCCCTGGCTCTTTTCTGAGCTTGGGGAGGCTTTTATGAATGATAGGAGATCAGATCGACTACAAAGCACATGCACATACACTCCTCCATGTATTTATCTCAAAAGGAATTCAGTAGTTACCTTAGTCTCTGGCTTACTCACACTAGTCTCTTTAAGAGCTTCACCTGTTAACATGTTCTTTTTCACTTTAGCCCCTTCTTTCCTTGCCCATCGACCATTGAATTTCTTTAGATCTCTCTAATCTTTTGTGCAAATAATTTACCCTTTAATGTGCACTCTTAAACTTGGAAATTTCATCTTCTTTATTTCGTCATCGCCCATTACAATTCTGAATTTTTTGTGCAATTTTTTTATTTCTATTTAAATCAGTCTCATATTAGTCAGCCAAACTTTCCAATTTCTGGTGTGCCTCGCAAGCCGAACTAGCAGCTTCTTTGCTCAAATATTTCAACTCAGCTTCATCACAGATACTCAGGCACTCATTACGGCTTCTGCGGCTAGCATACCGCCAGTGCTGGTGGTATGCTGGCTGCCCTATTAGTAGTTTTCAGCTTGTCTGGGGGGGCGAAAACAGCACTTCCGCCCACTGGCCCAGCAGAAAACTCACCACAACATTGACGCCGGCTCTTAATCGAGCCGGCAGCAATGTTGTGGTGCGTCGGGTGCGACCGCAAAGTTCATGGGCATTGCAGGGACCCCATGGGGCCCGACACTCTCTTTCTGCCAGCCTTTGCATGGCGGTGAGACTGCCATGCAAAGGCTGCCGGAAAGGGGACTCGTAATCCCCAGGGCAGAGCTGCTTGCAGCGGTGCCCTGGTGGATTGTGACAGCCAAGACCGCCAGGCTGTCGACAGGCGGCAATCTGCCATGTTCATAATAGGGTGGTCAGATCGCCCTGTCTTCTGGGGTCCGACCGCCATCGCGAAAACTGCCACACTCATAATGAGGGCCTCAGTTTTTCAATGCCACTAATTTTCCTCAGAATCTCTTCAAATTATGCCATTAATTGCAATATATTAATTCCTTTGGGCACTGGTTCTGTGTGGAGAGGCTGTGACCCTGTAACAGCAACAGTGGTAATAGTAGGTGCAACAAGTACATCAGTAGAGCTTGATACAAAAGGAGGTACTTCTGCTTCTGGTTCACATGGTACAGTGCATGTACTCACAACCTCGGTTACACCAGCTCTTGATCTTTCCATCCCATCCCCTGTAATGCTGGCCCAATAGGAGGGTGGAAAACATGATGCGGAGTCATTCTTGAATTTAGTAAATCATCTAGGAACCCCTTCTTCTTTATTCTCATTCGTCCATGTGTCTCTTTCTTTGCTGATCCGTCACTGGATTCTCTCCCTTGTCTTCGCCTCCTCCTCCATTTCTCTCAAGATGGCAGGATAAACATCCACCCAATGCTCGCTGTTTCGAGCTCCATCTTGCATCTATCTAATTACTAACAGAGTGTCTAATCTGAGTCTTCGTTTTCTTGAGTTTTTCTCATGCATTTGAAGCCTCAAACTGGAGAGGTATAGGTTGAGGTTCCAATTCATACATCACTTATCAAAGAGTCTCAATCTTTCGCACATTAAAGGTATAGTTCAGGGAAAATTGCATGTTCTTGGAATCAGAAGTGATCCTGTTCTAATCTCTAACCTGCAAACAAGTCTGTAAACTCTTGTTGAGTGCCATGTCATGGACAGGTGTGCCTCTGGGTGGTATTTTCTCTCCCATACAAATTGGAGCAGCAGGTATTTTAAGCACTATTCCCATTTTCCCATACTGAACTCGCTCTCTTCAGTCACATGTTGCAAACAACAGAAATCTACCAATCTCAAACAACACATAGTGATAAGTAACAAATCCTAGAACAGCACCAAATGACAGAAACAACCAATCACAGTGTGACTCACAGCACAATTAACCAATTACAATGCATCCGGTTTGAAAGTTAACCAATCATACTGTGTCTCTGCATGTCACCCTACAACAACCAATAAATCACAGCATGACTTGTTGCGCTGTAAAATCTGAATTCAACACCAATTAAACTATTACCAATTTCTTATCTGCTTTACCAAAAGTAAAGGGGAAAGTAAGTCAAATTTCATCTAAAAGAAATCACACAAACAGGGAAATGCAGATCTTGGTCAGCAGTAACCTATTGTCTGATTAGCTTGTTTACTCCGGTGCTCCACAGAATAAAGAGTCACCAATCTTAATTAATGTGTATTCACAACTCGACCTTTACTAAATGCTTGTTATGGTGTGGATATGGCACCTCACAACAAACGCCCCAACCATACCACACAAGGTCCAATAACAAATCTTGTAATCTTGGATTTCCCCTGAAATCCAATAACCAAACCTTAAACAAAAACACATTTAATTACAATAACTCAATAACACAATTATAAAAATAAGTGGCGCACAAATAAAGCCAACAAACATTAACACAGGACAAGTAATAAACACTGAAGGATTCAACTTATACTGATAGAAAATCATCACAATTTCAATAACCAAAACCCTTATGATTGTACAAATCATAGCTGAATAGCCAAAGTGCTCACAACCTGAATACATCTCTCCTGACACCAAAAACCCAAAGCACAATTCCTACAATGGTCTGCTGAACATGCAATGGAACACGTCACTGGCACACTCTATTACGCATCACCCTACTTATACACACTTCTCCTTAATTCATAGATAAGCCTCAGGAACACCTGAACACAGCCAATAATCCAAACAGGACTACTGAAAATCCAGGAATACAGAATGAATAAGGCCAGTTACGTTTCTGGATCTCGTTGGCTGTTGCATAAAGATCCAATTGCAGACTATCCAGGTCCAGTTTCCAACCATCCAGGTCCAGTTGCTACTAGTGACAATTATTTTGGGGTTTGGCAAATCAAAGCACTGTTGATGGACCAGGAATAGTGTTAATCCCCAAAGAATGTTGTTGCTCCTCGGCTGGACCTGGTCATCACTTAAATTCAATATTCATTAACATTTCGGCAATAATTGTAATGCACAATAGACTTTACATAGAAAACTGGACAAATAATATAGTGAAACCATGAAGGTTTGTTAAAGGATTTAAATAATTGCAGAAATGGTTAAAATTCAATTAATTAAATCGAGTGATAGCACAAAGCTCAGAATAGAACACAAATAGTCAAATAGCAGAACAAATACAGTTCAGCTCAAATAGTATAGTCATAAATCATAGGTCAGACCGACACAATGTTACATTCTACAAATCAAAGGAAGTGAGCCCTACACTCTCAGCAATGGGCTTCTTTTATAATGTAAAATAAAATAAAATTCATACGTGAATACAAATTGAAGAACAGTACAGTTTCTGAAATCATATTTCTCAGCAGTATCCCACAGATTCACATAATACAGCTGCCACCACTGGTGCTCTTCATGCACCTCAACAATTAGTACAAATATCGGTACTTGTTACACAAGGACAAATTTTGACAATCGTACTGTGGTCCCAATAGGTGAGGCCTTGGGAACAATCGCTCTCAGTAAAACAGTGCTCTACTGAGTCCTGAAAAACCTAAATCAATGTCTACCTGGAAAAGTGACATCACATCTCAAAGCAATGTTTACAAAGTTACTGGTGCATGATTCGTCTGTGTGCAGAATGAGACAGAAATAAAAGGGTGACTGTGTGCAGAAAGAAGACTGCGAGCAAAGTTTGCTATTTTGGCCTTGGGAACTACAATGAGTAATGTTAGCATCAGCATTGTTTGCTCGACATAATGTCTTCATTTTATTTACAATTAATTTTCTTTTATAGTGCTTGATATTATTATGCATAAAATCATAAAACTCTTTATTAGCTGCATCAGACCATCATGTCTGTGGTCACTTTTCAATAAAGTAAGTACTTTTTTTTCTAAATGCAGCCCGGTTTTCTCAAAGGATACAGCAATACATTTAAAAACAAAAGTTTACTTTTCCAAAAGTTTGTTTGAGAACTCGTAGTAATCCCCTGGCCCACTGCTTACTCCACAGCAAATATTTCATATTTAACTAATACCAGGGAGTGACTCCAAAGGGAACCCATTACCACCCCAGCTCTGGAGTTTGTAATTTTTTTACTGTTTTGTGGCCAAATTTAATTTGCAAAACATTGATATATTTCACACAGATTCAGTATTTGGAAGGGGCAGCTACATCACAGCCCCGCAAGAACATTGATTTTTACAGACTCCTTAAAATGGGATTACTATACTCGAAAAAGCTTTTTAATCATAGCAAAATACCAAATCAGCGTGTTTGTGACTGTTAAAATTCTTAGTACATGTGACCCAATGAGCCTGGTTTGAACTTTTCTAGTAGCTATTTTTTTAAATATGTGTACAGTTAATTGCAAGGATATAAATTTTGTTTTGTGTTAGAAAACATTTGACATCCTGCCATCATTCAATCAAGCATTTATAGTCCACGGCAAATCACCCATGAGAGCATCGAGGTGCTCGAGCTCCGTGCTGCTGCATGGAGGAATGATCATTTGAACATCCAGGTCTTTAGTTCTCTTCTGAATCGCTGAAGTGACGGAGCGGTCCTAGGAGGCAGGGTGTAGTTGTTCCAGGCCTTGGTTGCCAGGTGTAAGAAGGAGCGTCCTCTGCTGTTGGCTCAACGGATTTGTGGGATGTCTGCGAGGGAGAGAGAAGCTGATCGTAGATGTCTGGTTGTTTGGTGGAAGGTTAGGTGTTTGTTGATATATGCTGGTCCTTCGTTGTGCAGGGCCTTGAAGGCATGGGTCAGCTCTTGAACTAGCATCTCATCTGAACTGAGAGCCAGTGTAGTTTTTTGAGCTGGGTTCTGATGTGGGTCTTTCTGGGGAGGTTGAGTATGAATCTTGTCGCTCAGTCCTGTTTTGTCTGGAGTCTGGAGGTGTGTTGTGATTCCTACGTAGAGCGTGTTTCCGTTGTCCAGTCTGCTGTTGATGAGGGCCTGCATGACGGTCCTTCTGGTGTCTACTGGGAGCCACCTGAAGATCTTGCGAAGCATGTAAAGGGCGTGGAAGCAGGTGGATGAGATGTTGTCTACTTGTTTCTTCATGGATACTTTGCTATCCAGGATGATGCTGAGGTTGCAGGAATGGTCTGTTGGGATGGTGGGGTGTACCGAGCTCTGCGGGCCACTATGTGTCAGTCCATGGCGAGTTGTTGTTCCGAAAGATGAGGACTTCCATTTTTTTCAGCCTTGAGTTTGAGACAGATGTCCTTCATCCAATCCGCTACATTCATCATGCATCTGTGGAAGTTGAGTCCATGTGATCTGACGGTGTTGGCCAGGGGGGTCATATAGATGTTGAAGAGGGTTAGGCTCAGGGACGATTCTGGGGGAACTCCACAGATGATCTTCTTGGGCTCTGAGATGAACTGTGGGAGACTGATCCTTTATGTCCTGCCATTGAGGTAAACAGCGATCCATTTGAGGGAGTTTCCTTCAGTTCCCAGGTGGTGGAGTCTGTTGATCAGGATGTGGTGGGAGATGGTCTCACACATGGCAGACAGGTCCAGGAGGATGAGGGCTGCTGTTTCCCCATGGTCCAGGAGGGCTCTGATGTCATTTGTGGCTGCAATCAGGGCTGTCTCGGTGCTGTGGTTAGCTGAAAATCCAGATTGGGAGGGGTCCAGGAGGTTGTGGTCTTCTAGGTGTTTGGTGAGTTGCTGGTTGATCGCTTTCTCAAGGTCTTTTGTTGGATATGGGAGCAAAGAGGTGGGTGAGCAGTTCTTCAATTCGCCTGGATCGGTACATGTTTTTTTCATGAGGAGTCTCACTTCAGCGTGCTTCCAGACCTCCAGGAAGGAGGCCACAGTGATGGAGGTATTCAGGACCTTCCTGAGCTCATCACCAATTGTCTTGCTTCCGAGGTTGAAGACATGATGGGGCCAGGGGTCTGTAGGTGCTCCAGAGTGTACGAAGTTCATGATGGAGATAGTGTCTGGTGTGGTGAGGAGTTCCCAGTGGGTGAGAAGGTGTTCTGGGTTCATGTTTGTGCATAAGAGCTGGTTGATGCTGTCCACAGCAGAGGATTGGCATGTAAAGTTTTCATAGATAGCTGAGCTCCTGTCGTGGAAGAAGTCAGCGAGGTTGTTGCACAGATCCTGGGAGGGAGTGATATAATTCTCAGTGGCTTCGGGATTGGTGAACTCTTTCAAAATGGTGAAGAATTCTTTGGTGTGGTTTGTGTTGGCTTTGATGTGGTTTGCTAGTGCGTCTTCTTGGTTTCTTTCAGGAGGCAGTGTTACTGGTTGAGGGTATCCTGAAGACGGCACGCTCTTCTGTTTTATTACTGATGCGTCACTTCCTTTCAAGTTGTCTGCAGTAGCATTTGGACAAATGTACTTCCCCGGTGAACTAGCTTGCTCTTTTGCTTTGTTCTTTGATCTTGGCTGTCTTGGCAGGGGCGATGGTGTGGGCGCATTCTGTGGTCGACTCAGAGAACCTCTTTGCTGCTTGTTCAGAGTTGTGTGTAGACTCTGGGAGGTGGGGCAGAGAGAATCGTTCCACTGGTCGTCGAATACAGTTTTTTCACATGGATCTGGGGGGCCCGGTGCTGGGGTGTGTGGGTCTGGAGATGGTGAAGTGTATGCTGTGGTGGTCAGACCAGGTGAGCAGTGTGGTGTGGATGTACCTGACTTCGTCACTGGAGGTGAAGATGGGGTTGACCGTGTGTCCTGAGATGTGAGTAGGGTCGGTGACGAGCTGCTTGAGGCTAATATCACTCAAGCTTTCCAGGAGGGCGCGGGTTGGAGTAGCTGGGGCCATGGAGGTGGAAGTTGAGGTCCCCTAAGAATATGTAGAGAATGGAGTCAATTGCTTGTGATGCAATGAGTTCTGGGATGGTGTTGCAGAAGCTCGGACAACAAACAATATCCATATTAAAGAAGCAGCTCTTTGTCAGAAGACATTGCATGGCACTTGACTTCTATCTTTCAACAACTTATACCAAATGCAAAAAGATAAAACCAAATTGAATGACCTTTTAATTGTGCTTTCCCCCTCTGAGCTCCTGCAAGGTTATCTTGCGGTGCTGTAGCACCTCCTGCCCCTCTACTTCCATTGCCCCGGTCACTCAAGCAACCACTGAAGCCTAATCAACATCTGCTTGAGACAGATTATTCCAAGCCTACCTCTTGCTGCTGAAAGATGTCCGTGTACTTGCTTAGTCCTAGCTTGCTGAAAAGCTCAGGCAGATCAGTGGTCTGTTTAAACGTTGCACTGAGGAAATGGGAGCTGTTTGTGGAAACGCTTTCAAAGTAATTACTGCTGCTGAGTAGGTGGTCGTCTGTAAACAAAGTAGAAAAGATAAAAAATTCATTTAAAAATATTAAATCATCTTTTATCACAATTGAACAAGTAATAACGATGATTGTGATAATGGCAGTTAAATAGCACCCTATAGATAGATGTCGTTAGGCACTGCCCTTCGTGTGGTTTGCAGGCATCACTGTATTTCATGCAGAATTATATATTTCTTAGCAGAAATTGCAATGTAGTTTGCAAATCACCCTATGCCTCATTACAGTTATAACCACATTTTCCCAGTATCTTGTTTTTAACCAAGTAAGTGAAGATCACAAATCTGAATTGGCTGAATTTAGGTAATTGAAGGGTTGCCTAAAATAACAAATCTGTCTCAATATGGCTGTAAACAGTTGGTGTGCGGAAGGTAGGGCCTTTGAGGAACGGGAGTGGAGGCGTGGGTAGAGAGCGTTCCAGGGGGAGTAAGCTGGAAGAGGATACTAATGCGGGACAGGGCAGAGCGTGCTGCGCTCCCTCCTGCTGTAACATCAGGTCACTGGATGGGCGGGGTCCAGGTCCGAGCTGCGCTTGCAGCCCGAGGCTCGTGTGATTTTACAAAAATATTCTGCCCAGTAAAATCAGGCTAGGTATTACCACACCCAGAAAACAGAGGGGCAGAATCACCCAGCCAGTTGAAATAGGCCGTAGCAGTACCCGCCCGTTAATACCGCTTCACCCACTTTATAATCTGGGCCATACACTACCAGAATTACTAGAAAACTGCATTAGATCCTTGACCCTTCTGAGTATCTGGCTGAACGTACAGATAAAATGGCTCTTGTTTGCACTGCTATGCATGCCAGGGCTAGGAGACAACAAACATTATTTATTTTTCTATGTGTTAGTTATATATTTATAGTGTTTTCAGTCTGTGAAAATTGTTTTGAAGTGTACACTTTTGTTCTTTTTTTTAATTTTATTTTTAAACTACCTATTTGTTTGGATAGCTGCATGTAAATTTAAAAATAATGTTAATTCATTCATTATTTAATAACACAATAGTTCTTTTTGTTGCACTGAACGTTTTAAAAATTAAAAAAAGGGTAGCAGAAAAAACATTCAAAAACATGTTACAACGTCCTTTAAATCAGAAACATGTTGTAAGCACAACCAAAAACAAGCATGCATGCATTTATTTATTTATTGTTTCTGTGTATGCAACTATGCATACACTCTACACTGTGCATTTAAGTACAAAACAGCAGTGGTATCATGTAAAATACAATTTCTAGTGTTAGAAAATCACTGCAACATGTCCAATATTTTCATAAGCAACAATAGTGTACATAAATAGAAAGAAAAGGGTTGCCTGGATCATTCCTTTAAAATACTGTTATAATTTACTTTGGATGCAGACATTATAAGGTAGATTCATAAAATGTATTTCTCTATAGCACATATACGAACGTGCCCCTCTTAGATATATTACGGAAGGCAAAAGGACAAACACACAGTGAAGGGGCAATTCCAATTAGGAGGCATGTGGGATGCAGTGGGCGCTGGCAAAAGCCCTTATCGATAGAGTGAACACATATGCAGATTCTAAATATTCCAGGTGGCCGTGGTATAGTGCAGAGGTTATTAAAGGTTTGACTTATGTGGACCCCTGCTGCATAACTACTGGAAGCCGGGCACCTGGCCTAAGCAGTTTCTGATGTTTGAACCTCGAAACATCACACAAAAATACAATACAGACAGGTATACATCAAATACACACATGTTAAAAAATATACTCATCGAAAACAATGGAGTGCTGCGGGCTTTTACTGGCCGGTAAAAGCCCGCAGCGCCAACATTCCAATGTTCTCTTTGTTCACAGCAAGAGCTGTGAACAAAGCCTCACGGAGCCCGAGGGGATTTTAATCGTGAGGAATTTGTTTTATCTAATAGAACATTCTGCTCTGAGTGGCAGAATGTTCTAATAGCCTTAGAACCCGCCGTAGCGGGCTCTACCGGCTATTAAAGGCCCTTTCCCTTGTTAAATGCCCTCGCCTTCGGCTTGGGCATTTAACGCAGGAGCGGGCCTTTAATAGCCGGTAGAGCCCGCTACTGCGGGTTCTAAGGCTATAATAGGAAAGTCGGAGCTTTTCAAAATGTGACTGATTTTATTTCTAAAAGGTTAAGCAATACGCTAAACCCTAATATCCGATTATGTCATTTTTGCTCCTAATGGATGCTTTCATTTTATTGGTGCAGACAAGTGCTTCATTTGATGCCAGTAATCGTCCAAACTTGAATCTGTTTGTTGCTCTTGCAGTGATCCCTTAAATAAAGCTAAAGATGACAATTAATCATTGGCCTCCTATTTGAAATTCATTTATATTTCCAGAGCATTTTAAAATGTTCAATGCAGCTTTTCACGTATGTGTACTTTATTATTCTACTACTAATATTTAATTGTATAAGCAGTTTCGGATTCCAAGGTTAAGAACTGGTGCTCTAGTGCTTTTGCCATTAGTGATTGCGACCACAATCATGCTAAAGAGCAGTGAGTCTGCATATGAAGTGGTGAATCTAACATCTTTTGTAAAAAAAAAAAGAACGAATAACTTTCAGTGGTTCAGTGTTTCTTGCGTGAAGGTAAATCAGCTGCAATTGGTGCAGAAATAATGTTTCACGTGTGTAGAAGTGCACATAAAGGCGCCGATAAACTCACAGGTTATTTTGCAAATTTTAATTTCTTTTCTTTTTTGGTGTATGACCTCCCCCACTTTCAAGCTTCACCAGAGTCAGTCAAGGTCTGAGGACAGCCAGATTAGGTATATGGCACTGAAACTATGTAACATTGTTTCTTATCAGGAGGGAAAATAGATACACTGCTCAGTAAAGGAAAAGGCATGGATGCGAGAATACCACAATCAGGCTCCTAAACAGATTCCCAAGTAGATATAGCTGCATGTATTTCCTCATTAACTGGACAGGTGGGTTTTGAGAGTGGCCATGCTAGGTGCAGTATAGGAAATGAATAAGAACCACACAATGAAGCAGTGATTCTTTTCTGAGGGCAAGATGGAAGCAATGGATGCAGAAGAATCTCTTTTAGGTGTAAAGAGTGAACATGCAGCCTCCCTGTGGACACAAAACGTTTGACTTTTGTGTTACAAGGGACTGTAAATATCAGCGTGTATGGCTATACCTTGTGAAGAAGATGGAGGACTTTGGACTGCTGTGACGGTGGATTCTTTACGCTCTCTCCAGTTTCTCGATTGACTTCCACTAAGTGTTTTGTCATTATTCCACACCTTAAAAATTGAAAAAAATGAGCGTTACCATTATGTGACATCATACGCCTACATTACTAGCATAACTAGTGTATTTGTAATTAATATACCAATAGAACAAGTCACTACAGGTTACTGTAAACCCTTGAAAATGGAAGGCTAAGTACGAAGTGGCCGTCAAAGATGTGAAGGTGACAATTAATTTTAGAAAATATTTTTTATGCAATGTGTAGTGATTTCATGGTAATGGCTCCCTACTCAGATGGAGAAACAAAGGTCCATAACAAAGGCTCCCATAGTCCCTTCGATGCAGGGGCACCCAGTCTTAACCCTACTGGAGGGGGCCCCGTCAGCCCCTACTGATGTGAGTGTGGAGGCCCCATTCAGTTTATCTTGCGGGGTGGGGGGGCGTCCCTCACGTTTGTTTACGCCACTAGAGAAAACAGTCAATTATTACAAGAATAACTGGAGCTCAAAAAGCCACAAAAAGTAGGACAAGTTAAACAAATGTTTTGGGTGATTTGGCTTCCATCTCAGCAAAATCAAAGGAAGGAGCCCAGACTGGCATCTGTGAACTAGTGGCAGCAGTAGAAGCGGCTGAGAGAGCACTGCGGAGAATGAAGCCATTTCATTCAACGTGTCTTTAAGGAAGGAGGTGGTTCCTGCCCCTGCAATGCACCTTTGTTTTTGCAGAGGGAGAGTGCTAATTGCATTATTGGCCTTTCCAACAAGGCAGTAATGGCTTTTACCTACCTTCCCATCATGCCTTCGCCTGCAGATTGGGCCAATAATTTATGGAGAGGGTAATTAACAGTTGGTATGGTACACAGGTGCGGGCAATAATTCTTGCATTAAGTATGATTATCTGTATATTTATGTTTACTCCACAGCTTCTCTTTCCAATCACTCTTCCTTTCTCTTGGCCTGCTTGATGGATTAGCCTTAATAATCAAAATGAGTGAGAACCAGGCTACAGCCACAACATAGTTTAGCTGAGCTGTCACTCACAAAAATAAATTCTCTAACTAATTTTAGGCTTGGATTAGACCAATAGGAACATTTAGTGATCAGGGGCAATATGAAGAAAATTCTTCAGGTTAAGGACATTTTTGGAGGTCAAAGCAGGTCACAAGACACCCTCACAATGGATTCAGATCGCAAAGTACTATTTTTTTTCTTCAAAAACGGAAAATCCTTGAGCGGGTATGGGCCACAGTCAATTTAGAAATGCTGTCTGGACATAAAACCTCTGTTTGGTTTGAACTAATTGAAGTTTCCAGTAAAAATAGTTCCCTAACACTTTACTTTACTATGCTTTATCATTGGTTCCAAGCCGTCAGACTCAGAGCAAAGCAGTGACATGTCTGTCACTAAGGCGGTATGTCTCCTGAGGACATTGTCAAAGGGTAGGCAAAAACACATCTTTGCAGAAGGTAAGTAACTAAAAGATGTTCAGAAGATATTCAAGGTCATTGAGTCATAGATTTGCATTTTAAATTTAAGAAAGGCCTGCCACTGGGCTGTAGACGAGTTAAAAACCTTAAAACTGCAATCAGATTTCCCTGGCTGGATATGCACCCTTAAGGTTTCAAGCATGCTTTAATGGCATGCAAAAATTAATGTACAGAAAATAGGTGACTTCTCTCAAAAGCCTGCTGCCACCTCAAGGCCCCTCTTTCATTCATCCAGATGTCTCTCAACCCACTCTGAATCCAAAGCCGGTTCTCTCTGGGTGATTCTGTCAAAGTGTTGAGGAGTGGTATTTACATGGAAAATGTCAAGATCTAAAGAACTGCACTACTTTCATTTGAAAGGGAGAGTATGAAGAGGTAAACATTTCCAATGGTGTAACGTAAAACAATGCCCCCCGCTGCCACAGAATGTGAAGAGAGCCTTTGGTTCCGCCATACCTCACAGATATTCATTGGTTTTCAGCGAATGGGCCCACCCTGAAGTGTCAGGGCCATGAAGGGTTGGGGGGTCCCCTTCACCACAGGTTCTGCAGGGGCCTGGGTTCCTTCCTTGAATAATTTCACAAGTACTTCTTGGTAGGAAAGTAATACAGACTCAGATTTACTAACAGTTTGCGTCATAGTTGTGCCAGTTTTTTGTTGCAGCCACAACGCAAAATGTATTTTGGGATTTACAAAACCATGAAAAGCTCAATTTGCGTGGCTTTTCATGGCTTTGTTTAAAAACAGTACTGCAAGGCAGCACAGAGCATTGCCATGAGTTATTTTGGGTCAGGGGAGACGTTTTATGGGTGGAGCGTTCCCATGCACCTACCCATGTATTTTGGCACAAACCTAGATTTACTTAAGTCTGTAAACCTTGGCTTGTAACAAAATGGAAACAAGAAATGTCTTTATTTCTCCTGGTTAATATTCCAGTTTCATGTCTGCTGCGTTCTACAATAAACATACAAAGAGGAATACGCTTCTAAGAATAGCTTTTGTGCATGAAGGTACTCTGCACAAAAACTATCCTGCCCATAACATATGCCCCCTTGCACAGTGTTGCAAGGATGTCGGCTTTGGCTCTACGCAGCCACAAGGACCCCAGTGGAGGCAGAGAGCTGAAGAGCGCCATATCTTTGTAAATATGGCGCAGTCCAGCTCTCTTCCAATCATGCAACGCAGCAACTAGCTTTGCTGTGCAGCTTTGCATGAACTGTTGGTAAATCTGGGCCACAGATGTTAAACACTGGTGCAGAACATGGACCTGTTAAATGTTCAGACACAGAAATAAACAGTTGTCAATACATACCCTTACCTGGCTTTTGTCAATATTAAAACCTTCAAGTTGACTTCAATATTGGAAAAGAAGACCTCTCAGATATCACAGCTTTGGTTCACCCACATTCAGTTTAAACTGAGAGAAAATTCCCTCCTTATTACCTAATGCATCTGGCTAAGTATGGCAGAGCATTAGGAGTTTATTTTGGGGCTGGATAAGGAATTCACAGAGAGCGAGGCTGGTATTATACTCTAGTGTATTATCATTATAGTTATTAATCATTTGTTTCGTGTTTGTTTTCAGTGGGGAGCATGAGGTCGACACTGAAACGTCACCATCGCTGTACAATAACAAGTGAGGGAAACCAATTCGAATTTGGGCATCCCCAATTTTAAAAAAGCACATTTATTTTCACAGGACTATAATCAAATCACAAATGGCTTAACAGCTCTGTTGTTCAGAAGGTAAGGCAATACTTTACCTGCGAATTATTTGCCAGATAAGAGATGTATCGCCTGCGGTTCACACCCTGGAGTTCCTTTACTGCCTCAGCAGGCATCGACTTAGAAAATCCAAGGCCGCTCCAAGTATCTGTTGGCGTCCTCACCTCGGTGACCACTGGTTTTCTTTGCATAGCTGAATACAAAAAAGGGGAAATAAAGACAGTAACATGTGCCAAGAAATTATTTTGCTGAGTTAAGGAATACACATGCGTAAAAGGTGAGAGAAAAAAATAATGTCCATGCAAAACCGGTGACGGGTTTTTTGACAGACTCGTTCCTCCAAAGGTGTAAAGCACTTTTTTTGCTTTTACATAATGCCACTGTTCATTTAACAAGGAGGTACACATATTTAAGTGTGTTCGTTCTGTGGAGCCAGTGCTTAATTTGAGATGGTGGTTGCCGGTGGGGCCCATCGGCATTTATTTTTCAACACTGGTACTTATTTTTCCTGATGGACATTTCCTGAGAACAAAAACAGAAATACACACACAAACGGGAAAGAAGGATGAAGAGAAAGATGGAAAAGAAGCACAAAGAGAGAAAGCATGGACCTGCAGGAGTGAGATAAAGGCTAAGGGAATGCCTGGCAGTGGATTAAAGAGGCCTGGGGTGTATTCAGGGCAGAGGCACAACTAGATCCGAACTTTGGGGGGCTGGGGGCTAGTACATCAACCAGCAATGATGGAGCTACCAGTTCACACAATGGGGGAAGAGACATTCTCAGAGTCAACATAAGTGTGCACATTGCCAACATGTCTGCCTTTAATGTACTAACACATGCAAACAACATTCCTGAATGACTTTATTTTCATGCATGGACACATTAAAGCCAGATCTATTGGCTTTGCTAATAATTTCCACTCAGACACTTGGGGGCAATTTTACGAGATTGTCACGCAGTGCAGCACAGCAAGTAACCTTGCTGCGCTGGACTGTGTGACAGGGAAAGGACAGGAATGTGCAGTATTTAAGTCAATATCCTGCATTCATGCCTTTTCCCCTGTGCTAGCACCCTATTGGCAGCCTAATGCCAACGCAGGCACCCTTGCACAAGGGTGCCTCTGCTGCATGCAGGATTGTTTCTGTGCTTTAATGGGCACCTTCTTGCACAAAAACAATCCCCTAAGGCTTTTTTCTCATAGAAAGAGAAAAAAATGAGGAAAAATAAATACATTTCTCCCAGATACACCTCACCTGGGGAGGCATATGTTTTTTGGCACATTCCCAGATCTCCCACTTCTGGTAAATCTGGGAACGTCTCAAAATCCATGAAGGTTGAATGAGACCACCCATGCAGCACCCAATGAAATGTATCCCTTGTGCAGAGTAATCCAAGGCAGTGATTTGCGATGCTTTGCATTACTCGAGATTTTTTAAGCCACTCGAGGCAAGATGGTTTGTACCAAGTGAATCTTGAACCTGTGTTCATGTCTGAGACACAGAAAAAAAAAACTAATTGTCAAGGTGCTTTCTCTTTCTAAAAGCCACATCAGACACATAAACAAATGATTTAGGGAACAAAAAGATGTTTATGGGGGGATCCCCAGATAAACACAAGAAAGTGCTCCCTCAGACATCGAAAAGGAGACTTATATGAACCCTATTAAAGGTGTGGCACATAGACTGGGATAAAGAAAATTATATAGGGCTTCTATGTGAATGTTACCAAATGAGGGGTATTCACAAAGAGCCCAAAAGGAAGGGACTTAGCCAAGGAGCAACAGAGTGTTGTATATTATAGGTAGTGATGGAGCAAGTCCGAGTACATCAAATGGGAGCCCAAAGGCCTGATTACGACCTTGGCGGATGGGATACTCCATCTCAAACGTGACAATATCCCACCAACCATTTTGCAAGTTCCATAGGATATAATGGAACTGCAATACGGCAGACAGGATATCTGTCACGTTTGTGATGGAGTATCCCATTCCCCAAAGTTGATAATCAGGCCGTATATCTTTAAATTACACAGAGGTATACAAAATTACACCATCAACCCAGATTAAGTTTTTTGCTCAGAACTGCAAGAATTTCAGCCATTATCCAAGCTGGATTCAAAGCTAGGTTCCCAAGTTTACGTAGTCATTCTACAGGAGTCGCAACTTAATTACTTTTCTGATTTTTGTCTGACGTTTAAGGTTCAGGTTTGTCTATATGCATAATCACTATGGGTTGAAGTGTAACACGGTGGTATTTAACATAAATATTTATGTATTTATCAACGATGTAATAATTTATTAATAGTGATGTTTCCCCAGTGTACCCATCAGGGTGGAAAAGAGATCATGGTCCGGATGACGAGTGCATCTCTTTTTTTACTGTGGTATTATTATAAATTAGTATACAAAGAGTTGATGAATCTTTTTTTTCAGTCTTTGGCCCTCCAATGCTTTCTTGACATGAGTATGTGCTGCTGTGACACAAAAGTTTCAATATTGCAAATTACAGCTAGTAAAGTCAGTTTCTGTTTCTGAGCTGCAGACACATGCCTAGGCCATGAGGGCACTCAGTCACACTATCTTTTTGTCCAAATGAAAGAGGGTTAGGTAAAGATGCCAACATTTAAATGTGAGCATGCTGCACCAGAAATGCATTATAGTAATTAATGTTGTCAGCATGTTTATGAAAGGGCAGAACCTGGCCATCCAACGCACAATACGCTGCTACAGATTAGATTGAGAGATCTGAGGATAACCAGAGGTAGACACCTGGATATAGACCATGTACATGGGTAGGTTTGAGAATGCCCATGAACCTGCTTCTCCCTCGCACTGGTATCCTGTAGCTTTAGCTGGTGGACAGCATCTGCACCACCAGGTGTTCCTCCACCTGAATAGATGGCCAATGATCTTTTGCAGGAAGAGTGTAGTTATAGCTAGCGGTCTAAGGGAGTACTTAGATCATTTGTCTGCTGAGGCAACGATGATTGAAGCCAGAGGCTGCTGAAGGAAATCCAGAAGCATCTCTAACAGCATAACAGCATCTTAAGTAAATCAGTGTGTCTACACAACTGTCGGAATGACATTGCAGTGAGAGGGGCAGTCACACTCACACTTTCACCAATATACCCATTTCAAATGATTTAGTGCCTGCTCTAAAGAACTGTGTGTAACCTACATCCTCTGCCTCACAGGTTCCGTCAGTGATAAACGTTGTCATGTTGTATCTGTTCTAAATGGATGTTGAGATCGCACTGCTGCTCATTATTGCGAGCAAAGGAAGCATAATGGTGCTGTCAAGGCGCACCTTTTCTGTGAGGGAAGAAAGCTTGCTCTGTAGGGGCCAGAGATGCTGGCTTTAGAAATGAGGAAAGAGGTTCAAGCCTTGACATCAGCTCAACCTACTGTGATCCAGGACAAATCGCTTAGTGCCTGATTTAGATTCCAGCAGACGGTTTACTCCGTCACAACGGTGACGGATATCTCATCCACCAAAATATAAATCCCGTAGGAAATAATGGGATTTATATTTCGGTGCACATGATATCCGTTACCCTTGTGGCAGAGTAACCCGTCCGCTGAAGTCTAAATAAGATCTAATCAGTCTCCCTTTGCCTAAAAAATGCATGTGATCTTGTGTAATGTAGCTGGTGCTCATGTAAAGTGCCCCATTGTCTTCAGGTCAAGTTTGAGCTATATAAAAATGCAAAAAAAGATGACCTCAATCTGTGATTGAGCTCTGCTCTACAAGAGGATGGTGTCTGTTTATGACAAGAGTTCCACTCTCTATGCAAGTGCAAGAAATACTTTTCTTTGTGCAAGAACTCACATGTCTTCTAGGCATTCAGCCGCTTATTTAGAAGTGCAACTAATTTCAGTTTTGGGTTACTCTACTTAATCAAACAAGCACTGAAATATGGTTCTCGATCCCAGTCTTGACCCTTTGATTGTTATGTTGCGCAGCAACACTCTAGATCGTCATGCTTTGGCTGAGTTCACCTTGTTGAGTTCTAAGTAGGGGACATAATGGAAATCTGGGGGGACCAAATCACATTTTCATGGGGATAGTGCTTGAATGGCCAGACCAGTGAGTAACCATGATTTTGAGAAATTTCAGAGTGGAAATTGTATTCATTTGTCTTTTGGAAAATAAATACTGCCTGAGAATGTTTTATTCTCAAAACTAAGTTCGGTGGTTTAAGGCTACTTCATTGCTTTGATGAGGAATGTGGTTGTTTTAGTATATTCACCAAGACGTCATCCCTCCTCAACCTCTGTGATATCCTCGCCCATGTAAAATGTGAACTCTTGTCTCTGGCACTAAGCTTTAAAATCCCCTCTTCAGCCAGACATTCAAAAACAGGGAGGTATTTGGTCTGTGTCACAGGAGCAGCTTGTCTTACTGTGCCCGCCGGGAGGGAGCAATTTTATGTTTCTCTGCCTGCAATAGCTTGGGCATAGAGGAACTTTTGTGTTTTTACCCTGGCAGGAGCATTTCTTCTCCCCGCCAGGTGAGAACACAGAAGACTTCCCTGCCTGTTCTCTTGTGGACAGGGAAAAATGGTATCCTGACACCGACACGGAGCTGACACCATACACACCCGTCCCCGAAGAATTATAAAATTTGCACCCCTCGCCCCACAATGATCGTGATACAAATAAAAACTATACTTTTTGGCCCTAGAGGGGTCCCTTTGGGTCCCCACCAGGCCTAGAGGGATGGTGTATCCCTAATCTGCACCCTTATAGGTTTTTTTAACCTTTTTATTCAGGACAGGGTACTGAGTCTCCAACTCCGAAAATAGCTGGCGCCACATCTTAGTTGATGAGTTGCCAGCCAAACAGATCTTATCTTAGGATCTGTCAGCTCCACCAATTCTCCACTGTATGAAATATCTGTATTTTTTATCCTTAATACCTGTTAAACTATTCAATGGAATTACATCACATCAAAAAAGTATGCTTTCTGGACCAAGTGCTATTTTTCTGCCAAATTTCGGATTTTGTCTGTATCTGTGCCTAATTTTCCTGTAGAAAAATGAACGGGGGAAAACACATTTTGGGATCCCTGCTTGACGGACCACCCCAAAACTTTCTAGGAAGGAGCTGAAGTTGATTAACTTTTTTTTGGGAAAGTTTCCTGAAGATCCTTCGAACAGTGCCAACGGTATTAGCAAACAAAAAAATGTTTTTACTATGAAAATATGGTCCTATCTGTAAATACCCAGTGGTGGTGGGTAATATACTTATATGTATTATATTTGCTGAAAAAACTAAAGGTTACAGGGATGTTATAGTTAGGAAATAGATTTTTTTTTAAAAAACATAGAAATTAACTTTAAAAAACCAAAGGTTACAGGGACGTAATACTTAGGTTATGCATTTACTAACACAAAACCATAGAAATTCAGCAGTTATAGTTAGAGAACTGTCAAGTAACTATAACTCACCCCCTAAGGTAACTAGAACTCGTGCCCCTGCCATGCATAGTTTTTTCTTCCAAAATTTGACTGCTAATGTTTCATTGATATTTTTAATGATGTTATCAAAGTTGTCATGAGTACTGTAATATGTGGGGTAATTAGCAGTGCATGGCAAGGGCGCAAGTTATAGTTACCTTAGAGTGCGAGTTGCGGGCAACCCCCATAACCACCAACCACGTGCCACGCTTTGCGTAACAGGCTTTGGGCGCAGGACCTGTGTCTCTGGATGTGGGAATGGGTCTGAGAGGGGGTCTCTAGGTGTGGCAGTGGGTGTGGGTGCCTGTCTGGATTTGAGAGTGGGTGAGAGAGGGTCTATGTGGGTGTGAGAGCGGGTGTCAGAGTGTCAGGGTGTGAGTGTGTGTGTGTCTGTGTGGGTCTGTGAGTGGTTTTGTGAGAGTCTGAGTGGGTGTGTGAGAGTCTGAGTGGGGTGGGTCTGTGAGTGGGTGTGTGAGTGTCTGAGTGGGTCTGTAAGTGGGTGCATGAGTCACCGAGTAGGTCTGTGAGTGGGTTGTGGGTGTCTGAGTGGCTTTGTGAGTGGGTGTGTGACTGTCTGAGTGGGTCATTGAGTGTGTACATTAGTGTGTGACTGAGTTTGTGAATGTTTATTTATGTTTTTTTTAATTTTGCTAGGGTTTGCAACTCCATGGTGGAGTTATACAGGGGGCCACGCTGAGTGTCGCCACAGAGTTGCGACTACACGCATGTAAAAAAAAAAAGGTTTGGGGCATTTTAAAACTCATAAGGGGTCCCTCAGAGCTCCATATAATACACCCCTGGGACCAGGGTACACCCAGCCGGACCCCTTCTATAATTTCCAGTCTTTATTTTCATCCCCTGGCACCATGATCCTCTTTATAAGATGGTGGCCGTGCACTTTGGGCTTTGGCCTTTGTCAAGAGCAAGAACTTTGTATTTGTACTTTATGGAAGCAGAGCTTCAACCTGAGTACCTACTTTTTTATATTTGTGATTGCTTCCCATTGTGATTTAATGTACGTGACATGAGCATTGGTGCCAGAAAGCATCCTGAGCTGCTTATTTATCCATGGAGAATCCAGAGGTGTGCGCAAAATATCTACCCAACTGGAGTATTTTCTACTGTCATCTTAGTAAATGATACCTTGTTGTGTTGTGTGCACTGCACCTGCCTAATGGTAATGTCGCCAGGGACCTTGTGTTTCTGTAATTTTGGCAATGTGATAGTTCCTCGAGCATTCACATACAGAAATTCCATGATAACATGAACCCTAATGTGGAGAAGACGACAGGACCACAAAGAGTTGATTCTCCACCAAATAAGGGTACTTTCTCTTAATTTTATGTAGTAAATGCTTGTTTGTTTCGTGGAGATGTGCTTATGTTCTCAGTGAGCTATGGAGGCTTTTTAGTGAGCTGTCCATCATCCTATGAAAAGACGGGAAGACATGTATATTACTAATGTATATGTTTGAGGCCAAAATGGTGAGGCTGCTTAGTAATTTTACATACTCATAGTGGTTAAATTCAAGAAAGACAATATCCGGTCTCAACACCAGATGACCAGCAAGAACCTACTACTCACTTCTAGTAATGGGGACATCAAGGGGAGCCTCAAGGCACCCGCGGTCCCTGCCAGCTCTCCGCCTCCTGCAGGAGACGCAATTGCTCCTGCACACAAGGAGCAGATGAAAAGTCCGCTCGCAGTGAGCAGAAGCAGCTTTCCTGCTCACACTCGATGGGAGCAGACTTACAGTTTGCTCTCACTTGGCAGGAGCTATCAAGGCTCCTGCCAAGTGAAAGCAAACTGCTATCTCCAGAGAGATAGGGAGCTGGCCGTGGGAGATGACGACCCCTAGGGCCAATAATGGCTTCAGGAGGGGAGCCGAGTGCCCCCCTCCTTTCAGTATGAAGGCTTGCCCCGGGGAGGTGGTGGCCTCCATGCCTTATATGGCCCAGGAGAGGCCTGCGCACCCCCCTCCCCCTTACTTGTCTATTCTGGCCCTGAGGAGGTGGTAGAGGTCCTAGTGCCCTTAAGGGCTATGGAGGGGAGTCCACATGGCCTTGCTCCAAATCTATAAAGTACGCCCCTGGGGAGGTGGTGATTCCCAAGGATGTCCCCAGAAATAGGAGGTAGGTCCGTGCGTCCCCCTTCCACTATTCAGACAAAGCTCTGGAGAGGTGGTGGTCCCCAGGACTCCATTGAGTCTAGGGAGGGTGTCTGCTGGGGGCTTCCCTCCAATATACAGATAATGCCCCTGGAGGTTGTGGTCCCCAGGGCTCAATGGAGCCTGAGGAGAGGGCTGTGTGCACCCTCCTCCTCCTCTCTTATTTGATTACCAGGCATGCTACCAGGGCCTGGCCTACCCAGGGGCTCTTTTAATGGCAAGCTTGGGAATCCATGTTTTAAAAAAATATTTTGTTTCCTGGATTTGTGGATCTTCCACGAAAATCTAAAAAAATGCTCTTTTGCCCTGGTGGAATCCCAGGAGGACACCTGCACCAGGCTAAAGGGCTAGGGGGTCAGGGTATTCGGAGTCCCAAAATGGCTGCCAAAACGTTCTGGTTGAAGTGTTGGCAGCCAATCAGATCTCAGCATGAAATTTCTGGGATCCACAAAGCCTCTGCGGCCCTAGATATACACATTAGTTTTTCCTTTAATAGCTCTAAAACTACTGAACAGATTTAGACCAAATCACAAAAAGCATGATCTACGTATCAAGATCTATCTTCCTGCCAAATTTGGTGTAATTACGTTCAGCGGTTCGGGCTGTAGTCACGTCTAATAACCCTATGAGAAAATGAATAGGGAAAACACATTTTGGGAGCCCCCTTTTTTCTGTCCCCCACTTGACGAATCACCCTGAAACTTTCCAGTCAGCAGCTGAAGTGATCCTTACCAGTTTAGAAAATTATTTTCCTATGGAAACAAGGTCCTAACTGTAACTGCCAGTAGGTTATATATAAAGTTAGAGAGGTAGATAGATAGATAGATAGATTTTATTATTCATCACCAAAACTTAAAA
This sequence comes from Pleurodeles waltl, assembly GCF_031143425.1. Classification (NCBI taxonomy): domain Eukaryota; kingdom Metazoa; phylum Chordata; class Amphibia; order Caudata; family Salamandridae; genus Pleurodeles; species Pleurodeles waltl. Next base: position 733,870,550 of record NC_090446.1, read on the forward strand.
GTAAAAAATAAACTGCAGATACTGTTCGCTTAAAAAATGATTTCTGTATTAAATCTCATGACACCAGGAGAATGATTAATAAGTACTGGGATATTCTTCAATCAGAAGAAATTTCGAAAAGCTTCATTGGTAATCACATAACAGTTACAAATCAGAAATTGTGTTCATTAAAATAAATCTACATCTTTTTATTAACATCATCAAATCAAACATGGCTTAAAAAAGCTGAGGGTTTTGTAACATGCAAAAAGTGCAAATTATGCAGGAACAGTTTGGACAGGAAAACATATAGGCCCAGATTTAAGAGGGCCCAGTGCCATCTAACGACACATTAGCGTAATTTATTTGATGCTAATGTGGTGTTAAATGGCCAAAAATGCTGTGGCAGATTTCCAAAATGGTGCAATTGCGCTTCTTTGTAACCCCTTGCACCACAGTATCCCTGCGCCAGTCATAATGTACGCAAGGGGGGCATTCCCTTGTTAGAAGGGGCTGAAAAAATGGAGCAAAAAAGTCTAAGTGACTTCTTTGTGTCAAATTTTTCGGCATTTATAATGCCTGCTCAGAGCAGGCATTAAAAGGGGGCCCACAATTACTTATAATGGGCCCCTATATACTGTTCAGGGTTAGCACCAACCCTGAACAGTACATCAATAGCGTCAGAAATTCTGATGCTTTTGCCCCCTACACTGCGCCATGGTGCGTCATATTTTAAATACTGGGGGCAGCACCACTTTTCTTAAATCTGCTCTTAGTGTGCCACACCAAGAAGCATCCATTTAAGCTTCCGTTACTTGTAAAGCAAAATATACTAAAGATATTATGAAATGCCTATGCATACTTAAATATGTGGACAGCATCTACTTTGCAGGAACTAAATGTATTTTGCAACACAAAGTTGAAACTGAAAATAGAGATGTTTCATATACTGTTGCATATCACTTCTATCAGTAGCATAATAGTAACACTGGTTTATTTTTAAGCATAGACAGTCTCAAACCAATAATTTGAGGAGGCATTAGGTAATTTAACCTATGCAAACTAGAATCCAAATACATTATTTTCAATAAAACAAGCATCCTTTGATCTAAGGATTTGATGTTTTCAGCTAAATGTTTGATTAAGGAGCATGAATCTGATTTGGCTGAATCAGGTGAACATAAGAATGGATGACAGTGACAAACTAACCATGGACTCTATCAATTCATCTTCACCGTCTTTTTTTCTTCTCTGTACTTCATGATTTGTAATGTATTTTACATGTATGAAAGAACGCAGAAGTATGATTATTTTTGAGTTGCACATATTAGTTTTCTAAAATGATGTTCATCTAATCATTATATTCATGAATTCAATTATAATTTGGAACTCAGCTAAATCCTTTTCGATTTTAATTTAATAACCATCACTAGATTTATAATTTAGGTATAAAAATTGGATGGGCACTATAGGCATGGGCTTTAGAAGGGAAACTGGCTGAACAATGCGGCTCGAGTCACGTTGTGCCTTTACAATGCCGCCCGAACCACGAATGCGTCTTTACAACGCATTCCTTTTCCACTCAAGTCATTACAACGACTTGCCTCAGGGAAAGTGTTGTTGGACTGATGTTGGAATTTAAGTCCAACACTTTCCCTACTGTGGCGCTGACTGGAGTTGGAATAGTAAACTATACTATTCCAAAGTCCAGTGCTTTCCCCAAGGCAAGTTGTTGTAATGACTTGCGTGGTAAAAGAATGCATTGTAGAGACACATTGGTGGTTTGGGCCGCTTTCTTAAGGCAGGCGCGCTAAAGACCTGCGTTGTTCCGGCACACAACCGCTTTAGATATATGTAATTAGAAGGCCCATTTGTGAACAGCTGTCTGGATTCTAACTTTGCATACCACTACGAGGATGTTTGCAAAATCTATTTCCTCAAGATTAAGAGAACGTACCAATTTCATAAAGCTTTTATCTGAACACTTAGGGCCTCATTATGAGGCTGTGATGGTTTGACCGCCACAACTGTGGCGGTCCGACTGCCACATTACAACCCTGGCGGGGGACCCACCAGGGGCCCACCGTTCCTGCTGGGAAAGTGGTTCTTGATGGCTAGACGTGGCCGAAGTTGTACTCAGTCACTGCGGAGCAGAACTCAGTGCCGCCTGGCTGATTACAACTCAGCTTTCCATCAGCCGTTCCATGGTGGAAAGCCAGTGCCGGGGGCCACAGGGGGACCCCTGCACTACCCATGCCCTGGCTAGCACCATTGGAATGCACACTGTCTGCCTTGCAAACAGTGCGCATTCTGATAGTGCTGGGGTGCTTCGGTATTGGACTCGGCTCCCTTAAGGAAGCCGTGTCAAATACCGTAGCACTGTTCCTGCTGGTCAGCCAGGTGAGAATATTGTAATACAGTCAGGGGAACGCCACCGCCATGACGGTGGCATTCTTCCTGTGAGTTTGGCTGTCTGCTTGTCCGACCCCAAACTCATAATGAGGCCCTAAGTAAAAATCGCTAATGGTAATTATGAGAGAAAAATAGGGAAAAAAGGGAAAGAATAAATTATCGTCTTTTCTTGCGCTCCACTGACTGAACATAGACACTGTCTAGGACTTTGTCTACTTTTATAGGGAAGTGAGAGATTCTTCTGTTTGTCCAAGGAAGGTCTATGAAGTTGGGACTGAAATGTGTTACACTGCTGCTCTGTGATTTTGGTCTTTTTGCATGAAAATGAAAAGCATGTACTTTGATACCTCTGGGGGCATTCTTGAAGTATTGCATACTTATTATATCAGTCTCATGTTCAAGTTAATAATTATGCTATGCATTTGCAGAAAATGGTAACATGCGTTGTGTTATAAAAGAAAGCACACTATCTGATTAATAATACTGATTTCTAATTTTGTGTCAGGTTTTGTACTGGTGGTCAGCTTGAACCATACAAGTGATATATGTTCATAATCAACTGCAAGATGGATCCAAGTTCTACCCTGATGCATTAAGAAAAAATGAGTGGGCTGTGTTACTTGACATTTGCTCTTCTGTGGGTTTCAATTGTGTAAATGAGGTTGAGGTGACAGGAGTTCATACCAAAACTGCAAATGTAACTTTTGAGATTACATTTTATTGTTGAGACAAGAATGATGCCTTCATAGAAAAAATGTAAGATAAACAGAAATAACATCTTTACCATCCTGCGTTTTACAGACTCTGCTATTCTTCAGTAGGCATTGCTAGAATGTCTATATACCCTAAAGACTTCCCCAAAAATTGAGCAAGTAAAGGAAACCTCAATCCTATGCATCACAAAAGCTTAAATTGTTTATAATATTAACACCAAATTGGGACTCTAACCTTAAAATCTGTATTATACAAATATGCCAGCTGTGGGAGAAGTTGGACGTGTCATGTTGAATGAATAAATGAATGACTAAAGGTCTTTTCAAGCGAAATGGCTAGTCATGGTGGCATCCTGGTGCTAAAAGATAAAAATTGCCAAATACAAGGAAAGTTAAGGAAATTGGAACAGTCACACTTTTTATGTGTTTCCTAAAGGAAGATAGGGAAGTTGAGTGACAAAGTTCAGGAGACAGAGAGTTCCAAAATTTTGCAACAAGACAGAAGACTAATCGATCTCCTGGGCGAGTTTGGTGACTGCAAGGAATAGATAGAAGATTCACTGAAGAGGACCGTAGCTGCTGGGATCGAACATATGTGAGGAAATTCTTCTCAATGTAGGGAGGCCCCACATTAGGAGTGGCTTGAAACCAAATAGCAGAATACTTTCAAAATGGAAGCCAGTGCAAAGTTTTAAGATGCCCCAAGATGGATGCACAAGTGGGAATATTAACTTTCAATCATGCTGCAGCATTCTCACCACTTAGAGGCTGATGAGGTATTCGGGAAGCTAAAGTTACAGGGAACTGCAGTAGTCTAACCTTGATACAATGGCAGCAATGACAATCATTTTCCTGATGGAAGAAGGGAAAAGAACCATAATTCTGTTATGCATATACAAACAGAAAAGGCAATATAAGGCTAATCTTATTGGAGAAAAAAAGAGAAGGATCAAAAATGACACCAAGATTTTTAGCCATACTGACTGGAGGTTGGGTATAACCAAGCCTACTTAGCCATCACCCAGATGGCCAGACAACAAGTGGTAGTCCAAATATTAGAACTTCAGTTTTGTTTCCATTTATTTGGAGACAGTTTACTTGCATCCACTTAGATACATGACAAATACAAGAACAAATGTTTTCCTGGGTTTGAGAGATGTTTTGCTGATAATGACAATTATATGGGTGTGGTTCACCTAGCGCATGATGATAAAGCCAAAAGAACAGCTAATGGAATAAGAGCAGTGATTTAATTGTTAAGTTATGTTTGTATCTAGGAAAAACCTTGAGAAACTCCATACATTCTATCAAGTAGCTGGAAAAGAAAGGAGTAAGGGTGTCAGCTTGAGAATGATCATGAAAAAACAGCTCCATGCACAAGCATGGCTTTGATGCAAGTAGGTACATGGCAGCAAAGTAGGATCATGTAACAGCCCTATCAAATACTGCTGAAAGGCTCAAAAGGATAAGAGCAGCAGAGCTTCCCAGATCACGAATGCTGCATAAACAAATATTGATAGTCCAAAGGGCAGTTTCAGGCAATGGGATGATCTTGATCCAGAATGAGCAGCATCAGGCAGAGAATGAGTTCCCAATGTAGCAGGTTATTTGGTGGTTGACTTTCTTTCAAGGAGTCTACAGAGAAAGGGAAGTGGAGATATTGGCTCATAACTATTTAGGAATGTGAGATCAGCAGTAGAAGCTTTGAGGAGGTTCATGACATGGGCATGTTTTCAATCTATGAAGTTGAAATCAGAAGCAGGAAAGGAATGACAGACTTTAAGTGTGATGAGTGTAACAGTGGCACTTGCCAATGAAAAAATACGCAGCAGGCATGAATTGGATCCTGATTTGATGAATTGGAGCTAGCACATCAGTTAATCTTTCCAAAACTTCATTTTGAATTTAACTCTTCGTAGCAGGCCAGAACATGTTGAGATTATTTATTGAGTGTTTAGCTTCAACTGTAAATCTTGGATTGTGATATTCAAATATATAACCCACGTACTTAAATTAAAATTGGGTCATGTTTATTACTGGTTCTGAGGGTTACCACAAATATTGTATTTATTGTTTTACTGTGTAAAATATGATTGTTACAAATGTAATTGTGTATAGGATTAATTATAATGAATTTTGTATGTATTTAGGGATATGTGTATTCTATGCAAATGGTTTTATGATTTTGTTCTACAATCCAAAATAAATCTAATTTTGATAATGATTATGAATTCCTAAAACATTATTTACAATAGTCAACTCTGATTAAAAGGAAAACAATGTATTTACCTCTTTTTAAGGTGGCGGAATTGAAGATTTTCAACATTGATCAGTATAGGGAAAGGTGCGGAAGACATTGTGACGCGAAGGGTTAATTAGCTTGAGCAGTGTAGATGAGTGTGATGTCTGTTGAAACCCCCCCCCAAACAACGTGGAAAAGTTCATGATATTATTTTCAAGCTTGTTTGTGTAGAAGACTCTGTCTCAACTTTGAGAACGAGAGTACAGGGAGAAGATGGAATGAAACCAAAGGCGGGAGAAGGGCAGAGCAGCCAAGTACTGATAACATAGCTAGAAAATGCCAGATTGAGATAGAATCCAAGCTTCGAGTTATTTAAGCACTGAAGTGTGGGTGAGGGATTTGAAGCTCGCAGATGGAGTTGTGAAAGCTGTCATGGCCCAGCGCTGCCTCCCTGTTTTGCTGACCGTGATGCTTGAAGGGGAGAGAGGTCCAAGCAGGCAGCAGAGGGCTTCCCAGCATTTCGTGGACTAAGTTAAGTTCCACACAGGGATGAAAGGCCTTTGTTTCTCTGCTCTATTATTATGACTGATTATTTATGCTTGCACTGTGTTTATAACCTAAAGTATTCAGCTCGTTTATATTTTGCTTTCTAAACCTCGTAGTGTGAACCTGCTACAGTAACTCAAACATGCATTTTGGTGTGCAGTAAATCAAAGCTTATCTGAAGCATTCTGTTTGTTTATATTTTGCCTCCTGAACATCGTAGTGAGAGCCTGCTGCAGTAATTGAAACATGCATTTTGGTGTGCAGTAAATCAAAGCTTATCTGAAGTATCCAACTCATTTATATTCTGCTTCCTGAACATCGTAGTGTGATGCATTTTGGTATACAGTTAATCAAAATTTATATCTGTCAATGAACTCTTTGCTTATATATATATATATATATATATATATATATATATATATATATATATATATATATATATATATATATATATATGCATAGATGCTCTTTGTAGTGTACTTATATATAAATAGATGCTTTTCATTGCTATTCTTATTCTACTATTGTTAATGTGCTAAATGCCTACATTTACCTGCAATTCTAGTAAAGCTAAATTGTATTTATAATTGGCGTGTGGTCCTTCATTGAGAGTCCTTATTGACTTATACCGAACAGGTGTCAACCAGTCACCTGGATAAGACAACCATCTATAAACAGTTTTCCCATTAAAGTACCTCACAAACAAAAGAACAGTAGCCAAAATGGAGACCTCACAAATGTCCTAACTCCCTCTAAAGGTGTGTGGTGGAACTACAATTACCAGTTATGAAGATTAATCCAAACCTGGTATTATTCTTCAATTTACAAAGATTAACCTGAGATTATATGGAAGAGCATTAACAATGCCAGTTAAATGAGTGCACACAGATTAACATTGCAGAACCAACATAGACAAAATTAGGTAAATGCAGCTGTGAAGTAGATCATTTTGTCCTGCTCAGTGGAGGGATATTTTCACACCAGATATTTACTGTTTTAAATCACCTTAAGAACTTAAGTGTTGGCACTTATTATCTTCTAGGAAATTTTTGGAACCGTTCTGGATTATGAATGCATTGCTACAAACAAAATGGATTTGAAATATTAGAAGAGCAGAAATTCAAACTTCTGAACACTGGGTTGATATAATGTCAAATTTACAATAGTCTCTGAATTTGAAATGATGTTGTTGAACTATATGGATCACAATGTATTAAATAGCTTTACACTTTCTGCAACATTTTGCGAATTGATCTGTGATGGTTAATAGTTATTTTCATTTACCAGCCACTTACCCACTGCACAAGCATCTCATTTTGGTCTCGGTGTCACCCAATCTCTCCAACCCTATTCCCATGTGTGTTATGTATAGGTAATGATGAAAATCTGTGGCACACATGTTTGATTTTTATTACCATTTTATTTCATGAACCACTCATAAAAGGAAGTCATTTTTTCAAAATAAAATAAACAAAAAATCAAGTATGTTTTCAATTCATATTACATAGGACCATTTGATCGCATCTGGTTTTGGGATAGACTGTTCACAGCCTAACACTCTAAGAACAATACTGTCATGACTATGGCAACATAACAATGTTGAATATTGGGATAAATTGAATATATATAACATTATTTACCTTTGGTAGCCAAGAGCTTCTTTCTCTCATAGTCCTAGAAAAAAGAAAGCATATTGTAATTTATCAAAACTTTTACTCATAGATGACCTCGTTCACAAAGGAGTTTTGTGGAAGTAAATATATTTTACACGTACTTTACATCTGACTTAGCTGTAAATTACACAGGAATTTCCTAGCAGAAGGCACATTTACACAGAAAAATGTTTTGTGCCTCAGGTCTAAATGTTGCGTTGAGTTTATTTGCTATTAGTTAACTAAAACCATTCAATTTAAAAGAGTTGATATTATAAAAATTACCTACAGAACAGGTCTATAAACAATGTATGTGCAAATGTTCAGAGTTCAGTAAGTGCAAAACAGATGAAGATTGTGAAGCCTGTTGGCAACCAGTCAGGATATTTCAAATTGATCACCAGTTTGTGCATGTAGACATATGGTACATCATCAAGTTTATAGCTAATCCTGAGATGCATATGAAGTCTTTGTGCAAAATGCAAAGAACTCTAAGTGCAAGTATTAAAGTTAAATTCCAGCTCATGTTAAATACTTATGACATTGGCCTGGAAAGACTACTTTCTATGCGCTCAGGGTGACAGGAATAGAACATCCATATGCTGAGGGAAATAGGGTTTACATGTGCTTGTTAGTTCATCTTTAGTCACAAACAGCTGCAATAAGACAGGAGCTATAGCAGCTTCTCTAATATCCTATCAGCATGATTAATAAATCTGTTCACCTCTTGAGTATAATCGCCTTGCAGACAGAAGATGACAATTTGTTGCATATGCGGTGTTAATTAAAGGTGTTTTGTATGAATAGATTGCGGTTGTTGAGTAAGGCAGAACATGTACAAACTATTTGAGCGAAAGTTTCCTTTTAGCTGTTACGGAGCTGGTATTCTTGTTTAATTAGTTTTACCTCCCATTTTGGCAGAAAATCAAGGGGAGGAAAGAGCTCACAACGCAATTGCATAAACCTAATTTTGTAATATGCTGCAAAAGATTCAGATAGGTTGTTCTGGGGACGAGGCACTTTGTAAGAACATATGCATGACTTATTTTTCTTAAGACTGATTTATCTGCTCTAAGGGCATGCTGTTTTGCCAGTTTATTGAGGAGTTTCTCAAAGCAGCCATATGACAGCTCTTCATTCCATAGAGTATCTGCTCCCAATTAGGTCAACTCAGTTGCGATATATATTTCATTCATCAGTTCTTTATGTTGGCAAGACCTGTTTGCACCTCCTATCAGATTTAATGTTTAATGGTGAAATTGGGAGCAAGGCGTAATTTGAATGAGTACCCCAGAAATGCTATTTTCTAAGCCACCTGTCAGTCCTTCAATCCAAATTCTAACCTAATCTGTGCTGCGTTTTGCAGCATTTTTAACAGTGGCTTGTTAATTGTGCACTGAATATTATTGATAAAACATCCAAATTTGTTGGGATATGCCTCCATGCCGTATGCCACAGTTCGAATGAGTTTTGGTTTTATTACTTTGAGTATGAGGCAAATGAAGTTTTGCTAGTTTTGCACATCAAAGATTGGAAGGCAAAACAGAGACAGACGTATTTTTATTTGAGTAAGTTCAGGTGCTGTAAATGTCACCCTATTTCTTCCAGCCATACTCCCATGTACTTGTATTTAGTGATTCTTTCCAGCCACCTTTCTCCCAGGAACCAGGAGCCAGGTTTATTTGGTTTTCTCCTAAATATTGTTGTTTTTTGTTTTCTTGAAGTTATTTTCAATTTATTCCCTTTGCCATAACAGTTTAACACCTCGAAAAGCTTCTGGAGACAACTCTCTATTTGATTTAACAGTACAAGTGGCTGTAGGACTAATCTTGGTGGATGCAAAAGGGCTACATCAAGTCGGATGCTCAAGTATGCAATGTATAAGTGGAAGAGCATCAGCGTGAAGATGTAGATTTGCGTAAGGCCTCTGTGAGTGTAAACGTTTAGGGAGATGGTCCAGTTTGTGCCCAGCTTGATCTGTGCCCATGTTCCTGTATATAAAAACTGTATTGCATGTAAGAGATGAGAGCAGATATGCCAATTCTCCTGCTTTTACAGAGAAGATTTCTGTTCGATAAAATGTCATGGTGAAATCTATGAAACAGGAATAAGGGAACCTGTTTTTTCTTTATTCATTTATGGGTTACCATTGTTACAGCAACCAAGTATCTATAGTACTTGTTGTGGTTGCGAGCTTGTTTGATGAAACAGTATCACTTTTCTGCTCTGGGCCCAGGTCTCCAGGTCCGTCTGTAATAGATTTGTAAAATACTTTGATTCTACACACAGCAAACCAATTAGCCAGCAGTTGATTGGGCAAGCAGTGAGGCCTTTTTTATAAATATGTTGCAATATTGAACAGCACCATGATACTGCAATGGATTGAGTGGTGAGACAGAATGCGTATAGGCTTTGAAAAGATTTAGGGGCTTATTACGCGTCTGGCGGTCACAAGACCACCAGCCTCGCGGTGGCGGTTGGACCGCTGTGGCTGTGGCAGTCTAACCGCCACATTACAAGGTTGGCGGGCAGACCCAGAAACCTATCACCATACCTGCCAGTATTCAAGATGCCGTGGAATAAAGGCGGTCCTGGTTCTCTCACATGACTTCTCTAAATACAGCACCAATCAATCTACAGACTTTGATAACTGCCCTTTTTAATTTTGAGCATTTTAAAAAGAATTGGTAATACATGTTTACACCTACCGCTTTTAACCTCTCCTCAATGTTAGATTTTTCACTTGATGAAGTGGAAGCCATACTGTCTGCTTGATTCTGTCTGCTCTTTGTCCCTTGCATGCAACACGTTTGCTGATCTTTCAGATTTCTGAAAGCAGAAGTAAGATATTGCTGTAGTTAAAATTTTTAAAAATGACCACCTCCCTAAACATCAAATTAAACTTGGAATTTGTTTCTATTTCCAAACAACGTTTTTGTGGAATTTGCAGAACATGTTAAACTGAAGACATTTACCTATAACTCCAAAATTCTGCATTCATTAACCAGATTGCTTTTATTATCTTAAAATGCACTAAGCAGAAAAATATGCAATCTATTGTTTTAGGGGGAACACAAAACTATTGGAAAAATGCATGAAGGCAAACCTACACTCCAAAAGACACCAAAAAATACATTCCTTGATCCACCTACTGCACCAACATGGTCCTGTGTGTGAGGGTGTCAGAACAGGAATGGCAGGTTTCAGAAAATCATGCATCATTTACCATGTAGGCAAAGTACACCGATGTTTCTGTTTCTCTAACCATGGAAAAAGCAAATGAAATATATCCACATAAAATCATCACTAGGCACTGGACCCTGTCCAAGAGCAGCATATGCCGGATGGTGTCAAAAGATGCAGGCAGATTGAGAAGGATTAGGAAACTGACAGACCTATAATTGGCTGCCCGTTTCTGGATAGTCAAAAATTCACTTTTTAAAAATCTGATGATTCCAGTTTTCTAGAACAGTTTACATTTGCTGTGTGGCGATTCTTTCTAGTGGTGTAGTTAGCTTACTCAGCAACTGTATGTTTTAATTTCAAAATACTTTCTTACTATATGTAATACAATGAAGCAAACCACCTAAACAGATAATGCATTATCCAAATATTTGTGGAGACATTACACACTTACAAATCAGAAACAAAAATGACTCAGAGAGAGAAGACCTGCATTGGTGAAACTTTTGTATGATGGTGAGAGAGCTATTTAGAGTTCACATACATTGAGGCATGAGTTTGATTCCAGATGCAGAGGCATGGTGCGGGGTTTTGTCTGTAGAAAAACTGTAGAGGAATTGTCAAAGGCTGTTTCCAATATAACTGGTTCTGGCAGCATTGTGTCAGACAATGCATTAGGGAGAATATATATATATATAAGGGTGAGAGAGATAGGAGCTAGTAGATAGAGGGGGAGATGGATGCCAGGTAGTAATTTTAGAAAGTTTGGCAGAGGTACATTGAAGTGCGACTATGAGTGATACAGCTAGCTACATAGGTTACCCTGTGGGGAAGGGGAGGGGAGGAAAGAGGTCCTTCATAGAGATGCCTGGGATGTTTGCATGTTTGGAGAAATATGTCTGGAGTATTTCAAATATTCTTTGGTGGAGTAGAGAGTTTGACTGCTGGTGTGTGATGTTGTTGGAGCTCTAACAAAGCATGAACAAGCCAACCGAGTGTGGTAAGAGATGTTCGAGGCACTTTTTCATTCTGACATGATTAGTCTATTACCTATAGTTAGCATGAGGTCAATCAGTAATAGATCTGATGATTTGAGGGGAGGAACATCCCTAGATGCAAATATTAAAAGTGTCACAGTGATGATGTCTATAGTACAATTGATCCTAAACATCTTCTGAACTAGGATCTGGATTTTTTGCCAGAGTGGGTGGACATATCTGAACCATAGAAGCATATGAGATGTATCACGTGTTTCTGTGTTGCAGTTCCCTCATAGTTGTTAATTCCTAAGACCTAATTTATGAAGCTTGCTAGGAGTCCAAAATGCATTGTGGATTGTCCAGTCTAGTCTAAGCAAGAGTGAAATTTTCCTTTTGAACAGAGAACTCCATATCTTTTGTGATGCGCATGGTGAAATAACAGTACCAGTAGAATCTTTGGCAGTGATATTTCGTTTTGTGATCATGTGTCATGCTAGGTGGGGTGTGGGTGAATATGGTTAGCTATATGTTTTGGGAGCAATGTGCTCTTGTTTTGTGAGCTTCTTTAATAGCAGTGGCAGGCAAGGAGTAGGAAGGTTGCCTGATTTTTTAATATGTTGAGAGCAATTTTTTAAATAAGGCAATAGTCAATGATATAATTAACCACTACCAGCAATGGTAGAGATTTGAACATATAGGAGCTTAGCATGGATGAAAGGAAAAACTGGACAACTCTACACTCTCAAAGAGGAGAAACAGCTTTTTCTCCAAAAGAGATGAGAGAGGAGGCAAAATTAATTCAGAAGTGACAGAGCAGAATGGAGAAACATTAAGGCATACATGCTTATGGCTGAGTGAAGGGACTACTTTTGCTAGTGATTTGACTGAGTGTTATGTTAGGCCAATTTTCAGAGAGAACTTGTCCTTAGCAGAACATGATAGTAGGTTAGGACATAAATAGGAAGTATGTTCCAGTTTCAATATCCAAGAGTAAGTGCCTCATTGCACAGCTGGCCATCTTGAGACCACCAGCCTCGCAGTGGAGGTCGGACCGCAGCACTCTTGGTGGCCCGACCTCCACATTATGACCCTGGCCGTAGGACCACCAGGGGACCGCCATCCCCACCAGAAACATGGTTCCCGGTGGGCTGATGCCGGTCGGACTTGTGGCAATATCGTGGGCAGCGTGAGGCCCCTTGCCCAGCACCCTCTGAGTGCGCAAATCGAAGGTGCTGTTGTGCTACAGTATTCAAGACTAATACTGTAGCACTGTTCCCACCGGGCTGACCAGCAGGAAAGTTGTAATACGATGTTCCTGCTGGTCAGCCCGTTGGGAACATCATAATACGACTGGGGGTGAGGACGCCGGGTTGACAGCGGTCTCATCCCCGTGAGTTTGGCAGTTGGCTCATCCGACCGCCAAACTCGTAATCAGGCCCTAAGGTTTGAGAAATTGGTGCATTTCGAAGGGCTTCTGTGAGCTTTAAGTTAAAATAACATCAACATTTATCTCTTAAAGATAGTAAATGCCCCTTACTTTACATAACCTGCTGGGATCACTCCAACAGGCAGGGGGAGAAAGAAGCCAAGACCCAGTGCAGAGACCATTACAGAAATTAACAGTTCAAAACTGTGGTACTTTAACACACTGAACTATACAGTACTTATTACTAAATGTATTTGTACGATTCAGAGCATAGATCAAAGTAACTAAGTTAATCATTAAGTGCCCTAAATTAATTGAGGAGTACAATGGTGAAACAGTAGTCTATCAGTTTAGAATCATAGTAGTAGTCTTGTTATTGACAAGGTTAATTGATCAAGTTCTTGCCAACAGGCCTCTTAAAGAGGTAAAATAGGGCACTCTCAGAGAATTCTTCCTTGCTGCTAATAAATATCACCACATAGCTGCTTACTTCTCCCTGAAGCGAGGGTGTTATCAATGTAGAAATGAGCATCAGTTAGCAGAATAAAAACAAATCACTCCTCTGTAGTTCTTGATCTTCCTATATACTGGCTCCTGGGTACATTGGTTATATGGATTATGCATTGTGAGCCGTACTCCTAAATAATTTCAGTGTGATGCTTGAAGATTTCAAAGAATGGTATGCAGATAAAGATGATAATTGTGCTTGATCTGTGTATGATCACTTTACAAACATCAATCATATGCAACCCATTAATAAAACTATGCTCAGTAACTGGCATTTCTGTACTGTCTTTTGCTCACAATATTGTCACCTTGCATCTTTCAGTCTTTTCATACCAGCTTTTTCAAAAACCTAAATTCATGAAAGAGCTTGAACTGGGTCTTCCATATGTTCTTTAACTCTTCACCCTAAATCCCTCTTGATGATCACTGAATATTTTAACAACATTCAAGCAGATTGATGACACAAGGTCACCCTTGTGTTGTAATTCTTTTTTTAACCCTTTTTATTGAGCTACAAAGATTCATTTGCAGCAGAAATCTTGATACATAAAACACAGTTATTATTATTAGACATATGTAGGTCGTATAGCAGACCTACTTCTTGACTGATTTAGAACATAAAGCAAAAAAAAGAGAAGAAAAAATAAAAGCACAGTCTGACCGGTCCTAAAACATAAAGCATTCAAACAGTCTTACTCTTCGATGAAATAGCTAGACCATCTATTCCTAAGGAGGTTGCACTCTTTGGCGTCCTTAGTCTTAAGTACCTCTGCTTCAAATTCGTAAATCGTCTAACTCTGGACCACCATTCTTAAAATAGTAGGGAGAATAGGATCAATCCAAGCTCTACCAAAGCACAGCCGAGCAGAAGTGATCGCTACTGCGACCAACGCCGAGCCTCTAGGGCTAGTGACACATTTATATGCCATCATAACATCTTTCTTGGTAAGCTGCACATTATACCCCAAATGGGACTAGAGATGTTCAGAGATTGCAGACCAAAGGTTTGTAAGCAAGGGGCAGTCACCAAACATATGATTTATGTCAGCAGAGTGAGTACCACATCTGAAGCAGCGAGTCTTGTTATTAGATGTAACCCCGGCCCATCTGCATTTCTTCTGTGGAGTATAGTAGAGCATGCATAAGGTTTTGAATTGTTGCATTTTAAGATTAACAAAAAAGACTGATTGATTCATGACGTCCGATGCATTAGTAATATTGTCAGCCAAAACATCCATTGCAAGCTGTTTACTCCACTTTGCCGCGAGCAAAGGCCACCCATCTTCCTGGCATGCAATCATAATTTTATAGATTATTATAATTGACAATTTGCCTGAAGTTTTACAAAGGTATTTCAATATATCTAAGCCAGCTGCTTTGGCTAGATTTAGCTGCTTGATTAATGAGAAAGCCCATGATGTGCTTGCAGAGCAGAGAATAGATACAACCCAGATGAGTAAAAAAGGTGGCCCCTGGTTTTTAGACCTAATGTAAACCTCAGCCTGACCACAGTGTCATGGAAGATAGATGGGGGATCAGGATTACTCTACAATGGAGTGTACAGATGGATATATGGTAAGGTATATTTTACGCATATTTCCCCCGAGATCTGATAAGTATCCTTAATAATCCTAAACCGCACTCATTTAAAGTAATTTGGGTCCGACAAACTACAAAGTAATAATCAACAGTTGAATCTCAGGGCCAAATGATAACCCAAAACAAGTGAGTCAGGATCAGAGTATGTAAGCAGATTCCAAATACTCGTTCCAAAAGCTTTCCAAAAATATAGCTTAAAGCCGGGGAGTAACAAACTGCCCTGATAACCTGGCAATTTCGAAAAATGTATAGCTCATTTGGCTCTCCTATAGCCCATTATGAAACTGCTGATAACCCCCTCCAGACATTTAAAAAAGGAGTCAGGCACTCGCAATGGAATTGAACGGGAAAGATATAGGAATTTCAGGAGGATATTCATTTTAATTATATTACATCGCCCAACTAGACTTAGGGCCCGATTATGACTCTGGCGATCCGAAGACCGCCAGACTTGCGATGGAGGTCAGACCACCGTGCGTATGATGGTCCAACTGCCATATTACAACCACGTTTTCAAGAACAAGTGCAGAGGCCCCCTCCCCAGCACAGTCGGAATATGCACTGTCTGCTGTGCGGACATTGCACATCCTAGGAGTGCTAGAGGGGCACCTGTGCGACGGCATTTGCCTCGGCTCCATATGGAGCTGAGCCCAATGCCACTTCAAGTTTTCCACTGGGCTGCAAGGTTTCCGCTGGTCAGCCCAGTGAAAAACTCGTAATGAGGCCGGTGTGGAGACAGCCAGCTCTGTTGCGGTCTCCTCACCACGGGTCTGGCAATTTAGTTTTCCAACCGCCAAACTTGTAATCAGGCCCTTTGTGGTAGATGGCCTAGGCTCGCAGTTTAAGACTGACAGACTTGTTGTAATTCAACCCGACTATGCAGTCAATGTTGCCATGGATTATAACCGCAAGGTAGGTAGCTACAGAAGTGAGGCAAGGGACTGGACGGTCAGAGTGATAGCTCAGTAGGATCTGAGTCTTGTCTAAGTTCAGTTTATAGCCGAAAACCACTCCAAACTTATTAGCCATGTCTGAAATTCAACCAATAGCTTCAAGGGGGTCTGATGATTTATACAGACACATTATCTGCATAGGCACTAAGCTTCAATTCTACCCCATTAAAAACAACAAGCTGAAACAAAGAATTAGAAATAAGCGGTTGGAGATAGGGCTCAATATAAAGAGCAAATAATAGCAGAGACAAAGGACAGCCCTGCCGCATGCATCCATATATATGAAAGAGCGGTGAACTATACGCATCCAAGATCAATCTAGCCAAGGGATCTTTATATAGAGACCTAACATGGGATATAAATCATCCAGTTCCTACTGCAGACAATACTGACCAGTGAAAGGGCCATGAGACCTGATCAAATGCCTTTTTGTAGCCAGTAAAATCATGCCTGCCTTACTGCCGGTGATTTTGTCTACATCAAACATAACTACAGCAGTATTTGTATGACTGGTGGAGTCCCTTCTCTGAAAAAATCCATGCTGCTGAGAAGACATAATATTTTGCAGAAGAGGGCCTAGTCTGACTGCAAGAGTTTTATCATATATTTTAGCATCTGTAATTAAAAGAAAGATAGGTTGATAGGATCCCCTTTCCTGGTGAGGCTTATCCTTCTTAAGAAAAACTGCTATGTTGGTAGATTTCCAGGACTCTGGATCAATCTCCCCACTCTCAATTTAAGACACCAGCCTTATAAATAATAGAATAAGTATTTTGATGAATTACCTTATAGAACTCCAGGGGAAATATTATCTTCTTGTGCTGCCTTGCCAGAGAGGAGGGATTTTATTACCTGCTCTAATTCCTATATAGTATTATCCTTCTCCAAACTTGAATCCTGATGATGGTCAAGACATGGCAAGCAAGCCTTCTGCAAGTACTCATCAATAACAGCCTGTGGGATTTGCGCTAGCGAGCCATACATTTCTTTACAGTAATCACAAAACTGACTTCCTATAGATTGTATATCATAATGGACAAGGTCATCCTTATCCTTGATAGACTTAATTGTATACTTATACCTCTTTTTGGCAATGCGGAATGCCAGAACTCGGGCCGTCTGTTCCCCATGCTCCTGTTGAAGAGTCTTGTTGCTGTAAAACTTAATTGCTATGTTCTTACATAGGTCTCAACAACTCCAGATAAATCAAATGCTCAGTCGGCTTTTTATCACTAGGCACTAGTGCATGTTTTGCCTCTAGCTCCATTAGCTGAGCACGCAGCTTAGAAGCCTTGTCTCTTTCATTCTTATTTGCCTCCAGAACAAGCTGCATGATGGTCCCCCCGGCAAAAACCTCAAAGCTTCCCATACAATATGTAACAAGGCAGAGTCCTGATTGGCAGCAATAAACCCTCTCGACTGGTCCATCAATTGAGCTCTAAAGACAGAATTAGAGAAAAGTGACTGAGGGAAAGTAAAGCATTCCATACTGGACAGTTCCAGGCATCCTCATTATTAGCAGGACTAAATTATGGTCCGACATTATCTTAGGGCAAACGTCCATAGCAACCCCTTGAAGCAGCTGTTGAGACAGTAGAATTAAATCTAATCTAGAGTATTGCCTGTGCAGTGTTGAGTAGAACATCTAACCAGGAGTCTGAGAAAAAAGTGTCCTCCATGTGTCAACTAAACAGTGCACCCACAGTATCTCAAAGATAGAGGCCCTTGTTTTAGCCATGTGATGATATGCCTTTTGATTAGTGGTATTGATTAAGTAATAAAGAACACAATTAAAATCACCCACTAGTAACAGGTCTCCTGACCAGTCCAAATGGTCCAGGTTTAGCTGATCAAACATTCCTGAGTCATCCACATTCGGACCATACACAGTGCAGACAGTCAGCACCCTAGAGTAAACTGAAAATTGAGTGATTGCCAATCTACCTGTAGAGTCTGAGGCAGTGAAAATAACAATAGTGCAGTTCTAAACCGCCTATAATACGTGAACAAGTTGTTCCTGGGAAAGTAAAAGCATGTGTAAAATGTTGAAATTTAAATAATTTATAGGTTAAATAGGCAATCAGTCTTAATAAATCTACAGAAATTAGATAATTGCTTTCTAAGTGGTCCTTTGTGGGAAGTGTATCAACTCTTCCAAAACAATAGATGCTGCTGCTAAGCTACTTAGACAGTTGGAGCAGTGAATCATATCTCCCTGACGTGCATGACACAAATATTGAGTCAAAAACATTGTGTGACATTGAGTAACAGAATATCAAGGTACGAATTTAGTTTTTTATGCATGTAATATAATTTGTTTTAAATGTAATTTGTATTTAATATAGTTTACTTTTTTTATTGTATTATTACATATTAATTACTATATGAATTTTATGTTAGTATTATTAATGTTATATTTTTAAGAATACTTTGTAATTTTAAATGTGTAATTACATTTTTTGTTTACTTATTAATTTATCAATTATTACTGGGTTTGTTGGGTTGTAAGTTACGTAACCTATGATGTATTGTATTTTGAAATATCTATCATTTTAAATGTAACTAAATATTCATTTTATTATGTAAATTGTCTAATTGATTGTCATTTCATTTATATGAATTTAATTTAATTTGAGATTTCTAATGCTTGTTCTAATTTTGTATACGTGCATTATAAATTTATATTTTAGCAGCAGGTTGTTGGGAACTGAGTAGTAAGTTATTTCAATAATAATTTGTTTTTAATTATTTTCTATGTTTTATTTGTATAATTCTATTAGTATCTTAATGCTATTATTGTTTTATTTAAATTTCAATATAATTTTCTAGGTGTTTGAGTTTTTGTGGGTAGGTGGAACGTAAATACATTTTACTTAAATTCATTAATGTTTTTCATTTAATTGATAATATATTGTATTATTTTTAATGTAATTTTTTATTAATAGAATATACATTTTATATTGTATGAATCATTTAGTATTTTATGTTGTTAGGTATTTGAATATTTTGAAGAAGTGATTAAAAGTTCAACACTTTTGCTGATTTTGCTTGCCTTAGAGTAAGAATAGTTAACAGATCCACTTCAAAGTCCAAGACTTTCCCTACTGTGAGTTAAGTTAGAGTAGAAATAGTACTCTTGTCTTCCATAGTTTAATTACAGCTGCTTTGATTGAAATGGGAATAGTAAATCTAGCCCCACTGAAGTCCAGCACTTTCCCTACTGTTGCTTAGACTGGAGAGGGAATAATAAACCCACCCTTCCAAAGTCAAACACTGTTCAGACTGTTGCCTAAATTGGAGTTAGATTAGTAAATCTAAGGCCTCTGAAGTTCAACACATTGCACAGACTGGAGTGGGACTACTAAATCTATCCCCTCCAAAATGCAATCTTTTTTCCTGTTTCTACCTACGTTGGATTGGGAATAGTAAATGTAGCCCCTCCTAAGTGTAACACCTGTCCTACATTTATTTAAACTGGAGTTCAATTATTTTTCTTTGGTATTTTTGTTTTTTTTATTATTGTTTTTTTTTTAATTTATGTTTATGTTAGTTTTTTTATTCAAAAACAAATTTCTTTTTATATTATGATTTTTATGATTTGTGATATGTTTTGGCTAATATATGTGGTTTTACTTTTTTTATTACTGTTAATATTACTAATGTCAGTTGTTAATTGTTTAAATAGTATAGTTAAATATTTGCATATTTAGTTTATAGTATTCATAAAAAATATATTTCATTTTTAATATTCAATTTAGGTTACATATATTTGTTAGATATATTGATGTGTTCATCATTTGTACTTTCACTGTATTGTTTATATTTAAAATGTAATGTCTTTAAAACATTTTTGATTATTATTTTCATATTGTTTAAAGAATACATATACATACGGTATTATTTAATAAATCTATTTAAATCTACTTGCTTTAAATAATATTATTATTTACTACTTTAATATATTAAATAAATTGCTTAAATTGTGACTTATATTTAAAAATATATATTATTACCTTGTTTTGGAGATATTCTGTTGCACAATATTTTTGTACTTTACATAAAAAGTATATAAACTTTATATTTTTGTAGGTGACATTTTTGACACAATATTCATGTCTTCCTGTATCATTGTTCTCAATAGTCATACAACCCTCCCTGAACTTTAATTTTCTTTCAGAACTGGATGAATAATTATTAGAAATGGGGTCTTTAGTTGGCAGTGGTTTGCACTCTGCCCAGGTAGGGACCGTTACTTCAGTCAGGGCAAGGGAGTCACACAGCTATGATAACCTCTGCTCACACCCTTGGTAGCTTGGCTCAAGCAGTTAGGCTTAAGTATTTGTACCCACACACATTAACACAATGAAAACACCACAAAAGTACTCCACAACAGTTTAGAAAAATAGACAATATTTTTCTGAGGAAAACAAGATCAGAATGACAAAATCCAACATACAGAAGTAAAGATACAAATGTTCAAAGATTAAATCCTAATATAGCCCTTGGAAGAACAATTGCTCCAACTAGGGCTATCGCAGCATCTCCACAGAGTCGTTCCCAACAGCCCGATGCCACTCACAAGGCAGTGCAGGCCAGTCACTGAGTTGCATGGACTCTAGGTGCAGTACCTTGCAAAACAATGAGAACACAAAGACGTTGCACAGAGTCGGAAGGTGAGGCGTCGCTTGAGCCAGTGTGGCATTGTTTCCTTGCTGCTACTGTGGAGGTGAGGCATCGGTTCCTTACAGTTGCAGGGGTGGAGAAGCAGCATCATTTCCTTATGATAAGGAGGGGTCGATGAATCCAGCAGGTCAAGATGCAAGGCATCAACTTTGTGGTGTCTCGATCACACCATGGGCCACAGGTGCTGCAGCGAAGTCGGGTGTCACAGTGGCGAGACTCACTCTGTGGCGAGACTTCAGAGGCGCTGTGGCGGCATCGAGCCTGTGTTGCAGGTCACAACAGTGCACCCAGCAGGGACCATGACTCTGGTGCAGGCAGTGGCACAAAGACGGAGAGCGGCAGCAGTCCCGAAGTCGCTCTGGAGTCAATGTGCTTAGTTTCTTCTTGGTTGTACCTGAGCTCACTTCCAAGGGCCCAGGAACTGGATTTGGCAGCAACTGATATGTCAGGACTCTCAGCAAGAGTAGGTGAATTATTTGATGGCCCTGAGACTTCTTAACAGTGGGCACTCTCAGTTCAAGTCCTTGGAGAACCTTGTAAAGCAGGATTTAGAAAGCGAGTCCAGTCCTTTCACTCCCAGGACAGAAGAAGTAAGCAGCAGGTCTTCACAACAAAGCAACAGGCAGGGTGGCAGTCCCTCCAACATCATTCAGCTCTTCTTCCTGGTAGAATGTCCTCAGTCCAAAAATGTTCTTACTATGTGCTGTCAGCAGTCCAGTACTTATACCAATTTCTGTCTTTGAAGTAGGCAAACTTCAAAGGGAAGTCTTTGTAGTTCACAAGACCCTGCCTTCCCTGCCCTAACCCCAGACACAGTCCACGGAGTTTGAGAATGCTTTGTGTGAGGACAGGCACAGACTTATTCAGGTGCAAGTGTCAGCTCCTCCCACCAGTCTAGCTCAGCAACACCCATTAGCCTGGTGATGGGGCATCAGGATATTCAGGGCACGTCTCAGCTCCCTTTGTGCTAGAGTGAATGGACTAACAGCCCAACTGTCATCCTGATCAAGACATGAATTCCACAGACAGGCAGAGGCACAGAATGGTTAAGTAAGAAAATATCCACTTTCCAAAAGTGTCATTTTCAGACTTTCAGATAAAAAAAACTTCACCAAAAGTTGTATTTTTAAATTGTGAATTCGGAGACCCCGAATTCCATATTTCTATCTGCTCCCAATGGGAAATTACACTTAAAAGATTTTTCAAGGCAATCGCCGTGTTACCCTGTGGGAGGGATAGTCTTTGCAATACTGAAAAACGAAATTGGTAGTAATTCACTACCAGGACATGTAAAACACACCAGTACATGTCCTACTTTTAAAATATACCGCACCCTGCCCATGGGGCTTCCTTGGACCTATGTTATGCGTTACTTACATTTAGTAAAAGAGTTGGTTAGGCCTGAAAAGTGGGTTCACATACCAGATCGATATGGCAGTTCACAATTGCACACACAGACACAGCAGTGGCAGGTCTGAGACATGTTTACAGGGTTACTCATGTGGGTGGCACAATCAATGCTGCAGGCCCGCTAGTAGCATTTGATTTACAGGCCCTCGCCTACATAGTGCACTTTACTAGGGAGTTACAAGTAATTCAGATATGCCAATCATGGATAAACGGATCACCAATACAATTTAGACAGAGAGCATATGCACCTTAGCACTAGTTAGCAGTGGTAAACTGCCCAGAGTCCTAAAGCCAACAAAAACAGGTCAGAAAAATTAGGACCAGGTCCAACAATAATCTATTGTTCTATTTCAATTATAAAATCCATAAAATCCATTATTCTATTGAGTTGTGCTTCTTCTCAAAGCAATTTGGTCCTTGGGATACATAAGGCTCCTAATCAAATCCTGCCAATTAATTCAGTGTTCAACTAATTTAGGCTGAAGATTTGCCTCAGAGGGACACAGGGTGGGTCATGCTCCTGATGCAATAGATCACTAGGAATTCTAAAATTTATTATCACTAACCTCAATTTTTGATGATGGCATAGTAATCAACATTCTTGGATACGGTTACCACTATCTTATTCAAGAAAAATCTTAAAAATCAAACTACTATTGGGAATTCGCAAACCAGGTTTTTTCCTGCTGGATCAATGGAGGTAAATCTTAATGTACAAAACACATTTTAGAAGCTTTGGAAGGCGAGAGGCAGTCATTGTTTTGCAGCTTCTGATACCCATTACTAGTGGGTGTTGTTGACAACAGTTAAGAAATTGGTGGGTTGTGAAGAGCAACAAATGATTGATTTTTCGTCTTCCTAACTACATAGCCTCACAGGGATGTTTCACACAAATGCTGATGACACACAAGTGACCCTGGAATGAACAGAGCATTTTCATTAAAATGTGTTTAATATGGTTGATGTTTAACTTGAAATGCAAAAATAATGAGATCAAGCTGACTGTTTCTGAAACAACATAAGACTGAATTCCTGTTGTGAGAAAGTGAAGGCATGGGAGATGTATCAGGGCTTCACACTGTTCCTGAATGCACAGGCAAATATGTATTTTCTTTTGGGTGGACATCATTACATTTGTGTGAAAAACACAATTGTCTACTATTTCTCGGGTGGCCCTTGGTTTAACTAGGCATTTGCAATATGATGCCTAACAGAGATGCTTAAAAATAAGGCTGTAAAGACTATCACTAACCAAGAGTTGACTTCCTCAGACACTGTCCTTCCCCATATGTACTAGCTATGTCTTAATGCCTTTCATTTAAGGCATTCTCTTTGGCCCTTCAAAGGTGTATCACAAGGTGCCCCCATAACTGTCCGGTTGCCTCTGATGATAACTTGCTAAATCAATTGAGTTGATTATGGAAGATTATAGAAGCCAATGGTTCTCACCAATACCACATGATGCTAGAACAGCCGAAGTCCTGCCTTAGGAAAATGTATGACTTTCAGGGTACTTCTGTTTACTGTCTCTCCATGTCTGCTCTATTTAGATGTAGTTTCTCCTTTTACCTTTTCATGTGCTTCAGGTGTTCAGTGCTTAAATGTCCCTTGTGGGTCTTTAGCACTTTAAACTGTGTTTGCATTCGGCTCAGGAGCAAGATAATATGGATGAGAAGATTAAGGGAAAGTCTGCTTTTATATACCTTATATTTACCTCACAAAATGAAAACATTTATAAAAAATGCCTTTAAATGGAAACATTTGCTGATTGTTGGAAAAGGAGGAGTATGACTGAAAGATTGCACTAGAAAATACATCAATATTCTAGAAATGCAATCCTAGTAATTGATAAACCCAAGAAAAGAGGTGCAGAAATGAAACAAAGCAAAGGTGAAACATAGAAAGGAACTTACTGTTCACCAGAGAGGTTTGAGCCCATAACTCGTCCATTTTCACCTTCCTTCTGCATGTTTTCAGAGCTGTCGATTTCCAGTTGTGTATCATCTCTCTCTGGAATCTCCTGCAAAGCTTCTCTTTCAGGTTTGCGTAAGTATGTGTGAAATGTCTGTTTTACAAAACACAACTTGGATAAGTCTACTGCTGCAAGGACAGCATTATGTTATCAGAGCTCACCTGATACAATCTGAATAAAACAAATTAAAATAAAATGAGAATAATAATATTGTAATGCAGTCAAACATCGCCAGGGATTCTGCAATGGAAATATAAACATCTCTTGAATATTCCACGCTAACCATGGAATTATTGATACCCCTATTCAATGACAACGTTCATTTCTCTGAATTTCTATTCCAGTTCTTTAGGCACCGAGTTGTTGTCCTTCCTTGGACTATGTGACAACCCAGATACGTTCTGTACATTGAAAATGCAAGAACAAAGAAGCACAAAGATGAAATGGCGCATTGACTTTAGAGGCTCTTTCTCAAGAGGTTGTGTTTCAAACCTGGTATAGCGAACTATTGTGTGAAGGACAAAAGACACTATGATGCCACGCAAAAATGTGGTTCACTTTTCCCTGTCCAAATTTAGAATGGAATTTCTTTTGGAGGCCTAGTCATAATATTCTTTTAGATCGAACATGAACCACATAACATCACATTAGTAAAAGCATGAAATGCTAAGTTTCACCAATGACTGAGAATTGTGTTATTTTTTACTCCTTTCTACAAAGTCATTGATAATTATATAATTTGAATGAATTTGGAGACGGCATACCTCCACTGACATTTATTACATTTATTACTCAGACATTTCAAAAAGACTTTACATGATTTATGGGAACATTTCAGTAAAAACAAAATCAGAGACACCGAGCATTTAAAAAGCTCATCAGTAAGTGGATAAAGATTTCGGAACATGAAACCAATACAATAGTTTAGGGTTGTGATTCATACACACAACACTATCAAGAGCAGTGGCAGTAACAGAAGAATGCTAAAGAACTCCAGAAAATCTATGAGTTTGGGAAGCCAATGAATCAGCTTGAATTCCGTCAAATCAACAAAGACAAAAGATAGTGGGTTCATTCAGGATGATGGGGGTGTGGCCAATAGACCACCCTCTCATAGATCAAAACGGCACATTGACGAGTGGTGGGGGGTGGGTAAGCTCACTAGCTCATGAAGTTTGTCATACTGTATACTATGTGTAGTCCTCTAGTATGAGCTGTAAGAAATGATCTGGAGCGACCGATGAGGATTTTCAGTTTATATTATTTATTCGCACAATAGTGGGTCATAAGAAAAAAGCAATCAGTTCATACTAGAATGAACAATCTTTTCACCTTCCTCTTGCTTACCTTTGGATGATGACTCAGCACTGGGAGTCCTTGCTCCAGGGCCACTGGTGTTTTATTGGGTTCTTCCACCACTGTTAGACCTGGTGGAAGCATATGCTTGTTTGTCACAGGTGTTTTGCCCACTGGTGCTGTAGCTATTTCTGACATCTCAGCTCTCTGTGGAACATGTATTCCTATGAAGAAACATAATTGTATTTTCCATGCATTACCTCAGGTCTCTTATAACTACTAGTGTCATTATCAGCATTCAAAATGTATTCCTTATTTAACTTGTGCTTATATTTGTCATTTTGTAGTGGGAAAGACAAATTTCGGTAGTGGGTGAATTTAGAATTAAAGTTCTCAAATTCTTGCATGGATATTCATTATATAGGATGCATGTAGAGATGCAGTAGAACCAATAAGTATCTAGAACACATCTCTGTTCCATGTGAATTACAATTACGACACAACACTGTATATGAAGAAATATATTTTCAATGAGGAAATGTTGAGAGGATTTATCAGCTTAATTATCGTGCATGCTAACAAAATTTGCTAGAAATTCGTGCTTTAAATTTGCTCCCTGAACTGATGGAGCTCTTCAAGTATGTCTTTTCTCTAAACATAGTCCCATTATTTCACACTTACTGAACCTCAGAATTGAGTTAATGTGCACATTTGTTCCTATGGTTTCCTTTCAGGGCCAAGAACTCAAGCATTCTTGATCAGCAAGCCTCTCAATGTACGCTACTATCAAAGACCCCTTCCTTATGAAGATAGGCTAATGGAAACACCGGCTTGCTTAAAGATATCTCCAGTCAGGCCTTGTTTCTATGAGCATTCCAGAAAATCATCTCACAGGAAAACTTCAATAACTGAATTATGAATAAAGAATGAACACACGAACTTGTAATGAATACAAAAGCTCTGTGGTTTGACTAAATAGTGAACACCTCCATTCACAATGCTGGTCACACCCTGACCCACACCATCTTTCATAACCTCATAGTAAGCAACATGCAAAAGCATGTCTTATCGTCGTCACCGCACTTGCTGATCACAGTCCATCTGGCAATAATGATCCACAGTTGTACACCTCAGAACTAAAATCTACCAAATTCAACAACATTGTGGTAATTGAAAATTTACCCAGAACATTACTGTCCAAGCATTGCTCCCACTGTTGCACTACCCTTAGGGCCCACTACTAACGAACAGTTGAACACATTAAATTGCAGTACTCTGAGGTTATATCTGGATAGCTGGTCAGTGGATGGCCTGACAGCAGTTACTCTGTGCCTAGAGCACTACAACTGTGCTTCTTTCAATAGTAGGATTGGGAGGCATAGGAATAAGAGAAGGTCTGGGTGGAGGCATCACAGAGAAGACTGAAAAATAAAAGGGACCCCTGAGGGTCATTAGCAGAAGTTGTATCTCAGAATATTGATCACAAAAATATTTACTGACATAAATATTGAGGACTAAATATAATTTACAAAAATATTGCTCAACGTGGTGTAGATTTTCTATAACAGGCCGAAGACTGTAGATTTTCTATTTTTAAACTCTATTAGGCCAATATTTTTGTAAACAATAGTTAGGACACAATTCTTTGGTCCGTTCATATTAAGACCTCGATATAGTGATACCCTACTGTTAGACCTGACATCCTTGGCTTGGTATTCCCCTAAACATTTTGCCATCATGCCTCTTGTTTGCTGAATTCATTTTTGTTGGCTGCTAACCAGTGATAAAGTGCTTGTGCTCTTTCTTTCAAACATGGACAAATTGGCCTATACCTAACTGCACATTTAATTTACATGCAAGTCCCTAGTAAATGTTACAACATATACCCATGGCCTGTAAATTAAATGCTACTAGTGGGTCTGCAGCACTCATAGTGCCACCCATAAAAGTCTGAGAAGCACCTTGGAAACCCCAGCATGAAGAACTGCTGACACTGCACATTGTCTGCGGGTGAGAATCAATTGAGCCAAGGTTCTCCCCTTTCGTCGAGGAGACACTGCATCACCTCTGGGTGCAACTGCAATTCATGATCCATTAGGCATTGACAACTGAGCAAGCCTGCCCTGGCATTCAAAGATCTAGCCAGGTCTTTCACCACTAGTAAAATACCTTGACAATCCAGCCATTTCCATAGGCACAGGATCTGTAACCCCACCCGCTTGTTTTTTGCAATACCACATAGTGGTAGTTTTGTTTGTGTATCAACCTCACCTTGATGGATGGAAGGAAGGACTTCAACGAGAGGCAAAAGGCCCTCAGCTCCAAATGGCTGATATGGAGCCGGGTGTCCGCCAGACACCGGAGGCATCTGCTCTCCACCTGTACCAGATGGCCGCCTAACCCAGGAGTGATACATCTGTCACCGGTGTCAACTGTGGGTGAGGTAAGGAGAGGTCTGCCACTAATCCAGTCACGTTCTAGTATACACCACTGCTGATCTTTTGCAGTCTCTTCTGAAACTGGGATGTGGTTGGAGAGGTCCCTTTGATGTTGGGCCAACTGAGACTTCAGATCCAACTGTATAACCTGTATATGACATCTGGGGGCTTGACTAGCAGGATGCAGGAGGTCATCAGCCCAAGCAGCCTCAGAGTTGACCCCACTAAAATCCAGGGCTGAGGCTGAGGCTGAACATTCAGGATCATAGCCTGAATGTTCTAGACTCTCATGTCTGGGAGAAAGGCAGTAAACTATATTAAGAATGGCTCAGATGAAGGGGAGTGTCTGAGAAGGAGTCAGGTGCAACTCAGGCACTTTGATAGTGAATCCCACAGATGACAGGAGGTTCACTATCATTTGGAGGTCGTTGACAACTGTCTGGGGTGATTCTGCCTTCAACAGCATGTCATCAAGGTTGGGAAAGACAGGAACCCATATTCCCTGAAGATGTGCTGCTACCACCGCCATCACTTTTGTAAACACAGGAGGAAGGCCGGTGAGACAGCAAACTGAAAATGCTCATCTCACCACTAAACATAGGTAGCACCAATTGTCGCGCCGCGCGGTGCGGCGCGAGCCGAGAGCTCGACTTCGGCCGGGCGTTCGGCTCGGGCCGCGCACCGCGTTATTAAGACGCGGCGCGCCCCCAGCCTCTCCTGCGCGTTTCGAGGCCCCAGATTTGCTTGGGGCCTCGTTCTTCCTTCTGCCTTTCACTGTCCCAGGGGTCTCTGAACCCTCTTACCTGTTTTTCTTCGTTTCTTTGTCCTTTCTTCTGTTTGCAGTCTGTTGTGTGCCTTTCTTTATGTCTTTTCCTCCTTCCCAGATTCCTGTGCTTTCCCAGCATTCCTTGTTCCCTATTCTCTATGGTTCCTCTACTATTCTGTTCTATATATTGTTTCCCTATCTAAGATGGTGTCCTTTTACTTCCTGTGGGTCACTTCCTGTTTGTTGGTATATAAGGGCTGTGTTTTTCCTCTTTCCTTGCGCTGCAACACTTTCTGCTCAGTTGGTGTCTTCGCTCCTGATCTCCTTGCCTTTTGGTTTTGGACTCAGCATTCTGTATTTCCTGATTTTTGCTCCTTTTGGATTCCTGTTTGTTGTTCTTGTTTTTCTCCAGGACTTTTCCTGTTTGGAGGTTTTTCCCCTTGGAAGGGGTTTTTCCCTCTGGCGCTACTTTCTGAAGGGCACGGTCTGTTCTTGGTGTCTCCATTGCCTACAGCACCGTGGCTACCAGAAAGAGTCGCCCCTTTTTGGGCCAAAGCCGAACATTGAAGATTCACGCCACCAGATCTGCAAATTCCAGGCGCAAGCAGCACGTGAGTCGTGACACCAATAGGATCCCAGGACAGAATATAGACATATACATCCTGCATGTCCAGTGCTACCAGCCACAACCAAGGGTAGACAAGATCTGGCCCAGGGTGTGCATTGTGAATTTGTCCTTTTGGAGGAAAGTAGTATTAAGGGGGTGCAGAGCTAGAATAGTGCGAAGGTCTCTGTCCTTCTTTGGCACCAGAAAGTAGCAAGAATGACAATGATGGCACACATCTGGGGCAGGCCCTCTGTTGATAGCCCTGTTGACGAAAAGGACTTGCACTTCCTGTCACAAGACAGTCAGATGGTCCTCCATCAGTCAATCCAGGGACAGTGAAAGGTGAGGCAGAGTGGCTGTGTAGGCTAAGTATATCCTTTAGAGAATCTGCATGACCCACCTGTCTGATGTTATGGCCTGCCAATCTGGCAAGAATTGCTGTACCTGCCTCCAACTGGGTGTCGATGCTCCACTAAAGGCATTCTAAAGAGGTTTGGCAGATGGAGCTTTGACCCCAACTGCTGGGCCAGTGGTTGCCAGCACCTGGGCCACAAAATGGCTGGACATTTTGATGAGGCTTAAGGGGCGGGCAGTATGGGGTACCGCTGCCGAAAATACAACCAGAACGATAGGGTTGCTGAAGGAGGTGAGGTGGGGCAGATAAGCCGAGTAGCATGCTATGGCCTGCTCTCTTTCAGCCAATCTCAATTGGAATCTGCCTTGTCCCTAAAGAGTTGAGTCCATTCAAACTGCATGTCCATAAGGGATGATTGAAAATCACCTAATAACCCTGTCGATCACAGGCAACCATGTCAACAAATGTCAACAGTAGTTCCAATGGCTCTCCTGATAGAATTGGTGAGATCCAAGCCACAACATATTGTGAACTTAGATGCATCACAACCATCCTTTATGGCTTGGGTCAGAACAGGTTTGAAATCTTCTGGAACCCCTGGGAGTACTTGAGCCAACAAGTCCCAAAGAGCAGGGGAGTTGCGTCCATCAGGCAACTGGCATTAATGAACCTGAAGGCCAAGTTGGTGGAAGAAAATACCCTCTTCCCCAAGGTCTCCCTAAAAAGGTATTCAGGTTAGTTAGACTGGCAGACGCCGGCACCACCAAGCTTTCAAGTGAAGGGCGCTGAGACAAAAATGCAGGGTCGCCCATGGAAGGGCAGTAGCGTCTTGCAATTTGGCGACTGACTTGGGGGGGAGGGGGGAAGAGCAAGATTTGGCCAAGGCCCATAAAAGAGTATCTGTGAGTGCCTCATTGAAGGGCATTAGGGGCTCAATAGAAGTTTGCACCGGCTAGAGCATTTCCATCAAGACACTGGTTTTCATTTCAAAGGCAGGAAACGACGGTCAAGAGCTTTGGCTGCCCTATGCATGACTACTACGAAAGATGCATTCTCCTCAGTGAGATGGGCTGGGGTGAAAGAAGGCCTGTCAAGGCCCACTGGTTTCTTGTAGGTCATCATACCTATTTTCTTCGTGGTATGGTTGGCCTATGTCATTACTCTCTTCGCAGTCATTGTCTGAATCCGTACCAAACAAGGAATGCAATGTATGGGTTCTTCCTTGTGAAGGTAGTATGTCAAGTGGTGGAGGTTGCATTTCAATGCCAATAGAGAGTGACCTTGGCTGAGGTCGTAGTGGCACTGACTAGAAGTCAGAGAGCACCTTCACCTCTAGTGTCAATAGAGTCAGGATCGACATTCAAGCTCCAGAACTAGTGAGGAGGATAGCCCCAGAGGCAGAGTTGATTCAGTAGCTGGGGGAGCCCAGTGATGAATTCAGAGGGTCCAACTGGTGCCAAAGGAAAACCCGCTAGCAGTATCTTAGATGGAGGGACCCTCTACTCCCTGAGGCCCATAGGGAGTTAGTAAGGATCTGAAGAGATGGAGCATGGCCTCTTTGATCTGCCTCGGTGTCACAGATGGCCCTGTAAACTTGGATTGTGCCAGGATAGGTTGCAGAATGAGCTCCAACATCAACTGACTTCAAGAGCAAGATCGAGAGGCATGACAACGCCTTTGTGCCTTCTCAGGGCTATATATGTGGGAAGGTGCCGAATCCCGCTTGAATTATTTTAATTTTTTCTTTGATTTATCTGAAGACTTTGAGGGTGACAGTGACTGAGCACGGGATCGACATCTGTGACTTCTGGACTGGGAACAGGACTGGGACCAAATATATGTTTTGCCATTAAATGGTAGTTGAGTGTGGGCTAGTATTTGACATGGTCATCATGTGGGTTTTGTATGAGTGGGAGGATCTGATCTGTCTTGAGAACTTCTACAAAGATGCATTTAGTGAAGGAAGCATTGAAAAATTGACAATGGTAAATAGAGGTGAGAGAGCGTCTCCAACAAGAGTTTTAGTTGAAGGACAATGGTAAGAAATCATCTTCATGAGAAGTGGCTTTGAGGGAGGTGAGTATGTCGATGAGATCTGGGAAGGATAGGGCTTTGGAGACTGACCAATGCGGAATTCTACAGAAAAGGGTGGATATGAGAACTGAATCAGGTTTGGTGTCGTTGATTTTCTGTCAGATCTTATGCATTTCTTTTTACAGAAGTGATGGCATTTTGCTTTTTTGTGGCATGAGAAATACGTGGGTTCAGCAGGGGGTATACACAGATCTTTACTGACGCTTAATGTGCAGATGGACTGGCAAGATCACAGAAAAATTTCAACTCTAAGCCCACATCAATGATAATTATCTCCTGCACGACTATTGTCTGACTTCCCATCTTGTTGCAGCATGGAATCTGCTATCTTATACAATGCCCTCTTGACCACAGATGAAAATGACCCCTGCCACCGGATACTGCTGGACTTCTCAGCTGCCTTTCTGTTACTTGGCATGATCAATAAAGAAGATAACGTACAAATCTGCCTCGATGACATGATACTTGACAGCTTCAAAGCCCAGCTTTCACCAGATGCCAACTTGCATTCAACCTGGACACCGATCTCACACTCAAGGAACACATTACCAAAAAAACACCAGTCTCCTACCAGCTCTCTCTTCAAAAGAACGTGCAACCATTTCTTCCAGAAAGCAAATTTAGAACTATTGTTCAAGCCCTCATGCTCCTAGCATCTGGATGGTGGTAATGCCCTGCAGCACATCTCATCCAAGGACTGAAGAGACCACATCACCCTCATCCAGATGGAACTTCATTGGCTCCCCTAGCCGTGCTGCACCATCTACAACACCAGCTGCATTATTTACAAAGCTATCATGACCAGCACTCTTGTTAACCTTGCAGACATACCATCTCTGGTGAATTTCAGCACACTCAAAGCAGGGACACCAGTATCAAAAAGAAAAAACAAGAAAGCAGACCTTTCCATCTATGCATCCAAGAACTGGAACAACATCCTTATATCAGGACCACTCCAAAGCTGCTCCAATTTAGAAACAAGAACAGTACATCGCAATGCATTAACCATCCACAACCCAGCTCCTCTCTTACTAGTTGACTTACTAGTTTACTTTATGCTTGCCTTTGACCATGTATAGTGTTCCGCTGCCTTGTACCTAGGTTTGAGCTTTAGAAATGCTAATACACAAATCATAGAGGTGTTTGAATGAAATATGATGCTGGTGAGGAGTCCAGTTTTGATTCTCAATGCTTCCTGTTTTCTTCTTTGTTTCTTAAAGTACACATTTTCTTTTTACTTTTTGCACACACTGCTACTGCTCTACCCCCCAAATGAAGATTCTCATGTACTAGAACATAATGGACCCCTTCTAGACTATCCAGAAAGGGAAATCTCATAAAGTCAATACACAACAACGAAAAACAATTAAATGTAGTGATATGAGGGTATTGCAAAAACAGAAATCCACCACAAACAATGGGTAAAGCACATTCAATGCTAAATTATGGGGTGCAGGAGACTGGAACTTAGGTGTTCCACACATAGGCTCAGGTGGGTAACAACTAGTTGTTCATCCTAGCCATTGTAACTTCACTGGCACAACTTTCTGGAGGCTAAAAATCTACTACTTGATAAGATTGGACACAGTAGCTGAGAAGGTATCTATAACCCATGGTACTTCTTTTTCGGAGTCCCTCAGAAGCTCGAACCTCATGATCACATGCTCCGAGCTGAACAAACCTCAGAGGTTGATTCTTCCTTGTAAACTTGCGCCTTGGACTAGTCCGCAAGAATTTCTTTTAATATCTAATTGTTACAAACGTTTTGTTAAACTTTGGTCTAGATGGACAAAATTTCCCACACAGAAAATAGTCCTTTGAATCCAGGTCATATGCACAAGTGGCAGAAAGTCTTTCCACAACTCCAGTTCAACCCTCAAAAGGTTCTGTTACAAATGGCTCCTGGGATTGCCTTCAGTATGACCAAATCACTTAATTCACTGAGGTTTCGTCACTCCACAAATACACAGTAACTTTCACAAGCACAGCCACTAGAAATGTTCAGTTGAGCTTCTCTCAATTCTTTTTTGTAGGTTGAAAAAGCTTCCACTTTCTCCAGGAATTCTGCACTCATCCGCCTATGTAGAAACATCCTACAGGCCATGCAAATTACAGTGATAATCCTGGCCCTCTCTGTCTGTTGTGGTAAGCAGGAGGCCACTATTGTTGGCTATCAGAGATTTAACGCAGAGCTGGACATACAGTCTCTCTAGAGTTCTCTATCAGGCTGTGAAGGAGCTTTCAAGCAACAAGCACAATAGCCTGGTAACTCCACACCCTACGAATTACCAAGGGGTACTAGTAATTCATGGGGTGGGGGAGGATTAGGGATACTAGCCGATTATAAATGGGACCCTGGTAGTTCCCCTAGAAATAAGAAATTACCACAGGAAGAAATAATTCCAGTTCTGATTCCTGTGGTCATTTCTCATTTTGTTCAGATCTTAAGAGTTAACAAGTAACTTTTAATTCCATGGGAGCTGGTATATCCCCACCAAAATTAAAGGACACTAGTAATGCTGGCCTTAGGATCAAAACAGCGTTCTGCTGAGAGTACATTATGTAATGCAGTATGAAATGTCAAATTAGTCTGTGATTGACAAAGTGCATGACTGAATCAAATGAAAAACACCTATGCTTCCTCCAGCCAGGATTTTTAGTAAAGAACCCATTTCTTTCTTTAGGAGAATGCTTTATGGCAAATGAAATCCAATGGACACTTCCACTACATACAATCAACATTACAGCAGGCTTCTGCCCATCTGTTTACCTCTCTTTGTCCGTAATCTATCCCATGGTTATCAAGATAGTCCTATCATGAATCAAATAAACTGTTTTTCACCCAAGACTCATCTGTTTCTCACTCCCATGTTGTGTGTGGTTCCACTGTAATGAGGTGGATTACCCTTTTTTAAAAATGTGACCTGTAAGGCTGGGGCAGTTTAACTCATTTTCTCAATACTTTATATGGCTTTGCCTTTGAAGATAGTAACAGGCATCTTCAGTTCAAGAGATGATTAGGTAATAAAAGATAAGATGAGGTGTGACAAGTAGGTCAGCCAGAAATGAAAATGTCTTTTTTGTTGAAAATTGCAACCAAGTTTCATTCCAGATATACTTAAATAGTGCAGGTAATGAAAACCTAATGATTATAGTTTTTGTCACAATCGATTGTTTGTATGCCGAGAATCTGATGTCTATGGGATATTCTTAAGGATAGCACATAAGGTGTTCCTTTGCAGCCTGCTGCTGAAATGTAATTTTTTTTATGAGTGTTATATTTTTTAGATCAACATGGGGAAAATGTGCTTCACTTGTGCATCCTATAATAAACTTTGTACAACTGCAGAAAACATATGTCAGTTAGGTCAGCTTTATAGCAAAAACAGTATTGTTCAGAACAAAGTAATTTAGAGAAACATGGCATCATATAAAATTCCCTCCTATATGTCATGCACATTCACCAATGTGGTTGTAATAGCCCTTTCTTGTTTCACAAACATTGCAATACCTTTATGTAACACGAATACCGCCTATAATGTTATAATCATCACTCAAATTACAGAGCATGTAGTGTGCTTAAACGTCCCTTAGATGGAATGGCTTGCTCTTGCGTAATGGTTAATTGAGAATGAAGATTTCCTACATTTGTAAGCAAGCGTCATACACACCAGAATGGTTTAGGATGGTAGAGAATTAATGTACACAGAAGCCAAAAATATGTATTACTTTGGTCAACAAATAAAGCACTATTTACCAATAGAATGCTAACAATAAAATAAGGCACATACTTTGCTGTGGACATAATATGGTCTTACCTGTTAATGAAACTGTGTGACTAGAATTGTTAATTGTTTGCACTTGCTCGCATGCTTTCAGAATGGAACTTACACTCAGAGAATGAGCTATAAAACAAAATTAGAACATTTTGTAAATTACATTTTCTAGAATATAATTTTCTTGTCAAAGTTTTTCAAATGTTATCCTGGTTTGTTCTTCGGACATGGAAATAGAGCAGAGCTTATGGGTTCAAATCCCATTCATACTATTGCCTCAGTTTTCTGTGCAGTATAATTTCCACTACTTACACTTCTTGTTTTCTTTTTTAGAATTGTATTGAAAGATACCTACTTTCATTACTTTATTTAGATAACATTAATTCGAAAGGTACAAATAAATTGACAACAAATTAGAAATATACATCTTAGTGTGTTGGCTATCATTTGTTAAAAAGGTTACTAGACGCTGGGAACTTCTATTTCTTTACAAAATACTTGCTAATAACCAGCGGCTCCCAGAATCTACATAAGGGTTATTTAAAGTTGGTCCACAAGACATAGGGGGTCATTACAACCTTGGTGGTCTTTTCACAAGACTGCCGAGGGACCGCCGTGTTGAAGATCGCCAGTGGTGGCGGTTTTCCGCTCGCCGTATTATGACTGTTGGGAGCTCTACATCGTTTTTCCGACGGAGAGCCGCCAACAGCCATAGTGACGGGCGGCGGGGAAGTGGAGGTTGCTCCACCTCCACCGCCACGCCAACAGAACACCGCCCAGCGAATCACGTCCTGTGATTCTGCACGGCGGTGTTCTGTTGGCGGTGTGGTGTCGGCGGAGCTGCCCCCATGGCTCCCGTCCCCTCCCGGAGGATCGACGGAACAGGCAAGTCAATTGTCCGTCAGAGGAGGGGGGTGGGCGGGTGTTGTGTGTTGTGTGGGTGCATGGGGGTGTGCGTGGGTGTATGTAGAGGGGGTGTGTGAGTGCGTGTATGCTTGCGGGGGTGGTGCATGTTTTGGGAATGAGTGCGTGTATGTCTGTATGGATGTGCGCGTGTATGTTTGAATGTGGGTGTGCGTGTCTGACTGTGTGTGTGCATGTTGGCATGTGTGTCAGTGTGTGTGCGAGTATGTGTGTTGGTGGTGCCTGCGTGCGTGTCGGGTGTGTATGTGTAAGGTAATGTCGGGGGTCGAGGTGGGGAGGGGGGTCCTGCCACCCTTGGGGGGTGGCAGGGGTGGTGGGGGGTGTAGGAGAGGGAGTCGGGGTGGGGGTGGGGGGTGTGGGAGACCCCATCAGTGCCAGGGAAGGAGACGACCGCTGGGCTGGAGACCTGGGTCTCCAGCCCGGCAGCCGTGACAATACCGCCGCTGGTATTTTGACCCGGCTTACCGCCGTGGATTTCCAGCGGTAAGCCTGTCGGGCGGAACGGAGAAGCGGCGGATGACCATGGCGGTAAGCGCCATGGTCATAATTCCCCAAAAAAGACCGCCAGTCTGTTGGCGGTCTTACCGCCGCTTTAACACCGTCCGTCAGGGTTGTAATGACCCCCATAGTCTATACCAGGTTTTCAGGACAACCATGCAACGCAAGAAACCATTTATATAATCGTTGGATATCTTGAAAATCTGCCCCTTGTCAACCAAAATTGGACAACCCTGATGTGAAGTGCACTAAAGAGGAAATATATATATTTTTTAAAATAAGCAGAAAAGAACAATTTGCGAAGGAAAGAATGATCACAGCTTTGCAATTCAAGTATCAAGTCCCTTATGAGTCAATCAGACCACAATTCATAAGTTAAATACAAATATTTTCTTCACTGTTGTAACTTGGTAATTTACATCTAAAAAAAAGTGGGCAGAGAGTTCCTGTGAGTATTACGTTCATTGACTTTCACATTTTGCAGCTTTCATTAATAAAAACCGTTAAATAAAACAGGTTCTCAAAATATCAAAGAAAGAATTCCTTACTCTAATGGGCATAACACATCCTGCAACAGAAGTCAGTCTCTGGCACAAACAGTAAAATACTTTGAGTGTACAATTAAATGTACTTTCCTAAAATGAGTTTATGCAAGTGAGTTGACTGTAAAGGTTTCACTGAATGACAAACTTCTACAAACGTTCAATGACTTTGTAAACATTTTACCTAAGATACACTATAGTTTGGTTTATTTTTAAGATGAATTTCACACTGCAATTCACAGAATCAAGTAATTAGTATGTATTTGTTTGGGTAATAAATGTTTCATATGCATAAGAAATCAATATGGTTTTATCTAAACTCAACTGCTTTTCAGTCAGTAATTTTTCTTTGCCAATCAATTCATTTGTCAAAGTTAGGCTACTTTTTTCTTTTGCATTAAAGGTAAATATTCAATTTTTTCCAAATCTATGTATTACTCTTAAGGGAGAATGACATTCACCAAAACCTAGAAGGCATGAATCTGATTTGTTTAGGACAAAGATGCTATGGTTAGGATACTTGGCCCCCTGTATAAATGGCCTTCAGAGACACTTTCACAACAAGGTAGCGCAGATTTCTATTTCAGAAAAGAGTGCAGAATGCGTGTACAATAATCAAGCGTCTATGCTTTCTAAAAGGGGTGATCTCTTGGTTACACATGGCTATGGTCCAAGCGAAGGAAAACTTGAATGAATGAATTATAGTTTTTTTAATAAAGAGCGACAGCTACTTCAACTGAAGTGTCCTTGCACTGGTTGCAGTAAAGAGAAAGAGACTGAAACCCTCTAGAGAACAATGATGTCTCAGGAGGAGAAGAAAGAATAGAAACAAGACAGAGTCCTATCTCTTTGAAAAAGTGTGTCTTTAAGAAATCCCTAAAGTCTTGCCCATTATTTGTTTGTATAGATAAATCACACAAAACATTCTGCATAAATTACAGAAGTACAAGTACATCGATGTCATTTAGGGGTCGGCAGAGGTCGCCGCCACAACCCCTGGCTTGCCCCATGAGACCTCTGGCACTGTCTTTGTGACCCAAAGGCTTCAACAGTGGTAAAATTAGTGCCAGGAACAAAGTGGCACCTCATCCTTATGGACATCAGTTGGGGCTTGACTCTTTGTTTTCTTTCAATATTTTTATAAAGTGTGCCTCACACAGCTGCATTGCATGTCTGGAAGAAGGGTGTGCTAGGGGGTTGCAAACTGAAAGCTCAGTGAATATACCGGGGTGTCCCAGCAAAACATAGCTAAGGGTGTCCAGGTTCAATCCCTTTAACTATAAAAATAATTCTGATTCATAAAGATTGTTATTGTTTTCAATATTTCAATTATATGTTTTAATAAATCAGACCCTTACAGACCTCTATTAATATTTTTGCTTCCTAAGAACTACACATTTCTCAGTGCCTCCTCTTTTTTCCATTAAAAAGGAGGTTGGAATACAAAAGACCTGAAATAATCTATAAGCATAGGAATGTGTTTTCTAACACAAGAACTGAAAATTACCTTGCTTAATCTAATACCCAACAAAAATCTTTAGAAGTATGTAAGTACAAAATTGGAAGAAAAGTCAGTGTTACGTGAGACCACAAAACCTGCACTGAGCATTATTACTCCTAAAACCCCTAATGTTGGGCCACATAATGAATACGAATATGGAAATGCTTTGCCTCCTGGTTCACAGACATGTTTAATAAATATGCACCGGATGGTTGAAAATCTGCACAATTATTGAAAGATAAATTGAAACCATACATTCTCAGTCTTTCTTTACACAATAGCTTTCTGAAAAGGCTTCACATTCCAGACACGAGATGGCAATCTTTGAGGCTCTAAAATGAATGTCTTCCAGACATTCCTTTGACTACTGTTTTGTCATTTCTTATTTAGAAAAAGACTCAATGTATAGGTATTTGCCTGCCAGCACAGAGATTCCTGTTATTTGCTACACCTCTAGGGTCAATTAACTCACAGGTATTTGAGTGCTCTTTTAAACCAGCGAGCTGTAAATTAAGAAATTAATCTAATGTCTGGCAATCTGATTCTGCATCAGGATCCATGTTATTGAATAGAACATGGATATACATGTACTGCATCCTGTACTGTTTGAATATAGATCAGATAATGCACTGGTGGTATCTGCTTACTGTGCAGCTTAATTCATGGTTCAATCCATTGGATGTGCTACTTTTCTGTGCCTGTTTGTACAGGTAGACACTATGGCCCTCATTACAACCCTGGTGGTCAAAGACTGCCAGGGCTGTTTTGGAGGTTGTACCGCCAACAGGCTGGCGGTGCAAACTCGCATATTACGACTGCGGCGGAAGCGCCGCGGTCGCACCATCCTCCAGGGCAGCACTGCTTGCAGCACTGCCCATGGGATTACTAGTCCCCTTCCCGCCAGCCTTTTCATGGCGGTAGGAACCGCCATGGAAAGGCTGGCGGAAAGGGGAGTCGAGGGGCCCCTGGCACAGCCCCATAAAGCTTTTCACTGTCTGCACAGCAGACAGTGAAAATCACGACGGGTGCAACTGCACCCGTCGCACGGCCGCAACACCGCCGGCTCTATTTGGAGTCGGCTCCCATGTTGCGGCTGACATCCCTGCTGGGCTGGCGGCCAGCCCAGCGGGGATGTCATAATGGCCACCCCGGGATTGCGGCCTCATTGGCGGCCGTACGGCGGTTACAACTCAAAGTTGTAATGAGGGCCTATGTCACAACTTAGCACTTTACCTTCAATTACAGAAAACCATTAATCTAAAAATGCAAATCAGCACAGTACATAGATTGAGAGCATCTTTGCTCCTGCCAATAAAAATCTTGGTACTGCCTTTACCATTATTCTACCTTAATAAAATATCCTATGCAGTAGGACCCCTCACTTTTGAACAAATATCATGGTAACATGAGCACAGATTGCATCATCCATCTTTCAGCTGATAGTTGTTAAGTTTATAATGAATGGTGGGCACTTTTCTTAAATATTTCAAAGAGAAGAGCAGGTATTGAGCAGAGCCTCAGCAAACTGATACAGCTAAGGTTATGTTATTGAATAGAACATGGATATACATGTACTGCATCCTGTACTGTTTGAATATAGATCAGATAATGCACTGGTGGTATCTGCTTACTGTGCAGCTTAATTCATGGTTCAATCCATTGGATGTGCTACTTTTCTGTGCCTGTTTGTACAGGTAGACACTATGGCCCTCATTACAACCCTGGTGGTCAAAGACTGCCAGGGCTGTTTTGGAGGTTGTACCGCCAACAGGCTGGCGGTGCAAACTCGCATATTACGACTGCGGCGGAAGCGCTGCGGTCGCACCATCCTCCAGGGCAGCACTGCTTGCAGCGCTGCCCATGGGATTACTAGTCCCCTTCCCGCCAGCCTTTTCATGGCGGTAGGAACCGCCATGGAAAGGCTGGCGGAAAGGGGAGTCGAGGGGCCCCCTGGCACAGCCCCATAAAGCTTTTCACTGTCTGCACAGCAGACAGTGAAAATCACGACGGGTGCAACTGCACCCGTCGCACGGCCGCAACACCGCCGGCTCTATTTGGAGTCGGCTCCCATGTTGCGGCTGACATCCCTGCTGGGCTGGCGGCCAGCCCAGCGGGGATGTCATAATGGCCACCCCGGGATTGCGGCCTCATTGGCGGCCGTACGGCGGTTACAACTCAAAGTTGTAATGAGGGCCTATGTCACAACTTAGCACTTTACCTTCAATTACAGAAAACCATTAATCTAAAAATGCAAATCAGCACAGTACATAGATTGAGAGCATCTTTGCTCCTGCCAATAAAAATCTTGGTACTGCCTTTACCATTATTCTACCTTAATAAAATATCCTATGCAGTAGGACCCCTCACTTTTGAACAAATGTCATGGTAACATGAGCACAGATTGCATCATCCATCTTTCAGCTGATAGTTGTTAAGTTTATAATGAATGGTGGGCACTTTTCTTAAATATTTCAAAGAGAAGAGCAGGTATTGAGCAGAGCCTCAGCAAACTGATACAGCTAAGGTTATGTAATGGAAGTGTGATGTATTTGCAAAGCTAACATCACTTTATTAATCATAATTTGGTATTAAACTGCAGATATATTGGTTGAAGACATGTCCATGGCAGAAAGAAGAAGCAGGCAAGTTACAAGATCCTATAAAATAGCATTAAGGGAGGGGGAAGGGAACAGATTGGAAGGGAAGCCCTAGTGACAGAGCATATATTTGTACTTAAATGCGATGGCCTATGGAGAAGGAGTATTAGAAATGTGTGCAGAGAAAGAAGTGGGAACAGGAGTAAGTTGGAGTGGATCAAAGTGAGAACAAAGGAGGGGGGCATGTCCCATAAGAAGGAACCACTAGACGTAGACAGAGAGAGATCCATCTCACCCGACAAATCTTAAGATTATCTGTGCCTCAAAAAACATTATGAGCCGATGACTCCAAATTCATGGCATCACACCACTAGTA
The DNA here is from genome assembly GCF_031143425.1 of Pleurodeles waltl. Taxonomy (NCBI): domain Eukaryota; kingdom Metazoa; phylum Chordata; class Amphibia; order Caudata; family Salamandridae; genus Pleurodeles; species Pleurodeles waltl. Next base: position 733,912,577 of record NC_090446.1, read on the forward strand.
AGTGAGACATGGTGGCTGGAAATACCAGTGGCAGAGAAATAGCTGCGGGAGCTAGGTGAATTGCACGGGCCACATGAAATGACAAAATGGCAGTGGCCATGCATTTAGTAAAGACTGCTAGCCTTGCGCTGACTCTGAGATGGGGATGCAGTGATCAGACACCTGCTATTGAATAGCCTGACAGAAAACCAAAGTCCATCAGGAAAAGCTATGAGGCTTGGACTGGCTCTTCCAAATAAGAAGATCCAACACCATGAGAGACAAGGACTGGCCCATGTAGGGGAGGAAAAGCACGAAGCCCTGAGCCACAACAACCAGGTTTGAGGATAAGGTGGAGACGACAGAAGAAATTTGGCAGATGCTGATGAGATCAGAAGAGAAGACAGCTAAGACCAAAGGGGATAGCTGCACAGAGCCCAGGAGGTCCAAACAGAGCAGCGGGGACCATAAGTAAAGACAACTAAAACAGCCAAAGGACCAGAGACAGCTGCTGAAGAGCGGTGGCAGCATCCATATCTTCATTTGTTTAGAATGTGAAAGATAGTTCACAGAGAAACCAGAATAACGCAAAAGGGGTGCACCAATGCTCCCTGATCAGAAGCAGCCAAGTGAGGGGAACAGTAGAGATCCTGGTGGAGCACTGATGTAAAAAATGGGAAGAGAAAATTACTCCAGACACTCTGCATATGTGTCCTGCCTTGCCTCCCCCCAACTTCATAGACTTTACTCTGTACTAGCAATGAGAAGAGATTGCACCTAAGGAGAGGTGAGGAAACAATAGTTCTAATCTAGAAGATGGGTGACACTCATGAATAGATGCCCCAAAGTCTTCGACAAATGAGCACTCCAAGAATAGCACTGAAGGCCCTAACTAGAAGCCCCTATAATAGCGTGATCTCTCTATCTGATGTCAGAGCATATAATTGGCTGAGCCATCTTATTACCATAAATGATTGGATATATTCCCTGACAGATGACCTGGCTTTCCGATTAGAAAGATTGATGCTGGTCAAACCCAAATTCATTCCTTACTTATATGGCGACAAGGGAAAGGCACATCTTCTAGCCACAAAAGCATCCTTAGCAGCTTCGGAAAAGCCATGCGTTACATCAAATGGACTAATAAACAATAGAAGCACCCTTGCTGAGAGGTAAAATGCTCAAGGAAGAAACTAAATGAAAGGGAATTAAAGCATGGTATAATATTGGAATGTAAAAGTTGGGAGAGCTCCTGGAGGAAGACACAAATAGACTTTTTCAGAGTTGACAACAAGAATTAGAATTAGCCCAGAGCCATCCATTTAACAACACACACATCAGAGATGTGTTACAAACAGAGGGCCTAGTCTGGTCTGAAATCCCTGAATACGCCTCCCTAGAATGTAGAATACTAAAGGGTGAACTGGATAGAGGGACTGTCTCTTCCACCTTATCATTAATATGTCAGACAAACTAAGGCACTGTAGGACAGTATGGGAAAAAGAACTAGGGGAATTAGAGGATTTTTGACAAGGAGGCAGCATCCCTGCACCCAAGAGAGGTAGAAATTAAAACACAATTACAGCTAATGCAACTGAAAAGCCTACATCCAGTGCACAATAACAGGATCATACTACTTAAAATGGGATATGCCTATACCCCAACCTGCTTGAAATGTAACACTGCAGAGGGCACATTCCTACACAAAATCTGGGGATGTAATCAGGTACAGATATACTAGTATATAAGTGAGTTAGGCCAAATCCTTGACAGTTATATCCCAATGACACCCCAGTTTGGTATCTGGAAACACACAATGAGTTCAACCTGGAAAACACTAAGTTGCCATTTTGTATGTTGAGATTGATTGTGGCTAAATAAGATCTGGCAAAAATGTGGAATTCTAACCAAATCTCAAAAAAGCAGAAGAGCATCAGGGAATGGATCTTTATATTGGGGCAGTAAAGGTAACATATGAAAGCAGAGACTGCCCACACAAATTCAATAAGATATTGGGTTAGTGGATGATCTACTATGGACTGGGAGACACCCCTATGGTAATAGGAAATGCTGCAGAAGAAACAGACAGGGCAAGAACAGAAAGAGTGTATTTATGTATAAGTAGAGGCTGCAGAAGGCACTTAAGTGGTATGGACTCAAACCTAGAATAGCAATCATGGTGTATAAGTATAGAACGGTACTAATAACAATTGTAATTTGCATGCCGCCTCTTGGACATGTGTCGCCCGCTGCAGGCAGTTCTATGGTATTCAAATGTTATGAAGCAAAATTAGGAAAAAAATGTTTAAAAAAGTAAATAAGAAACAAGAAGGGATACAAAGAGAGAGAAAGAGAGATAAAAGCGGCGTCAGGCAGCCAAGGCAAGGCCAAGTGATTCCAGAGTTAACACTTAGCAGGAGACAAGACAAGGTAATTTCAGGCTACTCAAAATAGAACTGAGGCCACTTTACATCACAGAGCATGAGATAGATAAGAACAAAGTGTGATCAAAGTAAGGGATGTAGGGGTTGTGGCCGAGTGGCTCTCCCAGCCTCCTTCGGTATCCGTAGTCATCCTTGGCTTCTGATCCTGTCTGGGGTCCTACCTATCCCGTCCCCCGACTGCTTCATTGGTGTCATGTGCTTTGGGGGCCTGAGGGTCCAAATTTGGAGCATTCAGCAGGGTACTGTGCTGCATGGAGTACCCAGACAGGAGGAGCAGCCTGCCACGGATTCTAACCTGTCCGCAGCGGAGACTGTGTGCAGCACTGCCAGTGCAGCCAGGCGAGTGCTGAAAATGGAGGAATGTGAGCATGGCCCTTGTGGAGGCCAGGCGGGACGATTGTGCCCTCAGCAGATCTTATTGGCAGAGGAGGTGAGATGAATGCCGGGTGGCGTGTGGATTCCTTGCAGTGCAGGAAGCTGGCTGCCTCACAGGTTGTACGGGCCATACAGGCCTCGGGCCATACAGCCCCTACTTCTCTTGGAGGGCTTGGTCTTGCTGTAATTGTGGCTTCCCAGGAGCTGCAAGTGCCTGTGGCTGGAGGAGCTGGAGCACACAGTACTGCAGACATTGGGGTATGCAGGGAGTAGCGGGTGGGCTGCCCCCCTTTTCAGTTTGAGTGACTAGTGCCCATGGGGGCCTGGAGGTGCGAGCACCCCCAAAATGGATGGTGGTGTGGACGAGGGGTCCACCCGATCAAAGTAATCCTGGCTGGAGACTGAGTTGGATGTTGTGTTACGCCTGTGCTATGAAGCTTTTAGTCCTCTGGCCTGGTGCTCGTGCTGCTCTTGTGGGCAAACGGACCTGGACCTACTGGTGTTTTCAGGCATGGACCTGCCCTGACAAATGTGGAATTCCATCCACCCTCTCACTGAGGACCGGGTCCAGAGCCATGGGTGAGGCATCTGGGTAAGTGGGAGAATGGAATTGGGGGTCAAGGCTGCTTGTGCTGCCATATAGGGCAAGCAGGCGGAGACTCATTGGCATTTTGCTTCTGCTTTCGGCCAGCAAAATGGACCTTGGTTGTGTTGTGGAGCCTCCCACCCCCCCCACCAAATGGGACACTTGTTAGGGGACTAGCTGGTTTCTAATGCCATGGAGGCTCAGAGACATGATGTTGGCTGCACATGCTGTCCCTGGGGCAAGTGGATCAGGTCTACTCATGCCTTTACTTGAATGAGCTCAGCACAAGTCATCTCCCACGAATCATGGACCAGAATACGCCACCGCCGCCTGCACAGACACTAACTAAGATGGACAGATTTGTGGAGGCTAAGGTGGGAGAGGTTTGGATTGATAGTTCTCTCCTGCATCAAGACCTTTGGAACATGGCTCACCAGGTTACGGAGGCTGAGACCTGCCTCTCTTTTTGTTAGAAGGTGAGGTGGCCACACTTAAATACAGGTCTCCAAGTCGCTCTCCTCCCCGTCGGTCCAGGAGGCATGTGCAGTGGATGCTGAAAACATGTCACGCAGGAACAACTTATGATTTGTTGGGTTTGTGGGGATGTTTTTGGAGAAATGGCTGCGATCATGAATCCCGGGCGACATGCTTTCTCCCTGGTTCGCTGTGGAGATGGCCCATAGGTCGCTGGCCTAGAGGCCCCCTCGGTGGGCTCCGGTGTGTCGACTGATTGCTCGACTGATTCGCTATTGAGATAGAGATGCCATACTCTGCAAAGCCCAGAAGCACGCTGAACTGCTCTTTGATAACACCTGTATCATGATTTTTCTAGACTACACGAGGGCGGTTCAGCAGAGGCGGTGGTCCTTTGATGAGATTAAGCAAAAGCTTTGAGCCCTCATTCAACCCTATATGTTGTTGTTCCAGGTGAAGTTGAAAGTGACTTTTAACTGAACAGCTCATTTTTTTAAACGCCCAAGCAGGCATGGGAGTGGGCAGCATAGAGTTTGGAAATTCATCGACATGGGTGAGCTGTGACCACTGAGACTGGAATGGCACAGAAAGCTATCTGTCAGGGCCTGAGGCTGCTGGGAAAGAGGCGCATGCGGTCTTGGAGAACCCACTCTGCTGCTCATGGTCACAGTGTTTTTTGGACTCTGAGGTTGAGTAGGGGGCTGTTGGAAGTGGCTTTACTGCTAACAAGACCCTGGGCACGACAAAGCTGGCAGTGCCACAAGAGGACCCTCTGCTTACCCCACCATGACGATACTTTCCCATACTGTTAGTTGGGGGTGGTGATTCACTTCTGGGGAGACCATGGCAATCTTATCATGCTGCTTACTGTTTTGATTAGAGGCCAACAAGTGATCCTGAACTGGGTGAGGCGCTCTGCATGGACTACTGTTTTTTTGTATTTTTTCCACTTTGCTGGTTGCTTGCATTGTCTGAGGTGTTAAAGGGGGTGTTTGTTGCAAGCAGGGGGGCATGGGGTGGACGGTAGACCTTTCCCTAAGTTGGTGAAGTGGATTGTTTGAAACCCATGTATGGAAATATGGGGTGGGGGCGGTTGGTTTTTTTTGTTCAGAGTTTGCTTTAGTAAAGCACACGATCACATTATGCCACCTCTGTGGATACTGGGGGTGAGACCCACGAGTCAGACGCCCACCTTCTGTATGCAAAGAGAGGATATTTGCCTACTGGAAGGCCCTGTCGCATAGTGACATCGTCTCGCAGAACGTCAATGGACTAGGATGTAAAATCAAAAGGGGGTGGTTATTCAGTACATCCAAATGCATTCTCCCAGCCTAGTGCCCCTCCAGGAAACACACTTATTGGCTGCTGCCTTCAGGGGGTTAAATGTACAGTGTTAGCTCATGCCCCGCAATTCTGGCCAAGAAGTTTCTGGCCTTCACAGTTGTGCATTGGTGGGTGGACACTGAAGGTTGATACATTGTGGTGTTACAGGGAGAGTGGAGCAGAGAAAAACTCCTTGGTTAAACCTTCAGCAGCTGCACTGTGGCAAGATTAAGGGTGACGGTTAACCCAGAACAATATAGTCACAAGACTTGGAGAAAGCATTTGATTCCATAGATTGTAGGTACTTGCTTGGAACACTGAGGCAGTTTGGTTTTGAGTCGGGTTTTGTTGCTGGGTGGCCCGTCTGCATAAGCACCTCCTGCAGTGGAATGGGCGAATGCCGTGGTTTCAGAATCCTTCACACTAGGGCGTGGTACAAGATGGGGTTTCTCTGTTATTTGCACTTTGCCTGGAACGACTGGCTTGCTGGGTGCGCTGTAGAGCAGATATAGGGGTTTCCCCCAGGTGATGGACACTCTGGAAAAATTGTCCCTATGTGTAGATGAATTGTTAGTGTATGTGGCAGATCTGTAATGGTTTCTTTTGGGAGTACTATCAGTGTTCTGGGTGTTCGACTCCTATTCAGGTTACCGCGTCTATTGGGAGAAGTCAGTGCTTTACCAACTGGGGGATAGGGATAGGGAGAACCATCGAGCTCTGCCGGGTACCCTCCAGCTGACCAGGACTCGCTCCCAATCATTGGGCATTGATGTTACATCTGAAGTAGAGCTCTTCCTGGAACTTAATTTAGGGAGATTTCTTGGAGGATTCTGGGCAGATGCAGGGATGTGGGGTGTCCTTCCCCTGATCCTCAGAGTCAGAGCTGTGCTGTACAAGATTATCACCCTACCTAAAACGCTTTATGTGTTGCAAAACAATCCCTTTCCAGTCCCAGATGGCTGCTTTTTTAGCCTTGACAAAACAGTCCTAAATTTGCTCTTGGTTGGGGGCACCCCTAGAGTGGTGCTGCGGACACTGTAACACTCAGTCTACAATGAGAGACTGGCATTACCCACCATGCAACTGTTTCATAGGGCTGCGCAGTTACAGATCATTAGTGCATGAGGACATAGCCCATTTTACAAACTGGAGTATCTAGTGGAGAGGGCAGCAATGGGGATGAAGACTTACGTCCATTACATATATGGGAAGTGGGACAGTTGGCCCCTGCCAGGGCCTACCCAGACGATGTTGAGGGCTTGGAATAAGGCTACGAGGGACTTGGAGTGGCAGGCTATCCCTCAAAGGAAGGGCCCACTGTTGACCGAGGAGGGCAGTCTCACCAGCTGCTACCTCTGGGAGCAGACTGGTATAGAGACAGTGGGCGATGTGTTATCAGTGAGAGAGCTTTAGACATTTGAAGTATTACAGCAAGAATATTCCCTGGCCCCTACTCAACAATTCCAGTACCTGCAACTCTCCCATGACTTGAGAGCAGAGGGTATCCTGGGGTCTCAGTTATACTAGGTCATCCTTAATAACACCCTGGATAACCTTGGAAAACTGTGGGAAAGGTGGGAGTCAATTATTGGGCCCCTAGAGGATACTAGGAGGCAGTATTGCTACACCCCAGGGAAATGGCCATCGTCGGTAGGCTGCGATTAATTCAATTCAACATTGACTTCGGTGCCTTGTCTTTGGTGAAATGGTGGGTATCTTTCTGCGTACATGATGGGACTGCCCAAGGTTAGTTCTTACTGGGGTGAAGTTGTCACTGAACTATAGTTGGTCATGGCAGTGGATCTCCTTAGGACACCTCAACTAATGATCCTAGGTATAACTAATAATGTGGATATCCCTCGGAAGCAATTGTTGTTCTGTATGCTGGTTTTTTTTGTGGCAAAAAAAGATGTGGCAAGGGTATGGGGATGGGATCGGGCCCCCAAGCGGTCCAAATGGAAGGTGAGGTTGAACAGATGCATGGAATCAGAGTGAGTGGCGTATGAAAGTCAAGAGTACCCCTGGACGTTTGACAAGGTATAGGGAAGGTGAATGTCACACCATGGTTTGACAGAAGATGCTGCTGTTGCAGTAGAGGTGGGCATACCCTTTGTGAGGAGAGAAGGAAAGGTGTGGATGGGCTTGGGTGAGTAAAAGGGGTTTAGTACCAATGGCGTGTGCAAGTTTAACTGTTATTGTACTGTTTTGGAAGAAAATTAGTTACTTACCTGTAACTGTAGTTCTCCAGTATTGGAATCTTTCATAGATTCAGATGCTTGAATCATTCCCCGTCGTCAAGATGGGAGTCCTCGGTACAAATTACACAAGTAGTGTTGAAATATATTAACAAAAGGGCCTTAGGCCTCTTCAATTTAACAGTCTATCAGAGTCATTTTTAGGAAAAAGACCAAACTTGAGCATCCATCAAACAGACGACAACACCCTCCAGAATCCTCCTGAGAGAAGCTCCAGCATCTCAGATTTTCCAAGCACAAGTGCGTTAAAGAGAGGGAAAAGAGAGAGGAATATGAAAGTGAGCTTCTCCGGGGAGGTGGGTCGCATGTGAATCTATGAAAGATTCCAATACTGGAGAACTACAGTTACAGGTAAGTAACTAATTTTCTTACTCCAGTATTGGAACTTTCATAGATTCACATGCTTGAATCCGAGTAGTGAGCAGTACTTATGCACATTGTACCGTTGTAACCATGTATGTCACAAAACACCTGCATATATAATATATATATATATATATATATATATATATATATATATATATATATATATATATATATATATATATATATATCAAGGAATACTTCAAACAAAATACCGTATGTCAGTACCATCTTTAATTCTGTTCACTTTTCTCTATTTCCTTTTTTTTTTTTTTTTTAACATGAAAAGCCTTGAATCTGTTGCCAAACATAGGAGACATAAACAATGTGCATACCTTATGTAGGATGGAGGGATGAAAGAGATGGCTCACCTTCACCTAGAGAGGGTCCTGAGGACTGCTTGGCCCACTGTTACCTGTCCTTGATATAGTGATTCCAAGCAGTAATGTCTTGTAAATCTATGACAGCTCTTACATGTTGCTGCTCTGCAAATGTCTTGCAGGGAAACCCCCGCAAACAGCGCTGCTGAGAAATAAATTGCCCTCATAGAATGAGTGCTTACTGATGAATGCAGAGGTTTACCCGCTGCTTGATGGCGGAATCGAATGGCTGAGGCGATCCATCTGGATATACTATGCTTGGAGAGTGGTTGGCCTCGTCTGGGTGCACTGTAGGCTACGAACAATTGATTAGAGCGGCAAAAGGACATGGAGCCAGATGTACGAATTTCCGATATTGCGATTTGGAAATTACGAGTCGGTGCGACTCGCAATTTCCGAGTCGCAATATCGGATGCAGAACGGTGTCTCAGACACTGTCTGCGACTCGCTATGGGGTCGCAAAGACCGACCTCATTAATATTAATGAGGTGGGTCACATTTTGCGACCCCATAGCGAGTCCCTGCACTCACAGGGATGATGGCCTGCTGAAGTCAGCAGACCTCCATGTCTGTGACTGCTTTTTAAATAAAGCAGTTTCTATTTTTATTTTGCAGCCCGTTTTCCTTAAAGCTGGACGATGTAAAAAGGAAAGGCCGACGGACAGATGATGCTTTTGAGACCACCATGTCAGGCCTTTGGCTATTGCTCGGGTTATGTTTATTCGATCTTCGAAGCTTCCCGAAACCTGGAGCCATTGACGTTTGAGTTGTTCCTGTAGCAGCCACATTTTTAGTCTGCAGAGAGGAACCAGAGGTATGCATGATGACTTCATTCCCAGCAGGGATTTGAACAGGCGAACAGGAAAGCAGCTTCTTCCCTGTATTGACTTTGCTAGTGTCAGTAACTTTTGCTGCCTCTCTATTGTGGGACACGCCATGGTGGATTGCTGTAGGAGGCTGGACTGGCTTGTAGTGAGTACCAAGGGGTACTTACACCTTGCACCAGGCCCAGGTATCCCTTATTAGTGTATAGGGGGTCTAGCAGTTTAGGCTGATAGATAATGGTAGCTTAGCAGAGCAGCTTAGGCTGAACTAGGAGACGAGTGAAGCTCCTACAGTACCACTAGTGTCATATGCACAATATCATAAGAAAACACAATACACAGATATACTAAAAATAAAGGTACTTTATTTTTATGACAATATGCCAAAGTATCTCAGTGAGTACCCTCAGTATGAGGATAGCAAATATACACAAGATATATGTACACAATACCAAAAATATGCAGTATAGTATTAGAAAACAGTGCAAACAATGTATAGTTACAATAGGATGCAATGGGGACACATAGGGATAGGGGCAACACAAACCATATACTCCAAAAGTGGAATGCGAACTACGAATGGACCCCAAACCTATGTGACCTTGTAGAGGGTCGCTGGGACTGTAAGAAAACAGTGAGGGATAGAAAAATAGCCCACCCCAAGACCCTGAAAAGTGAGTGCAAAGTGCACTAAAGTTCCCCAAAGGACAAAGAAGTCGTAATAGGGGAATTCTGCAGGAAAGACACAAACCAGCAATGCAACAACGATGGATTTCCAGTCGAGGGTACCTGTGGAACAAGGGGACCAAGTCCAAAAGTCACAAGCAAGTCGGAGATGGGCAGATGCCCAGGAAATGCCAGCTGTGGGTGCAAAGAAGCTGCTACTGGACATTAGAAGCTGAGGATTCTGCAGGAACGACAAGGGCAAGAGACTTCCCCTTTGGAGGATGGATCCCCCACGCCGTGGAGAGTCGTGCAGAAGTGTTTTCCTGAAGAAAGACCGCCAACAAGCCTTGCTAGATGCAAGTCATGCGGTTAGCATTTTTGGATGTTGCTGTGGCCCAGGAGGGACCAGGATGTCGCCAATTGTGTCAGGGGACAGAGGAGGCGCCCAGCAAGACAAGGAGCCCTCTCAGAAGCAGGCAGCACCCACAGAAGTGCCGGAACAGGCACTACAAAGAGGAGTGAAACGGTGCTCACCCGAAGTTGCACAAAGGAGTCCCACGCCGCCGGAGGACAACTCAGGAGGTCGTACAATGCAGGTTAGAGTGCCGTGGACCCAGGCTTGGCTGTGCACAAAGGATTTCCGCTGGGAGTGCACAGAGGCCGGAGCAGCTGCAAACGACGCGGTTCCAAGCAATGCAGTCTGGCGTGGGGAGGCAAGGACTTACCTCCACCAAACTTGGACTGAAGAGTCACTGGACTGTGGGAGTCACTTGAACAGAGTTGCTGGATTCAAGGGACCTCGCTCGTCGTGCTGAGAGGAGACCCAGGGGACCGGTGATGCAGTTCTTTGGTGCCTGCGGTAGCAGGGGGAAGATTCCGTCGACCCACGGGAGATTTCTTCGGAGCTTCTAGTGCAGAGAGGAGGCAGACTACCCCCACAGCATGCACCACCAGGAAAACAGTCGAGAAGGCGGCAGGATCAGCGTTACAGAGTTGCAGTAGTCGTCTTTGCTACTTTGTTGCAGTTTTGCAGGCTTCCAGCGCTGTCAGCAGTCGATTCCTTGGCAGAAGGTGAAGAGAGAGATGCAGAGGAACTCTGATGAGCTCTTGCATTCGTTATCTAAGGAAATCCCCAAAGCAGAGACCCTAAATAGCCAGAAAAGAGGGTTTGGCTACTTATGAGAGAAGATAGGCTAGCAACACCTGAAGGAGCCTATCAGAAGGAGTCTCTGACATCACCTGCTGGCCCTGGCCACTCAGAGTAGTCCAGTGTGCCAGCAGCACCTCTGTTTCCAAGATGGCAGAGGTCTGGAGCACACTGTAGGAGCTCTGGGCACCTCCCAGGGGAGGTGCAGGTCAGGGGAGTGGTCACTCCCCTTTCCTTTGTCCACTTTCGCGCCAGAGCAGGGCTGAGGGGTCTCTGAACCGGTGTAGACTGGCTTATGCAGAAATGGGCACCATCTGTGCCCATGAAAGCATTTCCAGAGGCTGGGGGAGGCTACTCCTCCCCAGCCCTGACACCTTTTTTCCAAAGGGAGAGGGTGTAACACCCTCTCTCTGAGGAAGTCCTTTGTTCTGCCATCCTGGGCCAAGCCTGGCTGGACCCCAGGAGGGCAGAAACCTGTCTGAGGGGTTGGCAGCAGCAGCAGCTGCAGTGAAACCCCGGGAAAGGTAGTTTGGCAGTACCCAGGTCTGAGCTACAGACCTGTGGGATCATGGGATTGTGCCATCAATGCCAGAATGGCATAGAGGGGGCAATTCCATGATCATAGACATGTTACATGGCCATATTCGGAGTTACCATTGTGAAGCTACACATAGATATTGACCTATGTGTAGTGCACACGTGTAATGGTGTCCCCGCACTCACAAAGTCCGGGGAATTTGCCCTGAACAATGTGGGGGCACCTTGGCTAGTGCTAGGGCGCCCACACACTAAGTAACTTTGCACCTAACCTTTACCAGGTAAAGGTTACACATATGGGTGACTTATAAGTTACTTAAGTGCAGTGGTAAATGGCTGTGAAATAACGTGGACGTTATTTCACTCAGGCTGCAGTGGCAGGCCTGTGTAAGAATTGTCAGAGCTCCCTATGGGTGGCAAAAGAAATGCTGCAGCCCATAGGGATCTCCTGGAACCCCAATACCCTGGGTACCTCAGTACCATATACTAGGGAATTATAAGGGTGTTCCAGTATGCCAATGTAAATTGGTGAAATTGGTCACTAGCCTGTTAGTGACAATTTGAAAGAAATGAGAGAGCATAACCACTGAGGTTCTGGATAGCAGGGCCTCAGTGAGACAGTTAGTCATAACACAGTTAACACATTCAGGGCACACTTATGAGCACTGGGGCCCTGGCTGGCAGGGTCCCAGTGACACATACAACTAAAACAACATATATACAGTGAAAAATGGGGGTAACATGCCAGGCAAGATGGTACTTTCCTACAATTGTGTGTCTAGGTTTGCCCCTAAAAAGGTGATACTGCATACTGGCAGAGGTTTGGACTTCTCCCAGTTGATGGTGAGGCCTAAACTGCTGAGCAAGGAAACGCACCTTCTTTTTGATCTGCGCGCTCCTGCGTAGGTGCTTGTTTTTATCAACCAATCGTCAAGATATGGAAATATTTGGTGTTTCCTCCTCCTGAGGAAGGCTGCGATTGGCGCTAGGCATTTGGTGAATATCCTGGGAGCAGATTTTAGACCAAAAGGGAGGACACGAAATTGAAAATGGCTTCCGGCTACCATGAATCTCAGGTATTGTCTGTGGGTAGGGTTGATGGGAATGTGGAAATATGTGTCTTTTAAGTCTAGTGTAGACATGAAATCTCCCTGGTTCAGATGCAGGAGGACATCCTGCAGGCTTATCATGCGGAACAACTGCTTTTTAAAGTAGATGTTTAGTTCCCGTAGGTCAAGGATTGGCCTCCAATCTTTCCACTTCTTGCGAATGAGAAAGAACCTGGAATAAAACCCTCTTCCTCACTGTGACCGAGGTACCTTCTCTATAGCTCCTTTAAGGAGCATCTTGTTGATCTCCCTCTTGAGTTGTTCTGGGTACCTTGAAGGAGTCCTACGAGGAGGATTGGAGGGAGGCAGTTGGATAAACTCCAGAGTGTGGCCCTGTTTTACTAATTGGAGGACCCACTTGTCGGATGTGATGACTTGCCATTGCTTGAGGAACAGGGATATCCTTCCGCCTAGAACCAGAGGAGGAGAGTTGGGTGTAGCCGGCGCCTCGGATGTATCAGGCTCTACGAGCCGAGCCTTTAGCAGGGCGAGTTGAGCTTCTCCTATTGCCAGATCTACCATAAGCTGTTTGCCGTGGTAATATTGACAGAACTGGTGAGATGAGGAAGGATAGGTTGAATATCTATACTGCGGATATCCTCCTCTATATGAAGGTTGTCCACATCCTCTAGCTTGAAAGGAAGGTTTACAAAACTGGAGAGTCCCTAATGATCTTGCCGTATCAGTGTCAGGATAGGTTGTAGAGCCTTCTTATTCTGTACCTCAGGCCGGAATGATATAGGGGGTCATTCTGACCTCGGCGGTAAAAGGCGCTTACCGCCGGTCAGAAGACCGCCATAACACCGCCGCGGCCGCGGTAAACCGCCACGGTCATTCTGACCCGCAACTGGCAAACCGCCAAAAACCCGACATCCACAAAAGTCCGCCACAGCAAAGGTCAGCGAAAAAATGGCGATGACCATACCTCCACCGCCACGCCAACAGAAATACGCCCATGCCATTACGACCCACGAATCCACGCGGCGGTCTTTCAACCGCGGTATTCCATTGGCGGTACACACTGCCGCGCTCAAAATACACACACCCTTACAAAACACTACCACATTGGACAATTTGAAATACACACACCTGATACACATACACACACCACTCCCACACACCCATTACAATATAAAACACACACCCACATTACCCACAAACCCTTACTACCACAATTGCGAATCAAGGACAGAGAGAGACAGCACTGCTTAGAGTAGACCATCACACAGAGGCTAATCACAACATCACCCACACAATTACAACGCACAAAACACCATACACCACCACACACATCACACTCCACAACACATACAACATCCCTCACCTCATCCACACCACCCCATGGCACCCCAAAGACACCCCAGGTTCTCTGACGCAGAACTCAGGGTCATGGTGGAGGAAATAGTACGTGTAGAGCCCCAGTTATTCGGGGCACAGGTGCAGCACACCACAATTGCTAGGAAGATGGAGCTATGGCAAAGGATAGTCGACAGGGTCAACGCGGTGGGACAGCATCCACGCAATCGGGAGGACATCAGGAAGAGATGGAACGACCTACGGGGGAAGGTGCGTTCCATTGTATCAAGGCACAACATTGCGGTGCAGAAGACTGGCGGCGGACCCCCACCTACTCCCCCAGAATTCACAGCATGGGAGGAGGAAGTCTTGCACATCCTGCATCCTAAGGGCCTCGCAGGAGTAGCTGGAGGAATGGACTCTGGTAAGTCAAATCTTAACTACTACTTCCCACCCCCACCCCATCTGCATGTCAGCACATACCCCCACCCTCACCCCCACCCCCATCACACCAACTCCTTCCAAATGGCTCACCATCACAACCCACCCATCCCAACACCTAGACCTGCATGCGACCACAAAGCATGGACACCCATCACCAAAGCATGCCCACTGCACACACACATCAACCCCACAAGCCACCCTCACAAAAGCCCCCACACGGGAATGCCTGCACTTGGGTACACAGACACCAATCCATCACACGAAATGCCACACACAGAAGCAATAACCATACCCTTATACCCCTGCAGGACCCGAACGCCACCACACCGCCACGGAGGGTACAGAGATGTCCATCCCACCCCCAGAAGAGGCCCCCAGCGATGACAGCAGCTCTGTCGACCTGGACCCAGATGACCAGCCCGGCCCTTCGGGGACCTCTGGACAGTCGGTTCCCCACAGACAGCCACAGGCTACACCAGACCTAACCCCCTCTGGGAACACCAGCACAGCTCCCACCCAGCGGGCCCATGCCTCTGTCTCCAGGACACGTCAATCAGCGGTGTGTCCACCACTACAGGGCACCCAGGTTGACCCACCACCCCAACAACAACAGGGACCTGGGGGCAGTGGTAGTGGGCACACCGTCCAGGGGACAGAGGCCCAGGGAAACAGGGGAACTGGGAGGGCTGCTGTGCGACAGGGGGGGGACAGGCCCATGGAACCCACTCTCCAAGAGGCCCTCACCACCATCATGGGAGCATACCACCACTCCCAGGAGACGATGGCGACAGTACTGGACAGGTTCCAGGGGATCCAGGCACAGCAGGAGGAACGGTACATGGGGTTCAGAGAGGAACTGAGGAATATCGGTTCCGCAATGGGGACCATCGTCGTGGCCCTTAACCAGATAGTCACCACATTGCGGGACCATGTGGCACCACAAAGGGCCCCTGTCACTAGCCTGGACCACGAACAGCCTACCACCTCTGCCGGCACTAGTGTACAGGAGGCCCCCACACAACGACAGGCCACCAGAACCCCACCTCCTGCTGAAGAACAACCACCCCGCAAGCGGAACCTGAGATCACACAAGAAGACAGAGTAGGATTGCAAGACCCCCGCCAGCATAAGATACCCCCTGATGTCATCCCACTGTCCCACATTGTCACCCTGTCCAACCTTGAACTGCCCCTGCTCCATCCTTCCACAGGCATATGGACAATGCACCTGTGAAACTGAGTACTGGACTCTGCCATGGACATTACTCCACCCCCACCCATCACCGTTTTACTATCATGTACCTATATGTAGCACTTAAAATAAATCACTTATTGCACTTACAATAACAGGAGTCTGCTTGTATTTTACAAATATGTATCACACATAACGGTGCAATTATGTTCTGTTACATTGTGATGACAACATACCAATGACAACAAGCTGTAGTCCATGGGCAAACAAAGCAGAAGTCACGCAGTTGGTCAAACAGCTCTGAAAAGTGAAGGGAAAGTCACAATTCAGTTAAAAGGAAATGGGGGGAAACACAGAAAGTAGAGACGCAGGAGGCCTGAAGTAAATGTAAAATGGCGTGGGTGAATCTTACCTGTGTGCTACTGAAAATACTGTTGGATAACTGTATCCCTGTTGTCCGTGTCGTCCCCGTCGTCTTCCTCCTCTTCACTCTCCACAGGCTCCACAGCTGCTACAACACCACCATCTGGACCATCCTCCTGCAGGAAACACACCTGGCGTCGCAATGCAAGATTGTGAAGCATACAGCAGGCCACGATGATATGGCACACCTTCTTTGGTGAGTACATTAGGGATCCACCTGTCATATGCAGGCACCTAAACCTGGCCTTCAGGACCCCGAAGGTCCTTTCTATTATCCTCCTAGTTCGCCCATGGGCCTCATTGTACCGTTCCTCTGCCCTGGTCCGGGGATTCCTCACTGGGGTCAATAGCCAGGAGAGGTTGGGGTAACCAGATTCACCTAATAACCACACACGGTGTCTCTGTAGCTGTTCCATCACATAGGGGGTGCTGCTATTTCGCATAACATACGCGTCATGCACTGACCCAGGGAACTTGGCATTTACATGGGAGATGTACTGGTCTGTTAAACAGACCACCTGGACATTCATAGAATGATAACTTTTTCTATTTCTGTACACCTGCTCACTGCCTTTGGGGGGTACCAAAGCCACATGGGTCCCATCAATGGCACCAATGATGTTGGGGATATGTCCAAAGGCATAGAAATCACCCTTCACTGTAGCCAAATCATCCTCCTCAGGGAAAACAATGTAGCTCCGCATGTATTTCATCAGGGCAGACAACACTCTGGACAAAACCTTAGAAAACATAGGCTGAGACATCCCTGATGACATGGCCACTGTTGTCTGAAAAGACCCACTTGCCAAAAAATGTAGTACTGACAGAACCTGCACCAGAGGGGGAATCCCTGTGGGTTGGCGGATGGGGGACATCAGGTCTGGCTCCAGCTGGGCACACAGTTCATGAATAGTGGCTCTGTCAAGTCTGTAACGAAGTATAATATGTCGTTCTTCCATTGTCGACAGGTCCACCAGCGGTCGGTACACGGGAGGATTCATCCTTCTCCTCGCAAGTCCCAGCGGACGGTGCCTAGAAAGGACAACATGGAGCACAGAGTGAAGCAAGCCACAGGTTCGTTCACACAGCTTGCACAGTAAATGAATCGCAATGCAGTGAAAGGCGTGTATGAGTGGCAATGCACAGCCTAGGCCTGTGTGACGCAGTAGACGATGTGCGCCAGAGGTCGCGGTACGCACCGCCGCGGGCGTGACTGCCATTTTCTAGCTGCTTAATCACTCGAGACCTGATCATCCACAGGAGAGGACCTATACTGCAAGTGCTGCTGTGACCTCGGTCTGGGAGATACTATGGCTGCTGCGACTGGGGAAAGGGCCCCTGCCTTCACTTCAGAAGAGTTGGAGAAACTTGTTGATGGGGTCCTCCCCCAGTATGCGCTACTCTACGGTCCTCCAGACCAACAGGTGAGTACACTGGGTGCATGTTGAATGGGCTATGCCTGTGTTGAGTGGGGTGGATGTAAGATGGTGGGGAGGGGAGCGAATGAGGAGTGCAACGCACGACAGATGAGAGCATGTGCCACATGGCAAGGTTGGGCCACTCACATCTACCATGCAGAAAAGTGATGATATTTCCTTTCCCACCCTGTACATGTCACATAGATCAGCGCCCATCAGAAGATCGAGATTTGGCGTGCCATCGCCAAGGACGTCCGGGCCCTGGGGGTCCACAACAGATGAGGCACCCACTGCCGAAAGAGGTGGGAGGACATCCGCCGCGGGACCAGAAAGACCGCTGAGTCTCTGCTGGGGATGGCCTCCCAACGTAGGAGGGGTGCCAGTTGTACCTTGACCCCCCTGATGTCCCGGATCCTGGCGGGGGCCTACCCCGATTTGGATGGGCGCGTGAGGACATCACAGCAGACACAAGGGGGTGAGTATCAGCACATTCTGCTATCTTTGCACGCAGTGGAGGTGTCTGGGTTGGGGAGGAGGGCTGTGGGTGACTTTAGGCCAGGGCGCTTTCTGTAGGCTAGTCCCCTCCTTTAGGCATGGCCCTGTGCACCCGCCCCCCACCTCTGTAGGGTGCCAAGTACAGCTATCCATGGTCCTGCATCACCCATGTGTGCATTGGTTGTCCATAGACCTGTAGGCCTAGTCACAAGTACTGAGTAGTGTACCCCGATTGCGCGGCGTAGTGCAGGGGGCTTCTGTGTCTGTCCTCTCCGACAACGGTGTTGCCAATGCATGCACTCAACCTGTCTTCATTTCTCCCCCCACCCATTTTCTTTTTCTTCCTGTGCATGTGTGCATTAGCATCATCAGGCAGAGGAGAATTGGCATCGGAGCACGAGGGAGCTGCAACTCACATGGCCCCGGAGGGCCATGCTACAGACACCGAGTTCACCAGTGATACGGAGGGCGAGGGGAGCTCCACAACGGGACCCGTGGAGACGTCAGCGACACCGACACGTCCTCGGAAGGGAGCTCCCTAGCGGTGGCGGCAACATCCGTGCCCACCGCCACAACAGGTACAGCCGCCACCCAGCGCACCAGCCCCGCCCTCCCAGCAGCCCCTCAGCCTTCGCTCCGTGCCCGCTCACCCAGGAAGGCGGGCATCTCCTTCGCCCCAGGCACATCAGGCCCTGCCCCAGTTACCCCTGCTGCCCTCAGTGAGGAGGTCATTGACCTCCTCAGGACACTCATTGTTGGGCAGTCTACCCTCTTGAATGCCATCCAGGGAGTAGAAAGGGAGGTGCATCGGAGCAATGCATACCTGGAGGGCATTCAGTCGGGTCAGGCTGCCCATCAACAATCGTTCAATGCTCTGGCCTCAGCACTGACGGCAGCCATTGTCCCTGTTTCCAGCCTCCCTCTTCTAACTGCCTCCACCCAGTCCCAGTCTCCTGTTCCTCAGCCTATCCCATCCACACCATCTGACCAGCCTGCACACACATCAACACCCAAGGGCAGCTCATCCAGACATAAGCACCACAGATCCCACAAGCATTCACCCAAGCAACATCCAGATGCAGACATGGCAACAGTCACTACCACCTCTGTGTCCCCCTCCTCCTCATCTCCCTCCTCCCTCCCTGTGACGTCTCCACTCACACGTGCATGCACACCACCATCAGCCAGTACTTCCATCACCAGCACACCCTCCAGTACAGTCCGCACACGTGCAGTCACCACCCCCACTGCCATTTACACGTCCCCTGTGTCCTCTCCCAATGTGTCTGTCACCCCCTCTTCCAAACCACACAAACGCAGGCAGCCACCCACCCAACAGCCATCCACCTCACGACAGCCTACATCACAAGCACCTGCACCCAAAGACAGCACACCTGACTCTCCTACAACCACATCCTCTTCCTCCACTCCCATAACCACTACACCTACCCGTCCCTGTCTTTCCAAATTGATTTTCCTTTCCAACCTTGACCTCTTTCCAAACACTGACCCACCCCCTCCATCTGGTAAGAGTCCTAAGAACACCTCAGCCACCACCAGCCCTGCATCGAGGGCGACCATAGTGCACGGGTATTGGAGTCCACCTTTTCCTAGTGCAGATACATCGGCCAGCAGCAAGGGGACAGCCAGCCCACCCCCTGGGAAGAGAACCCGAAAAACAAAGGGCCGGCGCGAGAAGGCTGAGACGGCTGCTACCAAGGAGCGTAGTTGTGGCCCGTCACCTGCCACAACATCAAGGGGAGGCAAGGGCCAGAGAGCTTCATCGAAGGAGGGCAAGGGCAGCAGGGCGGAGAAGTCAGCCAGCAGGCGCGCGGACCAGGAGGGCCCCACCAGCCCCATACCGGGTGTGACGGAGGACACCCACGGGCCCAGGACTCCATCACAGGAGGGGCCAGCAACCGCACGGTCGGAGGGCGACTAAGCGGGGAGTCCTGGCCAGGTCTGGCTCCCTTGAAAGACAGGACAAGGACCGCTGAACAGGGCCCCGCCAAGACAGGCACCGCTGAACAGGGCCCCACCGTGAAGAGTACCGCTGAACAGGGCCCCGCCGTGAAGAGCACAGCTGAACAGGGCCCCGCCGTGAAGAGCACCGCTGAACAGGGCCCCGCCAAGACAGGCACCGCTGAACAGGGCCCCGCCGTGAAGAGCACCGCTGAACAGGGCCCCGCCGTGAAGAGCACCGCTGAACAGGGCCCCGCCAAGACAGGCACCGCTGAACAGGGCCCGCCGTGAAGAGCACCGCTGAACAGGGCCCCGCCGTGAAGAGCACCGCTGAACAGGGCCCCGCCGTGAAGAGCACCGCTGAACAGGGCCCCGCCAAGACAGGCACCCCTGAACAGGGCCCCGCGGTGAAGAGCACCGCTGAACAGGGCCCCGCCAAGACAGGCACCGCTGAACAGGGCCCGCCGTGAAGAGCACCGCTGAACAGGGCCCCGCCGTGAAGAGCACCGCTGAACAGGGCCCCGCCGTGAAGAGCACCGCTGAACAGGGCCCCGCCAAGACAGGCACCGCTGAACAGGGCCCTGCCGTGAAGAGCACCGCTGAACAGGGCCCCGCCGTGAAGAGCACCGCTGAACAGGGCCCCGCCAAGACAGGCACCGCTGAACAGGGCCCCGCCGTCTCAAGCACCGCTCCGCTGGGCCCTTCATCTCAAACACCGCTCCGCTGGGCCCTTCATCTCAAGCACCGCTCCGCTGGGCCCTGCCGTCTCAAGCACCGCTCTGCTGGGCCCTTCATCTCAAGCACCGCTCCGCTGGGCCCCGCCGTCTCAAGCACCGCTCCGCTGGGCCCTTCATCTCAAGCACCGCTCCGCTGGGCCCTTCCTCTCAAGCACCACTCCGCTGGGCTCCGCCGTCTCAAGCACCGCTCCGCTGGGCCCCGCCGTCTCAAGCACCGCTCTGCTGGGCCCTTCCTGTCAAGCACCGCTGGCCCATTGACAGTGCGGGTTCTGTGTCGAGCTGGTGTTCACGCTGCACTCTGGGCACCCTGCCTCCTCCAATACCAGTGGAGTCGGTTATCCATCTGATGGACTGTGGCTTTGCACTCCCAGGATGGCACAGTGGGCAACCCTCCCACTGTAGAGACTTGTGAGACTGTGGCTTTGCACTCTCCAGGATGGTACAGTGGGCATGGAGGCCCCTCGTGGATCTGGCGTCGTGGACTCCTGTGGCTGAGGTGCCCCCCCGTCCCTTCCCCCTGAGGGGCCTGTAGTTTTATCATCTGATGCCCCAGCAGTGTTCTCTCCAACGGTATCTGGTCTACTGTGTGGGCTTTGCCCATGTGTTTGTGGACATTGGCCCACGGACTGTGGAACTTTAACAATATGAGTTGGACTTATTGCCTATGTATTTAGATTTTGCACTGTTTTTTTTTTATTTTTTATATTTCATATAGATCATTTTCCATGACTTCAATGAACCTATTTTATACATAAATTTTTTTTATCATTTTAATTATGTCTTTGCATTTTTCCAGGGAGTTTGGGGGGTGTCACTCTGAGTTGTTGCTCTGCATTGGTGTGTAGATATTTGGGGGGGGGGTGTCGCGTATGTGTATGCCCGTAACCTTTTCTCCTCCCCCCTCCCCTGTGTCGTAGGTGCAGTACTCACCGTTGTCGTCTGCGCCGGCGTTCGTACTCGTGGTAGATGAGCAGGTAGACAATAGCTGG
Organism: Pleurodeles waltl; assembly: GCF_031143425.1. NCBI lineage: Eukaryota > Metazoa > Chordata > Amphibia > Caudata > Salamandridae > Pleurodeles > Pleurodeles waltl. Next base: position 733,933,994 of record NC_090446.1, read on the forward strand.
TAGGATGTTTAATTCGGGTTCCATGCTGACCTCCGTCCTTGTGGAGTGTGTAGAGGTAAGCGTTTTCCCGTTCGTAGTCTGTTTCCGCCGTGTTTTTATCGGCGGGCTCCCGCCCCGGAAAAGGTGGCGGATTGGTGAGTTGTGATAGGCTGGGCGGTACATTGTCTGCCGCCTGCCTGTTGGCGGTGACCGCCGCGCTGTTTGTCTGTCCCACCGTGGCGGTCGGAGTGTTAAAGTGGCGGGCTGTGTTGGCGGTTCCCGCCAGGGTCAGAATTCCTTTTTTTTTACCGCCTGCCTGTTGGCGGGTTGGCCGCCGCTTTATCACCGACCGCCAGGGTTGGAATCACCCCCATAGTCTTTAGCCAACCTTGCCTCCTAAGTACAGCCGCACCTGCGAGCTGTCGAAATTCTGTCATGGCTATGTCCATTGCACAGTCTATGAGTTCCGCTGATGTGTGCTGACCTTGCAACATCTTCTTTGCCTCTGATCTTCCGTCCTCTGGCAACTGGTCAATATGCAGAGCGATGTCGGCCATAGCGGCCAGTCGCACCTGGCTAACACCACCAGTGAGTTAGCAGCTCTTACCACTAGGCTAGCCATCGAGGAGAACCTCTTCCCAATGTTGTCTAGCCGCCTACCTTCTTTGTCTGGAGGTGCACAAATCAGAGTAGACGGATTCTTGGACTTCCTCTGTGCCGCCTGAGCCACCACTGAGTCCGAATGAGGATGACCAATTAGACATGCAGGGGCATCGTCTGGTGCCTTCTATTTTTTGTTCAAATGAGGCAGCACTGCTGTGATAGTAGCAGGATTGTGCATCACTTTTAGGCCTTCTTCCCATAAGTAGCTGACCAGCGGAATAGAGCGCACAGATTTTTGAAACGGCTCTTTAAAATCATAAAGAAAACAATCTGTCTGTTTTGATGGCATTGGCAAAGCAAAATGCTTAGCTGCTCTTTCCAGGAGATTAAGAAATCCTCCGATGTTGTCTGGAGGGGACTCCACCTTTGATTGGGAAGGAGAAGGAGGAGCAGGAATAATGTATTCATCCCATCCGGAATGAGTGTCAAGGAGCTCCCCTTCTTCGTGATCACCTTCCGACATGTCAGTGTCCTGAGGTAAGGTCATATCCGGCGTAGCCACATTTGTTAGAGGTAAAGAAGCCGGTCTCTGACGTGGAGTGGTAACCCCTGAGACAGGCGATGGAGGAGGTTGTACCCCTTGAGGAGGAAAACATCTGCTGTAATCAGCCAGCATTGCTCGGAGGTCAGATAGTAAAGAGGTTGGAATGTACGCCCCTTCTTGATATTATTGGTCTCCTCCATAGAACTGAGGGTCATTCGTCTTCGTCCTGATATCTGACGTTGAATTGAGATGGGCTATGGGCTGCCCCAAATGGTCCCTTGTCGTCCGAGTCTTCATCTCCCTCTAACAAGAGCACTGGTAAGGGAGAGGTCACCTTACTTGGTGAGGTGTGCTTTGGGGTAAGTCTTTCATGTGTTTTCTGATGTTTTTCCCTCGTCGACGACGTCGTCGACGGCGCAGACATAGTTTTCGTCGACGGTGGAGTCGTCGATGACGAATGCATGGAGATTTTGATCAATGACAGCCTTACCGAAGACTCTACCGTCGACGATGGTAAAGTCGATAACGTCATAAGCACCATCGATGATGATGAGGTGTAGACGTTCGTCGACGATGAGGTCGTGGATGCCGCTCTGGTCAACGGTGGGGCACTGGTCGTCGACGATGTTGTCGTCAGAACTGTCGTCAACGGTGGAAGGGTGTAGGTCGTCGTTGTGAAAAAGCACTCACTGACGGTCTCGTCGACGAGGAGTCCGTCGTTGATGGTACTTTTTTTGTAGAAGTAGATGAAGGCCTTTTGAAAGGCACAGATGGAGGTACAGAGGATGACTTTTAATGCCTCTCAGAACTGCTGGCATGACCTCTCTCCCCTTTCCTGGAAGATTTTTTAGATGAAGTATATAGGCTGCAGCCGTTGTAAGACCCTGAGGCAGTCTTTTTGTGGGCTTTTCTCGATTGTTGGGAGGGAGATCTTGTGTCTGATCTCGCCCTTTTTGATGACTTTTTAGATATTGAAGAGTCATCACTATCAGAGTCGGAGACTGGATTCTCTCTGTATTTAAGTTTTTGCAGCCAAATCAATAATTTGCCTTCTCTATCCTTAAGAGTCTTAGAGGAAAAGGTACGACAAACCTTACAGTCCTTGGCTGAGTGGTCTGGATAGAGGCAGTACATACAATCCTGATGAGGGTCTTCAGAATGTAGTCTCTTCTTACCACAAGTTTTACAATTTCTGAATAAACCCTTCTTCTCTTTATCAGACATGTTGAAGGTGTTATTCCAATCAGGTCAAAGAAGTTTTTCGCTGAGAAAAATATGTTGAAGCTAATCCAAAAGGTGTGAATAAAAAGCAGAGCTCTGAGGAGACTCCCTAGCACGACGTGCGGTAGAAAATCTGAGGTGCTTGGGATTCTCTGTGGAGGATTCTAGAGGGTGGTGTTGTCTGATTGGTGGATGCTCAAGTTTGGTCCTTTTCCTAAAAATTACTCTGATAGACTGTTAAATTGAAGAGGCCTAAGGCCCTTTTGTTAATATATTTCAACACTACTTGTGTAATTTGTACCAGGGACTCCCATCTCGATGATGGGGAATGATTCAAGCATGTGAATCTATGAAAGTTCCAATACTGGAGTAAATTAAACTAATAAACGTTATTCTAAAAAAAAAAGTAAGGGGTATACCAGTATATGAACAAGATAGTTCATACAGTCATACAGCAAAGTCATAGAGGGGCCCGCTGTGTAGAGACTGTTGTACTCAGTGCATGGTGGACTGAGACTGACAACAACACTGAGACAGGTAAAACTAAATGAACTGGGCACAAAAGCTGAAGTCTTTCCCTTACCTGAGTAGAGCAGAGACCAAGACAGAGGTTACACTGTAAGCAAATATGGACTGCAACAGACAGTGGACCGAATTTGAGTGGAACAGAAAGCCAGAGTGGAACGAATAACCAGAATACAGGACAGACAAGTCAACAATCAGACAAGGAGAAACACAAGACAAGGAATTAAGAACAGGGCTTTAGTAATCAAGAACAGGAATACAGGAATCAAGAGTAGGCTTTACCCACCAGGCACTTGAACAAGTAATGCCCCTTTGGTACAGGGAAATAGGATTCAGAGCAAGGAACTCAAGGATGTACCCAAAAGGCACTGGGACAAGCAATGCGCTGATGGTACATGGAAACTGCAAGTATGATTCAGAGTAAGGAACTTCAGGCTGTACCCAACAGGCACTGAAACAAGTAATGCCCCATTTGCAGTGGCTGAAGGTCATTTTAGGAGGGAGGTGGGCGGACGGGACACACACACATAAACATGCACACTCACACTCATTCATTCACACACACACATCCATTCACAACACTCATAACCATATATTCAAACATATGTGCACACACGCACAAATATTAATTTAAATAAAAAACACACTTACCTGCAGCTCAGCCTCAGAAGTCCCAGGAGGGTTGGAACTACTGCCTTGGTTGAGCTAATGTCAGCCAATGAGGGAAGACAGCAGTCATGAGCCCCGGAGGTTCCAGGAGAGTTGGGACTGCTTACTTCCCCCAATGGCTGGACCTAGGTCAGCCAGTGAGGGAAGGTAGCAGCCCCAACCCTGTCACAAAGTGGGAAGGGGTCAATGAGATTGCTGACCCCACCCCACTCTGTGTTGATGTGTCACTGATTGACACTAGGCCCTGGGCGCTTCAGGGCTTCAAACTGAAGTGCTCAGGCCGGAGTCAGTGAGTGGCACTATCCCTCATCACAGAGGGGGAGAGCCTCGAGGACCTTTGCTGAGTTAAGAAGGTCACACCCACAGGAGTTGTGACCTCCTCAGCCCACCAAAGTTTAGCTCAGGCGGCCAGGAGCCTGCTCAAACAGCGCATGTCTAGCTCCTGGCTGCCTGGCTTGAAAATGAGGAGTGTCTGTCAGGCTGACCTTTGCTCAGCCTGACAGAAACTCTTGTTGAGGTGCAAAAGGCGAGGGGGTATGGCTCCTCGGCCCCAAATGACAGGCCGTGGTTGCCCATTGGTACATGGAACTGGAACTAGGATTTAGTACAAGGAATTCCAGAATGTACTCAACAGGAACTGGAAAAAATTATGCCCTGCTGGTATATGGGATAAACATAGGAATTCAGAACAAGGACAGAAAGAAATTCCGAACAAGGAAATAAAGGGGACCTCTGCCAACTCAGTGAATATGTGATCAGAAGCCCAACAGGAAAAACACAGAAATTAGGAAATCAGGCTGCAATAATTCAGCAGTGCAGGCAACTGGAGGAGAAATCAGGAGCTCCCAGCAAAGGCCGTTGAAGCACTAGTTCAGAATGTACAAGCCATCCTTAAATCCCTCCTGCCAGCTCACGGTCACACAGGGTGATTGGAATTCAGAACAGGTATAAGCAAGCTGCAGTACAGTGCAGGTGAGAGCAGTCAAAGTTCCTCCTCCAGCTCTGTGCCTGAAGGAGTGCACAGAGGTTCCAGAAAGCAACCAAAGGACAGTAATCACTGTCTGGTACTATCTAGGATAGATTACTGAAATGCCCTTTATGTGGGCATTCAACCATGGCAGCTGAATAAACCGCAGGCTCTACAGAATCCCACAACACACTTTTTCATGAGGATACCTAAACTTAACTCAGTATCTCGAGCCATTGCTGAAGTACACTGGCTAATTGTTGGGAAACTAGTCACTTTGACTAGCTCACAAAGCCCTCCGTGATATCGCCCCCCATATTATAAATGGTATACCACCAGGAGAATGCTTCACTTCAACTCCACTAATAATGTTGTGATGTCTAAAACAGTGGCCGAAGCTTCATCTTTTCCACTTCTAAAACATGGAATTCACTGCCTTTGTTTAGAAAACTGCTTAAGACCGGTCTGTTTCTTGTCTTTTGCCCCAGTAGACTTTCCTTTATTTCAGTAATAGACCCTAGCACCAAGACGACTTTGGGCATTTGCGCACTCTACAAACCATAAAATATCATATCATAATGGCAGTAGAAAGAAAGTACATATTTTTTGAGTTAAGTAAATATTCAGATGGATAAAAATGCAAATGTGGTGTTTGGTCACTCCATACAGTACCTAATGAGCTAGTAGGCAGTGGCTCTAATGTCTTTAGATGGGCCTTATACAAGTACATATCACAGGGAGAGGAGTTGAGACATTAGCTGGGGTAGGTTGATATTGGGGCTTCATTGGAGATCCTGAATGGGTGATTTGTTTTTACTGAAACACATTTTGAACCTCTAACATCCCATAGCAGTTAGTGAGTGTGATGTAGAACATTTTAGTAGCAAAGGATTTTGAGGAACTGAAGAAACATTTTTTTGTTCAGTGTAGTTGCTGGTTTGCTGACTATACATTATTCGCAAAGATTTTACAAAATTGAACAAATTCTAATTCACTCTTTTATCTGAAGCCCAAAAATCAGGAGTACACAATGATATGTAAAATATCTTGTATGCCCAATTCTAAATAAAGTGCTACAAGGGGGTGTCCTAGGTTTAACAAAGCCCTTATGAAGTTGTTTCAGCCTCTTAAATCTTTTTTGTATATACACAACCCCAAAGTTGTATTCCATGTATCGAGGCTGTTACTGCTTTTTGACAATATATCTGTTACTGAATAACTACCTAGTCTGTGTTCGCACTGTAACACTGCATTAGCAAATAATAAATATGTTCTTCAAACAATATTGTACAATAACCTCTATCAACCTATTCGTGGAGTTCACTGTTAATGAGAGAAGATGAGCAACACCCTCTGCAAATAACATTATGGGTTTGTTAGAGTTGCATAGTTTGAGTACATCCTCCTTTATTACCTCTTAGGTGCCAGCTATGTCATTTAAAAATAGGCTAAATAATAGAAAGGATAAACCAAACCTCTGTGGCGCTCGAATGAATGTGGAAACTGCTTGTGCATGCCCCACACTGATCATACCGTACTCTAGCCACAGTTCCCTGGTGTATAGTTGTAATTGCCTCCAACAAATCACTCTCATCCTTACACCATCTAGAGCAGCCAGGTCAAATGCTGACCAGGTCACATGCTAACCTCAAATTCATAAAGGTGAGATAAAGTGGCACATTCCTAATAACTACTTATTTACTGCAAATCATATAAAGTCACATTACCAGGTCAATATTACTTAAACGTCTTCTATAGCCAGCCTACACATCTGTCAGAATTCTCCCTGATTCTGCTCAGCTGTGTGCACTCTTCTCAAACCTTTAGTCACCCCATCTCATTAGGAGATAGGCCTATAATTTGCAGGAGCGTTTTTGCTTCCTTTTTTGTGCCATAGGATTACAGTGATGGATTCCCACGGTGTAGGGCATCTTCCGGTCATAAGAATCACACTAAACACATTCTTTGGCACTTGAGACCAGTGTCAGATTGGTTTAAATACCCTGGAACTGCATCTGTCGCTGGGGCTGTATTCGACTGCAGGCTCCTAATAGCCCTTTCCACTCCCTCTGACTTGATTATGTCAATTGTTTTACTTTACAGTTTCAATTTATGTGGCAAGAAAAGTCCAGTTAGGAATTTACAGCGCTATTAGCTCGAAATCGATCATGCGCAGGTCCCATTGCGTTGCAAGTGCTTGTTTATCTTGCAGATGGTCCTATATACATTAGGTGGATCCTCTTAGTACTTTGGCTCCTAAATACTTCACGGTAACAATTACTTCAAAATACTTCATGGTAACAACTTTTTACACACTTCAGGTACATCGCATCTTATCTGGATTCTTGTACTTACCCGCTTTTGATGTTTCTACACATCGCCTGTTCTTTCAATCATGGGACCCTTGTGCGGAAAGTCTAATTAATGAATGTTTCTTATTTCACTTTTTTTTTACTTTCTCACAATTTGTTGCCCTTCTTGCGGATTTGGTCTCCTACTAGTTGGTACACTCTTGTTGTGTTTGTACATGCAAGATTGGGCTTTGTCACTTGGTTTCCATGTTGGTTTCCCTTGTCTTGCTCACTTCTATCACGATTGTGGCCTGTTTTTCATCTTTCACTCAATTATGTTTGATGTTTTCGTCTTGGTATGAGGGTCGTGCATGAACTTCACGATTGACCGTTGAGGATTTAATATGGGTTGTTCTCAAATAATTTGTTTATCAAAAACTGAATGATGGTTCATAAACCTTTAACTTCCAGCTTTGAAAAAGTTGTCTAAGATGAAACACGTGTTCCCTGTCTTCTTTTGACTGGAAATATAATGACTGTTTTCTGATGTTGACAATACAACTTGGAATGGGATCAGTCATCTTTATCATATTTTCACTAATAAATTGGACCATCTTTGGACTTTTGTAGCGCTCTGGTTTTATTTATATATCAAACATATTAATAACTTCACTTCAATACATTATAAGAAAGTTGTTTCAATTTCAGTTATATTAATTCACTCTATATATGTGGAATGGCGTGATAAATGCATACTATGGCCCTCATTACAACTTTGACGGGCGGCGGAGGCCGCCCGCCAAAGTTGCGCCGCAGGAATACCGCACCGCGGTCTGAAGACCGCGGCCGGCATTCTGAGTTTCCCGCTGGGCAGGCGGGCGGCCGCCTTAAGGCCGCCCGCCAGCCCAGCGGGAAACAACCTTCCCACGAGGACGCCGGCTCGGAATCGAGCCGGCGGAGTGGGAAGGTGCGACGGGTGCTACTGCACCCGTCGCGTATTTCACTGTCTGCTATGCAGACAGTGAAATACAAGCGGGGCCCTCTTACGGGGGCCCCTGCAGTGCCCATGCCATTGGCATGGGCACTGCAGGGGCCCCCAGGGGCCCCGCGACACCCCCTACCGCCATCCTGTTCCTGGCGGGCGAACCGCCAGGAACAGGATGGCGGTAGGGGGTGTCAGAATCCCCAAGGCGGCGCAGCATGCTGCGCCGCCTTGGAGGATTCTGACGGGCAGCGGAAAACCGGCGGGAGACCGCCGGTTTTCCTGCACTGACCGCGGCCAAAGCGCCGCGGTCAGAATGCCCTAAGGGGCACCGCCAGGCTGTCGGCGGTGCTCCCGCCAACCGCGAGCCTGGCGGTCACAGACCGCCAGGCTCGTAATGAGGGCCTATGTGTTGTTATTAACATACATAAATATAAACCCAATAACACTTTCTGCACAAGAAGGTCTGATAAACAAATCAAATTTAAACCAAGAACTTTGAAAGCAGGATGACATTTCTTTTGGGCTTACCCCTTTAAACACCATGTAACGGTATGTGACCATACAACTGGATATCACATAGAAACATTGAAAATTATTGATGCCCAAAAAGGCCTGGCTCCACTCATAATTCTATTCAATGATAAAGTTGGACCTAGAGCAAATTAGTGAAGAACTAACGGCTGGGTATACAGAACAAAATTTGTTGGAAGTGACAAAAGATGACTGTGAATAGGGTAATAAGAGGCATTGAGGAAAGTCTACCAGGAGAGCCATACACCGGCCTTCTACTGGCCAATTAGACTTGTTCTAGTATCGACCATGGATGACAGAATATAAGTTCCTCAGTGGTTGTCAACAAACTCAGCAATGTTTCATCCTCACCACTACGCCAATGTACTGAATCCCAAAGCCAATAAAAATTCTGTAATCTTCCCCTGGTTGGCTCATGACGATAATGTCTCACAGATTTAAGGCCTGTTGAGGTAGAGCGAGTCAAGGATCCCAATATTATAGCACACAATGATGGCTAGACAGTGCTAACCATGGCCCATTGCAAGGAGGGACAGACCCCAACCCAGGATCCTAACACCAGCTGGCATGTAAAAATGATGCGATTAATCCACCATGAGTACCTCAGCTAGAGAATGCTGGAGACTGGTAAATGAGTTAAATGTGCAATAAGTGGAATACACACACTGTGCAGAATTTTGTAACCTAAAGTCATGTGGCATTACCGCACAAATAGTGTGGTAATAATATTCCACGTGATGCAACAGCCGTGCTTTTTACTTCAGCAAAAAACTGGTGCTAATCTTGCAGTTATATACTTAAACAATATGCAAAACTACAATTATATTCATAAATAGGGCCTAAATTATTAGGGTAGTTGTTTGTCTAAACTTTCAATCTTACCAAAGCTACTTATATTTTATGTCTGATTGAACTCATTTATATACCTTTTAATGCAACGCTGCACAGTAAGCATTGCCTGCACGTTTTCATAAATGCAAGAAATATAACAAGGAAATAATACAAAGCTTCGTTTTGTAGACATTTTAACTTAACCTGTCTTGGAAATATTTTTGTAATTAGTGCAACTCACCTGGTGCAGTGAGGCTTAGTTGCTGTAGCAAGATGTTCAGGTAGTGATTACTTAGCAAGTCACTTGGTGATATAACTTCCGGGTGAATCTTTGGCGTCACAAAACTCTCAATTGATTGAAGGCCCAAAATAATCTCTCTTGCTGCATACATATTCACAACGTTTCTTTCCAAACCTTTGATAATGACTGACTGAAAAAGGTATTACCTTTTTAGCATTTGTAACAAGTTGGGAACAGGCTGGGTTGATAGCAGCTAGTAAATTAACTTAGATTTTGAAGGTTTCGGATTACCAAAATGCATTCTAATATTTAACAAGATGTATATTGTGAGGAAAAAACAACATGCCCTTCTCAATAGCTGTCAAATCACAAAATTATTTATTAAAGCTAGTTGCACATTTTCGGTTAATTATATAATAGACGTATATCATTCAGAAGCAAACCATTTATAATTCACAAGCGTGAGTTAATATCTATCACTTCTAACCAAAGTAAATATGAGATCGCACTTAATATTATGTATGACTGATTTGTTGTTGAGATTAAAAATCCTAGTTTAAGGAGCCCTAGAGTCCTAAAGTGACAAAAACAAATGCCCACCCTTAAACACACATGGATACACATACACATGTGCATACTCACACTTACGTACAGAGATTGGCATTGAAACATCAACCTGCAAGTGCAGTTTAAATGATTTTCCCAGTCTTCCATTTTTGGGGTTAGACTTTACTCACATTTTTCCAGCTATCTGGTGGTTATGAACACTGCCAGTAAAGGGATATATATAAGGAGAACATGTAAACAAATAAGTGAAGAATATTAAGCAGAGACAGTAGTAGGACTGAAAAGGCAGGATCAATATTGGTGGGTTAGTATTAATTAACAGGACTCTCTGGATGACTGAAAACTAGCCAGTGTCACAAAGAGAGTAGTATTGTCAGCTATGCAACCTTAATGAGATGAATCCCCAAAGAGCTCACAGCTGAATAGCAACAAGAAGTGGTCTAGATAAATGCAAAGCATAGCATGAAGGCAGGGGAAGCAAAGTGAGTGCAAAATCTAATTTGTGCTCAAACAGTCATTAACAAGGGAACACACATGCAGACAACCACTAAGCTGAAGCTGATGTGGAATAAAAGGAACTAATTAAGAGTCTTTCTACTGATCCAGGAGGTTATAGGGTCCACCATGAGTTTCCTTTATTGTAATGCATGTTCTCCCTTTTGACATACAGCGATGCAATGTAAAATAGATTTGTAAAGCGTCACTAATGCTAAAAAATAAATTAGCTTCTAGGGACTACGAGGACTTGAAGGACAGAACAGAAAAAGTGGTGGCTAACTATATACTTTTCAAGGGAGTAAAAGCAGCCCATTTTTAAGACATTTCAGAAGTCTTAAACAATGTTGTGTGGCTTGCAGAGGCAGTGGAAGTTAGCTGCACAACTTTGCTTCCAACTCTGTAGCAGAACATCCTGCTCTTCGACTTACAGGAAATTTGGAAGGAAGAAAGCGATAACAACTATAAGATCTCAGCAACCTAAGAGGAGAGTAAAGTGTGAACAGAATCTTCAGACAGGAGGGTCCAGGTTTATCTGTGGCTCAGTAAATGTGAGAGAGAACCTTACATTGAATTGTTTTCTCCATCTGCAACCAGAGCAGATATTTAAGCTTCGAAGAAATTGAGATGCATTGAGGAAGACTGAACAAAGGTTTTGCTGCCAAAGTTTGAACAAGCTGTAATTTATTGCTAAATTTACCAGGATGTGCCCAATAAAGAGAACTTGAGAAATCCAGTCTGGATGTGATGCAAAAATGCACCACGGTTTTCCTGGTAGCCTGATGGTCGATACCCTATGATCTTCCTAAGTGTTTTATTATACTACAGCATGATCCTGTTACTGAGTTAATTTGGTGCTTGAATGATAGTTGTGTGTTGCATTTTCTAGAGTGGTTTCAGCTGGAGTATGTGGTGTGCCACGATCCAAGGGCCAACAGAGATTATGCAGGAATGTTGATTTTTTCCAAAGATCAATATCTCTACTCTTTCAGATTTACAATACAGGCAATTCATCCAACGTGAAACAGAGTTCAGACATTGCTTGAATTTATCCTGAAAGGATCCTTGGTTGTTGTCTAATGAGACAATTAGCTGCGTATCTCAGTAAAATACAGATCTTCGACCTCAAAACTACAGAGTTGGATGCCATGGGAGTTATTTTTATATTAAAAAGCATAGGGCTCTGAGATGATGCTCGTGGCACTTCACAATTTAGCTGCTTTTAGCTGGAGAATAAGGAGGAAGACAAACAGCCTGGGATCGATTTATGAGCAGGTGGTTAACCAAGCATGCGCAGAGCCCTTGACTCAAATCTCTCCCAATCTTTGAATCAGAACATGATGAGATGTTGTGTTGAATACTGCTCACAAATCCAAAATAACCTCTTCCAGTATCTAAGATATGTTTCAGGTGATCAGATACTAGAAGGAGGATTATTTTCATGCTCTAAGCAGCCCGAAAACCAGATGTAAGACAGTAGCCTCTTTCTAGCATGGTTACCCCCACTTTTGGCCTGTTTGTGAGTGTGTGTCAGTGTGTTTTTACTGTGTCACTGGGATTGTGCTAGCCAGGACCCCAGTGCTCATAGATAAAAACCTATATGTCAGTATGTTTTGCCTGTCTTACTGGGATCCTGCTAGCCAGGACCCTAGTGCTCATAGTTTGTGGCCTAATGTGTAGGTTTTGTCTACGCCCACATTATGAGTCAGAAGTACCTGTTTTGATTGGCTAGAAGTTGTGTGCTTCCACAAAAAAGTGCTTACCCTCTTTTTTGATCAGTTGCCTTAATATTTTGTTCACTTGGCCAACTGTTAATACCAATAGATTAATTAGCAGTTCCTTGTTTGCCTTTTGTTCTACCACTAAAATCGTTCTAGGTGATTTCCACATTTTTCCAGATTTAAATAGTTACTCGTTAAGAACTATTCTGTTTGTACCAAAGTGCCAGATGGCATTACCATCTACTGGATTATTTTGGAACACTTTTACTAAATATTCGGGTCAGAGACATTCATATTTGTTTTAAAAACATAACTTCTTGTTCTGACGAAATATATAGCAATAGCTAAAACGATGTCATCAGATACTGAATGTTGCAAAGTTAGGTTTCTAAAAATGGACATAACTTTGAATCTTAATTGATCACCTTCTGGCTAAAAGATAGTAGGTTGTGCATCTATCAGTGGTTGCTGCTACTGAACGGGGGTGGTGGGGCAGGGGGAGGTGGGGAATAAAAAAATAAGAAAGAAAAAAAACCACTTACCTCTTTTCTACGGAGACGGGTTTGTCTCCTCTGTCCTCTTCACGGAAGCACACAGGCTTCCAGACTCCCCTTTAATCACAACAGTGCTGTCACCAACAGGACAGCATTGCTATAATTGGTGTGAGTGCCCTGCTTTGGTGCTAACAGAGGGAGTGGCACCCTGTGCACCTTCTCCTCCTGGCTTTTCAATACAGCCGGGTGGAGAAATGCAAAGTGCGCATGTCTGTTTGGCTGGCCGAACACAGCCATCCAACCACACATGCGCACTTATGGTGCACCAACCACTCATCCCTCCAGCCCCCTCCAGACCTTTCCCACCCTAACCTGGCTCACCGATCAAATAAAATGATAATAATGCTTCGTTATTATCATTTTAGTTTTCCTTCTTCTGCTGCTGAAAGCAGGGGGGCGAAGCTCCTCCTCCTTAGTGGAGGAGCCACCCCTAGCATCTATTCACCTTCTTTTTGTTGCAACAATAATTCTATGTTACCAGCATAGACATGCCAACTAGTGTATCTTATTTCAAAGCGTTTTACGTCACCAACATTTCTTTAATGAAATTCAATAAAGCATTGGGCTGTTGCGTATTTTAGATCTTGTTTAGTGCTGCTACTGCTAAGTGTTCAGCATTTCACATTTGAAGATGGGATGTTGGGCTGCCTATTCAGCGGTGGTGGCTCCTATAGGGCAGGGGAGCGTCGCCACCCTGCTGCCAGCGCACCAGAAATGACAAATAAAAAGGTAATAAAAACATTTTATTACCATTTTATTATTCAGTGCAGCCAGACAGCCCGAGCAAAGTTTTGGGGGATGGGGGAGCATGATTACTGGCTGGCAGCACGGGCGTAGGAGGGGTGGACACTCCGGTTTAAAGTGTGCATGTCATTTGGTTAGCTGTCTTGCGATGACCAGCCTGACATGCCCACTTTAAACCTCTCCACCCTACCTGTCTTAGACTGCTAGGTGGAGAGCAGACACAGGCCCCAGGGCCAGAAGGAGCATCGAACTAGCACGCTCCAGCCAATCGCGGTACTTCCATCATGCTGATCCGGATTGGTAGAGGGGAGTTGGCTCAGAGACCCACTTGCTGCCGGACAGAGAGGACTGGAGTAGGTAAGTACGTTCTCTTTTTTTTCTTTCTTAATTTACTACGCTGTTTTATTTTGTATTGCACACTGATAGGCAGTGTGAGAAATTCAGACTGCCTTCAGCCTTACTTCCAAAGCTCTTAATTGTGACCTGTTATAAACACTGTTTATAACGAACCACGTTTCAGAGTTTTGGGGTTGGACCTAAGGGTTTCCTAATTGCCCCACTACTTTAAACAAGAAGCAGCTGCCAGTGCTATGTATGCCCTATTACGTAAATAGTGATAGCATATATCACAACAAGCATTCACAATGCAATAGGTTCGAGCTAATGGCGTTGTAAATGTAAATATCTTTTGCATATGTGTTTTGGTTTTGGAGTGTATTGGATGTATGAACAGAGACACAGCTGCAGCACTGTCTAAAGGACAAAGAATGGTGAACTACCACTGGGAACAGAGACACAGCTGCAGCACTGCCTAGAGAACTTAGAATGGAGGAATTACTGACGGGAACAGAGAAGCAGCTGCATCACTGTCTGAAGGACTAAGAATGGGGAATTACCACTGGGAACACAGGCACAGCTACAGCACTGCCTAGAGGACTTAGAATCGGGGAATTACTGACGGGAACAGAGAAGCAGCTGCAGTACTGTCTATGGGACTAAGAATGAGGAATTACCACTGGGACCAGAGAAGCAGCTAGCAGCACTGTCTAAAGGACTTAGAAAAATGAATTACACTGGGACCACAGAAGCAGCTAGCAGCACTGCCTAGAGGACTTAGAATGAGGAATTACCGATGGGACAAGGAAAGCAGCTTGCAGCACTGTCTAGAGGGCGTAGAATGGGGAATTACCAAAGGGACCAGAGAAGCAGCTAGCAGCACTTCCAAGAGGATTAAGAATTAAGAATTACCACTGGGATCTGAAAAGCACCTGCAGCACTGTCAGAGGACATAAAATGAAGAATTACCACTGGGATCGGAGAAGCAGCTACACCATTATCTGCAGGACTAAGAATGATAAATTAAGACTGGGACCACAGAAGCAGCTAGCAGCACTGTCTAGATGACCTAGAATGAGGAATTACCACTGGAACCAGAAAACCAGCTAGCAGCACTGCCTAGAGGACTCAGAAAGAGGAATTACCGATGGGACCAGAGAAGCAGCTTGCAGCACTGTCTAGAGGGCTTAGAATGATGAATTACAAAAAGGACCAGAGAAGCAGCAAGGAGCAATTCGAAGAGCACTTAGAATGCGGATTACCACTGGGACCAGAGAAGCAGTTAGCTGCACTGTCTAGAGGACTTAGAATAAGGAATTACCACTGCAACTAGAAAAGCAGTCAGCCGCACTTCCTAGAGGGCTTAGAATGAGTAGTTACCGATGGGTACAGAGAAGCAGCTTGCAGCATTTTCTAGAGGACTTAGAATGAGGAATTACTGAGGGACCAGAGAAGCAGTTTACAGCACTTCCTAGAAGACAAACAATGAGGAATTACCACTGGGATCAGAGAGGCAGTTGCAGAACTGTCTAGAGGATTAAGAAAGAGGAATTTCCCTGGGACCAGAGAAGCAGAACTGTTGAGAGGACTCAGAATGAGAGATTACCGATAGGACCATAGAAGCAGCTTGCAGCATTGCCGCACTGTCTAGAGGACTTAAAATTAGGAGTTACTGAAGGGACCAGGTAGCAGCTAACAGCACTTCCTAGAGGACTAAGAATAAGGAATTACCACTGGGGCCAGAAAAGCACCTGCAGCACTGTGTAGAGAACTTAGAAAGAAGAATCACCACTGGGATCCAAAAAGCAGTTCCAGCATTGTATACAGGACTAAACCTGGGGAATTACCACTGGAACCAGAGAAGCAGCTACCAGCGCTATCTAGAGGACTTAGAAGGAGGAATTGCTGATGGGACCAAAGAAGCAGCTTGCAGCATTGTCTAGAGCAGTTAGAATGAGGAATTATCAACGGGACCAGAGAAACAGCTTGCAGCACTTCCTAGAGAACTAAGGTGATGGCATTACCACTGGGACCAGAGACGCAGCTGCACACTGTCCAGAGGACTTTTACAGAGGAATCAGCACTGGGACCAGAGAAGCAGCTGCAGAATTGTCTACAGGACTAAGAATGAGGACTTACCAAAGGGATCAGAGAAGCAGTTTGCAGCAGTGTCTATGACACTAAAAATGAGGAATTAAAACTGGGACCAGAGAGGCAGCTAGCAGCACTGTCTTGAGGACTTAGAATGAGGAATGCCAGATGGGACCAGAGAAGCAACAAGCAGCACTTCCTAGAGGACAAAGAATGAGGAATTAACACTGGGACCAGAGAACGAGCTGCAGCACTGTCTAGAGAACTTAGAATGAGAAAATACCACTGGGATGAGAGAAACGGCTGCAGCATTGTCTACAGGACTATGAATGAGGAATTATCACTGGGACCAGAGAGGCAGCTAGCAGCATTATGTAGAGGACATAGAATGAAGCATTACCACTGGGATCAGGGAGGCAGCTAGCAGCACTGCCTAGAGGACTTAGAATGAGGAATTACCGCCGGAACCAGAGTAGCAGCTTGCAGCATTGTCTACAGGACTTAGAATGGGGAATTACCAATGAGACCAGAGCATCAGCTAGAAAACTTTGTAGAGGACTAAGAATGAGAAATTACCCCTAGGATCAGAGAAGCAGCTGCAGCACTGTGTAGAGGATTTAGAAAGAGGAATTACCACTGGGCCAAGAGAAGCAGCTGCAGCACTGTGTCGAGGACTTAGAATGAGGAATTACCACTGGGACCACAGAAGCAGCTGCAGTATTGTATACAGGACTAAGAAAGAGGAATTACTACTGTGACCACAGAAGCAGCTGCGGCACTGTCTAGAGGAGTTAGAATGAGGAATTACCACTGAGGCCAGAGAAGCAGCTGCAATATTGTCTAGAGAACTAAGAATGCACTGTCTAGAGGACTTAGAATGAGGAATTGCCACTAGGAACAGAGAAGCAGCACTGCCCAGAGGGCTTAGAATGAGCAATTACCGACGCGATCAGAGAAGCAGCTTGCAACATTGTCTAGAGGACTTAGAATGAAGAGTTACTGACGGGCCCAGAGAAACAGTTTGCAGGCACTCCCTAGAGTACTAAGAATGAGGAATTACCAATGGGACCAGAGAAGCAGCTGCAGCATTGTCTGCAGGACTAAGAATAAGGAATTACTACTAGGTCCAGAGAAGCAGCTAGCAGCACTGTCTAGAGGAGTTAGAATGAGGAGTTACTGACAGGACCAGAGAAACAGCTAGCAGCACTTCCTAGAGGACTAGGATAAAGGAATTACCACTGGGACCAGAGAAGCAGCTGCAGCACTGTCCAGAGGACTTATAATGAGGAATTACCACTGGGATCAGAGAAGCAGCTGCAGCATTGTCTACAGGACTAAGAATGAGGAATTACCGCTTGGACTAGAGAAGCAACTAGCAGCACTCTCTAGAGGACTTAGTATTACAAATCACCAGTCGGATCAGAGAAGCAGTTAGCAGCACTGCCTAGAGGATTTAGAATGAGTATTCACAGATGGAACCAGAGGAGCAGGTGGCTTGCAGCATTGTCAAGAGCACTTAGAATGAGGAATTACCACTGGGACAAGAGGAGCAGCTTGCATCATTGCCTAGAGGACTTATAGTGAAGAATTACTGATGGGACCAGATAAGCAGTTTGCAGGCACTCCCTAAAGGACTTATTATAAGGAATTACCACTGGGTCCTGAGAAGTAGCTAGCAGCTCTGTCTAGAGGACATAAAATGAGGAATTCTGACTGAAACAGAGTAGCAACTTGCAGCATTGTCTAGAGGAGTTAGAATGAAGAATTACCGATGAGACCAGAGAAACAGCTAGCCGCACTTCCTAGAGGACTAAGGTGAAGGAATTACCATTGTACCAGAGAAGCAGATGCAGCACTGTCCAGAGGACTTATAATGAGAAATTACCACTGGGATCAGAGAAGCAGCTGCAGCATTGTATACAGGACTAGGAATGAGGAATTACTGCTTGGACCAGAGAAGCAGCTAGCAGCACTCTCTGGAGAACTTAGAATTACGGATTACCAGTGGGGCCAGAGAAGCAGCTAGCAGTATTGCTTTGAGGACTTAGAATGAGAATTTGTCGATGGGACCAGAGGAGCAGGTGGCATGCAGCATTGTCTAGAGGTCTTAGAATGAGAAATTACCAGCGGGACAAGAGAAGCAGCTAGCAGCTCCTCCTAGAAGACTATGAATGAGGAATTACCACTGGATCCAGAGAAGCAGCTAGCAGCGCTGTCTAGAGTACGCAGAATGAGGAATTTGCGGACGGGACCAGAGAAGCATCTTGCAGCATTGTCTAGAGGAGTTAGAATGAGGAATTACAGACGGGACGAGAGAAACAGCTAGCAGCACTTACTAGAGGACTAAGGTAAATTAATTACCACTGGGACCAGAGAAGCAGCTGAAGCATTGTCCAGAGGATTTATAATGATGAATTACCACTGGGATCAGAGAAGCAGCTGCAGCACTGTCCAGAGGACTTATAATGAGGAATTACCACTGGGATCAGAGAAGCAGCTGCAGCATTGTCTACAGGACTAAGAATGAGATATTACTGCTCGGACCAGAGAAGCAGCTAGCAGCATTTTCTATAGGACTAAGAATGAGGAATTACCACTTGGACATGAGAAGCAGCTAGCACCATTCTCTAGAGGACTTAGAATTATAAATTACGAGTGGGACCAGAGGAGCAGCTAGCAGCACTGCCTAGAGGACTTAGAATGAGGAATTACCGACAGGACCAGTGGAGCAGGTGGTTTGCAAAATTGTCTAGAGGACTTAGAATGAGGAATTACCAGTGGAATCAGAGAAGCAGCTAGCAACACTTCCTAGAAGACTATGATTGAGGATTTTCCACTGGGACCAGATAAGCAGTTGCAGTACTGTCTAGAGGACTTAGAATGAGGAATTTCCACTGGGCTCAGAGAAGCAGCTGCAGCATGCTCTGCAAGACTAAGAATGAGGAATTACCACTGGGACCAGAGAAGCAGCTAGCAGCACTGTCTAGAGGATTTAGGATGAGGAATTACCACTGGGACCAGAAAAGTACCTAGCAGCAATGCCTAGAGAACTTAGAATGAGGAACTACCAACAGGACCAGGCCAAAGAAGCAACTTGCAGCATTGTCTAGAGGAGTTAGAATGATGAATTACCACTTGGACCAGAGAAGCAGCAAGCAGCACTACCTATAGGATTAAAAATGAGGATTTTATACAGGGAACAGATAAGCAGCTTCAGCACTGTCTAAAGGACTTAGAATGAGGAATTACCACTAGGTTCAGAGAAGCAGCTGCTGCATGGTCTGCAGGACGAAGAATGAGGAATTATCACTGGGACTAGAAAAGCAGCTACCAGCACTGTCTAGAGGTCTTTGAATGAGGAATTACCACTGGGAACAGCGAAATAGCTAGCCGCACTGCCTATAGGATTAAGAATTAGGATTTACCACTGGGACCAGAGAAACAGCTGCAGTACTGTTTAGAGGACTTTAGCATGAGGAAGAACGAAAGTGGATGAGTGTGTCTGAGCAGAGACACAAGAACAAACCAAACCTGACACCATTGGTGCCTTCCTAACACAGTGTGTTCACTGGTGTGTGTTGGAAACACATTGCTTTGGACAACCAAAAGAACACTAAGGCTGCAATGCCCAGACGGGAGGCGGGAGGCGCGGCCCTCACACGCTATAACAGGAGGAAGCATGAACCTAGTGTGATGGCCAACAAAAATGTTGTCTTAGTGAAATCGCCTGGGAGAAAACTAAGCACACAAAGGAGGGACATTTAGAAAAATGCACCAATAAAAAGGACGCATTTAAGACAAGCACGACAAAGAACGAATGGCAATAGTGGGTGCGGTTAAAGTCCATAAACCAAATATAGCATGTTTTGCAGACAGCGCATGCACGCTGCCTAGACTCGACCTAAAAAGCAGATATGCAGTTCAGAAAGGGCTTGATCTGAAATTGTTTTTATATTTGCTATCGCTCTCATTTTACAATCAGCACATTTGTAGTGGCCATAACCAAGATTTTAAGTTCCCTTGTGATGATACAAAATTCCTTTTTTTCATCAGCATATCATCTATATTTTGGATTTTACTATATTTTATTTGTGGAACACTTAATAAATCTTGGCCTTTATCTTGTGTTAACATATGCATAGCTGCCAAGTTTCTAAAGTCAATGTCTCATGAGCTGATCCAGTACAGGCTTGTTTCTTTGGATTTTGGGAATTCCCGACCTAGTTTTATTAGGGAATAAACAATATTACAAATGGCTTTTTTCTTTGGATTGTGGGAATTTTAGACCTAGTTTTATAAGGGAATAAACAATATTACAAATCCCAGAATCAAAGGAAAAAACTGGCCTGTATCAGCTCACTGTTGTGTTTTACCTCAAGGAACTACAAATTCATGTGTAGGTCGCCACTGACTTATTCCATAGGTCCTCTTCACGTCCTGAACACCCAAGATTGGGAGAGAATTGGGACCAAATAGATCCGGAAAAGAGAATCCAAGTACAAATTGGGGCTGTTTAATAAGAGGTGACAGAACATAGAGCAGGGTTTCAAACATGCTTATAGTGCATGTTAGTCGATCATCCAGGGTATATGGTTTCTTTGATTTGTGGTATGACAATGCAGACTAGAAGCACCCCTACATTTGATATTGTCTGTTCAAACTCCAAAGATAATAATGAAAGAGAAAATATGTGTCCCAAAAGCATTTCCATTTGCAAATGTAATAAGGGGTATATTTATAAAAACTGCATGCAGTGCAGTGCAGCAATTCACCTTGCTGTGCTGCGCTGCACTACATGAGAGGGAAAGGGCAGGAATTGTGCCGTATTTAACTCAATGCAGACCATTCCTGCCTTTTCCACAGCACTGGTGTCGTTTTGGCTGCCTAGCGCCCATGCAGGCACCCTTGCACCATGATGCAAGGGTGCCTCTGTTTCATGAAGGATTGTTATTGTGCAGGAAGGGGCACCTTCCTCTACAAAAACAATCCCTTGAGGCATATTAATCTATCTGTGTGTGCCGCAGAATGCCGCACGCATAGAACACGGAAGTAACAAGAAGAATACAGATATTTCTCCTTGTTACGCCTCCCCTGGGATGGCATAGCATTTTGGCGCATTCTCAGGTTCACCAGTTTTGGTAAATCTGGGAATGCATTGAAATCCATGGGAGTTGTGTGGGAACGCCCACACAATGCTCATGGAACACTTTCCCAGGGCAGAGTAAGGCAACGCAGCGATTTGCTTTGCGTTGCTTTGCTCCAGATTTATGAGCCAACTCAGGTCCATGCAAAGCTTCATCAATCACAATTGAGGATTGCGTTGTACATGTACCATGTTGCATGGTACAAACGCGACGCAAACCCTGCCATAAATATGCCTCTCGATGTCTGGGTTACCCGAGACTGAGTGTAACCACTGATAAGAAATAACATAATCTGTCTCAGGTAGAAACTGAAAAAAGTCCCTGTTTGGGGAACGCACACTTAACAATGGCTTTGGTTGTAGCAATCATTCATTCCGTAAAACCAAATCTGACCTTGCTTGTCTGTTTTGGTTTTGGTTTAACGTTGATTAAAACTCCCAGTTCCTCCATCACTTGTTTTATTTTCTGTGGCTCAATTTGGCTGTCTTCTTTTGCGTCAAATATTAAGGAAAGTGGCATGCAGTCCTGCAAGAAGAATTGTTTTATAACGTTAAACAAAGCTTAAAGGGCTGCATTTATTTTAATTGCCTTTAAAAGACTTTCTTGGTTTCCAACATTGCCCACATAAAACATAATTGATCAAATGTTCACCTATCTAAAAGTAGCTTGCTATGAAACATACTATATCTTACACAGTTTGTTTTGTACACCAAAAAGATGGCGGTCTTCATTACAGGGCAAAAAAAGGGTCTGACTGGTTGACAGTCAGTTCCTAAAAATTTTATTACAAACAAACCATAAAAGTCAAAATAACAAGCAACAGAGACATACAGTTTAAGTTAGACTAACTAATCATTAAGATTTCAAATCAAATTAGAGCAGGTCTGCATTTGGTAAATCTGCATTCATAACATAATAACAAAGTTTGCAAAGAAAAGTAATTATATTGGCAGCTAAATTTTATTGATCCAGCTTTTGGAAAAGGACTACTGAGTATGAACAATACACAACTAAATTTCCATTTCTGATGTGTTTTCAAGCATAGCATAATATCTTATGGTTGTGTTTTTGCATTCCAACTGAGTCTGTCTAAACGCCCTTAGTTTCTAAGAATGTTTATCCTTCACCCAAGTCCAGTCCTGACAAATAATACTACTAGGGTAAAGAAATAAATTGTACCTACCTAATTCTCCACATGTGCTTTTTGATCAGGGCGGCTCCTCTGCAAAGGCAGAGGGGCGTCGCCTCCCTGGCTAAGAGCCAGCAGATGAAAAATAAAAGGACAGCTTACAATCCTTTTATTTTTCATCTGCTGTCTCAACTAGCAGGGAGGGATGGGGCTGGGCCACAGGAGGGGGAGAGGCGAGGGTGGAGAGAGTGCACCTAAGTGCGCATGTGTGTTTGGCTGGCCGACTCAGGCCTGCCAAACACACAGGCACACTTAGGTTTCTCCAACCGGCTGTGTTGAACAGCCGGGCTGGACAAACTGCACAGACCCCAGTGCAGTGTCTGAGTGTCTGTCCAAGCTGCTCTGGCCAACCCTGACGCTCCTTTCATGCTAAGTTTAGCATGAAAGCAGCGCCAGGATTGCTGGGGAGCCTGTGCTGGAGTCCCAGTGAATGCTGGTACGCCATAAGACTAGCGAGGCAGCAGGAAGTGGTGACCAGAACGGTAAGTGTTTTTTTTTTTAGTTGTATCCCCCATCCCCGTCATGCCCCACCAGCCCCCACTTGACATTTGCGGCAGCTGCCGCTGTTTCTGATGCTCCTGAGCCAAGTACGTTTTAGGCACCCATACCTTTTCAAACAATTGTTGATTATAGCTCTATTTAACGATGTATTGGGAATAGTCCATATGGAAACTACAGCAAAATGGGGGCTAACATTATGTTATCCTCTAGGTTTGTGTTTTTTAAGCCCAACTCCTAATGACATGAATAATGGAGTCTTTTAGGAGGGACACTCAGTAAGCGTCAACAAAATTGATTGTCCTCAACCTAAAGTGAGTTTATTGTTATATGGCCTCAGATGCCTGAACAATAACAGAAGATTGCTAAAAAAAAAAACTTCTATATACAGTATTTCAATTGTGTTTTGTTGACTTTTTACCAAATTTAGAAGTAAAATTAAAAACAGCACCTAAATACTGTGAAAAATAGATTCTGCCTTGTACATAATCGCTGCACCACGAGTTAGCATAATCAAAAGTCACCCTTCGCTATGAGAAAGAATA
Organism: Pleurodeles waltl; assembly: GCF_031143425.1. Classification (NCBI taxonomy): domain Eukaryota; kingdom Metazoa; phylum Chordata; class Amphibia; order Caudata; family Salamandridae; genus Pleurodeles; species Pleurodeles waltl. The sequence continues at coordinate 733,957,265 of NC_090446.1, forward strand.
TACTTTCTGTCCCTTAAACCATATTGGATATCAGTAGCAATATTAATTTCAGCAGCCCGGGTTGAAGTCCTGTTGAGCAGTAGCCTTCCAACTTCTTTGACTCTGGAGTCAATAAGTGAGACAGGCTGGGGGTAATTTCTATTGTATATTGTTTGAAACACAGGAGCAATGATACAGTAAGACCAGGAAGCAGGTACATAAGTACTGCCACATTAAGCACATTGGTTATTAGAGAGGCCCAGAGCTCAGTGAAAGATGACAATCCTACCTCAGAGATGTAATGGCGAGCAGAGATTAACTTTAGGAAGTCATCTACCTGTGCCCAGTCAGGTGCTATTAATGTTGAATACACGTTTTCCTTTACTACCAGGACTTTTGAACTCAGTGATCATACTAACAGCCAGATGGCATTCTTGCCTAGATAGAAGAGAGCCATAATGTGCCCCGATGAGGTGATGGGGAAACTCTGTCACTTCTGTCTACATTTAAAAATGCTTTGTACACACCTTTATTGCTCGATCCATGGCTCTGATCAAGCGTTTGAGCTATTAATCTAAAGGGGAGAGAGAACATTAACATAAAGAAGTCCCTCATAAAAATGTGGCCCCACCTGCTTGCCACATAAGCGGAGTCTGCATTGACAGGGTGTTCCTGTCAGCAGGAGACTTCACCTTTCAAAGCAAGACATTGTGCAGTAAATATATTAGACTGCCAAGCAATAGTTAAAACCAACATTAGCATCAAGGAACACACCCCTATTTAACGTGGGCATCCTTCCAAAGAATGCACCTGTTTTTTTTCTGCATACACGGGCTCCCTTTGGCTGTTTTCTACTGTCTCAAAGTTTATGGCTTATGGTATAAAGTCCTCATACTCCTAAAAAACACTGTTTACATCAATCATCTTTAATGGACCTGTTAAAATGTATTATAAACACCAAACAATATATGGCATACCAAGTATTAAGGCAGCCATTCTTAAGGATAAATAGTTTGTTTTGGTCCTCCAAAACAACATAAGATTTCATTACAGGAAAAGCTATGACCCATCTAAGGGAACAACATTTTCATCCTCTGGTTGCTGGGCTGCATTGTGTGAAAGGGAGAGAGCAGGAATGCACCATATCTACTAAGATATGGCGTACTTCTGTTCTCTAATGGCGCTGACGCATTTCAGACAATCTAGCCAACATTCAAGGGTGCCTGCGTTACAAGAATTGTTTTTAAGAAGCAAGGGACACTTTCCAGCACAAAAACAATCTCTCGAGGCAGTTTGCACCACACATAGAAACAGGAAATAAGAGGAGCAAAAAGGTTATTCTCTTCGTTACACCATCCTAGGGGAGGCTTAGCAATTTCACGCAGTCCCAGGCTTACAAACCAAATCAAGGATTGTATGAAATCCGTGGATGGATGCATGAGAATGCCCATGGTCCACCCACAGAACACCTCCCAGAATGATATGTAATGCAATGCAGTGCAAGGCACTGCATTACTTTACATTTTTTTTACAAAGCCAAGCAAGGCTGCACAAATCATCCCTTAGGTGGCTTTGTAACTATCTCGCAGTGTTTTGCAATATGGATGTGCCAGAAAAGTGGTGCAACCATGACACGAAATGTTCGTAAATCTAGCGAATGATTTATTGTTTGGTCCTGGCACCATGCTAATTCAGTGTGTACACAGAGTCCTAGTCCTAGCCTTCTCTCTGGTAAATTGAGCTTGAGAACCTGTTCTGCATTCAAAGCATGCCCTCATAGAGGGCATGGGACTACTGACCATACCAAGGGAGAGTTTCATAAAGCACAGAAGTTTTGTGAATCATTGATATGAACAGACCTCTTTCTCTGCGGACAGGGAAAGTGAGGTCTTCTGACTCTCTTGCGTAAAGTTCTGTTGTTATGTGAATCCAAGACCACTGTGCTAAGGTTCCGGGCATCTGCTGAGTGTATGTATGTGCAGTGAATGTGCAGCACATAAAAGGTAGCAGGACTTTGTGTGTGGTATGAATCTGAGTACTAGGACTATTATGACATTTTAGTTGGCCCCAAGTTTACCATAAAACAAGATGAGGGGTAGATACTGTTTCCCCAAGCAGTGGAAGTGTATTAACTTCGTTCCTGTAGCTGGAGGGTGGAAACTCAGACACTGAAGTTAAGGAGGATGAAGACAGGGGTACTCTTGGAGCAGCAGAGGGCTGCTTACTTGTCCTTCCTAAGCCCTGTCTTTGGTGGACAGTAAAGGTGATAGGTGAGACTGCAGTTTCTGTTGTTTAAGGTGAGGAAGTTTCTAGGCAGGGATTGCCCTATTGTCTGCTCCTGATTGTTGCTGCAGGAGGGCTCATGACAGCCAGGTGCAGACACTTTACTCTTCATGATAACCTTGTTTTGGATACTCCTGTCTGGAGCCATCCTCCTTGCTATCTGCTGTCGGAGTCATCACATTTCACAAAGACTGTGCCTGAGGAACGCCAGACAATGACACCCGACACCCCACACTGGTGGTTAAATTTAGACAGTGGAGTCAAATCTCTGTCTGGAAAATGTGTAACAGTTCCAAGTTCTTCATGACCAAATAAGGGACTGCTCTACAGTGCACTCGAATGACCAGGGCTGGTGTCTGCAGGACAGTCAGTCTCCCAGAAGTAATGGGACATAGCCTGATGTCTACAATTTCTGGTGGTAGAGCTGAGTCTGCCTAGTTTCTAGAAGCCTGTCTACTGAGAGAAGGAAGGAATTGCCTTGCCATGCAGGAGGAGAGGCTGTCTAGGATGAAAGCAAGTGATTACAAGGGAGGAAAGCAACAATCAAACCATGTGCATTGTGTCCTCTAGTATCAGAATTGTAATATAGACACAGGCAGAAAAAGTATAGCAAGGCGTGATGAGAAAAAACTCGACAAAGCATAGTAGGTGACCCTAAGAATTATCAGAGTTACCTATTATCACCAAGGTCAGAGATGGAAACCCTGGAAAACAGGACAGTGTCATGCGATGAGAGCTCACCCGCTAACATAGAGGCTTAGAGGGACCTTTGCCAGGCTAGTAGTGGCAGGCATATATAACCTCACTCAGAACTTTTCTGTGTGTCTGGCAACATTTTATGGTTGCAGTGGCTTTCTGCTCTCATTAGTTTGGTGACCAGACTTATGTTCCCTCACCTTTGTTTTGCTCCTCCTTGTCAGTTTCCTCTCAGTTCCCTTTTGCCTAGCCTTATTGCCTACCTCATTTTGTCTCATATCTGTTGGTTTCTATTACCTTGATGGTGCAACAAATCTGCTCTTTGGCTTCCAGGAGGTCAGCTTTCGGTCTCAGTACAACAATTGATTTTGTGGAGCAGAGTAAGGTGACTACATCTCTGCTAGCTGACTTGTATGCCATGAATGCCATTATTTCTAACATTTTGGTATTTGTAGTTGTTCAGAGCATCCAGTAATGTATAGTCACTTGGCAGCCACTTTATCCTGCTGATATATGCTTTCCTATAACCATTCTGCCTCCAGGAGAGCTCCTATTCCTCTTTTTTCTCTCCCCCAGTGTTCCCCTTTCCTTCATTTGTATGGTGTGAGAGTTTCTTGCCACCTCCGAAGAGATTTGGGAAAGGCCGGGATTCACAGCAAGTCCATGTATTCAGCTCAACACCCAATCTCCCAATCGGTTCTTGCTGTGAACTGTGCCTAGGCTTTGAAATTGCCAAGCATTATGTGTGATTGGCCTCATGCTGTGTGCTCAGGAGGCTGATTGCCGTCCCTGCTGATGCTGAAGTCTGAAGCCGCAACTGCAGAAGACACTCACCTAACCAATGACCGAACTGGAAGCTGCACCCGCCACCCAAGTATCCCATCTGCACCTGGCCTTGGAAGGCCACTACATCAGAAGACCAGTGCGGTTTTGTGAGTCTCATCCTGCCATAATGTTGCATGTGAGGTGGCAGCCATTTCCCCAGCACTCCAAGTGTCACCACTACAGGAGGGGATCACTATATGTGCGCATCCGTCATGGGAAACGTTATTTTTAATTAAGGCTTTAGTACGAATAGCCTTTACAACTAAACCAGCACCACAACGGTGTCATTACTACGTCCGTCTTAAAGCCGAACCATTTACTATTATGAATGGTATCTCAACGCATGTCAGTACAACAAACGCCACTCTTAACCATTGGGGAAGCTGGTGAAGGGGCGGTTTTAGGGCTAAAGGTGTGGGAGGTGGGTTGTGCCCTGTTATTGGATTTAGGGCTTAGGGCGCATGTCAGTACAATAAACGCCACTCTTTACCACTGGGGAAGCTGGGGAAAATGTGGTTTTAGGGCTAAGAGTGTAGGGGTGGTGTTGCGCCCTGTTATTGGATTTAGGGCTCAGGGCGCATGTCAGTACAGCAAACGCCACACTTTACCATTGGGGAAGCTGGGGAAGGAGCAGTTTTAGAGCTAAGGGTGTGAGGGGGGATTGCGCCCTATTGTCAAATTTAGGGCTAAGAGCTGGAACATGTTCAGGGCTAAAAAAGCTGGGGAAGGAGTGATTTAGGTTGAGAATGTGGGGGGATTGCGCTCTGTTGATGGATTTAGGTCTCAGGATTGAGAAAGGGCAGTTTTAGGGCTAAAGAAGCTGGGGAAGGTGAAGTTTTACGGCTAACGGTGTGTGGGGGGGGGAGGTGGGTTGGTGCGGCTGCATGATCCGGGGGCCTGCGGATATCCTGGTGGTGGTTTATGGCGACACATGGGAGAATTGTGCAAGGGCTTCTGGTATGCTGCAGCGGTCCGGCAGTGTCAGCCTACATGCGGCATATTCTGGGACCTGCAGCTGTGTGACACATGGGTCCTGGGGAGAAAACCGAAAGCATGAGGTCTCCCCCCAAGGAATATTGTGGAAGGTGGTACAGCCCATTGGCGCCGTTTTGGCACTTTTCTGGCATTTTTTGGTAGGCGGGGCAGCATCTATTAAAAGGGGAGCCATTTCATAATGGTCACCATTTTAAGTGGTGACACAGTGGCTGGTGGACAACTGTTTTTCCCCGCCCTCCCAACCAAATAGTTGGGAATTTTTCAAGGGGACATACATTCGGGACGGCAGTCAGAAGAGGCTCTTCTTTCAATTGGACACGGGTGCACGGGGAATGGTGATTTTGTACTTGTTGCTTGGGACAGGCGCGGGCGGAGACAGAGACTGTCCACGTGACAACGATAAAGGATGGACAGGAAATAGGCCAAGACACTTTCAGATTGGAAGAGGGTGGGCAGCAGCAAGGAAACAAAGATAACAAATTGGGCATTAGGGGTTGGGGACTTGCAGGTTCAAAAGATAGACAGCAGCATCTGACTATTAAGGTAATAGATGGCAAAAGGATGACTGGATTAACGAACTGCAAGTTTAAGAGGAAGGGAGGGGGGAGCTTTTTGGTTAGGTGAATTTATGTATAGTGAGGTGCGTAGTTTTGTGAGTCTGAAGCCAGGATATAGTTTTGTGAGTGCACCTGTTTCCAATAAAGCGGCCTTTTACGCACAAAGGATGGTAGTGATGCTGTTTTCTCTCTTCCACAAAGATTACCCCCGCCCACTGCAAGATCAGACAGAGAATGGGTTAGCTGCACAAGCCCGATACAGCCGGAGGAGGAGCGGTGCGCGGACACCTATCTGTTCAGAGGCCTGGAGCTGTCCTGAAGCGGACCGCTGGTGTATCACTTGCACATTAAGCCGCGGTCCCTGAATGTTGGACAATTTAACTAAACAGTAAGGAAGGAATTTATGTCCATTAATTTACAGCATATGTGCGTGGGGCATAAAACACTAATCAATGCAATTCCCCAAAGTGGCAAAGATAATTGGCTTAATTCGCCCCTTCCCCAAAGTGAAAAAGTAAGTGAAATGTTTGTTTGCATGCACGTTATTTTTTAACAATAACTGGTGTGCAATACTTATTGGCGTAAAAAGGTTATTGTTAAAAAAAAGTGTTAATATGGCATTCGTAGATACAGTATGTTTATTGTTCTGTATGTGACGCGTGTTTTTTGTCCTCATTGTAGCAACTGGCATGACAATGCCAGTTACGTTGCAATGGCTTTGTTGTAAGAGGCGTTGGGATTCTGCCTTTTGTCAGACATCCGCCCAGCATCACCACAGCTTCAGCTAGTGGAATGAGAGTCTGAGGAAGCAGAAACAATTCTGGTATACAAAAGTTAGACTTTTACTAGGTGAACTTGACGTGCTAAAAGCGAACTGAACCGTTGTGCACATTGATGCTTTAGGTATTTTTAGTGAAATTCACCTATATCTGAGGAATGCCTTGTCCTGTGTTACACAGCAGGGATTGTAGCAAGGGAAGGGTTTAGAAAGGTAATAGTGCCTAACCAAGGATTGCAAATAGGATTATAAACCCTTATCTCCCAGCCCCCTAATTGCTCTGTGTAGTATTATGTTATGCTCTGTGATTAAAGAGCTTCCTTATCGCCCAAAAGATAATGAATTGGACTGGACAATACATTATGTTGTTTATTGTTGACTGTTGAGACCTGAGTTCTTGACCCCCCTCACTACTTTTCTGAGAAACCTTTGGCTACTTGTCCTTGCTGACATGAGAGTCAAGTGAGGACAGATTGTTTTACCCAGCTTACAGAGCCTGAGATTCAAGTGAGGAAAGAGAGTGTGTTACCCTGTTTGTAGAGTCTTACTAGATCGAGGCACAAGGACATCAGAGGCAAACTACCTCAACCAACATAGCGGCCCCGTCTGCCCTGAGGCCCACCGAACCGCGTCCGAGGGAGCATGCAAGGTAAAGATAGCATGATATAGAGGAAAATGAAGAGAGCAAGGGCTAGAGATATGAAGTGCATAATGCAGAGATATGTGAGAATGAAGAGACAGAGGGGAGCAGGTGCATAACTATCATTAGTGCACCAGTTGCAGTAGTGCCTGTGCTCAGGGTGTGTGGGGCCCTTTGCACCCCAATTTGGCTGTTTTTTACAACATAATCACTGGACCAGCAGGTATTGTCGTCTTTACTTGCTTTAGGCCTCACTTGCTACACCACTAATGGTTGAAAGGGGTTTTGATGGTTATTGAAAAGCTAGGGGTGGGCTCTCATTTCTCCACAAAACCACAAATACAAACTTAGAAATCAATGAAGAAACACTTTTACTTTAAAAATATCCATATTGATTGAATTTAGCTATGCTTGATGACCTTTGTGCATACTGTGCAACCCTCCTTCCCACCCTTTTTTCCACTGTATTTCTCCAGTAAGAAATGCAGCTCATGGCAGCCCATTTTGGCCTTTTGTTAGTGCTGGTCCTTTATGTGGCATTGCGGCTACCTTTCTCAAGCATTATTCAGTATTCTCAGTGGAGAAGGAGGGATAGTGTCACACAGTCATTGTGGAATACTTAGATAATTTTCTATGTGTTTTTGCAGTCTAAAACGTTCTGTGAATACTGGAAATAGCCTTATGCATGGTTATATGTCGACATTTTGACTACAGAAACATGGTACTTCCAAAACATCATGGCCTAAATATCGAGGACCAAAACAGTAAGAAAAGGAAGTGCATGTAGGCAAGAATAGATTTCCTATTCTTAACTCCATATCTACGTACCTTAAAGATGTATTATACTGCCAAAGTACATATATGTGGAGTGAAGTGTAGTAAACCTATACTTACCATGTTTATCTTGTTGATGTGTGGATCCTCAATAATTTGTACACTCATATTAAGGTGGAATACCCTTATGCACATGGCATACCTTTTTGAACTCATAAGAATAGAATATTGATACAATTTCGGGGTGATAGTGCTAATATTTGGTTGCCTTATGTCAATATCTCCTACCAAACTGAGGACTCCGGAGTCTGAACCTTCAATGCTGTAGCAAAAAATGCAATTTTTGCACTTTAATATAATATTCACATGACATATGACATTTTAGCAAGGAAGATTTAGCAAATTACTATGTATATTTTTATATATTTAAATTTGCTACCTGCTGTTCCCAAGCATGAGTATGAATGTGCGCTTCCTTATAAATGCATCAGATGTGATAGTCAAAGCACCATTAAAATGGATTTTGTGAGACATATCAATTAATATGTTGTTGTTTGCGAATGTTTATTGCATTGTTGCATGCTGATCCTTAAAAGAGACAGGATGAATTAAATCATTTTCTATTTAGCTTTTCACTACTTACCAAGAGCTGCTGTTTGGCCATGTAGACCGAGTCGATTGTCCCCTGCACAATCAGTGTTGTTTTTGGCTGCAAGTAACTTGGATCTGGAAATATGAGTTGGGCTTGCGTTGCCTGGATGATATTGAGAATATGAGCGCCATTTTGGCCAATCAAAAAGATATGCTGCTGCAGGGTAATATCCAGTTGTGTGCTCACTACCACATTGAGGTCTGGGCCAACCAAAAGTTCAACAAGAAGAAGAATAGCTTTCTGAAAAAGAAACCACATATTTTGTTCTAACCTATTTCAGACCTCCTCCTATAGTTTGCCCAGATATGGAGCCATATAATTACAACTGGTAAATAACAACATCTCCACATATGGTAATTACTGGGTGCAGCATTACCTTGAGATTTTCATTTCTGTACTTTAGCATAGGACATACCATGGTAATACTGCCCATTTTTACCTGTTCTCAGATGCAAAACCCAGAATGTGCTTCTTTCTCGCATAAATACTGAAATATTTAAATGGTGAAAGTAGTGGTGGAAAAGGTTTGGTATTAACACACTAGTTCTACCGCAGGTCCTAGAATGAGGGCCCTTGCAGAGAAGTTTATCTGATGTAAATACTGTAAAGTGTTCCTTTAATATGACACTAACCTTCAGTGCGTCACAGTTCCCTTGTATGCCCTTCACAGAGCAGGTGGTAGTCAAGAATTTCGAATGTTGCTTGAATGACACAGTCACCTGGAAAGACTGGCTTATGTGCTGGAATATTGGAGCATTCACATCTGGTACGGACTGAGGAGCCCTCGTTATAGGTATCTCAAACATAAGAGTAACAGGCTGAAGCTCCTGGCAAGGACACAGAAAGAAACCTTTTAAGCCATAAAAGGGGCACATTTCATGTGAGATGCATCTCACCTTTTTTGTAACATGCAAGAAGCATTACTAGAGTTCATGGAGTATAGATTGAATTGTTAGGTTTTTCATTACCCTTATTTGTCGCCTAGCAGACTCAACACTGGAGGCCACTCCTGCAATTGAGACCTAACAAAAAACAGAAATCTTATTATTTATGCAAACAAAAGAACTAAATAAATATTTCTTCGCTCTAAACATGATTATATCCTCTGGAGAAACACTTGCCAACTCACATGATGTTACTAGGTGTCAACGAGACTAGCTCCCTTCACACAGTCACCCGGTGAAGAGCCCATATCACAGTGGCAGAAAAAGCGGGATGGAAATCACTGCACAAAGTGGGCTTCCAGGTCCTCTTTGGAAGCATGAAAACAACCCAGGTCATTGGCGGCAGCCTCAGCCAGCATGTTTTCTTTTGAGGGACGAGGTTGGTGGGTTAAGGGAGCAGGACGGCTTCTTAGATAGTTCTCAGCACAAGACCACACCCCCTTCAAGACCCCACCATCTACTCACATTGCAAAATATGTCTTATATGTTAGCAGGGTCTGATTTCTATACAGCAAAACACAGCTCACCTATTTGCAAAAAAAGGGCATAATTAAGAGACTAGTGAGGCAGGATCTCTGCCGCGAACCACAGTGGCTCCCACCACACTAATATTTCGGTTTGGGTTGCACATTTAGGTTTCTTACGAAAGAGCATCAGCTTGCTCTGTCTTTCGAACCCTTGGGCTGTCTGCCACTGGACTGTACGCCACTGCACCTCAGAACATCCGTTCTATTTAGAGAGATATTTCAAATGAATAGGAGGATTGTTCTTATGAGATAAATTAGATATTTTACATATATGCCATTACTTCACAGCACTTACTTACAGAAAATGTCAATTGGAATCCCAATTGGACATTGATTCATGGATTGACATGTTAATAATACATGTAAAGAACAATCCTGTAAAAAGAGACGTTAATAAGATCAAGCATCCTGAAAGTTCGCATAGATAATTACTATGGCATTAGCCTCTTTTTCCTGAGATAGCATGAGTATGAGTAATTATGCTATCATACAGGCGTGAATAGATATAAATAAGTCACTATCTTTGCTTTAATGTTTTAGACGATGTAATATTTGAGGGGCTTGCCAACTGTTATGAAATATGTTATGATATACAATGATACAATATTTCATTTTTTATTATACAGTAAGAGAGGGGTATAGAATAAGAATGGGTCTAGGTAGGAATAACTTAAAACCTAGTACTAGACATTGATTGTAAGAATAACTCCTTCTCTGGCTTTTTAGTGAACGGAATTCTCATACCAAGTTACTTTTCTGGTGAAGAAATGTTTTTGACCTGTAAAATGTTAATCCAAGAATATTCTGGTTGTTCAGGCTTTTGAATTATATCATTTTTATTTTTACCTTACAGCCTTGCTAAAATGAAGGCTGTTACCATAAATAGTGACATGTGAAATGTTTTAATCTGAAATATAAAGCTGTGACATTCGAAATCAGTTTCAGTACAAAATTATTTTTTTATTGTTATACTTTGTTTATGTACTGTTCAAAAAGAAAACTTTTGTCAAACATTCAGGTTTACGATTTTGGTGCAAATCCCTCTCTACCTAGAGATTTGCATCAAAATCCAGGGGTGTTTGAATAAGAACGCCCAAATACCACCCATGGACCGCCCCTTTGATGCAAATTAGGTAAGCGTAGCATATCCCAGTACTTTGCACAATTTAAGGTAACTTTCCGAAGAAAATTAGAATTTGTTATGGAAAATAAGTCACAACCCAATATTTTGTTCTGGGATTGCATTACATTTGTGTTTCAAAGCTGGCTCAACGTGTCGATAATGTTCTCCCTTGTTTTTTGTCTGACTTTCATGTGTTTTCCAGCTTTTTAATAAAGTAGTCTGTTTTAGTAAATGTAGATGTGCATTAAGTTCATAGGAAAATGTAAAAAAAAAAGCAAATTTCTCAATTTGGAGACATTATCCTCCCTATTCGTGATGTTGAGGACAAAGGAACATTTGTACACCTAAGGGACAACATGCACTCATGAAGTGTAATTAAATCATCCTGTTGTACTTAGCTGGTCACAAAATAATTACCAATAGACTTACTGACAGGGCAATTGATTGTGGGAACATTTTCCAAACTAGTTCGATGGCAGAGCTGCTGTATGATTGTGTCCTATGCACTGTGAGAAAACCAGTACTGAACAGGTTGCATTGGTTTGCCAAACGGATGCAATGCAAGTTTTTGCATAGAGTCCAGAATGCTAATGTACATGTCTGTCTAAAAAGTAACCCACACACACTTTCCCATTCAGAGCCTCAGATATGCGGATAAGTAGTGGTCCGGGGTTCTCCAGCAAGTGCAAAATTATAAAAATACGAGCATGTGCAATGGGTAGCAAGACAGATTTTGAAAGAAATTCCAGATCTACTTTCTTTCTAAAAAGCTGCAAACACTTGGGCCCATATTTATACTTTTTGACGCAAACCAGCGCCAGCGCAGGTTTGCGTCAAAAAGTTTAAGGCCGGCTACCACCATTCCAACGCGCCAGCCGGGCGTCATATTTAAGGAATGACAGTAGACGGCGCTGCGGCCTGGTTAGCGTAAAAATAAATAACTCTAACCGGGCAGCGGAGGCATAGGGAAGACTGAGGGTTGTGCATCAAAGAATGGTGCAAGTCAGGTTAGAGTAAAAAAAATGACTCTAAACTGAGGAGTGCCATTTTTTGACGCACAACCCCCATGGAAATGATTCCTCTCATAGCAAAGAGAGGAGACATGCCCTCCTGCCCAAGGCATGGGCACAGTGGCATGTAGGGGGGACCAAGTTAGGCCCCCCTATGCCACGTAAAAAAAATATATAATAATACTTCCCTGCACTTACCTGAACTCACCATGGATGGGTCCCACATCCATGGGTGTCCTCCAGGGGTGGGCTAGGGTGGCAGGGGGTGTCCCTGGGTGCAGGGAAGGGCACCTGTGGACTGCTACTATGGTCTCCCACCATGGAAAAGAGCCCACAGATCCCTTAACGCCTGCCCTGACCCAAGTGTTAATTTTTGACACAAATCAGGATTTATGTAATTTTCCGGCTCCGCCTTCCAGCAGTGTGCCATTTTTGCCCGGTTGGATAAATATGGTGCACGTGTGTTTAAGTCATTTTTTGGACGGGAACGCCTACCTTGCATGTCATTAACGCAAGGCGGTTTCCCACATCCAGAAAATGACGCACACTGAGAAATGTTGGCATTCGCGGGGTCGGGCATCAAAGTATAAATATGGTGGTAGTTTTGCGCTAAATTTGCGGCAAAAAAAAAAATTACGCAAATTTTAATTTTTTAATTTTATTTATAAGAGTTTTCTATAGCGCTAGCAAGACCGAGAAGGTAACAGAGCGCTTTACAACAGAACAGGAAATAAACATAAGAAACACACGAGTCAAGAGTCACTTTGTACAATGAGGATACATATGGGTTCTCATGAATAGAAGGGTGGCAGTTCGAGGAAGGGGGGGTGGTGAGGGAGAGACCCTTATTAATGAGAGGGTTGGTTTAGGAGGAATTCTTTCAGTAGTTTCTTAAAGGTCATGTGGGAGGCGTTAGATCTGATGTGGATGGGTAAGGAGTTCCATATTCTCTGTGCAAATCCGGTGCAAGCAGAGTATAAATATGCCACTTGGTTTCAGAAGTGATTTATTCATTAATGCACTGTTCTCTGATTCCTGGGCCCCCAAAAAATCACCTTTGGAAAATGCATGACTTCATACTGAGGTTGACATTATCGACCTACAAAAATATTGCATCTACTATACTGCCTACAACTACATGGTCAGATAAGTAAATATATTTCCTGTCCATAACATTGCAACTTCTTACCTAGGCTTCCGTTATGATGTAGGGGATAGGCTGATTTTAGGGATCTATATAAGAAGAACCCTGCTGTTGGCTTTCATATTGGAGATATCTCCATTGACTCCGAGATGACACTGGCAAGTTCTGGTCCGCTTTCTTTGAGTGAAATTGAGACTTCAATCAAGACAATGAAGTCTTCAGGCAATGGGACTGGATGAAATCCTGATCTCGGTCATAAAAAGGGAAATAAAACTTTGGCCACTGATTCTCTTTCCAGTCTTTGATCACTGTTTCAGCAATTCATATGTGCCCTCTTCCTGGATCGGAAGTGTTATTGTCCACCTGTTTAAGAAAGGTGATCGCAAACTACTCATTAATTATCAACAATGTGCTCTCCTAGTTGCTGTGGGTAAAGTATTTGCCAGATGCATTTTGGAGCACCTAAACTCTTGGGTTGAGGATATCATGATTTTTCCACTAGAGCAATTTGGTAACATTGCACTCTCAGCAATATTGCAGCTTTGCGACTTATTACTGAAAAATACGCAGCTATTAGGAACTTCCATGTTTATACTGCTTTTATTGACTTTTCCACAGCTTTCGATAAAGTTGATCGGCCAACCCTGTGAAAAAAATTACAAATCTTGGCATGCCTAGCGTCCTATTAGGATTAATAATTGCCTCTCACTCTTCCACCTGTATATTGTTAAGTGGGGGATTATCTACAGCTATTCCTACAAAAAATGACTTCAACCATGGGTGTCTGTTAGTGGCACTACTCTTTTCCCTTTACATATCGGACCTACACAGTTCTCTACTTAAAAGTGTGGGTTTTCCTCCTAGTATTGGGGGACATTCAGGGACCTGCTTGTTATATGTGGATCACATTGTGATACTCGGTCTAATCGCCAAAGGTTTGGCTTGACTGCTAGGCACCGTCCAACAAGTATGCTGGTGCCCATGTTTTGAAAGTTAACTCCTCAAAAAGGAAGGTGTTATGTTTCCAGGTATAGGTGACGTAGTGGTTGTTTTTTGTTATATGATATATAGCATGTGATATGACATTAGTATACCATTTGGACATTCAAAATAAATCCAAAACTATCTACACCTCCCCAGCTGCCTTTAGTACACACCTGATTGCTTTTTTCCACATTGTTGTTGTTTCTGTTTGAGTCAGGAAAGTGGATATGGCAGCCTGTGTCCACCATGACTCGCTTAATGTTATTTCCGCCTTTTCCGATGACGTGTGAATGTTCCGTATGTGGTACATCCATTTTGAGTGTAACTTTGTTAACCTGAAAGAAAACATTCAGGTAAAAATACTTCTTTTTGGCACAATTGAGATTTTACTGCTTCACTCTTGCTGGAATTTTCAAAGTAACTGGGCAACAGGACTGGAGTATTTATGGTGCAAAACAAAAAGAAAATATCCATGAACACAAGCATCTTTCCACCACTTGCAATTATTTTGTAAACAATATATTCAGTAGTATAACATATCCAGGTTAGTTGGGAAAACATTAAACTAAAATAATGCTTTAAAAAATCTTTACTGAACCATGTATCTTTTTGTGCTTTGGAAATTGCCCCCGTTTGGAGCCAACAGAGTCTAAAATAGGTAAGAAATAATCCCAAGACTCTTTATAAGATATGTCCTTCCATATTTAGTTGCTGTTCTTCTTGAGCACGTATAGTGGCAGAATAGTTCATTAAACAACAGTAAGAAAGGATCATGTTACTTACCCTGTAAGCATCTGTTAATGGCATGTTGTGCTGTAGATTCATATGCTCTGCATACTTTTGTCATCTAGTAGTGGGTCTGGATGTGTAAAAGTTGTTTTTCTTCGAAGAAGTCGTCAGAGTCATGAAGTAAAGTGACCCCTACTTTCGGTAATACTGTGCATGGGCATTTACTCCATTGTTAGTTTTCCCATAGTCGTTGTGAACAGATCTATGTGTGGAAATCCCTACTGATAGAAGTATTTTTTCAGGACTCGAGGATGGAGTTCCCATTCGTGGACTTGTTGCCGTGTCTTGCTGAGTAGGTCGGCAAGATTGTTGTCCGTCCCTGGGAGGTTTGCTGCTAACAGTTGAATGTGGTGTTGAATTTCCCAATGCTATATTGTCTGAGCTAGTCGAGACAACTGTAGAGAGTGTGTCTCCCCCCTGTTTTTGTAAATAAAACATGGCTGTTGTAGTGTCCATCCAGACTAGAACAGTCTTGCCTTGGAGGTGAACTAGAAATGCTTTGATTGCTAGGTAAATTGCATGAAGCTCCAAATAATTTATGTGTAGAGCTTGATGTTTGGTATCCCTTATACCCTCTATTGAAAGATTGAGTATATGAGCACCCCAACCTGTAAGTGAGGCATCTGCTGTGAGAGAGAGCTGGGGAACAGGGTCTAGAAACAGCGCCCCTTTTGTCAGATTTTTTGTGTTCTACCCTGGCAGAGAAGAGTGGGTACGGCTGTCTACCAACACTAGATCATGTATCTGACCTTGTGCTTGTGAGCATTGATTCGCCAGACACTCCTGCAGTGGATGCATGTGTAGTCTTGCATATGCGATTATTGCAATACCAGATTCCATCATTCCCTAGAATGTTTTGGATTGTTCATACTGGAACATGTCAATAGGGAAATAATTGATGCAAAAGAGTTGTCATATTTTGAATTCTGATTTGATTGGGTTTGGCTAGTCTTAAATGCCTGTTGAGAACAGCTCCTACGTAGGGCTGTATCTGAGACGGTTGTAGGTGTGATTTATGTACTTTGATGGTAAACCCTAACTGGTGAAAGAGATTAATGATTGTCTGTGTGTGCTGCAGACATTGCTGAAGGGAACTGGATTTGGTAAGCCAATCGTCCAGATATGGGAAGACATGAATGCTTTGTCTGCGTAAATGCGCTGCGACCACTCCGAGACATTTTTTTGGGGAATACACGAGGTGCAGTTGTTACTCTGAATGGGAGAACTTTGAACTGATAATGTCTGCCTTGTATAACAAATCTGAGAAATTTTCTGTGTGGGTGATATATTGGGAAGTGGAAATAAGCATCCTTTAAATCTATGGCAGACTTGAAGTCTCTTTGTTGTAATAGTGGTATTACATCCTGTAGAGTGAGCATTTGACAATGCTCCAATAGGATGTATTGATTCAGTGGTCTAAGATCTAGAATTGGGCTACGGGACCCATCTTTTTTGGGAATAAGAAAATACAGAGAATAAACTCTTTTTCCCTTCTGATGATTGGGAACTAACTCTATTGCTACATTGTGAAGGAGAGCCTGTACCTCTTGATTTAACAATTGGAGAGTTTGTGTTTTTTCAGCTGTATATTTGGAGGTGTGGTCATAAGCCCCAGGTAATAACCATATTGGATAATGTCCAACACCCTCTGGTCTGTTGTTATAGTTTGCCAGCTGGGAAAAATTGTTGTAGACGTCTCCCGACAGATGTTGTGTGATCGGGGTAATGAGGAGAGAGTCACTGTTTTGAGGTGGAAGAAGTGATGCTGCTCCACCCTCACTGCCACATCAGTTCATAGCCTGCCATGCCTATAATGATGCAGTGATAGGCGTGGCGGTGTATGGAGACGCGGCGAAGCCGGTGGAGCAGCATCTAAGGAACCCGTTCCCTCCCGGAGCAGCGCCACGGAACAGCTTGTCAACATCAGGACAGTGCGCGCTCTACAGGCGACGTAAATGCAAAAACCCAGTCCTTATGCAAGGGCATATTTCATGCATTGTGTTTCTATGCAGTATGCTAACCTTTTGCATTGCAGATCTTTTACCTTGAAAAGTCATTAATGCTGTTTGTAATACATTGTTCATTTGCAAGGCTTATTTGCAGGATTACAGGGTGTGGTCCTTATTCTAAGACATTCTAGAAGTCTTTCCTGCAGCATGGTTGGGTGTGGCTCCTGGGCGGGGCTTGGCTCTATAGAAGGGAGCCAGCCCAGCTCCACGTGCTTACTATTCAGAGGTACCGGTGTAGAGCAGCAGCATTTTCCTGAGCTCCTGATCAGGAGGCCTATCAAGTCATTTCCAGGCCTGCCCTCATTCATTTGGTGATCTTCAAGCAGGGCGGTAAGGTGGAGGTCAGGTTAGGCCGCCGACTCCGTTTCCAGTGACATTCAAGTTTTGGCCCTAAACATAAAATCTCGTGTGCAATTGTTTTCCTGGTATTTGTCTCTTGACATTCAGGTCGGCAGTGTGCGCGATCATTTCATGGCAATTGCATTGTGATGTTCGAATCGGCAACAGTGTGCACGATTCATTCCTTGCAGTTAATTCTTGGCATTCAGATCGGCAGTGTGCGCGATCATTTCATGGCATTTGCATTGTGAAGTTCGAATCGGCAACAGTGTGCGCGATTCATTCCTTGCATTTAACTCTTGGCATTCAGATCAGCAGCATGCGCGATCATTTCATGGCCTTTGATTCTTGATGTTCGAATCGGCAACAGTGTGCGCGATTCATTTCTGGCATTTAACTCTTGAAGTATAGATCGGCAGTGTGCGCAATCATTTCATGGCATTTGGTTCTTGATGTTCGAATCGGCAACAGTGTGCGCGATTCATTCCAGGCATTTAACTCTTGAATTACAGATCGGCAGTGCACGCAAACATTTCATTGTATTTGAGTCTAGATGTTCGAATAGGCAACAGTGTGCGCGATTCATTCCTGGCATTGTAACTTTTGAAATACAGATCAGCAGAGTGCGCAATCATTTCTAGACATTGAAATCTTGATGTGCAGTTTGATTAAGGTGAATAATAATTCCTGAACATTTGAGTCTTGGAACTCTTAATCAGAGTGTGACGTAGCAGTGTTATTCATGATTCTGTTACAGTTCATTCATGCAAGAGAAAACCAGGTGTTCTTTGATTTTTGTTGTAATGCAGTGATTATTCTAAGAACTATTTGGAGAGAGCGTTCATTGTTCAAAATATGATATGTTAATTCTGGAATGTTCATATGAAACTTTGCATAACCTTTCTTGATTTCCAGGTACCTAGATTCCTGAGGCCTAGCTATAGTGAAGCTTTAGGCCATTCATGTTTTCAATATAAGTGTTATTTGAAACAAAGCTTATTGAAAGTCATTGTGGTTAATCTTGCAATTGTGTTGTTTAACTCTTGCTTCCACAGGTCTCCTTCCCCGCTGTTCCCAACCCAAAACCCATTCCCACACTTGGCCGTTCTTTAAATCTGTGTTATTATAACTAGTGGAGTTTGGAGCTGCCAAGAGGTGAACATGTTGGGAACATGCGCAAGCCGCGTGGATCTGGTCTTCTTGACAGTACTGTCCGAGAGGGAAGGGGGTGAAGAGGGTGTGTGTGTGAGTGTGTGAGTGCATGGGGATGTGCTTGAGTGTTTGTGAAGGGGTGGATGTGTGTTTGAGTGTATGAATGCATGTGTGAATGTAGGTGTATGGGTGCATGAGTATGTGGGGGTTGGGGTTTGAGGGGGACCTGTATGGAGGGGGGGTGGGATGGTGAGGGGGAGCTGGGCGACCTACAGGAAGATTTTGGGGGAGGAAGGATAGGGGGGGTTGGTTTTTAGGGTTTGGGGGTGGGGCGGTTCTAAGGGCTTGAGGGGTGGGTGGGAGTAGTGGCAAGGGGGGACCTGGCGTGTCACATACAAGTGAAAGGAATGAGAATTCCTGTCACCTGTATGCTTTCCGCCAGGGATTACTTGGCGGGGTATCCTGCCAGGAATTCCCTGGTGGAAATGGTATCATAATCTCATCGCCGGTTCGGCCTCTACCGCCGGGTCGAAAGTGCCTACCGTCGGCCCGGCAGTCCATTCTGGTCTGGCGGTGGCTAGTAGTGAACTGGCTGCAGAGCAGCCAGTTCACCGCTTCGTTCAGAATATGGAGGTCTGGACCGCCATGCCGTTGGCAGTAATAACCGCCACCACCGGACTGGCGGTCATTACGGCGATGTTCAGAATGTGGGCCATAGTCTGTAAAATAGGCTCTGGTGCCGAAACTGATGATTTCGATCCGAATCTTGAAGCTTTCGGTGGTGAAGAATGTTTTGATTTTGGTGCCGAAAAGCTTGAAGCCGAAGTTGTTGGGACTGAAGCCAGCCCAGGTTGGGTTGGTGCCGAAACCTTCAAGGCCATTTTATGGGAGGAGTCTTTGGTCTTGGCCTTCGGTGCCGAGCCAGATGGTGCGACATCCTTGGCAATCAT
The DNA here is from genome assembly GCF_031143425.1 of Pleurodeles waltl. Lineage (NCBI taxonomy): Eukaryota > Metazoa > Chordata > Amphibia > Caudata > Salamandridae > Pleurodeles > Pleurodeles waltl. The sequence continues at coordinate 733,976,416 of NC_090446.1, forward strand.
TCGGTGCCGACCATTGCCTGTTGGCAGTGGTGGCCCGATAGCCTTAGTGTATGTTAAAGTGAAATGCGTTCTTGGTACATGGGCCTTTGTACTCACTGCGTGCTGTATGTGTTGTGTCTGCACGCCCTCTTCAGCCTCCGACTTGGATCCAGATTCCAAAATGGATAAGGCTTCCTCTTTCGCTGCAATAGACTCGTGGAACTCTTGATGTCCTTGAGACTCAAGATATCTGATGCCTCCTCAAAGTCTTTTTTTATCTTTCCATCATGCCAGACAATCTCGTAGCATTTTCTTCAACCGAAATGATCGACAGGTGTCCGGTGAAAAAGAAAGGTTACACACTGAGTGGAGGTCTGCGTGGGATTATTTGGTGTTACATCTAGGGCAAAAATGAAAAGGTGTTCGTTCCATCAGCAGCACATTTCAGTTAGATACCGAAGTTTGGAAAAAAGAGAGGCCCGATCGGGCAAGGCCCGAAGGCCGAGGGCGAAGTATGTCAACCCGACAAAGTGTGTTTTGTGTCCCGAGTTCGCAGTATGTGAATGTAGTACGATCAAAAACAATATCTACTAGTATAGAAAGTAAAAGTTATCCCGAAGGGGCTCCAAGCTGTCTCGAACTGGAACACCAAAGAACACGTCCGAACCCGATGGTGAAAAGAAAACAATCTAACAATTAAGTTGATGCCCATGTGCAGTACCACCGAAAGGAGGGGTCAATTTTCCTTGTGACTCTGATGATTTCTTCGAAGAAAAACAACTTGTACACATCCGGACCGTATGCAGAACATGTGTATCTAAAGCTACACATGTCATTGAACATATATATTTTTTAAATGTATAGTTTTAGTTGCTGCACGTTACCTCAACTATGCAAGTATTCAAGATTTATGTAAGTATTTGTTATCCACATAGGCAACAAGAAGTCTAAACCAAGCACAGCCACGTAATCATGAACTATTCCATGCAGGCTCATAAAGTACATTAGTGCTTTACAAACTAGAATTAAAGCAGAAGGTAATATACAGCATTGTCTACGGGAATATCTGAGCAAACACGCTCCTCAACAAGTTTGCTTTGAATAGTACTTCATTTAAATTAATTACATGTCAAACCACAAGTTACGTTGCTCCAGCACATAAGGTCACACAGCCGCTGTGCAGGAGGAAAAGTTAACAACAGCTGTCTGCTTCGCCTGGGAAGAGTCCTCACCTACATAGAGATTTGGTGAAACTACTTTTCCCCTCGCTATACCCATTCTGCAGGAAAACCTGTGCGAACCCCCTAGCTGAATCCAGGAAACTCAAGGGCCTCCGTGCCATTCTCTGAACTGTAGAACTCAGGGAGGTAATTGGTTCTCATGATGCCGACACTTCAAACCCAACTATCATGTCTTGCTCTGTCTTGACTATCTGAATCCATGCCCCTGGATCAATTGTCGACCCTGGTGCTAGAAATATCCAACAATAGTCGGTACTTCAAGAGTCACAAGGCTTGCTCCCTGCTAGCCTCCTGGAGCACCGTGAAGAGCTATAGTAGCACAAATCTGAAATTACATAGAGACTGTAGGCTGCAATGGCTCGAAAAAAATGGTGATCCCTAGGTTTGAGGGTCAAACCACTAGACGTTTCCTGGATTATATAAGAAAAGCCCAGAGAAAATCTTTCATAGCTATGATACAAAAGTTGTGAACATTGAATATTAGGTACATGTTACTCTTTCCGGAAAAGCACAATTTGGTAAAAGGAAGGCGGAGGCATGTTTTCACCAGATGATGTTTGGGTCTGGTTAGTGATCGTACATAGAGTGGACACATCACAGGAATCCAGCGATAAAAGCCAGAAGAGTAAGGATCGAACCAGACTAAGCGCCTCAACAGAGAGATGGAGGGTCAAACATCCTGCACAGTCCCCACAGTGCTGTTCAGCAGGATGGCACTCCAGACATTGTGGAATGCTATAGGTCGACGCCCCTAGGGACGGCCCATAGGTTCACCCCTGATGAGACACTGAATGACACCTGCAAAAGAACAAGTCTTGGACGCAGCAGGAAAAACACCTCAGCAGCAATGGAGAGCTGTTTCTTTTGCATATGTTGTATTAATTGTACATACAGGTCTCAGGCCCACAGATTTTGTAGTAATTTCTGTAAGTGGCATTATTTCTGGGATGCTGTTGGATACACCCAGAGGTATGTAGTGACTTGAGGAAAGGTAGTCAAAGCCAGGAGGGGGGTGTACTGTATTTTTACGACATGCGATGCAGGGGAGATTATGCAGACTCACAAATACAGTTATCCAACTAGGTGTAAGATCTGGTAGGTATTGGGACTGTAACCCAGAATTTTGGTTACACTAGACTGTATTTTTTATTTAGGAAGGCTGGGGAAGATTAGCGCTTCACAACCAGACTAGAGCTCAGTTGGGCTCATGGGGCTCCCTTCTGTAATTGTAGGTCTAAATATTTAGGTTCACTCTGTTCTGTAAAATCAGAGTTTGTGTTATGGCACGCTGAGACAGTGGGCGATAGATATGTCACCTGTAGTTCATATGGTGAAATTTCAAGGTCACAAGGTTCAGGGTGTTTACTGAGGGTGAGGAGGGGAGTTAGATGTTTTTGGATTTTGCAGTTAACTTTGATGTTTTTCTAGCTTTAGTATCAAAATGTCAGCCCGTGGGTAACTCATATCACCACAATTTCAATTGCTGGGCAATGTAGATGTAAGAGGGAGTCTACAGGGAATCTCTCCAAGATGCAGTGGAAAATGAACTCGATGGACGGACAAATATAGTGGGAAATGTGAAGGCGATATCTTGAAATGTTAGGTGCCTGCAAGATTATTCCAAGCGATAGAGAGTACACACCTACCGTAGGCACCATAAGGTAGGACTGGCACTCCCACAGGAAACCAACCTGGTAGATATAGAAGCAGATCAAATACAAAACAAATGTAGAGGGGAGTTGTACTCCTCCACATGTTCAACACACACACATGACTTTCCATTTGGATAGCTCCTGTGGTACCATTTCAATACTGAGAGGCAATCCTGATGTTGGGGGTAGATATATATTGGTGCCCGGGCTGCTACATGGGGTGGAAATATGACTGGTAAATTCTATGTTCACCCAAAAATTATGATAAAGCTTTCTTTTAGATAGTAGTCAATATGTTAGCACCATTTGTGCGGATCCCCTTTCTCTGGGTGGGAGATTATAACTATATAGCAGGCAAAAATGTAGACAGGTCACTTCGGAGGCATCATACTAAGTCAGGCATGATGGGGCACTGAAAATTTAATGAGCAGGGTGTACTGCATAGGCACCTGGAGACCATTAGAACACAATACAAAAATAATTCACATTCTATTCACTCATCCACAATATGTACAGGAGATTGAAAAAGATATGAATATCATGTTCACTGGGAAAGAATATACAGTCAGCCGAGCACCTGAGCAAAGTTTCTTTCAGATCAAGCTCCTCTGTTCTCACCTTTACTTGGGCCCAATGTAATCCAGCTGTTTCCATTTGGCACCTTAGCCCATAAGTCCTCAAGGACGCAGCCTTACATGCATATATTTAACTATAATCAAAGGATACTTTGAGGAGAATTGGGGGACCTCCTCTACGTGGAAAAATTAATGGGATGCACTTAATGTTGTCCTGGGAGAGGAGTTCCTTAGTAAAATATGCGATATAATAGCCAATTGCAAAGGGATATAAACTATCAGGAGGAATGGTAGGCTCACTTGCAGGGTACAAATCATGGAGACCCGCACACCAGCAGGGACTTGCTTTAGGTAAAATGGAAACTCATTAGCACATTAGGTAGGCTTACTCCTATGGAATGTAGGCAGAAATTGTTCAAGGACAAATCACATCGACTCACTGCCTGGATTTTAAAATGGGAAACACTAACAACCATGATTATGGCATTAAAAGGAAGAGATGGTCTAATGGCTATGGTGCAGGCAGGAATTGATAGAACTTCACGCTAATAATTAGCAGAGGTATATGAGCATTCAATACAAAATTGAGATACGAGAATTGTAGACTTCTTGAATAAAATTGAACCCTCAAGTTCAGCAAGGGGATAAGACTGCAGGATTGGAGGGTTACAGGTGCTTAGTTTATAAAAGAAAGAGTGCTAGTGCCCAAAGCTCTGCTCAGAAGCCAGTGGATGGTACACTTTAAATGTCTGCCCTATGAATACCAAAGCTGTTAGTATTAAATCCACCACTACCACTCCCCACTCCTTTATCTCACACTTGGTGGTTCTTGCTTTCTCACTCTAGGATGTTTTTTCCGTCCTTCGCTTAATCCATCTTTACGATTTGTGTGTTTTCTCTCTCTTGCCCTTGGTAATAATCTGATGCAGAAAAACAAGTGCCATCCCTAAAAATAAGTGCAGGTGGCCCCCACCGGCAACCATGGCTCAAGTTAAGCACCGAGGATAACATTGCAAAACAAGGCACTTATTGGCTATTCGTGGGATGCCCGAAAAAAGGGATAGGTTCTTTCTGGAATTCTTTCAAGTACATACTTATTGGTCTCGGACCACCTGCTGGGAAACTTTTAGGGAGCAAAAAGCCCAGGGAGACTCGTCCAGACAAAGCAAGAGGCAACCATGGGAACTTTACAGATTGGTATCAGACACAACCCTGTTCCTACAGACAATTGTCTATGACTAATGTGGATGTCACTGTGTGGTTAAAAACGATGGTCAGTACATTAAGTAAGGTAATTGGCTCCTTAGGTCATGAGGACCAATGTGGGTTTATTCCACTGAGGAGTACTTTCATGAACATTCAAGGCTTAGCCATATTTTATGCATGGTCCAGGGCTCGGATATGGAAGGAGACTAGTCACCTTAGATATCAAAAAGGCCTTTAATGACCTAGATTCGGACTACACGTGAGCAGCACTTAAAAAGATGAGGCTTGGTCCCAATTTTCCGAGTTGGGTCTCCGTAGGATCCCCAGCTGGCGTGATATCTGGAGGATACATTTTAGACAGATGGGATAATAAAAGGGGAACCAGCCAGAGGTGTCCACTTTCTCCCGTCCTTTTTGTCCTAGCAATGGAGCTATTGGTGTCTCATTTGCAAGCCATAATGTGAGAATGGTGTATATGGGTGGGAGATGTAAAACATGTCTCATTTGCAGCTGATTCACACATTTGGCTGTAGCAGCTGTTGATATCTGTACCTCAGTTGTTAGTTGAGTTGCAGGTGTTTGATAAAACCACAAGCCTGCATATTAATAGGGAAATGTTGATGTTTTTCCCTGGGGTGGGGTACGGGAAGGGCACGCTCTAGAGGCACTTCCTGATGTTTGGGTTGAGGTGGGAGCATGAGCAGGTTTGTTACTTGGGGGACAGAGTTGGCGCACAAGACTGACTAACAATATGCTTATGACACGTGTAGAGTGCTGGAAAGCCTTAAGGCTTCTGTTGGATTCTAGAACAAACTCCCATTGTCGGTTACGAGCAGGATTGCTAAAGCAAAAAGTATTTTATTGTCCCAATGCTTATATGTTTTGTAGATCTTACAATGCCTAATACGTAGACCTACTATCAGAGAAATAGCGAGCCTGCTGATTTCTCTGATATGGGCAGGCAAAAGGAGCAGAGTGGGGTTAGGAGTCTTGAAGGTGGGCACCAGAGAGCGAGGTCGTGGACTTCTGACTTAGAGTTGTACTTTCTGGCGGCACCGGTGCAACATGCCACTCCTTAGTGTGCTGAAGGGGATAAATGGGAAAAGAGGTTACTGGCAGGAGTCATGGGGGCAACAAATGTTCCAGGCACCTAATAGCAGGTGCCCGTCAAGGGAAGCTTTGTCCTTACACAGTGCAGCAGGTGGTCCAGGCTCGGGAAACAACAGTTAAAATAGTAATGCACAGAGCATTATTTTCTAAAAAAAAATACCAAATTGGTGGCTACCACGGTTCTTAAATATTAGCAATTATATGCCCATAGCACAATGGAGGGAACGCGGTTGTGAGTCTCTGAGCTATTTATACCAGGGAAATAGTTGCGTTACATTTCCAGAAGCCCAAGATATGTCCATATTAGGTCCAGGGTATTTTTTGCAGTTTGCTAAATTGATCAAAACAAGCTAAGGACATATATATAAGTGTTACACAAATATGGCATAGGACACACCCATGCCCACTAAACGTTTTAGTAGAAATGGAATCCCTAAGGAGGTTGGTATCTCGTTTATACGAGCCACTGAAGACGGACAGGTTTCAAATAACATTGTCAGCAAAACATAAATAAGAAGAGGACCTACAAGAACCATTGACGGTAGGGGATTTGAAAAAAAACATGTGCACAAGTACAGAAAATACCGGGTAGTTCCAGGTTCAAACCTGCTCATTTTTATGCATCTCATCGTACCTAACTGTCACTTACTAGGTTGCATTGGATTTATCTGACGAGGTCACCTGAGTGCTAAGAGGTCTAGTTTTGTGCACGGTTTGGAGCTGCAGCATGGTGGTGCAATACTGGGGAGTATTAGTTCAATGCCTGAGGGTGGTGTCAGTTATTAGAATATAGGCATCAATATAACTTTGTCTTTTGAGCAATATTCTCCGTCACTAGGTCAAGAAAGGTAATTATAGGCTTGCTTTACTGGGATTATTGTTGGCAAATCGATGAAGTGCTAACAGATGGCTTTCCTGGAATGGCCCCCCCTTTCAAGCAAGCACAAGAGATGTCCGAGTGGGCACTTGCTGAGGTGAGTCGCATAAGGGAGGTTAGCTGTGATGATGGGGTCGATAAATATTGTATCATGTGGGCCAAGATGCTAGAATATTGAAAAAATATATTGACAGGTAAATCTTGATTTTCTATACCTAACTCCACAAATCTGTACCTATGCGGCACATATATCTATATGGTTGATGTGGAGTTAGGAATAGTACATCTATACTTTCTTCTACCCACATGCTTTATGATATTTTGTCCTTCAATATTCTGTCCTCGTTCTTCTTCTTCTATCTCGATATTGTCAGTGTCAATTATCAGTAGTGAAACTTGTATAGTACACCTATCCATAAACTGAACGACTTTGTGAGTGGTCGGAGTGGAGGATTACGATCAGTGTTCCAGAGATGGGCAATGTTAATGGTGAATGACCTGTGTTAGGAGGTAATCTACTGTGGATCATTAATAAAGGCAGCTATGGAGAACCCTATATCCAACATCCATACAAAACTGGATATGGTGATCAACAGTATTGTTGTTCTTTAAGCTTCTCTGCCCGCACCAGTTGACTCCTGCACAAGCTGAGGTGGAGCTTCATCCCCCAGTGTGCTTTGTGACTGGGAGGGACCTCTGAACACTATAACTTGGCCTCCAGCATCTATCAGTTTTGGAGCTCTTCTCAGCAATTTCTTTCCACACCTGCCCGCTGACTCCTGCACACGCCAGGATGGGACTTCATCCTCAAGCGTGCTTTGTGACTAGGAGGGGCCTCTGGATACTATGACTTGGCCTCCAGCATACCGCAGCGTGGGACGTGCCCGGGCAAAGACCAGGCACAGACAGGCCCATCTTAGACTGTCATAGCCTGATTGAGCTAAGCTGGGCCCATCTTCTTGGTTCCCTACCTTCAGTCCTGTGAATGCTGATCTGCCTGACCCTCTTCTTTCAAGGTACTGTGAGCAAAAAAATTACTTTTGTCTTTGTTTTTTGGATTAATGTGGGCAAAAGGAAGGCTACTATCGGTGCCACCGTGGGCCTACAAACGCACCCATGTACATCAATTGATAGTTTCCTTGTACGGACAGTGGACACTTGTATCAAACAAAATTAATTTGGCAGAGCACTGGCTTTCACTAGTGCCTGAGGACCTTGATACCCTGTCCTTGCCTAAGGCAGTAAGGACCCCTACTATAAGATCTGATGATCCCACTGGTGGTATGTCCTAATCCTTAAGTACGCACTGTTTGTCCACAAGGGATTCTGCAGGCAATAGTGGGCATCGGCCCAGAGGAGGGGGTTGATCCCTTTAATGGCACGGCAACTAATGTTTGTTCACCTGATGTTGGGCTGAAGGCAATAAGAAGGAAAAAAACACAGAAAATAAAACCACCCAAACTTAAACAAACATCTGGGACACATTTGGCTTTTGACTCTATAACCATGCCTTCCACGAGCACAGACCTTTGAGATTCCTTAAGCATGCACCTCAGTGAACTTTTGGATATTAAGCTATGTCCAGTCTACAACCGGCTTACTGCTACTGAGGCCAATCTAAGTAAATTATCTAATTCGGAAGAAAGTCTGCCCACAGGATCCATGGCATCATGGTGCTGATGATTTTGTTCCACCAGTATCTCGCCCAGCCTTGGATATACAACTATCAACTGACACCAGGGAAGTCATCAGCAGTGGTGGTGCTAACACCTTAATCCATGCCATAGCTTCGGCAGCACCTTTAAATACGTCACCACAAAAGGGTAGGTACCGGACTTTTAACAGATCCTTCAGTCAGCCAATACCCAGCCCATCCCCCCATGATTGATTTGCCACCTGTCTCTTGCCCTTATATAGTCATCGTAGCTAATGTACCTAGCCTTCTGGGGGATTCAGCAGAAACAACATCAGCCCTCAAAAATGAAGTAATGTACTGGCTGAATAACAATGTGAGCTGCCAATCGGACTTCTTAAATGCGATTCTGTTTGTATGGCGGGTGGAGGGGTATAGGCCCTATGAAGAGGCAATTCTCTGGTGACTTTATAATTATCAATGTACGTAATCCCATTGTTGCATGTGAAGTCTTGGTTTTAGCCAGAGCCAGCATGGTGAAATCTAATCCGATTAGGATTTTGCCTCTTGTTTTTTTTTTATAAACACTTAGCCGCCACCCGTTCAAGTAGTAATGCGGTTCAAGTCCCTAAACAACTTTCCACTAGGCCGCTACTGAATCACTACACCCCTCCTCCAAAATAGATTTTCAACCCTTATGGGCTGGGAATATAATGATTGACAATCCAGAATGGAGTGTGATTCCAGTGGCAGTATCATTGCTATAGTTAGAGTGACTGCACCCTGGGTTGCACTACCATTTTTCCCCTGTCAACAACTCATGGCTACTCGCCCCAGGGATTCTGATCCTAATACTCCTACGTTGAACTATGAAGGAATAAAAGTAGGTGTGACTAGGGCTCCCATGGGCAGGGATGCTACAAGTTTAAGGTTCCTTAGCTGGAATGTTGCCGGGTTGGCTTCAACACTACAAACTGAGGGATGGTAGATGCTTATAAATAATTATGATGTTGTGTTTATGCAAGAAACATGGGCAGTGTCTGAAATTGTTTTTGATGGGTTTACATGTTTTAATCTTCCCAACACTCTCCCCCCTGTGGGTCATGCTAAAGGGGGTTTGCCGGCCTGGTTTAAGATAAATATTGGATGTTAAATTCTTCACGTTGTGGCAAAATGGATGGGATTCAGGCCTTTGATCTACACTGGGGAGCCATATTCAGGGTTTTAACGATGAATTTTTATAACAACGATTTTCCAACTAGGGGCAGTTCGAACTTCTCAGGATTATTCTCTTTGATTGGCTCTCTAGTTGAGAAGGAGATACATGCAGGGAAACCACTTAATCTCCTTCTGGCAGGAGATTTTAAAGCAAAGTTGGGCATTATACCACCCCTAATGGCATTTCTTTCTGATCACGTTAATGAGAAAGTAGATCTTGCAGCTATGGATGCTAGGGGTAGCCATTCATATTTTCTTCTGGCGTCCCATGACCTAGAAAGTATGACTCCCAACTCCTATACATCAGTATTCCCTACATTCATTAGGAGGGGTAATGAGTCTACAATTAACTACAGTTTTGCCTCTCGGAACCTGCAACATCTGATCAAAGGAGAAGAGGTCTTCCCTTCAATCTACAGTGATCCCCCTAGCTTTCCAAGTTATAATCCCTTTGAAGCATCAGCAAAGTAGTGTTGGGCTATGCCAGGGGTTATCTACCAAGGATAATAGGCAGAGGCTAGATTGGCGCTCTGTTGATATGAATTTAATTATGAACCAGGTCGTAATTGTATTGATCTAGTAATACCATGTCTCTTGTTGGAGTCAGGTGATCTTAATATTCCCCTAACAGCTTTGTTGAACTCATGACTCTAATAAACGTTACCAGACCCGGTAGAAGATTCCCCCCCCCCTTGGAAAATCCTTGTTCGAAAAAGACTGTAGAGAGGTGAATAATACCCTACGACAAGCCTCAAAGCAAACTCCTAGGGATCCGGGGGTAATTTCGGTATATAGGTTGTCATACGCCCTAGCCTTGAAAAAAAAAGTTAGATCTAAAGGACGATGGGAGGCCATTGTAGGTGCTTGTCAAAATAAAGATTTCCAGGCCTTCTGGAAGGCAGTCCGGGCTGGTCTACCCATAGGCACCCCCAGAGAAAGTCAATGTTCATCAACCCTGATGATTGGATTGAGCATTTTTCTGGCAGCTACATAGCTACATCTCCAATACTGTGATCCAAGAAGAGGAACAGGCTGATTTACCATTAAATGAGAGCTTTTCCTTTTCTGAGGAAGAATGGACTTAAAGCCATTTATAACAGCCCTGCTAAAAAGGTCCCAGGCCTGAATGGTATTCCCCTAAATTTATTTTAAGAAGACCCCGGGATCTGGTCCCCATTTCTTACCAGTGTTTTTAACCTCGTCTGCCAGGTGGAGCCACGGCCCTCTTGGCAATATGCCTGTAGTTGTACCAGTCTTTAAAAAGGAAAATTTCCACAAACCAAGGTGTTAACGCCCAATATCCTTACTCGACTCCACAACTAAAATAATTGGTAGAGTCAATGTGAAGCATTTGATTTCTTGAGGGCATGTAAATAACATTCTTTCTCAGGAGCAATACGGTTTCAGGAAGGACCTAGGAACAATCGAACAGTCCCTTAATTTATATCTGCTTGTAGCTAAATACAAATATGCGAAAGGCACCTCTATCGATCTTGTATTTATGCATTTATCAAGTGTGTTTGATTGTGTCACTAGATCAAAGCTCTGGGATATCCGTCTGTCTATGGGCCTTGTGGCAGGCTTGGTTTCCTTTTTAAGATCTTACAGCCACATTCAGATACAGGACTAAGGGTGAATGCCTTTCTACCTTTAAAGATAACTGCTGAGTGCGCCAATGGTGTGCACGTGCACCCATTTTATTCTTACTCTATATTAATGACTCGGAAAGAACAGAGCAGATGTACTTTGTATCTATAAAAAGCCATCCCGCTTGACTTTCTGTGGACAACACTGTACATCTGGCTAGAACAGCAAATTGACTAAAGAAGTTAGTTTCCTGTTCTGTAGAACTTAGGGGCTTGAGCTGGAGACCAAGTTCTCTAAGACATTTATAATGGTGTGTCGCCCTAGAAACACCGAAACTCGCACATTTTGTATAGGAGGGGGACAATTGGACAAGTTGAGGTATTTTCCATACCTTGGCCTGGATTTTGACCAGGGTTGCTCCTGGTCTCCCTGTCTCAAAGGAAGGTTGTCCCGCTTCTCATGTGCAGTGGGAACTACTTTCTCTCTTGCCGCCTGCATTGGGAAAAAACTTCAAATATACAAAAGGAAATGCTTACCAATTGTTACCTATGGTATTGGGGTGTGAGGCTGGAGAGGTGTTGGGTCCATCCAGGTGGAAGAAAATAGATTCTGCCTTCGACACCCCATTTTTCCTCACACCTAAAACTACGTTTAGCTTATGTCCAAGATCATATAAATGCAGCCCCATTGGTACTTTGGTGCTCAATCTAGGTAAATTAAGAAGCAGAACTTAACCAGGCAATCATCAGGGATTGCCTTTCTTGTGAATTCCAGCTAAACATCCCAAGGTTAAAATATATTACGGATACAACTTCAGCCCTGGGTTGTGCTTATTTGTTTGTCAAACCAGAATCTACTACAAAAAAGGACAAAGTTTTTGATTTAGGACTGTTTTATCAAACACAGGCAGGCTGCTAGGGAGGCTGCAGAGGTAATGAATCCTACTGTAAGAGAGTATTGTTTGATACAGATGACCATTCAATCAATCAGTCAATCAAGGAATTTGTAAAGCGCACTACTCACCCGTGAGGTGGGGGAGGTGCTGCTACTGCTCGAACAGCCAGGTCTTGAGAAGTCTCCTGAAGGTAAGAAGGTCTTTGGTCTGATGCAGGTGGGTGGGAAGAGTGTTCCACGTCTTGGCATCGAGGTGCGAGAATGGCCTGCCACCGGTTGTAGTTCTGCAGATACGTGGAACGGTTGCAAGGGCGAGGTCGGCGGAGCAGAGTTGCCGGGTCGGGTGTAGAAGGAGAGCCATCTGTTGAGGTATTCTGGTCCGGTGTTGTGCAGTGCTCTCTGAGCATGGGTGAGGAGTTTGAAGGTGCTTCTCTTGTTGATGGAGAGCCAGTGCAGGTCTCTCAGATGGCCTGTGATGTGGCAGTGGCGGGGATATCCAGGAAGAGGCATGCGGAGGCGTCTGGATGCGTTGCAGCCTCTTCTGGAGTTTGGCCCTGGTTCCTGTGTAGAGAGCATTGCTGTAGTCCAGTTTGATGTTTACGAGGACTTGGGTGACTGTTCTTCTGGTTTCGGTGGGGATCCATTTGTAGATCTTTCAGAGCATGCAGAGGGTGTTGAAGCAGGAGGAGAAGATTGGGTTGACTTGCTGGGTTATGGATAATGAGGAGTCCGAGATGAATCTTAGGTTGCGTGCATGGTCAGTGGGAGTCGGAGCGGATCAGAGAGTGGCAGGCCACCAGGAGTCATCCCATGCGGAGGGGGTGGAGCCAAAAATGAGGATTTCCATCTTGTCGGAATTGAGTTTGAGGAGATGTTCTTCATCCATTCGGCAATGGCCTTCATTCCTTCGTGGAGGTTGGTCTTTGCGGAGTCCTTGGTGAGGGAGAGGATCAGCTGGGTGTCGTTTGCGTATGAGATGATGTTGAGGATGTGGGATCAGGCGATGTTAGCGAGCGGGACCATGTAGACGTTTAAGAGGGTCAGTGTGAGGGACGAACCCTGGGGTACGCCGCAGATGATTTTGGTGGCTTCGGATCGGAATGGGGGGAGGCAGACTCTCTGGGTTCTGCCGGTGAGAAAGGAGGTGACCCAGTCCAGGGCTCTATCGCGGATTCCTGCATTGCTGAGGCGTGTGCATAGGGTGTGGTGGTAGATGGTGTTGAACGCGGCCAAGAGGTCCAGGAGGTTGAGGGCCGTGGTTTTGCCATTGTCCAGTATGGTTCTAATGCAGTCGGTGGCAACAATGAGGCAGTTTCGGTACTGTGGTTGCTGCGGAAATTCAGATTGGGAAGGGTCCAGGGTGCTGTTCTCTTCGAAGAAGCAGGTTAGTTGTCTGTTGACAGCCTTCTTGATGACTTTTGCCGGGAAGGGGAGCAGGGAGATAGGCCGTAAGTTCTTGAGGTCCTTTGGGTCCGCCTTCGGTTTTTTGAGGAAGGCGTTGATCTCTGTGTGTTTCCAGCTCTCCGGGAAGGTGGTGGACTCGAAGGAGCTGTTGATGATCTTCCGTAGTTGGGGTGTGATGATGGAGCTTGCTTTTTTGAGGATGTAGTGCGGGCAGGGGTCAGATGGAGAGCCGGAGTGTATGGTGTTCAAGATTTCAATGGTGTCCTTGTCATTGACGGGGGTCCAGGAGCCAAGGAGGTTGGTCGGAGGTGAGTCTGTGGTGTTGGTGGTTGCCAGGGGGTCTGACTGCTGAAGCTGTTGTGGATGTGTACAATCTTGTGGTGGAAGTAGGAGGCTAGGGAGTCGCAGAGGTCTTGAGATGGAAGGATGTAGTTGGCGTTGGAGCTGGGGTTGGAGAGTTCCTTCACAATGTTAAAGAGCTCCTTGTGGCAGTGTGTATTTTTGTTGATTCGGTCTTTGAAGGCGGTTCTCTTGGTGGTTCGGATGAGTTGGCGGTGTCTGCGGATGGTGTTTTTGAAGGCTGTGTGCTTGTCCAGTGTCTGATCTTGGCGCCACTTCTTTTTAGTCTTCGGCAGGTTTGCTTAGATTCATGGAGGTCGGTGGTAAACCAGAAGGCCTTTCTGTTGGTGCATCTGTTGGAGGGATTCTTGATAGGGGCGAGAGTATTGGCAGAGGTGTCGATCCATTGCCTGAAGTTGCGGGCAGCTGTGTCTATGGTGTCGATTGGCGGGTTCAGGAGAGGGTCGCAATAAATTGGTCTTTGGTGACCTTGTTCCAACTGCGGTGGCGGATCCATTGTGGGTGGTGGTGTGTTGTGGGTTTCTTGAAGGAGAAGTGGATGCAGAGGTGATCATCCAGTGGAGTTCGGTGGTGTGGCTGAAGGAGACGTGATTGCTGGCAGAGAAAATAGGGTCGAGTGTGTGTCCTGTGGAGTGGGTCAGTGGCTGTTTGAGGCCGAGGTTGGAGAGGTTGTCGAGCACGGTGGCGGTGTTGTTGTCGTTGGTGTTCTCGAGGTGGAAGTTTAAGTCCATAAGGAGTATGTAGTCAGTAGATGCGAGAGCGTGCATGCCGATGACCATTGGTACTGCACCATATTTGTTGTTTGTGCAGAACGTCTATGAATGAATGCTACTGACTCGGTTTGGATTGGGGTATATCCGGTGAATGTTTTATTTCCTACAAGGGCAATTCTCAATTGCTGATAACTGTCTTTGCTTGAGAGATGGGCAATCATCTAAGTCTCTGTTGTTTTTTTGCAAAATTGTATATTCCTTATACAAGGGGCTTTTTGTTACCATTATTGTGAAACTGTAAGTTCACCAAGTGCAAGATGGCTCTGCTCTTCCTCAAACAACTAAATGATTATGATACCTGTTCTGCTGTTAGTTGTTTTTTTACAAAGTATTTTAGGGCTGAGGAGAATTACGTTGTTTTAATCAATTACCCATCATATGACACTGCTTTTTAAGACGTGACCTTTTTGAAAAATGTCCGCACATTTTTATATATGAACTACTGCCTACTTATTAATGCATCATGCCTAATCCGCCAATTTATTGTGGTACATTTATATCAATGTTTTACTTTTTAAATTAGTTATAGTTTATTTTTCAATGATGTAGATTTTGTACGTTTATCTTTTATGATCTAGTTTGATATTATTGAATAAAGATTAAATTAATTAATGCTATAATCATTCTGCATGTACCATGCTGCTGATGTTTTAGATACCCTCAGTGGGCATTATTTAGCCCATTATATTGCTTTTTTGTAAAAAATGGAAAAATAAATTATAAAAAAAGAGTTATGAGGCTTATTAAATACTGTGTGCCCTTTACAGGGATTCAAGTGAACGGTTATCAAAACATCCGCTAGTCCGCCAGCTAGTGGACTCCTGTATTTCATGCTCCTAATGCAGGGCACTTGACACTGTCCCAGCACCTTCGGACACTCTCCGCCCTCCTTCTGAGTGACCTGTTGGTTAGCAGGCTTTTGAGTGGGTACTCTCTTGCATGCTTGGGAGATGGGTCTCTGGGTAATTAAGTGATTCCAGAGATGTTTGACGGGAAGCATAAGGAAGCCAAGTAAAACTCTTTGAACATTAGCACAGACCTCAGTACTGACACTCAAAAATGTGACATCTTTGAAATGCAGCAACCACAGCTGGTGGTTGCAGAGACATATCAAGAGAAATACTGACATCATAGTGTGCTTTTGAGTTCAGAGACAGACAACACTGTTCTTAGACTGCAGACCCAGTCCATTGAATCAATCAATCAATCAGTATTTGTAGGTTGCATCACTATCACCCTTGCGAGTATCTGGGCATTGAAGTGCGAGGTCTGCGTTGAAGAGCTAAATCTTGAGCTTCTTCCTGAAATCCACCAGAGAGGGTGCTGTACGCAGGTGGAGCGGTAAGTCGTTTCGGATTTTGCCAGAGATGTAATAGAAGGAGCTGCCACCACTGCGGCTGTGACGGATTTGCGGGTTGTGTGCGAGTCTTGTGAGGAGGAGTGCAGTTGTCTGGAAGGGTGATGTAAGATCAGCCGGTGGTTGATGTAGGCAGGTCCCTGATCGTGTAGAGCTTTGTAGACATGTATGAGGATCTTTAACTGGCATCTTTTCTGGATAGGGAGCCAGTGGAGGTCTCTGAGGTGAGCAGTGATGTAAGCGCATTTGTGGAGGTACAGGATGAGTCTGCCCTCCGTGTTCTGTATGGTCTGGAGTCTGACCATGGTTGAGGCCTATGTTGTTCATGTTCTCCAAGAACATGGAGGAGTTAGCGTCATTGGGGTTATCAATTACGAAACTGTGGTCGCTGAGTAGGATGTAGTAGTTGGAGTGGATGGTGTCTCAGAAGGCTAGTCAAGGTCCCGGGGGTGTATATACAAGGGTGCTTGTTACCCTTGTCTTGGCATTGGTCTGTATTTGGAAGTTGATGTGTCCATGATGGGCGTGGGGTCGTTGTCGGAGGTGGCGCAACCTTGAAGGTGATAGCAGTGTCTCCTCCATGTTTGTAGGTGTGGTCTCTGCATATCATCTTGTAACTGTTGGGTGCTGTCGTGGCTATGTTGGAGTTCAAGGAGGGACTGAGCCAGGTCTCAGTGATAAAGGCTCCATCAGGGAGTGGGTGGTGAAGGTGTCTCAGATTTCCGTGGCAGGGTTGCAGAGGGATCGGGAATTGAGCAGGATGCACTTCAGTGGTTCCTGGTTGGTTGTGGTCCTACGGGCAGATGTTGCCTGGGAACCTGTGTATTGGCGGTCCGGCTGTACATCCTTTTAACATATAGCATTTTGTCATATGTGTTTTAAAGCACTTTCCTTTTTACAAAGTAAATCACTGTGTTAATCTGATAGAGTGATATTACTTTGTTTTGCTGTGTTTTGAGTATATAATCTACACTACCTCTTTATGTGAGCCTTGGAACTCTCTGGTTATTCAGTTTCGGGTACAATAGTGCACTGGGTCAAGAACACCAATGTTAAGTGACTCCAATTGTCAAATTTGGCCTTCACTAAACTCTGATTGCCTTGGGAGGATCCAGACCAGGCCTCCCAATAGCATTAAGATTCTCAATAATTGAAACAGAAAGCTTAGCAAAAGTGGTAATGTTGCCTAGGTGTCACAATTTAAGACAGGGCACAATGCGTCCCATATTAGCAGATATCTAAAGAAATGAGCTAGTTGCTGGTGAAATTAGTATGGGCTGGAAGGCATTGTGGGGTACAATGAAGATGAAGAAGAAGTCATATGAAGGAAGTGGTTTGGCACTCCCAGACCTTAAATAATAATATTATGGGGCTGCACACCTGCAGAGTACGGTAGAGTGGAATTAAGAGGGACGAAACATCGGTCAAAAGCTGCTAGAAAGACCGTACAGGACACAAACCCTGGACAGTGTTTTTTGGTAGGCGTGAATCTGATGAAGGGTTTATACTTGATCAGCCTTATGTGCCTGGTTTGGACTGGTGTTAAGAATAAATTACTTCAAGTATGAAATGTTGCTGTATAAGAAAATTAGTCAACATATTACTGTAGTTAAAAGTATTACAAAAGGATAGAACACAATGAGAGACCTGTTCACCGGCTGCAAATTCTGCAAATTAAAAGAAGCACGGTCACAGTACATAGACAAGGCTGATTAAGAGAACACTTTCACAGGAACAGTCGGATGAATACTAGGAAAATCTGTAGGAAGGCAAGTCTTTAATTAGTTCAGTTTATGACTCAATATAGAGCATATTTGATCCCCAGAGTGCTAAAAAAACACACATAGAATGCTCATCATGTCTTTGATGTAATGCAAAAGGTACCAATTTTGTTCCTATATAGCAAAGCTATGGCCTGAAATACAGGAATACTGAGAGAAAATAGTAGTGAAGCTGCATGGGAGTGCAATGCATCTATCTCTAGGAACTCATGAAGGTTTCTGGGCCTAAATCTAACCCAAAAGGGTGGAAGTCAAACATAGGTTTTTGAGGTTGAGTTGCTTTTTAGCTAAGAGAGGAAAAGCAATCCACTGAACCCAATCACTTAGGCTTAAAATGCAGTGCTCGCTTAAGGCCATGCAGGAGTGGGCATTAGTAGAGGAACTACACATGAAGGTCATGATGGAGGTAAAATTAGAGACTTCACAGAATAGATGGAACTCCTTCATGAATTGTTGTATCTGCTGAATGCTAGACCACCTCTAATATTGCAGGAGTGGGTACAAACGTTGCATGTGAGACCTTTACCACAAGGCTGAATATGATGTTAGACATATTGTACTAGCAATATTGTACATGTGACTTCGAAGTGCCATATTGTACATGTGACTTGGATGTGCAAAATATATGTAATAGAAGGCCTAATTGTGTTAGGTGAAGGATAGAAAAGAAAGAATGTTATTAAGTATGTTCATTGGGGTGAGGAGAGCTGAGTAAGATGTCCAGCACTCAGTGAAGAGCTACCACTCTCGGCACAATTGTCATTCCTACTCATCCCTGGGACCCACGACCTCTATTCAGCTGATGGAAATCAGCTTCAGACGCCCCATGAACCCTGGGGGAGTGGTTCCAGTCCTCCATTCCCCAGCCAAATGGTGAACATGACGGTGACAACTAAGGCAGCTGGCCAAGCGATCAGGCGAGTGGTACCTCACGCTAGGAGCCCTGTAGCGGCCCGGAATGCTCCTCCTTCATCGGCTGCAGCTGCCATTGCAGCGCTCACACGTCTCCTCGCAGGGGCATGGGATCAAGCAAATACAATATCACTATACCCCGTGCTAATCTACAGTGTGGGGCCTACTTGATTTGACTGTAATTACTCATGCTATAAGTGGGAAAAGCTGGGTCCAATTTTTATCTGCACACCCATTCACTGCTACTACCGCAAGCTCACTGTCTCCTTCAGGCAGCCTCCTCATGGTCTAGGAAGCGCCATTGTGATGCTCAAGGGCCTTGACACCACTGCATGCTCAATATTGAACCATACAACACTGCAGAGCAGCATTCTGCCCTGCCTAAGCCCATAGGGGTGGTGCTAAATGCAGGATGATACAGGGTGTTTTCACTCAAGTTCTCCCACTTTCCCTATTGATTAATATGTTTTAGCCCTGGATTACAATGTGGAGTGAGCCGGGGGAAGCCCTATGAGTTGGACCTTGGTAACTGTGTACAGAAAAGTAGAGTCGAGAAGGGGAGGAATTCATGCAGTAGCAACTGTCACGCTGCATACTGTAACGAAAGCTTGAGCTACCTGACCCATTAGTTACCTGCCCCTCTCTAGACACAGTGAGCAGATGTCAAAGAGGAAGTCGATGCGCCAACTTCTCTAAGCAGATGTTGTGCGGGAAAGGAAGGCTGCAGACAAGACAAAATGAGGGAAATTAGCCTGGATACACTGACGCAGGAACCAATCTTGATTAAAATGACCACAGACTTAGTCAGAGATGACACCAGATAGATGGCAACTGACCTTAAGTCGTTGTGGGAGGAGTTGGGCTCCTTCCCACAGTGACTTGATGACACAGACAGGATTTGCTGACCTGGAGGACTGCATGGCCACCTTGAAAGAGGAACCATACTGGGGCCAGGAATTGTAGAAAGCAAGGACGATGGGGGACATACAGGACTGCAGCAGACTAAACAATGCCCATTTCTATGGATAATGGAGGGAGCTCAGGCAGCCAATATGGAAGAGGTTACTTGCAGCATTCATGTCCACATTGATTGGCATCACATTTACTCCCCCACTAGAGGTCCAGCGCCCTCATCATTAGGTCAGATTACTGTAGAACTTCACCATGACCCATCCTCTTAAGCTTCTTGCACCATCAGCAGGGCCAGAATTTAATCTTAATTGTGAAATGACAGAGGCCCTGTTTCTGTAAAGAGTCTCCAAATTTTATATTGTTGTTGACTTATTGCAAAACACCATGATCCGTAGGAAGAAATTCCTAGTGTTGCATCCTTCCCTGTGGAAGCTCAATATTCGATTCAGCCTTCTGGAACCCACATCAACACTCCTAAATGTGAATGGTACTCACAGGGAATTTGGTGAACTTTGTGACCTGAGGGGTTTCTGGCCTCCCTAGGCACTAGAGACATGGAAACTTCACAGGCCACAGATACACAGGAAAGAACCATGGAAGGGGATGCCGCAACAATGCTGATTGGCAGTGGCAATTTTGGAGACCCTTCCTGGGAGCGAGGAAAGTAGGATGTGGTGCCGAAAAGATGGGAGGGGGGAAACAGGTGGGACACTTCTTAATAGGCTTCTAGGGATAGAGACAAGTCCCGCTCTCCATTGAAGGTTTCATTGTGGTCTTCAGCCAGTTATGGGCTTGGCAAATTTGGAGACTAGGTAAGAACTTTCCAAATATAATGTGGGATTCTACGAAAATAAGGGTAGCCTAATTCCAACAACTTTGGCCTCTACACTGAGGGACTGTAGGTTGTGCATGCATGTCACAGGTTAATCCATCAGGAGGCACTCTGGTGAGGAGGGTATATGGTTCAAAACTGATCTATGTACAGAGTGGGGGACTTTGGGGGTTTTCTTTTTCATCAATGTTCTGGGGGTAGCAGGAGGTTGTGAGTAAGCGCAACCAACAAAAGTTCTTGGTTACTAGTTGTTTTCTGTAATCAGGCATTTGTGAATGGACATTGTGGTTTTCTTAGGCTTTGAAACCCCTCTGTTATATACTGAATTCTTCATAGGAGCCACACCCCCTCACCCCATTCACAAACCCCCCCTCCACTCTACTGGCCAACACTGGTGTCTGGGTGGACCCAATTGTCGGTGGCCGGAGGTGCAAGCCATTTCCTCTCTTCTAATCTACTTCTCTAGGCCTCCTGTACCTTGCTTCCTGGGGCCTCTCTTAGTTGTCAGAGCTTTGGTTAAGGTATGGCAATGGTGTTCCAATGCTATGCTACGCTAAGCCCTGATTACGAGTTGCTTGTAATATTCTTACCCGGACGTTAACCCCTGTTTAGGTGTGAGTCGGAATTACAAGTTTGAAGGTTTTTAACCTATCTGCTATTTATCGAATGTGTTAAATAACTGAAGTATGGTTAAATTTCAGCAGTATACAGTATTTACAACATCATGTGGGTTTTAGTTTATTAAACACCAAAATCTGCATGTTATTTCCCATAAACTCGTAATAGGTGTTTTTTATTGCTCCTGATAAATAACATACCCCGTTGTATTGTTATTTATCAGGGGAGATAAATAATGCCGAAACTCATAT
The DNA here is from genome assembly GCF_031143425.1 of Pleurodeles waltl. Lineage (NCBI taxonomy): Eukaryota > Metazoa > Chordata > Amphibia > Caudata > Salamandridae > Pleurodeles > Pleurodeles waltl. Next base: position 733,997,588 of record NC_090446.1, read on the forward strand.
TCAGGCCTTTAGACTTCCTTCACTGAATGTAAAATCGCTTCGCCATTCTATTAAGTGGAGAAAGTAGTAGCATACTAGGCCACAAAATCTTCTGACATAACCTGAGGGCAAGTGTAATTGGAGAAACTAAAAATGGTCTAGGTGTGTAGGCTCGTTAGTGGAAGCTTTATCAAGCAGTCAGTCAGCCCTCCAAGGATTCTCCCCCAAGAGATGTGGGGTGACCGTTCTTCTCCGTAAAACTCTGCAAGGCACGGTGCAGAATAAATGGGGGAACCTGATTAGCAGATATGGCGGGGTCAGTACAGACGCTTACTCACAATAGGGCTGGTTTATTCTCCTCCATTTCTACACTCCTAAGGGAATTTGGGAGGGTGAAAATAATGGTGGTAATAGATTGGAACACAGAGCTAGATCTCCATATAGATAAAACAGAACCATGCATCTGGAATGATGTCGTAGACCATGGAATATTATTAGACGTTGTGGAGGACAACAGAATGATGGACCCTTGGCACCTAATGTATCTGCGTGATAAAGAATACACCTTTATATCTGCGGATTATGGATGCGCTCTAAGATTAATTTCCTTTTGAATAACCCTGTGTTGCAGACGCTGAGAGATTTTCAGATCATAGAAGGGGAATTCTTGGATCACACCCCAGTGCTGTTAGAGCTCGAGCTGGGACATGTAACCCAGACCTCTAGGTGCTGGCACCTTAAAATACTGCTCTACAAAACACCTCCAGCCAAGAAAACATTAGCTGCATCTCACGCCGAAATGGATGAAATCGAGTCATTGGTGTTATCCCCTTAACACTTATGGGTGGTCGGTAAAGCTGCGGTGAAAGGTGAATTAATGAGAGACTGCCATCCGGAAATGGTTGGCTAGAGACAGACTAATGCGACTGGAGTTGCCGATTCATGATCATTACCAAAGAATACATCACATGCCTGTCTCCTTAACTGCTGAGGCAGGTAAGCAGGTGGAATGCGCTCTCAACATGCATTTCACAACACAAGCAGGGTATACCCTAATGTGCTTATAATGGGAATATTACCAGCGCGGGGAAAAGCACAACTACACCAGTGTGAAGCTTGGCTAGCTAACTCTACCATCATATTTAAAGACGGTAATCTCACAATCCACCTAGTGGACATGCCAAACACTTTTGTGTGCTTTCTCAAGAACTTGTATAGTGCTGAAGTGCAAGGCTGGCACCAGAGGGAATCAATGTTGCTTGAGCGGTCCTACTTGTAGTAGCAGGGCAGACAATTGTAAGGGGGCAATGCCCTATAGCAAAGCACCAGCAGATGATGGCTTCCATAAAGAATTTTACAAGACTAATTAGCAGCTGATGGTTCCATTATTAAATAAGACCTATAAGGGCAAGTTCTGACCTGAATACAATAGCCATTATCAGCCTTACCCTGAAAGCGGGCAAGGACCCCACCCCTTGTCCCAGCTACTGACCATTTTCTTTAATCAACACCGACGTGAAATATTAGCAAATATGCTGCTGATGCAGCTTATACAAGTTATACCAAGCCTAATACACTACTAGCAATTGGGATTTGTACCGGGACAGATGTTCGGAAACTATAAGGAAATTTGGGTACATTTCTGGTTGCAGGTGAGTGCGGATAAGAATGACAATATCTTGCACTCTTTAGATGCTAAAAAGACATTCAATGACGTACACTAGGAGTACCTATTTTGCACCATGGAAAGGATGGATACAGGCTCTGATTACTCAGCTAAGGTGAAATGGCTGTATTTAAATACTACCACCCAAATAGACTGTGGGGGGCACATGTTCCAACGGACACGGTGGAGTTGCCCCCGTCTCAACTCCTGTTTCTCATTGCCTTGGAGTAGCTGGGTAATAAGAGCCAAAAACAGGTATATTAAGGGCATCAACACCGACGCGGGCCAGTTAAGATTCTACCCTACGCGGATGATACTCAGTGACTCAGATGTCTCTGTCCCCTCTTTTATCTCCACTATTGACTCTTTCTCAGTGTTCTCAGGCTACCAAATGAATTGGGGGGAAGTGTGAAACTTTGTCAATGTGGATTGTCCAATACACCACATCCCTAGTGACTATGGTATCACGTGGAAACCTTCCAGATTGAAGTACTTGGGCATTCTGGTCAAACGAAGACTTGATCATTTATCAGATAATCTTCAGCACTTTGTAACCAAAACTGTCAATTAGTTTTTTTGAAGGTCTGACCTAACATATCTCCATCCAGCAGACTACAGATAGTGAAAATAGTGACTTCCCTGAGGTTTAATGATATCTTTTACATGCTACCCCTCACATGCCGAAAGCAACGCTTCGTATGCCATTCAAACAATGCATTTGTGCAGGCAGAAGAACATGGCTCAAAACAGCATGACTCCACTCAGACATAAGGGTGGGAGGCCTGCAATTACCAGATTGTATCTTTACTATTTCCCTCATCATCTATCGCAACTTGTGCACTTCTTAGTGGCTACCTGGGTCTCCCTTTCAGCGGGCCGTGATGGGGCCCCACCACACTTCATACTGTATATCAGGGCACCGCGTTGCATCACTGGTTGCTGCCGACTGTGAAAGAGATGTGAAAGATTTAGAAGAATGAGTACAGAATTGTGGGCACTGATAATCAGTTGCACCAAAAACACCACTCTGGCGAAAATCTGACGTCCAAATTGCACATCAGGCGATCCACTGGCCACAATGGGAGGTGGCAGAATTCCAAACAACTGGAGACCTCTACGGTGCTGATGGCTCCATTAAATTTGTTGAGTCGCTTTGCACTGAATATGAACACCAGCGTTCTCAACACTGGTGTTATATTCAACTGCAACACTGTCGAACATGCACCGATAGATAAGGCTCTGGACTGCCCACTGGTCTTCGATTCAGAAGTATTTGCGGACATGGGGGAAATCTTGAGTTGCAATCACTAACTTGTATCAGACTCTCATTAACAAACATTACTCAGCGCCTACACAGTAGAAACTAAGACACTGGCAGGCAGCTCTAGTTCTGCAATACACATATGAGGACTGGACCCAGGGGTGGCTCCTCCATAAGTGCGGAAGAGCGTCACCCCCTCCCCCGCCGCTGCGTCGCCCCCCTGCCAGCACTGGCAGCTGCAAAACCTTTTTAAAAAAAAGAATTGTGTTTATTAGCTTTTTCTTGAAAAGGGGCGGGCCCCGGGGGTGACAAGCACTTGAGGGGAGTACACAGTGCACTCACCTCAGAGCGTATGTGTGTTTGGCCAGCCGTATCGGGCTGGCCAAACACACATGCGCACTGGGCTCTCTCCAGCCCAGGAACACAGTTGGTGGGCTGGAGAGAGCCTGCACAGGCTCCCAGTCTGCCTGGGAGTGCCCTGGATGGGTGCTCCCAGCCAATCCTGATGCTGTTCTGAGCAGTCAGGATTGGCCGCAGGGCAGGCTGGGAGCTTGTGCCTGCAGCATGCTGAGGAGACGGTGAGCGGCGGCAGACAGAGCACGGCGTACAGGTAATTTTTGTTTTAATTCTTTATATTTTATTAATTTGTTTTCCCTCCCGCCACCCCCTTGTTCCCCCACCCAGAGTGCAACATGGTACACGTTCTCTGGTCCTTCCCTTGAGTACATACACACTGGCAGAGCGTTTGGCTTACATTGCATGCTAGCATTCACTGTCATGTTGTGGAGTCAGCCATACTGGTTCTTTTGCTCGATCTATTTGACACAGAGGACACATCCGCGCATTTGTGCAGATGAATGGCCACAGCTCTTATAGTGGCAAACATTTGTGTCCTTAGGCACTAGAGAACACCTGTCACTCCCAAATACGAAGAATAGATGGTCGAACATTTCAGGATAGCCACATATAACAGGTGTATCTATAAACAACAGGATTCCCTCCCACTGTTCAAGACGATCTGGAACCCATTCTTACATCTGGCTGAGCAACAGTTTACTGATTTGTGACTGCAAAGCATTACCAATGGGCAGTGCCGATACCTATGACCCATGAGGTGGGCAGGAGAAGCGATATGAAAGAGAAACGATATCGTAAATTCACCCTCCAACATGGGCAGATTGAGAATCCCAGATGGTGTCATGCATCCCCGCCCTACACTTGCACCATTGGCACACAATCTGAGTTGGGAGATGCCCTTGCTGACACTTTGTTTTTCTGACCCGCTCATTTGGTGATGCTGGCAGGCAGTGTCCCTATCAACGGGTTTTATGGCCACTAATTAAATGGTTACCTGGCACCTGCTGGATGGGAGTGCAAGGAACGCCACAGCAGATCACGGAATGGGAACCATAAGCACTGCAAAAGTGATAACGGTGGGTTTGCTGACAGAGGAGGATTTGTTTGGTTGTACACTGTCCTCATTGTTACAACGTGCATTTCATGACATGTCCTGAGTACGGTGGTATGAGGAGGGATGCCAAATATCATATTTGCTGGATTGTTACATGGGACTATTAATCTGTGCTGTTTATGTTTTGTGAAACGGAACACAAGAAAAGATTAAAAACAAAAACATAGTATGTTCATGGGGTTGGTAAGTCTGAAACTCCTGTGGAACACCATACATAGGGTGCCAAATTGCTTAACTGAGTGTACATGATAATTTACATTGTATGTGATTGGTAATATCTCCGAGACTTGATGCTTGATTGCTTAGTCGGATGATACTCCAGTTCTGTGAATTATTCTGGTCAGTGCACATCTCTGTATCCATACTGTTAGACTTTTCATCCTTGGCGTGGTCTCCCTTAACCTTTTGTCTCTGTTTCCCAGGTTGTTGATGTGTGCTGGACTCTGATTTTGCTGTTATTGTTACTCTGGGCACTTTACCACTGCAAACCAGTGCTAAAGTGCAAGTGCTCCTATACAAAATGTGTATGTAATTGGTTCATCCATGATTGGCATATTTAATTTACTAGTAAGTCCCTAGTACAATGCACTAGAGGTGTCCAGGGCCTGTAAATCAAATGCTACTAGTGGGCCTGCAGCACTGGAGGTGCCACCCACATTAGTAGCTCTGCAAACATGGCTAAGACCTGCCACTGCAGTGTCTGTATGTGTAGTTTTAGATTGTGTGTTTGAAAATGCCACTTTTACAAAGTGAGCATTTTCTTGCTTAAACCATTTCTGTGACTCTGCCTGTTTGTGGATTCCCTGTCTGGGTCAGTTTGACAGTTGAACTGGTTGCACCTCTCACTAGACAGTGACACAAAGGGAGCTGGGGCGTGGTCTCCATTTCCTTATGAGCCATTTGTGCTAGCAGGGAGAGGAGGAGTGGTCACTCACAGCTGGAAGGGCTATGCCTGCCCTCACACAATGCAGTCTCCAATCCCCTGGGGTGTGTCTGGATCCTGGCCTGGGCAAGGCAGAATTTCACAAACATGAAGACTTTCCTTTGAAGTAGGCCTGCTTCAAAGGACAAAAAGATGTGCAAGTGTATAAGATGGGCACCTAAAACTACAGACTTTTGACCACTTCTGAAAACCAAGAGTAACTCTGCCTGAAGAGCTGAGGAAGAAGAGCTGCCCTGCTTGTGTTTGTGCTTTGTGGGGCCCTCCTGCAGTTGCTGCTTCTGCCTGTGCTAAAGGACAAAGACTAGACTTTGTGTTTCCTTCCTTCTTGTGAAGAACTCTCCAAGGGCTTGATGTACAGTAGAGCTTGCCTCCTGTTGTTTGTAGTCTCAGGGACAGCAAAGACTTCTCTCTGCCAGCACCTGGCGCCTCTGCTGAGACTCCTACTCTGCCAAGTGGTGCCCATCCAGTTCCTGGGACCCTGAAAGGAGAAGCTGGCAGGCCAAGAGTGAGAAATCCATGCACCAACCGCTGTGTGGGGAAAAGATCGACGCGACTCCGATCTGCAGCTGAAAAAACAATGTGACGCCGGCTTCGCGGCTGCAAATCGACGCTCGCCTGCAATGGGACCGGAAGATCAACGCCCACAGCTGGAGAAACTATGCGCAGCATCGTTGACGGAGGCTGGTGAGATCGCAACCCGTGCTGCGTGGTTTTCGGATCATCGTGCAGCAGGATTTCCAATGCAAACACCGCTGGGCATGCAAAAACTAAACTAGGCCTGCCCAGACCCGAGAGTGCGGTTCGAATCGATGCATCGCTCTCCTCTGGAGAGAAGAAACGACGCACGCCGACCCGACTGAAGGAGAAACGACTCACGGTTTTGCTTGTGAGTGATATTGACACATCACAAGCCCTTTTTGTCGCACACTCGCCCGTGCTGGGTTATTTTTGACGCACCCAGGTACATTTCCATGCTAACAGCGTTAAAGTTGTGTTTAAAATTACATGAAGACTCTTTTTGGTTTTTAATTGATAACTTCACTTGTGTATTGTGGATTTTTGTTGTTTTGGTCTTGTTTTGTTTAGATAAATATTTTCAATTTTTCTAAACCTGTGTCGTGTCATTTTGTAGTGTTTTCATTAAGTTACTGTGTGTGTTGGTACAAATACTTTACACCTAGCACTCTGAAGTTAAGCCTACTGTTTGTGCCAAGCTACCAAGGGGGTGAGCGGGGGTTAGCTGAGGGTGATTCTCTTTTACCCTAATTAGAGTGAGGGTCCTTGCTTGGTCGGGGGTAACCTGACTGCCAACCAAAGGCCCCATTTCTAACACATACAATCAAAATAAAGTGTAAAAACATACAATTAAATGCATTTGAAATACAATTCTAGGTAAAACATACCTTAGTTTCAAGCACAGATAATATCATTTTCTTTGCTTCTAATACATCTTTTCTTTTTCCTTCCACCTTCACGAATGGATCTCAAAAGAAAAAAACAATTCCATTTGTACTACATTGCTAGTTATGCTTTAAAAAGTAATAATAAGACTAAAAACATGCATAGTTACTAGCAATTCAAACACTCAGCTCAGGATTGTGAACCATGAGGTGTCGAACTGATAAAGATATCAGATTTTCTAAATACACGTGAAAAGAGAGTTTTCCCTGTGCGTCACATGCAGAGAGGGCCGTGCTGCAACCAGAAATGTGTGTAGTACACTTTTACATCCAAAATGACTGAACAGAGAAATACATTTTTGACACTTTTAGGTGAGTTTAGATACTTTAGAACCAATTGTGTGTTTCACCTCAAGGTTCTGTCATTTAGTATATTTTAAGTCTTATGTAGCACTTTTCTTAAAGATCAGATTAAATCGTTTCAGTCAGAGAAGTGTTAATTTGAAGGGTTTTGTTGCTCCTCAATTGGACCTGGTCAACATATGTGTTCAATATCAAGCAGCATTTCAAAATTAAATCAAAAGCACATTGAGCTTCACAATAAAGACTGACAAGTATTACAGTGAGAACCATGAAGGCTCATGCTAAAAATTAGCTGGTCTGGTACTCACAACTATTGGAGCTGTCTGTGCTGAGGACAAGACCATTTGGTCCTTAGCACTTTTACATGCATTACAGAAATTAAATAAGAGGCAAAAAGCCTGATTTATATTTTGGCGGACCCATTTCTACACCATGGTGATGGTGTAAATTACTCCATCTCCCTCAAAGAAGTGCCTCCTGCCAAATGCTTAAATGTCCACTGGCCCACTGGATATTTGAAGCATTGATCGGAGCTGCTATCACATTAGTTCCTGTCAATGTATTGTAAGAATGACGAACAAAATGACAGAGCCGTACGTCAAATTTACAATTTTGTTTTATTTGTTTTCTAAAAGTGGGATTTCATTTTTGAAAATACAAAAAAAACAATGCTCCCCCTTCATGGGAGTTTCCTCCCCTAGCAAGGGGGGTTTTGAGCACTTTTCAGTGCCCCTTACTGCCAGGTTTTTCCTGGTAGTGAGGGGCAATGAAAAACGCTGCATGTCTGCCCACTAACTACCTTATTCCGCTGGGCTGTCAAAAGAGTTTGACCATGGCGGAGACAGACTAGCCTCCGCTGTCATCAAACTATGGTCACCCAAAGTTAAATCAGGCAGGCAGACCATTATGTTGGGAGGCAGGGAATTCAGTCGCAGTTGCAATGGTGCACCCTCTTCAGCAACATCAGTGCTTAATTTGAGCCAATGGTTTTTGGCGTGGGGGCCGGCACTTATTTTATAGGACCGGCACTTTTTTGCATCGGACATTTACTGCCAACAAAAGACACATATGGGAAAGGTGGAAGAAGATGAAAAAGTGTCACAAAGGGAGAAAACAGAAAGCTGCAAGACTGAGCTGAAGGTGCACGGAGTGGCTGTAAATGGATTAAAGAGGCCCAAAATGGCTTTAGGATTATACTGCCTCAACATTCAGTGCTCACACATTTGAATGCATCAGCCGCGTGTTTCAAGGTGGAGCTTTGGGAACTGGCACGTTTTATCTACAAATCAAGCACTGAGCAACAAATAAATCAGGCTCTTAATTAATTGTCATATAAAAGCCTAAAGTGCAGGATAAAAATGCATACATGAAATAGAAGGAAAGGGTGCTTTTTATAATGAAAACTACAAAGGAAACAATACATGAATACAAACTTCATTAGGACCTCATGCATTGAATCAACCAAACGAAAGCATGAACAATACAGTTTCTCAGGGGCGGTTTCTCTTTCAGGGCTGAGGGCCTCTGAAATTCCTACACATTAATATAAAAAAATATTAAATAGATCGATTTGTTTAGAGATACAATTGTCCAGAACAAGATCCAGAACAACATAAAAGTGAGACATAAATTAATGACATTGATAATGTGGATTGCTTTTGTGGATTACAGTACAGGCAAAATTGAGTGAATTCAGAGAGCTTTAGGAGGAGGTACCAGAGGATTAAAAGAAAAGGTGGGAAACAGGTGGGTGTAAGAAAGATCATAATAATGCTTGGGTAACTCCAGATCACACTTATGGTCATCCTGATTCAATGCTGCCAGGTATGTCCAGGTTCAATTGTGGCCAAAACCATGTAGGAAGAGATAGTATATTTAAGGAATATTGGCACAGTACTAATTTCCAAGATGTAGCAGATGGTTTATTGCAAATATGTATTACTTGTCAAAGAATTAATCAAGGAAAGTGAACATTAGTGACCATGATTCATTTAGGAAAGTCAGAAAGGACATTTGCAAGACTTCAAGCAGGCTTTATTATGATGCCTGTTTACAATGGTCTTATTGCAGTAATAATTTGTTTATTTTCCAAATGGGTAAAAGCCTATCCAACTAGAAGAAGAAATAGCATGACTGTGGACAAGCTACCATTAGGAGCATTAATACCCAGGTTTGACAGGCCTACTTCTATTGAGAAAGACTGAGGAACCCTCTTCAAGAATACAATTTTAACACTACTGTGTACATCTTATGAACTGAGCAAAGGTTTCACTTCAGTTCCAGGCCTGAGGCTTCTAGCGAAGTTGGGAACATGAATGGCATCATAAAGTCCAAGCCTAGAAAAGTATGTGCCTCAACAAATTTTAAATGGCCTGATACAATTCTGCATATACTGAAGAGAATTAGAAATATTCCAAACAAAAAGACTAGACTCTCTCTCCACAAAGTACTCATGGATAAGGCTGTGCAAATCCCATGCATTCCTTCAGCAGCACTTGTACCAATAAGTGATGATATTGTATTGGACTACAGTAAATGTCTGGCCAATATGCTGAAATCTGTTTCTCATCAGGTGAAGGCGGAACGCTGTCAACAAAAGAAGTCCAGTTCAACCAGGAAAGTGGTACTGGGGACTAAATATGTTCATGTGAACTGTTTGGAACCCAAGAGGAAAGGGCCACATCAGTTGCTACTTGTGACTAACCCTGTTTGGAGTGTGCCATAATCCCACAGTGGATCCATGCAGTTCAGACGAAAAGAGTGAATACTGCAAATAAAGACATGGTAGCAACAATCACTGATTCATAGTGTCAAGCTGGAGTTCACTGCATGGATCCAGAGGGGGGACACAAAACTGCTGTTCTGCAAGAGGAAGACAAAGAACACAACATTGAAAAATAGGAAGAAACAGCATTACAAAGTCACGATCAACAAGAAGAAATTGAAACTGAGATTCCAGATTAGGAGACAGTGAAGCTGAGAATGCAAGTCTCAACACCCAAGAGAAAGCCGTTGACAGTCAGTCAAAAGGCCAACGAGAGAGAGAGCAAGTATCAAAAAGAAAATATTCATCACCTGCAAGGACATATCTAGCATCAGTCTCTCTAGATGATGAGTTTGATGTGGAATTTTTTGACTGGATAAATTAAAGCCAGTTCATCTTTGAAGACGAACCAGAAGAAGATGAACCACCTTCAATTTAGTACAGTTTTGATTCTTTTTGGACCTGGACCTTCTGAAACGCACAAGAAGTATTATCTTCATAATTTTGTTAATCAATTTCCATGTCTTGCTTGTTTTGTACATTAGTTATCTAAAATGAGCTAGAGATAGTAGGGTTTCTTGAAAATGTATGAACTGTGCTGATGAACTGAACAATGAAAAACATAATTGTGTCTGATTCCTGATTTTCTAGCTTTTTGGAAGTTTTCTTGGCCCATTTAAAGTTTTACTTTGTAGAAGATGGTTATAAGCAGACAAGGGTGCTGCAACATTTTTGGTATATCTTCATTGATAATGATATTAATGATTTTAGTTGGCCTATTATTATGTTTGATTTCGCCAGATGGATGCATTTCTCCTGCAAATTGAATTAACCACTACACACAATGATGTAATAGATATGAAGTTAACATATAGAGATAAGTGTGCAGGTAACTGTAAAGAAAATGTATATTCAAATTTATTAGAGGAATATATTAGTACACTCAACATGAGAGTTTTTTTTTGTATGTACATATTTGCAGTCATCGGTGGCAGAGGGAGCCACCTATTTGTAATTGGCTCTTTCTTATGCATTGATTTGTAATGTTTATATTAGTGTATTTTACAATAGAGAATTTATGACATCATATCTTTCAGATTTTGATGCTTCGCTGGAACAACGTCCGAAGACTCTGGGAATTGCAATTTGCTGTCAAAGCACTTAAACATAATTGCACAACCTAACTTGGAAACTAACAAGACATAAAAATGTTTGTAAGTAGATTGTGTAAGAAGAGCTTAATAAAGAGTCTAATGAAAGGAGGGTGTAAATGCTGAGATGATGGGAAGAAACTAATACAATTAGGGGATAAATAGTAGTTAAAGAGAAATTTAGGTATTCAAATGTGCATCCAAGACTGAGAATCGAGCATGAGGAGTGTTTTGTATGGTGAGTTAGAAATCTCAAAAATGTTAGCTCAATGAAATTCACTGGGTAGAGCAAATGTGAAATGGGTTAAATTATTGACAATGAGTTTTTGATTGGTGAGGAGCCACAATTTCGAGGAATTTATTATGTTTGTGGTAGGACTGTCTATTTTAACCTGCCCCATAATTAGGTAGCGACCTGCTCCCTTGCTTTGGAATTACCATGTGAATGAAGCGTTCATTTGGACAAATTTGGTTGGATGAGTTAGATGCTATGATTCCATCTATTGGGGCTTTGAATGATGTGAAGATTAGGATATTATCTGCACTTGTTAATCTTCTTGCTTCTAACCCAGCGATAGCATTCTCTAAGATTATGAAGAATTAATGGCTAAATGTGCTATGATTATGCAAACCTGTCTTACATTAAATAGTGCGAAGGAGGGCAGAGTCGGTTGTGTGCTGCAGAAACAACAGTGCTTCACCTTCATTTCTGATAACAGCAAGCTTATTATTGCTTATACAACAAATTTTGTTAATGTTTCTTGTGAATCAAAAACTCTTGAGGGTGATTTGTGGAAATCCGTTAGTTCTTGAATTGGTGAGATTGGAAAGAGGCTTAGAAAGGTTGGTGAATGGTTTGACTGCTTAGTAGGGAGTGCATTGCAATCAGTACTACTCCCCATACCTAATGTGTTAATTTATGCAGTTGTCTTCATTCTCTTGCCTGAAATCTTTGAATCAATATTTCTAAAATGGGTATAAATTGTGGGTATTTACATTTGGTTGTGTTACAAAAAATTATATCCTGCATCCTTTCCTTCCACTCTCACTGTATCCCAGCATGATTGTCACATAATTAACTTTAAGTTTCTTTCTCTGATTGCAAAGTGAGAGGAATTTGTACACATCAATACCCAGGTTAAAAAATAAACAGCAATTTGTCAGATGAAGTAGACTGACATTTGACCTCTGTCTTTGAAGCGAAGCAAATGTGACAAGGTAAATGCAGAATTTAAAGGCTTGTTTATTTATTGCTTGGGCTTTTGCTATCCACCAAATATCGGCTGGTGACCACTAGGTAGCGAAACACAATTCAGGAAACACTGATCTAAATGTCTAAATCCGGAGGCTCCAGTTATGATCTCTTCCAGAAGAGGGTGTGATGCTTATACAAACTGATAAAATCTAGTACTGCAGTCACTAGAATGTATTGAGCAAAATAAACAGAACCTATTCACAAAGGGCCTATGATTAAAATTATGTAGGAGGGATTCATTTATTAGTGCCCCATCCCACAATATTGAAAAAACTGAAATGAAGGTGGTTGATTATGACCTTTTCTATCTCTCCACTGTAGTTAACGCCAACATGTTTCTGTCATTACATGGACTAAAATCGGTCTTATGCATTTGCCAGGATGAGAAGTTATATTATTATCACTAATTCTGTCACTAAAAAGTCTTAAAGTCAGTATTAATTTTGCAGAATTAATATGTTATAAAACTACCAGTACATGTTCATATTTATCCACATTCAGTGTCAGTTAAATATTTCAGTTAGTGCTCTAAGGTCTGTCAGCATCCATCAGTATCTTTGACTACGGGTTAAGCCTTGTTAAGCCACACAAAATGGTGGATTTAAAATGTTTAATCCACCATATGCCTGAATGGGAATGTTTACCTCCAATTCACTATCTGATTTCACTAACACATTTTAGGCATCTCTACTCTCTTTAGTTCTCTCCAACCTGCACATGGAACCTCTTGATCTCACTGTGATAGTTCAATGTGGTAGAGATAAGTATTTGTGGGGCAATTCAATTTGCAAATGAAAAATAAAAACATACATCTCTTATTCAGAGCTTTTAAATAGTCAAAGAAGGGCTGTCATGCACAATCTCAACCTCAGTCAGAGGCATTCAAAGACTTAACATCCATCATTGACTAATCCACAAGACAAACAGTTCAAGTTTGAGATTCATCAACAGTTGTATGCCTGAGGAGAAGGTACATCATGCAGCTTTCTTGGTTCCACACATTGCAACACCTTGCATTGGAGCTTCTCCAGACCACCACACACCCCAGGTTCCACACACTACTGAAAACGTTTTCATTTCGTTAAGTTATTTCTCTCTGTTTTGTTCCAATATGCACTTCTGTTTCACTTTGTAGCTCTCATCTTAGCACTGGGGCGGCCCAGGGTAATAGTAGTGCTAGACATGCAGTAACTAAATAAATAAATAAAAGTAGATAAGCAGTCATTGTTTTCTAAGTGTTCAGGAACATTGATCCAATATATCAACGGTAGACCGAGTCAAATAAATTAGATTTATGGCTCTTTTAATCAGTTCAATAAAGTTTTATAAGCCATGGAAGCAGCAGAGTATCTCTTGTCCGTCCTGCGAACATATGCCATACCCCAGTGACAGCATAGAGATTATGATTCATCCCTAGACTATGGAAATAATGTGTTCAAATCAAGCCTGCCTCCTAAATGAATATCTTTTAAACCCCCAGAAGGCATATTAACTGAACACAAACTCTAAGAGCACCTACTTTATAGAAGACCTCCACTGATATTCTCAGCTGTTCTGCATCATATAGAAAGTTCTGTATGAAAATAATCCAATCTGTCCAGACTACACACTAAAAATGCCAGGTGCGCTTAGAAAACAATAGTCAAAATAATATAGCAAAATGTTCTCACCTATGTGACAAAGAAAAGACTAAGGGCCTGATTTAGATTTCAGTGGATGGGTTACTCCGTCACAAGAGTGACGGATATCCTGTTCGCCAAAAAATAAATCCCATTATTTCCTAGGGGACTTATACTTCGGCGGATGGGATATCCATCACCGTTGTGACAGAGTAACCCATCCGCCGAAATCTAAATCAGGTCCTAAGCGATTAGATTCTCCTTATAACACATCCTGTCCATGGAACAGGTTCACCTTATTCCTATTCCTGCAGTCAGATCTTCTTTGCATACAAAACATTTTCATTCATAATATGTATTTGGACAATTCTGGAGACGCTCCTTGTATGCGAACCATCTAGTTTGTCACTACAGCAAAAGCAGCCTCACTAAGCACATGCCACCTGCCGGCTTTAAACAACAAACTATGATGCACACCAAACACACATGTACTACCAAAGAATCTTCCTCTACAGCTGCTGACAATGTATCTGAATGTAGATAGCATTTCTGCTGCTTACATACTCTTAGGTCCATACGTATTCTTCTATCATGATATAAATCACTGTGTTACTCTCATTCTAGCTGTTGGAAACATTATATAAAATTTATAAATAGGATTTACCTTTCTTTGATTTTGCACCAATTTTCAGTTTTGAAGGCCATTTTATGTCTGTGTTGGTTTCATCCATGACCTGTACAAAATGATGCAAAGAAATGTTAATATACAATTGTGACTGATGTGAAATTAATCTACTTTTAAGTATGCATTTAAATGAGTTAATATTGGTTGTACGTTAGTGTACCTATGAAGTGTAATAATTTTACTTTAGTAGAATAAAAAGGAAAAAGTCACCCTGGGAGTCATTCCATTACCATAACTATTTAAGCTGTTTCCCGCTATTAAGATATTGGCATTCTGTTTAATGCAGACCCTTTTTGTGTCAATACAGAATCCCGTTACTTCATTACATTAGGCATACCTCAGTCGATACATGTATGCACTAACTCACCAGTTGCCTTTGTAAAGAAGAGTCAGGAAGAGTTTCCTGACAGATGACACAGGCTTGGTGGGAGAATCTTTGATGGGATCAACTTATGGATAATAAAGAAATCACCATGAAAGTACTTTTATTGCACTTTTGGGTCCTTGCTTTTTCCTATCCTTAACTTATGTGCACATACACAGC
Source organism: Pleurodeles waltl (assembly GCF_031143425.1). Taxonomy (NCBI): domain Eukaryota; kingdom Metazoa; phylum Chordata; class Amphibia; order Caudata; family Salamandridae; genus Pleurodeles; species Pleurodeles waltl. The sequence continues at coordinate 734,012,689 of NC_090446.1, forward strand.
AGATGAGAGAGAGAGAAGGAGAACAGTAAAAGAAGGCAGCAGAGGCCTCTCAGGCCTGGGTCAAACGTTTCCACCAAACTTCTAGGCTAAATTTAGCCTTGCAACAGGGGAAAGCCTTAACTGCATGCTGATGACGAAACGCATGTGGGCATAAATATCTGACAGATACATGCCTGTAGATGGCCACAGCCGCTGCCTGTGCCTATGCCAGCTCCCTGTAAGCTTTCTGGGAACTAGCATAATTTTCATGTCGTCTGAGAACAGGCCTAGGTGACAAACTGTCTGCTCCTCAAAATTGATATGCTCAGACTGGGCAGTGGAAGGGGGCTATGGAAGACTCTTCCTAGCTCAGTGGACAGGCTATGAATGCTCTTGGGGAATCATACCTTACCTATCTGTAGAAGAAGAAGTACATTCAAATACCAGGCTTGGTGTGGACGGCCGGGACTACCAAGATGTACGTGCATCCTTGGTCTTCTGGACAACCTTCAGAATTCAAGGAGTTGGGGAAAAGACATATAGAAATGAGCCCAACCGGTCCCTTACAAGGGCCTGATTTAGAGTTTGGCAGATGGGTTACTCGGTTACAAACGTGAAGGATATCCTGTATGCCGTATTACAATCCCCATAGGCTATAAAAGGGTTGTAATACAGAGGACGGGGTATTCATCACGTTTGAAATAGAGTAACCCGTCCGCCAACCTCAGGCCCTAAGTTCCTTGTCCATCCAAGAGGTGAAATCTTGCATTTGCTGTTTTGGGGCATCAAGAAGGTACTCATGGGAGGTTGAAAACAAGCCTCAAAGATGGGGTTGACAACTTCTTGGAGGATCTCCAACTCATATTGTAAGTGGAGAAGCCTGCTCACGTGGTCCATTCTTCCCTTCTCAACATCTTCATTGTGGAAGACGAGCGGGAATGCCTTGCAGTCTTCCTCAAAGGTCCACAATACACATCCAGTCATCTCTCTCTTTACAGTTTCCAGACCTAAGTAAAAATAAGTATCTTGAATTTTTGCAGAGTGTAGGGAACTGGGTTTTTGTTGCCTGGTATTTGATGCAACTTTGACTGAAGTGCACTGGGCCCCTGCCAACCAGGTCCCCAGCGCCAGTGTTCTTTCCCCAAAAACTCTATGATTGGCAAAACCATTAGGACCCTCTGTTAAGTCCCTGGTAAATGGTACTCCTGGCACCTAGGGCTTGAGGTACTAAAGAGGGTCCCTAAGGGAGGCAGCACGAATTGTGCCACCCGAGAGGATCCCTCACCAAGCACATGACAGGCTGCCATTGCAGGCTGGGTGTCTTGGTGCAGACAAAAGTGAAAACACAACATGGCACACAGCCTGTGTGCCATGTCCCCTAACACTGCATACAATATATGTAAGTCACCCCTACAGCAGGCCTTACAGCCCCAAGGCAGGGTGAATTATATTACATATGAGGGCATATCTGCAAGAGCAGATATGCCTCAGCTATGTCTTTGTCAATTCTCAGGCATAGTAAGTGGCAAGGGAAGCTGTATTAAATACATGTGCTAGACACTGGTCAATACCAATCCCCAGCTACATGAAGGCTTCACTGAAGATAGATATGTTTGGTGTCAAACACCTCGTATTGGTGCCAGTGTTGAATTTACCAATACATACACCCAGAGGGAACCTTAGAGTTGCCCCTAAAAACCTACTGGTCTCTGGCATTCTTGCTGACTGGTTTCTGCCAGCTTGCCACCAGAGACACTGTTCTGGCCCCCTAGGGTGAGAGGATTTTGCTCTCTGGAGGTCCAGAACAAAAGCCTGTCCAGGAGGATGTGAAACACCCCCTCCCACAGGATGGCCTGCTGATTAGCCTTCCTAGGATGGCAAGCCTCAAAGGGCTGCTGCCTTTGAAATGCGAGTTCGGCTCCCCTCGTAGGAGAAGACTGGGCAGGTGGGAAAAATAGCTAGTCAGGTAGGCGTGCCACCCACCAGTTAGTACAATCCCTAAGGTGGGCTATTGCGAGGTGGACACAAAATGACAAAGGTAGCCATCTTTGAGATAACATACCTAGGAATTCTGGGAAAGGGTTACGCTCACTTCTTACAGGAAGTGGTCATATAGGGGACATAGTGACCCAAAGGGTCAATAGCCCATTGACTACTACCCTACACACCCCTAACACCTCTAAATTCGGTATTTAGGGAGCCCTTGGCACCAGAGGAGCAGATCCTGATGGCATAAGAAGACTAAGGTCACTGCAGAACCACGGAAACAGAAGAGGAGAAAAGTAGCAGCTGACCTGGTATCAACCCTGCTGGCCTGTCTGCATCCCTCATGGAAATCTGCACCAAAATTGACTCGTCCTGCAGCTGTGACTCCAGAAACCTGGGAGGACTGCCTGCCTTTGAAAAAGACTCAAGACCTCCCATGAACATCGGACTGTTCTCCAGCAAACGCAAAAGAAGGGACTCTGAAGCCTCTGGAACCACCAAAACCCAACACCTGAAGTCATCACTGCACCCGCTGCACTGACCCTAGTTGAAGTGGACCACCAGTGCCAACAATGTTACCCAGCCCTCCAGAGCCTGAGTCCATGGTGGTTTCACCCCTCTTGGACACCATGACAACACCTGCAGCCTCTGCATGCAGCCTCCTCTACTGCGACCCCTTTGGTAAAGAAAACTTGACACCTGAAGACACCTCTGCACCCATCACCCCTGATCCGTGGAGAAGAGGGCCTGAATCCCACTGTTGATTCAGCCTGATTGGCCTCTTGGCCAGTCCAATCTCCACTGGAACGCATTGGGCACCCAATGCTGTTTTGCACCCTGCACCCGGCTGCCCTCAGCTGCTGGTGGTGTACTGTGGGTGTTGCCTTGGACCTTGCCCATTACACATCTTAACTCCTGGAAATTGTTCTTGCAAGTTGCTCTACTCTACCTGTTTGCAGAATTTGTTTTTCCTTCCATATGATAACAATGCAGAACTCAGAAGCTGCAATGTCCACTTTTCAAAGTGAAAAGAATTTCTATTTAAAAACGTACTTACCTGAAAAAAAAATCTCTGATGCCTAAACATATACAAAAATACTTGCTATTTTTATAAATTGGTGTGGATTTCCTTTTTGTGTTGTGTGTCTCATTTATTGACTATTGTGTGTATTTGTGGATGTCTTGCATTGTTCCTGCTCCATCTCTGGGCACAGAGCTGGTTGAATGCTTGTAAGGAAAGGAGCCCCACTACTTCCTGCAAACGTTTTTGGGGTGCCAGCGGCACTGACATGCAAGTAGCATCAATCACGTGGCCATGATGCAAGAGGATGTGACAAATATTGAGCATACCCCTTCGTCAACAGTGAGAGGACTAATGTATCTTTGGTTATTTGTGTTATAAGAATGTAGAGGAGGGAATGCTCATCAACCCCCGCTGACAGTTAGTATGCCTCCTGACATGGTGCAATAGAGGAAACTGGTCCATGAATAACTCACTAAGGACCTCAGTTGTGGATGGTGGATGTGCTTCTTTTTCACCCTCAAGCACTTCCTTTTCACCTGCCTGCTTCCTGATGACAATAGCATTCTAGAGGTACCAATGAGATTTCAAGGTTAGCAGTCCACACAGTGGGATTTAGCTGCAAGGGTCCCTTCTCATCGATGAATCCGCAGTTATTGATATGTTTATGTTTACATTTAGCTTGTTTTTAAAGTGCATCTGTCACCACACTTGGGTATCATGGAGCTAAAAACAGGTTAAAGCACATTCTTATTGTAGCTGTCAAATGCCAACATTAGATGCAGGGAAGAAGTCAGGTCTTGAGCCTTCTCCTAAAACCCAAGAGGTCTGAATCATCTTTTAGTAGATCTGGGAGCAGGTTCCAGTTTTACATTGCTATTTCTGAAAAGGCCTGGACACCTACTGTTTTACATCAAAACTTAAAAATTGTTAGATTCCGATGAGGTGCTGATCTGCAGTACGAATGGGAAACAAGACCTTAGGGTGACCTGTTGGGTGAATTAATTGCTTTCTGGCTCAGGCAAAGAAACATGGACATGATTCTCTCTTTTAAGGCAACCAGTGGAATTGTACCAAAACTGGAGAGGCGTGGAAGCTTTGTTGGACACCGCTAGCTAACTTCACTGTGAAATTTTGGACCACTTGTAGTTTCTTGATGAAAAAATTAAACTGTTTGGAATTAAGTGAATAGCTAAACACTTGTTTAAGTCAGTGTAGTTGGAATAAACATGCCTTAACAGCCACGGACACTTGTTCAGTTTAGGTTAGCACAGCATCAATCTTAGTGCCCTGATTTTTTGCCACTGAGACCAAAGAATGAGAGGATCTCAGGCTAGAAGGCCAGAAACTGTCTGGGACTGCCACGTCTGGTTTTGAATGGATCTAGGATCTTAGATTTGGACTTTGCTTAAGATAGAATTAATCCAATGTTGAACTAGACAGCTATGCATATTAAAAGTCACTATGATATCTCCTCTTTTAAAGTTAGCAATTATGTGGGTGCAGTTCGCAAAAAGAAAAAAACATTTTGGCTGAAAGACAATCAAATTGGCAAAAGTTGTTAAGTGCAAATTAAAAAGAAGTTGAAAAATAATGAAACCTTGAGGGACATCACAGGAGCATGGCCTATGAGAAGGTTTGAGAGGGAACAATCTTACTTGAAAGCATCTGTTGGTTAAAAACTCCGTGAGCCAGCACAATTAGAGTAGTAAGTGTATTTGAACCCGCTAATAGTCTCCAGTAGTGCAAAACTGAGACAATAATAAGTTCAGTGCTGTGGTCTGCTCAAAACAAAGCACCATGCAAAATGTTATAGGTGACAACCAAACTGGGCAGTTGATGAAACATTGTCCTTTCCAGGACTTTACTCAGAGAAGGAAGTTGAGACACTGGTCTGTGGTCAGAAAAAAACATTGTGATCCATTACTGTGTTTTTCTAGTAGTAGAAAAACAATGTTGTTTTGAATGGTTTGTGGAATATATATGGTGGTGACACAGCTGTATCAGACCTCTGTATAGTGTATTCCTGACAGGAGCGTCTTCTCCATGTCTCTTAGTTTACAGGTGACATACTAGCTAGGCAAGAGCAAGAGAAAGAATTCGGAGATCAGGACTTGTGATAGCAAAAGTCATATAGCTAGGGATACAGTGAAATTTCACAGTAGTAGCAGTAAGTTCATTGTTTTTGATGAATTGAAATCATTCCAAATACTGAAGAAGTAATCTAAATGTCTAGTAACCACAGTAATTATGTTTCATACCAATTAATTAACTAAAAAGTAATAAAACACACATTCTAAAACTCATCAACTAAGACAGAGGCTGTCAACAGATTATTGGTAAGATGCGATAAAACCAAGTCAAGTGTTTAAGATAAATGCAAAAGTTTTTTAAAACTATTTGAAGGACATTTGTAACAAAGGAAAAGTTCTGAACTGTTCTTTGTATTATGGCAATATCTTAGTGCATTGCTACAACATTTAATTTTGTTCGCAAGAATGATCAGTTTAATATACATTTGCTGCTCTAGCTTGAGTGCAGGACAGCAATGTAGAAGGTGAAGTAACAATTCATCTTTGTGATCACAAAGCCTACATAAATTTTTTGTCAACTCAGTGGTATTGGTCACGCGGCTTAACATTATTGTTTGTGTCTTAATCTCCATTTTTAGGGCTAATCTTGTTGATTTGTTTCTCTAGATGGTGCATATTTCATGAGCTTGGATCTCTTCTGATAAATACCGGGACAGATCATTGGTATAATTTCTGTCCTCTATAATTAAACTGATAACTTGTTTAAAACTGCCTTTTTTGAGTCGGTGACAAGATGAAAGTTCTTCAAGGAGTCGGCTTTGCATGCCAAATCCTGCCTGAGTAGGTAAAATTCCAGGTTTAGCTGTGCTCCTGATGTACTCTTTGGTAGATTGAAGACGATGCTGACCAACCCGGGAATCCTTGAGGAACCATGATCATATTGTCCCTCACACTCAGAATCAGGGTATACATGCCATGTGTTAGGGATCCTTATAGCCTAAAGGTTTAAACAGAATACCTATGTATTTGGTGTCGTAGCTGCAACAGGGCTAAACTTTAGTTAACAAATGTGTAATAAAGTACACATACCTTCTGAAAGAATTCTTCACCACAGAGGCCACTTTCATCTGAGAGATATAAAAGAAAGAAGAAACGTAAACTATATGGAACTTGGTTACGTGTAACAACACAGAAAACAACTGATAATTCGTGAGGCACTCATTAAAACTTTGCCTTGCTCCTGAACTATGATCACAACATGTTTGTTGAATTAGGCGAATGATATACAAGTGTGCAGATCAAAATAAACATGCAGGCAATTAAAAGGGGAGAACTTCTGGCTTGATTGTGGGAGGACATCTCAGTCTTGAGGCTGCATAACATAAAAGAAGCATTGAAACCGCTAACTTATGACTGCTCTCTGCCATGGTTTTGGGTAGACTGGTATCTTAAATTGTGGAGGAGCCAGCTCAACCATACCTTCCTACTTTAGACAGTGGTAAATAGGTGTTTATCACTTGAACTTCGAAGGAATGTGCTGCCTATGGAAGGAGATGAAGCAGCATTTGATGACATATCTAATTACAGTGCTCAACAGAACACAACATATAAGCAAACCACAAGCAAGCTATCAATGCACAAATGTAACAGGACACAACACAGCAAATCAGTTAAACATGAAAATATTACAGTACTCAGAGTACAACAAAACCATAACACAGTGCAACACTGCAGCACAAAAACACAACAGCACAAAAAATACATCACCACCGCAATAAAATGCAACACATTAGATATGCACAAATATTCGTGCCACACTTTACCACCTCCACTAAACAGTTTTGATGACATGGTTTGAAAAGGTGTAAATGCTTCTTTACTTGCTGGAAACCTCATAAAAATAAGAGTAAGAGTATCTTCACAAAACCATGAATGATCGATGTACCCCTTTCCAGAGCCGGCACGGAAACCCGGTATTGAGGATCTCCAAATAATAATCACCATCATCATCATCTTCGTCATTATATTCATAATCTTATTTACCCTCTTTTGATACGCAGTAACATTCACATTGCAAAAATACCACCCAGTTATAATAAGTACATAAAACAACAAAGAAAAATAACCCCTATTTACAAAAAATAAAAAACGCCAATAAGCAAGTCCAACATTTTCCTATTTGACAGTATTCTGACACCTGAAAACCTTCCATCATAGAATGAAGGGATGCAAGTGGATTCCTAGGTAGAATAAATAAGGGGTACCTTTAAAGACGGTTTCAGAGACTACTTAAGAAACCCAGACAGCAGGAGTAACTGCCTTCATTTCTATTTACCAAGGAAACAACCTCCTTCACTTCCGCGGGGATCAATCCCAGTCGTCAGCGTACTCATTTATCACGCTATCACTGATCAGGAAGGCTACATAAATCCTTATAAGTGTCTATATCTAAAAAGGCTAAATATATTTCCTTGGATCGTTTAGATTTCAAATAGATGATTTCTTTAGACCAGGGATCCTCAAAATTTGGGGCGTGCCCTCTGTGCCCTTGTGTGGGGGTTGTTTTAGTTCCATGTAAAGGATGGCGTGCAAGAGCCATAGAAAAACAAGTATTGGCAAGCCAACAGGTCTGAAGTTGTCTAAAAATGTTTAGGTCGAGCACGCAAGCGCTCTTGCCTGTTGTAAACTATCTGTGGACTTTTAACCACGCCCATCACTATCACTCATTCATGGGCTTGCCTTTCAAAAATCTTTATTATCATTGGTAAATGCTTTACGTTTGGTTGCCGCCTTGGCAATCGACCCTGTTACATGGATAATTGCAGGTTTGCCGATAAATTTGATTACGAACAAACTTCTTTTTCCTTTTGTGTCTCTCCTTTGTGCTCATGCTCGTGGTAGCCGTGCCACTTTGAATGCCACTTTGAATCGGCTTGCTTTTGTCAACTGTTTTACTTTTCATTTTCAATTTATGTGGCAAGAAAAGTCCAGTTAGGAATTTATGACGCTAATAGCTCTAACTCGAGAAAACGTGAGACCCACTGCATTGCAAATGCTTGTTTGTTTTTTTCAATGAGTATTTTTCTTTGCCATAATTTCTTCAAAACATTATTGTAGAGGAAGCCACCGGGTAGTGCTAATCTAAAAAAAAAAAAAATTTACTAAAAGCTAAAATTGTTTTTACTCTCTAAAAGCACACATTACCCTAGCATTCCCTGGCACTGAAGGGACCTACTTTGTTTATGGATGTGCTCCATATGAAAGGACAAAATGCTGTCACTCACAGTAAAGTTAGCCAATGGCTGAAGTTGACTGACCCACTTCCCCATAATGTATGCCACAGTGAGCAGTATAAAAATGTTAATGACACAATAAGAGTCACTGGATAGAGAAGGCTGTCTGAAAGCCCCTGAAAATAAGTATACTATACATATAGGTTTAGTAAAATCAAAAGGTCTTGGCTCACTCCAGACCTAAGAAGACAACTAGTGTGTGAGTCGAGGAGCACCTGATTGATGCATTGCAGACTATGCTCTAGCTCTAAAAACAGAGCAGACATTAGTTAAAGAGGTCTCCCACAGAAATCACAGCTGGTTGCCACGTTCAGTTTGCAAACATGTGAACCAATTCTGTATTGCACCTCATCACGTCTAAATAGGGTACAGTGTTAAAGTATTGTTAAGGTCTCTGAAAAAATAATTTACAGGGAAAATGTATGTGGTGAGGTCAGAGGAGCAAGAGACATAGCTGAACGCTGCATATTAGTTAATGCATGAAGGCGTGGGGCAATTGTTTATGTCTCCTAGCATAAATATCCAACTCAATGGTGTTGATTGTATCAATGACTGAAGAATAAAATCTTGTAACAGTTCATTCTTATGCCATCCAAATCGCATGCACATAACTGCAAAAGGTAAGTAACTCAATGCACTATCCCAACTAATCAGAACGGGTGATCTGAAGGTTCTACAAGCATTTCTACATGTACTGCATGTGTCTAATGACATAGCAAAGCAGCATTTCAATATGTGACCCATGGTATGATATCCTAACAAACAGCATGCAAAAACAATGCAAATGTATGTGATTAGTCTAGACTTAAGATCTGGATTTTGCCTCTGATTTTACTTGAAATGCCTTAGGAACTGAAGATCAGTGTAATGCCTGCCCGACTGCACCTACCTGCAAGTTCCTCAGGAGCCAGAGGAAACGATGAGGCCAAGCCACTGTTGATGTTTTCATGGTGTATTTTGAAAGGTCTCTTTCCAAGCGTATATCCCTCCACTGAGTTCATATAGCAAGCCACAGACTGTTGACCTCCACCTCAGCACAGTCGATTATCATGGGTGTGAGACAAAGGCTTTTCAGTGATATGAAACGTAACCCAGAGCATGATTCTGTGATGTAGAAGGGCACCTCAAGTGTGCCTTCCTTATCCAGCATGACTCTTGTTAATCATCTGGGTTGTGGAGGACTTCAGGTGGTGAAAGTGATAAGAATACAGAAGCAGTGTCATGCCTTTTTACCTTTCCCTCCCAGAGAAATGCACACTGCTCTTCCTAATATGTTAAAATTGGTCTGCCAGTCACCTGCAATCGTGAACTGTTCCCGTCCATATGGACATGAATGTTTCATATGTAAGCATTACTTTTGTGCATCAAGGATGTATATGGAGTGCATGTGACACATATGGCGATGGGCACACTGGAATCCATTTTGATTTCCCACATTACAGTTCTACCGAAGATGGAGGGTGGAGAGAGTATCATACAGCAGATGTGAATTGGAGGTCTCCAGGGCATTCCAGGGACTGTTTGTGGTGGATCAGTTTGAGTGTAAAAGAAATGGTGATAAAGGGCCCTTATAAGCCAGCCCTAGGGAGTATCCCCAGTCATTACCAGCACCATTGCTCACTGGCAAAGCTATGCCCACAGGTAGTTAATTGGGACAACCTCCTTCTCTTTTGTTTCCTTGTTTTGATTTTCTCATGAAAGGAGACAGCTCCACCCCACCTTTCTGTTAGCACCTGACAACAAGGATCATGATCAACAAATATCAACAAAGATCAGCGTGGAAAAAGCAAAAGGCAAGAATTGCCCATACCAGGTTAAGAGTTGACTGTCGGAATACCCAACGAATGTCTGCAACTCTGGTATGCCAAGAGGTCTCTAGAAGAATACAGGGTCTCCACAGCAGTGATGACCCAGACCCTCTGTGCTCTATGGCTGGGGGACCTACAGCTAACATTCTTTGCCAGGTTTGATACCAAAAAAACAAAATCTAAGGAATTCAGCTTATAATGCCTGGATCCAGCTTCAAGTGGGAGAGCTGACTGACAATTCAAAGGGGCACTGGAGATGCCATTTAATGAGAAGAATGCAGTTCAGAAAGAAATGAGGCACTTAGTGTAGGAAAGTACCATCTTGCCTGGCATGTTACCCCCATATTTCACTGTATATATGTTGTTTTAGTTGTATGTGTCACTGGGACCCTGCCAGCCAGGGCCCCAATGATCATAAGTGTGCCCTGTATGTGTTACCTGTGTGATGACTAACTGTCTCACTGAGGCTCTGCTAACCAGAACCTCAGTGGTTATGCTCTCTCATTTCTTTCCAAATTGTCACTAACAGGCTAGTGACCAATTTCACCAATTTACATTGGCATACTGGAACACCCTTATAATTCCCTAGTATATGGTACTGAGGTACCCAGGGTATTGGGGTTCCAGGAGATCCATATGGGCTGCAGCATTTCTTTTGCCACCCTTAGGGAGCTTTGACAATTCTTACACAGGCCTGCCACTGCAGTCTGAGTGAAATAACGTCCACGTTATTTCACAGCCATTTACCACTGCACTTAAGTAACTTATATGTCACCTATATGTCTAACCTTTACCTGGTAAAGGTTGGGTGCTAAGTTACTTAGTGGGTGGGCACCCTGGCACTAGCCAAGGTGCCCCCACATTGTTCAGGGCAAATTCCCCGGACTTTGTGAGTGCGGGGACACCATTACACGCGTGCACTATACATAGGTCACTACCTATGTATAGCTTCACAATGGTAACTCCGAACATGGCCATGTAACATGTCTAAGTTCATGGAATTGCCCCCCCAATGCCATCCTGGCATTGGTGAGACAATCCCATGATCCCCCGGGTCTCTAGCACAGACCCGGGTACTGCCAAACTGCCTTTCCCGGGGTTTCACTGCAGCTGCTGCTGCTGCCAACCCCTCAGACAGGTTTCTGCCCTCCTGGGGTCCAGCCAGGCTTGGCCCAGGAAGGCAGAACAAAGGACTTCCTCAGAGAGAGGGTGTTACACCCTCTCCCTTTGGAAAAAGGTGTCAGGGCTGGGGAGGAGTAGCCTCCCCCAGCCTCTGGAAATGCTTTGATGGGCACAGATGGTGCCCATCTCTGCATAAGCCAGTCTACACCGGTTCAGGGATCCCCAAGCCCTGCTCTGGCGCGAAACTGGACAAAGGAAAGGGGAGTGACCACTCCCCTGACCTGCACCTCCCCTGGGAGGTGCCCAGAGCTCCTCCAGTGTGCTCCAGACCTCTGCCATCTTGGAAACAGAGGTGCTGCTGGCACACTGGACTGCTCTAAGTGGCTAGGGCCAGCAGGTGATGTCTGAGACTCCTTCTGATAGGCTCTTACCTGTGTTGCTAGCCTATCCTCCTTCCTAGGTAGCCAAACCTCCTTTTCTGGCTATTTAGGGTCTCTGCTTTTGGGAATTCTTTAGATAACGAATGCAAGAGCTCATCAGAGTTCCTCTGCATCTCTCTCTTCACCTTCTGCCAAGGAATCGACTGCTGACCGCGCTGGAAGCCCGCAAAACCGCAAAAAAGTAGCAAAGACGACTACTGCAACCTTGTATCGCTGATCCTGCCACCTTCTTGACTGTTTTCCTGGTGGTGCATGCTGTGGGGGTAGTCTGCCTCCTCTCTGCACTAGAAGCTCCGAAGAAATCTCGCGTGGGTCGACGGAATCTTCCCCCTGCAACCGCAGGCACCAAAAGACTGCATCACCGGTCCTCTGGGTCCCCTCTCAGCACGACGAGCGTGGTCCCTGGAACTCAGCAACTCTGTCCAAGTGACTCCCATAGTCCAGTGACTCTTCAATCCAAGTTTGGTGGAGGTAAGTCCTTGCCTCTCCACGCCAGACTGCATTGCTGGGTACCGAGTGATTTGCAGCTGCTCCGGCTCCTGTGCACTCTTCCAGGATTTCCTTTGTGCACAGCCAAGCCTGGGTCCCCGACACTCTAACCTGCAGTGCACGACCTCCTGAGTTGTCCTCCGGCGTCGTGGGACCTTCTTTTGTGACTTCGGGTAAGCTCCTGTTCACTCTTCTTCGTAGTGCCTGTTCCAGCACTTCTGCGGGTGCTGCCTGCTTCTAGGTGGGCTCCTTGTCTTGCTGGATGCCCCCTCTGTCTCCTCACGCAATTGGCGACATCCTGGTCCCTCCTGGGCAATAGCAGCATCCAAAAACCCTAACTGCGACCCTTGCAGCTAGCAAGGCTTGTTTGCGGTCTTTCTGCACGGAAATACCTCTGCAAGCTTCTTCACCACGTGGGACATCCATCCTCCAAAGGGGAAGTTTCTAGCCCTCTTCGTTCTTGCAGAATCCACAGCTTCTACCATCCAGTGGTAGCTTCTTTGCACCCACAGCTGGCATTTCCTGGGCATCTGCCCACTCCCGACTTGATCGTGACTTTTAGACTTGGTCCCCTTGTTCCACAGGTACTCTCGACTGGAAATCCATTGTTGTTGCATTGCTGGTGTTGGTCTTCCTTGCAGAATTCCCCTATCATGACTTCTGTGCTCTCTGGGGAACTTAGGTGCACTTTGCACCCACTTTTCAGGGTCTTGGGGTGGTCTATTTTTCTAACCCTCACTGTTTTCTTACAGTCCAGGCGACACTCTACAAGCTCACATAGGTTTGGGGTCCATTCGTGGTTCGCATTCCACTTTTGGAGTGTATGGTTTGTGTTGCCCCTGTACCTATGTGCTCCCATTGCAATCTATTGTGACTATACATTGCTTGCACTGTTTTCTATTGCTATTACTGCATAATTTTGGTATTGTGTACATATATCTTGTGTATATTTGCTATACTCATACTGAGGGTACTCACTGAGATACTTTTGTCATATTGTCATAAAAATAAAGTACCTTTATTTTTAGTATATCTGTGTATTGTGTTTTCTTATGATATTGTGCATATGACACCAGTGGTATAGTGGGAGCTTTGCATGTCTCCTAGTTCAGCCTAAGCTGCTCTGCTAAGCTACCATTTTCTATCAGCCTAAGCTGCTAGACACCTCTTCTACACTAATAAGGGATAACTGGACCTGGTGCAGAGTGTAAGTACCCCTTGGTACCACTACAAACCAGGCCAGCCTCCTACATTGGTGGCAGCGGTGGGATAAGTACTTGCAACTACTTACCACTTTGTCATTTTGTACTTTTCATAAGAGAAAAATATACAAAACAAGTTCAGTGTATGTACACCTAACCAAAAAGTTGTGTTTTTCTTCTCTTACTCTTTTGCTAAGTGCTGAAAAGTACCTCTAAAACTTTCAAAAAGTTCTTAAAAAGTTTAAAAAGTTTGTTTCTGTTCCTTAAAAAGTACTGAAACTTTTTCTTTCTTTTTCTGTCCCTTAAACCTTTTCTATCATGTCTGGTACAGGTCAAACTGTTGATCTGACCAGAGTTGCTTATGATCACCTTAGCTGGAAAGGAGCAAGGAGTCTCTGCATTGAAAGAGGTTTAGGGGTAGGGAAGAATCCCTCAAGAGAACTGGTAGTTAATATGCTCATTGAACAGGATAAGACCATAGTTGGCACATCTGGTGAAAAATTAGCTGATGGTTCACACTCTGATTCTGGGGTAGCCCCAGTAATAGTGTTAGAAGGGAACCTTCCCAACCTGCCCCTTAGCAGGCCACCTAGCATGGCTGGTACTAATGTGAGTTCTCATCACAGTAGGAGTGTTACTTCTGTAGGCCAGAATGTTAGAATGCCATCTGTTAGGGACAGGTCTCCCTCTGTCCATTCACACCATTCTTCTGTGTCAAGGCATGCCCAACCCACCCCCCCTGAAGACAGAATGTTAGAAAGGGAACTCAGTAGCTTGAGAGTGGAAGAGTCCAGGCTGAAGCTTAAAAAGCAACAGCTGGATCTAGACAGGGAAGTATTTGACTTAGAAAAAGAAAGAGAGAGGTTGGGGTTTGGACCCCATGGTGGCAGCAGCAGTTTTACAGATAGTAATCCTGTGAATGAGCATGATTCTAGGAATCTGCACAAGATAGTTCCCCCTTATAAGGAGGGGGGTGACATTAACAAGTGGTTTGCTGCACTTGAGAGGGCCTGTGTTGTACAGGGAGTCCCTCAAAGGCAGTGGGCTGCTATCCTATGGCTATCTTTCAGTGGAAAGGGTAGGGATAGGCTCCTTACTGTGAAGGAAAGTGATGCCAATAGATGGTTATGGCTTAACCACTGAACAGTACAGGATCAAGATCAGAGAAACTAAAAACGGAGTCTTCACAAGACTGGGTAGACTTTGTTGACCATTCAGTGAAGGCCTTGGAGGGGTGGTTACATGGCAGTAAAGTTTCTGACTATGAAAGCCTGTATAACTTAATCCTGAGAGAGCATATTCTTAATAATTGTGTGTCTGATTTGTTGCACCAGTACCTGGTGGACTCAGATCTGACCTCTCCCCAAGAATTGGGAAAGAAGGCAGACAAATGGGTCAGAACAAGGGTGAACAGAAAAGTTCATACAGGGGGTGACAAGGATGGCAAGAAGAAGGATGGTAAGTCTTCTGACAAGGGTGGGGACAAATCTAAAAATGAGTCTTCATCAGGCCCACAAAAACACTCGGGTGGGGGTGGTGGGCCCAAATCCTCTTCAAATCAAAATCAAGTAAAGAAACCATGGTGCTATTTATGTAAAGTAAAAGGCCATTGGACAACTGATGCCAGTTGTCCAAAGAAAAGCACCAAGCCTCCCACCACTAATCCCCTGCTGCTACACCTAGTGCCCCTAGTAATAGTAGTGGTGGTGGGAGCAAACCTACTAATAGCCAAACCAAGGGAGTAGCTGGGCTCACTTTTGGTAATTTAGTTGGTGTTGGTCTTGTTAGGGAGACCACAGAGGCTGTGTTAGTCTCTGAAGGTGCCATTGATTTGGCCACCTTGGTTGCTTGTCCCCTTAATATGGATAAGTACAAGCAACTTCCCCTAATAAATGGTGTTGAGGTTCAAGCCTACAGGGACACAGGTGCCAGTGTTACCATGGTAATAGAGAAACTGGTCCACCCTGAACAACACCTACTTGGTCATCAGTACCAAGTGACTGATGCTCATAACAACACACTTAGCCACCCCATGGCTGTTGTAAATCTCAACTGGGGGGGGGGTTACTGGTCCAAAGAAAGTTGTGGTTGCCTCAGATTTACCTGTAGACTGTCTACTAGGGAACGATTTAGAGACATCAGCTTGGTCAGAAGTGGAGTTGGAGGCTCATGCAGGCGTGCTGGGCATTCCTGGGCATATTTTTGCTTTGACAAGGGCTCAGGCCAAAAAGCAAAAAGGACAGGGTGACTTGGATCCTGGAAGAATGGACCAAGTGCTCCCTAAAGCTAGGGTTAGTAAAGGTAAAACACTACCTACTATCCCTACCTCTACAGTGGATTCAACTTCTGAGGAAGAAGAATTTCCACCCTGTGCAGAACCTACACCAGAGGAGCTGGAAGCAGACACTGCTGAGCTTTTGGGTGGAGGGGGGCCTGCCAGGGAGGAGCTGAGTGTGGCACAGCAGACCTGTCCCACACTAGAGGGTCTAAGACAGCAAGCTGTCAAACAGCAAAATTGGGATGTCAGTGACTCTCACAGAGTTTACTGGGAGGACAACCTCTTGTATACTGAAGCAAGGGATCCAAAACCTGGAGCAACCAGGAGATTGGTGATTCCCCTGCAATACAGAGAGTTCCTCCTAACTCTAGCCCACGACATTCCCTTGGCTGGACATTTAGGACAAATAAAAACTTGGGACAGGCTTGTTCCCTTGTTTCATTGGCCTAGAATGTCAGAGGACACAAAGGAATTTTGTAAGTCCTGTGAAACCTGTCAAGCCAGTGGCAAAACAGGTGGCACCCCAAAGGCACCCCTTATTCCACTGCCTGTGGTTGGGGTTCCCTTTGAAAGTGTAGGGGTTGACATACTTGGCCCCCTTGGCCCTCCTACTGCTTCAGGCAATAGGTTTATTTTGGTGGTAGTGGACCATGCCACCAGATATCCTGAAGCCATTCCTCTAAGGACCACTACAGCTCCTGCAGTGGCAAAGGCCCTCCTGGGAATCTTTTCCAGGGTGGGCTTCCCAAAAGAGGTGGTATCAGACAAGGGAAACAATTTCATGTCTGCTTACTTAAAGGCCATGTGGAAGGAATGTGGTGTTACATACAAGTTCACCACACCCTATCATCCACAAACAAATGGACTGGTTGAGAGGTTTAATAAAACTCTCAAAGGAATGATAATGGGACTCCCTGAAAAACTCCGCAGGAGATGGGATGTCCTGTTACCTTGCCTCCTTTTTGCTTACAGGGAGGTACCCCAAAAAGGAGTGGGCTTCAGCCCCTTTGAACTCCTATTTGGACACCCTGTAAGAGGTCCTCTAACACTTGTAAAGGAGGGTTGGGAACAACCTTTAAAAGCTCCTAAGCAAGACATAGTGGACTATGTACTTGGCCTAAGATCCAGAATGGCTGAGTACATGAAAAAGGCCAGTAAAAACCTTCAGGCCAGCCAAGAGCTCCAAAAGCAATGGCATGACCAGAAGGCTGTTCTGATTCAGTACCAACCAGGGCAGAAAGTGTGGGTCTTGGAGCCCATGGCCCCAAGAGCACTCCAAGACAAATGGAGTGGACCCCACATTATTGTTGAGAAAAAAGGAGAAGTCACCTACTTGGTTGACTTGGGCACTGCCAGGAGTCCCCTTAGGGTGCTCCATGTCAATCGCCTGAAACCCTACTATGACAGAGCTGATCTCACCCTGCTCATGGCAACAGATGAAGGACAGGAAGAAGAGAGTGACCCTCTCCCTGATCTCTTCTCTTCCACAGAACAAGATGCTCTAGTGGAAGGTTTAGTTCTGGCAGATTGTCTTACTGCTGAGCAGAAAGACCACTGCATAAATCTCCTGGGTCAGTTTTCTGAACTCTCTTCCACTGTGCCAGGCACCACTTCTTGGTGTGAGCACACTATAGATACTGGAGACAGCTTGCCTGTCAAAAGTAAGATCTATAGGCAGCCTGACCATGTCAGAGACTGCATAAAACAAGAGGTTCAGAAAATGCTTGAACTGGGAGTGGTTGAGCACTCTGAAAATCCATGGGCCTCTCCTGTGGTACTTGTACCAAAACCTCATTCCAAAGATGGAAAGAAGGAAATGCGGTTCTGTGTAGATTATAGAGGTCTCAACCAGGTTACTAAAACTGATGCTCACCCTATACCCAGGGCAGATGAGCTAATAGATACACTGGCATCTGCCAAGTATCTAAGCACCTTTGATTTGACTGCAGGGTATTGGCAGATCAAGTTATCAGAGGATGCTAATGCAAAAACTGCATTTTCAACCATTGGAGGGCACTACCAATTCACAGTAATGCCTTTTGGGTTGAAAAATGCACCTGCCACTTTTCAAAGGTTGGTGAATACAGTCCTGCAAGGGTTGGAGGCTTTTAGTGCAGCATATCTAGATGATATAGCTGTCTTTAGCTCCACCTGGGATGCTCACCTGGTCCACCTGTGGAAAGTTTTGGAGGCCCTGCAAAAGGCAGGCCTCACTATCAAGGCTTCAAAGTGCCAGTTAGGGCAGGGGAAAGTGGTTTATCCTGGACACCTTGTAGGTGGAGAACAGATTGCACCACTTCAGGGGAAAATCCAAACTATTATAGATTGGGTTCCCCCTACAACTCAGACCCAGGTGAGAGCCTTCTTAGGCCTCACTGGGTATTATAGGAGGTTCATAAAGAACTATGGCTCCATTGCAGCCCCTCTTAATGACCTCACATCTAAGAAAATGCCTAAAAAGGTATTGTGGACAGCTAGCTGTCAGAAAGCTTTTGAGGAGCTGAAGCAGGCCATGTGCTCTGCACCTGTCCTGAAAAGCCCTGTTACTCCAAAAAATTAATTGTCCAAACTGATGCATCTGAATTAGGGGTAGGGGTAGGGGCAGTCTTATCACAACTTAATTCTGAGGGCCAGGATCAACCTGTTGCTTTTATCTGCAGGAGGTTGACCCCTAGAGAAAAGCGTTGGTCTGCCATGGAGAGGGAGGCCTTTGCTGTGGTCTGGGCACTGAAGAAGTTGAGGCCATACCGGTTTGGCACTCACTTCATTGTTCAGACAGACCACAAACCTCTACTTTGGCTAAAACAAATGAAAGGTGAAAATCCTAAATTGTTGAGGTGGTCCATATCCCTACAGGGAATGGACTATACAGTGGAACATAGACCTGGGAGTACCCACTCCAATGCAGATGGACTCTCCAGATATTTCCACTTAGACAACGAAGACTCATCAGGTCATGGCTAGTCTTATTGTCCTTCGTTTGGGGGGGGGGTTGTGTAGGAAAGTACCATCTTGCCTGGCATGTTAACCCCATATTTCACTGTATATATGTTGTTTTAGTTGTATGTGTCACTGGGACCCTGCCAGCCAGAGCCCCAGTGCTCATAAGTGTGCCCTGTATGTGTTACCTGTGTGATGACTAACTGTCTCACTGAGGCTCTGCTAACCAGAACCTCAGTGGTTATGCTCTCTCATTTCTTTCCAAATTGTCACTAACAGGCTAGTGACCAAGTTCACCAATTTACATTGGCATACTGGAACACCCTTATAATTCCCTAGTATATGGTACTGAGGTACCCAGGGTATTGGGGTTCCAGGAGATCCCTATGGGCTGCAGCATTTCTTTTGCCACCCTTAGGGAGCTTTGACAATTCTTACACAGGCCTGCCACTGCAGCCTGAGTGAAATAACGTCCACGTTATTTCACAGCCATTTACCACTGCACTTAAGTAACTTATAAGTCACCTATATGTCTAACCTTTACCTGGTAAAGGTTGGGTGCTAAGTTACTTAGTGTGTGGGCACCCTGGCACTAGCCAAGGTGCCCGCACATTGTTCAGGGCAAATTCCCCGGACTTTGTGAGTGCGGGGACACCATTACACGCATGCACTATACATAGGGCACTACCTATGTATAGCTTCACAATGGTAACTCCGAACATGGCCATCTAACATGTCTAAGATCATGGAATTGCCCCCCCAATGCCATCCTGGCATTGGTGAGACAATCCCATGATTCCCCGGGTCTCTAGCACAGACCCAGGTACTGCCAAACTGCCTTTCCCGGGGTTTCACTGCAGCTGCAGCTGCTGCTGCTGCCAACCCCTCAGACAGGTTTCTGCCCTCCTGGGGTCCAGCCAGGCTTGGCCCAGGAAGGCAGAACAAAGGACTTCCTCAGAGAGAGGGTGTTACACCCTCTCCCTTTGGAAAAAGGTGTCAGGGCTGGGGAGGAGTAGCCTCCCCCAGCCTCTTGAAATGCTTTGATGGGCACAGATGGTGCCCATCTCTGCATAAGCCATTCTACACCGGTTCAGGGATCCCCCAGCCCTGCTCTGGCGCGAAACTGAACAAAGGAAAGGGGAGTGACCACTCCCCTGACCTGCACCTCCCCTGGGAGGTGCCCAGAGCTCCTCCAGTGTGCTCCAGACCTCTGCCATCTTGGAAACAGAGGTGCTGCTGGCACACTGGACTGCTCTAAGTGGCCAGGGCCAGCAGGTGACATCAGAGACTCCTTCTGATAGGCTCTTACCTGTATTGCTATCCTTTCCTCCTTCCTAGGTAGCCAAACCTCCTTTTCTGGCTATTTATGGTCTCTGCTTTGGGGAATTCTTTAGATAACGAATGCAAGAGCTCATCAGAGTTCCTCTGCATCTCTCCCTTCACCTTCTGCCAAGGAATCGACTGCTGACCGCGCTGGAAGCCTGCAAAACCGCAACAAAGTAGCAAAGACGACTACTGCAACCTTGTATCGCAGATCCTGCTGCCTTCTCGACTATTTTCCTGGTGGTGCATGCTGTGGTGGTAGTCTGCCTCCTCTCTGCACTAGAAGCTCCAAAGAAATCTCCCGTGGGTCGACGGAATCTTCCCCCTGCAACCGCAGGCACCAAAAGACTGCATCACCGGTCCTCTGGGTCACCTCTCTGCACGACGAGCGTGGTCCCTGGAACTCAGCAACTCTGTCCAAGTGACTCCCACAGTCCAGTGACTCTTCAGTCCAAGTTTGGTGGAGGTAAGTCCTTGCCTCCCCACGCCAGGCTGCATTGCTGGGTACCACGTGATTTGCAGCTGCTCCGGCTCCTGTGCACTCTTCCAGGATTTTCATTGTGTACAGCCAAGCCTAGGTCCCCGACACTCTAACCTGCAGTGCACGACCTCCTGAGTTGTCCTCCGGCGTCATGGGACCTTCTTTTGTGACTTCGGGTGAGCTCCGGTTCACTCTTCTTCGTAGTGACTGTTCTGGCACTTCTGTGGGTGCTGCCTGCTTCTGAGTGGGCTGCTTGTCTTGCTTGACGCCCCCTCTGTCTCCTCACGCAATTGGCGACATCCTGGTCCCTCCTGGGCCACAGCAGCATCCAAAAACCCTAACGTGATCCTTGCAGCTATCAAGGCTTGTTTGCGGTCTTTCTGCATGGAAACACCTCTGCAAGTTTCTTCACGACGTGGGACATCCATCCTCCAAAGGGGAAGTTTCTAGCCCTCTTCGTTCTTGCAGAATCCACAGCTTCTACCATCTGGTGGCAGCTTCTTTGCACCCACAGCTGGCATTTCCTGGGCATCTGCCCACTCCTGACTTGATAGTGACTTTTGGACTTGGTCCCCTTGTTCCACAGGTACTCTCATCTGGAAATCCATTGTTGTTGCATTGCTGGTGTTGGTCTTCCTTGCAGAATTCCCCTATCACGACTTCTGTGCTCTCGGGGGAACTTAGGTGCACTTTGCACCCACTTTTCAGGGTTTTGGGGTGGGCTATTTTTCTAACCCTCACTGTTTTCTTACAGTCCCAGCGACCCTCTACAAGCTCACATAGGTTTGGGGTCCATTCGTGGTTCGCATTCCACTTTTGGAGTATATGGTTTGTGTTGCCCCTGTACCTATGTGCTCCCATTGCAATCTATTGTGACTATACATTGCTTGCACTGTTTTCTATTGCTATTACTGCATAATTTTGGTATTGTGTACATATATCTTGTGTATATTTGCTATCCTCATACTGAGGGTACTCACTGAGATACTTTTGGCATATTGTCATAAAAATAAAGTACCTTTATTTTTAGTATATCTGTGTATTGTGTTTTCTTATGATATTGTGCATATGACACCAGTGGTATAGTGGGAGCTTTGCATGTCTCCTAGTTCAGCCTAAGCTGCTCTGCTAAGCTACCATTTTCTATCAGCCTAAGCTGCTAGACACCTCTTCTACACTAATAAGGGATAACTGGACCTGGTGCAGAGTGTAAGTACCCCTTGGTACCACTACAAACCAGGCCAGCCCCCTACACTTAGGAGCTGAGGAAGGGTGAACCAAAGCTGTCCTCTACAACTCAGGGAAAGGATCTTCACCACTTTGCAAGAGTGAGCCCGAAGGTTTCTCACAGCATAGAGTGAATTTTGTACCCCTGTAAACAAAGAGCACCACAGAGATCCACTCTAGCCAGTTCTAGTAAAGAAGGTAAATATCAAGAAGCACCAGGTTGCTAGTAAAATCTGTACTGTAGCTCATGGTCTGGCAACAAGACGAACCAGTGTCAGAGAAATCCTACATTGACAAAGAGGCCTGCACCAAATATTAGGTACTTACTATCCAGG
The DNA here is from genome assembly GCF_031143425.1 of Pleurodeles waltl. NCBI lineage: Eukaryota > Metazoa > Chordata > Amphibia > Caudata > Salamandridae > Pleurodeles > Pleurodeles waltl. Next base: position 734,034,646 of record NC_090446.1, read on the forward strand.
AGTAGGTGTTGTAATGTGACCACAGGAACAACCAAAACTGCAAGATCAACTGGATCATAAGCACTACACCTTCAGATGTATCCTCCACATCTGGTACCAATGCTGCCCCTACTTGCATGGATCATTGTGTACAGATGTCACAGACAAAGACCGGAATAAAATCAATGCGGCCTGGGCAACGACACTGCCATCCCTGCTGCCCTGCCAACCAAAGAACATTGCATGGGCTGCCTGCACCACAAACAAATTGAAACGGACAATAAGGTACTGTGCAAATGGGGAAGATACTGATAGGGAAAAAAAGCCCATTCTAAAGGGGAGGAAGTACGCACCAGATCTGACCCAGATCAGGTCAACCTCCCCAAAGACACACAGTGACCAGGACACGCGATAAGTTTTTCGAGACACTAAGCATACCATGGAAGTATTGTCTACATGACCAGCATCAATGCTAAGAGTGTTAAAAGAATAGAGAGTATTGATTATTGGCTTCTGAAATGTTATGCACAGTATTGTGTTGCATGTGAATTTGTAAAATACTTACTCTTTTTAAGTCTATGCACTCACTGTACCTTGGGTTCTTAAACTGTATTGAGAGACTTATTGATTTCCGTGTCTCTAACCCAAAGCCACCTGCCTCAGTAGGCCTTGAGCTGCTCATCTTCATTACCATTGTGGGTGAAGTGCTATAGGGGTGTACTTGGTGTTCTGTTTTTGGCTCTGTAGTGACGTAAAACTCCAGGACACCAAACATTAGTGGCTCAGACTGTCACAGTTTGAGCCCAGGAATTCCTATTTGCCCTGGAACTTCTGAAAAGGTTCCCATACAAAGGCAGATGTCTAAAGTGTACTGGGGACTTGGTCCAACCACATGTTGTGATAGGGTTCAACCACAACTTCAACCCATGGGAGAGGAAAATGGTTCAAATAATTCCAGAATCATAGGGACCAGGTACAGACAACAGGAAGCCACCCTTAATTCTGCAGAGGGTGAAGTATTCTCTGTACCCCTCTCTCAATAGGAGGAGACAGTTGTGGACTCCTCATAAAGTCAAAGATAGTATAGGATTGTTGGGACAATGTAGAATCACTAAACTAGATTCCATGAATGCCCTAGACAGGCCTTGGTTCTTTGTTCACAGAAGACGTCCTATGCTCAGCCTGGTCACCAGAACTACAAAGTCCTCAAGGCTTCTAGGTGGCAGAAATCCTCAAGAAAACCTATCAGCAAGCTTTAGTCAGCTGTGTATTGCCTTTTGTCCTTGTTGGTGATGGACCCGTTCGTCTTGACATCCTGCACAGTTTAACTTATTCTTCTTCAAGGGTAAGTCAGAATCACAGGGCCACTATTCCTTCCTAGCCCTGTTCCTGGCTTTGAGGCGATCAGTACAGTACTTTGCAAATGTCTATCAGAACTGGTCACAGAGATCCTTCTAGAAGATTAGAAAAAGCATAACTACTTGATGGACGAAGCCAGTATTTATCATGCTTCAGCTGCACCGACTGAAAAGCAGGGCCAACAAACTCATAGGTGCTTTGATTAAAATTTTACTTCTCATCCAGTCCATGGACAGTGCATCTTCTTGTGCTTTCTTGAAAGTCAAAGAACAAGCTGGCATCAAGGTGACTTGGCGACAAGGCAACACACAGAATAACAATACAAAATTGCACAAAGGATGGGAGCTCAAGTTGTGTTAATGGACACCAGGAATTGGATGAACATTATAACTGCTTGCACAGATATGTCTACACATTACTGGCACTGATCACCAGAAATCCATAACTATGAAAACATCATCCCACTGACTTTACCTGCATGCCACATGACCCAACTGCCCTGCTGGGTGTTCAGCATAAAGAACCCCACAGCCAGCTGATGTTTCTCAGGTAATCGAAGACAGCTAACAGCACTAATAGACAATGTAAATCAAAGATGTTGTGGTATACTAGAACTATTCAGCATAACATTACATAGCATAGAACTGCATAACATAACAACATATTGAAACTAACACAGAATTCCTTTGTATACAACTGACCTAATTGTACTGAGATGGTGTTGCGATGATTTATAATTGTTTCCGATGAACTCACCACGATTTTCAGATCACACTAACTCACTAGTAGATTATAAAAGGGAAATGCCCTTTCATATCTCTAAGTCTTCGGCCCATACTAGAGTTAAAACCAAAAAGCAGAACTATCAGATTAAAAGAATAATCTAATGTTAACCAATTAAGATGGACGCCTGTAAGTATCAATATCTTGTCTTTGTTCTTAACAGGTCTCCTCAGAACTCACTGAGTTCTGCTGACTAAATCCCAATGACTCAAAGAACCCTGTAGTAGACAACGTCTTTGAAGAAAGAAGATTTTATGTTTTCAGTCACTTTCGCACTCTCCCTCACAGGACTCACTTTTTTAATTCAGCCATTTATGGAGGAGGTAAGGAAGGGTAATGAAAAATCCCAGCTAATCATCTCTGTCTTCAACACAACTGCAAATGACTGTGCACGTCTTACCCAAACCTTCTGGCTCCTGCTTGGAAGTAGCGCTCACAAAGTAAACGAGAAAGGGAAACTGTTCACTTCTCAATATGAGGGCCATTATGACCATGCTTCTTTAAATTACTATTTTCAGAGGCAACAGAAAGCAGGGACCTCTTTGGACAATTCTAAGGCTTCTATGCTGAAGTAGGTTAACAGGGATTTAGTTGTGGATACTCAATGCGTGGTCGCACTTCCCAAAAATATATTCTTATCAATAAAGAAAAGTGCTTCATCTGTGAACGTGAATGGTCTGAGGAGCCTATTCTTTCTGCTCAATATTATTTTAATGTTGATCTCTACGTATCAGGAGGCACATTTATTTGAATAATCATGAGTGTTTCAATTCAAAGATGAGGTGACATGGCAATATGTCAGCATTTCTATGATCGAAAACTTCTACATTGTTCTATTCCAAAGGCATAGAAGTCGGGAGTGGCATCACAAGAACTGTGCTTCGCTTCTTTATCATTCTGTGCGGCTAAACAGGAAGAATGAATAAATGAGTAGGATAAGGAATTCGTCGACAATGGTGAGAATTCAAACACATTATCCTGGCTTCTCCGGATCATTACTGGTGCAAGAATTTTAGTATCCCCGTGCACATTGACAATTTGCCTTTTGGGTGCTTTCTTTCCACTGATAACAGTGATGTCTTGCAGGCTACTTCTCGTAATCCGGAGTCTTTGTGTGGTCAGTAGAGATGACACCATAAGGTAGCGGCCTGCGTTGACCATAATGTAGCACAGGCCCCATCCAGGATTCTCACACTCTACCAAATACATCTAAAAAATTACTGGAAAATAAGAAGCCCCACAAACATCAAAATGAGTGGGGCCACACGTAAGCGCCAGAGGCATATAGCCTGTGATGTACTTAGCCACAATATGTGTTGTCGAAGTACACCACTGCCCTGCACATTCATAACAAAATATCTGCGAATTCTCTTGAGCACATTTGCTGTAGCAAAAATGCAAGGAGTGTAATTTAAACATTTGGTTCCTTGCTTCGCGTTTCCCCTACCACAGAAGGAGAGCACGGTGCCCATTTGGGAGTGAGTATATCTCAAATTGCACCCACCTTTGTGAGCTCAGGATGGGGGCTACGTAATGGAGCTCCACACCTGCCACATTACCGAGGTCAATGTACCTCGCTCCGGAAAATGGATTGTGCCCTGTTATTGCCAGCGGGGGTAGTAACTAAATCACTGCCTGCACTGCCCTTGATGCTGGGAGCTTCTCTCTGTCCCCTCTCTCACAGTGTCTTGGAGGGGCACACTGAAGATGGAGGGTGTAAGGAAATGCCTCCTTGGCATGGTTGCCCCCTGACTTTTTGCCTTTGCTGATGCTATGTTTACAATTGAAAGTGTGCTGAGGCCTGCTAACCAGGCCCCAGCACCAGTGTTCTTTCCCTAACCTGTACTTTTGTATCCACAATTGGCAGACCCTGGCATCCAGATAAGTCCCTTGTGACTGGTACTTCTAGTACCAAGGGCCCTGATGCCAAGGAAGGTCTCTAAGGGCTGCAGCATGTCTTATGCCACCCTGGAGACCTCTCACTCAGCACAGACACACTGCTTACCAGCTTGTGTGTGCTAGTGAGGACAAAACGAGTAAGTCGACATGGCACTCCCCTCAGGGTGCCATGCCAGCCTCTCACTGCCTATGCAGTATAGGTAAGACACCCCTCTAGCAGGCCTTACAGCCCTAAGGCAGGGTGCACTATACCATAGGTGAGGGTACCAGTGCATGAGCATGGTACCCCTACAGTGTCTAAACAAAACCTTAGACATTGTAAGTGCAGGGTAGCCATAAGAGTATATGGTCTGGGAGTCTGTCAAACACGAACTCCACAGCACCATAATGGCTACACTGAAAACTGGGAAGTTTGGTATCAAACTTCTCAGCACAATAAATGCACACTGATGCCAGTGTACATTTTATTGTAAAATACACCACAGAGGGCACCTTAGAGGTGCCCCCTGAAACTTAACCGACTATCTGTGTAGGCTGACTAGTTTTAGCAGCCTGCCACAAACCGAGACATGTTGCTGGCCCCATGGGGAGAGTGCCTTTGTCACTCTGAGGCCAGTAACAAAGCCTGCACTGGGTGGAGATGCTAACACCTCTCCCAGGCAGGAATTGTCACACCTGGCGGTGAGCCTCAAAGGCTCACCTCCTTTGTGCCAACCCAGCAGGACACTCCAGCTAGTGGAGTTGCCCGCCCCCTCCGGCCAGGCCCCACTTTTGGCGGCAAGGCCGGAGAAAATAATGAGAATAACAAGGAGGAGTCACTGGCCAGTCAGGACAGCCCCTAAGGTGTCCTGAGCTGAGGTGACTCTAACTTTTAGAAATCCTCCATCTTGCAGATGGAGGATTCCCCCAATAGGGTTAGGATTGTGACCCCCTCCCCTTGGGAGGAGGCACAAAGAGGGTGTACCCACCCTCAGGGCTAGTAGCCATTGGCTACTAACCCCCCAGACCTAAACACGCCCTTAAATTTAGTATTTAAGGGCTACCCTGAACCCTAGAAAATAAGATTCCTGCAACAAGAAGAAGGACTGCCCAGCTGAAAACCCCTGCAGCGGAAGACCAGAAGACGACAACTGCCTTGGCTCCAGAAACTCACCGGCCTGTCTCCTGCCTTCCAAAGATCCTGCTCCAGCGACGCCTTCCGAAGGGACCAGCGACCTCGACATCCTCTGAGGACTGCCCCTGCTTCGAAAAGACAAGAAACTCCCGAGGACAGCGGACCTGCTCCAAGAAAAGCTGCAACTTTGTTTCCAGCAACTTTAAAGATCCCTGCAAGCTCCCCGCAAGAAGCGTGAGACTTGCAACACTGCACCCGGCGACCCCGACTCGGCTGGTGGCGATCCAACACCTCAGGAGGGACCCCAGGACTACTCTAAGACTGTGAGTACAAAAACCTGTCCCCCCTGAGCCCCCACAGCGCCGCCTGCAGAGGGAATCCCGAGGCTTCCCCTGACCGCGACTCTTTGAACCTAAAGTCCCGACGCCTGGGAGAGACCCTGCACCCGCAGCCCCCAGGACCTGAAGGACCGGACTTTCACTGGAGAAGTGACCCCCAGGAGTCCCTCTCCCTTGCCCAAGTGGAGGTTTCCCCGAGGAATTCCCCCCTTGCCTGCCTGCAGCGCTGAAGAGATCCCGAGATCTCTCATAGACTAACATTGCGAACCCGACGCCTGTTCCTACACTGCACCCGGCCGCCCCCGCGCCGCTGAGGGTGAAATTTCTGTGTGGACTTGTGTCCCCCCCGGTGCCCTACAAAACCCCCCTGGTCTGCCCTCCGAAGACGCGGGTACTTACCTGCAAGCAGACCGGAACCGGGGCACCCCCCTTCTCTCCATTCTAGCCTATGTGTTTTGGGCACCACTTTGAACTCTGCACCTGACCGGCCCTGAGCTGCTGGTGTGGTAACTTTGGGGTTGCTCTGAACCCCCAACGGTGGGCTACCTTGGACCAAGAACTAAGCCCTGTAAGTGTCTTACTTACCTGGTTAACCTAACAAATACTTACCTCCCCTAGGAACTGTGAAAATTGCACTAAGTGTCCACTTTTAAAACAGCTATTTGTGAATAACTTGAAAAGTATACATGCAATTTTGATGATTTGAAGTTCCTAAAGTACTTACCTGCAATACCTTTCGAATGAGATATTACATGTAGAATTTGAACCTGTGGTTCTTAAAATAAACTAAGAAAAGATATTTTTCTATATAAAAACCTATTGGCTGGATTTGTCTCTGAGTGTGTGTACCTCATTTATTGTCTATGTGTATGTACAACAAATGCTTAACACTACTCCTTGGATAAGCCTACTGCTCGACCACACTACCACAAAATAGAGCATTAGTATTATCTATTTTTACCACTATTTTACCTCTAAGGGGAACCCTTGGACTCTGTGCATGCTATTCCTTACTTTGAAATAGCACATACAGAGCCAACTTCCTACATTGGTGGATCAGCGGTGGGGTACAAGACTTTGCATTTGCTGGACTACTCAGCCAATACCTGATCACACGACAAATTCCAAAATTGTCATTAGAAATTGATTTTTGCAATTTGAAAAGTTTTCTAAATTCTTAAAAGACCTGCTAGGGCCTTGTGTTAGATCCTGTTTAGCATTTCTTTTAGAGTTTAAAAGTTTGTCAAAAGTTTGAATTAGATTCTAGAACCAGTTTTAGTTTCTTAAAAAGTATTCCAACTTTTAGAAGCATAATGTCTAGCACAGATGTGAATGTGGTGGAACTCGACACCACACCTTACCTCCATCTACAGATGAGAGAGCTAAGGTCACTCTGTAAACTAAAGAAAATAGCAATGGGCCCCAAACCTACCAAAGTACAGCTCCAGGAGCTTTTGGCAGAGTTTGAAAAGGCCAACCCCTCTGAGGATGGCAACTCAGAGGATGAAGATAGTGACTTGGAGGGAAATTCCCCCCCTCCAGTCCTACTTAGGGAGAGCAGGGCTTCTCAAGCCCTGACTCCACAAATAATAGTCAGAGATGCTGGTTCCCTCACAGGAGGGACCAACAACTCTGAAATCACTGAGGATAACTCCAGTGAAGAGGACATCCAGTTAGCCAGGATGGCCAAAAGATTGGCTTTGGAAAGACAGATCCTAGCCATAGAGAGGGAAAGACAAGAGATGGGCCTAGGACCCATCAATGGTGGCAGCAACATAAATAGGGTCAGAGATTCTCCTGACATGTTGAAAATCCCTAAAGGGATTGTAACTAAATATGAAGATGGTGATGACATCACCAAATGGTTCACAGCTTTTGAGAGGGCTTGTGTAACCAGAAAAGTGAACAGATCTCACTGGGGTGCTCTCCTTTGGGAAATGTTCACAGGAAAGTGTAGGGATAGACTCCTCACACTCTCTGGACAAGATGCAGAATCTTATGACCTCATGAAGGGTACCCTGATTGAGGGCTTTGGATTCTCCACTGAGGAGTACAGGATTAGGTTCAGGGGGGCTCAAAAATCCTCGAGCCAGACCTGGGTTGACTTTGTTGACTACTCAGTGAAAACACTAGATGGTTGGATTCAAGGCAGTGGTGTAAGTAATTATGATGGGCTGTACAATTTATTTGTGAAAGAACACCTGTTAAGTAATTGTTTCAATGATAAACTGCATCAGCATCTGGTAGACCTAGGACCAATTTCTCCCCAAGAATTGGGAAAGAAGGCGGACCATTGGGTCAAGACAAGGGTGTCCAAGACTTCAACAGGGGGTGACCAAAAGAAAGGGGTCACAAAGACTCCCCAGCAGAAGGGTGATGAGACAACCAAAACTAAAAATAGTAAAGAGTCTTCTACAGGCCCCCAAAAACCTGCACAGGAGGGTGGGCCCAGAGCCTCTTCACAAAACAATGGGTACAAGGGTAAAAACTTTGATCCCAAAAAGGCCTGGTGTCATAGCTGTAAACAGCATGGACACCAAACTGGAGACAAGGCCTGTCCCAAGAAAGGTTCCACTCCAAACTCCCATCCAGGTAACACTGGTATGGCTAGTCTCCAAGTGGGATCAACAGTGTGCCCAGAGCAAATCAGGGTCCACACTGAAGCTACTCTAGTTTCTGAGGGTGGGGTGGATTTAGCCACACTAGCTGTCTGGCCGCCTAACATGCAAAAATACAGACAGCAACTCTTAATTAATGGGACTAGAATAGAGGGCCTGAGGGATACAGGTGCCAGTGTCACCATGGTGACAGAGAAACTGGTTTCCCCTGGCCAATACCTGACTGGAAAAACTTACACAGTCACCAACGCTGACAATCAGAGAAAAGTACATCCCATGGCAATGGTTACTTTAGAATGGGGAGGGGTCAATGGCCTGAAACAGGTGGTGGTCTCCTCAAATATCCCAGTGGACTGTCTGCTTGGAAATGACCTGGAGTCCTCAGCATGGGCTGAGGTAGAGCTAAAAACCCATGCAGCCATGCTGGGTATCCCTGAACTGGTGTGTGTGAAAACGAGAGCACAATGCAAGGCACAGGGTGAAAAAGTAGAGCTGGAGTCTGGAAAAATGGCCCAGCCTACCAAGAGAACAGGAAAGTCAGTTGGGAAACCAACTGCAACACAGCAAAAGAAAGGGAACCTCTCTTCTCAGGAAGAAGTTCTGCCCTCTGAGGGAACTGAGCCTTTGGAACTTGAACCTTATCAGGTTGAGCTCTTAGGCCCAGGGGGACCCTCAAGGGAAGAGCTGTGTAAGGGACAAGAAACCTGTCCCTCTCTTGAAGGCCTTAGGCAGCAAGCTGCTGAAGAGTCCAAAGGCAAGAAAAATGGAACACATAGGGTCTATTGGGAAGATGGGCTCCTGTACACTGAGGCCAGAGACCCCAAACCTGGTACCACTAGGAGAGTGGTAGTGCCTCAGCTGTTCAGAGAGTTCATCCTAACATTGGCCCATGACATTCCCCTTGCTGGACATTTGGGACAAACCAAGACGTGGGAGAGGTTAGTCAACCACTTCTACTGGCCCAATATGTCCAACATGGTTAAGGAGTTTTGCCTCTCCTGCCCCACCTGTCAAGCCAGTGGTAAGACAGGTGGGCACCCAAAGGCCCCCCTCATTCCACTTCCAGTGGTGGGGGTGCCCTTTGAAAGAGTGGGTGTGGACATAGTTGGTCCACTGGAACCTCCCACAGCCTCAGGAAATATGTATATCCTGGTAGTAGTGGATCATGCTACCAGGTATCCTGAAGCTATTCCCCTTAGGTCGACTACTGCCCCTGCAGTAGCCAAGGCCCTCATTGGTATCTTTACCAGAGTGGGTTTCCCTAAGGAGGTGGTGTCTGACAGAGGTACCAACTTCATGTCAGCATACCTAAAGCACATGTGGAATGAGTGTGGAGTGACTTATAAATTCACTACACCTTACCATCCACAAACTAATGGCTTAGTTGAGAGATTCAACAAGACATTAAAAGGCATGATCATGGGGCTCCCAGAAAAACTCAAAAGGAGATGGGATGTCCTCCTGCCATGTCTGCTTTTCGCTTACAGGGAGGTACCACAGAAGGGAGTAGGGTTCTCACCCTTTGAACTTCTGTTTGGTCATCCTGTAAGGGGACCACTTGCCCTTGTTAAAGAAGGCTGGGAGAGACCTCTCCATGAGCCTAAACAGGACATAGTGGACTATGTACTTGGCCTTCGCTCTAGAATGGCAGAGTACATGGAAAAGGCAACCAAAAACCTTGAGGCCAGCCAACAGCTCCAGAAGTTTTGGTATGACCAAAAGGCTGCACTGGTTGAGTTCCAACCAGGGCAGAAAGTCTGGGTTCTGGAGCCTGTGGCTCCCAGGGCACTCCAGGACAAATGGAGTGGCCCTTACCCAGTACTAGAGAGGAAGAGTCAGGTCACCTACTTGGTGGACCTGGGCACAAGCAGGAGCCCCAAAAGGGTGATCCATGTAAACCGCCTTAAGCTCTTCCACGACAGGGCTGATGTCAATCTGTTGATGGTAACAGATGAGGATCAGGAGGCAGAGAGTGAACCTCTCCCTGATCTTCTGTCATCAGACCCAAAAGATGGTACAGTAGATGGAGTGATCTACTCAGACACCCTCTCTGGCCAACAGCAAGCTGATTGTAGGAGAGTCCTACAACAGTTTCCTGAACTCTTCTCCTTAACCCCTGGTCAGACACACCTGTGTACCCATGATGTGGACACAGGAGACAGCATGCCTGTCAAGAACAAAATCTTTAGACAGTCTGACCATGTTAAGGAAAGCATCAAGGTGGAAGTCCACAAGATGCTGGAATTGGGGGTCATTGAGCGCTCTGACAGCCCCTGGGCTAGCCCAGTGGTCTTAGTCCCCAAACCTCACACCACAGATGGAAAGAAAGAGATGAGGTTTTGTGTGGACTACAGAGGGCTCAATTCTGTCACCAAGACAGATGCTCATCCAATTCCAAGAGCTGATGAGCTCATTGATAAATTAGGTGCTGCCAAATTTCTAAGTACCTTTGACTTGACAGCAGGGTACTGGCAAATAAAAATGGCACCTGGAGCAAAAGAAAAGACAGCATTCTCCACACCTGATGGGCATTATCAGTTTACTGTTATGCCCTTTGGTTTAAAGAATGCCCCTGCCACCTTCCAAAGGTTGGTGAATCAAGTCCTTGCTGGCTTGGAGTCCTTTAGCACAGCTTATCTTGATGATATTGCTGTCTTTAGCTCCACCTGGCAGGATCACCTGGTCCACCTGAGGAAGGTTTTGAAGGCTCTGCAATCTGCAGGCCTCTCTATCAAAGCATCCAAATGCCAGATAGGGCAGGGAACTGTGGTTTACTTGGGACACCTTGTAGGTGGAGGCCAAGTTCAGCCACTCCAACCCAAGATCCAGACTATTCTGGACTGGGTAGCTCCAAAAACCCAGACTCAAGTCAGGGCATTCCTTGGCTTGACTGGGTACTACAGGAGGTTTGTGAAGGGATATGGATCCATTGTGACAGCCCTCACTGAGCTCACCTCCAAGAAAATGCCCAAGAAAGTGAACTGGACTGTGGACTGCCAACAGGCCTTTGACACCCTGAAACAGGCAATGTGCTCAGCACCAGTTCTCAAAGCTCCAGATTATTCTAAGCAGTTCATTGTGCAGACTGATGCCTCTGAACATGGGATAGGGGCAGTTTTGTCCCAAACAAATGATGATGGCCTTGACCAGCCTGTTGCTTTCATTAGCAGGAGGTTACTCCCCAGGGAGCAGTGTTGGAGTGCCATTGAGAGGGAGGCCTTTGCTGTGGTCTGGTCCCTGAAGAAGCTGAGACCATACCTCTTTGGGACTCACTTCCTAGTTCAAACTGACCACAGACCTCTCAAATGGCTGATGCAAATGAAAGGTGAAAATCCTAAACTGTTGAGGTGGTCCATCTCCCTACAGGGAATGGACTTTATAGTGGAACACAGACCTGGGACTGCCCATGCCAATGCAGATGGCCTTTCCAGGTTCTTCCACTTAGAAAATGAAGACTCTCTTGGGAAAGGTTAGTCTCATCCTCTTTCGTTTGGGGGGGGGTTGTGTAAGGAAATGCCTCCTTGGCATGGTTGCCCCCTGACTTTTTGCCTTTGCTGATGCTATGTTTACAATTGAAAGTGTGCTGAGGCCTGCTAACCAGGCCCCAGCACCAGTGTTCTTTCCCTAACCTGTACTTTTGTATCCACAATTGGCAGACCCTGGCATCCAGATAAGTCCCTTGTGACTGGTACTTCTAGTACCAAGGGCCCTGATGCCAAGGAAGGTCTCTAAGGGCTGCAGCATGTCTTATGCCACCCTGGAGACCTCTCACTCAGCACAGACACACTGCTTACCAGCTTGTGTGTGCTAGTGAGGACAAAACGAGTAAGTCGACATGGCACTCCCCTCAGGGTGCCATGCCAGCCTCTCACTGCCTATGCAGTATAGGTAAGACACCCCTCTAGCAGGCCTTACAGCCCTAAGGCAGGGTGCACTATACCATAGGTGAGGGTACCAGTGCATGAGCATGGTACCCCTACAGTGTCTAAACAAAACCTTAGACATTGTAAGTGCAGGGTAGCCATAAGAGTATATGGTCTGGGAGTCTGTCAAACACGAACTCCACAGCACCATAATGGCTACACTGAAAACTGGGAAGTTTGGTATCAAACTTCTCAGCACAATAAATGCACACTGATGCCAGTGTACATTTTATTGTAAAATACACCACAGAGGGCACCTTAGAGGTGCCCCCTGAAACTTAACCGACTATCTGTGTAGGCTGACTAGTTTTAGCAGCCTGCCACAAACCGAGACATGTTGCTGGCCCCATGGGGAGAGTGCCTTTGTCACTCTGAGGCCAGTAACAAAGCCTGCACTGGGTGGAGATGCTAACACCTCTCCCAGGCAGGAATTGTCACACCTGGCGGTGAGCCTCAAAGGCTCACCTCCTTTGTGCCAACCCAGCAGGACACTCCAGCTAGTGGAGTTGCCCGCCCCCTCCGGCCAGGCCCCACTTTTGGCGGCAAGGCCGGAGAAAATAATGAGAATAACAAGGAGGAGTCACTGGCCAGTCAGGACAGCCCCTAAGGTGTCCTGAGCTGAGGTGACTCTAACTTTTAGAAATCCTCCATCTTGCAGATGGAGGATTCCCCCAATAGGGTTAGGATTGTGACCCCCTCCCCTTGGGAGGAGGCACAAAGAGGGTGTACCCACCCTCAGGGCTAGTAGCCATTGGCTACTAACCCCCCAGACCTAAACACGCCCTTAAATTTAGTATTTAAGGGCTACCCTGAACCCTAGAAAATAAGATTCCTGCAACAAGAAGAAGGACTGCCCAGCTGAAAACCCCTGCAGCGGAAGACCAGAAGACGACAACTGCCTTGGCTCCAGAAACTCACCGGCCTGTCTCCTGCCTTCCAAAGATCCTGCTCCAGCGACGCCTTCCGAAGGGACCAGCGACCTCGACATCCTCTGAGGACTGCCCCTGCTTCGAAAAGACAAGAAACTCCCGAGGACAGCGGACCTGCTCCAAGAAAAGCTGCAACTTTGTTTCCAGCAACTTTAAAGATCCCTGCAAGCTCCCCGCAAGAAGCGTGAGACTTGCAACACTGCACCCGGCGACCCCGACTCGGCTGGTGGCGATCCAACACCTCAGGAGGGACCCCAGGACTACTCTAAGACTGTGAGTACAAAAACCTGTCCCCCCTGAGCCCCCACAGCGCCGCCTGCAGAGGGAATCCCGAGGCTTCCCCTGACCGCGACTCTTTGAACCTAAAGTCCCGACGCCTGGGAGAGACCCTGCACCCGCAGCCCCCAGGACCTGAAGGACCGGACTTTCACTGGAGAAGTGACCCCCAGGAGTCCCTCTCCCTTGCCCAAGTGGAGGTTTCCCCGAGGAATTCCCCCCTTGCCTGCCTGCAGCGCTGAAGAGATCCCGAGATCTCTCATAGACTAACATTGCGAACCCGACGCCTGTTCCTACACTGCACCCGGCCGCCCCCACGCCGCTGAGGGTGAAATTTCTGTGTGGACTTGTGTCCCCCCCGGTGCCCTACAAAACCCCCCTGGTCTGCCCTCCGAAGACGCGGGTACTTACCTGCAAGCAGACCGGAACCGGGGCACCCCCCTTCTCTCCATTCTAGCCTATGTGTTTTGGGCACCACTTTGAACTCTGCACCTGACCGGCCCTGAGCTGCTGGTGTGGTAACTTTGGGGTTGCTCTGAACCCCCAACGGTGGGCTACCTTGGACCAAGAACTAAGCCCTGTAAGTGTCTTACTTACCTGGTTAACCTAACAAATACTTACCTCCCCTAGGAACTGTGAAAATTGCACTAAGTGTCCACTTTTAAAACAGCTATTTGTGAATAACTTGAAAAGTATACATGCAATTTTGATGATTTGAAGTTCCTAAAGTACTTACCTGCAATACCTTTCGAATGAGATATTACATGTAGAATTTGAACCTGTGGTTCTTAAAATAAACTAAGAAAAGATATTTTTCTATATAAAAACCTATTGGCTGGATTTGTCTCTGAGTGTGTGTACCTCATTTATTGTCTATGTGTATGTACAACAAATGCTTAACACTACTCCTTGGATAAGCCTACTGCTCGACCACACTACCACAAAATAGAGCATTAGTATTATCTATTTTTACCACTATTTTACCTCTAAGGGGAACCCTTGGACTCTGTGCATGCTATTCCTTACTTTGAAATAGCACATACAGAGCCAACTTCCTACATTGGTGGATCAGCGGTGGGGTACAAGACTTTGCATTTGCTGGACTACTCAGCCAATACCTGATCACACGACAAATTCCAAAATTGTCATTAGAAATTGATTTTTGCAATTTGAAAAGTTTTCTAAATTCTTAAAAGACCTGCTAGGGCCTTGTGTTAGATCCTGTTTAGCATTTCTTTTAGAGTTTAAAAGTTTGTCAAAAGTTTGAATTAGATTCTAGAACCAGTTTTAGTTTCTTAAAAAGTATTCCAACTTTTAGAAGCATAATGTCTAGCACAGATGTGAATGTGGTGGAACTCGACACCACACCTTACCTCCATCTACAGATGAGAGAGCTAAGGTCACTCTGTAAACTAAAGAAAATAGCAATGGGCCCCAAACCTACCAAAGTACAGCTCCAGGAGCTTTTGGCAGAGTTTGAAAAGGCCAACCCCTCTGAGGATGGCAACTCAGAGGATGAAGATAGTGACTTGGAGGGAAATTCCCCCCCTCCAGTCCTACTTAGGGAGAGCAGGGCTTCTCAAGCCCTGACTCCACAAATAATAGTCAGAGATGCTGGTTCCCTCACAGGAGGGACCAACAACTCTGAAATCACTGAGGATAACTCCAGTGAAGAGGACATCCAGTTAGCCAGGATGGCCAAAAGATTGGCTTTGGAAAGACAGATCCTAGCCATAGAGAGGGAAAGACAAGAGATGGGCCTAGGACCCATCAATGGTGGCAGCAACATAAATAGGGTCAGAGATTCTCCTGACATGTTGAAAATCCCTAAAGGGATTGTAACTAAATATGAAGATGGTGATGACATCACCAAATGGTTCACAGCTTTTGAGAGGGCTTGTGTAACCAGAAAAGTGAACAGATCTCACTGGGGTGCTCTCCTTTGGGAAATGTTCACAGGAAAGTGTAGGGATAGACTCCTCACACTCTCTGGACAAGATGCAGAATCTTATGACCTCATGAAGGGTACCCTGATTGAGGGCTTTGGATTCTCCACTGAGGAGTACAGGATTAGGTTCAGGGGGGCTCAAAAATCCTCGAGCCAGACCTGGGTTGACTTTGTTGACTACTCAGTGAAAACACTAGATGGTTGGATTCAAGGCAGTGGTGTAAGTAATTATGATGGGCTGTACAATTTATTTGTGAAAGAACACCTGTTAAGTAATTGTTTCAATGATAAACTGCATCAGCATCTGGTAGACCTAGGACCAATTTCTCCCCAAGAATTGGGAAAGAAGGCGGACCATTGGGTCAAGACAAGGGTGTCCAAGACTTCAACAGGGGGTGACCAAAAGAAAGGGGTCACAAAGACTCCCCAGCAGAAGGGTGATGAGACAACCAAAACTAAAAATAGTAAAGAGTCTTCTACAGGCCCCCAAAAACCTGCACAGGAGGGTGGGCCCAGAGCCTCTTCACAAAACAATGGGTACAAGGGTAAAAACTTTGATCCCAAAAAGGCCTGGTGTCATAGCTGTAAACAGCATGGACACCAAACTGGAGACAAGGCCTGTCCCAAGAAAGGTTCCACTCCAAACTCCCATCCAGGTAACACTGGTATGGCTAGTCTCCAAGTGGGATCAACAGTGTGCCCAGAGCAAATCAGGGTCCACACTGAAGCTACTCTAGTTTCTGAGGGTGGGGTGGATTTAGCCACACTAGCTGTCTGGCCGCCTAACATGCAAAAATACAGACAGCAACTCTTAATTAATGGGACTAGAATAGAGGGCCTGAGGGATACAGGTGCCAGTGTCACCATGGTGACAGAGAAACTGGTTTCCCCTGGCCAATACCTGACTGGAAAAACTTACACAGTCACCAACGCTGACAATCAGAGAAAAGTACATCCCATGGCAATGGTTACTTTAGAATGGGGAGGGGTCAATGGCCTGAAACAGGTGGTGGTCTCCTCAAATATCCCAGTGGACTGTCTGCTTGGAAATGACCTGGAGTCCTCAGCATGGGCTGAGGTAGAGCTAAAAACCCATGCAGCCATGCTGGGTATCCCTGAACTGGTGTGTGTGAAAACGAGAGCACAATGCAAGGCACAGGGTGAAAAAGTAGAGCTGGAGTCTGGAAAAATGGCCCAGCCTACCAAGAGAACAGGAAAGTCAGTTGGGAAACCAACTGCAACACAGCAAAAGAAAGGGAACCTCTCTTCTCAGGAAGAAGTTCTGCCCTCTGAGGGAACTGAGCCTTTGGAACTTGAACCTTATCAGGTTGAGCTCTTAGGCCCAGGGGGACCCTCAAGGGAAGAGCTGTGTAAGGGACAAGAAACCTGTCCCTCTCTTGAAGGCCTTAGGCAGCAAGCTGCTGAAGAGTCCAAAGGCAAGAAAAATGGAACACATAGGGTCTATTGGGAAGATGGGCTCCTGTACACTGAGGCCAGAGACCCCAAACCTGGTACCACTAGGAGAGTGGTAGTGCCTCAGCTGTTCAGAGAGTTCATCCTAACATTGGCCCATGACATTCCCCTTGCTGGACATTTGGGACAAACCAAGACGTGGGAGAGGTTAGTCAACCACTTCTACTGGCCCAATATGTCCAACATGGTTAAGGAGTTTTGCCTCTCCTGCCCCACCTGTCAAGCCAGTGGTAAGACAGGTGGGCACCCAAAGGCCCCCCTCATTCCACTTCCAGTGGTGGGGGTGCCCTTTGAAAGAGTGGGTGTGGACATAGTTGGTCCACTGGAACCTCCCACAGCCTCAGGAAATATGTATATCCTGGTAGTAGTGGATCATGCTACCAGGTATCCTGAAGCTATTCCCCTTAGGTCGACTACTGCCCCTGCAGTAGCCAAGGCCCTCATTGGTATCTTTACCAGAGTGGGTTTCCCTAAGGAGGTGGTGTCTGACAGAGGTACCAACTTCATGTCAGCATACCTAAAGCACATGTGGAATGAGTGTGGAGTGACTTATAAATTCACTACACCTTACCATCCACAAACTAATGGCTTAGTTGAGAGATTCAACAAGACATTAAAAGGCATGATCATGGGGCTCCCAGAAAAACTCAAAAGGAGATGGGATGTCCTCCTGCCATGTCTGCTTTTCGCTTACAGGGAGGT
Organism: Pleurodeles waltl; assembly: GCF_031143425.1. Classification (NCBI taxonomy): domain Eukaryota; kingdom Metazoa; phylum Chordata; class Amphibia; order Caudata; family Salamandridae; genus Pleurodeles; species Pleurodeles waltl. The sequence goes on from NC_090446.1 coordinate 734,051,987, forward strand.
ACCACAGAAGGGAGTAGGGTTCTCACCCTTTGAACTTCTGTTTGGTCATCCTGTAAGGGGACCACTTGCCCTTGTTAAAGAAGGCTGGGAGAGACCTCTCCATGAGCCTAAACAGGACATAGTGGACTATGTACTTGGCCTTCGCTCTAGAATGGCAGAGTACATGGAAAAGGCAACCAAAAACCTTGAGGCCAGCCAACAGCTCCAGAAGTTTTGGTATGACCAAAAGGCTGCACTGGTTGAGTTCCAACCAGGGCAGAAAGTCTGGGTTCTGGAGCCTGTGGCTCCCAGGGCACTCCAGGACAAATGGAGTGGCCCTTACCCAGTACTAGAGAGGAAGAGTCAGGTCACCTACTTGGTGGACCTGGGCACAAGCAGGAGCCCCAAAAGGGTGATCCATGTAAACCGCCTTAAGCTCTTCCACGACAGGGCTGATGTCAATCTGTTGATGGTAACAGATGAGGATCAGGAGGCAGAGAGTGAACCTCTCCCTGATCTTCTGTCATCAGACCCAAAAGATGGTACAGTAGATGGAGTGATCTACTCAGACACCCTCTCTGGCCAACAGCAAGCTGATTGTAGGAGAGTCCTACAACAGTTTCCTGAACTCTTCTCCTTAACCCCTGGTCAGACACACCTGTGTACCCATGATGTGGACACAGGAGACAGCATGCCTGTCAAGAACAAAATCTTTAGACAGTCTGACCATGTTAAGGAAAGCATCAAGGTGGAAGTCCACAAGATGCTGGAATTGGGGGTCATTGAGCGCTCTGACAGCCCCTGGGCTAGCCCAGTGGTCTTAGTCCCCAAACCTCACACCACAGATGGAAAGAAAGAGATGAGGTTTTGTGTGGACTACAGAGGGCTCAATTCTGTCACCAAGACAGATGCTCATCCAATTCCAAGAGCTGATGAGCTCATTGATAAATTAGGTGCTGCCAAATTTCTAAGTACCTTTGACTTGACAGCAGGGTACTGGCAAATAAAAATGGCACCTGGAGCAAAAGAAAAGACAGCATTCTCCACACCTGATGGGCATTATCAGTTTACTGTTATGCCCTTTGGTTTAAAGAATGCCCCTGCCACCTTCCAAAGGTTGGTGAATCAAGTCCTTGCTGGCTTGGAGTCCTTTAGCACAGCTTATCTTGATGATATTGCTGTCTTTAGCTCCACCTGGCAGGATCACCTGGTCCACCTGAGGAAGGTTTTGAAGGCTCTGCAATCTGCAGGCCTCTCTATCAAAGCATCCAAATGCCAGATAGGGCAGGGAACTGTGGTTTACTTGGGACACCTTGTAGGTGGAGGCCAAGTTCAGCCACTCCAACCCAAGATCCAGACTATTCTGGACTGGGTAGCTCCAAAAACCCAGACTCAAGTCAGGGCATTCCTTGGCTTGACTGGGTACTACAGGAGGTTTGTGAAGGGATATGGATCCATTGTGACAGCCCTCACTGAGCTCACCTCCAAGAAAATGCCCAAGAAAGTGAACTGGACTGTGGACTGCCAACAGGCCTTTGACACCCTGAAACAGGCAATGTGCTCAGCACCAGTTCTCAAAGCTCCAGATTATTCTAAGCAGTTCATTGTGCAGACTGATGCCTCTGAACATGGGATAGGGGCAGTTTTGTCCCAAACAAATGATGATGGCCTTGACCAGCCTGTTGCTTTCATTAGCAGGAGGTTACTCCCCAGGGAGCAGTGTTGGAGTGCCATTGAGAGGGAGGCCTTTGCTGTGGTCTGGTCCCTGAAGAAGCTGAGACCATACCTCTTTGGGACTCACTTCCTAGTTCAAACTGACCACAGACCTCTCAAATGGCTGATGCAAATGAAAGGTGAAAATCCTAAACTGTTGAGGTGGTCCATCTCCCTACAGGGAATGGACTTTATAGTGGAACACAGACCTGGGACTGCCCATGCCAATGCAGATGGCCTTTCCAGGTTCTTCCACTTAGAAAATGAAGACTCTCTTGGGAAAGGTTAGTCTCATCCTCTTTCGTTTGGGGGGGGGTTGTGTAAGGAAATGCCTCCTTGGCATGGTTGCCCCCTGACTTTTTGCCTTTGCTGATGCTATGTTTACAATTGAAAGTGTGCTGAGGCCTGCTAACCAGGCCCCAGCACCAGTGTTCTTTCCCTAACCTGTACTTTTGTATCCACAATTGGCAGACCCTGGCATCCAGATAAGTCCCTTGTGACTGGTACTTCTAGTACCAAGGGCCCTGATGCCAAGGAAGGTCTCTAAGGGCTGCAGCATGTCTTATGCCACCCTGGAGACCTCTCACTCAGCACAGACACACTGCTTACCAGCTTGTGTGTGCTAGTGAGGACAAAACGAGTAAGTCGACATGGCACTCCCCTCAGGGTGCCATGCCAGCCTCTCACTGCCTATGCAGTATAGGTAAGACACCCCTCTAGCAGGCCTTACAGCCCTAAGGCAGGGTGCACTATACCATAGGTGAGGGTACCAGTGCATGAGCATGGTACCCCTACAGTGTCTAAACAAAACCTTAGACATTGTAAGTGCAGGGTAGCCATAAGAGTATATGGTCTGGGAGTCTGTCAAACACGAACTCCACAGCACCATAATGGCTACACTGAAAACTGGGAAGTTTGGTATCAAACTTCTCAGCACAATAAATGCACACTGATGCCAGTGTACATTTTATTGTAAAATACACCACAGAGGGCACCTTAGAGGTGCCCCCTGAAACTTAACCGACTATCTGTGTAGGCTGACTAGTTTTAGCAGCCTGCCACAAACCGAGACATGTTGCTGGCCCCATGGGGAGAGTGCCTTTGTCACTCTGAGGCCAGTAACAAAGCCTGCACTGGGTGGAGATGCTAACACCTCTCCCAGGCAGGAATTGTCACACCTGGCGGTGAGCCTCAAAGGCTCACCTCCTTTGTGCCAACCCAGCAGGACACTCCAGCTAGTGGAGTTGCCCGCCCCCTCCGGCCAGGCCCCACTTTTGGCGGCAAGGCCGGAGAAAATAATGAGAATAACAAGGAGGAGTCACTGGCCAGTCAGGACAGCCCCTAAGGTGTCCTGAGCTGAGGTGACTCTAACTTTTAGAAATCCTCCATCTTGCAGATGGAGGATTCCCCCAATAGGGTTAGGATTGTGACCCCCTCCCCTTGGGAGGAGGCACAAAGAGGGTGTACCCACCCTCAGGGCTAGTAGCCATTGGCTACTAACCCCCCAGACCTAAACACGCCCTTAAATTTAGTATTTAAGGGCTACCCTGAACCCTAGAAAATAAGATTCCTGCAACAAGAAGAAGGACTGCCCAGCTGAAAACCCCTGCAGCGGAAGACCAGAAGACGACAACTGCCTTGGCTCCAGAAACTCACCGGCCTGTCTCCTGCCTTCCAAAGATCCTGCTCCAGCGACGCCTTCCGAAGGGACCAGCGACCTCGACATCCTCTGAGGACTGCCCCTGCTTCGAAAAGACAAGAAACTCCCGAGGACAGCGGACCTGCTCCAAGAAAAGCTGCAACTTTGTTTCCAGCAACTTTAAAGATCCCTGCAAGCTCCCCGCAAGAAGCGTGAGACTTGCAACACTGCACCCGGCGACCCCGACTCGGCTGGTGGCGATCCAACACCTCAGGAGGGACCCCAGGACTACTCTAAGACTGTGAGTACAAAAACCTGTCCCCCCTGAGCCCCCACAGCGCCGCCTGCAGAGGGAATCCCGAGGCTTCCCCTGACCGCGACTCTTTGAACCTAAAGTCCCGACGCCTGGGAGAGACCCTGCACCCGCAGCCCCCAGGACCTGAAGGACCGGACTTTCACTGGAGAAGTGACCCCCAGGAGTCCCTCTCCCTTGCCCAAGTGGAGGTTTCCCCGAGGAATTCCCCCCTTGCCTGCCTGCAGCGCTGAAGAGATCCCGAGATCTCTCATAGACTAACATTGCGAACCCGACGCCTGTTCCTACACTGCACCCGGCCGCCCCCACGCCGCTGAGGGTGAAATTTCTGTGTGGACTTGTGTCCCCCCCGGTGCCCTACAAAACCCCCCTGGTCTGCCCTCCGAAGACGCGGGTACTTACCTGCAAGCAGACCGGAACCGGGGCACCCCCCTTCTCTCCATTCTAGCCTATGTGTTTTGGGCACCACTTTGAACTCTGCACCTGACCGGCCCTGAGCTGCTGGTGTGGTAACTTTGGGGTTGCTCTGAACCCCCAACGGTGGGCTACCTTGGACCAAGAACTAAGCCCTGTAAGTGTCTTACTTACCTGGTTAACCTAACAAATACTTACCTCCCCTAGGAACTGTGAAAATTGCACTGTGTCCACTTTTAAAACAGCTATTTGTGAATAACTTGAAAAGTATACATGCAATTTTGATGATTTGAAGTTCCTAAAGTACTTACCTGCAATACCTTTCGAATGAGATATTACATGTAGAATTTGAACCTGTGGTTCTTAAAATAAACTAAGAAAAGATATTTTTCTATATAAAAACCTATTGGCTGGATTTGTCTCTGAGTGTGTGTACCTCATTTATTGTCTATGTGTATGTACAACAAATGCTTAACACTACTCCTTGGATAAGCCTACTGCTCGACCACACTACCACAAAATAGAGCATTAGTATTATCTATTTTTACCACTATTTTACCTCTAAGGGGAACCCTTGGACTCTGTGCATGCTATTCCTTACTTTGAAATAGCACATACAGAGCCAACTTCCTACAGAGGGCCTCGGCTCATACCCTCCCTGCTTCGAGGAAGCTTCAACAGTACCAGCATGCACACATGTGGCAGAGATTTACTCATTGAATGGGGCCACGCCCCCGTTGAAATAGGCATCTCAACCATACTACAAAGGCCTTCTGATTCCTTTTCCAATATCAACTGGGGACAAGTGACACAGCTTTGTTTATCTGCCGCAGGGACTCTTAGTCAAAACCACCATCTGCACAATTGGAATCTGGTCTTGCAGGGGATGAACCCGCAGGCAGGACCCATTAATGGATTTAATTGCTTTAGTGTGACTTTTCAAGCACAGGCACACCTTTGGCAGCAATATTTTTAGTCTTAATAGAACAGCTGTTAGCTGCACATTGATAAGAGTCTCAGAGTATAAAGATTATTTTTAACCGCATTGACATCACATGCTCATTGCAGATTGTCTATTGATAAAATGGCCAGAAGAAACCTGGCGAAATTAGCTTGCTGGAAGATTTCCTATTCCTGGTGTGTCTGGCCTTTTATAGGCTCATTCGTGTATAAAAATATGACTTATACTCGCATGATAAAACATCATACAAAATCAAACACACTAACAAAAGGTACATGCCCGCTTCCCCCATCTACCCTTTGTGCACTCATTCTCAATTTTTTTCGCACTCCATTCAAAAGCCACCCATCCACATCTTTCGAGTTGTGGCCTGGCTACACAGTTGCATATGCCTGCTAGAGCTCATTGAAATGAGAAAAGATAATATGTGTCTGATTGGAGTGAGTGTCAGTCATTGTGAGTCACGCCATTTGGTATCTTCACGTCTAAGTCCGCCTTGAGATGGGGAAACAACCTAGAGCATATGTTTTGCATTAATTGGTCCCGTGAGTCAATCCTTGGCAATCCATTCCTTTTTAATGACATTTATGAGGTATTTAAAGACATGTTGGATGCACATGAATGGATGAATGATGCAATGGCATCTATGTATGGGTCAAGGGTAGCGGGTGAGTGCATGAATGGATGAATGGTAACGGGGCAGTGTTGGAAGTGAGAGCAGCGTGGGGGAAGCAGTGCCAGAGAAAGAACAGTGTATGAGGTAAAGTCAGTTAATGGGTGAGTGACTGAGTGCAGAGATGGAAGAGTGAGGAAATGGATGGATGGTTCAAGAGTGAGACAGGGAATCGATCAACAGCTAGATGACTGGGTGAGGTCATGAGTGAGGGGAGAAAATGGTTGTGTGTATGGATACGAGAAGTATGCAGCAGATAAGGGTGGTGTGGGAGACAATGATAAGGTAGTGGGATTGGGCTAATAAGGAGGGTGGTGTGTGGGAGAAGGGGCAGTATATGTGGCTGGTACAGTGTGGGAGACATGTGGGGTTGAACTGGTCATGTCTGATGCTTATGTATGTCCTACATCTGACCCATAGATGTTACCTGTCCCTTTGCGAGGGCTGTGAATCCCATGCTTGTGGGTTTCTCAACTTTCTTGGCGCAGATGCAAAGTTTCCTGCCTGGTCTCTACAGCAGTGTACACCCAGCCAATGGTGCATCAACAATCATGAAAGACACATGCATAGGATAGGGCCTCCAAGCCAGGTTCCTGCCAGGGCTACCTGGCGTCATCTGTACTCTCACGCTGCAGCCCGGAAGCAGAACATTTACTCACTGTCCCTTCCTCCAACCTCCCTGCAAAACAGCCCTAAATTTATCAGGGGAACCTTAATGATAGAGTCAGGCTTATGGGTGCCCAAGATATTTGTATCATATGTAGGGAAAGTCACTTGTTGGCATTAGTGCAGCATTATTTGCCTCAGTACAAGCTCATCTGTCAATTGTGTTTGCTGGTGTAATAGCTGAAATGTGCAATGGCCCATACTTTCATGAGAAGCATATTAGATTACAGAGGGCATTTTAAATTGAGCTTCGTGTCTTTGCTGTAATTAGGACTGCATACAAGGTCATAAACCCATATGAGATAAGGCATAAGACTTTGTTGGCTGATTTGAGTTGGGCCCTGGATTATTGTTTTGAGGTCGCAGCCTACTAGACAGTGCAGCTGTCTAGGTATGCTAAAGACATCTTGGGGAGTTTCAGAGGGTTTGACCTGGGGGTGCATTCTGCCCATCGCTTGCCTTTGCCTTTGTGGTTTGTAACTCACATTTTCTTGCTTACCATTTTCTGGCTTTATTTGCTTTAGGCTGTCCAGGTTCAGTTTGTTCCCCCGAATAGAAAGCCGTGTTCACTGAATACTTCAACTAACTCCTTTTCTGTCAACAGGCCTTTAAGTCTTGTTCTTATCTGTCAAGTTTGCTAGGCATTCAAAGACCAAGATCAAAGGTCAAGCTTTGCTTTCCTGGGAGCCTGGTTATTTTGCTTTGCTTTCTGCTAACTTCAAAGTGACAGCTTTATTTATAGGAAAGAGGAATGCAGCCTTCCTCCATGGAGCGTGCTTGTGCCCTTATTAGGTTGAGCGTAAGCAGACGACCTCTGGTATACTTTTAAGTATAGTTCTTCTGTGGGCTTATGGCCATTTCATTTGTTCATGCCTGTGTCATTTTAAAATTCTTACTTGCTAGTGGTCAGTCATGCCTTTTTGTCCCTCCTTTTTCTCTTTGGGAGGAGTGACCAACTACTGTACAATTACATTTATCATGTTCATCTGATCTTTGGGGGACTTTTTTTGTCTCGTTTCCTGCTCGTGTTTGATGAAGATTCCCTTTTTAGCTGCAGAGCATTCTTGCTCTCAGCTGAGGTTCGCTGTAAACAGGGCTGTAAATCGGCCTGTTATCTTGGTCACATTTGAGCTTTATTGGCTCTCTGCACCCTCTCATGCTGCTCTCTCTCAGCTTCCTGGCTCCCGCCCCTCTTTGGCTTGGATTCTCTTTACTGAGTATGCATGCGTGCGGTCCCCAGTGGTGGGAGCGAGGGCGGATGCCTACTTGTTTAATTTAGGTTTCTTTGTGTGCACTATTTGTTTAGTTTGCCTCTGCTCATGTGTCAGAACAGCAGCCGCTTCACGCAGGCCGTGCTTCAAGTTGAGCGCTCATAATAAATACACTGATTTGCACGGTGGTGCTTTTAAAGCAGAGAATATTGAAAAGCTGCTGAGCAAAACCCTAACTGGAGTGGCAGGTCCATCCAACTTAGAAGTTACCAGGACGAATTAGTGTGCCGACATCAGCTTGTCCCTCCCTCCCCATTCGTCGGCCTGGCTGCCCTGCTGCATTTGGATAAACAAATGCACCTCTTTGTAATTCGGACCTGCCGTGCCCCGCTGCCGGTCTGCAGACTCTGCTTTCATCCATCAATCTACACAACGGGCAGTGCGCATAGAGGACGTTCCTTGGGAGGTGGTAGTTTGCAGACATTCCCTGCTCTCTCCGGGCCTGCCTCCACCCAGGCTAGGCTCAGTGAGACTGCTGGAGCTGCACAGCAGTAAAAGGAGACACAGCTGCAACGGTCTCCCACGGCACCAGTTAGCCTTTCACTTACTTCTCTGGGCTGAAGTGATGAGTTCACCCATTCATGGACTCCACCACCCTCCTTTAACACTCCATCCCCGGAAATCCCCTTAGAGAGCCCAGACTCCTCTTCCCAGGCACAGAAGAAAGCAGCAGCACTTTCTTTCATTCCCCTTCATCACCCTCTACCTAGAAGCCGCCTCTTCCCTCTGCTGATGAAAGGCTGAGCACAGTTTTGAAAGGCACATTCCTATTTTGAACACAGAATTTTAACCAGAGGACATTCTACCATTTCTGGATCGGGTTTCTCACTTTTTGCTGCAGCTTTTCTTTTTTTTATATATTCACTCAGCTGCCAGCTAGGTCACAACGATGTTTGCTATTATTCTCAATTCAGGTCATTGGTGTTGTGCAAACAGCTTCGCAATAAGTCCTTCAAGTATGACGTCACAGCAAGCTGCGGGCTTCCTTTGTGGAATGACCTTAACCATGCATACTCTTTAATTCCAATGAATGCTGTACTTTCCAATTTTGTCAGATAAACACGAGGTACTGCTACACTGATAGTGGAATATTTCAACATACTCTGATCATAAAATGCCACGAGGAGTCATTGCAGTACAATCAGTCATATTCAATCTTCACTTGTATTTCAAATGATCAGACAGTGTCAACTTTTCGAAAATCTCTGAGTAATGTGTCTGTACTGCGAGCTGCAAATAGAGGAAGAAGGTAAATGGAAGTGGTTTAGTTCCGTGCAGGGCCACTGGAATTATGTGGCAGGAAAGGACCAAATTATGAGGCAGGGTTGACTAATTTATTTGGCAGGAAAAGTCCAATTAGGCATTTACAATGTCAATAGCTCGAACTTCCAAAAATGTGAGACCTATTGCATTGCAAATGCTTTTTTATTTTATTTTAGACATAGCCATCTCAAAAGGTATCTTGTTCTTGATCTGCACAAAACGTTTGCGCATTTTTTGCAAAATTCTTCTTCTTTGAATCCATTTAATTTGTGAAACTGCCTTTTTAGGAACAAAGTACAAAACCACATTTCAGTCTCAGAGTCAGTCTAATATATGGCGATCGTGGACAATTTACACAGTTTGTGGACCCTTCACTGTGAAGCACAGGATGAGATCTTTTCTCAGAAAAGACCCAGCCACATTGTAAGACAATTTAACAATGCTTGGATTTCACTTTGATGCATAAAGCATATCCTTTATTTATTACATATGTGCCAACTCGTTTGGGAGAGTTGGATAGGTTTAAATGCACTTTTTATGAAAGCTTTTATATTTGTTTACCTACAAAAGAATGATGTACTCCATCTGCAACTGTGCCTTTTTTGGAACACATACATTATTACTGGATATAAACGATTTCCTCATGTTGCCTTGCAGGCGAAAGGCCCATGATGTGATGGTGCAGCAGGAGCTGCGGCACAGGGGCCAAAAGTTCCAGGAAACCCACGAGCACTGATTCTTGCAACATGTTGCCACTGAACAAGCAGTACCAAGCGCAATTACCTTGAAGGCACTAGGGCCATGATCTGAATGGTGCAGCAAGTGCAGTGGCACAGGGGCTGAAAGCTCCAGGAAACCCACTAAGCACTGATTATTGCTACATGCTGCCACTGAACAAGCAGTCCCAAGCAGAGTTATCTTGCAGGCACAAGGGCCATGATCTAAATAGTAATGTAAAAATGTAAATTCGCACTTGTAAAGCGCACTCCGACCCGGAGGTATCGAGGCGCTGAACGCATACCGCTGTGGAACCCCTCCTGGCTTTCCCTGTAAGATGCCCAGTCCTGGGCAACCCCCAAGGTGAAGCCAGGCATCCCAGCGCTGTTGGGGCCGTTGTGGAGATTAAGCAAGCTATTGCCCAGAGTTGCAGAGTGAGACCCATGAGTTAGTTTAGGCACCAAGGCGAGAAATATCTTGTCCAGGGAAATTGAGCCCAAGAACCGCTGAGGCAGGAATTGAACCCTGGTCCCAGGCCAGATCTCTGCATCAGGGTCTGCCTCTCTAACCATTGTGGCACACTTCTCCACAATAGTGGAGCAGGTGCAGCGGGACAGGGGCCAAAAGTACTAGGAAATCCATGAGCCCCAATTATTGCTATATGTTAACACTAAGCAGGCAGTCCCAAGTGCAGTTACCTTGCAGGCACGAGGGCCATGACTTGGATAGTACAGTGGCACAGGGGCCAAAAGCTCCAGGAAACTGAAAGCACCAATTATTACTATATGTTACCACTGAATAAGCAGTCCCAAGCACATAATTTGGATGGTGTAGCAGGTGCAGTGGCAGAGTGGCCAAAAGCTCTAGGAAACTCACCAAGCACCAATTCTTGCTATATCTTGCCACTGAACAAGCAATCCCACTCGCAGTTACCTTACAGTCACTAAGGCATGATCTGGATGGTGTGGCAGGTGCAGTGGCACAGGGGCCAAAAGCTCCAGGAAACCCACGAGCACTGATTATTGCTACATGTTGCCACTGTATAAGGAGTCCCAGATGCAGTTACCTTGCAGGAACTAGGTTCATGATCTGGATGGTGCAGCAGATGCAATGGCACAGGAGCCAAAAGCTCCGGAAAGCCAACTGAGCACTGATTATTGCCATATTTAACTAGTAAACAAGCAGTCATAAGTCCAGTTACTTTGCAGGCACTAGGGTCATGATCTGGATGGTGTAGCAGGTGCAGTGGTACAGGGGCCAAAAGCTCCAGAAATCCACGACCACCGATTATAGCTATATGTCACCACTAAACAAGCAGTCACAAGCGCAGTTATCTTGCTGGCACTAGGGGTGCCTCAATTTGAATGGTGCTGCAGGTGCAGTGGCACAGGGGCCAAAAGCTCTAGGAAACCCAACACTGATTATTCCTATATGTTACCACTAAAATGGAGGTCACAAGCGCAGTTACTTTGTAGGGCCACGATTTGAATGGGGCAGCAGGTGCAGTGGCACAGGGGTCAAACACTGTAGGAAAAACACCGAACACCGATTATTGCTATATGTTATCCCTAAACAAGCAGTGACAAGTGGAGTTGCCTTGCAGGCACTAGGGGGCCATGCTATATGTTATCACTAAAGAAGCAGTCACAAGCGCAGTTACCTTGCAGGCACTGGGGGACACACGATGTGAATGGTGCAGCAGGTGAAGTGGCACAGGGGCTGAAAGCTCTAAGAAACCCAATGAACACTGATGATTGCTATATTTTACTACTAAAAAAGCAGCCAGGAGTGCATTTTTGATCCATTTGTAACCATTGCACCCAAAATAACACATAGCCTAAAGCATCACTTTAATAAAAGCTGTAACTTATTGGTCTCTTCTGTCTGCCTACAACTTATGTTACATTCAGGGCATTTATATGGCACATTTTCACAGTTTTGTACAGTCCTAAAATGCTTCTGAATCTGTACACAGTAGCACCTTGGCAAGGGCATTCTCCTTTCTATAACATTAGCAATTCAGCTATTGTAAAAAAAATGATATAAATACTTATAACTTACCATATGGCATTCCATACCAAGCATTGGCAAAGCCAATAGGTCTCATATATGCCAGTTCTATTGGCTTTGTCAATGTTTTTTAGCTGTATTATACAAGAGTGTTAGCGTCAGTGCAGCATAACTGAATCTAAAAAAGGGGGATAACACGGACAATGCTGGCTGTGTCCTACTATCTTACTTTCAACCCTTTCCAACATAGCTAAAAACATTAGCAAAACCAATAATATTTCACGTAGGCAAGACCTATTGGCTTTGCCAGTGCTTATTTATAGGAGTCACACTGCCACTGTTTATGTTGCAGTGTGTGCTTGGATGCTGTCTTTAGCTTCATCGAGCATCTGAACAGCACTCGAACAAAGCCTTTCCGAGGCTCCTCGTGCTCCCCTTTAGTTCCTAACTGGGGGCTGTCTCCTCAGCTGCAGTGAGACGGACTCCTTTATCAATCACTGCGACATGTAAACAGGCGCAATACTCCAGTGACTGGTCCACAATGTGCAAGACACTATTCAAACAGTGGTTGAAAGAGGCGGATCCCAGCAGGTCAATGACCGAAGTGGGCTGACGGTGAAACCGCTCCAGCTCTCGGTATATTATTCATGACTAAAGCTCTTGGGTGCCTCACACATAAACATGAATTAGAAGGAAAAAGAGAAGGGTTTAATTAAGTCAGCATTCTAAGCGTGATTTGGCACTGGCAGTGATAAGTAACTGATGCCACCTTTGCCAGCCAGAAAAGGAAGACCGTTCCCCTGCAATAACCACAGGCTGAGGTCTAAGCGCTTTGTGACATTTTTCAGGATAATTTTGGGTTGCAAAAAGATGCTGTTGACATATATCCGTGGGGAGTTATTAATAAAATCTAGTTCCGTGTTGTTACACTTTTAAAATATGCTCTTTTAAATAAAGGAGAACTCTCTGGCAGCAGTCATGAAACTCATTTTTTTTCTTGACTACCTTTGGTCGATCTTGAAAATGTGTTGGATTGGTATCAGGTGAGTAACCTAATCTCAGTCTCTGTATGCCCGTTATTTTATAACAATCTGTGACTTTCAAATACTATTTGTGATATGTAGCCCAGGTATACATGGAAGTATTGAATATGATTGATTTTATATAACTAATGGATTTTAATATCCCATTCCAGTTGTTCGCAATAATTATTGCATACTAAAATGTTTTTACCAGATGCGAAGGCACTGCACTGTTGAGAAGGGTGGATGCAGGACGAAGAGGGCATTTATATGTATCCCTTGTATAGTGCTAAAATCACCATGATACTCAGGGAGATGCTTTTCTAAACAAGCATTGGCAAAAACAAATAGGTCACGCCTTTGGGACCCATTGGTTTTACCAATTAATTTTACCGATGCTGTACAACAGCCCTTATGCAGTGCACCACAGGAACTAAGAAACGTCTGCCCACCTTATTTAATAACCTCTTTAATGAGCTGTGATGACATGTGACTCATTACCTCAGTGGTGCGGTAGACATCAACAGGTTGTCCTCCACATTAAAGAAGAAAATGCTTCAAGTGCAAGCATGAGAAGCATTTTCTTTTTAAAAAAGGAAGTTGGTACTCAAAGGAAGAGCTTCAGCACACTGACTGCACAGTAAACAAAGTGAAAGCAGATATGGAGAAGCACATAGCTGAGACAGAGTGACAAGGAGCAGAGAAAGAGCAGCAAACGACGGAGAAAGGTGGAAAACGAATGCACTTTTGTGGAGTGCTTAGCGAAAAATCAAAACGCAGTGCTCCAACAGTGAGCAGTGGAAGGACACAAGTAATGCACCCATGATAAAGGGGAGGGCCAAATACAAAATGAGGAAGTTAATCACACACAAGCTGGTAAATAAAAATCAAGCAAATCAGAGTGACACTAAAGCCAGCCAAAGGTAAGCAAAAGGAGAGCTCTAAGCCCATGTAAAGAGACTGTCAATCTTTTCACCAACAGACAGCAGGCAGTGTCAGTTAGACAAGAACTAAAAATAGCACATTTATGTACCTTCTTTGCAAGTCTTTTTTTACTGGACAAGGAGGCAAAGACTGTCTTATTCATAAATGAAGTCATTGTTTCTTTACCTATTCACCTTGTTTTAAATGTGTTACTTCCTAGTCCTTCGTGTTTCATGAGAGGTACACATGCATCATTATTCCCAGAAATGAATTGCCAATGAAAGAGAGCCAGTACCTGGTTATGCCTGTTTCTGTATCCAGAATCTTGGTCTATCATGCACACATGTGTGTCTTCCTCCTCCCACATGTCATCTTCAATGAGCCAGACCTTTCTGTGATCCGCACCTTTGTCTTGATCATGTCCTGGTGACCAACGGGTACTATCAGTTATTGCAGCCAGTGAGCCTCCATGAGAATGCGCGATCTTATAACTTCATGCCGACTTGGTCATCACAAGCTATCAAGTCAGAAGTGGAAATCTGCAAAAAGTAATTCCTGCAGTAGACCTTTGGGTGGAAGACAGGGTTTGTGCATGATGTGAATAAGTACTATTAAATAAAGGAGGTTGCAAACTTTGTCTCTGAAGAACTTATTCAATTACCACGAAAAATCACCAATGTAGATGTTTGCAGCACCACCCAAAGGGTGCCATATGCTTATCACAGCAGACGAAATCTCTATCTGCCTTGAAGTCGAAGGAGTACAAAAACATCAGCAGATAACCTATTGGACACTGAGAGACAACCGATTCCCCTTCACAAGGTCAGAGAGGTAATTGATGCTTGTTACTATGCTGATTGATACAAGCTCTTTCTCGGCCTCTGATTCCATTAGTAGGCTTTCTGAAGCATGTACTCTGTGGTCAGTGATGCCCGGTACTAGGCCTTTGATGTATGCTCTTTGATGGAGCCACTGGTGCCCAATATTGGACTAGTCAGTTACTGTGTTGGGGACTGGCATTAAGTACAAGCCCCTTGATTCTCTATATGGTGCCACCAGTGCCCTTTGCAATGTCATTAGATACATGCACTGTGTAGGGCCTCTGGCACATTTTATGTGGTCCAGGATGGGTTATTGACACTTCTGTCATTACTGCACTCATACCAATCAAAACAGAAATGTTCCAGGCCAATTGGTTTCCACAAAACTTCCTTTGGCATGACTAAGATTGCCTTGTATAGCATGAAAGAACACTCAGTTAATCCTATTTTGAGGACACATGCTTCTTGTTATAATTATTGAGGGTGGAGAATAGGACCTCCAACACCGAAAACCAGTGCCATGCTCTTCAGCAAGAAGTGGGGTCATTATTAAACTCACTGGCATAAGAAGCAATCCTACTACGAAGACTCGGTAGCAGGCCCAATTGACAAATTAGGGACTAGCAACCACTGAGTGTCTTGTTACTGTGGCATCTGATGTAGACCAGTACTTAGTTTGTGTCGGTGGTTGCAGATGGAGCCTCCGGCACTCACTTTTGGGGACTGGTACTTACTTTTCCTCATGAAACTTTGACCCAAAGCAAGAGACAAAAACACATAAGGAGGACAGGAGGGGAAATAGAAAGAAGGAAAAACAGTGACAAAGGGACAAAGCAAGGAAATAAAGGACCTTCAAGAGTGAAATAAAAGATCAGGGATTGTACGGATGTGTCAGCGACAGCTGTGGGCTCATGAGAGAAACTGTGGACACCAGCACTTAGTGTTTTAGAAATTAAGCAATGAATTGTAAACAGAAGCAATGTGCCATGCGCAGTGCGATAAAAGGCATGCACGCAGTACTCGCAGGGCTCCACCACAACAACACGCACTGAAGAATTTTCACTGCAGGCTTCCCATGATGCTAAACCAAACTCCACTTCGTTTCCACGGCGACCAGACAACAGTGGAGGCCCCCTTCTTGCGTTTGAGAGACTTAATCAGAATTCCACAACAACTACCCTTTCGGCGCGTCGGAAAATCTCTTTACTTGGAGTCAACAAAGAGAAACTGCTGAGAGAATTCTAGGAATATATGTCTTTCGCAAGTGTCGGAAATCAACTCAGTGTACGTTAAAGGTAGTTTCCCACACATCATAGTATACTGAACAATGAAGTGTTTTAATAACACAACCAATTATTGTCTGAAAATGTGATTTCTAGGAAATAAACCGTCACAGGCTTGTAAGAACGAAATGGACGTTTAAGGACAATCAATGGAATGCAATTGTGGTGTGGGAGACCCTAGTTAGCAATTAAACGTGGACTTAAAGAGAATCCACTGAAACAGGACAAGAGTCTTAATTTTTAAGATTCAAAAACAAAACATTTAAGCATGAATTTATGACAGGCTGCTTGTGTTTTCCATAAGGTATTCCCACAGTTGACTGTTTTTATGTAGGAAAAGAACATTTAAAATACCGGGTAATTCACACAATCTACCTGAAAGCAATTGGATGCAGGTTTTATTTTTAAATGAGAACTGTGTGTTTCATTTTGTTACTTGTTCTTTTGTCCTTAAATTTATCAAATATCGTATTTCTTGAAGGTTAGAATCAGAAACTCTGTAAGTAGAGTTTGGAAAATGCACATTAGCATATCAATGAAGTGAAAATTATCATTTTCTGTAGTCTAGAAACACTTTACATTTGGTAAAGCGGCTGCGAAGGACCCTCAGAACTGGGCATGCAAGTCGCGATCTAAATATTCTAGATTACTTGCAATTCACGGAGGAAGTAAAGGAGTAGCTGTTCTTGAACAGTTGGTGAATGATTACACTAACCAATAAAATTAATTGAAGCATGTCAATCAGATGATCCAGTGCATCTTTTGATGCTGTACTTAGACTGCAGCCTGATGGGGTTCTGGGTGCGGGTGGGCAGAGAACCACTGGAGATAGTTAGCTTGTCTGCAAGATGAATAGTGTGCTGGAGATGATGACTTTGTGAATGTTGCAGATGGTTTTAAAGATAGTGAGGCCAGCAAGAGAAGCCAGTAGAGTTCCATCAGGAAAGGGGTGATGTGATCATATTTCTTCAGGCCCTGGGTAAGACATGCTGTGGTGTCTAGGATGCCCTTAAGAGGGGCCAGTGTGGGAATCCACGGAACAAGGCATTACAGATATTTAATCATTTAAAATAAAGCCCACGTGGAACATCCCTTGCTTCTCTTCACTCCATTACACTTAATCCCAGAGACTCATGTCAGGACAAAAGCTCCACTCTGGTGAGTACAGGTGACACCAAAACATTTTCCACACAGGCACTCTATTATTCAACATTCTGCCACATATGCACATCCTACAGTGTTAGAATGCCACCCTTCCACTATGTGCTTTTGCATCGCATCAATGCAATTAAATAAATGCAGTGTGAGACAAATCTACTAACAGAACCTCCATATGAATAGCACAAAGACCAGTAGATACAACCTTGTGCATGCACAGCATTTAGGGATCTCCAAAAATCACGTGTGAACTCTATGATTTTTCACACAGCCCCTATGCTTCACAGAACTTCCACTTTTAGACAATTATGCCTCCCATAAACCCTAGCAAAGAATGAGGACCAGTGATTCCCTCTGCAATGTCTATATCTCCTGTTCTATTGTAGCACCTGCTTTATATCTGCTTCTCGTAGATTTTAAGACACTTATGTTTTTTTTTTACTTTTAGAGCTGCAGCACAAATCAGCACATGCATGGATCACTGACATAATATAGTGAACATTAATATTGAGAAACAAAAGCATTGTGTCAAAAATATTGTTAGCGAAAATATGATCCTATATTTATCAGGTAAAATACAAAAATATTGTGTCAAAAATATCACTGATAAGAATATCAATTAAAAAAATACAAAAATATTATTTGTTTTAATAAATAGCAACTTTAATGCAATGTTTTTAAAGTTTTTGAGTATTTAAAAATAATAATATATTAGCGTGGATGGCAGTGTGCTAGTCTTATGCTTAAAGACTTTGCTAGAAAAACAGACATTTGATGTGAGCAGATTCAGAGTGTCGCTGATGTTGTAGGCTGCTCTCCACCGAAACATGGGAATTACCCAGCGTTCTCTGCTTTTTCTAGCATAATTTATGCAGCACTCTATGCCTGAAAGCGTATTGTTTTGACATGAATAAATAATACATATATGTAGATCTAATATATATATTATTTGAAACATTTTCAGCAATCAATAATTTTTTTAATTTCTTTTTAAATATAAATATTAAGTTTGAGACCACTGGTGTCAATTCGCCAAAATTATAGGGCTTCAAATGACAATTGTGCGAGTTTGGGTTTCAGTTTCATGAAACACAACACCTTAAACCAATAATAATGCATGCGAAGCAGGGGCAAAAATCCTGTACAAATTCTGTGCAAAATCGTGGTGGAGAGGTGGGGCAAATGTAATTTGTGCTGGTGACTTTTGTGCCCTGATTTGACACAAAATTATTAATGGCTGCCTATGTGAAGATACAGTAAGAAGGTAGTCAAGAGCAGCTATAAATATATTTTTCAGTAACAAAATAACATCTGCACCAGTGAGCTGAGAGCTGGTGTCTGAAACTTTGTGCAATGTGCATATCACATGACTGAATCCTGGCAAAACTCTCTCAGCCTTTCATCCCTCCGAGGTAGAAAAACAACAACTAATTTGAAGAAGACTAGCTACTTCTCTTGAAAGCGCTGCAAGGTAACACAACTGTGGTAGAACATACTTTATCACAAAAAACGAATAATATTTTAGAACAGTACTGTACTTGGAGAAGAAGGCAGATGTGTGCATTTTTAAAGTGATTCTACTCACTTAAATGCAATACAGTGGAACAGAATGTGATTGACTGCTAAGGATTAGGATATAATAGTGTAAAATAGTTATCTATCATGACTAAAAGGTCGAACTGGCTTCTAAAGAGGTACTCCGATGCGTTGGATTGACAAGTCAGTGAGTGTGTCAGCCGTTTTTTAGGGTCGAGCATGCAAACACTCTAGCCTGCTGTAATCTCTCTCTGGGCTTTTAACCACGCCCACCGCATGCCCGTCAATTTCGTTGGTTCGTGGGCTTGCCTTTTAAAAATCGCTTGATTTCATTCGTGAAAGGCATGCATACGTCATGCCTTTTCCAGTGTTTAGCCCTCCTCGAATGCACCAGCCAACTACAGAAAAACATTCGAGGCTCCATGTTTTCAGCATGGTTTCTGGGCTATTTTCTCTTTTATTTCCTATGCAGCGCAATCTCGCTGCACATTTGCTGATAGGTTCGACTGCAAGTGAACTCTGTTTCATTTTGTTTTCTCCTTCACGCTCATGGCGTGGCATTTTAAATCGGGTCGCTTATGTAAAACTGTATTACTCTTCATTTTCATTTTAGGTGGCAACAAAAGTCCTTTTAGGACTTTACAACATTAATAGCTCTAAATCGAAGAAATGCGAGACCATTGCATTGCAAATGCTTGTTTTTTTAGCTTGCTGTTTAGTGGTCCTGTTTTGTGGTTTACTGGACCGCTTTTATTTTTCAAAACTGCCACACTTCACAAAAATGGACTGCCTTTTTTATAAACTTTCTAACACATTAATGGGGGCACTTTTATGATGGTGCATAGGCATATTCTCTGTCCCAGTCCATACCTGCATGACTGACTCATTTTCCACGATTCTGCAAAATTCATGTATATTTGAGACTCAGACTGCGTAGTGAAATCTTGAGTTTATGAGACCATTTTTCTTATTCCACAGAACAGAGTCGTGCGATATTTGTTCAGCGGGGCTGCTTTCCTGCTTCTGCTGTGTGTCGTCCGCCTGGAGTGCACGTTCCAATCGAGGGAGGTGCTAATGAGTTCTCTTGCATACCAAAGTAACTCTTGGCCCAGGTGTTAATGTCCCCCAGTAGCTCACGCAGTTTACGTCCCCTGCAAGTGACGATTCTTAGACCCCAAAGAGTTCTCAATGACGGAAAGAGAGCCCGTGTGCGAAGAAAACTAAACCAGGCAATGTTATCCGCTTGTGAGTGCGCAAAGCCGTCACCCTCTTCGCAAGGGGGGGGGGGGCGGGGGGGGGGGGGGGTGAAGGCTTGCCCCCTCCACCCCGCCTGCGCTGTGCCCATGCTTCACTGCATATGCATAATTAGAGGGTAGAGGCTTCCCATCGATAATAACAGTGTACACCCCACCACTTAGTGGGGTTTTGGTGCAGGCATACTGGGGCACTAGAATCTCTCATACTAGCCGCTATCCCTGCACCACATTCTGGCTATTCTGAGTTCTAATATCTGCTACTCAGAATTGCAAGAGGAAGAATTCCACCTGGTATTTTTGCTCAGGGTGTTATACTGCCATTGATAATGAGGGCCTAGGAAATCAACTCCAAATGATGAACTATCATGAGCACGACATTCAGCTCAACAACAGATTGATTTTAAGAAATCTACACGTGGAGCAGAGCAACAAGGCACCTGAGGAGACACCCCTTGGAACATTCATCGTGTGTATTTGCTGGATAAAGCCTCTAAGATTAAAAACATGGACGAAGAGCTGTCTTTTCAATCACCGGCATTTAAATCAATAGCTCTCATCATTACACAAGAGAAAAGTCACCCCAAAGTTCATATAACCCATAAGTGCTGTGAAACTGCAGTTTTTATAATAACATAATTCAGCATGGAAACTGAAGGGTCGACCTAGGGTACATGAAGAACAGAGGGCATTAGTAACACTAACTCTGAAACCTCCATGAGAATGGCTCATTCTTTTTGTGTGGTCTAGGACATTAGTTGTTCTGGGTAATCCCTCCACAGCTGAACTCCCTGTGTTAAATCGGAAACCAGTCTCCTTTTACAACTCATCCCTGCCAGGCTCAGGTCTCCTCCCTGGTCTAAGCAGTAATGGATGCCTCTATATAACGATTAACAGGATAACCTGCTTCTAAGCGATCTGAACAGGAATGTACTGGCTACACAGGGAAAACCTCATTAGGCTGAGGACGACGGGGCTGCCTTTAGGGATGGATTGACAGAGGGATCATCAGCTGTCTAGCATGGCAAATAGTCCTCAGGGAATACACAATTTTCCCTTCATCATGCAATTTAGTCAAATGCAGAATTAGCAATTAGAACTCAGGTGTGTGGATTCCACAGTTGTCAAATTTGCTATTAGACACCCTGATTTCCAAGTACTGACCACGTTAACAGCTACATCTGTTAAATGCAACCCTTTAATCAAAACGAACCAACGTGATCATGAGATTAACTAAAGTGAATCCCTTCTAACGTTTTCAAGAAGCAGTACACCCCAGCCATCCATTCTGGGGAAATTTGTGATGATATTACAGATCTGTACCTTTTCCACAACGTTGCTTCCTCAATCTTATCTAAACATTGAAGTGATCACTTGCAAGGCAGATATACGCAGATGAGAAGCAACCTTACTGTTTCGTCCAGAAGACGGCACAGAACCCACTGTCATCAACAGGACATAACATGTTGAAACATCAAGTTATTATTGAAAGCTGATCTTTGAACTATTGTTCCAGCCCCATACCAGCAAACCAATATATGGACTTCCACTGCACGACCAGGACCCTTGTTATAAGACATGGTACAGAGCTCTTTTTAAATGCAGTTCACATTTCTGAAAAAGAGCAAAAATAGCATGCTCCTTGTAAAGATTTTGCTGTTATGCTAACTGTTAACTCACATCTCTATTTTTATGCCCACGTAGGTCCCACAGTGAGGCAACAGTATAAAGGATCTATAAGGTCTTGAGAGGGAGCAATTTATATAGAATACCGTGGTAAGGGTATAGTTTCTACAAGGTTTTTGATGTTCTTTTGCTCTTCGTGAAAAAATACCCTACTTTCTTCTAGCTCGGGCAATTTTTCTTTTTTTCTAAATCATTTGCATTTTGCTGTAGTTTTCTGTCAAATTTACCAATCACATAAACCCCCACATTTTGTAATTGTTATATCATAGAAAATGTCACTTGTATAAGGTAACTTAAATCAGTATCTCTGACTTTCACTTTATTCAAACGTTTCCAGTATAAGATGAAATCTGAACTCCTGATCGATTGTGCTTGTCTTTTTCCTGAAGCCAATCTGATTTATAGAAAGGAGTGAGTTAGACGCTCCCAAAGTCTCAAGTCTGGGCAGCACAGCAGAGGAGAACGTTTTTCGAAGATTATACAAAAGATTAATCGGACTGTAATTTACTGTGTCATGTCTCTAACTCTTTTTATGCAAAGGTACAATTAAAGCCCGTGCCAAGAAGAGGGTATAGGAGGCACACATAAAACATAAAAGTAATAGAATACCCCCAAACAATGGGATCAGCTAGACCTTTATAAACATCAAGGGTTTTGCCCCTCTTTTGTTCATGGGTTTCTGCAAGAATTCCATTTAGTGTAAAAGGCTCAATTTTCCCAGACCGCTCCCCAATGGCACCACGGTTCATAGTGCTTACTGCCAATGCTAAAGGATCGAAGTACAAAACCTTAAAAATGTCAAACCAGCGATCCTCAGCAATATGAACTTCCAGTTTTGCCCAATGGTATTTACTGCCCTTGATTAGAATTTCCCAAACATTCTGAAAATCCTTCAGGGTGGCAGCCTCTTAAGGTTTTGCCATATAGTGCATTCTCATTTTAGTTTCTTGATATTCAGCAAACCCTTAGTGCTCACTCTACTCTCTAAGATTGTGCCCTTATTGTTACATTTTAGATCCACAATTAGTAATACCTGATCGTCTACAATCTTTGTCAAAGCAAGGATGACCACTAGGTCTAATGGTTGGTCAGCAGACAATAGGCTTGGCCTATATTGCTAAAAAAAGAGCTCATGAGAGTTCAATCACTGCAGATGATCAAGTAGTGGCAAATGTACAGAATCAAGGGCATTTTCTATCGTCATTTATTGGTTTACAGATAGATTTGAGCTGCGCCTGGTCCCACTTTAATATTTCCTCTTGTTAGATATATGGATTTGGACCCTTAGTAGGATCTTCAAGATTCCTAGAGGAGGGCCTAAATGCCTGGTGGTATAACTAGAGCACTAAAGTACTGTTGTCACTTTCCATCCTCAAAGACTTGTCGAGGATGAAGCTCCACCTGTGGAGAGAGAACATATATAATCAATTATGCTCTTAGGTAAACAATTTTGGTATTTTTCCTGGAAATTGTATTTCATCGATTGCATGCCTGTATGCCATGCACTAAAGTTAAATGATCCACCAGGAGCCCCATGTACGTACATTGTTTGATATCACACTCCTGCACCCTGGGATATCCAAAACTTGTTTTTCTTCTTTTATGACCATTCTGTAGTTGCTCGTTGGTTCAAAAGATTTATCGAAGTTACCTGTTATAACCACCATTGGCTTCCCTTTTTAGTGGGAGCAAATATTAAGGAGTTAGACATGCATCAAGATGATACAATGTAAGAGATTCCACCCTATGCTTAGATCCTTTGTTATAAACATGGAAGATAATTAGTTGCTTTTGTGGTGGCAGCAGGGACTGATGCTCCGAAGAGTGGGGGGTCGCCTTTTTTTCAAAAGGAAAAGGGTGGTCTACGAGTCAGGTTAAACATGATAGCTCGGGGAGGTGGCTCATCGCACATATCAATAATGCTGTTATCTCACTTACAATCTGTGTGGGTTATGCCCCGAATTTAGGCTACCCCTCCTTGTTCAATCATTTATTGATCAAACGCAGCACATGGCCTGACATGACTGTCGTGTAGGGATTAAAATCTAGTCATGATGCTGGAGGGGTGAACTCAACATCCATCTGCTATCCAGGGGAGGATGGCCAAGACACAGGCAGCTATTGAGCAGGTCTGTGGCACACATGTCCTGGTTGATGTCTGTCCGTTTTGTTGAGCTCATGAACCAGGTTTTATGTTTTATTCTAGTCCACATGGGGCATCCTACTGGTTGGATATGTTTTTCATTAGTCATAGTCTCCTGCCTGTATTGGACTTTAGGCTAAACCCATGGATCGTGTTGGATCTTAGTACACTCTCATTCTTTATCAAGCCTAGCTACATCACTAACCTCTTGCCCTTACGTAGATGGACCTTTGATTAAAAATTACTCCTGGATCCTCAATTTGTTAACTTTATAGGCACTGAGTTGAAGGACTTTATTCAGGCGAATATCGGGACAGCAAGGCTTACCATAGTCTGGCACGCCCTAAAGGCTTTTGCTCGGTGTCAGATTACAAGTTACGTGATTTGTAAAGGCAAGGAGGAATACGCTAAGGAGACTATGCTGTGGGGACAGCTTATTCGATTGGAATTGGAGCTTCATTGTGCCAAAGGCCCCCCATTTTTCAGAGCATTCCTTAAGGGCATTCCGAAAAATGACTTGTTTGCAAATAAAGTAAAAGAAAAGGATTTGGGATAGGCCATGCGCTAAATATCGTATTGTGTTTTGAGAACGCAAAGAGATGGGGCAGATAGTGGCTTTCAAATTAAAGGAAAAGAAAAACAGTAATTTGATTAGTGGCATAATAAATTCTATGGGGCAGGTGGTTACCAGAGGTCCTGCAATACTGGCAGTCTTTCAAGATTTTTATTCAGACTTGTATAGGGTAGAATCTGTTGCCACACAGAATATGAGAGATTGTGCAGACTTTGAAACTTGAGTCGGATCATGGAGGAGCAAAGAATATTAGACAGCACAATCACCAGGGAAAAGATTGAAACAGCTGTTATGTAATTGGCTAATGGTAAGCCTGCAGGGCTGGATGCTATTCCAACCAAATTGTATAAACATTGTAAAACTAATCTAGTTCCTCTGTTCACTGAGCTGGTCAACTCGCGGGCTTCCTTAAAATCAACTCCGCCTTCCTGGGGAGTTGCGTATGACTCTATTTGTGTGAAGAAGAAGAACGATCCTTTACACTGTGATTCACACCGGCTGATGTCTTTGATAAACTGTGACTCCACAATATATACTCGGGCCTCTTGAATCGTCTCACCGCTGTTATCACTACCCTGATAGAGCCAGTGCAGCACAGGTTTATTCCCTCCCTGGAGGCCAACTCCCATGTCATTCTTGCTATAACTGTATTAGATGTGGCAAGGGACTCAAATGGCTCCACAGGGATAATCCTGCTGGATGCAGAAAAAGCATTCAAAAGGGTCTTTTGGCAGTACCCGTGGACAGTTATGCCACAGATGGGACTAGGATCGGGTTTCAACACTAGCAGTATGTCATTATATTCGTCTTTGACTGCCCAGGTCTCATATATGGGGACACTCTCTGAGTCCATTCGGACCGGCAGGGAAACCAGTCAAGGCTGTCCTCTCCACTTCAATTTCCTGTGTATCTGGACCCATATATTCGTATATTAAAGATGGCTACTTCTATCCCACCATTGAGACTGCATAACTTTGAGGCTAAAGTTTTGTTCTAGCCAATGATTTTGCCATTCTTACATCATACCCCGGTAAAGGTGTTTCCTGCAATTGCAAGTGCAGTCACAGCTTTTGGGTAAATTTCAGATTATAAACTGAACGTCAGCAAAACAGAGGTCATCATCAACAAGAAATCTAAATTACCAGGCCCTTGTTTTGTAAAGTCATCTAAGTATCTGGATATTCAAATATCATTTGATGTGCATAATATTATAGCTCTGAATTATGACACATTGTATGTGGAATCCCTCCCTCTATTTAGGAAATGGGACAAACTTCATCTGGGTCAGATTGGGAGATGCAACATCATTAAAATTACCATATTGCCTGGTATTCATATCTAGTCCTTTATACTTATATAAAAGTTCACTTTATAAACTAGAAAGTAGCTGGCAAAAATTCATCTGGGCCTATAAAAAACCTTGTTGCACCACCCGTCACCTTTGACTGCCTCGCAGAGAGGGCAGGTTGGCACTACTATTCTTAAGGATTTTTTTTTGCGTGCATTTATGTTTTTGGCTTTCCACTGTAGTGGGGCTCAGTGCATGGGATTTTCCACAAGAATTAAGCTCCTACAAGGGATTATTGATACAGCCTACTTCAAACACATACGGTTCAAGACGTTATTGATCTATCATTGGGTCTGGCAGGCTATTTGTTTCAATCAATATACTTCAATGGGGAACAATTTTTATCTTCCACTCTCCTTCCAAGATAGTTTTCTCTGGTGTTGGGGTATAGTCAAAATTCAGTATTTAGGCAATGTTTTTAAGAATGGAACCCTTTTATCTTTTCAAGATACGTGTAGGGACTATTGTCTCCCCAAAACAGGGGCCTTTTGTTACCTACAACTAAAACAATGTGTGCTGCAGCTTTTGGACAGGGATATTAATATTAACCACAATTAATTTCTGGAGAGATTTATTAATTTTAGGAAGTGCGGCCTCATCCATGCATTCTATTCAATCTTGGGGCGTCAGGGGAGCATGGGCAATACATTTGAGGCACTCGCTTCTAAGTGGTCTCGACATCTACTGTGCAATGTTTCTGTGCTCAAAGTACGGTACGCCAATGCGTTGGCTCAGAGTACTCTCAATGTCTCTTGACTTAAGGCAAATTCTTTTAAAATTTTCAATGATACATATTACACACCACTTAAGATGCCTAAGTGGGGACTATGGGAACCATCGGTCTATTTTAGGTGTGATGCACATGAAGCGGGCAGAGTGCACATTTTTGTAACTTGTGGCCCTACAGTATTTACAGTTTTGGAACCAGGTGTTTGTAATGATAAATCAGCTATGTAAGACCAATGTTATTCCTGATGTAAAGAATGTGTTGTTTGGACACTCTCCTGATGTCCTGGTAGAGGTTGCTGGTGTGTTTTTGCTTTGCTGTAACTTCTGCAAGTCTCATGATTGCTCGCTCTTGGCTACAAAAGGAAGCTCTGTATTCTCTATCTTGGTTGTGGAAGTTCATATTTCTTTGTGGCCTGGAACTTGCAATTTTTGGATGTCAGTCATGTTGTCATAAGTTAAGGAAAATGTGGGAACTTGTCATGCAGGTAGTGCTGGATCACTCACCTGGTTGTGATTTGATGGTTTGAAACAATGGTGTTGTCATCAGGGATTGAGCTTTTTCTGGACTTGGGAATTGTTTCATTTTAATGATCATTGTCCAGTTTCTTTTTACTACTCTTATGTATGCTTGATGGTTCTTAAAAATTTACTATTTATGCATTCTTTAATGTTCTCCTTGGAATCATGCCACCTTTGTATACGGGATTATGTTTTTTTATTTAATGAATTCTTACTTCTCAATGAAAAAAAAGAATTGGTTGCTTTCCTGGTTTAAAAGCTAGTAACATTTGTTAAATGTCCTGATGATTTGTAATGATTTCTCTGATGGTGCAATTCAAATTAGTATGTACCCAAACTGTCAGAGACAGTCTCGTGTCCAACCAATTGTGCTCTGAGGTCAGTGTGGAGCGTACCTGAGTGTGGGGTGACAGTGTGTGGCGTACTCTGCTTGTGTCCATTTTGACTATTCGTAACAGTGGCATAAAATATAGAGGCTAAGGTTTCCGGTTCTATAGCTCATACGAGTATTAAAAAAACAATCCCTTTGATACCACATACACCAATACCTAACAACGTACACCAGTGTCACCACTATCAGTCTTTATAAATTCTGCAACTAATGCTGCTATTAATATTATATAAAATTATAAATAGCACCACCATTACCACCAGCAATACTACCAATAATATCACAACCAATACCATCAATACTACCACCACCAATACAATACAACCAATATCATCAATACCAAATTGCACCACAACCAAACACCACCTCTGTCAATATCACTAAACCTATTCCACCAACATAACTAATACCACCACTAACACTAATACCACTACCAGTATCACTACCAATAACAGACCACCACCATTACCACTTATATTGCTACCTTCATTACCACCTCCACCAATGCCACATAATAATCTCAACTACCATCACTTGTACACTATCATACATTGACAAAGATAATAGGTCTGGCATTAATGGTCACCACTGCCTCCCCACTCATCCATAACACACACAGACACAGTGCCACAGGCATGCTCTGAACTTCATGAAAAGATCTCTACCAACATCGAGATCCTTTATTCTTTTTGGACTCCACAGCTAACAGGCCGTCAGATTTCTTCACACTGTAGGATTTTTGAGATTTTTGAATCCAATTACATGCCAGCAGGATACCTTCAGCACATAGACTGACTACTTTACTACTCACGAGGATTGGAAAAAGGTTTTGTTGTACCTTGTAGAAAGGTTCATTCCAACAAGACCGAGGTTCATGATAAAACCACATTTCTTAATTTCATGATGCAGGATATTATTCTTCATCCAGGGTTTTTGTAGGGTAGTGGCTGATTATCTTTGATAGTGATGTGTGGTAAATAGCTGCTCTAATTACACCGAGCCATGCATAAGAACAAAAATCAAACGTTATGCTAGAAATAGGTATGATATACACAACCTCCAATAAAACATCAATGTCAACCCAGCACTAAAAACACATGCCCAGGTTTCATGTGTGCTTAGAGAAAAGTATCTGTATGGTAACATTCTCTGATATGTACATTCAGGTTGCAAAACACAGGTATTCAGTGCTCAGATGTCAGAGGAGTGACAAAACAAGTTTTGTGATTTTTACTGTTGTTATACTGATGCTACAACAATGAAACAGCTAGCCCTGAATCTTGGGCTCTGTTTGACAGTCATCTGCTGTCTCACCCATTTCTTTAGAGAATCGAGAGAGAGGAAGAATGCCTGATGGTGCTCTTGTGCCAACAATTATCATCTTCCTCATCAACAGTGGGTTTCTGCAAATGCAAGGGCAAAGAAATTCAGACCGTGTTAACAAATGTATTTTACAGAGACACTACCAATGCAACTCAAGATGTCTGCTCTCAATGTTCAATGGTTAATAGTGAATAAAGCAGGTGTTATCCACCTTAGGGTTCAGAGAGACATCTTAGACAACTTAATCTTCAGTTTCATCGTCTGTAGGATGTTAATACTCGGAACACCTCTTTCTGTTATTTATAGTAATTCATCTAGAATTCTATAGGTAATGCATGGGTCTTATATAGTCCAATTAGCGTGAATGCTGGATTCTGAATCTGGGTTACTCATTGCAATAACATAGCGATGGATTCCTGTTGTTGCTTCATCATTAGGAGAAGTGCATATATCTTGTGTGTATCACTGCCTCACCTGGGTCATCAAAGAGCTGACTGAAGTGGCTGGAAGCTGACTGGCTGTCTCATATGTCTTCTTCCACCTCTCTTGATTCTTCACTTGGGTCTTCACTGAGAGTGCCAGGGGTGTAACATCAGGGGAGGTGTTTTCGGTGTGATACCTCCAAATAAATAGATTTGTCCCATTGAGCCAGTCCCCAAGCCCCCCACGGCCCTTCTGCCTGTGCTGACAGCTCTGCCTGCATTCCTGATCCTGAGCCTGATTGCGACATCTCCGCTCCTATTCCTGATGGCGACAGCTCTACATGCATTCCTGAGCCTGATTTCGACAGCTCTGCCCACATTACTTAGACTAATTGTGTCTGCTGACCCCCCGCCAACACCTCCTTCACGTCACAGTTGCTCCTGCCCTCCCACCTTCCCCTCACCCCACCTCCCAGTATATATAATGGAGGCCATAGCATGGCCTCACAGTGGATGCATGCAGCGGGCGCGCCAATGGCACACTAAAGCCAAGCTCATCTGCGCCCATCTGTGCCTGGACAACTCCCAGCGCCAGGACCCCAGATCCTTCCACTCTTCACCGCTACACCACCAAGGCGCTCCAGGCCCTGAACGTCGGACACCCCATCAACAGCTGCTTCACTGCCTCCCCACGCTCAACCAAAGGACCCTTCACCTGCCTACACAGCTGTTTCTCCTGCAATGCGGGTCTACCTATGCACACTAACACCTGCACTGCACCAGTACAGAAGACTACGAACAACTAAGCACCACTCCAGTTCATCCTGCTAAACGCCCACTCCTTATGCATACACTCCACAGAAATCTGGGACACTATCACCACCCATGACCCGGACACCGCCTTCATCACCAAAACATAGCTAACACCCTCCTCAAACCCCGACATTGCCACAAGGACCCCAACAGCTACAAGATGATACACTGAGACTGCACCAACAAAAATGGCGGGGGCATCACCATCATCTTCAAGCAAACCATCCAATGCACCATCACCGATAATGACACAATCCATCAGAGAAACAAAGGTGCACCTCAACTTCGACTCCACACTGATGCCAACACCACGATGCAAGGCACCCTTACATACAGGCTCCCAGGACCATGCCCAGCCTTATGCAACGCCATTGCCAACCTCACACCCCCCTCACCATCGACTCCCTCCACGTCCTACTCAGCGATCTCAATTTCCACCTTAACAATTCCAACAACACCAACTCCACTTCCTTCATGGAGAATCTCAGCAACATCGGCCTCACCCAACTGGTCACCAAACCCATGCACAAAGCCAGACACCATCTTCACTTCTAGCAACAGGATGAATTTCACCCATGTGACTGAACTCACCTGGACCTACCATGTTATCGTCCACTATACTATCGCCAATTCCCAGTAGACCACCTGCCGGCACCTCAGCACCCCCCACAAAAGCTGGGGCAAGGTAACCGAAACCACACAACCCGGTCCACAGCAGACCTCAACATCAACCAGGCCATCGAAAACCAAATCCGCCAACAGAGTCGCCCCCTAAAACCAGCTAAAACCAAACAAACATCTCCAAGCCAGCGAAATGGCACACTCCGGAGCTCAGAAACACCAAACGCGACTGCCACCAAGTCGAAAAACTATGGCACGTGATCAAGGGTACCTCTGATTGAGCGGCCTAAAAGGCAGCCCTCAACAACTACCACCACCACATCAAGGCAGCAAAAAGAGCAGCAATTACTGCTCGCATCGATACCTCAGCCAACCACACAAAAGAAATCTTCAGAATCATCAAGGAATTATCTAACCTGATAACCACAGAGATCACCATCCACTCATCGCAGGAACTCTGTGACATCCTATCAGACTACTTCCACAGCAAGATCACTACCGTATACAACAATTTCACCTCCCAACCCTCCAACTCCAGCCTAGACAACATCTCTCAAGCAGTGAACACCAGCCACACAATAATCTCCTGGTCCCTGATTACCGCACAGACCACTGCAGCCATCATGTCATCCATCTACTCC
The DNA here is from genome assembly GCF_031143425.1 of Pleurodeles waltl. Lineage (NCBI taxonomy): Eukaryota > Metazoa > Chordata > Amphibia > Caudata > Salamandridae > Pleurodeles > Pleurodeles waltl. The sequence continues at coordinate 734,082,813 of NC_090446.1, forward strand.
GGGGCACCCACCGACCCCTGCCCCCACAAGCTTTTCAACCTCGGAGTCAACACTATTAGCACGGAACTAACCCACATACTCAACACCTCTACCTGCACTGCAACCTTCCTAGATGAATGGAAGCACGCATAGGTCAGACCCCTCCCAAACAAACCATCCACTGACTCCAGCGAACTCAAAAACGACAGACCAATTTCCCTGCCCCCCTACCTGGCCAAAGCGCTTGAGAAAGCCATCAACCAATAGCTCACTGACTACCTCGAATGAAAGCACCTGCTTGACACCTCACAATTAGGATTCTAGGCCGACCACAGCATGGAGACTGCACTGATCGCTGCCATGGACAACATCAGGAACCTCCTCAACCGAGGAGAGTCAGCAGCTCTGATGCTTCTGGACCTCTCCACAGCATTCAATACAGTCTCCCGCCATACTCTACTCTACAACACAGGCATTTAACAAAACGCCCTTAAGTGAGTCACCTCTTTCCCCCAGGCGGCATGCAGAGCATCTGCCTTCCTCCCTTCACTTCCACACCCAAAAACATCACCTGTGGCGTACCCCAAGGATACTCCCTCAGCCCAACCCTGGTCAACATCTACATGAACCCCTTCCCCTCCACAGACATCGTCAGATCCTATGCACTCAATATAGTCTCCTATGCCGATGACAAGACTCAACTAATCCTCTCACTCACTGAAGAACCCCACAACACCAAAGCCAACTTCCGCAATGCCATGACCAACGTAACCACATGGATGAAAAACATCTGCCTCAAGCTAAACACCGACAAAATGGAATTTTGATCTTCGGGAAGAACACCTCTGCTTTGGGACCAAAGCTGGTGGCCAGCAGAACTCGGACCAACACCCTCTCCATCAGTCCACACATGAAACCTCAGCATCATCCTTGACTGCCAACTATCCATGAATCGACAAGTAAACTCAGTTGCCTCCTCCTGCTTCTAAATCCCCGTATGCTCCGCTAAATCTTCAAATGTATCCCTACAGACACCAGAAAGACAGTCACACAAGCCCTGGTCACCAGCCGCCTCGACTATGGCAATGCTCTCAACACCGGAGTGTCCTCCAAGGTAAATAAAAGACTCCAGACTCTACGGAACACAGCAGCCAGACTCATCCTCAACCTCTACAAGCACTCAAGCATCACCCCACATCTCCGAAACCACCACTGGCTCCCGATCCAGAAGAGATGCCAATTCAAAATCACACTCACATACAAGGCTCTCCACAATCTATGGCCGTCCTACCTCAACCATCGACTGAGCTTCTTCGTCCCAGCAAGACAACTCCACTCCACCTCGCTAAACCTTGCACACACCCTACATCCATCGCAGCTGCAGGGGAAGCTGCTCTTTCTCCTACACAGCAGTCAAGTCCTGGAACAGCCTGCCCCTCCACCTCCGAACAACTCCCTCCCTGCCGGACTTCAGAAGGAGACTCAAGACATGGCTTTTCAACAGAGACACAGCAGCCACAGTGCCCAGATACCCTTAGGGGTGATTCTTAATTTGATAGATTGATCTAGAGGGCCCTGAGTCAATTCTGCTATGTCTGTGTTGGTTTTTCTCACTGATCTCATTGAACTAAGAAGTTCTAGTGTTCATTTTTTGGATTGGGAACTTAAAGATATATAGTTATGGGTTTACCAAAAAAGTAGTAAATTGCACTCATAGAAGTTCTCCTTGAATGGGTGCAAATTTACTAATTGTTGGAATACATAAACATTGGAAAGCTGAACCAGTCTCAGGTTTCCAGGCACACTACTGACAATAAAACTGCCAAAAGGTGATGGGACAAATGCTTGCAAACAGTCTATCAGCAATCTCTTTGGGTAGCATACCAGCCCACTGTTTTTGTCCCCTATGCCACTCTACATGGAAGCCCACCTAATGCAAATCACTGGAACACTCCATACCGAGACTTGGTCAATTGACCCATCCACCCTGCGGCCCACCATTTTTTAGTTGGGCAATTTGAGATTTACACCCTCTTAGTTTCACTGATTAGGTTATACTCCCGGAGAGCACAAGCCACACTAACTCTACCAACCACCACAGGCCCTCGCTGTGTAAATCTCTACAAACTGCACTGACAGGGAAAATTATGTCAGACTGACCTCATGCAGCCACTGTCATTGCAGTACCAGCTCTCTACTCAATATATAGCACAGAGTGTGGTCTCTGTGGAGAGGGGAGGGAATATGCAGAGGGTCATGTGTGAGGGTGGCAAGACTCAAGGCACAAAAGGGGAGGGTATTACAGAGGGTCAGTGGGAAGCCCGGCAGGACACCAATTAAGGGTTTTTTGTATGGAAGAAGTGTGTGGGGGATGGGATGCACAGAGGTTGGAGTGGAGTTGGTGGAAGGATGCCAGCAAGGGATTTGTCTGTGATTAGTATAAGGCTAAGGGAAGGGAAGACACAGAGTGGGAGAGTGGCAGGTATAGATTTTATGTATTATGGTGGGGGTTGATGTCAAGACACAAGGTAATATTCAGACTGGAAATGGGAACCTAATTCCACAGGTGGTTGAGGTGGGTGGTAGGACAGCTCATTGTGTGGGGCTCCTTGTAGCTCCTATATCCCTGTGCTGCTCTTGTGGCAGGGTAAGAAGATGGTGATTATGAGTTCTGAGTGTGATCATAGAAAACTCGAGCTTTGCTACTGTTGCCTATTTGATGTTACTCAGATCCCTTTATTGAAAAACATTCCCATTTTTCCAGGTCTCTCATCTAGAATTCTATATATTCTGGAAAGACTGTCTTTCAACCAAGAAATACATTCCAGACTTATAATAACGTGCTTGACGTGGCACGATAAAAAAAACAGATATTTAACCTATTGATGTTTAACATTTTTCAGTGTTCTGCATCTGAAAATGATTTTGGATACTGATAACTATTGGCCTGATTTGCAAGGTTAAACTTAAACGTTTGTGTAAATATACTATGTGTTAGAAATGGGGTCTTTGGTTGGCAGTCAGGTTACCCCCTGTCCAAGCAAGGACCCTCACTCTAGTCAGGGTAAAAGAGAATCACCCTCAGCTAACCCCTGCTTACCCCCTTGGTAGCTTGGCATGAGCAGTAGGCTTAACTTCAGAGTGCTAGGTGTAAAGTATTTGTACCAACACACACAGTAACTTAATGAAAACACTACAAAATGATACAACACAGGCTTATAAAAATAGGAAATATTTATCTAAACAAAACAAGACCAAAACGACAAACATCCACAATACATACCTCAAGTTATCACTAAAAATGCAAAAAGAGTCTTCATGTAGTTTTAAACACAGACTAACACTGTTAGCGTGAAAATGTACCTTGGGCGCATCAAAAATAATGCTGCACGGGCGAGTGTGCATCAAAAAGGGCTTGCGATGTGTGGATTTCACTCACGAGCGAGACCTTGCGTCGTTTCTCCTTTAGTCGGGTCGGGCATGATGTTTCTTCTCTCTGCAGGAGAGCGATTCATCGATCCGGTCAGTACTCTCGGATCCGGGCAGGCCTTGCATCATTTTTACACGCCCAGCAGTGTTTGCGTCGGAAATCCAGCTGCACAATGATCCGAAAACCACGCAGCGCGGGTTGCGATCTCACCAGCCTCTGTCAGCAATGCTGTGCGTCGTTTCTCCAGCCCCGAGCATCGATCGTCGGGTCGCGTTGCAGGTGAGCGTCAATTTTCAGCCGCGAAGCTGGCTGTGCGTCGATTTTCCAACCGCAGATCGGAGTTGCATCGATCCTTTCCCCGCACGGCATTCTGTGCGTTGGTTTCTTCCTCTTAGGCTGCCAGCTTCTCCTTTCAGGGTCCCAGGAACTGGATGGGCACAACTTGGCAGGATAGGAGTCTCTCCAGAGACTCCAGGTGCTGGCATAGGGAAGTTTTTGCTGTCCCTGAGACGTCAAACAACAGGAGGTAGGCTCTAAATCAAGCCCTTGGAGATCTTCACAAGAAGGAAGGCAACACAAAGTCCAGTATTTGCCTTCTTACTCTGGCAGAAGCAGCAACTGCAGGATAGCTCCACAAAGCACAGTCGCAGGCAGGGCAGCTCTTCTTCCTCAGCTCTTCAGCTCTTCTCCAGGCAGAGGTTCCTCTTGATTTCCAGAAGTGATCTACTTATTCAGGGGTTTGGGTGCCCTTCTTATACCCAGTTCTGCCTTTGAAGTAGGCCTACTTCAAAGGAAAGTCTCTCTTGTTTGTGAAATCCTGCCTTGCCCATGCCAGGCCCCAGACACTCACTAGGGGGTTGGAGACTGCATTGTGTGAGGGCATGCACAGCCCTTTCAGGTGTGAGTGACCACTCCTCCCCTCTCTCCTAGCGCAGATGGCTCATCAGGAAATGCAGACTACACCCCAGCTCCCTTTGTGTCACTGTCTAGTGTGAGGTGTAACCAGCCTAACTGTCAAACTGACCCAGAAATGGTATAAGCAAGAAAATGCTCACTTTCTAAAAGTGGCATTTTCAAACACACAATCTTAAAATCAACTTTACTAAAAGATGTATTTTTAAATTGTGAGCTCAGAGACCCCAAACTCCACATGTCCATCTGCTCCCAAAGAGAATCTACACTTTAATCATATTTAAAGGTAGCCCCCATGGTAACCTATGAGAGGGACAGGCCTTGCAACAGTGAAAAACGAATGTAGCAGTATTTTACTGTCAGGACATATAAAATACACTACTGTATGTCCCACCTTAACCATACACTGCACCCTGCCCTTGGGGCTACCTAGGGCCTACCTTAGGGGTGCCTTACATGTAAGAAAAGGGAAGGTTTAGGCCTGGCAAGTGGGTACACTGGCAAAGTCGAATTTACAGTTAAAACTGCACACACAGACACTGCAGTGGCAGGTATGAGACATGATTACAGAGCTACTTATGTGGGTGGCACAACCAGTGCTGCGGGCCCACTAGTAGCATTTGATCTATAGGCCCTGGGCACATCTAGTGCACTGTACTGCGGACTTACTAATAAATAAAATATGCCAATCATGGATAAGCCAATTACATACACATTTTGTATAGGAGAACTTGCACTTTAGCACTGGTTAGCAGTGGTAAAGTGCCCAGAGTAACAAAAACAGCAAAAACAGAGTCCAGCACACATCAACAACCTGGGAAATAGAGGCAAAACGTTAAGGGAGACCACGCCAAGGTTGAAAAGTCTAACACGTGCCCCCCCCCCAGCTGAAAGTGGGGAGCAACTACCCAACCTCATGGGAGTTCTCATCACTAAGGCCGAAGAACCTGGACAGACCATCAGCACTGGCGCGTTCTGTACCAGGACGGTGTTCCACCGTAAAGTCCATCCCCCGTAGGGAAATGGACCACCTCAACAGTTTTGGATTCTCACCCCTCATCTGCATTAACCATCTGAGGGGCCTGTGGTCGGTCTGAACCTGGAAGTGAGTCTCAAACAAGTAGGGTCTTAGCTTCTTCACCTCCCAAACCACAGCAAATACTTCACGTTCAATGGCACTCCACCTACGTTCCCTGGGAAGTAGCCTCCTGCTAATGAAGGCTACGGGTTGATCTAGGCCCTCTTCATTAAGCTGTGACAGTACTGCTCCAATACCATGCTCTGAGGTGTCTATTTGCACAACAAACTCCTTGAAGTAGTCAGGTGCCTTCAGCACAGGTGCTGTGCACATGGCAGCCTTCAGGCCACCAAAAGCGTTCTGGCAAGCCTCTGTCCAGATCACTTTCCAGGGTTGCTTCTTAGAAGTCAACTCAGTCAAGGAAGTAACAATGGTACCATACCCCTTGACAAACCTCCTGTAGTATCCTGTGAGACCTAAGAAGGCCCTCACTTCAGTCTGGGTCTTGGGAGGCTCCCAAGCCAGAATGGTATCAATCTTTGGCTGTAGGGGTGCCACCCGACCACTCCCCACCTGGTGTCCCAAGTACACCACAGAGCCCTGCCCTATTTGGCACTTGCTTGCCTTAATAGTGAGGCCTGCCTTCTGCAGGGCCTCTAATACTTTCCAGAGGTGTTGCAGATGTTCCTCCCATGTGGAACTGAAAACAGCAATGTCATCCAGGTAGGCGGCACTAAACTCATCCAGCCCAGCCAACACCTGGTGACCAACCTCTGAAAGGTGGCAGGGGCATTCTTTATCCCAAATGGCATGACTTTAAACTGAAAGTGTCCATCTGGGGTAGAGAATGCTGACCTCTCCTTGGCCCCCTCAGTTAAGGGAATCAGCCAGTACCCAGATGTTAAGTCAAACGTACTGAGGTACTTAGCAGCTCCCAACCAGTCAATGAGCTCATCAGCTCAGGGGATGGGGTGTGCGTCAGTCTTGCAGACCGCATTGAGTCCCCGGTATTTCACAAAGAACCTGAGTTCTGCAGTGGCACCAGGTGCAGCAGCCTTTGGGACCAATACCACTGGGCTGGCCCAACGACTGCTGGAGTGCTCAATAACGCCTAGGGTTAGCATTTTGGATAATTCATCCTTAATGCAAGCCCTGACCCTGTCAGTCACCCTGTAAACGTTTTGTTTAATGGGTACTGTCCCCAGTGTCCACATCATGTGTGCACAAGAATGTGACTCCTGGGATCAGGGAAAACAGTGAGGCAAACTGTCCCAGCACGTGGCGTCATAAAGGGCTTGCGATGCGTCGATTTCACTCACGAGCGAGACCTTTGCGTTGTTTCTCCTTTCGTCGGGTCAGGGCAGGTCGTTTCTTCTCTCTGCAGGAGAGCGATGCATCGATCCGGTCAGCACTCTCGGGTCCGGGCAGGCCTTGTGTCCTTTTTACACTCCCAGCGATTGTTGCATCGGAAATCCAGCTGCACTATGATCCGAAAACCACGCAGCGCAGGTTGCGATCTCACCAGCCTCCGTCAGCGATGCTGTGCATCGTTTCTCCAGCCTGGGGCACCGATCTTCGGGTCGCGTTGCAGGTGAGCGTCGATTTTCAGCCGCAAAGCCGGCAGCGCATCGATTTTCCAGCCGCAGATGGGAGTTGCGTCAATCTTTTCCCCGCACGGCATTCAGTGTGTGGATTTCTTCCTCTTAGGCTGCCAACTTCTCCTTTCAGGGTCCCAGGAACTGGATGGGCACCACTTAGCAGTATAGGAGTCTCTCCAGAGACTCCAGGTGCTGGCAGAGAGAAGTCTTTGCTGTCCCTGAGACTTCAAACAACAGGAGGCAAGCTCTAAATCAAGCTCTTAGAGATCTTCACAAGAATGAAGGCAACACAAAGTCCAGTCTTTGCCTTCTTATTCTGGCAGAAGCAGCAACTGCAGGATAGCTCCACAAAGCACAGTCGCAGGCAGGGCAGCTCTTCTTCCTCAGCTCTTCAGCTCTTCTCCAGGCAGAGGTTCCTCTTGGTTTCCAGAAGTGTTCTAAAGTCTGTGGTTTTGGGTGCCCTTTGTATACCCATTTTCTCCTGTGAAGTAGGCCTACTTCAATGGAAAGTCTCTCTTCTTTGCGAAATCCTGCCTTGCCCAGGCCAGGCCCCAGACACTCACCAGGGGGTTGGAGACTGCATTGTGTGAGGGCAGGCACAACCCTTTCAGGTGTGAGTGACCACTCCTCCCCTCCCTCCTAGCACAGATGGCTCATCAGGAAATGCAGACTACAAGCCAGCTCCCTTTGTGTCACTGTCTAGTGTGAGGTGCAACCAGCCTAACTGTCAAACTGACCCAGACAGGGAATCCACAAACAGGCAGAGTCACAGAAATGGTAAAAGCAAGAAAATGCTCACTTTCTAAAAGTGGCATTTTCAAACACACAATCTTAAAATCAACTTTACTAAAAGATGTATTTTTAAATCGTGAGCTCAGAGACCCCAAACTCCACATGTCCATCCGCTCCCAAAGGCAATCTACACCAGATTAACCTATGAGAGGGACAGGCCTTGCAACAGTGAAAAACGGATTTAGCAGTATTTTACTGTCAGGACATATAAAATAAATTACTATATGTCCTACCTTAACCATACACTGCACCCTGCCCTTGGGGCTCTGTAGGGCCTACCTTAGGGGTGCCTTAAATGTAAGAAAATGGGAGATTTAGGCCTGGCAAGTGGGTACACTGGCCAAGTTGAATTTACAGTTAAAACTGCACGCACAGACACGGCAGTGGCAGGTCTGAGACATGATTACAGAGCTACTTATGTGGGTAGCACAACCAGAGCTGCAGGCCCATTAGTAGCATTTGATCTATAGGTCCTGGGCACCTCTAGTGTACTGTTCTAGGGACTAACTAATAAATCAAATATCCCAATCATGGATAAGCCAATTACATACACATTTTTTATAGGAGCACTTGCACTTTAGCACTGGTTAGCAGTGGTAAAGTGCCCAGAGTAACAAAAACAGCAAAAACCGAGTTCAGCACACTTCAACAACCTGGGAAACAGAGGCAAAAAGTTAAGGGAGACCACGCCAAGGATGAAAAGTCTAACACTGTGTTTTGGTATTCACAAACTACGAATTACTGCAAAGGCCCCGTAGTCGTGGCAGTGAAATCTGCACATAAAAAAGATAAGCCTCTCCTATCTTTTTTACTTTTGGAGTTCTGTGTTCCCAGCTGCTGAGTCTCTGCAGCAAAGTTACTATTAAATCGTAGTTTGTGAATACCAAAAAGTGGAAACTTACTCAAAAGTATAAGTTTACTCTTGTGAATCAGGCCCCCACTGTTTTATCCAACTCAGTGCTGTAGAATATGTTGGAACAGCATGAGTAAGTCTTGGAAACAAAGATGCTCATATTATTACAGGAAAGAGAAGCAGGTAAAGCTGTTGTGCTTCTCTGAAGGGTTTATCAATGGAAAGTAGTCCTCAGTTCAGAGTGTGTTTATTGAAAATGTATTACCTTTTGTACATTTTGGAGTTTTTTTTTTTTTTTTTTAAATGCAAAAGGAGCTTTATAGGTGAAAGGTGGCGATAGTGTGGTGTGGGACAGACAATCTCACACTTTTAGCTCTATGGGCATTATTTCAACATTTACATATTGTTTTCTTGTCCCCTGCTGTCACTGAGATCCTTTGCACTTTCACTATAGGAGGCCACATATTACAACTTAGTTACTCCATCTTCTGACTAGGCCTGCTGTGCTATGTGGAGTTATGAGAGTGCGTAAGTCGTGCTGTTTGCGCTGATTTTCAGCGCCAGAAGTTTCTTCCTGCCGTAAAATCTGTACGAACGGCATCAAGAGGAGAGCCAGCGGGCGCTAGCTTCTTTCTGCAGCTCGAGTCGATTTTCTACTAGAGCAGAAGCTTTCTCAACGCAAGCAGCAGTTTTCTCAATGCAGGTGGGCACAACCTGCCGCGATCGCCCGCGTTCATAAATCTCGCTCGCCAACTTAGTGATTTCTCTCGCTCGTAACTTAACTTTGGTGAGCCGCATGAGAGAAAAAAATTCCACTCCACATCACTTTGTGCAGTTTTTCGGAACTCCTTGCTCCAGGCAGAGCGCAGAGTGGGCAAAGCTCTGCAAACTCTGCCAGCAGAGCAGAATTCTTCGCCCACCCCTACTTAGGACTACTTCAGGCTAGTTGCTCAATTTTGGGACATTCACTAATGCACACAGGCAATACTACGTGAGCAAGTAAAAAAACACATGTGAAAAGAAAAGCTTGGATACATAAATAAGCACCAATCAAACAGTAATTCAGCTGATAACTAAAACATTGCAAAATATTCAGCTGATAACTAAAACATTGCAAAATAGAAGAATGAACATTTAATCGTCCAATAGCCATCTACTAGCCCCTATATGTAACTAATGCTCACAAAGTAAGGGTGACGGCAGATGTTTAAGAAAGTGAATAGGGGAATACATCTGATTTCCAAAACTAGGATAAAAATAAAGGAACGAGTATTTACAGAAAAATGTTACATCACATAAATGATGTACTTTCACTAGCAACTCACTGTATTCTGAAAACAGAAGTTTGCGTGTGAAGCAGGTGACCACAACCTTTTATTCACATGACAGTTGTCTGAATTCAGTCGTTAAGAAAAGCTCGAAGAAGCTACTTCAAGTTCCCTCGCGCTAACCTCACGAATGCACTTTCATATCGGAATGACTCTACGCTGGTCTTGCTTGAAAGAACTTTACTTAAACCCTTATGTCTGTCTATTCATCAATTTGTCTTTGTGCGCAAATCGTCTTCTCTTATGCGCCCATTTTTGGTTTAACACAAGGGTGGTGAAGCAAAGCCAAGTCAGAAAGGAGACAAAGGTCGGAGGTGGGAATACAAAGTTGTCATGGCAATTTTTCCTCAGTGTCATGGTTAAGCCTTGGAATTCACCATTGCACTGGTGCACTGATCCACAGCTTCCCTCTAAAGATAATCTCTTCTGGATGTTTCGGCACTCCCTTTTCTGAATCTCTGTAAACAAATCTGACCGCTGTTACCAAGGAAACTACAGAGAGATGAAGTTATCGTTAACACTACTGTACGTTAATACACTTATTTAGCTGTTTGTGTCATTGCTTTGTTTTTTTCTTCAAAAACACTGTTGCCAACTCAAAAAGACATTCATAAGTATGTGAACTAGTGCTCCTGTAATAGGGAGTTGGACATTTTGGGGCCACTTCTAAAAATGGCATTTATGGGTCTGTGAATTAGCAGTTCTGCATATCTACTTTACACACTTAAAAATGTCTTTGTGAATCGTCCCCACTGTTTTTAATAGAGGTAGACAGTATGCCTTGCACGAAATACTTAGCAGAACCTCTATAAGATAAGGTAGCACAGTATAATGTGACATAACATTCTTTACAGCTGTAATCTGACAAAAACACATTTCTTTATGGGAAGAAAATAATATACAAACTACAAATCTGTTCATGATAAAACTGAATTATTTGTATATTCAGGAAGTTTTTCACCCAGGGGTTTCGAGTAATATAGATAAAGTGTAGGATGTCACACCATGTAATAAACCCTTGTTGACAGATGCTAATCTCTGGTGTTATGCTATGAGTCCTATTTCCAAACAATACCCATTCATTTTTGTGTTAAACTTAAAACAAGTATAGTATAATCTTTGTATCTGAAATTAGACCGATGTATTTTTTAATTTTTACAAGCCGCCGCCTTTTACTTGTTTATTATTCACCCTTTAGCTATGGCCTTTCTACATTTTTCTTTTGTCCCTGCCACGTACTTTTGCACTGATGGATCAGTAGCACACCACTTAGAAACGAATGATTCCTGGAAAGTGTATATCTCTGAAGAAACAAAAAAGTGTGTTGTCATTGCTGTGATGAAAGTGATTCTCCTGGGCAGAAAGAAGCCATATTTGAGGAAAGGATTTCGGCTCGCTGAGAGAACTGATGATTGCTGAGATTTTGCTGCACAAGAAAGGTAAGGTACTAGTGTTGGAACCATCAACACAAGACTGAGATGACTACCTTGTGGTCTGCGCCAGCATCAATCTAAAGTAACAGTTTGTGGAAAACAATGGACAGAGCGCTCCTGTAATCGGGGGTGCAGCTTCTTTAGGACCCATGACCACCGTGGCCCGAGCCCTGGATGAAGGCTGGCAACATGCTGGCCAATGAGGACTTCCTGCCCCGCACATTGTGAGACGCAGGGTAAGGGGGCAGCAGAGGTCCAGATTCGTGCTGGAAGCGAGCCCCTTCCCCCAATATTTAGGTGCCCCCCCCCCCCAGCCTTTGCCTTTGCCTTTTCGCAGAGTGAGCATTGAAAGCAGGTTCCCCAGAATAGCCTATAGGTAGGGTCCAGCAGTCCTGAACCAACCACAGGATGTACAACCCTGCTTGGGGGCTGGGGCGCCCAGATCACTGGGGTAGGAATGGGGCTGTAGCTCCTGGTCACCTCTTTGCAGCCCCTCAGGCAGCTGGGTGTTTGGGGGGACAGTGCCCTGGCTTGAGGACAAGGGACACCAAGGTGAGACCGCCTCCCACAGATGCAGGTGGTTTAACTTGGGTGGTCCAATGGCATTGGGATTGCGGAAGGTCTCTGGTGTTGTGGGGGGTTTGGAATCAATCAATATACTGCTTCTTAGTATTATTCAATTTTAGTTTCACTAGTACTTAATTCTTAATGATATGTTGCTAAAGTATGACAAATATGTTTGCATGAGACATTTTTCTCATAGGAGTAATTTTGGCTGTTCTCACTTGAGTTCTTTGCTTGACTGTAATAAACTGTTCCACCCAAATTCAAGATCCCAGTATTTCTGTTGGTGCCTCATATGGGTTGTATTGGGGCTGGGGACAATCTGGGGGTATCTGAGTCCTAATGAACTGTAGCCTTTACTCACTCCCACTCTGGCCTCCCACCCATTAAATCAAGCCTATTGACAATTTGAATGATAAGCCCCAAGTAGGGCAAAACTAGTCCAGGATTGCTTGTGTTCCGATCTAGGGAGGACCTGGCCTGGCAGTTTCGACTGGACTGTTTCCATTAGAGCAGCGTCAAGATTGATTTGCACATGGCTGGGTCTAAACTGAAGCGGTATGGTGGGCAAAAAACAATGGATTGTGATGTGAACCCAAGCAATTATCAGTGGCTGAGAATAATTCAAGCTTCCATCCATCACTTTTTGTATACTTTGATCTATAAAAGAAAAGGTATACTTTCAGCTGCCCTTCAAAACATTAATGGAGTCTCCAAATAGCTTATCCTACTATATTTGAATGAACAAATTGATGAGTGGCAAACCGAATTGATCTGAGCTGTACCAATCATAAACCGTCTAGGATATGACTTTCTACCTTCTTTTCATGTATTTATTTTTTGAACCTTTTATAAAGTGTTGATACGGCCAAAGGGCACAAAAGAGTACTGGGTACATGCAGGAACGAGGGGAAGGACAAGTGGGGTGACAGTCATTCAAGATTGAATGCTTGGAGCAATAGGTGGGTGTTCAGATACTTTTGAAAAGAGCCGAAGTTAAAATAATGTCAGTGTTATCTTGTGAGGGAGTTCCATAGGAAGCAGTCTTGACGTTGCAGAGATATTCATCCACACTATCTTAATTTAAATGGGTGTAAAATTAGATGGTTGGAGGAGGCCAACGTTAGGCAATATAGGGAGGCGTATTTTGAAAGGTTGACTGGACCTGTGCCATGTAGAGAAATGTGTGCGATAGATTTTCAAATTAGAGCAAGATCTCTTAAACCTTGCAGATGTGTTTTTTAAATAATTCAGAAATGTAAATATTGCATGAACCCTTAATAAACTGAAAGCTTCGACTTGTAAATGCACATATTGTCACCCCATATCATTTCTCACAGTGTCATCTGCACCTTCACCTTGCACTATTGTTTCGTGCCACCACTGAAACTGATGTTTTCTTGTAAATGAGTGATTACAGGTGAACTTGCAGAATGTATAAATAATAGGAGGATTTAATTATTACACACAGGTTCTCTCAGCATCCATTACATATTTCTCTCTTGTTCCCACACAGTGATCTTAAATGGTTTCTCAAAAAAGCTTGTTGGTGTTCTCTAAGTGGACACAGCATCTCTCATTAGTGGAAGGTAATTGGAGGAATCTTATGAGTGAGTCCTGGATGGAGGGAGTGGGAGCAGCCGAGGGACTGTTTTGAGGAGGCATGTGAGCGATTCTGAGAGTGATGTGTAAGGATTTGTTGCTGAGCGATGGAGGGGATGCCGCTTGGTGTGTCGTGCGAGAGGCTGGCGGTAGGCGAACGTTGGAAGAAGGCTGCAGGTTAGCTGCTGAGTGAGTGCTGGAAGGCATTGTGGTCTAGCTGCTCCCTAGTCAGAGCTGTAAAGAGACTGCAGGATAACTGAGTGAGTTCTTGAGGAGCCCGCCGAGTAACTGCCAAGTGGGTTGTGGAAGACCGCTGCCGTGTAGATGCTGCTGAGTTGAAGCTGGAAGGAGGCTGCAGGGCAGCTGCTGAGCCGGTACTTGAAGGAGGCGGACGATGGCACTGGGATTTGGTCTGGGAGGGCGTTGAGAGAGCAGCGGGGTTAGTTGCTTGAAAGAGCGTGAGGTACAGAATGCGCACTGGAAGGAGACTGGCAGGGGCTGCTGAGTGACTGCTGGAGGGAGGCAAGTGGGTTACTGCGGAGTCAATGCGATTATGTGACTAGGTTTATGAGTACCTACTAGCGCGAAGCTACAGGAGGTTTTGGGGTGAGGCATGTTGTGTACTCCTGCTCTCACTTAACGGTGCAGGAGAGTTCTTATAGTGCTGAAGCCAGGGAGTAAGCAGTACGATCAAGTTAGCGCTAGAGCCTTCCTGATGTGCAGGGTTGGCGCTCTGGGTGGTGTGAGAGCCGCGGAGACGTGTGGTGTAAGAGTTTTGAGTAGTGCTGAAGCCGGGGAGCAGGGCAAAGCAAGTGCTGCAGTTGGTGATGGAACGGGGCTAGGGTAGCGCCGGGGTTGGGGGGGCGCTGGATTCCAGGGGCAGTGCAGGTTTGGTTCGTTTAGCAATGCTGAGCCGGGCTGCAGCGCATAGCTGGTGTTTAGGCACTAATTTGGCCAGGGAGCTGTGTAGTCGCGATGCTTCGACATTACACATAGTAGTCAACGCACAGAGGAACAGTTCAGGCGCTATGGGCGAGCACTGAGCCGGAGCAGTCTAGGCGCTTTATACACGGCAACAACTCCCCACGAAGCACGGACGTCGGACATTAACTTACTTTGCAGCATCGCCTCGAGCATCTTCCTGTCCACCCTGAACCGCTCCTCCTCCAGCAGCAGGTGCCCGTCGGGGGAATCTGAGTCCGGGCTGGCGGAGCACGGCGAGTGGCCTCGCTCCTGGCCGAAGTCCCCGGCGCCATGAGGCGCTTCCTCCGCACTCATTCTGCCGCCACCTCCAGCGGTCTCTCCGGGATGCTGGGCTCCTCTGGCTTCTTCCGGAGCTCTCATTGTGTCCGCAGACAGCAGAAGCAGACGATAAATCACCCGAGCACGGCTCCCACTCCCCCGGCCCAGCCGAGGCTCATTAGCATGAGGCTATCTGCCTGTGCACACACGCACTTATCTGCGGCCTCGCGCGCACCTCTCTGAGAGCTTGGCACCTGTCTGCAGGGCGCTGCTGTGACACCCGCCGGCCTCCTAGTCAGTGGGCGGCCGCTTCACACTTGCCTACTCGCGTTTCTTTGAAGGATGTATTGGCACATTATCCAGTTTCTCACCAGCCTCCATGAACTCCTCCTCTTACCAAACTAACACCGACATTATACCTCCGCCACAATTTTCTCCATTTCCGATAACTAAGTTCCGAACACCTGTAGTTTCTGGGTGGCCGAGTGTGCTCTCCGCATACCTTCGTAATATGACTTCGGATTAGAAAAGTGAGTGCACTTTCAGGGACACTTTTCATTCAAAATAACGCTCATTGTAGAACTAAGAAACTGCAGAAGCGCGATATGATTGCAGGTCTCAATGATACATATTATTATTAATTTTGGACAGGGTCGTAGCTTGGTTAGTAAAATGGGGTGGGGGCGTTGGAGGGGTTTGAGCTACAGAATTTCCAACAATCAGGGTTTCCAACAATCAGGTTGACATATGATTTTAAAATACATTACACTACAAGCAGGGTGCACAGGGGGCAGTGGGAAGGGAGAGGAATGTGGTTTGATAGGGTTACTAAGGGACTGATTTAGAGTTTGGCACAGGGGGCTACTCCTTCACAAACTTGACCGATATCCCATCTGCCTTATTACATCCCATAGTAGCCTATCAGTGCACTTCAGTTCACACACTCCAAGCCCTCAGCTGTGCCAGTAACCCCACACACGATGTCTGCCAGAGCACCTCAGTTATTCCAGTCTGTGCTCTCTGCTTCTCCAGTACTGGGACCTCGGGCGCAGCTCCATCAGTGCACCTCAGTTCACACACTCCAAGCCCTCAGCCATGCCAGTGCCAGGAACCCCACAAACACTGTCTGCCAGAGCACCTCAGTTATTCCAGTCAGTACTCTCTGCTTCTACAGTACTGGGACCTCGGGTGCAGCTCCATCAGTGCACCTCAGTTCACACACTCCAAGCCCTCAGCCATGCCAGTGCCAGGAACCCCACAAACACTGTCTGCCAGAGCACCTCAGTTCTTCCAGTCAGTACACTCTGCTGCTCCAGTACTGGGACCTCAGGCACATCTCCATCAGTGCACCTCAGTTCTACCCCGGCGAGGTCACTTCCTTTCCTATACTGGGACTCCACTCACAGACAGTTCCATTACAGCAGTTCAGTTCTAATATTCAGTCCCACTGCCAAGCCAATACTGGACCCAAAAGAGTGAAACACAGCTCAGTCAGTGCACTTCGAGTTTAATATCCAACGCTACGTCATCTGTTGATGGGAACCACCACAGCTCCTCCAGAACCCATCAATTATAACATTCAGTGCATATTACATCTCATTACTAAGGCTCACACACACCTTCTTTTTACCATCTGTATGTGGCAGCCACCAGTTGCTTGTTGGGACCCAAAGTGTCAAAGTGGTTTTCCCATTCTGTGGGAAATGTGTCAGTACATACATGCCCTGGTTCTTTGGTTGCTTGTTTTTCTCACCATCTCTCTTTTTTAATCAAATACAATTTTTCTCTTTCTATTCGCACTTCTTTCATTATGTTTTCCTTGCTATCATTCATTCGCTAGCTTCCTTCCCTTTTTTCTTTTGTCTCACACGTTTGCTCTATTACTTCTCTTAGTTGTGCTTTCATTTTCTCGTTCTTTCTTTCCCTTCTTTCATTATTTCTTTGCGTCCTCATTCTCTTTCTTCCTTTTAGCTTTCACTTCTCTTTTTCTGCCCCATCTGCTTTCTCTCTGAAGGCCTATTTATCAATGGAGCAACAGGTGCAGTGGCACCAGTGCCCAGAGACCTTCAGACCTCACTCAACTCTAATTACTGCCCTGTTTTCCTACCAAATTCCAGTCAACCATTTTTCTTTCTTACTCAAGGGCCCATGACACAGTTACTATGCCACTAGTCCTCTCCCGACTCCCTCTTTCCTTTCGCCCTCTAATCCGTCCAAAATTATATTTTTGTTATGGTGTTTTGAGCAAAACACTGTAATGCCAAAAGTTTATTTCTGGTAAAGGATTTTATGATAGTTGTATATGTTTTAGGATAGAGGAAGAAGGTAAATAAAAGTGCTTTAGTTAAATTCTGGGCCACTGGAATTATATGGCAGGAAAAGACGAAATTATGAGGCAAGGCTGACCAATTTATGTGGCAAGAAAAGCCCAGTTATGAATTTACAATGCCTATTGCTCTAACTCAAGAAAATACGAGGCCTATTGCATTGCACATGCTTGTTAGTATCGGTTAAGGTAAATTTCATGTAACTGAATATGTCAGAATTCTTTTCATAGAGGATCGATGGAACCCACAGAGAGGCATGTTCTCATCTGTTCCAGTGCAGAAGTAGGGGCTGATTTAAAACCTGGCAGAATAAATTACTCTGTCGTCCATTCGGGAAGGTGGTGGGAACCACCAGCCACATTTATAAAGGACCTCCAAACTGGTAGTCATTTATAAAGCATTGCCAGGAAACGCCTTCACAATGGTTCCTGTCAATGCATTTTGCTGTTTGGTGTAGGGCTCCATCGACATGATGGAGCCCTGCACCAAACAGTTGTCTTTTTTTTATTTTCAAAAAGAAAACCCCAACACAGGCTTTTCCTTTTGAAAATAAAAAAAGACAGGACTCCCCTCACCATGGGAGGGTTTTCCTGGTGGTGATAGGCAGTGGAAACTGACCTCTAATTCTGCCGATCTAAATCAGGTTTGCAGAATTACAGGTCTATTTCTGATGGCCCTTACTCCGCAGTAGCTTCCACTGTGATTAAACCTGTCGTCCTTCATGATGTAAATCGGATGGGTGGACCATTATCTTGGAGGTACGCATATTCTGTTGTCATTGAGACAGAGTATGCTTACCACCAAGATGTAAATCGGGCCTTAAGTTGGTAACTTCTAACAGAAAGCAGTTCTGTTCCCACAGATGATACTGTGTATAAAAGTGACTTTTAATTCCATGAGTGTCTCATTTTGTGTGTTATTTATGTTGGTGAAAGCTGTCAATTAAGTATTTTAGGGCCTCATTTAGATGTGTCTAATAAAAGCAGGGAGGAGGGACTGCTTAGCATCAGGGGTGTACTTATAAATAATGCAGCAGGTGCAAAGACACCAGTGATCAGGGGAATTTGAGGAGCCCCCTCCACCACTTTTTCACTCCAAACCAGGATAGCTATCTCAATTTCCTTTCTTGCACTAGGGTCCATGGCAGCCTTGCTATGCAAATGATTAGCAGAGTCATTGTGCAATACTATCAAAGGAAGGAGCACTTTTAAAAACCCAGATTTAATCAGTCACAAGTCTTCTTTTCACTTAATAGCATTCTCTTGCTCTATGCATGGATAGAGGAGTATTTCCTTCTAGTCAGTTATAGTACAACAGGACACATTTCTCCTGGATCACGTCATACCAAAGAGCTGTGTTTGGACAGCCTATGCAATGCGTCCTTGCTTCGTGAAGGATATATCAACAAAGAGCAGTGCAAAGAAACATCACAAGGATTCAGTAATATCCTGCTTCTTCAATATTCATCCATCTGACGGCCTTCTGCGAATTCTTGTAACCAACAACAGATACAAAGGCAGAGACCTGCAGAGGACAGCAGACCTATATCTCCTCATTACATTTGCAAAGTGCCAATTACTGCAACCCTGTCCTTCAAAGGAATGGGTTTTCAACACCCCATAAAAGGATATTTTGCAAAAAGGATATCACTTGGACCATGCAGTGATCCCTGGGATAGCTGTCTTCCTCCACCTCCCTCCTGCACACCCTGTTGCACACAGGGGCCACTTGCATAGTAGTGGTACCACTTCTGCTGTGTGAATGGTTACTGACTAAGAAGTGCAGTTGGAAACTTTGAGTGCACTGCAGCTGATGCACAAGAGCTCACAATGTTAAGGAGAGTGGAAGGAGATTTTAGACTCATTAGCTAATTTCAGCACACTGATATTTAGGTTTTCACCATCACAAAGTCTGCCACTTTTGCAGTCCAGTATTTCCAAGGGTTTTAGAGTTTAATACATTGGGCCCTATGTTCCTTCATCAAGTATACTGATTTTTTTTAATTTTTGTTTATTTAATAGATCTTAGCACTGAAACACTCCTTACATGTTTTATTAAAGCTCATTGGTTTTGTTGGGTAGCAATTTTAGTTACAGCTCCATGCACGTTATTTTAATACAGTAGGCCACTGTGCACTTTCACCTAGATATGTTTTATTCAACTTCGTTTTATTACTGTTACAATAATAGTTTTTATGGTCTTGTTTTATTTTCCGTTTATCTAACTGTTTTTGCTTAGGCCAGCACTCTGTTCTCAAACAAGACATTCTTGATCACTCTGTGCTTCTTCCAAGGCTACAGCACAGTACATTGCCGGTGAACGTGGTAGAAGTTTAGTCTCCAACATTCGTAGAAAATACACATCCTTACATGGGGACATCTTCTCAGAATATCAGCTGTGTTGTTATAAAAACACTTCCTTGTACCTTACACGTTAGAGGGAGATTCCAGCCTGTGAACCACAACTGTATGCTGATTGTTGAATGCTTCGCAACAGATGCTAACGCAGACCGCAGGCCTAGGCTCAGGTATGAGGGTTAATGTCTTCCCAGGGAAACCTGAAGGGCAGAATTAGAGCTTAACACGCTGTGCTCAATTATAACCTAGATAGGAATTAGTCCACTGATCCTAGTGACAATATGATTGCGTTGTTTTTATGCTTCACTCTTCTCGTCACAATTTTAATACTGTCATGTTGTGTCGTCCTGGTTATTGCAGCTCACGCTTTCCTATCTAAGATGCATTCGTTTTATTAAACCCATTATTGAAATATATACTACCTCTGTATGTCATTTATATATGAGACTGAATTGTAAATGAGAGAAACAGATGAGACCTGAGTGACCATGACTTCCCTGAGAAGTTAAATATGTCATGCGCTCGGCTCCCCAGTCATCTCTATTCTTGGGTGGAGATGAGGCACTGCTAGTTAGTCGGAGCAAAACCCGGATTGGAGCGACAGGTGTCACCCACAGTGGGTTAGACTTAGTCTCCCACACCGCGGGTGATTCTGCCGTCCAAAATCCATTAGTCTCATTAGAATAATTAGAGCCCACGCGACATGGCACCACCAACGTTTGGTCAGGCTCAAATTTATGGGTCCTCCGGAGTATCTCTGTCTCATTATATATAATGACGCCTCAATACTGTATACGGAGACGTCCGTGGTACTGAGGAATTCCACCCCAGATACATAGACTATCCTACTTTTAGCTGGAGGTTGTTCAAACTTGAACTTTAAAAGGAAAAACTCCATTTGGTGTGCCTTCTCTGAACATATAGTACGTCTATGATGGTGAATCCACAGCAGATACAAATAGCAGTTAATATGAGACAACCTCTGACTGCACATTTATTAGCAAATGGCTTAACGCCCAAGGGGGGTCCAGTCACATTCGTGGTGGATGCCCATGCAGCTTATAGAACAGAACTTTTTTATTCTTTGGTCACATTTCCAGCAGTTGATGGGAACACAAATACATTTCATCATTATACACTTGCAAATACGCCTGGACAATACAGAGCATACGCATATTTAGAAATACCTTTATCTTATCAAGAACATAATAATTTGCTTGATGGCGCCCTACCCCACACAATTTTACCAGTAACGTTAGGTCCTCTAAGTAACAATGGTACTACCTGGCATTTATTGGCCACCTATACACCACATCCTGCAGTTGCAAATTTAGCGGTAGCTGAGGTTAGTCGCTTATGTACAGAGTTAACAGCGATATATAGACGATTAGTACAATTCGTAATGCAAACATTAAATGCAAACCCAGCATGTGTGGCTCCAGCACATCCATATGCAGTAACACCAGGTATAAACCCTGCGACTGTACATTCGATCATGGGTAAAGTATCTACCAAACGGGAGGAAACTCAGTTTTGGTTAGCGCAAAAAATTAACGCGCTGGAGGCAGTATTTCCCCATACAGGACCGCAGGATAAGCATAGAATATTGACAATCTGCTTGCCTTTTGGGATGGTCCCTACAGTGGATAACTGTAATACCTGGGGCACGGTATTTGCCACGCTCTATACAACCGCACACGGTACACCAACACTTGCCAATTTACCGGAGGTGTTGAAGCAAATTCAAAATGAATATGGGGCTGCCCCGGCCCTGGATTTGGGGATGCAATTGATGGGCAATTTTGCCACAGTATCCTCAATCATTTTAAGTAACCTTAAAGGGGAAGCGGACGCACTTGCAGTGCGCATGCGGCTCCGTGATGTTCCTCAACAGGATCAGGAACGCAAGCTGCCTAATATAATTGCAGAGACCCATTCTAGCATTGGTCGAGACAGTTTTGGGGTCAGGCCATCTAAACCACAATTCCAGGGCAAATCGAATAAAGATTTTCCCAAGCAAGCACCTGAGGGTAATAAGAAACGCTGGGATAAAAAACAACAAACTCTTAAAAAAGAGGGGGAGAATCTCTGCGTACGGAGACCCAGCAGAACAGATATAATCTCAGAAATAGAGGTAATATAAAAACACCTGATAAATGTCAATATACTGATACACGCCAATTTCGTTCCTTTCAGGACTCATCGGAAAAACGAAATGAGAGAGGTGGGCGAGCAGAGCGAAGAACACAGTACGTGAAACTGAGACAGGAATCACAACGCTCTTTGGAGGTTTCTGTTAAAAAGGAAAAGAAACCCGCCCAACAAAAAACACGATTCAAAAAGAAAAAAGTGGCAGCAGTCACAGTCCGACATGCCACTCAGGAAGAGGGTCCTCTTGAAGAATAGGAGGTGGGCACTAGCGCTGCTAGACAGCGTGGCAGAGGTCACAATAGTTTGCCGGAGTCTTCTACAGCATCTGGAGGTGAAAGCAACTGATGACTTTGTGCAAGTAGGAACTGCGGACATGTGTGTCTCCACGCCTGATAGGGTGTATAAAGTAACGTTGCAGTTAGAAGGAGACATTGAGTGCATAATAGACTAAATCTTTTGGGATTGCAAGGTAAACATATATGACGTTTTGCTGGCCGAACAAGATTGGCCACCTGAATTTGTCCGTACCTGCCCATATGGGGAAGATGTGATTAAGCCTTTCTTCTTGCCCCTTGTTCCAGAGGAACTCGCTGAATTCTATGCCATCGATTGGGCTTTGGCACAGGCACTTGCGTTATATCGAAATCACGTAGGATGGGATAAAGAATCCCCCTACCATGTAATTCCAATTAAAAATGAACCTCAACCCCAACCTCAGTATCTTATAAAACACAAAGCAAAAGCACCTGTGAGAGAAATACTCACACAATTAGAATACCAGGGCGTAATTGAACCCTGTGTCTCCCCAATGAATAATGCATTATTCCCGGTAGCTAAACCAGACCATTCATATAGAATAGTCTTAGACTACAGACACTTAAACAGTCATACACTCACTTATGCTATACAAAACTCACATAGCACAGCACTAATGAACAATATATTGTGTAAAAAACACAAAACAACACTGGACATTTCCAATTTTTTTTCTGCCAGAATATAGCACCTGAGAGTAAAGACTTAACAAGTTTCAGCACACTAGGCTCCCAGAAAGAATTCTGTTGTTTACCTCAGGGGTATAAGAACAGTCCAGGACTGTTCACAGCTCGTGTGACAGCAATTTTGCACAAGATTGATCCTGAAGCATTGTCCTATGTAGAGGATATCTATCTTACGGATGATGAATTGCTACAACATTTAAGACGGGTAGCCCGCATCGTTGTGGGATTTGCTGAATTTGGCTACAAATTCAATTAAAAAAAGTTGCCTTCCTCTGCATCCTGTTTTTGAGATATGAGCTGTCAAGTGAAGGAAAGAGCTTAGCGCCACAATTCTTAGAAAAATGCTCACAGTTACAGCCACCGAATAAGATTAAAAAACTCCAATCTCTATTGGGTTTCCTAAATTTTGGCAGAATTTACATTCCAGATTATGCTACACGCATAAAACCTTTATATGATCTGATACGTCCTGATTTTTCAAGTAAATTTTGAACAATCGAACACACACATTCTTTGAGATTTGCAAACAGACATGCTTGCAGCACAACACTTACACACGAGGGACAACAAAACACATTCGGTCATCAGAGTAATAGCTGTCCATCGGTTTCACCTATGTGACATCTAATGAAGGTGAGACAGTCCCAATTGCATACAAATCACACTTATATTCAGTGGCAGAACAACGCTTTGCTCCCACTGAGGAAATTCTCACTGTTGTACAGATGGCTGTCATAAAAGAACGACCTCTTGCCCAAGGAAAACGCATTATTGTTGTTTCTACGATCCCAGCCCTGGAGGCTGTTACAAAAACCATTACATCCATGTTGGATACAATGGGCTATGTCGTTGACAGCCACTGATGTAGACTAATTTTTTTCCCAAAATTACAAACTCAAGAATTTTTGCAGTATGAAAGAAAATACCCAGTTCCAGCAAATACATTGCCTATTGAACAATATCATAGAGTCATGTACACCGATGGCTCAGCACAACCTGCAATTGGCACAAAACACGAATATTCTGCTGCTTGCGCTGTCGAAAGCGGCTACATGGAGGGTGATAAATTTTGTCCCCTACATACATTTACGCAAACACTAGGAGATTGTACAGCACAGTTAGCAATGCTAAAGGCTCTGGTGATGGCACTGGAACACACGGATCCTGCACAGCCTATGCTGATTGTTTGTGATTCATATTATTGTGCCCAGTCCTTTAATGAATATCTGCATTACTGGCGCCAGAATGGGTTCAGAGATTCCAAAGGCAACACCATTAAACACAGACATCTGTGGGGGAAAGTAGCAGATCTGAAAGAGACGCTACCAAATTTCCATGTTGTACATACAGTTGGACACCAGCGCATTGGGATACACGTTGCTGGAAACACATAGGCTGATGAAGCCGCAAAGTAAGCAGTGGCTGTGGCCGCTGTAGCTGCAGTAACACGTTCTAGTACGAAACTGGACGCAGACATATGGGCTGCCGTGAAAGCTACGGCTGATGGTACGCCCTATCCTAAAACATTTCCAACTAAATATTCCTACCGAATGGGAGATCGCCTGAATGCTGAAGTTAGAATACCAGGTGTAGGTGTGAGAGATATTCTCAATAAAGACATAAGACCGGTGTTGATTAAAGCAGCACATGAAGGGGTGGCATCTGCTCATGCTGGTGTGGCGTCTACAATATCAATCTTGCAAGCGCGTTATTGGTGGCCAGGCCTCTACAAATAGACCAAGCAGTATGTCCTTTGCTGTGACATCTGCAAACAAATTAAAGTTTCCACTGCTAAACGCCCGCCACAGACACCCCTTTTGATTTCAAACAAACCATTACAATGTTTGTACTTGGACCATTGCGGTTCCCTAACACTGGATAGTGCATACAAGTATATATTAGCCGCTGTTGATTCATGCTCCAGATTTTTATGGGTGTGGCCACAACGCTCGGCTGACGCTCGGACTGTTATTAAAGATTTGCGAGTCTTTATCGGTACATATGCGGTTGCGGCTTTCCATTCAGACCAGGGCCCTGCTTTTGCCTCAAGGGCGTTCACGGACACCATGGCTTCATTGGGGGTCCAACTTCAGTACTCGTCTCCATTTCATCCAGAGGGAAATAGTGTAGTGGAGAGATTAAACCGTGATTTAAAGCAATCCTTAACAGCTAGAGTCTTAGGTACAGGTCGTAGTTGGCTTTATCACCTGTATGGAGTCTAGAGATCACTTAATAATCTGCCTAGAAGGTCCCTGGGGGGTTGTACTTCATATGAGTGCCTGTTCAGAAGTCAAATGTATGTTCCTGATCTTGATGGTCCTGGTGTGGAGGCAGCAGAAACACCTTTTGACATAAATGAACTGTCTTACAGCAATTGCAACAGTTCTGTGACAATAATTCTTCTATCAGTGCTGCTTCCACAGGAATCAAGAATGTGCCCGTAACACCTACCGGCTGGATTTCCAGAATTGGGGATCTTGTACGCGGGAAGGTCGCTGTGAAAAAGGAATTTGGCCCTTCCTATTGAGCACCAGTCGCAGTATTGTGGATACACAGTACCAGAGCTGTAATTCTACCACGGTTAATAGGTGCCAAAGAAAATCGTTTTGTCTCTATCGACAATATCAAATTACACCATGTGGCAGATCCTGCACAGCCGACCAAGAGGAACATCCAGTAGTTCCCGAATCCCTCTCACTAATGGTCAAGAAGTTCCTCTAAAAGTCGTTTATACCAACACTGACACCTCTCCGAGCTTGGGGAGGGGGGAAGATGATCTTGCATTGGTTCCACTAACATCGAAGAATACAGAAATAATTGACCAATTTGACTCAAATCCAACATAAACAGATGGTGCTATCTATTGTGTGCAACCACGGGAAACACCAACTCGACCAATGACCACGGCTCCAGCATTTGCACGTACTGCTTTTGGATATTTTGCCGACTTCAATGATGACGTCTCAGACTCATTCACCTCTTTGACACCTGACAACTGACTTGTCAAAAGCACGTAAGCTAACAAACTGGCTTAAAGAAACATATTTTATTTTTCCATGGAACTATTTATGGTTCTTTTTGACTGTCCTAGCTTTTCTACTTTGGATTGGTTTTGTTATCACTTTCTTTTTGTTGATAAATGGTCATTTTCTTCCTGAAAAATCAACAGTGGAATTGGTGGAGGAAGTCTTAAAACCACATTTTTCATCACATAAGGTCCGAAGAGGCTTATCATTTGTGAACATTTCCGCTGTACCAATTCCTGATGGGATTGTTTGGGACAAAGTGGTATTTGATATATACGGTCCCACTGAAGTTATTCAAATACCATATGTGTTTAAACTATCAATGAATGATATTATAATACCAGGCATTGTTTCTGATGATTGGGATGTGAAAACAGTTGATTCTATGATGACTGAATTGCAGTATTACACTGTGTGTGAAAAGGAAGATATTTATCATTCTAAAGAGAATTATGGTGATATGTTTTGCTATAATTATTATGGGCACCATTTCATACATAGAGCGAGCAGCCCTAAAACTGTTTTTAATTATACACAATGGGACCATTGTCCGACTCCACCACTAGGGAGTTCTAAAACATATTCAGAAAAGTTTACATATTTTTCTGGGCACAATGTGAAAAATGCTGAGTCTTACTATTTAAAGTACCACCGACCAAAGATATAAATATGCTATTGACGAATACTAAATTTATATATTCGGAATCCTTTGTTTCCCGGTTGTCCATAGAAGGCTATGAATATTGGTTAAAATCAATTCACCTGAACAGTGTATTGGGAACTAGACATTGGCAAATTAGGGGAAAGGAAGCTTTATTTAGAGCATGCCTTATACCTATACAAATGATATTCTTAAATGAAACAGTACAACAAACAGGTTATTTACACTTAGCTAAAATTAAGGAATTAAACATGCCCAGTATACCTGTCCCTGCAAAGTTTTATAAATGGCAAAAATATACAAATGCAACTGAAGATCAGCTCGACTAATGGGTCCTGAATGGTACATTTAATGTTTCACTGACATGTCCTGGCGGGTAGTTATTGTGGCCAATAGATACCAATGGGTGTCATCAACGTTTTATCAACTCCTCAGGGGGTTTTAGAACTAGTAGGCCAGACCCTCGCTATATATCGTCCAAACATGCAGGTATAGTTACAACATATAGTGTAGGAAAATTGTGCCATCAATGGCTAAGAACATACTCACTAAATGTGGTTAAAGAACACCTCAGTCTCCTGTCTAATAACACTGATTTGCAGGACTTCCTGTTAGGCCCCAGAAAACACAGAAGGAAGCGTTTCTTATATGAAGTATATAATGAAATCTTGAAGCTTTCCTAACAAGAGGCAGCTGCCCGGTTAAGGCAAATAGACCAGGAAAATTGGAAAAAGGCATTAGCTGTTGTGGATAATGGGATCAACACCTTGTCCGACCGGATATAGACTTTAAATAACATAATCTCTTCTGCTATAGACATTATTCAAACAGATATGTCTTCCTTACACCATGGGCAGAGTCAGCTAAGATCCGTTAGGCAGTTGGGATGGACACTTCAAACATTGAAGGTGGGTCGCGTTCACTGGCAGCAAGTCAGTGTGAGGGAGATATTTTCTTCCTTTAATTTAACGTGACAACAACAACTAATGGCTAAGAAAGAAGCAACTTATGTCATGCTAAACATCGAGAAGTTAGAAAAGTTGCTTTTTACTGTGTCTGAAATACCATCTGCTGAGTGGCTAATACACGGGTCATTAATCTGCCTATTTCTACAATTCAATTCACCTCTTGTTTAAAACACATTCCACTAGGCAGATATGAAAGGCTGGGAGATAGCTACATCCATGAGGTGTGGGAGCTTTCCTTCTCGTACAAATGTTTCAGTGGCATGAAAGAAGTCTTTCTTAGCGGTAGTGAACGCAAGACTTCAGTCAGCCATTCGATGGTTTGTAAACCGATGTCCTTGCATGGGGCGTGTAATGCCTCTGATGCAAACTTGGCTTGTTATCTGAAGGGAGTTCCAGTCCCCTTGATTATACCTACATTCCAGGTGCTTTCAAAAGGCAGCTACGTCCTCCTCAATGGTGAAGACTGTTGTGGTATGCGAGCCGGAATAGTTTACTTTGTTTCGGTCTCTAAGGTCGTTAAATGCTGTGGGAACATACTTTTTCGCCCCACTGAAATGAAAGAGGTAGCTGACATTTGGCCTCACATCGTTACTTCAAACGTGAATTTTGACAAGTTGAGCAGACTCAAGGCTTTATTGTTTCAGAAGCATGTGGCCCTTACACCTGTGCGCGAGACCTACGCACTTCAGGTGGCAAGGTCATCAGCAGAAATACAGTCCCTTTTAAATACAAACTTTCCGAGACACTTTGGTGAACTCATGGGACTGATATTTAATGCGCCCAGTACAACTGGAATTTCACATTTTTTCAAAGCTGTTGGTTCTGGTTTCATTCACACATTCTCCTCCATATTCGGTTAGATACCATCGGCAATCCACTCAATTTTCTCTAGTATTTTCGGGGGCTTTCCGATAACTTTGGCTTTATTAGCTGGCATTTTGCTGTTGCTATTTTTTATGCGCAATGGCTGTCCCACCGCAACAAGGAGGAATGATGGCACTCCCATCAGCGCAGCTGTGTCGTGAACGCATGATGCAGTATTTTGGAGCAACTCTCCTGGAGCAACTGGAGTGTGGCTGGTCTTTCACATTCAGACCGGTTTTGCATTGTGTGCAGCCTGTGTTTTGGTGCCTCTTGTGCTCTTTCGAACACGCACTGGAAGTCTGTCTTTCTACGCAGTGCTTGCCTTCATTGGACGCTGATCTGTTGATGTTCTCGCTGAGGGTTCATTACCGGACATGCGCATTGAGGTTGCCTTTGCTCCGAGAAGCTACTTATGAGCCGCCCTTCTTGGAGGATGTAGCTCACGACTCATCACTGGGCACACCACGGAATGCCGCCTTGGCTGAGGCTGAGGCTACAGAACACAACTGCTCCTTGGTCCTTCTTGGCGATGACATTCCGACTTTAACATCGTCCGAAGTGGAAGATCTCCTGTTCTCCATGGCCCAAGAATAAATTGGAACTTTAAAAAATTTACTTGCCTTTTGGAATTCGGTTTTATGCCACATTCTCATGTTTAAAATTGTCCCGTTATATGCTCCTGTGTCCTTTCGACATGTCATCATTGACATTGCTTTTATATATATATCTTAGGTTGAGCTTTTTAGCAATAATTTTATATATCTTTGGCTTTGAACCACTTTCAACCGACAAGGGGAGGGTGTTGTGTAGCCATTTTAGTTATAGCTCCATGCACATTATTTTAATACACTAGGCCGCTGTGCATTTTCACCTAGATATGTTTTATTCAACTTCGTTTTATTATTGTTATAAAAATCAGTTTTACGGTCTTGTTTTATTTTCCGCTTATCTAACTGTTTTTGCCTAGGCCAGCACTCTGTTCTCAAACAAGACATTCTTGATCACTCTGTGCTTCTTCCAAGGCTACAGCACGGTACATTGCCAGTGAACGTGGTAGAAGTTTAGTCTTCAACATTAGTAGAAAATACACATTCTTACGTAGGGACATCTTCTCAGAATATCAGCTGTGTCGTTATAAATACAAGTCCTTGTCCCTTACACGTTAGAGGGAGATTCCAGCGAGGGAACCACAACTGTATGCTGATTGCAGAATGCTTCGCTACAGATGCTAACGCAGACCGCAGGCCTTTGCTCAGGTATGAGGGTTGATATCTTCCCAGGGAAACCTGAAGGGCAGAATTAGAGCTTAACATGCTGTGCTCAATTATAACCTATATAGGAATTAGCCAATTGATCCTAGTGACAATATGATCGCGTTGTTTTTATGCTTCACTCTTCTCGTTACAATTTTAATACTGTCATGTTGTGTCGTCCTGATTATTGCAGCTCACGCTTTGCTATCTAAGATGCAGTCGTTTTATTAAACCCATTATTGAAACATATACTGCCTCTGTATGTCATTTATATATGAGACTGAATTGTAAATGAGAGAAACGGATGAGGCCTGAGTGACCACGACTTCCCTGAGAAGTTAAGTATGTCATGCGCTCGGTGCCCAGTCATCCCTATTCTTGGGTGGAGATGAGGCACTGCTAGTTAGTCAGAGCAAAACCCGGATTGGAGCGACAGGTGTCACCCGCAATGGGTTAGACTTAGTCTCCCACACTGCCGACGATTCTGCCGCTCAAGATCCAGTAATCTCATTAGAATAATGAGAGCCTACGCAACAGTTTAAGCTTGCACTCTGAGGTGTGCGTGTTTGTGGGATAGGTTGTGTTACAAATTTTTAATGTAGTGCATATCTGCAAATTACTTTGAAGACCTATGGGTCTGTGGCCATGGGCTTGCCCACAGTGGGGCATCTATATGGCTGTCCTTAAGCCAATGATATCCAGTATAGAAAATATAGTGTTGTGTTGGATGTTGAGTTTCTTTACAGTTGCAAACCGCAGGGGTGGTGGTTTATTGTGAACTGCCGAACACACCTGTGAGTGTGAGATTCTTTTAGGGTTGTCTGTGCAGGGGGGATCACAGTCGGTGGTGGGTAATTTGTGGTATGTGAGATTTAGTTGTACATTAGCAGAGTGTTTGTGTGTGTGGTTATGTATTTGCAGGGAGCTAATTGCATTGCTGAGATTGTTTATATTCATTCTAAAGTCAGCCTTCTGAGTTGGTGAATTTTGTAATCATAATTTAAGAGTTTAGATTTGTTGTCTATTTCAGTCAAAGGAGGTATATCGTTCTGCAGCGTTTTAGGTCAGAACATTGAGGACAAAAATATTCTGGGGCCAAAATATCGAGGCCTAAATATCTTGAACCCAAACATTTTGATGATAAGAGTGCATACGAGTATGTATAGAAATACTATTCTTAACTCCACATTTACATACCTTATAATAAATATATATATATATATATATATATATATATATATATATATATATATATTTTCACTGCAAAAGCCAAAGGTTACAGGGACGTTATAGTTAGGTTCTGAATTTACTCATACAAAACCATAGAAATTCAGAAGTCATTGCTAGAGTTCTTTCAAGTAACTATACGTCACGCCCTAAGGTAACTATAACGCGCACTCTTGCCATGCACATTTTTCTTAATAATATTATTGTAAACATTGCAGTGATATCAAAGATGCCATACAAGATCTCATCAATGTCATAATATGTGGAGTAATTAGCTGTGCATGGCAAAGGCGCAAGTTATAGTTACCTTAGGGCGCAAGTTATAGTTACTTGAAATAACTCTAAGTATAACTGCTGAATTTCTATGGTTTTATACAAGTAATTTTAGAGCCTAACTATAACATCCTTGTAACCTTTGTTTTTTCAGTGAATTTCTATGGTTTTTAAACATAAATTCATTTTAATTACTATATGTTATTCCAACGCCCACTGTGCGCGGCGGGGGTTGGTCGCAGGGCCAGGGCTTGCAGCCAAGCCCTTACAACCACTCAACCCCCGCTACTCATGGCCGCAGCCCATGCTCAGTGCAGGTTGGCCACAGGGCCTGTACCTGTCAGTGGATGTGTGAGTGGGTGCGTGAGTGTCTGAGTGGGTCTGAAAGTGGGTGCGTGAGTCTATGAGTGGGTGCCTGAGTGTTTGAGTGATTGTGTGAGTGGGTGCCTGATGAAGGTTGATCTACACATAATGATCTGGTATGGGCCTGTTGAGAAGAGGCGTAAAACGTCTCCTAATGAATTGGGAAGTCATCCAAAACTAATAATAGTGCAGATGCTCTACTTTATTTTCCTGTGTCCCTTTATGTTTCTAAAACGTTGAGACAGCCTCTAGATAAAATATCATGTAACAGACTTTGTTCTCAATGTCCTTGTCCTTCTTTGCCCAATAACATCACTGCCAGTCGTTCAATAGACCCAACTATGCTCTTGATTTTTACAATGTTTGGTAAACATCATAAGAAGGGAGTAGACAGAGACTGGACTTATTGTCAGGACAGATTGTTAGACCTTACAGATCCTCTTACCAGAAACTCGGATCTGGCAAAGGAAGCAAGTATTGAAGGCACCAAAGTAGATTCAGTTACCTGGTCTAATTCGGCCATGGCACAAGAAATGCGCAAAAGTTTGCTTTCAAAGATTGATCCAAAGCTAAGCAATCTGGCAACTAAAGAAGTGGGTCAATAGGCAAATGGCTTGTTTTTTGGCAATTCATTTGTCAAAGAAGTTGGCTAGTATGTTGGCACTTTTGCATCCTTAGATAAAGCGCACTCTTTTTTACAAAAGATTTTTCACAGTTAGGTTTTTGACAAGGCTGACAAAGGCAGGAGCCGTTTTGCCAGCTGCTATACCTCAAGGGGTGCAGTCAATCAGACCAGAGGCTCCTTTGGATGGCAACAGGATTATAAGCCACAGTTGTATCCCCAGAAGAACAGAGGATTGAGACAATGTGGTTACAGAAATAGAGGATCCTAGAACTCAGGTAAGTGGCCTATTTTCTGACCAACCTTTGGTGGGAGGACGTACAAATGGGTTTCTTCTTGCTTGGAGAAGGATAACTTCTGATCTGTGGGTTCTACAAACAGTAAAAGGTAATTGTATAGAGCTTTATGCCACGCCAATCAAAGACATGATACCAAAAACCCTTTCTTTGTCGAAAGAACAAGAAGTTTTATTATCTCGTGAAATTTAGTCCCTTTTTCACAAATAAGCTATAGAAATGTCTTCCTCTCATCCTTCAGGTTTTGTAAGCACTATGTTTTTGGTTTAGAAGGAAAAACAAAACCTTTTGTCTAGTAATAAATCTAGGGTCATTCAACAATTATGTAGAGTATCATCATTTCAAAATGGAGACAATTCTCCATCTCAGAGATTCTTTGTTGGAAGAAGACTGGATGATGCATCTAGATCTTCAGGATGCACATATTTCAATTCTGATTCACCACTCATTCAGGAAGTTTCTTCAATTTCAATTAAAAGACACATTTTATCAATTCAAAAGCCTACCCTTCAGACTGTCTTCAGCTCCTTGGTGTTTCACCAAGGTTTTGAAACCAGTCATAACTCACATAAGAGCACAAGGTGTCAGATTACTAGCTTATCTAGATGACTTCCTTTTGTTGCATCAAGACAATTCTGTATTAATGACTCATCTGACAAACTTCATATCTCTTCTTTGAAGCTTAGGTTTTTTCATCAAAAATGACAAGTCAATGGTAAATCCATCTTGGCAGATGAAGTTTCTAGGTTTCATAATAGATTCAGACAATTCAATTCTTCAACTTTGAAAGGAGAAGGTCTCTCATATAAAAAGAGAGGTAACTCAAGTCTTGAACCAATCCAATCTAACTCAGAATTTTAGCTCGGATAATAGGTCTTCTGGCTTCTTCAATTCAAACAATTTTTCCAGGCCCTCTTCACTTTCGAGCGCTTTAAAGGCTCAAGATTCAACATCTTCAAAAAAGTCTCATTTATGGAGACGTAATACTCCTACATCAAGACTCTTGTTTGGAACTCTAATGGTGGTTAGGTATCTAGAAGCAAGGAACGGAAAAGTAATTTTCTCTACAGCACCTGATCTTGTCTTAGACTCCAATGCAAGTCGGACTGGTTGGGGCGCAAGTTGTGGTCAGCTCTCAACTGGTGGCATATGGGGAAAAGAGGAGTTATCATTGCACATTAATTGTTTAGAGATGCTTGCAGATTCCTTTGTGATTCAAACTTTTGTCAAAAACAGGATAAGTTGTTCCATTCTGCTTCGAATGGACAACATATCAGCTGTTTGGTATATATATCATCTACGAGGCACAAGGTCAAAACCTCTAGGTGAGCTAGCCAGAAACTTTTGGGAGTTTTGTCTCTAGAGGCAGATTTCAGTCCAAGCGGAATATCTTCCAGGAAATATGAACAAGAATAGCAGATTGATGCTTCAGGCATCTTCGGGACTCAAGCGACTGGTGTCTTCATCCATCAGTATCCCAAAATTTGTTTTCTAAATTCGGTCCCTTCTCAGTAGACCTTTTGCTTCCCGTTTGAATACCCAACTTCCCTCTTATTACAGTTGGAGACCAGACCCGCAAGCTTTAGTGACAGATGCTTTCCTACAAAACTGGTCCAATCAGGTGAGTTATGCCTTTCCTCCCTTCATTATGATATATTGAGTCATTGCACAAATTCAACATCAGAAAGCAAAAGTTCTATTAATCACTCCATTTGGCAAGGCCAGCCTTGGTTCCCTTCAGCGCTGGAGCTATCAATAGATACACCTTCTCTTCTTTCTCAGTTTCCATCGTTACTTCAGAATCCTCAATTATTATTTCACAATCTAATCATCAATCAGTCCCTCTGGTTAGTGGCATGGATGCTTTCGAGTCTTCCTGGAGAACCCCAGGAATTTTGGCAGAAGCTGCTCAATTCATCCAACAATCTTGTGCCCCAGGTACATACAAGGCATACTAGTCAGTATGGAAAGTGTGGGATAGCTGGTGCATGGACAGAGGTGCAGATCCCTTTTCAGCAGATATAACATTAATTGTAAACTTTCTAGCTTCCCTAAAGAACGCTTGTAGAATGTTCAATACATACAGATGAATGATATCTGCTGAGCACAATTGAGTTGATGGAAAACCTGTGGGTGAACATCCATTGATATGTCATCTATTAAAGGGAGTAAGATTTTCAAAACCTCCTTTACCAAAATACAATTCAATGTTGGATGTAAATGTAATTTTACAATTCTTCCTCATTCAACCTAAAAACTCATTCCTATCTCTAACATTTCTGTCTGCAAAACTGACTGTACTTCTATGTTTAGTTTCCTTAAAAGATGTTTCTTATGTCAAACCTTTAGATGTTTCCTCTGTACAATACACTTTTTCAGGTTATTTTTCCAGATTCGCAGAAGAACTAAAACAAATCTAATGTCTGTGTTCTATCTTTTTTTCCTGATCAACCAAAACTGTGTGTTGGACGTTGTTTAAGGGGATATATTTCAAAAACTAAAGATTTGAGAGTCATTGGATCCTCAACTTCTTATTTCTTTTAAAACTCCCCACAATCCTGTTACTTCTCCTACCTTTGCCTGTTGGGTTAAATGGATCATGAGTTTGACGGGCATTAATATTTCAATTTTGGGAGCCCACTCTACCAGGGGTGCTATAGCATCTAAAGCCTTTTGGGCTGGAGCAAGTCTAAATGACACTCTCAAATTTGCTGATTAGACAAATGTTTCAACTTTTAGAACATTCTATTCCAAACCTGTTTCTCATATTGTTAATACTATTGTTGCTGTGCTTCAAACTAGCATAATAGGAGCCTCTGGGTCTTGTAATGAAATGGAGATTTTCCTAGCTTTAGTGAAAGAAAGGCTTGATTTTATTAAAGACACAGAGGTAAGTATTATCCTTCCGCATATGATCGAATCCTCCCTTTGTTTCTGTTTAAGTTTGAATGTCTCCACCAATCAGATATCTTAAGAAGGATCTTCATTTGCAACATACTCTGGAATTTCATTGTTTTTCCCTTTTCTCCAGCATTTCTTTAAAGAAGGAACTTACAGCTTATATTAACGACTTGGATCTAAATCCTTGGATTCTCTGTATTGTGAACTATTTTAAGAACTTGTTTACTCTTCTTTTGGCCTTTTCTATTGTAATGATTATAGTACCGTTGTTTCAATATCCTTAACTGCGTAGGCAAGAAAAGAGGGTTTGTTACTCCCAGTCAAGACTTTTATAGTATTACCTTTACCTGACTGGTTATTTTTCTTCTTATGACAACATTTTGTAGTTCTACTAACTAAGCATGCTGGGAGTTGTAGTTTATCTTGGCTGCTGTTGTAATACGTGCAAGAAAAATAAGCATACTACTCGCCTATTTTATTAAAACTAAGAACAGTTCCATTATGAAGCACATGTGAGGAAAATTAGAAAATACAGACATAACAACACATCGCTTGGTTTCCAAATAACCACTATAACTGAGATTGAGCCCAGAAGAGACAACCTGGGGAGACCTAGAGAGAAGCCAACCAAATTGACAAATGGTAAAAAATGCCCTAACTGCCACCAGATGGGTGTTCCACATGAATAACAACACATATATTTTACGACAAGTAGATTCTTGCACACCTCACACTAATTCTAAAACGAAGATTCACAGCAGCAATCACAAGGGCAACCACTGAAAGAACATTTCTTACATCTACATGCAACAATGTATATCTACGTACAATAATGTGAAGAAGGCATCTCTCATAACCACAAGAAACCTTCTACCGGGGATCTTGCTGCATTTTACAGGTTGCACTATCACAACAAATCAGCAGGGCATACTTCAAACCCACTCACAACCACATCAACAGAAATCTCATAGCCACATACGCATCAAGAATAAGGCAACCTAGATATCCCTGGGCACATATAGAATGGCACCCATCACATCTTATGCTGAACCCCTAATGAGTATCTTCCTAACCCATCCACGGGGGCACATCTGCTCAACTCCTCCAGTGGCTATCATGCAACAGAATAAACAGGGACATCACTTTATCCCTTCTGCTTACTTCGCAAGGGGTATTTCACAGGCCATCAACTGACCCCACTGCATGCATTTATTCCAGTGAGAAGTAACACCTGATTCTACGCATAAAAATATACTTGCCAGAAACAGAAAATGAACGAGGTTTCAGACATTTTATGCATCTACGATGTCTGGTGACACTTACTGTTAGCTGCCGTATCACTAATAATAAAAAAGCATACCTGCTTTATGTAATTATGAAAAGATTTTGAAGCAAGAGCTCAGGGCCCTCCAAATTGGTAGGCTATGGGGGAATAATACCCCTCTCCCCTGATTAATGTTTGATTCCCCTGCTTATTTCTCTAGTGCAGATGACTGTAATGTTTTCTGTGGAGGATTGTGGATGATTGCCACAGTGATCTGCACAGCTGAGAATCCATTTCTAATGATTTGCTAAATTTCACTAGGGAATTGTACATCAACACTTTAAAACATTATGTTGTTACAATGTGAGTTAAATCAAACTATAACCAATCTTTTATTTTCTATAGCAAGTCAGGACTAGATACATTCTATTTGTGTATAGTTATTTAATTTAAGTATTCATTTATTGCTCTTTTTATCTAAACAATAAACTGTTGAATTTGAATCCAGTGTCTTTGTTTCCCTTACAATGATGTGTGCCCCCCTACCCAAATGCCAGTGCCTCACTACCCCAGTGTGCTTAACCATTCCAGTGTCACCTTTATCATATACAGTGTTTGTGCGTGTATTTCCAGATCCCATTGTTTGTGTCCATGTTCAAATGTCTATATTGTTTTTTCTTTGTTCTAGTGTCAATGTCCATGTTGCCATCCAATTCCAATGCCATAATATGTTTCTGTTTCACTGCAGGTGCTTGTGTCTCTGATTTTGTGTCATTGTGTAGCTGCATGTCTTACTGTGTCTCTGTCTTCCAGTACAAGTAATCATGTTTCCATCTCATTATCCATAGCTGTGTCCTGGTTACTGGGTCTCCCAGTTGCTGTGTGTGTTCTGCTCTTACTGCCCCACTGTGTGTTCGTGGCCCCACTGTGTCTGAACAAAGTCTGTGCTCCCCATCACTGTACTGATGTTAGTGTCTATGTGGTCCACCCTAGTGCCAGTACTAATAGGTTCTTGTCTCAGTGTCATAGTTTGTGTCTCACCCTAAAAATGTCAACCTTCATTTCTTTTTATAATGGTATCACCTTTTCTGTTACGATTACCTTAACTTATAGTTGATATACCTTGAAGACCCCCTGAACCAAGCTAAAGAAGGATTAGAGGCATTTGGTCTAACTCTTAAGTCCAATAAAGCAAAACATATCAAATAACATCTATTAGATCCAATTTTCTCATACTGTACTGAGTTGAATGTTTGGGATCCAAATCCTTTGATCTAGACTGATCATCTCGCAGCTCTGTGCTAGATATTCCACAATCCGTAAATGTGTTGAATCAAGAATATCTCAGCTAAAGAGACGGTGGTATCAAATTACATCTCAGACATTAGTCAACTGTATAAAAATATGCGTAGAACCTATGCCTACTCTTACAGTAGACCATAATGTTAATGAATTAGGACCTGATTTAGAGTTTGGTGGGCAGGTTAGCCGGTCACTAATGTGACAGATATCCAAGTATTACGATCTCCAGAGGTTATAATGGAATCGTCATACTGTGGGCAGTACAACTGTTGTGGAAACTGGCTAATGAATCCATTTTATTATTTCTCCAGGCCTGACTTCATCCTGTGATACTCAATGCTGAACAGGCCTGAAAAACATATACAAAAGGTTGGATGATCTTTACTAAAATAACCCTGGCAGACAGCTTGTAATGCAAGGTTTACTTCAAAGAGACACCTCACGCAACATGCATTGTTTCATTCACCCAACAACAGACAGACATCTGAATGTCCACATAGGTCTGAGGAAAGGTTATGAAGAAACTGGTTTCGTGACACCTTGGAAAGTCCCAACCGTCTGAGAAATGTGCAGGTCATGCTTGTGATCATCTTGTATCATGCTGCCATCATGAAACGTTGTTCTACTGTGATTGGATAGATGCCTAATATATGTGTAACACCATGCATCACCTGATCAACATCATACCATGTACTTGATGAAGAAACTACCTCTGTTGTTCTGAGTGGATAATGTATTTTCACATTTTGTTGGTCTTCATGCAAAAAAGATTGTATTGGAGTTCCACAATTCGGACTGCTTGGACTTAGCCTCTCAAGCCATCAGTTCTTGTGCACGTATTAAACTGCCTTTCTTTATACTCTAAGGGCTGGCTGGTCTCTGGTTTTGTTCCTGCTCTGAAAGAGGCTTCAACACTGTCATGTTTGTGACAGAGTAAACCCACCTGCCAAACTCTAAATCAGGCCATTAGTTACCGCCTGGAATTAATTTATTTTAAACAGCATTGACAAACTGATGCAAAAAGTCTGGTTTAGCCTGCGGTACAACAAAAATCCCTAGTTTACCCATGAATTGTTAAATAAAAACTTGAAACTAAACAAGCAGAGCAGTGTTAGCATTGTTCATACGGCAATGAAGCAAAAATGCTTCATTTGAAAACTGATAGATTCTATGGAAGTCAAATTAAAAAAGCAAAAACAGCTTACTGCAATAAGCATCTCACCAAAGTCCCAACTTTGGCTAAAGAACTTTAACAAATTACTGATGATCTACAACCACCTACTACTTTAAAGCATAAAATCCCATTTCAGAGAACATTTGCAAAAACCTGTCTAACTCTTTTGGTAAACACAATTGCCAATATTAAAGGGTAGATATGATGTGAAAATACCTGTTCTGCTGACAGGAAATTAGATATAAATTGAGACACTGCTACTTCCAAGCTTGAGGCTTTCTACTTAATATATAAAGTATCTCTTATGGAAGTAATAAAGAAGAGTTGACCCTTAGATTCTCCATTAGACATGGCTCTGGCAACGTGGGTGCATGTAGCAATAGATCTTCTATTAAAGAACTATTATTGATCTGAATTCTTAGTTCTGTAACTCAGTCTTGCGGGAGCGCTGGGATATGGGTTTACAATTCTCAGTTTACATGAAAAGTCTCACCAACTCATTAGGGTGACATCCCAGCTGCTAGGCCAATGGACCTTTGAGGTTAGATGAGATTAACCAGGAGTTGTACATAATTTAATTTATCATCACAGTTTCAGTGTATTCTCAGTCAATAATGAGAGTTGATGTGACTTTAAAAGCTTTATTAAGCAAATCTTAAGTAGCTCATCTTTATTGAATCAGTCTTAACTTAATCAATATAAAGCATCAGTTTAGTCAATAATCAAAATAGCCAATCATTAATAATGCATAATCAATGTATAAAGCACATTCCATATCTCTATTCTTAGAATGAGGATGGTTGGAGGAGCAGAGAAAAAGGTGTCAGTCAGATCCCATAAATAGTTCCAAATTAAGATCAGAGCATAAAGCTTCAGAGTCAAATATCAGAATCAATGAATGCAATCCTTCCCATAAATAGAGGCTCATGAAACTCAGAAAAGTCATAACACAAGCAACATAGATACGAGCAGGGAAAGTGGTATATGAATGAGTCAGTCTGACTTACTCTACGAACATGCACTATTATATAGAGTATAATATAGGCTGTTGCAACATGTTACTTCTTCATTCTTCATTAAGCCAATCTGTTTTCGACGTCTTCATGGGAACAGGAACACTCATTCATCTTCTTACCAGAACCCAATGCCACTGATGGAAAAATCAAGTGATCACAGCCACTTCTTCTCACTAAATTTCCTTATTTTTTACTCTCTATGATTCAATCTTTTAGTCAGAAAAACACATTACGCCTATGGGAATACTCATGTCTAATCTTCTACCAGAAGCAGCTCATGTCACAGGGCAGGGGCACAGCGGCGCATGTGGGGGGGATTTTTTAAATTTACCTGAATTGCCACCACCATGCTCCTCCTCTTGCCTTCGCTGCAGCTGCAGGCACAGGCTCCCAGTGTGCCCTGTGGCCAATCAGAACACTGCTGTGATGCTGCTGGCAGGATGACAGCAGCGTTTGGATTGGTCAGAGCACCCACCAAGGGCACTCCAATGCAGACTGGGAGCGTCTGCTTGCTGTCTCCAACCCGGCAACACAGTGCTGGGTTGGAGAGAGCCTAGTGCACATGTGTGTTTGGCCGGCCCAAGACGGCCAGCCAAACATACATGCGCACTGAGGAAGAGTGTTGTGCACTCCCCCGCAGTGCTTGTCACGGCCCGTGGCCCCACATTTTTATAATGAAATGATAATAAACACAGTTTATTATTGTTTTATTGTAAATGTTGGTGGACGGGTGGCGATGATCCTCCATCTTAGCAGAGGAGCTGCACCTGACTTCTACATAACCACTCTATTCATCTATCAACATTGGTCCTTGAATTAGTAGAAAAACATACTTTACAAAAAATCCAATGTTTAGTTTTAGAGCTGATTCTCACCATTCATTTGCTTCTACAAATTGCAGTTTAAAGAATAAGCTTCTGTTTTACCTCACTAAAATACAAACTAATTATTCATTAATTCTAAAGTGTTCTTTGTGTAGGTGGAAACTTTTGCAGGGTTAAACGACAAAAGTTTTATTCAATTACTACATTAGGAAAAATATGTCTATGGGAAGGTGAGAAAACATAACATTTCACATTCCTGGACTAGGTCAGTTTGTCAGAAAATGCTGCTTCAAGTCTAAAATGTCTAACTAGGGCTATGTAGTACTTCTTTTTCTCTCTTTGCAATTCAAAGATATTTATTTTTCTTATGACGCCTAAATGTTAATTTTGCATGGTATTAATGTTAAATGCATAATTTTCTTAATGTTAATCAAACTACTTCAGCAGTTTCTAAATCTTTTAGACTTTAATAAGTCTATAGGTCTTTAGACTCTGTGGTACACATTTAGAGTATGGTAGCAGCCGTTGTCTATCAGACTGGCAAAGGTCATTACCTCCGACATCTTGCTCACTTCACATTGTGGCTCCTCTGAAGGCACTGAAACTTTGTGAGCGGTTGCCATGTTTCAGGGTGCCTCCCAGCAATAATTTTTTTTCTTCCGAAATAAAACTTCCTAAGTTGGAATTTGTTTTTAAAGACAAAGAACCAATTACCCTGAACCAATGACCCTAGGACTTTGCATGGTTATTACATTTTTCTGTTTAGGACCACCAGGGTTTCTGAGCATAAAAAAATACATCAAAGCGTCTTCACTAAATAGGTCAGGCAATCTATTGCATCTACATGGATGGCCACAACTCTACTTGGCCATCAGTGTAGAGTTTTCAACAGCATAGCTAGCAGTATAATACCATCAGAAACATGATGGTCTACCCAATTCTGAATAGAGTGGGCGGACCATCAGTTTGGTGAACAAGATGCTTTAGTAAATCAGACCCAAGTGCCAAACCTTGAGGCCCACGGGCATCTAATATAGACCAAATCATCAAGGATTAGACGGTTCATTCAGATGAAATTGATGCTCTCCAGTACTTCAATTGCTTTATTGAAGACATTGATGTTGTCAGAATTCAAAGTTCAGATTAAATGTTGAATGTTGCTCCACATTTGCAAAAATAGACTGACAATGCAAAAATCTCCTTTAAATAGTCATGTCCAAAACCCAATGCATTTCAGGAAAACCCTTCATCAGGGGCAAGTGAAAAGTAGAGATAAGAGACACAAAGGTCTAATCAGGACAGTATGTAAGGAAGTAGGGAAACTCTGTGACTACGACACTGTATAGCATGCAACACGTAGGTACAACTCCTGGACCTCCATGCTCAAGTGAGCTGCTCACGAGAAGCCTCTATGCAGAGTGTATTGATAATAAATACTCCATGCACTCTTTGACTACGACACTGTGTAGCATGCAACACGCAGGTAAAACTCCTGGATCTCCATGCTTAAGTGAGCTGCTCATGAGAAGCCTCCATGCAGAGTGTATCGATAATAAATATTCCATGCACTCTGTGACTACGACACTGTGTAGCATGCAACTCATAGATACAACTCCTGGATCTCCATGCTCACGAGAAGCCTCCACGCTAAGTGTATCGATAATAAATATTCCGAAGAAGTGTCTGATCACCCAGCCAAATTAAACCATGTTACCATAACACATGCTCACGATATTCCATAAGTGAAGTGTAAAAAAGAATAATCCACCAAACAAAAAAATAAAACGACAATGCCGTCAGCCTTGCTCTGGATGTGAAAATAGAACGAAAACCAGGTGCACAAGTATAACATGCACGATGCAAACAATAGTGAATAACAACAATCTATTAATGCTGCCTTACTCACAAACATGACAACACGACAACCTGCCAGGACGTGAAGCAATGAATTACTGATTGAGAACAACGTGCTCATGTGCTGCTGTGAGCAAATCCAAAGTGATCCCTTAGGCCTTGTAATTTTAATGGGAACACTGTACAAAAACTAGAAAACAAAGAACAAAAGTGTTGGAAGAAAGAAATGGCGTGTGAACTAGTAGAACACGGAAAAACGACGAAACTGTTTTACCTAATGGATTCGCATGGAGTACTGACCAGATCCAAAATCACATGCAGTGCTCTGATGCACAGTACAGAACACTAACTCCCGCACTTGTCTCACTCCGGTAATTTAACGTTACCACAATAATGCCAGCGGCGTTTAACCGACCAGATGCTATGCCACAGTTTACAGTGGATACAATTGGCCGCTTTTATTGACATAGACAAATGTGTAATTGCTCGTAAGTTTCTTACATTCAATGGATTTGTCGAGCATTAACTTCACTGCTAATCACATCACAATTCTGTAAAATACAATCATCACACTTAGTTCGGTGGTCTCATAACTCAATAATAAAAGATTTCTGCATCCCTTCAGCGCGTTGTCCTGGGTCGTCTGTCTGTCCTTCCCCAGGACAAGGGCGCTCCTTAAATGTCCCCCCTCACCCCCTTTGCTTTGTTGCCTTGTTTCCTCATTGGGGGGTTTGAACGACTCAAACCCCCCCCCCCCCCCCCCCCATTGGTCCTCCGGCTCTTCGCACCCTCACCCCCAGCTTGTTTTTTTTTGTTGGGGGGGGTGCCCCATCTGCGTGGGCACGAGATTCCAGAAACCGGTTAGACCGGTCCCTGATGGGTCCAAGGCGGCCGTTATGGCGCCGGCCGTAATGCCCCCTTCGGGATGGCCTTTGCTCATATGCCCCAAATGCTTAGCATTCTACAAACCGCTGCACTACTAGAAGCACGGCTCAGATCTAAAAACAAAAAGGAAAATTTTACTAAATAACAAGCAAATGAGTCCGAGCTGTCCTTTGAAACCCGGAGTGATGAATCAAAGGATTACATTGCTCAACAAATCGATGACTTCTCTCAAAGGTGCAGCCATGGATATGCTCCATAA
This sequence comes from Pleurodeles waltl, assembly GCF_031143425.1. Lineage (NCBI taxonomy): Eukaryota > Metazoa > Chordata > Amphibia > Caudata > Salamandridae > Pleurodeles > Pleurodeles waltl. The sequence goes on from NC_090446.1 coordinate 734,126,432, forward strand.
ACAAAGTGGTAGTGATGGGTGCCTTTTAAACAAGCTGCATTGTTCATGAGTGTCATGTGAACCAGATATCAGTGCGATCAGACGGTGAACATAGAAGATAGAATACCAAATGTGTGTGTGACATAATCCATTATGTAAAACTCATTGAATACTGAAAATAATAAGAACATCTGGAATATGAAATACAGAATACATCCATGCTCCATGAATGTGATGCTAACAACACAATGTTAAACTACCCAAACATCACAATGGTGCAAAAACATGTTCATCAGGGGATGTATCAATATGACAGTGTTGCTATGGCAAACTGCATGAGTAGCAAATTGTAACTAGAAATGCCAACACATTAACCCAATGTCAGTGTCATCTTTAAAACAAAATCAACAAGTGAAAAAAGAATGTTAATGATTTCAACTGTAATTTAAGTGGTCCTGGTATCGCCATCTGCACAGCTGGAATAACAATTACTACATTACATTGTGTAACAACAGAATAATGGTGCAGCCAACCATGATTATTTACATCCATCCCAAGAGGCAAAACAGTGTCACCTAACGACAATACTGAAACTGCCTGGCTATAACAGACTGCAACACATAAAAATAAAAAAAAACTGACAAGTACAAGAGAGAAAATAGTGAGTAATATACACATGATGTGTCATTATATCTTTGATGGAAAGTATAGTGTGAGGTAAAAGATTGTTGTTAGAAAGGTTTAAAGTGCAGGAACCTAATGTCACTGCAAAGAAATAGTAAGCAACCCCTATTACTAAAAATATGTATACTACTGTACATGAATGAGATATGCTAACTCATGAATCAAAACTTTGTGGTGTCCACAACAGAGTGTAGGTGATTGCATTAATTCAATATCATCTATGTGTGCCATTGATGTCGAGTGCATCAATTATAAAAGTAATTTCCAATTTGTCATTTAGCCCCTGGGCCAAGAGGGTATAAAAAGTCTTGATCCAGTAGGTTTCTTAATGGGACAAGATCTCATGTATAGTGATTTCAGGATTTGGCTTGATCACCTCTACGATTTGGAATCAAATTTGTGCTGTGGGATGTTTATATTCAAGCCAAGGTGTGGCAAGGCTGGAGTTTTTGTTATTTTTGTGTATAATAATTTTGTGCTCAGTTAAACAAGTCCTCATCTTTCTTTCAGTTTTGCCAACGTACATCAAACTGAGGGACATGTGATGCTGTAAAGGACATTCTGGGAATTAGGGTCAGATGAGTGCCTCAGTTTGATTGATTGTCCTCTTTTTTGGATGGACAACGCTGTCTCCAACTATGACGTTATTGCAGTGTATACAATTTCGATATACTCTGGTGCCAACCTGTGTTTCTGTGATCAATTATTTTTTGGAGGACAATACTTCATTTAATTTCCTCGTGCATTGGTAAGTGAAAATGTGCTTATGTAGAAACAGCCCCTTAAAATCTGGCTGTATATAATAGCTCCCAACGTTGATGTTTCATGGCCTGGGACTTTGTGGCGAGTTTGGAAATGAACACTGGCCGTGCTGGTTTATCAACAGTGACTTTTGGAAGCAAACTCATATAATCTAACGATGCCATACGTTGTACAGCTGAGTTGAGCAAATCAGGAGGACATCCTCTATTACTGAACTGTGACTTTTGCACACTCTTCATTATCCAAAATAATCTTTTCAATGATAAGAAACTGGGAAAATGGTGGATGCTGTTTAGAAGATTGAGGTGAACACTATGAAAAAGTAGAGAATTGCTGCAATCACTTGGTTTTCTGTATATTTATGTCTTGATCACACCTGGGGACAAATCCATCAGTGCATCAAGGAATGCAAAAGTTTGGTTGCTGATGTTGTGGGTGAATTAAATCTGCAGGGTTTTTTTGATGGAGTGCAGCAATGTTAGTTTCAAGCGCCTCTTTTTGAACTGCTCTTCGAACTGTGCCATGAAGATGTTTGCATAGCTGAGTGCCACCCGAAAACCCAGAGGTTCAATTGTTTTGCAAATAGAATGGGCCATCCCAGCTGAAATAGCTGTGGTACAGGCAGAAGTATAATAATTCCAATATGAATACATTACTGGCTCCAATATTTTCTGGTTGAAGTAATGACCATTCCACTTGCTCTATACGGTTATATGTCGGAACCATGAGTGCTTCAAGCACCCATGGTTCAACAACGAGGTCGGAACAACGACCTCGTTCTTATCACTAATGCATTTACCACGAATGCGTTTACAATGATTTTCCGTTGTAAACGCATTCCTGGTAAAGCCATTAGTGATCAGCATGCACAGTTCCAGCATGCTTCCCCCCTAACCCCCACCCCCAAAAATTACCGCAACCCCCCATCCCCACAACTACCCCAACCCCCACCCCCAAAATTACCACAACCCCAAACCCCTCCCTTAAAACCTAAACACCCCAACCCACCCCTTAAACCTAAACCCTGACCCCCCTCCCCCAAACCCTAATCACACCCAGCCCCCCACCCTACCCCAAAAACTAAAAATACCTGAGTCCCCACCCCGCCCCTAAAACCTAAACACCCCAACCCACCCCTTAAATCTAAACCCTGACCCCCCAACCCTAATAACCCCCAGCCCCCACCCATCCCCCACCCCAAAAAGCTAAAAATACCCCGAGTACCCACCCCGCTCCTAAAACCTAAACCCCCAACCCCCCAACCCACCCCTTAAACCTAAACCCTGACTCCCCTCCCCCAAACCCTAATCACCCCTAGCCCCCCACCCCACCCCAAAAACAAAAAATACCAGAGTTCCCACCCCGCCCCTAAAACCTAAACGCCCCAACCCACCCCTTAAACCTAAACCCTGACCCCCCTCCCCAAACCCTAATCACCCGAGCCTCTGACCCCACCCCAACCCCCCCAAAAAAACAGCCCCAGTCCCAGCCCAACTTACCTCCTCCTTCACCTCGTCAACTCCAACTCCCTTCTTCTGTACCTTAACCAAGCATGTATGTGGTTCAGACATGCGTGGTTAAGGTACCAAAACCAGGAAGTCGTGGAAAACGAAAGCGTTGTTTCGCTTTCGTTTTTCATGACTTTGTGGTTTCGGAGTCGTTGTTCCGGGTGTTTCCCCCTCTATACCCTCATTATGGGGGATTGATGTGTATTGTGCAGTTACATCGATGGTGCTAAGCCACCACATGTAAAGATCAATTGTTTGCATTTGAGCAAGATGCTTCAGGATGTCTGTGGTGTCCAATTTTGAACAAACGGTTGAAGGAAAGTGTCTAAGTATTTGCCAGGTGGTTCATGGGGCAATCTGCTAGCCGATAGTTCATGCAAGTAAATGGGCAGAACTCGCACCATTGCTGCACACAAAATATTAGCTGATGTCACAACAATTGTTGAGTTTATGATTACTATAGGTTAACATTTTAAGCGCATTCCAACAAACCTGTGAACAAGATACATGTTTGTAGCAGAGTATTTTGTCTGCCAAATTCTAAATCAGACACTAAGTTTTTACACTTGAATAAAGTCCCTAAGTTATTTACACTTCAATGATAAATACTTTAAAAAGGCTTTAAAGTCTGGTATTTTCAAATCACCACCAAGGGAGTATGCAAAAAATTAAAACACTCTTTCACCCTACACTTTTCACTATTCTGTGATGGCACCAAGCTACCGAAGCAAGTGAGCCTGAACGTCCCTAGAAGGGCTCCCTTGCCTCTTCCACCCAAGCATCTATCCATTCATCCATTCACCCTCCCATCCACCTACTGATATTCACAACTTCACCTTTATATTCTGTCATCCATTTACTTTTTCATCTATCTATCAATCAATCTTTCCCCAGTCCATCCATTGGCCTTTCCATATTCCACTCTTTCAGTCATTTACACATCAATCATCAATCAATGCATCCATCCATCCACACTCTCAAATTTCCTTTTACTTCGACATCCTTTCACCTGTCCATCCACCGATCCATTCATTCATCCTTTCACCTACTCCTTCATCCACCTACTCATCCAACCGTCCTTCCTATCTCCCTTTCTATCTTTCACTCTTCCTTCCAACCCTTCCTTCAATTCAATATTCCTTCTTTACCTTTCCTATTTACCTGTCTTCCATTCTTCCTTGCTCCCTCTGCTTTCATCTTGACCTAGGTATCCTATACAGGTTTATATATGACCTTTTGTCTGCTGAGTTGCAGACACAAGAGACCCATTAAGAACACCAACCGAAGTAGCTGCTAAAGTGTGGAGTTCACAGCACCCTTGATAACTATCATATGTAGCAGTGAATTACATTCTTGACTCCTTTCAGGCTGGATTCAGGTTTGGTTGGAGCCCTGGTTCTCCTTGACCTCTTTGATACCATCAACCCCACCACCATGGTCTCATGTTAAGGCTTGTGGGGATTAACATCATGGTATTAGGCTTGCTGACCTCATATCCAACAAGTTGTGTACAACTTCCTACGCTGAGCTGTGGTGTTCCTCAGGGTTCTGTCTTGTCCTCCTTGCTGTTTAACATCTACATGCCTCCTTTTGCATATCTTCTGAAGCTATTACGGCCCAGATATTAACTCTATGCTAATGACACCCAACTCATTTTTGGGGTTTGGACGAAATACTGCTGAATAATTTTCCTTGGCTCTCAGTCTATCGTGGACGAGAAGGTGGATGTAGTTCAATTTTATTAAACTGCATCCATATAAAACAGTGGTATTAATAATACCCTAGGGTAGCATTTCAGCAGAGGTACTATTTGGGCCTGACAATGTGTAGCCCTGTCCCACACCCTTAGAGATGATAAGTAACTTACGTATCTGAATTGTCTTTAATTTAATTCTCAAGTCACAATTAGCTAAAGTTGCTAGCTCCTCTTTTCTTCCTTTTAAAATTTTGCAACACATCCTCCCTTTTATTGGAAATAGTCAACATGGGCCCATAATCAGTGCATTAGTTCAGTCTGGGCTATATTATGGAAATGTCATCTGTGCCTCAGCTCCCTAATTTTTTTTGTCTTATCTGTCTTAGGAAACTATTTCTTTCTACACTACAAAAAATATTGGTGTATCCTAATTCTTTTGTCATTGAGCTATCTGTCTCACTAAGCAAAAAAAAATTCAGAGGACTGTAGCTCTGTTTTTTTTCTGTTGTCTGCGTGGGTCAGCTGTTCTCTGCAGATAGTCTGCTATTGCTTAAAAAAACACAACTGACAGGCGGTGAGCCTGTTGGCACTGGGTGGGAGCTGATGCAGTAGGGTGGTGGTACTGGGGCAGGGGAGTGCGAGGGATCCACAGTACCCCATTTACGGCTGATGTTTACAATCGAACCTGGAAAATGAGGTACATTTACCTTGTTTGCAATGAGGCCCATTTGGTCCTTCAAAATCCTCTTAGTGTTCCATTTGTGAAATGTCTTGCCACAAGCACTAGTCAAAGAAGATAATTAGTAAATAATTACCTCAGATCCCTACACTGGTTGCCCATCGACAAAAGGATAATTTTCAAAGTTCTTGTCCACGCTCACAAAGCCCTCCACAACACTGGACCAGCCTACCTCAACGAACGAGTAAACTTCCACATACCAACTCGGTAGCTCCGCCGACCTCGCCTTTGCAACAGTCGAACCTCCGGCGGCAGATCCTTCTCCCACCTCGCCGCCAAGACCTGGAACTCCCTCCCCACCAACCTACGCAAGACCCAGGACCTCCTAATCTTCAGAAAGCACCTAAAAACATGGCTTTTCGAGCAGTAAACCCCCCCCCCCAGCGCCTTGAGACCCTACCGGTGAGCAGTGCACTTAAGAAGTTATTTGATTGATTGATTGCTTAAACACTGAATTTTCCATTCAAAGAAGCTTGTTCCTATTTTGGGTTAGATGTGAAAGTCAGCCCTGCCAAGTACCACTCATCAAGTGCTACAATAACGCATTTTAATGTGGTGGCCCACATCACCTCAGAAAAATGCATTGTCACGCATTTTGTTGCCTTAAGCACCTGCGTGCGCTGAGCCTGAGTGAACTAAAGCTGGTAGTTTAGTTACCGCAAATGCGGCACTCAAGCTGCATTTTCGCAGGGGAGAATTACTTCATAGCCTTGAAAACACAGCAGATACGCCCGCTTCGTGACTAGTGTTGTTTACGTTTTAGACAGGAAAGCAAGATCATAGTTTACTATGAAAGACTAAGGCCCATATTTATACATTTTTAGCACAGCATTTGCGTCATTGTTTGACGCAAAAACAGCTCAAACATATTTTGTAAGTTTGTGCCGATTTTGCGTTAAAGAAGGACGCAAATGCGGCGCTAAAATAGTATAAATATGGGCCTAAGTGAAAAAAAAATGGGGAAAGAACAAGCGTCATGTTCTGCCCTCTTGTGGCAACATCTATATTATACTGTCTACTGCACGGAAGTCATTTGGAATACCGGTAATGTTAAAAGGTAATTGCGTATACCGCTCAATCTACCAAGTACCTTATGCCTATTGTCCACTTGTCAATTATAGATTTGACTTGTGACTTATTTGCTTGTGTTCTTTAACCAATATGCAGGATGTTTTTTGTGTCAATTTTCCAACCACCCAGCCCCCCCTGGAGTTATTGTTGCCACCCGGTGCCAATTAAAATTATAGGAAGACAATGTCCGACCCCCTGACCTCGACATACATGCTGTGCCCTGTTGGGGGTCCGAGGGGTTGTGTCGGATCATGGCGTGAGTCTGAGGCTGAATTCCTTGTGTGTCCAGAAGAAGTCAGGCAACAATAAAAATGTTAGGATAACTCTGGTGAATAAGCGTTTAGTTTACTGGCAGTTTTCACTCATCATAAAGTAGCAGAGAGGGTTAATGTGCTTGCTGCAAAGAACATGAATCACACACTTATTGAAAAAACTGTATTTTATGAGGATAGCTGTGAGTTACTGCTTTTGGAACACAAATCCTTTTGTTACTTGTGGGACGTCTGGCTTGGCACCTAGCCCTGAGATGAGGGAGTGAAGGATGCTTGGAATAAATAACGTATTTGTTTTACAGTACGATCACGTTACAATTACACTAGGTTAGTGCCCTTCCATTGCTGGTGCTTTGCAGCAGTTTTAACATCTTCTTAGAGTTTCTCGTTGCTCAAATGCATGTAATTTCTGATATTTATATGTTTCGCTCGTCTACATTGCTTGATTTTGCTCTCGATAAAGTGTCACTCATAATCGTTGAAATATCACTGATAATTACACTGAAAATATGAGAATGTGACACTTGGCAGCTATGTAAAGTGTTCTTCCAGCATCTCGTTTCTGTCCTGGTCTTGGGTAAAGTACTTTATACCGAAAAAAAACCAAAGAAAGCACTTTTTAGTGCAGCTGCATATACCCAGGCTGCAGGAGTGCAGCCAAATACAAATGGATGGGAGGATGGCACTTGTAGAGCTCTGTGTCAATCGCTTGATAGAGGGCGGTGACTTGTGGATGGGAAAGAAGAGAGGGGGAGGGTGTAGAACTCGGGCTCCTAGCAACGCGTTTGTTTACAAGATAAAGCGCATCTTTTCCCTGTGGAGAGAGGGATATGCAAATTGCTGGGAAATTACAACCCTGACGCCTGGTCTTCCCTGCATGCACCCTCATCGCCCTATGCCACCCACCACCCCGCCACACACACACACAGGATCGAAAACCAGAAATATAATTTACTGAATGCCTTGTAGTCAAATTCTAACATCAGTAAGTAGAAGCCCAGGCAAATAGCTGTATGTGAGAGTATAACTTATAATTTCCTGAGTCCTGCTAACATCAATAGTCTTAAAAGGACATGTCAACCTGCTCACGTTTTAATTCCACTCCCTCTCTCTAAAAGCGCCTAGAAGCAATTGGCTAGCTCCCAATAGACCAAATTCTCAGGAAACAGTTATATAGGCCAGAACAGAATTATTAATCCTCTCAATGCCATTAAATATTTTCTTTTTCCGGTATAGTACCTCACACGTATATGCACACACAAATGTGTGAACTGGGGCATGACGTATATACAGGGTCACACCAGTGCAATCTACGGGTTGAATGTATGCTGTTTTTTCCCAAAAATATGACATCTAGTTGCGTAGACTCTTACTATTTTCTAAGCGCATCCTGAACATGAATACAGACTTCTAGATGTATTTAGAATTAAAAACGCGATTCATGACCTGGGGACTCTTCATGATAGTGACACTGTGAGATGTCACTCAAATTAAAGGTGAAGACCCGAAAGGTTATAGGGCAACACTATATGTAGGCCCTCAAGTGAGTGAAACACACCTACTGACTTGTGGGGGGTGAAATTGGTGTTTGACTATACCCATGTGAGCCAAACAAAGGGTCTCAAACCCAGGACTCTGCGCTCAGGGGCTGCATTGTGTACCAGCAGGGGACCCCACGTCCCATTAATCACCGCGCCAGGGGAGGCGCACCATCACCCGGGCAAGGGGAAGAGCAGAGTAGTGCTTATAGGGCTCACCAGACTCCTGCAGCGCCGGACGCGCAGGGGCCGCGCCTGGATGAAGCCCGGGGCAAGGGCAGGCTAGTCCTGAGCTCGACAGCGCCAAGAAGAAGTGGGGCAGGGCTACCGCCACTGGTTTTAGCTCTGAGGTCCCATTGGCTCTTCCTTTGGGTGTCCATAGACAGCCACTGCATATCCTAAGGTTCTTTTTGTGTGACGTTGCTGGACCTAACTGGCTTTCTTCTGCTGACATTTTTAGGTTGAGCTTAACAGCGCTCAAGCGCTGTTCTTCTCGGCATGTTGTAATTTATTCTGAGGGCTTTACCACACTCATCACTTTTATTCGTTATTGGGCCTGCCTTTCTAAAATCCCTTGATGTCTTTACATTTGTCCCACCTTGAGGCTGTTTTGTTACCACCTTGGAGACTGACCCTGTTACATAGATTATTACACGATCAGGAAGTTACTTTAGTGAGGTGCACTATTGTTTCTTTTTCCTAGCCGCTTCGCTCATGCGGGTATATTGTTTTCTCGTCTTCCTTGGTTTCGAGCATCTTGTTGTTTCTTTGCAATGTGTAAGGTGGCTTTTTATTATTTTCTTTTTTGCAGTCTTATGTAGCGCAAACTCAACACCAAGGTATTGGAGCACTTTATTTATTTATTTTTGCAGTTTTTTATAGCGCAAACTCGATACAAAGATATTATAGTGCTTTACATGAGCACCAGTTACATCACACAAGAACACATTAATTTTTTATAGCAAGGGGCGGTAAGTTATTTGCCCAGGATCACAGGATGTTCAGCCAGGACCAAGATCCAAACCGTGTTCCCCAGCTCCAAAGTCGGCAGGTATGGCCCTTACCCCACATCCTCTCTCATAGGGTTCTTTGGTTCGTGTTGGGGCAGTCTGGGAGTAACCTTTTATTTTTATTTATTTTTATATATAGAGCTTGGTAATTCAGGCTCTGTAATTTCATATCACTGCAAAGCAGGTGCCATTCTTAACAAAATTGCTATAATTCCTTCGCATCACCTTGCAGAGATGAAAAAGCTATGTGACATTCATTTTCTTCTCTGTTTTTTTGCAGTTTTATGTAGCACGAACTTGACACAAAGGTATTGGAGCACTTTATTTTTTCAGTTTTATATAAGGCAAACTCGATGCAAAGGTATTCCAGTGCTTTACATGAGCACCATTTACATTACACAAGAGCGCATTCATTTTTGGTAGCAAGGGGAGATAAGTGATTTGCCCAGAATCACTGCATGTTGAGTGGGTGCGGAGACTCAAACTGTGCTCACCAGCTCCAAATTCGGCAGCTCTGGCCCTTACGCCACATTCTCTTGCCTAGGGTTCTTTGTCTGGTGTGTGTTGAGGCAGTCTGGGAATAACTCGTTTTTTTTTATATAGCGCTTGGTAAAACAGGTTCTGCTATTTCAAAGCGCTGCAAAGCAGGTGCCATTCCTAACAAAATCGCTATAATTCATTTGCATCGACCTTGCAGAGATGAAGAGGTGAAAAAGTTATGTAAGGATTGTAGACTGTGACATTCTCGTTATGTCAAGACCCCAGCAGTGGGTGCATTAACCAACTGACTTGAGTAGAGTTTAACACTCGGTGATAGCACGTGCTCTTGATAACTTCTGGAGGGTCACCAACCAAGCACCTAGGTTAGTTCTAGGCAAGAAGATGGTGAAAGGTGTTGTCTCCAAAATGGTGGAAAAGGAGTCGTGACTCCAGACCCAAGCTCTTCAAGGCCTCAAGCTTGATAGCAAAAAACATCTAGCTTTTGGATGTGAATTGGGCCTCCTCAAATAGAGTTCTGTTAGCGCGAGCTCAATAGAAAGGTATTACAGAGCTTTACATGAACACCGGTTACATTACACATTAATCTTTGGTAGCAAGGGGACATTGAGCAATTTGCCCAGAGTCACAGGATGTTGAGTCAGTGCAGAGACTCGAACTGTGTTCCCCAGCTCCAAAGTTGGTAGTTCTGGCCCTTACACCACATCCTTTCCCCAAGGGTTCTTTGTCTGTGTGTGTTGGGGCAGTCTGGCAATAACTCTTTTTAAAAAAAAATGATAGCGCTTGGTAATACAGGTTCTGCTATTTCATAGCACTGTAAAGCAGGCGCCATTCTTAACAAAATTGATAAAATTCATTTGCATTGACCTTACAGAGATGAAGAGGTGAAAAAGCTATTTCAGGATTGTAATCTCACCAGTTACAATATTCATTCATTTTTTGTATCAAAGAGAGATTAGGTGATTTGCTCAGAATCACAGGATGTTCAGCCGACGCCAAGACTCAAACCATGTTCCCCAGCTCCAAGGTTGGCAGCTTTGGCCCTTATGCCAAATCCCCTCTCCTACAATTCTTTGTCTGGTGTGTGTTATGGCAGTCTGGGAATAACTCATTTTTTAAAAATATAGTGCTTGGTAGTATAGGTTCTGCCATTTCATAGCGCTGCAAAGCAGGTGCCATTATTAACAACATCACTATAATTCACTTGCAGTTAAGCTGGCTCTTCCTTCATTCGCTTTGTATACAGTCAATGTTTTTAAAAGTTAGGCTGGCATTGCCAATGAAGAAGAATACTTCCTTTAAAAGTTTAACAGACAGAAATATATGACTGCCCCCTTTTCTTTGCTCCTAACTCTTTTGACCCCATCATTCTCCGGTTTAAATGCCAGGAAGGTGCCTCTTCATGGCTTATTTGGTGCTATAAACGTTTAGGTCAACACACTAAAAAGGGTTGCATCTTTAGGGTTTAGGAATGAGGCAAAAACACTCCCAAGATGGCTGCTTTGTTGTGTCCTGTCTCCTGCAGCGACAGGCCTGGGAGGGTTGCTGTCACACCTGGCATACATCCACTACACTCCAAACAAAAACACATAAGTAAAAAATACTGTCATTTACAATGCCAATAGTTCTAACTCTCACAAATGCAAGATCTATTGCATTACAAATGCTTGTTACTGTAGACAGCCTCTCTTTGTGAATTATTTTGGGCCTGTTGCGTCATTTGGCCAATGGTATTGACTTTTAAATTGCACTTACAATCATTGTAATGGTTGTGATGTGCATAGTATACTCTTTGAATTCCATAACAGGGTCTATATCCCTACTTGAGCATTGTTAATGTAAGGGTCCTATCTCTCTGGCACTAAGGCACTGTTTTTATCTGGCTTTTAGGGTCATGTCACCTTTTTTTAGTCACTTGTGTTTGACTTTATGCTTAATTTTTGGTTGTGGTAGGGCACTTCTACCTTAGCTATTGCGAGGATGGGTAAGAGAAAACACCCTACCAATGGAGCGAAGCCCATGTATAACCTTGATGAACTATATCATGGGGGCTATGGGAGGGATTAAAAAACAAATTCTGAGTGTGGAGGAGACCTTGTTTACTTGTACTGAATGCATTGTACTATCCCCCACACAGGTGTGTGAGTCTGACCCTGACAGATCTCCTGTAAACACAGGGGCAAATGAAATTCAAAAGATTACTAACAGATGTGCCAAAATGTTTCTGACTGTATTTCTGCATGTGATTCTGATTTACAGCCACTGCCAAAACACCGGAGGAAGCCGGGGGCTTGCCCTAAAACCCTGGGCGCAATGACAGGGAATGAACAGATGCTAACTATTAAACCTAACCCAACCCTCAAACCAGCCCTTGCTAAGCCAGCAACCAAAGCAGTGTCAGTCAAAGCCTCTTAAGGCGATCTGAAAACTCTAGTTTCCATGGTACAATTGTTGGATACCTTCATGAGGTCCACACTGGGCTCTCTGACTACTAGAGTGAAACAAGTGGAAGGTTTGGCTTCTACTTGCTTGGATTTATTGAAGGCCAAGTATTCTTCGCCCTCTACACCAAATTCTTCTGATGTACCGGAGGCCATACTCAGGCTGATAGTGTATCTACTACTGATCAGCGGGGTTTTCCAGCAGTATTTCCACTTCTTGTGGGGCTATGTAAAGACTCACATGATAGCTGCCCTCCCATACTTCTAGGAGGTGCCACAAGTCAGGTGAATCTCATCTCCCTCTAACTTCTCATATTTCTACAAGAAACATGTCAGGGGCTGACTCATTAGTTATGCCTGATTTTCTCAGCTTCCCTCCCACTGTGATGCCTTATATGGTGTTTCTGGCGAATGTTTGAGCTCTATCATCCTCAGAAAATGAAACTTGGGAATCACTGAGCAATACATCTCTGTATTGGGTAAGCAACAAAACAAGGCTAACCCAGCCCTTTTTGCAGACATAAAGATGGTCAATAGAGTAAAATGGGTTGGACGGGCCGTAAAGTTTTACAGGGGGATTGTGTGGTTCTCGCATTTAAAACCTAAAGTCTGGTCGATACAATTATAGGTATAGCTAGTTCTCTTATGGTGTCCCATCATAATATTACAATGTTACCACTTGGTTACTTCTATCGACCAGGAAATAAGATCCCAGATTTCTGGGAGAACCAAATACTGGATGTCCCCCCAGACTGACCTATGCTGTCCTGATTTATAAGTGATTTGACAGATTGGCAATGTCAAATGGAGTAGATTGACTCACTATAGAACCCCAACTGGCTTTTGGGCTCAGTGGTGATGGGCCACTGATCCTGTTGATCCTAGAGAGGAAGTCTTCCCTTCCACTGAAGGCTGTCTAAACATACCTCCATCTCCAATCCCTCCACTTATACATAATCTACCTGTATCCTTAAATACAGGTACTGGCCCAGCTGAAACCTCCAAATGTGGATCCACTGAGGTCTTATATAGGAATGTGGCAGGCTTACATAAAAAGAGTATAGCTGTAGAATAGTTCGAATTGGTAACTAATTTTATAACCTCTGCCTCCAGGAGACTTGGGTGGTGGATCCATGTTAATGCATACAGGACCTATCATGTACCAGCTATGCTATCCAGCTCTGGCAGATCAAAGGGGGGAATATGTATATATGTTTCAAATTACGTGTCTTTTACTAATATATCCGTTGTGGGGTCTAAAATGTATTACCAAATTATCACCTTGGAATTTTCATCTTCCTGCCTGTTAGCAGTAGTTAATTTCTAAAATAACGCTTCAATGGCTGAAATAACCTTGGACAATAAACAATGATTTTGAGTCCACCTGCAATAGTCGGTCCCCTTCACCGCTGCCTCTGCTCCATGTGCCCAGGTTTTAGATTTCATTTATTTTTTTCTTTTCCTGCTCCCCTGGCCCCTGCCACTGTGTCCCCCTCCATCCACTTCAGTTTTCTTTTTCCCACTGCTGCGTCCTTGCGGCCCTGCCCCCTGCTCTCCCATTTGCTGTTTCCCCGCCCTCTTCCCTGCTGCCACTCCCTCCTACCTCCCCTCATATGGCAGCCCCGGCGCGGTAAGGAGAGCGACCCTTGACCCTGCTTCAGGCAGGTCGCTCCCCTTCACTGCTGCCTCTGCTCCAGGTGTCCAGGTTTTGGATTTCATTTCTTTTTTTCTTTTCCCGCTCCCCCGGCCCCTGCCGCTGCGTCCCAGCGTCCCCGCGTCCCGCCCCCCTCCCTCCACTTCAGTTTTCTTTTTTCGCCGCTGCATCCCTGCGGCCCCGCCCCCCTGCTCTCCCATTCGCTGTTTCCCCTCCCTCCTCCCTGCTGCCACTCCCTCCCACCTCTCCTCATATGGCAGCCGTGGCGCAGATGCGCAGCGGATGCGTGCAGCGGGCACACTGCTGGCACGCCAAAGGCATGCCTATGGCAAGCCCGTCTGCGCCCGTCCGTGCCCAGACCGCGCCCAGCGCCAGTCCCCCTGGCCCACACACCCCCTGCACCACCCATCACCACTACACAGCCAATGACCTCCACGCCCTCAATCCAGGACGCTCCTCCATCTGCTTCCAGTCCACTCCGAAGCACACCAAAGGACCCTTCTCCTTCAGAGCCTGCAACTTCACCTGCACCCTAACCACCAAGCTCCGACACAGAGCCACAGACAACCACCTCAGTTGCATTCTGCTCAACACTCGCTCCATCCACAAGCACACAATCGAACTATGGGACCTACTGACCTTATCAACACCTGATGTCGCATTTCTCACCGAAACCTGGATGAATTTGGCCTTTGAACCAGACATAGCCATAGCCATACCTGAAGGCTACAAGATCACAAGAAGAGACCGCACCAACAAACCAGGAGGAGGAATCGCCGTAGTCCACAAAAGCACCATCAGAGTCTCCACCAGCTCCCACGACACCATCAACTCCCCCGAGCACCTCCATTTCAAAATCCACGTCAACGCCAACACCACCCTCAGAGGAACACTGGTCTACAGACTGCTGGGCCCCCGACCTCACTTCTGTGACGACATCGCCGACATCATCAGCGCCCAATCCCTCGCTTTAACTGACTACATCCTCCTCGGCGACCTGAACTTCCACCTAGAAAACAACAACGATATCAACACCACCAACCTACTCGACAACCTCGGCCTCAAGCAACTCGTCACGTCGCCCACCCACACCGCAGGACACACACTCAACCCCATCTTCTCTGCCAGCAACCACTTCTCCTTCAGCCACACCACGAACTCCACTGGACCGACCATCGCTGCATCCATTTCTCCTTCCAGAAGCCGGCCTCTCACCACCTCACCACTCAACCCCCCGCCGCTATTGGAACAGAATCTCAACAGAACAGCTGATCTCCACCCTCGCCCAGGCACCTCCTCCTAGGACCCGGGACCCCAACTTAGCCGCCACCAACCTGCATCAATGGATAGACGACTGCGCCAACCCCCTCGCGTCACTCAAACAACCCTCGGACATCCACCACAGATCCAAGGCCAGCTGGTTCACCCTCGACCTACAGGCCTCCAAACAGGAATGCCGAAGAATGGAGAAGACCTGGCGCCTTGTACCTACCGAATCCAACCACATCGCCCTCAAGACATCACCAGCTGATCCGCACCACCAAAAGAACCTACTACAAAAGCCGCATAGACACCAATGCTCACAACAACAGAGAGTTGTTCGGCATCATCAAAGAACTCTCCAACCCCAGGCCCTGCCCCTACGAATCCCTGCAGTCACAGGAGCTCTGCAACTCCCTCGCCACTTACTTCCATCGGAAGATCGAAGACATCCACAACAACTTCAAACCCCGGACCCACTAGCCAACCAAAGACAGCCACGAAGCCAACACACCGAGCAACGTTAACCCTCTATGCGCCTGGACGTGCGTCAACAATAAAGACACCATCAACACCATGGCCTCCATCCACTCCGGCTCCCCCTCGGACCACTGCCCACACCAGATCTTTAACAAAGCCAGCAACATCATCGCCCCCCATCTCCGCCCCATCATCAACAGCTCCTTCGAGACTGCCATCTTCCCGGAGAGCTGGAAACACGCCGACGTCAACGCCCTGTTGAAGAAACCCAAGGCGGACCCAGATGACCCCAAAAACTACCGGCCCATCTCCCTCCTGCCCTTCCCAGCGAAGGTAATTGAGAAAATCGTGAACAGCCAACTATCCCGCTTCCTGGAAGACAGCAAAGCGCTCAATACCTCCCAACCTGGATTTCGCAAGAACCACAGCACTTATTGCTGCTACAGATGACATCAGGACCATGCTCGACAAAGGCAAAACCGCAGTGCTCATCCTCCTGGACCTCTGCGCAGCCTTCGACATCGTTTGTCACCACACCCTACGAACACGCCTCCACAACGCCGGGATCCGTGGCAAGGCCCTCGAATGGATCTTTTCATTCCTCTCCGGCAGAACCCAGAGAGTCCGCCTTCCACCTTACCTGTCCGAATCCTCCAAAACCATCTGTGGCGTCTCCCAGGGATCGTCCCTCAGCCCAACACTTTTCAACGTTCACATGGCTCCTCTTGCCAACATCGCAAGATCCCACCACATCAACATAGTATCCTACGCAGACGACACCCAGCTGATCATCTCCCTCACGAAAGACCCTACAACAGCAAGAAACAACCTCCACAATGGACTTCACGCCATCACCAACTGGATGGAATCAAGCCGCCTCAAGTTAAACACAGACAAAACAGAGATCCTCATCTTTGGCAGCAACCCCTCCGCTTGGAACGATTCCTGGTGGCCTACCTCCCTAGGAGCCGCACCCACACCCACCACCCAAGTACGAAACCTGGGAATCATCTTGGACTCAGCACTCAGCATGACTCAGCAGGTCAAAGCAGTCTCCTCTTCCTGCTACAACATCCTTCGCATGCTCCGCAAGATTTTCAAGTGGATTCCTATCCAAACCAGAATGACTGTCACCCACACCCTGGTCAGCAGCCGACTGGACTACGGCAACGCACTCTATGCAGGAACCATGGGCAAACTACAAACGAAAATGCAACGTATTCATAACGCCCTGCGCCCGACTCATCCTCGACGTCTCACACTGCGACCACATCTCTGCCCACCTCAGAGACCTACACTTGCTACCCGTATCGAAGAGGATTACCTTCAACCTACTCACCCACGCACACAAAGCCCTCCACAACACAGGCCCGGCCTACCTCAACGACAGACTCACCTTCCACACTCCCGTCCGCCAGCTCCGCTCCGCTAGCCTCCCCCTCCCCTCCGTCCCCCGCATTCGCCGCACCACCGCCGGAGGAAAATCCTTCTCTCACCTCGCCGCCAAGACCTGGAACTCCCTACTGCTCCACCTACGCCAGACCCAGGACCTCCTGACTTTCAGGAAATGCCTCAAAACATGGCTATTCGACCAGTAGCTCCCCACCCCCAGCACTTTGAGACCCTGACGAGTGAGTAGCGCGCTTTATAAATTATGCCAACCGCCGGGCGGCCGCCAATGCATCCGCACTCCCGACGCGGTCATTTTGAGATCCACGCCGGCCCAGCGGGGCCGCAACACAGGAGCCGGCTCCAAATGGAGCTGGCGGTGTTGCGGCTGTGCGACGGGTGCAGTTGCACCCGTCGCGCTTTTCACTGTCTGCATAGCAGACAGTGAAAAGCTGCACAGGCCGTGTCAGGGGGCCCCTGCACTGCACATGCAAGTGGCATGGGCAGTGCAGGGGCCCCCAGGGGCCCCGCAACTCCCCGAACCGCCAGCCAGGAAAAGGCTGGCGGTAGGGGGACTCGTAATCCCCTGGGCAGCGCTGCACGCAGCGCTGCCCTGGCTGATTAAAACCACCGGAACTGAAGTGGCGGCAAACCGCCAGTCCCGGCGGTGCGACCGCGGCGCTTCTCCCACGGTCATAATGCCATGGGAAGCACCGTCAACCTGTTGGCGGTGCTTCCGTCGGAACAGCGGGTTGTAATGACCCCCTATGTGATTGATTGATTGAATAGTACCACAAATGACTTGATTATACTCTGGGGAAGGGACTTTAACACCAATCTGTGTTCAAGCCCAGCCAAAAAGATATGTGGTTTAAGAAATATTTATAACACTGACCAAACTCATTTTTTACACAACTGTTCAGGAGAAAAAACAAATGATCTGCTGTGTAAATATTATTCGTCTTTGTGTAACAGATTATGCACCCCTCCAAAGCCTTTTAGATGTACCTGTGATGGTAGAGGTGATAAATCTGTTATATATTATGTGTTATTCCCCAATTGATACCCTGCTAGGGTTACAAAGTTCACCACACAACAACTCGATAAGTAACCAAGTATAAACCTCAATCTTATGATACTAAGTTGGATAGAAATCATATCCTTCACATCGTCGATAACATTGACATTGCCAACGTAAATGGTTACTCCCTGCAGTGGTCTCATGTTAAGCCTCATACATTTTTATAACAGCTAATTAATACGGAAAAATATGTTTTTGGGGTGTGACTAGATGATACAATCAACACTGTTAAAATCATAGAGGCCTTTCAGATTGTAACAAACGGGATCAAGGAAGGCCTATCTGGTAATACGAGGCATCCAACACACAAGAGGAAAGATTGATTTGACTCGATATGCTTGAAAGCACATAGGAGACTAAAAGATGCCCTACATAAATCCCTTAGATGTAAGCAGGAAATTACGAGTCAAGGGGGGAAAAGCACCAAGTCCCAACAGCATCCCTGTGGACCTTTTTAAAGCCAAAATCCCTCTGTGGGCCCCCCTTATTGACATTGGTCTTGAAAGTCTGTTACAGTGTAGGCTTTTTAACACCCTGATCAGAGTCACTTATTGTCCCTATTTTTTAGAGCGAAGATCGACTCAATCCTGCCTGCTATCAGCCAATTTCATTATTAGATTCATTGGTCAAAGTAGCAGGATGCATTGTCCTGAATAGGTTGCAAGAATGGGCAGAATCAAATGAAATTTTATCAGACTTACAAAATGGTTTTTGAACAGGTTTGGGAACAACTGAGCAGGGGCTTTATTTGAAACCTTTAATCGGGAAGTATACCCAGGTCAAGCATGGTTGTCTGTTCTTAGCCTTTGTAGATTTATCATAGGCCTTTGACTGTCTCGAGAACGACAAGCTGTGGGCCACTATGATCAACCTCAGAGTTGATATACCTACAGTACATTTTCTTAGGCCGCTATACTCTGGGAGCAGAGCCAGGGTGTGGTATGGCTTCAAGGGAGAGTGTATCCGACTGTTCAGCTTAGAGAGGGAAGTTAGGCAGGGCTGCACACTTGCACTCTTCCTTTTTACCTAGCATATAAATAGTTTGGGAAGTGTCCTGGTAGATCAATATAGTGATATTCACCAAATTGGAAACCACCCGATTCCTGGCCTTCTCTGTGCTGACAATGCCGTGCTCATGGTCCATACTCTAGTGGGACTGCAGTGCTTATTAACCAGCATTGTCACCTACGTGCAGGATCTAGGCTTGCTAGTCAACACAAGTAAAACCTTTGTTATGAAGTATGAGAAAAGGTCTGTGAAGTGTTGTGATATCACAATCAATGACACCAAGATCTGTTTTACTAAACCCTTTTCCTACCTGGGCATGTTGTTTGATTAGAAGGGCACTTGGGTACAGACTATTAACACACAGGAGCTCCAGTTTATGAAAACTACCATGGCCTTGTGTAACTTTGCAAGGAAACATGGCAAAAAACACTTAAGAACTGCTTACTATTTCCAAAGCAAAGTGTTTATCAACTGTCTTATACGGGGCAGGCATGTGAGGGCATAATGACTTGCCAAGCCTTGCAAGTTGTGGAGAACGCCTTCCTGCAGTATCTTTTCTGTTCCCAACAGTAGTTCCTCTTTTGTATGCCATGCTGATCTAGGGTTATCCTTTTTAATCGACATAGCAAAGATTCAGCCAATTTTACTCTGGCATAAGATTTGCTCAACCGAATACAATACCCTTAACCGTGAAATAATTAGGGACTGCCTTAAATTCCTTTTTGCTCTTCAAATACCGTGGCTGAAATATATAAAAAATGTTATGGGTGATCTGGGGCACCCACATTTTTTTGATCAGCCTGAAACCCTAGAATGTATTAGCAGAAAGAAGCCTAAAGTGGAATGTTTATCATTACTCGAGGAATTGAGATTGTCTACCGAACTGTTGAAGCCTAGCATACTTAAAATCAAATGACGCTGGTTACATATGACATGCAACCGTATTTAAAACTGGTCCAAAATGCCCAACACAGGTTTGTTCTAACTCATTTCCGGTTGGATACATTTCATCAACTGACTAGCTTTCCTAAGACGAACAATTGGTTGCCAAATCTATTTAGCTGTTCTTGTGATAATGTGTCAACATAGGGTACAATACATATTGTATTATTTTGTAAATTCTGTAATGAGAAAGTGCTTGCTTTTACCACTGCTGAGGTTGTTTGGCTTTGTACAACATCGACCTGCATATTTGTTTTTACAAACTCTACCTACTGTCTACATTTGTAATATTATGTCAATGTTTTTATGGGCTGAGATCAAGGTGGTCATCACGATCATGGCGGTTGGCGGCGGTGGCGGGAAAATCTGCCAGCTGGCATGGTGTGCCACACCGCCACATAATGAACACCATGAGGGAGGCCCTCACTCACCGCCAGGCTGCCTCCATCAGGCAGCTTGGCGGCGGTCAGAATGATTATCCAACAGGGCAGGCGGGGATCCGGGGACGCTGGCGGTCAGTGTATTGACCGCCAGCATGAACACGGCGGTTTCGACCGCTGTGTTCATAATGAGGGCCTAAATGTAGAAAGACCCTGCAAGCCTGAAAATGTATTTTCTATGAAGCTCTCATTTTTAACTCCTGATGCATATGATGCTTTTCAATGTATGCGTTTACTGTTTTGTAGTACATGCTTTTATGATTCTTAAATGAAATTCAATAAAACCAATTTTGATTTGATTTGTCTGAAACAATTTACAAACTGATGTGGAGATGGAAGGGGGGGGTTCAGAATTCTGGACCTGTACCTAAGAAATAACTACCTGTCTTTGATGTAGTGCTTTATTCTGACAACAATTTAAAGTGTTTCTGTTGGACAGGGAGTGGTGTTAATCCTCTAAGGATTTTGATGCTCCCCAACTGGACCTCGCCAACATGTAAATTCAATATAAAATAACATTTCAAAATAAAAAATATAATTCAAAATAAAATTGTAGGAAGTTGGCTCTGTATAAACTATTTCAAAGTAAGAAATAGTGTGCACAGAGTCCAAGGGTTCCCCTTAGAGGTAAGATAGTGGCAAAAGTAGATCATTCTAATGCTCTAATTTGTGGTAAAACGCTGCTCCCTGGGGAGTAACCTCCTGCAACAGGCTGGTCAAGGCCATCATCATTTGTCTGGGACAGGACTGCTCCTATGCCATGTTCAGGGGCATCTGTCTGCACAATGAACTGCTTAGAGTAATCTGGAGCTTTCAAAACTGGTGCTGTGCACATTGCTTGCTTCAGGGTGTCAAAGGCCTTTTGACAGTCCACGGTCCAGTTAACTTTCTTGGGTATTTACTTGGAGGTAAGTTCTGTGAGGGGGGTCACTATTGATCCATATCCCTTCACAAACCTCCTATAATACCCAGTCAAGCCAAGGAATGCCCTGACTTGAGTCTGGCTTTTTGGAGCTACCCAGTCCAGAATAGTCTGGATCTTGGGTTGGAGTGGCTGAAATTGGCCTCCACCTACAAGGTGTCCCAAGTAAGCCACAGTACCCTGCCCTATCTGATATTTAGATGCATTGATAGAGAGGCTTGCTGCTTGCAGGGCCTGCAAAACCTTCTTCAGGTGGACCAGGTGATCCTGCCAGCTGGAGCTAAAGATGACAATATCATCACGATAAGCTGCACTAAAGGACTCCAAGCCAGCAAGGACTTGATTGACCAACATTTGGAAGGTGGCAGGGGCATTCTGTAAGCCAAAGGGCATTACAGTAAACTGGTAGTGCCCATCAGGTGTAGAGAATGCTGTTTTATCTTTTGCTCCTGGTGCCATTCTTATTTGCCAGTACCCTGCTGTTAAGTCAAAGGTACCTAAGTATTTGGCAGCACCCAATTTGTCAATTAACTCATCTGCTCTTGGTATGGGGTGAGCATATGTCTTGGTGACAGAATTAAGCCCTCTTAGTCCACACAAAACCTCATCTCTCTCTTGCCATCTTTTGTGTGAGGTTTGGGGACCAAGACCACTGGGCTAGCCCAGGGACTGTCAGAGTGATCAATCACTCCCAACTCTAGCATCTTTTGGACTTCCACCTTGATGCTTTCCTTAACTTGGTCAGACTGTCTGAATATTTTGTTTTGACAGGCATGCTGTCTCCTGTGTCCACATCATGGGTACACAGGTAAGTCTGACCAGGGGTTAGGGAAAAGAGCTCAGCAAACTGCTAGAGGATTTGCCTGCAGTCAGCTTGCTGTTGGACAGAGAGGCTGTCTGAATACATCACTCCATCTACTGTGCTATCCTTAGAGTCAGTGGAGAGGAGATCGGGAGAGGTTCACTCTCTGCTTCCTGGTCCTCATCTGTAACCATTAAGATGTTTACATCTGCCCTATCATGGAAGAGTTTGAGGCGGTTAACATGGATCACCCTCTTGGGGGTCCTGCTAGTGCCTAGGTCCTCCAGGTCGGTGACCTGACTCTTCTTTTCTAGCACTGGGTAAGGGCCACTCGATTTGTCCTGAAGTGCCCTGGGAGCCAAAGGCTCCAGAACCCAGACTTTCTGCCCTGGCTGAAACTCAACCATAGCAGCTTTTTGGTCATACCACATCTTCTGGAGTTGTTGGCTGGCCCCAAGGTTTTTGTTTGCCTTTTCCATGTACTCTGCCATCCTTGAACGTAGGCCTATTACATAGTCCACCACATCTTGTTTAGGCTCATGGAGAGGTCTCTCCCAGTCTTCAAGAGCTATTGGTCCCCTAACAGGATGGCCAAACAGAAGTTCAAAGGGGGAAAACCCTACTCCCTTCTGAGGCATCTCTCTGTAGGTGAAAATCAGGCATGGCAAGAGGACATCCCATCTCCTTTTGAGTTTTTCAGGGAGCCCCATGATCATGCCCTTCAATGTCTTGTTAAATCTCTCAACAAGACCATTGGTTCGTGGATGGTATGGTGTGGTGAACTTGTAAGTCACCCCACACTTATTCCACATATGTTTTAGGTAAGCTGACATGAAGTTGGTACCTCTGTCACAAATCACCTCCTTAGGAAATCCCACTCTGGTAAAAATTCCAATGAGTGCTTTGGCTACTGCAGGGGCAGTAGTGGACCTCAGGGGAAATTTCTTCAGGGTACCTAGTAGCATAATCCACTACTACTAGGATATACTGATTCCCTGATGCTGTGGGAGGTTAAAGTGGACCCACTATATCCACTCCCACTCTTTTAAAGGGGACCCCCACCACTGGAAGTGGAATGAGGGGGGCCGTAGGATGGTCACCTTTCTTACCACTGGCTTGATAGGTGACACAGAAGGTACAAAACTCCTTTACCTTCTGGGACATATTGGGCCAATAGAAATGGTTGACTAATCTCTCCCATGTCTTGGTTTGTCCCAGATGCCCAGCAAGGGGAATGTCATGGGCTAAGGTCAGAATGAACTCCCTAAACTCCTGAGGCACTACCACTCTCCTAGTGGCACCAGGTTTGGGATCTCTTGCCTCAGTGTAAAGGAGTCCATCTTCCCAATAGACCCCATGTGTTCCACTGACAATTCTTTTTTCCTGTTCAGCTGCTTGCTGGTCTTAGACCTTCAAGAGAGGGACAAGTTTTTTGCCCCTTGCACAGCTGTTCCCTTGAGAGTCCCCCCGGGCCCAAGAGCTCAACCTGGTAAGGTTCTAGCTCCATGGACTCAGTTCCCTCAGAGGATAGAACTTCTTCCCGGGGAGAGAGGTTCTGTTTCTTTTTTGGTGCTGAAGCTGGTTCCCCAGTTTTCTTTCCTTTTCTCTTGGAAGGTTGGGCCATTATTCTAGACTCCAACACTTCTTTTTCACCTTGAGCCCTGCACTGTGCCCTTGTCTTGACACACACCAGTTCAGGGATACCCAGCATGGCTGCATGGGTTTTGAGTTCTACCTCAGCCCATGCTAAGGACTACAGATCATTTCCAAGCAGACACTATACTGGTATAGTAGAAGAGACTACCCCCCTGTTTCAAGCCAGTGACTCCTCCCCATTCTAAAGTTACCGTTGCCATGGGATGTACTTTAGTCTGATTATCAGCATTGGTGAATGGATACGTTTGTCCAGCCAGGTATTGTCCTGGGGAAACCAGTTTTTCTATCACCATAGTGACACTGGCACCTGTATCCCTCAAGGCATCTACTCTAGTCCCATTAATTAAGAGTTGCTGCCTCTATTTCTGCATGTTAGGTGGCCAGGCAGCAAGTGTGGCTAAGTCCACCCCACCCTCTGAGACTAATGTAGCTTCAGTGTGAATCCTGATTTGCTCTGGGCACACTGTTGATCCCACCAGGAGACTGGCTATTCCAGTGCTAACTGGAGTAGTAGTTGTTGTGGAACCTTTCTTGGAACAGGCCTTGTCTCCAGTTTGGTGTCCATGCTGGCTACAGCTGCGACACCAGGCCTTTTTGGGATCAAAGTTTTTACCCTTGTACCCAAATGAGTATTGTGAAGAGGCTTTGGACCCACCTTCCTGTGCAGGTTTTTGGGGCCCTGTAGGAGACTCTTTACTTTTTCCCTTGGATGTCTCAACACTCTTCCCCTGGGGAGGCTTTGTGACCCCTTTCTTTTGGTCACCCCCTGTGGAAGTCTTGGTCACCCTTGTCTTGACCCGGTGGCCTGCCTTCTTTCCCAATTCTTGGGTAGAAATTGGACCTAAGTCTACCTGATGCTGATACAGTTTATCATTGAAACAATTACTTAAAATATGTTCTTTCATAAACAAGTTATACAGCCCATCATAATCATTTACACCACTGCCATTAATCCAACCATCTAGTATTTTGAATGAGAAGTCAACAAAAGCAACCCAGGTCTGGCTCGAGGACTTTTGAGCCCCCCTGAACCTAATCCTGTACTCCTCAGTTGAGAATCCAAAGTCCTCAATCAGAGTAGCCTTCATGAGGTCATAGGATTCTGCATCCTTACCAGAAAGTGTGAGGAGTCTATCCCTACACTTTTTAGTGAACATTCCCCAAAGGAGAGCACCCGAGTGAGATTTGTTTACTTTTCTGGTTGCACACGCTCTCTCAAAAGCTGTGAACCACTTGGTGATGTCCTCACCATCTTCATATTTTGTTACAATCCCTTTGGGGATTTTTAGCATGTCAGTATTTTCTCTGACCCTATTTATGTTGCTGCCACCATTGATGGGAGCTAAACCCATCTCTTGTCTTTCCCTCTCTATGGCTAGGAGCTGTCTCTCCAAAGCCAATCTTTTGGCCATGCTGGCTAACAGGAGATCATATTAATTGAGGCTGCCTTCAATGCTTCCAGAGTCACTGGTCTCCCCTGTGGAAGAACCAGTATTTCTGACTATCACTTGTGGAGTCAGGGTTTGAGGGACCCTGTTCTCCCTAACTAGGACAGGAGGGAGGGAATCATCCTCCTGGTCACTAGCTTCCCCCTATATAGGATTATCCTCAGAGGGGTGGTCCTTTGCAAACTCTGCCAAAAGCTCCTAGAGCTTTACTTTGGTAGGGTTGGACCTAGTCTTTATATTTTTTAGTTTACAGAGAGTCTCTAACTCTGACATCCCTAGATGCGGGTAAGGAGTGAGGTTGAGTTCCACCACCATCTCATCTGTGCTAGACATTATTTCTCTAAAAGTTGGGATGACTTTTTAAGAATCTAAAAACTACTTCTAGAACTTAAATCCAAACTTTTACAAATTTTAAACTCTAAAAGAAATGCTAACATGGACTTACACAAGGCCCTAGCAGGACTTTTAGAAATTTAGAAAAATAGCTCAAATTTCAAAAATCAGTTTCTAATGACAATTTTTGGAATTTAGTCGTGTGATCAGGTATTGGCTGAGTAGTCCAGCCAATCCAAAGTCTTAGACCCCACCGCTGATCCACCAATGTAGGAAGTTGGCTCTGTATATACTATTTCAAAGTAAGAAATAGTGTGCACAGAGTCCAATGGTTCCCCTTAGAGGTAAGATAGTGGCACAATTAGATAATTCTAATGCTTTATTTTGTGGTAGTGTGGTCGAGCAGTAGGCTTATCAGAGGGTAGTGTTAAGCATTTGCTCACAACCCACATTCAAAGACTTACTCCAAGCCAATAGGTTTTTATATAGAAAAATATATTTTCTTAGTTTATTTTAAGAACCACAGGTTCAAGATTTGAAGTAAACACATAAAATGCAAGGTACTTCACACAGGTAAGTTAGGAACTTTGAATAAAAGCAATATCATATACAGTCTTTGTTAAAATGGCTGTAAGCTGTTTTAAAAGTGGACACAGTGCAAAAATCAATAGTTCCTGGGGGAGGTAAGTAAAGATTAGTTTGTGAGGTAAGTAAGACACTGACAAGTCTCAGTTCCTGGGCATAGGCAGCCCACCGTTGGGGGTTCAAGACAACCCCAAAGTTAGCACACCAGCAGCGCGGGGCCGGTCAGGTGCAGAGGTCGAAAAGGTTCCCAAAACATATAGGCGCCTATGGAGAACAGGGGTGTTCCAGTTCCAGTCTGCCAGCAGGTAAGTACTCGCGTCCTCGGGGGTCAGACCAGAGGGGTTTTGTAGAGCACTGGGGGGGACACAAGTAGGCACACAAAACACACCCTCAGCGGCACAGGGGTGGCCGGGTGCAGTGTGCAAAACAGGCGTAGGGTTTCAGATAGGAATCAATGGAGGGACCCGGGCGTCACTCTAGCGGTGCAGGCAGGCACAGGGGGGGGCTTCTCGGGACAGCCACCACCTGGGCTAGGCAGAGGGTCATCTGGGGGTCACTCCTGCACTGAGGTTCAGTTCCTTCAGGTCCTGGGGCTGCGGGTGCAGTGTTGGTTCCAGGCGTCGGGTCCCTTGTTACAGGCAGTCGCGGTCAGGCGGTCAGGGGGAGCCTCTGCATTCTCTCTGCAGGCATCGCTGTGGGGTTTCAGGGGGGTCATCTCAGGCTACTCACTGTCTCCCAGTCGCTGGGGAGTCCTTCCTGTGGTGTTTGTTCTCTGGATCTCGAGCTGGGGGCGTCGGGTGCAGAGTGTCTTCCGGCGGAAAACGTGAAGTCTTTGAAAGTTGCTTCTTTGTTGCAAAAAAGTTGCTGGTGTTGAACAGAGCCGCTGCTCATGAGAGTTTCTTGGTCCTTTAGTCCAGGGCAGTCCTCTGAGGCTTCAGAGGTCGCTGGTCCCTGTCGGATGGGTCGCTTGTTGCAGGTTTTCGAATCAGGAGACAGGCCGGTAGGGCTGGGGCCAAAGCAGTTGTTGTCTTCCGTCTTCTCTGCGGGCTTGTAGGTCAGCAGTCCTTCTTGTTTCTTCAGGTTGCAGGAATCTGATTTCATGGGTTCTGGGGTGCCCCTAAATACTAAATGTAGGGGTTGTGTTTAGGTCTGGGGGGCAGTACCCAATGGCTACTGTCCTTGACGGTGGTTACACCCTCTTTGTGCCTCCTCCCTGTGGGCAGGGCTGCACATCCCTAATCCTATTGGGGGAATCCTCCAAATTCAAGGTGGAGGATTTCTAAAGGCAGAGGTCACCTCAGCTCAGGACACCTTAGGGGCTGTCCTGACTGGTGGGTGACTCCTCCTTGCTTTTCTCATTATCTCCTCCAGCCTTGCCGCCAAATATAGGGGCAGTGGCCAAAGGGGCGGGCATCTGCACTAGCTGGGTTGCCCTGGGGCGCTGTAACAAAAGGGGTGAGCCTTTGTTACAGTTCCTGCAGGGGGAGGTGAGAAGCACCTCCACCCAGTACAGGCTTTGTTCATGGCCACAGAGTGACAAAGGCACTCTCCCCATGTGGCCAGCAACATGTCTGGTGTGTGGCAGGCTGGCAGAAACTGGTCAGCCTACACTAGAAGTCGGATTGGTATTCAGGGGGCATCTCTAAGAACCACAGCACCGAGACCGCCCTTATCGCTTGCACCAACGACATCAGGAGCAGGCTCGACAAAGGTGAAACCGTTGCCTTCATCCTCCTTGACCCTTCCACAGCCTTCGACACCAGCTGTCACCAAACCCTTTGCACATGCCTCCACGATGCCGGAATCCGCCACAGAACACTAGATTGGCTCACA
Organism: Pleurodeles waltl; assembly: GCF_031143425.1. Classification (NCBI taxonomy): domain Eukaryota; kingdom Metazoa; phylum Chordata; class Amphibia; order Caudata; family Salamandridae; genus Pleurodeles; species Pleurodeles waltl. The sequence goes on from NC_090446.1 coordinate 734,154,463, forward strand.
TCCTTCCTCTCAGGCAGAGCCCACCCTTCCTGTCAAAAGCCACCAAGACCATCTGCGGAGTCCCCCAGCCCCACCCTCTTTAATGTATACATGGCACCGCTCGCCAACATCATCCGATGTCACAGCCTCAAATCATCTCCTACGCAGACAACACTCAGCTCATCCTCTCTCTCATGAAGGACCCCGCAACCACCAAGACCAACCTCCACACCGGACTTCTCGCCATCGCCAACAGGATGGAGGCAAGCCGCCTCAAACTGAACTCGGGGAAGACCAAGATCATCATCTTCGGCTTGAACAGATCACCATGGGATGACTCGTGGTGGCCTGCAACTCTGGGATCTGCCCCAACGCCCACCACCCACACATGCAACCTCGGCTTCATACTGGAATCATCGCTCTCTATGACCCAGCAAGTCAACGGCATCACATCCTCATGCTTTAACACCCTTCGCATGCTTCGAAAGACCTTCAAATGGATCCCCGTTGAAACCAGAAGAGCAGTCACCCACGACCTCGTTAGCAGCAGACTGGACTACGGCAATGCTCTCTACGTGGGAACAATGGCCAAGCTCCAGAGGAAACGTCAGCGCATCCAGAATGCCTCAGCACGACTCATCCTCAACCTCCCTCGCCACAAACACTTCTCAGCCCACCTCAGAGACCTCCACTGGCTCCCCGTCAACAAAAGGATTATCTTCAAACTCCTGATCCACGCTCACAAGGCTCTCCACGACGCCAGACATGCCTACCTCAACGAGCATCTCAACTTCCACATCCCGACACACCAGCTCCGCTCCGCCAACCTCACCCTCGTTGCCGTCCCTCACATCCACCGGACCACAACCGGCGGCAGATCCTTCTCCCACCTTGCCGCCAAAAGCTGGAACTCCCTCCCCGTCAACCTACGTCTGACCCAGGACCTCCTGACCTTCAGGAAGCGCCTCAAGACCTGGCTCTTCAAGCAGTAGCACACCCCATCCTCTCCCCAGGCGCCTTGAGACCCTAACGGGTGAGTAGCGCACTTAACAAATTACTGATTGATAGATTGATTGACCCCCAGGGGTACGCAGATGAAGAAATGAATAGGTCTAGTGCTCTTTTTGTGGAAGTGTGGGCGAGCAGTTGGGTTATCAATGAGTCGTGTTAAGCATTTGTTGTACTCACAGGGGCAATAAATGAGACACACACACAAAGAATAAATCCGAGACCAATTTAGAAAAAGAATAGTTGCTTTTATATTTGTTTTGAACCAAAGAACATCATTACAGGGTAAGCAGCTTTAAAAAATACTTTGCTGTTTCAAAAATCGACACAGTGCAATTTTCAGAATCTTCAATGTTAACTTATAGGATGAAAACAAGCATGTAGTTTCACAGGTAAGTTCATGACTTACAACCCCAGTCTCCAGGATTTTAGACTAGCACCGGGCAAGGTTCAGGTCGGTGCCAAGAGTGCATACACAGTGGCACAGTCGCGGCTGGGTGCAGAGGTCAAAGTCGGAGTCCGTGCCCAATGTTAATCAATGGAGACTGGGGGGTGGTACTGAAAGGGGGGGGAGACGCGCTGTTCCCAGATAAGTACAAGCAGAGTCAGAGGTTGGTCTCCGGGGGTTGAGGTAAGCACCAGGGGGGCACAAGGCAGCACCAAACTTACACCTTCAGCTACAAAGAGGCGGTTGAGTGCAGAGTACCAACACAGCTTCTGGTACCCAATGCTTTCCAATGAAAAGACAGGGGGTATCTGCTGAAGCGCTGCTTACAGGTGACTAAAGAGGAGTCAGGGGTTGATCTCCTGGAGTTAAGTATAAGGGAGGCCACAGGGCAGCACCAAACCTACACCCTCAGCAGCACAGGGGCAGACAGGTGCAGAGTGCCAACACAGCATTGGGTGCTCAATGTTATTCAATGGAGGAGATCACTTTCAGAAACAGGCTGCAGGCTCTGGCCAGAAGGTCGGGTGAGGTCAGTCCACAGCTGCCCTGGTAAGTAGAGATGCCAGGGGTCATAGGGACACCAATGGTCCAGCTCCCCAAGGCCCAGGGGGTCCAGGTGCAGGGGTGATTTTTGGCATCAGAAACAGCTTACCGGGGAGGTTGTGGTTAGGGGGAGTCCTCCGATTTAGGCTGTAGACATGCCTGTGGAGTCTAGCAAGGGTTAGCCCATGGTAGACTCTTGGTCAGAAGCGCTGGGGAACCTTCACTGGACTGGTGGGCCACTTGGACTCAGGCCAGGGGCATCGGGTGCAGAGGTGGTTACAGGGGGCGGCTTTGTGGTTCCATCTTGCAGACTTCTTCCTCTTTGGTGATGGTTTCTTTTGGGCAGGTCTGCTGTCCAGACAGGCAGTCCTCCCAAGGATTTGAAGGTCACTGGACTGCAGGACAAGTTGTCCTCTGGGCGCAGGTTCTATGAAGGCTGCAGACAGACCGGTAGGGATAGGGCCAAGTCAGATGGTGTCTTCAGTCTTCTCTGCTGGGTGACTTCTGTGTTGTCTGGCTCTTCCTAGGTCAACAAGAATCTGATTCTAGGGTTCAGGGGTGCCACCTAAGTAATGAATTTAGGGTTGTTAGAGGGAGTGCCAGGCGGTAGCCAATAGGCTACTCACCTTTAGAATGACTACACCCTTCCTACGGCCACTTCCTTGGGAAGTGGGCTTAGCCATAACCCAATTGGCCTAATTCCTTCTACAAAAATGGAGGAATTTAAAAAGTAGTATCCACTTCACCTTGTCTACCCTAGGGGTGGGACTAGCATGAAGTGGGCACTCCTCCTAATTTAACTATTTTTTCTGCCAGTCTTGCTACCAAAAGTGGGGTCAGGAACTGGGGTTAGGCCTCCTCCACCATTTGGAGAGACATGGGTTGCATTTCAGACATGGAAAGGCCTTTGAAGCTCCCCACCCTGGAATGTTCAGCCTGTCTGGGAGAGGAGGTCACACCTCTGCCCAGAGCAGGCCTTTGTTCTGAGTCCTCAAGAGCATTGCCTCTCACCTCAGAGGGCCAAAACTCTGTCTAAGGTGGCTGTACTGGTTTTAACCCACCACCCCACGCTAGGAGTTGGTAGATTTTCAAGGAGCACCTCTAAGGTGCCCTCTCAGTGCATGTATTATTAAATCCATCCCTGGATTCAGGGAGGGTTTATTAATACAATATGTTTGATACAAAACATCCCTATTGTCAGTGAAGTCATCATGTAGCTGGGGATCATGTAATGACCAGTGTCCAGCATGTGTGCTTAAAATGGCTTCACTGTTCACTTACTATGTCTGAGAATCCACAACGATATAGCAGGGGAACATCTGCTCATTCAGGTATGCCCTCACATGCAATATAATGACCCTGCCTCTAGGGCTGACAGGCCTCCTAGAGGGGTGACTTACATATATTGCATGCAGTGTACACGGGACAGGACACACAGGCTGTGTGCCATGTCGTGTTTCATTTTAGTTCTGCACCAAGACATGCAGCCTGAGAAAGCAGCACTGTGTGCACTTAGTGATGGGGTACCTGAGGCTGGCACAATTTGTGCTGCAGCCCTCAGGGGGCTTCCTTTACTACCCCATGCCCTGGGTACCAGAGGTACCATTTATAGTGACTTATAGTTGTAGCTAAAGGTATGCCAATTGGGAAAAATGACTGTGCAGTGTTAGAGAAAGAGATCTTGCACTGGGACATGTTTGTGACAGAATAACCTTTTCGCCAAGATCTATATTAGGCCCTAAGTGGTGGGTGTACCTTTCCTTTTCCAATCTTTCTTCCTCCCTTTCTAACTCAACTCTTTTCTCCGGCTCAACCTTTTTCACTGAATATGCGATGTATCTAGACATAGTCCACAGGCTACAAGTTCAACAAGTAAAAGTTATCATTTATGTTGTGTGATCCACATGATCACTAAGACTAATTGTAAGATTTTGCAGCAAATTGTCTTGCTGCTCACCATGCTTGTTTTACAAAAATACTAAGAAAAAAATCAAAACTACGAACACTAATTGTATATGGAACAAAATAAAAAATGAAAAAATATCAGGGTCCAGGTACCTCAATTTAATTTTGAGGAGTGTCAGTTCATATACTTAATATTACTTCAGGAAAGTACTAGGACTAAATACTTAAACGTGAAATCCTAAATTTTCAGCTGGATACCTAAGGGAATCTCATATCTTCCACTGGATACCTAAGGTACAAAATGTAACAGATTTTAACTTCAAGATTTCAATTTGAATCTCAGTTCAATACTTCATCAAGAAACTATTCTGAAATTATTGTCTCAGCTTTTAATCAGTTCATGTTCATAGAGGGTATTCAAAGATGAATTTACAATCTGCTAAATCGATGGTTCCTTCATCTAACTACTCCCTTTGTTGGATATCAACAAGATATGACCATTCAGGACTTGTATATTTTCTGTTAGGTTCTTTTATTATCTTTGGTCATTTGATTTTGGTCGTTCATCTTCACTGTCCCCTTGCTCTACTTGCTCTGTTTCTTCTCCTTCAATTGTCTCAGGTGTTTGTATTCTTTTCAATATTCTCTTTCTTCCATCTGCACCTCATGGCCACTCTTCCTTGAGATACACTCTTTCACTTGAAATGCTTACAATTGGCTTCGAATCACACTTTACATTCATCTTCAGATCTGTTTCCAGCCACTGCTGGTGTCCTCCCTTCATTTGTCACTGGTTGAGGACTGTTTTCATCTCGATCATCTTTATCACTATCTCCATCACTTTTTCTGGATGTGAAATTCTTGAGTATCTTCGCATGATCTTGCACCCATAGCGCTAGAGCTTGATCAGACTGTATATGTTGACACTCATCTTGCAGAGTAACAACTTGTGTTTCTTCTCCTTCAGGGCACACACGTTGGAATGAAGTTTGATTAGTTAAATCAGTGGCTGTTGTCACCACTTCATGAGTTTGTCTCACCCTCTTGGTGTGTGATGTGTGAATCCACCAGGGCAATCTGGCACACAGCAGTGTTGTTTATAAGGATCAACTGGCTATAAGCTCTTCCAACAAGGGTCGAGATGCAGTTCTTACAGTCACATTTCTTCACAAGGAACCTGTAGGAAATTAGGTTACTGATTCAGGGGGTATAACCTTACTCAGGCAGCAAACACAATTCTTGTCAGGGTGAAGTCACCAGCAAACCCAAATTAGCTTGTGCCTAACCCTCTGGTAGGGTGGCACAAAAGCAGTCAGGCTTAACTTAGGGGCAATGTGTAGAGTATTTATGCAGCACTTCAAAATGTAACAAAGTGGAAACATAACACAAGAAAATCTCACACCAAATTAGAAAAATAGAGTAAAATTTCATAAATTACTTGAGACCAAAACAATAAAAAATGTAATCCATCAAACTGGGAATATGCAATTTTAAAGATGTGAGTAAAAATAGTGCCTAAAAGCACGCAGTGCTAACTATGGTTATCTGGTCAGGCTGGACCGGGACAAAGTCACAATTTCAGGCCAACCGCAATGGAGCATGGGTATCTTAAATCCTGGTTGTAGATATTGCAAGATCCTGTGTCCAGGATGTGTTGCACAGCAGCAGCTCCAAGAAGCTACGGCCTGCAATGCGGGGCCCTGTGTCGAAGATGCGTTGTCCAGGGCGGTTCCGATTAGGTTGTTGAAGAGGCTTACAATGCAAGGTCCTGCTTGCTGTCGAGGATACCATCGCTGATGGCTTGCGAAGTGAAATCCTGCATCAGGGATGCGTTGCACAGCTGAGGTTCTGAAGACCATGAGTCATGCAGCAAAGGTTCCAATGCGGAGCTGCAAAAACATGCTTCCAACTGTGCCATTATGCGCAAGAGACCACAGTGGGTTGGCAGAGCACCTTTAGTCCCACTTTCATGGGTCCAGAACTGAGGTGGCACAACTTGGTGGGGCAAGACTCACAGCCGATATAGTCCAGTTGCTTGGCATAAGGTGGTTGGAGCCTTTTCTGTCCCTGAGGCTCTAATCTGGTGGCCAGCCAACTGGTCCTGGGAGCTACTCTGGTAGTCCTGGGTTTAAGATGCAGATCCAGTACTCAGACAGTAGGGCAGCAGAGTAGCAGGGAAACAGGGTAGCAGTCCTTCTTTCAGCAGAGCAGCACACCACAGCAGCCCTTCTGAGTTTTCCATAGGTTGAGAGGCGTAATAAAGTGTTGGGTCTGAGGGTCCAATATTTATACATGGTGTTAACTTCAGAACTAGGAAAAGGTTCCCGCCGGCTTCCACACCCAGAGATGTCTGGAATTTCCTGCCTCCCTGCCTTGGCCCCAGCAAAAATGAGTAGTCTGAAACCCTTTATAAGTGTCCTGAGGCAGAGCCTTTGTAATGTGTAAGTGTGGTAGATGACAGCTCCGCCCCCTATTAAGCCAGAGATGGCTCATCCTGCCAAAACCTATTTCTCCTTTGTCTCACTGTCTGGGAGCAATACACAAAGACCAACTACTAGCTACATCTAGTCATGTCACTCAGAATACAGGCTGCATGTGCCAAGTGGTTGGGAAAAGAAAATACCAACTTTCTAAAAGTGGCATTTTCAGAACGGTGTCTTAATATCTGACTTTACCATTAAGGATGGTTTGTTAACTCAGCATTCCTACCTGCTCCTAATTTAAAGTTAAAACTTATTAAATAATAAGGTAACCCAATAATGTAAAAGTTAAAAGTACATGTCCCACTTTTTTAAGTACACTGCACAGTGCCCTATAGGATGTTTAGGGCCTACCCTAGTGGTGACTAACATGTACCAAATGAAGGTCTGGGCCTGACAAAAGGTTTGTTCTGGCAGGTGGAAATGACAGTTTAAAACTGTACACACAGGCTGCAATGGCAGGCATGGAAGCTTTTTTGACAGGCTACTTAAGTGGGTGGCACAATCAGTGCTGCAGGCCTCTAGTAGTAATTATTGTACAAGCCCCAGGTACAGGTAGTACCACTTTAATTTAATGTGCCATTATGTGTAAGCAAATTTACCATGTTTAAGGGAGTGAGCACTCTCACTTTAGCACTGGTTACCAGTGGTAAAGTGCCCAGAGTCTTAAGGTCAACAAAAACGAGATCAACAAAAATAGTAAAGTAAGGCAAAATGTTTGGAGGAAGACCACCCTAAGGCTGACAGGTTTATCAGTTCGACATTAATTCCAGCAATTCATTGATCACTTTTTTGTGTTCCTCAGTCACTGAAATGGCACTGGCATCCTACTGCTCTGGGAACTTCTACATTATGAGCTTCTGGCAGTGATTCCTCAAAAGGACCTTCTTAAAAAGAGGGTATGATTTCTTCTGTAAGTTTATGTCTGCATACATACTGTGCATCTTCAAAAGTGGCTCAGTACAGCACTCATGGTGTGCAGTAAGAAGCCTCACTATCTGGCTCCCACCCAGGCATGTCATAAAAAGAGGAAGGTTGGAGACAGCAATGCAGCAGCCCAAGAGTGTTACAAAACAGGAAGAAGAGATGATTTCCTTTAATTACAGTGTGTCTTTTTGTGTAAATTTTTCTTTCAATATTTCAAGAACGGAGTTTCCTCTGCAACTGCACCTTTTTCACCTGGTGTCCATTACTCTCAGAACTGCACAGCCAAAACCTTGTAGTGCTGCACCCTAACCCGCCCCATGAATCATAAGTACTGCAGCTGTGTAGGGCCACACCTTTCCAATTCACAAAAACAACATTGTCTCGATAAAACAGTTATTTCACTGACAAAAGTGCAGCATTGGAAATATGTGCCAATGCCTAGCCATAACAGAAGTGTGCATTTAAAAAGCATGGGATTCTCTGCCTCATTCCAGCACAATATACCTCAATAATTAAGAAATAGTGCCAGCTTTTCTGCAATAATCTAATTCGAAAGCACCACCTTATTACACGTGCATTATATTGTATAGCACTTGTAATGAAGTGGACCGGGTATCCATCACATTGTGATGGAGTAACCTGTCCACCAACCTCTAAATCAATTTGTTTTGGCAGGATGGAGGAGAAGAGACCCTATAGGGTTTCACTCTTTTCCTTCTTTGTTAGGTGGCCTCATACTATGTGTGATACCTTCTGCCAGTCTAGTGGAGCATTCCATTGCTTTTAATAATGCATGACTGACTGAAACATCTCAGCAAGCAAAGTTCTATTGGGTGAAACGCCAGGCATAACTCAAGTTGTAGCACATAACCTTAAGCTGCATATCAGCTATGTTATTAAGTACCTGTATATTTCCATTGACAGATCACTTAGTGAGAACTCCTTCCTGAATGTACTACTGGTTCTGTCTGGGACAAATTGCTGTTTTTAATCGGTACAAATGCTGTGCTTATACCCATCTCCAACAATAATATATAAAGACTGTTGCTGTTGTCATACGGTCCCAACTGCCAAAAGCACCAGGTGATTTCTCATTTGCTAATCCTGGTATTTTCCTGATCAATACCTGCCATTTTGAGACTACTATCTTAAATTTTACAATAAAAAGTATGTTCTTAAAAAAGTCAAGCATGCTGAAAGTGTCACCTATGACATACGTCCAGCTGGGAGCTGGGAATATGGCAACTATAAGGAAACAGACTTTTTGCAGGTTCCCCCCACTTCTTTCCCCCATTTGGACTATCAGCTGGTGGTTCTCAACTCTGAGAGTGCACTGAGACCTGCTAACCAGACCTCAAAGCCAGTGTTTTAACCCCATACAAATTACATGTCGAACTGGACATACCCAATTGGCAAGGCCTGACTCACTTATAACTCCCTAGTATATAGTGACCAGGGCATTGAAGACAGAGGGGGTTATTCTAACTTTGGAGGAGGTGTTAATCCGTCCCAAAAGTGATGGAAAAGTGACGGATTTACCACCAGCCGTATTACGAGTCCATTATATCCTATGGAACTCGTAATACGGCTGGTGGTATATCTGTCACTTTACCGTCACTTTTGGGACGGATTAACACTCCTCCAAAGTTAGAATAACCCCCAGAGTGTTCACTCTGGACTAAAGCACTGTTTTTGCCATCCTTAGTGTGTCAGCATACAAAATGTCTCCCAGCCTGTCACTGCATACCGAAAGGGAGGGCTTGAACTGCCAGTTTGACTTTGCCATTTAAACATATGGCAACGCCACTCTATCCCTTAGCATTATATATAAATCTCCCCTAAAGAAGGCCTATCAAGTCCTATGTCAGGGAGCAATTTTGCTATGTGAGACATGTTTTACAATATGTCTTAGCAGCAACAGCAGTCAAATTGTCATTTTGCTGTGGGTAAAGTTGGTAGCCCCATTGGCTAATATAGGATTACCAAGTGGCATCCCCTCCCGGCTAACTTTTGACTGGGACTACGAAACTTTGTCATTTGAGGTATCAAATTAACCATGGCATTAAATGCGACCTGATGCCCAGGTCAAAATTGTGTCACTATGTAATGCTGGGCAGCTTTTAGAAAACTGCTCCGCTGTGCTCTACATGTCCAGCAGCCGCACAAAGGCATACAAGCTCAGACAGGTTTCTGGTCACCTCTGGAGATGTGAATGACTCCTAGGCTTGGGAATAAAGGGCAATGCCACAGTAGGGAGGTGTCCCCTCCTCTACCCGGATGGCCCTTTAGAGGGTTAGCCCAGAGGTGAACTTCAAAGGGCAAGCCACTTGTGATTAGCTGCCTGGCCCAATACTCTTGAGCAGGATGCCTTTTGTTCCTGTAGACAGCATGGAAACAGGTCCAGAAAGGAGAAACTCACCCACAAACCGGTTTTACATCAGGCATGTTGCAGTCAGATAGCCACATCTCTATGGTGGGCTACCTTGCTCCTCACAACCTAGGAAGGGTTGTGCCATCTTGAAAGGGGCAAGAATGTAGCATTCTGGGATAGCCAGAATTCACACATCACAGGAACTTCATCATGAGATAGGAGGGTACCCAGTAGCTCATTGGCTAGTGACCTTGTGGTCCCTTCAGGGCACTTCCTGGGACACATATGGTACCCCTGGCACATTGACTCTCAGCAGATCTGCCAACTCAAATGATGCCATTGTGTGTCACACGCTATAGACTCCCTTCATAGCTGCACCTGCTGAACAATGGACTAGCGGAGTTTGAACCCTGTTCTGCTTGCCTGGCTTGGGGAAAGGCTGGTTCCTGCTCAAAATCTGAAGCAGAGACTCCAAAGGTCAGTTGCCTGGCCCCCTGGAATGGCATTTGGGATATTAAAGCTGAAAGAGCCCAGGTCTCATCCCTGGTAGCCACCATACAGGTTTGCCGCTACCGAACACTCCAAAGGACAATTCAAAGACACCCAAAAGGTGCACCTGCGTCTGCTGGACTCATGAGTGTTGGTTGTGACCAGATTCATCATCCAAGGCGGACCCCAGCCTCCACCAAAGATTTGCACCATGACCACTGTGTTGCAAAAGCGCGAGGTCTGCATCGGCAGACCTTGGAACCATGTAAAGAGGACTTTGTGGGACCCCAAGATCGAGGACTCAACCGAACTTCACCTCTGTGGACCACACAGTATCATGAGCATCTTTGAGCATCTTTAAGCCTGCACCCCTCAGCATCAGGACCACTCCAGCGGCGTCTATGGCGGTCCTCCTGTAAAGTTTGGATCTTGCTTTAAAAACACTCAGGTGGCCATGTAACTGTCCAAAGTGTCCTTCTGGCCCCTTAGTCTTCTGTCCTGATGGACTTGGTTTCCCAGCTCAGGTCGGAGTTGTCAAACTGTTTCAAACTTGTCAAACATTTCCAAATGTTTTCTTGGTCAATGCTTGTTTGCAGTTGATGTAAAACTTATTTATTGCTTCTAAAATCTGTATCTCCTGAACCCTCCAGTGGATTTTAATGATTAAGGACTCTACAAATGTATAACAATAAACTCTAGTGTTATAAATTGGTGTCTTGTTTCTTTCTCGTTTGACTTTCTCATTTCCTTTTTTGGTACTGTTAAATGCTTTACACATTGTTCCTTTTCTAAGCCTTACTGCTCGCAGACAGATCTACCCAGAGTTCAGCTTAAGGTTGAGTAAACATGCCTTACTGGACCCAGGGTAGTATCTGTGAGTCTACTGCACGATAAGGCTACCCAGCCCTGTCATATACACCCAAGTCATCACAGCAGCTTACAGTCCACCATTTAAGTAAAGTTGTTATCTTACAGCCTAACTTACATCTACATGAACCATGGACACAGGTTTTTGAATTCCGTTATAGCTATCTTGTATACCTGTAAAAATTCTCTATGCGAAACCCCTTTGAAGCAATCTAAACACGGTCAAACAAGAAAATCCTGATAAGGCGCAAAACAGCACAATGATGGAAGTGTGAATAGCTCATCCAGTCCCAGTTTTATTGTGCCTTTTGGCACTTGCCTTTTATCTGTGTGGATAGCAAAATGAGCAAATAAAACTGCAAGTACCAGAACGCAAAGTAAACTCAGGACTGGATGAGAAGACTCACACCTCACATAGAATAATTTGAAAACTTTAGTTGCATATCAGGAACAAGCACAAAATAGTAATTTCATTTTGAACCTGCAATTAATTGTGTGTTAACCAAACTAGACATTCAGGAAGGGTGTCGGTGAAGCGACACCTACCTTACAGAAAGTGGTCTGATGTTGCTGTTGCCTTCGGGCTGGAGTGCTCCCATGAGAAGCAAGAGAGCAAGACTGATTTGCATAAGGCTGAGTCCAACCTGAGGTGGCATGTTGGGCACAAAGATGATCGATTGAGATGCGAACCAGAGCAATACCAGTAGCTGAGATTAATTCAAACATTCTATCCATCACGTTGCTGTTTTTGAATTTGATGCCCTAAGTGTGCAGGGTATACCCAGATGTGGGTACTGGGTTCACTGTGCCACCGGAACTAAAATATATTTGGCACAAAAGCCCTAACTAGGGCAAAACCCATCCTAAGTTGCTTGTGTTCCGGTTCAGGGAGGACCTGGCCTGGCAGTTTGGGCTCAGCTGTTTCCATGAGGAGTAGGGTCACGTCTGATTTGCATATGGCTTAGTCCAAACTGAGGTGGCATAGAGGACAAACAAACAATTGATTGGAATGTGGCCCAAGCAATTACCAGTGGCCGAGATTAATTCAAACATTCCAACCTAAACCTGGCTGAAGAGCCCTAACTATGATTAAACCAGTCCTAAGTTGCTTGTGTTGTGGCTCAGGGAGAACCTGGCCTGTCAGTTCAGGCTGGACTGTTCCCATGATAAGCAGGGTCAATGCTGATTTGCATGTGGCTGGGTCCAAACTGAGGTGACATGGTGGGCAACCAAACTATTGATTGGGATACAGCCCAATGTGATTGACAGTTGCTGAGATTAATTCAAACATTTCACCCATCATCTAGTTCTTTTTGCTAAGGTAGCTGGGTATGCCTAGATGTGGAACCCTGGCTCACTGTGCCCCTGGAACCAAACTATACCTGACTAAAGAGCCCTGACTAGGAGAAACCAGTCCCTGGTTGCTTGTGTCCCTGTTTAGGGAGGAGCAGGGTCAAGACTGATTTGCATATGGGTGGGTCCAACATAGGTGGCATGGTGGGCAAAGAAACAATGGATTGGGAGGTGGCCCAAGCAATTGCCAATGGCTGAGATTATTCCAAACATTCCATCCATTATTGTTGTTGCATTTGATGCTGCTGCCTTCTGGTCATCATGCTGTGATGTGTATATGCTGCTTATAGAAAATGATCACCAATACTATGGCCATTGCCTGGTTAACCCCTGAGGGCAAACTGCTCATCACCTCTTCCTAGTTGCCACTCACTGTCTCAACCTGAGACAGTCTCTTTGCATTTTGGGACTTGAGGGAAACTGACCTAATGAGTCTAAGGCAATACTCCATTTTGAGCAGGCTATGACTCCATTATCTGCCTGGCAATCAGCAGGTCTACTTTTGAAGTGGATGCCATCTGTCCTTCTCTTTTCAAGGACCTGTGAAAGTCTAAAGGCATCCAGACAATGGAATCGATGAGACATCTAATGCAACATCAGTCTAGGACAAGTGTCTTGTTCTCTATATTTTAAGGTCAGCTAACAATAATAACTATGTAGTCTGGATTGGTTTATGTTTACAAAATGTGTTTGTAATAATGCATCTAAGACTAGCCTATTGATTCACACAGGTTATGTCAGAAATTACTCAAAAATTCCCCATGTCAGATAAGATCAGTGATCAGCAGTATTAAGACTCATCAAGTGGCCTTGTAGACAGAGAGGTCTTTCACCCTGGATTTTCACACAAGAAAATGCAAGGAGATCCTAAAAGAGACTGCCAGATTGCGTACTGCCACAGCATCCCATCATACATGCAAAGCTTATAGAAGCCAAGCCTAAAAGAAGAGAAGCTGAGCCCAACTGATGCCTGATTTTCACTTCAAGGGACCCCTCTCTTTCTCTTACTATATATATACTGCTGACATCCAAATCCTCTTTTGTTTCTCACTTTTTCACCCCTTCTTTGGTCATGTATATCTGACTGCATCACTGCTGTTCGCCAGTGGATGGCCAAAAGCACCCTCATGCTGAACTCATAAAAACAGAGATTAATCTGTTTACCTTGCAACACACTGACTGTGGTCCCATAAGCTAAAAATATTGGCATTCTTTTCACTCTTTTCAATCCCTCGAGGTGGAAGGAATTTTTCAAAACCAACACAGCCACTGTACCAAAACAGTAACTCTTAAATACAAGCAAAATACATTCAATAGTAACTCTTACATACAAGCAAAATACATTCATATATTCAATTACATACAGGCAAGAAGCTAATCAACAAACTAGGCTATTGCAACAGCATACTAGTTGTCATTCCTCGTTATCCTTGATCTCCTCTGCACAAAGTCTTACATTTTGCAAGCAACTGAACTGATAACTACAGGTTCTTTCAGTAAATAGGTATGCAGTGCGCTGATTCCCCTAAGAAACTCTAGATTCAAGTTCAGCTACTATATTCTCTCATAGTGTAGCCCATAGAAGTAGGCTTTAGGGTGTTACGTTGCCATATGATATTTTCACAATGGTAGAAATTCATATTAGTTTTGGTGTTAGTAAATATGCTTTAGTACTGTTTTGAGAAAATTCCTTGTAGTTATTTTACATGTGCTAAGCAACAAGACAAGGGTGTTCAAATAAAACACTTATAAGCATAAAGGGCCAGATGTACTAAAATTAGGAATACTGATTTCCTAATTGCAATTCTCAGCGAATCGCAATTAGGAAATCAGTATTCCTAATGTATGAAATTCTTCTGAACTCCAAATAGACCTACCGCATGCATATTAATGAGTTTGCTCTCAATTTGCAACCAATTAGGAAACACAGCCATCACAGGGATGGTGGCCTGCTGGGGTCAGCAGACCACCATGTATTTGAATGCTTTTTAATATGGCAATCTTTATTTTTTTAAATGTAGGCTATTTTCCTTAAAGGAAACTGCAATGAATCGAAAAAGAAAAAAATAAACTATGCAGTTTAATTTTCTAAGAGTAGTCAGTGGTTCGTGGGCCCACTGCCTGCTCTTAAACAATACATGTTTACCATTCCCAAAGGAAAAGGGGACCCTTTGCGAATGGGTTACCACCAGTTCTAAACTTGTGGTAAAACATTACTGGTTTGCAACCGGTATTTGGTCTCCCTAAACATGTCCTTACAAATACCAAATCGCAAATGCAAAATGTGAATTTGTAATAAGTTACCGAATCGCATTTTGTACATTAGAAAAATAATTTTTCTGGTTGAAAATGGTGCGATTCTACGAATCGGGCTGTTTGCCATCAGAAAAATGCTTTGTATATCTGGTCTAAAGTGTCTTTCTCTTAGTGCAGTACTTGTGTGTGATTTTATAAAGCACAAAATTGGGACTGAATTACTGGATTAGAGACAGTGTTAGTTCATGAGGTAATGTGTCCCCCACGTTAACACCCCCCCACAAAGCACCAAAAGTGAAAGAGCAGGGTTTCATGAATCTCATCCTCTTAGTAAAGTCATCAAACAAAATTCCTCACTTGTGGTATCGACCTTTGATTGTTAATGTGAATTGTAATAAAAGAGCTAACATAAAAAATACATTATTACAAGTGTAAAGAAACCAGTATGGCTCCACAAAAATGACGGAGAAGATGGCGTTCAAACCAAAAGGGTTTTTATTAACAAATTTAGTTCAGGCTACATATTAAAACCATCACCATAACTGATAGAAGGCTATGGGGGTCATTACAACCCTGGAGGACGGTGTTAAAGCAGCGGTAAGACCGCCAACAGGCTGGCGGTCTTTTTCTTGTATTATGACCATGGCGGTTACCGCCATGGTCATCCGGCGCTTCCCCGTTCTGCCCGCCAGGGCGGAGACGACCGCTGGGCTGGAGACCTGGGTCTCCAGCCCGGCGGCCGTGACAATACCGCCGCCGGTATTGTGACCCGGCTTACCGCCGTGGATTTCCAGCGGTAGGAACCGCCATGAAATCCATGGCGGTAAGCACTATCAGTGCCAGGGAATTCCTTCCCTGGCACTGATAGGGGTCTCCCCCACCCCTCACCCCCACCCGACTCCCTCCCCTACACCCCCCACCACCCGTGCCACCCCCCAAAGGTGGCAGGGCCCCCCTCCCCACCCCGACCCCCGACATTACCTTACACTTACACACCCGACATGCACGCAGGCACCACCAACACACATACACGCACACACACCGACATACATGCCAACATCCACACACAGTCAGACATGCACACCCACATTCAAACATACACGCACACATCCATACAGACATACATACAGACACGCACACATTTCCGAAACACGCAACACCCCTGCAAGCATACACGCACTCACACACCCCCCTACATACACAGACGCGCACCCCCATCCACCCACACAACACACAACACCCCCACCCCCTCCCCTAACGGACAATCCACTTACCTGTTCCGTCGATCCTCCGGGAGAGGACGGGAGCCATGAGGGCAGCTCCGCCAACACCACACCGCCAACAGAACACCGCCGTGCAGAATCACAGGACGTGATTAGCTCGGCGGTGTTCTGTTGGCGTGGCGGTGGAGCAACCTCCACTTCCCTGCCGCCCGCAAGTATGGCTGTTGGCGGCTCTCCGTCGGAAAACGACAGAGGGCAGCCAACGGTCATAATACGCTGAGCGGCAAACCGCCACTACTGGCGGTATTCCGCACGGCGGTCCCTCAGCGGTCTTCTTAAAAGACTGCCGAGGTTGTAATGACCACCTATATTTGGAATATACATAGTTACATGTTCATGCAGTCTAGATTTATATATAATGAAAAAGAATATATAAAACAGAGTAATATATATGACCGAAGCTAGTTCCATAAAGGAACTTCTCTATCATAAATAAAGTATTAAAAGTAATAAAGGGAATTCTATGAGGACGTTGTCAGCATCAGATAAACCAGATTTAAGGTTCAATGGAAAGAGCCTGAGGGGCATATTTATGAAATAGTGGCGAAGTGCAGCAAGTCACCTTGCTGCACTGCGCTGCATCACTGGGAAAGGGCAGGATGTGCAGTATTTGGGGCATTAGTATGCATTTGTGTCCTTTCCCCTGTACAATGGGTTGCCTAGCACCAACACAGGCACCCTTGCACCATGGTGCAAGGGTGCCGGTGTTGCATGCATGATTGCCCCTTCCTGCACAAAAACAATCCCGAGAGGCTTTTTCTCTTTCTCAGTGCGCTACAGAGTGCAGCACACATAGAAAGAGGAAAAAACAAGAAGAAATAAAGATATTTCTCCTCGTTGTGCCTCATCTGGGGAGGCATAGATTTTTGCAACGTTCCCAGGTCCACCACTTCTGATAAATCTGGGATGTGTCAAAATCCATGTATGTTGAGTGGGAACACCATGCAACACCCAAAGAAATGCCTCGCTGGTGCAGAGTAATGCAATGCAATGATTAGTGCTACTTTGCATTACTTGAGATTTATGAAGCCACTCTGGTCTGTGCAAGGCGGCTATCCATGGCTTCCTAAATCTCACTTAAAGTTTGTGCTGTGTAAGTACAACTTGTGTGGTGCAAACGCAACACAACCGGGTCAATAATATGGCCCTGAGTGTTCAGGCATGAAGCTTAATACTCTGGGCAGAGGAAGTTAGCAGATTTCAGAAGAGGTCTTCTCTCAGCAAAGTCGGGATAGGGTCTGATCTACTCTTCCAAAGAGCACATAATTAAATGAAAGAAGTTTCCAGAAAGCTACTCCTTATTATCTTCCACTGAACAAACCAATCAAAAGACAGTGTTGTCGGGAAGCAAGTAGAGTACCCAGTTTCCCAGCTTCCATCAAAGAAGCAATCACCTGGACAACCCTGGATATACCATCAATCTGATCTGCCTGGTACAAGATGGTGTCTCCCAATGTCTCAATCTCCATATCGGAGACCAGCTGTTAACCTAAGAATCAGTGGGGTCTGTTAGTCTAATACAATGAACAATTAACCTATGTTAAGCTAACAAGGACACATATAAGATACCTGCAAAGAAAGGGAAAAACAAGGCACTTGCAAAACATTTTATAAAACATAACACGTGCACTGAAGCCTGGTTACCGATTAGGCCAACATATAACAGGTTCTAAATGAATGGAGTTAGCATAAGTGATTAAATCGAATAAAATTTTAAAGAAAGCATCCAATACTCTCATGGTGATTGCATTTATTATGGTTCATCTAAATATATGCCTGGCTCTCATTAAAAGGAATATATAGCCATTTACTGCAATTAATAAATAAAATTCACACATATGATAGAGGTTTACACATACAGAGTACATTATGTATAAAAAGGGTGGGCACTTAATTATGCTGCTCCAAAGTCAATCAAAATACAATTCATTAAAACAATTGATTTGAATGAGCTCATTAAATTACTGAGTTCTAGATCATTGAAAACTTAAAGGGTTTTAGTACAAAGTTAAAAATTAATGGCACAGAATCAATGGCATAAGGCACTGTACAGTCTCAAGTCTCAATGAACAGCAAAACAAGGAAAAATCGACAGCATGCCTAGTAGAATAGGAAAGCCTTCTGGCTCACCCCCAGAATTGACGGAAGTTTCATACACAGTTCTTGCATAAAAAATAATAACTTCTGTAGAATCATCCTGGTGTGAGCAAGTGTGTAATTTTGTCAGGGAATCAGAGCACTGACAAATATAAACATCATAATCTAAACACCTAAACACTATTCCTTTTTCTAGAATTATTATTCATCGTGCTCTGTGCTAATACCATCTGGAGATATTTGAGAAAACAAGAAACATTGAGAAGAAGACTTTCTTTGATGAAATAGATTCTACTGAAGAAATGTAAGATGTGGTTACATGTAGCAGATTACATCCGATCTGTGGAACATTCACTGTGAACTGTACAATAACAAGAATGAAAATAATCTATTATGAATTCAGCTTAGCATTAGTAAAACACATTAATAAATAGACTTTTACACATCATAGGAAACTTGTTTCAAAAGCAAAGTTAAGCCAGTCTAGATATGAAATTGTATGTGAAAATGCATATTGAACATTGTTATTGATGCACAAACATAAGAAAATGCACAGTGCACGTTGAAAATGATTCACAAATATACAATTATTTTACACAGGCAAGGGATGCCTTCTGTTAGCGCGTCGATCCTTAATAAGTAAACTTACAAGGGGATGCGTATAGGTCAATGAACCTTTTGATTAGTTTGAGGTGTTCTTACCATAGTTCCAGTACAGAGACAATAATCAATGCACAATAATCAATAATCATTGGTCAAATCAATAATCAATGGAGTCAGTAAAATTCACACTCCATGACACTTCAGCCATGAATAACCACACCTTTAATTGTAAGTTTAGTATGTTTTATTTCCCTTATATTTACTAAAGTCATGAATCTTAATCATCAACTCAATCAAACTAATTTAATAATGCTTGTTAATCAATAAGTCGCAAGAGACAAATCAAAGCTTGAATCAAAAGACATTCCAATACATCAGCACAAAGCTTTCGTAAAATCCATTTAAGCAAGGCTAAGATGTCCATAAAGTTCAGCAAAGTATTCTGTCAACCATTTGTCTCCACAATTTGTCAGTCGTCATGTGAGTAACCTCAACTAACACAGATTTGCATCAGCATGTGGGGTTTCATGCAAAACAAATTTAGAACACAAATTTGGAAAACATCTACCTAAAGAAAGTATTAAGGCAGCGCAGTTGTTACCTAGAAAGAAAAGGCACATAAATGCAATTCAGTCATTGTCATATCTACCTATCCACATTATGGATCAGCAAGCAGAATCAGTCTTCGTCCTCAGGTCATCAATCGATCAGCAAAATATCAGGCTCTCAGTCATAGAATATGAACCCAATGACAGAATCTCAAATCTCTTCTTCTCAATATTGCAGTAAATCTGACTAACGTCTAATCATCTAAATCTGGTCTCATCTGTCATGTTGTATATCAAAGTTCCCCAAACTATCCCCCAATTTCCAATTGGTCAATTAATCGTACGTTATTACTCTGTCCAATAGTGTCCATATACCAAACCTATGAATTCTAATATTTCACAGTTCACATGTCGTTGATTGGTGTGCTTTACAATGTTCTCCTCATCCGGCTTGTCAGAAATCAATTTTGTTGCATCTTCGTCTCCAGTCAGTGACTTCATTGTTCGCATCCTAGCAAAGTACATCTCATGCACATTACACACATTTGGATACATTACTAGAGACCTCATCTCCTGTCCGACGGTTGCCATAGAAAGCTTCCGCTAAGCATTTTATTAAAACAATGAGCATTTCACAGTTAGTTCACACTGACAGCATTTTATATTAAACGCTAAGAAATACAGCTTCTGCATGCGGCCTGGCAAATTAGGCCAAGACACTCGCTAAATTATGGCCTACAATTAATAAGCAAGAACATAATTCATAACCCTTAATATGACATATTACTACATTAATCTAATACATTTTCAATATTTTTATACATATTAATCATAATTTAGTTCATTTTGTGAACACTAGTGGCCATTCTTCGAGGTCACATTTTCAAATGTGCACATAATTTTTCTACGTTATTCATTTTTCTACATAAGTCATTATTCAAAATATGTAAACATTCATTAGAAATTTCTAATTAAGACATCTGCTTCAGAACTTCCTACCCCAAAACAAACCAAAGAGGCATTTTTGTCTTTCTATATGTGATACAAAATGCATCACCCATAAAATGAGGAAATAACCAAGAGAAAAAAAGAGTTTTCTTCTTGTTTGCCATCCTCTGTTCTGATTTTATGCATTCCCAGGTTTACAATCCTTAGAAAATCAGCAATTAATCAAATCAATGGGTGGATGCAGGGGAATGCCCATGATCAACCCATAGAACGCTTACCAGCATGAAATGTTACGTAACAGAGCACAAGCAGCTGTGTTGCGTTACTTGTCTTTACAAAGCCACACAAGGCGGCACAAATCACCGCTTGCATGGCTTTGTAAATCTACCTGAAGCCTTTGCATTGGCCCTGCGTCGCCTTGAGTAACAGGAGGACAGCACAAAGGCTTAACAAATCTGACTCGAAGGTTTTAGTGCAATTTATCATACACCAAACCCACATTCAGAAAGGCTGAATTATAGATTTCTGTTTTTTTAAAAAAAAATTACAACTTGAGTAAGGACCTTTTTGATCAGGCAGTGATCGATCAAAAGTGTTTCATAGGATATTTAATTGGATTGATGGTTAGATCGGTGTGGTTGCGACTGCTATGTGGTAAGTATACAGTTGCATGAAAGAAAAGCAAGTGAGGCAGACATTACTACATGCAACACACACCAAACCAGGCTACAAATAGGTTGATGGAGCTGAGGCAGATTATTTATTTCCGGTATTGTCATTCATAAATATTAGCATAAAAACGGTATTTGGCTATATGGTAGTTATCACTTACTGCTTCAGCGAAGGGTGGCTCGAATGGGCAATGGAAATGACGAGGAGGAGCTTAAGGTACGGAAGGATCACAATCTGTTAGATTTGCTGTGTGATTGAGGTGATGTTATGAGATGCTGGTTGTTAGATCTGAAATTGTGGTTGGAAGTGTAACAGGTGGGATTTCCAAGAGGTAGTTTGGAGAAGTTCCATGTATGGCTTTGAAGACTAGTGTAAGAAGTTTGAAAACTGCTACGTTTTTGGCAGAGGTCTAAACAGCCAATGGAGTTGGGGTTTGTTTAGGGAGGTTAAATAAGATTCTGCTTGCAAATTGAAAGACTTCGTGCAGAGAAGAGCAAGGATAACGAGGAATACCTACTAGTATGCTGTTGCAGTAGTCTAGTTTGTTGAGTACCAGTGCATTGATTAGCTTCTTGCCTTTATGTAATTGAATATATGGATGTATTTTGCTTGTATTTAAGATTTACTATTTTGGTGCAGTGGCTGTGTTGATGTTGAAAGATCCCATCAACCCTGAGGAATTGAAAAGAGTGAAAAGAATGCCAAGGTTTTTAGCTTACAAGACAACAGTCAGTGTGTTGCAAGGTAAACAGATACATCTTTGTTTTTATGAGTTCAGCATGAGGGTTCTTATGGCCATCCAGTGGCGAACAGCAGTGACGCAGTCAGATATACATGACCAAAGGAGGGGTGAAAAAGTGGGAAACAACAAGAGGATTTTGGTGTCAGCAGTATGTAAATATTAAGAGAAACTAAAAGAAGAGACAAGGGGGGTCATTCTGACCCCGGCCGGCGGCGGAAGCCGCCGGCCTGGCTGGGACCGCCAGAATACCGCTGCGCGGTCAAAAGACCGCTGCGGGTATTCTGGGTTTCCCGCTGGGCTGGCGGGCGACCGCCAGAAGGCCGCCCGCCAGCCCAGCGGGAAACACCCTTCCATGAGGATGCCGGCTCCGAATGGAGCCGGCGGAGTGGAAGGGGTGTGACGGGTGCAGTTGCACCCGTCGCGATTTTCAGTGTCTGCATGGCAGACACTGAAAATCTTGGTGGGGCCCTGTTACGGGGGCCCCTGCAGTGCCCATGCCATGGGCATGGGCACTGCAGGGGCCCCCAGGGGCCCCACAACACCCCATACCGCCATCCTGTGCCTGGCGGCCAAAACCGCCAGGAACAGGATGGCGGTATGGGGGTCGGAATCCCCATGGCGGCGCGGAGGATTCCCCAGGGCAGCGGAAAACCGGCGGTACACCGCCGGTTTTCCGTTTCTGACCGCGGCTGTACCGCCGCGGTCAGAATGCCCAAGGGAGCACCGCCAGCCTGTTGGCGGTGCTCCCGCGGTCGTTGGCTCTGGCGGATTTTACCGCCAGGGTCAGAATGACCCCCAAGGTCTCAGAGGGAGAGTTGTAGAGAGAGAAGCGGCGGTCTCAGAATCGACTTTTGGGTATGTCATCTGATATTGGAGGCCTGATTTTAGACAATTAATCACATCACTTCAGGTGGGTAAGAGTATAATGCGGTTGAAGGAGAAAGAAGGGAGTTGAGACACTTGGTGGCAGTTAGGGAAGAAAGTGGCCCAGCTGTTGATTTTTTATTAGTGGTAGAACCACAGCAATCTTAAAGCATGAAGTGTAGGTACAGATATATGTGAGCAGTTGAATATTATGGTAATACACAGAGGTATCCTAGAGGTGAAACCAATATGCTTGATAGTTTAAAGACTTGAAGGATCAGAAGAAGTGCATGATGGATAACCAAATTTTAGAAACAGGACTAGGCCAATGGGAGATGGAGTTTTTAAATTGGAGAGTCTAGCAGAGTTAGATTGTAGGAAGGTAAAAGAATGGGGTGGAATAATGAGACGGTGAGGTGAGTGATTGTCTAATAGTTGTGAATGTAGACAAGAGGTAAAATGCAGAATATATTGCAGAGAGATAACATAGTGTGACAGCTATGTGTGGTGGACAGAGGAAGTTGAAAATTGTGCCATTCCTCAATGGGGACGCAATCAGGTTATGAGGTTTTGAAATACACTTGGTTTTGTAATCGTTAGCACCATTGATAGTGTTTCTAGTGCTTTTTGTTTGCTTGCAGATTTTCTGTGGTCTTACTTTCACATAATTTGCAAAGTAGTCTGTGCATCATGGCTTTGACAGAGCAAATGTGCGCTGTGGTCCAGCATTGTAGGAATTAAGATGCTGGGGAGAAAGTGAGCAGAAAACAGTGGGGGTTGAAAGCATGGATAAGGATGTGGTTAAATTGTTAAAATGACGTTGTGTGTTACAATACTATGAAATTGTTCTGGGTTTGGTTTAAAATTTCTAGAAGGTAATTAGAAAGTATATTTCATTTTGACAAGGGCATTATAGGGTCAGATGGGATGCCGACTGAGTTTT
This sequence comes from Pleurodeles waltl, assembly GCF_031143425.1. Lineage (NCBI taxonomy): Eukaryota > Metazoa > Chordata > Amphibia > Caudata > Salamandridae > Pleurodeles > Pleurodeles waltl. Next base: position 734,177,789 of record NC_090446.1, read on the forward strand.
TGTATATGATGTTTTCAGAGGGAGAGAAATCAATTTTAAATAGGGAATGTGTCAGTGAGTTTGAAATCAGTACAAGTTCAGAGATTTTCTCTTGTTGTAAGTCAGCATAATGTATGTGTTGATCAATGAGTAAGGAGAGAGGAGCTGCAAAAACAAGTAATTCCTAAGTTTATGTATGTCTCAGGAGTCACACCCCCACCATGCTGTTGGAACCACCTTCTGGGGACATATTGCCCAACTCTCTCTAAAACTTACTGCAGTTCCACCACTTTTTAAGCATGCCCACCTGATCACCTATAATTGGGCTCATGGTTTCCAGGTCCACACTGATCCTCAGAGAAGATCGGCATCACGGCAGCCATTTTGCTTCCTGAGTCTTGCTAGATTTTGAGGATCTCTTGCAATACTATTTAAGGTTTAGTGGTCATCTTGAATATTGGGTCTTGCAAGATTCTAAACCTCTTGCAATACTTCTCAAAGTCTCAGCAGCCATCATGGCCACCGAAAACTATAAAAGGAGGCTGTCAACCTGCAATGAGTGGAGCATATCCTGAGGTCTGCAGGGAACAGAAATGCCTTGTCGATCCGGAGGTGAAAGCAGTTGTCTGGAGATTGGTCTTTTCCACTGCTCAAGCCATTATGGTGTGCCTAAGTAAGACTGAGGAACTTTGGCACTACAAGATAGGGAGAATTTCTTTGTTTTGTTCAAGACACTGGGATTAACCTAGCTATTGAATTCTAAAGGGACATAAAGAACTTTGTAGGCAGTAGAACGCCAGGTGAGAGAACTATTTGAACTTATCAAACAAAGGAATAGGTTGGCGTTTCCATTTTAAGTTGCAAGGAGGGGTTGTGAACTTGAACAGTCCTAAACACAGAGACCATATACTCTGATTTCTGAGATTGTAATACATGGGAGTATCATTCATATCTTTTGTATTTCTGAACAATCAACTTTGTGTTAAGACTCTATGTGTGCAGAAATGAGAATCAAGTAATAAACACATGGTATTTTTTGTCCCATCTTTAGGAGAACAGTAATTGATGGTTGATCTTTCTGCAAAAATTCAGAATACCTGACAGTGGGCGTGTTTGCACCTTTCCTTGCAACAGGTATTTGTCACCAGTAATAAGTCAGCAACAGTGACAGTAAGTAACATGGTGAACCCCAACAAGATCATTAACTCCTTGATCCCTCTCATTCCAGGTATCCTTTCCCGGTGTACCATTCCCAAAACCCTTCCCCCCATTTAGCCATGCTGATCCTCTGTGAATTACAACCCCAGAGACTGTGCTGCTTAATGAGTAGTTGTTAGAGTGCTAGGACATTGCTTTTGAAGGGAGAAGTAATTGTAGTGGAATGGTACTCAAACTCTGATAATGTGGTGGGGGTGAAGGAACACGGGTGGTTATGAGAGGCGTTTTGAGAAAATTATCAACTCCTTCACCTTAGCAGTTATTTTGATCCTTGTTGACAAAGGTGGTATGGTTGGTGTGGGCACCTGTTTGTGTGGCAGTGCATTTAGGATTGATCCAGATCTCAATGATGGGGCACCTGAAGCTGAAAGTATACTGAATGTTAGAACCACTAATTGAACCTACACGACCATCCATAACAAATCACATAAGGGAAGATGAGGAGATACAATAAAGCAAACCTGCAGATTCAATGGTGACATAAAATCTGATAATGCTGTGATCAAGATACTTTGCTGCAGAAACTTCAATTAGAATGGACAATGTATTCAAACTAATTTCTACTTATTTCAGTTTATGTCTTGGTGGAAGCCCTACTGAGCCTTTTTAGGCCAAGAAAGTAAAAGGAATAATAGTCACTATCATCTTGGTGTGTGATATGAATTCTGGGATTTCCAGATCTACACAGGTCAGTTCTCTAACCCATGAATACAAGAGGGGTTCGATCAATGTATGATGCTCAGTAAGAAATACCATTTGGACTGAGGCCTGCACTAACCCACTGAGCAGTCTAGCGTAGGCAGTGTTGTCTGGTTATTTATCATTCCTGTTCAAGTTTCAGGGACTCAGTGGTAATCTAAGCAATCTTGCATTCTTGAACAACACAATCAAGCATAGTAGAAGGAGCAACAGGGATTTACTTAAAATATTTATTTTAAAAGTATGTCGCTCTCAATCTATATTTTTAAGTCATAAACCATGTCTTGAGTATTTAAATCTCTATCCGTGGTATCTATTAAGTATTCCCAAGTTGGTTTTGCCATCAGAAACTCCTGGAGAGTCTGGTGTACTATTGTCAATTGTGGAGCACTTTCTGGAAGTAGTATCGCCCAAGTATCAATAATGTGTATGGCAAGCATTTTAGCTAGTCCTCCTACCATCTTATTTTTTGAGTGTGTCTTAGAATAAGGACCTTTCTCTTCCTTTTTTACACTAACCTCGTCTACTCATCCTGATTCACCTTTCTGCCAACTAAATTCATCTTTTCTGCAACACTTGATGCATCCACATTGTTAATATTGAAATAGTCGATGTTGATGTACACAGCAATACATTCATACATAAGAGCAAAGTCGCATCACCATTATTAAATTTCCGCGTCATGAACTCTCCATCAACCCCGGCACAAACGTATATGGTCAGGCAGGCTCTGAGCACCCCTGACCTAAGTCCGGGGTTATTGACTGACAGGTGGGGTGGTGTGTAGCCGGCAGACAAATGCATGAACAGTAATTTTAGATCAGTCCAACAGATTCGCACAGCTACACCACAATGGTCAGAGAAAATTGGCCTCAATAAAAAACACATGGCGAGAGGGGTGCATGCATTCCCAAAACACCATAAAGTTAGATGCCACATAAAGTTAGGAACACTTAGCTAGTCAAAAAACAGCACACACAGCAACACAGTGATCATGCGTACTTCAGGCCAGAGACCTGGACAGGTTCTCGCTCGCCCTAGTAGTGTCTATGCAAGGTCAAGGCCCACCTGCATTTGTTATCAGGACCTCATTTATGACTTCCTTAGAACTATTCACATTCTTTACCCAGGAAGGAATGTTGTGATTGTTTTATTGTACCCAAAGAAATGTATAAAACACCTCTCAGATCAATTGTACACTGAGAGATAATCCTCAGACCCCGTTTCTGTAACTGCTCTCCCGCCCGTGATGTTTAATTAAACAAACCGTTCCTGTTTTACCAAGCACCTCTTGCCATCTGTTTTTTAAGGTAAATTCATATTCAAGCCACAACTTCTCTCTGATTTACCTTCCGAGTCCTGAAAAGAATGGGTAGAATACTGATACTGATCCAGCTTTTCAATTTTATTATGATCCTTCAAATTGTAATCACCCCCGCTGGACTTCTGAGTTGACAGAGATCAAGTATTTTTTTTTGTTTCTGGGGGGAGATAACCCCTAGACACCAGGGATATATATATATATTTTTTTTCTTTTATGTAGGGAGCAACCCCTTCAGCAAGGGTCGCTCCCTGGGGGACCAAATTGTTTTTAATATAATTAGGGTGATCTTCCCCCAGGGGGGCAGAAAGCACTAGGCACCAGGGATTTTTTGTTTTCTTTGAAATGGACCTGAGGGGAACGGCCCCTTGGGCAAGGGCCGCTCCCCAGGTGGGCAAATCATTTTTAGGCCACTTCTGCCTCCCCGGGGGCGGATCAGCCTAGTATAATTAGGCCGATCTGCCCCCGGGGTGGGCAGAAAACCCCTAGACACCAGGGATCATTTATTTTATTTTTTTTCTTTTATGTGTAGGGAGCGACCCCTTCGGCAATGATCGCTCCCTTGGGGGTCAAATTGTTTTTAGGCCATTTCTGCCCCCCCTGGGGGCAGATCGGCTTAATATCATTAGGCCGACCTACTTCCAGGGGGGGGGCAGAAACCTCCAGACATCAGGGAGATATATATATTTTTTTTATTCACTTTGGCGGTCATTACAACATTGGGGTAAAAGCTGCTCACCGCCGTGCAGAAGACGGCCAACACACCGCCACGGCTGCGGATTTCCGCCACAGCTATTATGACCCACATTTCGGAATCCGCCAAAATTCAGACACCCACACAAGTACGCCACACCAAAGGTCAGTGATAAACAGGGGAAAATAAAACCTCCACCGTCACGCCAACAGGAATACGCCCACACTATCACAACACATGAATCCACGCAGCGGTCTTTCAACCGCGGTATTCCATTGGTGGTACACACCACCGTGCCCAAAATACACACACATCTCCAAAACACAGCCACATTGGACGATTCGAAATACATACACCTGATACACATACACACACCACTCCCACACACCCATTACAATATAAAACACACACCCACATCACCAGTTCCACAGGTACTCTCGTCCGGAAATCCACTTTGGTTGCAATGCTGGTGTTGGTCTTCCTTGCAGAATTCCCCTATCACGACTTCTGTGCTCTCTGGGGAATATAGGTGCACTTTACACCTACTTCTCAGGGTCTTGGGGTGGGCTATTTTTCTAACCATCACTGTTTTCTTACAGTCCCAGCGACCCTCTACAAGCTCACATAGGTTTGGGGTCCATTCGTGGTTCGCATCCCACTTTTGGAGTATATGGTTTGTGTTGCTCCTATACCTATGTGCTCCTATTGCAATCTATTGTGACTGTACATTGCTTGCATTACTTCCTTTTGCTATTACTGCATATTTTTGGTATTGTGTACATATATCTTGTGTATATTTGCTATCCTCATACTGAGGGTACTCACTGAGATACTTTGGCATATTGTCATAAAAATAAAGTACCTTTATTTTTAGTATATCTGTGTATTGTGTTTTCTTATGATATTGTGCATATGACACCAGTGGTATAGTAGGAGCTTTGCATGTCTCCTAGTTCAGCCTAAGCTGCTCTGCTATAGCTACCTTCTACCAGCCTAAGCTGCTAGAAACACCTCTTCTACACTAATAAGGGATAACTGGACCTGGCACAGAGTGTAAGTACCCCTTGGTACCCACTACAAGCCAGGCCAGCCTCCTATAGGTGTGCACCCTGACCAAGTAGGGACCATAATCCTAGTCGGGGTAAAGTCACAACCCAACCTAAATAATCCTGTGCTCACTTTCCGGTTGCTTGGCACAGAGAAGTCAGGCTTAACTTATAAGATGACGTGTAAAGTATTTGTGCAATAACTCATACAGTAACACAGTGAAAATGCCACAAAAAGTACTCCACACCAGTTTAGGGAAATAGTATTATTTATCTAAATAAAATAGGACTAAAATGACAAAAATCCAATATGCATAATCAAGATATCACGTTTTAAAGGCTTAGATGAGTCTCGGTCCTTAAGAATCAGTAGTTGTATCCTTTTAACACACAGTACCTGGGATGTGTCAAAAATAATGACGCTGAGGGGCCGCAGTGCAGGAGATGCTGTGAAAAGTAAAGCGATGCATTGGATTTTCAGGTGCAGCAAATGCGATGTGACGTTTCTTTCCATGCTGCAAGGCGATGTGTTGTTTCTCTCCACGCTTCAAAGCGATGCATCTGTTTCCAGGAGTGCAGCCTTCGTTCTTCACAGTGATGCAAGGATATTTTGACACCCAGGGACAATGCGTGGAAAACCCAAAAAGTGTTGAGCAGAAGCAACAGGCGAAATGTCGATCTGGCAGGCGATACAGTGATTTTTCAGCCGCGGGGCAGGCGCTGCATCAATCCGAAAAGCGTTGCGTTGAATTTTGCAGGCATTGCATCAGTTTTCTGACACGCTGGATTTTCTATTCTTTGGTGACGTTTATGATAGTCCTGAGACCTTAGATCAAGAGCCAAGGTCAATCCAAGCCCTTGGAGAGCACTTGAGGAGGAAGGCAGAATCCTTCCAGCAGAGTCAGGGGTCAGCAGAGCAACAAGCAGGCCAGCCGTCCTTTGGAGACCCAGTCCCTGGGCCAGTTATAGGTCCAGAAGTGTCTGATTCACAGACCCAGTATATATACCCAAAGTGCCTTTGAAGTGGACGAAACTTCAAAGGGTGGTTTTGAAGCGCACAAGTTCCCCTTTCAACCTAGCCTTGTCTGCCAGGAGCTCGGTGGGGGTGATTATCAGGCCTTGGTGTGAGGGAAGGCTACTGATCTTTGGCCTGTAAGTGTGAGCCCCTACACCCTTCCTGCCCAGGGAAACCTATCTGCATGCAGATGAATGCAGATGCAGCTGAGTGTCCTGTGTTTATGGCTGTCTGGGTGAAATGCACAAGGGGAGCTGTAAACTAGCACAGACCAAACATGGATTGGAGATGGCAATAAGTGTAGAGAAAAACCTACTTTCAAAAAGTGGCATTTCTAAAATATTAAGGTTGAATCCAACTTCACCAGTAAATAGGATTTCTCACTACCATTCCAACCATACCAAATATGACAAGTCTATTCCTCTAAGATCAGAAATTACCACTTAAAAACATATAAATTAACCTCTAATGCTGGCCTATGAGAGGAACAGGCTTCTTAGTAGTGAAAGGAAAAATGATTCTGAGAGTTTTTCACTACCAGGACATGTAAAACGTATAAGTATGCGTCCTGCCTTTTACTTACATAGCACTCTGCCCTATGGGTTACCTAGGGCCTACCTTAAGAGTGATTTATGTGTATGAAAAGGCAAATTTAAGGCTTGACAAGTACTTTTAAATGCCAAGCTGAAGTGGCAGTAAAACTGCACACACAGGGCTGGCAATGGCAGATCTGAGACTTGGTTAGGGGCTACGTATGCGGGTGGCACAATCAGTGCTGCAGGCCTACTAGTAGCATTTAATTTACAGGCCCTGGGCACATCTAGGTCACTTTATTAGGGACATATAGGTAAATTAAATATGCCAATTGGGTATGAAGCAATGTTACCATGTTTAGGGGAGAAAGCACAAGCACTTTAGCACTAGTCAGCAGTGGTAAAGTTTGCGGAGTCCTAAAACCAGCAAAAATGAGTTCAGAAAAATGGAAAGAGGAAGACAACCCTAAGACTGTTAGGTCTAACATTTCTCCAATAAATTCAAATTCTCATTCTTGACAGAACACTCAACCCATTCTGTCTCTAAAATACTAAATTCTTGAATTAGCGTCTGTTACAGACAAAACCCAATCATCTTCTTCATTACACATATCATGGTGTCTTTAATCTTTCACAGGCAGATATGACAATCTGTGCTATTGTTGCCGCCAGGTATGTATTACATGTCAAAATGGAATTCTTGAAGTATTGATAGCACTCTGATAAGCCTAGAAGAAGCTTTATTACAGCAGCTATCCCCTAGCATGAAAATCAATGGTTTGTGATCAGTCACTAAATCAAATTTAGTCCCCCACATGTACATTTAGAAATTTCCAGCAGCCCACAAACATGCAAGTGCTTACCTTTCAACAGTGCTATATTTGGTTTCAGCTGCGTTCAGCATTCTAGAAGCAAGCGTTATTGTTCTTTCCTGCCCTTTATCAATTTGACTTAACACTGCCAAACCCTTTTGCACTTGCATCAACCGTAATTTTGCATCTCTCACCACGAGTGAAAGGTTTGATAGCTGATACATTGACAATTCATTCCTTGACATTATCAAAGGACGTTGAACTTCCTCAGTCCAAACATACTTCAGGGTGGTACAACTATAGGGTAGCATTGGAGAAATCTGGAATAATGTTCACTCAGACCCACAAATCTTCTAAAGGTATCCTTATCTTCAGGTATGGGAGTCTCACTGATAGCCTTCAATACATTTTCTATGTCTGATACCTTCCTTTGATATACTGTGACCAAGATAATCAACTTGATTAGTCATGAATTTACATTTCCCACCACAAACTGTCATCCCAAGCTCTTGTAGTTCACTCAAAACTGTTTCTACAAGTTTAAAATGCTGTTCAATATAATTACAGTGAATGAGAGTGTCATCCTGAAATTCTTGAATTCCTGCTTGTCCCTCAAAAATGTGATCCATTTATCTTTGGAACACACTTGCCCCAGATACTAATCCAAATGGCATCTGCTTATACATGTGCACCCCAAAAGGAATTATAAAAATAATCAAGGGTTGCAAATCTTCAGCAAGAAAAATCTGGTGATAATATGACCTGACGTCAATGATAGAAAATATCTTACTATCACCTATGTTGGACTACATATCATGAATTCTAGAAAATGGATGTCAGTGTACCAGAATGTTTCAGTTCAAAACCCTTAAATCTGCACACAAACGTATGTCTCCGATTTCTTCTGGGCAATAGCAGCTGCAGAAACCCACTCCGAACATTCTACAGGAGTAATAATTCCCTGTGTGCATTTGCTGTCCAATAATGCTTTCAAATCTTTACTCAGAGAAATAGGAACAGGTCTGACCTTTTGAATGACTAGTGATGCATTATTCTTCCATGTAATAGTGTGTTCAAAAAATCCTATAAGACCCACTTCTTCAGCACAAACTTTAACATATTTACTAAACAACAAGCTTAATTTATCAGACCAACTCCCTTGATCTACATGACCTACAGATATTACTGGCACCTCACCCAAAACTACAGGTTCTTTGTGACCAGGTTGGAGTATTACACCCAGTTCGGCTTGATCCTGCCATTCCAAAATATCACATCCATTCTCTGCCATATAAATCTCAGTAAAAATGTCTCTCCCCCTTTGAATTTCACTACATTGGTAAAATAGCCTTTCATCTTGATGTCATACAGCCGAAACATTTTTGGTTTATGTCCATAATTGGCAACAATATTTTTGACAAGAACTTATCAAATGTGGTATCCACAACAAAGTTGATAGGAGATCCCAAATCTGCCATAATTCCCAAATTGATATCACCAATATGTACTTCACAATTAGGGCCTTTATATTTTCTTATATCTAACTTCATCATATGGACATCCACACTTACCAACATTTTGTTCATATGATCATGCACTCTTTCTTCATCCATGCTAATTAGTTTATATGATCTTCATACATCAAAGAAGTGCCTAATCTTTTTACAATAGTTGCACTTCTTCCCTTGCGCTGGACAAGTAGTATTATTTCCCATACGGGATTTTGATCCACATCTGTAACATGTTCCTGAAATTTTCTTTTCTACATTCCTTCTTGTTTTGTTTTTACTAGAAACAGTATTGACGTCAATTGTTTTGTTTCTAAGGTCTTCCGGTTAAAATCTTTGATGATATTAATAATCGTTCTTTGCTACAGGCAATGTCCATAACTTCATTAAGTGTTGGATTTTTACAAGTTAAAACCCTTTCTTGGATTTTTTTATTCTATCAATTGAATACTGGTTGTTCTCTGAAATATATATCCAAGTGAGATCCAAATTCACACTTAGCAGCTAATACGCTTAGTACTGCTAAATAATCCTTCACTGTTTCTTCAATAATCTGTTTTCTCTTACAGAAATTATGATTTTCTAACATGACTGAAGGCTCATTAGTATATTGCTTTCCCACACAAGCAATGACTTCCATATAAACTTCCCAAGCTTCTTCTCCTGTAGGAGCACTTCCCACAGGTAGTTTGTCGAAAACCTCTTGTCCAGTTCCAGCTAAATAGTTAAACAATGAAGCAGCATGTTGATTAAGATTATATATAGAAGCATCTAATTTATTCCAAGGTGTTAAAGGTCTGCCTGGCTTTTGCAAAAAAGGTGATGGTTGGACAACATTACCAGAGGTTGCCATGATGAGAAAAAAATATGTAAATTAAAAAAAAATCTGAACAGTGAATACATTTTTTTTGGCCATCTTAAAAAAACGAATCTGTAGGTTAGAAAATGCAGGCACAGATGGACAGAAGTCCTGAAATACAGGCGCAGATTGGACTCAAGTAAAATATGTTCCTATCACAGGACACCGTAAAAACCCACTCGTCCATCAGGGTTTTATCCTCAATTGCTGTGTTTAACATGCTGAAGAAGTTGCTTAATACAGCAGAAACGTGCTGGAAATGCACCTTTAGTAAACTGAAGATGGCCTTCCAAACAACGTGCATAACAGTGGCGGCTGGTAATTTTAGGAGGGAGGGGGGCAGGCGGGAAGCACACTCACACTCATTTATTCACAGACGCATGCACATCCATTCACAACACTCATCAACATTCAAACATACACGCACGCACCAAACATTAATTTAAAAAACACACACACACTTACCTTCAGCTCGGAGGTCCCAGGAGGGTTGGGATTGCTGCCTTCCCTCTCTGGCTGACCTTAGGTCAGCCAATGTGGGAAGGCAGCAGTCCCAACTTCGTCACAGAGTGGTATGATGTCAGTGAGACTTCTTACCCCTCCCCACTCTGTGACGAGGTGTCACTGATTGGCACTCGCCCGGGGCACTTCGGGGCAAATCTTAAGGGCCCAGGACGAAGTCAATCGTTGACGCTTCCCCTCGTCACCGAGGGAAAGGGCCTCGAGGCACCTTTACTGAGCTGAGGAGGTCACGCTCATAGGAGCTGTGACCTCTTCAGCCCAGCAAAGTTCAGCTCAGGCAGCCAGGAGTTTGTGCAAATCGCGCATGTCTCACTCCTGGCTGCCTGATCTGAACATGAAGAATGTCTGTCAGGCTGATCTTTGCTCAGCCTGACTGACACTCTTCACGAGGGGCAAAAGGTGGGAAGCGTGGCCCCTCCGCCCTAAAGGACTGGCCGGGGCTGGTGCATAACGTGCTTTTTAAAGTTGGGTTGGGCTTGCATTATGCATCCGTGAAGTGGACGTCGTGGATGTCATAGAATTAGTGTGGTGTAGTAATGGAAGCTGGCAGGAGCTTGCGAGGTCCTCAAGGTAAGCTCAATATACAAAATTCAAAACCGCTACCAGTAAACAGTCACTGCACAACAGCAAATAGCTCCATAGTGTTGGTAATCTGGAAAATGCGGTAAAGGATAGAAACAATCAAACAATTGGCAACAGTTAAAAGCAGTCACAAACAATAACAAGGGCAATAAATTAGAAAACTCTTACAGGTGAAAATGATAAAGCTCTCCGATGACAGTGAGTCCAGGGAGGGTTACAATCCACTGTGGCCATATAAATGTTGTATCAATGCTGCAATTTAAGAAACTCTGGAGCCTTTTAAAGTAGAAAGAAGTGAGATCTTTATTCTTAAAAGGACCCATGACTGCTCCTTGTCATAACATCACTAAACATACCCCTCGCTCAACTAACATTCTTAACATTCTGGAATACCTTACATCATTAGACTGCCTCACATCGTACAATCCTATATGACACTTACTACAGTATCCCACGACGGGTCGAAGTTGTGACATACTTAAATTAAATCTGGATAGACTGCTGATTGTTTTGTAGAGCTATTATGAGGAACAACTAGAGGCAATGATGAGGTGTGTTTTATGATAAATTTTCTTGGTCATGGATTGAGGAAAAGGTGATGGCTCTTCTGTTCTTTTAAATGGATGGTATTGAAAACAAGATGAAAAAGAGACATAAACACCAGCAAACTAAACATTGATGTATTAAATATAAGCCATTGAAATGTTGAATATTTTTATGGCCTATGTGTACTTTATTCAGGTGATCAGAATCTTCCAAGTGTCTTCATTCTGTGAGTGCAACATTTATTGTGACAAACACCCTTTTTAGGATTGTGTGATTGCATTCTACTGGTGATAGCTGGAAAATCTGCCATAAAGTATTTCAAACACTGACTAACTCTTTAAATGTCCAGAAAAGTGAAATAACACTTTTGTGTACACCACAGACCGTGCCATTTTACTGTCAGAAAAAACAAGGTGGCCATGATGTATTGAGCATGAGGTATCTGTGAACCCTTTTTTGCTGGCAATAGAACTCTGTGCTTTTTATCCCTGCTAACCAGTGGCACAGTGCTTGTGCTCTTTCTCCCAACATGGTAACATTGGTATACTACTGATTCTGATTGACACAGTTAATTTACTAATATGTCCCTAATACGTCGCACCAAGTGTGTTAAGGGCCAGTAAGTTAAATGTCATTAGTGGGCTGCAGCACCGATTGTGACACCCACTTCAACAACATGGCAAAACAGCCCTCTTTTTAAATATTAATGTCACCTCTAAGGTGCCTTACTGCAAATTAAGGCAGGGTGTATCTATTTAAGAGTAGGACATGTAACAGTTTAATGTCAAACATGCCCTTACAGTGAAAAGGCCCAAAAGGCCATTCTCACTGTAGCAGGGTTAGCTGTTCCATAGAGAGCCTTCTGATACAACATTAATGTTAACATTGCACATCTCCACCCAGGAACCAGCTAGAAATGTAATTCTTGGGCTTTCTGAAATATTTATTACACGCCTAATTCACTGGTGAAATCAAATTTGTAATAAATATTTTGCAATTATGAGTTTTTTAAAAATACCTTTGCCCTGCCTGAAGTCTTGGAAGCTAAATCTGTATTTTACTTTCTCCCTTTTGACAGCCAGTAATTAGCATTTCTATGGGTATGAATCAGGTGTGTACTTGCTCCATGGACAGGGTCAAAGGGCATTGGGTGTGCACAGTTGTTTTTGTTTCCTTGACAGGGTGGCATGTGGGATGGGCCCAAGGACGTGATTACCTTCTAAGATGCCTACCTTCTCATGAGCAGATGCAGCTAACACCCAGGCCTATACTTTTCTTTTGTCCCTCCCCCCAGATCGGCCTCCATTACATTGGGCTTCTTGTCGACGTAAGAGTGTCAGATCCTGCTGGAGTGTCATGTCCTGCTTGACAGATCTGCTAGGATTTTTCATGTGACTTTTGAAGTGTACCTCAAAGGAGTGAAACAAGATGGCAAAACAATTCTTGTGTATCCACTTGATGGTTGCTGATTAATTTAGCTTTTGTTGAACCAGACTTCTGTCACTGATTTTGTTGGGGTACAGGGACAGTCTTAAACAAGATTTCATTGTTAGATGTGAGATGACACCAGGATTACTACAATAAACTCCCCACACCCAACCCTCAAAGCCCAAGTTAAGTGTGGTTGAAGACTTTGGCCATCTTAAAAATGCCCAAGGTATGTACTGCTAGCCCCAGAAACCTTTACCACATTGGGTAGATTGTCACCAGGAAGTAGAAAACACAGGAGTGCATGCATCAAGGGAGCACATATTGACATACATAAAAGTTTTTTTTTTAAAGCACTTATGTGGCATGTTTGCATGACTGTTAGAGAAAAGGAAGTCTTTTTCTTTCCCCTTTCTTCATTCCGTGGTGGTCACACTGGAGAAACGTCGAAAACAGACAGAGAAGGGCTAATATATTGGGAGTGTTTAAAGAAAAGTTGGTCCTCTGTACTATACTGTAAGGAAATGCCTCCTTGGCATGGTTGCCCCCTGACTTTTTGCCTTTGCTGATGCTATGTTTACAATTGAAAGTGTGCTGAGGCCTGCTAACCAGGCCCCAGCACCAGTGTTCTTTCCCTAACCTGTACTTTTGTATCCACAATTGGCAGACCCTGGCATCCAGATAAGTCCCTTGTAACTGGTACTTCTAGTACCAAGGGCCCTGATGCCAAGGAAGGTCTCTAAGGGCTGCAGCATGTCTTATGCCACCCTGGAGACCTCTCACTCAGCACAGACACACTGCTTGCCAGCTTGTGTGTGCTAGTGAGGACAAAACGAGTAAGTCGACATGGCACTCCCCTCAGGGTGCCATGCCAGCCTCTCACTGCCTATGCAGTATAGGTAAGCCACCCCTCTAGCAGGCCTTACAGCCCTAAGGCAGGGTGCACTATACCATAGGTGAGGGTACCAGTGCATGAGCATGGTACCCCTACAGTGTCTAAACAAAACCTTAGACATTGTAAGTGCAGGGTAGCCATAAGAGTATATGGTCTGGGAGTCTGTCAAACACGAACTCCACAGCACCATAATGGCTACACTGAAAACTGGGAAGTTTGGTATCAAACTTCTCAGCACAATAAATGCACACTGATGCCAGTGTACATTTTATTGTAAAATACACCACAGAGGGCACCTTAGAGGTGCCCCCTGAAACTTAACCGACTGTCTGTGTAGGCTGACTAGTTCCAGCAGCCTGCCACACCAGAGACATGTTGCTGGCCCCATGGGGAGAGTGCCTTTGTCACTCTGAGGCCAGTAACAAAGCCTGCACTGGGTGGAGATGCTAACACCTCCCCCAGGCAGGAGCTGTGACACCTGGCGGTGAGCCTCAAAGGCTCACCCCTTTGTCACAGCCCAGCAGGGCACTCCAGCTTAGTGGAGTTGCCCGCCCCCTCCGGCCACGGCCCCCACTTTTGGCGGCAAGGCTGGAGGGAACAAAGAAAGCAACAAGGAGGAGTCACTGGCCAGTCAGGACAGCCCCTAAGGTGTCCTGAGCTGAAGTGACTCTAACTTTTAGAAATCCTCCATCTTGCAGATGGAGGATTCCCCCAATAGGGTTAGGATTGTGACCCCCTCCCCTTGGGAGGAGGCACAAAGAGGGTGTACCCACCCTCAGGGCTAGTAGCCATTGGCTACTAACCCCCCAGACCTAAACACGCCCTTAAATTTAGTATTTAAGGGCTACCCTGAACCCTAGAAAATTAGATTCCTGCAAACTACAAGAAGAAGGACTGCCTAGCTGAAAACCCCTGCAGAGGAAGACCAGAAGACGACAACTGCCTTGGCTCCAGAAACTCACCGGCCTGTCTCCTGCCTTCCAAAGATCCTGCTCCAGCGACGCCTTCCAAAGGGACCAGCGACCTCGACATCCTCTGAGGACTGCCCCTGCTTCGAAAAGACAAGAAACTCCCGAGGACAGCGGACCTGCTCCAAGAAAGGCTGCAACTTTGTTTCCAGCAGCCTTGAAAGAACCCTGCAAGCTCCCCGCAAGAAGCGTGAGACTTGCAACACTGCACCCGGCGACCCCGACTCGGCTGGTGGAGATCCAACACCTCAGGAGGGACCCCAGGACTACTCTGATACTGTGAGTACCAAAACCTGTCCCCCCTGAGCCCCCACAGCGCCGCCTGCAGAGGGAATCCCGAGGCTTCCCCTGACCGCGACTCTTTGAATCCAAAGTCCCGACGCCTGGGAGAGACCCTGCACCCGCAGCCCCCAGGACCTGAAGGACCGGACTTTCACTGGAGAAGTGACCCCCAGGAGTCCCTCTCCCTTGCCCAAGTGGAGGTTTCCCCGAGGAATCCCCCCTTGCCTGCCTGCAGCGCTGAAGAGATCCCGAGATCTCTCATAGACTAACATTGCGAACCCGACGCTTGTTTCTACACTGCACCCGGCCGCCCCCGCGCTGCTGAGGGTGAAATTTCTGTGTGGGCTTGTGTCCCCCCCCGGTGCCCTACAAAACCCCCCTGGTCTGCCCTCCGAAGACGCGGGTACTTACCTGCAAGCAGACCGGAACCGGGGCACCCCCTTCTCTCCATTCTAGCCTATGTGTTTTGGGCACCACTTTGAACTCTGCACCTGACCGGCCCTGAGCTGCTGGTGTGGTGACTTTGGGGTTGCTCTGAACCCCCAACGGTGGGCTACCTTGGACCAAGAACTGAACCCTGTAAGTGTCTTACTTACCTGGTAAAACTAACAAAAACTTACCTCCCCTAGGAACTGTGAAAATTGCACTGTGTCCACTTTTAAAACAGCTATTTGCCAATAACTTGAAAAGTATACATGCAATTTTGATGATTTAAAGTTCCTAAAGTACTTACCTGCAATACCTTTCGAATGAGATATTACATGTAGAATTTGAACCTGTGGTTCTTAAAATAAACTAAGAAAAGATATTTTTCTATACAAAACCTATTGGCTGGATTTGTCTCTGAGTGTGTGTACCTCATTTATTGTCTATGTGTATGTACAACAAATGCTTAACACTACTCCTTGGATAAGCCTACTGCTCGACCACACTACCACAAAATAGAGCATTAGTATTATCTATTTTTACCACTATTTTACCTCTAAGGGGAACCCTTGGACTCTGTGCATGCTATTCCTTACTTTGAAATAGCACATACAGAGCCAACTTCCTACATTGGTGGATCAGCGGTGGGGTACAAGACTTTGCATTTGCTGGACTACTCAGCCAATACCTGATCACACGACAAATTCCAAAATTGTCATTAGAAATTGATTTTTGCAATTTGAAATTTTTCTAAATTCTTAAGAGTCCTGCTAGGGCCTTGTGTGTGAAGTCCCTGTTTAGCATTGTCTTTTAGAGTTTAAAAGTTTGTTAAAAGTTTGAAATTAGATTCTAGAAACAGTTTTAGATTCTTTAAAAAGTCTTCCAACTCTTAGCAAAATAATGTCTGATACAGAGATGAATGTGGTGGAACTCGACACCACACCTTACCTCCATCTTAAGATGAGGGAGCTAAGGTCTCTCTGTAATATCAAAAAAATAACCATTGGCTCCAGACCTACCAAAATTCAGCTCCAGGAGCTATTGGCAGAGTTTGAAAAAGCCAACCCCTCTGATGATGACCTCACAGAGGAAGAAATTAGTGACTTGGAGGCCAATGTCCCTCCTCCAGTCCTAAATAGGGAGAACAGGACCCCTCAAGTCCTGTCTCCAACTGTGTTAGTCAGAAATAGTGAGTCCCTCACAGGAGGGTCCCACATTTCTGAAATCACTGAGGATGCTCTCAGTGAAGATGACCTCCTGTTAGCCAGGATGGCCAAAAGATTGGCTTTAGAGAGACAGCTCCTAGCCATAGAAAGGGAAAGACAAGAGATGGGCCTAGGACCCATCAATGGTGGCAGCAATATAAATAGGGTCAGAGATTCTCCTGACATGTTAAAAATCCCCAAAGGGATTGTGACCAAATATGAAGATGGTGATGACATCACCAAATGGTTCACAGCTTTTGAGAGGGCTTGTGTGACCAGAAAAGTGAACAGGTCTCACTGGGGTGCTCTCCTTTGGGAAATGTTCACTGGAAAGTGTAGGGATAGACTCCTCACACTCTCTGGAAAAGATGCAGAATCTTATGACCTCATGAAGGGTACCCTGATTGAGGGCTTTGGATTCTCCACTGAGGAGTACAGGATTAGGTTCAGGGGGGCTCAAAAATCCTCGAGCCAGACCTGGGTTGACTTTGTTGACTACTCAGTGAAAACACTAGATGGTTGGATTCAAGGCAGTGGTGTAAGTAATTATGATGGGCTGTACAATTTATTTGTGAAAGAACACCTATTGAGTAATTGTTTCAATGATAAACTGCATCAGCATCTGGTAGACCTAGGACCAATTTCTCCCCAAGAATTGGGAAAGAAGGCGGACCATTGGGTCAAGACAAGGGTGTCCAAGACTTCAACAGGGGGTGACCAAAAGAAAGGGGTCACAAAGACTCCCCAGGGGAAGGGTGATGAGACAACCAAAACTAAAAATAGTAAAGAGTCTTCTACAGGCCCCCAAAAACCTGCACAGGAGGGTGGGCCCAGAGCCTCTTCACAAAACAATGGGTACAAGGGTAAAAACTTTGATCCCAAAAAGGCCTGGTGTCATAGCTGTAAACAGCATGGACACCAAACTGGAGACAAGGCCTGTCCCAAGAAAGGTTCCACTCCAAACTCCCATCCAGGTAACACTGGTATGGCTAGTCTCCAAGTGGGATCAACAGTGTGCCCAGAGCAAATCAGGGTCCACACTGAAGCTACTCTAGTTTCTGAGGGTGGGGTGGATTTAGCCACACTAGCTGTCTGGCCGCCTAACATGCAAAAATACAGACAGCAACTCTTAATTAATGGGACTAGAATAGAGGGCCTGAGGGATACAAGTGCCAGTGTCACCATGGTGACAGAGAAACTGGTTTCCCCTGGCCAATACCTGACTGGAAAAACTTACACAGTCACCAACGCTGACAATCAGAGAAAAGTACATCCCATGGCAATGGTTACTTTAGAATGGGGAGGGGTCAATGGCCTGAAACAGGTGGTGGTCTCCTCAAATATCCCAGTGGACTGTCTGCTTGGAAATGACCTGGAGTCCTCAGCATGGGCTGAGGTAGAACTAAAAACCCATGCAGCAATGCTGGGTATCCCTGAACTGGTGTGTGTGAAAACAAGAGCACAATGCAAGGCACAGGGTGAACAAGTAGAGCTGGAGTCTGGAAGAATGGCCCAGCCTACCAAGAGAACAGGAAAGTCAGTTGGGAAACCAACTGCAACACAGCAAAAGAAAGGGAACCTCTCTTCTCAGGAAGAAGTTCTGCCCTCTGAGGGAACTGAGCCTTTGGAGCTTGAACCTTACCAGGTTGAGCTCTTGGGCCCAGGGGGACCCTCAAGGGAGGAGCTGTGTAAGGGACAAGAAACCTGTCCCTCTCTTGAAGGCCTTAGGCAGCAAGCTGCTGAAGAGTCCAAAGGCAAGAAAAATGGAACACATAGGGTCTATTGGGAAGATGGACTCCTATACACTGAGGCCAGAGACCCCAAACCTGGTGCCACTAGGAGAGTGGTAGTGCCTCAGCTGTTCAGGAAGTTCATCCTAACATTGGCCCATGACATTCCCCTTGCTGGACATTTGGGACAAACCAAGACGTGGGAGAGGTTAGTCAACCACTTCTACTGGCCCAATATGTCCAACATGGTTAAGGAGTTTTGCCTCTCCTGCCCCACCTGTCAAGCCAGTGGTAAGACAGGTGGGCACCCAAAGGCCCCCCTCATTCCACTTCCAGTGGTGGGGGTCCCCTTTGAAAGAGTGGGTGTGGACATAGTTGGTCCACTAGAACCTCCCACAGCCTCAGGAAATCTGTATATCCTGGTAGTAGTGGATCATGCTACCAGGTATCCTGAAGCTATTCCCCTTAGGTCGACTACTGCCCCTGCAGTAGCCAAGGCCCTCATTGGTATCTTTACCAGAGTGGGTTTCCCTAAGGAGGTGGTGTCTGACAGAGGTGCCAACTTCATGTCAGCATACCTAAAGCACATGTGGAATGAGTGTGGAGTGACTTATAAATTCACTACACCATACCATCCACAAACTAATGGCTTGGTTGAGAGATTCAACAAGACATTAAAAGGCATGATCATGGGGCTCCCAGAAAAGCTCAAAAGGAGATGGGATGTCCTCTTGCCATGTCTGCTTTTCGCTTACAGGGAGGTGCCACAGAAGGGAGTAGGATTCTCACCCTTTGAACTTCTGTTTGGTCATCCTGTAAGGGGACCACTTGCCCTTGTTAAAGAAGGCTGGGAGAGGCCTCTCCATGAGCCTAAACAGGACATAGTGGACTATGTACTTGGCCTTCGCTCTAGAATGGCAGAGTACATGGAAAAGGCAACCAAAAACCTTGAGGCCAGCCAACAGCTCCAGAAGTTTTGGTATGATCAAAAGGCTGCACTGGTTGAGTTCCAACCAGGGCAGAAAGTCTGGGTTCTGGAGCCTGTGGCTCCCAGGGCACTCCAGGACAAATGGAGTGGCCCTTACCCAGTGCTAGAAAGGAAGAGTCAGGTCACCTACCTGGTGGACCTGGGCACAAGCAGGAGCCCCAAGAGGGTGATCCATGTGAACCGCCTTAAGCTCTTCCATGACAGGGCTGATGTGAATCTGTTGATGGTAACAGATGAGGATCAGGAGGCAGAGAGTGAACCTCTCCCTGACCTTCTGTCATCAGACCCAAAAGATGGCACAGTAGATGGAGTGATCTACTCAGACACCCTCTCTGGCCAACAGCAAGCTGATTGTAGGAAAGTCCTACAACAGTTTCCTGAACTCTTCTCCTTAACTCCTTAACCCCTGGTCAGACACACCTGTGTACCCATGATGTGGACACAGGAGACAGCATGCCTGTCAAAAACAAAATCTTTAGACAATCTGACCATGTTAAGGAAAGCATCAAGGTGGAAGTCCACAAGATGCTGGAATTGGGAGTAATTGAGCGCTCTGACAGCCCCTGGGCTAGCCCAGTGGTCTTAGTCCCCAAACCTCACACCAAAGATGGAAAGAAAGAGATGAGGTTTTGTGTGGACTACAGAGGGCTCAATTCTGTCACCAAGACAGATGCTCATCCAATTCCAAGAGCTGATGAGCTCATAGACAAATTAGGTGCTGCCAAATTCTTAAGTACCTTTGACTTGACAGCAGGGTACTGGCAAATAAAAATGGCACCTGGAGCAAAAGAGAAAACAGCATTCTCCACACCTGATGGGCATTATCAGTTTACTGTTATGCCCTTTGGTTTAAAGAATGCCCCTGCCACCTTCCAAAGGTTGGTGAATCAAGTCCTTGCTGGCTTGGAGTCCTTTAGCACAGCTTATCTTGATGATATTGCTGTCTTTAGCTCCACCTGGCAGGATCACCTGGTCCACCTGAAGAAGGTTTTGAAGGCTCTGCAATCTGCAGGCCTCTCTATCAAGGCATCCAAATGCCAGATAGGGCAGGGAACTGTGGTTTACTTGGGCCACCTTGTAGGTGGAGGCCAAGTTCAACCACTCCAACCCAAGATCCAGACTATTCTGGACTGGGTAGCTCCAAAAACCCAGACTCAAGTCAGGGCATTCCTTGGCTTGACTGGGTATTACAGGAGGTTTGTGAAGGGATATGGATCCATTGTGACAGCCCTCACTGAACTCACCTCCAAGAAAATGCCCAAGAAAGTGAACTGGACTGTGGAATGCCAACAGGCCTTTGACACCCTGAAACAAGCAATGTGCTCAGCACCAGTTCTAAAAGCTCCAGATTATTCTAAGCAGTTCATTGTGCAGACTGATGCCTCTGAACATGGGATAGGGGCAGTTTTGTCCCAAACAAATGATGATGGCCTTGACCAGCCTGTTGCTTTCATTAGCAGGAGGTTACTCCCCAGGGAGCAGCGTTGGAGTGCCATTGAGAGGGAGGCCTTTGCTGTGGTTTGGTCCCTGAAGAAGCTGAGACCATACCTCTTTGGGACTCACCTAGTTCAAACTGACCACAGACCTCTCAAATGGCTGATGCAAATGAAAGGTGAAAATCCTAAACTGTTGAGGTGGTCCATCTCCCTACAGGGAATGGACTTTATAGTGGAACACAGACCTGGGACTGCCCATGCCAATGCAGATGGCCTTTCCAGGTTCTTCCACTTAGAAAATGAAGACTCTCTTGGGAAAGGTTAGTCTCATCCTCTTTCGTTTGGGGGGGGGTTGTGTAAGGAAATGCCTCCTTGGCATGGTTGCCCCCTGACTTTTTGCCTTTGCTGATGCTATGTTTACAATTGAAAGTGTGCTGAGGCCTGCTAACCAGGCCCCAGCACCAGTGTTCTTTCCCTAACCTGTACTTTTGTATCCACAATTGGCAGACCCTGGCATCCAGATAAGTCCCTTGTAACTGGTACTTCTAGTACCAAGGGCCCTGATGCCAAGGAAGGTCTCTAAGGGCTGCAGCATGTCTTATGCCACCCTGGAGACCTCTCACTCAGCACAGACACACTGCTTGCCAGCTTGTGTGTGCTAGTGAGGACAAAACGAGTAAGTCGACATGGCACTCCCCTCAGGGTGCCATGCCAGCCTCTCACTGCCTATGCAGTATAGGTAAGCCACCCCTCTAGCAGGCCTTACAGCCCTAAGGCAGGGTGCACTATACCATAGGTGAGGGTAGCAGTGCATGAGCATGGTACCCCTACAGTGTCTAAACAAAACCTTAGACATTGTAAGTGCAGGGTAGCCATAAGAGTATATGGTCTGGGAGTCTGTCAAACACGAACTCCACAGCACCATAATGGCTACACTGAAAACTGGGAAGTTTGGTATCAAACTTCTCAGCACAATAAATGCACACTGATGCCAGTGTACATTTTATTGTAAAATACACCACAGAGGGCACCTTAGAGGTGCCCCCTGAAACTTAACCGACTGTCTGTGTAGGCTGACTAGTTCCAGCAGCCTGCCACACCAGAGACATGTTGCTGGCCCCATGGGGAGAGTGCCTTTGTCACTCTGAGGCCAGTAACAAAGCCTGCACTGGGTGGAGATGCTAACACCTCCCCCAGGCAGGAGCTGTGACACCTGGCGGTGAGCCTCAAAGGCTCACCCCTTTGTCACAGCCCAGCAGGGCACTCCAGCTTAGTGGAGTTGCCCGCCCCCTCCGGCCACGGCCCCCACTTTTGGCGGCAAGGCTGGAGGGAACAAAGAAAGCAACAAGGAGGAGTCACTGGCCAGTCAGGACAGCCCCTAAGGTGTCCTGAGCTGAAGTGACTCTAACTTTTAGAAATCCTCCATCTTGCAGATGGAGGATTCCCCCAATAGGGTTAGGATTGTGACCCCCTCCCCTTGGGAGGAGGCACAAAGAGGGTGTACCCACCCTCAGGGCTAGTAGCCATTGGCTACTAACCCCCCAGACCTAAACACGCCCTTAAATTTAGTATTTAAGGGCTACCCTGAACCCTAGAAAATTAGATTCCTGCAAACTACAAGAAGAAGGACTGCCTAGCTGAAAACCCCTGCAGAGGAAGACCAGAAGACGACAACTGCCTTGGCTCCAGAAACTCACCGGCCTGTCTCCTGCCTTCCAAAGATCCTGCTCCAGCGACGCCTTCCAAAGGGACCAGCGACCTCGACATCCTCTGAGGACTGCCCCTGCTTCGAAAAGACAAGAAACTCCCGAGGACAGCGGACCTGCTCCAAGAAAGGCTGCAACTTTGTTTCCAGCAGCCTTGAAAGAACCCTGCAAGCTCCCCGCAAGAAGCGTGAGACTTGCAACACTGCACCCGGCGACCCCGACTCGGCTGGTGGAGATCCAACACCTCAGGAGGGACCCCAGGACTACTCTGATACTGTGAGTACCAAAACCTGTCCCCCCTGAGCCCCCACAGCGCCGCCTGCAGAGGGAATCCCGAGGCTTCCCCTGACCGCGACTCTTTGAATCCAAAGTCCCGACGCCTGGGAGAGACCCTGCACCCGCAGCCCCCAGGACCTGAAGGACCGGACTTTCACTGGAGAAGTGACCCCCAGGAGTCCCTCTCCCTTGCCCAAGTGGAGGTTTCCCCGAGGAATCCCCCCCTTGCCTGCCTGCAGCGCTGAAGAGATCCCGAGATCTCTCATAGACTAACATTGCGAACCCGACGCTTGTTTCTACACTGCACCCGGCCGCCCCCGCGCTGCTGAGGGTGAAATTTCTGTGTGGGCTTGTGTCCCCCCCCGGTGCCCTACAAAACCCCCCTGGTCTGCCCTCCGAAGACGCGGGTACTTACCTGCAAGCAGACCGGAACCGGGGCACCCCCTTCTCTCCATTCTAGCCTATGTGTTTTGGGCACCACTTTGAACTCTGCACCTGACCGGCCCTGAGCTGCTGGTGTGGTGACTTTGGGGTTGCTCTGAACCCCCAACGGTGGGCTACCTTGGACCAAGAACTGAACCCTGTAAGTGTCTTACTTACTTGGTAAAACTAACAAAAACTTACCTCCCCTAGGAACTGTGAAAATTGCACTGTGTCCACTTTTAAAACAGCTATTTGCCAATAACTTGAAAAGTATACATGCAATTTTGATGATTTAAAGTTCCTAAAGTACTTACCTGCAATACCTTTCGAATGAGATATTACATGTAGAATTTGAACCTGTGGTTCTTAAAATAAACTAAGAAAAGATATTTTTCTATACAAAACCTATTGGCTGGATTTGTCTCTGAGTGTGTGTACCTCATTTATTGTCTATGTGTATGTACAACAAATGCTTAACACTACTCCTTGGATAAGCCTACTGCTCGACCACACTACCACAAAATAGAGCATTAGTATTATCTATTTTTACCACTATTTTACCTCTAAGGGGAACCCTTGGACTCTGTGCATGCTATTCCTTACTTTGAAATAGCACATACAGAGCCAACTTCCTACATATACTCCCATCATATGTCAAAAAAGCCAAAGGTAGACAGTTCCAGACAATAGATTCTGTACAGGTGCATACAGTGAATGATAGAGCCTGTGAGTCTGCTCTTATTAGAACAAGAGCCCTCACTCACCAATTGGTGACATGCTTCATCATCGGGCTTTTGCTCCTCGTCAGGCCGGCACTGCAATGCCTGACGGGCCCCTTGTGGGGGCTCTTTGCCGGAGATCTTTTAAGTGAAAAATGCCGCTTGTTGAGTGCTAGAATATGGGATTGGTATATGTAAGTGTGAGAATAAAAATGGCTAGGGGTCTGGACACATCAAATTTAATCAAACATAGACCCCTGTCATGATTAAAAACAAAATAGGGGTAAGGATTAGAAATAATGTCTAGTCCACCCTCAAAAAACTAAAAACTAACAGTCCCTAAATTGGGGGAATGTGGAAAGATAGAGTACAGAAATCACTATACTTCTATTATAAAGGTCAACATGTTTCTCGCAAAAAATGTAATTAAGATCGGTGCAATTCGTCAGGACCAAAACGTACCGTCAGGCATTGCAGTGCCGGCCTGACGAGGAGCAAAAGTCCGATGATGAAGCATGTCACCAATTGGTGAGTGAGGGCTCTTGTTCTAATAAGAGCAGACTCACAGGCTCTATCATTCACTGTATGCACCTGTACAGAATCTATTGTCTGGAACTGTGTACCTTTCGCTTTTTTGACACACTGGAGGAACAACACTTGATTTTCAGATTGAACACTGTGAAGATTTAAACTCCAGTCTGTAGGTGGAATTCCTGGCTTAGTGATTGAGGATTTATTGAAATGTATCTTATGGCTCAGTCATAATATATGTTGTATTCTTTTGCAGTTATTTCTCTGTATTTGGATGATTTTCAAAGTGGCTTTTCTGAAGAAGGCACGAGTTGCCGAAACGTTCCAAGGAAAAATAATAGAGCCACACATGTTAAGAGATAAAATTAATATTTATGGAGCAACACATTTTCAAGAAAATTAAAGATGTATATCCAACAGCACTTGAAGTCCCAGTGGTTTCCATTTGAAGAATCCAATAAGAGCATTGACTATTTGCAAATTCTTATGGTCATTAGGGTATATTTACAATTGCATAATAGAAGAATCCCTATTGTGTGGCTTATTGCATCATATATTGTGTATAGAAAACCACAATAAGATTTTAAGTAGTTATTTTGAAAAAGTGTATGCAGAGTGTGTAATGAGTATGATATGATTGTGATATGTTTGAGGATGATTTTGTGTATGATTGGGGAATTGAGTTTTGTGGTCTTTTAGCCCTGTGTCAGATGGATGATTATTTATTCCTAGTGAGTTATTGTGATACACAGTTTGTTTACATTTGATCAGATTATAGAATGTTGTGCAATACTATGCAAAATGAAATAAAAGTAAAATAAATGTGTATATTGATTTTTTACTTGAGCCATCATCATATGTCAAATATTCGGTTTGGTTGCCTGTGGGGATAGTCTTGTTGTTCTTTTGCATGTTACCTGCCCCAGGAATCCATATTTGATTTCCAGGAGTCCCTATATTCAACATACTGTCACCAGGGGTAACTCCCGCCCACAAGCTTGTGCAAGGCATACATGTAGTATCTCCAGGCACCTACTTCAGAAGACTTCTAGAACCATGGAAGATCAGCAGAAGACTGAACCTTCTGTCTGAGACCGGAGAATACCCTAGAAGACTGGATCTGCTCTCCCTCTTTTACTTAGGACAAAGAAGTGGAGTCTACGGGTCATAAAGGTGGCCTCCTTTTGAAGCAACAGGGAAACAATAAGCTACAAGGGGCCTTTTCCTGCAACTTCCCAGCTGACCAGTGGCATCTGAACATGTAGACTGGACTCTCCTGTTGGCCTCTGTCTGTCACCCCGTGAGTCTCTAAGTGCCTCTCCTGAGGTCCTGGAGGTGTTTAGAAGTGTACTTCTGTGGTGGACCGGGACCTAAATGAGTAAAGCCAGAAGGAAAAATATTTGACCAGGATGAACCTGGTTAGTGTATCCCGCACATTCTCCATTGTGGTCATCATCAAATAGCAACTAGGTCCCGTGTTACAGCGACTATTGACTATCATTTGCACTTTTGTAATTTTTACTTTTAAACTTTTTTAAATTGTATGTCCGATTCCCCTTATTAGCTTTTTGTCGCTTTGGTATTATTTTTTAATACATTTTACTCTATTTTTTTTATTTTTTTATTTGTTTGGAATTTATATTCTTTTGCATTTCAACTTTATTATTGTTTTAGCTGTGCATAAATTCTTCACACATTACCTCTAAATTAAGCCTGTCTCCTCGGTGCCATAGCTACCAGGGGTTTATGCTCAGGTTCATTTAGTCACTTTGAGGGTTTACCCTGACAGGAATTGTGGTGATTACCTGACATGGGAGCCAACCATCCTTAACTAATACCCCAGTTTTTTACACTGTCGTAGACCTTCATCAGGCAAAATATTATGTCAGCCTGGATACGTTCTATCCCTTGACAGAGATCCACTGAACAGGTTCTAGTTTGGGTGCAAATCTTAAAAGCACACTACAATTCAAGAAAGAAGACAACAGTGTCTGGTGATGACCAAAGGAGTAACAGGAAGGCCTTAAAGGCAGGTAATGAGCCTCCAAGTTGCCTTTAAATCAACCTCTGGATGCATGTCTCAATAAGGCACAGGCTCCAAAAAAAGTCTTAAACTGGATGGGCCTGATTCAAAAAAGTTTTTATGTGTAGTAAAGTTACAACTAATGAGTCTCCGCTCTAGGGGCGGGATCTCCACTCTGCAGTTCTCGGTCCGGAGATTTCGCCCCGAGTGCAGAGACTCAGCAGCCGTAGCTTTACTACACATAAATACTGTTGTCATTCAAGGCCGGAGTCTTTCCGTTCCCCCAAAAGGTGTTTTACATCATTTAGAATACTCCATGATCTGGTCATCCTGATGATCAAAGAGCAACTTTGCTTCAAAAAGCAGTAAGTGATGCATCACTTTCACCTCTCACAGTTAGAACAAAGACCTTTTCAGACTGCCATTAAATTTCAACCACTGCTGCGGAGTCCAAAAACTGCCTATGAAATGTGATATCAGTTGAAAAGCAGATCTTGTGCTCCGGCATCTGAAAAGGAAGCAAAACGTCTCTACTGTGTTTCCAAGGGACTGAGCCGAGTGGGCTGTGGTTGTATTTTCCCTCTAGACAAACATTTTCCGTTACATTAAGTAACCTGTTAAGTAGGGGAATCGCTTCTGGTGTTACAGGCTTGTGGTCTGGGACTTGTCACAAGAGAGCCAGTCTTTACTGATGTAAGAATCTCATAACCAGTCCATCCAGTGAGTCGCATATTTGAAAAACTTGAAAATACCACTGCCACTTTAATAAATGCCCTAAAGTCATATCACTAAAGGCTTGAAGAAGGGTAGAGGTACTTGAAATATGTTAAATGTGGAAAAAACTCGTTTGGGATGCAGACGTACTGTAGTAGCTGACCATGGACATATTTTGTATGTAGCTCTTCCTCACTAATGAAGATCTATGCAGATTCTGCTAAAATAGTCTATTCTTGAGCTGGCCAGTTTCAGTGCACTACCACCTCACCAGGGTCCCCTTTTAATAGCTGTTTGATCAAATGAAGGAACAAGGAGACATTCTGCCTTGCATAGAAATCTTTGCTTCTGCATACATCTGTGAAAGCTAGAATGAGGCTATCCAGGGTTTGCATGTCACTTCTTATATGGTAGTATGGGTCTCCCGGGCCTTAAACAGTCATACAACAAATACGACTTTCGATTACTTTTTACTGACTGACAAGCAACCAGTTAGCTTCAGCCCTTTAAGTATAGTGTGTTAGGGTGTGCTCTTTCAAGTCAATCTTTGATTCTTTCCTTGCTACCACTCACCAATTCACATCCTTTGTAAGGTGCCCTAGCAGCTGTCGTTGCCCCGCATTAGACAGCATGACACCCTCGTAACTAAATCATAACAACACATCACTCAACACAATCCTGGTACTCTATACCCGTTGCGCTGGTGCTAATGTGTCCTGTCCTTAGAGCTGCGCCCAGTGCTCAATTTCAGCCGGTGTTTGTCGGTGCTGGACACCATCACTTATTTTTGAAGGCCTGCACCTATTTTTCTGCATCAGGCAATCACTGCGAGCAAAAAACACATATGGGTGAGACGGAGGAAGAGAAAGATGGAAAAGCGCCACAAAGGGAGAAAGCAGAAAGTTGCAAGAGTGAGCAGAAGGGACATGGGGTGGCTGTAAATGGATGATTAAAGTGGCCTGAGATGGCTTTAGGATTACGCTGCCTCAGTATTCTGTGCTTGCACATTTAATTGCAACAACCACGTATTTCAAGGGAGAGCTTTGGGAACCGGCACATTTTTATGTACAAATTAAGCACTGGCTGCGGCACCACCATGAAAAATAATGACAGGCAAAAAAGTGTGGGTACCTAAAACTCCCTACTTCACTCCAATGCCCTGCTTCCTTCTTTGAAAGCGCAGCAACCAGGTTTCCTGCAGAAATGGTGACAAGGGGAGAGAAAACAGGCGGAGGAGAGGTGGGCCATTGTCCTTTGTAGCAACCAGTCCAAGGCACACATCTTTCTTGTAAATTGCAAGGGAAGCAGAACAACGAGCATCAAGCCCAATTAAACCAGTCACATAGGGTCTTGATACTCAGAGGCTTACAACTTTGCCAGCAAATTAAAAGAAGATTAGTATTGGGAAAACACACTTGCAAAAAACACACGTACCTTAACAGATTCCTTATACCTACAATGTGATGTCAATCCCAAAGGAGACAGACAATTAAAGGTGCGAAGTGGAGCAGAGGACCATTTTTTTGTAGGGAAGAACTTAGTTTATAATAAGGAAACAAACATAAATATTCAACAAAGTAAGCATGATTAATTGTCTCTAGACAGGTAACTTCTTCAAAAAGGGTTGTAATGACAACGGTGCTTCACTTTGTCAGTGATGATACAGG
Source organism: Pleurodeles waltl (assembly GCF_031143425.1). NCBI lineage: Eukaryota > Metazoa > Chordata > Amphibia > Caudata > Salamandridae > Pleurodeles > Pleurodeles waltl. The sequence continues at coordinate 734,206,540 of NC_090446.1, forward strand.
AATGCATCTGTGCACCTCTATTACCAGGAAAATCTGTGTTTTACATTTTGTTTTCTTCTGAGATAGCTGAGCTGGTGCAACGTCATAATTCCTGGAGGGTTTGTTTCATGTGGCATCACCACGCAGAGATTTTGAGTCAGCTGGATCTTGTACAGGCTATAGGAAAGTGGAGTATTATACAGTGAGGCTGGTTAGATCTCACTATGCAATAGTCTCACAATGTCCCAAACTGGGACCTTTGGATTTACAATAATAAATCCCTAGCTCAGTCCTGGCAGTGTGGCACAGAGTAGTCAGGCTTTACCAGAAGAGCATATGGTAAGCATTTCAGAGTAACAACATTGACAATAAGTAATTGGCATGACTCAAAAGAAATCCAACACCAATTAATAAAAATAGAGCAGATTTTTATATAAATTTAGACACCAAAATGAAGCCAATTGTGTGTGTGTATATATATATATATATATATATATATATATATATATATATATATATATATATATATATATATATACTACCAGAGATATGGATTTTAGAAGGAAACATTATTCAGTGCAGTACACAGCTGTCAAACTTAATGTTGCAGTCAATGGAGAAAACAGCTAGCGGCAATTGGTCACTTGTAGTTTGAATATAGTGTAAATCACTAGGGGTTAAGGTGATGCGGATCACAGGACCAGGATTCAGCAGTTAGTACAAATTTACCTGGATCGTAGGACCCAGTTGGAGAGTTGTCCTGCCTATCCTTGGTGCTGAAAATGGGAGCCACAGTTGTTGAGAAACATACTTGTGACACTCGGTCACTTGCAGGTCGAGTTCAGGGGATCCCACTGGAGGTTAGGCTGGTGTTGTCCCTGAACTAAGGTTCACCAGGCAGTACAACTTTACCTGGCTCATACCATCAGGATGCAGAGAGGTCTTGTCTGTCCTTGGTGTTGAGTGCAGGAGCTGCAGGTGCTGGATTTACCACTTAGATGGTGCAGGAGAGGAAATAGATGCACAAGCTCAACAACAGAGCACTGAGAAGGATGGCTGAAGATTCCCTTGTGGTGCAGCATCAAACAAAGGTGGTGATAGTCTGACTGGCCACCAACAAGCATTGCCAGCGGTAAACTCAGCCTGCGGTCACTGAGATGTCCTGGAGTCTGAGGGAAAACTGTAGTGGCCTTAAATTTGTTGGAGGTCAGGAATATGTTTCCCATAATTCACTAGAGCATTTACTTTTGGGCGCTCCCTTGGTGGGCCCGATGACCAGTGATTCTTTGGTTCCTGGAGCACGCTTATTCCTGCGGGCTGCAAGGGGCGAGTACCTCTTGTTGTAGGGAGTTTCTGGAGTTGGCTTTGATGCTCAGAGAAGTTCCTCTTGACTTTGGAACTGGTCTCTGGTGCAGGACGAGTCACAGCCTGCAATTGCAGTGTGTTTGCCACAAGTGCAGAGTTGTGCGCCTTTTCTTTGTACAGGTTTAGAAGTTGCAGACTCGAGTCTCTTCTTTGTCCTTGGGTGCAGGTTGAATCACATCTGAGGTTCTAGTGTCAGCTGTGCCCCTTAAATACTAGATTTGGTGGGTGCTAGGCGTGTGGATGCTAGTGGCCAAAGGGGTACTAACCCCAGTGGCAAATCCACCTCTGAGGTGACCCCATCCAAGAGAAGGTCACCATTTCCACCCAGAACCCTCTATTTTGCCATCTTTCAAAATGTCAGTACCCTTCCTCATCCGTACAGACCAGGAAGCCCACCCTAGAGCCCACTTCTGGGGGTGTACACCTCATGAATACCTATGTGCATTGGAATAGAAAGGGGTGGCTTTGTCCCCCTCTGGGGGACATCAGAGGTGGTGTGCCCTTTGAAACTCACCACCGTCATGTGCCACTTCACTAACCACCCCACCAGGAAGAGAGGTGACACCTCCCGTCCAGGCAGCCTTTGTTTTTGCTGCCTGGGAGTGTTCACACTTCCTTGCAGGGGTTCAAAATCCTATCTTGGTGGCAGCAGCTGCAGGCAGTCAGTCAGGGCACAGGAAATGCTAGGGTAACCAGATGGGCAACTTCTAAAGTAGCCACCTGGGTGTATGTCACATTAAATCAGACTTCAGATTCAAATCAGGTTTAATGAGACAAGTTGTTCGATACCAAACATGACATACTTCAGTGGGCCGAAATGAACTTGACGCCCTCGGGATGCCAAGGTTCCAGCCCATGTTAGACTATGGCCCGCTGACCACTTCTAGTAGCCTTTAATGAAGAAGGCCACTATAGGGACATTTAGGCTTTCACTTATATGGCCACATTTTTAATAATGCACCCTGCCTCCTGGGCCTTGGAGGATTGCCTTAGGGGTGACTGGAACATATTAAAAGCAATGCTTTGGCCTTACCACTCATGATGAGGGCAAAGTCAGATTGGAGGAGTTTGAAATGCTCCTGTAGTCTGCAATGGCAGGTATGCTGTCATTGGTTTACTTGGATCACTGAGGGTGGCACAACCAGTGCTTTAGGCCCAGATGGCCCCTTTAATGCCCATGCCCTGTGTACCACTAGCACCATATACTAGGGAATTTAACAGGGGTTAAGTTCCTTGCCAATTGTAAATACCAATTCACAGTCATCAAATTTAGGGAGAGAGCACTGGCATTGACGCCTGCTTGGGCCATGCCCCAATGCACTTTTAGAGTCATAACCATCAGCATTGGGGCAAAAGGTTTGGTGGGGACCATACAAAGAGGGCACTTCCCTACATAGGTCATCCACTCCCACAGGGAGTGGTGCTGGAACACCTTTCTGGGCAGGCGTGCTGGCCTTTGGTGACCCTACACTAATAGCATAGGAATTTGCAATATCATTGTTACCAAGCAAGCAAGGACATTGAGGTATCTAAGACTTTCCAAGTGGGTTTAGATGAAGAAGTTCTTTATAAATGGTGTCAATTGGTCCTGATTATAGAACATTTTTCCAAACACACTGTTTAAAATGTAATAAGTTATAAACATAGTTCTGAAATAAACACATTAATGTAAACCTGATGAACATGTGAATAATAAAACACAATATCGAACAGGTTCACTTATGGATGTTTTAGGTTTCATTTCTATTTTGGAATTTATTAACATTATAATATAAGGGTAGAACCTATCTCTCAACTATCTTACCAATATCACATGATGGATGCTAGGGGTCAATCCACCCAATAGGTTAACCAGCTTGGAACATACAACTTGAGCCCTAGGCTTAAATCCCTGGACGTTCACCCCTGCTTCTTAAAGGATTTCACTTGGGAAAAAAGAAGACAGATAAGTTCACAGACTTTGAGTGTTGAGTGGACACCAACTGGTAGAAGAAGTAACTTTGGCTGAGCCTCCTTTTCGGAGGGCTCAAAATGAAAGAGTACAGACTGGGAAAAAGAGCCCAGGGGTCACATTGGACACTGCGGTGAGAGGTGGTCACACAGGCAAATGGAAGTCAGACATGAAAATATGACACAGTCTGGAAGAGTGGGTACACTACGGTCGTGTGGGCACAAGATGTGAAGGCACAGACCTATAGACGCGGTACGGATTAGGGAAGCAGTCACAGTCCAGTTTGAGGACACAGACTGTGAGACAGGACCGAGAGAGGGAGTCTTAGCACAGAGTGAGACAAATGTTACAGAAAGAGAGAAATGAGACAGACTGGGACAGAGATGATAGAGTATGTCAATAGCACTACTACGGTTGCTAATCTCACTAGACCCTCCAGCAGACGGAGTCCCCTTTTCTAGTCTCCAGTATACTCAAGAAAACTTCCATAAATACAGATTAATTAGAGAAGCATCTGGACACTCTGCCAGTGATAAAACAAATCGGCGAACAAAATACTCATTTGAATGTTGAGAGTGCAATCATTCATACAGTAAATGATTTTAGCGGGCCACTAATACCATAGAATTATCAAATTGCAAGTAATTTGTCAAATCATTTGCAAATACTGGAATGGGTCTTCCAGGAGTACAAAATGTTAAAAATGACAGATTCACAAAAGCTGTACAGCGTTGTGAAATCTGTACTGAGTCGCAAGCAGCGATTTACAAAAGACATGCACAAAAAATGACTTGCTTATAAGGATCATCAGGTGAAAATATATCAACAACAGAGGCATAGATGCGCAGAGTACACTTATGGTTCACTGAAACAACTGCAAAGTTGCAGCAGTTGAAGGAGAAATTATAGGACTATCCATTTTCAAAATGCCAGTGGCTGTATTGAAGGGACAAAGTGGGGAAGATCAGAACTCATTCAAAATCCAGGCTGTCTGCAATAGTGCAAATAACACAGGCAATTTAGGTGCCCATTATCCTGGAAGCACAAGTGATTAGTAAATGTTCCAGCGCAGTGCCCTTTCTACACTTCTTGCCATAGGTGACTATGATAATGGCCGATTAGCAAGAGCTACTTCATTTTCCAACATAGTCTCCTGCTGAGCTATATCGCCAACGGTGAACTAGGTAACGTTGTCTGTAATATCTCTACATAGTTCACTACACCCTAGCAGAACCTCACAAATGCTAAGCAGCAGAGATACACTGCAGATCAGCAGCAGACGAAGTCTGTGGATGAGCACATATTTGGAATCTTTAAATCACTGCCTCCATATTTCTGGAATGGCATTAATTAAGGCCTCCGTCATACAGTACAAAGCCATGCATCGGAACCATGAGGCCCAATATAGTCACAAGAAAGCGCATGTTAGAGAAAGTAGAGAAGGTTGACTCCTATAACTTCATGTGCCATCAGGCCTATGATGGAATATTACCAAATGAGGGAAGGGATCAAGGGACAAGAATGTCCCAGTAGTGATTTGTAGCCCAATGAGAAACTGCACAACTGTTTATCTCACACCCCATTGTAGTATAAATATTTCCAATTTAACATGTGATGGTAGTACATAAAACAGCAGCACGAGGGATTACATGCTTGCTCCCTGCAGTCCCCAGCATGCATTGTGTTACATTTCATTTGCCATGAAATGGTGCTTTAGCTGTAGTTACTTGTTGATCAATGTATTGAGCAACTTACAAGCATTCATCATGGCATCCCCGAGTTATGCATTCCTTTGGCACAAAAAAAACAAACAACCCAAGGGTGTGGCAAGACTCACTGCTGGATGAGGCTGGTAACGAAAGCATAGCTTGTGTACCTATCTCCAACACACTGTGGAAAGGTTGCAGTGCCAGGGATACTCTCCGCGCTTCATTTGAAGTGGAAGGGTTTGGGACTGGGATGTAAGTCTCAGTTACAAACCCTTTCAACTCCAGGGTACGGCACTGAAATTGTACAGGGGTGTCTCAGATGCTTCAACTAGTCATCTGACCAGCCTCTCCTTGTCCTGCCAGAGCATCTTACCACCTCTTCCTTACCACTTCTGTAGCCTAGTGGGTGTTCCCCTGTGCAATGACAAAGCTTTAAAGCCCCCTGTCAAACGTGCTCTGCTTTTTGTACTGTACTGCAATTGCATTCACATAGTACTTACTACTCCTATTGAGGCGTTGGGAGCTCACTTCAGCCATTGGCTAACTTCACAGTGAGTGACATGTATTCTGATCTTTCACACCAAACACATTCTCACACAAAATCATTCCCACCATTGTCATGGACTACTTTCGCAATGTATGCTTTTTTTAGACCAAAAAAGTATTTTTTCTTTAGTTTTTATATTTTGTCAAGGGCCCAGCAGGTTCTCCAACTATAAAGTTTTACAAAAGCCATGACAAAACATGCATTAACAAAGCCAAAAGACTGGCTGCCAACATTAAACCTACTGGCTTTGCAAAGCTTGTTCACTTTGCTGGTTGGCGCTGAAAGGAATGCAAATTTGTGATATCATCAGAACTTGAAAATGCAAAATTTGCCCTTACAAAATGGCTGTTGTTAGAAATCGGGTCTCTAGTTGGCAGAGGTATGTACCCTGTTCAAGTAGGGACCACAATCCTAGCCAGGGTAAGTCAGATACACACTTCAAATTAACCTGCGCTCACCCTCTGGTAGCTTGACACACAGCAGTTAGGCTTAACTTGAGGCAATGTGTAAAATATATGCCCATACTTAATTACAGTAACACAGTGAAAGACACCACAAGAAGACTCTACATCAGTTTAGAAAAACAGAGAATATTTATCTGAGTAAAACAAGACAAAAATTACAAAAATCTGATAACAAGAAGTCGAGATATGTTTTTTTTAAATATTAAATGTGAAAACAGTGCTTTAAAGTCACTAGCGGTCAAAAGGTTACTTGAGGTCGCAAGGGACCGGTGCAAATCCAAAGTTCAGGCCAACCGCAATGGAGGGTAGGCCAGCTACAGAACCCACGTAGGGTCAGCTGAAACAATACCTTTGATGGAGCATAGCATCAACGTCAAGGGAACGTTGCATCAGTTTTTGCAATAATCAGCTGCAGAACCCACTTCTGATGTCCAGGATAAGAGGGGGCGCCTCAGGCAAGTGTAGGACTCATAGATAGCAGAACCAGGAGAGTTACAAGCAGTCTTTGATGTCCCTGAGACTGTGGAGAACAGGGAGCAAGCCAACAAGCCCTTGGAGAATTTTGGGTTCAAGGATGTAGAGAGCAGATCCAGTCCTTCTCACTCCAGGCAAGAGGCAGCAGGGCAACAAAGCAAGTAGCAAAGTGTCAGTCCCTCCTACAGCATAGCACACAGCAAGCAGGAGGCCAACACAGCAATGCAGTTGCAGAGTGGCAGTCCCTTCTGGTAGTACAGCTGTTGTCCTTCCTGGCAGGGTGTCCTTGGTTCCAGGAGAAATCTGATTCTGTGGGGTTTGGGTCCAGTACTTATACCCAAATGCGCCTTTAAAGTGGATGAGATTTCAAAGAGGCCTTTAATTATCACAAGGTCCCTGCCCGTCATTCCCTGGCTCCAAACACTCTACAGAGGTTTATAGAGCCCTTTGTGTGGGGCGAGGCACAGCCCTATTCAGGTGAAAGTGGGGCAGTGCTAAGCTCCACCCCTCCCCATCAAGCTAGTTAATGGCCTATTCAGGCTGATTAAGTCACACCTAAGCTCCTATTGTGTGTGGGTGTCTACAGGGAATGCACAAAGCCCAGCTGTCACCACCCCCAAATATGTATTCGAGACAGGCAGAAGTACAGAATGGTTAAAGTAAGAAAATACCAATGTTCTAAAAGAGGCATGTTCAGACTTACAATTTAAAATCCGACTTCACCATCCGTTGTGATTTTAAATTGTGAGTCCAGAGACACAAACTCCATATTTAGGTATTTTCCCAATTGAACGTTGCAAATAGAGGAGGTTTCAAGGTAACCCCAAAGTTAGCCTAAAGGAGGGATAGGCCTTGCACTACTGGAAAACAAATTTAGCAGTTTTTCACTACCTGGACATGTTAAACATAAAAGTACATGCCTTACTTTTTAAATACACTGCACCCTGCCCTTGGTGCTAACTAGGATCTACCTTAGGGGTGACTTATATGTAATAAGAAGGAGGGTTTGGGCCTGGCAAGTGGGCGCACTTGCCAGGTTAAAATGGCAGTTTAAAACTGCACACACAGGCTCTGCAGTGGCTGGTCTGAGACATTTCTGAAAGGCTATTGTAGTGGGTGGCACAATCAGTGCTATAGGCCCACGAGTAGCATTTAATTTACAGTCCCCGGGTACATATAGAGCACTTCACTAGGGACATACTAGTAAATTAGATATGCCAATTGTAGAGAAGCCATTGTTACCATGTTTAGAGTACTGATCACCTGCACTTTAGCATTGGTCAGCAGTGGTAAAGTGTCCGGGATCCTAAAGCCAACAAAAACGAATTCAACAAAAAATGGAGGGAAAAAGCAACAAGTCTGTTGATGACCCTGCAAAAAGTGCCAGGTCCAGCAACTATGATTCGCGATTTGCTATTCGCAACTATAGTTATGTGAAACTTTATGACTGCCACTTCGGATCGTAATGTTGCGAATTGTAGAAACATGCACTGGTTAAACACAGGTGAATGGTAAGCCCCGCCGCCACCATAATAAAACTTCCCTAATCCTTTTCTTCGTAGAAAACCTTTCTTCTGCCAGTCTTACACATGCAGAATATGAAACACACAAGATAGGCATTAATCTGAAGTAATAAAGTTCTCACACGTTTAAATGCATACTGCACGTCGTCATTCACAACACTTTTACGAATCTAGCGTATACAGCTCACTCTATGCTACAATACTGTCTGAAGTTATTTCTGGCATTGTGTGTGTCTTACATACCTCAAAGGATGGAGCAGTGGAAGCCATTGTGTTGAGACAAAGGAGCTGTTGCTGAGAAAATTCATGCTTACAAGCAGGGCAATTAGCACATTCAGTGTCACGCAGGGGTAAAGCAATGAATTACTCCAGTGAAAAAACACAGGCCGATTGATTTGAGAGGGAGCAGGCCGTAGCCCAGGGAATGAAGCTGGCAGCCGGCCATGTGGGGTTAAGTGGACTACACAGCCAACAAGCGGTGGAGAAAAATAAAAGCAAAATGTGAGATCAGGAATTGGTTAACTGCTATGGGTGCATTCTTCAAATAATAATAACGATAGGTTGGCGAATCAGCCCCAGCAGGGTGGAATTTGCTTTTTGAAAGAGTAATTTAAAGCACTGTGGATACAAGGTCTATGAAATAATGTTTCACCTTGTCCACCCTGAACAAATACTGATGAATTTAGAATTTTATTTAGACATTTATTAAATTCATCAATTTATTTCGCATTGCTGTGTTCCCACATAAATTATCATTTCGCAGACTCTTAGGCTGATCTGACAAACACTTGTTGGAGGAATGAAAAATTATTTATATGAACAGCAGTGCAATGCACACAAAGCAAGGTTGCTAATATACTTAAAGAATTGCTTCAGCGGTTTTCATGGCTTTTTTATGAGGTGGTAGGGCGTCTCACGAATAGAACAAAAAAAATCGAAACTGGAAATGTTTTACGCAGCACTACGCAAAATTTAAGAAATACATAGTCTGAAGAACAAAATAACAGCATAAAAGCAACTGATCAGATTTCATCAAGACATCAGAGAAATTATATCAAGGGGAATTCAGGGGCCATTAACATTTCTCGAAGTTTTCTTGTGAATAGTTAGTCCTACTCTCTTGGGGAAAAGACTTCCGGATCGGTTGAGAAACAGGCGAGAGCGTCCTTTACTTTAGGTTACGCTTTCCAAGCGAAGGGTGTCTGCAGTGCCATCCTACGGTATTTGCTCTTTCCCAAACCCATTACGGTGACAGTGTGCGTTCCAGATGGCTCTGCTTTCTTATTAACCCTGGATGTGGTTACATGCATTCAATTACAGGCAAGGCAATTGTCACATTCCTCTTTAGTTGCCTAGAACGTGATGGGGGTCTTTGCAGTTCGAAAGGTCCCTGTGTAAAAAGAGACCTACATTTTAACCAAAGTACTCTGGCCACTCAGCCAACAACGCTGCTCTTTTATTTTAGGAAATGAATTATAAAGGCAGACGTGTGCTGGAGTTCAACTGGCTGCAGGCTTATTTACATTTTCATAATACATGTCCCGCCCCCAGGCGGCGGCAAAGCACTTTCAACCTTTACATATGATAAACTCCATTGCGAACTGGACAATTGCTAGGAATGGCCATCTTTTTTGCGTGGTATTCCCCCAGATTTTTGCCTTCTGCAGCTGTACCCGTTTGATTTGGCAGCAGGACTCTGTGCACTTCACCCCTGCTAATCAGAGGTAAATTGTGTGTGCTCTTTTCTTTAACCATATTAAGATTCACCTATACATGAGTAGCAAATTTAGGCCCATATTTATGTAAGGTTTGTGTCGCTTTAGCGCCCTTTATTTTGGCGCTAAAGTGGCACTAACCTAACTCCATATTTACACTCTGATGGTAGACCCGCCTAGCGGCAAATTTTTGGAGTTAGCGCCATTTTTAGGTAGCGCCAACCTACCTTGCGCTAATACAAGATAGGCGTTCCATTCCTAAAAATGACGCTACCCCCCCCCCCCCCCCCCCCCAGTGCCAAGGCAGGCCTAAATAATGGTGCTAAGTCTGTTTAGCACCATTATTTAACGCCTGGTCAGACCAGGTGTTAAAGTGCAGGTAGGCCCATTTCCATTGGGAAACCCCAACCCCCAGCAACACAACCACCCACACCACAGGGACACTACAGGAGGAGGGAGCCCTTCCCAGGTAAGTTGCAGGTAAGTGTTTGTGTATGTGTGTGGTGTGCCATTAGGAGCCCCTTACATGGAGCCCTCTGTCTGGTACAGGGTACGGAGGGCTTGCCCAGGGGGCACTGGTCCCCTGTGGTGGGCATTGGGGTACGGGTAATGACTCCTGTCTATAATTAGACAGGAGTCATTTTTTGGCTGCTGGTGTGTAAAAAAATGACACTAGGCTGACTAGCGGCAGATATTTTGACACAAACCAGCCTACCTTTATTTCTGACCCTCTAGTGCCATTTCCCCTAACGCCATACCTCACTGCGTCTTTTTTTTTGTTTGTTTTTTTAGATACTAGCCATTACTTAGGGCCATTATGCATCATTTTATAAATATGGCATTAGGGAATGGCGTTAGAAAAAATGTCGCACAACTGTGTTAGCGCAGTTGTGCGCCATTTTTCATATATGGGCCTTAATTTACTTACAAGTTCCTAGTATATGGTGCTACCTGTAACAAAGGCTTATAAATTAAATGCTACTAGTGGGCTGCATGACTGATTGTGACACCCAGTAAATTAGCTCTCTAAAACATCTCAGGCCTGCCATTGCAGCTTGGAGGGCAGTTTTAAACTGCCATTTCAATTTGGCAAAGTAAACCCTTTGCCAACCCTGAACCTTCCTTTTTAGGTCGAGCCTAAGCAGCATGCATGCGCTGTCTGCAAGACATGCTGCATTCAGTCTATGGGCTTTAACCACACCAACTATTGCCATTTGTTCTTTCTTGTGCTTGTCTTAAATGCTTCCTTTTTGTAGGTGTATTTTTCTAAATGTCCTTCCCTTGTGTGCCTAGTTCCCTCCCAGGGGATTTCACTAAGTCAACATTTTTGTTGGCCATCACACTACATTCACACACGTTCACGCTTCCTCCTGTTACAACATGTGATGGCCCCTCCTCCCGTCTAGGCAAGCTTTAATATTCTTTTGGTTGTCTATAGCAATGTGTTCACACCAAACGCCATTTTTAGAAAGCCACAGAACACTTCAGGTTTTGTTTGTTCTTGTTCATCTGTTGGGGTATACCTAATTGATGTTTTCCAAGCCACATTTCCCTCCACTGCTGTTTTCAAAATAATGAGCTCAGTGTGCGTTTTGGACCCTCAGCATACACACTCATCCACTTTCAGTCTTCCTCATTCTAAAGCCCTCTAAACAATACTCTTGCTGCTTCTCTGGTCCCAGTGGTAAATCTTCATTCTTAATCCTATAGGGAGTGCTGCTTGCTGCTTCTCTGGTCCCGTTGGTAATTCCTCATTCTAAGTCCCCTAGACCATGCTGCTTCTCTGTCCCTGTAGGTAATTCCTCATTCTAAGTCCTCTAGTCTGTGCTGCTAGCTGCCTGTCTGGTCCCAGTAGTAATTCCTCAATCTAAGTCTTCTAGACAGTGCTTCTACCAGCTTCTCTGGTCACTGTGGTAATTACTCATTCTTAGTCCTGTAGACAATGCTGTAGCTGCTTCCCTGGTCCCAGTGGTAATTCCTCATTCTAAGTCCTTTAGACAGTCCTGCAGCTGCTTCTCTGGTCCCAGTGCTCATTCTTCATTCTTAGTCCTCTAGGAAGTGCTGCTAGCTGCTTCTCTGTTTCCTTCAGTAATTTCTCATTATAAGTTCCCTAGACAATGCTGCTAGCTGCTTCTCTGGTCCCAGTGGTAACTCCTCATTCTTAGTCCTGTAGACAATGCTGCAGCTGCCTCTGTGGTCCCAGTGGTAATTCCTCATTCTCAGTCTTCTAGACAGTGCTGCTAGCTACTTCTACGGTCCCAGTGGTAATTCCTCATGCTAAGTCCTTTAGACTATGATGCAGCTGCTTCTCTGGTCCAGTGGTAATTCCTCCTTCTTAGGCCTCTAAGAAGTGCTGCTAGCTGCTTTTCTGGTCCCCTCAGTAATTCCTCATTCTAAGTCTTCTAGACAATGCTGCAGGCTGCCTCTTTGGTCCTGTCTGTAATTTCTCACTCTAAGTCCTCTAGGCAGTGCTGCTAGCTGCTTCTCCGGTCGTATTTGTAATTCCTCATTCTAGTCTTCTAGACAGTGCTGCTAGCTGCTTTTCTGGACCCAGTGGAAGTCTTCATTCTTAGAATTGTAGACAATGCTGCTAGCTGCTTCTCTGGTCCCTTCAGTAATTCCTCCTTCTAAGTCCTCTAGGCAGAGCTGCTCGCTGCTTCTCTGGTCCCAGTAGTAAATCGTCATCCTACGTCCGCTAGACAGTGCTGTGAGCTGCTTCTCTGGTCCCGGTGGAAATTCCTAATTTTTAGTCCTGTAGACAGTACTGCAGCTGCTTCTCTGGTCCCAGTGCTAATTCTTCATTCTTAGTCCTCTAGGAAGTGCTGTTAGCTGCTTCTCTAGTCTCCTCAGTAATTCCTCATTCTAAGTCCCCTTGGCAATGCTGCTAGCTGTGTCTCTGGTCCCAGTAGTAATTCCTCATTCTTAGTCCTGTAGACAATGCTGCGGCTGCCTCTCTGGTTCCAATGGTCATTCCTTATTCTGGGTCCTCTAGACAGTGCTGCTCGCTACTTCTCTGGTCCCAGTGGTAAATCTTCATCCTAAATCTTCTAGACATTGCTGTTAGCTGCTTTTCTGGTCCCAGTGGTACTCCTCATTCTTAGTCCTGTAGACAATACTGCAGTTGCTCCTCTGATCCCAGTGGTAATTCTTCATTCTAAGTCCTCTAGACAGTGCTGCAGCTGCTTCTCTTGTCCCAGTGGTAGTTCATCATTCTTACTCCTCTAGGAAGTGCTGCTAGCTACTTCTCTGGTACCGTCAGCAATTCCTCAGTCTAAGTCCTCTAGGCAATGCTGCTAGCTGCTTCTTTGGTAGCAGTGGCAGTCCCTCATTCTACGTTCTCAAGACAGTGCTGCTAGCTTCTTCTCTGGTCCCAGCAGTAATTCCTCATTCTTAGTCCTGTAGACAATGCTGCGGCTGCCTCTCTGGTTCCAATGGTCATTCCTTATTCTGGGTCCTCTAGACAGTGCTGCCAGCTGCTTCTCTGGTCCAAGTGGTAATTCTTCATTCTTAATCCAGTAGACCATACTGCAGCTCCTTCTCTGCTCCCAGTGGAAATTCCTCATCCTCATTCCTTTAGACAGTGCTGCTTCTCTAGTTCCAAAAGTAATTCCCCATTCTTAGTCCTGTAGGAAGTGCTGCAGCTGCTTTTCTGGTACTGTTGTAATTCCTCATTGTAGGTCCTCTAGACAGTGCTGCGGCTTGCTTCTCTGCCCCCACTGGTAAATCCCCATTCTCAGTCCTGTAGACAATGCTGCAGCTGCCTCTGTGGTCCCAGTGGTAATTCCTCATTCTCAGTCTTCTAGACAGTGCTGCTAGCTACTTCTACGGTCCCAGTGGTAATTCCTCATGCTAAGTCCTTTAGACTATGATGCAGATGCTTCTCTGGTCCAGTGGTAATTCCTCCTTCTTAGGCCTCTAAGAAGTGCTGCTAGCTGCTTTTCTGGTCCCCTCGGTAATTCCCCATTCTAAGTCTTCTAGACAATGCTGCAGGCTGCCTCTTTGGTCCTTCGGTAATTCCTCACTCTAAGTCCTCTAGGCAGTGCTGCTAGCTGCTTCTCCGGTCGTATTTGTAATTCCTCATTCTAGTCTTCTAGACAGTGCTGCTAGCTGCTTTTCTGGACCCAGTGGAACTCTTCATTTTCAGAATTGTAGACAATGCTGCTAGCTGCTTCTCTGGTCCCTTCAGTAATTCCTCCTTCTAAGTCCTCTAGGCAGAGCTGCTCGCTGCTTCTCTGGTCCCAGTAGTAAATCATCATCCTACGACCGCTAGACAGTGCTGTTAGCTGCTTCTCTGGTCCCGGTGGTAATCCCTCATTTTTAGTCCTGTAGACAGTACTGCAGCTGCTTCTCTGGTCCCAGTGCTAATTCTTCATTCTTAGTCCTCTAGGAAGTGCTGTTAGCTGCTTCTCTAGTCTCCTCAGTAATTCCTCATTCTAAGTCCCCTTGGCAATGCTGCTAGCTGTGTCTCTGGTCCCAGTAGTAATTCCTCATTCTTAGTCCTGTAGACAATGCTGCGGCTGCCTCTCTGGTTCCAATGGTCATTCCTTATTCTGGGTGCTCTAGACAGTGCTGCTCGCTACTTCTCTGGTCCCAGTGGTAAATCCTCATCCTAAATCTTCTAGACATTGCTGTTAGCTGCTTTTCTGGTCCCAGTGGTACTCCTCATTCTTAGTCATGTAGACAATACTGCAGTTGCTCCTCTGATCCCAGTGGTAATTCTTAATTCTAAGTCCTCTAGACAGTGCTGCAGCTGCTTCTCTTGTCCCAGTGGTAGTTCATCATTCTTACTCCTCTAGGAAGTGCTGCTAGCTGCTTCTCTGGTACCGTCAGCAATTCCTCAGTATAAGTCCTCTAGGCAATGCTGCTAGCTGCTTCTTTGATAGCAGTGGCAGTCCCTCATTCTAAGTCCTCAAGACAGTGCTGCTAGCTTCTTCTCTGGTCCCAGTGGTAATTCCTCATTCTTAGTCCTGTAGACAATGCTGCAGCTGGCTCTCCGGTCTAAGTGGTAATTTCTCATTCTAGGTCCTCTAGACAGTGCTGCCAGCTGCTTCTCTGGTCCCAGTGGCAATTCCTCATTTTTACTCTTGTAGCCAATGCTGAAGCTGCTTCTCTGGTCCCAGTGGTAATTCCTCATTCTAAGTCCTCTAGACAGTGCTGCAGCTGCTTCTCTGCTGCCAGTGGTAATGTCTCATTCTACGCCCTCTAGGAAGTGCTGCTTGCTGCTTCTCTGGTCCCACCGATAATTCCTCATTCTAAGTCCCCCAGACAGTGCTGCTAGCTGCTTCTCTGGTCCCAGTGGTAATTCCTCATTCTTAGTCTTCTAGGAAGTGCTACTAGCTTCTTCTCTCACCCCCTCAGTAATTCCACATTCTAAGGCGTTAGACAATGCTGCAAGCTGCTTCTCTGGTCCCGTTAGTAATTCCTCATTCTAAGTCATCCAGGCAGTGCTGCTAGCTGCTTCTCTGGTCGCAGTGGTAATTCTTCATTCCAAGTCCTCTAGACAGTGCTGCTAGCTACTTCTCTAGTCCCAAAGGTAATTGCTCATTCTTAGTCCTGTAGACAACACTGCAGCTGCTTCTCTGGTCCCTGTGGTAATTCCTCATTCTAAGTCCTGTAGACAGTGCTGCGGCTGCTTCTCTATGCCCGATGGTAATTTCTCATTTTTAGTCCTTTAGGAAGTGCTGCTAGCTGCTTCTCTTGTCCCTTCAGTAATTTCTCACTCTAAGTCCCCTAGGCAGTGTTACTAGCTGCTTCTCTGGTCCCAGTGGTAATTTCTTGTTCTAAGTCCTCCAGACAGTGCTGCTAGCTGCTTCTCTGGTCCTGATGGTAACTCTAAGTCCCATAGACAGTTCTGCCGCTGTTTCTCTGGTCGCAGTGGAAATTCCTCATTCTTAGTCCTTTTGGCAGTGCTGCTAGCTGCTACTCTGGTCCCGTCAGTAACTCCTCCATTCTAAATCCTCTAGGCAGTGCTGCAGCTGTCTCTCTGTTCGCAATGGTAATTTCACATTCTTAGCCCTCTAGACTGTGCTGCTAGCTGTTTCTCTGGTCCCGTCAGTAACTCCTCCTTTCTAAGTCCCCTAGGCAGTGTTGCATCTGTGTCTCTATTCCCATTGGTAATTCCTCATTCTTAGCCCCCTAGACAGTGTGTGGCTGCTTCCCTGGTCCCATCGGTAACTCCTTCATTCTAAGTCCTCTAGGCAGTGCTGCAGCTGTGTCTCTGTTCCCAGTGGTAATTCCCCATTATTTTGTCCTTTAGACAGTGCTGCAACTGCTTCTTTGTTCACACATCCACTACACTCCAAACCAAAACACATAGGTAAAATGCATCATCAGTTGTAACAGCAGTAGCTCTAACTCTCACAATTGTGAGACCTATTGCATTGCAAATGCTTGTTATTAATACTTATCATCACTCCTACGGTAGGCCCAAATGTTCATAGGGCAGGGTGCATGGTATTAAAAAGCTGGACATGTATATTTAATGGTTTTCATGTCCTGACATTCAAAAACCTCAATAGTCGTTTTTCACTTCTGCAAGGCTGGCCTCCCATAGACTAACTCTGTTTTACATTACTGCATTTAATACAAGCTGAATTCAGTTTGGCGATTTTAATTGAAATTTAAAATGTACTTTAATGGTAAGGTCAGATTTTAAATTAGAACTTTGGAAATGCTACTTTTAGAAAGTTGGCCTTTCAGTGGCTTACGTTTCTGGGGAATATTTGTGATTGGTCATCTTCCTTGGGCTGGTGATGTCTCCCCAACTGGGAAATGTATATTGTAACAGGACAAAGGACAAAGGGCCTGGGTATAGAGGGGAGTGGATTTTCATGACAGGATGGCTGTTGAAGGGCTGTGGCCTGCCTTGATTATACTTGAATGGCAACTGCCCCAGCACACACAAAGAGACCTGATACCAGGCCTGACCCTACTTTTTGTTCCACAAGCCAAAATGTTGGTTGAATGAGAATTTACCTTAAAAAACAAAAGACAAGAGGTGTCTGGCAAAACAAGAAACAGTTCATTTAATTCAACATTACAGTCAGAAGAGCAGTTACAGAACCATGGTCTGAGGACTGTCTCTCATAGCACATTGACTTGATGCAGGATTTATACATTTCTCTGGGTGCAATAAAGTCATAAAAAGTGAACGTTCATCACAGAGTCTTAGATACATTTCTAGATAAGAACAGCAGGTGAGCCTCAACTTGGCATGGACACCGCGTGGGTCAGTGAGTGCATGTCCAGATGTCCAGCCTGAGGGATGTGTGGACACTGTGTGTGCTGTGTCCTGAGGGGCTAAGTGTACCTAACTACGTGTGGCATCTAACTTTATGGTTTTTTGGGAATACACGCATCCCTCCAGCCATGTGTGCCTTACTAGGACCAATTTCCAGGGACCATTGTAGTGTTGGGATCTGTTCTAAGTTAGCATGTTTGTGCTTTTGACTGTCGGCTAAGTGTTACCCCACCTGTGACTTGTCAGTCATTTACCTTCAGGCGTGGGTCTCAGAGCCTGCCTGACTACATATCTAAGTGGTGTTAATGGAGAGTTAACATTGAGGGAATCTAACAGCAGTGATGTGGCTTGGTTCGTGTAAATGTATAGTTGTATAAGATTGACTTGTCATGCACATCGTCTTTAACCATTCCAATATCAATAGAGCCAAACCCAGGGAAGCGAGGAGCACTGACCAGAACTAGTTTTGGGAGTAGACAAAGGATTAACCACACCCACAGGCTGGCACTGACCATAAAATTGGCAACCCCAGAATCTGAAATCAGACCACTCCTGAACATGTGAAGACTCCAAAGAAGGATTGCCCTGCTGTCCAAAGCCTGAAGGAAGACTGGACCTGCTTGCCTTGAACCCAAAACCACTGAAGTCACTCCAAGGATCAGGTGGTTGACCTGTCTGAGGTACAGGGACACAACAAGCTTCCAGAGACCATCTTCTTCAACTTTCCTGTTGACCATTTCTTACAGCAACAGCAACTGCACTGGACCCTGCTACTTGCCTTTGCTGAATTGAGTCCTAACCCCAAGAGGTGGCCCCTGGTCCTGGACCCTTGGTTGGTGTTAGCGTTAGCTCCTCCTGTTCAAAAACTGCAAACTGGAGGCTTAGACACCTTTTCTAGAACCAGAGTCTAAGACTAAACCACCGATGAGTCACAGCCACTGATGCCAAGTTGCCGGTGGGATTCAGCTTGCTGGTTGGCCCTATTGAAGGGAACTCGACTTCCAGAAAAGTGTCCAAGTCCTAAAACAGCAGATTTCACCGGTACCAACACCAAGCAGCAACCCACCATTGACAAAACCTTCCTGGGCACAGACTTCACCCGCTCGCAGCTTTCCCGCCGTCAATGTTGAGCACCTCAAACCTCCCTCTGGAGTCAAGGTTCCCACTGAGGTCCAGTGCTTCAGCCGGTTACTGTCAACGAGTCCCTCTTTGGATCTAGTCTGTAACCTGACCCAAACTGCACTGTTGATGAATACTTTTCTAAAAAAAAAAAAAAGGTTTCTAAGCGGAGATAAACTTTCCACTGGGACGAATCTGGTCTCTGTAATAGACCCGTGCTCCATCATGGTCGGCCTTAACTTTTGATTCTGATCTGGTTCTTGTGGACCAGAAAACCACAGTTGGCACTTTGCACTTTTTGGACCTATTAAAATTATTTGCAATTGAAAGTTAAAAAATTATATCTACGGTTCAACTTATTAGATTTTTGTTCTTTTTGTCAGATTTCTTACAATACATCATGTCATTTTAGTAATTCAGTTAATAAAATATTCTCTATTTTTCTAAATTGGTTTGTGATTTTTCTTGTGTTGTGTTTTTACTTTATTACTGTTGGAGTTTTGCAGAAATAATTTACACATTGGGCCAAGCTTCCAGAGAGATAAGCATAGGTTTATTTATAGACATTTGTGGTTCACCTTGACAAGGATTGTGATTATTTCTTGAAGTGCGTTTTCACCCCTTCAATCAATAATCTTCAAATCATCAGGCAAAGTTAACATCACTGAGTTCTTCACTGAGATACCAGAAGCATGGCATGGTAGGCTTAACTCACTAACCATTGTTAAATCCTGGTAGCCACCCACTAGCTGAGCTTGCACTGCACATGCTGTGTCTGCTTTGAGGTGACCTCAACTGTTACCGTTTTAACAGGTCCTGCCCTTTTGTGTCTCAAGGCCAGCTGTTGCAAATTGCCTTCCCCCTTTGGCTCGTCCTAGTGGATGGAGTGGGGACCCCCTCATCATGAGCCTTGAAACTAGATTACCACCACACCACCACAGGGAATGATCTGTCTTTGTGACTCCCCTTTCAAAGTATGCCATGCCTTGTTCAGCTGTACCAAAATAATTCCAGAGTGCTGGAAATTAGAACGAGAAACATAGCAATACCCACCCTGGAAAGGGTAACCCCTTGTCTGTGTAATAATCTTACATTTTCAGATTGATAAGGGTGTGTCTGATAAATTCCAGGGTCATTCATTTCCAAAACGTGTACAAGGCTATGGTCAAACTTCACCTGGATTTCACTACTGTATTAGATAATGAGGACCTCCGCTTGGGACTGTAGGGAAGGCCCTTCTTTATTTGTATGCGGCCCTCCTAAAAATTACAGCCTCCCTGTTGTTTAATTTTAACAACAGGACTAGACTGGCTGTTTTGCAAATCTGGTCATTCCCTGTTATGCTAGAGGCAAGGAGGATGGTTTCTGTCCCCATTCACCCACACCCACAGGTTATCTAAAACAGCCAATTAAAATGTTGCAACCTGGCTCTCTATCACAGTCAACAGTAGCAGTATTTTGAATGAACATTATTTCTGATTTCCATTGATGCTTTTGCTATACATGTCTAGAATACATATTAAAAGCAGCCCAATCGTCTAAATAAAGACCTGGCGGTGCATTATGTAAAGGGTGCATTGACTCTGTTTGCATCACAGTGCACCCTTAACTAGGCGTAACAAAAGCAAATAGAGTCAATGCGCCCTGTTATATATAATGTAATGCCACCCTGGCAGCCACAATATCATCTCTGCCCTGGGGACAGTATATTAGTGAAAGATGGAGCAGCTGTTTGAAGCAGCCATGCTATCTCTTATAGTTCAGGTAGCATGGAGCCTTCTTTACAAGGGGGGGTCAAAGAACTCCCTTGGGAACGCCTTCTTAGGATCATGCTGGCACTATATGTGCACTGGTATTCTCTATATATTTAAAGGGGCAGCACACACTTTTGTGTCCCCTTCTACAATATCAAAATGCCACAGGGGTGCCGAAAACGGGCTCACCCTTTATGTAATACAGCCCCTGGCTGCGTTGATGAAGCATAATACTCAGAACAGAAGTGAGCTTCCACAAACAGGGATGAGAGCTGCTGATCCTGCAAATGAATAGGAACTGCAGGATGATGCTGGGGCTGACCTGCTTTCTGCTGGTATCTGCCTTGGGCTTGAGATTCAAAGTCCTAATTGCCCCAATGGTCAGAGGACCAATCTTGCAGAGATTTCTCAAAGTTCGCTGAGTTATAGATAGCACACTATACAGTGAGATAGCTTGCTTCTCCTTTATTGGATCATTCTAGATTCACATGCTTCAGTCATCCCAGTCGTCGAGCTGGGAGTCTTACAGTAATGCTTTAAGTAAGCAGTACAACGATAACATGAATTTTGAATGCTTATAGTGACCACTTTGAGATGTTATCAGTGATCATGATGTAATTGAACACGTCATGAGTGATGCAATCTGTGAAGTTATAAACAGAGCATGATGGGGGCACAAGTTCTATATAGAGCAGGAAACTATAACTTCAGAGGCTTTTTGGGTGTAAATTGTTATATTTTAACTGACATTTTTACCTAACTATAATAACACTAACATTTCTTTTTTTTCAGACAATTTCTAGAGGTTTTTTTAACATAAAGTAAGATCTTATTCTTAAGTATAATTTCACTTTAACCTTTATTTTTTTCAATGAATGTAGTTTTTTAAAATCATATTTACCCAATTCTCTCCCAAAGCATCCATTTGCACCGTGCATTGTTGAGAGTTGGATGCAGGGCCTGGCCTGCAACCAGGTCCTGCACCCAACCACTAGCAGGCACCCAATAAACCCCCCCCCCCTATTGTTAGGAAACTGCCCACGGAGCCCTGCATTATTTTTTTTTCCCGCAGTACTGCTGTACTCCATAAGACCACACAGGAGGACCATACTAGAACCCAAGACAGTCCCACTGTACCTCATGAGGGCTCGGCTGGCTCTGGTGCAATTTGTTGTTTAATTTTGCCCCAGGTGGAGGGGGAGTTTTCCTGGAACCTCTTCAGAAGGGCATTGGGGTCAGACCTGGCCTATTATGACTATATTCTTTAAACCTTCTAAACACAGGGATGGAGTCCAGTGTCCTGTAATGGCAGCTGCACATTTCTGTTGCTGTTGCAGCCAGCCAATCCGATTCCTCTGTATCTCTAGCCAGTACCAGCCCTGCTGCACCTAAGCAGGTGATTGAAGAAAAGCCCTCTCAATCAAATAAGGTTGCTCTATTTTTGTCATTTGTGGTACCCACAGCAGTACTGTCCAGATATCAATAACTTCGAACCTTAATTTCTCATTAACAGCTGAACATATTTTAAGTAAATCATGAAAAGCACACTTTCTGAGTAAAGAGCTACTTTTCTGCCAAATTTGGTGTTATTCTGTTGTGCCATTGTTTCTAAAACATTTTCTATGGGAAATTGCATGGGGAAAACTCATTTTAGGACCACACCCTTTTCTCGGCCCCCTCTTTAATTGTGCAAATGGGAAGGCCATTTTCTTTGAGGGTTTAATGGTTATTTTAGGATACGTGGGGTACCATTCATCTGTGATACTAAGATGTGGAGATTCTATTGAATTATATCCTTATCAATCTAAGTGATACAATGATTTTGACATGTTTATGGGGGGTAAATATTGCACCAAGTGTATGCCAATGGGCAGCTGTGTGGAGGAACTACTGAACTCATCATTGGAGAAAGGAAGGCAGTTTCTTCCAGGGTCCAATAGTAATTTATGGATTCACCTGTAGCATTCATCTGTGGTGCCAAAAGGCAGACACTCAAATGAATTATTATAATATCAGTCCAGTTTTTCTGTCACTGTGACATGACAAGGGGGAATGAGGAATACCAATGGGAATCAGGACCTTTGCCCTCTTTTTGTTACCAATGCCTTTGGTATATATAAATCTGCTGGGGCTGGATGGGAGGGGGGTTACCAGAGACAGTCACAGGGCATTCGTAATGGAGCTCTTAAGTGGGTAGAGCTAAAGGAAACTCACATTTTCTAACAAAAATGTAACATCTGAGGACTAAGTAATATGTAACATTTGCTATCAAACATCAAGAACTGAGCATCAGATCTCAACTTATTTTCCTTTCCCTGTGAAAACAATGTCCTGAGACCCATTAGATCAAACATTTCCTGAGTCCATGTTTCCACTGACAGGTTTGATTTATTTTTCCAATTTAAAACAGACCATCAATTTGTCCACCATCATTTCTTTCCGGAATACTTTTTCTCCACCTCTTGAATTTTGTTTAACTGGAATTTTATGCAAAATTACAATATTTTTATCTTATTTTAGGCACTTTGCTACATAATACACCTGAAAAAAGTTTCAGCCAAGTTACTTACCTAACGCTTTATCCGGTGGGTATTACTTCTTGCACAGAATATCCCCCAAATGCTGCCTTCCATCAGGAATCTTTTCACATACCAATGGTTCCCCATTGAAGCTAGGTGGTAACAGAGCATCATCAGCCATGGCACTGCTCCCTAAACAATGTGACAACAAGGAGCCCCTTCGCACATTGACCTGAGTGGACCATCCTTTTTCTGAGATCTTTAGAGGCAAAATAAAAGGAACAGAAAACCAACAAAAGAGACAGCACACTGTACCAAACGTTTAACATATAAATTAGAATACACTCACAAACTTAGCACCCCATGAAAAAGGGGCCAAACCTCTTTTCCCCACCTTCCTCCAAATATTCAATGCATCCGTAAGTGCACAATGAGGAATTTGCAGGGTAGCCACTAGAAAGGGCATCACCAAAGGTAAGAAATGTAATCTTCTGATAGATACTTCTTCCCACAAATTGCTCATCTATGTATGACTTGCGGACAGTGGGTCACATGGCAAGCAGAGCTAATGGAAGAAATCATGGACATCACTCTTAGCCTGTTAGCCCATACACTAAAAATTCATGTGCGTTCATACAGATGACCAGATGGCAGTGCAACGGATAGGACACAGGAATCCCTCAGTACAACTTAAAGAAGCCACCTAAGCCCTAATGAGTCTGCTTTGATGCCATTGTAGGGTCTGTGTTAACACAACATAGAAGATCTAAGTATGAAGAACAATCCAATGAGAAAGAAAAGTCATATTTGTGGAACCCTGTTCCATTCTTCTGCCCACAAAACCAACAAACAATGAGTCCTCTAGGTGCACCTCTTTGGTCCTGCCTAAATCAAGATCCCACTGTTGCATCACAAACTGAAAAAGATGACTTATTCACTGAAGAACACTTATCATTATGAAGGCTTGTAAACTGAAGGCTCATCCAGCAAGCGTGAAAAAGCTGACAGAGCAGCCAGATAGCATTTGAGTGTCCAAAGGAGACTCCCCTTCGTTAAAGACAAAAAGAATCTCAAACTATCCAACAGCTTGTCCCAAAGCAGAACCAACATCTTGGGAAGAACACTAGGCCACACAACGCATCCAGCAATATGTATAAAACTATTTGGTCAATAGTCAGCATTCCACTAGAATTACATCTGTGGCCTACAAACAGAGATGGAAATAACGCAAATGGCAACTCTCAATCTCCAGGAATGCAACGTGAGACTTCAAAGATTCAGGTGTAGGACATGTCCAATTTGTTGTAAAAGGCGATCTGTGTTTACCATCTGATTTTGCTTTCTTACAGAGTGCCAGCTGAACGTAATATCAGACTTCTCCTGTGCTAACAGCACCCAGCACCTCACTCACTCACACTCACACAAACCAGCCACTCGTTCACGCTCACACAGACCAAACATCACCCACACGACGTACTACAATCTCATGCATGATTCTCAACACTAACTTGCTTACTAAACATGCCACAAAGATATGGGTCCTACTGCAGGTCGATGCCCCAGACCTATTCTTCCTCATGGACACATGGCTAAACCCAACCTTTGCACCTGACATAGCTACATCCATCCCACCGGCTAAAAGATTGCCAGATAAGACTGAAAGCACAAGCCCAAAGGTGGAGTCACCATCATATTCAAAGATATCAGCAGCTACACCATCTAAACGGTGACCCCTACCAAATATATGGAACACCTCTTATTCAAGATACTCATCACAGCCAACTTGTCTCTAGGCAAAACCCTCATATACAAGGCATCAGAACCTGCATAAATTTTGCCAGAGACATCACAGACTTCGTTGAACCCTGCATCATCAGCTTCAGCACCTTCATCCTCTTTAGAGACCTGAACTTTCACCTAGAAGACCGCACTGACCCAAATTTGCCCTCCTCAAAAATCTTCACCTCACCCAGCACGTTACCAAAGCCACCAACACTGCCAGACAATTAATGAATCTGATTTTATCCTAAATCAGCAACATCACTGTCAACAAGTGAGAGACTATGACCTGAGTAGGCCATGCCCTTGTCAGTTTTAGCCTACGCATCCTGCACCACTACAGACCTGCCACCACAGGAACCGCCCGATGCAGCTGGAAAAGCATCACAGAAGAGGAGTGTGTTTCTGCCCTCTCTGTACACCAGCCCGAGTACACCAGCAACCTGCTGAAAGCCATCGAGTTTGCTAAGTGTCTAGCTTTATATTCAGTGCTCCCAAGTAATTTGCAACCACTGAAAAAGGATTAGATGGAACCCAAAGCCAAAGACGGCCAGCTTTTGCACAAAAGAGGCTGGACTTTACCCTTTTCATTCATGAAATACATTGTGATGGTGTTGTCCATAAGCACCTGGACTGCTTTTCTTTTCAATGCTGACAAAAAAGCCTGCTCATTAGTTCTTCATGAGCACTGCTATTTGGTAGGTGGTTGGGTGAAGGGTGGGACTACAGTCACTGTTGTTCACGATGAAGACATTTCTAGGCAGGATATGTACTTTTCATTGTCCCTGGTTCAGGAAGTCTGATGCCAGCCTTGCACAGAGAACTCATATGTCATTATTCCCATGTTTTAGATGCATCTTATTCGAGTCAGCCCCACTGCTACCAGCTGTGACAGCCATCCTTTTGCACAAAGGCTGTTGTCTGGACGGGACCCAGAAAATGACATTTGAAAGAGAACAAAACCAAACCAAACACCTTCAGAAGCATAACACATTCATATCCCATCTTTATAAAGTGAGCTCCAAACCACCATACTTGGTTCCAGTACCACGTTTGTCTTGACCAAGGAAGGGACTGCTCCACAGAGCACTCTAAGAGCTGTTCTGCAACCAGGGCTGGTGTCTGCCTGACAGTCAGTCTTGCAAAGGTGAGGAGATATCACCTGCAGTCACCACTTCCTGTATGAAGAGGGGAGGATTTGTAGAGACGCCTCCAGAGAGAAGGAGTGCACATGGCACTGCAGGACTAGATACTGTCCTGGAAGAAAGGCCAATCGTATACCTGCCATGAGAAGCACCTAGAGAAAGCAATCCATAATGTTTAGGAAATGCATGACGTTCAAACAGAAAACTAAAAGCCATAACATGATTCGATTGCAGCCCTCTTTTAATATGGGTTTATGTATATTTCTTACAACACAGAACTAAAGTCTTACAAATAATATTTCGGACCCTATGAAAAGAAGCAATACTGTAAACAGAAAACTTCAACATGATAATACGTCTGAATGAATAAAGTGAGCTAATGACACCATTCAGGTCATTAATACATAACTTAAAAATATTGCAGTCATATATAGGGAATCGAACCTTGAACTTTATACTTATTTGTCACCAGTGGTTACAACCGTGAGTTGCAACTCTGAGTTCTGTTTAGAATTTTTGAGTTTCGTCTATTATATTTCATTATGATTAATATAACATTCATTTACTATTTTTTATTTTCTATTCCTTTTTTATTTTCTCTTTTCCATTCCTATTTTGTGTTGATCAGCACCAATTTATAAATCTCATTATAACATGTCTTGCAATTATAATTTTTTTTTGTAGAGATTAAAAATGTATTGATATAAACTGTTAAGGCCCTGAGGAAATAATGACAATTATTACATAAAAGTCGCAAAACATGTATTTGCCCAAGTAGAAAATATTGGGCTTTCTTATCTGAATAAAGAACTGTAAACCTTATAAAGCGCACGTTATGGCCACCTCGTCTCACATATCCATCTGATTGTGCTGTATTTATTTCTGCTAGAAGATTAAAGTAATTTATTTTTCCATAAAAGATAAGCACTGGGCTGGACATTACATTATTGTGTTTACTGGTTGGCTGTTGTGGTCTGAGCTCTTGCCGCCCACACTACCTCCATGACAAGCCTTTGATTGCTCATCTTCGCTTCGATGATAGTAAAGAATGCATATATGGGTGTATTTGGCTTAGGCTTTGTGTCCATTGGTTGGCTGTTTAATTCTGAGCCCTTGCACCCACACTGCCTTCATGAGAAGCCTATAACTACTCGCCTTTGCCATCCTGAGAATAAAAGGCAGAAAGGTTGGTATTAGAGCCATTGTAAGATACAACCCAAAAACACCTGTGGCAAATGACCTCAACCACCATAGTTCTGGCCCAGTAGCTTCTGCCAGCCCCGCAAGTCTCCATAAACCCCGAATCGAATGGGGTCTCAAAACTGGCTATCACTTCCACTGGCAAAGCTTTTGTCAGGCAAAAAGGAAAGAAAGCAAACTGGAAGTTTTGTGCCGCTCTTCTCACGGCAGATAATGAATGAGATTTAAGGATCAGGTTTGAAAATAGGCATCATGCAGGTCCAAGAACACCATTCAATTCTGCCAAACCAAGGCCTGCAGATTCTGCCACACCGGTCCTGCTTTTCTCGGAACGTTCAAATGAAGAATCTGCTTTTTCATAAAAATATTGCCTTCTGTCGAACAGCATGTTCATCAGGTTTGTCGGAACGTCACCTGAAAAAAAAGTGACGCACATTTACAAGGTGCACCATAGTACCACTCCTCCAATTAAGGAACAAGCAATACTGCATGATATGTCAAGGCAGGGTTTAAGGGGCTGTTTGGCTACATAATGTGAGATTATGGTATCCAGGACAGCCAGTTCCCACACGGCTTGGGTGCAATGGGTGAACAAACAAGTAGAATTTGCTGTGTTCAGTTATAAACTGGTGGAAGCGAACACTTTGTGGAATCCAGCCTCTTCGACTATGCCAAGGCACTTTGTTAGAAAGGAATTCCTATAAGGTTTATCAGAGGATGCATGGACTCATGTCCAGAGATATGTGGGTGGACCACAGTTTAGAGCCCACTGGTGCAGGCCAGCACATCACTCTACCTGTCGACAGAAGAAGAAAGGGGGTATCCCTACTACCATGAGATCCATGAAGGCCTTGTTAAAGGGAAATTGCAGCTCAGCAGTAGTTAATTGACGTCTGACAGCAGGAAGGGAAATTCAAGGAATCCTATTGCTTTCTTACTGAAGGGAGAAGAAACTAATCTTAGTAGGTGGGCCCTTAGATAAAGCAATGGCAGTCTTAGAAATAAGTCCACAGTAGTTTGTCCGGCATTTCAGTGACATCGAAATTAGAGCCAAACTGGATTTTTAAGTAGGCATTTTTCGAAGGAGATGCTCTGCTGAAAGGGGCCACATCCTTTAGTTAAAGAAGGGTACTGAGCACCTCTAGAAATTGGCTCCATGATTCGCTTCCATGGTGGCCCAATCAACAGTCCCATTGGCAATATCTCCGGTCCTTTATGGGATTCACCCACTAATGTGGCAGGAAGCACAGGGTCAAGCACTGAGTGGTTTCTGACAGTGACAGTTGGTGCCATGGCTAAGGGGTCAAAATGAAAAGTCCGGAAGTCAGAG
Organism: Pleurodeles waltl; assembly: GCF_031143425.1. Taxonomy (NCBI): domain Eukaryota; kingdom Metazoa; phylum Chordata; class Amphibia; order Caudata; family Salamandridae; genus Pleurodeles; species Pleurodeles waltl. The sequence goes on from NC_090446.1 coordinate 734,234,353, forward strand.
GCCACAATTAAATATCTCTATCATGGCCTGTTAAAATTCAGTAGTCTGGATGGTATCAGCCAAGCCTGGAAGGAATTCAGACTGCAGCTACTGGAGCACTTGTACAGGCTTAGACGAGGTGGATACCAGAGTCAGAGAACGGTGTAGTCATCTCCTGGACCTCTCTCCAGAAGAAGATTGTCTCTTGAAAAAGAAAGAGGATCCCTCTATCTTGTAACATATACAGTGTTTCTTCTGACAAGAATAAGTTTCCTCAGATCATTCTTATTTTGGTGGGTACTTATTTAGGAGAGAAGGAGGAGTTTAGAGCAGAAAGGCTGTTTAATTATCTTGGTGTGCATCAAGGCACATTTGTTGCTTCTGTTCACCTTATGCTGGAATTGAGGAATGAAATGCACGGTTTTAAAACAGAAATATTTTACATTCATGTAACTCATTCTCAAGAGGGAAATAGTCTGACAATATTGAGTAGACTGCTTCCAAAGATTAGGATTTTGTTTAGAAAGAGTAGAAAAGGAGGGAGAAATGGATCTATATCTGACATGCAGAGGAAAAAATAAACTTAAGTGTACCTAGTAGAACCTTCTGTGGTTCTGTGTCGTCACACCAGGTGGAAGAGCAGAGCATCGGTTGGAACCGTCCTAGTGCCACTGACAATCCATGGCTATGACAAAAGTTTGTAGATCCAGTCTGGTGCTTTGAGGATATGCAAAGATGTAGAACCAGCCGGATGAATGCACAATAAGCTCTTCAACTATCTTTTTGTGAATTTATTTATTAAATCTGGAAAATTCATCCCACATATCCAGCAGGAAATCACCCTCCACCAAGTGAAATTAAGACATCCTTTTCAATATATCAAACCTCTCACTGACATCCAGTCTGATTCCAAACTGTTAATTTGAGGGAGGAACTGTCCCTAAACGAGCCAAACAGATTAGGATGTGTTTTTTAATAAACTAGTAACATAAAATAATTATGTATTTCTACTCAGTAATCCAAAATATTCAACTTTCCCGAAGGCAGTTCAGACACAGGTCTTTTTGAGTTATAATTTACTTATTTAATATATAAGGGATTTTATAATTTTATGTCTAACAGAAACTTCGAAGCATAAAGAGCAAAGAAAAGCAAAATATTTTTGAGTTGGAAACTAAAGGGAGGGAAAGGCCCAGGTGGCAGCTGGATCATAACCTTCTCACCAACCAAGACTAGCTGGGAAATATGAGAGTCTGTAATATCTTGCGCTCCATGGCGTGGGCGCACACACAGTGGAGCGGAAAGCCTCGAGGCTCTTTCTTCGAAGTTCGGTTCCCTGCCGCGCGGGCTTGCGCGACGAGAGAACCGAATGTCAGTTTGAGTCGACGACGGTTGAGGCGGGGAGCAACAGGCGGCTCTATGCTGCGCTGCGCTGGCGCTGGGGTGATTTTGTTTACACCTTTGCGTGATGAAAAATAAACCTCATAAACTGTACAAGGCTGCCGTGAGGTTTTACAAGGCACTACATATTTTTGGCTTTTTGGTAATCACCCCAGGCGCTCACCTTTAGAAGCACCCATAGGCTGCTGCTGCTGGTTGAGGTGTTTCTGGACCAACTCATTGACGGTGAGGCACAATGGAAGTGTAATTTTAGGGTTTTTTCTTCCATCTGGAACTTGTCAGAGGTGTGGCCAGAGAAGACTGAGTTTTTAAGGAAAAGTGGCGGCCATCTTTAAACAGGAAGCCTATTTAAAGCTTCAGTGGCTTTCTATAAGACACTGCCTATTGTGTTACTTTTAGATTAGAAAGGACATTGAAAAATATACTTGTGGCGCAGTTCAAAGTGTCAATATATCTTTTATTCACCCATTCAAGCTGTTAACCCTCTGCTGCTGTTTTTGGAAACACCTGGGGAGCCATCTATTCCATGGAAACAGTGGTATGATGCCTTTGAAACCTATTTGGGTGCTATAGGTGCATCAAGGTTTAGACCTGAAAGGAAAAAAGGCTTGTTGTTGCATTCCTTAGGTTTCGAAGGAAAATCTGTGTTTAAACATTTACCTGATATTCAATTGGAGGATGGTGAAGAACTTGACAAATATGAAGAAGATCTCAAGAAATTAGTCTCCAGGTTTGATGCCTCACCAAGTTTGGTTGTAGCAAGGCATACGTTTTTTAGGAGAGAACAGAGGAGCGGAGAAGACGTCAATACTTACATATCTGCCTTAAGGAAACTTTCTTCAGAGTGTCGCTTTGAAGCTTTTGCTGATCAGTTGATAGGTGATCAGTTCATTTGTCACTATTCGGATAAATCCAACAAACAAAAGTTATTGTCCATGGGAGATCCATCTTTATCGGAGTCTATCAGGATTGCCAAAAGTACTGAAACAGTGACTAAGTCAGCTAAAGAGTTGGAACAATCACAGGTGGAACAGGTTAATGTGGTTCAGAGAACAGACAACAGACTTAAAGTGAACAATTCTTCGTTCAGCAAAGGAGTTGGTGCCATTCCAAAACATTTTTTCAAACATACTAACGTATGTTTCCGGTGTGGGTATCCACCACATCTGAAAGGAGGGAAGAGTTGTCCAGCGAAGAGTGTTCAGTGTAGATCTTGTGGCAAATCTAGTCATTTTGCAAAAGTTTGTCAAAGTGTCAAAAGTATTACCACCAATGTCAATACTGTTGCTGATGACAGTGATGACAGAATTGATGGGTGAAATACAGGAAATGATTCTGGCGGTGGGTGAACATGACATAGGAAGTGGTAATCCTGATCACTGTATTGAACCATACGTTTTAGTTCAAGTAGGAGAGAAAAACTTAAGATTGTTGGCTGATTCAGGCGCCAGGGACACAATGATTACTCAGGAGTTATTTGAAAAAAATTGGGGTACACGGAGGTTGGACCCACCAGACAGGTCACCAGTATCATATGAAGGGAGGAGAATTGAATTAGTAGGTTTCTTTGAGGAGGTCGTAGTTTTTAAAGGGCGATGGATTTTTGGAAAGGTCTACGTAGCAGTCAAATGTTTGAACATTTTAGGTTGGTTTCACCAAGGGTTGTTTGGTATGGTATTGCGTCCAGGCACGGAAGACCAGGTAACGGTTATAAGGGATTCCTCTAACATGGAAGATTTGCTTAATGAGTTCCCCAAAGTTTTTTCTGGTGAGCTTGGCAAGATAAAAGGATGTAAACATAAAATGAAAGTCAAAGACAATGTCATTCCTATAAAGCATAGATTGAGAAGTGTACCATTTAGTGTCAGAGATGAGTTGGAAAGAGAATTGGAGAGTTTATGATTGAAAGGGATCATTCAACCTATGTTGATTCTTCTTAATGGTTTCGCCTTTGGTAGTAGCTAAGAAAAAAAACAGTGAGCTGAGAGTATGCATTGACTTGAGAACCCTCAACAGAGAGATTTGTGTGGACTCTCACCCTCTGCCAAAGATTAGTGAGATGCTTTCTTGCATAACTGGAGCGAAACTGTTCAGGAAACTCGATTTGGCTGCTGATTACCACCAGGAAGAATTGACACCAGATTCTCGTCATTTCACTGCTTTTGTTTCTCCGTGGGGTACTTTTAAATGTTGCCGAATGCAGTTTGGTCTGGCATCGGTAGCGTCAGTATTTCAAAGAATAATGTCTACTCTACTCAAAGGCATAAAAAAAGTATGTGTTTTTCAAGATGACATGTTAATTCATGCATGTGATCGTCATGAACATGATGAGATTTTGAGACAGGTGTTGAAAGTGTTTGATAGTGCAGGCGTGTATTGAAGAGAGAGAAGTGTCCTTTTTTACAAACATTTGTAGAGTATTTGGGGCATGTCATGTCAGCAGAGGGTGTGTATCCCAAACCTGGTCTTGTGGAAGCAATTGTAGAGGCACCTGCACCTCAGGACATAGTGGGGGTCAAATCATTTTTAGGACTGTGTGAGTTCTATTCCAGGTTTATTTAATATGTTGCTACGTTAGCGAGACCTAATTCGAATTTACTGAAAAAAAGCAGACTTTGTGTGGGTTGCTGAGAGTGCGGAAGCTTTCAATGCTATGAAACAAAAGTTGGGAAGTATAAGTGTCTTGCGATCTTATGATCATAATCTAAAGTGTTTGGCCATTGATGCAAGCAAATTTGGTGTTGGGGCTGTCTTGACACAGATCAATGGGAAACAGGAGTATACTATTGGCTTTCCATCAAGGGTTCTAAGACCAAATGAAGTACACTATTCTGTAATAGAAAAAGAACTGTTAGCTTGTTGGTGGGCAACTGAGAAATTCAAGGCTTATCTGTGAGGAAGACACATTTTTTACTCCAAACAGACCATATACCATTGGTTACTATTTTAAATGGTAATAATGTCAAGAGTAGCACACCTAGAATCGCAAGGTTTGCAGCAAGGTTATTGCAATGTGATTTTTCTGTTGTGCACATTTCTGGGGAAAAATGTGAGGGCAGATTATCTTTCTAGGAATCCGGTTGCTGAAGATTTTGGTGAAAAAGATGACATTCAAGATGAAAATTGTTTTATTGCTGCAGTTGAATTGGAATGTATGGGGTCCTTTTCTGAAGCAGATTGGGAGAAAGCATCTACAAATGATCACTTACTCACTAAAGTCGTAAAGTACGTTGAGGATGGTTGGCCTCATGAGAAAAGTGTAGAACTGTCTGTTCAACCTTATTTCAAAGTGTCAGATGAACTATCTATTGAAGATGGAGTTCTTTTGAGGAATGACACAATTGTGCTTCCTGAAGTTATCAGATCTGTTATTTTGGATAAAGCTCACGAGGGTCACTTGGGCTCCACACTCACCAAGAAAAGAGTGAGAGAATACTATTGGTGGCCGCAGATGGACAAAGACATTGAAACTTTAGTCAAATGTTGTCATATCTATTCGACCAGTGATAAAACACTGAAGACTTCAACACCGCCGCTAAAACCCATTGAGTGTCCATCCGGTCCATGGGAAAAAATTGGTATTGATCTAGTAGGGCCTTTCAATTTGCTTCCACCAAATTTGCGATATGCTTACATAGTAGTTGATTACTTTTCCAAGTGGCCTTTTGTGAAGTTTGCAGGTGATGCTATTTCTAAATCGGTGGTGTCTTTCCTAAAAGATATTTTTTTTAAGGAAGGTTTTCCGAAGGAGCTTGTCTCTGATAATGGTGTGCAGTTTGTGTCAACTGAAGTTGAAAGCTTTCTGAATGAATGTGCTATCAAACACTTAAAGAGTTCTCTATATCAACCACAAACTAATGGTTTGGTTGAGCGTTTTAACCGTGTGGTTGGTGAATGTGTGCAATGGGCTTTGGCTAATGGGTGTGTAGTTGATGTGGCTGTGAAAAGTATGCTCTGGTTCTACAGAACTACTCCCCACTCAAGCACAGATATATCTCCATTTGAAGCACTTAGAGGGAAGAAACCTGCTAATCTATTTAGACCAGCGTGGTTATCCAAATTTTTGAAACATACTACATGCACGGGTGACATTGGCCTTAAGGTTTTGTTTTAATATGGGGAAGGCTGAGGCTAAACAAAAAACATATTATGACATGAACAAATGTGTTAAAAAAATTCAATTCACAATTGGTGATTGGGTGCGGGTCAAAGTGTCTAGGTTTGTCAAGAAGGGTGACTCTAAGTTCTCTGATCCATTAAGGGTTGATAAAGTGTGTGGTAATGCTGTTCATGTGAATGGACGTTTTTGGTGGAACATGGGGAAAGTTGTGAAAGTACCAGCTGATGATAATGTCGAGCCACCTGGTGACACGCTGATTGGTGTAGAACAGAACACTAAAGCAAAGAAATCTTCCAGTGTACACAGTTCCTGCGAGGTGGTTGACACAAAGTCGAATCTTCTGCCTATTGGGAAAAGTCTTAGAACTCATAACTTACCTCTGAGGTACTGTTAATGAGAATATTTGTTATGGTAGTGGTTTGGTAAGAAAAAGACATAGGCCCTCATTCTGACCCTGGCGGTTCTCTACCGCCAGGGCCAACGGGGGCGGGAGCACCGCCGACAGGCCGGCGGTGCTCCCTTGGTCATTCTGACCGCGGCGCTTTGGCCGCGGTCAGAACGGGAAAACCGGCGGTCTCCCGCCGGTTTTCCACTGCCCCTTAGAATCCTCCAAGGCGGCGCAGCTCGCTGCGCCGCCGAGGGGATTCTGACCCCCCCCCACCGCCATCCTGTTCATGGCGGGAAAGCATGGCATGGGCACGGCAGGGGCCCCCTAACAGGGCCCAACTAGGCTTTTCAGTGTCTGCGATGCAGACACTGAAAAGCGCGACGGGTGCTGCTGCACCCGTCGCACGCCTTCCACTCCGCCGGCTCGATTCCGAGCCGGCTTCCTTGTGGAAGGCGCTTTCCCGCTGGGCCGGCGGGCGATCTGAATCAGATCGCCCGCCGGCCCAGCGGGAAAGTCAGAATACCCCTCGCGGTCTATTGACCGCGGGGCGGTATTCAGGCGGCTTCCGACGGGCGGGCGGCAACCGCCGCCCGCCTAGGTCGGAATGACCACCATAATGTCCATGGAAACCATGTGTTTTTAGTTACCAGTTTTGTGTTGTAAAGCAAAATGTTTGATGTTCCTAGTTACAAAAAAAAGCGAAAACTAAATGTAATATCTTGTGCTCCATGGTGTGGGCGCACATGCAGTGGAGCGGAAAGCCTCAAGGCTCTCTCTTCGAAGTTCAGTTCTCTGCAGCGCAGGATTGCGCGACGAGAGAACCGAACGTCGGCTTGAGTCAACGACGGTTGAGGCGGGGAGCAACAGGCAGCTCTACGCTGTGCTGCTCTGGTGCTGGGGTGATTTTGTTTACACCTTTGCGTGATGAAAAATAAACCTCATAAACTGTACAAAGCTGCCTTGAGGTTTTTCAAGGCACTACAGAGTCTTTATTCTTGACTTCTTTACTTTAAGAGAATGGCTCCACTCTTTTCTGCCTTCAAGGCCACGGCTCAGGGTCAGGTTATCATTTATAAGGTGCAGCAATCAAAGCGGAGGGGGGGGTGGGCAAAGCGAATAGCTGAGCTTCAAGCTGGAGTTGATGGCACCCTCCACGCCAAGATTATCAATCAAGGCCATGATCCACATATATCCATTTGAGAGAGGCCAGGCGAGAGCTAAGGGAATTTTTCATCATTGAAGAGATCAATAGGTCTAGGGCCTTTCAGCAGCGGGTCTACAAGGAAAGTCAGATGTTTGGAAAATGTCTTGCTTGGTCTGTTTGTGTGAAGCATGAGAATGCATTTATTAGTCAGCTAAAGAATCAGTGTCTGGTGGGCTTATTTCCAATAAGATGGCTGTGTCTCAGGCCGTTTTACAGCACGAAAAGGCCCTGTACAAAAGCAAGTATTCACTCCTGCAGGCTAGCAGAGCAGAGCATTTTCAGTCGTTAAAACTTCTGCGTTTGCCATATTTTCTGGGTGAATCTCTGACGTTTAATATATCTGGGAATGAGGTTCATGAAGCCCGTGCCACAATGCTTAATGGTAAGGCTTGTGGGGATGATAGTTTCCCAGTTGAGCTTTTTAAAGTATTCGCTAGGGAGCTTGTGCCATTTTTAACTGAGTTGTTAATTTTGTAAAAGATGGTGGGGATGTCCCTCCATGTTTTAAAAAGTCCAGGTTTGGTAGTTTTTGAAACAAAGACAAGCACCTGAAAGATGTCAACTCTTATTGTCAATTAGTCTTTTAAAAGAGTTGCTAATGAAAGTTTGGGCGAGACGGAAACCCCGGCAGCCGAGCCACTAATACACTATGACCAGACAGGTTTTGTTGCAGGCCTGCTCATGTTGGCAAATACGGGGTTCCTGTTATAGGCACTAGATTATTTTTCCACTAACCAGACTTGTGCTGTAGTAATAATGGCCGATGCAGAAAAAGAAAAAGCATTGAACTTCATTAACTGGGACACAATGTTTTATGAGCTGAATAGGTTTGGCTTCACTGCTGGGTTTATTACGATGCTGCAGAATCTCTGTTTAGGGTCACGAGCTCATATTTATGTTAATGCTAATTTGGCATGGGTGGTAAATATAAACAGGAAAACGAGACAGGGGTGTCCTCTTATTTACTTTTTTTATAGAGCCCCTAGCTGCTAGGATCCGGGCGAACCAGACAATCATCGCACCACTAGATGGAATGACTAAGGTGAAAATGTTTGTGGGTGACATCATACCGTATTTTAGGTCAGAGGAGCAGAATGTTCAGGAGGCCTTTAAGGGGTTTGGTGGTTTGAGGACACTGGGGCTTACAAAATTAATCAGGCCAAAACTGAATTGATTTTATTCAATTTTTCAGCTAGTGAACTCCCTCCAGATCTGCAGCACCAGGCCTGTTCTACACAACGGATCCCTTACCTGGGGATCTTGGTAACGAGCAACTATGCTGACCTTTTTCACCTGAATTGTGCAGCAAAGCTTAAGAAGAAAAGGGGCTTGTTGGAGAAATGGCTTAAGGTTCCCTTAACATTAGTGAGCAGAGTGGTGCTTATTAAAATCTCACTTCTCCCGTTGCTGCTCTTTCATTTTAGGAATGTTCCCATCAAAATCAAAACGAGTTATTTTGTAGAATTAGGTGTACTTTTGAGGTATTTTGTTTGGAATAAGAAGGCCTCTAGGGTTAAACTGTTGGTACGTCAGATTGATACCAATCAGGGAGGTCTGGCATTATACCATATTCAGACATACTATGATGCTATGATGATGCTATGATCGATCTGCTTGCCAGATCAATAGATCAAGATATGTCGTTCGATCTTTTTTTACTGAACAGAATGATATAGCAGGGACTCAGTTGCCAGTATTTATCAAAACAGCCAAGTTACCCGAGAAAACCAGGTATAAGGGGGTGCAAGAGGTGTGCCCTCCTTTTCAAGCATTCTGTCAAGCCAAAAGTATTGCAGGAGGTATTTCACTATTTCATGTCTTAGGTTGCAGCAGTGTAGATATGCAGGGTTGCCAGTACATCAGAGCCAGGCTGGGATCTGGAATAGTAAAGGTTTGTAAGAACTTAGGCACTTTTTGTTAAGGGGGAGTGTATTACATGACAGGAATTACATGCTCGATGAGGAGATTCCTGTAAGCAGTTGTTCCAAGGGTTTCAGCAGATTTCTTCTTTTTTGAAAGACCATCACCTGGATGCTAGATCTGAGACCCACCCTGTTATGTGATCACTTGTGAAGTCAAAGTTGAAGGGGGCACAACTGGTACAGACTACTCTGTGAATAAGCAGAGAGATCTCAACTGAGAAGTTATTTGGAAAAAAACACTCCTACACACAATGCTCTCTCTCAGAGGTTAAATGGAACTCCATTTCAAGTTTAGATCATTAGCATTGAGGGCCGCTAATTTCAAAAGAATCTTCTTCTTATCTCATTGGATGGCTTATTATACTCCTGAGGCCCTACACAGAATATTTCCGTTGGTGAATGTAAGGAAATGCCTTCATTGGCATGGTTCCCCCCTGACTTTTTGCCTTTTGTTGATGTCAGTTATGATTGAAAGTGTGCTGGGATCCTGCCAACCAGGCCCCAGCACCAGTGTTCTTTCCCTAAACTGTACCTTTGTTCCCACAACTGGCACAGCCCTGGCACACAGATAAGTCCCTTATCACTGGGACAGCTTGGGTCGAGTTTATCAGCTGCGCTATGAGCTCTTTCCGGGTCGTTTTTCAGGACCAAGATGAGTTTGGGAGGATGCTCGAAAATACCTACGATATGGGCCTTATTAAGTACCTCCGTGCACATAAGTGTTGGGTACATGTGATTGCTTGGTTTTATCAGTCTTATATTTTTTTTGTACATTTGCACATTAGTATCGGTTTAAGAGGATTTGGGGGCACACTAAAAGGTCTGCTCGCTGTCTGTGCCTCACCGATGTACCATTATTTGTACAAAGGAGGGACCCCGATATGTCGATATTCTGCTCTATTTCTAGGTGTCAACATGCTGGTCTGGTTTGAGGAGACGACTATAATAATACAGTCGGCAGTACATTTGCACTTTACCATCTCTATGAGGGCACAATGGCACTTTATTTTGTGATCTGCATCTTTTATAGTAAGGCACTTTATCTGTGAGTGTTGATGAGGAAACTGGCACGAAGACACTCTAGGATCCTGTTCAGCCCTTTCCATTTGTGTGCAGCTGAGATCAACTGTTACAAATTGTGAATTGGGATCTATTTTTTATGCATTTACATTTGCTGCTGTACTTGAGTGTCCATTTCTAGGTTTTAATATGCTGGTGTGGTTCAAGGAGACAGCTGCTACAATACAGTCAGCTATGCATTCACACTTTACTATCACTAGGATGATGCAATGGCACTTTATTTTGCAACCTGTTATCAGAATAAGTCGTAGTACCTGTGAGTGCTGACTAAGAAACTGGCACGAAGGCTCATTAGGATCCTTCTCTGCATTATTTATAGCCCTTTCCATTTGTGGCCAGCTGAGATCATATGTTCTAAATTGTAAATTGTGATCTGTTTTTCATATATTTATGTCTGCTACTCTATTTGAGTGTCAATACTTCTTGGATGGCGGATCTATTTATTTATGATTCTTCTCAATACAAATATTTTTAAAAAGGAAAGCAAAGTAATATCAAGGGAATAGAAAAAGCAACAGGGGATTATTCCTGGAAAAGATAAATTAGTGGCATAAGCAAACAATGATTTGCAATGAAATAGGTCTTGCAATTGTGGGAGTTCGAGCTATTGGTGTTGTAAAGGGCAATGTCTTTTACCTATTTACAAGTTTTGGTTTGGAGAGTTGTGGATGTATGAACATAGACACATCACTGTCTAAAGGACTATGAATGGGGAATTACCATTGGGAACAGAAATCAGATTAGGAAAATGAAAAACACAATCATTGAAGAAATTATGCCAAACTTCAAGACCATGCGATAGGCCTGGGCTTTATACAAAAAGGCCAAGTTAATTCTGAGCATGTGTAATGGGAATTGGCTCATATATTTTTTTCTACATTCAGTATTACAGATTATAGATAAATAATTCTCTTATCACTCTATTAGTGTGCAGCAAAACCAGCAGAGATGTGATGTACTTACAAAAATATTGGTGTTTGAATCAAATGTTCTAATATTAACTTCACCACCTAAATACATTTTGGAATGACAGATAAATGACTTCTTGTGCCTGTCCTCTAATGATCAAACTTTAGCACCCCTGAGACCACTCAGTTTGCAGTGTGGACACATTAAATTCCAATATCACAACAGAACACATACAATATGGACACGTTTTTAAAGGACAGTGTTGTTTTTTAACAGGAAGTCGAATGATTTTCATGAATGGCTATTGCTTGTTTCCAGTTTTGGTACCTTGCCCTAATGTTTCAAGCGTATTACTACAGCTGCTGTTTGTGTCGGATAGGCATATCGAGGAGGAGCTGGCAGTGGCCATATTTGAACAGTCGTGGTCAGTGCTTAATTTGTGCTTGCTGTTTCCGGTGCTGAGCACAGGCTCTTATTTTTGAGGGCCGGGGCTTATTCTTCTGCCCCAAGCATTTGCTGCGCGCAAAAGCCTCATATGAGAAAGACGGAGGAAGGGAAAAATGAAAAAGCTTCACAAAGGGAGAAAGTAGAAAGCTGCAAGAGTGAGCAGAAAGGGCAGGGATGGCTTTAAATGGATTAAAGAGGCCCCAGATGTCTTCAGGACTACACCGCCTCAGTATTCCATGTTCCCACATTTAATTGCAGCAGCCCCATATTTAGGAGGAGGGCTTTGGGCACTGGCACGTTTATATTTACAAATTAAGCACTGGTCACGGTAGAAGCTAATCCTACATCATTTTTTATTGAGTACAATTAAGCTTCTGTTTAGTGTTGACTGGCGGTATCGTGGCCATGACTATGTAAACTCCGCAGAGTCTCAGGCGATATCTTGGCCATGACTATGCAAACTATGCAGAGTCTCCGGGTCTACAAGATCATTGATACTGTACAATAGATTATTTGGTTCTCTTCGTAAATGTGCAGCGTCTACTGTAAACTCGGAGCAAATGATACAACACCCAGGCATTGTTAATGGGCCTAATTTTTTGCCAAACTCAAAAGCAGAGCTAATAACATGCTATTTATCTAATCAATCGGGGAAATGAATCTACATGCAGTGCAACAATACCTTGATGGTGGGGAAAGGCCGCTGGTAAAACTATGATACAGATGAGAGGGTGGCCTTTCAGCAGGAGGTAAATGATGGTGCAAACAATGAATTTGAGAGTCGGATACAGCATCAAAGGTAGACAGAGTTATCTAATTGACTTGTATTATCACTTTCTGTTACATTAAAGATCGGTGGTTAGGCAAGAAAGGACACATGAGCCTTCTGAGAAGCTGTAGTGTTATTTGCGTGTTGACCACTGATGTCTTGTCACACCACTTTGCACCTGGCTTAGCTGCCTATTGTCACTTTAGTGGTCACTGGTTATAGACTCGATTTTGTATTCAGCCTAGACTCCATTTTGTGTTCAGCTTAGCTTCACCGCCACGTTAAAGTATTTTCACCTCTGCGTGTTTTTTTTTCTCACCTAAGAGCTAGGACTGGTACATAATATGTAAGAGGTAAGCAGTCAATATGATAAGACCGTACCAAGCTGGTATTTATTACAGGCAGGGAACGGTTTAACCATGGGAGAGTGCCTTGGATGGTGGCCAGTTCCCGACGCATTCCTTTCAAAGTTTACTGAAAACTAGCCATCATTTTTTAATATTTCCTTCTGAGAGGAGGGGTTCTTCTAGAAGGCCCTTTCCATGGTTGTTTAAGATATAAAAAGGTGACCCTGCTCAGTAGCAATGAATTCCAAGACCTCGGTCAGGACTGGACGTCAAATGCCTGACATTTGTCCCGTGAGGGTGAGGATCTCTTTCTCACAGTTGAACGGGGTTATATTCTTGCTGGCATGAGAAAGATGAAGCATCTGACAGGCCCTACGGTGCTGGATTTTTATTAATTATTTGCATTGCGTATGAATATATATCTATAAATATATCAATAAGTGTTTGTATTTTTGCATGTATACATTTGCTGTTTATAGATTGAAGATTTTTTATACATGGTCTTAAGTTGTTGTTGCACTTTTTGAAAAGTACACTTTTTTCTACTTGAACCTTCCTTCATGAACCTTGCAAAAAACTATAATAAATGTATTCGTAAGATTAAGAAGTGCATTCCTGAGAATCTTTTTGACTCCTTTCAGTGTGTATACCTTGGCTCAGTCAAAAGTAAAGCAAAACACTTTGGCGTAGTCGGCAGGATAAGGGTTTGTAAGAAAAAAGTGTGCATTTAAAAGTGAAAATATATTTGGCAGGAAGACTAATGCATCTGCTTCTAAAAACGTGTGTGAAAAGAGTGTTTTTCAAATTCCTGGTACCGTGCACCTTATGATGAGTTAGCTAGTGATTTTTCACATTCAGCTAGTTTGTCAGAAAGCTGGGACGAATGTTTGAATGAAGAGGAACCAGTTGAAGTGCTGTCCTGCTTAAGAAAAGTACCGGTTAAAGAGAATGATCTTTCAGTTCTTGGCAGACGAGGGTGGTTACTTTTGTCTGCATACAGAAAAATGTATGACATATATAAACAGTTAGAAAAGGTAAATGAGCAGCTGGAAAAGCAGCTGGGTGATTCAAAGAATAATGTTAATATGTTGTCTTGCCAAAATAAATTATTACAAGATAAGGCAGACATGTATCAAACCATTGCAGAACGAGCTGCTATCAAAATAGCTCAAAACAGATATCGTAAATGTAGGGGAAGGATAAATCAGAAAAATGTTCATTTAGTCATTGCTTATGCTGGTTTGGATTGGTGCCCAGATTCGTCTTGGATGGATAGCGTTTGGACAGGCAGTGAGCTGTCAAACTCTCGTGAAGAGGAGAGTGAAAAAGGTGGGGAACAGAGGGACGTACATGAGCACAATGTGGTGCGTGTGCTACCTATTTTTAGATGAAAACTCCAGCACTCACCACAAGATTGAGCAGGAGTTGCATTACATGCTTTAGAAGATTACACTCAGCAAGAAGTAAATTACATTACGGATTGTTTTAAACAGAGAAAAGGGGAGTCCCTACTTGTTTGCGTTGTGAGGTTGTTTGAAACTGGTGCTTCCGGTATTATGTTGGATATTGGGGACTCTCGCAAGTTTTGTACTCTAAGTTCTGATCCAGTAATACAGGAACAGTTCATGGGTTTTCAAGGAAACCACCAGACTACTTTGTTACAACTACTGGTTGAGGGATGTAATTTGAAGTACCCCACTGATGTAGAGTGGTCTCCCGAGGAGAAACCATGGTATACATTATGTGATGCAATGCAGAGAATTAAGGAAGAATCAATGAAATTGTCTATTTTCCTGGGCACTGCACACCAATTGTTAGATGGACAGCCTACTGTGCCAATAAGAAACAAAATAATTTTCCTTGCTCTACCTGCCTATAAACAAGTAATTATGACTTTATTAATCAACCAGACAGGGCAGGTGTTAGAAATGGGGTCTCTAGTTGGCAGTCGGTTTGCACCCTGTCCAAGTAGGGACCCTCACTCTTGCCAGGATAAGGGAGATATCCGCTCAGATAACCCCTGCTCACCCCCTTGGTAGCTTGGCACAAGCAGTCAGGCTTATCTCAGTAGGAATGTCTAAAGCATTTGCACATAACACACAGTAATAAGTGAAAACACTACAAAAGGACACCACACCAGTTTTAGAAAAATAGCCAATATTTATTTATATAAAACAAGACCAAATACGATAAAAATCCAACAAACAGCAATAAAAATATTTACTAAAAAAAGCAGTTCCTTGAAGTCGATAGCTCCACCTGGGGCTATCACAGCGTTTTGATCAGCAAAACCAACAGTTCAGGCCGGCTGTGGCGTTGCAGGCAGGCTACGGTGTGGGAAGACCCCCAAACAGTACTTTGGATTTGAAGGGCGGCGTGATCCACGCGGTGAGCTTCGGAAAGCGGCGTTGCTGACGTCGCGGTGTTGGTTCCAGAGTCGGTGTAGGAGTCGTCAGACCCTTGAGGTCACACGCGTTGCGGATCGAACTCCAGGCTGATGAAGTCAGGTGCGGCGGCTTGGATGGCATCGGGGCTGCGGTGCGAAGTGGTACGATGTGACGTGCAGTGCCCACAGGTCACGGTGCAAGGCAGCGGCTCGGTGGTGGCGTCGGTGAGACCAGGGCTGCAGTGTGAAGCAGGGCGGTGCGATGTGCAGTGTCCACAGGTCACAGTGCAGGCAGCGGCATCATCGTTGCTGAAGCGCTGTCATCGGTAGGCCCAAGCCAACGGTGCGGGACGGGATGGTGCTTTGTGACTCTCACGAGCGGTGTCCCCAGGCCACGGTGCAGGCAGGATGCCTGGTGGAGTCGATGGTGCTGGCGTCGGTAGACCGGGATTGCTTTGCGGGACGGGACGGTGCTTCGTGTACCTCACGAGCGGTGTCCACAGGCCATGGTGCAGGCAGCGGCGCCAGTGCCAGCAGGAGCGGCGGCGGCGTGGATGTCCAGCTATGGTGTGAGCAGGCAATGCTGGAGTGCGGGGCCCACAGGTCGCAGTGCGAGCAGCGGCTCGGTGATGTTGTCCAATGACGGCGTCGGGGAGACCAGGGTCGCGGTGCAAAGCGGGGCAATGAGACTCCGTGTGGTGTTGGCATGTCACGGTGCAGGCCAGCGGCGTCATTGGCGGCATCACAGTGGTTTCTCCTCTTGAACAGCACAAAACACACAGTTCTCAGTGCTGCAGGTCGAGGAAACTGAATTCTTTGGTGTCCCTGAGTCTTCCAACAGGAGGCAAGCTCTACTCCAAGCCCTTGGAGAATTTTCTCAAGCAGGACACACAGCAAAATTCACCCTTTGCATTCTTTTCAGGCAGAAGCAGCAGCTGCAGGCCCATCCAGCAAACAACACAGCAAAGGGACAGTACTCCGCCTTCAGCTCTTCTCCTGGGCAGAGGTTTCTCTTGATTCCAGAAAGATTCTAAAAGTCTGGGGTTTTGGGTCTTCTTCTTATACCCAGTCCTGCCTTTGAAGTTGTCAAACTTCAAAGCAAAGTCTCAAGTGTTTGCAAAACCCTTCCTTGTCCAGGCCAGGCCCCAGACGCACACCAGGGCGTCAGAGACTGCATTGTGTGAGGGCAGGCACAGTCCTTTCAGGTGTGAACGACCGCTCCTCCCTCCTCTCTAGCTCAGATGGCTCATCAGGATATGCAGGCTACACCCCGCCCCTTTTTGTGTCACTGTCTACAGAGGTGCAAAACAGCCCAACTGACCCAGACAGACAATCTACAAACCAGCAGAGTTACAGAATGGTATAAGCAAGAAAATGCCTACTTTCTAAAACTGCCATTTTCAAACAGAAAATTTAAAAACCAACTTCAATAAAAGATGTATTTTTAAATTGTGAGTTCAGAGACCCTAAACTCCACATTTTTATCTGCTCTCAAAGAGAATCTGCGCTTTAAGGATATTTAAAGGCAGCCCCCATGTTAACCTATGAGAGACATAGGCCTTACACATTGAAAACCGAATTTGGCAGTATTTCACCGTTAGGACATATAAAACACACTAGCATATGTCCTACCTTAAACATACACTGCACCCTGCCCATTTGGCTACCTAGGGCCTACCTTAGGGGTGCCTTACATGTAGTCAAAGAGAAGGTATAGGCCTGGCAAGTGGGTACAAGTCGAATTGGCAGTTTAAAACTGCAAACCCAGACACTGGTGTGAGCCATGTTTACAGGGCTACTACTGTGGGTGGCACAACCAGTGCTACAGGCCCACTAGTAGCATTTGATTTACAGGCCCGAGGCACCTCTTGTGCACTTTACTAGGGGCTTACCAGTAAATCAAATATGCCGATTATGGATATACCAATCAACAGTACACTTTATACAGAGAGCATATGCACTGGTTAGCAGTGGTAAAGTGCCCAGAGTCCTAAAGCCAACAAAAAACAGGTCAGAAAAAAATAGGAGGAAGGAGGCAAAAAGACTGGGAATGTCCCTGCAAAAAGGGCCATTTCCAACACAACCCCCCACCTGCCTAAAGCCAGGGGAGAACAATCAATACCTTGATGTACTTCCCTGATTGGGGCAATAGAACAGGGACCCAGGCCCACAACAGCAGTGGCATGTTCCAGTTCTACACCTTCCTGACTCCAATTGGATCCCTCTGTCTATACTCCCAGGGCCCACTAAGCTAACCCATGGGGAACCTTTCTTCTCACCTGCAGATACCATCTGTGCAGCACCTAACCTTAATTTGCTCACAGATGTTGATGTATCCCAGGTGCCAGATAGTGCCACCAGGGCCAACACAGTGGGGTTTCCCACTCCACCCCCGGGGTGTGACTCTTGTCCCCCTCCAGGGGCAACTCTGTCCACCAGTGTCGAGACGGGGACACTCACCTGAAAAGCAGGATGTCTGCAGAGGCGATGGTAGGCCCACTGACCTCCTGGAACACCTCTCGGCACTTCCTGGTGGACACAGAAACCCCAATAGGTGTCCCAGAAGGAAAGGGGGGAGTGGAATAGAAAGAGACAAAACACTGCCACGTCTTGCCGGTCCAGCCAGGCACCCTGTATCTTCGGGGGGCAGGTCATTGTTGACAGAGTGATAGTAGAGTTAGTGCACTCAACTTCGTTGAAACTGAATCTCTCTTTCTGATATGGGAAAGGGAAAGGTAGAAGAACATCGGGATGCCCCAGCACTTTTCTTGGATAATAATAACTGTTGGCACAATTACTAACACTGCATTACCAAAAACCCAAACCGAGTACCATAACATTAAGTGCTGCGACACTAGGGCTGGCTTGCAACAGTTTCACTGTTGCACACTACAATTAGAACTGTGGTTGCACTTATCATGCACAAGAAAGACAAACAAGGGCATTCATTATACCACGTATAACTTTCCTGCATGCATAGGGTTAAACTAAAAGGAACAAAAACAATCCAAGAAATACAAATGTCCACTCTGGGTTTAAACAGTTAGGGAGGCACAGTTTGGTTTGGTTTCACTGTGTGTGTGAAATCCCTTCAAAAGCAAATTCCTCAAACCCGAGACACAGGCATGAATGACACAATTTAAATCCAAGAGTTATGCTATTAGAGAAAGAAAAGTCACGTAAATGCTCTTTTAAAATTGCACTGTCACTTTTTGTATTATTGGAGCTCAAGCAGATTTCCTGAAGCACATTTAGGCAAGTAACTACAATAAAAATGTGGAATGTTCAGAAATGCATTTGTCTCTTCAAGATAAGCACTCTGCCAAAATACGAGGTCTGAAATACACTAGCTGTTCTAGGAAAGTGACGCGCTCAAAGAACAAACTCCCTGGAGAATACTAATCACTTAGCTGCAGTCTTCTCCTGAGTGCTGGTGGAATGCCTGGTGTCAGCTGGTACAGGAACAAAGAAAAGAATTGCCTCAAAAGTCCTGAATACGAGGATGACAGCAGGGGCTGGACTGCCAAATCAGATGCTGAGATCAGGAAGCACAACAAAGCCAAGCAGGGAGGCATGCTTCACTCTGCTATTTATAGCCAATCAGGAAAGCAGTTGAGTTTCCACATGTGAATGAGTCACCACACCCAATTAGAAGCACGTCTACACCACACCCAATTAGAAGCACATGTCTACACCTGCTCACAGTAACAAAACAAGCATTGATAAAACCAATTGTGTAACACAGCACATCATGTTTACTTAGAAACATGAAGGTTTAACCAAGAACATAGATATGATTTAACCCTAATCCCTGGGGATGCTGACAGATAATGCAGGAGGCACCTTGGGGATTCCTTACAACCAGGACAGCAAGCCACAGTGGCCACTGACAGCTGTCAGGGATGAGAGCCAGGCCCCAGAACTCTCAAGGCTCTCCAACCACTGTGACTGTGGAGAGTGAGGGGTGGTAGCCCCAGGTGCCTGGCAATGTGTGACCACTCTGCCTTCCACCAGGTCAGGGATGACAGCCTGACCCTGGTCATCCCCTCTGGGGCTCTGTACACTCTGTACACCGTTAGCGTGGTAAAGTGCCCAGAGTCCTAAAGCCAACAAAAACAGGTCAGAAAAAATAGGAGGAAGGAGGCAAAATGACTGGAGATGACCCTGCAAAAAGTGTAATTTCCAACAGCAGGCTTTGAAAGATGTACTAGAAGCAGTCAGAGAATTAGGTGAATTAGGAATTTGGGATAAACCTGAGAGATCTTCAAGGATTGAGGGTCGCACAGATAACAACCAAGTGTCCATAAAAGACATGTTTATGCCGCTACTAAAAGATGGTGTCAAAAAAGAACAGATTGATGGGATGGATACCAAAAGCTTGTGGGAAATGTACCGTAAAAGGGGCTTAGATCAAAAGGAAGGCAGCAGAAAGATAAGCAAGCAAGATAACAAGCGTGAAACGCAGAGTCAGTCAAAGATAACAAGGGAAGGAAAGGAAAGGGAGAAAAATATTTCTTCATGAGAGAGTGAGGAAAACCTGGACGGTGACTGGTTAACTCTTGAGAACAGAGACAGGGGTGAGCCTGCTTGCAAATATGAAAGTATATATCCAGATCTCACTTGGGCAAAAGTTGACAGGTTTAAATCAGACTAGGAAACTGGCCAAGCTCTGGTACAACGTTGGGCTCGTCAAGATAACAGACCTCATCTGGATTTAGAAATACACTGGAAACACAAAAATGTGCAAAAAGTTCGAGCCTTAGTTGACACTGGAGCAGAGGCCTCTTTGATTTATGGGAACCCTAAGAAGTTTAATGGACCGCATTACACCATTACAGGCCTGGATGGAAGGCAGACCCCGCTGTACAAACCATAGTACAAATGAAAATAGGGAGAACAGCAAAAAGAAAGTATACTGTGCTGATTGTGCCTCTTTTAGAATACATAATTGGAATTTACATTTTGAAAAGAATGGCTTTGTATTTGGATGATGTTTGCTATCAGTTTGGAATAAAAAGATACATTTCAGTGACTTCTATGAGAGTGGGTCGTTTAAAAATTCCCCCAGTGAAGGTGCCCTTGGCAACTAAGGTAATTCATTTGAAACAGTACAGCATTCCTGGAGGGCATGATGAAATAAGTGAAACCATAAAAGACATGCTTGAGGTTGGTGTAATATCTCCAACCACTACTGAATAAATATACACCTCCTTTGACAGCCGCAGTCCCAAACACCATCATTTTGATTGAACAGATACAGAAACATGCAGGGACATGGTACGCCACTATCGATATTGCCAATGTGTTTTTCTCAATACCATTGGCGCCAGAATGCCAAGAGCAATTTTCATTCTCCCATGGTGGCAGACAATTTAAGATGTTATCTTTACCCATGGGGGACTTTCATAGTCCCATTATCTGTCACTGGCTGGTGGCAGAGCACCTGGATGAAGTGTCTGTCATTCCGGGTGTGCAACTGACCCATTTCATTGATGATGTGATGATTCAGGGAGAGACAGAAGAACAAGTGCAGATTCAGTTGGAGAGAGTAGTGGAACTCTTGCAGAGTAAGGGGTGGATGATTAACACAGATAAGACACATGGACCATCGCAAAATGTGAAGTTTCAATGCCTTCAGTGGAATCAGGGACACAGAGAGGTGTTACCACAAGCAAAGCAAAAGATTCTTGAGTTTACCACACCCCACTCTAAGCAGGAGACACTGAAAGTCATTGGATTGTTAGGTTTTTGGAGACACCACATTCCTCATTTGAGTCAGATTTTGGCCACTCTGTACGAAGTGACAAGAAAGAAACATGAGTTTGAATAGGGTGACAGGCAGCAGCGTGCTTTTGATTTGGCAAAGGAAGCAATTTAACAGGCCTTAGACTTGTGGCCAGTGCAGGATGGAGACATTGAGTTACATGTAACTGTTCAGGGACAATATGCAAATTGGAGTATGTGGCAAATACAAGGAAGGACGAGGGTGTCCCTTGAGTTTGGGACCAAAAAACTACCTGACTCTGGGGAACGCTATACTCCTTTTGACAAACAGCTTTTGGCCTGTTATTGGGCTCTAGTGGATACTAAGAAAATAACACTAGGTCATAATGTAATTCTGAAACCTGAGATACCATTTATCAGTAAGTGATGAGTTCACCTAAATCTCACCGTATAGGACATGCACAAGAGGCTAGCATTATACGCTGGAAATGGTACATACAAGTCAGGCCTCGAGTAGGACCAGTTGGCACTGCAGCCCTACATGAACAGGTGTCACAAGCCCCTGTACAGGATGAGGAAAGGGTGCAGGAGGTACCCCAGGTAAAAGAGTCACCAGTAAGATGGGGTGAGCTATTTGAATCCTTGTCCCCTGAGGATAAGAAACATGTGTGGTTCATGGATGGTTCATCCAAATATGTGGGTACCAAAAGACATTGGAAAGCAGTGTCATACAATCCAGTTACCAAAACGTTGCTGAGTATCAGGCTCTAAAGCAAGAGCTGCCTGGGACTTGTCAAAATTACCCTGATTCTTGGTCCACTGCCTATGGGTTAGCCACCTGGCTTCCCACATGGCATGCACATAACTGGTTTATTCACTCAAAGGAGGTGTGGGGCAAAGAGTTGTAGCAGGAAATTTGGGAAATGTTACAACAAAGTAAAGTCACAGTTTATCATGTGGATGCTCATTGTCCCATTGACTCATTAGAACGATGGTTCAATTCCCTTGCAGACGATAAAGCCAAAAATTCAGAGACAGAAGTGGCAATACCGGATTCTGATTTGGTGGGGATGGCTAAATGGGCGCACCAAAAATGTGAACACCTGGGAGAAAAAGCCACTTACAGGTGGGCAGAGATTGGAAGGATGCACATTCCCCTAGACTTGATAAAAACTTGAATTTTGCAATGTCCTATTTGTCAGCACACATATCAGAGATCTGTCCCGCAAACAGTTAAAGGTCAGTTGGGGAGAGGTAAGTTACCAGGACAGATATAAATTGATTACATTGGACCACTACCTATTAGTCGTGGGTGTCAATACGCCTGCACCATAGTGGACACTAATTCTGGACACTTGATTGCTGTCCTTTGCAAACGTGCTACTCAGCACAATATTATCAGAACTCTGGACTTGTTAATGTTATACTATGGAGTACCACTCCAGGTCCAGAGTGACAATAGGTCACACTTCAACGGCAAACTGGTACAAGACTACTGTTCTCAGCACAATATTGAGGGGATATATCATATTCCTTATTATCCACAGGCCTCAGGACTGACTGAGAGAATGAATGGTTTACTGAAAGCTCAGTTGCGAAATTTATCTGATGGAACTTTGAGAAACTGGAGAGATCATTTAAATGAATCCCTTCAGATTCTGAACAACAGACCATTAATAAATGCTGAAACACCTCTGATGCAAATGTTAACTCCAGCTTTGCAGATACAACCCCATGTGGCCACCAATACCATCACATACTGGGAAATAAAACATGGAGCGTTAGCTCCTTACAGAGCCACCCCCGAATCTGTAGGTCTTGACTTACATACTTTACAAGCTTATAGACTGAAACCCAGAGACATAGCTTTGTGTAAAACAGGTGTTGGAGTACAGATTCCCCCAGAGCATTCTGGATTGATTGCTCCCAGATCTGGGTTGGCCCTTAAAGGTATTCAGGTTTTAGGGGGAGTGATTGATGCAGACTACCAAGGAGAAATCAAAGTTATTCTGTTAAATAGTGGAGAAATTGACTTATTCATTCAAATTGGAGACAGAATTGCCCAACTTGTCATAATTCCAGTGTATGGATGATTGGTAAGAAAGGGGACCGCCCGGCCCTTCTTACTGTACATGGGGAGGGAGGCTACGGTTCCACTGAAAAAAACCCTGGTGCTAAAGTGTGGGTTGAATCCCCAAATGGCCCTCCAGAACCTGCAGAAATTATAGCAAAGGGCCCCAATAATGTTCTGTTGATCATGAAACCAGGAAAGGAAAAATGGGAACATATTCCAGCTGATAAATGTTATTTGCGAGAATTGTCATACTTGTTTCTTTTACAGATCATACTGCAGCTTGTTTTTGCCACAAGTGTTCAGTGAGGTCTCCTTTTGGGTGTGTGTGTGGGGTCGGGAGGGGAGGGACCCAACACCCCCAATTTCAACTTGATTGATTGACCACATCGTGCAACACCTTTACTGCATCTGAATGACAACATTTGGATTCATTTGGTGCAAACCGTGCTCAACAAATCTGACTTCTGCATGGGCACAATGCGAAGCACTGTAGATGTTTTGTCAACATGTTTGATCGCCATGCCAGCAAGCATCTTGCTATAAATTTTGAATGCTACTGACTGTGACAAAGACGTTCAAGAGCATGATGTCGAAACCCACTTCAGTTCCTATGAGTATTGCAGGGACTGTCAGGAAACAACCAATGAAAAGTGGGACAATCTCGCTTATATAATCAACTAAAACATTACTACCGGTGATGTGTGTTACTACAGGTCCTGTAATTCTCGTGACATTGGAAAATGCATTCAATTGTGCCTAGAAAAGAAAACATCAACCTCTCAAAACTTACTGTGGGAACACAGAGTTTAGTGCTTTTACCGAACGGACAGACATTGCAAAAATATGTCGAATAATATGGTCTGTTGTCATCCAGTGACTGCTGCCAGTCACATTAAACATGTCAAGTTGCCAGTTGGCTGGCTGTTTTCGTGTGGAATCATGACTTTCACTTACATTCCAGCTAATATAACAGACAGGCTGTGTACTTTTACCCGCCTGGGACTCACAATGTTTCCTTCTAACCCAATACATACTCGCTATCCTACGGATATGATGCAATTAGATGAAAGTTGTGATTCAGATATTCAACTATTATCCCAATCAGAGTATCTAAGCTTAAGTCTTTCCATTGTAGGCATGCCTGGTTTATCTGTACACAACACTAGGATACTTCTATTGCTTTATCTGAATTTTTTCTAGATGTGCGTGGTACCCGGAAAGCTGCATTACAAAACAGAGCTGCTATAGACTATCTTTTGCTAAAACATAACCATGGTTGCAATGAATTTGAAGGCATGTGTTGTTTTAATCTTTCTGACCACTCTAAATCAATCCAGGCCCACATTGATAACCTACATACATTAGTGAAAGGGGTAAAGCATGATATAGTTTAGGGATGGTGGACTGGTTGTTTCAATGATTACCTGATTTTGGACAATTACGCAAAGTTTTTGGTGGAATTTTTGTAGCATTAGTTCTTATTAGATGATTATGTTGCTGTGTACAATGTATTCCTAATTTGCTTGCAATGGTTAGACTGAAATGTTTTTATTTTAAACCTATAGGCTACATGATACACTGGTCAAAGGGTGGAATGTAGTGTTATTTGAATGTTGATCACTGATCTTATGTCACACCACTTTGCACCTGGCTTAGCTGCCTATTGTCACTTAAGTGGTCATTGGTTATATACTCCTTTTTGTATTCAGCCTAGACTCCATTTTGTGTTCAGCTTAGCTTCACTGTCACGTTAAAGTATTTTTCCATGCAAACATGTTATGCAACGTGTTTTTCACCTCTGCATGTTTTCCTTCTCACCAAAGAGCTAGGACTGGTACAGAATATGTAGGAGGTAAGCAGTCAGTACGATAAGACCGTACCAAGCTGGTGTTTATTACAGGCAGGGAACGGTTTGACTTTGAGAAGAATGCCTTGGGATGTTGGACAGCTCCTGATGCATTCCTTTCAAAGTTTACCTAAACTATCCAGCATTTTTGAATATTTCCTTCTGAGAGGAAGGTTTTTTTTAGACGGCCCTTTCCATGATTGTTTAACATATAAAAAGGTGGCCGTGCTCAGTAACGGTGAATTCCGAGACGTCGGTCAGGATTGGACGTCAAATGCCGGACATTTGTCCCGTGAGGGTGAGGATCTCTTTCTTGCAGTTGAAAGGGGTCATCGTCTTGCTGGCATGAGAAAGATTAAACATCTGAAAGGCCCTACGGTGATGATTTTTTATTAATTATTTGCTTTGCATTGTGTATGAATATATATCTATATATCAATATAAGTGTTTGTATTCTTGCATGTATTTACTTGCTGTTTACAGATTGAAGATTCTTTATACATGGTCTTACGTTGTTGTTGCACATTTTGAAAGTACACTTTTTACTACTCGAACCTTCCTTTACAAACCTTGCAAAAAACTATAATAATTGTCTTCTTCAGATTAAGAAGTGCATTCCAGAGAATCATTTTGACTCCCTTCAGTGTGTATATCTTGGCTCAGTCAAAAGTAAAGCAAAACAGAAGCCGAGTGGGAATCCACTGGGAATGAAAGTGGACCTGCCGCTGGGACGGGGGAGAACATGGAATCCCAGGGGTCACATATCAGGGCATAGAAGATGAGGCATTTAGGTAGTGAGATTCGAAATTGCCACTGTAACCATGATACAAACATACATTTGAACTCAGAATGGGAGATGCAAATGTCACAATGGGAAAGTAGGATACCCATAGACCTTTGTATTTGCATAATGGCAGGTGGACACTATTGTAGACGATGTTACTATCATGCTGAAAGTGCCAAAGTCCCACAAACTACTTTTCTTAGAATCAAACAATGCCACATATCAAGTAAAAAAAGCATTATATATACATCTAGCCCCTCTTTTCCCGTCTAATTTTGAGGACGGAGGATTTGTGAGGCCATAAATCGATTTTGCCTCACTTCCTACCACTTGATCAGTCTGTCAACATCTCAATCCATAACCACTGAATGGGAGAGCACTTCAGGACTCACTGCACTTAACAACAACTCGATGACACCAATGGCCTCTCTTTCACACACTGTAGGCAGCTCCTTTTACGGCCTTCCCAGACTCAGTGCTCTCTCTAAGGAGCAGACACTTCCAGCAGAAAGGATAGGTTTACACATCAGTGGCTTTCAAAAATGTACTAGGTAAAACTAATATCAGATACAATAAAGAGTCGGGCATGTTTGATTCGGGCATCTGTAGTAGCTGCTGTCTGCAGGGATTCTTTTCTGTAATTAAACATTTAAGGTAATGAATGTACACAGGCTGGGTAAAAACCACCAAAATGAATTGAAAGTGGCATGATTAACTAGGCATCTGTCTCACAGCAAAGTGTTCAAAGACCACACTGTTTAGAAGGGCCCTTCCTGTCACTGAAGCACACAGGGGGTCATTACAAATGTGTGTCAGTCTGTAGACCACCACACTTGCGGTGGTGGTCCTGCACTGCTGCCAATGTGGCGGCCCGTACTCCACATTAAAACCCTTGCGTCGGACTGCCAGGAAACTGCCAGCTCTACCAGGATCTTGGATCCCGGCAGTCTGGAGGTAGAGGAGATCCTAATCCACCAGGGCAGCGGTGCAACCTCGCTCTTTGCCAGTCTTTTCATGGCAGTAACACTGCCATGAAAAGGCTGGCATAGATTAGGGGCAGAGGGCCACAGGGGGGCCCTGCATTCCCCCTGCCCAGCACAATAGCAATGTTCAACATCTGCTTTGATGGTGCACCTGCGGGCTATAGCATTGCCGCTGGCTCAATTGTGAGCCAGTGACAGTGCTGTAGCCTGTTCCCTGATAGGCTGGTGGGCGCCAGCATAGCGGGAAACTCTTAATGGGGCCGGCAAGGAGCCTGTGTGGCGGCAACCTCCCTGTCGGACAGTGAATACCATCCGTCGAACTCATAATGACCCCCACAGGGTCTTTGCTCTCAGGTCTAGTTTAAAAAAAAAATTCTTTATTGGCTTTCACAACTTTATAAAAAAGAACACTGACAGTATAAGCACAGAATAAATCATTATAGCAAGCATATAATAATAGCTCGTTTAGGAAAACTCCAGCTTTCGTATTCAGCATAGAATCAATCCAGTTCAGGATGACACATTAAGTATTTCACACAGTAAATTTATCCAATGACATATGACATAAATCCTAAGTAAGGAAACAGAGTAAATAGTGCTCAAGAGTATAGAAAAATTCCCAATTTCGGCTGCATGTAGGGTGACCACCTGACATTTAGGCAAATTCAGGACAGGACAGTAAACATTCAGGACAAAGGTCAAAATTCAGGACAAAAATTCAGGACAAAAGGTCAGTTTTACTGACACATTAAAGGCGCGGCCATATTCACTACTTTAACAATGCATTTATTTACTATTTCTTATTTGGCACAATTTATTTACTGTGCAAGCTCTCTATGGGATTGCCTCTAGATATGCTACATTCCGAGCATTATGTCCTTATTCAGTAGTAAAATGATGCCCTTGATCACGGTGTCAAGGATATCACCCTACCCAAATCTAACCAATTTTTCTTGTAGCAAAATCTTGATGTTTCTAAACATTTTAAAACACATGGCAAATAGTTTAGGAAACGTTAAGGTAAGTGACTTTTTCACATTTTACAAGTTTAGACAAGTTTTACAAAATTATCTAGCTCATCTCACCTTCCACTAGACACCTAAAAAAAAGAATGATGCAGAGGAGATGGTGTGGGCAAGCAATAGTCTTGCACCTAAAGTCAGGATGCAAGGTACTCAGGACTTGTCTGTAGTCTCACAGTGCAATAATGCATGACTGCTGCATTAGAGTGTGCTTCCGGGACTCTATATTTATCTCAGAACTGGGAGTCCGGACCCAACAGAGAAAGAGAATTAAAGAGCAAGATGAAGTTGAAATCAAATGGGGGACCCACAGCAACTGATTCAAAGGATCATTATTTAGAACGAGACAAATTCGGAAGAGAAGGACAAGGTGGGAAAATTCCTAAAAATCAGACATGAGTATCGGAAAATATTGCGCACCTGGAGAGTAGTCTCAGAAGAGAGGCCAGAAACAAAGAAGGATCTATCAAGTGGTTGAATGATGAGTATCCACCCACACTGGCAAGCTCTGCCCGTGCAATGGTCCATTGGTAATGCTTGTAGAGGGTGGGCAAAGGTTGGTCTTTTGAAAGGTAGGGCCCTGGGCAATTGCCCTCTCTGTTCAGGTCTTAAAATGGCACTGCAGTACTGCCAAGGCTCAAATATAGTCCAGCTCATCCCCGAGTGCTCAAGAACATGCAGAACCTTCAAAATGTTTGGGATGCAAATTACTCAACAAGGAAAATATAGTAACATGATAAAAAGATTTTTCTTTAATAAATGTGTTAGAAATGGGGTCTCTAGTTGGCAGTGGTTTGTATCCTGTCCAAGTAGGGACCCTCACTCTACTCAGAACAAAGGAGTCACACCTAAGATAACCCCCTCTCAGTCCCTTGCCTTGGTGGCTTGGCAGTCAGGCTTATCTCAGAGGCAATGTGTAAATTATTTATAAACGCATGCAATAACACAGTGAAAACAGTAAAAAAATACTCCACACCAGTTTAGAACAATAGCCAATATTTATCTGAGTAAAACAAGACCGAAACAGCAAAAATCCAACATACACAAGTCAAGATATCACTTTTCAAAGTTTGAGCAAGTGTTAATCCGTAGGAATCAATGCATGTATCTATTTAGCACAATGTACCTGGGGTGTGTCACAAACAAAGACGATGCGGGCCACATGGGAGGTGAGGCATCGGAAAAACAAAGCAATGCGTTGATTCCTTACTGTGCTGGGGAGGTGATGTGTTGATTCTTTCCTTATAGGTAAGACGATGCGCCGGTTCCTTATTGGCAGGGGAGGTGATGCATTGATTCTTTCCTCGCAGGAAAGGTGATGCATTGATTTCCAGACACACAGCCTCGGTTCCTTTCTGTGATGCGGGTTGATTAAAAATTGGTGCCCAGGGACAATGCGTGGAAAATCCAGACGCACTGCGTTGACAGGACTGTGGTGAAATTGGTGCTGCATTGATCTTCAGCCGCGAGACAGGCACTGCTTTGATTCTTCCCACACAACGCGTTGATGCATTGATTATCTCCTTCAGATCACAAGCTTGCACTTTGCACTTCCGAGGGCCCAGGGACTGGAGTTGACACCACTTGGCAAGTCAGGACTCTCAGCAGAAGAGCCCAGGCACTGGCAGGTGAAGTCTTTGATGTCCCTGCAACTTTTTAACAGGAGGCATGCTCAGTCCAAGCCTTTGGAGAACCTTTGGAAGAAAGATGTAGAAAGCCAAGTCCAGTCCTTTTATTCCCAAGACAGAAGCAACAGGCAGAGTGTCAGTCCCTCCTACAACATCCATCTCTTCTTCCTGGCAGAATTTTCTCAGCCCAGAAGAATTCTAACTATGTTGTATCATAGGTCCAGTACTTATACCTGTTTATGTCTCTGAAGTAGGCAAAATTCAAAGAGGAGCCTTTGTAGTGCACAAAACCTTGCCTTTCCCTGCCCTGGCCCCAGACACTCCAAGGGGGCTGTATGAGGGCAGGCACAGCCCTGTTCAGGTGCAAGTGTCAGCTCCTCCCATCACTCTAGCTCAGGAAGACCCACCAGCCTGGTGATGGGCCATTAGGATATGCAGGGCACTCCTCAGCTCCCTTTGTGTGAATGTCTAGAGTGAATGCACAAACAGCCTAACTGTCATCCTGACCCAGACATGTATTCCAGAGACAGGCAGAGGCATAGAATGGTTAAGCAGGAAAATGCCCACTTTCTAAAAATGGCATTTTCAAACTTACAAATTAAAAAACGCCTTTGCCAAAAGATGTATTTTTAAATTATGAGTTAGCTCCGAGACCACAAAATCCATATCTCTATCTGCTCCCAATGGAAAACTATAACTAAAAGATATTTTGAAGCAATCCCTATGTTACCCTGTGGGCGAGACAGGACTTGCAATAGTGAAAAACGAAATTAGTAGTATTTCACTATCAGGACATGTAAAACACACCAGTACATGTCCTACCTTTTCAATACACTGCACCCTGTCCATGGGACTGCCTTTGGCCTACGGTAGGAGTGGCTTACAGGAAATGAAAGGGAAGGTTTGGGCCTGGCAAGTGGCTGCACTTGCCAGGTCGACATGGCAGTTTACAACTGCACACACAGATACTGCAATAGCAGGCCTGAGTCATAGTTTCAAAGCTACTCATGTAGGTGGCACAATTGGTGTCCACTAGTAGCATTTGATTTACATGCTCTAGGCACACCTAGTGCACCATATTAAGGACTTAGTAATAAATCAAATATGCCAATTATGGATAAACCAATCACCAATACAATTTAGATAGACAGCATTTGCACTTTAGCATTGGTTATCAGTGGTAAGTTTCCCCGAGTCCTAAAGCAAACAAAACAGATTAGAAAAAAAGGAGAAAGAAGGCAAAAAGTTTGGGGATAACCCTGCAAAAAGGGTCAGGTCCAACAATAAGGAATTGTTTCAGTTTATTACATTAGATCACAACATTGCAGTGGCATTTATTTGCAGGGAAAGTTTCTAAACAGGGACTTTAAAACATGTTTTAACCCTCCCTCCTGACAAAGCCATGAGTGAGCAAAGTGAGCCCATTGTCTGGTGTCCCTTAAATCATGGTCAATATTAATTTTAAGGTTGGTGCATTACAGGCTACTAACGCATATATAAGTGAGGTTTTTCACAGGATCCATCTTTACTTGAAAGTGCTCCTAAAGGTAATTATCAAGTAAATTTGACACATGAAGTAACTTCATTTTACTCAGATCACAAAATTTAGTCATGTGGGGAAGCTGGGATTTGAACTCATGTTTCCTAACCACACATAGAGCATTTAAGCCACTATCTAGACACATGTATTTTTCTTAATCCCTCTTAACGCAAGAGGACAGTGTGTTTGTACAAATATATCAGATTAATAGTGTATTGTTATATAAATGCAGATCACAGGTTAATTTGACATTATCTTTAAAAGAGGAACATTGTGAATGTAAGGGATTGGAGGACACCATATGCTATTATCTGTGGCATTGTCAGACATTACATAGCTATTCAAAGCAGCAGTCAAACTGCATTAAAAAAGTATGGATACTGTGATCCTGAGTGCAATGGAGGCGGAATCAAAGGTGTGGCTAAAAACAATAAAATATTCTGTAACTACTTTGTAGGTCTTCATCATCACATAACTGTTTATAAAAAAAACAGACAAAAAAATAAAAAATAAATGCAAGCTAAAGTAATCAGTGAGAAATGCACTATTTTATGTTACGAAATCTCTGTTGGTTAACATGATCACTGCAGATTTGTGTGATGCAGCAGGGAATACTGACTTGTGTATTTGTAGTGCTAGGTGGTCTCTGACTGTCACACAAAGCATTTTGAAAGTGTATGCCACTGTTTTAAATTTAAACTGCACACACTATAAAATAGGCTGCCACATAATCCGAAAATAAAAAGACAACAAATATTTCCAAATGTAGATTTTAGTAATATGCAGACTGTACCGACCGCAAACATTTGTTATAACTGTCCATAATAAGTATGCCATCCGCAGCTCAGAACATCCTTAAAATACCTCTCAAAAAGAAGAACTTTGTCATCAGAAAGCTTAATGCAACGCCTATACAGAATCCAAGCAGCTTTACAATTGCATACTAACAAATTGCACACATTTACATTTTAAAGCTTGTTTCTTATTTAGATATCTGCCCCTTTCTCAGGATTGCACCACACAAAACTCTTTACGTCCACTTCAACTGAGCCACCTCAACTGAGAGAATTACCATTTTCTTTTAGCACAAAGGTGACAATTACAGACAAATTACGTCTGTGGTAACTTCCTTCATGGACAATGGACATGAGTGTTAATTTACGGGGCGTCTGTCTAAATTACCGACGGGTGGTCCCCCTTCCTGCATGGCATAATAATCAGGGGGACAGTGATGCTAAAGCGATGGTACAGGAGTGTATTCCAGTTTCCAGCTAGCGCCAGGTGAGGCATGTCTCACCAGCTGCCAGGAGATGTCTGAGGTTTCAGGAAAAGGGCCTTTTCCATTCGTGTCATGCACCGTCCCACCTGGCTACCGCGTCTCAGATTCGGTAAAGCTAGCTAATACCACCATTCACTCCTGTGCCAAGGGTTTCGTGCGGAGGCCTCTGTACTTATCCATACGCAATGTGACTCCCTCAGCCAGCTCCCAGCTCTCAGGCTCTGCCTTCAACCTACTTTGTGGTGGGCCATCTGGGTATTTCAGTGTAATGCAATGTCTTTTCGGTCCACTCCCGCACCCAAGTCTAGAAACCTATAACCATCTTTCCTTTCAGCTCTAATATCATACAGACCAAGCAAGCAGAAGTCTACTGTGTGTACAATTGTTTTCAGAGTCTTCTCCAACTCCGTACTCACTTGGAACCAAAAGTCAGTTATTAAGGGGCAGCTCCACATCAAGTGGGCAAACTCCATCACACCTAGGGCACCTCATGTTTACGGTACAGCATGTTCATATAGATACAGCATGTTCATATAGATAGAGATCCCATTTAGCAGAGTGCCCCCTCCAACACCAGAGGACAATAGTGAGGAGTTTTATTTTCCAGGCAGGAGCCAATTTCACTGCCAAGAACATCACAAGTAGTGCACTCTCTGTATGAGCCTCTCCAAACTTCCCAATTCACCAACACTTAAGCCCGCCAGCAAGCAGGGTACTGTAGCTGTGCTGCAAAGTAGTATAGCTCATAATCAGGGGCTCCTAGATCGCTCCTACAGGTGGGCCTTTTGAGTGTGCTCAACAACACTCAATTGCATCGCCCATCCCATATTAATTCCCGGAGAAGTGTGTTTAAGGATCTAAATCAGCCCTTCAGGAATCCAAATCAAGAGATTTGCTAAGTTGTAAAGGACACTCAACAGCATGATTGTTTTTCTAGCCATAATGGGGATTCCAAGTGTCCCCCAGAAGGCATCATTACCCCTCAAGCTATGTAATGCATACCCCAGGTTGGCCTCTCTAGTGTCTACAACTGAGTTGTAAACCTTCAATTCCACATTCTTAAAAGCCCTGGGCTCCCACTGGATTCCCAATTCATGCACAGGTCCTGGAGGGTACAGCCATTCCGAGGACACAGAGAATGCATGTCTTCCTCCACTTGGTACACAACCCAATATCCAATGTCCACCAATAAGTCCACACTTCACGGAATCCCCCTTCGCGTCTCGCTCAAGCTTAAGAGCATGTTGTTCCCATTTAGCGAGACCACATGCTCTCTGTAGTACAGAGAAATAACACAGAGGGTTTCCCTTATGTTTCCCTTCTATTCGTAGTATGTAAGAGAAATGTTCAACCGCTAAAGTAAAAAGCATCAGCAAGAGTGAGCAGCCCTGCTGAGTCCCTAAGTCGATCGTAAAGGAGTCCAATATGCACTGGCCCATGGGGACTTGCACCTGTGTTCGCATTTGCTTTCAGCATAACAACCCATTTGTTCCAGCCCTCACCCAAGGACATCCTGGCCATGACTGCCCTCAAATAATCCCATAGGGTGTCGAACACTTTTCAGATATCAATTGATAAGACTACTTCCTCAGGGTAGTTAGGCAGGGAGTTCTCATCAAGAACATGATGTAGATGCTGTATAAAGAAGGTTTGTCATTGAGGGATAAAACCATTTTGATCCTTGTACACCAGAATATGTACATGGGGCTGCAACTATTGGCCATTATCTTAATCATGCCTCTCTTTACACTAATTGTGATTGCTTCTCACTCTCTGATTATTTGTTCCCCACTAAAATTCACCCTCTCTCTGTCATTCATAAAAAACAGTGATCACTTGGTTCCTGCTAGGGATACAAAACTGAGAAATTCCCATCACAGTATCAGGAGTATTAAAATACACCCATATCATGTCCTAAAAGGGTAGTAGTTGTATAAAGAATGCACTTCCCACATCCATTGAAATATGGGGCAATGTACAAAGATGAATCAGTAATTTATGTAGGTGCTAGAGTGGTATAGGTTTCTTACTATCCAGGAAACTCGCTAAATGTACAAAATTATTAGATACCACCACACTCAAGTTCATATCCATTGTATCAAAATGTAGATGAATAGACCAAGTCCATTGATTTATGTACTCAAAGAACAAGATTTATTGCGGAACGATTAAATCCATAAAATATTCCCAAATAGTGTATGACAAGAGAACAAGGCAGCCATCACATGTTTTGTCACCAATCGTGACTTTTCCAAGGCTGTAAACAGAATCACAAATAAACATGGGAAAGCGAAGTGTTCCAATCCTAATAATAAAAGATATTTTATGAAGTTACATAAGGTGGTGCTCCAAGACACCTCTCACATACCATTTCCAAAGTCATGTTATTCGACATTTTGTCTGTATAAAATATCAAGAAATAACATTAGAAGCCTATGAACCATAAGTTACCCTGTGCTTTGTCAGACATGCTCTCAGAAAAAGATAAAGGTGTCAAAAGAGGAAGAAACAAGATGTCGTTATAAAGATGATGGCCAAATGTGTTATAGAGAAGCCCATGTAAGCCAATAGCATAAATATATTAAAAAGAAGAAACTTGCCTAAAAAAATGTAATATGATGGCTCTATGTTTATAGACAAAAGGAATATTAGGTCCAAGCAACAATATATATTAGAACTACGAAGAAAGGAGAAATTAAGTTGATGCAACCTAATTGTAAGTAAAACTTCGAAAAACAGATTGAGTCTCACTAAAATAGAGACAATATAGTCACTGAGAAGATCACATCTATAGTATCTGTGTTCAGAAAAGTTCCTTCATATGTAGTGAAAATTGAATATAGAAAAGTCTCCAGCGCTCAAATTCTTATTACTGTACGTAAATATTCAAATAAGTTTAGATATCAAAGCTTCTGATCTAACTTAAAAAAGAATTCAATCACTGCCCCTAATAGCATGCCATATGCATGGAGTTAAGTATAGAAAAGGTCAATATGAGACTCTAATGCTCCTTGTTGAAAACAACTAAAGTCACACAAATCACAGTGATTTGTTGCGATTTAACACAAATATCCCACTTGTGGTGCAAGTGAGATGAAGGTAATATACTCAATTTAATGGAATTGGACTCGATTAAGTAGAGCAAAAATCAGTGTTAACCGGGCTAGATTCCGCAAATTACATAAAGCGGTTCATCAATAATAAGACTCATATCTAAGACGTTAAACAAAAAAGTAACATGCATCTGTTTTTTGAAATGCAGTAAAGCTGCAGTTTTTACATATCACTTACCGTCCCCGTATATGGGACACAAAGAGGTTTGTTATGGAACTTAATAAAAAAGTTATATTGAAAGTGAAGGTAACGTATGAACAGAAGCTTTAGCAACGTGTGCCCTCTTGAGATCCCTTTAATAGTAGCTAAAGGTAATCATATAGGCACTAACAAAAAACAAGTTGCCTTGTATTGGCAGATTAAGGTCACCCTTTACGTTGAGTTAGAGGCCATGATAAGCCGCCCTGCAAGTGACAGGAGGTCGACATAGTCAAGTATATTGTTAAACGCCATTATAAGTGGTGAGGAAATCAAAATATCGGGCACAAACATTACCTGGTCTGATGGCAAGCAAAGTGTGTCCGCACAGGAATAGTCTCAGAATGCACGCCGTTGTCCCATGTTATATAGGCATGTGAACACTAATTGGGAAAGCGGACTGCTAGAATCACGATAGCGGCCATATTGGAACAGTAAATTAAGTGTGGTATAAAATTGTTGATATTCCAATATCTATTTTACCGAAAAATGTGGCCTAGACAAATCATAGGCCCACTTACAGAACAATCCAAACAGAAAAGAGTAATTTGTTAAAAGCTGTAATTAAAATCAGAAACCATACTGTTGTTTTGAATCTAAGCTTTAGAACGAGCCAGAACGTTGTACTGACAGTTTCCTAGCAACTATTAAAAGCCATTGAAGTGAGAGTCAGAAATTGATACAGACAAGAGTAAGACATAGTTAGCAAGCATAAAGAACTAAGGAAAGTATAGCTCATATAGCATACACAATATAATAGATCAATACATTTAACCATACATAACTGTTAATACTAATATCTTGCCAGTGTGTGACAGCGATAATCATACAACCACATCCATTAGGTGAACAATATGGATGAGAAATACTAATACACCAAATGCCAGATACATTAATAGTTATCTTTGTAGGTAATTGTTGTGTGTTAGTTAATTCTTAGTTTATAGAATGTGGAGGCCGATGACACATTAGGATTCTAGCGTCACTGATGCTGGAATCCTCCTGGTGTCAGTTGAGCCTGGATGCGTTGAGGAAGCGGACCTGTTCCCTTGTTACCGTACTGGCAATCTAATAAAAAGCAGATTCTCTTGCCGACGACTCCGATCTAATCCTTCCACACCCACTTCAATCTGGCGACGAGGGTGGTAGAAGCAATGACTGCGTTGCTTCAGCTTCCACTTTCCATTGGGATCCTTATTTTCATTCAAGTCCAGGATCAGCACCACTATTGGAGCGGCGTCACGCAGGTTATTTTTGTCTGTATTCATTTTTTTTTTTAATTATTGTTCCGGGTTCGTGCTAGGCGGCAGTGCGCGCGTGCACGGACCGTTAATCGATCCTGTTGCGCATGTTGCCGCTCGCGCGTCGTCTCCTAGGCAACGGAGACGCGTCAATACGCTCGTCCTGCTGGCACGTGTTTTCACTCGCGTGTCGTCTCCTAGGCAACGGAGACGCGTCAATACGCTTGAGTGCAAATTCGAGTTGCGCGTTGTCTACTTGGCAACAGAGACTCTCAAGGTATCGCAGAGACGCTCTACACAATTTACATATTTTACACGCTTTTGCGTGCAACGTTATTTGGCGGCTGGTTGTAGTGGTTATGCTGTTCAGGAAACCCCTAACCAACGAGCATTACTGACAATTTTTTTTTTTGCTCAACAGAAATAAAGTATACTACTAAAACAACAGAATTAGAAATATATACATTTTTTTTTTTCCTTTGGTTGTTTTTTTTTCGTCAAACAAGGGAACAGGTCAAGGAGATCCTCAAATTAGTAACAGTTTTTTTTTAATCCACATAGCTAAGTGTGGGTGACATGGCGCAGCCTAATTTCACGATTGTCCGGCCACAAGCATTTTGGGCTGCTGGGAATAATCCACCTGTAAAGTGGACAGAATGGAAAGATTATTTCCTGAACTATATAGGGGCCATAGATCTTGATAATAGGATGCCTGCAGAACAAAAGAAAAGACTCTTACTACGTTCATTGGGACCTAACGGTTTGAAAACGTACAACAAAATGCAGAAGAGCCCCATAAGTGGAGATGTTTGTGTTTTTGGTGTTGCAATGCACAACCTGGATAAATACTTTGCACCCAAAGTTTGCATTGGAATTATTCGCTACAAATTTTTTCAAAGAAAACAGGAGAAGGGTGAATCTGTTGATGACTATGTAGCAGATTTAAAGAAATTGGCCCTTGATTGTAAGTTTGGTTCAATACAAGATGATTTGATAAGGGATCAAGTGGTCATGCACAACAACAATCAATCCATTCAAGAGAGATTATGGATTAATGGTGACTCCTCATTGGAGGAAATTGTGGCTATTGTAAGGAAAGCGGAGATTTCTGAACGGTGTGTTTCAGAATTAAAATCGACTGAGAGGAGCTTTGACAATATCTGCAAGATAAATAATCGTAGAACATTGAAGGAACAGAAAACACCACAAAGTAACGACGGTGAAAAAAGATGTTACAGATGTGACAGCAAGGAACATTTAGCGTATGCTAAATCATGCCCAGCTTTGAAATTGAAATGTAGTAAATGTGGCATTGTGGGACATTTTGCGAAGGTATGTAGGAATAAAAAGAAAATGGTTAAATGCGTATTAAATGGCAATGCTCACGTAGGAATTGAACACCAAGAATATGATGACTTGGAATCTAAAGAGGATACTGTAGATGGAAACTTTATTTTGAACATAGCAGACGCTGAAACAAAAGGGAAACCAATGTGTGATATGGAAATAGGTGGAATTCCAATCACTATGTACGCAGACTCTGGCTCACCTTTCACTATAGTGAATGAGGATATATGGAATAAGACATTCGTGAATAGATTAGGTGGAAAACATTTGCAACCTGATGTGCGACCTGAAAGCTACACAGGAGACAAGGTTGATCTCGTTGGTTTTAGATGGTTAAAATTCGCATTTAAAAATAGGTGGGCCAGAGGAAAATTGTATGTGTCAAAAAGGGGGCCATCAGTTCTTGGATGGAAGGATCAAGGACAGCTTCACATGATCTTAGATCCTAACAGCAAGGAAAAGGTGTTGATAGTAAGTGATGGGCATACCCTGTCTACGGAAATGGAGAGAAAATTTCCCAAGGTCTTTGGAAAACTTTTAGGAAAATTGGTTGGTTTTGAGCATAAAATTGTATTAAAAATGAACGCTGTACCAAAAATCCATAAGGTGAGACCAGTGCCCTTGATGATAAGAGATGAAGTTTCAAAAGAATTGGAAAAGCTGGTAGGGATGGATGTGATTGAACCTATAGAAAGTGCAGAATGGTTATCACCAGTGGTTATTGCTCGACGCAGCAATGGGAAAATTTGCTTATGTGTCGATTTAAGATATTTAAATGACAATATTGTAATCGACCGCTTTCCATTACCTAAAATCAATGAAATGGTTTCAAATCTTAAAGGTGCAAGTTGGTTTTCAACAATTGACTTATCAGCCGCCTATCATCAGATTCCCTTGGGAACTGAATCAAGGAAGTTGACAGCTTTCATCACACCTTTCGGTTGTTATCAGTACAAAAGGATGCCATTTGGACTAGCGTCTGCAGCTGCAGTTTTTCAAAGACTCATGTATAAGTTATTTGGAAAATCTTTGGGAGTTATGTGTTTCCAGGACGACATTTTGGTGTTTGGGTGTGATCGGAAAATGCATGATGAGCGATTGGAACATGTTTTAGGGGTGTTGGGAAGTAAGGGTTTGACTGTCGAATTGAGCAAATGCAAGTTTGCCAGGAGAAGTGTAGAATATTTGGGGCATGAAATCAGTGGTGAGGGAGTGAAACCGAAAGCATAATTGGTTACTGCCATTGTTAATGCAGCAACTCCAACTTCAAAGGAAGATGTAAGATCATTTTTGGGAATGGCTGAATTTTGTGCGAAATTTATCCCAAATTTTGCAAGAAAGGTTTATAATTTAAGACTACTGCTGAAAAAGAATACTCAATTTATATGGAGTGATGTATGCGAAAGGGAATTTTTGAGTGTTAAGGATAATTTAAGCAAAGTAATGAATTTAGAGAGTTTTGATCCTGACTTGGATACTGTAGTGACTACGGATGCTAGCAATAAAGGTCTAGGCGCTGTATTGTCCCAGAAAGGGAAAGATGGAAGGGAGAGGATTATTTTATTTGCATCTAGATCACTCTCGCCTTCAGAGGAGAAGTACTCAGTCATTGAAAAGGAGGCGTTAGCTTGTGCTTGGGCTTTAGAACACTTTAGTACATTTATTTGAGGTAAGAACATCACTATCCAGTGTGATCATAAACCTCTGATTAAGCTTCTCACATCAGAAGGTAGTGTAATGGCTTCTGCGAGAATTTTAAGATTATCTATGCGTATGAAGGATTTTATATACCGAATTGTGTATGTTCCTGGAAAAAACTATCTGATGGCAGATTGTTTATCCAGGCTTCCGTGCCCTTTAGAAGGTTGTGTGGATGATCCTTGGGAAGACTATAGTGTTGCTCTGATACATGATACTGGAAATTCCTCTTTTGATAAGGACTTGTGGTGTAAGGAAATGGAAGAAGATTTAGATTTGCAAATGGTGCGGAAGTTTGTCCTGGAAGGTTGGCCTAAGAAAGATCTACTTACGGAGCAAAGTAGACACTTCTGGGAAGTTAGGCATGAACTTTCTGTTGAGAGCAGTTTCATACTGAGAGGAAATAAAGTAATTCCACCACATGGAATGAGAAATATTGTTTTGGATCTGTGCCATGAAGGTCATTTTGGTGTTGTTCGCACTAAGTCAGTGGTTAAAGATTTGTTTTGGTGGCCGGGAGTGGATAAAGCAGTTGAAAGGTTTGTAAGGTCATGTGAAGTGTGTTCTTCAGCAGACAAAACTTTGTGTACTTTAAAACCTCCTATCGATCAAAAGTTATTACCAAAGCAACCATGGGAATGTGTGGCTGTTGATTTGTTTGGTCCTGTTGGGGATGAGCAAGAGTATGTGGTAGTCCTTATTGACCTATTTTCTAAGTGGCCAGAAATTGGTATAGTAGAGAGGGGAGACACAGTTTCTGTATTGGAATTTATGGACAAGGTGTTTCTGTCGGAGGGAATTCCTACGAAATTGTTGAGTTATAACGGTGTGCAATTTGTTTTTAGTACTGCTAAGATGTATTTTGGAAAACTGGGCATCAAACACAAAACAACGTCTTTGTACAACCCCAGTGAAAATGGTACTGTTGAGAGATTCAATAGGGTCATTAAGAGTGTTATTCAAAGCTCTATGAATAATTGTGATTGGCACACAGCTGTGTTCAAAGCGATGTGGGCTTACAGGATTACTGTGAATCCAACAACAGGTTTGAGTCCTTTTGTCATTATGAGAGGTAGAAAACCCAGGGGTAAGCATAATCCTGCGTGGTTGTTTGGTGCTGGTGTGGAGAATTGGTCGATGGAATTTGTGAGAAATAATTTGGACAAATCCCAAGAAAAAAATAAGGTGTACTATGACCACTCTCATCATGTGAAACCTGTCAAAATTGTTGTGGGTGATTGGGTACGTGTTAGGAAGCCTTTTAAAGTAAGAAAGAATGAGAGCCAATATTTTGAACCTGAACAAGTGAGGGAAGTGTTGCATAATGCAGTTAGATTGAGTGATGGTCGAGTCTGGAATCTTAAACGTATTGCTTTATTCAATAATAAGTATTGTATTAGGCAAGATGGTATGGGTCTTAGGAATGAGGAAGGAAGGTCTGACTGGTTAGAAGATGAGTTAATTGACACCTCTTCACCTTCTGAAGTTTCAGAGGGTGTTTGCTTAGACACCTCTTCACCTTCTGGAATTTCGGAAGGAGGTTGTTCTCTTCCTGATGATGATTTTGATGGAGATGTGAGACCTAAGGAGAAGAGGAAAGTAACCCATCCAAGTTGGTTGAAGGATTATGTGTTAGGGTATATCTCTGCCTCATACACGGACTCTGGATGATTTTAATGGGAATTTCCTCTTCTTATGTTTTATCACTATATGTTTGTTTTGTGTGTTGCTATTGTAATTTATTGTTCCAAGTTATTTATTTGAATTTACGGAAGGGGATGTGTTGTGTGTTAGTTAATTCTTAGTTTATAGAATGTGGAGGCCGATGACACATTAGGATTCTAGCGTCCCTGATGCTGGAATCCTCCTGGTGTCAGTTGAGCCTGGATGCGTCGAGGAAGCGGACCTCTTCCCTTGTTACCGTACTGGCAATCTAATAAAAAGCAGATTCTCTTACCGACGACTCCGATCTAATCCTTCCACACCCACTTCAGTAATTGCCATAAAATAACAACACTGTTGAGTGGCAGCAGCTTTGATAAACAGATATTGAGTAACAGCAGCTTTGATAAACAGGTATCAAGTTTGGCTGTACAGAAAATGACAAGTAATCCGTATTCCTGTATATGTCTTACAGAAGTGGCAGGACAACACGTCCAACATTGAATATTAAAGATGCAGGGAGCAACTACAAAGATCCCTGTCGATATTCAAACCCATCTCTACTGCACACAGGCTAATAATCTATCTGGTCTCAAGTCCTCTCGGTGTCAGTGTATGATTACCCTCTCCTGGTCCATTCTCAGCCAACGCGATGCCATGGAAACCAATGTTGATAATTTCAGAGTTCAGATATAGAGTATTGTAATGTACAGCCACAGGGTAATTGGAGTTGTGATTTTTAATAGCCCGGATGTGCCCCTATATCCTTTCCTTAAGTGGCCTGATGGTGCTGCCCACATACATTTTATTACATTGACATATAATGCAATAAACCACATATTTGGTATCACAATTCATGAAATGTTATATACGATGCTCAACCTTCAGATTACATTTAAAAGAACTAGTAAGGTCCCCTGCATATTTACACACACATGTCACACATTTGAAAAAGCCCTTGGGACGCAGAGGGAGCCAATTACTATCTGATGGCCCAACCGAAAAGAGTCTTCAAAGTCCTTCCCCTACTGCGTGTAATATGTGGATACTCAGATATGTGCCTTCTAACTTTAGCAAATGCCAGTGTCTCCTCAAGACTTTATATATTTATGACTCTGTGATGTATATGTAGTGATACG
Source organism: Pleurodeles waltl (assembly GCF_031143425.1). Taxonomy (NCBI): domain Eukaryota; kingdom Metazoa; phylum Chordata; class Amphibia; order Caudata; family Salamandridae; genus Pleurodeles; species Pleurodeles waltl. The sequence goes on from NC_090446.1 coordinate 734,276,584, forward strand.
CGTAGGACTATTATCCATAGACTTTTCACTTATAGACTTGTGAGGAGGGACAACCTTGTCTTGGTAATGATTCTTTTCCTAGCTGTGGTCAACGTGTCCTCACTGTAGCCCCTACACCTAAAACAATTTTCTAGTGACGAAAGTTCCTTGTAAAACACTGAGTCATTGCTGTAATTTTTTCTCAAACGGGTCATCTCACCAAATGGAATACCTTTCAGCTGCAAAGAAGGATGTGCACTTTGGGCATGCAGGATTGCATTACATGCCATGGGTTTTCTCTAAAGTCTAGATGCTATCTTATTATTCTCAGTGTACGAGGTAACATCCAATAATTCAATCTCTCTGGGATCAACATGTTCAGTAAAACTGAGATTGTAATCATATTGTTAAGATGAGTAAACAAATTGTTAAGAGGTGACATGTCACCCCTCCAGATAACAAATATATCATCAATATAACGACCCCAGTAGAGGATATGTTCAGTCACATGGGGGGGAGGGGTACATAGTACATATAAATCATGTATAACAGCCTTATGAAAAGTATCATACAAATTGTCAGGTGGAAAATTGGGAAAAAAGGTAGAACGTGGCCGAATGCCGAAGGCCACTGTCTAAATTAAGGTTGGCCACTATGTCCAAATCCGTTAGTAACTCCAACATCATGGGAGTAGGACTGCTGTCATCTAGAGATAGTAATAGTTGCAAGTCCTGAAAGTCTTAGATGGTTTTGTTGCATTTAGCCACAGATGGTGTAGCAAAAGTGGGCTGTGTTGGGCGCTCCTCAAAACAATTCCTTAACTGAGTCATCGAATAAATTTGTACATATCAATGTGTAACTCAGAAAAGTTTGGCATGAAAGATGGACTAAGAGTGACACCTTTTTGCAATACTTTAATTTGCTCTTGTGACAGTTGATAATCTGATAGATTAACAATTGAAACATCATCTGTACAACCCGTAGTATTCCCGAAAGAGGCCTCCTTGCCTTAAACTCCACTCATTTCCTTTGATTGGAAGACACAGGTTTTGTCGTTATTTTGTCTCTTGTGCCTCCTTTTATGTTTGTGCCCCCCTCTTCGGCCTTGTTTCTTGTAATCCAATCTGGTATCTTCCCTGTACCATTAGAGTTCTGCTAAAAAAGAAGATGAGGAGGTAGCATTGTCTGCACCAGGAGCGGTGTTCCCCCAGTGATCTGATGGGACACTGTTGACCCTCATAATATTAGACATGTCAGATTCACTGGCTGAGCTTACTACCAAACTCGTATTTGCTTTTTCCATTTTGTGTACAGGGCATGGTTTAATATCATGAAATGTCTTGACAAATATAAAGATTCTGCTATTCCGATAGTCATTGTCATTCCTTTTTAATTTCCTAGTTTTTATTCTCCTTCATATATATTTGATGTGAGTCTAAAACTTCTTTCAAAATGTTATAGTTCTCATCAGTAGCTTCTGGTAAATTAATTTCTCGATTTCTGTCAATGTCTCCTTTCTTCTTTCTGAGTGTTTGATCAAAATATCCATCATGTCACAAGAGGATGATAGCAACAAATGCTCCCAGTTCTGTAATAAGTCTACACATTGTTGAGGCTTTTGTTCACTTGTTAACTATAACTTTGTATTAAGTTGCATAACAAACCTCTTTGTGTCCCATATACGAGGACAGTAAATGACATGTAAAAACGTCTGCTCTATCGCATTTCAAAAGACAGATGCATGTTACTATTTTGTTTGACATCTTAGATATGAGTCTTACTGTTGATGAACCACTTTACATATTTTGCAGAATCTATCCTGGTTAACACTGATTTTTACTTTACTTAATCAACTCCAATTCTGTTAAATTAGGTATATTACCTTCATCCCACTTGCACCACAAATAGGATATTTTTGTTACATCGCAACGAATCGCTGTGATTTCTATGACTTTAGTTTTTCATGAATAAGGAGCCAAAGAGTCCTATATGGACGTTTAATATACTTAACTCCTTGCCTATGGCATGCTTTTTGGGTACTGATTGAATTCCTTTTTACATTAGATCATAAGTTTTGATATGTAAACTGATTTAAATATTTGAGTGCAGAAATACTAATTTGAGCGCTGGAGACTTTCCTACATTCAACTTTCACTCCATATGAAGGAACTTTTCTGAACACTGATACTACGGATGTGATCTTCTGAGCGACTATACTGTTGCTAGGTTAGTGGTACTCGATCACTCTGTTTTTTTAACTTTTACTTACAATGAGGTTGCATCAAATAACTGTCCCATTTTCTCCCTTCTTCATAGTTCTAATATATATTGTTGTTGGGACCTAATATTCCTTTTGTCTATAAACATAGATCCATCATATTACATGTTTAGGCAAGTTTTCTGCTTTTTAATATATGTGTCCTTTTGGCTCACGTGGGCTTCTTTCTAACATATTTTACTATCTTCTTGATAACCACATCTTCTTTCTTCATCTTGTGGCACCTTTATCTTTTTTTTTTTAGAGCACCTCTGACAAGGCACAGGGTGACTTATAGTTCATAGGTTTCTAATGTTATTTCTTGTTATTTTATACAGACATTTTGATTTGTAATAACTTATGGCTTTTGATATGGTATGTGAGGGGTCTTTTGGAGCACCACCTTATTTAACTTTCTAACTTATCTTTTATTATTAGGAGTGGAAGTCTTTGCTTTCTTATGTTTACTTGTGATTCTGTTTACAGCTTCAAGAAAGTCACAATTGGCGATGAAACACATGTTGGCTGCCTTGTTCTATTGCCATACATTGTTTGGTAATAGTTTAAGGATCACATTGTTATGCAATAAATCTTGTTCTTTGAGTACATGACTCAATGGGCTTGGTCTATTCATCTACATTTGGACACTATGGATGTGAATTTTTTTATTATGAGCTTGGTGGTATCTAATAATTTCATACCATGTCCTGTAACGGTCTTTTTTTATTTTTTTGCAAGTGCCTTGCTCTCCCAAACCAATTGCTAGTAAATAATGTAACAATCTTTATGATGCTTCACAGCTACCTCCTTAAAGCAATAGTGTGTCTAGATCATCAGTCCCCTCTTATTAGACGATAAATAGATTACTGCAAAAGTAATACAGCTGGTGGTTCTCCTTTCTGAAGTTAGAACAATATTTCAATGTGTTTTTTATTTATAAAGCTCTCATGAAAGCTTGTGGCACCTGCCACCTCCCACAACAGAAAGTAAACAACTGGGTATGGGCTGTGAGGCAGGATCAAATCTTTGAGTGACTATGGAGCACACATTATAGTGAAGCAGAACGTCAGATTGCTTCTGATAACATCAAGGTTGTCAACAAATTTGCCTTTCACCATTCACGAAGAACCATCAACTTCAGCATCCTCGCTGCATATTATGACTGGAAGTCTTGGAAAAATCTTCACCACTCTGAAAGAAATTTCCTTTTTTGTTAACTGATAATTTACTCTGAATTTTGCTGTAGACAAAACATGCTGTCTTGAAGTTTCTGTCAAACCCTGGTAACACAGATGACTTTGGTGTGGTTACTCTGCTGCAGACAGCCTCTGGTGAACATGGACTTTAATAGCTGTGCTTCAAGAAGCATGAGGAGAAATTAGATGCTTTCCATGCATGGTATTGGCACCCCAAGAGCACTGTGTCTTACCAAATAAGGTCAAGGAAAGAAATAGGCACCACAACTGAAGTGTCTGTCTCCCCCCCACCTTTGGCTGCAATAATTCACAGATTTGGATCCAAATTGTTTTCCTATGTGGATGGCACTCACATCAGTCACTTACAAAGAAAGGGGGCTCACAAAAAAAAGGTTCAAGCTCTGCCTGATCAAAGCTTTGCAGGTGAATGAATGAGAAATACATGAAACTCAGTGCAGGCAAGCAGTTCTAGCTTGTCTGCATTGAGTTTCAGGTATCTTTGGGAAGGATCAGAAATCCCGGCACGAGCACCGGTGGCCTGAGAAATAGGGAACTCTCCCCATGATGCTGAAATAGTTAGAAATCTCAGGGTCAAAGTTGACTGTTGTTGTTTAAGAATCAAATCAATGAGGTTATAGCATCCTGTTCTGGCATTAGTAAAGTGCTAAAAAAAAGGTCAGTTGATTCCTCATCCCATCCACTAGGAAAATGATCATCCATGCCCTCTTCACAGCCACATTGGATTATTCCAACTCCCTTTACATCAGTCTGACATGCAAATTGCAGACTGTACAAAATAAGGCAGCCAAACTTTCTTAATTTGCTGTAAACTGAACCAGTCTCTTCAAAGCTGAAAGGCCTTCATTGGCTGCATATTGCTAACCACATCCAATTTAGGAGTATATTGCATACTCACAGAACGATTTACAGTTCCTGCCTTACTTTCCTCCCAGGCCTTTAAGATCCTCCAATGCCCACCTCCTTTAGCCTGCCAGATTTGAGCTGTCCCGACAAGGAGGATGCTCAATCACTGTGCTAGGTGAAGAACTGTGGAATCACCTTCATCATTTTTCCTAATCATTTTACATTTTAAAAGGAGCAGGACTTGGTTTTTCACAGTCTCTCACTACCTGTTAACATCTGAGTTGTTGGGGCGTGGTTTGGCCGACCAGCAAGATGGCTGCCACACTGTGAGGCTCTGCTCGGCGGGGGACGCAATCCTCCCGTTTCTTCTTGTGAGCAGCCACTCGACTCCTGTGTCGCATTGGGAGCGGCGCAGGGAGACTCGGGGAGGCTATAAGCAGTGGTGGAGCGCCGCTCAGAAGGCGGAAATTGTGCTAGCCGGCTTGGTGTCTCCAGACGGGTCTGACCGAGTTTGAGGTGAGCGTGGGCCTCGACTGGGGAGGCGGGCCTGGCCGCAGCCGGAGTGATCTGTGGGGTTGCATGAGGGAGGTGGGCGGGCCCTGATTTTTACTCCTTTTCCGCTCCTGATGTCGGGAGCTGGAGCTTGGGGGCGGCCCCCCTGGCCTGCGTGCTCGGCTGCATGATTCCTTGCCCATGCGGGCCCACTCGGCAGCCAGGGCGGGCCACGGGCGCCTGCAGGGGTGTGGGCCCCTGATTGTGCTGGGCTACCTCTCTCACGTCTGGGCAACGTTTTGGAGATTGCTGCTGCCTGGGGGTTGTGGAGGTGTGACTCCCCCCCTCCCCTTGTTGTGAGTTGGTGGCTGCCTGGAGTGCTGTGACCCGCCACCTTGGCCTGGACTGGGGCCCGGCTGTGGGAAACTGGCGGGCCTGTTTGGTGGCGGGACTCAAGCCACGTGGCCCTAGGGTGCAGGAGGATTGCCTTTTTGGGCTGCTGCGGCTGGCTTGTGCAGCTGTGACTGGCCTTGTGGCGCCAGAGGCAGGATAAGCTTTAGGGCCCGACACTCAGTTCCCTACTCCAGGCTTGGATGTGATGTGACCAGAGAACCGGAGTGCATGCTTGTGTGCATTCTTGTGTGGTGCTTTTATCCTTGGTGGGCTTACTTTACGGTGACCTATACTGGTGCGGTACAGTGCACTTGATTGGACGCTAACCCGGGAGACGGCGTTGCGGATGGGGAAGCCTGACAATAAGCAGCCTAAACTCACCTTTGAGGGGGGTAAAGAGAAGGGCGGCGCTGCCGGCCATTCGGCGGATGATTTGCCGCCTGAGGAGGGGGCTTCTGCTTCCGCTGTGAAGGCTATGTTTTTAGACTTCAAGCATAGCCTGGCTGGCATCGATGCTAAGCTTGACCATTTGACCGAGCAGATGGATCGTTTAAAGAAACGGGTAGATGGTCATGACGCTTGTTTTGAGCAGCTGGAATCCTGCACCTCGGACTTGGAGGATGGATGCCGCAGAGACAGAGAAAAATTGCTGTGCATGGAACGAGTGCTGGAGGTGATCTGCAACAAGAACGAGGATCTGGAGGCCCGGTCTCGCCGTAATAACATTCGCATTCTTGGCCTCCCTGAGTCGACAGCTATGGGACGTATAGAGGGCTATGTTGAGACTATGCTGTCCCCGGTGAACTCTCCCAGGTACTGGTGGTGGAGAGGGCCCACAGGTCACTCGGTCCTCGGCCGCCGGGAACTCCGGCACGCCCTATAATTGTTTGTTTGTTAAACTATAGAGGCAGGGACACCATACTTAGACTAGCCAGAGAGCGGAAACCTGTGATTTATAATAACACTGAACTTAGCATCTTTCCTGACTATACCCCTGGGGTGCAGGCTGCCCATAAGGCTTTCTTGCCGGTCAAGCGCACTCTAAGTCAGACGGATGCTAGAATACTCCCTCATCTATCCAGCTAAACTATGAGTGCAGCATAAGGGCAAGTTGCATTTCTTTACTGACCCGAAATTGGCCGCTAAGTTCGCAAAATCGGTCCCTAAAAAGAAGCCGTCGGGGAGTTCAAGAGATTCTGGCGGAGAGAAAGGTGCCCTAAGCGACAATGACTAAATGGTTTCTACTGTTCTGGGGCCCCGGTGACCTTGCTCACTGCCTTGTGACTGGCACACTGGTTATTGTTTCATATCTGCACGATGGCTGCTCTATTATACACTTTGCATTGTGAGTCCCCTTGACCCTCCATCCCATTCAGGATGGTGTTTTGGATGGCCTGTCTCACGCCCCACTGGATGAGTCCTTCCATATTGTTTAGCTCTATTTTTTGGGATGTGCATTTGGGGATGGGTGGGATTGTAGCACTGATCCATTTGGGGTGTCAGCATGGGTGGGTGTTTGGGGCTGTTCTGCTTCTGGATTACTTCCACTATCTTTCTTCCTTTATCTTTGTTCCTCTCTTTGCATGCTGATGAAGTCTTAACTGTGATGGTATGGAAGATACGTGTTCAGGTAGATGTTTGGAATGGTACGGAATAGCGTGATGCCTGTGCGCTGCCTATTGTACGTGGGCTGAATGATGGGCGTAAGATGAGACTGCTGTCTGCCTATATGCAGAGCCATGAGATTGACATTTGCATGTTGCAGGAGACCCACCTGGTGGCGGCCACTGAAAATCGGATAAAGGCCGGCTGGATTGGAGAGTGTCACGCTGCGATGTATTTGCGCTATTCTAGAGGTGTGGGATTCTGATTCGGAAATGGTTACAGTGGCGCACCGAAAAGTCACTTGTGAATCCTGCTGGGCGTTACGTCATGCTGCATGACGCGCTGCTGGATCAACCTTGTAAATTGGTATCGATCTATGGCCCTAATACGGATGACCCTGATTTTTTTCCGGGAAGTGTGGTGGTTGATTGACTCACTGGGATTGCACAGGTGATGAATGAGGGTAGATGTATGGAGGGTAAAGCATGGGACTGACAGGGAGGGCACCTGTGTCAATTATGTTCATAACAGTTGGTCCCGTATTAACAGATGGCTTGATACCAGGGATGTTGAGGTCTGGACGTGGTCGGTTGAGCACATGGCACGTACTCTGTTGGACCATATTCCGGTCCTGCTGGAGTTGGCTGTACCGGGAGGCCCCGTGCGGGCCTTCACGTGAAGACTTCCTCACAGTGCTCTTAGAGATCAGGTATTCAGGAATGAGATCCGTGACACCATTATGAATTACTTTGATGAGAATCAGGGGTCGGTGGCCTCTGCCGGAACCGTGTGAAAGGCTTTCAAGGTGGTGATTCGTGGCATTTGTCTCGCTAAACAGCATGGAGTGTTGAAAGTGCTGATGAGGGATCTTGCGGAGCTGCAGGCCGAGCTTGTTGATCTGGAAAAACACTTAGTCGCGGACTGGTCGGCGACCTTTTGGCCACCCTGAGAAGTAAGATGACACAGTATGAGGAGGCGGCGCTGCATGAGGTTTGCTTCCTGGGGAGGTACGCTGTGGCGAGGAGATATGGCGAGGGAGAGAGAGCTGGCCATGCCCTAGCAAACATACTCTGTCAGCCGTGGGCAAGTAACTATATTGTAGAGTTGTCAGATTCAACCGGTGAGCGTCACACCGGCAGAGGAGATCAGATGCGTTTTCACTGACTTTTATGCGGATTTGTATCTGGAACCTCCTGGGTTGGACTCGGCGGCGGCCAATGATTACTCTGCAGATATCAGCTTGTTGTGGTTTGAGAATTCACATCGGTCATATCTAGATGTCCCCTTTTTCAGTGGATGATGTGGTCCAGGCGATCCGCAGTCTGCCGGGTGATAAGGCACCTGGGCTGGAAGGCTTAACACCGCCCTTTTATAAGGAATATGCTGATCTCCTTGCACCGCACCTCCTGGGGGTCTATGCGGAAGCTCTTGAGCCCGGTACTCTTCCTGCCTCACTACAGGAGGCTCTCATTGTGACTATTTTAAAGCCCGGGAAGGACCCGTTAAGTTGCGACTCCTATCGTCCCCTTTCATCAATCAACATAGACAATAAGATTCTGGCGAAGCTGATTGCTGCTCATTTACAGTCTTCACTCCCTTCCCTGGTGCCTCTGGACCAATCTGGCTTTGTGCCAGGCCGCTCTACCTTACACAATCTCCGTACATACTTTGCGGTATCTAGCACGATCGACCCTGATGACTGTGCAGCGGTGGTGTTCTTAGATGCCACCAAGGCTTTTGACTCCCTTGTGTGGTCATACGTGTTTGCTCTGCTGGCTTGAGTGGGACTGAGTTCCAGGTTTATCCAACTGATTCGTTTGCTGTATTCAAGACCTTCTGCCCGATTGAGAGTAAATGGGACTATCTTTGACCCCTTTCTGATAGCTAGGGGCACTCGCCAGGGCTGCCCACTGTCTCCGTTGCTTTTTGCAATAGCGATGGAGCCGCTGGCTGCTCGTTTGAGACAGCATCACAATCATAGAGGACTGGCATTTCGACAGCGTCCAATACTAATTTCTATGTATGCGGATGATATTGCCCTGTATGTCTGTGATCCGCGACATCTTTACACCCTGTTAGATGAAATAGTGTGCTTTGGGTGGTTCTCCGGGATTACCATCAACTGGTCCAAGTTGGTGGTGTTGCCTCTTTCTGAGGCCACAACGCAGTTCCCCTCTGAATATCCCTCTGGCTGGGCTGACGGCCCAGTGCAGTATTTAGGGGTCTGGCTGGGCAGGGACGTTAATACGCTTTGGCCAGCGAATTACGGCAAAGCTCTTGCGTGGTTGGAGGACAAGGTGGAGATGTAGCACTCGTTGCCACTTTCGCTGACGGCTCGCATCGCGATAGCGAAGATGGCTATTTTGCCTAAATTTTTATACCTGTTTATTAATCTACTCCTTGTCCTTACTGTGAGTTTTTTGCAGCAGCGTTGGTCCGCCCTGGTGAAGCTGGCCTGGGCTGGTGGACAGCCCAGAATTTTGTGGGAAAAACTGACACTTCCGTTCGAGATGGGAGGTTTGGCTGCCCCGGATTTAGAGCTTTATTATCAATGTGCGCAGTCACATTTTGCACATTTCTGGCTGTACCCCAAAAAATAGTTATTAAACCTGTGCATTCAGATCCCCTAATTTTCATATAAATAACTTGTGGACAAGATATAAATTTACAGAATCCACCTGTGTCTTTTTATCATATACCCAGGTCCAAAGACAGATAAAGAAGGCAGGTGTGTGTGCACTTACCGAGTTATTATCATTATCACTCACTTTTATCAAAGCCGGCTGGGAGTACCACCCTTTAGTCACACCCTGTATAAAAATAAACTATCATTATTGTCATGATCGAAAGTAGCTGTGCATTTATGTGTGGTATATTTAGCCTTTAGCTTTCCAACCCAATCTGGGGTTTGAACTACAGATATTGTCACTTAACATCAAAATGTTGTAGATGAAACTTGCTGTCATCTGTATTATGACTGTTCATTGTGTTTTTAAGAACATATACTGCAGCTGTGGTCTGATTTTTCCACCCGTCGGCCCCTTTATATTCACTTCTTGAAATTACGAAAGGCTAGTTGTTATTGTATGTCATGACTATCCAATCCTCGCCTTTCTGGTGTTAAACTACAGCTTAGAACTAATAATTCCGCCCGCCGGCCCCTTTCAATTACTATTCTTAAGGCCCATGTTTTTCATGTCCGTTCATGCTGAGTATACGAGGCGATCTACCCGAAAACGGGTGACTGTCTCACTTTGTTAAACTATAGTCAGTAAAGGATACCCCCTTCCATGCCCCCGATCCCGGAATACCTCCTTACTTCATCAAGGGTCTGGTGCTGCCGGTCATTGACACTCCCCGGCTCCGCGTTGATGAAAGGACGCAGAGCAGGGGATCCGCAGAAAAATACTTCCGGGTATGACGTCGCTATCGTCAAGAAGAAGGCTGAAACGTGCAATTTGCAATCGTGGTGGCCATATTGAGTAGGGTTGCGATGCCGATTCTACCTTTAATGAGAAGCCGCCCAAAAAACGACGGCAGGAATAGAGGCCATATTGGAGGAAATGTCTATATATTTTCAAAGTAAAAGCCAATCAATAAATGTACCCGATACCAATTCTGATGTAAACTACAAAAGTGGATATAACTAGGGATTTTTATATATTTCTATATATCCCCCACAAATATTGGGGGTGGGGGACGAAAGGGAATGGGGGAAAAATTGTAATTTGTTATGATTCCTTCCGTTATATCGTTAATCCTAATGAGCCTTCACCAGTAAATGTTGTCTCTTCAAATTAGATTCAAAATTGAAATATTATTGGTTGAGCAACTGGATCCACTGTATATCATCATTAAGTCCCTAAATATTACTTTTAGTATGGTAGATCCACCGTTGTTCGTTGTGGAATAGGAATTCCCCTATATGAATGCCGCTGTTGGGTGGGGTGAGTTTGTCAAGTACAGTCCAGGTCATGTCATCTGGTCCATGGGCCTTCTCAATGTAATGTGCTGTCATTTTTGTGTTTGTTCTTTTACATCTGATGTTACTTCTGTGCTCCACGATCCTAATTTTTACCTTTCGAGTAGTAATTTCTTTATAAAGAAGTCCGCAGGGACACCATATCACATATATGACATTCTTCGTATTACAAATGGTATGTTTCAGCTGAACCCAGGGTTTTTCCAAACCCACAGACAGTCTTCGTGTTCTTTGTGAGGTGACATGCACTGCAAGATTCACATTTTGTGTGTCCTCTAACAGGTAAAAAGTTACTTTGTGTCCGGGAATTATTTACAATTCTTTGCAGTGGTTGAGTGTGAATTAAAAGATTTCGGAGGTTTGCACTTTTCTTAAAGGAAAACATTGGTCTCTCAATACTTACGCTATCACTGTTAAGGATTCGATAGTTCTTATTTATGATACCTTTTACTCGGTTGGAAACTGTATTAAAAGTAGTAATACAGATAAGTCTTTGATTTGGTGTTCACTCCTTTCTTCTAAAAGGGTATCCCTATTACAATTCCTGGCTCTCTTTTGAGCCTGTTGGATTATTCTCAATGGATAATCTTGTTGTATCAATTTCTCTGTTAAGATCTCTAATTCCCTCTTAAAGTCTCCTATCTCTGAGCAGTTCCTCTGGATCCAGAGAAATTGTTAATAAGTTACGTTTTCCCGTAGTGCCTTTGGGTGGAAACTTCTGAAGGAAAGTAAACTATTCCTATCTGTGGGTTTATGATAAACCTTGGTAATCAGTCGGCCATCACAAGGTACAATCTCCAAGTCAAGGAAAGGTAACCTGTCTTTTGTGATTGTCGCCATGAACAATATAAGTGGATCCCGTTCGTTAAGCCACTGGATAAATCCGTCAATTGACTGTCTATCCCCTCTCCAAACTAGAAGGACGTCATCTATAAAACGGCACCACAGTCCAATATGTTTCTGCCAAGGGTGATCATTCTGAAAAACATGCTTATGTTCAAAGTCTGACACGTATAAACATGCCAAACTGGATGCAAACGTACTACCCATAGATGTACCATGGGTCTGTAGATAGAATGTACCTTCATATTCAAAAAAGTTTTTCGTGAGAGCTAGACGTGCTAAATCAAGAATGAATGCCCTAGGTGTATTATGGTGCCAATCCTGTTGTTACAAGATCTCCTCAATCACCCTTAATGTCTCTATCTGGGGGATATTAGTATATAGAGATTCTATATCTAAACCCACCAAAAAATCTTGTTCTTCGTAAAAATCCACATTTCTTATCAAGTTCAAAACATCTTGTGTGTCCTTCACATAAGACGGACTCTTCCATAATATTGGTTTTAAAAAGAAGTCACAAAATTGTGATAGAGGTTCAAGTACCGATCCAATCCCAGATACTATGGGACGACCCAGGGGGGTCTACTAGGTTTATGGACCTTGGGTAAAATTTAAAAATAGGGGGTGACTGGTCTCTTATTATATAAGAAGCTGCCTTCCTTCTCTGTCACCCACCCATTATTAATCACTTCCTCCACCAAAATCGTGATCTGCTTTTGAATGTCCAGAGTTGGATCAGATTTTAATATTCTATAATTCCGATTGTCAGAGAGGAGTCGGATACATTCTTGGTGGTATATTTCCCTATCAAGGATTACAATGGCCCCTCCTTTATCTGCTGGTTTTATAATAATGGCTGGATTTGAATTTAGCTCTTCCAAGGCCTTTTGTTCCAGTCTGGACAGATTCATAAAGGAGTGTTTTTCTTGTTTGCCCAGTTCCTCTATCACATTGATTACTGCCCGCTCAAAAACCGTGACCTCTTGAGGTAGTTGGGCTAGATTGGGAGTAAAAGTAGATTTTGGTCGAAAACCAGTATCTCCTGGTCGTTGGGGGATTTCTGCACTCCCGTCAAAAAAGAGTTTAAGACGAATACGTCTAAAAAATTCTGCTACCTCCTGTCTCATTTTTAAATTGTCCATCTTATTTGTGGGGACATACCCCAATCCTCTATTGAGAACTTTTTCTTGATCTTCTGTAAGGGTAATTTTAGATAGATTCATAATGAGATCTATTCCTTGCTGGTTCTGGGTGTGAATTCCCGGGACATACTCCTTGTCACCCGCTGATTTATGTTGTCCCATTGTACTCTAGGACCTATCTTTTGTCTGTTCCGTCCTCTTATCCTGCCTCGTCCTAAAAAAGAGGGGTTACCTTGCTGAAACTGATAAGGCGGATAGCTGTGTACTGGTGGGTAAAAAGGTGGCCAGCCAAAACCCTGATTAGGTCCAGGGGTTTGTTGTTGTTGGGGTGGGAAGTTTCCATGGGTATACATGTGTTCCCTCTGCATGAACCTCCCCCTACCCCTTCCTCTCCGTCGGGGTCTAAAACCCCAATCACTGTCCTCGCTCCCTGAACTGGAGGGATCATCTTCTTTTTCATATTGCTTAGAACCTGTTTTATTCTCCCAATCTTTTTGCTTCACGTACTCGTCAGTGATATATGGGTAGACTTTCTCCTTAGAGAATGTTTTTTAGATCTTTCTGCAGTTTATTAATTTTAGATTGCATTAAGAATTCTTTATATTCAGCTACTTCCTTGTTGGTTTCATCTAGTTTCTTTTTGAAACTTGTGATTTGTGTTTTAAAGGATTGTTCACTCGGATTGGAATTAATAATGTATCTGAGATCTTCTTAGCTGTGTTGATAATTAAAATCAACCAGTCCCTAGTACATTTCCATGCCATGAGTGACCAATCCTGCCTGAACTGAGGGTCCTCCAAAAAAATAAGAGGTTCGTTTGTAACCAGTAATCCTTTAGGAGCTGCATTTGCTCTTTAATATTCTGTAAGAACTGCTCCATGAAGGATCGTTTTGACCAGTGTCTTTTTCAAATCAATAAGAGTATCCCAACCTTCTATCTGTGTTAGGACCTGGGTAATGGTGGTATCTCCTAATAAGGAGGGGGCAGAAAGGATCGAAGCCACAGCTTTGTCATTATAGGATAAGCCTTGTTCATCCATATTGGTGGTGCTAAATATTCCACTGTGGGATATTTTTACCTAGAAATGGAAAAATCTTCCACTGCCCATAAAATAATCTAGACCCCTACGGCTCAGCAGCCGTTCAAAGACATCAAAACACTACAAAGGGGTGAGAGGAAATTCCTGCCCAACCTCCCTATAATGTATATATTCTCACAAAAAGGACAAGGAAAAATGTCTGGTATGGAGACCAGACTCATTCAAAATCTCTGTGTGGAAAAAATGCCCCTCACCCACAATTTGTGGCATGCTTCATCATAGGGCCGTGCTAACACACTCCGAAACATATATTCCCTTCGGATTGGAGCAGTAAGGATGGGGAGACATAAAAGCACATCAAACAAGACCAACAATAATGGCAGAGGGACCATAGACGGACAACAGAGAAAACATAAAACTGACTCAGGCTGATCATGCGCCCTATTTTATTCTAGTGTAGCCTGGACAGGATTAAAATATGTTATCGGTGGTGTTTTCAGGAATTAATTACCTGTACACCCCAATATCTGTGGAGGGTCAACATGTTTCGGCCTTTTCAAAATGCCAACTCCGGTCATGCGGCCTTCGTCAGGACCTTCGTCCTGTCCCCGTATTTGTAAGTATCCCTATCTGTCATTCAATCAGGAGGCTCACGTATTCGTGCCTTTAAGAAAATTCTTGTTTGTCAACACACTCAGTTATCTGTAGGAAGAGATAATAGGCAAGATGCCCAATAGTCAATAAGATATAGTATCTAATAATATTTAATTATCCCCAAACCATCACCTTTATGTGTGGAAAAAATAGTTATTAAACCTGTGCATTCAGATCCCCTAATTGTCATATAAAAAACTTGTGGACAAGATATAAATTTACCGAATTCACCTGTGTCTTTTTATCATATACCCAGGTCCAAAGACAGATAAAGAAGGCAGGTGTGTGTGCACTTACCGAATTTTCATTACAATCGCTTTTATCAAAGCTGGGTAGGAGCACCACCCTTTAGTCACACACTGTATAAAAATAAACTACCATTATTGTCATGATCGAGAGTAGCTGTGCATTTATGTGTGGTATATTTACCCTTTAGCTTTCCAACCCAATCTTGGGTTGGAACTACGGATATTGCCACTTATCAAAATGTTGTAGATGAAACTTGCTGTCACCTGTATTATGACTGTTCATTGTGTTTTTTAGAACATATACTGCAGCTGTGGTTTGATTTTTCTGCCCGCCGGCCCCTTTATATTCACTTCTTGAAATTACGAAAGGCTAGTTGTTATTGTATGTCATGACTATCCAATCCTCGCCTTTCCGGTCTTAAACTACAGCTTAGAACTAATTATTCCGCCCACCGGCCCCTTTCAACTACTATTCTTAAGGCCCATTTTTTTCATGTCCGGTCATGCTGAGTATACAAGGCGATCTACCCGAAAACGGGTGACCGTCTCACTTTGGTAAACTATAGTCAGTAAAGGATAACCCTTTCCATGCCCCCAACCCCAGAATATCTCTTTACTTCATCAAGGGTCTGGTGCTGCCGGTCATTGCCGCTACCCGGCTCCGCTTTGATGAAAGGACGCGGAGCCGGGATCCGTAGAAAAATACTTCTGGGTATGACGTCGCTATCGTCAAGAAGAAGGCTGAAACGTGCAATTTGCAATCGGCGGCGGCATATTGAGTAGGGTCGCGATGCCGCTCCTACCTTTAATGAGAAGCAGCCCAAAAAACGACAGCAGGAATGGAGGCCATATTGGAGGAAATGTCTATATATTTTCAAAGTAATTAGGTACATTCATGCAGATACAGATACAGATAAGAAGTCTGATACTTTCTTAGTAGGTTTCTTTTTTTAATTGCTCTTTATTGCCTTTTTAAAAATTCCATAATTTTTTACAGTCAAGCTCAATTTACCATCATGGGTGAGTACAAAGGCCTCGGTTTTACCATTTGACCATCAACAATCAATATTAAGTAAACTATTCCCTAAACTATTCCCAAAACTGTGCCCCCACACCCCAATCCTTTGAGCAGAGGTCTTTAAACTAGGGGGTCTCAAGTGATTCCAGGGGGGCACCAGGCTCTGGCCAAAAGAAGCATAATGCTGATAACAGGGCTTTGTTTTAAGCTGAAACAAATGAGCAGCTTTGTAATGGGCCATCACTAAAAATGTTTGTCATTTATATTCAAGCTGGGAGTATTTGTCGAAAGAGAAGGGACTCCAAATACTCTTCAAAACCCCCACCACCAATTCTAATAACAACACTGTGAGTACCTTTACAGGTAAGTAAGTCGACCTGACCAGAATGGCATGTTTGGCATTATGTATCTGACTAAATTTTTAAAAGAGTAACAAATTAACTTCAATATTTAAATAGATCTACACATATTTAAATATTGTCAATTTAAAAGAGTAACTGTGAAAAATTTGGAGGGAGACCCCGATATATATTTTATTGTTTTACTCGGGGGGAGAGGATGGTTTGGGCGCAGCATTAAAAAGTTTGAAGACCACTGCCTTAGAGCTGGTTGGTACATTTCTTTAACCAGGTTAGTATAACAGCAGAGTCATAAACATTGCACTCCATTTGCTATCTCTATTAATTACCCTTCAGCGCCCAGTGTTCATGGGCGATCCCAGCAGCTACAGCGACAGTTCATCGTTCTTCACCTCCATTGCTGTATGGAAGCCCTCCAAACTTGCATTTGTTACAGGGCTCGCTACAGGTCCCCCCTACTGCACAAATTATAGCCAATTCCGCTGCCGTCTATTTATGTTCATCTCTTAGCCATTGTGTGTTTGATGGTGCCATTCTGGCCTTCCAACATATCGCTATGTTTCTCTTGGCTAAAATAAACACCAGGTCCTGGAAACTGCATTTATATTTCGTCCGTTTTGTTCATTTCATGATACCTAAAAAGTAGAGCAATGGTTAATGTCAATTGTTCTCTCAGCTATTACTGCACCAATTGCATTACTCCTGACCTGTGTACTTTAATCTGTCTGCAAGAGCACATCATGTGATAGACACTAGCATCTGGAACAAACATCCTGGGCCCCGGGGAATATCCTGGTTATGAGGTTCAGCGAGAGGTATATATTATGTAAGTACCTAAAATCTGCATGAATTTAAATCTATGATTTCAGGCTACCATTTTTGGGTAGCCCAGTGCAGTGATATTGCCCCCCCCCCTTACAAAATCTCTGCCTATATCGTGTACCTGTTGTGTCTGTGGACATATTTGTTGTAAAACCAAGGTGCTAACGTTACACATAGGATAGTGACGGCATGTCTAGTACACCCATATTTGGGAGATTCATAGGGGTCTCAGACCTCTCTGGTTCAACATTCTCTGTTTCCCATGTGAGTTTTGCAGCCCTTCTCAGGGCTGCATGTGCCATGAAGTGCTCAGCTGCAATTCTGGTCTCCACCAATAGTGCCGCAAATTCCATCAGGGCGCCCCTTTGTATAAGTCTCCCACTGTCAGTATCCACCGCCTCCCTCTAAGGTTTACGTTTAAATGTCTGTGTTAACGTAAGTATTCCTGGTAGACACCATAAGAGTGCTTTGGGTGTGTACTTGGGCCCACCTCCTTTTCTAGTCACTTATTTATGTCAGCAAAAGTGAGCTTGGCAGCCCTGGTATGACCTTTCACATCTGTAGGGCTCCTCATCAACTATCCCACTACAACCCTCAAGATAGAGAACCTACCATTATCCAACCCCTCGTACTACTCTCTTCCAAGAGCCATCTCATCTGCTCCTCAATTTTGGGTACTCCCATTCCTCCATCACTCAACAACTTTACCATTTTAGAAACTGCCAGCCATTTCCTTATTTCAAATCAGTGAGTAGTCCATGCTGTTCCTTAAAGGATTACCTTCCTTCTTATCCCTTTTCTCAGTTTACAAGCAAGCGGTTCCATAGCCATGGCGAACAATATAGGGGGGGGAGGGAATAAAAGTAGACAGAATTGACATGTACCCCTCGGGATGAGCCATGGTTTAAAGAATATCTACCCAGAGTGCACCTTTGCCTGGGAATGTCCAGAGTAACTGTATCCACTCTATAATTCTAGACTCCTGCCCAAACCTCTCCAATATTGCCAAGAGAAAAGACCATCCAAGGGTCCTAAATGCCTTTTTGATGTCCAGAGAGGGTACCACTCAAAGATTAAGAAAAGTCGGCACAGATTAAGATTAATTCCCCATCCCAGTCTCCTTGTTCTTTTGCCAGTTTCTTTGTGTAAAGCCTGCTTTGGTGCACCTTATAGGGGTACATACCCCTAAAAGAACTGATTTTAACTTTTTCATACAGATAAATTACTGATTGTTTTGAATTTTCCCTGTGTATTATTTTTGTGCACCTAGGTCATTCCTCCGTTATGTGTACGCTTAAGGCCCTTTGTTCCTTATAGCTTTATGACTACCCTTCGTTCCTAGGTATCCTTGGGTTCCCTTTTCTGCTTGAAACACTTGATAAAGCCTCAGGCAAATTAGCCATCAGCAGGGAGTGTCACGTCACCAAGTCCAATGTCATTGAAGAAGTCCAGGCCAGTTCCCAGTACCACCTCTGGGGAGGCAACATCTGAATCATTAGCATTTTCCCCAGATCCCCGCTTCAAGACAGATGTCCAGATGTCTTGGTATCAGGAGACGTCTTTGACCAGTCTATCTCTATCATGTGATGCATGCTCCGCTGTCGTTCTGCCATCTGCTAAGATTATCAAGCTCCTCTTCCTTTAGTTTCAGGGCTCCATGGATGACCTCATATGAGTCACGTTCAGTATACTCTGACTCCATCCATAACCAAGTCTCTGCATGGTGTGTGAAAAATCGTGTCTTGTACTCCGAGATCACCCACAGCTTCGCAGGGCAGAGTAATGCAAAATACACATCCTTTTGTTGAAGCGCATATTTGACATCCCAGAAAGATCAGCCCAAGCATTTAACTTGCATGGTATAATCATGGAATATATGTATATTTGCATTTTCAATTGTTCATGAGTCGCTGCAGCATTTTGTCATGATTTTTGTAGTTCAGCAAACAAGTTACTATTGGCCTAGGGAAAGGATTTGTGGTCGCCAACCTATGTTCCATGAATATTCTGCATGTTTAGCCCTACGGCACTGGACTGCTATTTTCCTGCCCATTTCCATTACTGTGGGTAGAGGAACGGACAGATTTGTTTGGAGTCCCCCTCTCTTTTATTTGTCCATGATCGATGCGGAGTAGGTTAATATTATTTGCTACAGCATTTCTCTTACTTTGCACCATGATTTTGTTCTCAAGGATGGTCTCTACCGTAGCGCCAAATGTCTTGCCATGTCCTTTCAGAGTTGCCTCGAACATACTCAATGTACTCTCCAATTCAGAGTCTTAGTCTGATCGTGCCTCGGCAGGCTTGTCTGGAGCTGGGCGCTTACTTCCTTTCGATCGCACCTTGGAGGGAAAAGCTATGGCTGTCTTCAGTTCCCTGTATATGTTCTGTTCCAGACACCAGGTGGTACCAACTCAATTTTATATTCTAGCAATCCCACACCTTCACTGTGCAGGGCCAGAGATTTTCATCTTCAGTCAGTGGCACATTTAAGCTGCTGTTACAGGACCATTCTGTCTGGAGGCCGGGACTCAGGAGGGGACGCCTCCGTACCTTAAATGTGCAGCAACCATTGTCAGGCCTTTGGTGAAGACACTTGGGTGGTGGTGATGCTAAACTAACTGATAATGACAGCCACTTACTATGAAAGGCAGGTAGGATCTGCAAGCGGGATGGATGGGAGTGTGAAAGTAGGAATCCTTGAGGTCCACCAGTGTCACAAAGTCGCCTTGCTGAAGCATAGTGATATCCTGTAAGGCAAAAAATGTGGAAAGGTTTGGACAGGATGCAGCAGTTGAAAGGCCTGAAGTCGAGGATAGACCTGAGGGAGCCGTTCTTCTTGGGGATGAGGAAGTATAGAGAGAGTAAACTTCATAAGCCCCTGTTTTCGGGGTGTGTAAAAGAATGACTGGTGCTTTAGTCCCTTTTTATGGGCGAGCACAAAGTGCTCCGTCCATTCTGTAATCTCTGTTTGGGCTTCAAACCACGCCCATGCCACGTCAGTCACTCACATTGGTTTGTGGGCTTGTCTTTTAAAATCCGCTTGCTTTCATTTGTAAAAGGCATGCATATGTCATGCCTTTTCCGGTGTTTAGCCCACCTACACAGCACTGGTAAAAGTACCGAAAACATACAGGGCTCGGTGTTTTCAGCCTGGAGTCCGGACTACTTTATCTGTTTATTTTCCAAGCAGCGCGATCACGCTGCATTTTACATAGCGCGATCGCGCTGTTTTTTTTTGTTGCTTTACAACGCTAATAGCTCTAACTCGAACAAATGCGAGACCCGTTGCATTGCAAATGCTTGTTTAAGGAGGGCTTGGACCACTTCTTTCAGGTTAAATTATCCTCTGCTGAGGCATTTTGCAGAGGTGGATGTTGTGAGGGAGTATGAGGAGATCTAAGCAAAAGCCATGGCAGACCACTGCTTAAAAAAAAATAAAAAAATAAAAACCTTGTCATATGTAATTTCCTGCCAGTGTGGATGATGATAATGGACTATCAGAACCCTCTTCTAACAGGTGTTGTGTGATGAGCGGGAGTCCATATTTAGTGACTGAGGCCTCCTTGGCAGAGCCTCCTTTGCTCCTATAAGAACCCTTGCTGTAGCCTCGTGGCCTTTTACTGCTGGTAGGGTTGTAGTTGCTGCCATTGGTAGGGAGAGGCAGCCTCAGGATAGGATAGGACAAGACGTTTTGGAGCCTGGTCTGTATTGATACCTCCAAAAGGAGAGCACCAATAGGCTTGGCTGTGTCATTGTTTTTTTTTATTTTCTCTAAAACTAGGTCAATATAGGGCCCGAAAAGATGTTCCCCATCAAAGGGCAGGTTGAGCAAATGTTGCTGAATTCCTGGCTTAAAGTCCAAAATGCGGAGCCGAGTGTGGAGCTCGATCTGAGACACACATGTTGAATGCCACAAGCAGGGGTATCTAACATGTCCAGGGCACATCTAATGGTGATGCTGAGATGGTCCTACTCTCTGCCACCAACTCCTCCTCCCTCTAATTAAGCTCATCAGGCAGGTATCTTATAAGATCACTCATCTCATCTCAGCATGCTCTGCCATATCAAGAGAGTAGTTTGATAGAGTTGGTGATTCTAGAATGAGTGGGGGTTCCGACTGCCACCCTTTGTCCCTGGAACATGAATTTTGACTCTTTATCAGTCAGGTGTGCGCCGCACGAGCCTCGAGAGTTAGCATACTTGTGCGCAGTATGACTTACCAGGGAATCTGCAATTACCTCACCCCTTTTGTATTTTGGAGGCGGGGGGGGGGAGTCACTGCAGCAGATTTGTCATAATTTGTCTACCCCAGGGACGACCACCCTGGCCTTGACTGTTTCTTTAAAAGTATCCAAGGCCAACATCAACACCCCTTTGTGCATGGGCACTGTCCTCTCTGATTTACAGGTTTCAACAAGGACACTGCTGCTCTCATGGAGAACGTGTATCTGAACCTTGTGCAAAGCAGCAGCCCTTTGTATGAACTTATGATACGTAGCTCTGTCATCTGGGGTGATGACCACACTCATTAATTATTTTTTTTTAAATATATTTTTATTGAAATTTGCAAAACAGATCTCTGTGCCATGCATTTATAATCACATTAACAGGATGCGGTTGATCTAGTGAACCCTTTACATTCAAACAACTAAAACAAAATGTACACATCTAGGTCCAATTATATCGTTCAGTATTCTTGTCTGCTGCTTCTGGCTAAAAAGTCTTAAATTTTAATGTAAGTGAGCCCCTCAACCCTCCTGAGGACTACTTGTTGGTGATGGTCGGGGGTGCCGTACTATTGGAATATTAATGGCGCGTGATGGAGTTGTGCATGTATGTGAGTTCTGTGTAGGTGTCCTTCGCTTGGTGGCTAATATGGATGTCGGCAGGTGTAGGGCGTTGATAGTGAAATTGGATGTGTCCACAACTGGTGTGTTAGGTCACGGACGGCTGCGTGACAGTATTGTAGGTAGGCGGGTGTTATCTGGGTGTTTGTGTTGTTACGCAGCTCATTGTGGTTTCTCGTCATTTTTTTGCCTCTAGTTTGGCTACTAGCATTTCCCATGCTTCACAACCTGTGTGTTGTTGACCCTCCCGCGCTAGTTTCCTTAGTACCTGGTGCTCTGTGCGGGACCAACGCAGCGTGAGGGTGTGCCAAGCTTTAAGATCGGGCGCGTTGGGTGCTTTCCAGTTCATGGCTATCAATCTTTTGTACATCACGTAGGCCAGGTCTGCAAACTTATGTAGGTGTTTATGTTTTTTTTTTCCTTTGTCCTAAGTCCAAACGGGCAGGACTTGGGGTCCACTCCCAGTACGAGTCCCGTCATTTCTGTGATTTCTTTTACCACCCCAGTCCATTCTTTTTGTACCCAAAGGCAGTCCCAGACCATGTGGTAGAATTGTGCCATTGGGGCATTGCATCTAGGGCAGGCCGGGTCCGACCCAGGGAACATTCGTTTAATCCTGGCTGGCGCTAAATATGTTTGATGTGTGTAGTTGAACTGTGTGTAACGGAATCTGGAGTTTCTTGACACCCTGCGGGTGTAGTATAGGGCTTTTGACCATTCTTCTTGTGAAATCGGGTCCGGTAGCACAGCGTTCCACCTTTCCCTTGCCTTTTCCAAAATGGGTTCAGGGGACTTACTCAAGAGTTTGTATAGGTTCGACACTGCTTTTGCTTGGGTGTCGTAGTTCAACATGTGATGTAGTGTGGAAGAGATCTCTGGCTCTTGATCTCCGGCCGCCCATGTTTTTTTAATTGAGTGGCATATGGCGTGGTAAGCCAAAAATTGTCCCAGGTTCACAGCTGTGGGGGCTTGTATAGATTCAAATGACATTAGTTTGCCTTCCTCAAAACAGTCTCCCACTGATTGTATACCCGCTTCTGACCAGACCGCGGGCGAGTGTGACCCAGCCTCGGCCCAGCCAGGGAGCCGATCCAGTGGGATGAGCGGCGAGTAAGGGAGGTCCTTGTATCCTTTTTGAACATACCTCCCCCAGCACGAATGTGCCACTGCCATTAATTGGTTATCGATCGCGCTTTTTGTTTTTTTATTTGTTAGCCATGTGAGCAGGGGAGCCCCCTGAAGTCGAGCCGACAACCAGGCGGACTCTGCCGACTCGGGCCTATGGATCCAGTTCAGCATCCACTGTAGCTGTGCGGCAGCATAGTAAAGTTAAAAGTTGGGGGCGCCCAGACCGCCTGCGCCAATTGGACACTGCAGCGTGGAAAGTGCAACCCGCGTCCTACCCCCTCCCCATATGAGCTGCAGTAAGACCGCATTCAGATGGCTGAAGAAGCTCCTAGGGACACTGAGTGGCAGTGCAGCAAAGTAATATAGCAGCCTGGGCAGTATCAGCATATTCGCTACAGCCACCTTACCCAGTGGTGATAGTGGTAGTTTATTCATGGAGGCCAGTGCTCTCCCCAAATTGCCATCCCTGAGATCCTCTGTTTTATGATATATGTGGACCCCTAAGTATTTAAATGTGTCAAAGCACCATTTCAGGCGTCTGGGGCATTTTCCTGTTTCGGCAGGGGTCATCTAGGTAGTGGGAACACGCACGATTTTTCCCAGTTTACCACTAGGCCCGATATCCCTCCGTACTCGGACAGCAGCGATATTACTGGGGGCAGCAACTCACTTCCTCTCTGTACATATATTAAGGCGTCGTCTGCGTATAGTGATATAGCGTGATATAGCCCATTTCTGATTATCCCCCACCTTTCCTTCATCACACGTATTTGCGTGGCTAGTGGTTCCATTGCTATGGCAAACAACAGGGGAGAAAGGGGGCAGCCCTGCCGTGTGCCCCTAGTGATTGGGTAGCTACCTGATATAACCCCACCTG
This sequence comes from Pleurodeles waltl, assembly GCF_031143425.1. Taxonomy (NCBI): domain Eukaryota; kingdom Metazoa; phylum Chordata; class Amphibia; order Caudata; family Salamandridae; genus Pleurodeles; species Pleurodeles waltl. The sequence goes on from NC_090446.1 coordinate 734,300,333, forward strand.
TCTTCCCCCTGGCTTGTGGTTTGGTGTATAATGTCTGTACCCAGCGTATATAGTTTGGGCCGATTCCCATTCGCTGCATAGTGGTGAATAAGAAATCCCACTCTAGTGTGTCAAATGCCTTCTCGATGTCTAGTGAGAGCACCATTTCATCGTATGCGTTCGGGAGAGTGTCTCCCCTTGCGCTCTGGATATTTAGAAAGGTGTTACGTTTTGGGATGAACCCGTTTTGGTCTTCGTGTATCAGGGTGTGCATGCAGGGGGCTAACCTGTTACCTAATATTTTACAATCTAAGTTTAGAAGCGAGAGTGGTCTGTAGGATTTAACGTCCATGGGATCGCGCCCTGGTTTAGGAAGAACCACTATCATTGCCTCTCTCTATGTTGGGGGTAATATCTTGTTGGCCCATGCCTCCTTGAACACTTTCAGCAAATGAGGCTTTAGGCGTGTCGTAAAAGTGTAGTAGTATTCTAGCGGGAGACCATCTTTGCCTGGTGCTTTGTTTATGGGCATTTGCGCCAGGGCTAAGTTTAATTCCCCCAGCGTCAGAGGGGCCTCCAATGTCTCCCTATCTGCTTGTGAGAGTTGCACCAGGGGTGAGCCCACCAAGAAGGACTGTCGTGTAGTATTCCCTGAACGTGTCGTTTATCTCTTCCTGCGTGGTAGCCATTGTGCCTGCGCCTGTCCCTATAGCCCCAATGGGTGACCACTGCCGATCCTCGCGTAGGAGCCAAGCCAGCAACCTGCCGGATCTGTCTCCTTCCGTTTGTAGTCGCATTAAGTGGTATTTATGGTCATGTCAGCGGAGTCTGGTATCAGCCTCAGCGTACTCTGTGCACGCTTCTTTTAGCGCCGTGTAGGGTGTTTCATTTCTCGCTACTGCAATTTCTATTGTTCTCAATTTCTTTTCCAATTTGCTGACCTCTGCGTGTAGAGTGTGTCTCACTCCCCAAGTGGTTGAGATGCATAGGCCGTGGACCACTGCCTTGTGTGCATCCCACTCTACCGCTCTTAGGTTTGTAGATTCGTCATTTATTTCCCAGTACTGTTTCAGTGCTTCTGTGAATGCCTGATCATGGAGAGCTTCCACCTGTAGTCTCCACGTGGGGATCGCTGGGCGCTTCCTACCCTAATTCAGTGTTATTTTAAGCAGTGAGTGATCCAATAGTGTCCTGGCTAAGTATTCTGTCCTGTTAACCATTGTGCATATGTCCTGGGTTCCCCATATTATGTCTATTCTGGTATGTACCTTGTGTGGTATTGAGTAAAATGAGTATTCCCTCTGTTGTGGGTATTTCATGCGCCATACATTATGGAGTCTCATGTCGCCAGCCCATGCCTGCAGTGGGCATCTGGTGTTTCTGTTTGCTGTCGCTTTCGAGAGGGTGTTTGACCTGTCTAATACTGTATTCGGTATGCTATTGAAATCACCGCCCCATATGGCCGGGGCTTCAGGGTTTACCAATAATGCTGGAGCGAGTGTACCCAGGAATTCAGCTGTGGCTCTATTAGGGGCGTATATCCCAATCATGGATACCTGTCTGCTGTCTAACCTTCGACTGCCACATATCTGCCCCCTTGGTCTATCCTGTGCGAAGTTTGGAGATAAGGGATGCCTCCAGCTATCCATATCAAAACTCCTCTAGCAAAGGCCGAGTATGATGTGCCTATGATCTGTCCTCCCCCCCCCCCCCCCCCCTACCCCGCAGCTCCTGTAAATCAGGGTCCAGAAGGTGGGTCTCCTGTAAGATGCCAATGTGTATGCCCTGGCGCCTGAGGCATGCGTGTACCTGGGACCTTTTACTCGGTGCCCCCAGGCCCCTCACATTCCAAGTGACTATTTCATATTGATGTACGGTGTGGTTTGCGTTTTGAGCCATGTGCTAGAGTGCGGTGAATCTGCGTGTGACACTACAATTTGCTAAACCCTTCCAGACACCTCCCCGCCCTGCCGCATATCTAGTTAAGCTCATCAGCCTCAGCAGTGTTTCCTGTGTTTTGAATAGACCTATAGTGTACAAGTTAACTTTTTTCCCCCCTCCCACCCCAACTGGTTCCCTAACCCAACTGTTGTGTGAACAAACCTGTGTCCATGTGGATATCTGTGGAGTCTATTTTACCGACCAGATGTGGCTCTTTTACGGGGCTCACATCCTTCCGCAGACCTAGTCTGCAAATGCAGTTGGGCGCTCCCGGGGTGGTTCCCCCCGCCTCACATATTCTGCCACTTCAAACAGTGCGCCTAGTGGAGAGAAGAGAATTGTTCAAAAGATACTCAGCGGCGGGGGTAGCATCCTCCGACGTTTATTTGCGCACACAGGTGTCCTATGCTGTCCTTCAAGTTTAACAATCGGTTCAAGTGGAGCAGCGGCTCAGCAGCTCACAATCCGAGTGCATCCGCAGACCTGGGAGTGAGCTTTGGGCCCTTTAGCACGTCTGTTAATGTAGAATCTGAGCTAGCCGAGTCTGATTCCAAGCTGTCCTCGGGGATCGCCCGGAGAGCCTCAAAGGAGTTCTGTGTTAGCAGGGGAGTTTCTTTCAGGACTTTTGCTCTTTCCTTTGCAGCCTGTTTCTCAGTGGGTTGTCCCTTAGTTTGTTTCTTGGTGCACTTCCACGAGGAGGAGATTAGCCAATCCTCACCCTCGTCAGTGCCCTCCTGGGATCATGCGAGCCCTTTGGCGTGGAGCCACGTCCAGGCATCCTCTGGGGAGGTAAACACGTGAGTGCGATCATCTGATATCACTCTTAATTTAGCAGGAAACAGTAGGGCATACTTGATGATATGCTCACGTAGTCGTTGTTTAATTTTGGCATAGGAGTTACGTTGTCTCTGTACCTCCTGAGTGAAGTCTGGATAAGCATTAACATATTTGAATGGGCCTTTGTTGCGGAACTGCTGTAGTATTGCATCACAGTCTCTGTAATTTAGGAATATGGCTATCAGCGGTCTTGGTGGTTGGCCCGGGGCCGGAGGTCTCCCCGGGACTCTGTACGCCCTTTCCACAGAGAAGAACTTCGATGGGAGCCCATTTAGTACTTCTTTGATTAGCCAATGTTCTAGCGATATTTCCAAGCTTTGGTCCAGTGATTTTTCGGGGAATCCTAGGAAGCGTACGTTGTTGCGGCGGGATCTACCTTCCGCCTCCTCCCCCCATCTCCATATGGTCTTCACCTCTGCATCCAGGCGTTGAATTTGTTTTTGATTATCCGAGGCCTTGGGTGTCAGCTCACTCAACACCTCTTCCGCTGATTTCACTCTCTCGGACAGTTTGTGATGGTCCACTCTAAGTAGGTTCAAGTCTTGTGATACTGTGTCTATTCTATTTGCCAATGAGGATTTAGTGTCCATGATCGCCTGTAGCACTTTTTCGAATTGTGAGGAGTGGGCTTGGAGTGTGCTTTCCAGTGACTGTAAGGTTGGTATTAGTTGTTGGTCGCCAGATGCTGGTCCATGTGTATTTCGGTCTTGACTTTTTGCTGATTTGGATTTCCCGGCCATTTTGCTTTGCTGTTGGGCACCTTCAGAGATGCTGCGCAGCGCTGTTAAATATTACTTAGGCAGCAGATTGCACTGATGGTGCGCCCTCACCCTCACCCCACTGTGTGTGACTCTTCGACTTTCTTGTGCTCTCGTGGCCTCTTGTGTTCACTCCAAGCAGGCCAGGCAGCAGTGGCGCATAATGCCGGCAATTAACTGTAGGACGCACAGCTGCCTGAGGCGCCCCCAGTCGTGTGGCCCCGTGTGTCTTCTGCATGCCGTTTTAGCCTCTGGCTGGAATTGGGGGGGGCAGAGGCACCCCAGAAGCAGGGGCAAGGAGAGAGGGGGGGGGGGGGCTGCTCCTTCATTCCCCCCACCGATTCCCCCGCAGGCGCCGCGGCCCCCCATGCCGGCTCGGCCAGGAGGGGGAAGGATTCTTCAAGTAGTGCTGGGCAGGGGACGACGGCCCCGGTTTCCAAATGCCCCTGATGTCACCGCCGCGGCCAGGCGAACAACACTAACCGCGCGCCTTCACCCGTGTTCGGGCAGGGACCGTTCTGGTTGTTGTCCCTCAGTTGGGGACCCGCCGTGCAGCAAAGTCCGGGGCGACAGAGCCACGGCAGCCACCTCCACTCGGCCCCGGTAGAAGGGAGTGGGGGGGGGGGGGCGCGTTTCTGTTGATGCCCACCAGTGTGCCAAGGCAGCAGGGACTCAGAGGGCTGAGGCCTTGCTCTAGAGCTGGAAACCCAACTCTTTTGCAGGCAGTGCTCTGCCTCGACTGAAGGAAGTTCGAAAGGCCTGGTGTGCAAAATGGTTTCAGTTATACTCATGCTTCGACAAAGGAATTCATTTAGGGTCCTAAAGGCGTAGAGTCATCCCGTGTCTGGAGGTCTTCAAGCTCGGGGGTGGGACATAAGATTAATTCTGGACTGTGTGATGGCTGGTGGAGTAGGATGCCTAAAGGCCTGGCCTCAATCACCTTCCTCCGCACAGTGGGAAGACTTTCCCAAATACGTTGGTGGTGTCATCCGAATCCTGCATCTGTATCTCCTGTCAATATCAAAAATTTTCTTTGAACAGAAGATCAAGCAGGCCTTGCAAGTGGTGTCAGCATGGTTAGGAAACAGACATAGGTTACATACCTGGTTGTGGGTGAATACAAGGAAACTTCACAACACTGAGGACAGTTCCAAAAGAGGGAACGTTCCATCAGCCTTGTGTACATTCTCCCTTAAGGAGTCTTTGAACGCCGTTGAGAAGGCCCAAAACCCTATGGTGTGTGCAGTTGATGTAGGTCGGTCTCGGGAAGGTAAGAAAATAGAAAGATAAAAAAGGGCAACTGTTATTTTCCAGATTTCAGACTCAAGGCATATATTTGCTGGGTTCAAACGGAAGCAAAGAAACGCAGCAAACTTTGGAGCCCCAGCCATGCACTTCCAAACCCAATGGCAGGAGGAGGGGGAAAAAAAAAAAAAAAAAAGTATGGAGTCAGTGCCCATGTGCATTGCCAGCTAAGGTGCAAGTAACTATATAACTTGTGACTAGAAAGACTTCTTCAAAGAAAAGCCAATTGCAAGTGTCTGAGGAGCCCAACACTAGATGCTAGAAGTATGCAGAGCATGTGCATTTACAGCAACACATACTTCAAACATACCATTATGCAGCAACATAGCTCCCAGCAGTAACAAAACGTTTCTTTTTTTAATCTACATCAGACAGATTTATATCCACAAGAATCATGTGAGAAGTGCAGTAGAGCTCAAAAACTTTCTATACCCATCTACGTATTTCTGGATGTTTGGAATCTTGCCATTGACAGGTCAGATGCAATCAGGCAACCAAAATAGCTTTAAAAATAGCATCTGCTCTAATGGCTGAAGAAACCCATAGCATAATCAAAACAGTCATACCTAACCTGTGGTTAGATCTTGACATAAGATCTTGGGTAGAAGACATCAAGGTTCCTCGAACCAGCAATGTCAATGGTAGGTGTTTTAATTTCTTTAGGAGACAGACAGCATCCCAAATAGTAACTTCAAAAATGTAATTTCTTAAAACTGCATATTTCATAGGAAACCACTTCCATGTATTGACATAATAGTTAACTGGGACTTCTGTAAGCATCTGCTAAGAATTTAAGTTTTTTCACTTCTCAATTCATTACCCAAAGCTACACCAAATTCCAAAGCAATGGCTTATTTGCAGGAATAGCACGAAATGGATCAGAGGATAAGACCTAACTAACATGTGCATATGCCCAGACTGGTAACACTAGCAAAGGCATATCTGGACACGTTTGTAATATTAACAGAAACGGCACCATATGAAGTAGAGATAAAAATGTGGACAACCTTACCTGGTGCCCCTAACTGATAGTGCAAGGGGCAGAAAAATGGCTTTTGATGTATACAACTGATTATTAAATCCAGTCAATAGTCCAGACAATACTATTTTATCTGATTAAAGTTCCTCAGACTATTTTCTGCATTTTCCCATCCTCCCTCAGCCTCAGTTTGTGTCTTACCTGCTTTATTACAATAATGTTAAAGATTATTTAAGTTTATTCTAAGAACAGGTAACTTATTTTTTATTTTTCAATGTATTAGCTTAGCTCAATTTTCTAAGAATAATTCTTATTTGTACTTCACTTCACTGGGCATGCCATTCACTTCTGACAAAGAACATTAAGCTTTTCCTGCAAATGAAAAGTGAAATAGGACTGCTAAGAAACATAATATCCCCATTCTGCTAAAAGCAACAAAGAAACAGCAGCAAAAAACCTCTCAAAGCGAGTGTTGTTTTGGGCTCTGCGATCAGTCCCCATCCTCGCTCCAAATGAAGGTCAAGAAAAATCGTATCAACAGCTAATAGTGCAAGACAAGCTTGATCAACAGACAATGCTGTCCTATTTTTATTGCACAAACAACAAGCTTATTTTGCAAACTCTCCTTTTTTTCAATATTCAAATACAGTTAGACAAGACAATGAATGTCTCAAATACCAAAATCTTTTAACCTTTACAAATTAGTATTGCACACTAGATTTTAAGGAAAATACCCCAAAGGAAATTTACCATAAACGTTTTAGACTTGTCACTGTGCAATAAATGTGCATATTATACAAATAGCTCATAAAACAAACATGTTACCCTTTCAAAATCTTTTACTATTTTATAGTGCTGTAGACTCACATGTTTTGCCCACACCTACCATTTTGTGTTAGGCGTAGATGTTTTTCTTTTTTTACTTCAAAGAAGCTTTGAGTCTCTGGCTATTGTGCAACTCCTCCCTTAGTTTTTCAATGCACATGGGCACATACTCCACTCCTAGACTGCTTTTTGGTCAGCAGGTAAGAAGTTAAAGTGGAGGGCTGAGAGTAGTATGTATGCACCTAACTCATTGTACTGAAGCAGATACATGTATTTATCACACAAAACAAGTTCTCTCACTGCCCACTTACAGGGGGGGATGGTGAGTTCATGTGCATCTACAGAATTACAAGCTATAAACAGATGAATATATAACATTTTTTGTAGCATACGGGCTGTAGATGCACATGCTTTGCATCTTCTGTAAAGCAGTTTCATCTTTGCGGTGACTAAAGAGCAGATGATGCAGATGTTTGAAACAATGTTCTCAAAACAGGCTGGCCAACTACAGCTTGTTGATAAGATTTGCACACAATAATGTTTTGTGAATGTGTGTTGTGTTGAGCTAAAGGAATTCTGCACAGGAAACTCAAATTAGCTCCCTTTTTGACATGTAGAGTGACCCTAGCTGATATAGGGAGTACCTATTTTGTCTTTGCATAAGCTGTCCGAATTCATTTAAAAGCCAACCTCACAATTACTGTCTTAGAAATGGACTGCCCTTTATAAGGTTTAGCAAAGACTATGAAAAGCTGATTGGTCCTTCTAAAAGGTCTAGTCCTATCAATGTAATGTGTAAGAACCCACTAAACATCTTGAGTATGTAATGTTCTCTCTTCAACTGTATTCGGTTAGAGGGGAAGAAGAAAAATCTTTTTTTTTTAAAACAAAACATTGTGAGCTTAATAGTCTGGTTGACATGAAAAGGGGATACCACCTCAGGTAAGATATAGTTTGTCCTAAACATCACTCTGAACATGTATAAATCTCTCTGGGATAGTAGGAGCTTGAGGTTCACTAATTCATCTATGCTTCAAGACAAGCAGGTTTCACTGAAAGGAAATGCAATTGACATGAGTAAAGTGGTTCAAAAGGGAGCCCCAGAATCATGTCAGTGCCATATTAGGGTCCCAAGCAGGAGGTGTTCTTGGGGGTAGAACTCTGAAGCCTTCAATCAACACTTTTACTACCCAAATACAGAAGACAGAAACATGTTCCCAGTTATGGTATAGTCCTAAGTGAAGACATACAGAGGTGTAAACCAAAAAAGCTGTATGAAAGTGAAGGAGGTATGACACTATAGCCTAAACAAAAACCTTAAATGGGTTAAATTGTTTAGAAAAGCAGAAATGGACAAATCACTTCAATTTGGCTTCAACAGGCCATAGTGATAAGCCTGTGTGCTTTGCCTAAAATGGCCATACATTCCTCTGGAAGCTGCAAGTTTCCAAACTTTAAGACCTCAAGTGTCAAATGGCAAGGCTGAGTGTCTGATGTGACCAGGTTGCTGAGAAAAGGTTCTGCCTGATGGCAAGTTTCTCCTTCAGGATGACAGACATATCTAGGATGCATAGAGTACCTGGTTTGTAAGGCTCAAGTTGGGGGCTAGCAGAATTAGGGTAGCTGATAGTTGCCTCCTCTTGACCACATATGGCATGAATGGAAAAGGTGAAAAAGAGTAAGTACATATCACTGACTAATTCATTCATAGTGCATTGTCCATGGACTGTGGTTGTAGGTACCAAGAGGTGAAATTATGCATTTTCTGGGTGGCGAACAGTTGTGTGGATGTGGATCCCACACCTGTGGAAGTACTGCCTGAGGACTTGGTGGAGGTCCTATTCCTGAACTCGCTGTTCTGTCTAACTTAGGATGTCTGCAAAGCAGTTGTCCCCCCAGAAGATGCTCCACCAGGTGTATGTAGTGGCGAGTAACAATGCCAAATCCTTTGGCCCAAATGTGAGAGGAGGTGTGTGTTCCCCTTGTTTCTGTATGTAGTACAAAGCTGCCACATTATCTGTTCGCACTAGTACTACCTTGTGCCTTGCCATAGAGTAGAACGCTTTGCTAGCCAGAAATATGGCCAATCCAATTAGCTGATATGCTGGCCCTCACATATGGAAGTCCAAGTGCGCTATATGGTCTTGTTGACTAGATGTGCCCTCCACCCTGTAAATGACACTGGTTGAAATGGTCACCTGCAATAAGAAGTGCTACAAAGGACTTTGCCATTAACAGGTTTTTGGTGTTTCACCATTGTAACGTCAGAGTTCTTGCATTTATCAACACTAGATCTTCCCAGTGGCCCTCTGCTTGTGACCATTGCTCTGCAAGATAATGTTGAAAGATGTGCATCCTGGCAATCACTATACATTCCACCATCATATCTAGCATCTTCATTATTATTCTTACAGTTGAGGGACAAGTGTCATGAAAAAGAGGCAGTAGTTGTTGGAATGCCATCAGACTCTGCTGACTAGATATGCTCCACCCGTGACAGCACTGAAAACTGATTCTAGGTAGGGTTGAATCTGCTGGGATCAAAGATGAGATTTTCAGGCATGGACTGGAAACCCTATGCTGTATAGTAGGCTGAGTGCTGTCTGTGTGTGTGCTAGACATTGCTGTCTGCTGCTGCTCTTGATCAACCAGTCATCCAGATGAAAATACTGCTCTCGAAGAGGAACAGCCAACCCTGGATATGGAAATATGCTTATTTGAGATATAACATAGGCAAAAATCCACCTTGTCGAAATAGTGGGATGACATCCCACAGACAAGTCATATAGAAATGTAACAACAGGCTGTACTGTTTCAATGGAATCCGATCTAGTATAGGCAGAATGACCCATCCTTCTTTGGAATGAGGACGTACAGTGTGCAGACTTCCTCACCTTGCTGATGTAGGAGCACTGGTTGTAAGGCACTCTTTTGTAACAAATCTGAAACCTCAGCTTGTAGAAAAGTTACATGATCTTGACTGCGGCTGTGTGGTTTAGTTGGTATGTAGGGCAGGGTGGAATGGAATTCAAAGCAATAGCCCTGCTGGATTAATGCCAAGGCCCACTGATCTGATGTGATTTCCATCAATTACTGGTGCAAATCTGATATCCTCCCCTCGAACAGGTGGAGGATGAATGGAGAGCCAGTGCTTAGGAGTGGGGGCTCTCTTTCCAGAGGCTCACCTTCCTCAACCTTTATTCCACCTGTAACCACCGAGTTAGCAGCCCTTAAATCAGTGGGAGTTGCGAAAAGCCTGCAATTGGCATTGGTATGACTGTGGTTGGGTTGGTGGTGTTGCTCTGTTACCCCACCCTCTCACCTAGTGCCACAGAAGAGACCACCTTGGGCATGTGGGTTGTAGTGCACCCATGGACTCAACAATGTGATTGTGTTTTTCAACCTTTTCCAATGGCTCAATGACTCTGACTCAAGATATCTTCACCACTGAATGGGGATGCACCACTGGCTTAAAGCCTGAGACAAAGATCCATGCATGTCGATGGAGGAGAACACTACATAATAGTGTAAGCTGCATCAAGGGCACATCTAGTGGTTGTGAAATATGTTTTCTTTCTGCAACCACCTCTTTGCCCCTTTTCTTATAGGCCTCTCTGAAGTGTTGTATGAGGGCCCTCATCACATCTCAGTGATAGGACAGTAAGTTAACCAAGCTGTTAACACCAGGTATTCACTCCTATGACCCTACTGCGTGCAGCATCCAGAAACTTGGTTTCCTTATTCTTTATTTGGGGGGCTGGGGGGGAACATCCTCTTGCATGCCACATGCACCTCTAGAGTCTGCAGGAACTTGCCCACTGATCTACAGTGGTTCACTGGGAGTGACTTAAACTTCCTCTCCACTCTAGGCATAACCGCCTGAGCCCTCAAAGAGTCTTTAAAGTTATCAGGGGCTGTCTGTCTGAGCTTCCTCTTGAACTCTGGTAGGAACTGGACTATGTGCTCAATCTATGAAAGATTTACCACCAGGAAGTCCCCTTCTTTAGTGTACATCTCCACCTTATAGTTACAAGTCACCCTCTGTTTCACTTTGTGATACTATTGCGTATCATTGAGGGGAGACTGTTTGAAGTGGTAGGGCTCAATGGCTGGGTCACCTTCTGGGTTATTATATTCGTCTGATGCATCATCCCCTGCTCCAGTCCCTGTCCCTGTCCCTGTCCCTTTCCCTTTCTACCAGGATGGTCAAATGGGTCTCCCTCCCCATAAACACAGGTGGCATCTGAGTAAGAGAGGACTGAATCCACTGGAGTGTGTGAAGGAGTGGAGGTGGTTGAGGATGCGAGTGTAGGAGCAGGTGAAGGTGAAGGTGAGGAGGAGGAGGAGGTGGCGAGTGCCTGGGGGAAATCTGCAATGGCATAGGGCTTGTGGCCTTGTTCTTGAGTCGTTTCATCTGCACGCTCTAAGGTTTCTCCAAAGTGATTTCTTCCTTGAAAGTAAGCCTTTTCTTGTTAAGTATGGGCAGCAACGTGCTTGAGATTTCACCTTCGGTCTTGCCAAAATATTCCCAGTATCAGGATGGATGAAAAGTTTATTTTCCCTCGCATCTAGTTCTTCTGCAAGTCTTTTGGCAACAGGGGCCTCTGAAGCGTCAGATCTGGGGGCCAAAGGTCAAGTTGTGGTTCTCCAATGTTGTTTCGGCACTAACTTCTGCCCTGAAGAAGGGTCATCATAAGCACCCTTAGACATGGAGGTGTGATTTTCAGCTCCCTTCCTTGGCAGTCTGCTTGGCTCCGAGGTCTAGTCTCTGTGTCAACCAGAGCCCGAGGGTTGCTCTGCCTCAATACTATAGCATTCGTATGCGACTTCTTGGTGTCATTCAGCGTTGGGTAGAACCCACAGCCGACACACAAGTGGACTTACTCTTAAGCCCCACTACATTGATTCCAATGGGGCTAACTTAATCTTGTCCCCACTTGAGACAAGCATGAGTCGATTTGTGGTTAATGTGTAAAAATGCTTTACATTGGAGGAAAAAAAGAAATTATCTTGTCCCCATCAGTCAAAAGAAGACACCATTTGTGGACTGGGCATATGCCATGAGCTGGCACTCCTGGTGGTCCTGCCTCTTTTGCTTAGCTTTAAACAGGTGTTGGTCACCGAGAACATCTGGCATACTGCTAGCAGACTGTGCTAGTTAAGATACACCCAATGCTTCTATCTTTTAGTGTAATGTGCTCTTGCGTCAAACCTTTGCACGGCACTCACACAAGGCCACATTATGCTTGGCGAAGAGACAAAGATTACAGATGCCATGCTGTTCAGTCAAAGGATACTTGGCGTAGCACTGTGAACAAAAATCGAAGAGTGTTCGGTCCATTATTCTGTAGTCATCCATATGCTTCTATTGGTTGCACATATGGTGACATTGAAATGTTCGCCTGCATAATCCAATCCTTCTCTGTTTACTGTGGCACCAGAAGGGCTGTTCTCCTGACTTGGGCGAACCTGTCAATTTTGGACCATTTAGAAACAAGTACAAACCACAGGGCAAATTAACAATATTCTAAGGGTGGATTTGGTGCCAAGGCACTTTGGAACACTGATGAAGTCACACAATATCCCATGACTCAAAGTTTATTCAACAAAAAAAACAAAAAAAAAAAGCACAACATAAAATCCGAGTCGTAGACTATAGGAAGATCATGTGTATCTACAGCCACATGTGCTACAAGCATTTTATTTTTAATGTACTACTTTGTCAAAATAATTTCTTGCACTGTACTATAATTTGTGAACTATGAACACTAAGGTTTTATCCGGGCAAGGAAGAGATGTTCCATTTACAAATTATAGTGTTTGTTGTGCCATTTCGAACTAAATAAAAATTAAAAGGAAAACTAAAAAGTTTGGGCGTATAAAGTGTGCAGTGATACAGAGACATGAAATCAAACATTCGCACCAGGTTTCTTTCACGATTTGTACATTGAAAGCTCACACAGGGCTCTTTAATAAGGCCATAAACTAATGTCTTGAAAATTCGCTTCACCAAAAGCCTCACTCCAATTGAACATGTTTGAGGGCTAAAATACAAACTATTACGTTTCATCTCCTTCCTAGGCGTCACCAATTTTATACCCAGGATGCCTTGTGTGATAAGATAGAGATACTTTTGATGAGCCTCAGACTGCACCTATGTCATTTCATACTTCATTTAACATGGGCACATTCAGCATCCACGTCTATTTCAGGTCATATAGAAAAGTCCTAACAATTGTTTTTCTTTTTTTTAAAGCTGCTAATTTAAGGCATCACAGATATTCAAGATGTTGGCCTTTTCTATGCCTGCTAGGCATCAACAATGCCCTACAGAGACTAAATACAGAGAGAGAGGTGGAGGTGGAGTTGGGGGGGGGGGGGGGGGGGGGGGGGGGGGGGTGTTGTGTGTGTGTGTGTTTTTTTTTAAGATTCCTATAAAACAATATTGATCGAAATCAGGCTTTTTCCTTGCACATTCATAACTCTTGATTTGTAAACCACTCCAATGACACAGCTTCTTTTCTCGTGCAAGACTTTTCCAGACCAATGGAAGAATAAAATAGGGGACAAAAAATACATATCAAGCATGTCACTTCATTGTCACAGAATATCAGTTGTTTTGGGAATGCGGGGGTCAATGTGAACTTTTCTTTAATTTTTCCCATATATGTCATACAAATAAATATTTATCTGAAGGTGCAACGCTATACAGATTTCCAGCTGAGAAGGCATTCAAGATTTTCAAATAATCTCAAAAAATTATAATGCTGTTAATCACCTTATGGCTACTCACTTGAAAGCAGTTGAGGTTCTGCAGAAATAAGCTGCAGTTTAGATCCTAATTTTTGCCTCATTCCTGGTTTTAAATGGTGTGATGTAATAGGATTTGTTTAGTATATATAAAACAGGTATCTGTTTGGTACTGAAATGCTCAATTTTCCTTGACCATACTTACACCCCAGAACTATGCATTCATCTAGTAGGAATATAAAACCATTCATTTACAACTTTGTATTACATAAAAGTGCAAACAAATCAAACACCAATTTAAAAAAAAAGAAAAGAAAACTAAAACGGATATTAGTCACTGTTCCGTCTAAACTTAAATGTATTGCTTTAAACACAATGGTTCATAAACTACCATCCACTATCCTTAAACATAGATCTTCATTTAAAAGTGCATGTGTGGGGGGTCAGAAGTTTAGTTAAATAGATGTCCAAGATTCCAATGTAAACAGAAGTTAATAAAAATAGTTTAAAAAAAAAAAATGCAAAGATATAAAATTATTCATAGAGTCTCTAACACTATAGAGGTAAATAAGCCGTTTTGAGGGTATGTCCAAATCATTCTTTGAATGAGAAACCACATTTGAGCAATTAAATGTAAAGAGTCTATTTTTATGTACAACCAGTTACAAGTTATCAAGTGCATAAAATAAAACCTCAAATTCCTAAGGAAATAAGTGATAATTAAAACAAGCCTAGCGCTACGTTTGTGTGTGTGTGTGTGTGTGTATATATGTGTGTATATATATATATATATATATATATATATATATATACACACACACACACACACACCCCCACGCGTAACATTAAGTGCCTTCTTTAATTTATAAACCTAATTAAATCACATGACAAATAAGGCATTCAGTCTTTGAGGGAGAAAAAAAAAAAGAAAAATACAGATTTACAAAAAAAAAAGCTGTATATTCTTCCACGCCATTACACATGTAAAAAAATACAAACAGGGTATTTTACAAATGCAGAAATAACTTAGTTCATACCATGCAATAAAAAGTATGTTAATTGGGATACACAAGCTGTGAAACCTTCCCAACACAAATAATTTCCATTGTTTTCAAAAAACTCTTTGAACTTAATTCCTTAAAACTTGTGGCACTTAAATTTCTGGTAGTCTTCTGTTTTACTTAAAGTTAAAAGTTTACACAATGCAGAGGACAGGATGATGAGGAGGACTGTGCAAAGTAATCAGGTATTAGGAATCGTTCCAACTTTGTTCCACAATGGCTGAAACTCTCTTTTCATATTCACGTTTGTTTTCCTGATAAAGTTGTGCCGCTTGACTATTTGCAGGACTGTTTGGGTTCGGTTCGTCAAGCAGGGACTATGGAAACAGAAGATGAACAAACCCATATCAGTACTCATTTGAATAATGAACAGCAGTGGGAGAGTGATGATACTTTAGTTCAGAAGGATCATCAGGGATTTAAAATACAAAAGTATAAAACCTAATAGGCACATTCATGACTAAATGAAGTACAAATATTTGTCAACAAAATTAACCAAATAATAGAAATATTTCCTTTCCACAAAACATTAAATTAACAGATTTTATCACATTTATAATTGAATGAAGAGCGATTTACTTTCCTTTGTTAAGGCACAAAACTTGGATAAGGGATTACATTAAGGGTTTCCGTCCATCTATCTCTATTCTATATTTGAACTACTACTTTTCTCAGTCTGATACTTCATACATTTTGCTGCTTTAAGTGTACAAGACACTGAACATGCTCTCAATTTTACCAAATGTTTCTCAGAAGAGCCACCCTCTGTTGAAACGAGGTTCATTACAAGACTGTCTGTTCGTCTGCCTTCATCAATCTAGATTAGAAGTTGACTGACAGTGGAATTCTAGTACAGGGGTGTCGTTTTATCTGTAATGAGGTGGGGAGAATGGGGGAGCGGACTGCTTACATTCATGACCAATTAACAGAGATATTTTGCCCAGCCTCAATTCTGTGCTGCATGTGGTTGCCCAATACTGTTTCTGTAAAATCTGCAACGCTGTAAAAGATGGTGGGTTTCGTTTCCCTGCACTTTGTTAGGAGTTGACATGACAGCCTGCATGCATCTACTGCTTGGATGTTTACTGCAGTCAAGTAGTAGTAGTAGTAGTAGTGATGTGTGTTAATGGATAACTAAAACTGAGAAACCACATTGGAGGAAACACCAGATCATGGGAAAACTATTTTAAGGAAATACAAAAAAAAAAAAAAAAAAGAAAGAAATTTAAAAAGGTAACATTGTAAGGTACAAATGTATAAAGGAAAAGGTACAAAATTGCATTAAACATGGGTGGAGTTTAAGCCTACTGTGGGGATTTTGGGTTAAGGGGTGGTTAATGTTTAGGGTGATGAGAGGTTTTTAAGCATCAGGAATAATTGGATAGGGGTTTTTAGAGTTGAGAGATGGGTGAAGTGAGGGGAGCTGAGGGGTTGTTAGGGTTCACAAACAAGTGGTGTTCAACTGTGTAAGGTGTTTTTTAGGTTTCAAGATTGAGTGCAGTGTAAGGGTGTTGAGGGCTTTTATGGTTCATGAATGGGTTAGTTTAGGGCTGGTGGGGGCTTAAAGGTTCAATTATGGGTAGCAGTGGGGTGGTGACGAGTGTTTAGGGTTCAGGAAGAGGTAGCGCTTATGATGGAGGGGCGTTTTAAGGATTTAGGAACAGGTGGTGTTTAGATGTAGAAAGCAGTTTTTAGAGTTCAGGAATGAAGAGTTTAATGTCATGAGGAGTCCATACGGGTCATAGATGGCTGGTGTTAAAGGGCGGTGACAGTTGTTAGGGTTCAGAAACGGGTGGCAATTGGTCGAGCTGAGGTGTTTTATGGGATATGGGATGGATGGGCTTTAGGCGTAGAAAGGGTTTTTTAGGGTTCAGAAATGGGTGGAGTAATGAGTGTTCTTATGATTCTGTGATGGTGGAGTACTGGGGTAGAACGGGCTTTTAGCCTTCAGGGATGAGTGTAGTTTAGCTGTGGTGAGGGGTTTTGGGGGCAGGGATTGATGGTGTTTAGGGTTTGGGAGGGGGCAGTAATGCATGGCGTTTACAGGTGGTGATGGGTCAGTGAATTAAAAGCATGCAAAGTAATTGCTTGAGAATGTAAAAGATATACAAAATAAATAATGTACCCTGAAGTAAAGCACTGAAATAAATCTGTCAAAACTGTTTCTGAAAGTGAGACCTGCAACCATTGCATTTACACTTAAAAATAAGCATTCAAATGCCAATTGCGACCAAAAAGACATTCTATTAACTGGTTTCTACAACAAGGTAAACACCACTCATCCTGAAAATTTCCATTAAACAGTTTAGATGAAATGGTTTCTCAATAATGGTATTCCAAGAAATTGTTTTTCTATGAAATCATATGAAACCAGTTACATCTGATGTGCTGATGAGAGGTCAATTTGGTGGTGTATGTGATTATCTTTCATTAAATAACCGATGAGGCCATGAGTGAAGGTGTATCATAAGGCCTTACCAAAGAATCTAGTTAGAAAAATCATGGAGAAGCACTTTCAAAAATAGGACATGCTGCAGTGTTTTGCATGATAAAGAATGATTCTTGCAGCAATGAAGTAAAACATCCAATGTAGATCAAAGCACATCCCGGTTATATAGATACACATCTCATCTTACAGGCAGGCAAGCCTCTCTCACACATCTATATTATGGTACTGAAAACCGTCGGCCAAAGGGCTTGTGTTTTAGGAAACTGGCCCTCTTTTAGGCAAAATAAACATAAAAACATATTGTCCTTAAACCCAAACAATTTATGTCCGGATGGATGGTTGGAGATATACATCTCAAGTAGGTAGTTACAGTTCGGACCAACTTTTCCCATAGACAAAGCATTTTTTGTCTTGCTCATAACATTGGTGCCGTTTGACAGATCTTCACATAATTTTAAAAGCTAGTTTGCTACTCACTTTAGCTACTGTGTAGAATTGTTCGTGGGGATCTGTGAAGTGGGGGGGGGGGGGGGGAGGGATTTGTTTTTTCATCTGATCTGCGGATCAATCAAAGGGGTCAGCATGGCCCCCAGTTTAAACTTGCAAATGATTTGTGGATCCATAAAAAATATATATATATATATATATATATATATATATATATATATATATATATATATATATATATATATATATATATATTGGAAAAAAAAAAATACACCCACTGCATCCAACCCCACAGAGAGTTGGGTATGATACATGTAAGTTTAAGTTTGCCGCAGGGCCTAGCCCCAGGCAAACCCCTTCCCACGCATGGCCAAAAGTCGCATGTGGCAATGAGTGTATTAATGTGCTGTAATTTGATATTACATTTTCATTAAAAAAATATAGAAATTAACTGGGGGATAGAAGATTGTAGGGATGTTACAGTTTGGTTGACTTTTTACCCATACCAAACAACAGAAATTCAACAGTTATAATTATGCTCATCTGAATAAACTATAACTTGTGCTGGAAAGTAACTTTAGGCAACGCGTTATAGTTTAACATAAGAATAACTATGAGTGCAGAATTTCTATGGTTTTGTAAGGGTAAAACATCAACCTAACTATAACGTTCCTGTAACCTTTGTTTTTTCAGTATAAATTATGAGTGATCTAGTGCGGGAAGCGAGAAGAGTGTGTAAAAGGGGCAGAGAAATTTAACTAAGAGTGCCCATACCCTGGTCAATCAAATAAATGATTAGTATAGAAAGTTATAGCAATCAATAATCATTCACCAGTTTTTGGCTTAATGTATGTAGTTACAATTACGTTTAAAAATCAAAAGCTGAATAGTCTAACAAATGTATTCATCTTATAGAATGAGACAAGGATCCTTAAAGGTGACTAAATAATCAGTGGGAATGACAGTTAATCTGTACATCCATATATTTACTCCTCGCTCAAAGATATATGAAGTTTACATTCATTTTCAGAGCCACTGTGTAAGGTTCTCAGCAAGCATGTGTTTTGTCCCCTGCGGTTAACACTTTTGTTATACGTGTCTCCATCCACTGAGTTGGATTGGAGAAGGGAACTTACAAGAACAGCGATCTGTCAGGTCCATGCCGTGTGTCCTCCATCGTCATATGGTGATTGCATCTATTAGAGACAGCGGACACGAATACTACTGCCTGTCAAGAACTATAGACATTTGTTATGACGGTACAGTAATTCTTTAGAAGAGCACAGTTGCCTATGCATCCGCATATTCATTGTATGTAATCAAATTGGAATCTAAAGACCATTTGGAGCTCCACTTGAATGCATCATGAATTTCCTTGGCTTTTTTCTCTAAACCAAGAAACAGCTGTACTGAGGTACAGATTTTCATCATCGATTGATCTGCGGACAATAAGCCTATGACTCGATTTACCTGTGGATGGCTACAGTTTGTCTGGCAATAAAGGCATAAAACTTCAAATCAACTAAGGATACTAATAACCAAAAATAAATAATTAAACCTGAATAGATAACATGCTGCATTATTTATGTGTGGCATTCAAGCATGAATATGGACACAAAACACTAGGAAACACAAGCAGACAAACACTCTAAAGCAAAATAAGCTACTCAAACAGCTATCTTTTCATTTTATCCTGAAAACTTAAAAAAATATGCAAAGGGAGAGGGGCGCACAAATGTATCTATTAATGAAATACACTAACAATAGACTAGATTTTCTTCAATTTCTTTGAAGTAAACTGCTGAGAAATGCTTCTGGAGTATAATGCTATGCTCACCATCAGAAATGTAAAACCTGAATGTACAAAGATGTAAAAGCTGAATAACAAAAAACGTTAATTATATGGTTTAACAGGTTTGAAGTCACTTGTATAAAGTTATCTGAAGTTTAGTTGCAAATCTTACCTGTATGGAAGTTAAAATAGAAGAGACATCGTATGTTGGACTCCAGCGATTCTGAAGGATGTCTAAACATATACTACCATCTGCATACACTGAATGTAAATCAAGAATTTAATGAACACAAAACAAGTTAATTTATGTATTGCATACCAAATTACATTAGTAATTCTTTAAATAAGCACCCATAAATGTTCATTGCGCTGTTCATTTTGTCCAATAACATTCCTTTGTAGCGATCACAGAACTGGAAAGGGACACCCTAGATGTTTGGAATAACTGCTTTGGGTGAAAAGAGCTCAAAACCAAAATCTTCTTTGAATCATAGCTACTCAACAGCTACAATTAATATAGTTTTCAGAACAGTACTACAATCTGCATATTACAAAATGGATTATATGAACAGTAAATAAACAACTTGACACAAACGTCAGTGGTATACCAAGACAATAGTTTTACCCTGTGAAAAATAAGTAACTTATGAAGCATACAAAAATAAATATGACCCACAACATCCAATGAACCTGCTTTCCTTCTCAGTTACTTATTTCACTGTTGACGTCACATGACTGAGATTCAAGGGACTTTGGAAAACATATACAAGACAACATTCATTTAAAGGGGTCCAAGAGACAACATTTAAAAACTCAAATGTCTAGTTAAGAAGATTCTTAAATCAAAAGCAAACATTCATGACATAGTGCTTGAAAAGGTATGTGGAGTTACCAAAGTGCCCACTATGCTGAAGCTACCTTGATGCTGATCATATGAACGTGCCTAATAATATAAAGGTTATCTAGCAAAATGAGAAGACAATCAGGAGCAACTGAGGCCATGTATGTGTTTGACATAAAGGTGATACAGGGCCTGTCTGACTTCCCCAAGCCAAGTGATTCACCTATATCTTAGCTCAAATTAATAGTGAAACTGATATTCCTGCCATCAGTCTGTATGATGTGCATTCACTCCTGGGTTTTCCATCCGTGACTGAGCATCAGGGTTGCATTCCAAAGGCTTTCTGGGAGACAGCCCACATTCTGGTTTTTCTTAAACATAAAGAGATGATCCACAAATTTAATAGAGAAGCCCTTGCAAAAATTCTGGTGGTAGATTACTGGTGTCCAAGACCTTCCCACTACACAGCACAGCCTAGGGTCTGAAATAATCTCTGGTGTTAAAGCACCTTCCAGTATTTCTTTGTCATCCATGGACACGTTAGGGTTGTCAACTTCTCAACAAAGCCTTCCTTATCAGATTCCCCGCACCTGCAGGTGTTTGACTCAATGGGCTGCAAATACCTGTAGCACAATGTAGTAAAAGTCATTAGTTTTCTCACCACTGTCCCAACCTATCCATTGCTTTCTTTCCGACAACTCACATCAGAAGCTTAACTGACATACTCTCAAACCTCATACTTAGTGTCAGATGCTTGACATCTTACCACAGGCATTAGGTCTTTTATGGTTTCTTTTACATCTTTAGCCACTTTGCCTTGTTTCCTTTTTTCTCCTTCCAATTGTTTTTACTTATTTTCCCATATTTAATTTGGGGTAAAAAAGGTTTAATCAAGAGAACTTTCTCTGGGGAACTGCTGTCTTCCATGCACCAACAAAGACTTGATCTTTTTTAGGTAAACCTACCAGATAGCTCTGCTGTCAGGTAGAGAAAGACATATTGTGAGATAACCCAGAACATAGCGGGGGCTTGAAGCCCAACCATTGATTTCCATTGGTTGGCCTTACTGCCACTCTAATGTCCTATTTAATTAATGCCTTTTCTTGTCCATCTTATGTCTGTCCCTCCTCTGGAGCACTACTAAATTACTTTCATCATTCTAATGATCACATTTAGGGAATTACTTTTTTTTTTGTCTTCAGAACTCCACAAGATGTGATGTGTTTTCCAGGTGTCTTCCTAGTGTGCTCTTCCTCCCTCTTCTGTGCTCCATGTTGCTCTCTCACTCGTGAGTTTCTCTCCACCCACTAAAACAAGTGCTCCTGTGATTCTCGCCCACGTTGCTTTCTCATCCTTATGCTTATCCACTACCTAGATCCATTGTGCTCTGTTTTAATCAACTATGCTCAACGCTGCTCTCTCAAAGCTGTAACTTTCCTTGCTCTTCACATGCCCTTCATGCTGCTTCACTTTTTTTTTTACCCATTCACCACAGATCATCAAGTACAAAGAACCAAAAAACATAAAAAGGCATGAATTACATGTGCCTACAAAATTTCATGGGTGGCTGCATCATAGGCTTTTCTTTTATTCTTATTTAAACACGCTGCACAGCATTGGGGGTGCTGTACAGCTATGGCGAAAAGAAGACCAGACCTCTTGGTTTGCCAGTGTTTGTTTTATTTGTAAAGAGAAAAAAAAAGGACATAACATTTTAGGCTACATGATGTAGGTGTTAAGCAGCTGCATACTATGGCATACTGCTTTAATTTGTGGGAAAATGTCATATTCCATGTTTTCACATTTTTTCTTTGCCAATGGATAAAGTCTCCAATTCAAGCGATCGATACCAACGTAAAGTTATACAAAGCTCAATGAACTATCAAAAGTTGGGGATCTCACTCTGTTAAGGACATGAACATCATGCTCACATGTTTAAAATTCACACACTAACCTACTTTGCAAGATAAAATACTATTTATCCTTAGATAGGACATAATAGTGATGTATACAAGGATGATTTGAACTTCGACTTGGGGTAGTTATTGCTATAATATGTACATCTGTATCCTGGCACCCTTTGGGGTGGACTGTGTTTGATACTTTTTTATACTCCTACAGGAGTTTTTATAATGAATTATAATTATGAGGCAGCTGTGGACATTCATGAATTGGCAGTTAATTACAATCAGTATAATCACAGCTGTACATCTAAAAAGTGCAATTCAGTCTCAAAAATATTTGTCAACAGTAAAGCTGCTATTCAAATACCCCATTTTCAGTTAATTTCAATTAATTTAGAAGCTGCAAACAATATTCCATTAGAATATCCTTATTTGGGGTAATCCAAATGAGTCCTTCTGGTGTCTGACTGCGGATGGGGGTACGTTCACTACTCACCTTTCCTGTCAGTTTTCAGTGTGTTTAGAGACAATGTTCATAAACTTTATAAATCTGCTAATGAGCTAACAGACAATGCTGCCAAAACACAGTGACTGCATTAGAATATCTTTCACAAAACTTTGGTAGCAGAAGTTATGTTCTGCTTCAAATGTCTGGCCAACACAGATGGTATGGGCTAGTCAATCTCTATGCTAAGTGCAAAACTGACATGCCTGGCTAACTTCCAAACGTTTACAGGTTTGACAAATTTCACTCACATCGAACAGCCCACATCAATCTCCGGAAGGAAAATTTGTGGCATGTAGTGCTGTAGATTCACATGCTGTGCATAATCCTGTCATCTAATGTTGGGCTCAGATGTGTGTAAATTGTGTTTCTTTGAAGAAAGTCTTTAGAGTCAGTATTGACTCCTCCTCCTGCTGGTAATGCCATGCTCATCGACTCAATTGTTAGATTGTTTTACTGCATGCCGGGTGACTATGAAATGTGAAGTGCAGCGTAATATAGAGAAAGATGTCCATGCAAAGAGGAAAGTAAGAAATAATAAACTGACTGCAACTAACACAGGCGTCCAGGGAGGAAGGTGGGCACATGTGAATCTACAGCACTACATGCCCCAAACAGATGCTTTCTGGGCAAGTAAAAGATTCAGTTCGAGGCATGTTTGGATGTAGATACAAATGCTGTGCATAGACTGTAAAGCAATCCTCCAAGCACAGCAGTGGATAACCTCTGGGAGTAGCAGTGGTTTGGAAAAGTGAATGTAGAACTGTCTGATGAACATAGGCTTGCTGGCGAGCCAGAATGTCCACCCAATAATGTTTTGTAAAAGTATGTGGCATGGACCATGCAACTGCTTTACAAATATCTGCAATAGGAATATTCCCTAGAAAGGCCACAGAGGCTCCTTTTTTCTAGTGTAATAGGCTTTAGGAGGGATAGTTTAAGGTAATTTTAGCTTTAGCACAGCTTGTCTGGATGCACTTAATAATCTGACCACTCCTAACAAGTATTCTGCTAAGAGGTAAATGTTACAATAGAGAGCCCATTTCCAAATATTCTGGGCTAGGTGAGATAGCTGAGGGGATCTGGTGCCTCCATTTCTGAAGTTGATACATGGCTGTCATGCTGTCAGTCTTGGTGAGGACTACCTTACCAATTAGATGAGGAAGGAAAGCTATCATCGCAAGATGAAAAGCTAGCAGTTCCAGGTGTTTATGTGGAGAGCTTGTTGACTGGGATTTTAATGTCCCTGGACAGTCAAATTCTGTGAATGTTTTCCCAATTTCTTTACGGGGGGCATCCGTTTTTATATTCCTCTGTGGAACTGGGTCTAGGGATTGCAGTTCCTTTAGCAAGTTGCTGGTGTTCCACCATTGCATAGAGTGTCATGTTCTACACAGACACAGCTCGTGGTGTTTAAGGGGGCACAGTGAAACTGCACGTGCGAGGGGGGGCAGATATGTGGGGGGGGGGGTATAGAAAATATGAATAAAATTAAATAAAAAAAATTCAACTTACCTGAACGCAGGGTTGCATCATGCCACACCGCACTCCTCTACTGGCTGCGGTAAGGCACAGGCTCCCAGCCTGCCCTGCGGCCAATCCTGACACTGCTCACAGCAGTGTCAGGATTGGCTGGGAGCGCCCAACTGTGTTGCTAAGCTGGTGGGAGCCTACAGCTCAAGTGTGTTCGATGGGCCCGAGACTGCCAGCCAAACACACATGCGCTTTGAGGGGGAGTGCTTTGCAATCTATCTCCCTCAGTGCACGTCATCTCCGTGGCCCCGCCTTTTGCCAAAACATGATCATTAACAGTTTCTGATCGTGTTTTCGGAAACGGTTTGCAGCTGCTGGCGGTACTAGGACACGGATAGCGATGCTCCTCTGCCGTCATGGAGTCGCCGCCCCCCAATTCTACGGCTGACCAACACTAGATTTTCAAATTGAACCTCCACTTGAGTCCATTGGTGTGCTAAGCACTCCTGTAATTGACTTATGTTTAGGCTGGCATGAGGTACTATAGCAATGCAGGAGGCTATCATGCCAAGGAGGCTCATGACTGTCCTTACTAGTGATTTGGTTGAAATAGAGGAATGAGTGTGTGAAAGGATTGTATCCTGGCTGCATTTGGGTAGGCTATGCATCTCTGAATTGAGAATCACCTCTAGATAAAATTGGATCTAAAGGGGTTGGAGATGGGATTTTGAAGCACTGATGGCAAAGCCTAGTCCGTGAAGTAGGCTGATGGTGACCAGAGTGTGTTGGTGACATTTTAGACAGGTGGCACTCTTGACGAGCCAATCGTCCAGATTGGAAAATAAGTGGATGCCCTGTCTGCGTAGGTAAGTGGCCACCATCATAAAGCACCTGGGTGTGGTAGTGACTTCAAAGAGGAGCACTTTGAGCTGGTAATGCTGTCAGCTTACTAGAAATCTGAACTACCGGCGATGTGCCAGGTGGATTGGAATGTGACATTAGGCAACTTTGAGGTTGAGTGCAGCCACAAGGTCATCTTATTGTAATGGCGGGATAACATCCAGAACAGTGAACGTGTGAAAGTGCTCTGCAAAAATGTATTTGTTTAAGGGCCTAAGATCCAAAATTGGTCTGAGGGACCCATGCTTTTTGGGAATGAGGAAATATAGCAAAGAAACACTTGCACCCGGTTGATGGTGAGGGACGGGGTCTATGGCTCCTTTGTGGAGGAGCACTTGGACCTCTTTCTGGAGTCATTTTTAGTGTTGTGGGGAGAGTTTGTGTTTGCAGGGTGGAATGTTGAAAGGCGTGAAAGTGAGCTCCATAAAATAACCATGTCGGAAAATAACCAACACCCACTGGTTAGAGGTGATGTTCCGCCAAACCAATTCTTCGAGACAATCCCCGACTGATGTTATGTAATCAGGGGGATTGAGAGGTGTTGCAAAGTGCCCTTTTTGGATGGTCCACATCACCCCCCCCCCCCCCCACCACACACTTTTTGTTGTTTGATGCTGTTGTTTTTGACTTATTAGGGTGCTGAGGCCTGCTAACCAGACCTCAGTATTTATTCTCTTTCCCTTAAACGGTTTGTCAAATTGCATAGGCCAATTGGCAAGGACCTTACCACCCCTGTAAGTCCCTAGTAACTGGTACCAGTGGTACCCTGGGCAAGGTGGTAATGGGGTAACCAGGACTGCAGCACTGAGTGTGCCACCCTAGGTGACCAAAGTAAAAGTGAGACTGTAGAACTGCCATGTCAGCCTCCATGAGCAGCCTCCTGTTAGAATGCAACTCTGCCCACACCAAGTGCAGGCAGAGTCCCTTTACTACCCATAGTGCAGGTCAGCCACCCCTAACGCAGGCCTCCTTTAGCCCAGGAGGTAGGCTGCACTGTACTATGAGTAAGGACATAAATGCATGAGCATATAGGACCCCGTGACAGCATTTAAAACCTAATGCTACCATGACTATCCAGCAGTCCCTAAGATAACATGGACTGGCATCTGGGCAGTTCCCAGATCCCCAGCTCCGTGATTGCTCAACCGATTCTCCCCATGTTTGATATCAAACATCTTGCATTTGAACCCTGAGAATGATGCCTATGCTCAGGATTAACTAGCAGGTGCCCTGATGGCACTCTTAGAGGGTGTCCACCAAGTTACCAGGCTCTCTGTTGTTTTGGCAGGCTCTCTCAAGCCTCTGACACCAGAGTCTGCCCTACTGCTGGATGGGATACCACTGCCACAGGATGGAGACAAAGGGCCTGGGCAGAAAGGAGGTCACACCTCCTCCCTTCCAGGCTGGCCAGTGAGAAAGGTAATCAAGGCGGTGAGCCTCAAAGGCTTCCCCTCCACTGAAATGTAATTACTTGTCTCCAACTTAAGGACAAAGCCCTTCCTGCCCTGTCTAGCCCAAAAGGAGGGGAATTAGCTATGCAGGAGGTGTACACCTTCAAAGGACTAGCCACAATTATATGGT
The DNA here is from genome assembly GCF_031143425.1 of Pleurodeles waltl. Taxonomy (NCBI): domain Eukaryota; kingdom Metazoa; phylum Chordata; class Amphibia; order Caudata; family Salamandridae; genus Pleurodeles; species Pleurodeles waltl. The sequence continues at coordinate 734,326,660 of NC_090446.1, forward strand.
GGACTAGGAGGTCTGTACAGCCTAGAGAGGGTTCTGCCATCTTGGAAACTCTTTAGTAGATTCTGGGTAAAAAGTGGCCCACTCCCACAGGAAGTGGTAACTACAGGGGTAGATAGCCGCAGGGACCAGTAGCCAATTGGCCACTGTCCCCTCCCCTTAACGCCCCATAAACCATGATTTAAGGGGCTCCTGCAGTACCAGAACCTGATTTCTCACTTGCAAAGAAGAGGCATTAAGAAGAAATCACTGACAACAGGACCTGGACTCCAGCTGCAGCGCAAACAGCGGACACAGAAGTGACCTAAGGAGACCACCACTGGAACTGATTGACCGATGTGTGTCCATGGTGAAAGCTTGTTGGTCCCAGCAAGTGGGACCCCAGTAGACACCGAGAAGCCAAGAAAGACTCCCCTTACTGGTGGTTCCAGTCCCCTGAAAACTGCAGGAGTAGACGCTGTGCTGAAGTTAAAGAAGTGCGACCCGACAGGCTCCCTGCGAGTGAGCCTAAAGAAACTCTGTGTGCAGCATCCAGAGGTGGGAATGAGGTCTCTGCAAGTTTCAAGTCTCTACTACCTCCCGGACGACCTCCATCCGTCAAAGTACCAGCAGACCACCTTTGCAGCTACCAAGGTTTGTCAGTCGCCAATCCAGAACCCGAAGGCCACTCAGACATTACTGACTCCAATGCAGACCCCCAACATAGAGACTTATGTCAGAAACAACCCCTTTCCTGTTGTTTGGCATCCTGAAGAGAGTGACCTTGAGAGGAGCAGCAAAGCAGCTTTGACGTGATGAGCTCCCATGATTGACAGCTATAGGCCAACTCTGCACCCAGAACCACAGGACGTCGTGGCTAAGTCCAAGAGTTAAATCAGGGCTTCTGGTAGTGGTAAACCCCTTTGTGGGAGGGGGGATTTGCCTTTACCCTTTGAGTTGTTATCTTTGTAGATGCCTCTGAAATAGCCGTTGGGAGAGGCTGTTTGGTCTTGTGGTCGTTGGTATGATGTGTAAATTTGGGGGGGGGAGTGGTCTTAGAGCCTCAACAGTGGAATGAGAGGCAAAAGGACCCAGGTTGGGAAGGATTTTGAAGGGTATCCATTGCTTTCACTGTTTCATTGTCCATTTTAATTCTTATAATGAATGCAAAAAGATGTTCCCCATTGAAAGGCAGCTTGAGTAGGTTTTTGCCTGACTTCTGGTCTGAAGTGGAGACAAAGATCCTTGCACGCCTACGTAAAAGGATATTCGAGTCAACTCCCCCAGCAGCAGTATCCACAGGATCTAGGGCACACAATATGTTGGTGTTTGAGAGATGCTTCCCTTCAGATTCAATCTCATAGCTTCTCTTCTTGTGCTCATCTGGGAGCTATCTGAGGCAGTCCTCCAATTCTTTCCAACAGGCCCAGTCATATCGAAAAAGCAGTCCAATAGAATGGGCAATCCACCAATGACTGGCCGATCGCCTAACTACCGTTGTGCTTGCAACATCAAATTCCCTTACTTTCTTTACCTGTTGGAAGGGCATCACCAGTGCTCTGAGAGTTAGCCTTTTTTGTGCAGTAGCTGTAACTAAAGATTCAGATGGAAGCTGGCCCCGGATTTAAAGTGTTTCACTTAGGAAAGCCTTATATTTTTTTTATCCACCCTTGGTGTAACAATCCTAGTTTGAAATGGTTCATGAATGAAGTCTGGGTTGTGATGGAGCATTGCTTTAAACATGGAGGTACTGAGCGGAATGCTGGGTGGAAGAAAGGATCTCAAAAAGGCAAAAAGGAAATCATCCTCTAATGGCTCAGGATGTAGATTTACTTTGTCGAAGGACGCAGCCCTACCAATAAGGTCAGCTAGGACGTGGTATCAACAGAGGGGAGATTTTTGCAGGACATAGGTCAGGATCTGAATCCCCTGGTGGATCAGTATCTTGGTTATCCCAGGGATTATCCTGCAGTGGGATGTCAAACGTATCCCATGGTCCTGTCCCCCTCTATCTGAATGAGGTGGCCCTTGAAATGTGTACAATATAGGGTCAGCTGGAGAGGTAAGGGTGAGTGTTGCAGAGCAGGTTGGGGTGGTGGAATAGTGAAATGCAAAAGGCTTAAAGTATTGTCCATTTTTTTGCACTAATTTGGAGGAGGGGCACGTCCAAAACTTCTTCAAAGCACAGTTGCTGTTTAGATGATTGAGCAGCAGATGCAGGAGGGCAGGTGATTATCCAGCCTGTAAGTGGATGGATCGTCAGGTGTTTCTGGCACATATCAAACTCTTCTTGTAGTTTATGGAGAAGTGGTTCAACAGTCCCCAATCCATGGCCAAATTTGCTGCTGGACGCCGATTGTCTCGGCTGCCACGACAATAGTTTAGGCCTCAGACTTTTGAGTTTCAACACGGTAGATGTCGGCTCCGGAGTTAGGAGCAACCGGTGCTAAAGTAGTCGGTCTTGATGTTTTCTTCAGCGCCAAGCTGGGTGTTACATCTGAAGTTGTCGGCTGGCGCCAAAGGCAGTGGTTGCCCAGTAGTCTGTCTCTGGTGTTGCACAGTAACCATTGGACTCTTTGAGAAGGATTTCTCTGCTCGATTATAGTGAAGAGATGGGCTGCAGCAGTGGTTGTGGGGGAGGTACAGTACTCCCGGGGTGAGAATGTTCTTTAACCTGCAGAAGACACCTGTGCCTGGTGTTCCTCCTCGACGTCCTCTATGTCAAAAAGGTCTGGTGTGTCATCTCTGCTCCTCTATGACATTTTGAGACGTTGAGCCCGATGGACATGTAAAGTTTGATTCAAATAAAAGGAACTGCAAGTGTTGCTATCAGCCTCATTGTGGTTGGGGGAGAGACACAGATTGCAGACCTGATGGAGATCGGTCCAAGGGTATTTTGCATGACAGAGGACAGTAGCAGAAAGGCATCCGAGCCATCATCTTGTGAACATGGCAGGGAACATACGTCTGAGCATCTTCCTGTTTTCAGTGTCATGGGCAAGGTAGTAAAGGGTTATGATATTGTCCAGCATATTGCTGCGTTTTAAATCCTGTTCAGATCCAAGGAATCATGTTAAAATGGGCTGCCCAGTCCTAAAAGCCAGCTTAAATGAGTGAAGCATAGAATATGGCCTCTAAATCTAGGAGGGCGACGAATCTGTGATTTGATGGATCATGCCTATTGCCCTTTGTAGGAAAGTGCCCTTTTGATATGGTCACCCCCACTTTTTTTCTCACTGGCACGGAGGTCCTTCGACTGAGGTGCACTTAATCTCTCCTAAACAGGTCCCCAGTGCCAGTGCTCTAGCCCTAAATTGCCACACTCCTTTATCTGTTTAAGTCTCTAGGAAGTGGTACCCATGGCACCCCAGGTACCTAGGGCATAGGTAGAGGAGACAGTCCTTAAGGGCTACAGCACGTTTTGTGCCACCCTCGGGGACCGTCCCCCCTCCCTAAAAACAAGATGCATGCAGCTGCCATTGCAGTCTGTGTGTCCTGGTGCAGTCCAGGCAAAATTACAACATGGCACACCTGTGTGCCATGTTACCAACACTGCATCTAGGTATATGTAAGTCATCCCTACAGCAGGCCTTGTGGCCCTAAGGCAGGGCGCACTATATTTGATTTGTGGTCCTAGCTGCACGAGCAGATATGACTCTGATGTCCAGGGCCATTATTAAGCATTGCAAATGAACAGAGGAGCCAACTTAAGGTTTGTGCTGTACACTCGTCATCACGATTGACTTAGTCACATAATGGCTTCATGGAAAACTGTGGTGTTTTGTATCAAACACCTTATCTTAATAAATCCAGGCTGATGCCAGCCTTGGTTTTAAATGACATGCACCCAGAGGGCACCTTAGAGGTGCCCCCTGAACCCAACTAGTCTAAGAGTGTGCTGGCTGACTGGTCTCAACCAGCCTGCCACCACTGACAGGTTTCTAATCTCCTGGAGGTGAAAGCCTGCACTCTTAGGTCAGAAAAATAGCCTGCTCTGGAGAGGGGTGTCGTCACCCACTAACAGGATGGCTAGCAGATCTGCATACCAAGGCCATGGGATTCAAAGGCCCTGTCACCTTTGGTATGCAACCCTGAACTTCCCCACACCTGGGTGCAGCCCGCCTGGCCCTGAGGACCATTTGGCACCACGACAGGCAGGAAAATTAATTAGTCACTAGGTGTGTACCACCTCTGGACTACCCACACCCCTAAGGTGGGCTACCAGAGGTGAAAATGCATAGGGTTCCACCATGTTATTTTTGGTTGGAACTAGGCCTTCTGGGATAGAAATACGTCCACTCCCCACAGGAAGTGATGACATAGGGGGTGTAAGCACCCCAAGGGTAAGAAACCTATTGGTTACGACCCTACACACTCCTAAATGCCCCTAAATTCAGCATTTAGGTGGCTCACTGAAACCAGAAGACAGATTCCCTGGACCCAAAAAGACAAAGGACACCCAAGAGCCACGAAAACCAAGAACTAAGGAGCAGCAACTGACTTGGCCCCAACTCTACCAACCTACCTGCAACCCTTGACAACTGTGGCAAAGATGACTTGTCGTGCAGCTGTTCTGCCTCCAATAGCCTGGGAGGACTGCCAGCACTTCAGGAAGCATCCAGGATCTCCTGTGGTGTAGCACGAGCTTCTTCCCTGCACACTGCAGGCACCCAACAAGACCTCAAGGACTACTGACCGCCAAAACCAGACACCAGAAAGCACCACTGCACCCTAGCCCTAGCCAGAGTTGAAGTGAGGCAACGGTGCCAGCATGGTCCCCAGGCCCTCCAGGACACTAGCCCATCTTGAGTTTCTCTGCGGTGGGCTTTCCGACGGTTCCTGCAGCATCTTTGTGCAGGCACCCTCTACCGCGACCGCCTTCGGCGACAAAGACCTGATGCCTCAAGACACTTTTGCACCTAGCCGTCCCAAATTGAGAAGAAGAGGACCAAATTAAAAACATTACAAATATATAAGGCCTAAAAAAATCATTAAATGTTACTAGACCTGCAGGCCAAGTAACATGAATATCTACTTGACTTAAATGTAATGTACTTGACCCATAAACACGTCTCAAATTGTGTGATCCTAGGCAAATATTTAATTTTACAGAGTCGCCTTTTATTTCATTGTCACATGAGTGCACCTTCAACTAGGAGTTCAGCATTTCTGCTTTCAAAAAAACCTCTTTTGTTTAATTAAACAGACTACATGTTTGCTCCATGTATAATAAGAACCTAGCCCACATGGAGGGTACACATGATCCACTGCTTGTCTCTTAGTTTACTAATAGCACTGTCATCAAGGCAGGAGTGTTTAAGTTTATGTTTAAACACTTTGAAAAAATATATTACTAAATGATGATGTGGTAGCTCAGACAGTAGATTTTCAAGAAACGTCCAAAAACTTTCCCCATTAACTTGCAGCTTTGCTGATAAAAACTAGTGTATTAACAATAATCTGCTGAAATTGGGTTTCAGAAAATATATTTTGCATTTGCACATCACCAAGTAGAGTTTTCTGATTTGTGTTCATCCTATTAAAATATGTTTTCATCACACAGAAGTACAAAAAATAGACTTTCACTACTACTGACATAATGTTAAATGTTTGTACAGGTGACTTATGTATTTTAATGTTCGTGTTAGGAAAAACCTGGCACCCTACAGCCTTTCATTTCACACTATTCACAGGTCAGACAGTTCACCTTACAAAATCCTGGAACTCTGCAGTCAAAAGGAAAAAAGGCCAACTGACTTTTGACCTCTGCCTCTGAACACAGAGCAAATGTGGCAAGGACAAGATCTACAGGGAGTGCAGAATTATTAGGCGAGTTGTATTTTTGAGGATTAATTTTATTATTGAACAACAACCATGTTCTCAATGAACCCAAAAAACTCATTAATATCAAAACTGAATATTTTTGGAAGTAGTTTTTAGTTTGTTTTTAGTTTTAGCTATGTTAGGGGGATATCTGTGTGTGCAGGTGACTATCACTGTGCATAATTATTAGGCAACTTAACAAAAAAATATATATACCCATTTCAATTATTTATCATTACCAGTGAAACCAATATAACATCTCAACATTCACAAATATACATTTCTGACATTCAAAAACAAAACAAAAACAAATCAGTGACCAATATAGCCACCTTTCTTTGCAAGGACACTCAAAAGCCTGCCATCCATGGATTCGGTCAGTGTTTTGATCTGTTCACCATCAACATTGCGTGCAGCAGCAACCACAGCCTCCCAGACACTGTTCAGAGAGGTGTACTGTTTTCCCTCCTTGTAAATCTCACATTTGATGATGGACCACAGGTTCTCAATGGGGTTCAGATCAGGTGAACAAGGAGGCCATGTCATTAGATTTCCTTCTTTTATACCCTTTCTTGCCAGCCACGCTGTGGAGTACTTGGACGCGTGTGATGGAGCATTGTCCTGCATGAAAATCATGTTTTTCTTGAAGGATGCAGACTTCTTCCTGTACCACTGGTTGAAGAAGGTGTCTTCCAGGAACTGGCAGTAGGACTGGGAGTTTTGCTTGACTCCATCCTCAACCCGAAAAGGCCCCACAAGATCATCTTTGATGATACCAGCCCAAACCAGTACTCCACCTCCACCTTGCTGGCGTCTGAGTCGGACTGGAGCTCTCTGCCCTTTACCAATCCAGCCACGGGCCCATCCATCTGGCCCATCAAGACTCACTCTCATTTCATCAGTCCATAAAACCTTAGAAAAATCAGTCTTGAGATATTTCTTGGCCCAGTCTTGACGTTTCAGCTTGTGTGTCTTGTTCAGTGGTGGTCGTCTTTCAGCCTTTCTTACCTTGGCCATGTCTCTGAGTATTGCACACCTTGTGCTTTTGGGCACTCCAGTGATGTTGCAGCTCTGAAATATGGCCAAACTGGTGGCAAGTGGCATTGTGGCAGCTGCACGCTCGACTTTTCTCAGTTCATGGGCAGTTATTTTGCACCTTGGTTTTTCCACACGCTTCTTGCGACCCTGTTGACTATTTTGAATGAAACGCTTGATTGTTCGATGATCACGCTTCAGAAGCTTTGCAATTTTAAGAGTGCTGCATCCCTCTGCAAGATATCTCACTATTTTGGACTTTTCTGAGCCTGTCAAGTCCTTTTTTTGACCCATTTTGCCAAAGGAAAGGTATTTGCCTAATAATTATGCACACCTGATATAGGGTGTTGATGTCATTAGACCACACCCCTTCTCATTACAGAGATGCACATCACCTAATATGCTTAATTGGTAGTAGGCTTTCGAGCCTATACAGCTTGGAGTAAGACAACATGCATAAAGAGGATGATGTGGTCAAAATACTCATTTGCCTAATAATTCTGCACTCCCTGTAAAGCGGTCTTTACTGCTCCTTCACTTTGACTGAGCAAAACACCTATTCCTAGAAAATAGCATGTAGATTTTTCGAGTTCTGTGAATTGTCTGTTTTTTTCAATCTGCATCAGTATTTAGTTTCATAAAAGTATTTCGGTGTGAAAAATAATATAAACAAAGTATATTTTTCTAGCAACTGGCCTCGAGTTCCTACTTGAGCGTGTGTCTCATTTATTGCCTCACAGTACAACAAGTGCTTAGCACTGCCCCCTGATAAGCCTAACTTCTCGCGCACGCTACCACAAACGAAAGCTTTTGGGATTGTCACTTCTAACACTGTAAACCAATAACGGTTGCCTGTACGATCTATATAATGTACCCCTATATTTGGTACACTATATTGTTAAGACTGATTCCTACTCCCTTCTTGTAAACTGAACAGATGCAGGAACCGTGCCATAAGGTCGGAATTAATTTGAAATAGCAGCAGTTGGTGAAGGTCGCAGGCAAAGGTTCCAGCCAAAATTCACAGCCAATTCTGAAACTGAGGCTGGAATCTCATTTGGCCCCAGAGCGGCATATTTGCAGCCTTTACTTATAATCTTTACAAGTACTTTCTTGTTAGGCCAAGTAAGGACAATTAGATCATCATTTGTTCTTAAGAGGTTTGTAGGTTTTACATCATCATTTTTTTATAGAAATGAATGAGGAAGTGGTGAGATAGATGCAGTTTCACCTTACAGTATTTCTTCCTGTGTTACATATATGGCTTCCATGAAATCGTTCCTTTCAGAAAAAGCTCATGTGGCTCTCCATGGGATTAAATTTCTCAGTACAGAGTCCATTTACTCAACACCAGAAGTGGTATTGCCGCAATTGTAAGGCTTGGAGCAAAATATCCCAGGTTTTACATTGTCTAGACTTTTCGCTTCCCATTTACGTTTTTTAAAGTACTTCTGTTGATTGGTTATTTACATTTTTTCCACTTCCACCCTGTCATTTCTCATCGTAAATTTTTTTCAACAGTTGAATTTAGCTCTTTGAAATTTCCTCTTTTCTAGTCTTCAGTAATTAAGGAATCACACATTGGGGTTATGTGGAAATCTAGGCCAGTTATTTTGATTCCCCTTGCAGAGGAAATTCCCTATAGCTTCTATGATTTAGGTCCAGTGATTTATAGCACCAACCTCTGATGTTGTTAGAGGCTGCACCAAAGGATTTTAAGTTGTCATTCATCCACTTACTAACATTTTCCTGCCACTCTCACAAAGCATTTTATATGCTGCGCTTTATTGTTGGTGGCATCCTTTCCCACTACTCTAACTTGAGGCATGGCATATTTATAAATTGCCAGGGTCATCGTTTGGGCCAAGTGGTCGCTCTCCAATTTGTGTCTGAACTTAAATTTGATAAATCAGTTAACCAGATGCATCGATACTAGTGTATAATTGAAAACTGCCTTCTGCTTTTTTGTGATGTGCACATTTGCTGCATGTTTATCTGACATCAAGCGTGCGTTCAGTGCACACAGACTGATGGCATGCATTGCTTCTATAAGGGTGATAACTAGAGTATGGCTTATTTTTGGTTGATTTTAGAAGGTTGGCATATCCCATAGTCTCCATTTGTTTTCACATTCTCAGAATTGGGAAGGAACAGATTAAAGTTAAAATCACCTGTTAGTATAAGGTTGAGATTAGAGTTTGTGATTATAAAATCTGATAGGTAAACTCTAAGGGTATCCACATCAGTCTTTAATCCTGATGGAGATTAGATGGGAAATTTCGTAATTTGTATCAGGCTCTTCTAGAACTGGAACACAGCTTTCAGAGTGACAGATAGGTTAAGAGAGTTGAGGCTCATTGTTCAGCTTGTTTGCTGTGAAAAAGAGTGTCGGAGTTTTTGTTTTGGCTTGAGGTTAAATGCAGTTCAATTTGGTATTGTAAATATTTTTTGTTTGTTTACTAAGCCGTTCGAGTCTTTAATCTGTATGTGATTGCTTATTACTATTGTGTTTGGGGACCCGCTTGCCAGGGCAATAGGTCCGTTGTTGGGGTGAATAATGGATCTTCCCCTAAAGGCTGAGGCTTTTCCATTGGAATTTGGTTGAGGTCTGGTTTTTTTTTTGGCACGATATGGGCTGTACTAGATGGTGATGCCTCAGATATCTCTTTGAACACTGCTCAGTTTGAGATCATGTTTGGCAAACTGTAACTTGGCACCACCACTACCTTGTTTGCTATTGTTGTACACTGTGCCCCGGTAGCATCACTTAGATCTTGGCTTTGCACAGGATGACAATGTATCTCAGCAGTTTTACTGACAAAAAAAAATCAATTGTTGGGTTCAAATTTAACTGATTGTAAGATTTGTCCTGAAACTGTCCACTAGAAATTGAGGTACTGCATGACTATTTCCCAATTTGTTGAATATTGGGGAACAGGAACATGCACATGAGCTCCAGTCTATTTGACCTTTCACCCAAAATAGGATTTGCAAATTTTGAAGGTTAGTGTTGACTGTTGCCAGAAAGTGTTCTGCCTTTAGTGCAGCCGTTAGCTGCTTTTCAACGATTTTCATTTGTCTCAGGAGAAATGCCAAGCAAGATGACAGACTAGACTCTCCTGTCAGAGCTCCGGCAGCCAAATGCAGAATCCTGTAAAATCAGCCGTCATCGGACCTGTCGCTCTCTCTCTCTATGCCCTGCCCAGGGGTAATGATGTGGGTTATCAACTGGCTCTGCCTGAAAAAGTGAACACGGGAGTGGTGAAGTGGAAGGCTGCGGCGATCGGACTTATTTTGTGGGTGCTGCCTATATCCAGCGACTCTTAGCCCTGTGGGTATGTGACTCCACCGGCAGTTGGGATAGCTGGAAAGGGAGAGCTGCGGACTAAGACAAATAACTGCCTGATCAATCCACCCGGTCTCAGTGATCGCTGCAGCTCCAGATGCCTTGTGGAGCCAGAGGTTATCCACCTTGGTTGCGGCCGGAGACAGAGGACCGGCCCTGACTACGTCCCGGGGCGCCATAGTGCAGCAGCCCTCAAGGGTGTGAAGATGCAGTACTAGAAGTGAGACTGCAACTTGAAAAACTGCCTGGAGCAGCAATGGTGAAACCTTAGGGAACAGGAACCTGCGTCACAGAGTGACAGCAATTGGGAGAGGCAAATGGAGGTCTTGGCCTGTCGCTGGGATACAGGCCCCTCGACATGACAGCCTGAGGAACTGCACCGGCAGCACCAAACAATCGGCCCAGCTGAAGCATTGTGGTCTGGCACTGTGGGCTGGAATACCTCCAGTATGTACCTCCTGATCTCCTGGAATATTGTGCTTGGAGGGGAGCATGGAGTATGAGGCCTACGTGAGGAGGTCAAGATGCTGAACACGATCCCCCATATAGGCCCTTATCTAGAGAACATAACGTGAGTGAAAGCGCAAGGTAAACTTTTTGTAAAGTGTGGGCGTTAAATATCTGGATTCTGCAAATGTGAAAGCGCATTGCGCTAAGAGCCTCATTCTAGATAATCTGAGAGACTAATATTGGATTCCGGCCTCTCTTTGTATACCTGGGCCATTTGGGACCATCATGGAACTGGGGAATGACTAAGAGTTTTTCTCTCCCTCCCCAATGTTTCCTGGACTATCAGTACTTTATTCTAGAGAAGGAGAGGACACTGTTGGGGAAGGTTATAGACTTTACATTGTTAAAGTCAATATGCTGGTGGGAGTGCCAGAGAACAACAGGCCCAGACGTTGTGTGGAGCTGCTCGAGTGCCTCGGCCTGACGCCCCCCTGCAGCCTTCTGACCTGTAGCAAAGCACAGAGTATCTGTAAGTTGAGTGTGTTGAGTTAAGAGTTTACTACATTTACAGAATGGGTAGTGGGCAGGATATACTTGTTCGAGCCCAGCTCACTTATAGACTGAGTGAGACGGCTTCACTGCCCAAGGGGAGGTGGGAGTTAGGGAGTTGTAAAGGTTTGATCTGTATACAGTGTGGGATGGAGTGGGGGGAACAAATGCTACTCATATAGCTGGATGGGGTGCTGTCTGCAAATGGGGGGACATGACGTGTCGGTTGAGTGCAGTGGGGCTGAGAAGGGTCCTCTTGGGATGGCATTTGTCATACACTGAAAGGAATAGCTGAAGTATTTAAATTTATGACTTCAAATGTAAGAGGCCTGGCACAGCTTCAGAAGGGTTGTAGAATATATACTTATCTGAAGCGGTATCTGGTCCCTTTTCAATATAGAGGACATGTACTTGATCCAGAGGGGAGATGTGCGATCCCCTTCAGCAGTCTGGATGGGCGGAGGTAGGCCTGATCAATGTTTATGCTCCTAATATTGATTGTGGGGAGTTGAGGTAATAATGGCTTCTGTGGCATATCTGGCAGCAGATATAATCTTAGCAGGTGACTAACTGTGTGATTGGCGGGGAGCTAGACTGCGCACCACAGAAACTGTACAAAAAAAAAAAAACACACACATGCCCAGACAGTTGGTGGACCTGCTACGAGAGTGCCACCTGTCCCACCCATGGAGGAAGACATCCACAGACTAGGGAATACTCCTGTTTCACATCTGCTACAGGAACATTAAGTTGATTAGATTACTGCTTTGTGTCCACCACACTAGCCCGGCATGTTAAAGACATCTCCTACCTTTCACATTATCTTTCTGACTACTCCCAGCTGTTAATGAGCCTGAATAGGGGGCGCAGGGCATCCAGTAGTTCTGCTCTGGTGCATACGGTCTGAGGCTCTGACTAATTCCTGCCCCCCAAAAAATATCTTTCCCCCCTCCACCCCCCCCAAAAGCAGTTCTAGTTCTACCAGAAGAGCTGTCTCTTTATTTTAGAACTGGGGAAACTCAAGGTGATGATGGTAGTACTGAGGTGTTTGCCTTAGAAACACAAGCGGGGTTTGGAGACAATAGGAGAGGGACCTTGCACATGAAGAGACAAGGTTGCGAGAGTTGGAAGGCGCCCTCCTGTTCCAGCCACATAAATTAGGGGAACAGCAACAGGCTTGGTGCAGCCTCCTAAATGACTGGTGAAGGTTAGAGAAACATATCTACAGGACCTACCATCAAAGATTACACGTAAAAGGAGATAGACAGGTTCCATGGTGGCACGACTACTTAGACAAAAGGAGGAGCCAATAGTAGTATTGCGAAAGGGAACCTGGTTAACACACAGACATTGATAAATTGGGTATCTGAGCAACCTGTATGCAGACCATACCAAACTAAGGGACGACTATGGTGCTTCCCTTCTAGCCGAGGTTACTCTTCCGAGATTGGGGAAGGAGGAGCGGGCCTCTTTGGATGAGCCTCTCACTTGTGAAGAACTCTTGTCAGCCATTCGACGACCTAACAGCTCAAAAACGCCAGGAAGCGATGGCCTCCCAGCAGAAGGTATTTGGACTTTTTGTAAATATACACAAGTCTCACTTACTGCCACTAGGTACTCTGGCAGGCACAGTTGGGACATCGCCCGCGGGAGGGACTCCCGTGGGGAGGAGACTGGATCGGATATTGGGGAATAAAAATGGTCCACACATAACAGAAATTCCTACATCTTAATATGGGCAGGGTATTGCAAGGCCTGAGGATGCCAATTCGGTTCTGGAAGGACCCCCTCTGTCCTTGATGGGTAAGCTAGATTTGGTAAAAATGGTGGTACTCCCTAGAAGTCTGTGTGGACTAAAGGGCACTTTTTGTAAGATCCCTCGGGCTATTTTAAGCCTGATTGTAGACCTCCTATGGGCTAATAAACAGAAAATGCTTGAATAGACCTGGGAGTGCGGTGGGATTGAGATCCCAAAAGTAGAACTCTATTACTTGGCAGCCCACTTGCTGCATGCAGTCCACTGGGTGGAAGATAATCATAATTGGGAAAAGAATCTCAAAAAGGCACATATGGCACTCAAAAACTGTCTGCCTTGTTTATGGGTGGAGCATGGATTCAAAGGTGAAGGGGGGAAATATATTATTCATCAGGTCTGTAAAGTGTAGGAACGCACAGTCACGTACGTATTATGGCGTGCAACTTATGCAAGGGATATGCCGATTTGGGACAGAAAACCTTTCGTGCAAGTAGCAGATATCATGTCTGTACAGAAATGGAGGGATGGGGGCAGTGATGTTTTGGGGGATCTCTATTTGGGAGATAAGTTTATTACACAGGCAGATGCCACTGATTCCATTGCACTGGGGTCAGGACGATATCTGCAGTATGCAAAAATGGCGGCAACGGCCCGTGAGCTGTTGCCCTGCTTCCTGGAGGAACCTTCTCCCAGCTCTCACACACTAACCACGCTACTAGCCATGGCGGGTGAGGATATAGACTGATCTCCCTCAATACAGGGCGCTCAGGGAGATGTGCCCAGAATAACCCCCAAAGCACAGATAAAATGGAAAGCAATGCTGGGTGACACCTTGACAACACGTGAGTGGGAGAGAGTGCACACCAGGGCTAAGGAGGTGAGCTCTAATGCAAGATTTAAACTAATTCAATATAATTATACACACAGACTGTACTTGATCCCGAAGACGCTAAACCAGATTTACAATTCCCGGTAAGATGGGTGCCCCCGTGTGTTAAACTGGCAGCTGATTTCTTCCACATACGGTGGCGCTGTCCATCACAGACACGTTTCTAGGGGGCCATAGTAGAGAACCTTAGCAGAGCCTCGGGGTGGGAGATACCACATATGCCACAAGCCCTATTGTTGGGACTTATCCTGTCGCCAAAAAAGAAGAAACTTATCTGCAAATTTGTGCTGCTCAGGCTACTGCTAGTGAAACGCCATACTGCTATTAAATGGTTAGGGGTTCGGCCACCTAAATATGAGGAACGGCTCAGAGATATGGTGGAGTGGCGGAAGAAGTGAAAGTGAGGCTTGTGTGAAGGGATGATAAGTTGGAAGATGACTCTGCTGCATGGGCGCAGATGTTATTGGAATTGAGAGAATCACCAAACAAGGCATGAGGAATGATATGGAATCTTTCTTAATCCCCCATTGGGGACGCGGATCAGGGCCCAGGGAGAGAATGCCTCCCACACAGGGGAAAAGAGGTCTAGGGGAGATGATACAAAATAGCCTCTCGGATGACAATCAGTTAGACGGTTCCCCTAAAAGGAGGCAGTGATATCTTAAGGATCTGAGAGGCACAGTGCAAGAAATTAATTTATTAACCCTTTTTGGGTCATTCAAGTCCTCGTCACAGCAAATATTGCAATAGATGTTAAATCTTTAGAAAGAGGGGCCTGCTAAACCAGTTGAACGCTTAAGCTCCCTTGTGTATGGGTGACTTGTTAGATGTTTAATGCACTAGTGCATAACACTAAAGTAAGACATATGCACATATAGCTTGAAATTGGGGGGACGTGGCCTGGACCACCAAGATGGTGGATGTGCACCAAGTGATCAGTGTGGAGTGCTGAGGTCTCCTCAATCTCCTGACCACCCTAAGCGGCAGAAGCGGTGAAGCCTGACCGTCCGAGGCATCCAGAGCAGCAAGTTCCACGAGCCGCGATACTTAAGTTGGCGGGCTAGGCCTGAAACAAGTCTTCCAGTCCACATGACTACGTGGCTCAAGGCCCATCTGCCCTGCTTTGGGAACTCCTTTGAGCTAGGCAAGCAGCATAGTTTGAAGTGAGGCCGCCCTCAGACAGTGCGATCCACGAGCAACGGACAGAGGCAAAGGACCATGTCTCTGCCTGCGCTGGTTCCTTGGTCTTCGGAGGCAACCACACAGTGCTAGCAGCAGTGCCAGGAAGGGAGGGGGGGGCCCCCCCCCCAGCTGCTTACCGGATGAACAGTGTGCCTTCTGGTGCAGCCGGCGAGCAGCTGAGGCACTACGCAACACTGCCAGACTATTGGCGCCAATGGGGGGGGCAGAGGGGTGAGGCCTTTCTGGCTTTCCCCAAACACAGGGGCCAGCTGCAACCTGGGAGCAGGGTGGCCCACCCTTGACGTGAAGAGATCTGCAGGAGGGTGTATCAGCCCCGCAGCCTTCAGGGGGAACGCCCTGGGTCTCTCATTTGGCCATGGAAGGCTGGTCAGTGCAGAGCAAGCAGCAGATCCATGGCCCTGAAGAGGCTGTAGGGTCTGGTTGCTCTTTGGACTAAGAGGACAGGCTGGCTGTAGGGGAGGGGTAAATGGGGGTGACAAGGGGACCACATTGGCATGAAATTCACTCCTCCTGACCTTAACTCGGCCACCTCCCCTTAAGCGAGGGCTCCACACATTTTGAGACTGGACTGCATGGAGTGGGCCCGAGGTGGCAGAAGTTCTTGTGAAGGAGCAGAGTGAGATTATATGGGACCGGATCATCCCCTCCTGGGGCTACTGCCTATGTAGAGGCTTACTGCCTATGCAGCCTCGTGCAAGATGCAACAGTAGAAAGGGGTTAAAGGTGGGTTGCTCATGCTGCCAATGAGATCCACTGGTGCAAGTGGGTCAGCCTCCCCCTACGATGACCTTGGATGCCACAGATACACGCCAGGTGACGCAGAAGAAAGGAAACCGAACCTCGGCCCCCCAGCTGCTATCCTGCATCCCCTGGGTCGAACAACCTGCAGAAAAAGGACACAATGGGCAGGAACAAGCATTCCCCCCCCCCCCCATCCCCAAAGGCGTGGGAGGGAGGAAACGCATATCCCTGAAACCACAACACCAACTGGCAGCAACAGCATGGTTATCCTGCAAGCTATCCAGGACTCCGAAGCCTCACTGGAGGCCAAGATAGTGGAGGTGGGCACGGACATGGCCCTATTGCACCAGGTGAGGGAATCTGAAGGCAGGATATCAGATCTGGAGGATATGGTGTAGAGCCTTTTAATTGGAAGTAACCCACCTTTCTTAACATAGCAAGGTGCTACAAGACTGAACAGAAGACACAGCAAAGCCAGCCGAAACAACCTCCACTTGGTCAGAATACCAGAGGGGGTAGAGGGCTCGGCCCAGATCCTGGAAACCTTCCTGAAACAATGGATAAGTCTTCCCGGACCCAAGCGGCTTGTCCTCCTGCTTCATTCTTAGAGCGTCCACAGACCTCTTGCCCAGAGGCCTCCACCCAGGGCTCCCTGATTATGCGATTTTTTTCAACTACAGGGACTGTGACGCTGTCCTGCAGGCTGCCAGGGCAAAAGGGCATTTGTCATTTCAATAAGGATGCATAGTGATATTCCCGGATTACATCCGGATGGCACAAGCATGTCACAAATCTTACATCCAGTTAAAACAGAAGCTTCATATATGTTGTATATTCTTCTCGATCCTGCCCAAGCTTCGAATCATTGGTAATTCTAAGACTATGTTTTTCCAATCACAGGAGGAGGCAGGGAACTGGCTCACCGAGCAGATGTCGCTGACCGCTAATCCCCCGAGCCACCCACCCCGACCGTTGCAGTCGGTCTCCCTATCAAAAGCAAAGGGATGCCTCTTTGAGGAGGAGACAGGGAAGCGATGTCGGAAGCGGTCTCGCTGAAGATGGGGAGATGTTTCAGGTGTGGAGATGGTCCATGGAATCAGAGGGCGAAAAGATTTCCACACTGGCCTCTAGCCCGCACCACAGCTTCACTCCATCTTCAACCCAGTCATGAACGAAGATAATATTACTACTACTACTGGGAGAAAATGAGACCAGGTTCTTGCACTCAGAACATCGACATCATATGACGTTTTTGTCAGCTAAGCTCTCTCAGGGGTGCATGGGCATTTTGTCCACCCCATCTAAGTACATCACTTGCTAGTTTGTTCTGAAGTTAAGTTGGGGATGGGCAATATATGCTTCTGCTTTTTGGAAAGTATAGGGTTAGGATGGCAGAGAGTATGGGGAGTTTTCTTTTTGTTAATGTTTTTTTTGTTTTATGTGTTCAACTGCCCACATACAGACCTATTCCTACTACTATGGGGACACACTCAGTCATGACCTAGCAGGTCAACGGTCTGTATTAAAAATGGGGCCATACTTCAGTTTGCACACAGACACAACCCTAAAATCATACTACTCTAAGAGATCCATCTCCCATCTAAGCAACCACAATTGTCACTTCCTGGCCCACAGGGGCTACGACAAGGTGTACCTCGCGGGGTATATACAAGGATACTGCAGGGTGGCCATTCTCCTTCATAAGACATTACCCTTGCAGTTACCAGGATTACAGGGAATGATCAGGGTAGGTATGTGTTCTTAGAGGGCTCCCTGAAGGGTACAGTGTACAACATAATTAGTGCATATGTCCCACCAGCCACCCCTAGGAACCGGATAGCAGCAATGCCCCTGAGGGTAACAATAGTGGGAGATGACTTGACATCATGGGAACACCGGGACTGGTACAAACCCAAGCAAGGATCACAGAGGGATGGGGGGTCATGCAGAATGGGTGACCAGGCTGGTTTTAGTGACTCATGGCACATTTGGAACCCTGAGAAAAGGGCACGGGGACACACACAGGCACACACACACACAGAGACACACACACACCTACCTACCTACCTACCTACCTCATGGACCCATATAGAATATTTGTTTCTCCCAGTCTCCAATAAGCTAAGAACTTTAGGGTTGCATATCCTACCCCAAGGAATTTCTGATCACGCCCCGGTCCTCACCAATTGGGCCATCCCTGCCTGATGTGGCAGCTCAATACTTGGTTTCTGGTTGACAAACCGTTTATGGAGTATTTATCCACAGACTTGAAAAACGTCCTTGACCCTAACAATGGCACAGTATTTTCAGGAGGGGTGCTCTGGGAAGCATGCAAGGCTTCTATGAGAATGATAGCCCACTCATACGCCAAGGGGAATACAGTAGAATATGAAAAACGGGTCCACATAGTAGATCTAGAAATATCCATCCTGGAGCAAGAGTGAAAGGATCCATCAGACCCATAGACCAACTGCGAGCCAATTGGAACTGGATAGGGCAACACTGTACCAGGAGTATATGGAGGAAGCCTGTAAATGCTGGATGTCCTCCACACATAAGATGTATGAATTGGTGGTGGTTTTATGGGGGGGGGGGGAGGGGGGTGAAGGGGGCAAGTTGAGTAAGCTTCTCCATTGGCTTACCACAACGGCAGTCACAGCCAGGATGAAACCCAGCATTAGGGACGAGTTGGGGCACCTCACTGAAGATTTTCAGGGGATTGCAGAGGTGTTTCCATGGTACTACTAGCAACTGTATGAGGTTCCATCCCATCCAGAATGTGAATTGACAGTCACCCTGGCGGAAGACATTTCACGGTCTCATCTCACAGCTGCAGATAGGGCAGCGCTAAAGCAGATGATTACCCTTGAGGACACTGGAACACACTGGCAGAGCTCAATACACGCAAGACACTGGAGCCGGAAGGCTACCCTGTAGAATTCTATCACAAATTTTGGCTGGATGTTTGATGTACAGGCTTTGGAGGATGAATGGGGCCTGGCAAAGAAAGGTCGTATAGCCTTGTATGCTGATGATGTGCTATGTTTTTTGTCCAGACAGGCAGATACATGGCCACGACTCCTTTATATCCCTGAAACTTTTGGGGTGGCCTCCAGACTGAGGGTTAAATGGGAGAAGTCCTTACTGGTGCCTTTGTGAGGAGAAAGTGGGGACGAAGGTTGGCAGCCACGGGTCCCGATATGTCGCCTTAGTTTTAAAAATCTTGGGATACATATCTCCAGGGAGCTGGGCCTCACCTGGAGCTTGAATCTCGCTCCACTGACATGGCGGATCCAAGAGGATATGACGAGATGGGATAAGCTCCCATCTCAAGCTCATTGGCAGGCTAGCCCTATTTAAGGTGATGATTCTCCCAAAACTCCTATATGTCCTTGAGAACTATCCGCAGATCATCCCAAGGACATGGATCAAAGCCCTGGTGTCCACTGGGACGCAGATTCATCTGGGCTGGTAAACCCATGAGAACGGCACTGGGCTAATATATCCGCTCGGTTCATGACGGCAGCTTTGCCATGCCAGATGTTCGTCTCTATTGCTGGACGCCCAATTAGTGCCTCTCAATGAATAGACGCATGGCGGAAATAGAGAGAGTCAGCATACCAGGGTGAACTGTCTCTTTTAGTTTTGAATACCATAAGAAGCAAACTTCACAGCGTCCCAATCCCAACCTCCCTGCCGGAGGTGACCCAGGTGGTGTTTCAGAGGGATGCACTGCGCTGGAGTGGCTGGGAGGGCAGACACACACTTGAAACTCTCCTGTGGGAGGTTAGATGGTTGGCACATGAGTCAATCTTGCAAGGCTTCTAGATCTTGGACTCCATAGGTATCTTGAAGTTGGGGGATGTCTGTGAATAAAACCACATTCAAGAGTTTCAGGACCTACAGGCTGAGTTCCAACTGCATGACTCCCAGTTCTTCAGGTATCTTCCGCTCCGTCATACACCTCATGAATATCGTAAGGAGTTGGATGAAGTGCCTGAATAAAGTCCACTTGACGGTTGTTTACTAATGGGCTGTCTAGGAAAGGGTAGAATCCTGCAGATTTACAGAAGGCTTGTGGTGCACTCACCTAACCTGTTGAGCCAGTTGAAAGAATAATGGGAAAGGTGGATGTCTGAGATGGATGACGCAGACGGGAGAGACATGAGCATGGCTCCCTGGGTCTTAGCAACTTCAGCAAGGCTCTGCCTGGTGCAGTTCAAATATTTATATTGAGCTTACCTCACACCCATCCGGCTATAGCCCATGTGAAGGTGACCCAAAGGGAGACTTTCATCACATGGTTTGGACCTATCCAGTCATACACAAGTACTGGGTTTCCATAATAGGCATCCTTTCTCGGATGGTAGGGGTATATATCGAACCACACCCTAGAATTGCACTCTTTAGCAAACTGGATGATGTGGGAGGGCCCAGAGAGGACAGGGCATTGGTGGGGATGGGAACTGTGGTCTCCAAAAGGGATATTGCTAGACAGTGGAACTCACCAAAGGCAACATCTCTGACAGTATGGATTAAGGGCACTGACTGGTGCAGCAAATTGGAGCAAGTAATATTGACTGCCAGAGGTTACCCTCTTAAATACAAGGCCATATTGAGGGAATGGTGGACCTATCGTGGCCTGCAGGGCTAAACCCAGACATGGTCACACCCGAACGTTGGTATGCAGTGGGTGGAAAAGGACAAGGCAAATGGATGGCACTATACAGGGAGTGCAGAATTATTAGGCAAGTTGTATTTTTGAGGATTAATTTTATTATTGAACAACAACCATGTTCTCAATGAACCCAAACAACTCATTAATATCAAAGCTGAATATTTTTGGAAGTCGTTTTTAGTTTGTTTTTAGTTTTAGCTATGTTAGGGGGATATCTGTGTGTGCAGGTGACTATTACTGTGCATAATTATTAGGCAACTTAACAAAAAAAAATATATACCCATTTCAATTATTAATTATTACCAGTGAAACCAATATAACATCTCAACATTCACAAATATACATTTCTGACATTCAAAAACAAAACAAAAACAAATCAGTGACCAATATAGCCACCTTTCTTTGCAAGGACACTCAAAAGCCTGCCATCCATGGATTCTGTCAGTGTTTTGATCTGTTCACCATCAACATTGCGTGCAGCAGCAACCACAGCCTCCCAGACACTGTTCAGAGAGGTGCACTGTTTTCCCTCCTTGTAAATCTCACATTTGATGATGGACCACAGGTTCTCAATGGGGTTCAGATCAGGTGAACAAGGAGGCCATGTCATTAGACTTCCTTCTTTTATACCCTTTCTTGCCAGCCACGCTGTGGAGTACTTGGACGCGTGTGATGGAGCATTGTCCTGCATGAAAATCATGTTTTTCTTGAAGGATGCAGACTTCTTCCTGTACCACTGCTTGAAGAAGGTGTCTTCCAGGAACTGGCAGTAGTACTGGGAGTTGAGCTTGACTCCATCCTCAACCCGAAAAGGCCCCACAAGCTCATCTTTGATGATACCAGCCCAAACCAGTACTCCACCTCCACCTTGCTGGCGTCTGAGTCAGACTGGAGCTCTCTGCCCTTTACCAATCCAGCCACGGGCCCATCCATCTGGCCCATCAAGACTCACTCTCATTTCATCAGTCCATAAAACCTTAGAAAAATCAGTCTTGAGATATTTCTTGGCCCAGTCTTGACGTTTCAGCTTGTGTGTCTTGTTCAGTGGTGGTCGTCTTTCAGCCTTTCTTACCTTGGCCATGTCTCTGAGTATTGCACACCTTGTGCTTTTGGGCACTCCAGTGATGTTGCAGCTCTGAAATATGGCCAAACTGGTGGCAAGTGGCATCGTGGCAGCTGCACGCTTGACTTTTCTCAGTTCATGGGCAGTTATTTTGCGCCTTGGTTTTTCCACACGCTTCTTGCGACCCTGTTGACTATTTTGAATGAAACGCTTGATTGTTCGATGATCACGCTTCAGAAGCTTTGCAATTTTAAGAGTGCTGCATCCCTCTGCAAGATATCTCACTATTTTTGACTTTTCTGAGCCTGTCAAGTCCTTCTTTTGACCCATTTTGCCAAAGGAAAGGAAGTTGCCTAATAATTATGCACACCTGATATAGGGTGTTGATGTCATTAGACCACACCCCTTCTCATTACAGAGATGCACATCACCTAATATGCTTAATTGGTAGTAGGCTTTCGAGCCTATACAGCTTGGAGTAAGACAACATGCATAAAGAGGATGATGTGGTCAAAATACTCATTTGCCTAATAATTCTGCACTCCCTGTATATGCCAAGTGTATTTTAAAAAGAGCAATTGTAAGTTTTACTGCTGTTTACATTAAAATAAAAATTGTTTCAACAGTAGCTTAAAATTATAGCTTTAGTTGCTAAATATTTGCAATCTTATATATACCAACCACCCCCTTTCACAATTGGAATTCTTGCTGCAGTGAAAATCAGAGTGCTGCCATCAGAAGATTTATCTTTTTTTCCATTGGTTAAAATTTGATAATTTTCTTATAATTTCTCTTTCGAGTTATCCCTCTTGTTATATGTGCACTTCTCTGTCTAGAATAGATTTACCTGTGAACCTGCTGAGAAAGAGAAATGGAACAGGGCAGTATTCAGTAAACGGATGAGAGCAAGAGATATGAAGTAGAGGAGGAAGGCGGTAGAGACAGATAATGTAATAAGATATGCTAGTTGGGAAGAGCACAAAAGGTACATAGAGAAAGACGAGGTAACCAGAAGCAAAGATTCACAGTGGTGGTAAGAGGAAGATTTAGGTAGAGAAAAAGAGGCAAAGAAATAGCTAGTGTGGTAGATATAGGAAGAAAAAAAATGTCGCGAGAGACTAAGCTCTACAGTACGAGGGGTAAAAGAAAGAGGTAATGTGTAAACACTAGAGAGGTGAAGACAGCAAGAGGCAGACAGACTTAAGGAGAAACAAAGAGATGCAAGGTAGAGATACAGCAAACAGGAGATCTATAGATTAATGGGTTATGTTAATCAGTGAAGAACAGAGAAAAGTAGAGGGGTGAAGGGCAGAAAAAAAAAAGTGATGTAGAGAGTAAAGAGGTAGCTGAAAGGCATTTGTGAAACAGAGGAAGAAGAGTGAGGATTATACAGTGGGAGAGAGTTCATATATAGAAAAAGGGGAAGATGGTGAGGTAAAAAGATCTAAAACAAAAAATAAGGGGTTGGGAGAGCTAGCTGAAGTGGAAACAGGTGAAATCTAAATGGCAGTCCAGAGAGAAAAGAAAAGAAAAGAAAAAAAAAAAAAACGGAGACAGAGAGAGTTGTTAATGGTAGAAAAAAAGAACAAAGAGGTATGCAAAACGGATTAAGATATTTCACAGTGGTGTGGTATTTTATAAAATATCTACTTGTCCATGGTTGCTTCATAAATAGTCCAGTCCTGTAAAAAAAAAAATACATACTTGTCTCTTTGGTACCATGTAGTGAGGTGACAAATTATGGCAGCAATGGCATTATGTAAGACCTCGGATAATAGCCTATTTGTTATAGTTGGGCATTAGTACTAGCAATGTCCCTATTTTGCAACCTTTCCGCAGACCTGCATACTGGGGATAGAGGTAGCAGCAAGTAATAGTTCCAAGGATGGAATACCATTTTGAGTTTGTGCAAACCTACAAACTTGCATGTTTGGAAATGTACTCCTGACAAATGCCAGAAGTACAGCTTTTTCCATGGATGGGGAAAAAGTAGTTGAAGGGAAAGTGAACTTGTAAACGCTCAACAGATTTCTGCATGAATGAATCTACACATGCATATTTGCTCATGCTAAAATACAGTTTACAAATACTTTCTAGGAGTACAATTTCCTGGACTACTTCTGTAAATTCTTAACAGTTCATGAAAAAAGTTAATCCACACTAATCCAAAAACATATACCATGGGGGTCATTTGATTACTGCTATATTGGACACTCCTGGAATGGGATTTCACCCTTCAGGATTCCTTGGACTGAGGAGGCAGGGCACAGCCTGCACAACGAGCTAAAAGCACTCTAAGACCCTGGCAGCACGGGACATGCCCAGACATGTGCCCGGGCCAAGACCGGGCCCGTCTGAGCCTGGACCAGGCAGAGTCGAGTTTATCTGGCTAATTGCAGAGGCCTGTTAGGGGGAGTTGTTCAATGGCAAAGCATAAAGCGGTTGCGCTCCTGGATCCCCCAGTTGAGAAGGTGGGCCTATTAGCCAACTCTGTTTGGGGTAAATCCTCTATTCTCACCTATTTGTCCTCAGCGGTGGGGGCACTTACTGAAGAAATAGTCATTGTGGAGGATGAATTAGCTAAGCAGACTAATAGTACTCGCTTGAACCTTACTCAGTTGCAACTCTTCTCCCAGACACTGTCTTCCCAGCCGTTGCTGCAGACAGTCTGGAGAGGGGTCAGAACCCTACGCTTCCCTTAGGCACAGGAGGCGCTATTCAGACCAAGGCACTTATGCACCAGCCACTCTAGAACACTTCAGTCGGCCAGAAACAGACTCGCATTGAACCAGCACCTCCAGCTGCCTAGAGGAAACAAGCATTGGCAAAGCCAATAGGTCTTGCCTATGCGAGATTTATTGGTTTTGCTAATGGTTTTTAGCTATGATGCAAATGGCTAAAAGTCATGTAAAAAAGCTGTATGACAACAGCATTGTGCGCTTTATACCGCTTTTTTTTTTATACTCCGTTATGCTGTACTGAAGCCAACGCTCATGTATAATATGGCTATAAAAACAGACAAAGCCAATAGATCTTGCATGCATAGTAGAGACCTATTGGCTTTACCAATGCTTAGTATGGAATGTCAACATAAGTTGTAGGCAGACAGAAAACTCCAATAGGTTACAGCTTTCATTACACTGATGCTTTAGGCCATGTGTTACTTTGGGTGCAATGGGTATAAAAGAACCACAAAAAAAAAAAAAAAAAAAAAGCACTCCTAACTGCTGGTTTAATAGCAAAATACAACAATAATCGGTGTTCAGTGGGTTTCCTAGAGCTTTTGGACCCTGTGCCACTGCACCTGCTGCACCATACAAATCGTGGCCCCTACTGCCTACAAGGTAACTGCGCTTGTGACTGCTTGTTTACTAGCATAATATAGCAAAAAATCTGCGTTCAGTGGGTTTCCCAGAGCCTTGGCCCCTGTGCCACTACAACTGCTGTACCATCCAGATCATGGCCCTATTGCCTGTAACATAACTGCGCTTGGAACTGCTGGTTCAGT
This sequence comes from Pleurodeles waltl, assembly GCF_031143425.1. Taxonomy (NCBI): domain Eukaryota; kingdom Metazoa; phylum Chordata; class Amphibia; order Caudata; family Salamandridae; genus Pleurodeles; species Pleurodeles waltl. The sequence goes on from NC_090446.1 coordinate 734,351,677, forward strand.
GGCAGAATATAGTAAGAATCAGTGCTCGGTGGGTTTCCTAGAACTTTGGGGCAGTGACACTGCACCTGCTGCACCATCCAAATCATGAGTTTGGGACTGCTTATTCAGTGGTAACAGCAATAATCGGTGCGCTAGGTTTCATAGAGATTTTGGCCCCTATGCCAATGCACCATCCAAATCATGGCTCTACTGCCTGTAAGGTAACTGCGTTTGTGACTGCTTGCCTTGTGGTAACATTTAGCAATAATCTGTGATCGGTGGGTTTCCTTGAGCTTTTGGCCCCAGTGCAACTGCACCTGCTGAACCAGCCAAATCATGGCCCTAGTGCCTGCGAGGTATCATGAGGAAACCATTTATATCCAGCAGCTTGTGACCGCCTTCCTAGTAGTCACAAATAGAAATGATCTGTGCTCAGTGGGCTTCCTAGAGATTTTGGCCCCTTAGCAACTGCACCTATTGCAACATCCAAATCATGGCCCTAGAGCTTGCAAGGTATCATGAGGAAACCATTTATATCCAGTAATGTATGTGCTCTGGAAAAGGTACAATTACAGAGGGAAATCATTATTTTGTAGGTAAACACAAAAGCTTTAAAATAAAAATAAATAAAAAAGAAATCTTCAAACGTATCCAACTCTCTCAAACGAGTTGCCACACGTCATAAATAAAGGATATGCTTTACACATTAAAGTGAAAACCAAGCAGTGTTAAATTGTGTTACGATGTGGCTGGCTCTTTTCTGTGAAAATATCTTATCTTGTGTTTGACAGCAGATGGGCCATAAGCAGTGTAAATTGCCCTGTGTCTAAAATAAAATAAAAAGGGCACAAGCAGGCTCCATGGAGAAAGGCTGCATTCTCCTTTCCTATAAAGGCTGTCACTTTGAAGACAGCAGAAACCAAAACAAAATAACCAAGCTCCCTGGAATACACAGCTTGATGTCGGACCTCGGTCTATGAACGCCCAGCAAACGTGACAGGTAAGAACAAGATTTAAAGGCCTGTTGACAGAAAAGGAGTTTGTGGAAGTATTCAGTGAACACAGCTTTCTCTTCCGGTGCGACAAACGGGAGCTGAACAGCCAACAGCAAATAAAGCCAGCAAATAGGAAGCAAGAAAATGTAAGTTACAAACTGAATGCATGCCCAGGTCAACTTTCTGAAACTCCCCAAGATGTCTTTAGCATACCTAGACAGCTGTGCTTTCTGGTAGACTGAGACCTAAAAAAATGATAGGGTAGGTTCCAGGCAGAAACCTCGAACCCATTTGCTCTCAGGATGCAGTGCCCGTGACCATCCTAATGAATTATGAGGGCAATTTAACAGGAAGCACCAAGTACTGGGTGCTCCTGGACAGTCTATATGTGAAAGTAGAGACTCTTTACAAAAGTCTTTTGGAGCCCATTGTCACTCATTTGGACCAGACTGAGAAAACAGTGACAGAAAATGCCAAGTATGTCATGCGTTGCACTTCCCCGCCTAGGTCTAATGGGGTGGGTGGTCCCATGCAACAATGGGCTGTAAGGAACTTGCAGTGGACCTTATCGCTCATCATGGGCACCCATATTGGGGGGGGGGGGGGGGGGGGGATATTGGGTGAAGAGACACTTCTCGTTCTACTTTATGTGGAAGATGTCGTGTTGATGGCAAGAACTGCCAGGGTCTTCAAGCCCTTTTGAACTCCAAGTGTTTATGAAGGACTTCGATTTAAGTATCAACATTGGTAAATCCCACAACGGTGGTGGACCCTAGTTCTACAAAATCTCTGATCTTTAAGGTGGGGAAATAGGCCTTGTCCCGGGTCAGCAACTTGTCATACCTGGGCACCATGTTTGATTCAGGATTGCGTTGGACTCCCTTGCTCAATGGGAGAAAAGGGCTGACCTGGTAAGATCTAATGCAGCAGTCTATTTGCAGATAAATTGGGCAGGAAGCCAATTGGGGCCTTACTGCAGGTGTATGAGGCTAAGCATGCCCCGAAAGCAGCCGGAGTTACAGAGAGCATAAAGCCATCCAGGTGGTAGAAACTAAATTTAAGAGACGATGACTCAGTGCTCCTCAAATTAATCCTTTTTAATTCACAAACAACTGGGACCAAGTACCTTACAGACACAATAGCTTTGTGCCCACACACTATTATGTTTGATAAATACATGGGCCAAGTGCGGTCCCTACTTAAATAAAGTAATTTTGAAGGATTGTCTGTCCCTTGATCATGCTCATTATATTTCATGATTTGTATATATTAGGATTTCATGTCAGAACTTTGCAAGGGCAGAGCTGTTTTTTTTAATCCGGATCGGATTGTCAAGATTGACTATAAGTGGGTCGAGGAGAATATTTTTTGAAGCTGAGGTCCCTAGACAGAGAGCAGACGCCCTTACTTAAGCAATCAGGGGCAAAGGTTCGTGCTGCAGAAATCCTCTCCATCTATGGACCATGAATGGTTTCGGCTAACGCAGTTCAGGTTAAGCTTGCTTCCACAGCTGATTGCATTTCCTTGGGGCTGGCATGGTCTTTCTGCTCTAGCCCCCGGCAGTTGCAATCAGATTTCCCCGTAGGACACTATGTGTTGGAAATGGCCCTTTTTTGCATGGTTATCCCCAAACTTTTTGCCTTCTTCCTTCTATTTTCTCAGGTCTGTTTTTGCTGCTTTGTCTCTGCGCACTTTACCACTACTAATCAGTGCTAAAGTGCAAGTGCTCCCAAGGTAAATTGTACTGTTGATTGGTTTATCCATAATTAGCACATCTGATTTACTGGTAAGTCCCTGGTAAAGTGCACCTGAGGTGCCAAGGGCCTGCAAATCAAATGCTACCAGTGGGCCTGCAGCACTGACTGTGCCACCCACATAAGTAGCCTGGTAAACATGGCTCAGACCTTGCACTGCAGTGTCTGTGTGTGCAGTTTTAAACTGTACCCACTTGCCAGGCACAAACCGTCCCTTTTGGTACATGTAAGGCACCCCTAAGGTAGGCCCTAGGTAGCCCCATGGGCAGGGTGCAATGTATTTAAAAGGTAGAGCACATACTGGTGTGTTTTACATGTCCTAACAGTGAAACACTGCCAACTTCGGGTTTCACTGTTGCAAGGCCTATCTCTCTTATAGGTTAACATGGGGACTGCCTGTAAATAACTTGAAAGCGCAGCTTCCCTTCGACGGCAGATAGTAGTATGGAGTTTGGGGGTCTCTGAACTCACAATTTAAAAATATATCTTTTAGTGAAGTTGGTTTTTAGATTGTGTGTTTGAAAATGCCATTTTTAGAAAGTAGGCATTTCCTTGCTTAAACCATTCAGTGACTCTGCCTGTTTGTGGATTCCCCGTCTGGGTCAGTTTGACAATTGGGCTGTTCACATCTCTCCTCTAGACAGTGACACAAAGGGAGCTGGGGTGTAGCCTGCATATCCGGATGAGCCATCTGGGCTACAGTGGAGGGAGGAGTGGTCAGTTACACCTGAAAGGATTGTCCCTGCCCTTACACAATGCAGTCTCCAACTTCTTGGTGTGTGTCTGCGGCCTGGCCTGAACAAGGAAGGATCTTGCAAACTCTTGAGACTTTGCTTTGAGGTTTACCAACTTCAAAGGCCGAAAGGGGTATAAGAGGAAGACCCAAAACCCCAGACTTTTAGAATTTTTCTGGAATTAAAAGGAACCTCTGCCCGGGAGAAGAGCTGAAGAGCTGGAGGAGGAGCACTGTTCCTTTGCTGTGTTGTGCTGTGTTGCTTTGCTGGACTGGCCTGCAGTTGCTGCTTATGCCTGAAAAGAGGGCAAAGAGTGAACTTTGCTGGGTGTACTGCATGAAAGATTTCTCCAAGGGCTTTGCCTCCTGTTGGAAGTCTCAGGGACAAACACTTCAGCTTCCGTGACGTGCAGCACTGGGAACTGTGTGTTTTGTGTTGTTCAAGAGGAGAAACCACTGTGATGCGGCCAACTAAGCCGTTGGCCTGCACCGTGACCTGTGACGCCTGAAGGAGCCGCACTGCCCCGCTTTGCACCGTGACACTGGTCTCACTGATGCCGTCATCGGATGACTTCCCGGAGCCACTGCTCGCACCGTGACCTGTGGGCCCCGCACTCCGGCATCGCCTGCTCACACCTCAGCTTGGGCCTCCCAGACGACACTCCTGCGGACACCAGCGCCGCTGCCTGCACTGTGGCCTGTGGACACCGCTCGTGAGGTATACAAAGCACTGTCCCGTCCCACAGCACAGCCCCAGTCCCCCAATGCCAGCACCATCGACTTCAGTGTTGTAATCAGGCACCCTGCCTGCACTGTGGCCTGTGGACACCGCTAGTGAGGGTCATGAAGCACCGTCCACACCGCTGGCTTGGGCCTACCGACTACAGCACTTCAGCAACAATGACGACGACGCTGCCTGCACCGTGACCTGTGGGCACTGCACATCGCATCGTTCTGCTTCGCACCACAGAGCCGACGCCATCCACGCCAGCGCTCCTGACTACATCAGCCCGGAGTTTGATCTGCAACGCGTGTGACTTCAAGGGCCTGACGACCCCTGCACTGACTCCGGAACGGACACCAGCAACACAGCTCTCCGGAGCTCACAGCGAGGATCTCGACGCCCTGCAAATCCAAAGGTACAGTTTGCGGGTCTTTGACACCGTAGCCAGCCTGAACTGTTGGCTTTGTTGATCACGACGACGTGATAGGTCCACATGGGGCTATCGACTTCAAGGAACTGTATTCCTGAGTAAATGTTGCAAAATTCATATCTTTAACACCGTATGTTGGATTTGTATCATTTTGGTCTTGTTACACAGATAAATATTAGCTATTTTTCTAAAACTGGTGTGGTGTGTCCTTTTGTAGTGTTTTCACTTATTACTGTGTGTTATATGCCAATACTTTATACACTGCTTCTGAGATAAGCCTGACTGCTCGTGCCATGCCACCAAGGGGGTGAGCAGGGGTTATCTGAGGGTGTATCTCCCTTATGATTAGAGTAAGGTCCCTACTTGGACAGGGTGCAAACCGACTGCCAACTAGAGACCCCATCTCTAACACTATGCACTCCCATATGTTCTGTAAATATTTTGAAGTTCCCAGGAAAGCCTAAATTGTTCCCCTTTCAAAAGCTTATCATTTTACTCAAGTGCCCCATGCTATCCTGTTTTTACAATTGTTGTCTGCAGAGATAATCCCTTACAATGCTAGTTTTCTTAAAGGTGCTCTGCGACCGAGAAATTCAATGGGAGATTGACTGTAATGACGTAATCATGCTAGGCGTAGGAAGGTATTCTGTATTGAGACTGTCTTTTTTGCCTTTATGTAATGTTTTATATTTTTAAGGCTTTGTTGTGTGCATTTATATATTTTGGATTGATTTTAGGTTGATGCTTCTATGGTTATTCTTTTTAACTGCATAAACTGCTTTGACCATGACTATCATGGGTGCACGTTCGTGACTTTCTTTAGGAAATGGGCCCCTACTTAAGTCTGGTGTTAACAAAGACCTTTTGTTTTTATTAAAATTCTGTCTCACTCTCTCTATCCATCCATCCATGGGCTGGTTTCACTTTCAGTGATAGCAAAGTTGCTCATTCACAAGGAGCGTATTGGCACACAAAGTGGTTTTGTTCAGTTCCAGTTAATGTGTTCTTTTTGTGGCTGAAAAAATACTTTTGCTTTTTGCAAATGTTTGTTGAACCACTGAGCCCTCACCATTTTAACAAAACGTTTTACAAAAGTCATGACAAAGCAAAATGCGCACTGACAAAACTAAACAAGCATCTGCAATGCAATGGGTATCACATTTGTTCGACTTAGCGTTGTAAAGTCCCAACTGGACTTTTACTGCCACATAAATAGAAAATTTAAAGTAATACAGTTTTACATAGGTGACTCGATTTAAGGCGACTCGATTTAAGGCGCCACGCCATGACCATGCAGGAGCACAAAAAATGAAACAGAAGTTCGCTCACTGTCAAACGCATCAGCAAATGTGCAGCAAGATCGCGCTGCGTAGGAAGTAAAAAAGAAAAAGGTAGTCCCAAAACTATGCTGAAAACATGGAGCCTCGTATGTTTTCAGTAGTTGTCCGGTGTGCTCGAGGAGGGCTAAACACTGTAAAAGGCATGACGTATACATGCCTTTCACAAATAAAATCAATTGATTCTTGAAAGGCAAGCCCATGAACCAACTAAACTGATTAGTGTGCGGTGGGCGAGGTTGAAAGCCCAAAGAGATTACAGCAGGCTACAGCGCTTGTGCACTCGATCCTAGAAACTGACACCCAATGTCCGACCTACTGGCTTTGCCAATGCTTGTTATTTTCATGTTTCCCACAATTTTTTGGGAACTGATTAAAATGATTTTCTATTATGAATATTTTTGGAAATACCAGCATGCATCAATATATTTTACTTATGATGCTTCAAAGAAACTGTAGTTGAGCAAAACATTATTCCTGGTTGCATTTTTTGTGAAGATTTTATTTTGAAAGCACGGAATCATCAATCTTTCTGTCAAGCTTCTGTAAGTATTTATATTTGATCAGGGAGCACTCTAGGAGCATTAAACATAGCCTCTTTGTTAAACTTTGCAAACTTGGGTACTGGAACTACAGTAAGTAGTGCAGTCAAAGCTTACAACATTTATTTATAGTGCTCACCCTAATAATAAAGGCTTTGCATTAACATACATACAAGTTCGAACAGCATTAACATATGGACACAAATATTATCTCAACTACAGACAACTCCCTTCCCTGCTCCTTATTGTGGTACTGTAAACTGCCAGCCAAAGGATTTGTGCTGCTGGGAATTGGGCCTACTTGTTCCAAGGAAAAAATAAACATGAAATCTGGTTGTCCTTGACCTCGAACAGTATGTGCTGGAAGTTGGGCTATAGGAATTCCACACTCCCTATTTCAGGCGACGAAGGAAAGGGAACAGAGGGAGAACAAGAGAAATCAGAGGTGAAGAGATGAGGCAGTTAACAGAGCTTTATTTAGCAAGAGAGAGCATTGGGGTAGTGAGGTGAGGCGCTGACGGACCTGGTAGGTAAACAGACAGATGAGTTAGAGAGGGGAGAGGTAAGGTAGAGAAAGAACAGAGAGATAAGGCGGTAGAGAAAAAGAGAAACAGGTGAGTTAAAGACAGATAATGTTTGAGTAATGAATCAGATGGCAGAGAGGTAAAGGAAGGTCAGATGGAAAAAGTGCAGTGAGGTCAGAGAGGAATAATGTAGAGAGAGTATTGAGGAAGAAAGAGGGGGCAGAGTGATGGGTATAGGTGCAGGCACAGAATAACAGCACGGGCAAGGTCTTGGGAGAGACGAAATAGTGAGGTATTTTGGGTATACAGAGATAGGAGAGGAAGATGAATGTACGGTACAGAGAGAAGATGACGGTACATAGAGATGGAGAGAGGGTCACGACTGAAGGTGTGAGGTCAAGTAAGGAGAGAGAAATTACACAAAGTATAATTTAACTGCCACCAACTGCCTGAGAGTACAAGGGCTGGCCACATTTACATACTAAGAGGCAGAGTTACTCCACTGTGCTGTGCAATGGAGAGAACGCAGTGCAGAACAATATTTATTAAAAGGGAAATGGCCTGCCACTGTTTACTACCCCAGTGCTGATGCGCAAACAACCTTTGCACCTTGGTGCATGGACATCTGTGCACTATCTAGTATAGGATTTGTACTAGAAGCGTATCCTTTCAGGATACAAAACTATGTCTGGGCTAACATTCTCAACATTATATGTGTGCAGTGAAGTGCAGTGCACATGTATTGTGTAAAACATTTAGAGAAATCAAAACATTTCTCAATGTTAACAAGAGCATCAAAGCAGAGTTATATTTTTGACGTAAAGCCTGGATTGGCTACTTTAGTTTTTGACGCAAAGTTCGATCTACTATGAGTGCTTGTACTAATCTGCCTAAATTAAAACCAATTAACGCCCCCTAGTCGCAAAGTAGAGCAAAGCACTACCTACACTGAGAAAAGGGTACTTTTCCGGAGCAAAATACCTTTAGTGGCTGGAAACTAAATGCACTTGCAAGAGTTTGCACTGCTTTCTGTCACTTTCATGAAATAGACCTTGGGTTTTTGTTAAGCATGCTTAGTTGTCAAATTAGAAAATACGCAGTTTTTTTGACGAGCAACGTTATTATGATTGGAATTTAGACTGTCCAACTCACTTTAAAAGGGGCCACTTGGAAGGTCAAGGCCTAGGGCAATTGCCCACTTTGCCTATGCCTTAAAACGTCTTTAAAAGGAGGCATGTACTAGTCCTGGTTCCTGCAATAAGTTAGTGACTACACCCAGACACATGCTAATCTTAAACAATCACTATTGCCTCTTCAGAAGCAACAAGTGTGGATAATGTTGGAATGGTGCAGAAACCAGCATATATGGACCAAAATGCAGGTTACCAATTGCTGACTGGTTATGATTTACTATGGATATTTTGTCCCTGAAACTGTCCGATTACAGTCGTAGGTGACATTCCCTTGTCAGTCTTTCCTTCTTATTTCATATTGTTGACACTATTTGGCCTTTTAATCATTTGTTTTACAAGACTTACCTCCTTTGTAAATCACATAGCAAGAGTTTGTAGGCACAATATATCTGACGAGGCGAAACAATCTACACGTGCTTTACCTCAACATTACAATCCATTTAGCACTAACCAAAAATGGACTCAGAGGTTTAGTGTTATGTACATGTTGCAAAGACGTAAAAGGACAGCCATCTGCGTTCTTTTAGAAAGACCAGCAAATCCCTCACATTCAATAAAGTTATAAATAGCCAGGATTCTTTCCCAATGAATGTGTCTAGAGACAACTGAAATTTCAGAACTTCACACTTACTTAACTATTACAACTCAATACATGAAAAACAACAATGAAAGTTCCCAGTCCCCATATACTGCATACCAAACCTTGGATAGCAGAGGCTAATTATCAACAGTCATTTGGTAAAGCAGTAAAAAGCACTCTCAGTGCAAAAAGACCTGTCAGTTTGCTTCCTCATCATTCCTTTTAGGCTAAATTACAAATGCACTTAAATAATGAATATTACAGTCTGTGCTATATGAACAACTTGCACATACATATACAAGCAAAATAGAGATCTGCAAAAGATCTCTACTAATTCCTTCCAATATAGTGAGCTAAACACTATGAATTCAGAAAATGACTGACTGCACACAGTCGTATGCATGTATTTTGTGCAACAAATAAAAAGACACGATTGTGCTTACCATTCGGATGGAACATTTTTGATACAAATCTAACAGTTGGAGGTTTATTTGGATATTCTTCTGAAAATTCTATAACCAGCTTAAATGTACCTGCAAGATAAGGACAAAGGCTTGATGCTAATAAAATTACACACAATGAAAATCAAACACTTTATGGTTAACAAATGGAGCAGCTTAAGAAACATCAGTAATGTCTACTTTGCAAGCAAAAACAAGGATTACAATCTCAACGCAGTCAAACAGTTCCTTACAAATTAGAATGAAATGGCTTAAACAATACTATCAATATACTGGCTCAGTGTCTTCTTGTGAGACTGATGGCTATCAACTGCACACCAACAGCTAGATTGTGCGTGCACATTCAACCTAGAGAAAAGAAAGGCACAGTGCCATTCCAACCTAACTCAATAATTTAGAATATTGTGGATGTGAGCACGCATCTCATTTTGAGTGCTCCAATATTGGAGGTAGAAAACTTAAGGAGTTAGCAGCGTGCGCCAATCAGAGCACTAGTTTTATCAAGGTAGCCAACAGCAGTGCTAAATAAGCAGCCTCACCAATTAGCAATGCAAACAAAAACAACTTAAAGTATTTGCTGCTAAGCCTTTACCCCCTCCTGTTCCAAGCCTTTTTTTTGCCTATTGGGGGTAGTTCGCGCTTCGGCACCTGTAACATTTTGTCCACATAAGCTATCCACACCAAACTTGCATCTGTTTTTTTTCCCCCAACATCCTGGGAATTCTAAAGGTACCCAGGGTTTGCAGATTCCCCTGGTGGCCACTGGGAAATTAGCCAAAATACAGCTGTTTTTTTTGTTGTTTTTTTTGGGGGGGTGCGGGGGCGGAATGGGAAAAAAGTACTGCAGTAGAAAGCATTTGTTTTCTGAAAATGGCATCAACAAAGAGTTTGCGGTACTAAAATCACCATCTTCCCAGCTTTCAAGGAACAAGCAGACTAGATTCAGAAAACCACATTTTTAAACACAGTTTTGGCACTTTACTGGGACATATCCAGTTTTGCCTATTTTTGGGCTTTCAACCTCCTTCCAGTTAGTGACAGAAACGGGTGTGAAACCAATGGTGGATCCCAGAAAGCTACACATTTCTGAATGGTAGAAAAAATTCTGAATTCAGCAAGGGGGCATGTGTATAGATCCTTCAAGGCTTTCCTATAGAAAGGAAAAGTTTAAATTAAAAAACATATTGACATTGAGTTGGGGGAAAAAAAAAAAAAAAAAAAACACCATTTCGGTCTATGATTTTATCTGTAACTTTTGCCAGCCTTGGCAGATTTCCAAAAGCAATATGCAGTTATGTCTGCTGGGCCCTTCTGGTTGCTGGAATATATAGGGCTTGTAGGTTTACCAAAAACCCAAGGTACCCAGATCCAATAAATGAGCTGCACCTTGCAATAGATTTTCACTGTGTACCTGGTATACAGCAATTCATTTGGTATAATATAAAGAGTGAAAAAACGGTATGAAGGAAACAAAGGTATTTCCGAAATGGGCACAAAATGTGGAGTTTGGAAGCAGTGCTTATTCGCACATCTCTGAATTTGGGGGTACCCATACAAGCATGTGAATTACAGGGCATTTCTCAAAATGGCTTTTTTCTTACACACGGTCTTACATTTGGAAGGTGCAAATGCAGAGAAAGACAAATGTTAGTGACACTTGTACTGCTAGACTGTGTCCCCAGACTCCTGATAAATATGACACCTCACTTGTGTGGCAGGCCTATTTCTTGCAACAGGAAATGCCCTAAAATGCAAAGTGGACGCATCACATTTTTCCACTGAAAAATGATGCGTTTTTTTCAAAGTTCCTAACTGTGGATTCTGGGCTCCAGCTCAGCCAGCACTTGGGGAAACCTAGCAAACCTGTAAATTTTTTAAAACTAGACACATAGGGGAATCCAGGATGGGGTGACTTGTAGGTCTCTCACCAGGTTCCGTCACCCAGAATCCTCTGCACACCTCAAAATTTGTCAAAAAACACATTTTCCACACATTTCGGTGATGCAAAGTTCTGGAATCTGAGGGAAGCCACAAGTTTCCTTCCACCCAGCATTCCCCCAAGTTTCCCAATACAAATGATACCTCACTTGTGTGGAAAGGCCTAGTGCCCACAACTGGAAAGGGCCCAATATGTATTGTGAAGACATCAAAATTATTCATCACAAAATGACCTGTTTGTGCAAGGGGGCACCTGTGTTTTTGGTCAGAGGATGGGCAGCCGTCGAGGGAAACCTACCAAATGCAGACATTTCAGAAAACTAGATACCCAAGGGAGTCCAGGGAGGTGTGACTTGCGTGGATCCCCCAGCGTTTTCTTATCCCCTGTAAACCTCAAATTTAGCCTAAAAGAAAAATCACATTTTCCTCATATTTCTGTGTGGGATCATAGCACCGGCTCAGCATTCTCCTCGGTCTCCAAATAAAAATGATATTTCACTTGTGTCGGTGGCCAAGTGGCTGTCACAGGGAAGGGCCAAAAACGTGTAGAAATTGAGGGGGGAATCAAAGCGGGTCCAAAGGGCAATTTTATTTCAAACGATTTTAGGCTGACTATGCTTTGGGCACCCACACGTGGTAGGAATTTTGTGGATTCCATAAGTTTCCATCACAAAAATGTAATGAAAATGCAGGATTTCAGGCAAAGCTGGAGGTTTGCAGGGCATTGTGGTAAGAAAATGGTGTGAGTGCATGTGAAGCACACCACCATGGACTCCCCCAAAGGGCTAATTACACCATCTGTCCCCCAAGGGGGCAGAAATACTTTGGGTTCATTTATTTGTGGCAGGGGCATGGCCATAACCCCTCCACCCCTCATTTTTTTAAAAATTAAATTCTTCCCTGGTGTCTAGTGGGCTTGGGCTTTCTGCCCTCCTCCTTCCCTTCCGCCAGGGTAATACTCACAACCAGCCCTCGAGGGTGTGGGGGGTGGGGATTTGAGCAGAAAGACTGTTGACATCTTTGGAGCAGGTGGGGGGGGGGGGGTGAAGGAAACACTGATAAGCCCATTTTGGGCAGCCCGCACTAAAATTTGAATAATAAAAATTGGTAATCCCTAGTGGCTAGTGTGCTTTCTTTGGTAGGCAGGGGGGGGTGGAAGAAAGACCGTTTACATAAGTTGCGGTGGAGGGGGGGTGGGGGGAGGCATTGGTAAGCCCATTTTGGGCAGGCCCCCCACGCCACAATGGGCCATATGTACGAACACTTTTTCCCATAGACACAGAATGGGGAAAAACCTTTGCTACATCTGGCCCTAAGTGTGGAAAAAAAACTAATACCTAGTGGACTTTCTGCACCGGGGGCTGGATGGGGTAGGCACAAAGACTGTTTACATATTTGGGGGTGGGTTGTGGCACTGACATGCCCATTTTAGGTAGCCCTTCCGAGGGGTGTGGAATTTATTAAAATATCTATTTGTCCATCGAACAGGTTGCTTCTTAAATCTAGTTGTTCTGTATCCCTTTGGTTCCATGTAGTGCAGTGACTAATTATGGTAGCAATCTCATTATGTAAGAGCTCTGATAATAGCCTCTTCTATTATGCCAAGGCTAAAACTATAGTAGGGCCTGAATACTTTGCAATGTCAAACCCTACTATAGCAATTTCCTTATTTTGCCACCTTTCCGCAGATCTACATACTTGGTCTGGAGGAAGCAGTAAGCAATTGTAATGCCTTGGAGTCTGGAAACCTACATGTTTTAAGGATTTTCACCAGCTTTACTCTAAAATTTCCCAATACTGAGAAAGGTTGGAAATTTACTTCTGACAAGTGCAGAAGTATAAGTTCTTCCAGGGTTGGGGAAAAAAGTGGTTGGAGGGAAAGTAAATTTGTAAGCACTCAATATATTTTCGCATGAGCAAATCTACACATGCAGAATTGCTCATGCTAAAATACATCTGACAAATATTTTCTAGAAGTAAGATTTCCTGGTCTACTTCTGTAAGTTCTTGTGAATTCATAACAGCCACTGCTTCAAACATACCATGGGTGCACTTTTGTGACTTGCTTTAAGAAACTGGTCCCTAATTAGGTCTGGCGTTACTCAAGACATTTTGTTTTTATTAAATTTCTATTTCTCTCTCTATCGGCTGGCTTTACTGTGTGTGATCGCATTCTGCTCTTCCACAAAGAGCATTGCGCCACACAAAGTAGTTGTGCTCAGTTCCAGGAATTCCCGGGGCAACCAGTGGCGTAACAAAACTGGATGGGGCCTCCTGCAAATAACATGAAGGGGGCCCCCCTCCAAACTCACACACGGCAGGTACGGTGCTGGGGGCCACCCCCACTCTGCAGAGGATGCGGGGCCTTTGTTACGCCACTGGTGGCAATGTCTGCTTTTTTAGACTAAAATAAAAAACTTTTTGCTAGTGTTTTTTATTACAATGGTGAGGACCTGGCAGCTCCCACAACAATAAAGTGTTATAAAAGCCATGTCAAAATGAGACAGCATTGACAAAACCAAAAGAAACACAAAAAATGTCAGATCGGTTGGCTTTGCCAGTGCTTGTTTATTTTCATGCTTCCCATAATCTTCTTGAAAATGATTACAATGAATTTACATTAGGAATATTTTTGGGGAAATAGTAGCATGAATCAACACATTTTACTAAAATGATGCTGCAAAGAAACAGCACCTAAAATGTCATAGTATTGAAATGTTTTTTTTCCTACTTGCATTTATTTTTTAACATTTTATTTTGAAAGCAAATAACAGTCAATCTTGCTTACAAGCTTCTACAAATATCTGCATCTAATCAGAGAGCATTCTGGGAGCATTATACTTAGCCGCATAATGTTAAACTTTTCAAATGTGTACAAACTTTTTATTTTTTTTACTGGAACCACTATAAGTAATGCAGTGTGACCTTAAAACGTTTATTTAAAGCGCTCACCAGAATAATAAAAGGATTTTCATTAATGAACAATTAATTCAAGTTCGAACAGGATTAACATATGGACACACACTAACTCAACTGCAGACAGTTCCCCTCTCTGTAAACTGACAGCCAAAGGGTTTGTGCTGCTGGGGGCTGGACCTACTTGTCCCAAGGACAAACTAAACATGATAACGTGATGCCCTTGACCCCAATTTGGCCTGGGCGTCGGGCTTAAGGTATTCCACATCCCTGCTCCCAGTCCTATACATTTATTAAAAAAAATAATAATAATAATAATAAAAAAACCTCCTGGTGCCTAATGCACTTTCTATCCCCCACCCCCGGGGACAGATCAGGGGGGGGTCGGGGGGGAGAGAGATGGTTGGGGCATAAAGACTAAAGCCCAATGGGCTGCTCCGCCCGCTGGTCACTAATGAGTGGATCCCTGCTTGGGAATTGTTCTCCTGCAGTGATCCCCAAGCAGCGATCCATTAGGGAGGGGTACTACTGGAAGGGGGAGATTCTCCTCTTTTCAACGATACCTCTCCCGCACGCCTCAGTGCTTGGGGGGTTGAGATAGCCCCCGAGCACCAAGGCAGGGAAAGTGAAATGAGCAGATCTCATTTCTCTTTAGTTTTCACTGAAATGCCCGCACCAGAGGGAATTCCTGCTCGTATGCAGAGGATGGTCGTGAGCCCTCCTCTGCACACGAGCTCCGCTGCGGAGGACCGCTCTCGGCAAGATTTTTGTTTACAGAACTTTCAAACTGGAAAAAAAATGACTTAAGTTACTGCCTACAAGGTGGGGAGACCGAGAACTCCTCTCCTGTCCGATTTTGCCATAGCTCATAAGTGACATCATATACATGACTGGTTTTCTGTCCAAAACTGTTCTAGCATCGAAATAACTTGACTTTCTGAACTGTTTTTTTTTTTTTTTTTTTTTAATCAAACAGAAAACATCATTTTGCCTCTGATGATATGAGAATGTCAAACACTTGCAAGCTTTAGATATCAGACGATAAAACTCCAAGGTGTCCGAATGTCCATCATCAGGGGCTATGTATTTACCCATTTCACTAGTCTGGTCAACCTCAGGGAGTGCTACTTCCAGATCCTCAACAGTTTCCCCTCCAGCTGGGAAGGCTGCTGGATCAACATTCACACTGTGGAAGCAGTAGTCTGTGGTAGTATTGATACGACTTCAGGAATCACCCATGCCACATAAGTTAGATCTGGCTGGGGGCCTTCATGATAAAAAGTTTGCATCATATTGTGGAGTAGATTAAAATAAATAATTTGCTACTCCTATGTATGGCTTTAATAGGCCACTTCTCATAATGCTGATAGGATCTATAAGAGTACTCCTTCTTAACAATAACCTGTTTCCTGATTATAAAGGTACTAAAAAAAATCTTACCTTTTATTCTGCAAACATCTAGGCAGTTGCTGATACAATCACTGATTATTAGCAGATAGGATTACTTTGTTTTATGTTGGGTCCTTCAATTTATCTAATGCACAGATTGCAGTCAATGCAGAACTCTGCAGCTACACTGGTATTAGGCATTTGTAAATTAGACCACATCTTCACTCACTCAAAGCTGAAAAAAACACATTAGCTCCCAGTACAGAAAAATAGGTCACAGTTCTGGGAATCAATTAACCCTCAAAGAACCACTTTCCATGTTTATTCAGCTTTCTACCAAAGATCAGGATACTGAATTGCAATGGGTTAGTTATTGAATTTGTATTCCAGTAGAACTACAGACCTTGTAATACATTCTGCTGACAAAATGCAGTTTTATCAAACAAGACAGTGTTGGCAGCATATTGTAATTTAGTAACTGCATGACCTCTATTATTAGAGGACATGATCTAGCGTTATTAAAAACCTTTCCTACTTGTCTACGATAGGGGTTGAAAAGAAGAA
Source organism: Pleurodeles waltl (assembly GCF_031143425.1). NCBI lineage: Eukaryota > Metazoa > Chordata > Amphibia > Caudata > Salamandridae > Pleurodeles > Pleurodeles waltl. Next base: position 734,367,736 of record NC_090446.1, read on the forward strand.
GTGCAAGCATGCACCACAGTTGGATTTTATTTTGCTACACACTAAGGTATTATACCCTGGCTGCGACTGTAGTCATGTATCACAATAAAATAGCAGAACAGTACCTTGGAGGCAATTTTGGAATACCTCTGTTTAAATGTTTTTTCCCCAAAGACGTTGCCCCCTGATCCTGTCAAAAGCGTTTTAAACTCTATAACACATACACAGAGCACACAGAGTTATATAAAATACCCTAAACATTCAAAAGGGCAATATTTTGACAACAGTGCCCCTTTCCATCCTGAAACCTGCACAGAATATTGACAAATTGTGGTTTTCTTCTGCCCAAGCAGCAAAATCTTCCACTAAATTGTATACAGAGGGTGTGGCCAAGATGGCAGATGAGTAGGACGTGGAATTGGTCCTCTCCCTGTACACCAGCAGGACCGGCGGAAATTCCCCCCCCCCCCCCCACATCACCGCTAACTCACTGCACACAGCACCACCCGCACATATGGGGAAGGAGTCCGAGGCGAAATGGGGGCACTTTGACTCAGGCAGAAGCCCCTAGAGCGTTGAGGGGCCATCGACGAAGATCGGGCGAGCACAAGAGGAAAGCAACACGGAACGATGTACGAGGCCCACAACTGAGCCGAAAACATCACACACGGATAGGCTTGTGACCGTGCAAAGATGTGAGGCGCACGCAAGGGAAGCTGGTTTTGATGCAGTGCCGGCACTCCGCCGGGGACGAGGAAGACCCCTTTGGCAGAGCGTAAGGCTCGCTCCCAGCGAGTGAGGAATTTCTATCTGCCCCTTCCCTCTCTTCCCCCCCCTCCTGCCAATGATTACGGACTTGCAGCGTGCCAGAACAGGCAGCGCCGGGTGGCGACCGGGAGCAGGAGAAGCAGAGCACCTACATGGAATGATTGCGGGGGCGCCCTTCCCTCCAGAACAACTCGCCCTGTCTGACAGAAACACCAGCCTGGGAGGGAGCTCACACCAACTTTGAGGACCCACTAACACAGCACATACCAGAGCCTGCGACAGGGGAGTTTTTTGTCAGCCCCTCATGCTCCAATACTTGAGCAATTACTGCAGGAAACCCTCCGCCAACACGAACAGCAGACAGACTTCCAGGCCCACATGCGGGATCTCAAGAACTGCTCCAGAAGGAACAACCGCTTCGATTCCGGGGGCATACCCTGGTGCTGTACCACGACCTCTCTGCCTTGACCCTACAGAAGTGCAAGGACTTCCGGCCCATGACTTACTTCCTCCGGGATCAGAATGTCTCATACTCATGGGGGCACACCTTACCTTCAGGTGGGACGGTAGGCTGCACCAGACTTTTTTTTTTCTTTTTTTTTCTTCTTATGGACTGCCTTAAAAGCGGTGTTAAGACGGAATTCTTGGCCATAGCAGCTGCAGATGACAAGATGCGAAGGGAGAAGAGGGAATTGCTTGCCGGACAGGTGAGAGAACTAAAACGCATACATCAGCTCACAGGAGCCCTGAGGGTCAGGCGACAGCTAGAAAGGAGTCTGCAGAGCTATATATGGACAGAGCCAAATATGCACTCCTACGCCTCAAACACACAAACTACACAGCCTGCAATAAATGCAGCAGATTGGTTCTGATGCGGTTTACTATCAAACAAGTGCAGCTGAGAGTCGAGGCCCCGGAGGGCCATGCCCATGACAACCTTACGTCACATGCAGATATAGTGGAACGGTTTCAGTGTCACTACGCAGATCTATATGCAGCCCACAGCCTACCAGATCAGGCTCCCTCGCAAGGAGTCTCAATGTCCTGCTTGACCACAAACTCCGCAGAACACCTAGACGCCCTGATGCAAATCGAGGAGCTATTACCAGCTATAGCCAGAGTCAAACTCCTGAAATGACCATGCCCAGATGGGTTTCTGACTGAATTTTATAAGGCCTTCTGTGTAGAGATACCACAGATACTGACCAGACTGCTTAACGCCTTTGGGAACCCAGGATCAATTGTACCTGAAATGACAGAGGCGTTGATAGTTGTGCTAATGAAGTCCAGTAAAGAGAGGACTCAATGTGGTTCATTTCCCTCCTCAACGTGGACTTTAAACTCTTTACGGGTATCTTGGCTGCCCGTCTGAACCCACTCACGCCAGGTTTAATAGAGATGGACTAAGCTGGGTTTGTGCTACACAGACAGTGATCTGACAATAGTAAACAACTCCTACACATAATTGATAAGCCACACCAATCTGATAGGCACACTAGGCTTCTCTCCATGGACGCCGGAAAGACTTTTGATCATGTGCATTTGCCTTACTTAATGGAGACCTGGCCCACTTTGGCTTCAGTGCCCGATTCTGTGCCTGGCTATCCAACTGCAACGATAACCCCAGGCCCACCATACAGGTTAATGGCCACTCCCATAATGCGTTCCCTATTGGAAGGGGCACAAGACAGGGTTGACCCGTCACTCTTCTATCTACATTATACATGGAACCATTTGCACAACAAATATGCGATAACCCAGATATCATGGGGATTTGCATTGGCAGAGACTTACACACTATCAGCTTGTACACAGATGATGTCCTGATGACCCTGGAGGATCCAACTGCCTCAATTCCAACTTTCCTTGGAAAGGTGAGCATTTTTAGTGAGGCAGCAGGAATTCACACTAACATACATAAATCGCAGACACATAACTTCACAGTCCCTCACCCACTAGAGGAACATTATCTTGCCATTTCACCCTTCCAGTGGGCTGAGCAAGCGATCGCCTACCTAGGCATCCAGCTACAGCCAACGGTGGCAGCCACCACATCACTTAACTATGGGCAATGCCGCCAACAGGTGACCAAAGACTTAGCATTATGGCGCTCCTACACCTTTCATGGCTGAGGAAGATTGCCGCTGTTAAAATGATAACCCTCCCACGTATCCTGTACCTCTTTCAAACCCTGCCAACTGCTCCCCTCACTGAACTACCACGACAAAGTCCCTACCAATGCAATGTGGCTCCAGAGCCTATGGCACATATTGGGCATGGGAAAACTGACCCTAGTACTAGACTCATGGGGGGACCTATGGAAACCATACGTAACACTGCTATCGAAAGACTTTCAAGAATGGACTTGCCTGAAATATTTCCATCTTTTAAGACTAGTGAAGAAACAAGATGGCCTATTGCGGGGATTACTTTTTTGCTATTCACACACTATAATCATACCCAATGCTAAAAATCTACTAGCGCGAGACCCTGAGGGTTTGGGGGGGGGGGGGGGGGGGAGGGGTGGAGGGTTGGGGGAGTTGGGTAGGAGTTTTTTGTTCTCCGTTTTCTTTCTTATTCTCCTTTTGCATTAACAAGTGTGCCTGTTTATCTCACGTATGCCACAGCTAATTGACTGAGCTTATCTTTCCCACTGGCCAGTGGATGTAGGTGGGCATATGTGTAGACTTCTGCATATTCAATGCTAAATACATTTTAAAAAAAGTTTAAACTATAAATTGTATTCACAGAGAACTAAGGCAATTAGCCTACAAATTTGATGAACCATTGAAAATATTTTATGCAGCAGTTAAACGACCAAGACTTTCCATGGCTCTGATAACACAATTTACCTAACAATGGTTGCATAGACTAGTGGGTAGAGCCAGGTGCCCCAATACTGAGGACTGGCCTTAAAAGGAATTCCAGGCAGTGAATCCACGCCTGCAGCTCCTTTCTGCCTCAAATGTACCGTTACTCTTTCCATAATCTATAGCAGTCTTATTTCGAGAGAATACCTGCTCCTTCATAGAGGTTGAACCTCAAGTAGAGACAATTACATGGGATTTGGTATTTCCGATTGGTTCCACAGTCACATGGTCTAAAAGTTCCTTAAAAGCAGGGTCAATGGCCTCAGAACTTTTAACATAATAGGGTAACACATTTAAAGGAATAATGAGAATTCATCAGGACGGCTATCCCCCATCTCCAGCCCATCTGACGCAGCCTCCAGCTGAACGGCTTGTACCTTGGAGGAGAACCCTCTCCTTCTACACCTACTGCACCAAGGACTCTGATTTGCAGCTGGCAGGCCTGGCCTGCTCCTAGGTGCTTTGTAAACTGCTTTTTTGTGCAACCCAAGAAAGAGCAGCTTCTCTTATGAAAAAGAATTTGACACTGCAGCATTGGATTTGAATATACCGTTCAGTCGTGAGCAAGACTTCCCCAGAGGTTCACAAGCCAATGGACATCTACAGAGACTCAACCGAAGCAAAGCATCAGTGAAATGCGAAGCTCCACAAGTTTAGAAAGAGAGAATGGGAGATTCTCAGGGTTATGGGAATTATGATAAATGTGTGAATCGTTAAGAATTAACATGTGTATTTGGTTTTGTTTCATGACCCTCGAGCCCATACAGACCCCTTCCCAACAGTAATGGTCACCCAGTATGTGCTAGTCAGCAAAGAACCAGATGAATGGGCAACACGTAACATGCCCCAGAGTAAGCATTTGAAAACTCTACTTGCAGGGTTACCTGTTCACATTAGCCAAGTTAGCATTGGCTTTTGTAATAACGAGATAGGTCGTAGAGTTGATAAGGAAATATATTTTATTGTCAAGCAAGTCTCTAAAGTGTAATTCAGGCAATGTAACAAAACAAGCAATTGCAATGCAATGGGTCTCGCGTTTACCTGAGTTAAAGCTATTAGGGTTGTGAACTCCTAACCTGACTTTCCTTGCCACATAAACTGAAAAGAAAACACTTTCACATAAGCAAGCCAATGGCCACCATGAGCACAAAGCAAACACACAAAAGGAAACAGAAGTTTGCTTGCAGTGAAAAGTATTGGTATAAGTGCAATTTTCCATGTAACCTGCAAAAGTTAAAATATTCATGTAACAGGGTCGATGTCATGCAAGGAGCTCTACTACTGCCCAGCGACATTGCGCATCCAACAAAATAAAGAGAAAAAATACGGCAGAAACCATACGGAAAACATAGAGCCTTGTTTGTTTTCAGTAGTTGGCTGGTGCGCTCGAGGCGGGCTAAACACAAGAAAAGTCATTACATATGCATGCCTTTCCCTAATTAAATCAAGCTAATTTTAAAAGGCAAGCCCACAAACTAACCAAAGTGATGGGCTTGATATGGGTGTGGTTAAAAGCCTGCAGAGTGATTACACCAGGGACAGAGCGCTTTGCGCTGGACCCTAAAAAACAATATTATTTGGAACCATAGTTGGTTATCATGACATCCTCAGTCCTGAGGTTTTATTTACCCCATAAGAAAAAAAAAAAACTCAGAGTTCTGACCTATCCATTTTAACCAAGGTTTCCTTAAGTCTCCAGGGTTCTTATTTCTTCATGAGGGATGATTCATGAACGTCTGTATAGTAAACTTTTATAGTTCTTTAAAGAAAGGCCTCTTTTTGCCTGACTGATGCACATTTTGTACTGATGCTGTTTTCTTCCCCCAACTGCGTAAGTGCACAGTCCTGCCAACCAGACCTCCGTGCCAGTGCTCTGACCTTTAAAAGATGTAGGTCTAATTTGCTCAACCATAATTTGCATAAGTTAACTTACTTATAAGTTTGTGGTATACGGTACTGCCGACCCGGTACCTGTAAGTTAAAGAGCCCCTCGTGAACTGCAGTACTTATTGTGCCAACACAAGTGTGACAAAGCAGACTCCCAGCCCACCAATGTGGAATTTTGGGCTAGCCATATGCCACATTTAACAGGATGTTGTCACTAGGGAGGAGGAGATCAGGTAGCCACCGGACTAGTAGTCACCACATCCACTGAGGAAAAGAAATGGGCATAAAAGTGGCACCACTGACACCCAGACCTCAGATTACAGTTGGCCTGGAAAAGGGACCAAAGGAAGACTGCCCTTCTGTTCCCCGGACCCAGCAAAGAGAGACTGCTTCAAAGGTTTGCAGGACACGCTCATCTTGGGCTAACAAAGAAAGGGCTGTGCCAGTGGTGCCCTGCTTGAGGAAAAGTTGACCCTGAGACCCAGACAGGTAAGGTGACTCCAAGAGTCAGTTGGCCGACTCTCTTTCACAAACACAGACCCAATAAAAGTTGAGATGCCTGCTCCTTTGAGAACCCAGCACCAAGAAATCTGACCACCACTGGACGACGAAGTGCAGCATGGGAGACCAAGTCTCAACCTTCAAAAGTTGCACCAGAGTCTGCTGGACCCTGGAGTGTAGTTTTGTTTGTGCAGTAAACCAACAATTAAAAGAGAACCGCTCATTTTGCTTTAATTGTCAACCAGCTACTGGTTTTGTGCTGGAATTCGCCCTCATTAAGTGGGACAATTGACCCCTCTGACCAAAGTCGCCAATCCATGTTCGTGGTCCAAGGGGTGACCACAGGAAGACCTCAGACACCTGCTCAGCACCCTCAACATCTTCAAAGTCCTGACTCCATTGCATCATTGCTACTCCATTGATTCCTAAGCTGGTTTGCCTCTAGATCCTTGAACTGCACTGGATACTCCTTTAACTGCGAGGTAACGGTTTGAATAGTCCTTATTGGTCATTGTGGCTGGGTCCCTTTTGGAGTTGGTGCCCACAAGAGTGCCCTTATAGCCATTTTTAATTTACTTGTTTTGGCTAACCTTAAACCACAAGTAGCGGTAAATTACAATGATTTTATTCTGCTAAGTGAAAAGCTGTGATTTATTGATTCTTTAAAAATTCATCTCTCTGGAACCTTCCGGTAGATTTTTGCCATTGAAGTGTCTATTTAAAAATAAAAATACAACCTGTTTTTATACATTAGTGTCAGAATTTTATTGTGCTGCGTTTTCTTCTTATTTAACTGTGTTGATACTTCTTAATGCTTCACATTTGTTCCTTTATAACACCTGACAGCTCAGTCTTGGGTAGGTGTTGTTCAGCACACAGGTTCTACAAACAAACCTGACTGAACCTGATACAGAATTGTTTCTTTATGGCATTATGAGGTTGCACAAACAGACCACATAATAAACCGCTTTCCTCACAAGTTAGTGTTCCACAGTCTCTGGGTTCTCTGAGTAAAGTAGGAAGTCCCCCCTCCCTTTTTTGGACAAGGAAATCCTGGTCACTCTCTAGGTTAGGAAAGTCCCTTGATCGTGGAAGAACAGCTATACCGGATGAGAGGGCTCTATTCCAGTTCACTTTGACAACCCCACTTACCTTTTTACTTGCTACCTTTCTCCTAGCTTTCTCCAACCCTTATCCCAAAGACTAGCATGGAAGAAGGAAGCAAGGATGTGTCAGGACTTGATTCCAGTTCCAGCATAACCACTGGTGACTGATAAACATAGCTTTATATTGGGAATATAGACTTCCCCCCACCTTTCTTGAACTGAGCTCTGGTAGGTGGATAAGTTATATGACCTTGGCTCTGCACTTACAAAAGCTTGGCTCCATACCCTACAAAGGCCTAGTCCCCCTTTACCCTTAGAGGCAATGAAGCTATTTTGTTGTACTAAACCTCAACATTTCTCTAGCCTCACTGAATTTGTCGACAATTTATTCGGCCCTGCTTTAAATCTCCTTACCAATACCATTTTCTACCCACTAATATGCAAGTGTGCGTGAGGGCTACAAGAATACAATGTTCTACCCATGGCCTTACCCAGTTATACAGACAACCCTTCAGACAACTTCCTCCTATGCCAACACAGGTCACCATACTTTCCACCAAAGTTGCCGAAACAGGCAGCACGGATGGCCCATTGTCCCTAATGTTGTATATCAGGTTCTACTGGTTAGGCTGTGACTGTTTTGTCAAGAAGCCCAGTCCTCTAGCTGAATAAACATGGGTTAGATACTCGCAGTCCTCCTCTAGTACGAACAGTCCAGTCTGAGTTGCTAGGCCAGAACCCTTACAAGCAATCCTAGACCAGTTTCGGTTTACTTGGGCCAAGCCAGTAAGTAAACAGGTTGAAACTAGTTGAGATTTGCTTGTGTTCCTCTTCAGAGGAGACCTGGCCTGGAAGTTCGGGCCAGGAAGTTGCCAGCAGAAGGAGGAGGTGAGACAAGAGATGCTAATAAATAGGGTTCCAATTTTTAATAGAAAACAAACTATACATTTGAAATTAAAATAAAAAATGTCTTAAAAAGAAGAAAAAATGGTTTTGTAGGTAAAGTGACAACTTTGAAGAAACTACTGCAAGATTACAAAATATCATCTTCAGCAAGTACTATGACAAGAGAGCGAGCTAGCACATATCTTGAAGAAAGTGGTTGATGTTTCTAATGTGCCCTTAAGTAAATGAAATAATGAAATTTAACACAGAAAGACAGCTATCAATTTGTTATTTTGCCTTCTTATATTGTTCAATCTCTCACCTATTCCTGCTGGAGCAGTCAGCTTTTGCTCGAGTAGGCTCACATTTTACGTTTTCCAACACCCTGTTACATATTTTCATCACATCATGCTCCATAGTTCGCTTTCAAATTAACAAGCGTGCACACTTTAAGGGTAGCCACTGACCAAAAAAATGGAGATAAAACAACTTTCCTGGAAATGTTACTAAGAAATGTAGGTACGTACAGCTTAATGCTGTTGCTGTTTATTTGTTCAAATCAAATGCATAATGAATTGAATGAGATCACTATTCAACAGAGTGAATAAACAGCTGGGATCGGTATCAGACAGTAACGTAAGACTTTAACAAATGCGTCACTATGCTTTTTTTGGTTCCACCCAAAAGATTAAAATTGAGTGAAAGAAGCGGTGATGAAAGCAACGGTTTTAAAGATAGTCCAAAGGGAGATTTGGGAAGTAATTCTAATAAAAATCAAAGCATGATCGTTTCATTATCTACTCAAGCCTATAAATCTAGTCATTGCCTCAGGCAATTTTAGCACAATGTGGTCAACAGGATCTGTTCATGAACTGAAAAGCAGCAGTTAAACCTCCCTTTAAGTTTCACAAGCAACACTGTTATTTAAAAAACAGCCCTTGCTTTAGTAAGTGAACACATCAAACACTGCCGGCATTAGCCCACATCGCTTGCCAGTTAGAAGGCATGCTAAATATAAACACCCTAAATATGGCAATTACATGGTGTGCTCAAACTTTGCAGAGGTCGTCGTTGATGTTTTCTCCACAATAATTTCACAGGCATTATTCAGAACCAACAAAAGCCGATCCATAACACACGAGCCAATAGTATAACTGTGGTGTACTGCTATGTATTTTTGATATCAATTATTCAACAGCATAGTTTTATGCACCTTTGTATAATACAATGATAAAATTACTTACCATCTTCAAACGGTGTCCCTTCTGGCCTAGAGAGACGAACACATTTACGTTAGTAAAAAAAAAAAAAAAAAAAAAGAAATTCACTAAAATGAGAAGCATTAACTTTAAAATGTGCACCAGTAGGAAGTCCTTTCCATTTTAATTTTGCCCCTTATGGAGTGAACTGGATGGTAAAATAACGTGGGTAGATTCTAGACAGTCACATCATCAAAAAGACTGGCTGTAATGTTTTTAAGGACACACGAGTTGACAAAATACTAATTCCTCTGTATTTCAGTCATAAAATTTATGAATCTTAACAGACGGCAAGAGGATAGGAAGGGGTATTCATTTATTCTTCTGAGGCTGAACAAGATATATATGCCCACTCGTCATTGTATCTCCCTACCAACTTATATTTTTTATGATTTACACAAATCACATGTGCACCAAAAGACAAAACGCAGTATTTTTCAAAGTGACACTTTTCAGATCGGTACTTGATTCGCTAACGTACCTAAGATTTGTATAACATTCACTGTGCAGTATAAAGCGCAGTAGTACACTTATTGTATTCAATTTTGTCCCAGGGTCTACCGAGATTAGAGTTTGCACTACAATTCTCATCTTTTGGTGGCCAGTAGGACAACTCAGTAAATCGCTCAGATCGAAAATGAAAGATGAAAATGCTCATCATATTTAATAAGCACTGGCAAAGGCAGACATTCATTTATTTATTTTAATTAGAGAAAGAGCATTTTGATGTATTAGCGTTCTGGACTGTGGTTGTATAGAGAAGCAAAAGGGTGAATGACAGCGCACAGAAGAGTGGCTGACAATCGAGATGGACAAAGGGGAGCAGGGGACTCAAGAGACGAAGGTCGGAACAAGTGAGCTGCACAATGCAAGCAAGGTCTGTCAATGCCGTTCGTTTTGGCATGCATTTGGTCAAAAGATGGTCTTTAGATTCAGTATCACTCAGATGTTATATTAAATTACCATCCAAACGGCAAGCTTCCCTCATCTTTAACTAGTACAGCATGGGGCTTAGTAGTAGAATGTTTCCTCCCTCACAGACAGGTAAAGGGTGGTCACAAGCAGAGCAAGTGCTAACCATTACTGACTGGCATACAGTTTCAAACGGGATTAAAAGAGACGTGCACAAGCAAAAGAGAGCAACACCATGGGCCAGGCACCACTGTGGGGTGTGGGAGGGGCACAGGTTGCAGGATCCCAGAGGTAGTGGGGAGGAGTATTTCTACTTAGGATGATGCTAGGTATTAGCAGCGTAATGCTCCTTCCCCCACAGAACCAACATCAAGCTGTGGCAACTTCAGACGAAGAGCTGCCAGACTAGAGAAGCTCACGTATGTCCCCAATATCTATACTATTTGGGGAAGGCCCTTAAAACCCCACTGTATCAGGGCCAAATATCAATCCAAATTATAAATGTACAGAAGGGATAAATATATATTTTTGTAACTATCTTAAGTGGAAAAAAATCAGTCACTGAAAAACATTTATCTTTACCATTCCAAGTATTTATTAATTTTTGTCTCTCTTTGTCTAGCTCTCATCAATTGTATAAAACGTAACAAAACTATGACTCAATCACAAACCATTTATACAAACAATTACCCATACACAAATAATCAAACCACATATAACATAAAATATTATAAAACAATATTCATAAAAGACTCCTGCACTGAAATCTTTCAATTCATATGCTGCTAAGCCTTTGTGGCAAGCAGTATTATACTCTGAGGTAATGATATTTAGTATCGCCTTTTCAAGGTCCTTTGTTCCTGGTGCTTATATGCGATACAGTCCCATTTTCATAACTCCATAATTCCAAAAACACTCCTCATAAACATTGTCAACGCGTTTCGGCCTTTACATTTTCTGGCCTCTTCAGGACATCAAAGACAGTGCCTACATATACAATTTAACAATATGTTACACACTAGCAGCTTAAGAATTGGTGAGAGCTAGACAAAGACACAAATTAATAAATAATTGGAATGGTAAAAGATAATAAAATGTTTTTCAGTGATTGATTGATTTTTTTCCCCTTAAGATGGTTACAAAAATATATATTTATCCCCTCTGTACATTTATAATTTGGATTCACGTATGTCCCCGAGTCAGCAGATTTCAAGATCAAGACATGGTTTTCACTCTAACAAGGTTGACCCAATGTTAGGGTGTGAGTCAGTGAATGTCTTTTGAGCCGGTAGGCAAGCCTGGCTAGTCACCAGGCGTACATCTGTGCACCCATGAGAGACTGTGTACAGGTCATATAGGAGAAAGATACATTTCAGCCATCTCGGAGGTAATAAGTATGGAAACCCCCTAAACACAAGTGCATCGACCCAAGAGGCCTTTCCTTCCATGTAAGTTCTAACAATGAAAGGTTATATAATACCTAAACTCCAAAGCTTTCTTGATAGGAGTATTCTAATTCACCAGGACCATCACCACTCTTATATAATCTACAGTTTAAGGACTTTCCTAGACTCTTCCCTGAAGAGTATAAATCATATTCTAAAGTGGTTATGGTTTAGCGGGGACAGCAGAACTACATTTAAGATATAACCTTATACTTTTCTCATCTCAGGGATTTTTTATTTCAATTTATGCTCAACTCCCAATTTGTCATTTGAAAAGGGATAATAAGTTTCCAATTTTGGAATTTTTCTCTACCTTGGGCTTGTAGTAGTGCTGTGTATAAAGGGTTGGATAATATAAGAGAGAAATATGTAACATGAAGCCCTAGCATGAAGGTTCGGTAAGAGATGTAAGAGTCTATAAGTATGGTATTACAAATAATGATAACTGATTTGACACTACGGCTAAAGCTGCAATATCAATAAAAATTAACCAAAGAAATGTTGGTTTTAGATAGCCCGCTCAAGCAATGTGGTTCCCATGAACTTTATGGAATGAATTATTATACCTTTTTTTTTATTTTTATTATTATTATTATTATTATTTTTTTTTTAACTTGGTAAGAGCACAGACCTGGAACTTAGAAATCCCATATCTCAATGCAACAGGGGAGGCACCACACATTCATTACATTGGACCTCCGGTCTTAGTAAACAGATTGCCAGGTAGATCACAGAGATATAAAATAAGGCTGATATCTAAATTAGCAGGTGTTAATGGTACAAAATAAAACTACTTTACTAATAGTGCACTCTTATGGGTGGGTAAAGTGGTGAAGAAGGCTTTTGGGGAAGTCGATGTGGTCAATCGTTTGGCATCAAATGTAAAGCTAGGTCTGTGCATAAAAGCACTCAACTTCAGATTGGTCAAATCTGAAGGAGGATTTATGATCCAAAATATGAGATAAGCTTCCTAGACAGCTTTTGATGAAAAGAAGAGCCTAATATCTTGGAGTCACAACCATTATTGTCATTGACAGTACACAATTTAGATTTGATTTTAGTATCTTATTTTGTATTAACTGTATAAAGGTATCGAACTAGTGCAGGGCAGTGATCACACACTGGACAATTGGGCAATTTGTTTATGCCTAGCAAGATAATACTCTTAGGTTTAGCATCATTGTGCTTTACTAACAAGGGTAACCACACAGTAGTGTTTCCCTTACATTTCATGAATCAATTACTCTATTGTCACTTCCCCCTTCATCTTATTAATACAGTGTCAGACCCTGCCAAATGGTAATTAGGGGCTGCGGGCCTTAACTGTGGGCTCAGAGGCCATTTGCCTCACATATTCTGGGGGGGAATCCTACAACTGCCCATCAAATCCGACCAAGAACAACCCCTTCTGCACTTGACTCTCAGTGGTAAAGATAAGCAGTCACACACTTTTCAGGAAGGTAGAGTGAGGGTGCTTGAACTCAAGACTTAATCACACAGAAGCGCAATGATTGATTGCCCAACCCAGTGCTATACTTTCAAGAAGAAAAGTAATTTGATGCACACTCGAACTATACAGTCAAGCTGCAATTTAGTGTCCTGGATTCTTGGTCTGGCTATGCTTCTAAGCACTACTTTTCTCCCAGGGTTTTCCCCTTCTATTTCATGCAGTTCACCCTGAGAAACAAATATTATTGCACAAGTCAGGTACAGATGTTCCACTTTTGATGTATAACAGTGCATTCAGTCTTACGATTGAAAACATCTGATCTCAACAAACAAGAAATAAAAAAAGAATAGTGGAGCTCACCATTTGTAATAGTCACATAAATGGTTCCATTAGCTACATAGATTCGATAAGAGCATGAATGAAAGAAAAGAATCGATACCTGGACATATGGGTGTATATCATCTTGGTACTTATTGTACTTACTGATTCCATTTACAAACGTACTTATAAATATTCACATTCATGGTTTGTATAATCTCATACATTTATATAGTTTGGGAAGCAGATAACAGTTCACATAAAATTTCTTTCAACAGTGGTTGCAAATCTCAGATGTTTGGTCATAAACATGCACAATTTGATTTGAAGAGAACGGGAGGGATGTGCAGCTAAATAAAGGCACTGTTGCCTCTTGCTTATTTGTGATCTCACCAAGCGAGCCTGGTACATGCTGCCTCTGTCAGTTAGTTGGCTGCTTGACTTTGTCAATGAGCAGCCCTTGTTGTGCTCTTGGAAGAATGCACGAACTGCAATTCCAGAGAGGCTCCATCTGTGCTTCACTCTTACTTTCAGTGAGGTTGCATCTAGCAGTCTTGTGAGCAGGAGCAGCAGCTGGCAGACATCCGAGAAATCTTAGAGCGGGTGTTTTGTAGTCACAGCAGCCCCATACCAACCAACCTTGCTGCAGCGACATGCAAGCCAAATTCATGAGCAACTATGCTAACAGGCGCACTCTTCTCCCCAAAGCAGCTATGGCCAGGCCACACTCTTCGCAGGCATAGTGGCCTGAAAACAAGCTACAACTCTTTTTTCAGGGTGAGCGGGTCCACAGTAGCTCAGGTCAAATCACGAATGGCTTCAGTCACAGGGGCACAGATCAGCCACAATAAAGTTCTGTTTGCGGGTCAAGCCATGGCTCCTGCCTGGAATCACAAATCGGACAGTCCACTGCCCACATACTGCTGTTCACCAATCTACTCCTCAGGCAGACTCCACCAGCAGGTGAGCTACATTGCACCTGGCTCTTCAAAAGTCACTCCTCTTGCAGGGTTGGTAGGCCCCCTCCCTCTCTCTCTCTCTGCAGGTTAGCTTATAGACACTTTAGGTCAGCTGGAGAGCTTCTGCCAGCAATGGAAAGAGACTTAGGTGATGTCCCCTCACCTGTGGGAAGGTGGCCAACAGCTCTGGCTGCACAGCAGTCCTGAGTTGTCTGCGGAGTACTTCCTTCCTTGATCATAGAGAACTTGCAACTGGAACAACAAATGGGGCAGTGGATCAAAGCAGGCAGGTGGCGTGGATCCACGGTCTCTACTTTTACACACAGTTTGGGGTGGCTCTCTTTTAAAGTGCCCTTTTCATGCCACTCTGCAGACACAGCCTTTGTGTTGAGAGCTGCAACTCACAGCAACACAGCCCTCCATCCTGAAGCCTGGAGCACCCACTACAGAGGCACAAAGACTTGTGAGCTTTCTGTATATGACTGCAATCAGCCACACTGAAAAATGATCAGGGGAAGCGACGACTGCCCTCACCTAAGGAGCCACGGTCCCCTTGAACAACAGAGTGTTTAGCCCTATCCTCCATCCCCACCATGTAGCAGATGGCAAAGCTACAGGAAAATAATCAAGAACTCCTCTCATCAAAAAGTCTTTCAAAATTTGCAAAGGAGTATTGTCTTCTCTGCTCTCACTTCGATGTCTAGGGCTTCTCCCTGTATGTTTAGTAAAGTCAGCAATGCACTTCCCTTGTTTGGGAAAAGAACTTCACCCTCATGTGGGCACAATGCGAAGCCAGGGGCACATCAAAATGAATCCCACAGGCTTCCATTAACTCATACACACAATGCATGTACCACACCGACCACATACACAAACATACAACCTACACTTGGTATGTTTGCGTTAGGATCCGGGTTAACATATAGAAGTAGAACTTTACACAAGTGGATCAGCAGGCCTCCACTCCAGTGACAGATAAAAATGTTCGGTCATAACTATAGATTCACAAAACACAGTACACTGCCAAAGCCACTCGATGTACTTAACTCATGACAGTAGTCCACTGCCTGTACAAGGAGGCATGTGGATCACAGGGCAAGTCCAGAACCTCACTCACGCTAAGGGAAGGGCCCCTGGACCCATAATAGGAGACACATGCGGGCAAAACTTCAGGGCAGGGGAACACATCTATACACCAAACAGGGGGCAGTCCTGTCCCAACTGACAGCGAATGAGATGTCAGTCATGAACCCCAGAATCATATGCACGATTTGGAGACTGACGATGATGTTCAAAGAGGAAGGGAGGGGAGTTTAGAATTCTTAGGTTACTGATCTATTTTTTGTAAATCAACTATTTAAAGGCAAACTCCTCAGTACCACAACTCATACAATTAGCAGAAGCACAACTTTCTTGTTTAGCAGAATTTGGCAAACAGTATACTGCTAGCTATTGAATATGTATACCCAAAAACATCCTTTATCTACAAATTAGGAAAATAGGATTATTCTTCATATATACCCAAGATATCAGTCCTTAAAAGAACCTTTACCACCTTCTTACCCAAAAATAACTGCATTCCATAACATTATATTGTTTTCGGATGGGGCACCACTAACACCGACAGGTGGATCCTCTTGCAACCTGAAAAATAAAAAATATATATCCTAACTGCATTACAACAGTAGAAGTTGAAATAAGGACTTTATACAACTGTAATAGTTTAAATCAGGAATTCTCAGACTTTAAGATGCGATGGGGGAAGCTCAAGAACGCACTCTGCCACTAACAGGAAAACCACAACTCTCACGTTTTTAAGGTCAATGAGTGAATAGACAATGTAGTAGCTAATGAGTCAACTGACTATGAGTCAACATTTCTCTTTTCATTCTGGTGTGCCTAGCCCCGGCTCTATGACTAGATATACTACATGTCTACATGTCCCAGAAAGCAAAGGAAAAGCTTGAAACAGAAACGCTCCTACATGAACCTTGTAAATAAGCAAGCTTTGTTCCCAAGGGACAACTAGTTGAAGTGGCACCAGGTTAATGACTGAAATCCTATGCAAACCCTTCTTACACAGATCCCCACACAGCATTGTGTGCAGTTAAGGAGGTGTACTGAGCACAGGCATATGTCTTAAAGACAGGGACTACCAGAACAAGGCCTTCAAAGCCAGCGCACTTGGGGAAAGGAGGCGTAGCATTGACTTTAGTCACTAAATCAAAAACTCCTACATCTATGGCCCTTAAATAAATATACAGATTCTCACTAGTTGCCCCAGTAGATCAGTAGAGGTTTCTATACTTTCTAACCCTCTCTGGGCCAGATTCCTTACTTCTCCAGCTCCCTACGTACGTCCCATGTACAGACAAAAGAACCTTTTGCTGCATCCTTTACCCAAGTCTTACTACCAACAAAGCACCATTGGTCATACTTGTGAGATACAAGTGTTTTAAGTCAGTGCATTCTCAAGCCTTTCTCACTGTTTGTTTTTTCCTTTCTTCTGGTCCCTACATTCAATGTGAGAGAACACACCCAAAAGGTTCTTCACAGGTGAGTAACAAACATAATTCAAGAACAGCAGGCTCCCGCAACATGCTGACAACATTTTTTAATTCTGTTGTCAATCATGGCAAACAAAAAATATGAGGAATTCCACCTGAACATATACATCCTCTTCACTCCTCAGTTTAGACTTGGGTTGACTCAGTGTTTAAACTTGAGGAAAGTAGGAAATTCTTGCAAAATTAGCCTGTGTAAATATGGAAACTTCCTATTGTACACGTGTATAGGCAGGCAAAGCCCAGAGACGCTGGAGATTATTTCAAGTGTGGAATTGTACGGCTTTACCTATGGTGAGAAATACTAGTAACACCCCTTCTTTCAATTTGGCTTTGGAAGAATATGTGGGATGTTCCTCTTCTGATCCAGTGTCCACTGGTAGCGGTAATAAGGGGTGACAGAGTTTAATAGTGGTAAACTGTACAAGTGCCCTGTGGGGTGTACTTGCAGAGTGTATACAGGAGGCCAGTGAAGGAAACATCTCCTTAAACACCAATCGTGTTATTGGTCTGAGGGAGAACAATGTAAGTTCACTGCCAGGCACATTAAATTACAAGATAAGAGAGCTGGTTATAGATGTATCATTTCACTTTCCGGAGGACTTAAATTTGACCGATTCATAATTTTTTTTTACTACTGATGCACTGTAACCAGTGCAGCTGAGTATTAATATTGCAATATGAGAATATAATAAAGAAATGTCTTGGCATTTATGGGACTGGTTTTAGAAGTACAGATTATATATACAGATAACCCTGGAAGGTGCTTCATGTCTAAATTATTTTGACAGATGTCAAGTCTTGATCTGCCCATATTTAACAAGAAGGATTTAGGAGCAGGCAACATCAGGCCTAGATAACTAGATTAGTGCATCATACGGAAGACTACAATATTAATTAAACAAGAGGTACATGAATCACCCAACACACTCAACTCCTTCCGAATTTGTACGGAAAAAAGACTGTGGTAGGGCCTAAAACCTTACCACTGAGCAAATGTAGCACTTCACACTGCAACCAAGACACACTAACCCATCATACTACACTGCAGGCTATCTATACTAAAAGTGACCGTGTACTCTTAAGACAGTCGCCAACTGTCACATTCTATTTATTTCCTTTTTCCCTACCCATAGGTTCGATATAGTTTGATGATTGCACTGAAAAGAAACAAGTGATCTATGCTTGTTTAGTAAAGCACACCAACACTCGTCATTCAACTGTAACAGCACTATATTAAAATGTATAACAAAATGAATAAGATAGGTACACTTAAAAATAAATAAATAAACAAACAAACACAATGCACTGCATCCTAAGGACACCTGGGAAACCACTCCAATGATGATCTAGGGCAGTACTGTCATGGTCAATCATCAAAAGGTACATTGATCACCAAAACACAGACTTCTAAGCTTGCCTTTGTCTCAAAGAGTATAAAATAGCACAAACAATTGGGTGACAGCTAAGAACCAAGATAATCATGCAACAATCCATGTTCTTGTTTAATCAAGGCAAATTGAGAACGGATTCTAGCTTTATCTGTTTTACATCACACCTGCAATATATGTCAGACTCACACCCATTTCAGGAGGTTGCACATTCGCCATACAGTAGCTCTTTGAATGGAACCAGAAAGAGACAACATGACGTGTGAAGTAAAACCTAACAAGAAGTGACAGGTGCTACACTAGTCTTTGGAAAACAAAAGATGGTACTTGAAGACTCGTGTATATTCCTTTCTCTCAATGAGCACTTAAAGACTAAGGCCCTCATTCCGACCGCCAGGGCCGCGGGCAACGGAAGCACCGCCAACAGGCTGGCGGTGCTTCAGTGCCCATTCTGACCGCGGCGGTAAAGCCGCGGTCAGAAAAGGGGATCCGGCGGTTTTCCCATCAGATTTCCCCTGGCTGGGCTGAACATCCATGGCGGCGCTGCAAGCAGTGCCGCCATGGGGATTCCGACCCCCTTCCCGCCAGCCTGTTTATGGCGGTTTTGACCGCCAGGAACAGGATGGCGGGAACGGGTGTCGTGGGGCCCCCTAACAGGGCCCCAGCATGATTTTCACTGTTTGCATAGCAGACAGTGAAAATCGCAACGGGTGCAACTGCACCCGTCGCACCCCTGCAACACCGCCGGCTCCATTTGGAGCCGGCCTCTGTGCTGCAGGGCCTTTCCCGCTGGGCCGGCGGGCGCTCCCTTGGCGGGCGCCCGCCGGCCCAGCGGGAAAGTCAGAATGGCCTCCGCGTCCGCCCGGGTCAGAATGACCCCCTAAATCTGAGTTTTTACAGAGCTACAGCTGTGTTATGAAGACAAGTAAATGCAGGGGCACAATAATCCTTATTGTGATTCAAGAAATAAACCAAGGGACTAGAAATTCAAAACATACAGACTACAGCTTTATGGACTTCACAACAAGCTACACCTGCACCCAATTTTCTATCACAAATCAAGAGGTAATAAACATAATCTTTGCTTACATGTTGGTACGTAGGAGATATATATATATCTATCTACCAACTCACCCACACTTGGTGGTTGTTACCCTCTTTTTATTGGTATGCACCTAAACAAACAAAATCCTTCCATATACTTTAAAGCCATAACTCTCTTTTTTAACCTTAAATTTCCTCAAACAATTATTTGTTCTCTATGCATCTTAATGGGATCACACACTCTAAAAGAGCTTAATGAACCACAATTGAAGGCTAGAGGCTGGCAGGTGCATTAACCACAGATAAAACACCTGCAGCTGGGCCACAAGGACAACCCTCTTTAGTTTGGTAAATTATACATACACACATTCCTGAGATTAGCACAATGGTATACAACTTTAGAGCCATGTTTACAATCGCAGTGTGAGTTATACCATCTTAAAGTGGATTAACCCTTACCATACCATCTACAACACTCTGCACTGCCTCAGCAAACATTTTAATGCCGCACCCCCAAGTGGGGAAAAAAACTAATTATCGGGCCCCTCCTCAGAATTTTTCACAATTATTCTATCAAGTTGACAAAGCTTAAATATGTCTAGACTTATTTAAACAGTGCAATTAAGTTCTGTTACCTTTTTAAAAATGCATTTTTTTCTGCTTAAAACAAACCACTGTTATCTGTATAATGCTTCTTTTGGCCAGAGCCTGGAGCCCCCAGTTTGAAGACCTGTGATCTACAGCAAAGTTACACAAATAATCATCCACACCTCATAAATGTCCTCCATACATAGAATTTGTCTTTAATACAGTCTAACACCTACGAGCACATGCCCAGACATCAACCCATGAATAATACACTGTGAACAGAGGCTTTGGCATTTCTCAGTTTTTTTATTTTTTTTTTACAATGCACTTCGGCTTTAAACCACAACACAACTTAACTTGACACATGTGTAGGAAAGTACCATCTTGCCTGGCATGTTACCCCCATATTTCACTGTATATATGTTGTTTTAGTTGTATGTGTCACTGGGACCCTGCCAGCCAGGGCCCCAGTGCTCATAAGTGTGCCCTGTATGTGTTACGACTAACTGTCTCACTGAGGCTCTGCTATCCAGAACCTCAGTGGTTATGCTCTCTCATTTCTTTCCAAATTGTCACTAACAGGCTAGTGACCAATTTCACCAATTTACATTGGCATACTGGAACACCCTTATAATTCCCTAGGATATGATACTGAGGTACCCAGGGTATTGGGGTCCCAGGATATCCCTATGGGTTGCAGCATTTCTTGTGCCACCCATAGGGAGATCTGGCAATTCTTACACAGGCCTGCCAGTGCAGCCTGAGTGAAATAACGTCCACGTTATTTCACAGCCATTTACCACTGCACTTAAGTAACTTATAAGTCACCTATATGTCTAACCTTCACCTGGTGAAGGTTGGGTGCTAAGTTACTTAGTGTGTGGGCACCCTGGCACTAGCCAAGGTGCTCCCACATTGTCCAGGGCAAATTCCCCAGACTTTGTGAGTGCGGGGACACCATTACACGCGTGCACTATACATATGTCAGGACATATGTATAGCGTCACAATGGTAACTCCGAACATGGCCATGTAACATGTCTAAGATCATGGAATTGTAACCCCAATGCCATTCTGGCATTGGGGAGACAATTCCATGATCCCCCGAGTCTCTAGCTCAGACCCAGGTACTGCCAAACTACCTTTCCCGGGGTTTCACTGCAGCTGCTGCTGCCAACCCCTCAGACAGGTTTCTGCCCTCCTGGGGTCCAGCCAGGCTTGGCCCAGGAAGGCAGAACAAAGGACTTCCTCAGAGAGAGGGTGCTACACCCTCTCCCTTTGGAAAAAGGTGTCAGGGCTGGGGAGGAGTAGCCTCCCCCAGCCTCTGGAAATGCTTTGATGGGCACAGATGGTGCCCATCTCTGCATAAGCCAGTCTACACCGGTTCAGGGATCCCCCAGCCCTGCTCTGGCGCGAAACTGGACAAAGGAAAGGGGAGTGACCACTCCCCTGACCTGCACCTCCCCTGGGAGGTGCCCAGAGCTCCTCCAGTGTGCTCCAGACCTCTGCCATCTTGGAAACAGAGGTGCTGCTGGCACACTGGACTGCTCTGAGTGGCCAGTGCCAGCAGGTGACGTCAGAGACTCCTTCCGATAGGATCCTTCAGGTGTTAGTAGCCTATCCTCTCTCCTAAGTAGCCAAACCTCCTTTTCTGGCTATTTAGGGTCTCTGCTTTGGGGAATTCTTTAGATAACGAATGCAAGAGCTCATCAGAGTTCCTCTGCATCTCGCTCTTCACCTTCTGCGAAGGAATCGACTGCTGACCGCGCTGGAAGCCTTCAAAACTGCAACAAAGTAGCAAAGACGACTACTGCGACCTTGTAACGCTGATCCTGCCGCCTTCTCGACTGTTTTCCTGGTGGTGCATGCTGTGGGGGTAGTCTGCCTCCTCTCTGCACTAGAAGCTCCGAAGAAATCTCCTGTGGGTCGACGGAATCTTCCCCCTGCAACCGCAGGCACCAAAGAACTGCATCACCGGTCTTCTGGGTCCCCTCTCAGCACGACGAGCGAGGTCCCTTGAACTCAGCAACTCTGTCCATGTGACTCGCACAGTCCAGTGACTCTTCAGTCCAAGTTTGGTGGAAGTAAGTCCTTGCCTCCCCACGCTAGACTGCATTGCTGGGAACCGCGTGTTTTGCAGCTACTCCGGCTCCTGTGCACTCTTCAAGGATTTCCTTTGTGCACAGCCCAGCCTGGGTCCCCGGCACTCTAACCTGCAGTGCACGACCTCCTGAGTTGGCCTCCGGCGTCGTGGGACCCTCCTTTGTGACTTCGGGTGAGCTCCGGTTCACTCCACTTCGTAGTGCCTGTTCCGGCACTTCTGCGGGTGCTGCTTGCTTCTGAGAGGGCTTCTTGTCTTGCTGGGCGCCCCCTCTGTCCCCTCACGAAATTGGCGACATCCTGGTCCCTCCTGGGCCATAGCAGCATCCAAAAACCCTAACCGCGACCCTTGCAGCTAGCAAGGCTTGTTTGCGGTCTTTCTGCACGGAAACACCTCTGCACGACTCTTCACGACGTGGGACATCCATCCTCCAAAGGGGAAGTTTCTAGCCCTTGTCGTTCTTGCAGAATCCACAGCTTCTACCATCCGGTGGGAGCTTCTTTGCACCCACAGCTGGCATTTCCTGGGCATCTGCCCACTCCCGACTTGATCGTGACTTTTGGACTTGGTCCCCTTGTTCCACAGGTACTCTCGTCTGGAAATCCATCGTTGTTGCATTGCTGGTGTTGGTCTTCCTTGCAGAATTCCCCTATCACGACTTCTGTGCTCTTTGGGGAACTTAGGTGCACTTTGCACCCACTTTTCAGGGTCTTGGGGTGGGCTAATTTTCTAACCATCACTGTTTTCTTACAGTCCCAGCGACCTTCTACAAGGTCACATAGGTTTGGGGTCCATTCGTGGTTCGCATTCCACTTCTAGAGTATATGGTTTGTGTTGCCCCTATCCCTATGTGCCCCCATTGCATTCTATTGTGACTTTACATTGTATGCACTGTTTTCTATTGCTATTACTGCATATTTTGGTATTGTGTACATATATCTTGTGTATATTTGCTATCCTCATACTGAGGGCACTCACTGAGATACTTTGGCATATTGTCATAAAAATAAAGTACCTTTACTTTTAGTGTATCTGTGTATTGTGTTTTCTTATGATATTGTGCATATGACACTAGTGGTACTGTAGGAGCTTCACTCGTCTCCTAGTTCAGCCTAAGCTGCTCTGCTAAGCTACCTTTTCTATCAGCCTAAGCTGCTAGACACCCCTCTACACTAATAAGGGATACCTGGTGCAAGGTGTAAGTACCTCTTGGTACCCACTACAAGCCAGGCCAGCCTCCTACAACATGCCTCTTCAACCCACATCAGATGCACTCAGCCTTTACCTTGTTTAGAATGGGGGACTGCTTCCAACCAAAAATGCACTGGTTGGTAAACTGTTTCACCGTGCTTAGCCACACTAGCTTCCAGTTCCTAAGCTGATCCACAGATGTACACATACTGATAATACTATGCTGTACTGGACTAAAGGTCGTTTGTTACTAACATTCGTTTTTAAAAAGATGTAGGGATTTATAGAGTAAGATAAATAGCAGTTGACATGAAGGATGTCTTCAATGATGTCACAAGTGATGTAATATGCAAGGTCCCAAGCAGTGTATTATGGTGGCGCAATTTACAGTTAGTTCAATAAATTATAGCTGTTGAATTTCAATGTTTTTCAGTTAATTGTTCCTATTTCATTTCAACACCTAACTATGTCACTTTAAGCCTTGTTTCGTTCCAGTGAATGAAATTTGTATATCTACGCACACACACACACACACACACACAGATAAATATTGGATATTCTGAAAACCTGACTGCATTTGACTATTTAAGGAACATAACTGCACCTATGACTTTCATGCCATGTGAAATTGCCCCTTGAAGGCCTCGATGCAGATTCGGTTTTGAATTTTGCATCGTCATTTTTCATGATCTCTCAACCTACAATATGAACAATTTAAAAGTTGCTTACCATCTGTAATGATATTTGGATTTTGACCACTTGACTCCATGTTGCACCACTCAGCGCTTAGCTTGTCCACTGTCACATTAGCGGTCACCAACTACAGACTATTTTGTATTTATCTTAGCCTTAGCTTCACCGCCACGTTAAAACTACAAGTATGTTTCAGTGCACAACATGTTTTCGCTCATGGTTTTATTCTACGTGTCTGCGTGTTCTTTCTCATCAAGAGAAAAGGCATAATATGGGGGAGTTAGCACATTCTCATCAGCCTAGGATGATGTTTATGGCACGGCAGGGAACAGTTTTGTTTTGGGAGAGGCACCTTGGGATTTTAGCCAGTTCCAACATGATCCTTTCAAAACGGACCTGAAGTAGCCAGCATTGCTGAGCGTTTTTTTTTTTTTCTAGAAATCTCCTCTCTGGCTTGTTTAATGTATATAAGAGACCCAGGATTCACGGTGGGGAGACTCCAAGACCTCGGTTCAGAGTCAGGACGCGGACGCCTGTCGTCCTGTGAGGGTAGATCTCTCCTTCTCTTCACAGTCTATCTTCGGGGTCTAGGACTTGAAGCTACGGAGAGAAAGATGAAGAAGCAACTGTGCCCCATGGTCATGAACTTTTATTTGCTTTGCATGTATATATTTATATACGTATTTGTATCTTTGCATGTATTTGCTTTTTATAGATTGAAGATTCTTTGTACATGTTTTCATTTCATTATTGCGCATATTTTAAACATGCACTTTCAGTTGTACTGACCTTCCATTACGAGCCTGCAGAGTGAGTTAATAAATGTATTATCTAGACTATGAGGTGCATTCCAGAGATTCTTTTCAGTGTGTGTGTGTGTGTGTGTGTGTGTGTGTGTGTGTGTGTGTGTGTGTGTGTGTGTGTGTGTGTGTTCGTTCAGCTCTGTCAGCAGTAAAGCAAAACACCACCTGCCTATTGGCCTCCGAAAACGAGAAAAAAAAAAAAAAAACTCCTTGACTGTTGTTCATAAACTTGTACTTAGTGTGAATAATGTACATCTGCTTTGGTGATACACAATGTAAAAGACTTTCAGGTACATTATTGGTCCAGATACTCTACACCTGTTGTGCACCATGACTTTAAACTGTACTCACTTTATTCTTGCTCCCTTAAGACACCACTTATGTAGATGCACAATGTATAAAATCTCCACATCTACTGGCATACTGCTGTACAGCGCCCATGTACC
This sequence comes from Pleurodeles waltl, assembly GCF_031143425.1. Lineage (NCBI taxonomy): Eukaryota > Metazoa > Chordata > Amphibia > Caudata > Salamandridae > Pleurodeles > Pleurodeles waltl. The sequence continues at coordinate 734,392,895 of NC_090446.1, forward strand.
CAGGAAACTCAGTTTGCACTGCACTTTACAAAGATATGTTATTATGTATGGAATGTGCAATTACATCCAGAAGCCTTAAAATTCAGGACCCTGTATCAGTCTTTGTATGTAAATTTGAGTATACTCTTCCTTCCTCCTCACAGACTGTCCAATCCTCCTGTTATTTCCTGGATCACTGTTAAATAATTACTTATGCTTTCCACTGCAGAGGAATTCAAAAGTGGAACTGTAATTAACTTTGGAACTTTTATTTATGGTTTAGCTATAAGAACATTCTTTACATAACATACTTACTCAGGACATACTGTCCCTTCCTAGAATCTGGATGTCACTTCAACTTGCAAAGGCCCAGACCAATGTGCTGTGCTCAGAATTGGGCAGGGATGTTTTGCCTGGGTAAAAGATCCAATGTGTATTTGCAGGACAACAATGGACAATGTAACAGAGTTTGTAGGAAGTTGGCTCTGTATGCACTGTTTCAAAGTAAGGAATAGTATGCACAGAGTCCAAGGGTTCCCCTTAGAGGTAAGATAGTGGCAAAAGAGATAATACTAATGCTCCATTTTGTGGTAGTGTGGTCGAGCAGTAGGCTTATCAAAGGAGTAGTGTTAAGCATTTGTTGTACATACACACAGGCAATAAATGAGGAACACACACTCAGAGACAAATCCAGGCCAATAGGTTTTGTTATAGAAAAATATCTTTTCTAGTTTATTTTAAGAACCACAGGTTCAAATTCTACATGTAATATCTCATTTGAAAGGTATTGCAGGTAAGTACTTTAGGAACTTTGAATAATCACAGTAGCATATATACTTTTTACATAAAACATAATAAGCTGTTTTAAAAGTGGACACTTAGGGGCATATTTATACTCCGTTTGCGCCGGAATTGCGTCGTCTTTTTTTACGCAATTTCGACGCAAAACTAACTCCATATTTATACTTTGGCGTTAGACGCGTCTAGCGCCAAAGTCCATGGTGTTAGCGTCATTTTTTTGCGTGGACACCTACTTTGCGTTAATTATATGCAAGGTAGGCGTTCCCGTCTAAAACAATTGACTCAGAGGCATGTGCGTCGGATTTATACTCCCGGGCAAAATTCACGCCCGGGAGTGGGCGGGTCAAAAAAAATGACGTACGGCCGCTTTTGCGCCGTTTTTTAGCACCTGCAAAAGGCAGGCGTTAAGGGACCTGTGGGCTCTGAAGGAGACCAGAGGTGCCCTCCCATGCCCCCAGGGACACCCCCTGTCACCCTTGCCCACCCCAGGAGGACACCCAAGGCTGGAGGGACCCATCCCAGGGACATTAAGGTAAGTTCAGGTAAGTGTTTTTTTCTAAAAAAAAAAATTGTGGCATAGGGGGGCCCGATTTGTGCCCCCCTACATGCCACTATGCCCAATGACCATGCCCAGGGCATGGCCATTGGGCAAGGGGGCATGACTCCTGTCTTTGCTAAGACAGGAGTCATTTCTATGGGGGTTGGGAGTGAAAAAAAATGGCGCAAATCGGGTTGAGGCGAAAAAATTGCCTCAACCTGACTTGCCCCATTTCTTGACGCCCAAGCCCCATATCCCCCTACGCCGGCGCTGCCTGGTGTACGTCATTTTTCTTAACGCACACCAGACGGCGGCTAACGTCATTCAATAAATACGGCGCCCGCATGGCGCTTCAGAATGGCGTTAGCCGGCGCTAATTTTTTTGACGCAAAACTGCGTTAGCGCAGTTTTGCGTCAAAAAGTATAAATATGGGCCTTAGTGCAATTTTCACAGTTCCTGGGGAGGTAAAGTATTGTTAGTTCTTGCAGGTAAGTAAACCACCTACGGGGTTAAGATTGGGGTCCAAGGTAGCCCACCGTTGGGGGTTCAGAGCAACCCCAAAGTCACCACACCAGCAGCTCAGGGCCGGTCAGGTGCAGAGTTCAAAGTGGTGCCCAAAACACATAGGCTTCAATGGAGAGAAGGGGGTGCCCCGGTTCCGGTCTGCCAGCAGGTAAGTACCCGCGTCTTCGGAGGGCAGACCAGGGGGGGTTTTGTAGGGCACCGGGGGGGACACAAGTCCACACAGGAAGTACACCCTCAGCAGCGCGGGGGCGGCCGGGTGCAGTGTGCAAACAAGCGTCGGGTTTCCAATGGGAGTCAATGGGAGACCAAGGGGTCTCTTCAGCGGTGCAGGCAGGCAAGGGGGGGGCTCCTCGGGGTAGCCACCACCTGGGCAAGGGAGAGGGCCTCCTGGGGGTCACTCCTGCACTGAAGTTCCGATCCTTCAGGTGCTGGGGGCTGCGGGTGCAGGGTCTTTTCCAGCCGTCGGGATTTTAGAGTCAGGCAGTCGCGGTCAGGGGGAGCCTCGGGATTCCATCTGCAGGCGTCGCTGTGGGGGCTCAGGGGGGACAATTTTGGTTACTCACAGTCTCGGAGTCGCCGGAGGGTCCTCCTTGAGGTGTTGTTTCTCCACCAGTCGAGTCGGGGTCGCCGGGTGCAGTGTTGCAAGTCTCACGCTTCTTGCGGGGATTGCAGGGGTCTTTAAATCTGCTCCTCTGAAACAAAGTTGCAGTCTTTTTGGAACAGGTCCGCTGTCCTCAGGAGTTTCTTGTTCCTCTTGAAGCAGGGCAGTCCTTTGAGGATTCAGAGGTCGCTGGTCCTGGAGAAAGCGTCGCTGGAGCAGGTTTCTTTAGAAGGCAGGAGACAGGCCGGTAGGACTGGGGCCAAAGCAGTTGGTGTCTTCTTTCTTCTTCTGCAGGGGTTTTCAGCTCAGCAGTCTTATTCTTCGGTAAGTTGCAGGAATCAAAATTTTTAGGTTCAGGGAAGCCCTTAAATACTAAATTTAAGGGCGTGTTTAGGTCTGGGGGGTTAGTAGCCAATGGCTACTAGCCCTGAGGGTGGGTACACCCTCTTTGTGCCTCCTCCCAAGGGGAGGGGGTCACATTCCTATCCCTATTGGGGGAATCCTCCATCTGCAAGATGGAGGATTCCTAAAAGTTAGAGTCACTTCAGCTCAGGACACCTTAGGGGCTGTCCTGACTGGCCAGTGACTCCTCCTTGTTATTCTCATTATCTCCTCCGGCCTTGCCGCCAAACGTGGGGCCGTGACCGGAGGGGGCGGGCAACTCAACTAGCTGGAGTGCCCTGCGGTGCTGGAACAAAGGGGGTAAGCCTTTGAGGCTCACCGCCAGGTGTTACAGCTCCTGCCTGGGGGAGGTGATAGCATCTCCACCCAGTGCAGGCTTGGTTACAGGCCACAGAGTGACAAAGGCACTCTCCCCATGTGGCCAGCAACATGTCTCGAGTGTGGCAGGCTGCTAGAACCAGTCAGCCTACACAGGTAGTTGGATTAGGTTTCAGGGGGCACCTCTAAGGTGCCCTCTGGGGTGTATTTTACAATAAAATGTACACTGGCATCAGTGTGCATTTATTGTGCTGAGAAGTTTGATACCAAAAACTTCCCAGTTTTCAGTGTAGCCATTATGGTGCTGTGGAGTCCGTGTTTGACAGAATCCCAGACCATATACTCTTATGGCTACCCTGCACTTACAATGTCTAAGGTTTGGCTTAGACACTGTAGGGGCACAGTGCTCATGCACTGGTGCCCTCACCTATGGTATAGTGCACCCTGCCTTAGGGCTGTAAGGCCTACTAGAGGGGTGACTTATCTATACTGCATAGGCAGTGTGAGGCTGGCATGGCACCCTGAGGGGAGTGCCATGTCGACTTACTCGTTTTGTTCTCACCTGCACACACAAGCTGGTAAGCAGTGTGTCTGTGCTGAGTGAGGGGTCCCCAGGGTGGCATAAGATATGCTGCAGCCCTTAGAGCCCTTCCCTGGCATCAGGGCCCTTGGTACCAGGGGTACCAGTTACAAGGGACTTACCTGGGTGCCAGGGTGTGCCAATTGTGGAATCAAAAGTACAGGTTTAGGGAAAGAACACTGGTGCTGGGGCCTGGTTAGCAGGCCTCAGCACACTTTCAATTCAAAACATAGCATCAGCAAAGGCAAAAAGTCAGGGGGTAACCATGCCAAGGAGGCATTTCCTTACAGAGTTGCTTTTAGATTTTATGTAAAATTAATCATTGATCCAGGTGAGAAACACTCAAGCAAAAAATAAAATGTGCACCTGATATTATAGTGGGCTTGATTACTGCAGGTGGGTTTCAATAAAAAGAATAAATAACATCCACTCAGGACTAGAGGATGGCACCTGTGGGGCGAGAGATGGGCAGTAGTGTCAACTCTGTAATTACAGTTAGATGTGTTAGTTTGTATGAAGCATTTAACAACTATGCTCCCCTCAGACACATCTGCTCCAAACTCTCCTCCCAAAAATCCCTGAACGTTTTAAGCAGATTCGTCATAGGAGACAAACAGAGGTGAGCTTGGGTGTCTACTCAAAAAGTAGGTGTGCACAAACAAATTGCATGTCCATTTTTGGGAAGAGGCTGGTGCAAACATAATCTCAACAAGTACTTACAGGGACATAGACCACTTTCTTCTGTGTGCTTTTCCTGATTGGGAGGAGTTCACTAGTGTTGCTGCAATACTAAAATACACATACATACATATATTATTATTTTATATATATAGATCTATCTAGTTTGCAGATGCCCAGCTGTCAACATGGAAAGGGAATGGTTTGTCAGAATTTAACATTTTACTCTGTCTTCTTTTTTCTGAAGCTTCTCTGCCTTGTTGTGGCAAAGCACTTTATGTGGGACCAGTGGAGTGGGGTTATCTCCAGAGAGATGGAAAATAGGATTTCTCCTTGAAAAAGTTTACAAACAAGGGGTGAAATAGCAGAAAGCAACAACACTTACTACTTTGGTGGCAACTGGAGCACTGTAAAGGATCAGTTAACCAGGACTGTGAATAGATGCCTCTAACAAAAGAGGCCAAATAGAATTCGTCTCAAACATTTGAATTTGACACATTCAGAAATGTAAACCCACCTTCACCACTTCATACTTTTCACTGAGCCAATTATAATGAATTTAGTTGAATGGTTATCTTAACTTCCAAAGAAGTACATGACCAAATAATGAAAGTATTAATCGCCTTTCTCCACAATTCTGTTCATGGTATGACCTTTTATCATTATTACAGGGCTTTAATTTGGACTCCATATTTAGACGCTGTACTATATGCTGCAAAATATCCATTACGAGGTCCCCGACACATACTTTCTAAAGGTAGGAAGAACTTAAGAGTATTACCATGCAATAAGGAATCACCAAGAATTTCAACCACACCTGACCCTTGTTTAGAAGCTGCAGTCCCTTGGTGCTAGCAGGATTCAAGTGTCCTTGCACAGTTCTTTCCTCCAACAGGAATAGGAGTGGGAAGTCAGGATTTGTCTTCCAGCAGGGCCCCCCTCCTCATTAGCATTCTCAGACATGTTCTGGTGAGGTAGTATTGGAGATGCCAGATTAGTCCTGTGCATTACCCAGAGGTTGGAAAGATTCTAGCAGTCCCCAAGCTCCATTCCCATGACTCACACACCAAGTAGTTCCAGCAGCGCTTCCTCTTTGTCTTACTGTAAAGATAAACAAGATTCCCTGTCTGAATATACCAGGAAGGCCCATCTTCTGCTTCCTAGCCACTCCCCTGAGAAACATAGTCAAGACAGATTTACCTTCCTACCTTGTCTGGAGCTTAAATGTCTAGGAGGGTCCTGGGGATGAACAGTATCTATCCTGTGTATCTCCAAGCCAAAAGATGTAGTGCTACAACTGCCCATTGTTCTGCTGTGTGATGCAAAGCCAGATAGCTAATCCATACTTAGGTATCAGCAGTTAACACCCACTGGCCTTTCCTAGGCCCAGAGTCAACCTCCTGTTTTCTGAGCAGAGTCAATAACTTCCCCAGCCAAGAATGTGTTATTGCATCATGGGATGTGTGGCAAGTGGCCGAACTGGTTTCAAATAATTTTTTTATAAAATTACTTTTCTCCTACACAAAATCTGATTTCCTCATTAAGTCAGGTTTTAAAAACTAAGCAGGAAATACCTAAGAAGCATTTTTCTAGGCCTCTCCTAGCCAGAAAAAAAAAGAAAAAAAAAAAAAAAACTGGTTAATCCAATCTAGGCCTAAAAGGTCTAGCCTGAACTACACTGAGAAATAGCTTTTGGGATTTATTGCACAGTGAGGATACATGAATATGTAGTGTGCTTTATTTTAATATATTAGAATCTTGCCAGGTGGGTTTACCAGAGTGACTTATAAATAAAGAAACAGACTCTTACTATACGGCAAGGGCTTACTTCTCTGCCATTTGTCACATTTAAACTGCAGCCTAGTCAGAGCACCAGGATGTTCCTTGCAGAAATATATTTTTGGCAAATATGTGGGTGGTGGAAATACACACTGCTGCCCACATGAAATTTAACATTCCATGTCATAGGTGCAACTAAGGCACCATTTACAATGAAATTAAATAGACCATAAAGAGAATTTCAATGTACAGCACATGATTCAAAGGAGAAGCACAGATACTTTACTATGGTTTGGCAGTGGTAAAGCGCATAGAGTCCTAAAGCCAGCAACAATATGGTCCAGAAAAAGTCAAAGTCTATGGTGGCCATGTAGAAAATGCATATTTGCTGCAATTTCATAAAATCAATTAAAGCATAGCACTTGGCACCGGCAGCTTTAGATTTTTAAAAGACTTACATCTAGGACACATCTATGGGTGGGGCTTTATAAAAACAACCTGTGCAGCTCAAGGAATTTTAAAGGTGGGACCGAACAGGCATTTCAACAATGGGAGATGTTTCGAGGCCAGACGGCGTAGAAAAAAAAGTCAGTCTCTCCAAACGAAGTTAGACTGTATTTCTGAAATCTTTCAGCATGACAGACTGAGACATGATCTGAAAGTTCATATCACCTATGAGTCAGAGTTTTTTGGAGTTCACCCCAATAGAAAAACACAGGACTATCCAATCCTCCGACCCAAAACGCCATGTAATTTTATGTATTTAACTTTGATCAATAACATGGAAAATATACAGTCTTTAACAGCTTCTCAAAATACTCAGAACCATGACCCAATTTTCAGAACTGCAAACTTTCATGAGTAACATAGCTTTGACATAAGGCAGGCATTTTTTTTATTTAACTGAAACATCATGTAGTAGTGCATTGTCATTTGCAGACAGCATATTTTCCCATTGAAATGACCACTAAATTGGAAGATACAGCTTTAGTGTTATTGATAATACTGTATTGCAAACAAAGGATAATATCTAATAATCAGGTATCAATATTTATAATGTGTCTCAAATTGTTCCTATCCTTTTCAAGTATTTATTTCCATCACAATTCAAAATTACAAAACTAAAATTTTTTTTTAAAAAATGCTTTATTTTAGCTTTAACAGCTGATTATGTACAGTTAATTTACAGCTCTTTACGTTGTGTGTTACAAATGACACCTACAGCCTTCCCTTTCACAATCTTGTGCCGGCAATACTGTCACATAATTCATTTTACTTTACTTTCTCGGACAGTGAAAAGTTTGCAAACACCAATTCACATTTTAAAAAACATTAGCAGCAATTTGTCAGAAGACAGAGAATCACATTTGATCACGGTCTTTGAAGCACAGCAAATGTGACAAGAAACACAGAATTTATAAGCATCTTTATTTTTTGCTTGGACTTTCATGACCTGGCTCAACACAATTTGAGAAACTCTAATCTAAGCTGAAGAGGCTATGAGAGAAGGACCTGGGTGCTATTCAGGACTGGAAATTGTAAAAGGTAATTCAATACTCAGAGTAGCCATGAAGTTGAGTTTTACTGGAAATTTCATAAGAAATTGCAAAGAGTATTTTACATAAGCAAGTGGTAAGATTCAAAAGAGTCTGACCGGTTGAGCAATAGGATCATTTTCCCACACAATTTGGGCCGATATCAAATTAGAGCAATTCTGAAGAGGAGCTAGCGATTATATTGCAAGAGTAGCACTAATCACAATAGGCATAAACCTCAAACGTTCAACATTCGGAATATGGCCAGCAGATGCTCCTCCCAAATACTATGTTGTTAGACATGGGATACTTGGAGTCGTTTCCCCTAACATTTTTGTCTTCAGAAGTACTGTTTTGCTGACCCCATTTTTGCTGGCTTTAGGACTCTGGGCACTTTCCCACTGCTAACCAATGCTAAATTACATGTGCTCTATGCCTTTAACATGGCAGCATTGGCATACTAGATTTACTTATAAGTCCCTAGCAAAGTGCACTACCTGTGCCCAGGGTCTGTAAATTAAATTCTACTAGTGGGCTGCAGCACTGATTGTGCCACCAACGTAAGTAGCCCTTCAACATCTCAGGCCTGCCTTTGCAGAGCCTGTGTGTGCAGTTTTAAACTGTCAAGTCGACCTGGCAAGTTAATCCTCTTGCAATGCCCATACCTTCTTTTTTTAATACATATAGGTCACCCCTAGAGTAGGCCCTAGACAGCCTATGGGCAGGAAACCATGTATTTAAAAATTAGGACATGAAAATTGAAGTTTTACATGCCCTATTAGTAAAAACCTATCAAATGAGTTTTTCACTACTTCACGGCCTATTTCATTCATAGGATAACATCGGGATTGCCTTATTACATACATGTAACTTCTAAATAGGAAGAGATGGGGCTCCCTCCCCTCCCTCCCCCCCCCCCCCGAGTTTGGTGCTTCTGGATTCACAATGTAGAAGCACAACTTATGGTGAAGTCTGATTTTAAAATGGGATTCTTAAAATGCCACTTTTAGAAAGTTGGCATTTTCTTACCTTAGCCATTTGGGGCCTAATGTCTGTCTTTAATACACGTTTCGGGAAGGGGGGTTGACATCTGGGCTCGTGCATTCCCTCTAGGCAGCCACACACAAAGGAAGCTCAAGTGTGACTGGTGGGCCATCCTAGGCAGAGTGGGAGGAAGGAGCTGACACACCTGAATTGGCTGTGTCCTGTTCCCACACCAACGGCTGCACCCCCCCCACTCCCTGTAGTGAGCCCGGAGCCAGGGCAGGAAGCACATGGGCTCTGTGTACTTCAAAGGCCTCTCCTTGAAGTCTCCCTCACTTCGAAGGCACAACTGTTGTAAGTACTGGGCCTCAGACACCACCAACTCAGTACACTTCTGGACCTGTACATACTCTGCCAGGAAGAAAGGCTTACGTGTTGCATAAAGGACTATACCTCAGATGGACTCTACTAAACTCTTGCCCTGCTACCCTCCTTGCCTGGTAGTGAGAAGGAGTAGACCAGAACCTCACACTTGGACAGGGATGCATATTTGTGCCAACCAGAAACCCACGTTCTAACATATCTACTATACCCAGGGAGACAAAAAAAACAAACAAGTACAAAGTTGAACAAAATTATATGCTTAGAAATAAAATACTTTTATTTTTTTTAAAAAGTCAAATACAGGATGGTTAACAGAAAGAATAGGCTAAGTGAAAATCTGAACTTATCAAATGTATAAGTACTGGTTATTGGGAGCAGATGCTTACATTTGGAAAATTACATAGCCTGCTGGCAGTGTAGCATGCTCGCGCAAAAAAAATAAAAAATAAAATAAAAAATCTAGTCTTCTAAATATGCAGGGTATACACAACAGACGAAGAAATTTGGCTTTTTTTCATATTTTGTGGTAAGCCTTCAGACTGTACACAATCAAAATGGGTTTTCTTTATGAAACAACTACTCTTTCAAAGCTGGCAATAAATGATCAGACGAATACGAAGGCTAATAGATGAAACTGTAAAACATATTAAAATTTGACAAACGGCAAATAGGTTGGCCCCGATGGGATGACAATCGGGTTAAAAAAAAGAAATTAAGGGACCAAATTAAAGAACCCTTTTGTGTTACTCTGTTGGGAGGTGTTAATTCAGGCTACGTGACAAAAAGCAACATTTAAAATATTTTTCAAGCAAATAGGATTCATACAATTGCTCTTTGTACCACCCTACATTGTTACTAAACTATAACAGTAAAAAAAGAAAAAAAACAGGTTGCTTACAAACTGTTATTTAACAGGTAATACACTCAGTTCAACAAGGATTTGGGATTTATAAAGTCTTAACATATGAAGAATATTGGAGAACTAATTGCATGTATTGGTTCAGAAAAAATGGAAACTGAAATGTTAACTGTAGATGCTGATAAAGCATTCAACTGGAAATATTTATGGTGTATAATGTGGGCTTACCCTGAAGATTTATAAACGAAATAAAAGGTTTTTATATCACTCCTACAACCTCCGTTGTGGCCAATAAGGGACTAGGCAGAGAAGTGTCCATTTACCAAGATACAGTGCACAGCTGCCCACTATCACCTCTGATTGTCAAGCCACTACTAACTTATCAAAATAAATAATAGCTTGATACCACATTATATGCTAGCAGTGTCACCCCATAAAGAACTTTTACACAGATTATTTGTTTTAGCAACAGACCCATCTGCAGTCAAAATAATTTGGGACACTGACAGATTTGGGTATTTGTTTCGGTCTACAAAATCAACATTAAGAAATTTAAAAAAAGAGTGGTCTGGCATGCATCCACAGATGCAGTTAATAAGATATCAGTCTAGGGATGAGTGCTGAATAAAATCAAATATTCAGGGACCATCATATCCAAAGCAATTGAAGATGGAATCAACTACATGTTCTAGGTTATTAGAAATTAGGTGTATTTTTTAACACAACAACCATCTGCTCCTTTCCATTTTTGAAAGACTAAATTACATCAAATGCAATTCTGACAAAAAAATGCTGGTAGTATTACAACTGTATAAACAGATGACAAATTTAGCAAGCAACCTGAATCATAGGTTGAACGCTTTAAAGAAAAAAATAAAACAAGGAGTGACAGGCAAACCTAAAAGAAAAAACCAGTGAGGCAGAATTAACATACCCCAATTGTAATCTGTATTTCTAGGTAGTACAACTTCATGATATCCAATTTAGCCAGCTACAGAGAGATCTGAACTTGGCCAATTTCAATAGGTAGCTCTCCAGCTACCTGTAAGCAGCTCACCCGTGTCCAGTCAACTAAATTAGCAGCTTTCGCTTGATTAGATATGTATACCAAAATTGAAAAGTATGTATTAGAGACATAAATGTGAGTATTTTAAGAATTTATACCTTAATTTTGAATCTCTAAGATCTACTTAAAGCTGGTATTTAAGTGATGAATCATGTGGCACTGTGGAGGCTTATTTTATTACTTTTGTGCCAGGGTCGTTTAAGCTATGGCCGTTCTGTATTACCCACATAAAGGTTTTCCGATTTCTTTTTTAAATTTGCAGCCTATTGCTAAAGGCATCTTGGCGACATTCAGAAAGTTGACCTAGAAATGCATTCTGCCTGTTGCCTCCCATTGGCTCAGTGGTTTGTAACTCACATGTTCTTGCTTTCCATTTACTGGTTGTATTTGTTTTAGGCTGGCCAGCTTGACTTCGGTCCTTTCCTTGCCAAAATCTTATTCACCGAATCCTTCCGATTGTCCCCTTTCAGCAAAAAGGGCTGAAAAACGTGTTCTTATACTGTCACATTTGCTCTGCATTCAAATGCGAGGTCAAATGCTGGGCACTGCATCCAGGGTGCCTTGTTTACCCTTCTTTCTCGGACTTCAAAGTGAAGGGATTTATGAGTCAATCTTGCTGGATAGTAGAGGTACGAAGGAGTTTTCTTCTAGCAAACAACATTTAAATAAGCTGTTTAAGCATTTCAGAATATATCAGCATTATGAACGTACAAATGATGCACATTTTGTTATTTCTAAAGCGTGTTGGAACCAAATAATTTAATATAATCAAAACTAATTAAACTAGGTGATGCAATTTCCACACATTGTCATCTGTGCACTATATAGTTTTGTTAGTAAAAATGCACGTCTGTGCAAATCTAGTGTTCAATTCCACTGAAAATGTGATGTCTGTAATGGCAGTGCACTACCACACCATTAATACCGCACTATACGCCACTGCATTCTACTCTGCATCACTCCACACTACGCCTCTCTACTCTACCTGTAACACTCTACTCTATGGTAATGCACTCTTTGCCCCTTTACACCACTGCACTTTTCACCACTGTACTACAGTCTAGGCTGCACCAATCTCCTCTGCACGACTCCATTCAACACCACTGTACTCTACAACACAACACTATGCTAGTACCCTCTATGCCAATGCACTTTACTCTGTAACACTCAACTCTATGTCCCTGCACTCTACGCTTATCCACTGTATGCCACTCTAATCGGCACCACTGCACTCTACACCACTTTACTCCACATCATTACACTCCTTGCCACTTCACCAAAGTGCACTCTATCCTGCACCACTCAATACCACTTAATTCTACTCTGAAACAATCTACTCTATGCCACTGCACTCTACTCCACTCTGACACTCTACTCTGCAACACTGCACTTTCCACCAATGAACTCTACTCTGCACTAGTCCACTCTACGCCACTGTATGGCAATATACTCTGTTGTGTACCACTCTATGCTACTCTACTCTGCGCCACTGCACTCTGTCACTTGACTCTACTCTGCGCCATTGCCCTCTGCATCATTCAACTCTACACCACTCCACTCTGAGCCACTGAATTGTAATACGCTTAATTTAATGACACTGCATTCTAAACCACTATACTCGACACTCTATGCCAATGTACTCTACATCAGTGCACTCTACTCTATGTCACTCTACATGACTCCACAACACTCTACTAATCACCATTACACTCTATGCCACTCTTCTCCATGCCACCAACTTTTAGCCATGCTGAACAGCAGCTACGCTGTTGCGCAACATGGCTAAAACACATTCACAAAGCCAATACCTCTTACAATGGATATACCTATTGGCTTTGACAATGCTTGTTTTACATTGCTGCTGGCAAACCTGCCTGATGCAAAGAAGTAATCACTGTGGGTAATTTTTCATAGGGTGGGACTAATGTAATCATCTGATGTAGTAGCTTTGGATTATTTTTATTGATCCTAAGTATTTCTTATTAGAAAAAAAGGTTGGAGGCCCCCACTTACAATTTTAATTATAGACTCAGATCCTGAAGTGATGATTATTAAGTTAAGATTATAAAGTTTACGTTTTGGTGATCTCAGCTTAAAATCTGGTACTGCCCATTAGTAACTATGTGAAAGAAAACTGATACTGCAGATCTTTGGAAAGAACCAAGTAGCTCTACTATCAAGACAGAAATTAAATAAATACCTTAGCTCACTCTGAAGCAGTCACACCTGCCTTCAAAATAGGCATAGGCGATGCCTAGAAGTCTAGCCTGTAATGGAGCGTAGAGGTATAGGCTTTGCCAAGTCTTGTGGATTTGCAGTCTGCCATCTCAGAATGTTCAAAAGTGGAGCTCAGGTTCACAAAAAGATGATGGACAGAGTGCTGAACAATGCAAACACTCATCCGCAGTCACAGATCTGGGTTTAATCCATCGTTCTTTTGCTCACCACGCAACCTCAGCTTGGACCCAGCCGTACGCAAATCAGTCTTGACCCTGTTCCTCATGGGAACAGTCCAGAACAAACTGCCAAGCCAGGTCCTCCCTGGACCAGAAGAAAGCATCCTGGGGACGGTTTCAGGGTATCACCCTTCACCAGCCAGGTTAGCTTGAATCCAGAGGCACAGGGAGCAAGGGACCCACGTCTGGGCATACCCTTCCCACTTGGGGCAACTTTAGCAACACAAAAGGATGATGGACGGAGTGCTGAACAACGCAAACACTCACCCCCAGTCACAGATCTGGGTTTAATCCATCGTTCTTTGCTCACCATGCAACCCCAGCTTGGACCCAGCCGTATGCAAATCAGTCTTGACCCTGTTCCTCATGGGAACAATCCAGTCTAAACTTCCAATCCAGGTCCTCCCTGGACCGTAAACAATCATCCTGGGACTGGTTTCAGGGTATCACCCTTCATCAGCCAGGTTAGCTTGAATCCAACAAACATGCAATGACCATCATCTTTGACATTTTTCTGCAATATTTTATAATTGTACTGGAATAGAATAATGGTCAATGCTGTTTGAAGCAAAGTGTTTGCCATCTTTAAATGAGAGAGCAATAATTTAATATGCTAAAATCATACAAAGATGGCCACCCATGCTTATGCACATGCAGAACTGGTGCTTTCATCACTATGGCCATCACAGTGGAAAAAAACTCATCAAAGATAACCAGATAAGGCATATCACTATATTTCGCAGAGAACTAAGAAACAATCAGGAAAATACTGGCTAAACAATGGAAAATACTAAAGATAGGCCATGTAGTAGACCAACGACTTATTGTACACCCTACTATTACAAACCGCAAAACCAAATTCCCTGGGAATATTTTGGTACATCGTTACCCAAAAGAGACAGGAGAGGATACCTGGATAGAACCATTGAAGGGTTCCATAAAATATGGGAGGGGTAAGGCATGTAAAACCAGTTAGGATGTAAAGAACTTGAATTACCAATCTGAGCAGTGAGAAAGATCAACAAAATGAATAATTGTAAATGACTATTTGGTAGGGTCCTTCACGGAAAGCGAGCAGCATTTAAGAAAGAACAAAAACACTACAGTCGTAGTCCTGCTGACCCCAACAGGCCATCGTCCCTGTGATGGAAACGATTCATAGTGGGTCGCAATTATTATTCATAAAGTAGGTCAAACTGTGAACCACTACAGTTCAGTATTTATTGAACGAAACTTATAGTAACTAGTAGGTCCGTTTGCAAAATCCTCCCAGTCACGAAAATGCTGGTTGCAAAGTGCCTCCTATTATATGACTGTACACTTTGTACCTTGCACTATGTGCTATCATTATATATGGAGACAAGGTTTACAATGCACAATCACAATATTCAGGAGGCCATCTGGTTTTTGATACAAAAAAGAATCAGATGTGTTGTCACTGTGGCCCCTTTGTGGCAGAAAAGTAGGTTTCATTAAGAAACGGCTGAAAGGGAGGTCGGGTTAGCACTTTTACACATCATGTCTTCTGTGACTCCAAAGTGAAGGAGCACGTTTCATGTCCTGTTCAGTTGATGGTAAAATAGACAGAACATTGTCCCGTTTAACTAATGGAGCACTTATGAGCAACAATATGAAGAAAAACTTCTAAAAAAAAAAAAAACACAAAAATTGAGACACTCACAATAAATACGTACTTAGAGGAGACCTGATGTGTGGCAAAGTCTTCTTAGTTTCACAGTTCATTGGCCTTTAAGAACGTTCAATTAAATGAAGCTGCAACTTAAAACTACCACACCACCCCAACACTGTGACGTGATTTCTCATTGACTGAATAAACTCACAAACTTCGAACTCCGGACTGGCTGAATATTAAGGTACATGGTTGGGCACAGAAGCGTAGGTGTCTAGGCTATCCACTTACAATACCTGAATCATAACAACCTGCGCAGTTAAGAAATGAAAGTTTGCTTGGTGAAGTTTCCCAGTCCATGGTCATGAAGCATTTAAATGCACTGACCCTTTTGAAATGATTCCCCTCCTCTCTAGAAAGCAGAAAAGGCAACACTGTACGCAATACACTTAATTAGGAGAATTTTGAAATTTACATCTACTGCCACGATGGGAGAAAAAAAAAAAAAAAATACACGCACTTTGATTCTTTCATCTTTAGTCATCATAGCTAGGTGAAGGAGGTCGTATTGTACTGAAATGGTAGTACAAATTTCGTAGCATAAGATGATGAACAAGGAATTCTGTACCTTGGAGCATACCCATTTAACATTCCATAAAGACTATTAATCATGCTGGAAAGGAATGGGACGATTTTCCAGCTTGCAGGCCATACAGGCACAATGTTCCTAATCTACTCAAGTATATTATTAGATGAGCTTTAAATCGTGGTAATATCCTTAGGAAATATGACAAGACTGTAGAGGTCATAATGTATTTGAGGGGGGGGGGGGGGAGGTTTCATAATACAAAATAAGAATTGCTAAGTTGTTTTTAGCTGCAGGCCAAGCACCAGAAAGGATGCTCCTCTTGTGGAGGCTGCAATGCCGTTTTCCCACCTACTGATGCTAAAGACAAAGTCCATATGGCCTTCCATTAGCTCTTGCACTGAAGAGCAGTAGTTTTAGTGAACGTGCACACTGAGCACAAAATAAACGCCATTACTCACAATGAGGGTAAAAAATGGCTGAGGGGGTATTGTGAAATATTTCAATACTTTCATTGGGTGCCAGGAAAGCTATCGGTATATCTCGCTAACTCTCTCTCTCTCTCTCTCTCTCAAGCATCCTGTAGGTTCATTATCTGCCTCCCCGCTACCCCAAAGAAAAAAAACCTTGTCTATGTAATTTCCATTCTGAACTATTTTATTAAACAATGGCTAAAAGGCTATATATGTTAGAAGCAATCAGATTGATTTTACCTGGCATACCTCTTTTTGATCGAATCTATCATATATTGCAATCTAATGGTTGCTTAAGACCAGACATGAGCTAACACTGGTCTTACAGACCCAACATTGCTTATATATGATTGGCTTTATTGCCAAACTAATTTGCCGGCTTCTTATTAAATTACTTGCCTTCTTCCTTTTATGTTTGTCTTTCTCCCAGGGCATAACCTCTTTACAGTTTTTGCATGGCTTGTATCTTTCAACTGCTCACATTTCAGGAAATACTTTTTCTTTATCACTAAGAACTCCATGAGAGCAGGCATGTTTTCTTGTTCTCTCGCGTTTGTTTTGCTTCACCCCTCCAAAAATCCTCACTGTGTTGCTCCTTACCACTCCCAGCTTGTCTGGAACAACACCAGCAACAGTGATATTTTTTTGTTGGTGTATGGCTAAAGAGGAGATTTCAGGGGCTGTTTTTGTTTTAGCTTATTTTAATTTGATAAATCTGCCTATCTATTTGAAACTCGTGGAAGGAATTCAGAATATGGATCTTAATTTAGGAGGAGTAACTTGGCAATAGGAATTCGTAAGTCATAGCAAGTAACAAAACCTGCCTACATCATTATAGTAGGAAAACCCTACAGCATCCTATTCTCATGAATGCGACAGGTGGGTATCTGAAGAATCTTGCTGAGAACTTTGCTCAATAACATGCAAGAAAAATCTCTTGTAATGATTAGATTATCAGGGGTGTGGAATTTATTAAATATCTACTTGTCCATGGGACATTTTGCTGCTTAAACCTAGTTGTACTGTAAAACAATCTACTTGTCCATTAGGTGCCATGTAGTGCGGCAACCAATGATGGCAGCAATCTTGTTATGTAATAGCTCCGATAACAGCCTGATTATGCCAGGGCTAAAACTTTAGTAGGGCTTCAATACTTTGCGATTTCAATCCCTACTATAGCAATTTCCTTATTTTGCCACCTTTCTGCAGATCTACATGCAGGGCCTGGGGGAAGCAGTAAGCAATAGTTTCAGAGTTGGAATGCCTTTGAATCTGCAAACCTACTAACTTGCATGTTTTAAGGATTTTCACCAGCTCTTCTCTAATCTTTTCCCATATTGGGAAAGGTTGGAAATTTACTCCTGACAAGGGCAGAAGTAGAAGTTCTTCCAGGGTAGGGAAAAAAAGTGTTTGGAGGTAAAGTGAACTTGTAAGCGCTCAATATATTTTTACATGAGCAAATTTACACATGCATATTTTCTCATCCTAAAATACAGTCCACAAATATTTTCTAGGAGAAAGATTTCCTGGTCTACTTCTGTAAGTTCTTGTAAAATCATGAAAGCCACTACTCTACTTCAAAGACATATACCATGGGTGCACTTTGGTGACCTTCATTTAGAATTGGGTCCCAAATTAGATCTGGCGTTAACTAAGACGTTTTGTTTTTATTAAACATTTATTTCTCTATAAACTGGGTTTACTGTGAGTGATAACATTCTGTTCTTCCATGGGGATCATATTTGCATGCAAAATATTTTTGTTCAGTTCTAGGAACTACTGTAGCAATCAGTGGTGTAACGAAACTGGAGGGGGGGCCCTGGAAAAAACATGGAGCCCCCCTCCTCTCCAGACCCACTCAGGGAATGTGCTGTGCTGAGCACACAACACGGGGGGCTTTGTTAAGCCACTGATGGCAATGTATGCTTTTTGAGACCAAAAAAGTTTTTTTGCTTTTTGCTAATTATCATTACAATCGTGAGGGCCTGAAAGCTCCTACAACAACAAAGTGTTACAAAAGCCATGCCAAAACGAGACACGCATTGACGAAACCAAAAGACTCACAAAAATTGTCGGATTGGTTGGCTTTGCCAGTGCTTGTTTATTTTAATGCTTCCCATAAGCTTGTTGAAAACAGTTACACTGATTTTCCATTAGGAATATTTTTGGGAAATAATAGCATCCATAAACACATTTTACTAAAACTATGCTTCAAAGAAACAGCACCTAAAATGTAATAGTAGCAAAATATTTTTTTTCAATTTTTTTTTTAAACATTTTATTTTGAAAGCAAAGAATTGTCACTCTTGCTGACAAGCTTGCGGGAAACATTTGCATCTAATCAGAGAGCATTCTGAGAACATCATACTTAGCCTCATATTATGAAACTTTTCAAACATGTACGTACACTTTTTTTTTTTATTTTTTTTTTTTAAACTGGAACCAGTCAGTGGTGCAGTGTGACCTCCAAATTTTTATTTATAGCGCTCAACCTAATAATAAAGGCTTTTCATTAATGAAACATTAATACAAGTTCAAACAGCATTAACATATGGACACACACTACCTCAACTGCAGACAGTTCCCCCTCTGTAAACTGTCAGCCAAAGTGTTTGTGCTGCAAAGGGTTGGGCCTACTTGTCCCAAAGACAAAATAAACATGAAAACGTGTTGCCCTTCACCACAAACAATATGTCCTGGGCGTCAAGGCTATAGGAATTCCACATCCCTGGTTATGGTTCATTAATCGTGACAATCACAAAATGCCTAGGATCCTTGTGGCTCACACAGGCAAAATATATTAAGAATGCAGAATAACAGTAATCTTTATGATATCTTTTTGGATCTTAGCCCTGTTATGTTTCTCACGCATTGATGGAAAATTCCAGTTGCTCTTCTTGCCAGCCCATACATATCATCTATAAAAGCAGCTCCATCATTTACAATCATAATCAGCACCCCTGCTTATCTTGCGGATATGCTCCCCATCTCTGGTGGCTCTCGGGGCAACTGCAGCCAGGTCGTCATCAGACTGCACTGCAATGCCACTGCAAGCAGCTAGAAAGGAAAGGGAGAAACAACCACAAGACTAGCATACTAGGCTGCACTCAGACACTATCACAAACTACTAAGAAACCCACACACACAAAAATAAGAGAAGAAGAGCACTAGCTGAACACAGAGGAATTAACAACTGCAAGGCAATCTCTATTGTGCAAGAATTCACCACCCACAAGGCCGCAATCAACAGCGTCAACCCATCACAGGACTCAGCAACAACTTATCTAATTTCTTCCTCAACATAATAACGAACATCTATAGTAACTGTGAACACCAACTCTAACCCAGAGACCTCATCACCAACCTGCCCACCACCAAGATGGACACATGACGAAATGGAAAACACTTACTAGAGAAAACAGCAGCAATCTTGTAGACGGTCCACTCCAGGGCCCCAACAGACCTATACCCCCCACCACATCTAAAAGATGGCAGGATAGCCAATCAGCAACAAACACCCACATCAAAACCGTCATCAGATTCATCACTTTCCCAGAAGACTGGAAACATGCAGTAGTCAAAGCCCTCAAAAAAAAAAAAACAATAACAAAAAAAACACAGCATTGGCCAACCTTAACGAGCAGAGCAACTTCCACCCCATCTCTCTGCTTCCCGACCCAGCCTAGGTGATGAAGGCCATCGACAAGCAACTCACCAGCCACCTTGAAGTACACCACACTCAATCAGGATTCAAAAGAAACCATAGCACGAAACTGCACTCATTGCAGCCACAGACAACATACGAACCATAGTTGACAGAGGAGAGACCGCAGCCCCCATTCTGCTTGACAACTCTGCAGTCTTTACCAAGGTCTCCTACAATACACACGTCAGAAGACTCCACACCATCGGCATCCAAGCGCCAGCCAGCCCTTAACTGGATAAGCTCCTTCCTCACAGGAAGAAATCAGAGAGTCAGACTAGCATCTTACACACCAGAATTCAAGAACCTTATCTGCTGAGACTCTCGGGATTATCTCTCAGTCCCACATTGTTCAACATCTATGGGACTACACTCCCCAACATCATCAGATGCCAAGGAATAACCATCATATCCTATGCAACGAAACCCAACTTATCCTATCCCTTTTTGAAAATACAACCACCACAAGAACCAGCTTTGCCAACTGCATGTTCAAGGTAGGAGAATGGATGAGAACCAACTGCATGAAGCTTAACTCTGTCCGACAGGTCTGAGGTGATGGTCTTTGGAAACAAACACTCCCTGGGTCTCAACTTATTGGCCGCCAGCGCTGGGACCCACACCAAAACCCACCTACCACACCAAAAACTGGGAATCAACCTGGACGATAAACTCAACATGACAGTGTATGTCAAAGTCGTCAGTGCCTCCTGCTTCCCCATCCAAAACTTCAAATGGCTGCCCCAGAACACCGTCACAGAAGCACTCATCACTAGTAGACTCGACTATGGCAAAGTGCTCTACGCTGGGATCTCCAACCAACTCATAAGCAGACTCCAGAATGCCACAACAAAACTCATCCTCAACTACCCTCGTAGCACCCACATCACTTCACACACCAGAGAGCTCCAATTGCTTCCCATAAACAAATGCAACCAATTCATTCAAACAACACCTACAAAAGGACTTAACAACATTGGACCAGAATACCTGAAGAAATGCAAACACTTTCCCCAGCTGAGCAGAGACCTGAGCTCAGCCAAATTCTCTCATTACACATAACACATCCACAAAAGCAGAACTGGTGATCACTCATTCTCATGCATTGAACCTAAAACCGGGAACTACCTCCCTAAGCACGTCCGGGCCTCCTCCTCGCAACAACAATTCCACAAGAAGCTGAAGATCTGGGTCTTCAACTGCAGGGCTTAGTACCTACACGCCTGCTCAAGCGCCTAGATACCATCATGGCTACTGATTATTGCTCTACAAAAATTAATGTAACATAACAAAAGCTGGAAACTATGAAGTATAATGAAAGAAAGCAAGAAAGAAGAAAAGCAAAGCAGCAGGCCTTTTCCATCAAGGCACTCAGGATCTGGAATAACATCCCTCTATTCATAAGGCTCATTCCAGCCCGGTTCCAATTTAGCAAAGATTTAAAGATAGTAAAGAATAATTTGACCCTTTAACAGCGCTTCTATGCCTTTTAGGATAGGTTCACAGTATACAAATATTACATGTATATGTAGAAAGAATTAAACATGCTAAAGCCCTATTTGGAATGAGAAACAAACTACTTTCAAAACACGATTTTGGTGTATCTTATTATACTGCTATTTTATAGCACTTTCCATACTCTCTGCGACAACTAACTGGCTAATTACACAAATTCCACATATAGTTCAGTCATAAACACATCCTTCAAACAGATACCACCTAATGTACAGCACTTGAAACGCGTTTACGGTCACACACATACTATGTTTAATATATCATGGCAATACATTTGATAAAAAATAACACATTGAAGAGGAAAATGTAAGGTTCATGAACAAAACTATTCTAAGACGAAAGCCTACAATGCTCAACAACATGACTTTCGGGATCAAGTAATCGGTTTTCCCTCCTGCGCTGCCCCAAAACATCGCCTTATAACTTCTGTCTCTTCAAACATGTTTGTTTAGTCCTGTATCTCAAAATGTGCTACTCCGGTCTCCAACTATATACAGCATTCTACTCCCGATGAGCACCCACCACCGGAGACGCCAAATGTATACTTCTTCCAAACTCCTTCCACTTTATTCTTGCCCTTTGGCCAATACTTCACTCCAGTCGCTCCCAGTAACCTTATGCCTGTCTCCACAAACCTTACCTCCTAGCACTACTAACCTTTAAGCAGTACCTATATTGGGACGGTCTCTCTCACTGTCAAACACCTCTATGGTTTCAAAACCTGTGTCCTCAGTCCCACTCTTCTGCCTACTCATCTCCACTTCTCCATCTCCTGCCACCACCAGAACACGAGCCACTCGTTTTCTTTTCTGTACAGTTTGACCCTTCTACTGACAAAGCCCCTGCTAAAGGTCCATATTATTACGCTCTAAACCTGCCCACCTTGCGACTCTGATCCCGGACTGAGCCTATATACGTTGAGCCTGTGACCCCTTACTACAAGACAGAGAACTGTCCTGAGCACATACCGTTTGAAGTCCCTCATTAGTCTTCTCCGTGCCGGCGTAGACATTGCTGTATGATGAAAAAAGATAAAATAACTCTTGAAACTTTCCTGAGTGCAGAAATGACCAGTACGCCTCCTTTAAGAACCCGGAGTACAAACAACCCCAGGATGACGCGCTGAGACACCCAACCCAAGAGAAGAAGAACATTCGACAGGAAGAAACCACATCGCGGGTGTAACCACGGGTTGCGCCGGCCATCGCCTGAAAAACTAACTCGCACTTCCGCAAGATTGCAAACGAACCCGAGGTACTAAATGTATTTTTGATAAGACGGTTTTAAAAATTTAGAGCATGTGCCCTCATATCTCCCTACACTGTTTATAAATGAATAGGCGCCCCCTCTATAAGAAGTTTCACGATGGTACATCCCGAAGCAGAAATTTCGTAAGGAGAAAGCGACTACATAAAAGAAGGACTGAAGGAATAAGTGGTCTCATTGAACGAGATAAAAAAGGGACTATTACATAACAAAAGAACGACTTTTGCCGCCGCCTGACGATTGCAGAATTAAAGCGGCCATTTGTAACTGGAGCACTTTCGAAGAATATTATAAGATCGCACAGGTGCCCCAGACCGTTTAGAGTTATTTATTGAACATATCAAATCTCCCGATTTGAACCAAGTGAGAAGATTTGCTAAATACGTATATTTCCCTACAACTTTTGCGCCACTGTCCCATTAGATGGGTTTCAATTATTGCTTTACTTTGAAGCTTTTAAGGCTTTGCCTTTTGTTTTTAAAGTTATATGCCGAATAGGGATTCAATGGACTTCGCTGTACCTTTATGTTTCTATAAGCTTTGGAAGGAAACATTAAACTGCAATTATTATTAACAGGAAGTGACGTCGCACTACCGCTAACCTCACCCATTTCACAGAAGTAACGACAACATTCGAATCGAAACTAATTTCACTGTACAAAGTGGTGAGAGGCAGAGCCTATTCGGTATTAAGAAAATGAGTTACACATGCCCATAATAATGAATTTAAGGACAGCTATCGAGAACAGGAAAAGAGCTACTGCATGGGAAGAACTGGAACCAGCTGCCACTTTAAAAGATAATAGACTATTCTGGGAAGTCATAAATAGTCCTTTCTTTTAGGAAAGCCATTCCTTGGAAATAGATTGCCACATATCAGACCAGGAATGGGTTGGCCATTTCTTCAAAATTATAACCCCTTCGCTGCCAGACCTGTTCCCCCTCCTGTGCCGAGCCTTTTTTTGGCTATTTGGGGCAGTTCGCGCTTAGGCCCTCATAACTTTTTGTTCACATAAGCTACCCACGCCAAATTTTCATCCTTTTTTCCAACATCCTAGGGATTCAAGAGGTACCCAGACTTTGTGGGTTCCCCTGAAGGAGACCAAGAAATTAGCCAAAATACAGTGATTTTTTTATTTTATTTTTAAAAAGGGCTGCAGAAGGCAGCTCGTGGTTTTTTCCCTTAAAATGGCACCAACAAAGGGTTTGCGGTGGCAAGATCACCATCTTCCCAGCTTTCAGGAACAGGCAGACTTGAATTGGAAAACCCAATTTTTCAATACAATTTTGCATTTTACTGGGACATACCCCATTTTTACTTTTTTTTGTGCTTTCAGCCTCCTTCCAGTTAGTGACCAAAATGGGTGAGAAACCAATGCTGGATCCCAGAAAGCCAAACATTTCTGAAAAGTAGACAAAATTCTGAATTCAGCAAGGGGCCATTTGTGTAGATCCTACAAGTGTTTCCTACAGAAAATAACAGCTGAAATAAAATAATATTGAAATTGAGGTGAAAAAAACAGCAACATTTCTCCATGTTTTACTCTGTAACTTTTTCCTGCGATGTCAGATTTTTGAAAGCAATATACCGTTACGTCAGCTGGACTCTTCTGGTTGCGGGGATATATAGGGCTTGTAGGTTCATCAAGAACTCTAGGTACCCAGAGCCAATAAATGAGCTGCACCTGGGTTTTTATTCTATACGGGTATACAGCAATTAATTTGCTGAAATATAAAAAGTGAAAAATAGGTATCAAGAAAACCTTTGTATTTCCAAAATGGCCACAAGATAAGGTGTTGAGAAGCAGTGGTTATTTGCACATCTCTGAATTCCGGTGTGCCCATACTAGCATGTGAATTACAGGGCATTTCTCAAATAGACATCTTTTTTACACACTGCCTTACATTTGGAAGGAAAAAATATAGAGAAAGACAAGGGGCAATAACACTTGTTTTGCTATTCTGTGTTCCCCCAAGTCTCCCGATAAAAATGGTACCTCACTTGTGTGGGTAGGCCTAGCGCCCACGAAAGGAAATGGCTCAAAACACAACGTGGACACATCACATTTTTTCACAGAAAACAGAGGTGTTTTTTGCAAAGTGCCTACCTGTGGGTTTTGGCCTCTAGCTCAGTCGACACCTGGAGAAACCTAGCAAACCAGCGCATTTTTGAAAACTAGACACCTAGGGGAATCCAAGATGGGGTGACTTGTGGGGATCTGACCAGGTTCTGTTACCCAGAATCCTTTGCAAACCTCAAAACTTGAACCCAAAAAACACTTTTTCCTCATTTCAGTGACAGAAAGTTCTGGAATCTGAGAGGAGCCACAAATTTCCTTCCACCCGGCGTTCCCCCAAGTCTCCAGATAAAAATGGTACCTCACTTGTGTGGGTAGGCCTAGCGCCCACGAAAGGAAATGGCCCAAAACACAACGTGGACACATCAAATTTTTTCACAGAAAACAGAGGTGTTTTTTTACAAAGTGCCTACCTGTGGATTTTGGCCTCTAGCTCAGCCGGCAACTGGGGAAACCTAGCAAACCAGCACATTTTTTAAAACTAGACACCTAGGGGAATCCAAGATGGGGTGACTTGTGGGACTCTGACCAGGTTCTGTTACCCAGAATCCTTTGCAAACCTCAAAATGTGACCAAAAAAACCTTTCTCCTCTCATTTCGGTGACAGAAAATTCTGGAATCTGAGAGTAGCCACAAATTTCCTTCCACCCAGCGCTCCCCCAAGTCTCCCGATAAAAATGGTACCTCACTTGTGTGGGTAGGCCTAGCGCCCACGAAAGGAAATGGCCCAAAACACAACGTGGACACATCACATTTTTTCACAGAAAACAGAGGTGTTTTTTTACAAAGTGCCTACGTGTGGATTTTGGCCTCTAGCTCAGCTAGCACCTGGGGAATCCTAGCAAACCAGCGCATTTTTGAAAACTAGACACCTAGGGGAATCCAAGATGGGGTGACTTGTGGGGCTCTGGCCAGGTTCTGTTACCCAGAATCCTTTGCAAACCTCAAAATTTGACCAAAAAAACACCTTTTCCTCTCATTTCGGTGACAGAAAGTTCTGGAATCTGAGAGGAGCCACAAATGTCCTTCCACCCAGTGTTCCCCCAAGTCTCCCGATAAAAATGGTACCTCACTTGTGTGGGTAGGCCTAGCGCTCACAAAAGGAAATGACCCAAAACACAACGTGGACACATCACATTTTTTCACAGAAAACAGTGCCTACCTGTGGATTTTGGCCTGTAGCTCAGCCGGCACCTGGGGAAACCTAGCAAACTAGCGCATTTTTGAAAACTAGAAACCTAGGGGAATCCAAGATGGGGTGACTTGTGGAGCTCTGACCAGGTTCTGTTACCCAGAATCCTTTGCAAACCTCCAAATTTGGCCCAAAAAAAACTTTTTCCTCTCATTTCGATGACAGAAAGTTCTGGAATCTGAGAGTAGCCACAAATTTCCTTCCACCCAGCGTTCCCCCAAGTCTCCCGATAAAAATGGTACTTCACTTGTGTGGGTAGGCCTAGCGCCCACGAAAGGAAATGGCCCAAAACACAACGTGGACACATCACATTTTTTCACAGAAAACAGAGGTTTTTTTTGCAAAGTGCCTACCTGTGGATTTTGGCCTCTAACTTAGCTGGCCCCAGGGGGGGCAGAAATGACCTAAAATAAATTTCCCCCCCAAACCCCCTGGGAAGCGACCCTTGCCTACGGGGTCGCTCCCCTTGCGTGACATTGGCGCAAAAAAAAAGATCCCCGGTGCCTAGTGGTTTCTGCCCCCTTTGGGGGCAGATTGACCTAAAATCGTCCGATCTGCCCCAGACGGGGGCAGAAATGGTCTAAATACAATTTGCCCCCAAGGGGAGCGACCCTTGCCTAATGGGTCGCTCCCCATCTCTAAAAAAACAAACAAACAAAAATAAAACACCAAAAAAAAATTTGCCCTGGTGCCTAGAGGTTTCTGCCCCCCTAGGGGCAGATCGGCCTAATAACAATAGGCCGATCTGCCCCCAGGGGGGCAGAAATGACCTAAAATAAATTTGCCGCCCCCCCATCCCCCAGGGGAGCGACCCTTGCCTACGGGGTCGCTCCCCTTGCGTAACGGCACAAAAAAAAAGATCCCTGGTGTGTAGGAGGCTGGCCTGGTTTGTAGTGAGTACCAAGGGGTACTTACACTCTGCACCAGGTCCAGGTATCCCTTATTAGTGTAGAAGAGGTGTCTAGCAGCTTTGGCTGATAGAAAACGGTAGCTTAGCATAGCAGCTTAGGCTGAACTAGGAGACATGCAAAGCTCCCACTATACCACTAGTGTCATATGCACAATATCATAAGAAAACACAATACACAGATATACTAAAAATAAAGGTACTTTATTTTTATGACAATATGCCAAAAGTATCTCAGTGAGTACCCTCAGTATGAGGATAGCAAATATACACAAGTTATATCTACATAATACCAAAAATATGCAACACCAGCAATGCAACAATGATGGATTTCCGGACGAGAGTACCTGTGGAACAAGGGGACCAAGTCCAAGAGTCACACTCAAGTCGGGAGTGGGCAGATGCCCAGGAAATGCCAGCTGAGGGTGCAAAGAAGCTGCCACCGGATGGTAGAAGCTGTGGTTTCTGCAAGAACGAAGATGACTAGGAACTTCCCCTTTGGAGGATGGATGTCCCACGTCGTGAAGAAGCTTGCAGAGGTGTTCCCAAGCAGAAAGACCGCAAACAAGCCTCGATAGCTGCAAGGGTCGCGGTTAGGGTTTTTGGATGCTGCTGTGGCCCAGGAGGAACCAGGATGTCGCCAATTGCGTGAGGAGACAGAGGGGGCGCCCAGCAAGACAAGGAGCCCACTCAGAAGCAAGCAGCACCCGCAGAAGTGCCGGAACAGGCACTACGTAGAAGAGTGAACCGGAGCTCACCCGAAGTCACAAAAGAAGGTCCCACGACGCCAGAGGACAACTCAGGAGGTCGTGCACTGCAGGTTAGAGTGTCGGGGACCCAG
Source organism: Pleurodeles waltl (assembly GCF_031143425.1). Lineage (NCBI taxonomy): Eukaryota > Metazoa > Chordata > Amphibia > Caudata > Salamandridae > Pleurodeles > Pleurodeles waltl. Next base: position 734,420,572 of record NC_090446.1, read on the forward strand.
GCTTGGCTGTGCAGAAAGGAAATCCTGGAAGAATGCACAGGAGCCGGAGCAGCTGCAAACCACGCGGTACCCAGCAATACAGTCTAGCGTGGTGAGGCAAGGACTTACCTCCACCAATATTGGACTGAAGAGTCACTGGACTGTGGGAGTCACTTGGACAGAGTTGCTGAGTTCCAGGGACCACGCTCGTCATGCTGAGAGGGGAGTCAGAGGACCGGTGATGCAGTCTTTTGATGCCTGCGGTTGCAGGGGGAAGATTCCGTCGACCCACGGGAGATTTCTTCGGAGCTTCTAGTGCAGAGAGGAGGCAGACTACCCCCACAGCATGCACCACAAGGAAAACAGTCGAGAAGGCGGCCGGATCAGCGATACAAGGTTGCAGTAGTCGTCTTTGCTACTTTGTTGCAGTTTTGCAGGCGTCCAGAGCAGTCAGCGGTCGATTCCTTGGCAGAAGGGGAAGAGAGAGATGCAGAGGAACTCTGATGAGCTCTTGCATTCGTTATCTAAGGAATTCCCCAAAGCAGAGACCCTAAATAGCCAGAAAAGGAGGTTTGGCTACTTAGGAAGGAGGATAGGCTAGCAACACAGGTAAGAGCCTATCAGAAGGAGTCTCTGACATCACCTGCTGGCACTGGCCACTCAGAGCAGTCCAGTGTGCCAGCAGAACCTCTGTTTCCAAGATGGCAGAGGTCTGGAGCACACTGGAGGAGCTCTGGGCACCTCCCAGGGGAGGTGCAGGTCAGGGGAGTGGTCACTCCCCTTTCCTTTGTCCAGTTTCGCGCCAGAGCAGGGCTGGGGGATCCCTGAACCGGTGTAGATTGGCTTATGCAGAGATGGGCACCATCTGTGCCCATCAAAGCATTTCCAGAGGCTGGGGGAGGCTACTCCTCCCCAGCCCTGACACCTTTTTCCAAAGGGAGAGGGTGTAACACCCTCTCTCTGAGGAAGTCCTTTGTTCTGCCTTCCTGGGCCAAGCCTGTCTGGACCCCAGGAGGGCAGAAACCTGTCTGAGGGGTTGGCAGCAGCTGCAATGAAACCCCGGGAAAGGTAGTTTGGCAGTACCCGGGTCTGTGCTAGAGACTCTGGGGATCATGGAATTGTCTCCCGGGGTGACAATTCCATGATCTTAGACATGTTACATGGCCATGTTCGGAGTTACCATTGTGACGCTATGTACAGTGCACGCGTGTAATGGTGTCCCCGCACTCACAAAGTCCGGGGAATTTGCCCTGAACAATGTGGGGGCACCTTGGCTAGTGCCCACACACTAAGTAACTTAGCACCCAACCTTTACCAAGTAAAGGTTAGACATATAGGTGACTTATAAGTTACCTAAGTGCAGTGTAAAATGGCTGTGAAATAATGTGGGCATTATTTCACTCAGGCTGCAGTGGCAGGCCTGTGTAAGAATTGTCAGAGCTCCCTATGGGTGGCAAAAGAAATGCTGCAGCCCATAGGGATCTCCTGGAACCCCAATACCCTGGGTACCTCAGTACCATATACTAGGGAATTATAAGGGTGTTCCAGTATGCCAATGTGAATTGGTGAAATTGGTCACTAGCCTGTTAGTGACAATTTGGAAAGCAAAGAGAGAGCATAACCACTGAGGTTCTGGTTAGCAGAGCCTCAGTGAGACAGTTAGTCATCACACAGGGAACACATACAGGGCACACTTATGAGCACTGGGGCCCTGGCGGGCAGGGTCCCAGTGACACATACAATTAAAACAACATATATACAGTGAAATATGGGGGTAACATGCCAGGCAAGATGGTACTTTCCTACCCCCCCCCAAACGAAGGACAATAAGACTAGCCATGACCTGATGAGTCTTCATTGTCTAAGTGGAAATATCTGGAGAGTCCATCTGCATTGGAGTGGGTACTCACAGGTCTATGTTCCACTGTATAGTCCATTCTCTGTAGAGATATGGACCACCTCAACAATTTAGGGTTTTCACCTTTCATTTGTTGTAGCCAAAGTAGAGGTTTGTGGTCTGTCTGAACAATGAAGTGAGTGCCAAACAGGTAAGGCCTTCACATTCTTCAGTGCCCAGACCACAGCAAAGGCCTCCCTCTCTATGGCAGACCAACGCTTTTCTCTAGGGGTCAACCTCCTGCTGATAAAAGCAACAGGTTGATCCCGGCCCTCAGAATTGAGTTGTGATAAGACTGCCCCTAACCCTAATTCAGATGCATCAGTTTGGACAATGAATTTTGTGGAGTAACATGGGCTTTTTAGGACAGGTGCAGAGCACATGGCCTGTTTCAGCTCCTCAAAAGCTTTTTGACAGCTAGCTGTCCACAATACCTTTTTAGGCATTTTCATAGATGTGAGGTCATTAAGAGGGGCTGCTATGGAGCCATCGTTCTTTATGAACCTCCTGTAATACCCAGTGAGGCCTAAGAAGGCTCTCACCTGGGTCTGAGTTGTAGGGGGAACCCAATCTATAATAGTTTGGATTTTCCCCTGAAGTGTTGCAATCTGTTCTCCACCTACAAGGTGTCCCAGATAAACCACTTTCCCTGCCCTATCTGGCACTTTGAAGCCTTGATAGTGAGGCCTGCCTTTTGCAGGGCCTCTAAAACTTTCCACAGGTGGACCAGGTGATCATCCCAGGTGGAGCTAAAGACAGCTATATCATCTAGATATGCTGCACTAAACGCCTCCAACCCTTGCAGGACTGTATTCACCAACCTCTGAAAAGTGGCAGGTGCATTTTTCAAACCAAAGGTCATTACTGTGAATTGGTAGTGCCCTCCAATAGTTGAAAATGCAGTTTTTGCTTTTGCATCCTCTGATAACTTGATCTGCCAATACCCTGCAGTCAAATCAAAGGTGCTTAGATACTTGGCAGATGCCAGTGTATCTATTAGCTCATCTGCCCTGGGTATAGGGTGAGCATCAGTTTTGGTTACCTGGTTGAGACCTCTGTAATCCACACAAAATCTAAATTCCCTTTTCCCATCTTTGGAATGAGGTTTTGGTACAAGTACCACAGGAGAGGCCCATGGACTTTCAGAGTGCTCAACCACTCCCAGTTCAAGCATTTTCTGAACCTCTTGTTTTATGCAGTCCCTGACATGGTCAGGCTGCCTATAGATCTTACTTTTGACAGGTAAGCTGTCTCCAGTATCTATAGTGTGCTCACACCAAGAAGTGGTGCCTGGCACAGTAGAAAAGAGTTCAGAAAACTGACCCAAGAGATTTATGCAGTAGTCTTTCTGCTCAGCAGTAAGACAATCTGCCAAAACTACACCTCCCACTAGAGCATCTTGTTCTGTGGAAGAGAAGAGATCAGGGAGAGGGTCACTCTTGTAGGTTTGTTGACCAACCTACAAGAGGGTATGAAGGACGTCGCAGATTGGATGAGGCTCAGCCGCCTAAAGCTGAACTTTGAAAAAACTGAAGTCCTCATCCTCGGCAACACCCCGTCCGCCTGGGACGACTCCTGGTGGCCCACGGCCCTCGGCACCGCACCGACCCCCGCAGACCACGCCCGCAACCTCGGCTTCATCTTGGACCCCCTTCTCACCATGACCAAGCAAGTCAACGCCGTGTCCTCCGCCTGCTTCCTCACCCTCCGCATGCTCCGCAAGATCTTCCGCTGGATCCCCGCTGACACCAGAAAAACCGTGACCCACGCCCTCGTCACAAGCCGCTTGGACTACGGCAACACCCTCTACGCTGGGACCACCGCCAAACTCCAAAATCGCCTGCAACGCATTCAAAACGCCTCAGCCCGCCTCATCCTCGACGTACCCCGCAACAGCCACATCTCCGCACACCTGAGACACCTGCATTGGCTCCCAGTCAGCAAAAGGATCACCTTCCGACTTCTCACCCACGCACACAAAGCCCTCCACGACAAGGGACCGGAATACCTCAACAGACGGCTCAACTTCTACGTCCCCACCCGCCCCCTCCGCTCCTCTGGCCTCGCACTCGCCGCCGTCCCTCGCATCTGACGCTCCACGGCGGGTGGGAGATCTTTCTCCTTCCTGGCGGCCAAGACCTGGAACTCCCTCCCCACCAGCCTCAGGACCACCCAGGACCACTCCGCTTTCCGGAGACTCCTAAAGACCTGGCTATTCGAGCAGCGATAACCACCCCCTTTGTCCCTAGCGCCTTGAGACCCGCACGGGTGAGTAGCGCGCTTTATAAATGCTAATGATTTGATTTGATTTGACTCTCTTCTTCCTGTCCTTCATCTGTTGCCATGAGCAGGGTGAGATCAGCCCTGTCATAGTAGGGTTTCAGGCGATTGACATGGAGTACCCTAAGGGGACTCCTGGCAGTGCCTAAGTCAACTAAGTAGGTGACTTCTCCCTTCTTTTCAACAATAAGGTGGGGTCCACTCTATTTGTCTTGGAGTGCTCTTGGGGCCACAGGCTCCAAGACCCACACTTTCTGCCCTGGTTGGTACTGAATCAGAACAGCCGTCTGGTCATGCCATTGCTTTTGGAGCTCTTGGCTGGCCTGGAGGTTTTTGCTGGCCTTTTTCATATACTCAGCCATTCTGGATCTTAGGCCAAGTACATAGTCCACTATGTCTTGCCTAGGAGCTTTTAAAGGTTGTTCCCAACCCTCCTTCACAAGTGTTAGAGGACCTCTTACAGGGTGTCCAAATAGGAGTTCAAAGGGGCTGACGCCCACTCCTTTTTGGGGTACCTCCCTGTAAGCAAAAAGGAGACAAGGTAACAGGACATCCCATCTCCTCCGGAGTTTTTCAGAGAGTCCCATTATCATTCCTTTGAGATTTTTGTTAAACCTCTCAACCAGTCCATTTGTTTGTGGATGATAGGGTGTGGTGAATTTGTATGTTACACCACATTCCTTCCACATGGCCTTTAAGTAAGCAGCCATAAAGTTGCTACCTCTGTCTGATACCACCTCTTTTGGGAAGCCCACCCTGGAAAAGATTCCCAGGAGGGCCTTTGCCACTGCAGGAGCTGTAGTGGTCCTTAGAGGAATTGCTTCAGGATATCTTGTGGCATGGTCCACTACCACCAAGATAAACCTATTGCCTAAAGCAGTAGGAGGGCCAAGGGGGCCAACTATGTCAACCTCTACCCTTTCAAAGGGAACCCCAACCACAGGCAGTGGAATAAGGGGAGCCTTTGGGGTGCCACCTGTTTGGACTTACAAAATTCCTTTGTGTCCTCTGACATTCTAGGCCAATGAAACAGGGGGACAAGCCTGTCCCATGTTTTCATCTGCCCCAAATGTCCAGCTAAGGGAATGTCATGGGCTAGAGTTAGGAGGAACTCTCTGTATTGCAGGGGAATCACCAATCTCCTGGCTGCTCCAGGTTTTGGATCCCTTGCTTCACTATACAAGAGGTTGTCCTCCCAGTAAACTCTGTGAGAGTCACTGACATCTCCATTTTGCTGTTTGACAGCTTGCTGTCTTAGACCCTCTAGTGTGGGACAGGTCTGCTGTGCCACACTCAGCTCCTCCCTGGCAGGCCCCCCTCCACCCAAAAGCTCAGCCGTGTCTGCTTCCAGCTCCTCTGTTGAAGGTTCTGCACATGGTGGAAATTCTTCTTCCTCAGAAGTTGAATCCACTGTAGAGGGAGGTATAGTAGGTAGTGATTTACCTTTACTAACCCTAGCTTTAGGGAGCACTTGGTCCATTGTTCCAGGATCCAAGTAACCCTGTCCTTTTTGGCCTGAGCCCTTGTCAAAGCAAAAATATGCCCAGGAATGCCCAGCATTGCTGCATGAGCCTCCAACTCCACTTCTGCCCAAGCTGATGTCTCTAAATCGTTCCCTAGTAGACAGTCTACAGGTAAATCTGAGGCAGCCACAACTTTCTTTGGACTAGTAACCCCTCCAGTTGAGATTCACAACAGCCATGGGGTGGCTAAGAGTGTTGTTATGAGCATCAGCCACTTGGTACTGGTGACCAAGTAGGTGTTGTTCAGGGTGGACCAGTTTGTCTATTACCATGGTAACACTGGCACCTGTGTCCCTGTAGGCCTGAACCTCAACACCATTTATTAGGGGAAGTTGCTTGTACTTGTGGTGAATTTGTATGTTACACCACATTCCTTCCACATGGCCTTTAACTAAGCAGACATAAAGTTGCTACCTCTGTCTGATACCACCTCTTGTGGGAAGCCCACCCTGGAAAAGATTCCCAGGAGGGCCTTTGCCACTGCAGGAGCTGTAGTGGTCCTTAGAGGAATTGCTTCAGAATATCTTGTGGCATGGTCCACTACCACCAAGATAAACCTATTGCCTGAAGCAGTAGGAGGGTCAAAGGGGCCAACTATGTCAACCCCTACCCTTTCAAAGGGAATCCCAACCACAGGCAGTGGAATAAGGGAAGCCTTTGGGGTGCCACCTGTTTTGCCACTGGCTTGACAGATGACACAGGACTTACAAAATTCCTTTGTGTCCTCTGACATTCTAGGCCAATGAAACAGGGGGACAAGCCTGTCCCATGTTTTCATCTGCCCCAAATCTCCAGCTAAGGGAATGTCGTGGGCTAGAGTTAGGAGGAACTCTCTGTATTGCAGGGGAATCACCAATCTCTTGGCTGCTCCAGGTTTTGGATCCCTTGCTTCAGTATACAAGAGGTTGTCCTCCCAGTAAACTCTGTGAGAGTCACCGACATCCCCATTTTGCTGTTTGACAGCTTGCTGTCTTAGACCCTCTAGTGTGGGACAGGTCTGCTGTGCCACACTCAGCTCCTCCATGGCAGGCCCCCCTCCACCCAAAAGCTCAGCAGTGTCTGCTTCCAGCTCCTTTGGTGAAGGTTCTGCACATGGTGGAAATTCTTCTTCCTCAGAAGTTGAATCCACTGTAGAGGGAGGGATAGTAGGTAGTGATTTACCTTTACTAACCTTAGCTTTAGGGAGCACTTGGTCCATTGTTCCAGGATCCAAGTCACCCTGTCCTTTTTGCTTTTTGGCCTGAGCCCTTGTCAAAGCAAAAATATGCCCAGGAATGCCCAGCATTGCTACATGAGCCTCCAACTCCACTTCTGCCCAAGCTGATGCCTCTAAATCGTTCCCTAGTAGACAGTCTACAGGTAAATCTGAGGCAACCACAACTTCCTTTGGACCAGACACCCCCTCCCCCCAGTTGAGATTCACAACAGCCATGGGGTGGCTAAGAGTGTTGTTATGAGCATCAGTCACTTGGTACTGGTGACCAAGTAGGTGTTGTTCAGGGTGGACCAGTTTCTCTATTACCATGGTAACACTGGCCCCTGTGTCCCTGTAGGCCGGAACCTCAACACCATTTATTAGGGGAAGTTGCTTGTACTTATCCATATTAAGGGGACAAGCAACCAAGGTGGCCAAATCAATGGCACCTTCAGAGACTAACACAGCCTCTGTGGTCTCCCTAACAAGACCAACCCCAACTAAGTTACCAAAAGTGAGCCCAGCTACTCCCTTGGACTGGCTATTAGTAGGTTTGCTCCCACCACCACTGCTATTATTAGGGGCACTAGGTGTAGCAGTAGGGGTAGTAGTGGTGGGAGGCTTGGTGCTTTTCTTTGGACAACTGGCATCCGTTGTCCAATGGCCTTTTACTTTACATAAATAGCACCATGGTTTCTTTACTTGATTAGAAGAGGATTTGGACCCACCACCCCCACCAGAGTGTTTTTGTGGGCCTGATGAAGACTCATTTTTAGATTTGTCCCCACCCTTGTCTGAAGACTTACCATCCTTCTTCTTGCCATCCTTGTCACCCCCTGTATGAACTTTTCTGTTCACTCTTGTCCTGACCCATTTGCCTGCCTTCTTTCCCAATTCTTGGGGAGAGGTCAGATCTGAGTCCACTAGATATTGGTGCAACAAATCAGACACACAGTTATTAAGAATATGCTCTCTCAGGATTAAGTTATACAGGCTTTCATAGTCAGAAACTTTACTGCCATGTAACCACCCCTCCAAGGCCTTCACTGAATGGTCAACAAAGTCTACCCAGTCTTGTGAAGACACCTTTTTGGTTTCTCTGAACTTGATCCTGTACTGTTCAGTGGTTAAGCCATAACCATCTAGGAGTGCATTCTTTAAAACTGTAAAATTATTGGCATCACTTTCCTTAACAGTAAGGAGCCTATCCCTACCCTTTCCACTGAAAGATAGCCATAGGATAGCAGCCCACTGCCTTTGAGGGACCCCCTGTACAACACAGGCCCTCTCAAGTGCAGCAAACCACTTGTTAATGTCATCCCCCTCCTTGTAAGGGGGAACTATCTTGTGAAGATTCCTAGAATCATGCTCTTTCACAGGATTACTATCTATAATACTGCTGCTGCCACCATGGGGTCCAAACCCCAACCTCTGCCTTTCTTTTTCTAAGTCTAAAGTTTCCCTGTCTAGAGCCTACTGTTGCTGTTTAAGCTTCAGCCTGGACTCTTCCACTCTCAATCTATTGAGTTCCCTTTCTAACATTCTGTCATCAGGGTGGGTGGGTGGTTTGGGCATGCTTAGACACAGAAGAATGGTGTGAATGAACAGAGGGAGACCTGTCCCTAACAGATGGCACTCTAACAACCTGGCCTAAAGGAATGACATCCCTACTGTTATGAGAGCTCACATTAGTACCAGCCATGCTAGGTGGCCTGCTAAGGGGCAGGTTGGAAAGAATACCATCTAACATTCTTATTGGGGCTGCCCCAGAATCAGAATGTGAACCATCTGCTAATTTCTCACCTGATGTGCCAGCTAAGGCCTTATCATTTTCTATGAGCATATTAACTAACAATTCTCTAGAGAGATTCTTCCCTACCCCTAAACCTCTATCAATGCAGAGACTCCTTACACCTTTCCAGTTAAGGTGGTCATACGCTGTGCTGGCCAGATCCAGAGTTTGACCTGTACCAGACATGATAGAAAAGGGTTTAAGGGACAGAAAAAGAAAGAAAAAGTTTCAGAACTTTTTGAGGAAACAGAAAAAACGTTTTCAACTTTGTAGAACTTTTTGAAAGTTTTAGAGGTACTTTTCAGCACTTAGCAATAGAGTAAGAGAAGAAAAGCAAAACCTTTTGGTTAGGTGTACATACACTGAACTTGTTTTGTATATTTTTCTGTTATGAAAAGTACAAAATGACAAAGTGGTAAGTAGTTGCAAGTACTTATCCCACCGCTGCACAACCAATGTAGGAGGCTGGCCTGGTTTGTAGTGAGTACCAAGGGGTACTTACACTCTGCACCAGGTCCAGGTATCCCTTATTAGTGTAGAAGAGGTGTCTAGCAGCTTTGGCTGATAGAAAAGGGTAGCTTAGCAGAGCAGCTTTTGCTGAACTAGGAGACATGCAAAGCTCCCACTATACCACTAGTGTCATACGCATAATATCATAAGAAAACACAATACACAGATATACTAGAAATAAAGGTACTTTATTTTTATGACAATATGCCAAAAGTATCTCAGTGAGTACCCTCAGTATGAGGATAGCAAATATACACAAGGTATATGTACACAATACCAAAAATATGCAGTAATAGCAATAGAAAGCAATGCAAGCATTGTACAGTCACAATAGATTGCAATGAGAGCACATAGGTATAGGGGCAACACAAACCATATACTCTAGAAGTGGAATGCAAACCACGAATGGACCCCAAACCTATGTGAGCTTGTAGAGGGTCGCTGGGACTGTAAGAAAACAGTGAGGGTGAGAAAAATAGCCCACCCCAAGACCCTGAAAAGTGGGTGCAAAGTGCACCTAAGTTCCCCAGAGAGCACAGAAGTCGTGATAGGGGAATTCTGCAAGGAAGACCAACACCAGCAATGCAGCAACGATGGATTTCCGGACGAGAGTACCTGTGGAACAAGGGGACCAAGTCCAAGAGTCACACTCAAGTCGGGAGTGGGCAGATGCCCAGGAAATGCCAGCTGAGGGTGCAAAGAAGCTGCCACCGGATGGTAGAAGCTGTGGTTTCTGCAAGAACGAAGAGGACTAGGAACTTCCCATTTGGAGGATGAATGTCCCACGTCGTGAAGAAGCTTGCAGAGGTGTTCCCAAGCAGAAAGACAGCGAACAAGCCTTGCTAGCTGCAAGGGTTGCGGTTAGGGTTTTTGGATGCTGCTGTGGCCCAGGAGGGACCAGGATGTCCCCAATTGCGTGAGGAGACAGAGGGGGCGCCCAGCAAGACAAGGAGCCCACTCAGAAGCAAGCAGCACCCGCAGAAGTGCCGGAACAGGCACTACAAAGAAGAGTGAACCGGAGCTCACCTGAAGTCACAAAAGAAGGTCCCACGATGCCGGAGGACAACTCAGGAGGTTGTGCACTGCAGGTTAGAGTGTCGGGGACCCAGGCTTGGCTGTGCACAAAGGAAATCCTGGAAGAGTGCACAGGAGCCGGAGCAGCTGCAAATCATGCGGTACTCAGCAATGCAGTCTAGCGTGGTGAGGCAAGGACTTACCTCCACCAAACTTGGACTGAAGAGTCACTGGACTGTGGGAGTCACTTGGACAGAGTTGCTGAGTTCCAGGGACCACGCTCGTCATGCTAAGAGGGGACCCAGAGGACCGGTGATGCAGTCTTTTGGTGCCTGCGGTTGCAGGGGGAAGATTCCGTCGACCCACGGGAGATTTCTTCTGAGCTTCTAGTGCAGAGAGGAGGCAGACTACCCCCACAGCATGCACCACCAGGAAAACAGTTGAGAAGGCGGCCGGATCTGCGATACAAGGTTGCAGTAGTCGTCTTTGCTACTTTGTTGCAGTTTTGCAGGCGTCCAGAGCAGTCAGTGGTCGATTCCTTGGCAGAAGGTGAAGAGAGAGATGCAGAGGAACTCTGATGAGCTCTTGCATTCGTTATCTAAAGAATTCCCCAAAGCAGAGGCCCTAAATAGCCAGAAAAGTAGGTTTGGCTACTTAGGAAGGAGGATAGGCTAGCAACACAGGTAAGAGCCTCTCAGAAGGAGTCTCTGACGTCACCTGATGGCACTGGCCACTCAGAGCAGTCCAGTGTGCCAGCAACACCTCTGTTTCCAAGATGGCAGAGGTCTGGAGCACACTGGAGGAGCTCTGGTACCTCCCAGGGGAGGTGCAGGTCAGGGGAGTAGTGACTCCCCTTTCCTTTGTCCAGTTTCGTGCCAGAGCAGGGCTGGGGGATCCCTGAACCGGTGTAGACTGGCTTATGCAGAAATGGGCACCATCTGTGCCCATTAAAGCATTTCCAGAGGCTGGGGGAGGCTACTCCTCCCCAGCCCTGACACCTTTTTCCAAAGGGAGAGGGTGTAACACCCTCTCTCTGAGAAAGTCCTTTGTTCTGCCTTCCTGGGCCAAGCCTGGCTGGACCCCAGGAGGGCAGAAACCTGTCTGAGGGGTTGGCAGCAGCTGCAGTGAAACCTCGGGAAAGGTAGTTTGGCAGTACCCGGGTCTGTGCTAGAGACTCGGGGGATCATGGAATTGTCTCCCCAATGCCAGAATGGCATTGGGGTGACAATTGTATGATCTTAGACATGTTACATGGCCATGTTCGAAGTTACCATTGTGACGCTGTACATAGGTAGTGACCTATGTACAGTGCACGTGTGTAATGGTGTCCCCGCACTCACAAAGTCCGGGGAATTTGCCCTGAACAATGTGGGGGCACCTTGGCTAGTGCCAGGGTGCCCACACACTAAGTAACTTAGCACCCAACCTTTACCAGGTAAAGGTTAGACATATAGGTGACTTATAAGTTACTTAAGTGCAGTGTAAAATGGCTGTGAAATAATGTGGGCATTATTTCACTCAGGCTGCAGTGGCAGGCCTGTGTAAGAATTGTCAGAGCTCCCTATGGGTGGCAAAAGAAATGCTGCAGCCCATAGGGATCTCCTGGAGCCCCAATACCCTGGGTACCTCAGTACCATATACTAGGGAATTATAAGGGTGTTCCAGTATGCCAATGTGAATTGGTGAAATTGGTCGCTAGCCTGTTAGTGACAATTTGGAAAGCAAAGAGAGAGCATAACCACTGAGGTTCTGGTTAGCAGAGCCTCAGTGAGACAGTTAGTCATCACACAGGGAACACATACAGGGCACACTTAAGAGCACTGGGGCCCTGGCTGGCAGGGTCCCAGTGACACATACAACTAAAACAACATATATACAGTGAAATATGGGGGTAACATGCCAGGCAAAATGGTACTTTCCTACATGGTGCCTAATGGTTTCTGCCTCCCTTGGGGGCAGATTGACCTAAAATCGGCCGATCTGCTCCCTAGCGGGCAGAAATGGCCTAAATACAATTTGCCCCTCCAGGGGAGCGACCCTTGCCTAAGGGGTCGCTCCCCATCTGTAAAACAACAACAACAAAAATCCCAGGTGCCTAGTGGTTTCTGCCCCCTTTGGGGACAGATAGGCCTAATTAAAATAGGCTGATCTGCCCCCCAAGGGGGCAGAAATGGCCTAAAATAAATTTGCCTCCCCAGGGGAACGACCCTTGCCTAAGGGGTCACTCCCCTTGCGTGAAATTCACGATAACAAAACAACTCCCTGGTGTCTAGTGGTTTCTGTCCCCCTTGTGGGCAGATTGGCCTCATAAAAATAGGCCAACCTGCCCCAGGGGGGCAGAAATGGCCTAAATATAATTTGCCCCCTATGGGAGCGACCCTTGCCTAAGGGGTCGCTCCCCACCTCTAAAATCAAAGGCCAATCTGCCCCCGGGGGGAGCAGAAAAGGCCTTAAAAAAAATGCCCCCCCTAGGAGCGACCCTTGCCCAAGGGGTCGCTCCCCTCATGCTAGTTTCATTAAAAAAATAAATCCCTGGTGTCTAGTGGGCGTTTCAAAAGCCGGATTGCTTTACAATCCGGCTTTTGAAACGCAGAGAGAGACTTCAAAGGGAAAGAAATTCCTTTCCTTCCCTTTGAAGCCTCTCTGGCATCCCCCGCATGATCGGAAGAGAAATGCTTTGCATTTCTCTTCCGATGGGAGGAGGCCTTTGTGACAATCAGCACGCGATCGCGTGCTGATGTCACAGGGGGGGTGGGGGGGATCGGGGGTGGAAGGTGAAAGTCTTCCCCTTCCATCCCTGCCTTGGGGGGGTGGGGGAGAAGCCCACAGAGGGAGCGCTAGCGCTCCCTCTGGGCTCTGTGCACAGGACGTAATGGTTACGTCCTGGGCACACGAGCACTGTGGCTCAGGACGTAACCATTACGTCTTGGGCACAGAAGGGGTTCAATGCAAATCTGTTAGAGGAGGGACAGCCCTGTATTGACTCTCCTATTTTACCGGGGGACCTATGAGAAGAATGTAGCAATTCGATCACAGTGAAGGAAGTACAAAAGCGATTTTATGCTCTACAACGGAAAAAGGAACAGGCCCAGACAGGTCTCATGTGAACTTTTCAAACAAAATCTTGAGTTATGGGCCCCTATGTTAGCCAATATATTCAGGTCTGGGTTTGGGATTTTGGAATCTTGGAAACAGTCAATCTTTGTCCCAATTTACAAAACGGGACAAAAATGCCTCTTCAAATTATCACCCCATTTCCCTTTTAGATTCTTCCATGAGGATATTCGGGAGGGTTATTTTAGGGAAACTAGAAAGTTGGGCTGAAACCAGTGCCTATTTTACCAATTTTCAGTGTGAGGTTCGCCCAGGTAAGGGCACGACAGAACAACCCTAAATCTCTCCCTGATAATAGGCAAATATGTGCATGCAAGGGGAGGTGCCATTCATATGGCTTTTATGGACTTCTCCTCTGCTTTTGATTTAGTGAACAGGGAGAAACGTTGGGAACTTATTTCCTTAGCAGGTGTTGATCCCCCTCTTATGGCAGTTTTAAAACTCCAGCATTGTGAAAATTATATCTGAGTGCGGAACTCCCAGGAAGGTGACTTTTGTCGGACCTTATTCCAGTAACTTGAGGGGTAAGACAACGATGCATTATGGCCCCGTTCTTATTCTTTTTTTATATTTGCTGGGTTCTTTTTTAAGCACTTGCACTTTGGATCTTCCCAAAATCGATTCGCAATTGGTTCCCACACTGCTTTATGCAGACGACAAGGTGCTTTTAGCCTGCACAGCAAATGGCCTGCAGGCATTGCAAGATGGGTTTCAAGGCTTTAGGCAGGGCTTGACAAGTGTAGTGAGACACTTGGTATATGTTGTAATTTGTCCATTTAGTAGACCGATCCAGTGTGATTGGTAATTCGAGGTTGTGAGATAATTGGTGTGATTGAAATTATACTGAGATTCTGTGAGTACTAAGTGCACTAAGACAACAGTCCAATGATCAGTTGAGAAGCGAAATTTGCAGGACGAATTTTGCTTGCGAATGAGGGGAACTGTAAAAAAAAGTAGGCGGAAGCTGAAGGTTACTTTGGAAGGTTCCTGAAGCAATTGTATTACCCTACCTGTAGTAAATGGGCAAATTTGTTTTCTTATTGTTTTGGTTTTAAGTTCTGCTGGTGAATTAATATTGTGTTTATTTGATGTGTGGGTTGTGAAAGATATCAGCCCGAAAGACTTTTTCAGCGTCTCAGCAATCGTGCTGAGAAGGGGTTTGTGCGTTAGTGTGACGTAAGTGGTGCCGCGCTGGGATTGGTTGATTAGTGAGAAGGGTCACGCACGGATTCGCCAATCGGTCCGATAATAAAGTAACGCGATTGGAAGGTGAGAGTGTCAAAGAGAATTGTGGGATTGTAGTCACTTTTTCTGATTGGTTGTTTTTGAACAGATTTCACTGTTTGTTTTGCTTACTTTAACTCAGTTCGTAAATAATAACCTTTGTTGTGGACATCGGGTTTTGAATAAAAGAATTCAGTTGAAAATGAAGTTTTTCAAGGCTTTGAGAAGTGGACTGAGAGGTGATGAATATATGCCGGCACTCAAAGGAGATATTTGTCTGTCAGAAAATCCTCCGGAATATATTGTATTTGAGGAGAAAGGTGCGGGAGCGTGTCTTTGGTTGAAACATTGGGTTAAGATTACAAGGAAAGAAGGTTGCTTAGCTTTTCCAGAAAATGGAACATTTAATTTGAGAATTTTGGAGAATTTAAGGCTGAAATTGTACAGTTTAAAAACTCCACCGAGGCCAGCACAGTTCGAAGCCCTAACGATTTGGCAACTGGTAGCTAGACAGCAACAAGCATTGAAATTTGAAAAAAGAATGAGGAGAGTAGAAAAGACGGTAGCGGAAGCTAGATGGGATGAAGAGCAGAAAAGGTGGAGAATAGCAACTCTATAGGGAATCAGATTATTTCCTGCAAGGACAAAAGAAGATGAGGATGAGTCAAAAGATGGAAAGAAAAAGAGTTCTTCAGTAACAAAAATTAAAAGACTTGAAACAAGTAATGTTTAATGATGACAATGAGATGTGTGAAGACGAAATAGTTTCTGAGATTTTAGAGACTTATCCTCCACTAAAGACGAGTCAGAGAGATCAGAGGACAAGTGAGAGTGGATCGAGTGGGAGTGGAATTAGTAATACAATTCCTACTGCACCATCCACATCAGAGATCTCACGGGATACCATGAACAATGAAAGAGTTCAGGTGCAGAGTAGGTTTAATGATTAACTGAACAATAGACAGCAGTTGGAAATAAACATTCCTGAAATACATCCAGAGGCTCAGGTCAGAAGGACGACTACTAATTTAGTGTTGTCTCCAGGTCAACAAGGATTGGGTATGATCCAGTTCAGATACAGATTCCACAAATGCAGTGCATGAGTGCAGGGCAGATACAAAAGGTTGGATCTTTAGTTGGTCCAGATGCAATTTCTGTACCTATTACGATGGGACCGCTGTCCCCACTATATATGCATGTGTAAATAATAGTGGAGTGAATTCTTTGATTCAACTTCAGAATGGGGTTTTGGAAAATCAACTCCTAGACAAGGACAAACACTTAATGAGACTAATTCTTTAATAGATTTATCTCCAGACGTAAATCCTGGGATCAGATATTACAATAATCAGAAAGAGAGATTAATATTTCCACAACAATGCACAAGCACGGCACAAGAGCGCGATTTGGGTGGACAGTCTAATGAGGTTTCTTTAAAAGGTTTATCTGCACAAGAAATAACAAAGTGGTCAGAAGATTTAAGTAATTCAAAGACCCTGGAGAAGAAAGACAGGGAAGAAGACACAATAAACAGAGTGAGATTATCAATGGGAGGAAATGAACTTCTGGAATGGACCATGGGAGTGAACAGACTTGAGTCTTATACTAAAGCTCAATTGATATATTTGTGTAAAATAATGACCAAGGGAACAGAGAAAGTGCACCAGCAGTTACAGGAAATAGCAGATGAGTATGATATTGATTTAGCAAAAATGAAAAGTCTGAAAAGAAGTTACAGATTAAACATGGACGAGGAAGATTTTATACACATGAGGTCTGCAGGGATGAAAACACATCTTAGAGAATTACTTGAGAGAGTACAGGTTTGGAGAGCTTTAGGCAAATGGGAAGGCAGATGGGTCAAGAAAAGAGAAAGACCAAAGAAGGATGACATGACACAGGCAGGACACTCGGTGAAAATGTTGCCGATGAGAGAAATGGCAGGAGGAAATTTTGTACATGTACCTTGGAATAGAGGTGATATCTTAAGTTTTACAAATGATTATCCAGGGTTGAGAGAAAAGCAAGTGGAGTGGTACCAGCAGACAGATAGGTTTGTGAAGCTTGCAAAATGTCTGTAGGACGACCTGAATACACTTTTCGATATTGCTGTTCTGGCAGATTTGTGGATTGAATGGAAAAGTAGTGTGAATTGGCCAACAAGTGAGCCGCAAAGGATTTGAAAACAGGTGCACCATCTCCAGAAGTAATTAAATATTACTATACGGTTATTGAGTTTTTGGAAATTAGAGTTTCACCGAAAAACATTGATTGGCAATGCATAGACAGGACACCAGAGGAAGGGAGGGAATTGGTTCATGCTTATTATGAAAGGTTGTTGCAGGCGTTCAAACAATTCAGTGGTGTGGAAGCAATTGAGAAAGAGAGCATGAATCATTTGGTGTTTAGATTTGTTGAAGGATGACAACCAGAAATTAATCAGATGATTAAGAATCATTTAATCTGCTGGCAAGCCAATCTGATTGATGAAGTGTAACAGTATGCAAAATACTGCAGTGATGAGATCGAGTTGAAGCAGAAAAAGTTGAAAGAGAAAGCAATGGTGATGCAGATTAAGGCTGCACAGACAGGATTGCAGGGGCATTTTCAGCAACCGCCACAAGAGAATGCTATGTTCCAGAGTCAAGGCAGAGGCAGAGGTGGAATGATGCTTCCGGTGATCAATAGAAATGTGGATTTGAGTTCAGTAGTGATGCAAGATGAGCAACATAGGCGAAAAGTGTTACCTTGTCATAATTGCGGGGTAATTGGAAATGAGAAAAGACAGTGTCTGATGTCCAATACAACAGATGCAGAATGCACAACCACAGGTACATCAAGTACAAATGCGACAAATACAATAAATGCAGCAACAGGTGCAGATGGTGCCTGTGCAGCAAATGCGCATGCCGAGACAGGTTCAAATGATACAGAGTCCTATGGATCAACAACAGGTAATGCTTTCGCAAGTGGTCACGAATCAGAAAAAGAACAAAAGTGAAAAAACAGCTGAACTGTTTCCTTTACACAGTGAGGATAAACTAAAAGATGAATGGCCGTTAGATAGTTCAGATGAGGAGGAGTATATAATGGCAGCTTCATTAGAAGTGGATCAGAGTGGCCCCTATGTGAAGGGTGAAGTACATGGTCATGAAGTTAACTTTCTGGTTGATACAGGAGCAACACATTCAACAGTAAGAACTATGGAAGTTCCAGATATACCGATTTCAGAGAGAACAGTTCAGATAATAGGAGTTGCGAACAAACATTTGACTAACACTTTTACAGAACCAGTTCTTGTGCAGGTTGGCAATTTTAGATATTTTCACAGTTTTGTTGTTTGTGATTCTAGTCCAGTGTCATTACTGGGAAGAGACTTGCTGTGTAAGATAAATTGTTCAATTTCATGTTCAACTAAAGGGAATGAAATTGAGACAAACAGTGATGGAAAGGATTCGACGATTACTGTCAAAAAGGAATTTGTGTCCACAGAGTTTTCTCTGAGTAAATTTGATGATCAGACAAATGAAAATGAGAAGACAAATGAAGACAACAATTCAGTGGACTTAATTAATTTCTTTCCAGTTTTTGAAGTGAAAGATCTACCAATTGACTTACAGGGGAGAGTCAAGTCAAAGGTTTGGGATTTATCAGGAAAATACATTGGTTTAATTAAAAGAGTTGAAGGAGTCAGAGTGGCAGTGAAAGAGAATGTGGTGTTCCACAAAATGCACAATATCCAATGACAAATGAGGCAATTGAAGGGATAAGACCTTTAATAGAACACTTTTTAGAACACAGAGTTTTGAAGGAAGTGATGAGTAGTATGTGCAATTCACCAATAATGGGTTTGAAAAAGCCAAGTGGGAAAATTCGTCTTGTCCAGGATTTGAGGAAAATAAATGATATTGTTGTGAAATGTTGTCCAGTCGTGCCAAATCAGATTTTGAAAAACACCCTGGAGTCATTGGTAATGACTTACCAATTGACATTGGTGTAATACATTGATGATTTATTAATTGCATCAAAGAAAAAAGAAGGTTGCAGAGAGGATACAATTGCATTGTTGAACTTTTTAGGAGACAATGGTCAAACGGTATCTCCTACCAAGTTGCATTATTGTCTGCGAGAAGAAAATATTTGGGTCATTTGATTGCAAAAGGATCTAGGAGAATCTCAAGGTAAAGAGTAGCGACAATTATGAGAATGAAAATACCAGGTTCACAGAAAGAGTTGAGAATGTGTCTGGGAACGGTAGGATATTGTTGTCAGTGGATTCCAAATTTGTCAGCCATTTCTAAACCTTCGCAAAGGTTGACGCATATGGATGTATCAGATCCCATAATGATGGATGAAGAATGCATGAGAGCATTTACTGAGTTGAGAGAAGTTTTGTGTCAAGCCCCAGCTCTAGATATGCCTGTTTACACAAAAACGTTCCTGTTGTTTTGTCATAGGCATGATGGATGTTCTTTGTCTGTCTTGACACAGACACATGGTGGGGTCAATCGACCAGTAGCATATTTTTCAGCTACTTTGGATCCCGTTGCAGCAGCCTTACCAGGATGCTTATGAGCAGTTGCAGCAGTTGAGCAGAGTATAACTCAAAGTGAAAATATTGTAATGGATTATCCTCTGACAGTAATGGTACCTCATTCAATAGAAATTCTATTGACACGATTGATCGAAGACACAATACCTGGCCAATGCAAGATTGACACGTTATGAGACAGTGATTAATGCGGCACCAAATGTGACGATCAAGAGGTGGACAGTGCTTAACCCGGCAATGTTGTTACCAGATGAGAGAGATGATCCAGAAAAAATAGATGATACTGACAATGATTGTTTAGAAGTGCCGGAATTATGCACAAAACCAAGAGATGATTTTAAAGACACTTGTCTAGAAGTCAATGATCAAATTTTCTTTGTTGATGGTTCCTGTCTAAGAGACAACAGAGGTGCATTTAGAGCAGGCTATGCAGTGTGCATAATTACTAGCATACGAGAAGCTTCATGGCTTAAAGGAGTGATTTCTGCTCAGGTTGCAGAATTGGTGACTCTTACTAGAGCATGCCAATTATCAGATCAGATGAAAGTAATGATCTACACTGACAGCCAGTATCGATTCAGCATCATACACGATTTTGGGCAAATCTGGTCACAGAGAGGTTTTTTAACCTCATCGGGCTCACCTGTAAGGAAGGGTGAAAGAATACACAAATTACTTCTGGCTGTACAGAAACTTGAGAAAATTGCCATGGTTAAATGCAGTGCACATCAGAGAGGACAATATTATATAACTTTGGGAAATGCTTATACAGACCAGAATGCAAAAATTTGTGCCTGAAATGGTATCTCATTTAAAGGAAGTTGGGAATTAATGTCTGAAAATTATGGTGTATCCAAATTTCACAATACAAATTGTTGAGACTTCAGAAGAGCTGAAAGCCATACAGAACAAAGTTCCAGAAGAAGAGTGTAGAGATTGGGTAAAAAATAATTTCATTCAAAGAGAAGATGACATTTGGGTGACAATAGAAGGAAAAGTGGTTTTGCCAAGCAGTCTGTTGACACAAATGGACAGATATTATCATGGTCAAGCACACATAAGGATAGATGCGATGATCAGGTGTTTCAAACAGTTCTGGTATATTCCAAAATTTAGGCAAGTTGCTTAACTGGTTTGTCATAGGTGCATTGTCTGCCAACAGATGAATATAGGCAAAGGAACAGTTGTCAACATGGGACGCATAGGCATGGCTGGAGGTCCATTCAGCAGAATGCAAGTGGATTTTATTGCGATGCGTGTGTGTGCTGGTTAGTGATTGTGTGCATTTTTAATCACTGGATTGAGGCATATTCAACAAGGAGAAATAAAAGCCTTATAGTAACTATGTTACTTTTAAGAGAGCTAATTCCATGTTTTGGTTTTTCGGTCTCTTTAGAATCATAGATAGAGGAAGCCACTTCAATAACAAAATGATAACATTTCTTTTTTCAGCATTAAATATTCAGCAGAAACTACATTGTAGTTATCGCCCAGAAGCATCAGGACTTGTAGAGCAGATGAATGGAGCTTTAAACTCTCAAGTGGCAAAAGTGTGTGCATCAACGAATTTAAAGTGGCCAGATGCTTTACCATTAGTTCTAATGTCAATGAGAAGTACTCCTGACAAGAAGACTGGGTTATCCCCTCATGCAATTTTAATGGGGAGAGCAGTGAGATTGCCAGCGATACCTGCAAATGCACTTGTGAATATTACAGATGACATGGTGCTAGATTATTGCAAATGCCTGGCTGATGTGGTTCAGTCTTTTTCTTATCAGCTGGAAGCAACTAGGGTGCAACAAGAACAAGGTTAAGGCCATAACTTGAGAGCTGGTGATTGGGCAATTATACAGAAGCATGTGAGGAAGTCTTGTCTGGAGCCACGGTGTAAGGGGACTTATCAAGGCATTTCCACAACAACAACAGCTGTGAAGTGTGCAGGTTTACTGAACTGGGTGCACGCCAGCCACACAAGAAAGGTGAATAACGCAACAGAACAAGAGGAGGAGCTGTTGAGGCTACCAGCAGTTGACAACATTACAGGTAAAGAGCAAGAAGGTGAAGAACCGGATCCCGAGAATGATTGAGATGTACCTACTCCTATGACAGATGAGAAAGAACAAGGCTCAGAAGAGATTGAACAATCTGCAGACGGAGTAGAAGAGGAGTCGCTTCATGAAGAAATAGAAATATCGGTCGAGAGAAATTCTGATCAGAGGAGGGTGTCCTCAGATGAGAGTGATCAGAGACAATCGGCTGAGAGAAGATCTGCTCAGAGGAGGGTGTCCTCAGTAGCAGGTGGTTTGACATACCAAACTGTCGCGTAGGCTCTCATTATCCTAATGAGACTACTGGATTTTTGGGTAGCAAGATCGTTCTCAGTGTGGGGGACTAAGTCTAACCCACAGAGAAGGACCCTTGTCACCCTCAATCCGGTTTTGCTCTGGCTAACTAGCAGTGCCTCATCTCTCCCAAAAGGAAGGGATGATTGGGCAGCCGAGCGCATGGCATCTTAGAGCTTCTCAGGGAAGTCGTGGTCACTCAGATCCCAACAAGTTCTCTCATACCAAGTGTGGTCTCATTTACAAATGACAGAGGCAGTTTAAGTTTTACAGATTGATTTAATAAAACGACTGCATTTTAGATAACAAGGCGTGATCCGCAATAACCAGAACCATACAACACAGTAGGATTGAAATAGTAACGAGGAGAGTGAAACATAGAAATAACGCTATCATAGTGTTACCAGATTACGTTCTCTCTTCTAAGTTCTATTTTGAGCACAGCATGTTAAGCTCTAAGCTTGCCTTTCAGATTCCCCAGGAGGACATCAACCCTCATACCTGAGCAAAGGCCTGTGATTTGGATCAGCATCTGCAACAGAGCAGTCAGCGTCTAGTTGTGGTTCCCTGGTCAGAATCTCCCTCTTACGTGTACCAGGACTAGGAAGTGTTTTTATAACTAACACACCAGTGTTCTAAGAAACGTCCCTACGTAAGAATGTGTACTTTCTACGAACCCAAAAGACTAAACTCCTACCATGTCTATCGGCAATGTACCAGGCTGTATCCTTGACTGAAGCACAGAGCGAGCAAGAATGTATTGTTTGAGAACTCCGGTGCTGAAGTAAGCTAAACAGTGTGATAGAAGAAAATAAAAAAAGACATTGAAACTGGTTATTGAAAAATAACAGTGCGAGGCTGAATAAAATGCATAAAGAACAAAGTGCACAGAGGCCTAATGCTTTAAGCACATGCGCAAAGGCTATATTAAAAATGTCTACACTACAAAACCAAACAAAGGACTGACCCCATTGGGAAAGGAATTGAGTGTAGTCCTGCCCAAGTGGATTGTACTCTTCCTGAACCAGTTGCAGGAACGTCAGAAGAAAAAGGTTCAAATTCAAGTGAAGACTCGGTATTGACAAAATTGTTAACGAAGAAGACATTGAAAGGAGACAATTGGTCAGAGAAAAGTTCAAAAAGTGGAAGAATTAATGTAGTACTACCGATTCAGGAGGAAAAAGAGTTGAATGAGGGAGAAAACAGTAGTGGAGAAAAAGGCAAAAACAGTAAAAGACTGAAAAAAGACGAGTTGCAAGCAAGCGATATTCTGGTCCAGAATGGGCATATATAGCTACAAATGAATGGCAAGAAGAATTTTTAAGTTATTGTTTTAATAGAGACACTGAAAATGTTTATTCTGGCACGTGAAGATTATGAAAAAAGATTTGGGAAAAGACGTTGAAAATTATCTGAAAATTGTGCTTAAAAGAAACATTAATAACTGAAATAGAAAAATTGACAGTCGGACTTGACAAGCTGCTATACCGGAGTTGACAAAAGGAGACCGTCCTGAGTGAATGAACTATTGGAAAAAAAAAAAAAAAATTAGGAGATATTTCATTTTGGATTTTCATTACTTTATTTTTGACATTTTTGATTTTTTTTATCTTTCTTTGTTTCCTGTTGTTTTTTGGATACCATAGAGACTATGAGAAACTTTAATAACCAAAACAGTAGAATTAGCCGCTGTAAGGTTTTAGGTATTGGTTTGGCAGTAGCGAGTGTGTTAATGTGTTTATTGTTATTCGTAGGAGGGATTTTTTATGAGATGAATGGAGCCAACCATACTGCAAAGATTGATAATTCTTTGGATACAACTATTACATCACTAATGAAAGACAAGTTTAGAATCGATGTCAAATACTTACATGAAGAGAAAGAGCTTTCTTCTAATGCTTTATATCGCTTATTGCGTGAGTATGTTGAGGTGATGGACGCAAAAGATTGTTATGTATATACACAGATTCCGATTTCAGTGGAAGAAAGAACTAAGGGCCAGATGTACCAAAGGATTTTACCCATTCTGTGTCTATGGGAAAAAGCTTTCGTACATATGGCCCTAATTACCATAGTTTGCCAGTCACTTATGCTATAAGCTGCAGTCTTTTACTAATGCGCTTTTATAACCAAGAATATGTTCAGTATTTCTATTCAAATTATGACATGGTATTTTCGTTTGTACCTGTCATTGGTTATTTGAATAGAATAGCCAAGGATAATAACATAGTTATTATGAGAGATTTCTTTGAGCCTACTTTAACTTTTGGTACTGCATTTGCCCATCGTAACCATTTGACATGTTTACTAACACCTGTATAGAAGAAATCTTTGGATAATATAGAAGATAGAAGGAGAGAAATAAAGGCAAGCATAGATAAGGGAATGATTAGTCGAAAACCTAGGATTGATTATGCTTATACTGACATTACTAAACAAGGAAAACTAACATTGGAGGCTGAGCACGTGGGAAAACTCTGTATATATAGGCCATGGAGTAAGAATGATAGAGTGTTTGTGAAAACGAGTGAGTGCAGTCATGTGTTTATGTTTCAGAGTAAATGCCTGGTATTTACTATATTTGTGGAAGAAATGCATATTACCGTCTTCCTAGAGAATGGTATGGAACATTTTATTTGGGAATTGTGTTTCCAAAAATGTATCAGCTGGAAGACTTGATTAAATTTCCTGAGACAATGAAAATTCAAATGAGACTCAAGCGGGAATCAATTTCTAGCATTGTAGGAGACATTTTTGGAGGTATAATTCCTTCAGTAGGAGTAGTTCTGAATTCTATCAAGTTACAGAAGTTGTCTACAATAGTAGATAACATGTTGACGAGTTATTCTGGAGCTATCATTCTTCTAGATACTGAGTTGGCTACTACAAGAGCTATGGCACTTCAGAACTGCCTTGCGTTAGACATTCTCTTGGTAAAAGAGGGAAAACTTTGTAAATTACTAGGTTTAAGTCATTGTTGTGCATATATCCCTGATAATTCAGGAGAAGTTAGAGAGTTGATTAAAAAAATAACAAATAACAAAGAAGATTTAAAAGAACTAACTGAAACTGCAGTTTGGGAGAACGCTGCAAGGGAATTGCAGCCATGGGAAATTGGTGTGGCAATGTGGGAAACAGAATTATATTAACAATATTACCATGGGTGTCAATAATTGTGTTTTGTTTAATTGGAATCTGTGGAATACATAAATTGATGAAATGTTTGAAAAGGAGAAGACTTGAAAAGAATTGGAGAAGATTTAATATACAAATGACTACATTCTATGGAGAACATAAAGGGGAAAAGAAAAATAATGCGAAAGTAAATGAGACCAGATTTTGAATTTTGGATGAAAATAAATTAATTTATTATGGATTGATGTGACAACATAAATAGTCATCAGAGGAGGGATTGTGAGAGTGTGAATTTTCTTATACATTTTATTAATGATTACAATGTATTAATTATATAGTGAATTAACATGCGAAAACTGGTTAATTTTGAAAATGGTTGCCATAATTAATTTCTGTTCTTTGGCTAAGCAAAATTCTAACTGAAGTTGTGGTTATTTTCCCTTGTTCAATGCTTACATAAATGTGTCTGCTAAATAGCTTAATAAATGTGTACACAGCTACCCCTAGCGGGTTGCTGCACTATCTCCTACAAGGTCAGATTTATAAAATCATAATACAAGTTGAATGTTCTATTGTTTAAAATTGTCACTAACATGTGGTTTCTTCCTCGAGGATGGAAGTAAATGTTTTGAGTTGAGAAGTTTCTTCCTGAGAAGAGAAGTTTAGACGAGATGCAACAATGGAGTCACAGACAAGACAGAAGAGGAAAAGTTACTGTTATGAATGTGTCCTGGTTAGTATTGATGTCATTGCATTTTAGGTTATCAATTAGAGCGACTATTGGTTGAATCGTAAACCACCCCATGTACTGACCAATCATAAACTTTTTGAAGATAAGTATAACAACCTGGGTAGAATTTTCTAGTGACAGACTCTAGAGAGGGATTCTGAGATTCTTAGTTCGAGTTCCTGATGATGGTTCGAGTCATATTAGTGGTGTGGGTTTAGCTGTCGATAGGCCAGATTTTTCGAAGATTTACCTGATGGTGTTCCTTTGCTGAAGTAGACTGCATGTTGTTGTTCTATGGGAAATGTATGAAATTGCATTGATATATGTGTCATTTTTGCTTTGCAGGTTCCAGCTGCAACATATAGTTTAAATGCTGCATAATAACAATAATTTTTTTTTTTATAACCCAAGTTAGTGTGTTTTTCTAAATTTGTGTTTCTTAATTCATTTACTTGAAATCCAACATGTTGATGCTGATTTGTGGTTAGTGAGGGAATTAACCTTCAAATGCTCAAGATTCACACTGACACTGTTTGATTGTTTGTACTAATGTATACTTTACCTTTATTGCCAATTCTGGTGTTATTAATACATGTTATAATACTGGAGATTATTTGCTTGATTGTTTTGATTAAACTCAGATATATAAGACGTTCTAATCATCCACTATTGATTCTATATGCTTATCATTTGTGTTTGAGAGTTAATTTCGTGACATTAGCATTGTTAATCTAGGGAAATAAATTTATAACTCTTCCTAATAAACTGGTGTGGTCATTGTTTGAGGTTCAGAATTTTGAATATATTGATTACTGTTGATATTCATATTGCTCATTTATGACATCCCCTCAATCCTTTGTCGCATCGATCCAATGATCTCTTGCGCAGAATCCAGTATTCAGTTTACGGTAATAGCTAGGATTTCGTGGCGCTGCAGCAGTTTCAGCCAGGTAAGGGCACGACATAACAAGTCCTAAATCTCTCCCTGATAACAGGGAAATATGTGCATGCAAAGGGAGATGCCATTCATATGGCTTTCATGGACCTCTCCTCTGCTTTTGATTCAGTAAACAGGAAGAAATTTGGGAACTTATATCCTTAGCAGGTGTTGATCCCCCTCTCCTGGCAGTTTTAAAACTCCAGCATTGTGAAAAGTATATGAGAGTGCAGAACTCCCAGAAAGGTGACTTGACAGACCCTATTCCAGTCACTCGAGGGGTAAGACGCCTATGCATTATGGCCCGTTCTTATTCTTGTTTTATATTAATTAGTTGGATTCTTTTTTAAGCACTTGCACTTTGGATCTTCCCAAAATCGATTCACAGGGCTTGAATATGAAAGTGAATAATGATAAATCTTACAGTCTAACCTGCGGACCAAAGAATACTCGTTCTAAAACATTTTATCTGGGTGGTACACCAATAAGAAAAACAAAGCACTTCAGTTACCTGGGAAATCTATTTGATAAAAAACTATTGTGGGAATACTTTCTGTCTCACAGGTCACAAGCCATGGCAGTAGGGAGCGAGCAGTTGTTTAGGTTCACCAAGAAACTAAAACCCACAAAAGAATTGATCCAAATATATAAAAGCAAATGTTTTCCTATAGGTACTTATGGAGCAGGAGTATGGGGTTATAAGCCACCCAGTTCTCTACGGGTTTCAGAAAAAGGATTCCTGAGGAGAGTACTGGGCCTCCCCAGATCTCCTTCAAGTTTCATTCTCCACTCGGAAGCTGGCCTGGGTTATTTGGAAGAATGGGTTGGGATGGCACTACTTATGTTATGGCTTAAGGTTTGGCTATGTCCCTAGTTGATCTTCTCATGTATGATCCTGGAGGGTTCCCAACCTTTTGACTTCTGTGGACCCCCATTTTATCAATACTGGAGCCCGTGGACCCCCACTGAATCATTATTGGAACACGGGGACCCCCAAGTAGTCATTACTGATAGCTGGAACCTAATATTTCTTAAGCAGCCACGGACCTCCTGAGGAGGCTTCGCGGACCCCCAGGGGTCCCCGGCCCACAGGTTGGGAACCACTGCCTTAGACAAAGCAAATATCAGTCCATGCCCTGGATTTCATATGTTAAGAGGACACAACGAGAAATGGGCCTGAGTCATTTCTTTGAAACACCAGAGAATGTGTGCCTGGACGCTAAGGTTCTAGAGAAGGATCGTTTTTTTGGCCCATATAGATAGAAGTAGATGGGGAAAGGTAGTGGGAATGTCAACAGTAAAATTGTATGTACCTATATCGAGATGCCATGGGATGAAGTCATACCTGACATGGGTCAAAGGTCCAGAACACAGATTCTATCTTATGCGATTTAGAGCTAATACAATACATTTTCTGGGGGCATTCCCAGTTGTAGGGTCATGGTCCAGGTCATTACCCAGTGGTCCATGTGACAGGGTTTGTAAGCAGCCTGCAATGCACTTTATGCTGTTTTGCATGCTGCATTATGTTTTTAGAAAACATTTTCTATGTCCCATTTTTAGAGAAAAACATCTAATTACATACTTTGAGGGTCTCACGATGATACAGCGATTAGAATCTCCAACAATATGCTTTGCTGTTCTGAGCATTATCGTACAGGCATTGAAATTACAGAGAAAGTATGCAGAGTGACCTATAAAGGAGAACAGAGGAGCTTATTATTTTGTGGATTTTTAAGTATTCAATGTGTTTTTTAAATGCAACATTAATTATTTATTAATGCTGTGTACTTTTGTGGGTCTTATGTGGCTGAATAAAGTTGACCTGACTGACTGAATGTAACAAAATTAAATACTGTACAAATCTCTGTGTAAAAACAATACACTGTGCGCCTTGAATTTTACTACTCAGAAAATATCACATATCCTTGTAGTGTTTACTTCTCTTCAATATCCTACTTGTGGCGTGCATAATGTTTTAGAGTGAATTTTGTATATCACCGTACATGCTATCATTTTTGACCTGGTAATAGGGCCATTTTGAAAGAAAAAAATTAGGAATTTATTTTCCCCACTGATTACATGATTGGAGCAGAGAAATTTTGAGGTGACAGACAGCTAAAATAAAGCAATATGGAGTAAAATAATCAGGAGTCTCCCATCTGAATCAGGTCTGTTGGCATGTTTGTTTAACACTCAGATGCCGGTTCCAACTTACTCAAGCACCTGCGCTAGAAGTAGTCCCTTGCATCTGTGTGATTCTACTGTGTTACATTAACATAAATGGCAACATTTTAGTAGAGGAAAGAGGGAAATTCTAAAAAAAAAAAAATCTGTAGAATGTGTTTCACCTGTTAACTTCTATTTAAGTACAGGCAACTTTAGGTGGGATAAAGCCAAAATAAAGCCATTTTTGGCTTTAAAAAATCGGGAGTCTAATGCCTAAATTGAGTCTATTGGCATGTATGCACTAGGAAGGAGCAGGGTATGGCGTGCATTGTAGGAAAGAAGCCTCTTTCTAGCTTGGTTATCCCCACTTTTTGTCTGTTTGTCAGTGTGTTTGACTGTTTTCACTGGGATCCTGTTAACCAGTACTCCAGTGTTTATGCTCTCTCCTTTCAATTTGGTTACTGGTAACATTTCATCCGACAACTGTCATACTGGTGGCCCCATGTAAGTCCCTACTATATGGTACCAAGGTACCCAGGGCATTGGGGTTCCAGGGGATCCCTATGGGCTGCAGCAGTTATTCTGCCACACATAGGAAGCCCATGCAAAGGGTTCTGCAGGACTACCATTGAAGACTGCGTGAACCGGGTGCATGCACCCGTTTTCACTATAGGTCACTATAAGGCAAGAGGGCAGGATGCAGATACCTGTGTGTGAGGACACCCCTGCACTAGAAGAGGTGCCCCTACAAACTCCAGGTCCACTTTACTGGACTTTGTGAGTACGGGAACGTCATTTTACACGTGTATTGGACATAGGTCCAGCTACATAATGGTAACTCAGAACCTAGGCATGTTTGGTATCAAAGATATTGGAATCATACCCCAATACTTTTGCAAGTATTGGTAGAATGATTCCATGCACTCTGTGGTCTCTTTAGAGGACCACTAGTATTGCTCCTACAGCCTTCTGAGGTTTTCCACTCAGCCCATACTGCTGCCACCTCACAGACAGTTTTCTGCCCTCCTGTTGCTGGAGCAGCTCAAGCCCAGGAAGGCAGAAAAGGATTTCCTTTGGGAGAGGGGTGTTACACCCTCTCCCTTTGGAAATAGGTGTTACATGGCTTGGGAGGGGGAGCCTCCCCAAGCCAATGGTATGCTTTAAAGAGCACATTTGGTGCACTCTGTGCATAAACCAGTCCACCGGTTCAGGGACCTCCAGTCTCTGCTCTGGCACGAAACTGGACAATGGAAAGTGGAGTAACCACTCCCCCGTCCATCACTACCCCAGGGGTGGTGCCCAGAGCTCCTCTAGAGGGTCCGTGGGTTTTGCCATCTCGAATCAAAGGTTGGCAGGGAACTCGGGGAGCATCTGAGGGGCCAGGCCAGGCAGGTGACTTCAGAGCCCCCTCCTGATAGGTGGTCACCCAGCTAGGTGACCAATCCCCCTTTCAGGGCTATTTAGTGTCTCTCTTTTGGGTGGTTCCTCAGATTTGGCTTGCCTGATTCCAGCAGGATTCCTCAGCATCCCTTACTTAGACTTCTGACAAAAGAAACTGCATCTGGACTCTCCAGGACCTGTCAATCTGCAACAAAGATGAAGACTTTGCCTGCAACATTGTTTCTATGGCTCCTTCCAGCTGCTGCAACATTTCCAAGGCCGTGCATCCTGGGAGACCAGCCCGTCTTCAGTCTATACAGGAAAGAAGAAGGAATCTCCTTTGGAGTGAAGGAGTCACACCCTGCATCTGCAGGCAACAACAGCAACGATGACCGGCTGCGTGGGTCCCCTCTCCTGCTGAGTTGCGTAGATCCTGCAACACGGGTGGTGGTCAGAACTGGTCCAGATGGTCCTCTCTACCAGCCGTCCAACTTGGGTGGAGGTAAGCCCTTGCCTTCCCACGCAGGACAGTACCCCCCTGTTCATGGCGTCCTTTGCAGCTGCCAAGGCTTGTTGGCACTTCTTCCAAGAGGTCTTCAGTCTTCCTGTAGCTCCAGCCCGCAACACTCCTTCCTGCGATGTACAGCTCCCTGAGAGATTCTCCTGCAGCGTGGGACTCCTGTTCATAGTTCTGCATGAGCTCCAATTGCACCTTCTGTGTCCCCATCTTGTGGGACTGCTGTATGTGCTGCCTATGCTTTTGTCGGCTCTCTACTATGCTGAGGGCCCCCTATGACTCCCTCTCCTGTGTTGAGCCCTCCTGGGCCTTGATGGTCCCCGGTAGTACCACTTTCCGCCAACTGCGATTTTTGCCTGTGCCAAGGCTTGTTGGTGGAATCCGGACACGCAAACCTGACTGCAATCTTTCTTCCGGCGAGGGACATCACCTGCATCCTCCAGGAACTCGACTTCGACTCCAGGGTTGCAGTGCTGACGCTTCTTCCTCACCGTCGACCAACTCCTGCAATCCTCAGCTTGGTGGGTAGGGGCTCCTGCCCCCACTGGGCTCTGTTGTGCCTTCTGGACTTGGTCCCCTCTTTCCATAGGTCTTACTCTTCAGGAATCCACTGTTGGTTTCTTGCAGTCATCACTGGGTTTTCCAATTCTCTTATTTTCTTCTAAGTGTGTCTTCTGGGGAAATTCTAGTAATTTACCCCTGGTTTCCTGGTTGATGGGGGTGTTGTGGTACTTAGCTTTGGGCTTTCCTGGTACCCCCAGCGACCCTTTACACACTCTACTTACCTGGGTGGGGGTGACATTCTCGCATTCCATTTTTTTAGTATATGATTTGTGCTCCCCTAGGTCCACTATTCTCTATTGTGTTTTACACTATTTCCACTGTTTTCTAACTATATTTATGCCTATTTCCAACAACTAGTGTATATAAATTGTGTATTACTTACCTCCTAAGGGAGTATTGCTCCTATAGTAATATTGGGATTGTATTACCATAATAAGGTACCTTTATTTTTGTAACGCTGAGTGTATTCTTTTATGTGTGTAAGTGCTATGTGACTACAGTGGTATTGCATGAGCATTGCATGTCTCCTAGATAAGCCTTGGCTGTTCATCCACATCTGCATATAGAGAGCCTGGCTTCTAGACACTGCCTACACTTCACTAATAGGGGATACCTGGACCTGGTATAAGGCGTAAGTACCTCAGGTACCCACTACAGACCAGGCCAGTTTCCTGCACGCATTGTCAGCTTGATGACCATAGTGTGGTGACCAATTACGTACTCATTATGTTTATCATGTGTTTCTCTTCAAAGGTGTTTGATTGTCAAGTTTTATATGTCATTTTTTTTAGTTACAAATACCATAAAAAA
Source organism: Pleurodeles waltl (assembly GCF_031143425.1). Taxonomy (NCBI): domain Eukaryota; kingdom Metazoa; phylum Chordata; class Amphibia; order Caudata; family Salamandridae; genus Pleurodeles; species Pleurodeles waltl. The sequence goes on from NC_090446.1 coordinate 734,452,236, forward strand.
GGGAGAAATACAAAGGAAACCTACCTGCTTCAAAACCTTTAGGATTTGGATATGGCGTTTTGGCTCAAGGTTCTTCTCTAATAGCAGGAGCATACCACACATCATGTTTACTTTGCTATTTAAAGACATCCATTGTTGTCTGAGATAGTTTGTTATCCTTAGTAACCATGAGTTAAGTACAAACGTACATTTTACCTCCACCTCAGGCATTTCTTCCTGTGCCTGGTGAAAGGGTGTTGAAATGGCCGCACAGGAAAGAGTGTTTCCTCAACAATATCTCTACTATCAAAAATGATGGCGTCACACCAATATAGAAAAAGAAAATCCTATTACACACCATTAGTCATCAGCCTTAAATTGTACATCCAAATAGAAAAGAGCTGAGCTGACTGATGTTTTTAAAATGTATTATGTGGTTTGGCCACCTATTTCTTGTCTTCTTTTTGCATTTGTGGTACCTTTTAAAATAAAATGTTTTGGAGTCAGAAGACTATGGCCCACATTATGAATCTGGTGGTCCATGGACCGCCGGACTCACGGTGGCGGGCGGACCGCCATCGTAGTGGCGGTCCGCCCGCCCTATTATGACCGTTAGGAAAATGCCACAGTAGAAACACTGCCACCACCAGGCTCCCGCCACCAGGCAGCACGGCGGAACGGGTGACTCAGGGCCCCGTGGGGACCCCTGCACTGCCCATGCACTTAACATGGGCCGTGCAGGGGCCCCCATGCACAGCCCCCTCATGCAATTCACTGCCCGGGCTGCTGCAATCACCGCACTGCTACATTGGCACCGACTCCATTTGGAGCCAGCGTCAATGTAAACGCCCTGTCATTATAGGGCCGGCGGGGGCTTCGCCACGCTGGCGGTCTTTTGTCAGCACGGTTGACCGCGGGGTATCTCGCTGTCATCATAATTAGGGCCTACATTGCTGCCTGACTATTGCATGCAAATTTTGAGAGTTGCAACTGAATTATTCACAATTACATTTTAATGTGTTTAAACAATCATAACATTAAGGAGAAGCTGTAGATCAATAGGTAATCTCCTCTTTAAAGACCTTATAGTAAAAAAAGCTCAGCTTTTAAGTAGGTGTCCCAAGCTGCTTTGGGGGCTACTGTGGTAAAAAAAATCTGCCAATAAGATTTCTCTGGGGAAAGGTCCTCTACTAAAAGGAAAGAATATGCAACCTACCAGCCTTGGGGAAAAGTCACATAGGAAAGACCTCCAGGATATTCTAAAAATAATTATATTAAATCAAAGTACATGCTTGCAATGTGTAATAGGTTTGGTAGTAAGGAATACCTTGCCCTTGATAAGTGTTCTTCTGCACTACAGCAAAGTTGTACTAATTGTGGAATCATTGGCCATTTTACCAGAGAGTGTAGTAGGAAGCATGTCTCTCAGTGGGAAATCCGTGGTGAATAGTACTGAGTGTGAGGCCTCAAATAGCGATGACACAAAAATGTGGAGTGTTTATTGAGCATAGGTACTGGTATACTGGGTGTGAGTCCTAACTGGGTAAGTAAGGTGATTTTTGAGATGCAGATTGGAAGCTTACCACTGAACATAGTGGCCTCGTCTGGCTCTCCACCAATATTGATAAGGCAGTCTGGATGGAATTTAAATCACCTGATATACGTCCTCAAAGCCCCACAGGATAACCAATACCCTTTATATGGTTTAGATTGCTTCCTTTTGAATTCAAAGGTACAAAGGTTTTTGGCAAGCTATAAGTAGCAGAGAAGACCGCTTTGGTGGATGATCCTTAGTTGTTAGGCATCACCTGAATTCTCGGTGTCTTAGAACAAGTCTTACTCACTGGTGGTCATGATTATTTGGGTTGAATATTATGTAAGGAATTCCCACATGTTTTCTAAGCTGAGGTAGGAAGATTAGAGGTGGTTTTCATCCAAAATTGTACTTAAGGAGCAATTCCTGTTTACCTCAAAGTTAGGAGAATTGCTATTGGTAACAAAGATGGAAATTGAGAAATTGCAAAAAGTGGCATAGTCGAAGCTGTGGAATCAATAGAATGGCTTGCTCCCTTGTTTGTGTAAAGATGTGCAAATAGCTTAGTTAAATTATGCATCAATTGGGGGCATAGCCCGGGGCATCAAGATGGCGGGTGCACTAAGTGCTCTGGACCCCTCTGTCATCAAAGCCCTTCTTCACACCTTTTGACCCAGGCTTGGAGTCCCCCTGATTGAACGCTGGGGCAGAGATGACCCAATAGCCACACAGTCTGAGGCAACCCTGTGGCCCAACAAGATGGCAGCTGGCAAAATACAGGCCAGAAGAAATTGATGCGGGCTCATGACTCCGACCCCAGGGCAGGAACAGCTCGAGATTACCCCACTGAGACATCAGGAGGCCCTGGATACTGCCCCCCCTTCAGCTGCTGCGGACCTCAGAGAGACAAGATCCAGACCGGCGCAGAGGCCAGCACTCACCTAATGCACCATTCACATCAGACTGGGGAGGAAATAACCGTAAGTGCGGAATAAAGCGGGCAGCCGTGAGTAAAGGTACCAGATACAGTGCGGGTGCAAGGTCACACTCCTGGCCTGTAAGTCAGAAGTGACGTGCTGCCTTGAAAGTGAAAACCTGTGCCTAGTGGAAGACTCGACCTGCTAAGAGGCTGCAGAGACCCAAGGTCAGAGGGAAACTGGTGCTGATCAGCGAGACTGAGGGGATGGCTGAAAAAAGGACATACTGTAAATGTGGACTCAATGACCTACTGGACATTGGGCCGTGCCAGACCACAACATGCCATACATAGATGGGTTGCTGAGCACTGAATACCACTGCAACTTTGGGAGGCACTGGGACTTGTTACATGTGGATCTGCTCCGAGGTGCCAGTGATAATGGTACTACTCCAGCAGCATAGATTTCAACCCATGGAGGTGATACCGGGAGAAAGTGGTGCATCCGAAAGGGGGAAAAATGCACCAACACTTGAAATAGTGGGACCTCATCTGATCGGGCTGTCTTGTGCGATGCCAGGGAGCATATGCCCTTAGATGAAACAAATCAGATTAGGCAGTGGATGGGCGAACTACCTCCCAATATACTGCCCCTCACATGGCCACTGAGATCAGAGCACCTTGAAAAACCCATCATGCACACTAGGACAGACCCCACATGTATGGATCGCCCTGCAATCCCGCGAATAGTCAGCTAACTAGTAGCATAGATGACTATTTAGCCTCTGCATCACAAAACTTTGAGGCCAGGACCAGTTTATCAACAGTTTATTGACACCGCAGCACACCAGAGGGCTGTAAGTCACCTTGTGAAAGTGGTCCCACCCCATAATTGGCAGCTCCCCCCCAATTGCAGGTCAAATACAAATCCATCACTACCTCCTACTGTGGCTGGCAGTCTCGACTCGCTTAATCAGGTTGGAAGTGAAATGGTGGCGTCCCGCCCCATGTGTTAGCCTTCCAGCTGGACTTCAACTCACATTCCTATAAGAAAACCTACACTCAGCTGCTCGTGCTGCCACTGAACCTGGTATGCAGGCTGAGTAATCTGATACGATATCCACAACAGGTATTCAGTTGGCGCAATGGGCAAAGACAAGCCCCCGCTCCACAACCACCCAAACACGTATGCAGCAGTACACCATCGGTCGGAAACACAGGAGAGGGGGAGAAAAGTAAATCATCACCCTCTTCAGGGGATCTGGCTACACTTGTTCTGGCCATTCAGACATCTCAGGCTGCAGTTGAAACCAAAACTGGGGCAGTATGAGTAGATGTTACCCTGCTGCATCAAGATCTTTGAAACACTACAACCAGGATTGCGGAAGCCGAACCCAGATTGTCTACTGTGGAGGACAAGGTCAGGACCCTGAAATCCCAGGTAACTGGTCTATTGACATGCATCAGGGAGCTACATCGATGAGCCGAAGACACTGAAAACCACTCTAGATGCAACAATGTGCGCATAATCGGCATTCCTGAAAATACAGAACCGCAGAAAATGGTGGAATCTCTTGAAAATTTAATCAAAACTTGGATGCTCTCCAGCCACCTTTCGCCATGGTTCACGATTGAACTAGCCACCGGGCACTGACTCTCAGGCCACGGCCGGGTGCCTCCCCTAGACCAGTGATAGCTCCAATCCTGAACTTCGGGGATAGAGATGCCTTTCTTAGGGAGGCCTGCACCTGCCTTGACCTCCGATGTGGAGATGGCAAGGTTTTACTTTTTCCTGACTACAACTGGGATGTACGTCAACAAAGATGCTCCTACCTGCACGTCAGACAGAAGCTCAGAGCCACGGGAGTACAGTATCAGCTACTTTTCCCTGCCAGGCTCTGAGCTATTTATTTGAACAAGACTCATTTTGTTCAACACACCAGCAACTGCATTGTTGGGCCTCACAGAAGAATGTCCCCCTCAACATCCCTTAACATGGCTCTCCACAGAGGTCCCACCAGACTGTCACAGTGCCCTTTCCTCGGAACCTGCACGCCGCCGAACAACAGGCCCACCTTCCGGCATCACCAACTCAGAAAGCTATTATAGCACAGAGTTCTGGTGAAGCCAGTCGGGGGGAAGGGAGTTAGGGTAGAGAACAGCAGGGAGAGAGATCTGAAAAGGAAAAATGGTTAAGCATGAATGTATATATTTGTTCATAACAGCATTAACTTTCAATTATACATTTAGACAAAGGCGTCTCTGTGAATGCAAGTGTTGAGACCCTTATGGAATAAACAAAGGTGTCTTAGTGGATGCAAGAGTTGATACCCTTATGGAATAAGCAAAGGCATCTCAGTGAATGCAAGAGTTGAGACCCTTATGGAATAGACAAAGCGTCTCCGTGAATGCAATTGTTGAGATCCTTATGGAATAGACAAAGGCGTCTCTGTGTGTGCAAGAGTTGAGACCCTTATGGAATAGACAAAGCGTCTCCGTGGATGCAAGTGTTGAGACCCTTATTGTAGGAAGTTGGCTCTGTATGTGCTATTTCAAAGTAAGGAATAGCATGCACAGAGTCCAAGGGTTCCCCTTAGAGGTAAGATAGTGGCAAAAAGAGATAATACTAATGCTCTATTTTGTGGTAGTGTGGTCGAGCAGTAGGCTTATCCAAGGAGTAGTGTTAAGCATTTGTTGCACATACACATAGACAATAAATGAGGTACACACACTCAGAGACAAATCCAGCCAATAGGTTTTTATATAGAAAAATATCTTTTCTTAGTTTATTTTAAGAACCACAGGTTCAAATTCTACATGTAATATCTCATTCGAAAGGTATTGCAGGTAAGTACTTTAGGAACTTCAAATCATCAAAATTGCATGTATACTTTTCAAGTTATTCACAAATAGCTGTTTTAAAAGTGGACACAGTGCAATTTTCACAGTTCCTAGGGGAGGTAAGTTTTTGTTAGGTTAACCAGGTAAGTAAGACACTTACAGGGCTTAGTTCTTGGTCCAAGGTAGCCCACCGTTGGGGGTTCAGAGCAACCCCAAAGTCACCACACCAGCAGCTCAGGGCCGGTCAGGTGCAGAGTTCAAAGTGGTGCCCAGAACACATAGGCTAGAATGGAGAGAAGGGGGTGCCCCGGTTCCGGTCTGCTTGCAGGTAAGTACCCGCGTCTTCGGAGGGCAGACCAGGGGGGTTTTGTAGGGCACCGGGGGGGACACAAGTCCACACAGAAATTTCACCCTCAGCAGCGCGGGGGCGGCCGGGTGCAGTGTAGAAACAGGCGTCGGGTTTGCAATGTTAGTCTATGAGAGATCTCGGGATCTCTTCAGCGCTGCAGGCAGGCAAGGGGGGGATTCCTCGGGGAAACCTCCACTTGGGCGAGGGAGAGGGACTCCTGGGGGTCACTCCTCCAGTGAAAGTCCGGTCCTTCAGGTCCTGGGGGCTGCGGGTGCAGGGTCTCTCCCAGGCGTCGGGACTTTAGGTTCAAAGAGTCGCGGTCAGGGGAAGCCTCGGGATTCCCTCTGCAGGCGGCGCTGTGGGGGCTCAGTGGGGACAGGTTTTGGTACTCACAGTATCAGAGTAGTCCTGGGGTCCCTCCTGAGGTGTTGGATCGCCACCAGCCGAGTCGGGGTCGCCGGGTGCAGTGTTGCAAGTCTCACGCTTCTTGCGGGGAGCTTGCAGGGTTCTTTAACGCTGCTGGAAACAAAGTTGCAGCTTTTCTTGGAGCAGGTCCGCTGTCCTCGGGAGTTTCTTGTCTTTTCGAAGCAGGGGCAGTCCTCAGAGGATGTCGAGGTCGCTGGTCCCTTTGGAAGGCGTCGCTGGAGCAGGATCTTTGGAAGGCAGGAGACAGGCCGGTGAGTTTCTGGAGCCAAGGCAGTTGTCGTCTTCTGGTCTTCCGCTGCAGGGGTTTTCAGCTGGGCAGTCCTTCTTCTTGTAGTTGCAGGAATCTAATTTTCTAGGGTTCAGGGTAGCTCTTAAATACTAAATTTAAGGGCGTGTTTAGGTCTGGGGGGTTAGTAGCCAATGGCTACTAGCCCTGAGGGTGGGTACACCCTCTTTGTGCCTCCTCCCAAGGGGAGGGGGTCACAATCCTAACCCTATTGGGGGAATCCTCCATCTGCAAGATGGAGGATTTCTAAAAGTCAGAGTCACCTCAGCTCAGGACACCTTAGGGGCTGTCCTGACTGGCCAGTGACTCCTCCTTGTTTTTCTCATTATTTTCTCCGGCCTTGCCGCCAAAAGTGGGGCCTGGCCGGAGGGGGCGGGCAACTCCACTAGCTGGAGTGTCCTGCTGGGTTGGCACAAAGGAGGTGAGCCTTTGAGGCTCACCGCCAGGTGTGACAATTCCTGCCTGGGGGAGGTGTTAGCATCTCCACCCAGTGCAGGCTTTGTTACTGGCCTCAGAGTGACAAAGGCACTCTCCCCATGGGGCCAGCAACATGTCTCGGTTTGTGGCAGGCTGCTAAAACTAGTCAGCCTACACAGACAGTCGGTTAAGTTTCAGGGGGCACCTCTAAGGTGCCCTCTGGGGTGTATTTTACAATAAAATGTACACTGGCATCAGTGTGCATTTATTGTGCTGAGAAGTTTGATACCAAACTTCCCAGTTTTCAGTGTAGCCATTATGGTGCTGTGGAGTTCGTGTTTGACAAACTCCCAGACCATATACTCTTATGGCTACCCTGCACTTACAATGTCTAAGGTTTTGTTTAGACACTGTAGGGGTACCATGCTCATGCACTGGTACCCTCACCTATGGTATAGTGCACCCTGCCTTAGGGCTGTAAGGCCTGCTAGAGGGGTGTCTTACCTATACTGCATAGGCAGTGAGAGGCTGGCATGGCACCCTGAGGGGAGTGCCATGTCGACTTACTCGTTTTGTCCTCACTAGCACACACAAGCTGGCAAGCAGTGTGTCTGTGCTGAGTGAGAGGTCTCCAGGGTGGCATAAGACATGCTGCAGCCCTTAGAGACCTTCCTTGGCATCAGGGCCCTTGGTACTAGAAGTACCAGTTACAAGGGACTTATCTGGATGCCAGGGTCTGCCAATTGTGGATACAAAAGTACAGGTTAGGGAAAGAACACTGGTGCTGGGGCCTGGTTAGCAGGCCTCAGCACACTTTCAATTGTAAACATAGCATCAGCAAAGGCAAAAAGTCAGGGGGCAACCATGCCAAGGAGGCATTTCCTTACACAACCCCCCCCCAAACGAAAGAGGATGAGACTAACCTTTCCCAAGAGAGTCTTCATTTTCTAAGTGGAAGAACCTGGAAAGGCCATCTGCATTGGCATGGGCAGTCCCAGGTCTGTGTTCCACTATAAAGTCCATTCCCTGTAGGGAGATGGACCACCTCAACAGTTTAGGATTTTCACCTTTCATTTGCATCAACCATTTGAGAGGTCTGTGGTCAGTTTGAACTAGGAAGTGAGTCCCAAAGAGGTATGGTCTCAGCTTCTTCAGGGACCAAACCACAGCAAAGGCCTCCCTCTCAATGGCACTCCAACGCTGCTCCCTGGGGAGTAACCTCCTGCTAATGAAAGCAACAGGCTGGTCAAGGCCATCATCATTTGTTTGGGACAAAACTGCCCCTATCCCATGTTCAGAGGCATCAGTCTGCACAATGAACTGCTTAGAATAATCTGGAGCTTTGAGAACTGGTGCTGAGCACATTGCTTGTTTCAGGGTGTCAAAGGCCTGTTGGCATTCCACAGTCCAGTTCACTTTCTTGGGCATTTTCTTGGAGGTGAGTTCAGTGAGGGCTGTCACAATGGATCCATATCCCTTCACAAACCTCCTGTAATACCCAGTCAAGCCAAGGAATGCCCTGACTTGAGTCTGGGTTTTTGGAGCTACCCAGTCCAGAATAGTCTGGATCTTGGGTTGGAGTGGCTGAACTTGGCCTCCACCTACAAGGTGGCCCAAGTAAACCACAGTTCCCTGCCCTATCTGGCATTTGGATGCCTTGATAGAGAGGCCTGCAGATTGCAGAGCCTTCAAAACCTTCTTCAGGTGGACCAGGTGATCCTGCCAGGTGGAGCTAAAGACAGCAATATCATCAAGATAAGCTGTGCTAAAGGACTCCAAGCCAGCAAGGACTTGATTCACCAACCTTTGGAAGGTGGCAGGGGCATTCTTTAAACCAAAGGGCATAACAGTAAACTGATAATGCCCATCAGGTGTGGAGAATGCTGTCTTTTCTTTTGCTCCAGGTGCCATTTTTATTTGCCAGTACCCTGCTGTCAAGTCAAAGGTACTTAGAAATTTGGCAGCACCTAATTTATCAATGAGCTCATCAGCTCTTGGAATTGGATGGGCATCTGTCTTGGTGACAGAATTGAGCCCTCTGTAGTCCACACAAAACCTCATCTCTTTCTTTCCATCTTTGGTGTGAGGTTTGGGGACTAAGACCACTGGGCTAGCCCAGGGGCTGTCAGAGCGCTCAATTACTCCCAATTCCAGCATCTTGTGGACTTCCACCTTGATGCTTTCCTTAACATGGTCAGACTGTCTAAAGATTTTGTTTTTGACAGGCATGCTGTCTCCTGTGTCCACATCATGGGTACACAGGTGTGTCTGACCAGGGGTTAAGGAGAAGAGTTCAGGAAACTGTTGTAGGACTCTCCTACAATCAGCTTGCTGTTGGCCAGAGAGGGTGTCTGAGTAGATCACTCCATCTACTGTGCCATCTTTTGGGTCTGATGACAGAAGATCAGGGAGAGGTTCACTCTCTGCCTCCTGATCCTCATCTGTTACCATCAACAGATTCACATCAGCCCTGTCATGGAAGAGCTTAAGGCGGTTCACATGGATCACCCTCTTGGGGCTCCTGCTTGTGCCCAGGTCCACCAGGTAGGTGACCTGACTCTTCCTTTCTAGCACTGGGTAAGGGCCACTCCATTTGTCCTGGAGTGCCCTGGGAGCCACAGGCTCCAGAACCCAGACTTTCTGCCCTGGTTGGAACTCAACCAGTGCAGCCTTTTGGTCATACCAAAACTTCTGGAGCTGTTGGCTGGCCTCAAGGTTTTTGGTTGCCTTTTCCATGTACTCTGCCATTCTAGAGCGAAGGCCAAGTACATAGTCCACTATGTCCTGTTTAGGCTCATGGAGAGGTCTCTCCCAGCCTTCTTTAACAAGGGCAAGTGGTCCCCTTACAGGATGACCAAACAGAAGTTCAAAGGGTGAGAATCCTACTCCCTTCTGTGGCACCTCTCTGTAAGCGAAAAGCAGGCATGGCAAGAGGACATCCCATCTCCTTTTGAGTTTTTCTGGGAGCCCCATGATCATGCCCTTTAATGTCTTGTTGAATCTCTCAACTAAGCCATTAGTTTGTGGATGGTATGGTGTAGTGAATTTATAAGTCACCCCACACTCATTCCACATGTGCTTTAGGTATGCTGACATGAAGTTGGTACCTCTGTCAGACACCACCTCCTTAGGGAAACCCACTCTGGTAAAGATACCAATGAGGGCCTTGGCCACTGCAGGGGCAGTAGTCGACCTAAGGGGAATAGCTTCAGGATACCTGGTAGCATGATCCACTACTACCAGGATATACATATTTCCTGAGGCTGTGGGAGGTTCCAGTGGACCAACTATGTCCACACCCACTCTTTCAAAGGGAACCCCCACCACTGGAAGTGGAATGAGGGGGGCCTTTGGATGTCCACCTGTCTTACCACTGGCTTGACAGGTGGGGCAGGAGAGGCAAAACTCCTTAACCATGTTGGACATATTGGGCCAGTAGAAGTGGTTGACTAACCTCTCCCACGTCTTGGTTTGTCCCAAATGTCCAGCAAGGGGAATGTCATGGGCCAATGTTAGGATGAACTTCCTGAACAGCTGAGGCACTACCACTCTCCTAGTGGCACCAGGTTTGGGGTCTCTGGCCTCAGTGTACAGGAGTCCATCTTCCCAATAGACCCTATGTGTTCCATTTTTCTTGCCTTTGGACTCTTCAGCAGCTTGCTGCCTAAGGCCTTCAAGAGAGGGACAGGTTTCTTGTCCCTTACACAGCTCCTCCCTTGAGGGTCCCCCTGGGCCTAAGAGCTCAACCTGATAAGGTTCAAGCTCCAAAGGCTCAGTTCCCTCAGAGGGCAGAACTTCTTCCTGAGAAGAGAGGTTCCCTTTCTTTTGCTGTGTTGCAGTTGGTTTCCCAACTGACTTTCCTGTTCTCTTGGTAGGCTGGGCCATTCTTCCAGACTCCAGCTCTACTTGTTCACCCTGTGCCTTGCACTGTGCTCTTGTTTTCACACACACCAGTTCAGGGATACCCAGCATTGCTGCATGGGTTTTTAGTTCTACCTCAGCCCATGCTGAGGACTCCAGGTCATTTCCAAGCAGACAGTCCACTGGGATATTTGAGGAGACCACCACCTGTTTCAGGCCATTGACCCCTCCCCATTCTAAAGTAACCATTGCCATGGGATGTACTTTTCTCTGATTGTCAGCGTTGGTGACTGTGTAAGTTTTTCCAGTCAGGTATTGGCCAGGGGAAACCAGTTTCTCTGTCACCATGGTGACACTGGCACCTGTATCCCTCAGGCCCTCTATTCTAGTCCCATTAATTAAGAGTTGCTGTCTGTATTTTTGCATGTTAGGCGGCCAGACAGCTAGTGTGGCTAAATCCACCCCACCCTCAGAAACTAGAGTAGCTTCAGTGTGGACCCTGATTTGCTCTGGGCACACTGTTGATCCCACTTGGAGACTAGCCATACCAGTGTTACCTGGATGGGAGTTTGGAGTGGAACCTTTCTTGGGACAGGCCTTGTCTCCAGTTTGGTGTCCATGCTGTTTACAGCTATGACACCAGGCCTTTTTGGGATCAAAGTTTTTACCCTTGTACCCATTGTTTTGTGAAGAGGCTCTGGGCCCACCCTCCTGTGCAGGTTTTTGGGGGCCTGTAGAAGACTCTTTACTATTTTTAGTTTTGGTTGTCTCATCACCCTTCCCCTGGGGAGTCTTTGTGACCCCTTTCTTTTGGTCACCCCCTGTTGAAGTCTTGGACACCCTTGTCTTGACCCAATGGTCCGCCTTCTTTCCCAATTCTTGGGGAGAAATTGGTCCTAGGTCTACCAGATGCTGATGCAGTTTATCATTGAAACAATTACTTAACAGGTGTTCTTTCACAAATAAATTGTACAGCCCATCATAATTACTTACACCACTGCCTTGAATCCAACCATCTAGTGTTTTCACTGAGTAGTCAACAAAGTCAACCCAGGTCTGGCTCGAGGATTTTTGAGCCCCCCTGAATCTAATCCTATACTCCTCAGTGGAGAATCCAAAGCCCTCAATCAGGGTACCCTTCATGAGGTCATAAGATTCTGCATCTTGTCCAGAGAGTGTGAGGAGTCTATCCCTACACTTTCCTGTGAACATTTCCCAAAGGAGAGCACCCCAGTGAGATCTGTTCACTTTTCTGGTTACACAAGCCCTCTCAAAAGCTGTGAACCATTTGGTGATGTCATCACCATCTTCATATTTAGTTACAATCCCTTTAGGGATTTTCAACATGTCAGGAGAATCTCTGACCCTATTTATGTTGCTGCCACCATTGATGGGTCCTAGGCCCATCTCTTGTCTTTCCCTCTCTATGGCTAGGATCTGTCTTTCCAAAGCCAATCTTTTGGCCATCCTGGCTAACTGGATGTCCTCTTCACTGGGGCTATCCTCAGTGATTTCAGAGGTGTTGGTCTCTCCTGTGAGGGAACCAGCATCTCTGACTATTATTTTTGGAGTCAGGGTTTGAGGGACCCTGTTCTCCCTAGATAGGATTGGTAGGGGGGAATTTTCCTCCAAGTCACTATCCTCTTCCTCTGAGTTGCCACCCTCAGAGGGGTTGGCCTTTTCAAACTCTGCCAAAAGCTCCTGGAGCTGTATTTTGGTAGGTTTGGGGCCCATTGTTATTTTCTTTATTTTACAGAGTGACCTTAGCTCCCTCATCTTAAGATGGAGGTAAGGTGTGGTGTCGAGTTCCACCACAGTCACATCTGTGCTAGACATTTTGCTTCTAAAAGTTGGAATACTTTTTAAGGATCTACAACTGGTTCTAGAATCTAATTCAAACTTTTACAAACTTTTAAACTCTAAAAGAAATGCTAAACAGGATCTAACACAAGGCCCTAGCAGGTCTTTTAAGAATTTAGAAAACTTTTCAAATTGCAAAAATCAATTTCTAATGACAATTTTGGAATTTGTCGTGTGATCAGGTATTGGCTGAGTAGTCCAGCAAATGCAAAGTCTTGTACCCCACCGCTGATCCACCAATGTAGGAAGTTGGCTCTGTATGTGCTATTTCAAAGTAAGGAATAGCATGCACAGAGTCCAAGGGTTCCCCTTAGAGGTAAGATAGTGGCAAAAAGAGATAATACTAATGCTCTATTTTGTGGTAGTGTGGTCGAGCAGTAGGCTTATCCAAGGAGTAGTGTTAAGCATTTGTTGCACATACACATAGACAATAAATGAGGTACACACACTCAGAGACAAATCCAGCCAATAGGTTTTTATATAGAAAAATATCTTTTCTTAGTTTATTTTAAGAACCACAGGTTCAAATTCTACATGTAATATCTCATTCGAAAGGTATTGCAGGTAAGTACTTTAGGAACTTCAAATCATCAAAATTGCATGTATACTTTTCAAGTTATTCACAAATAGCTGTTTTAAAAGTGGACACTTAGTGCAATTTTCACAGTTCCTAGGGGAGGTAAGTTTTTGTTAGGTTAACCAGGTAAGTAAGACACTTACAGGGCTTAGTTCTTGGTCCAAGGTAGCCCACCGTTGGGGGTTCAGAGCAACCCCAAAGTCACCACACCAGCAGCTCAGGGCCGGTCAGGTGCAGAGTTCAAAGTGGTGCCCAGAACACATAGGCTAGAATGGAGAGAAGGGGGTGCCCCGGTTCCGGTCTGCTTGCAGGTAAGTACCCGCGTCTTCGGAGGGCAGACCAGGGGGGTTTTGTAGGGCACCGGGGGGGACACAAGTCCACACAGAAATTTCACCCTCAGCAGCGCGGGGGCGGCCGGGTGCAGTGTAGAAACAGGCGTCGGGTTTGCAATGTTAGTCTATGAGAGATCTCGGGATCTCTTCAGCGCTGCAGGCAGGCAAGGGGGGGATTCCTCGGGGAAACCTCCACTTGGGCGAGGGAGAGGGACTCCTGGGGGTCACTCCTCCAGTGAAAGTCCGGTCCTTCAGGTCCTGGGGGCTGCGGGTGCAGGGTCTCTCCCAGGCGTCGGGACTTTAGGTTCAAAGAGTCGCGGTCAGGGGAAGCCTCGGGATTCCCTCTGCAGGCGGCGCTGTGGGGGCTCAGGGGGGACAGGTTTTGGTACTCACAGTATCAGAGTAGTCCTGGGGTCCCTCCTGAGGTGTTGGATCGCCACCAGCCGAGTCGGGGTCGCCGGGTGCAGTGTTGCAAGTCTCACGCTTCTTGCGGGGAGCTTGCAGGGTTCTTTAACGCTGCTGGAAACAAAGTTGCAGCTTTTCTTGGAGCAGGTCCGCTGTCCTCAGGAGTTTCTTGTCTTTTCGAAGCAGGGGCAGTCCTCAGAGGATGTCGAGGTCGCTGGTCCCTTTGGAAGGCGTCGCTGGAGCAGGATCTTTGGAAGGCAGGAGACAGGCCGGTGAGTTTCTGGAGCCAAGGCAGTTGTCGTCTTCTGGTCTTCCGCTGCAGGGGTTTTCAGCTGGGCAGTCCTTCTTCTTGTAGTTGCAGGAATCTAATTTTCTAGGGTTCAGGGTAGCTCTTAAATACTAAATTTAAGGGCGTGTTTAGGTCTGGGGGGTTAGTAGCCAATGGCTACTAGCCCTGAGGGTGGGTACACCCTCTTTGTGCCTCCTCCCAAGGGGAGGGGGTCACAATCCTAACCCTATTGGGGGAATCCTCCATCTGCAAGATGGAGGATTTCTAAAAGTCAGAGTCACCTCAGCTCAGGACACCTTAGGGGCTGTCCTGACTGGCCAGTGACTCCTCCTTGTTTTTCTCATTATTTTCTCCGGCCTTGCCGCCAAAAGTGGGGCCTGGCCGGAGGGGGCGGGCAACTCCACTAGCTGGAGTGTCCTGCTGGGTTGGCACAAAGGAGGTGAGCCTTTGAGGCTCACCGCCAGGTGTGACAATTCCTGCCTGGGGGAGGTGTTAGCATCTCCACCCAGTGCAGGCTTTGTTACTGGCCTCAGAGTGACAAAGGCACTCTCCCCATGGGGCCAGCAACATGTCTCGGTTTGTGGCAGGCTGCTAAAACTAGTCAGCCTACACAGACAGTCGGTTAAGTTTCAGGGGGCACCTCTAAGGTGCCCTCTGGGGTGTATTTTACAATAAAATGTACACTGGCATCAGTGTGCATTTATTGTGCTGAGAAGTTTGATACCAAACTTCCCAGTTTTCAGTGTAGCCATTATGGTGCTGTGGAGTTCGTGTTTGACAAACTCCCAGACCATATACTCTTATGGCTACCCTGCACTTACAATGTCTAAGGTTTTGTTTAGACACTGTAGGGGTACCATGCTCATGCACTGGTACCCTCACCTATGGTATAGTGCACCCTGCCTTAGGGCTGTAAGGCCTGCTAGAGGGGTGTCTTACCTATACTGCATAGGCAGTGAGAGGCTGGCATGGCACCCTGAGGGGAGTGCCATGTCGACTTACTCGTTTTGTCCTCACTAGCACACACAAGCTGGCAAGCAGTGTGTCTGTGCTGAGTGAGAGGTCTCCAGGGTGGCATAAGACATGCTGCAGCCCTTAGAGACCTTCCTTGGCATCAGGGCCCTTGGTACTAGAAGTACCAGTTACAAGGGACTTATCTGGATGCCAGGGTCTGCCAATTGTGGATACAAAAGTACAGGTTAGGGAAAGAACACTGGTGCTGGGGCCTGGTTAGCAGGCCTCAGCACACTTTCAGTTGTAAACATAGCATCAACAAAGGCAAAAAGTCAGGGGGCAACCATGCCAAGGAGGCATTTCCTTACACTTATGGAATTAAAAAAGGCGTCTCCTTGAATGCAAGAGTTGAGACCCTTATGGACTAGACAAAGGTGTCTCCATGTGTGCAAGAGTTGAGACCCTTATGGAATAGACAAAGGCGTCTCCATGGATGCAAGTGTTGAGACCCTTATGGAATAGACAAAGGCGTCTCCGTGAATGCAAGAGTTGAGACCCTTATGGAATAGACAAAGGCGTCTCCGTGAATGCAAGAGTTGAGACCCTTATGGAATAGACAAAGGCGTCTTCGTGAATGCAAGTGTGGTGACCCTTATGGAAAAGACAAAGGTGTCTCTGTGTGTGCAAGACTTGAGACCCTTATGGAATAGACAAAGGCGTCTCCGTGAATGCAAGTGTTGAGACCCTTATGGAATAGACAAAGGCGTCTCCGTGTGTGCAAGAGTTGAGACCCTTACGGAATAGACAAAGGCGTCTCCGTGGATGCAAGTGTTGAGACCCTTATGGAATAAACAAAGGCGTCTCCGTGAATGCAACTGTTGAGACCCTTTTGGAATAGACTAAGGCATCTCCGTGTGTGCAAGAGTTGAGACCCTTATGGAATAGACAAAGGCATCTCCGTGAATGGACGTGTTGAGACCCTTATGGAATAGACAAAGGCGTCTCCGTGAATGCAAGTGTTGAGACCCTTATGGAATAAACAAAGGTGTCTCCGTGGATGCAAGAGTTAAGACCCTTATGGAATAAACAAAGGCGTCTCCGTGGGTGCAAGAGTTGGTAGAATCATGATACTTCAGGATGTCATGAGCATTAGACAAAACTGGGAGTGGCCCTTCTCTGAATCATGGAGCAAGAACAATTAGTAAAATCATGATACTTCAGGATGTCGTGAGCATTAAACAAAACTGGGCGTGGCCCTTCTCTGAATCATGGAACAAGAACAATTAGTAAAATCCTGATACTTCAGGATGTCGTGAGCATTAAACAAAACTGGGCGTGGCCCACCTCTGAATCATGGAACAAGAACAGTTAGTAAAATCATGATACTTCAGGATGTCGTGAGCATTAAACAAAACTGGGCGTGGCCCTTCTCTGAATCATGGAACAAGAACGAACTGAGACCTCTGAACCTTGAGAAGTCAAGAGCTTGGACCATGGACATACTCTGAACATCAATTATGCAACTACTATGCATTCATAAACATAAAACGTTTGGTCTCAGTCTAGAAACTCACAAATACTTAAATATGTATTTCACATATCATCAAAGACTTAAATATGCCTCTCACATATTATGCTTCCAAAAACAATGAAACTATGATTTCCTTATCTTTGAGATGTTTTCACATTTGCCACCTAGGCCTGAAAGTTTTACTCATGTAAATTGAAGCGCCTTGATTATTGGACCAAGGGCACTTTACTCATATGAACTGAAGCACTTTGATTGTTGTGCACAGGGCGCTTTCCTTCCAATGAACTGAAGCACTTTGAATGTCATGCCA
Source organism: Pleurodeles waltl (assembly GCF_031143425.1). NCBI lineage: Eukaryota > Metazoa > Chordata > Amphibia > Caudata > Salamandridae > Pleurodeles > Pleurodeles waltl. The sequence goes on from NC_090446.1 coordinate 734,469,103, forward strand.
AGTGCGCTTTACTCCTGTGAACTGAAGCGCTTTGAATACCATGCCAAGTGTTCTTTACTCCTGTGAACTGAAGCGCTTTGAATACCATGCCAAGTGCGCTTTACTCCTGTGAACTGAAGCGCTTTAAATGTCGTGCCCGGGGCGCTTTACCAGTGTGGCCTGAAACGCTTTGCTCGTTATGCTAAGGGGCGCTTTACCTTTTGGAATTAACAACTTCCTTCAAACTTGGATTCAGCAAGGCCTTACCGCTACGAGTACGACCTACTAATTTTTTAATGCACCATGGAAACAAGGATACTTCGGTTGGATGACACTCTGCCATTCAGGAACTCTGCTCTTCTCCAGAGAAATCCCCACGAGGTCTGGCAGCATTGAAGTCTTCAAAATAGTGAGCAACGTGTTTGGGTGTGGCTGGGCTTTATAGGGCTGCCACACCCCAAGATGGCTGCTGCCTCTAAAAACATGGGAATTGTAGTCCCTTCATGGAATAGCACTGATAAGTGCATCTTGTCCACCAATAACCTGAACCTGCAGCTCTATGAGCTTTGCCACAGGGCAGACAACGTTGATGGCCACCTTTGGAGCAAGAGGGGATGACAAGTGGTGCGCAGAAAGCACCGCAGAGCCGCGCAGCGGTGTTTCGGGCGGGACCTGGACCGCGCATGGTTCTATTCCTGACACAGACGGACACACTCAGACTGGCCTACAAACCAAAATCCCTCCAAGTCTGTCTTAGTTACTCCTGCACCAACCCAGGAATACTTTGACTGGCCAGAAATAGTGCCCATCCGCCAGCTGAGCTTTAAATACGTAGAAATCTGGGTGGCACTACTCCCTGAACTTGGTTGGTCCTTAAATCTTACGCTACTGACACGGAAAGCCAACACTGGCCTGGCTAGATGGCAAACCCTCTCACTGAATGTTATGGGCCGCATAGCCTTATAGAGAATGATGATCCTACCCCTATTTCTATACATTTTTCAAAACACACCATTTCACACCATTTCTTTTGCCGTGTACATGGTTCCAAGTCTTAGGCAAGATAGCAACCTTGTTCCTCTGGCACGGGTCCAGACACTGCATAGCTTTCCAACACTGTCAGTGTGGGTTAAATGATGGAGGACTAGTAATGACAAATTTGTATTTATACTACCTGGTCTCTCACCTTCTTGTAATACACAATTGGTTTAATGAGGGATGGGCAGATCCTGCTTGTCAGCTTGAACTCGCATGACTTACCTTCCCCCAGATATTAGACCAGCTCTATCGTTCCCCAATTCCTAGAGATACTGCCCTGGTGACCAAAATAGTATTGTTGGCCTGGAGGGCGGCACTACACCATACCCGTTGGACCAACACCGTCAACCAACAAAAGCTTCTATGGCAAGGCACTTGGCCGCAGGAAGTGACAATGCTGACAGGAGTTCACAGATGGAACTTGATTGGTATATCTGGCTGGGGAATGTCTAGACGACGTCACACATAGGCTCTTTTCAAGAACTCCAAACCATTCACAAGCTCACACATATGCAATTTTACAAATACCTCCAGCTAGGTACGCCCTTCATTCCCATACTTCCCACACAGACTCACTCCCGGAATTCAATCCATTAGAAGCAAAACTCCTCATGCGGCCACTGGGAATGGGAGGTGTCTCTTAAAGATATCGGACACTGATTATCAATGCCCCCGGCAATTTGAGTCATCTTAGAGACCGATGCGAACAATGGATCGGCCCTATCGAAGGTGATGAATGGAAAGATGCCTTGATGATGCCTAGAACTGTAACCATATCCTCATGATTGTGTGTGGTTCAAACATACTATCTTTATGGAGCATATCTTTCACTGGCTAGGCTATGCCACTCAGGACTTCTCCGAGTCCTCGCTTGCCTGTGCTACAAAGGCACCCCAGCTGATTTCTACCACATGACCTGGCTATGCCCGCAGATACAGAGGTTTTGGTTCACAGTCATAGGGGATTTTACTGAGGTACTGGGATGTGAGATTCCAATGTCCAGCCTAATGGTTCTACTGGGGGTCCTGGAAGGTACAAGAGCAGATCGTACCTTCCTGAGCACAGCTTTGATAGTGACCAAACGCGACATTGCAAAATGCTGGAAAGCACACACGCCTCCCTCCCTCTCTGGGTGGCACCGAAATGTGGATTGGGCCATGGGATGTCCTGGTAAGCATAACAGTATGTGGGGGGAAATGACTGGGACAGGTCCCTTAAGATCCTACTGAACCCATGGATCCAATACATCATTAATGCTGTTATATAATCATGCCACACTGGTTAACACTCAAATGTTTGATTGATTATGAAATAATTGAACTCCTCAAGATGTGTGTGTCGCTAACATTTTTCTCCCTGAAAACATAATAAAAATGTGTTTATCAAAAAAATATGCATCAGTTTAAGAGATTTGAATACAATTATATTTGCTCACAAATTTCCATTGCTGACAATTACTGAATTGCTGACCATTAGCACAGGAGTAAAGGGGTTCTCCACTACAGATGTAGCTTTCACTTGTCACAACCTATCCCTGCATAAAGTGACTAAGGGCCTGAGTTAGCATTTGGGGATGGAATACGCTGTCAAAGATGTGACGAATATCTTGTCTGCCTTTTCAGAAGTACATAATACCCTAATGCACTTGAGATAATGCAGATGGGATATCTGGCAAGTTTGTGAACTGTCCCCCAAACTCTCAAGAGAGCCTTTAAAGTTTAACAACATTCATGACTTCATTTTGGTGCTTCCAGTTTGTCTGCATGCCATTTCGTTTCATCCTCTGCTGCAGATGCATTCCAGAGAATCATGTACTAGTTGTTCAGGCATTACAAAGGATTCATACCTTTTTAAGATGACATACTGGTCATGGGGTAAAAAGTAGAGAAGTACACAATAAGCACTTGAGTAATGTGTTGGGGGGAAACAGCCACACGTTAGAAGCATACATTTGCTACGCAGTCTGTATCATACCTAGGGCATTACGTGTGTAATAATTACATCATGCCTAAGAAGGAACTGGTGGAAGCAATCAGATGCCTATACCCCAACATGCAGAGATGAAATAAAAACCTTCTTGTGGTTACTGGTATATTATTCCAAATGTGTTCAGGATTTTGCATTGTAAAACACATGAATTGAGATAGTTACTGGAAAACAAACACACATTTGAATGGAATGATATATGTGAAGGAATATTTGGGGCAGTAAGGAAGGGTATTTGCCCAACAACACCTCCTCAAGGATTTGGCCCCAAAGCCTACAATGTGTAATAATGCATGCCAGTGGAAGAGGCCTTGGAGCTGTTTTATCCCAAATTGAACCGGATGGAAAAGACGTTACAGCATCCTTCGACTCATGCTTCTTTTCTCCGATGGACTAGCATATGTCATTGAACAAGAAATGTTATCCTGTATTTGGGGGATGGAGGGCTTTAGGCTACCTAAATGGGATTCTGAGTTTGTCATTAGAACAGATCATAACTTCAAAAAATTGTTAACTACCAGCAGTCAATTAAAGCTTTCCCCCAATTTGCTAGGATGTCTATGAAACTGATTACAATTACAGAGTTGAATACGTTGCTGGCATTAAGAACAGTTTGGCTGACTTCTTAACAGGGTACCTATGCCGTTGGGAAAATGTATACAAAATTATTGTGAACCATAACAGCACGGCTAGTATGGATTTCTATGAGTCTGTTGTCATTTCAAAGGAAGAATGGCATGAGAGTTATCTTAACAATGACGTCTTGGTAGCACATTAATAGTATATCCAGAATGGGTCCCCTGATTTGCAAAATGTCAGTCAGGAGCTTTCAGGAAGGTAGAAGGTTTTATTTATAGAAGTGGTAGGATTGTGGGATCTGTTGGCCCCCTATTCACTTTGTCTAGATATGGCTGGGTAAGGCTGCAGCAGTTCTCCTGCAGGTGCCCTCTCATGGCTGTTGCATATCAATCCTTGGGGGAAGGGATGCACTTCCTAGCGGGCCCAGCCTACGTTGGTTAGCATAGACATAGGGACATAACCCCATACCATTGCTGTACTCTTCAGGGTGTCCCGCCATTTCCCCTAGCAGTGTCCCCTTCCTCTTTGCCCTCTCCAGCTGGCACCTGGTTAGCCTTTTAAAATTGCTTTCCACGTAACGATTGAAGCCCCAGTACTGTGAATGTATGTTTCAGGCTTGACTATGCCCTAACACCAATGTTATGTAATTTCATGCCAAGTTTCCTGTACTGTGTGGTTTGTTGAAAATCTAATCTCTAGCCGACACCTGCTTAGCCTTCTAAACTCCCTTTCTACGTAACAACTGAAAATCTTGTACTGTGAATGCATGTTCCAGGCTTGACTGTGAACCGACACCAATGTTATGTAATTTCAGCCATTGTTACTGAAAAACACACACTCATTTGAATGAATGATTATTGAAAATATAATAAACAGATTCTGAGTAAAAAAAGAAGTGGTAGGATTGTGCCTCCTTTGGATTGGAAAGATTGCACTGTCAAAATCAGAGGCACCCTCTCATGAGAGGCACCTTTGCATTGATCAGAACAAGAAAAATACTAAGATCAGTATTGGTGGCCTAATGTAGATTCAGAGTTGAAATGATGGTGTATGAATGCTATGAGTGTGGTGGTGTAGATACATTCTAAGTGATCAGCTTTCCTCTTTTCTTTTTCAATACCTTGCCTGGATATGTCTTAGGAAGCTCTTGAGTTTGATAGTTTAGGCCGCCATTCCTGGCGAAGAAGGTGTTCCAAGTAAGTCATCATATCTTTGGATTTTGTCTCCAAAAAGCCTGAAATTCCTGTTGTGAAAAAAGTAGATTCTAATAGCAGTGTGAAATTTCTAGATGAAGTGGTCGAGAAGGTTCAACAAAATCACCCTTTAGTGATAACGTGGCTCAGTTTAATTGTAAGACTTCAAGGAGTTCCTTTTCATGGAACAGAATAGTACACAAGAATACCTCGCTATTCGAGGTCAGCACAAAACCCAAAAAGTAATTTCTATTTGAATCAGATGATGTTAGAAATGAATGTTTTTTAAATGTCCTCGTCTACCAAAAAGGGTCAGGTATAAACTACCAGCTATGATCCAAACAGTTAAAGCGTAAATATCAAATTGACGAGGCATTTTCATTCCTTCAAGTAAGGGACATTCGATGTCTAGGAGTAGAACTAAGCCAAAACACTATTCGGCAATGGGAAGAGCTGGGTTTCCAGACCCTAGAGGATTTTTACGTAGTCGATTGTTTGAAAACATGGGCACAGTGTGTAGGGGCGCAAGCAATGTTTCAGAAAATTTTAAATGTTCATATTGTCAAATTCAACACCTTTTGCATCTAATGCGACAACCATTAAACTATGCAAATAGACACATTGCTCAGGCCTTATATAACAACCAGCAAGGTATTGGAAATTGGTATAAATTGCTTCAGGATGCAGGGACAATTAATTTAACCGCTCAATTTCTGGTCCGAATAACTAACATGACATGATGTAAGATAGAGATACAGCATTGGAGAAAACATAACGAGGTGGCCCATAAAGCACTTACAGGGGCTAATTTTAAAAAGATCGCTCTCTTTTCCAGGTGGTTGATGTACTATACCCCCGCTGTAGTAAGAGATATGCATCCTGAGACATCTGGCTCCTGCCCACGCTACCAAAGCTTTCAGGGAGATTGGATACATATGTGTTTTAGTTGCATTTCTGTAGCAAGGTACTGGGAGCAGATCTTTCAGAGGCTAAGTTCCTGGAAAGGCCATGTGAGTAGTCCTAGCCCTTTAGTTGCCCTGGGGGTATGACGCAGAACATGAATCTCTCTAACGCATGAAGACAAATGGTATTTGTAGGTACAGTGGTAGCTTTATCACTTATCCTGCAGGCATGGAAATCGCCAGCCCCCATCATACACACAATGGGAGGCGAAAATGGAATATACAAGGGCTAAAGAAAAGCTGTATGCCCAAAGGATAGGAGCCGTGAAAAGATATTGGGCCTCATTATGACCCTGGCGGGCGGCGGAGGCCGCCCGCCAGGATCCCGCCCTCCAAATTACCGCGCCGCGGTCAAAAGACCGCGGCGGGTATTACGAGTTTTCCCCTGGGCTGGCGGGCGGTTCCAGTAAAACCGCCCGCCAGCCCAGGGGAAAACGACCTTCCCACGAGGATGCCGGCTCGTAATCGAGCCGGCGGAGTGGGAAGGTGCGACGGGTGTAGTGGCACCCGTCGCGTATTTCAGTGTCTGCAAGGCAGACACTGAAATACTTTTCGGGGCCCTCTTACGGGGGCCCCGCGACCCCCCCCTACCGCCATCCTGTTCATGGCGGCTTTCCCGCCATGAACTGGATGGCGGTAGGGGGGGTCAGAATCCTCATGGCTGCGGAGCGCGCTCCGCAGCCATGGAGGATTCCAAAGAGCAGCGGAAAGTCAGCGGCAGACCGCTGACTTTCCGCTTCTGACCGCGGCTGAACCGCCGCGGTCAGAATGCTCATTGGAGCACCGCCAGCCTGTTGGCGGTGCTCCCGGGATCAGAATGACCCTCATTATGCGATTTGGGCCAGAATGAGCAAGCCGGTGGAAGATGAGGAGGAGGGTTGGGACAGTCGAGGAAGGAGAGTAAGGATTCTTGAACTATATGCAGAATGTAATTGTACGTTACAAGCTATTGTGTCGTAGCAGTCATGTATGCAATGAGAAAAGTTGGATTTTTTTTTATATACACATGTAACACAAAGCTGCACCTGCTAATAAAAAACAAACAAAAAAATACCTCGCTATATCAACATGCTGGGAATGGCGTTGTTGAACGTTTTAACAGGGTGATTATAGGAAATGTCCCAAAGGTCATAAAAAAAAGAAAATCACAAATGGAAGTAACAAATGTTTTGGGCATACTGAGTTACGCTCAAGTAATGGGGTTCAGTCCGTTCAAAGTTTTGATAAGAAGGGATCTTTTCACTGAGGACAACTTAGATGAGTGTTTGTGGACCGGCAGAAGGAGTGGTCTTATGAGGTTGTTAGGAGTAACTTCAAGAAAGCTCAAGACATTGAATATTATGATTGCAAGCAGGGTACAACAATTGTAAAATTAGAATAAGGTTAATTGATACACATGAAGAAAAGAAGCAAATCGAACAAAGGGAGGAGTAGGTTTTCGCAGCCCCGGAAGATAGTCAATTTACTGCTTAGCATTGCCAATCAAAAAATGACGATCATGTATGCGGAAATTAAGAGCTTGTAAGTGATGAGCTTGTGTGTGATAAAGCCAGTTTTGAGGACCTACGTTGTCGCCACTTGTCTTGTCAGAACATGAGCAGGTAAGGTTGTATGGTAGTACAGGTCTGTATGTCACTACATTGGGCGGGTGATCTCAATACTCAAGAGTTTTGATAAGTGCAGTGTAGGCTGGCCTACTTCTTGCATCTTATGCAGTTTCACCTAGGATTATTTCTTGTAACCGTTCACACTTCTTCAGTTGGTATGGTCTGCATATATTTTCTTTATTACTTTTATTGTAATTCTTTTTGCTGTTCATTTACTGGTGTAAGAGGGTATGTGCTGTGTTTATTGCACTTGCAAATGGCTGACACGTTTTAAATCACTCATGGTCTATGCACAACTATCTGCTGTAATGCTGACACTCAATGTCAACAAAATCATTCTGATTGTGAAAAGAGAAGATTTCTGTTCAAGGGATAGGTGAGACACGGAATGATTGGGGCAGCATTGCTCCAGTTACGTCATAGTTGGGGAGAGCTGGCACCTACACATCTTGGGCCTGCTACTAGGTGAGCCCCAGAGGGAGCACTTGGAAGAGCCTGTGGCTGGCGCATTCTGTGTTCAAGGATTAGCCGCTGCCAGCGAGTACCCAGAAACAGCCATTTGGCAGGTCCATGGAAAGTGGGTCTTTGTTGACAAAGGAGCTACCTGTCATCACCCTCCCTGTTGGCACTCGGGCAGCTAGAGTGTCCTCAGAGGGGTTGGCCATCTGGCCCAACTGAGGGCAACATCAAAGAATATACCACCAAGGAACACACCAAGTGATCGCCTATTGTGAGAGTGTGAACTATTCTCCTTATCCACCTGGTAACAATGTACTTCTTCTCCGCTTATGGACTGTTGTCTGGTGAACGACTCCAAACAACTGTTGGCTAATCTAACATTCAAGTTACCTTACCTTCCAAGAATCTTACTGGGTCTAACACATTTTCACAAATATTGTTTTGGTTATAAATAAACTAATTAATAGATTAAAAAAACTTGTAAGCAAAAGGGCCTCCTTCCCTATGTTCTATTTGAAAAAAAAACAGTTTTAGTCACAACCCATGCATACTTCACATCAGAGGTAAAACATATGATAATCATGTTGTCTACACAGATGATACATATGACCACAAACAATTATAGTAAAACTAACATCATAATGTAAAACAACAGGAATTTGTATTTGTAAAACATAATAATTTAAAAGTGGTAGACATCCAAAAGCCCAGCAAGGGAGAAAGGCACATCAACAATGTGTAAACAAACACTTGTTTAAATAATGGTCATGCAGAGAAAACACACCATTAGTAAATACAAATTTAAATAGAATAAGTTGTTGATGGCATGATGAAAGAACATGACTGCCCCAATGCAAGATATGCAAGGAATCCACCTACTGTGTAGATATATAGTATCAGGGTTACATACTGCTGACAAATGGCCCTCTAAATACAGTAGGAGCACAATGGTAGTCTTTACTCGCGCATTTAACTTTCCTTATGTTTTCCACAGACATTATACTATGTTGCAGGCAAAAGGTGTAACACATTTCAATAGATAGGGTACGGCTGATAACATGAAGTCTTAGTTCTAGGCTTTAAGAGTCACACCACATGTGTCCGATCCCTTTGATAAAACATTTGTACATTAGCATCACTCTGTGACTGAGAGGAAGTGTTCCCCTAAATAAATAAAAACAAATCAATCAATGATCAGACAACTTGCACAGCTGATCTCCCCAAAACTAGTTTCTGCGCCACAGTTCAAAGTATCCAATAGTGGCTTGCTTGTGCCATAGTAGATTGACAGAATCAATCAATCAATCAATGTATTTGTATAGCACACTACCCACCCGTAAGGGTCTCAAGGCGCTGAGGGGAGGGGGGCGCTGCTACTGCTCGAATAGCCAGGTTTTGAGGTGGTTCCTGAAGGTCAGCAGGTCTTCGGTCTGTCGTAGGGGCAAAGGAGAGGTGTGCCAGGACTTGGCAGCGAGGTGGGAGAAGGATCTGCCTCCAGTGGTCGTTCTTCGGATGAGGGGGAGGTGGCAAGAGCGAGGTTGGTTGAGCGGAGTTGGCGGGGTGGGGTGTAGAAGGTGAGTCGTCTGTTGAGGTAGGCTTGACCGGTTTTGTGGAGCGCCTTGTGTGCGTGGGTGAGGAGCTTGAAGGTTATCCTTTTGTTGACAGGGAGCCAGTGTAGGTCTCTCAGATGGGGAGTGATATGGATGTGGCGGGGGCATCGAGGATCAGGCACGCGGAGACGTTTTGTATGCGTTTCAGTCATTTGAGGAGTTTGGCCGGGGCTCCTGCATAGAGGGCGTTTCCATAGTCAAGTTTGCTGCCGATGCGGGCCTGGGTGACTGTTCTTCTTGTATCTGTGGGGATCCATCTGTAGATCTTGCGGAGCATGCGGAGGGTGTTGAAGCAGGATGAGGAGACGGTGCTGACTTGCTTGGTCATGGAGAATGTTGAGTTGAGGATGATGCCCAGGTTACGTGCGTGGTCGGTGGGTGTCGGGGCTGCTCCCAGATCGGTCGGCCACCAGGAGTCGTCCCAGGCTGAGGGGTTGGTGCCAAGGATGAGGACCTCCGTCTTATCTGAGTTCAACTTCAGTTTGCTGTTCTTCATCCATTCGACGACGGCCTTTATTCCTTCGTGGAGGTTGGATTTGGCGGTGAGATGGGGCGGAAATTCTTGAGGTCTCTCGGGTCCGCCATGGGTTTCTTGAGTAGGGGATTGATCTCAGCATGCTTCCAGCTCTCGGGGTAGGTTGCGGTCTCGAAGGAGATGTTGATGACTTTGCGGAGGTCGGGTGCGATGGTGGCGCTTGCTTTGTTAAAGATGTGGTGCGGACATGGGTCTGACGGAGATCCAGAGTGGATAGTGCTCATGGTTTTGATTGTGTCGTCTTCGTTCACATTGGCCCAGACGAGCAGGGGGTCGTAGTTGAGGGTGGGAGGAGAGTCTGAGGAGACGGTGGTTGGCGGGGTGGTCTGGCTGTTGAAGCTGTCGTGGATGTCTGTGATCTTGTGGTGAAAGAAGATGGTGGAGTTGCACAGGTCTTGTGATGGTGGGATGTCGTTTGTGCTGGAGCTGGTGTTGGAGAGCTCCTTCACGATGTTGAAGAGCTCCTTGCTGTTGTGTGCTTTGTTGTCAAGGCAGTCTTTTGAAGGAGGCTTTCTTGGCAGATCTGATGAGGTGATGGTGTTTGCGGATGGCGTTCTTGAAGGCAGCATGGTTGTCTGGTGTCTGATCGAGGAGCCACTTTCTCTTCAGTTTCTGGCAGGTTTGCTTGGAGGCTCTAAGGTCCGAGGTGAACCTACTGGCTCTCTTGTTGGCGCCTCTGTTGGAGGGTTTATTGAGCGGGGCAGTAGTGTTGGCGCAGTCGATCCAGCGCCAGAGGTTGCAGGCTGCGAGGTCGGGGTTGGTGGGTTCGGTGGGTGGTTTTCGGGCAAGGCTGGTGTTCAGCTGGTCTTGGCTGACTTTGCTCCAGTTGCACCAGGGGATCTGATGGGTGCCGTGGTGCATGGTGGGTTTACGGAAGGTGAAGTGGATGCAGCGGTGGTCGGTCCATGGGAGTTCGGTGGTGTGGCTGAAGGTGACGTGGAGGCTAGCGGAGAAGACGGGGTCCAGCATGTGGCCGGTGGAGTGTGTTGGAGTAGTGACGAGTTGTCTGAGTTCTAGGGTGGCGAGGTTGTCAATTAGGGTGGTGGAGTTGGGGTCGTTGTTATTCTCCAGGTGAAAGTTCGGGTCGCCGAGGAGGATGTAGTCTGCGGATGCTAGGGCGTGCCTGCTGACGAGGTCGGCGATGGAGTCGCAGAACTGAGGCTGGGGTCCGGGGGGTCTGCAGACGAGAGTTCCTCTGAGGGTGGTGTTGGGGTTGATGTGGATCTGGAAGTGCAGGTGTTCGGCGGTGCTGAGGGTGTCGTCGGTGTAGGTCGTGACCCTGATGGTGTTATTGTGGACGATGGCGATCCTGCCTCTGACTCCGTTGGTGCGATCCCTGCGGGTGATCTTGTAGCCATCCGGAATGGCAATGGCGATGTCTGGGGTAGAGGAGGCGTTCATCCAGGTCTCTGTCAGGAAGGCAACGTCCGGGGTGGAGGTGTCGAGTAGGTCCCAGAGTTCGAGGGCGTGTTTGCGTGCGGAACGGGTGTTTAGTAGGATGCATCGGAGGTAGTTGCGGTCTGTCTCGGCTGGTGGTTTGGCGATTTGGAGGCTGGAGAAGCTGCACTTCCGGCAGGTGAAGGGTCCCTGGGTGTGCTTAGGGGAGGCCAGGAGTCAGGCATGTGCTGGTCCGGTGTTTAGTGCAAGGAGGGTGCTGGCGGTGTAGTGGCGTTGGTTGCCATGCCGGTCCTTGGGAACAGGGGTCCTGGCGCTGGTCGCCGTCTGGGTACGGACGGGCGCAGACGGGCTTGCTTTAGGCGCACCTTTGAACGCCAGCGGCGCTCCCACTGCACACATCCGCTGCGCGGCCACGCAGCGGCTGCCATATAAGGGGAGGTGGGAGGGAGGGGCAGCTGGGAAGTGGGAGCGGGTCAGCAACTGGGCAAGTGGGGGGGCAGGGATGCAGCGGCAGGAAAAGGAATCGAGGAAGAGGGAGGGGGCGGGGCCGCAGGGACGCAGCAGAGGAGATATTGATCAAAACAATTAAGTGAGGAAGTCTGGAAATTGAAGGAGGAAGCCTGGAGCAGCGGCAACTGGCACAAGGTGCAGGGGAGCGACCTGCCTGAAAGCAGGGTCAAGGGTCGCTCCCTTCACCTCGCAGCGGCTACCATAAAAGGGGAGGTGGGAGGGAGGGGCATCTGGGAGGTGGGAGCAGGTCGGTGAATGGGCGTGGGGGGCAGGGCCGCAGGGATGCAGCAGCAGGAAAAGGAATTGAGGAAGAAGGAGGGAGACGGGGCCGCAGGGACGCAGCGGCGGGAAAAGGAATCGAGGAAGAGGGAGGGAGCGGGGCAGCAGGAACACAGCGGCAGGGATATTGATAAAAAAAAATAAAGTGAGGAAGCCTGGAAACTGAAGGATGAAGCCTGGAGTAGCGGCAACTGGCACAAGGTGCAGGGAGCTACCTGCCTGAAAGCAGGGTCAAGGGTCGCTCCCTTCACCACGCAGCTGCTGCCACATAAGGGGAGGTGGGAGGGAGGTGAAGCTGGGAGGTGGGAGCGGGTCGGCGAACGGGCGAGTGGGGGGGGCGGGCCACAAGGATGTAGGGGGCAAGGAATCGAGGGAGAGGGAGAGGGCTGGGGACGCAGGGACGCAGCGGCGGGAAAAGGAATCGAGGAAGAGGGAGGGGGCGGGGAAGCAGGGACGCAGCGATGGGGATATTGATCAAAAAAATAAAGTGAGGAAGCCTGGAAATTGAAGGAGGAAGGCTGGAGCAGCGGCAACCGGCACAAGACAGAATGGCATGACTTAGGAAGTACTACTAAGATAAAATCATGAGTACTAGACAAGCATTGTCTTTTAGTTTGCTGTTTATAACAATATTTTTAAAAGGCACCAACAAATGCTGCGCAAAATAACTTGTCATCAGGCATCTCATGAATATATTTTTGGTTGGAATTCAAACACATTATTGTTTTCAATAGTACATCGAACACACAAAGCAAACCACAATTAGGAAGAAAATAATTTGGTTAGTAGGTACCATTGTCAAAGAGGTTACGTTCAGAGGGAAGACAAACAAATGACTTATTCATTTCAGTTGCCTGCCATCATACAAAGATGTTCACCCCTGAGGTCAGTGCCTTCATCCTCATCACTATTATTTTCCTGACGCATGTCATCAGCATCACCCTAGGGTTCCGATTGGGATGTTTTCAGAAATAATGGTATGTCCCTCCAAAGAGCAGTGTTGTGAAGCATACACATAATATAAAAACCTTGCAGACTTTGCCAGGAGAGAAGAAGAGCACCCCTTCGGTCTTGTCCAGGCACCCGGCAGGAGCTCCAAAAATCGCTCCACAGGACACCTTGCTTGTATTTAAGCATGCTTCTCCTTCTGTCAGGTTCCTCAAAGGGATTAAAACCAATGTGTAACTTGGATACCCAGAGTCCCCTGAAATACATACTCACAAGAACAAACATAAGGAACAGACAATTATATGGACACATTATATAACAATAAAAATAGCATAACCAAAAATAATAATACCAGCAAGCCAAGCCCTACTCTGTGCACATTTGTAATGGACTACCCTCTCATAAAACAAGGGCCCTGAGTTAGTTTGGCAAAATTGTTACCCCATCACAACGTGGCAGATATTCCTCCCTATTTATTATAAGTACCATAGCATATAATCCACTTTTAAGAATGTCAACAGTATATCCATCATAAATGAAAGGAGATTCAGATACAGTATGAGCCCATCCCAGAAGTCGGTACCCAATTGGCATGCAACTCTATAAAACAGTAAACCTATTGATCTGGGAAAATACTTCAATGTCCATCACAGTTAATCTGTAGGTCATCAGATATTGGAATTGTAAGGAGCTGGCTTGGTGGGTGGTGGTTACCCAAGGTACTTACACCTTATACCAGGTCCAGGTGTCCATTATTAATGTAGTGTAGGCAGCATCTTGAAGCAAGGCTCTCTAGAGGTAACTGTGGATGAGCAGCCAAGGCATATCTAGGAGACATGCAAAGCTGATGCAATACCACTGTAGTTACACAGCACTTACACACATAAAAGAAAACACTCAGTTGTAGAAAAATAAAGGTACTTTATAATATCACAAAATACTAGAAGGGCAACCCTCCAATAGAAGGTAAGTAATACACTAAGGCCCTCATTACAACCTTGTCGGGCGGCTGAAGTCGCCCGCCAAGGTTGGACCACCATTAAGAGATCCCCGCTGGGCCGGCGGCGGAAACCTGGCGGTGTTGCGGCTGTGCGACGGGTGCAGTTGCACCCGTTGCGCTTTTCACTGCATAGCAGACTGTAAAAAGCTCCATGGGGCCGTAGCAGGAGGCCCCTGCACTGCCCATGCCAGTCGTAATCCCCCATGGAAGCACCGCCAGCCTGTTGGCGGTGCTTCCTCCAATGACCACCAGGGTTGAAATGACCCCCTAAATATATACACTATCAATCAGAAATAGGCATAGAAAATGTCAGAAATAGCAATAAGCAATAGTGACCCTAGGGGGAGCCCAAACCATATACAAAAAAAATGAAATGCGAACACAGGGCTTCGACCTAGGTAGGTGAAATGTGTGGAGAGGAGCTTGGAGTACTAGAAAACCACAGAGGTAAGTAACACAGTACCCCCCAGCGACCAGGAAAACGGGAGTTAATCACTGGAATTTACCCAAACCACCCAAAAGGAAGGAAAAGAAGACACCCAGACAAGACTGCAAGAAACCAGTGGTGGATTCCTGGAGAAGAAGACCTGTGGAGAGAGGGGACCAAGTCCAAGAGTCACAGTGGAGCCCAGGTCGAGTAGGAGCTACTGCCCACCCAGCTGTACTTGTAGGAGTTGGTCGAAGGTGAGGATGAACAGGTCAGCACTGCAGCCCTGGAGCCAGAAAAGAGTTCCTGATGGATGCAGAACATGTCCCATGCTGGAGTGAGGATTGCAGATGGGTGTCGGTGCAGGAATTCCACCAACAAGCCTTTGCAAAGGCAAACTCACGGTTAGTGGAAAAGTGGTGCTGTCGGCGACCAGCAAGGCCCAGGCAGACTCAACCCAGGAGGTGGAGTCACAGGGGACCCTCAGCATCACAGAGAGTCCACAGGAGCAGAGGCAGCACCCACAAGAGTCCCACAAGATGGGGACTAAAGAGTCGCAGAAGGAACCCATGCAGCACTGAAGAAAGGGATCCCACGCCGCAGGACAACCACGCAGAGGGTGGTGCATCGCAGGAAGGAGTGCTGGGGACTGGAGCTACACATCGCCTGAAGATCCCCTGGTGGAGACGCAAACAAGCCTCGGCAGCTGCAAGAGGCGCGGTGCACGGTGTTACTGTCATGCATGGGAAGGCAAAGGCTTACCTCCACCAAAGTTGGACAGCTGGCAGAGAGGGCCTAAAGGACTACTCCGGAAGACCACCCATGATGCAGGATCCATGCAGCTCAGGATGAGAGGAGATCCATGTAGCCGGTTGTCGTTGCAGCAGCTGACTGCGGGTGCAGGGGAGTGACTCCTTCACTCCAAGGGAGATTCTTTCTTCTCTTTGTGGAGGCTGAAGAGTTGCTGTCTTCTGAGAATCCACAGCCAGGGAAATGTTGTAGAAGCTGGCATGAGCTGTGGAAACAAAGTTGCAGAAGAGTTTTCTTCGTGGATTGCAACATTGTTGGTTCCTGGAGGGTCCAGTCACGGTTCCAGTGGCCAGAAGTCGAAGTGGATGTTACAGAGGAGTCCTGCTGGAATCTTGCAAGCTGAATCTGAGGACCCACCCAGGAGAGAGATCCTAAATAGCCCTAAAATGGGGACTGGTCCCCTAGCCAGGTAAGCACCTATCAGGAGGGGGCTCTGACGTCCCCTGCCTAGCCTGGCCAATCATATGTTCCCAGAGTTCCCTGCCAACCTTGGAAACCAGATGGCAGAACCCAGGAACCCTCTGGAGGAGCTCTGAGCACCACCCCTGGGGTGGTGATGGACAGGGGAGTGGTCACTCCCCCTTTCATTGTCCAGTTTCGTGCCAGAGGAGGGACTGGGGGGTCCCTGAACTGGTGTGGACTGATTTAGGCACAGAGGGCACCAAATGTGCCCTTCAAAGCATACCAGTGGCTTGGGGAGGCTACCCCTCCCAAGCCAGTCACACCTATTTCCAAAGGAGGAGGGTGTTACCTCCCTCTCCCAAAGGAAATTCTTTGTTCTTGAAGTACTGGGTTTTTCAGAACCCAGTGGTGCCAGGGAACACACCCTAAGACTTCGAGTCCTTCCTGTTTCAGACTACAGAAACACAGAGTCTTCTTGGTGAAGTCAAAGATCTTGTTTATTGGCTGCAGCCAGTAACAGGTATCCTAGAAGCACAACACTGTGTATATTCTCAGGAGACTGCTGCTCTTGCAAAGCTAACCTTCTCTTTTATACAAAATATTATGCTTTGGGCAAACATTCCTTATTTTACAGTTGACCATTCACATATTTTCACTACAAAGAAATAGCAGGGTTATGAAGACAAGCCCATATTTCAGTTTGTCCAGCCCTCAATCAATTACCCGGCAAGGCTCAGTACTTTCATCAGATATCAACTGACCCCCAATATAAACAGGCACCTCCTCCTTGTAAAGCAAGTCATAAAGAAAGAAACAGGGACAGGTGCGTGTAAGATTAGGCATGGTTTGTGTGTGATGAAAGGTTTTATGATGTGTTGTGCCTTGATACTAATCTCATTCGGCCACTGGGAAAGAAACTGGCCGAACAGGTTTGGCTTCAGGCAGTGGAGTCAGCTTGCCCAGGTCACAGAGGAGTCAGCAAAGATGTACGTGTCCTTCAGACTCGTTTTCAGCATTAGACATTGGCCTATGTGAGGGCAATCACAAAATGGCTGTCGTTTAAATGGAACACGAGGGTTCAGGACGGAAACTCTGATATTTGGGTGATTTTGTTACCCGAATATGAATACAATGCTTGTGCATACTATTCTAATCATTCTCGGTCTGCTGATACCAAAATCGTTGTGATACGACGATGTTTATAACACGGGTCCAGAATTTTCAGTACCACATTCTGCCTTCCTGAGCTTGATCACATCAAGCAGCGGGGGCAGAAACTTGTCTCAGGGCTGGCAGCAGCTTGGGCTGCCTGGAAAACCCTATAAGACTGGTGGTAGCACTGCTGGGGGTCCTCTAAGAAGCCCCCAGAGTGCATGGAATCATACTTCCAATACTTGCAACAATATTGGGGTATGATTCCGACATGTTTGATACCAAACATGCATAGGTTCCGAGTTACCATTATGTAGCTGGGCATAGGTAGTGACCTATGTCAAGTACACGCATAAAATGGCGTCTCCTCACTCACAAAGTCCATGAAAATGGAGCTGGAGTTCATGGGGGCACCTCTGCCCTCACACACAGGTACTTGCACCCTGCCCTCTGGGCTAGGAGGACCTGCCATAGGGGTGACTTACAGTGACCTGATGAAGTGACCTGGTAGTGAAAGGGTGCATGCACCCTTTCACGCAGGCTGCAATGGCAGACATCCAGAACACTTTGCTTGGGCTCCCTATGGGTGGCATAATACCTGCTGCAGCCCATAGGGATCCCCTGGTACCCCAAAGCCCTGGGTACGTCAGTACCATATACTAGGGACTTACATGGTGTAGGAAGTTGGCTCTGTATATACTATTTCAAAGTAAGAAATAGGTTCCCCTTCGAGGTAAGATAGTGGCAAAAGTAGATAATTCTAATGCTCTATTTTGTGGTAGTGTGGTCGAGCAGTAGGCTTATCAGAGGGTAGTGTTAAGCATTTGTTGTACACACACAGGCAATAAATGAGGAACACACACTAAAAGACTTACTCAAGGCCAATAGGTTTTTATATTGAAAAATGTATTTTCTTAGTTTATTTTAAGAACCACAGGTTCAAGATTTACAGTTAATACTTGTAAGGTACTTCACTTGTAAAAATGGCAATAAGCTATTTTCAAAGTAGACACAGTGCAAAAATCAACAAAATCCTGGAGGAGTAAAGGTTAGATTAGGAGGTAAGTAAAACACTTACAAGTCTCAGTTCTGGGGCATAGGCAGCCCACTGTTGAGGGTTCAAGGCAACCCCAAAGTTACCATACCAGCAGCTCAGGGCTGGTCAGGTGCAGAGGTCAAAGAGGTGCCCAAAACACATAGGTGCCTATGGAGAACAGGGGTGCTCCGGTTTCAGTCTGCCAGCAGGTAAGTACCTGTGTCCTTGTGGGGTAGACCAGGGGGGTTTTGTAGAGCACTGGGGGGGACACAAGTAGGCACACAAAACACCCTCAGCGGCACAAGGGCGGCCGGGTGCAGTGTGCAAAGCAGGCGTCGGGTTTTGTATAGGTTTCAATGGAGGGACCCGGGGGTCACTCTAGTGGTGCAGGCAGGCACATGGGGGGGCTTCTCGGGACAGCCACCACCTAGGCAAGGCAGAGGGTCACCTGAGGGTCACTCCTGCGTCGAAGTTCGGTTCCTTCAGGTCCTGGGGGTTGCGGGTACAGTGTTGGTTCCAGGCGTCGGGTCCCTTGTTACAGGCAGTCGCGGTCAGGGGGAGCCCCTGGATTCTCTCTGCAGGCGTAGCTGTGGGGGCTCAGGGGGGTCGTCTCTGGTTACTCACAGGCTCGCAGTCGCCGGGGAGTCCTCCCTGAGGTGTTGGTTTTCTGCAGGTTGAGCCGGGGGCGTAGGTGCAGAGTGTAGAGTCTCACGCTTCCGGCGGGAAACGTGAAGGCTTTGGAAGTTGCTTCTTTGTTGCAAAGAAGTAGCTGGTTTTGAACAGGGCCGCTGTTCATGGGAGTTTCTTGGTCCTGTAGCCCAGGGCAGTCCTCTGAGGCTTCAGAGGTCACTGGTCCCTGTCAGATATGTCGCTGGAGCAGATTTTGAAGTTGGCGACAGGCCGGTAGGGCTGGGGCCAAAGCAATTGTCGTCTTCCTCCTTCTCTGCAGGCTTGTAGGTCAGCAGTCCTTCTTGTTTCTTCAGGTTGCAGGAATCTGATTTCCTGGGTTCTGGGGTGCCCCTAAATACTGAATTTAGGGGTGTGTTTATGTCTGGGAGGGCAAATGGCTACTGTCCTTGAGGGTGGCTACACCCTCTTTGTGCCTCCTCCCTGTGGGGAGAAGGGCACATCCCTAATCCTATTGGGGGAATCCTCCAACTCAAGATGGAGGATTTCTCAAGGCAGGGGTCACCTCAGCACAGGACACCTTAGGGGCTGTGCTGACTGGTGGGTGACTCCTCCTTGTTTTTCTCATTATCTCCTCCAGCCTTGCCGCCAAAAGTGGGGGCAGTGGCCGGAGGGGCGGGCATCTCCACTAGCTGGGATGCCCTGGGGCGATGTAACAAAAGGGGTGAGCCTTTGAGGCTCACCGCCAGGTGTTACAGTTCCTGCAGGGGGAGGTGAGAAGCACCGCCACCCAGTACAGCCTTTGTTCCTAGCCACAGAGTGACAAAGGCACTCTCCCCATGTGGCCAGCAACATGTCTGGTGTGTGGCTGGCTGGCAGAAACTGGTCAGCCTACACTAGAAGTCGGGTAGGTATTCAGGGGGAATCTCTAAGATGCCCTCTGGGTGTATGTTACAATAAATTGCACACTGGCATCAGTGTGTATTTATTGTGCTGAGAGGTTTCATACCAAACTTCCCAGTTTTCAGTGTAGCCATTATGGAACTGTGGAGTTCGTGTTTGACGTACTCCCAGACCATATACTCTTATGGCTACCCTGCACATACAATGTCTAAGGTTTTGCTTAGACACTGTAGGGGCATAGTGCTCATGCACATATGCCCTCACCTGTGGTGTATTGCACCCTGCCTTAGGGCTGTAAGGCCTGCTAGAGGGGTGACTTACCTATGCCACAGGCAGTGTGAGGTTGGCATAGCACTCTGAGGGAAGTGCCATGTCGACTTAGTCATTTTCTCCCCACCAGCACACACAAGCTGTGAGGAAGTGTGCATGTGCTGAGTGAGGGGTCCCCGGGGTGGCATAAGACATGCTGCAGCCCTTAGAGACTTTCCCTGGCATCAGGGCCCTTGGTACCAGGGGTACCAGTTACAAGGGACTTATCTGAGTGCCAGGGTTGTGCCAATTGTGGAGATAAAGGTACAGTTTAGGGAAAGAACAATGGTGCTGGGTCCTGATTAGCAGGGTCCCAGCACACTTTCAAATCATATCTTAGCATCAGCAAAGGCAAAACGTTAGGGGTAACCATGCCAAGTAGGCATTTCCTTACACATGGGGACACCAATATGCCAAATGTGGGCTGAAAAAGGTTTCATCAACCAGGTTTAAAAGGAGAGAGTATAATCACTGGGGTTTTGGTTAGCAGGATCCCAGTGAAAACAGTCAAACACACTGGCAAACAGGCAAAAAAAGGGGGCTAACCAAGCCAAGCTAGAAAGAGGCTACTTTCCTACAGGGATTTATTCAAATTTTCAACTAAATTATAAAGCCTACAATGTATTAGTATTTGCATCAGGTTACTGGAGTAATCTGTCCACCAAATCAAAATCAGGCCCGGACTATAGCTCTAAAAGGCATCACACAACATTAAGGCCCTCATTATGAGATTGGTGGCGACTGTTAAAGTGGCGGTAATATCGCCAACAGGCTGGTGGTAATTACCGCCAAATTATGACCATGGCGGTGAATCCTCCCATAGACATCCAATGTACTACACCAACCGCCACGGTGTTAACACCACTGACCACAGCAGTAGCCAACAACAGCCATACGGAAGACAAGGTACTGCCCACCATATTATGACACAGCAAATCGCCAGGATTTCCGGGGCAGTACCAACCCCATCAAAAGACTAGCAGAAACAGTACACAGAAAACAAAAGACTCACCAACAGGTACACAGAGGACTCCATCGCCATGGAACCAGAACTTCATGTCTTCCCGATGCTCCTCTACGCCATGGTCCATCTGGAACACCAATGCCGACGAAGACGACGATGGTGAGTACAGCCACATAGCACATAAGGGAGGGAGGGAGGGAGGAAAAGGAGAGTGACACACACTCGCACAACAGACACCATTCACACACACACCATACACACAACCAGCTGCAGAGTTAAACCAATGTCCCAACACACATGTTAAAATAAAACAAGGACAACTATGAGAATCAGCAAACACTGTAATTCAATGCCAACAGCCACCTTATTGTCCATGCGAAAACAAAAGCATCCGTCAATGTTCAGATAGGGCCAATGGCCAATCCAATATACAAAAGGCCCAAAAGGCCATAGGGCACAGTCCAAGGCCAAACTTGACTCCTGACTATCCAGACTCCACTGTGCAGGGACATCATGTTGGAAATGGGCAGGCACCTCAGGGGGAAAGGGGTGGGGGGCACCTCAGATGAAGTGGGGAATATGCCCACGGGTTCTGGAGGGGGCTCCATGCCCAATTGTCCCTGGTAGGGAGTGCAAGGCCACAGTCTCTGAAGTGGGCAACTTGCCCACTGTTTCTGGAGGGGGCTCCATGCCCAATTGTCCCTGGTAGGTGGCCTACATACCCTTTGCTGGGAGTGAGAGCTCCTTGCTCACTGCTGGTGGAGGTGTTACCCTGGCTGCCTCTGCTGGGGGTGAGGGCTCAATGCTCACGGCGGCTGTACCTGTAGCTGGCGTGGTTCCAGAGATATCCGCCACCACCAGGGAGCTTCCATCGGAGCAGATATCACTGTCAGTGTTGTCACCTCTTGTCTCCACTGTGGTGCTCCCCTTGCCCTCCCTCCCACTGGTCCCCTTGGCGTCGGTGGACTCTGCTTCCTGGATCCTGTGGGATGCAGCTCCCTCAGTCACCGGTTCCACTGCTCCTATGCCAGATGACGCTAATGCACACATGAGCTGGATGACAGAAAAAAATAGTGGGGTGGGAGAGAAAGGGAGCACTGGGTCAATTACAGCACCAACACCACAAATGGCATACACATTACCATCGCACACAGGGACCAAGATTGGGCACTGTCGATCACACTGGCATTCCGTTGGCTAGGTACCACCGCAAGATGAGAGCCACCCACTGCCAACTGCACCCCTCCTGGGACCCACTAAGGCCAGTCTGACCTGGATTGCCACCTATCTGGAATACAAGATGTTGCTATTCAACCATTTATCTTGTGCTGGACCACGCAGTAATGTCTGAGCTGGCACTAAGGGGCACCCACTTATTGAAACCCACTACCTGGATCCCATGCCAGCCATAAACAATGGTTGTCATGCTCACTGTACTCACCCCCTTGTGGCTGCTGTGCTGCCTGTAGGTGCCCCTCCAGCTCTGGGTAATCCATCACCAGTATGCAGGCCATCAGGGGGGTTTTGATGGGCTTTCCGCCCTCGTTGGGAGGCCATCCCCATCTGGGCCTCCACAGTCTTCCAGGCACAGCGTCTCAAGTCCTCCCATCTTTTCCTGCAGTGGGTGCTCCACCTGCCATAGACCCGCAGGGTCCGCACGTCATTGGCGATGGCACGCCACAATCCCTTCTTCTGATGGGCGCTGACCTGCATAGGTAATACAGACAGGAGAACACCATTAACTAGACAATCCACCCTGTCACCCATATGGCCCACAATTTCCATTTCCATCTCCATTGGCACACACATCACCCGGAGCCCTGCATGTACACTACCACCAGACATACTCCACACCTTGTTTCATGCATCGTCCCCATGATGTACTCACCTGTTGGTCTGGAGGCCCATACAGCTTTCCATACAGGGGTAGGACCCCATCCTCCAGGCGATCTAACTCCTCTGAAGTGAAGGCAGGGTCCCTTTCCCCAGTCACACAGGCCATGACAGGATCCAGACACAGGTCACAGCAGCACACACAGTGTAGGTATTGTCCTATGGAAAGTCAGAAATCAAGTGAGGTTATAGATATAAAATGGCGGTCACGTCCACAGCGGTGTACACCGCCACCGCCGCCGGTGATCCTCATTGGATGCTGTACTCCATAGAGCCCCATGTTAGCCAATGAGGAACAGCACAGCAATGCAAGACCGTCTTTCGCCATGACACCTAACGCCAGCGGAGTTACATCGCTTCCACCTGTCCCTACTTAAAGGACAGGCGGTCGCAATTTCATTGTGGTGGACAACAATCAGACATTTGAAACTGCTAACTGCTGTGAATTGTACATACATTGCCATTCACATAGTCCGATTACTTACATGCCCAATACCACTGGGGTGGTGGTTCCATTGTTCAGTTTGTGACACCCTTCACACTCTTGTGTCCCTTAGGTACCTACCACTGTGGAGGAGTAGGAGGAGAAGGTAAGCCCCCGTGTACAGACTTGTGGATTTGGCTACAATGGAGGAGAGGCAAATAATACTGACCTATAGACTGGACAGGGCCCCAATCACCGAGCTGTGTACTCAATTGGAGCCTGATCTGCTATCAGCTATCTGTCATCCCACTTGGATCCCCCCTCTTATGCAAGTTCTATCAGTGCTCCATTTCCTTGCAACTTGTTCTTTCCAAGTGACAGTGGGCTTGGCAGCAGGAATGTCACAGCCAATGTTCTCAATCATGCTGGCAAGGGTTTTGTCTGCCTTGGTCAAGCACAAGTGCAGCTACATCGCCTTCCCCCAAATGGAAGATTTGGCCACTGTGAAGGCTGGATTCTATGCAATGGGACATATTCCCAATATTATTGGGGCGATTGATGGAACACATATTGAATTTTTCCCCCCAACCCCCTGGCACAGTGACCAGGTGTTCAGGAATCAGAAGAGTTTCCACTCACTCAATGTGCAAATGGTGTGCCTGGCTGACCAGTACATCTCCCACGTCACTGCCAAGTATCCTGGGTCGGTGCATGACTCCTTTGTCCTGAGGAATAGCAGCATTCCAAATGTGATGGCACAGTTACAGAGGCACAGAGTGTGGCTGATAGGTGAGCCTGACTCCCCACCCAAGATATGTCAGTGTATACCTTCTGGAGTAATGCCCCATACCATTGTGTAAGGCTGATGTTTATCCCTCAATTCTTGCAGGTGACTCTGGCTACCCAAACCTGTCACGACTCCAGACCCCTGTAAGTAATGCCAGGACAGGGGCTGAGAATCGGTATAATGATGCAGATGAGCGAACCAGGTGAATCATAGAACGTACCTTTGGCCTCCTGAAGGCCAGGTTCAGATGCCCCCATCCTGCAGGTGAATCTCTGTGCTACTCCACTGAGAAGGTCTGCCAGAGAGTTGTACTATGCTGCATCTTGCACAACCTGGCCCTCAGATGACATGTGCCTTATCTGCAGGAGGAAGAGATTGGAAATGCCCCTGTGGCAGCAGTGGACCCTGAGGACAGTGAGGATGAGGAGGCAGAGGATGAGGATGTGGACAACAGAACATCAGTAATACAGCAGTACTTCCAATGACATACAGATGAGACAGTGAAACAGAACATTCCTCTAATTATTAATGTTTTCACTGTGGCTGCAGCAGGATGGCAGTCGCTTCCTTTGCATCTCAACTGACTGTCACCTATGCCTTCTCAATTTGCAGATGTTGGTGTTATTCCAGCTGTGTACTGATGTGATGACTACAGACGGTTAAAGGTCATTATTTGTATGCTATCACAAAGTTCAGGTCAATTGCACAAGATGTAACTGTGAACATATTTGCACATTTTCATCACATAAAGCACTATCACTCAGGTTGTGTTCAAGGGTGTTTATTGTGGTGAAATATATAGAAGGAATAGTCCAATGGAATGGGGTGTTGGTAGAGGAAAGTCCAGGTTATTGGTCCAGTCTGTTTGTAGCACAGGTCCAGTGTCTAAGGAGCCATAAGAAGGGGAGCAATTGCAGTTCAAAGTGGACAAGGTGACAGAGTGGAACGCAAGGGGGACATTCAGAAGGGTCTCATTTCCTGGCGGTGGTCTTGGTCTTGGCAAGTGTCTCTGGCATCTGTCTGGGTCGCAGGGAACGTTTGCGGGGTGGTTCACCTTCTGCAGGGGGAGGGGTGCTGGTGGCCTGTGGTCCTGTGGCAGGGCCTCCTGTCCACTAGCTGC
This sequence comes from Pleurodeles waltl, assembly GCF_031143425.1. NCBI lineage: Eukaryota > Metazoa > Chordata > Amphibia > Caudata > Salamandridae > Pleurodeles > Pleurodeles waltl. Next base: position 734,494,040 of record NC_090446.1, read on the forward strand.
AGCAGATTTGGGCCAGATGTATCAAGATTCCAGTTAGCGATTCTCAAATTGCGATTGTTAAGAAATCGCAATTAAAGAAATGCAAAAAGCGATGTATCAAATTTAAAAATCACTAATAGCGATTTTTTAAAATTCGCAAACGCAATTTGCGAGATGCAAATACCGAACCACAACAAATTTTGCAAATCGGTAATTGAAAATTGAAAATTGCAAAAACAGCAAACCGGAACAGCCTGATGACATCACAACCAGGAAGTGAGTCAACCCATGCTGTTTCCAGGAGCCACACCCACAGGAGCAGGGAGAGAGACTCAGCCCAGCACCAGTGAGTCAGCATTGTGAGTAAGCCAGGACCAAACTGCAACATGGCCAATGCTGGAAATGGGAAGGAGAAGGGAGACAGGAAGAGGAAGCTAAAATTTAATGAGGCAGAATTGGAGGTGCTCATTGAGGAGGATGTTGGGAACCGTGATAGATTATTTGGAAAAAACTCACTCCAAATACCTGAGAGTGAGAAGTGGAAACTCTGGTCTGATATCCAGACAAAAATTTGCACAGTGGGTGTTGCGCAGCACTCTGTGGAGGAGATACGCAAGCGATGGTACGACTTGCGGTCCCGTGCCAAGGAGAGGGTGGCCAGCAGGCTTATGGAGTCAAGGAGTACCAGAGGCGGACCATCCACCCAGACACCGTCCACCCCTATGGAAGACCTGGTGGAGTCCACATTGCTGCCAGAAGCTGTCAGTGGTGTAACTGACATTGACACCTCCAGCAAAGGTAAGGCCAGTAATGATGTGTATTCCCACATGTGCATGTACAAATGCCCCTTAGGAAATAGAACATAGCTTGATGTACAGTAAAAAGTAGTCCATGTCACATCTTACATACAACACAACAGTGCCTTATGGGAGTGGTAGTACACAACCCTAAGGTGAATAGACAACATAAATAGCAAGATAGTGGTCAGCCACATAGAGAGACACCACAAACGACTCAGGGTGACACAATTTAATTGTACATTTAAAGCAACACTGTAGAAATCTGTGAAAAATGCTAGAACTGACATGCTGCACATTGTCCTTGCAGATGACTCGGTCCCTGCTGCTGCAGGATCAGAAAAAGTGGGGGAAGCAGAAACACAGCCACAGTCTGACTCAAATACCAGTGAGTCCTACAGTATTGTTCCGACTAGATGCAGGGCAAGGATGTTACCATTGCCAGAGTAAAACCTGGACACAGATGAAATGCCAGAATACGAACCGACACCACCACCAGAGGCGAGTCCCACAGGAAGACAGCAGTCCCTGCACCAGTGCCAATCAACTCCCCTCAGGAGGTGCCACAATGCAGGCAGACAGTGCATGAAGAAGGAGTGGCCCCATCAATCTTTGACGAACTTGAAGCTTCCATGCTGAAGGTGCAGCGCCTGCAATGCAAACAATTGAAGTCACTGCACAGACAGTTTGTGTCTCACAATAGCAATATGGGGTTACTACACAAGCAGGTGGAGACTCTGATTGAGGGACAGCAAACAGCTGCTGAAAACACCAAGGAGTTGACACAGGCCATTGGGGAACTCTGCACTGAGATACGGCAGGAGCGCGTCAGCCAGCGCAGGCGCCATCACCAATATTTGGGAAGGTTTGATAGCTTTTATAGATCTGTCAATTGGCTCGCAAGTTCTACAGCCCTGATATCAGGCGTGCCGTTGCCACACAGGTGGAGATGGCACATTGCAGTCGGGACATTGAACAGGGATTGGTGCAAATTACCATCGTACTGGATGCCATGCAAACAGCACGCAGTGCCACAACCAGCGAACTGGGTGTCGGGGACATTGAGGAGTCCTCTAGCCTCAGCAGTCTGACACTCCCTGTGATTGATCCGAGGCATCGCAGTGCCAGACACAGTACTGCATGTGAACCTGCTACTAGAGGTGCCAGCGAGGGCACAGAGCACTCAAGTGGAGTGTGTGGACGTAAGAAGTGATGTTGCGGGCTACAGGGGACCACCTAAACATGTAGCAATACAGTCATGCTATGATGCTAATAGTGTGACACTGTGAATTGTTCATGTCTGCTCATTGTGAATAGCTATGTCCTAATGACACATTGTTTACCTGAAGTTAAGGTAATAAAGATGCTAACTACAGAAATACATTTCATTTAAGTGTATTTGTTATTAGTTACATCAAAAATGGTTGCGCATGATGTCAGCACATCTTTGCCTGCCCTCTGCTGCACTGGTCCTGTCTGCTGGTAGAAGGGGTGGTAAGGGATCATCATCCTCATCTGAGTCTAGCTCAGTGGGTTCCACTGGTATGCCCCTGGTGGTTGCTATGTTGTGCAAGATAGCACGTGGCCACAATTTTGCACATCGTCTCTGGGCTGTACTGTAGTGCACCTCCACCCTTGTGGATGCTCTTCAGCCCAAAAGTGCGCTCCATCACATTGCGGGCTGCCCTATGTGCAGCATTGTACCTCCTCTCTGCTGGAGTTGCAGGGCTCAGGTAGGGCGTTAGCACATAAATGCGCACACCATAGGTACTGTCTCCTGAATGCAGAGAGAGTAAAATGAGTATATGAGCAGTCTGACGTCACGCTTACATCAATGCATTATTCTGAACTATCAAATTACCTAGTAGGTATCCTTCACCAAACTCACCAGCTAGCAGTCTTGTGTGTATCTCGCTGTGGCAAAAGATGTAGGAGTCATGTGTGCTCCCTGGGTATCTGGCCACGAGATCAATAATGATGTAGGAGGCATTGCATATCACCTGTATGTTCATTGAATGTTGTTTTTTACGGTTGCGATACACATACTCGCTGGCCGATGGTGGACAGATTGCTACATGTGTCCCATCGATGGCACCTGGGACATGTGGGAACTGTGCTATCTGGTAGAAATTAACTTTATTTTGTTGTAATGCCTTTGGGGTGTTGGGGAATCTTATGTACAGTTGTATTCTGCTCAGCATGGCATTGAGAAATGCATTGAAAAATCTAGAGAGGGCACATGGGTGGGTATGCTATTCGTCCTATGTGTTGTGCGCTGCAGCATGGATTGTAGCTCAGCTATCAGGTCAAGAATCATGGCTGAGCTTTACCTGTGCTTCTCATAAATGTCTTCCTCAGTCTGGTCAAAAAGGGTTATGCGGACTCTGAAAATGCACTCCTGTCTCCTCCTCTCTCTCCTCAAACCTGCCAAGATCCTTATTCTCCTCAGCATGACGTAGAGTGCAGCCTTTGTGGAAGAGGAGCTGAGGCATTCTGGGCCTCTTTATATAGGTTGCACCTGGTTACCACCTGGTTTCACTTTGTGGTAAATTGCATATGCAAACGGCCATCTGCGAATAATCGCAAGTTGCGATTTTTTGATGCATCGCATTACGAATCCATTTTTGTGTGTCGCAATCTGCGTCTTGCAAAGAGCGTCACGATTTAGCGGATCGCTAGCTGCGTTTCATAATCTGTATTTCAATTAGCGTTTCGCAAATAGCGATTGGGTAAATCATATCGCTATTTGCAATACGCTGTTTGCGACACGCTATTTCATGTCTCATTCACAAAAATTTGCTATTTTTTGCGATTTCTTATTTTCGCACTGCGAATGCCTTTCATACATCGGAAAATGCATTTTTGCATTCGCAAACTGACATTCACACTGTTTGTGAATGCAAAAATGCTTCATACATCTGGCCCCTGGTGGGCTGTTCAGTTGACTGGCTAGTGTAAGGGGCCCGCTGGTGTGCTGTAAATTCCCTCATGATGTTGGCCACATCAGCTAGCACACCTGCTATGGAGACCATGGTGGTGTTGAGGGCCTGCAAATCTTTCCTGATCTCCTGATGGTGTACCTCCTGCAGCTGCTGGTTCTGCATGTTGTTCAGAATCTGGCCCATCTTGTCCTGAGATTGTTGGTAAGCCCCCAGGATATTAGTGAGTGCCTCCTGGAGAGTCAGTTCCCTAGGCCTGTCCTCCCCATGGCGCACAGCTGTCCTCCGAGTGTCCCTGTGCCTGTGCCCCTTGAACGGTGTGCCCACTGCCACTGATCCCAGGACCCTGATTGTCTTGGCTGTGAGGTGTGGACTGGGGTCCCTGTACAGGTGGGCACACTCTGATTGACGTGTCTCGGGGACAGAGGTATGGGGACGCTGGGTGGGTGCTGTGGTGGACTGGGAGTGGGCTGGCGTGGCCGACTGACCAGTGGTCCCTGATGGTTCAGGTAGGTCATCCAGATCCAGAAATCCAGAGTTACTGTCATCACTGGGGGCATCTTCTGTTGGGGGACTGGATAGTCGTGGCACCTCCTCACCGCTGGGATTGGCGGGGGCACCTGTGGGGTTGTAAGTGATGTTTTATGCCTCATGTCTGTGACATATTGTACATCCCTAGCTTCTCCTATATCATTGCTGTTGCCCTGACACCTTTGTTTGTGTATGGTGATGTAATGTGGGTTTGTTAGTTCTCCATGCTGTGCATGCATTTGTGGTGGGTGTGCATGCAGGGCTGGGAGGGCTGTACATGCATTGATATGGCATGCAGGGCTTGGCATTGGGGTTAGACACATGTGTAGGTGCACTGTGTGGCATGGGGTAGAGTTACGGGAGTCAGGGTGAGGGAGTAAGATGGCATGCAGGTATGGGGGGGTGATAAGTAGTTAATGTTGACTCACCAGTGTCCAGTCCTCCAGCTACTCCACTGACTCCCTCAGGATTGCCATTAATTGCTACTACCATGCTGTCAGCTGTGGGGGGGGGGGAGGTGGGGGTCCACCCCAGTCCTCTGGATGGTGAGCTGGTGCTTTGCTGCCACAGAGCTTACCTGCCCCTGTAGGTTGTTCCTCCTCTTCCTGATGTCGTCCCTTGTTCATGGGCGCTGTCCCAGGCGTTCTCCCTGTCCACGATTCTCCGCCATAGCTCCATCTTCCTTCCAATGGATATTTGCTGTACCTGTACTCTGAAGAGCTGTGGCTATCCCCTGACTATTTCCTCCACCATGACCCTCAACTCCTCATCTGTGAAATGGGGGTGCCTTAGTGGGGACATGGGTGTTGTGTGGTGGGTGTTGTGCAGAGGGTGTTGGGTAATGTGGTGGGGTGTGGGATGTGGAGTACGTGACGGATATATAGGTGGATGTGGTGTGTGTGTGTAGTTGCCTCTGTCATTTGCGTGGCTATCTATTGCGGTCTTTTCTTGTTGGCAAAGGGTTGTGTGTGATGTGGGTGTGTGTTTTATAGTGCTGTTGGTGGGAGTGTGTGGTGTGTGTATGAGTGTCAGGTGTGTGATTTTAATTTTGGCCAATGTTGTGTTGTCTTGTATTTGGGTGACCATTCCAGTGTGTACCGCCAATGGTTTACCGCCGTTGAATGTCCGCTGTCGTAATTTGTGCGTCATAATGTGATGGGTGTTGTTTTATTGGCGGAACGGTATGGGTGTTTGTACCGACACTTTACCACTGACTTTTGGTCTGGCGGATTTGTATTTGTGGCAGTATTCTGTCAATTTTGTGTGTGTGTGTTATAATATGGCGATGTTAGCCTCCGCGACGGTATGTTGGCAGCCGTCACCGCGGCGGTATGCGGCATTTACCGCCAATGTCATAATGACCACCTAGGTGTTATTGTTCATAAAAATGTAAAAATCATTTGGCCGTGCTGCTAAATCAGACCAATGGATATAAAGTCAGCTTCACATATCTCTGTAATATTTAATAAAAAAAATTGATGGTTGCCATCACATATTTATTAATAGGATTATTTTGTTTTCTTAAATCCCTCTGTGTAGGTCAGCCCCCATCAGAAGAAGATCTTGTGGCCACTGCAAGGGGAGTATGCCATTAGAAGGCCTACCTGCGCCACAGCAATCAATGCCAATAACATTAGGAAGACCTTTGACAGTGGACCCGCTTTATTGCTTTGAAACAACTAGAAAGGTCTTCTCAGCTCCCCCCACCCATAGTGAGGTGCATTCTAACTTATGCTGACTTGCATAGGGAGGTGAGTTTTGGGCTTGCTTGCGTTTGACCTGGACCTACATGTGCAGCGGAGGTGGCGCAGCACCACAGGAAGCTGCTTGCCTTTCTAGTCATTTCGGCCTACAGCTTCCTGTCATCAAGTCTCTCTTACCTGATTTCTGGCATCCTCGCAACCTCCTGACCCTCTATCAGCGTTTTCCGTCGGGCATCTCCTGGAGGCTTCGGCTTTCATGTTTCTGGTCCACCTCTTCTATTCTCTGTTTTCCTGGGGATCTTCCTTTCGCCGGCAAATCTGCAATTAAGAATAAAAATAACAATGCTGAACATGAACTTTGTTGGGTAACGCGCTGTGCATGCTTATGCATATATCTATAGTACGAAGAGACCAAATCTACTTATCTGACTTGTGTGCTACTGCTGCCACTTTGTAGTCCGTCGGAGCAATCTTTAGGATGTATTTAATCTCTGGGAATATAAATGATATGTGTCAACAACTTCTATTTTGAAGAGCTGGGCATTTAATATTTCTTCTCAGACGTCATGGTTTACTTGATTTATGTTAAGCTTGCTATTTCAATGGCATAACATAAGTCATGAGTTAGGATTGCTACAATGTATATGCATGATTGAATGCACGCTATTTGTATGTAGTATTTGTTTTTTTCGTATTTCTATTTTGTTTTCTCTGCAATCCTATTATGAACCTGATGTAAAGGAAGCATAGAGATAGTATAAGGTAGGCCACAAGTATGATTTAAAAATGAAGAAACATTTTGTCAGATATTTTGTGGGCGGGATTCTCCATTGCAATCATGAAAGATATCAGAACCCTCTCCGAAGGGCCAGAGGGCACACAGGGACTACTGGGCCCAGCTATGAGGGCTGGAGCGTTTTACTCCTGATGGCTTGGGGCCCAACCTACTATTGATTCTGAGTAACTGTACCAAGTACCCCTTCTGCACTTGACTCTCAGTTATAGCGTGGTCCGAGCAGACCACGGCTCCCTTGGGGCAGGGGCAGGGGTGTTTCAGGGGAGGGAATGGATACTGAGGGTAAAGCATGAGTTCACAACTTAATATGCACACAGCAATAAGTGGTTATGCAGGCAAATACTTACTTTTGTGATAAAAGAAGTATTTTATTCCACAGTTACCAACAGAAGGGAAAATACCACATTCACAAACAATTACTCAGTCGCCTCTATGGTCGAGCAATAGTGTTTCTTTAAGCGTTTTCCCGGGTCCCTCTCCTTCCTCACTCCTAGCAAAAGCAGTTATTCCCCATTCCCTATAGGCAACATCCAGGGTAAGCCCCACCACTAATTAGATTCTCAAGAGTCCACTCTGACTCTATATTAAAGTTAACAGTGTTCCAGTGATGTAGCACTAACTAGCAAACCTATTCTCCCAGGGATGACTGGCCCTAAATCAGTCTTACCCAAACCTGCAGGTTAGGAGTGGCTGGAGCTCATGAGCATACCCCATCCAGAGGCACTTAGAGCGGCAGCAGCCGAATCAGGTGAGTTACCATACGAGGCTCAGGTGTGCTGCACTCATCGGGCAGAGTTCCTCACATGCGGCCACACCATTGAAACAGCAAGGCTTTTTGAGGCTGCTCCTTACAGAGTCTGATCCGTCCCACAGTGGGGTGAGATGGAGGGGGGTGGTTGATGTGCCAATCCTGAAGTGGGTTCCTGCCTTCATGACAGCGTGCAGGTGCTTGCACGGCGGCCTCATTACTCCAGCAAGGGGGTGTCAATAAGGTCACACATCTTGTTGCTCCTGGTGAACCATCTGGTATACAAAGTCACTGCATCCTCCCTGCACACTGGCTCATTTGGCACTGCAAAGTCTGCAGCGACAGCCCCTCCTTGCTCACCACTGCACAAAGGCTACCACTCATGCAGCACAGCAGTCTTATTGCGGCGGTTCCTCCTAGCATATGAGGTCGCCGGCTCCTCACTACGCACCGGCTCCGGTCCGATCAGTGCAGTGATGCACATGGGTCAGTTCACGGTGGCTCTCCTCTGGCATACAAGGGTCGCTGACTTCGCCCTGCACATGGGCTACAACCCGATCAGTGCAGCACCTGTCTCCTCATGCCTTGCAAAGGGAGTCCACTTGAGAGGGCTCCCATTGGACCATGCTTCCTCCCTCACCCAACAGGGAGACTAGGAAGCCTTGATCCGATTCACAGGTCCCAGACAGAAGTCTTGCTGAGCTCACCCTCCTCAAAGAGGCCATCTGACTGCTTGGCAAATGACAATGTTAGGGTTATCAAGCTCCCCTTCTTATAGTCCATTTCCAGACACCAAATATGATTTAGAGTCTGAGTCTTTGAAGTTTATGGTGGGGGATGCTTCTTTTGAAGTGCCCACTTCTCTGCCCTCTCTTCCTCTTTAAAGCAGTCTGTCAAATTAGGAGAGACCCCTAAGCTGATTACCCCACAATAAAATGATGTGTTTATCTAAAGGTTAGCCCAGGGCCTCAGCCCTATTCTTTATGATTCTCTTATCAGCCCCATCTCCTTCCTGACATGTGCCCAGGCCCCTTCCTTGTGACCTCCCACTGAATAAAAGAGCACACTTTGAAGTTTACAGGAGAAGTCTAGCTCTCGCCCTCTGCAATATGTGTCCCTTCCAGCTTTAAAAAAAAATGTCTTTATTGAGGTTATCACAAAACAAGAAAAAAAAGAAAGGGAAATGGAAAACACATTGGTGACAATACCAAGAGGTCACTCGTAAACAAAGCCATAACAGAAAACAGTCTAAGAAACAAACACAATGGAGTCACTAATGTGTCCCACCCTGCATCAAGGAATGCAGTATTACACAAATCTGTCTAGAGGGATTCCTCTACCTCATGTTTCACCATGCAGGCCTTGGTCTCTCAAAATGTAACTCAGGATCCTCCATGTATTGTGCCCTTCCTAGGCACATATACACCAAGTGCATGTATACAGCATACACAGGCACAGCACTGTAGCCATATTATACTGTATCACTCATAGGCACCCATATACCAAGCACATACATTTAACATTTGTGCACTGCACAGCACAGTATTCTTCATGTGTTGTACCACTTATAGGCACACATACATTCAGCACATACAGTTAACATGCATGCACTGCACAGTACTGCATTATACCTGGATTGTATCCTTTTCAGGCACAAATATACCATCACAGATACACCAATAATGCGCTGCACAGCACTACACACCAAACCAATATAGTGCAAGGGGTGAATCAAGCACACAGTAGCAGCACTTTAGGATGAGCAAGCCTGTAGGTCTTACTCCGGTGACATAGGTTTAAAAAGGACCTTGTTCACTCCCACTAAGTGTACACCATGCTGAGGACATTACTGTCACACAAAAAATAAAGGTAAAGTTAGGAACCTGATTTTGAGTTTGGCATATGGAATACTCCTTCACAAACATTGCAGAAGTCACATCCATTGTATTACAAGTACATTAGAGCGTATGATACTTGAAATATAGTGGAAAGGAAATATGTCACATTTGTGACAGATTATCCCATCCATCAAATGATAAAGATGAGCCACAATGTTTTTATATCCTAAATAGTTATGCACACTATGTAAATGTTAGCTTGCCTTTGAATGTGTAACTTAACATTTATTGTGATGCCACATTAGGTGCCCTTTCATTAGAACTTTAAGATTCATTGAATAAAATTCAGAATATTTTTGGTGTGTACACATTCCATTAATGCAAGCTCTTCTCTATAACTGATGTGTGTCTGTGTCTACTATTAGCTATTATGAGCTAATAACAAAACGGTGACTACACTTCAAGGGACTAGCAGGAGGGCCATTGAGAGTTCGAAGGTGGTGGCACCGACTGAGAGGAACCTAGCTGCACTGAAGGTGAGAGGGCTGACCAGAAGACCACAACTCCATCTGACTCTGAGGCATCCAACAACCATTCACGATGGCAGACCAAACATCATGGCCAACATCTTTTCCAGTATTCACAACCACCACTAGAATCAGAACTGCCTTCACTCAGGTCTCCTTGGCACCAGGACAGCACCCAATCCAAAAAAGTACTGAGGTCTCCTTTACCCCATACACTTCTCCCCCTGCTCCCATCACTCCAGCACTGGTGTCAAAGGAAGCACTGGAAGTTCTTTAAAACCTTTCTGTGGGGCAAATGGCATTGTTGTATGCCATCCAGTGAATCAGTCTGCAACTGGCATAAGTGACTGACACCCTCGGTAACATGCACTCTTAATGTCTGCCACACAGAGAGATCCTGTCTCTGTTTGTGCCTCCTCTTTCAACAGTGCTTCCAGCACACCTGTCCATTTCCCTACTTCTGACCCCATTTTAAGCTGTGACCCCATTCCATCCCCTGGCCCCATTCCAACCCTTGACCCTATTCTAAAACCCACCCCAATTTCCACTGTTGAACAAATTACTCCACCTCCCTCCTCTATGCCACTGTACTTGTCACCCTTGACCCCCTTATACAGTCCCATAGCTATAACCATCACCATGGCCCTAATCAGTCCTCTCCAGAAACCCCTGCCACTGCTCCACCCAAAAAGCTTAAATACCCACCCCATCCCAAAAAATAAGTAAACAAAACAGTAAAAGTAAAGTAAAATAAACACTTTAATGAAATTGGCATCTGTGTGCTTTCACTGAAAAGATATTCCTTAATAAAGGAGCTCACATAATCTAAAGGGGAATACATACAGAATAGAAAATACATAAAGATTATAACATCCCTTGCTTGACAATTAAGCCTTTGCTATGAATATATTTGACTATTGCACCTGGTACAAAGAATACAAAACTACTTCGAAAAAGGATTGAAAAGTACAAATCCGAATCAAAATGATTATATGGACACATAATAGCAGCTTGTGATCCTCTGTACTATTCGGATACGAATAAAGATGCTTCTTCGGTAACTGATAACTCGAATATCTTCAGGCTTGTGGGCAGGAGATGGAAGGAGTTTACAAGTAGGACTGGGGTTTATAAGGTTACAAAGACCGTGCAAAGTGATAGAATCACAAAGGACTGAGTATCCTAGTAGGTTAGTGCATACAAACATGCTAATGACTGTGGGATTGTCTTTTGTTTAACAGGTGAACTCAAAAGGGAATTTCAGACATGTTGCAGAAAAACATTCTGTATTTAGTGCATACTAACCTAAGGATATGTGTTTTTGACAATCTTAGATATAAAAACCAGTGATTGGCAAGGAGATTTCTCCAAGCAGGTGCCGCATAAGATGTGGATCTTCTGCTTTAGAAAACAGAGTGCACTCTATCTCTTCTATTATTAAAAGATTGTACAATGCCTCCCTCTTGGAGACTGCTACCGTTCTTGAAGTTAATTACAGGGGAAAACATGGCTGCCATTGTACTTTGTCCCTTTTAAAAGTTTGTTATGCCCAATTAAATTGTGTTATTGCTCTCATCTGGACTTGCTCCTGTTGTAGGGGACTCAAATCTTTCAAAAGATTGTGAGCGGAAGAAATAATGGTCAAGATTGCATATATTCATTTGGAAAGTGTTTGAAAGCTATTGTCAAAAATTGTAAATATTTGTTTGCATTATTACTTTATCAATTTATCAATTATGTCTGCAGCTTTTCTTACAGAACATGCCTGCTCTTATTTTATAGCAGTGTAGGTTCTATTCTGCAAAATTTTAGTGAAATCATTACATGGTTTACTTTCCCTCCATTTGAAACCTGCTAAGTGAGTCAAAATAATGGTTGCAAATAAGCTTGTCATTAAATCTTTAAAGGATGAAAATCTAATGCTTGAGCTTTGTCGCACTGTCTTATCTTATTTTCCCTTCTTAGAGATTGTTAACCATATTGAGGTTTGATTACAGGGAGAAACCATAGTTACCATTAAGTTTTGTTCATTTTTTAGTTTGCAATGCCCAATTTAATTGTATTATTGCCCTCACCTGGACGTGCCCTTGTTGTAGGAGACTCAAATCTTTCAAACTATTGAGGGCTGAAGAAATTATAGTTGAAATTGCGTATATGCATTGGGAAAGTGTTGGAGAGCCATTGTCAAAAAATTAAATGTGTTTTGCATTATTTCTTTTTCAGTTTCTTAAATTCTTTCTGAAACTCTTTTTCAGCATATGCCTCCTTTTCTTTAAGAGGGGTATGTGTACTTTCTTATTTGTCACAGATGTGACCTCAGAAGAAAAATACAAAAATCTATATTTTCATTAAGCTTTGAAAGGTGTTCTTTCACACCATTCATACTAGAATGTGATGACAATTATGAGCATACTTTACCTTCAGTGTATGTAGTCTCAGTTATGGAAGAATATATGTTGCATTTGTGGTCTGGTCTGTTTGCCAGTGGACCAGCAACTATTGGCAGAAACCTATAAATGCATACATCAGTATCTAATAGCCATAGAGCTATTTCAGTTGAACCAAACAATGTTAAATTGTATGTTCCATTCTGTACCATCTCAGTCAAATTATTACCTGTTCTGCTCTCCCTCCATTTAAAGACTGGAAATGCTGTCAAAATAATGTTTGCAATTAATGTTGTGTTTAATTTTTAAAGGATGCAAGTCTCATACATGTAGTTTGCTGCGCTATCCAATTTCGAAATATAGGTGGTCATTACAACCCTGGCGGTCGGTGTTAAAGCGGCGGTAAAACTGCCAACAGGCCGGCGGAAAATTTTTTGGAATCACGACCGTGGTGGGTACCGCCAACATAGTCAGCCACTTTAACACTCCGACTGCCAAGGCGGTACAAACACTTCGGCGGTAACCGCCAACAGACAGGCGGAGGACAATGAACCGCCCACAGAATTACAACAGTCCAATCCGCCACCTTTTCCGGGGCGGATTCACCACGAACAAAAACACGGCGGAAACAGGACTTGGAAGGGAAAACGCTCACCTCTACACACCCCACGAGGAACCAGGACGCCATGGAACCGGAACTTCAGATTCTCCCTGCCTTTGTCTTCCTGCTCCTCTACCAGGAGCACGAACGCCAGCGGCGAAGACGACGGTGAGTACTGCAACTACGACACAGGGGAGGGGCGAGGGGAAAGAGAGTTCACTCACACGCACCACGCAACACCTCCACCCTCACCCACTACAAAACACACACTAATACATCATGATACATTACAGTTACACCCCCCAACCACCCTGGAAGAATGCAAGGACAAAAGGAAATGAGTCGAATGATTGTAATGTATTCAAAGACATGAATCAAAAATATATACTTATATAAAGATATTCACACTATAAACAAATATATACACCAAGAATACAAGTCCAAGGGATTCCACCATCATAGTCCGTGGACCACTGGGCCCAAAATGCATGGGTGAGGCCCACACAAGATACCCGAACAAGACGGAGAGAACACTGCTGGGGCATCAGATAGAAATAAAACAGGCACCTCAGGGGGAAGGGAAGGGGGTGCAACTCAGCCGGATGAGTGCACAATGCCAGATCCATGAGGGGGCTCCATGCCCATTGATGTATCATGGGGAGTGCAAAGCCACAGTCTCTCAAGTCTCTACAGTGGGTGGTTTGCCCACTGCTGCATTCTGGGGAGTGCAAAGCCACAGTCTCTCAAGTCTGTACAGTGAGTGGTTTGCCCACTGATGCATCCTGGGGAGTGCAAAGCCACAGTCTCTCAAGTCTCTACAGTGGGTGGTTTGCCCACTTCATTATCCTGGGGATTGCAAAGCCACAGTCTCTCAAGTCTCTACAGTGGGTGGTTTGCCCATTGCTGCATCCTGGGGAGTGCAAAGCCACAGTCTCTCAAGTCTCTACAGTAGGTGGTTTGCCCACTGCTGCATCCTGGGGAGTGCAAAACCACAGTCTCTCAAGTCTCTACAGTGCTTTCTCATGGGGAGTGCAAAGCCACAGTTTCTCAAGTGGATAACAGTCTCCACTGGTTCTGGAGAGGGCTTTGTGTCCAGAGTGCTTCATCCTGCCAAGGACTGAGGTAGTGGATGTCATTCTCCACTGGTTATGAAGGGGGCTTTGTGCCCAGAGTGCTTCATCCTGCCAAGGACAGAGGTAGTAGATGTATCTCTCCACTGGTTCTGGAGGGGGCTTTGTGCCCAGAGTGCTTCATCCTGCCAAGGACAGAGGTATGGATGTCATTCTCCACTGGTTCTGGAGGGGGCTTTGTGTCCAGAATGCTTCATCCTGCTCGTGGCGGCCTCAGTAGCGTCGGAATCTTTGGCGCTCAGTGGCCTGCGGTGCTGGTGGCGGCGGTGTCCTGTTCAGCGGTGCTGGTGGCGTCAGTGTTCTGTTCAGCGGTGCTGGTGGCGGCGGTGTCCTTGGCAGCGGTACTGGTGGCGGCTGTGTCCTTGGCTGCGGTGCTGGTGGTGGCGGTGTCCTTTTCAGCGGTGCTGGTGGCGGTGGTGTCCTTGGCAGCGGTGCTGGTGGCCGCAGTGTCCTTGGCAGCAGTGCTGGTGGCGGCGGTGTCCTGTTCAATGGTGCTGGTGGCGGCGGTGTCCTTGGCAGCGGTGCTGGTGGTGGCGGTGTCCTGGGCAACGGTGCTGGTGGCGGTCTTTTCCACCATGCAGGTTTTCCCAGACTTGCCAGTTTTAGTGCGCCCCTTCCCCACCTTGGATGGTGGCGCAGCTGGATCCACACTCCCACCTGTACCCCTGGGAGCGGCTTTGTTTGAAGATTTTTTTCCTCTTTCCTGCCAGGCATTGGCCAACTTTTGGTGTTTTTGAGGTGGGGGACTGTCCGTGCTCTGGCTCCTTGGCACACTGGCTGCCCTGCTGCCTGGCACACTCCAGAAGCCGGTAACTAAGGGCACCACTGCTCCCGCTGATGTTGTGGCTGAGGCGCTGGGTTGGGACCTGGAGAGGCGGGCCCTAGGAGACTGAAGGGGTGGGGGAGTGAGGGGAAGAGGTCAAGGTTGGACAGGAAAAGTTTTTGGGACACACTGGGACAGGTAGATGGAGGGGGTTTGGGAGTGGAGGAAAAGGTATTGGTTGTAGGAGGTGTACGTTTGGTGACTTTGGGTGAAGGTGCATGGGCTGGAGGCTGTCGTGAGGTGAATGGCTGTTGGGTGGGTGTGTGGCTGCGTTTGTGTACCTTGAGAGGTGGGCTCACAGACACACTGGGAGAGGACACAGGGGATGTGTGAATGGTAGTGGGGGTGGTGACTGCATGTGAGCGGGGCATGGTGGTGGGTGTGCTGGTGATGGAGGTAGTGGCTGATGATGTAGTGCATGCAGGTGTGAGTGGAGACGAGACTGGGAGGGAGGAGGGAGGCGAGGAGGAGGGGGACACAGTGGAGGCAGTGGCTCTTGGTATGTCTGCATGTGAATGATGCTTGCGTGAGTGCCTGTGGGATGTGTGGTGCTTATGTTTGCCTGAGCTTCCCTTGTGTGTTGAGGTGTGTGCATGCTGGTCTGAGGGTGTGCTTGTGATAGGCTGGGGTACAGGGGTTTTGGTCTGGGTGGAGGAAGTTGGAGGGGGAGGCTAGAGACAGGGACAATGGCTGCCATCAGTGCAGAGGCCAGAGTCTGAAAAGCTCGCTGATGGGCTGCCTGACCAGAATGAATGCCCTCCAGGTATGTATTGGTTTGTTGCCTCTCTACACCCTGGATGGCATTCAAAATGTTAGATTGCCCAACAGTGGGGGACCTGAGGAGGTCAATGGCCTCCTCAATGAGGGCAGCAGGGGTGACTGGGGCAGGGGCTGAGGTGCCTGGGACGAAGGAGATACCCACCCTCCTGGGTGAGCGGCCACGGGGCAAACATTGAGGGGCTGCTGGGAGGGCGGTGCTGGTAGGGGTGGTGGTGTCTGTACCTTTAGATGCGGGGCCACAGAGGGGCCCGCCACCGCAAGGGAGCACCCATCAGAGGAGGAGTCCGTATCGCTGGTCTCAGCTCCTGTCCCCGCCATGGAGCTCTCCTCGCCCTCCGTCCCACTGGTGGCTTCTGACTCTGTTGTCTCGCACTCCAGGGCCATGTGGGATGCACCTCCCTCCTGCTCTGGTGCCACTGCTCCTCCGCCTGATGATGCTAATGCACACAAGCACAGGGAGACCACAAAAGGGGGGGGGACAGAAGAAAGACATGCTGAGTGCATGCAATACCGCTACAGCTGGCGGACAATACAGACACAGAAGCCCCCTGCACTACGCCGTGCACTTGGAGTTCCCTAATCAATTCCAGGGACATGGTTTACAAGGCTATGCCAGATTGCTGCACACATGGATGTCACAGGAGCCTGACAAGGTGTAGTTGGCTCTGTACACAGGTGGGGTGGGGTGCCACAGAACCTGCCTTAAGAAGGGACCCTGCCTACTAAACTCGCCCTGGCCTAGGGGAACCCACAGCCCACCTCCCCCACCCAGACACCCCCACTGTGTGCTGAGTCAGCTGATTGAGAGTGTACTTAACCCCTTGTGGCTGCTGTGATGCCCTCAAGCGCCCATCCAACTCCGGGTATGCCACCGCCAGGATCCGGAACATCAGGGGGGTAATGGTGCAGCGGGCACCCCCCCCACGTTGGGAGGCCATCCCCAGCTAGGCCTCCGCCGTCTTCTTGCTCCAGCGGCGAATGTCCTCCCATCTTTTCCTGCAGTGGGTGCTCCGTCTGTGGTAGACCCCCAAGGTCCGGACTTCCTTGGCGAAGGCACGCCAAATATCCTTCTTCTGGTGGTCGCTGACCTACATGAATAGTACAGGGGAAAATGAGAAGATATAAGTGCCCGCACCGTCACAGTCATTGGCCCGCATCCCTATCCTTGCCATGTCGCACATGCACTCACTGTTGTTTCAAGCACGCCTCATTCTCCCCCCCCATTTTTCGTCCACACCACTCCAAACAGCCACTGCCCATACAGCATGCTCAGAGTGTACTCACCTGTTTGTCTGGAGGACCGTAGAGTACCGTGTACTGGGGGAGGACCCCATCCACTAGTTTCTCCAAATCTTCCATGCTGAAGGCAGGGGCTCTTTCCCCAGACACACGAGCCACAGTCTCTTCCAGACTGAGGTCAAGCAGCACTTGCAGTGTAGGTCCTCTCCTGTCGAAGATCAGGTATCAAGTGATTGAACAGAGAGAAAATGGCGGTCACGTCACCGCCGGCGTACATCGTCATTGGCTCCTGGAATCCACAGGGTCCAGTGTTAACCAATGCAGGTTTGCGCCGCGGTCTTCGACCGCCTACTGCGACGGAGTACAACGCCAGCGCAATTACCTCATATCCCCTTGTCCCACCTTACAGGTCGGGCAGCCGCCATTTCATGGGGCCACATGGCATTAATTTTAAATGCGTCACACATATATAGGCCTTGACTATACACTAAGACAGCCATATGTCAATTTTGAAAAATGTTCATATAAAGTTGTGTTTACACACCTCAGTGTTGGTTGACTCTCTGCTCGCTGTTCTCCTCCATAGAGCACATCTTCTGGGGCAGGTGAGGAGATGGCGGCATCCTCTGGTGTACAGACCGCTTGTGGACCTGTCGACAATGGAGGAGCGACATGTGATCATCACCTACAGACTTGATTGTGCCACAATCCAGGAACTGTGTGCCCAGTTGGAGCCAGACCTGATGTCAGCTATCCGCCATCCCACAGGAATCCCCCCTCTAGTGCAGGTGCTGTCAGTACTCCATTTTCTGGCAAGTGGGTCTTTTCAAACAACAGTGGCCATAGCATCAGGGATGTCCCAGCCTATGTTTTCCAATGTGTTGGCCAGAGTGTTGTCTGCCCTGCTGAAACACATGCGGAGCTAGATCGTTTTTCCTCAGGTGGAGGATTTGCCTACAGTGAAAGGTGACTTCTATGCCCTGGGACATATCCCCAACATCATAGTTGCCATTGATGAGACACATGTGGCCTTTGTCCCCCCACGCAGGAGTGAACAGGTGTACAGGAAAGGGAAGAGTTACCATTCGATGAATGTGCAGATGGTGTGTTTGGCAGACCAGTACATCTCCCATGTGAATGCCAAATTTCCTGGCTCAGTGCATGATGCTTACATTCTGAGGAATAGCAGCATCCCTTATGTGATGGGGCAACTCCAGAGGCACTGTCTGAAGCTATTAGGTGACGACATGGACCCAATACAGTGTGACTAGGTTTCTGGGTCTGGGGATGTCCCTAAGAGTTAGTGTGTGTCTAACAGTTGTCCCTCGATATTTTGCAGTTGACTCTGGTTACCCCAATCTGTCATGGCTACTAACCCCAGTGAGGAATCCCAGGACAAGGGCAGAGGAACGCTACAATGAGGCACATGGTCGAACTAGGAGGATTATAGAGAGGAGCTTCGGGCTCCTGAAGGTCAGGTTCAGGTGCCTTCATATGACAGGTGGTTCCCTATTCTACTCACCAAAGAAGGTGTGCCAGCACATCGTGGCCTGCTGTATGCTTCACAACGTGCCTTTTCTGCAGGAGGATGGTCCAGATGGAGGTGTTGTGGCAGCTGTGGAGCCTGTGGACAGTGAAGACGAGGAAGCAGAAGAAGAGGACATAGACAACAGGAACACGGTGATCCAACAATTGTTCCAGTGAGACACAGGTAAGAAGACAACACTGCCTGCTACATCTGTTTGATCCTTCTACCTCTCATCTGTCTGTCATTTTCACACAGTGTATGGACCCTGTGTTGTCACTTTCCATTTCAATTTCACAGATGTGGGTCCCACTGTGTGACATCTGCTTTGTTTCCTCATGGACTAGAGCTGTGTGACATAGGTATGTTGACAATACAATGGATATAGCATTTTTCCACAGTTATTGCAAATACACATTTTCGAAAGCACAGACTGACTCCAGATAGTTTTGTGATTTAAGGGTGTTTATTTAAGTGCTAAATAGTGGAGGGGGTTGTAAAATGGTCAGGGGTGATGGTGGAGGAATGTCCATGGCAGAGTCCAGTCTATTAGTCGCACAGGTACATTGTCCAAAGGGGCATAGGAAGTGGAGCTGGGGCAGTTTAAGGATGGACAGGGTGACAAAGTGGGACAGAAAGATGACAATCAGGGTGGTCTCATTTCTTGGCGGCGGTCTTGGCATTGTTCTCTGTCTTTATCCTGGATCTCAGGGACCGCTTGCAGGGTGGTTCTCCATCTGCAGGGGGTGTGGTGCTGGTGTGGTGGTCCTGTGGAGGTGCCTCCTGTCCACTAGCGCCGGCTGAGGTGGTGGGCAGTTCATCATCCAGGTTAGTGTCAGGGGCCCCTTGTTGTGCCACAGTGTCCCTCCTGGTGTTGACGAGTTCCTTCAGCACCCCTACAATGGTGCCCAGGGTGGAATTGATGGATTTGAGTTCCTCCCTGAACCCCAAATACTGTTCCTTCTGCAACCGCTGGGTCTCCTGAAACTTGGCCAGTACCGTTGCCATAGTCTCCTGGGAATGGTGGTAGGCTCCCATGATATTGGAGAGGGCCTCGTGGAGAGTGGGTTCCCTGGGCCTGTCCTCCCCCTGTCGCACAGCAGCCCTCCCAGTTCCCCTGTTTCCCTAGGCCTCTGTCCCTTGAACCGTGTGCCCACTGCCCCCAGGTCCCTGGTGTTGTTGGAGAGGTGGGTTAGCCTGGGTTCCCTGTAGTGCTGGACAAACTGCTGATTGACATGTCCTGGGGACAGAGTTATGGGCCCGCTGGGTGGGTGCTGTGCTGGTGTTTCCAGAGGGGGGAGGCTCTGTAGTGGCCTGTGCCAGTGTGAGGGGAACCGACTGTCCCGAGGTCCCAGATGGGCTGGGCTGGTCATCTAGATCAGGTTGGACAGAGCTGCTGTCATCACTGTGGGCCTCTTCTGTGGATGGAGTGGACATGTCTGGACCCTCCTGTCCGGTGACGTTGGGTAGGGGTCCTGCAGGGGTGTAAAGGCATAATTATTGCATCGGTGTGTGCCATGGTGTGCAATGGGTGGGTGACCCTGTACCCCAGTGCTTGCATTCCTGTGTAGGACCTTGTGTGATAATGGTTTAGGGGGTGTATGGGTATGTGCAGTGGCCATTCTTTGGTGATGGGTGTCCATGCTTTGGTGTTACATGCAGGGCTTGGGTTTGGGATGTGTGGTTTGTGATATTGGGACATACGTGAGGAGTTGGAGTGATGCGGTGAGGGCGAAGGTGGGGGTATGTGATAGCATGCAGGTGGGTGGGGGATGAAGTAATGAAAGATTTGACTTACCAGAGTCCATTCCTCCAGCTACTCCTGCGAGGCCCTCAGTATGCAGTATAGCCAAGACCTGCTCCTCCCATGTTGTTATTTCTGGGGGAGGAGGTGGGGGTCCGCCGCCAGTCCTCTGTACCGCGATGTGGTGTCTTGAGACCACGGAACGCACCTTCCCCGTAGGTCGTTCCACCTCTTCCTGATGTCATCCCTAGTTCTTGGATGCTGTCCCACTGCGTTGACCCTGTCCACAATTCTGCGCCATAGCTCCATCTTCCTAGCTATGGTGGTGTGCTGCACCTGTGATCCGAATAGCTGTGGCTCTACCCGGATGATTTCCTCCACCATGACCCTGAGCTCTTCCTCAGAGAACCTGGGGTGTCTTTGCGGGGCCATGGGGTGGTGTGGGTGATGTGTGGGGTGGTGTGTGTTGTGATGTGTGGGGTGATATTTAGAGGTGTGTTGTGTGAGGTGCGTGGATGTTGTGTGAGTGATGGTGTAGGGTGCCTGTGGATGCTATTGTTCTTTCAGGGGGTGTCTCTCTCTGGCCTTCTGTCGCAATTGTGGTCATAAGGGTTTGTGGGTGATGTGGGTGGGTGTTTTTATATTGTATTGGGTGTGTGGGAGTGGTGTGTGTATTTGGAATTGTCCAATGTGGTTGTGTTTTGTAAATGTGTGTGTATTTTGAGCGCGGCTGTGTGTACCGCCAATGGAATACTGCGGTTGAAAGACCGCCGTGTAAATTTGTGGGTCGTGATAGTGTGGGCGTATTCCTGTTGGCGTGACGGTGGAGGTTTTGTTATCGCCAGTTTATCACTGACCTTTGGTGTGGCGGACTTGTGTGGGTGTCTGGATTTTGGCGGATTCTGAGCTGTGGGTCATAATGACCGTGGCGGAATTCCGCAGCCGCGGCGGTGTGTTGGCAGTCTCCTGCACGGCGGTAAGCGGCTTTTACCGCCAATGTTGTAATGACCCCCACAATTTCTTTGTGAACAATGCATGCTTGAAGTAGGATGTCAGTGCTCTAAATGTGCCACAATTTAGTTCAGCACACACTCTTTTCATTAATACTTTCCTTCCAATGTTCGTAACAATGTTATGCAACTGAATCAATAAACTTTTTGGAATAAATAAATCTGTGATTTATGATCAGGGTCTTTATTAGATTTCCTGGTTCAAAGGATAATAAAATTCAGATAGATCAGCTCTGCCATCACTGCAAAAATGAGGAAATATTCTCTGGAAACATTTAGACCCATTTACGAGTGGCGTCCGACAATGCTCACACAGTGTGAAATTATATATTTTTCTAGGTCAATTGGATAAATGAATGTAACGTTGTCCATAAGGGTTGTCCATAAGGGTTGTCCATAAGGGTGAAAACAAAACACATTGTGATGATTTTCTTCATTGCGATAAGGCTCTTCACTGTCTAATTTAGCACATGAACTCACATCATCACCTGCATTTGTGTCCCATGAATTTGTGAAAGAGCAAGCATCATAATGTCACCCAGGAAGACTTTCAAAACATAGAGATTCTAAAACATTTCTGTCTGACCCATTATTTTTTAGAAGAACACTTTCCCAAGCCACAACATATACCACAGCATGATTATTCGTGTTTTGCTCTGTGAGAAGAAGAACACTGTTGCAACTCTCGATCCACAGGAGCTGTCACTAGTTTATCCGGAATGCAGTTGCAGTGTACCAATAGCAAAATATGATAATTCACATTAAGAATGGCAAAACTCCAGCAACCATCAAGATATAGGACCATGGTGGAAAAACGGTATCTGCCATGGAACGAACAGCAAGCAAGAAGTCATTTGTAGCGAAAATGTACTTCACAGTAATTATTTCCCTTGCTTTAAAATCTGAATCAAAGTAATTGTCATGTCGCATAATTTATTGTAAACTTAATGTAGGAAATTTGATTATTAGTTGGGGGAGAGGAGGGAATGCTCACTTCAAATAATAATCACAGTCTTTTTCAGGATCAACCACTAAGGCACTAAATAAACCCGAGCGGAACCCCCCTGGTAGCTATGTCACAGTGCTGACAGGCTTAACTGAGAGGCAGTGTGTAAGGTATTTGTGCTGTATGAAAACAGTAACAATCAAAACACAACACAAGAAAATTCCAAAACCAGTTTCGAAAAATTGAGAATATTTTAATGACACAAAAACAACAAAAAATCCAATAAGGGAAACCGGAGTTATGAACTTCTAAACTTAAAATATAAAAATAGTATTAGAGCGTTAAGAGCCGACCATGATTGTCTGGTTGCATTTGACAGGTACCTAGGTGCTAGTTAGGCTGACAGCGTGTAGGTCCAAATCATTGAGCAACATTGAAATTAAGCTATACACTGTAATCCTAGCCAACCAGCAACAGCACCCTCTATCTATTTGATTGATTAAGATCAATGGAGCTTTATGCCTGGACGTCGTACCAGACACTGTCTCCAGGGGGTGCAAGTGGCACTGTCCAGGCTGGGCATGTTCCACCTTCCTGTGGTGTTACTTCTCTTGGATTTTGAGAAGGCATTCAATACAGCGTATTGGTCCTACTTTGAGGCTGTTTTCGAATGCCCGGGTCTAGGGATGTACATGAACTGTCTTATAGGGGCCCTCTCTTCCCAACCCTATGCCCAAGTCCGGTTCGATGGAACTTTGTCCGATCACTTCCCCATGAGGCAGGGTACGCACCAGGGCTGTCCTCACTTTTGTTTGTCCTTGTAATTGAGCCCCTGGTGAAGCTCATCTGCTGTGACTCCCAGTTTAGCGGGTAGTCATGGGAGTGTGAGCCAGAGAAGAGGATTGCTCTCTACGCTGACAATGTTTTAATATTTCTGTCTGACCCCACCCCATTTCAGGGCCCCACTGTCTTGAACTCCTAACCTCATTCGCAGAGGCCTCATGCCTCCAAGTGAACACTTACAAATCTCTGTTGGACCTGATAGAGGTGATGCCACTACCTACCTATGGTGATCAGACATACTTATTGTAGGAAAGTACCTCGCATGTTACCCCCATATTTCACTGTATATATGTTGTTTTAGTGTATGTGTCACTGGGACCCTGCCAGCCAGGGCCCCAGTGCTCATAAGTGTGCCCTGTGTGATGACTAACTGTCTCACTGAAGATCTGCTAATCAGAACCTCAGTGGTTATGCTCTCTATGCTTTCTAAATTGTCACTAACAGCCTAGTGACCAATTTCACCAATTCACATTGGCATACTGGAACACCCTTATAATTCCCTAGTATATGGTACTGAGGTACCCAGGGTATTGGGGTTCCAGGAGATCCCTATGGGCTGCAGCATTTCTTTTGCCACCCATAGGGAGCTCTGACAATTCTTACACAGGCCTGCCACTGCAACCTGAGTGAAATAACGTCCACGTTATTTCACAGCCATTTACCACTGCACTTAAGTAACTTATAAGTCACCTATATGTCTAACCTTCACCTGGTGAAGGTTGGGTGCAAAGTTACTTAGGGCCTGATTCTGACCCCGGCGGTAAGGAACCGCCGGGGCCAGGGTCGGCGGGAGCACCGCCAACAGGCTGGCGGTGCCCCGCAGGGCATTCTGACCGCAGCGGTTTTGCCGCGGTCAGAAGTGGAAAACCGGCGGTCTCCCGCCGGTTTTCCGCTGCCCATTAGAATCCTCCATGGCGGCGCAGCTCGCTGCGCCGCCATCGGGATTCTGACAGCCCATACCGCCATCCTGTTCCTGGCGGTTCTCCCGCCAGGAACAGGATGGCGGTATGGGTTGTCGTGGGGCCCCTGGGGGCCCCACAAAGAATTTCACTGTCTGCATTGCAGACAGTGAAATTCGCGACGGGTGCAACTGCACCCGTCGCACCTTCCCACTCCGCCGGCTCAATTCTGAGCCGGCGTCCTCATGGGAAGGGTGTTTTGCACTGGGCTGGCAGGCGGCCTTTTGGCGGTCGCCCGCCAGCCCAGTGCAAAACCCAAAATACCCTCAGCGGTCTTTCGACCGCGGAGCGGTATTTTGGAGGGGGGAACTCTGGCGGGTGGCCTCCGCCGCCCGCCAGGGTGAGAATCACCCCCTTAGTGTGTGGGCACCCTGGCACTAGCCAAGGTGCCCCCACATCGTTCAGGGCAAATTCCCCGGACTTTGTGAGTGCTGGGACACCATTTCACGCGTGCACTATACATAGGTCACTACCTATGTATAGCGTCACAATGTTAACTCCGAACATGGCCATGTAACATGTCTAAGATCATGGAATTGTCACCCCAATGCCATTCTGGCATTGGGGAGACAATTCCATGATCCCCCGAGTCTCTAGCACAGACCCGGGTACTGCCAAACTACCTTTCCCGGGGTTTCACTGCAGCTGCTGCTGCTGCCAACCCCTCAGACAGGTTTCTGCCCTCCTGGGGTCCAGCCAGGCCTGGCCTAGGAAGGCAGAACAAAGGACTTCCTCAGAGAGAGGGTGTTACACCCTCTCCCTTTGGAAAAAGGTGTCAGGGCTGGGGAGGAGTAGCCTCCCCCAGCCTCTGGAAATTCTTTGATGGGCACAGATGGTGCCCATCACTGCATAAGCCAGTCTACACCGGTTCAGGGATCCCCCAGCCCTGCTCTGGCGCGAAACTGGACAAAGGAAAGGGGAGTGACCACTCCCCTGACCTGCACCTCCCAGGGGAGATGCCCAGAGCTCCTCCAGTGTGCTCCAGACCTCTGCCATCTTGGAAACAGAGGTGTTGCTGGCACACTGGACTGCTCTGAGTGGCCAGTGCCATCAGGTGACGTCAGAGACTCCTTCTGATAGGCTCTTACCTTTCTTACTAGCCTATCCTCCTTCCTAGGTAGGCAAACCTCCTTTTCTGGCTATTTAGGGTCTCTGTTTTGGGGAATTCTTCAGATACCGAATGCAAGAGCTCATTAGAGTTCCTCTGCATCTCCCTCTTCACCTTCTGCCAAAGGATCGACCGCTGACTGCTCAGGACGCCTGCAAAACCGCAACAAAGTAGCAAAGACAACTACTGCAACCTTGTATCGCTTCATTCTGCTGGCTTTCTCGCCTGTTTCCTGGTGGTGCATGCTATGGGGGTAGCCTGCCTCCTTCTTGCACCAGGAGCTCTGAAGAAATCTCCCGTGGGTCGACGGAATCTTCCCCCTGCAACAAAAGACTGCATCACCGGTCCTCTGGGTCCCCTCTCAGCACGACGAGCATGGTCCCTGGAACTCAGCAACTCTGTCCAAGTGACTCCCACAGTCCAGTGACTCTTCAGTCCAAGTTTGGTGGAGGTAAGTCCTTGCCTCCCCACGCTAGACTGCATTGCTGGGTACCGCGTGATTTGCAGCTGCTCCGGCTCCTGTGCACTCTTCCAGGATTTCCTTCGTGCACAGCCAAGCCTGGGTTCCCGACACTCTAATCTGCAGTGCACAACCTTCTGAGTTGTCCTCCGGCATCATGGGACTCCCTTTTCTGACTTCGGGTGGACTCCGGTTCACTCATCTTCTAAGTGCCTGATCCGGTACTTCTGCGGGTGCTGCCTGCTTCTGTGAGGGCTCCCTGACTTGCTGGGCACACCCTCTGTCTCCTCATCCAAGTGGCGACATCCTGGTTCCTCATGGGCCACAGCAGCATCCAAAAACCCTAACAGCGACCCTTGCAGCTAGCAAGGCTTGTTTGCAGTCTTTCTGCGTGGGAACACCTCTGCAAGCTTCTTCACGACGTGGGACATCCATCCTCCAAAGGGGAAGTTCCTAGTCCTCTTCGTTCTTGCAGAACACAAAGCTTCTTCCATCCGGTAGCAGCTTCCTTGCACCCTCAGCTGGCACTTCCTGGGCATCTGCCCACTCTCGACACTGTCGCAACTCTTGGACTTGGTCCCCTTGTTTCACAGGTACTCAGGTCCGGAAATCCACTGTTGTTGCTTTGCTGGTGTTGGTTTTCCTTGCAGAATCCCCCTATCACGACTTCTGTGCACTCTGGGGGTAGTAGGTGCACTTTACACCTACCTTACAGGGTCTTGGGGTGGGCTATTTTTCTAACCCTTACTGTTTTCTTACAGTCCCAGCGACCCTCTACAAGCTCACATAGGTTTGGGGTCCATTCGTGGTTCGCATTCCACTTTTGGAGTATATGGTTTGTGTTGCCCCTATACCTATGTGCTCCTATTGCAACCTACTGTAACTTTACATTGCTTGCATTACTTCCTTTTCCTATTACTGCATATTTTTGGTATGGTGTACATATATCTTGTGTATATTTGGCATCCTCATACTGAGGGTACTCACTGAGATACTTTTGGCATATTGTCATAAAAATAAAGTACCTTTATTTTTAGTATATCTTTGTATTGTGTTTTCTTATGACATTGTGCATATGACACCAGTGGTATAGTAGGAGCTTTGCATGTCTCCTAGTTCAGCCTAAGCTGCTCTGCTATAGCTACCTTCTATCAGCCTAAGCTGCTAGAAACACCTCTTCTACACTAATAAGGGATAACTGGACCTGGTACATTATTTGTGCAGCGGTGGGATAAGTACTTGTAACTACTTACCACTTTGTCATTTTGTACTTTTCATAAGAGAATAATATACAAAACGAGTTCAGTGTATGTACACCTAACCAAAAAGTTTTGCTTTTCTTCTCTTACACTATCTACTAAGTGCTGAAAAGTACTCCTAAACTTTCAAAAAGTTTGAAAAAGTTTGAAAAAGTTTTTTTTCTGTTCTTTAAAAAGTCCTGAAACTTTTTCTCTCTTCTCACTGCCCCTAAACCTTCTTCTGTCATGTCTGATGTAGAAACTTCTCTTAAAATGGTCAATACAACCTATGACAATCTTAACTTTAAGAGCCTAAGGAGTCTCTGCGTTGATAGAGGTTTAGTGGTAGGAAAGAATCCCTCTAGAGAATTTCTGTCTAACATGCTTATAGAGAATGACAATGCCCAGGGTGGCACCTCATCTGAAAAGTTGATAGATAGCTCACACTCTGACTCAGGGGAGCCCCTTGAGGGAGTGGTACAGTGTTCTCTTCCTAATCTGCCCCTTAGCAGACCACCTAGCATTGCTGGTAGTAATAGAAGCTCCCATCATAGTAGGGATGTTTTTGTTCCTGAAGGCCAGGTTGTTAGAGTGCAAGCTGTTAGAGGCAGGTCTCCCTCTGTTGAATCCAATATTTCTTCTGTGGCCAAGCATTCCCGACCCACCCACCCTCAAGACAAATTGTTAGAAAGGGAACTCAATAAGTTGAGAGTGGAAGAGACCAGGCTGAAGCTTAAACAGCAACAGCTGGCTCTAGACAGGGAATCTCTAGATCTGGAGAAGGAGAGACAGAGGTTGGGGTTTGGACCCCATGGTGACAGCAGCAGTATTCCTGATAGAAATCCTGTGAGAGAGCATGATTCCAGGAATCTGCACAAGATAGTTCCCCCTTACAAGGAGGGGGATGACATTAACAAGTGGTTTGCTGCACTGGAGAGGGCCTGTATGGTACAGGGGGTCCCTCAAAGGCAGTGGGCTGCTATCCTATGGCTATCTTTCAGTGGAAAGGGTAGGGATCGGCTCCTTACTATTAGAGAAAGTGATGCCAATAATTTTACAGTTTTGAAGGATGCACTCTTGGATGGATTTGGCTTAACCACTGAACAATACAGGATTAAGTTCAGAAAAACCAGAAAAGAGTCCTCACAAGACTGGGTAGACTTTGTTGACTATTCAGTGAAGGCCTTGGAGGGGTGGTTACATGGCAGTAAAGTTTCTGACTATGAAAGCCTGTACAATCTAATCCTGAGAGAGCATATTCTGAATAACTGTGTGTCTGAGTTGTTACACCAATATCTAGTGGACTCAGATCTGACCTCTCCCCAAGAATTGGGAAAGAAGGCAGACAAATGGGTCAGAACAAGAGTGAACAGAAAAGGTCATACAGGGGGTGACAAGGATGGCAAGAAGAAGGATGGTAAGTCTTCAGACAAGGGTGGGGACAAATCTAAAAATTAGTCTTCATCATGCCCACAAAAACACTCTGGTGGGGGTGGTGGGTCCAAATCCTCTTCTAATCAAGTAAAAAAGCCTTGGTGCTATTTATGTAAAGTAAAAGGCCATTGGACAACTGATGCCAGTTTTCCAAAGAAAAGCACAAAACCTCCCACTACCACAACCCCTACTGCAACCTCTAGTGCCCATAGTAATAGCAGTGGTGGTGGGAGCAAACCTACTAATAGCCAATCCAAGGGAGTAGCTGGGCTCACTTTTGGTAATTTAGTTGGGGTTGGTCTTGTTAGGGAGACCACAGAGGCTGTGTTAGTCTCTGAAGGTGCCATTGATTTGGCCACCTTGGTTGCTTGTCCCCTTAATATGGATAAGTACAAGCAACTTCCCCTAATTAATGGTGTTGAGGTTCAGGCCTACAGGGACACAGGTGCCAGTGTTACCATGGTGATAGAGAAACGGGTACACCTTGAACAACACCTACTTGGTCACCAGTACCAAGTGACACACGCTCATAACAACACTCTTAGCCACCCCATGGCTGTTGTGAATCTCAACTGGGGGTGGGGGGGTTACTGGTTCAAAGAAAGTTGTGGTTGCTTCAGATTTACCTGTAGACTGTCTACTAGGAAATGATTTAGAGACATCAGCTTGGGCAGAAGTGGAGTTGGAGGCTCATGCAGCAATGCTGGACATTCCTGGGCATATTTTTGCTTTGACAAGGGCTCAGGCCAAAAAGCAAAAAGGACAGGGTGACTTGGATCCTGGAACGATGGACCAAGTGCTCCCTAAAGCTAGGGTTAGTAAGGGTAAATCCCTACCCACTATCCCTCCCTCTACAGATGATTCAACTTCTGAGGAAGAAGAATTTCCTCCCTGTGCAGAACCTTCACCAGAGGAGCTGGTAGCAGACACTGCTGAGCTTTTGGGTGGAGGGGGGCCTGCCAGGGAGGAGCTGAGTGTGGCACAGCAATCCTGTCCCACATTAGAGGGTCTCAGACAGCAAGCTGTCAAGCAGCAAAATGGGGATGTCAGTGACTCACATAGAGTTTACTGGGAGGACAACCTCTTGTACACAGAGGCAAGGGACCCAAAACCTGGAGCAGCCAGGAGATTGGTCATTCCCCTGCAGTACAGAGAGTTCCTCCTAACTCTGGCACATGACATTCCTTTGGCTGGACATTTGGGTCAGATTAAAACATGGGAAAGGCTTGTCCCCCTGTTTCACTGGCCTAGGATGTCAGAGGACACAAACGACTTTTGTAAATCTTGCGTGACCTGCCAAGCCAGTGGCAAGACTGGTGGCACTCCAAAGGCTCCCCTTATTCCACTGCCTGTTGTTGGGGTTCCTTTGAAAGGGTAGGGGTTGACATAGTTGGCCCCCTTGACCCTCCTACTGCTTCAGGCAATAGGTTTATCTTGGTGTTAGTGGACCATGCCACAAGATATCCCGAAGCTATCCCTCTAAGGACCACTACAGCTCCTGCAGTGGCAAAAGCCCTCCTGGGAATCTTTTCCAGGGTGGGGTTTCCAAAAGAGGTTGTATCAGACAGGGGTAGCAACTTTATGTCTGCATACTTGAAGGCCATGTGGAAGGAATGTGGTGTAACATAGAAATTCACCACACCTTATCATCCACAAACAAATGGACTGGTAGAGAGGTTTAATAAAACTCTCAAAGGAATGATAATGGGACTCCCTGAAAAACTCAGGAGGAGATGGGATGTCCTGTTACCTTGCCTCCTTTTTGCTTACAGGGAGGTACCCCAGAAAGGAGTGGGCTTCAGCCCCTTTGAACTCCTATTTGGGCACCCTGTAAGAGGTCCTCTAACACTTGTGAAGGAGGGTTGGGAACAACCTTTAAAAGCTCCTAAGCAAGATATAGTGGACTATGTACTTGGCCTAAGATCCAGAATGGCGGAGTACATGAAAAAGGCCAGTAAAAACCTTCAGGCCAGCCAAGAGCTCCAAAAGCAATGGCATGACTAGAAGGCTGTTCTGATTCAGTACCAACCAGGACAGAAGGTGTGGGTATTGGAGCCTGTGGCCCCAAGAGCACTCCAAGACAAATGGAGTGGACCCCATCTCATTGTTGAAAAGAAGGGCGAGGTCACCTACTTGTTTGACCTGGGCACTGCCAGGAGTCCCCTTGGGGTGCTCCATGTCAATCGCCTAAAACCCTACTATGACAGGGCTGATCTCACACTGCTCATGGCAACAGATGAAGGACAGGAAAAAGAGAGTGACCCTCTCCCTGATCTCTTCTCTTCCACAGAACAGGATGCTCTAGTGGAAGGTGTAGTGTTGGCAGACTGTCTTACTGCTGAGCAGAAAGACAACTGCATAAATCTCCTAGGTCAATTTTCTGAACTCTTTTCAACTGTGCCAGGCACCACATCCTGGTGTGAGCACACAATAGATACTGGACACAGCATGCCTGTCAAAAGTAAAATCTATAGGCAGTCTGACCATGTCAGGGACTGCATAAAACAAGAAGTTCAGAAAATGCTTGAACTAGGAGTGGTTGAACATTCTGAAAGCCCATGGGCCTCTCCTGTGGTGCTTGTACCAAAGCCTCACTCAAAAGATGGGAAAAGAGAGATGAGGTTTTGTGTAGATTACAGAGGTCTCAACCAGGTAACAAAAACTTATGCTCATCCTATACCCAGGGCAGATGAGCTCATAGATACACTGGCATCTGCCAAGTATCTAAGCACCTTTGATTTGACTGCAGGGTATTGGCAGATCAAGTTATCAGAGGATGCTAAAGCAAAAACTGCATTTTCGACTATTGGAGGGCACTACCAATTCACAGTAATGCCTTTTGGTTTGAAAAATGCACCTGCCACTTTTCAGAGGTTGGTGAATACAGTCCTGCAAGGGTTGAAGGCTTTTAGTGCAGCATATCTGGACGATATAGCTGTCTTTAGCTCCACCTGGGATGATCACCTGGTCCACCTACAGAAGGCAGGCCTCACTATCAAGGCTTCAAAGTGCCAGATAGGGCAGGGGAAAGTGGTTTATCTGGGACACCTGGTAGGTGGAGAACAGATTGCACCTCTTCAGGGGAAAATCCAAACAATCATGGATTGGGTTCCCCCTACAACTCAGACCCAGGTGAGAGCCTTCTTAGGCCTCACTGGGTATTACAGGAGATTCATTAAAAACTATGGCTCCATTACAGCCCCACTTAATGATCTCACTTCCAAGAAGATGCCTAAAAAGGTATTGTGGACAGCTAGCTGTCAGAAAGCTTTTGAGGAGCTCAAACAGGCCATGTGCACTGCACCTGTCCTAAAAAGCCCATGTTACTCCAAGAAATTCATTGTTCAAACTGATGCATCTGAATTAGGGGTAGGGGCAGTCTTATCACAACTCAATTCTGAGGGCCAGGATCAACCTGTTGCTTTTATCAATAGGAGGTTGACCCCTAGAGAAAAGCGTTGGTCTGCCATAGAGAGGGAGGCCTTTGCTGTGGTCTGGGCACTGAAGAAGTTGAGGCCATACCTGTTTGGCACTCACTTCATTGTTCAGACAGACCACAAACCTCTACTTTGGCTAAAACAAATGAAAGGTGAAAACCCTAAATTGTTGAGGTGGTCCATATCTCTACAGGGAATGGACTATATAGTGGAACACAGACCTGGGAGTACCCACTCCAATGCAGATGGACTCTCCAGATATTTCTACTTAGACAATGAAGACTCATCAGGTCATGGCTTGCCTTATTTTCCTTCGTTTGGGGGGGGGGTTGTGTAGGAAAGTACGATCTTGCCTGGCATGTTACCCCCATATTTCACTGTATATATGTTGTTTTAGTGTATATGTCACTGGGACCCTGCCAGCCAGGGCCCCAGTGCTCATAAGTGTGCCCTGTATGTGTTCCCTGTGTGATGACTAACTATCTCACTGAGGCTCTGCTAATCAGAAAATCAGTGGTTATGCTCTCTCTGCTTTCTAAATTGTCACTAACAGGCTAGTGACCAATTTCACCAATTCACATTGGCATACTGGAACACCCTTATAATTCCCTAGTATATGGTACTGAGGTACCCAGGGTATTGGGGTTCCAGGAGATCCCTATGGGCTGCAGCATTTCTTTTGCCACCCATAGGGAGCTCTGACAATTCTTACACAGGCCTGCCACTGCAGCCTGAGTGAAATAACGTCCACGTTATTTCACAGCCATTTACCACTGCACTTAAGTAACTTATAAGTCACCTATATGTCTAACCTTCACCTGGTGAAGGTTGGGTGCAAAGTTACTTAGGGGGTGATTCTAACCCTGGCGGTCAGTGATATACCGGCGGCCAACCCGCCAACAGCCCGGCGGTCCAAAAAATGGAATTCTGACCCTGGCGGGAACCGCCAACACAGCCCGCCACATTAACACTCCGACCGCCACCGCGGTACAGACAAACAGCGCAGGCGGCAGACAATGTACCGCCCACAGTATCACAACTCACCAATCCGCCACCTTTTCCGGGGCGGGAGCCCCGCCGATAAAAACACGGCGGAAACAGACTACGGACGGGAAAACGCTCACCAAAACACACTCCACGAGTACGGAGGACAGCATGGAACCCGAATTAAACATCCTACCTGCACTCGTCTACCTGCTCATCTACCACGAGTACGAACTCCGGCGCAGACGACAACGGTGAGTACTGCACCTACGACACACGGGAGGGGGGAGGACGAAAGGTTACGGGCACACACATATGCGACCCCCACCCCCCCAAACCATGTACACACCAATGCAGAGCAACAATGCACAGTGACACCACCCAAACCCCCCTGAAAAATGCAAAGACATAATTAAATTTTGAACCAAATTTTTATATAAAAAATAGACTCTGAGACGTATCGGCAACTATGCAAAATATCCATAACAAAATAATACTATACACACTGCCATGGCGAACCGAGGCAATTAGTCCGCTACAAGTCAAATGGAACAGTCCGTGGGCTACAGTGTAGCGACACAAGGGCAAAGCCCACACAGGAGACCTGAGTCCTTTGGAGAGAACACTGCAGGGGCATCTGATGAAAATACTACAGGCACCTCAGGGGGAAGGGAAGGGGGGGGCACCACAGCCACATGAGTCCACGACGCAAGATCCACGAAGGGGCCACCATGCCCACTGTGCCATCCTGGGGAGTGCAAAGCCACAGTCTCTCAAGTCTCTACAGTGGGTGGCTTGCCCACTGTACCATCCTGGGGAATGCAAAGCCACAGTCTCTCAAGTCTCACAAGTGGGTGGCTTGCCCACTGTACCATCCTGGGGAGTGCAAAGCCACAGTCTCTCAAGTCTCTACAGTGGGTGGCTTGCCCACTGTACCATCCTGGGGAGTGCAAAGCCACAGTCTCTCAAGTCTCTACAGTGGGTGGCTTGCCCACTGTACCATCCTGGGGAGTGCAAAGCCACAGTCTCTCAAGTCTCTACAGTGGGTGGGTTGCCCACTCTGCCATCCTGGGGAGTGCAAAGCCACAGTCTCTCAAGTCTCTACAGTGGGTGGGTTGCCCACTCTGCCATCCTGGGGAGTGCAAAGCCACAGTCTCTCAAGTCTCTACAGTGGGTGGGTTGCCCACTCTGCCATCCTGGGGAGTGCAAAGCCACAGTCTCTCAAGTGGATAACAGTCTCCACTGGTCAAGGAGGAGGCATGGGGGGCACAGTGAACCATAAACAGTGCTTGAGATGAAGGGGCCCAGCGGAGCGGTGCTTGAGACGGCGGGGCCCAGCGGAGCGGTGCTTGAGATGAAGGGGCCCAGCGGAGCGGTGCTTGAGATGAAGGGGCCCAGCGGAGCGGTGCTTGAGATGAATGGCCCAGCGGAGCGGTGCTTGAGATGAAGGGCCCAGCGGAGCGGTGCTTGAGATGGCGGGGCCCAGCGGAGCAGTGCTTGAGACGGCGGGGCCCAGCGGAGTGGTGCTTGAGATGAAGGGGCCCAGCGGAGCGGTGCTTGAGACGGCAGGGCCCAGCGGAGCGGTGCTTGAGATGAAGGGCCCAGCGGAGCGGTGCTTGAGATGGCGGTGCCCAGCGGAGCGGTGCTGGAGATGAAGGGGCCCAGCGGAGCGGTGCTGGAGATGAAGGGGCCCAGCGGAGCGGTGCTTGAGATGAATGGCCCAGCGGAGCGGTGCTTGAGATGAAGGGCCCAGCGGAGCGGTGCTTGAGATGGCGGGGCCCAGCGGAGCGGTGCTTGAGACGGCGGGGCCCAGCGGAGCGGTGCTTGAGATGAAGGGGCCCAACGGAGCGGTGCTTGAGACGGCGGGGCCCAGCGGAGCGGTGCTGGAGCCGGCGGGGCCCAGCGGAGCGGTGCTTGAGATGAAGGGGCCCAGCGGAGCGGTGCTTGAGACGGCAGGGCACAGCGGAGCGGTGCTGGAGATGAAGGGGCCCAGCGGAGCGGTGCTTGAGACGGTGGGGCCCAGCGGAGCGGTGCTGGAGCCGGCGGGGCCCAGCGGAGCGGTGCTTGAGATGAAGGGGCCCAGCGGAGCGGTGCTTGACAGGAAGGTCCCAGCGGAGCGGTGCTTGAGACGGCGGGGCCCAGCGGAGCGGTGCTGGAGCCGGCGGGGCCCAGCGGAGCGGTGCTTGAGATGAAGGGGCCCAGCGGAGCAGTGCTTGAGACGGCGGGGCCCAGCGGAGCGGTGCTGGAGATGAAGGGGCCCAGCGGAGCGGTGCTTGAGATGAAGGGGCCCAGCGGAGCGGTGCTTGAGATGAAGGGGCCCGGCGGAGCTGTGCTTGAGATGAAGGGGCCCAGCGGAGCGGTGCTTGAGATGAATGGCCCAGCGGAGCGGTGCTTGAGATGAAGGGCCCAGCGGAGCGGTGCTTGAGATGGCGGTGCCCAGCGGAGCGGTGCTGGAGATGAAGGGGCCCAGCGGAGCGGTGCTGGAGATGAAGGGGCCCAGCGGAGCGGTGCTTGAGATGAAGGGGCCCAGCGGAGCGGTGCTTGAGATGAAGGGGCCCAGCGGAGCGGTGCTTGAGATGAATGGCCCAGCGGAGCGGTGCTTGAGATGAAGGGCCCAGCGGAGCAGTGCTTGAGATGGCGGTGCCCAGCGGAGCGGTGCTTGAGATGAAGGGCCCAGCGGAGCGGTGCTTGACAGGAAGGGCCCAGCGGAGCGGTGCTTGAGACGGCGGGGCCCAGCGGAGCGGTGCTGGAGCCGGCGGGGCCCAGCGGAGCGGTGCTTGAGATGAAGGGGCCCAGCGGAGCGGTGCTTGAGACGGCGGGGCCCAGCGGAGCGGTGCTTGAGACGGCGGGGCCCAGCGGAGCGGTGCTGGAGATGAAGGGGCCCAGTATAGCGGTGCTGGAGATGAAGGGGCCCAGCGGAGCGGTGCTTGAGATGAAGGGGCCCAGCGGAGCGGTGCTTGAGATGAAGGGGCCCAGCGGAGCGGTGCTTGAGATGAAGGGGCCCAGCGGAGCGGTGCTTGAGATGAATGGCCCAGCGAAGCGGTGCTTGAGATGAAGGGCCCAGCGGAGCGGTGCTTGAGATGGCGGTGCCCAGCGGAGCGGTGCTGGAGATGAAGGGGCCCAGCGGAGCGGTGCTGGAGATGAAGGGGCCCAGCGGAGCGGTGCTTGAGATGAAGGGGCCCAGCGGAGCGGTGCTTGAGATGAAGGGGCCCAGCGGAGCGGTGCTTGAGATGAAGGGGCCCAGCGGAGCGGTGCTTGAGATGAATGGCCCAGCGGAGCGGTGCTTGAGATGAAGGGCCCAGCGGAGCGGTGCTTGAGATGGCGGTGCCCAGCGGAGCGGTGCTTGAGATGAAGGGCCCAGCGGAGCGGTGCTTGAGATGAAGGGCCCAGCGGAGCGGTGCTTGAGATGGCGGTGCCCAGCGGAGCGGTGCTTGAGATGAAGGGGCCCAGCGGAGCGGTGCTTGAGACGGCGGGGCCCAGCGGAGCGGTGCTTGAGATGAAGGGGCCCAGCGGAGCGGTGCTTGAGACGGCGGGGCCCAGCGGAGCGGTGCTGGAGCCGGCAGGGCCCAGCGGAGCGGTGCTGGAGCCGGCGGGGCCCAGCAGAGCGGTGCTTGACAGGAAGGGCCCAGCGGAGCGGTGCTTGACAGGAAGGGCCCAGCGGAGCGGTGCTCTTCTGCACGGGGGGCCCTGTTCAGCGGTGCTCTTCTGCACGGCGGGCCCTGTTCAGCGGTGACTATCTTCACGGCGGGCCCTGTTCAGCGGTGCTCTTCTGCATGGCGGGCCCTGTTCAGCGGTGCTCTTCTGCACGGCGGGCCCTGTTCAGCGGTGCCTATCTTCACGGCGGGCCCTGTTCAGCGGTGCTCTTCTGCACGGCGGGCCCTGTTCAGCAGTGCCTATCTTCACAGCGGGCCCTGTTCAGCGGTGCTCTTCTGCACGGCGGGCCCTGTTCAGCGGTGCTCTTCTGCACGGCGGGCCCTGTTCAGCGTTGCCTATCTTCACGGCGGGCCCTGTTCAGCGGTGCCTATCTTCACGGCGGGCCCTGTTCAGCGGTACTCTTCTGCACGGCGGGCCCTGTTCAGCGGTGCACATCCAGTAGGTTCAAGGGAGCCAGACCTGGCCTGGACTCCGTGCTCAGACGCCCTCCGGCCGTGATGTTCCTGGGCCCTTCGGTGACGGAGTCCTGGGCCCTTTGGTGTCCTCCTTTACAGCTGGGATGTGGCATGTGGGGCCCACCTGCTCCGCGCTCCTGCTGGCTGACGTCTCCGCCCTGCTGCCCTTACGCTCCTTAGATGAGGCTCTCTGGCCCTTGCCTCCCCTAGACGTTGTGGCTGGTGAAGTGGGCGAACTCTGCTCCTTGGGGGCAGCCGTGTCAGTCTTCGCACGGCGGCCCTTGTGTTTCCAGGTCCTCTTGCCGGGGGGGGGGCTGGATGTGTCCTTGCTGCTGATGGAGGTGTCACTGCTGGCAAAGGGTGGGCTCCAGAACCTATGCACAACAGTGACACCCGAAGTTGGGCTGGTGGTGGCTGTGGTGCTCTTGGGACTCTTTGCAGATGGAGGGGGTAGGTCATCGGAGGGGAAGAGGTCAAGATTAGCCAGGAAAAGCTTTTTAGGGCCAAGGTAAAAGGTAGAAGTGGAGATGGAAGTGGAGGAAGAGGATGTGGTTGTAGGAGAGTCAGGTGTGCTGTCATTGGGTGAAGGTGCAGGTGCTGTAGGCTGTTGTGAGGTGGATGTCTGTTGGGTGGCTGTCTGTGAGAAAGTAGCCTCTTTCTAGCCTTGTTACCCCCACTTTTGGCCTGTTTGTGAGTGTATGTCAGGGTGTTTTCACTGTCTCACTGGGATCCTGCTAGCCAGGGCCCAGTGCTCATAGTGAAAACCCTATGTTTTCAGTATGTTTGTTATGTGTCACTGGGACCCTGCTAGTCAGGACCCCAGTGCTCATAAGTTTGTGGCCTTTATGTATGTGTTCCCTGTGTGGTGCCTAACTGTCTCACTGAGGCTCTGCTAACCAGAACCTCAGTGGTTATGCTCTCTCATTTCTTTCCAAATTGTCACTAACAGGCTAGTGACCATTTTTACCAATTTACATTGGCTTACTGGAACACCCTTATAATTCCCTAGTATATGGTACTGAGGTACCCAGGGTATTGGGGTTCCAGGAGATCCCTATGGGCTGCAGCATTTCTTTTGCCACCCATAGGGAGCTCTGACAATTCTTACACAGGCCTGCCACTGCAGCCTGAGTGAAATAACGTCCACGTTATTTCACAGCCATTTTACACTGCACTTAAGTAACTTATAAGTCACCTATATGTCTAACCTTTACCTGGTAAAGGTTAGGTGCAAAGTTACTTAGTGTGAGGGCACCCTGGCACTAGCCAAGGTGCCCCCACATTGTTCAGAGCCAATTCCCTGAACTTTGTGAGTGCGGGGACACCATTACACGCGTGCACTACATATAGGTCACTACCTATATGTAGCTTCACAATGGTAACTCCGAATATGGCCATGTAACATGTCTATGATCATGGAATGGCCCCCTCTATGCCATCCTGGCATAGTTGGCACAATCCCATGATCCCAGTGGTCTGTAGCACAGACCCTGGTACTGCCAAACTGCCCTTCCTGGGGTTTCACTGCAGCTGCTGCTGCTGCCAACCCCTCAGACAGGCATCTGCCCTCCTGGGGTCCAGCCAGGCCTGGCCCAGGATGGCAGAACAAAGAACTTCCTCTGAGAGAGGGTGTGACACCCTCTCCCTTTGGAAAATGGTGTGAAGGCAGGGGAGGAGTAGCCTCCCCCAGCCTCTGGAAATGCTTTGTTGGGCACAGAGGTGCCCAATTCTGCATAAGCCAGTCTACACCGGTTCAGGGGACCCCTTAGCCCTGCTCTGGCGCGAAACTGGACAAAGGAAAGGGGAGTGACCACTCCCCTGACCTGCACCTCCCCTGGGAGGTGTCCAGAGCTCCTCCAGTGTGCTCCAGACCTCTGCCATCTTGGAAACAGAGGTGCTGCTGGAACACTGGACTGCTCTGAGTGGCCAGTGCCACCAGGTGACGTCAGAGACTCCTTCTGATAGGCTCCTTCAGGTGTTGCTAGCCTATCCTCTCTCCTAGGTAGCCAAACCCTCTTTTCTGGCTATTTAGGGTCTCTGTCTCTGGGGAAACTTCAGATAACGAATGCATGAGCTCAGCCGAGTTCCTCTGCATCTCTCTCTTCCCCTTCTGATAAGGAATCGACTGCTGACCGCGCTGGAAGCCTGCAAACCTGCAACATAGTAGCAAAGACGACTACTGCAACTCTGTAACGCTGATCCTGCCGCCTTCTCGACTGTTTTCCTGCTTGTGCATGCTGTGGGGGTAGTCTGCCTCCTCTCTGCACCAGAAGCTCCGAAGAAATCTCCCGTGGGTCGACGGAATCTTCCCCCTGCAACCGCAGGCACCAAAAAGCTGCATTACCGGTCCCTTGGGTCTCCTCTCAGCACGACGAGCGAGGTCCCTCGAATCCAGCAACTCTGTCCAAGTGACCCCCACAGTCCAGTGACTCTTCAGTCCAAGTTTGGTGGAGGTAAGTCCTTGCCTCACCTCGCTGGGCTGCATTGCTGGGAACCGCGACTTTGCAGCTACTCCGGCCCCTGTGCACTTCCGGCGGAAATCCTTTGTGCACAGCCAAGCCTGGGTCCACGGCACTCTAACCTGCATTGCACGACTTTCTAAGTTGGTCTCTGGCGACGTGGGACTCCTTTGTGCAACTTCGGCGAGCACTGTTTCACGCATCCTCATAGTGCCTGTTTCTGGCACTTCTCCGGGTGCTACCTGCTTCAGAGAGGGCTTCTTGTCTTGCTCGACGTCCCCTCTCTCTGCTGGTCCAATTTGCGACCTCCGGGTCCCTCCTGGGCCTCAGCAGCATCCAAAAACGTTAACCGCACGATTTGCAGCTAGCAAGGCTTGTTGGCGTTCTTTCGGCGGAAAAACACTTCTGCACAACTCTCCACGGCGAGAGGGATCCGTCCACCAAAGGGGAAGTCTCTAGCCCTTTTCGTTCCTGCAGAAACCTCAGCTTCTTCTGTCCAGTAGAAGCTTCTTTGCACCCGCAGCTGGCCTTTCCTGGGCATCTGCCCATCTCCGACTTGCTTGTGACTTTTGGACTTGGTCCCCTTGTTCCACAGGTACCCTAGGTTGGAAATCCACAGTTGTTGCATTGCTGGTTTGTGTCTTTCCTGCATTATTCCTCTAACACGACTTCTTTGTCCGTAGGGGAACTTTAGTGCACTTTGCACTCACTTTTCAGGGTCTTGGGGAGGGTTATTTTTCTAACTCTCACTATTTTCTAATAGTCCCAGCGACCCTCTACAAGGTCACATAGGTTTGGGGTCCATTCGTGGTTCGCATTCCACTTTTGGAGTATATGGTTTGTGTTGCCCCTATCCCTATGTTTCCCCATTGCATCCTATTGTAACTATACATTGTTTGCACTGTTTTCTAAGACTATACTGCATATTTTTGCTATTGTGTATATATATCTTGTGTATATTTCCTATCCTCTCACTGAGGGTACACTCTAAGATACTTTGGCATATTGTCATAAAAATAAAGTACCTTTATTTTTAGTATAACTGTGTATTGTGTTTTCTTATGATATTGTGCATATGACACTAGGTGGTACTGTAGTAGCTTCACACGTCTCCTAGTTCAGCCTAAGCTGCTCTGCTAAGCTACCATTATCTATCAGCCTAAGCTGCTAGACACCCTATACACTAATAAGGGATAACTGGGCCTGGTGCAAGGTGCAAGTACCCCTTGGTACTCACTACAAGCCAGTCTAGCCTCCTACATTGGTTGTGCAGCGGTGGGATAAGTGCTTTGAGACTACTTACCACTCTTGTCATTGTACTTTTCATAAGAGAAAAATATACAAAACAAGGTCAGTGTATATACACATAGCCAAAAAGTTTTGCATTTCCTCTTTTCACTCTTTTCTAAGTGCTGAAAAGTACTTCTAAACTTTCAAAAAGTTCTAAAAAGTTTTAAAAGTTTTTTTTCTCTGTCTTTCTAAAAGCTCTGACAAACTTTTTATCTTTTACTATCACTTTAACTCTCTCTAAAAATGTCTGGCACAGGCCAAAATGTTGATCTGTCCAAACTTGCATATGATCACCTTAGCTGGAAAGGAGCAAGGAGTCTCTGCATAGAGAGAGGTTTGAGTGTAGGGAAGAATCCTTCCTTAGAACTGTTAATTAACATGCTTAGAGTACAGGATAAGGCCATAAGTGCCCAATCTGTTGAAAAAGTAGCTAATGGTTCTCAATCTGATCCAGGGACTCCCCCAGGAAAAGATTCAGGAAAGAAACTTCCTAGCCTGCCCATTACTAGACAGTCTAGCATAGTTGGTAATGATGATGAGCCACACCATATAAATAGTGTTGTCTCACATCATAGCAAAAGCATTTATTCTCACCATACTGGTAGTGATGTTTCTGTTAACCAAGCTGTTAGGGTGGCTTCTGCAAGGGACAGGTCTCCTTCTGTCCATTCTCACCATACTTCTGTTTCAAGGCATGTCCCTCCCACCCACCCTGATGACAGATTGTTAGAAAGGGAGCTCAATAGATTGAGAGTGGAACAAACCAGACTGAAGCTCAAGAAGCAACAGCTGGATTTGGATAGACAGACTTTAGAAGTAGAGAAGGAGAGACAGAAACTGGGTTTAGAAACCCATGGTGGCAGCAGCAGTATTCCCCATAGTCATCCTGCAAAAGAGCATGATTCTAGGAATCTGCACAAGATAGTTCCCCCTTACAAGGAGGGGGATGACATTAACAAGTGGTTTGCTGCACTTGAGAGGGCCTGTGTTGTACAGGATGTCCCTCAAAGGCAGTGGGCCGCTATCCTATGGCTATCATTTAGTGGAAAAGGTAGGGATAGGCTCCTTACTGTGAAAGAAAATGATGCTAATAATTTCCAAGTTCTTAAGAATGCACTCCTGGATGGTTATGGCTTAACCACTGAACAATACAGGATAAAGTTCAGAGAGACCAAAAAGGAGTCTTCACAAGACTGGGTTGATTTCATTGACCATTCAGTGAAGGCCTTGGAGGGGTGGTTACATGGCAGTAAAGTTACTGATTATGAAAGCCTGTATAACACAATCCTGAGAGAGCATATACTTAATAATTGTGTGTCTGATTTGTTGCACCAGTACCTGGTAGACTCTGATCTGACCTCTCCCCAAGAATTGGGAAAGAAGGCAGACAAATGGGTCAGAACAAGGGTGAACATAAAAGTTCATACAGGGGGTGACAAAGATGGCAATAAGAAGAAAGATGGTGAAAAATCTCAAGATAAGCATGGGGACAAGGGTAAAACCAAAGATCCCACTTCAAATCTTAAACACTCTTCAGAGGGTGGGGATAAAACAAATTCTTCCTCTTCTTCCCAACCTGCACACATTAAAAAGCCTTGGTGCTTTGTGTGTAAAAACAGAGGCCATAGGCCAGGGGATAAGTCCTGTCCAGGTAAACCCCCTGAGCCTACCACCACTAATACATCAAGCTCTAGTGCCCCTAGCAGTAGTGGTACTAGTGGTGGGACTGCTGGCAACAGTCAAGCAAAGGGTGTAGTTGGGTTCACTTATGGGTCCATCATAGAAACTGGGGTAGTCAGTCCCAAGACAGTTTCTGTCACACCTAGTGGCATTGGCCTTGCCACACTGGCTGCGTGTCCCCTTACAATGGATAAGTACAGGCAGACAGTTTCAATAAATGGTGTTGAGGCCTTGGCCTACAGGGACACAGGTGCCAGTATCACTTTGGTGAGTGAAAACCTAGTGCACCCTGATCAACACATCATTGGACAACAGTATAAGATTATTGATGTCCATAACTCCACTAAGTTTCTTCCCTTAGCTATAATTCAGTTTAGTTGGGGTGGAGTTACTGGCCCTAAGCAGGTGGTGGTATCACCTAGCTTACCTGTAGACTGTCTCTTAGGTAATGACCTAGAGGCCTCAGGTTGGGCTGATGTAGAGTTTTATGCCCATGCAGCCATGCTGGGCATCCCAGAGGAATTGTTCCCTCTCATTTCTACAGAAATGAAAAAGCAAAGGAGAGAAGGCCTGAAAACTCAGGATCCCTCTCCATCAACAGGTAAAAAGGGTATCACAGTATCCCCTAACCACCCTACCATTCAGGATACCATTCCTGTGGTGGGAGAAACCTCTCCTGGGGTGGCACC
Organism: Pleurodeles waltl; assembly: GCF_031143425.1. Taxonomy (NCBI): domain Eukaryota; kingdom Metazoa; phylum Chordata; class Amphibia; order Caudata; family Salamandridae; genus Pleurodeles; species Pleurodeles waltl. The sequence goes on from NC_090446.1 coordinate 734,536,773, forward strand.
TGTTCCAAGGGAATCATCAGCTGGCAAAGCTGGACTCCCTGAGGTAGAAGTACCTCTCTGTGGGATAACTAACATTGGTGACAAAAAGAGCACCATTTTAGTTAACATGGAGCATCCCTCCAACCCTCCCAGAGAAACTTTAGTGCAGAAACCCTGCACTGCCTCACAACACTTAGGACAGCATCCCTGCCCTAGTGTGGAGCTCATAGGACAGCATCCCTGCCCTGCTCCAACTCAAGAGAAACAGCATCCCTGTTCTCTCTTCCAGCCATATGGACAAAGTTTTTGCCCAGCTATGGCTTTTCTGAGACAGCATCCCTGTCTGGCATTTCCATCACTACAAATAGGTTCAGTGGACAATTCCCACTGCTCTAAACTAAAACTTACTGATAGAAACTCTGAAAATACATCTTCACATTGTTGCTTAGCTAAAAAACTTCAAACAGGGTGGTTTACATCCCCACAGGGAAGTAACCATAGAGTGGATGATAAAGGGAGTAACCAGTCTATTGCAGAGCTACTCTCTACTTACCACCACTTAGACAATAAAGTCTCAACTGGCCAAGGTTAGCCTTATTGTCCTTCGTTTGGGGGGGGGTTGTGTGAGAAAGTAGCCTCTTTCTAGCCTTGTTACCCCCACTTTTGGCCTGTTTGTGAGTGTATGTCAGGGTGTTTTCACTGTCTCACTGGGATCCTGCTAGCCAGGACCCAGTGCTCATAGTGAAAACCCTATGTTTTCAGTATGTTTGTTATGTGTCACTGGGACCCTGCTAGTCAGGACCCCAGTGCTCATATGTTTGTGGCCTATATGTATGTGTTCCCTGTGTGGTGCCTAACTGTCTCACTGAGGCTCTGCTAACCAGAACCTCAGTGGTTATGCTCTCTCATTTCTTTCCAAATTGTCACTAACAGGCTAGTGACCATTTTTACCAATTTACATTGGCTTACTGGAACACCCTTATAATTCCCTAGTATATGGTACTGAGGTACCCAGGGTATTGGGGTTCCAGGAGATCCCTAAGGGCTGCAGCATTTCTTTTGCCACCCATAGGGAGCTCAGACAATTCTTACACAGGCCTGCCACTGCAGCCTGAGTGAAATAACGTCCACGTTATTTCACAGCCATTTTACACTGCACTTAAGTAACTTATAAGTCACCTATATGTCTAACCTTTACCTGGTAAAGGTTAGGTGCAAAGTTACTTAGTGTGAGGGCACCCTGTCACTAGCCAAGGTGCCCCCACATTGTTCAGAGCCAATTCCCTGAACTTTGTGAGTGCGGGGACACCATTACACGCGTGCACTACATATAGGTCACTACCTATATGTAGCTTCACAATGGTAACTCCGAATATGGCCATGTAACATGTCTATGATCATGGAATGGCCCCCTCTATGCCATCCTGGCATAGTTGGCACAATCCCATGATCCCAGTGGTCTGTAGCACAGACCCTGGTACTGCCAAACTGCCCTTCCTGGGGTTTCACTGCAGCTGCTGCTGCTGCCAACCCCTCAGACAGGCATCTGCCCTCCTGGGGTCCAGCCAGGCCTGGCCCAGGATGGCAGAACAAAGAACTTCCTCTGAGAGAGGGTGTGACACCCTCTCCCTTTGGAAAATGGTGTGAAGGCAGGGGAGGAGTAGCCTCCCCCAGCCTCTGGAAATGCTTTGTTGGGCACAGAGGTGCCCAATTCTGCATAAGCCAGTCTACACCGGTTCAGGGGACCCCTTAGCCCTGCTCTGGCGCGAAACTGGACAAAGGAAAGGGGAGTGACCACTCCCCTGACCTGCACCTCCCCTGGGAGGTGTCCAGAGCTCCTCCAGTGTGCTCCAGACCTCTGCCATCTTGGAAACAGAGGTGCTGCTGGCACACTGGACTGCTCTGAGTGGCCAGTGCCACCAGGTGACGTCAGAGACTCCTTGTGATAGGCTCCTTCAGGTGTTGCTAGCCTATCCTCTCTCCTAGGTAGCCAAACCCTCTTTTCTGGCTATTTAGGGTCTCTGTCTCTGGGGAAACTTCAGATAACGAATGCATGAGCTCAGCCGAGTTCCTCTGCATCTCTCTCTTCACCTTCTGATAAGGAATCGACTGCTGACCGCGCTGGAAGCCTGCAAACCTGCAACATAGTAGCAAAGACGACTACTGCAACTCTGTAACGCTGATCCTGCCGCCTTCTCGACTGTTTTCCTGCTTGTGCATGCTGTGGGGGTAGTCTGCCTCCTCTCTGCACCAGAAGCTCCGAAGAAATCTCCCGTGGGTCGACGGAATCTTCCCCCTGCAACCGCAGGCACCAAAAAGCTGCATTACCGGTCCCTTGGGTCTCCTCTCAGCACGACGAGCGAGGTCCCTCGAATCCAGCAACTCTGTCCAAGTGACCCCCACAGTCCAGTGACTCTTCAGTCCAAGTTTGGTGGAGGTAAGTCCTTGCCTCACCTCGCTGGGCTGCATTGCTGGGAACCGCGACTTTGCAGCTACTCCGGCCCCTGTGCACTTCCGGCGGAAATCCTTTGTGCACAGCCAAGCCTGGGTCCACGGCACTCTAACCTGCATTGCACGACTTTCTAAGTTGGTCTCCGGTGACGTGGGACTCCTTTGTGCAACTTCGGCGAGCACCGTTTCACGCATCCTTGTAGTGCCTGTTTCTGGCACTTCTCCGGGTGCTACCTGCTTCAGAGAGGGCTCCTTGTCTTGCTCGACGTCCCCTCTCTCTGCTGGTCCAATTTGCGACCTCCTGGTCCCTCCTGGGCCTCAGCAGCATCCAAAAACGTTAACCGCACGATTTGCAGCTAGCAAGGCTTGTTGGCGTTCTTTCGGCGGGAAAACACTTCTGCACGACTCTCCACGGCGAGAGGGATCCGTCCACCAAAGGGGAAGTCTCTAGCCCTTTTCGTTCCTGCAGAAACCTCAGCTTCTTCTGTCCAGTAGAAGCTTCTTTGCACCCGCAGCTGGCATTTCCTGGGCATCTGCCCATCTCCGACTTGCTTGTGACTTTTGGACTTGGTCCCCTTGTTCCACAGGTACCCTAGGTTGGAAATCCACAGTTGTTGCATTGCTGGTTTGTGTCTTTCCTGCATTATTCCTCTAACACGACTTCTTTGTCCCTAGGGGAACTTTAGTGCACTTTGCACTCACTTTTCAGGGTCTTGGGGAGGGTTATTTTTCTAACTCTCACTATTTTCTAATAGTCCCAGCGACCCTCTACAAGGTCACATAGGTTTGGGGTCCATTCGTGGTTCGCATTCCACTTTTGGAGTATATGGTTTGTGTTGCCCCTATCCCTATGTTTCCCCATTGCATCCTATTGTAACTATACATTGTTTGCACTGTTTTCTAAGACTATACTGCATATTTTTGCTATTGTGTATATATATCTTGTGTATATTTGCTATCCTCTCACTGAGGGTACACTCTAAGATACTTTGGCATATTGTCATAAAAATAAAGTACCTTTATTTTTAGTATAACTGTGTATTGTGTTTTCTTATGATATTGTGCATATGACACTAGGTGGTACTGTAGTAGCTTCACACGTCTCCTAGTTCAGCCTAAGCTGCTCTGCTAAGCTACCATTATCTATCAGCCTAAGCTGCTAGACACCCTATACACTAATAAGGGATAACTGGGTCTGGTGCAAGGTGCAAGTACCCCTTGGTACTCACTACAAGCCAGTCCAGCCTCCTACAGTGTCTGCCTGCGTTTGTGAGTCTTGGAAGGGGTGGTGACAGACACAGTGGGAGAGGACACAGGGGACGTGTAAATGGCAGTGGGGGTGGTGACTGCACGCGTGCGGACTGTACAGGAGGGTGTGGTGGTGATGGTAGCACTGGCTGATGTTGGTGTGCATGCAGGTGTGAGTGGAGACGTCACAGGGAGGGAGGAGGGAGACTAGGAGGAGGGGGACACAGGGGTGGTAGTGACTGTTGGGATGTCTGCATCTGTGTGTTGCTTGGGTGAGTGTTTGTGGGATCTGTGGTGCTTGTGTCTGGATGAGCTGCCCTTGGGTGTTGCGGTGTGTGCAGGCTGGTCAGATGGTGTGGATGGGATAGGCTGAGGAACAGGAGACAGAGACAGGGTGGAGGCAGTCAGAAGAGGGAGGCTGGAAACAGGGACAATGGCTGCCGTCAGTGCTGAGGCCAGAGCATTGAACGATCGTTGATGGGCAGCCTGACCCGAATGAATGCCCTCCAGGTAGGCATTGCTCCGATGCACCTCCCTTTCTACCCCCTGGATGGCATTCAAAAGGGTAGTCTGCCCAACAATGAGTGTCCTGAGGAGATCAATGACCTCCTCACTGAGGGCAGCAGGGGTAACAGGGGCAGGGGCTGAGGTGCCTGGGGCGAAGGAGACGTCCGCCTTCCTGGGTGAGCGGGCACGGAGCGTAGGCTGAGGGGCTGCTGGGAGGGCGGGGCTGGTGCGCTGGGTGGCGGCTGTACCTGTAGAGGCGGGGGGCCCGGATGTTGCCGCCACCGCTAGGGAGCTCCCATCCGAGGACGTGTCGCTGTCGCTGCTCTCACCAGCGGTCCCCGTCGTGGTGCTCCCCTCGCCCTCCGGCTCACTTGGGCCCTCGGTGTCTGTTCCTGTGCCCACCGGGGCCTTGTGGCTTGCAGCTCCCTCGTGCTCCGATGCCAAATCTCCTCCGCCTGATGATGCTAATGCACACATGCACAAGAAGATGAAGAAGAAGGGTGGGGGGAGAAAGAGAAGACCTGGTTGAGTGCATGCAATGTCAACACCGTTGGCGGAGACGACAGACACAGGAGCCGCATGCACTAAGCCGCGCATTCGGGGCACACTACTCAGTACTTCTGACTCGGACAACAGGTCAGGAGACGACAAGCGCGCACATGTGTGAGGCTGGACCATCAATAGCTGGACTTGTCACCCTACGGAGGTGGGGGCCGGGAGCACAGGGCCATGCCTAAGGGAGAGGACTACACTACAGAAAGCGCCCTGGCCTAATGTCACCCCCAACCCTCCTCCCCCACCCAGACGCCTCCACTGCGCAGAAAGATAGCTGAATGTGCTGATACTCACCCCCTTGTGTCTGCTGTGATGCTCTCAAGCGCCCATCCAAATCAGGGTAGGCCACCGCCAGGATCCGGGACATCAGGGGGGTCAGGGTACGACTGGCACCCCTCCTAGGTTGGGAGGCCATCCCCAGCAGTGACTCGGCGGTCTTCCTGGTTCCGCGGCGGATGTCCTCCCACCTCTTGCGGCAGTGGGTGCCCCGTCTGACGTGGACCCCCAGGGCCCGGACTTCCTTGGCGATGGCACGCCAAATCCCGACTTTCTGATGGGCGCTGACCTATGTGACATGTACAGGGTGGGAAGGAAACAATCATCAACTTACTGCATGTTAGATGTGATTGGCCCCCCCTCCCCAACCTTGCAATATAGCACATGCTCTCAACTGTCGTGCGTTGCACTCCTCATTCGCCCCACACCCCACCAACTTACATCCACCCCACTCCACACAGGCATCGCCCATTCCATGTGCACCCGGTGTACTCACCTGTTGGTCTGGAGGACCGTAGAGTAACGCATACTGGGGGAGGACCCCATCCACGAGCTTCTCCAACTCTTCAGACGTGAAGGCAGGGGCCCTTTCCCCAGTCGCAGCAGCCATTGTCACTTCCAGACCGAGTTCACAGCAGCACTTGCAGTATAGGTCCTCTCCTGTGGATGATCAGGTCTCGAGTGATTAAGCAGATAGAAAATGGCGGTCACGCCCGCGGCGGTGCGTACCGCGACCGCCGGCGCACATCGTCATTGGCTCCTGAAACCCATAGGCTTCAATGTTATCCAATGCGGCTCCGTATAGCGGTCTTCGACCGCCTACCGCCACGGTGTGCTCCGCCAGCGCAGTGACCTCACATCCCATTGTCCCACTTCACAGGTCAGGCAGCCGCCATTTCAAGGGCCCACATGGCATAATCTCTACTGCGACACACAGGCCTAGGCCTGCCATTGCCACACATACACGCCTTTCAATACCTAGATAACCGTGTGCCATGCAAGCAGTGGTGAACGTACCAGTGATTATCTTGACTCTGTGCTCCATGTTGTCCTTCCTAGGCACCGTCCGCTGGGATTTGCGAGGAGAAGGATGAATCCTCGCGTGTACCGACCGCTGGTGGACCTGTCGACAATGGAAGGACGCCACATCATACTACGATACCGACTTGACCGTGCCACCATCCATGAACTGTGTGCCCAGCTGGAGCCAGCCCTGATGTCCCCCATCCGCCAACCCACAGGAATTCCCCCTCTGGTGCAGGTGCTGTCAGTCCTCCATTTTCTTGCAAGTGGCTCATTCCAGACAACAGTGGCCATATCATCTGGAATGTCTCAGCCAATGTTTTCAAAGGTTTTGTCTAGAGTGTTGTCTGCCCTGACGAAACACATGCGGAGTTACATTATATTCCCAGAGGAGGTTGATTTGCCCACTGTGAAGGGTGATTTTTATGCCCTTGGACATATTCCCAACATAATTGGTGCCATTGATGGGACCCATGTAGCCTTAGTCCCCCCAAAAGACGATGAGCAGGTGTACAGAAACAGGAAGAGTTACCATTCTATGAACGTCCAGGTGGTCTGTTTGGCTGACCAGTACATCTCCCATGTGAATGCAATGTTCCCTGGTTCAGTGCATGACGCGTATGTGATGCGTAATAGCAGCATCCCTTTTGTGATGGAACAGCTACAGAGACAACGTGTGTGGCTAATAGGTGACTCTGGTTACCCCAACCTGCCTTGGCTATTGACCCCAGTGAGGAATCCCCGGACCAGGGCTGAGGAACGGTACAATGAGGCCCATGGGCGAACTAGGAGGATCATAGAAAGGACCTTTGGGGTTCTGAAGGCCAGGTTTAGGTGTCTGCATATGACAGGGGGATCCCTGATGTACTCACCAAAGAAGGTGTGCCAGATCATCGTGGCCTGCTGTATGCTTCACAATCTGGCATTGCGACGTCAGGTGCCTTTCCTGCAGGAGGATGGTCCAGATGGTGGTGTTGAAGCAGCTGTAGAGCCTGTGGAGAGTGAAGAGGAGGAAGACTCAGAGGACGACCCAGACAACAGGGACAGAGTTATCCAACAGTATTTTCAGTAGCACACAGGTAAGAATCACACACGCCATTTTAATTTTCCTGACTGCCTCGTTTTTCTCAACTTTGTCTATGACCCCCCAGTTATTTGAAACTGATGTTTGATTCTCCCTTCCCTTTTCAGTGCTGTATGACCCACTGCGTGACTTCTGCTTGGTTAGCCCATGGACTAATGCTTATTGATCTCGGTATGTGTTCAGCACAAAGTTTACAGAACATAATTGATCGGTAATGTGTTTTACATTTGTAAATAATACAGCCTGACTCCAGCATGATTTCAGTGCAATGAGTGATTTATTTTTGGTGCTAGATAATGGTACATGATATTCACACGGTGATGGGTGGGGGTGGAGTAATGTCCATGGCAGAGTCCAGTTCTCAGTCTCACAGGTGCATTGTCCATATGCCTGTGGAAGGATGGAGCAGGGGCAGTTCAAGGTTGGACAGGGTGGCAATGTGGGACAGTGGGATGACTTCAGGGGGTATCTCATGCTGGCGGGGGTCTTGACATCCTACTCTGTCTTTTTTTTGGATCTCAGGCTCCTCTTGCGGGGTGGTTGTTCTTCAGCAGGAGGTGGGGTTCTGGTGGCCTGTCGTTGTGGTGGGGCCTCCTGTCCACTAGCGCCGGCGGAGGTGGTAGGCTGTTCCTGGTCCGGGCTAGTGACAGGGGCCCTGTGTTGTGCCACATGGTCCCGCAACGTGTCTTCTATCCGGTGGAGGGCCTGGACTAGGCTCCCCATGGCGGTAGAGATGTGGGTGAGATGATTGTTGAACCCCATGTAGCGTTCCTCCTGCTGTGCCTGGATCTCCTGGAACCTGGTCAGTACCGTCGCCATCGTCTCTTGTGAGCGGTGGTAGGCTGCCATGATGGTGGTGAGGGCCTCTTGGAGAGTCGGTTCCCTGGGCCTCTCCTCCCCCCCCTGTCGCAGAGCAGCCCTCCGAGTTGCCCTGTTTCCCCCGGACTCTGTCCCCTGGACGGTGTGCCCTCTACACACCGCTGATTGACCTGTCCTAGAGACAGAGCCATGGGCCCGCTGGGTGGGAGCTGTGCTGTTGTTCCCAGAGGGGGTTGGGTCTGCTGTGGCCTGTGTGTGGGGAACCGACTGTCCAGAGGTCCCCGATGGTCCGGGCTGGTCGTCAGGTTCCAGGTCGACAGAGCTGCTGTCATCACTGGGTGCCTCTTCCGGGGGGGGGGATCGACATTTCTGGACCCTCCTGGTCGGTGTGTTGGCGTTCGGGTCCTGCATGGGGTAAGAGAGTATGGTTATTGTTTCTGTGTGTGCTATTGTGTGCGATTTATGGGTGCCCTTGTCCCCCAGTGCTGTCATTCCCTTGGGGGAGGTGTTGTGGGGGTGTTGGGGGGGGGGTATGTGCAGTGGTCATGCTTAGGTGATGGGTGTCCATAGTTTGTGGTGGCATGCAGGGGTTGGTGTTTGGTGGGTTGTGCTGGGGAGACATTCTCAGGGAGGATGTGTGATGGGGGGTTGGGGGTGAGGGTGGTGGTGGGGGTTGGCATGCTGGGGGGGGTGAAGTAGTTGAGATTGTACTTACCAGAGTCCATTCCTCCGTGTACTCCAGCGAGGCCATCAGGATGCAGGATGTTTAGTATCTCTTGCTCCCATGCTGTGAATTCGGGTGGTGTGGGTGGGGGTCCCCCGCCAGTCTTCTGCACTGCGATGTTGTGTCGCGAGACCATCGAGCGCACCTTTCCCCGTAAGTCGTTCCAACATTTGCGGATGTCCTCTCGATTTCTGGGATGCTGTCCCACCGCGTTGACCCTGTCCACGATCCGCTGCCATAGCTCCGCCTTCCTGGCTATAGTGGTGTGCTGCACCTGTGAGCCGAAGAGCTGGGGTTCGACTCTTATGATCTCCTCCACCATGACCCGGAGTTCTTGGTCTGAAAAGCGTGGGTGCCTTTGGGGTGCCATGGGGTGGTGTGGATGAGGTGTGGGGTGGTGTATATGGTGAAGAGTGTGTTGGTGTGTGGTGCTTTGTGCTTCTATGTGGTGTGTGTGATGGTGTAGTGTGCCTCTGTGTGATGTAGCTCTCTATTCTGTGATGTGTCTCTCTCTCCTTCGTCTATGATCTTCGGTCGTAGGGGTTTGTGGGTGATGTGGGTGTGTGTTTTATAGTTGGTTGGATGTGTGGGAGTGTTGTTTGTATGTGTGTCAGGTGTGTGTATTTCAAATTGTCCAATGTGGCTGGGTTTTGGAGCTGTGTGTGTATTTTGACCGCGGCGGTGTGTACCGCCAATGGAATACCGCGGTTGAAAGACCGCCGCGTGGATTCGTGGGTCAGAATGGCATGGGCGTGTTTGTGTTGGCGTGACGGTGGAGGTTTGGTCATCTCCAGTTTTCCGCGGCCCGCTGATGTGGCGGCCTTCCTTGGATGTCGGGATTTTGGCGGTCCCGCCGTTGTGGGTCAGAATGACCGTGGCGGTTTACCGCGGCCGCGGCGGTAGAATGGCGGACTTCTGACCGGCGATAAGGGCCTTTTACCGCCGAGGTCAGAATGACCCCCTTAGTGTCTGGGCACCCTGGCACTAGCCAAGGTGCCCCCACATCGTTTAGGGCAAATTCCCCAGACTTTGTGAGTGCGGGGACACCATTTCACGCATGCACTATACATAGGTCACTACCTATGTATAGCGTCACAATGGTAACTCCAAACATGGCCATGTAACATGTCTAAGATCATGGAATTGTCACCCCAATGCCATTCTGGCATTGGGCAGACAATTCCATGATCCCCCGAGTCTCTAGCACAGACCCGGGTACTGCCAAACTACCTTTCCCAGGGTTTCACTGCAGCTGCTGCCAACCCCTCAGACAGGTTTCTGCCCTCCTGGGGTCCAGCCAGGCCTGGCCCAGGAAGGCAGAACAAACGACTTCCTCAGAGAGAGGGTGTTACACCCTCTCCATTTGGAAAAAGGTGTCAGGGCTGGGGAGGAGTAGCCTCCCCCAGCCTCTGGAAATGCTTTGATGGGCACAGATGGTGCCCATCTCTGCATAAGCCAGTCTACACCGGTTCAGGGATCCCCCAGCCCTGCTCTGGCGCGAAACTGGACAAAGGAAAGGGGAGTGACTACTCTCCCGACCTGCACCTCCCTGGGGAGGTGCCCAGAGCTCCTCCAGTGTGCTCCAGACCTCTGCCACCTTGGAAACAGAGGTGTTGCTGGCACACTGGACTGCTCTGAGTGGCCAGTGCCATCAGGTGACATCAGAGACTCCTTCTGAGAGGCTCTTACCTTTCTTACTAGTCTATCCTTCTTCCTAGGTAGCCAAACCTCCTTTTCTGGCTATTTAGGGTCTCTGCTTTGGGGAATTCTTCAGATACCGAATGCAAGAGCTCATCAGAGTTCCTCTGCATCTCCCTCTTCACCTTCTGCCAAAGGATCGACCGCTGACTGCTCAGTACGCCTGCAAAACCGCAACAAAGTAGCAAAGATGACTACTGCAACCTTGTATCGCTTCATCCTGCTGGCTTTCTCGCCTGTTTCCTGGTGGTGCATGCTCTGGGGGTAGCCTGCCTCCTTCTTGCACCAGGAGCACTGAAGAAATCTCCTGTGGGTCGACGGAATCTTCCCCCTGCAACCGCAGGCAACAAAAGACTGCATCACCGGGCCTCTGGGTCCCCTCTCAGCACAACGAGCGTGGTCCCTGGAACTCAGCAACTCTGTCCAAGTGACTCCCACAGTCCAGTGACTCTTCAGTCCAAGTTTGGTGGAGGTAAGTCCTTGCCTCCCCACGCTAGACTGCATTGCTGGGTACCGCGTGATTTGCAGCTGCTCCGGCTCCTGTGCACTCTTCCAGGATTTCCTTCGTGCACAGCCAAGCCTGGGTCCCCGACACTCTAACCTGCAGTGCACAACCTTCTGAGTTGTCCACGGGCGTCGTGGGACTCCCTTTTCTGACTTCGGGTGGACTCCGGTTCACTCCTCTTCTAAGTGCCTGATCTGGTACTTCTGCGGGTGCTGCCTGCTTCTGTGAGGGCTTCCTGACTTGCTGGGCGTCCCCTCTGTCTCCTCATCCAAGTGGCGACATCCTGGTCCCTCCTGGGCCACAGCAGCATCCAAAAACCCTAACCGCGACCCTTGCAGCTAGCAAGGCTTGTTTGCGGTCTTTCTGCGTGGGAACACCTCTGCAAGCTTTTTCACGACGTGGGACATCCATCCTCCAAAGGGGAAGTTCCTAGTCCTTTTCGTTCTTGCAGAACACAAAGCTTCTTCCATCCGGTAGCAGCTTCCTTGCACTCTCAGCTGGCATTTCCTGGGCATCTGCCCACTCTCGACACTGTCGCGACTCTTGGACTTGGTCCCCTTGTTTCACAGGTACTCAGGTCCAGAAATCCACTGTTATTGCTTTGCTGGTGTTGGTTTTCCTTGCAGAATCCCCCTATCACGACTTCTGTGCACTCTGGGGGTAGTAGGTGCACTTTACACCTACCTTATAGGGTCTTGGGGTGGGCTATGTTTCTAACCATCACTGTTTTCTTACAGTCCCAGCGACCCTCTACAAGCTCACATAGGTTTGGGGTCCATTCGTGGTTCGCATTCCACTTTTGGAGTATATGGTTTGTGTTGCCCCTATACCTATGTGCTCCTATTGCAACCTACTGTAACTTTACATTGCTTGCATTACTTCCTTTTGCTATTACTGCGTATTTTTGGTATTGTGTACATATATCTTGTGTATATTTGGCATCCTCATACTGAGGGTACTCACTGAGATACTTTTGGCATATTGTCATAAAAATAAAGTACTTTTATTTTTAGTATATCTGTGTATTGTGTTTTCTTATGATATTGTGCATGACACCAGTGGTATAGTAGGAGCTTTGCATGTCTCCTAGTTCAGCCTAAGCTGCTCTGCTATAGCTACCTTCTATCAGCCTAAGCTGCTATAAACACCTCTTCTACACTAATAAGGGATAACTGGACCTGGTACAGAGGGTAAGTACCCCTTGGTACCCACTACAAGCCAGGCCAGCCTCCTACACTTATGCAATACCTTTCCTTTAAGTATTTAGAATTTCCATATTTCTCTGCTCTCTGAACATACAAGGCACCTTAATCTGACCCCACTGTTGTCCAAGATGAAGAGTGACATGCAGGAGTAGTCGCAACTCCCCCTGCACGTGATAGGTAGTATTGCTCTCTTCAAAATGTTGTTTCTCCCCCACTTACTGTATGTTTGTGAACATTTCCCAATCCAGATTCCTAGGGGTTGGTTTTGTACTCTTAATTCTGTTCTCTGCTCATTTCTCTGGTTGGGTGGTCGCTCCCGGATAGCGTTTCCTAACGGCCGGCAGTGGACGGTGGCTTGAGGATGGGGGCCTTATGGTGGTATTACCTTGCCTCCCAATTGGTTGTGATTAATGACTGGTTGTGTGGCGCATGGGATGATTCGACATATATCGGGAAACTCAGCTCCGAAAGCTTCACTTACATCCTAGATATGTTATACGGTGCTCCCTTACCACGCACCCTACCAGACATCACTCAGGTAATTGTCCTTCGCTGGCACTGTGCTTTATCGTTTGCAATGGTACATTGATGGCAATGATTACTCTATGGAGGGGCCGCTGGTTTCATCACACAGAAGGTTTAGAGGGCTTTGTTTAAATGGACACAATTGTTGTCACGGTCTTCAAGGATGTTAGGGCAGGGAACACATTTTGCCTTTCCAAGAGCTACAGGGCCACTTCAAGCTCCATTGGGCCCAATTCCATAAATACCTGCAACTATGCCACACACTTCTGGCTAGCATACCCCGGGCATGGGAATATCAGAGTTTAGCTCCTTGGAGATCAAGTTGCTGAGGTCCATACAGGTAGGGGCGAAATTTCCCAGATTTACCGTTCACTTATTGAAAGCACTCCACATGACCTTGACAAACTCCGAATCCATTTGGTGGGATGGGTTGGCGAAGTTGACTAGGTGGACTGGAGGGAGGCATGGATAGCCCCACACATATTGGCTATATCTACTGGTCTTAAATTGATCCAGCTGAACTACTTGTGTGCAACATATCTTACCCCAATATGACAGCATCGGGCTGGAAGCTCCCCCACCCAGCCTGCTTCTGCTGCTCAGAGGCCCGGATGATACCAACCATGTTGTTCCGGCCTGCCCGATCATTTCTGTATATTGGCAGTGAGCGCACAATAAGCTCTCAAAAGTCCTGGAGAGAGAGCTTGACTTGACTTCTAGAGTGGCATTGCTGGGATGGTTGACAAACGTGGTTGATCTTGGGCTGACCGTACCTTCATAGGTGCTGCCACATTGGTGGCTATAAGAGACATTGCTTGGCAGTGTAATTCCCCTGGAGCCCTGACCCTGGCGGAATGGAGGGCAGGAGTGGACTGGTGCACCCAACTTGAAAAATCTGTTTACACTGCACGTGGGTGTCCAGGGAAATACAAGATATGGGGGAGGTGGGGAGCATATCATGGACTGGGGATATGACTTGTTGTTAGCATGCTACACTGTAACAGTGAAATGTGTATGTAAATGTACTGTACTTGGTGGTTGCAAAAGTAATAAAAATGTTTATTAAAAAAAAGGCAGCCAGAGATGGAACATGAGTCGGATACAGAAACCTGGTTTCACTCAGCCAGAGACTTTACCTTCAGACTTAATCTATGAAATGGAAGTTAAAAATCAGAGCAAGTGGCTAAAGAGGGTTCTACATCGTCAGATAACCACTAAATGAGGTCTTGGTGTAGCCGTTGACTGTTGGCAGGATAAAGTTGAATTTTGGGCCCGAGATGGGTTCTGTGCCAACTGGATACTTTTTGTATCTTCGCCCCAAGAAGATTTCTACCTTCGGACTTAGTTATTATTTGGAGTTCGGTTTCTTCCAATGGGAAAAGTGTACAGGATATGGATGAAGAGGGTTCCACAAAGACTGATACCTTCTCTGCAAAGTCCATCTGAATTGGATTTGATGTCCGGGAAAAACCCCACCCAGCTGCAATGGACCTTCATTGGATGGGCTTGCAGGTTGGTCCAGGCCTCAAGGGGTCTGTGGAGCCAAAAAGGTACCTAGGTTTCAGGAAAAGTTAAGAGGAGTACACTTTGACACCAACCACGGTTCCCGGACCTTGGGGACACCACATGGGGGTCAGGACTCACTCCAGCAGAGGCCAAGAGAAGGGTCCAGGGCTCACTTGAAACTGTTCAGCTGGGCAGTTAAGAAAAGGCCTCTTGTAGCTTGTTGTGTCCCTGTAGCTTGAACAGAAGGTCAGCCTTTTGACACTTGGGGTCAACCTCCTTGTGCTCCCTCCTCCTATTGTGATTGCCTCCTTGCTCAGTTGTAGGTCTGACGAGCTATGTGATACACCTGTGCTCTGGGAGTGATACTGAACCCGAGAAGACTGTGAACAGCATTGCTAGCACCCCCATATTTCACTTGTTACTCTCTACTGAAGAAGGACAGCAATCCTGAAACACAGCATTGGCTGCATGAAAAATGGTGAATGCTAAAGACTTTCAACTGAGGTAAGTGTACCAGAATGCATCTGGGTTAATTGAGTGCTGGTATGCCAGGAAGTGTGCTCCCTCCTCATTTTGTGAGTGGCAAACAACTTATCAATGTCTTATCCCACCACATAGCAGTGTACCGGGTCTCTGGGGATGTGCACCCTTTTATCTCTCCTAGCCACTTCACATCACTGCATCATCACTGGATTTGTAGACGACCTTTCATTCAGGTCCAGTTCTTTGTGGCTGATGTCATGAGTCAGCAGGGTCTTTTCTCTTCCAAGGTCAAAGCTAAAGCCAGTTTCTTCTCCTCCAGTGCTATAGAAATGTTCTTTTATTCAAGGGCAAGGGTAGCCAGTTCTAGATTGAGGTTTCTATCTATTTGCCTGTCCTTCAATTCTGATTGGGTCAAGCTGTGAAAGAACAAACCGCTTTCTGCTTTGGACAAGTCAAGTGGCCTGGTACCTATGAGCGCTCATCGTCTAGAACTGAGACCTCCACTGGGCCATTCTCCTCCTCTTCCTAAATCCCTTCCTCATCCTTTGTCCCATAATCCTCTTGCTCCTGTGAGGTAGCCTACAGCAGGTGGACGTCCTGCCATGCTCCTAGGGCTATCTGATGCTCCCCCATCTTGGGCCTCTTAGCCAGTTTCAGCCCAATATCCTTACACTGCTGCCTTAGATCTGCCATGCTGAGGCTCTCAATGCTTCTCAGATCGAATTCCATCCTTTCAAAAATCATAGGTGTATAACAGGAGGGTAGGAATTAAATGTAGGAAAAATAAATAAAAAATGGCCTATAAAGAATCAATTCAGTTTGAAAAATAAGTCTGTGAAAATGTGTTCCTCTGGACTTAACTTTTTTGAGCTCAGATTCTTCCAGCGGGGCAGGGTTGCAGGCTGTAGTTGGTGAAGGCTCCACGCACCCTGAAACTCTCTCCTCAAGGGTCTGCTGAGTCAGATTTGCTGCTGTGAAAAAGCTGTGAGCTGGAGCAATCTGAATCTTTGGCCCAGCGGCCATGAACCTTCGTCAGATTTGCTTGGCAGGTGGTCCTGTCCTCCAGAGATCTTTGGAGCCAATAAGCTTCTAAGTCTGACGTTTCAGGAAAAGTTAGGAGGAGTACACTTTTAGAAAGTATTCTGAGGAGGATATTGGAGAGGCCATAATTATGCCTGGCACCAGTCTGTGGGTGGAAAAACTCCTAGCTGCTCCCTAAACAAAGAGATACAAAAAAAATGGGAATAACTTTACCCACTTTTGTAGCAATTCCTATGTGCCATACTGCAAGTAACACCACAGTGGCCCTCACTACCTAAAACCAAGATGGTAAAACCTTTCTTCCCCGTGCAAAGCTCTTGTGCACACCCCTGAGGTGTGGCCATTGAAATGAACAGCCTCTGGCCTGTGGTCACTTTAAACTAGTTCTGGAGGGAACTGGGATTGCTGCTTGTCTGACTGGTGGGACAAAGGGAAGGTGATAACTATATCTACCTGTAACGGGGTAGGCCTCTTTGAAGTTAATCAAGTTCTTGGGCCCCGGCCACAGGTCATCCTGTCTAGGGAAAAACAACACCTTCCCACACTCAAGTCCTTTTTTCCCTGCTCTTGGAGCAAGTTCACACTTCATCAGTGGACTATCCAGCTGCCAGGTGACAGTTTGAGCTCATGAAACAGGATCCTCACAGGCTTTAGGCAGGGAAAAGGTAGATTTTTAAAAGAACCTTTTCCAAAACATGTATTACAAATTTGACTTCACCAGTGAATTGGGCTTGTAATAAATATTTTAAAAAGTCCAAGAATGAAGCAAGAGATAACGTTAAATGTAATTTTGTATCCCAATGCTTTCCTATAGAACAGCCAACTCTGCTACAGGGAAATAGCATTTAGGGCCTTTTTCATCGTGAAGATACAACACTATTACATAAACTACTTTTAAATACTATGCACGCTGCCTTAAAGGTAGTAAGGCCTATTTAGGGCTGACCTATTAATATGTTTAGACCTTGTTAAAGGGGCTATTTTGACCAGTCGAAGTTGCAGTTTAAGATTTTACAGCCGGGGGCGTATCTAACATGGCGCCCAGATAAGACACATTAATACTGAGCTCCGCTGCCATGATTCTAAACATCGGCGATCCTGGGCCACGTGGCAGCCTCCTGTCGGAAGAACTAGTGGAGAGCTCTGAGGTGGGTCTGAGCCTGAATAGAAGATGGCGGCTGTTGCTGGGCCCTGACGGGAACTGGACTTGTCACGACCCCCTGCTGTACGGCGGGAGCCAGTGGGATGCCAGTGGAGGCTTGGTGGCGTAGGGACCTGGCCTTCAACAGCAGATTCCCCCACCAGGAGCACCCTGCACGTTGTGGAGGACGGGGAAGTGGCTCCGGAAGGAGGAGACCACAGGTGAAAGAGGCCTGAAGCAGCGGGGCCGGGGACAGGCGAGAGCAACTGGAGATTTGCAGTACTCCCGCATACACAAGCGGATAGAATGGCGTGACCAGGAAGGTAGGGCCCCTGATTTAAGGAGGAGTGGGGGTGGCATGCAGGCCCTAACAGTGGGCGGAGACAGCTGAGGACTGCAAAGAGTGGAGCAAAGCAGATGCAGTCCGGATGCCCGCCTGTCGGTGTCATCATGGTGTGAGTACCTTCGGACTGCATCAGACTTGACAGGAGTGGTTCCACAAAACACCTCCCGCCAGGTTAGTGAGGAAGGTCTGTTGAATGGAGCTGGTAGGGGGGCCGGCCTTCAGAAACATTCAAATTGACATTAGCCAACCAGTCTGGATCCTTCATCTCCCAACCCACATTTGCCTGCCACTGCGGGGAATCTGCGTCACCTAAGCAGATACCCCTGTCGAGTCACCATTAACGGAGGGACAGATTGCACAAGGGGCCTGTGACAGGTCCTGTAATAATGGAGGCTTTCAGGCGTGTTATATGTTTTTTTTTTTATTATTTTCTTTTTATTGGTTTCTTTCCAAACTTCATTTTCCTTCTTTTGAATATTTCAGTCTATGATCTGTTGTTTGGAAATCCTCTCGAAAGTGTTCTGATTCTTGATTCTGTTTCTTCCTTCTTCTTTTATTTTCAAGGGCCAGCTCAGAGATCACTCGCTGGGTTATACGAGAGAAGAAAGAAGATGCCATTTAGAAGGTACGTTTTGCACTCCTTTCCCTTTCTTTCTTGTCCTGTTTTCTTTTATGTATTTTATGTCTTTCTCTCTCTGCTGTTTCCTTTCCTTCCTTCTGTTTTCCCCTTCTCCTTTTCCTAGACCGCCGTCTTCCTTCGGAGTATTTCCTCCACAGACCCCCAGGGTTTCCTCCACATCTTCTGCTTCTCTGTCTCCATGCGCCGCCATCCCTCGAAGTCCTCCTTCTCCTGCCGTTTTCCGAATTCCCCCTTCTCCTGCAGAATTCTGGATACCATTACGCACGGGGTTTAAAAACCCCACCATTTCCGGGTCACTCAGTCGGCTTCCCCGCTCCAGTGTGTTCCCACCTCCTCAGAGACAGTGTCCCAGCACCCCGAGGTGCCCCCGGGGTACTTCCATTCCGGTGCCGATCTCGGCGCACTACCACAGGGCAGATGAACCAAAGCATGGTGGAAAAGATGGCATAAGGTGAGTTTTGAGGCACTGACCTGAACCCCGTGTTCTGGACTCCTGAACATAAACAATTCAGGGCCATCGAGCCACACCTCATTCTCACAACCCGCGTCACCCCTGCAGCCCCTTCTAACAACATGGCGACTGCCCACTCAGAACAGATGGACTCCACCATCAAAGAAATGTTCACAAAACCCACAGGAAAGAAGATGGACTGATCAGAGAAGAACTCAAACAAAACACCAGGTCTAGCTGTGACCTCCTGGATGATACCCCGGCAATGGATGCCTCAGTCATGTGGCCGTTCCTCAAGAGCCATCTCACCACTCTGAGAGGTGACATAGTGGCCCTGAAACAAGAATTAGAGGTGAATGTCAGAGACATTAGACGTAACATGGTTGAGTTGGAACAAAGGGTTGACTCCCTCGAGCAAGTACGTGGCTCCCAGGATGAGGAATTGGAGGAACATAGCTGTGAAATTCTCACTCTTAGAGATAAAACAGCTGATCTTAACTACCAGCTGGAAGAACTCAGGAACAGATCGAGGCGGTGTAACGTATGCATCAAAGAAGTCACACTTCAGGCCAATGCCGGGAAATTGAAAGATTATGGGGGTCATTCCTACCCTGGCGGTCCGAGACCGCCAGGGTAGGGGACGGAGGAAGCACCGCCAACAGGCTGGCGGTGCTTCTGGGGCTATTCTGACCGTGACGGTAAAGCCGCGGTCAGAAAAGGGAAGCCGGCGGTTTCCCGCCGGCTTCCCGCTGCCCCTGTGAATCCTCCACGGCGGCGCTGCAAGCAGGGCCGCCATGGGGATTCCGACCCCCTTCCCGCCAGCCTGGTTCTGGCGGTTTTCACCGCCAGAACCTGGCTGGCGGGAACGGGTGTCATGGGGCCCCTGGGGGCCCCTGCAGTGCCCATGCCACTGGCATGGGCACTGCAGGGGCCCCCTGACAGGGCCCCACATTGCTTTTCAGTGTCTGCTTGGCAGACAATGAAAATCGCGACGGGTGCAACTGCACCCGTCGCACACCAGCAACTCCGCCGGCTCCATTCGGAGCCGGCTTCCTCGTTGCTGGTGCTTTCCCGCTGGGCGGGCGGGCGGCCTTTTGGCGGTCGCCCGCCAGCCCAGCGGGAAAGTCAGAATGACCGCCACGGTCTTTTGACCGCGGTACGGTCTTCTGGCGGTTCCCGCCAGGCGGGCGGCGACTGCCGCCCGCCAAGGTAGGAATGACCGCCTATGTTCTCTACCTTTTCCACCATGCGGCATCAGATCTGAAGGACCAGGACATCATCCTTGATCACACACATAGGGCAGGATGGCCATCCCTCTCTCCTGGGCAACTGCAGGGCATTCTAACTTGTCTACACTATTACCAGCAAGAGAAAGCCATCCTGGCAGCAGTGCGCGATAAAAGCTTCATTGACTTTGAGGGCACTAAAGTGTGGCTCTAGCAGGACCACTATTACCCTACAAAGTCGAGCTCTCTGACCCCTCACCAGCCTCCTGCATAACAAATGGATTAAATATAAATGGAGACACCCCTTCCGCATCACATTTGTGTGGAACAACGAAACACACAGCCTGTGCACCCTGGAGGAGGCACACTCAATGCTGGGTGGAGACGTATTGAAGCTGGCTGAACCCCTGCACACCCACTCAGGGAGCTCCGTGATCCCATCTGCATTGATAGGGCTCACCCACCACGAGGAAAAGAAAAGAATCAGCAAACCATCAGCCCAAGAGAGACACCAGGAAAGGACAGCACTACTCCAACAGCTACAAAAGAGGGACAGCGCCTCTGACAATGACTAAGGAACGCTCCTGCAATAAGCTGACCCTGCACTGGAATTGAAACGCACGGCTGGCCCTACAATGTTGCACTTCCACGGGGCCGGGAGCACTATGCCATAGGGGCAGCCACAAGCCGTTGGCGGCAGAGCTCATCTCCTCATCCCTGGAATGTTGATGGACATCACCAACAACACGGAGCCTTACACCAAAACACTTATGTAGGTTCACAAGCGAGGAACCACCCAGTTAAATTGTTGTATGTTTCATTTTATTTTTTTCCTCACACATAACAGACCACAGTCATACCAATGGAGAGGGCTCGTATCTCCCCCAGCAAAGCTAACCGGTCACACCACCCAATTGTTAAAGTTCTAAGCCTTAACGTTTAAGGTTTGAATGCCCTGGTCAAATGTCTAGTGCTCTTCTCATTCCTTAGGGAATCCCACTGTAACATCTGCCTCATCCAAGAGACACACCTGTTTAAGGCATATTGGAAGCGCATGCGCTCAAAATGGTTTGACTGCCAGGACTTCACCACAGGTCCAAAGAAAACAGCAGGAGTAGCAATCCTTTTAGCCACACACTTTCTGGGGCGGGTAGTCCAGACTCAATCTGAAATAATGGGCAGGGCACTTTCTCTCCACATTGCCACACAAGGCACACATTTACGCTAGCAAACATATACACCCCTAGCGATCACCAGGAGGCATTCTTGGAGGAGACTGTGGGACGGGTGTTTGCCACCCCAGACAGAAACATCATGATTGAGGAGGACTTTATTCTGGTCACAGATGCATCAATGGAGAAGTCTTTTCAAAGGTCAAGCCAAGCGGGTGCACAATCCCCAGCATTTCGCCAATAGCTGGCAGAGGCGGGCCTGGTAAATGTCTGACGACAACGCCATCCACTCAACACGAGCTACACATTCTTTTCTGCAGTCCATCAATCCTACTCCCAGATTGACTATTTTCTTCTCTCACACCACTTGAACACAAACACTACAGCAACAGACATCATGGTGGCCACACTCTCGGACCATTCGCCAGTTTCCATCCCTCCCACTTGCCAGGAACCTCAGCTTAACATGACATAACCTTCTGTGCCAGGAAGAGAAGATTTCGGAAATAACTTCTGCCATCACAGATTTCTTACAGACTAATAATATCCCAGAGGTCCCAGTTGCCTTACTTTGGGACACACCAAAGGTGGTGCTCTGCGGCATCTTCATTGCAAGATCAGCCCTTCTGAACAGGGATAGGAGAGATAAGAGAACTTGACTGGAGACTGAGGTCAAGGAATTGGAGGAAGAACACAATGCACAGGCTCCTTTAGAGTTAGGAGTTAGCTAACAACTGCGTGCAAACAACTTAAAACCTTGGTCACGGGCACAGCTGAAACCCTCTCCTGCATTTAAAGCAGAAATATTATGCTAGAGGCAACAAAGCTGGCACTTATTACCACACAGGCTCTGCACACAAAGCCTCCAGCATCATATAATGTAAGTAGATGACTCCTAAGGCCAACGCGTTGTCCAAGATGAACATATAACGCAGGCATTTGAACACTTCTACATCACACTACAAACCACCGAACCCTTAGAATTCAGACATGCAGAATCCTATCTTGCACAGCAGCCACTGAACTGCCTCTCTGAATCTGAGTCCTCTGCCCTAGATAAAGACATCCAAACTGACTAGGTGCTGCAGGTGATACAAAAGCTTACTATTCGTGGGGGGGCGTGGCTAGCCTGCCGGCAAGATGGCCGTCACTATGTGAGGCTCTGCCGGGCTTAGGGCATCAATCCTGCATTTCTCCTGTTGGAGCGGCAGCAGCGGAGCTCCGTTGACGGGGCGAGGTCCCGGTGGCAGTGGTGCTCCTGTTTTTATTTGGTCCCGGACTGGAGGGGGCTCTGCGGTGGCCCGCTTCGTGTAGCTAAGGGGCAGGCTCGGCCCTGCTCTCAGCCCGCAGTGCCGGGGACGTGCTCCTACGCTTGTGCCAGCTGGTTGCCGGCTGAGTCCGGGGAGGGAGAGCTGCTGCCGGCTGTGTGCTGGGGACGGCCGGGGCTGAGGCGCACATTTGTGGGGACGGTTCGGCGGTCACTTCAGACTGCGGCCCTGCGGCCCTGTGCCATCGCGGTCGTTGGCCTCACGGATCTGTGGCTCTGCAGGTGTGGCGCTTTTCCGCATTTGGCGCCGGCAGCCTGCGCGGCGCTGATAAGCCCGAGAGCCTTGGCTGCTGGCGGACCTGCCGGACCATCAAGGATTTCGTCTGGGCCGGCTGCCCCGAAGCTGTGTGACGGGTGGGGCCCCTCCTGGTCTACTGGGTGCCCAGACATGGCCTTGCCCAGGAACTGAGACCCCTTTTTTTTTTGGCCTACCTGACGGGGGTGCTTAGTGAAGGGCCTCTGGGCGGCCCCATTGCCAGTCAGATCGGACCGGGGGCCTATTGGGGGTCTTTTGTGGCCCTCTGGAGGCGGGAGGAGCCGATTTGCGCCCTGCGGAGGCCTGATCTGGGGATGACCTTGGCTATGCTGGCTGATTGGTAGTGGCTCCCTATCTGAGTGGTGGATAGAGACTGCCATTAACGGAAGGGAGGCCAGCTGCTGGGGGGACATCGCGCTATTCTTGGAGCTGCATATTTGTGGTGCTGCCCTCCCGCGTGTACCTGGCGCACTGGTTTCCTTCTTTCAGCAATTGGAGGGGAGCATTTCCTTGGTGGGCTTGCGGAGGCAGCCGGCATGGGAAAGGCGGAGCAGAGGCGCGCAAAGATCTCCTTTGACGGTGGTAGGAGGAAGGGGGGCGTCTCTGCTTCTCAGTCAGGAGATCTTCCGGCGGAGGATGGACCTTTGGACACAGCGGTCAAAGCCATGTTTTTGGATCTTAAAAACAATTTGGCAGACATAGACGCTAAATTGGACCACCTAAATGGACAGATGGACCGCATCAAGGCCAGAGTGGATGATCACGATGCTCGATTTGACCAGTTAGAGACCCACACTTCAGAGCTGGAGGATCGACAACACGGAGAGCGTGAGCAACTGCTGCAGGTGGAACGGGTGCTGGAGGTTATTCGCAATAAAAATTAAGATTTGGAGGCTCGGTTGCGCCGTAACAACATTAGAATGATTGGCCTTCCGGAATCCACGGATATGGGCAGGATGGAGGACTTTGTGGAGAAAATATTTGCAGACCTATTTCCTGGAGAGCTTTCCAGGAAGCTTTTGTGGTGGAGAGAGCTCACAGATCGCTTGGCCCTCGGCCTCCGTCTGGGACTCTGCCGCAACCCATTATTATCCGTCTGCAGAACTACCGCAATAGGGATGCAGTGTTGCGGCTAGCCAGAGAGAGGCGCCCAGTGATTTATAAGAACTCAGAGATGAGCTTCTTCCCAGATTACACTCCGAGTCTGCAGGCGGCGCGAAGGGCCTTCCTGCCAATTAAACGCTTGTTAAGTTTGACTGATGCCAGATTTTCTCTTATTTACCCTGCGAAGCTCCGTATATAACATGGGGGCACATTACATTTCTTTACAGACCCGAATCTGGCGGCTAAGTTTGTTAAGACGATTCCCCAGAGGCCTGCGGCTGTGGGGGTGGCAGATGCTGGACCTGAGCGAGCAGACCTAAGTGATATTGATTAACTGCCTATGAGTGCTGGAGAACCAGTAGATCTTGATGATTACCTGGGAGTGCTGTTGCAGTATCTTTGTTTTTCACATTTGCCGCTCTGACGCTATACCTGTTATTTGGGCCCTCCCCTCTCTGCCCTGGTACGGTTGGTGGGTTGGGTGGTGTAGTGCTTTCCTCTTATTTAGTTTCTAAGCACTAACATAACACACCAGAAATGCACTTCTGAGGTCAAAGAAGACTTTTATTGTTGTTAATTCTTCCCCAACCCCAATTTTTATGTATGACGAATTAGTAGCTTTCAAGTCCGCGTTAATCAAACAAAATATATCAGTTTGCAATATACACAGCAGGTTATATTTATAAGATATTGAATGCAAAGCAAAACAAATACTTCACCGTGTGGGAAACTATCTACAGCTTCATCTTTCTAAGGTCTGCAAGCTGAGGACCCCTGTCAGCCGCGAGAAAGAGATTCATCTACCCACACGGGATTGCTGGCAGCTGGCGCCAAGCTCCAGCACGAGGTCCGGCAGATTCGAATCTGACTCTCTGCAGCCTGTTACATTCGTTACAAAGGTGTGCCCCCTCCTCTCAGACCTGGGAAACTGAGCAAGCCTTTTGGAGACTGGCCAGGTCTCCAAGACTACTCCTGTTCCCAAGCTCAAGCAGAGAGAACAACACCCATGTACTCTCTCTTATCAGGTCTAGTCTACTGTGAGAACAAAACATCTTGGTTCATCTTGTGCAAAAACACAGCTTGGAAAAATACAGCTTGGATTCTCAACTGCAATGTCTAACTCCACGTTAAAGGCAATAGGCAGCTAACCTAAGTATCAAATGCAATGTCTAGTGTCATGTCAAAGCCAATAAGCATCTAAGCTGAATACAAAATGCAATGTCTTATATCATGTCAAAGCCCATAGGCAGCTAAGCTGAATATAAAATGCAATGTATAATATCATGTCAAAGCCAACAGGCAGCTGAGCTGAATACAAAATGCAATGTATAATATCATGTCAAAGCCAATAGGCAGTTAAGCTGAATATAAAATGCAATATATAATATCATGTCAAAGCCAATAGGCAGAATATCTAATAGCATGTCAAAGTCAATAGGCAGCTAAACTGAATACATCATGTCAAAGCCAATAGGAATGCAATGTCAAAGCCAATAGGCGGCTAGACTGGATACAGCATGTCAAAGCCAATAGGCAGAATACAGAATGTAATGGCTAATGCAATGTCAAAGCCCATAGGCGGCTAGACTGGATACAGCATGTCAAAGCCAATAGGCAGAATACAGAATGTAATGGCTAATGCAATGTCAAAGCCCATAGGCGGCTCAACTGAATACAGAAAGTAATGGCTAATGCCATGTCAAAGCCCATAGGCGGCTAAACTGAACAAAACATACCATGTGCTACTGGTGAACATTGAGCAACTAATATGCGCAGTGGTGAAACACAAAGTCATTGGTCAAAACAAAATTTAACAAATGGCAGTACAGGTGGCTAGCCTACGGCCCTTGGATGAGTCCTGTCACTATGTTGTGGGTCTTTGATTTTGTTCCTTCGGGTTTGGGGGGGTGGGTTCTGGTATTGACCCGGTTGGGGGGTCTGCGTGGGTGGGGCGTGGGTCTGTTTGCAATTTGTCCCCTCATTGCTCCTTTATCTCTGCTTCCTTTTCCTATGTGCGGCTGGCGGGCTAGGCGGAGTGGTGTGGTGGCATGGAATTTTGGTATTGTTGCTTTGGTGACGCTGGGTAGGGTGGTGCCTCTTCGTTGCCTCACCTCGAATGTGTGTGGCCTGAATGATGGACATAAGGTGCAGCTCATGTCTGCCTATGTTAAGCGCCAGAATATCGACATATGTATGCTGCAGGAAACACACTTGATAACGGCTACACTGCATCGTTTGAAAGCCATATGGATCGGTGAATGACATAGTGCGGTGTTCTCGCGGTATGCAAGGGGCATGGCGATTTTGCTGCGTAAGGGGCTACAATGGCACACGCAGTGGGTAATAGTAGATCCGAATGGGCGCTATGTTCTGATGAGTGGAACGCTACTAGACAGACCTTGCAGGCTTGTCTCGGTTTATGGCCCTAATGTTGACGACCCTGAATTTTTCTGCGAGGTCTGGCGCCTGGTTGAATCGTTACGGGGTGGCGCTGTGATTTGGGGAGGAGACTTCAATGTAGTTCTTGACTCGGAGAGGGATCGGGAAAGCTCATCCAGGGCACGACCCTCTGCCTCTGCTAAGGCTTTGTCGACAGTTATGAGTGATGGCGCCTTGATTGAAATATGGAGGGCAAGGCATGGGGACAATAGGGAGGGCACATGTGTTAATTATGTGCACAATAGTTGGTCCTTCCTGGATCACTGGCTGAGCATGCACGATGTGGAACTCTGGACACGATCAGTCGGATCACTCTCCGGCAAGCTGGAGCTCGAGATGCCCGGGGGGCCAGGAGCCGCCTTTGCCTGGCGTTTGCCAAAGGGGGCGCTTCAGGATGTGGCATTCCTCGAAGAGATTCGCAAGGCTATCACTCAATATTTTGACGAGAATGGTGGATCGGTGGACTCTGCTGGGACGCTTTGGGAGGCCTTTAAGATGGTTATCCGTGGAGTGTGCCTGTTGAAGCAGCACGGGGTGTTACGATCGCTGCGGTAGGAGTAGGCAGATTTGGGGGCTCGAATTGCTGATCTGGAGGCCAAATTGGTGTTAGATTGGTCTGGTGAAACACTAGCGGCCCTGCGGGTGCGGTGTCTCTCTATGAGGAGGCCTCTTTGCTGGAAGTTTGTTTTTTGGGGAAGTATGCCAGGGCCAGGCACTATGGTGAGGATGATAGAGCAGGACGCACGCTGGCGAACATGCTACGCAAGCCCTGGGCTAGCAGCTATGTTATTGAAATAGATGGGTTGTAGTGTGAGCGAGTGGCTGTGGCGGAGGGAGTTATGAAAGTTTTACTAAATATTTTATGGATTTGTATTCTGCTCCCAATGAGCTGAATAGTGAGGCTGCGCTGAAATATTTCTCTGAGATCAGTCTGCTCTGGTTTGACGAGGCACATAGAGCTTATTTTGATGCTCCCTTCTCCGTGGAGGAGGTGAAGGCGGAGATTAGCGGCCTACCCGGTGATAAATCCCCTGGATTAGATGGCCTGACCCCTGCTTTCTATAAAGAGTATTCTGATATACTAGCTCCTCAATTGTTGGAGGTTTATGTTGAGGAGATGGAGACTGGAGCTCTTCCCGCCTCCCTTCGGGAGGCGCTGATTGTTACGATTCTCAAGCCTGGCAAGGACCCCCATAGTTGTGATTCATACCGCACACTCTCTATGATTAATGTGGATAATAAAATTTTGGCCAAGATGATAGTGGCA
This sequence comes from Pleurodeles waltl, assembly GCF_031143425.1. NCBI lineage: Eukaryota > Metazoa > Chordata > Amphibia > Caudata > Salamandridae > Pleurodeles > Pleurodeles waltl. The sequence continues at coordinate 734,563,771 of NC_090446.1, forward strand.
CGACTGCAGCCGTTGATGTCGCGGCTGGTGCTGCCTGACCAGTCTGGGTTTGGTCTGGGGGGGTCGATGATGCATAATCTGCGAACGTTCTTTGCGAGATGGGCACGCTTGAGGCGGAGGAAGAGGCTGCGGCGGTGTTTTTAGATAACGCAAAGGCGTTTGACTCGCTGGCGTGGAAGTATTTATTTGCGCTGCTCAGCAGAGTGGGCCTGGGAGCGCGATTCGTTACATTGATTTGGTTGCTGTACACAGACCCTGTTGCTCGATTGCGGCTAACCTGCAGTATCTCGAACCCAGGGACCCGCCAGGGTTGCCCCTTGTCCCCGCTCCTTTTTGTAATGGCAATGGAGCCACTCGCAGCCTTTCTGCGACAACACCATAATAACAGAGGGATGCCGTTCCGGCAGCGCCCCGTATTAATCTCGATGTTCTGCTTAACAAGATTGTTCGACTCAGTGCCTTTTGTGGCATAACGATCAACTGGTCTAAATCGGTTGTGCTGCCTCTTACTGCGGGGACGGCGAGCTTCCTGTCCGGGTATCCTATTGAGTGGGCCAGCGGTCCGGTCAGATACTTGGGAATCTGGCTGAGCTGTGATGTTGAAACGCTTTGGTTGGCTAATTACGGCAGGCTGGTAGCTTGGCTGGAAGACAGGATTGAGGTGTGTCGCTCGCTGCTGTTGTTGCTCATAGGGCGCATAGCTATTGCTGAAATGGTCATGCTGCTAAAATTTCTGTACTTATTTGTGAACCTCCCACTGGCACTTACTGCTGGTTTTCTGCAGTGCTTTAGTTTGGCCCTGATACGACTGGTCTGGATGGGTAGGCAGCCCAGGATTGCTTGGGAGAAGCTGACGTTGACCTTTGAACTGGGCGGTCTGGCTGCCCCTGATTTGGAGCTTTATTATTATTGTGCACAGGCCCACTTTGTGTACTATTGGATACGCCCTGTGCGCTACCTGCCACATCTTGCGCCTGAGAGCGATGCGTGTGGCCGGATAGGCTGCCGCGGGTCCTTGGGTGTTTGTCTCGGCCCCGGTCCCGTGGAGTGGATACAGTGGCGTGCACTTCCAGGGCCTGGGAGGCTTTGTTGCGACGGTCTGAGACATGTGAGCCCTTTGCTCACGCAATGCCGGTGTTGGATGTCACTGATGAGAGGATGTCCCGGGATGTGTGGCTGCGGGACTTCCTTGATGGCTTGGGTCTATCTACTTTGGGGAATGGTTTGGCTCTGTGCTGATGATGTGATGATTGTGTTGATGGACCCCCCCTGCCTCCCTGCCCCCACTCATGCAAGAAGTGGAGAGGTTGGAAGGTGCCTCAGGATTTAAGATAAATTATGCGAAATCCAATATTGTTAACCTTACCCTTCCTAAGGTGGACCAGGCCCCCTTGGAGCACCACTTTCCCTTTCCTTGGGTGCCCCAGGGAGTAACTTATCTGGACCTCCAAATACTTTCTATGTTGGGACGCACGACTGATAGTAATTACACAAGGCTTTTGCAAGTGGCCAAGTCAGAATTGTCTTCCTGGAGGAGGCACATGTTCTCATGGCTGGGTCGATTAGCGGCAGTTAAGATGACTCTTCTCCCAAAACTGCTCTATGTCATGCAAACCTTACCACTGCCATCCCCCCCTTCCACTCTTACTAAAGAGCAGCAACTCATTGATGATTTTATCTGGATTGACAAAAAGGCACAGATTGCTAGAAAGCACACCTACCTTGCCCTGAAGGAGGGTGGATTGGGCATTTCTTGTTTGATGAAATACCACCAGGCTGCTCAACTGCGGGTGGTATATGGTGGAATGGGCCAGACCCCGCACGGAGAAACATTGGTGCTTCATTGCCCAGGCAGTGGCGGGCATCTATATTTGGAAAGTCCCCTGGCCACTTAAGCCTCATAGGCCACCTGGCTTATACATCTCGCCAGTCCTACGAGCCACCATGAGTGTCTGGGACACAGTCCAGACCCACCATAGATTATTTTCCTGCATTTCATCCCTAACTCCTTTCATAGACAACCCTGAGTTTCCTCCAGCAGCATGAAGCACCTCGTTTGTTGCTTGGAAAATGGCAGGATGTAAGAGGCTGGGAGATGTCTTAGACTTGGAGGGCATCATGGATTTTCCACAACTTCAAACCCACCAAGGCTTCCCCGCTAATGTTCATTGGCAATATCTAGCCCTGAAGCATTGGCTACAGCAGCCTCACATGTGCCCTCATGCAAGCCAACCTCTGACACGGTTTGAAAAGTGGCTGATTAACCGCTCAACTGACAAGCGCATACTCTCAGATATTTACAAATTCCTTATTGCCCCCATAAAACTCTGCAAGCCCCGGTGCAGAAACTCTGTGAACTCGAATGCAAACGCCCATTCACCATCAAGGAATGGAAGGACATCTGGCTTAGAGCACACACATCTGCTTGCAGCGCAATTGGTAAAGATGTGATGCTTAAAATAGTCCACCATTGGTACTACACACCAGCTTCGGTAGCTAAATGAAAAAAGGACAGTAATGGGCAATGCTGAAGACACTGTAGACTAGTGGAAAAGCTTGCATATGTGTTGTGGAACTGCCCCAAGGTGCAGCCTTTTTGGGAGGAGGTGTTGTCAGACATTAACAAAATTTGGAACACAGACCTACCCAAATTCCCTAGCTACATTATGTTAGGCCTCCCAAACCCACTTACATGCCCTTTACAATTGCCAAAGGAGCATGCGATAACACTGGCATTGGGAGCAGCGAAACAAGTTATATTGGCACATTGGGGATCCGATCAAATACCAACACATCTGAACTGGTTTTACAAACTGTGGGACCTCCTGGGTATAGGTGGGTTAATGGCAAGCACATCACATACATTTTCAGGCTTTGAGAAAACCTGGGGAGATTGCATATGCTTTTTTTCCGATGATTTCAGAGAACTCACATACCTGTCCTACTTACACATCCTGGGTCTCACTAGCACACCACACACTACCTCCTGATTGTTGGTTGTTTTACACTCTACACCCATCGTTCACCCTTAAGGGTAACAGGAAAATAGCTATGAGAACTAGTGAGGTTTTACTTAATGTTCTTTCCCCTGCCCCAACTGGTCTCCCTTACCCATTCCATTTCCTTTATTTCCCTACCCTTGTTTCATATATGTTATATCCCACTGGCCATTGGCTGTAGGTGGACATATGTTGTATTCTCTTGTTTCAACAATAAGCATATTTAAACTATAAAACTGTACAGCCAGTATACAGAGGGTAGGCCTGCAGTCATGTTTACATTGTCACTGTAGTGGATGGCATAATAGGTGCTGCAGTCCACTTGTAGCACTTAACCTGTAGGCCCTAAGTGCACTTTGTAATATATGCTAGGGACTTATAGGCAAGCCAAAATATGCCAATTATGGGTATGTCAATTCCACCATGTTTAAAGGGAAGCACTGACATGTTACCACTGGTGAGAAGGGGTACAGTTCACAGAGTTTCACAGGTAGCAAAAACAATCAAGGCACATATCTGGGGATACACCATGCAAAAGTTGGTCATTTGCAACATGGGTCACCCAAGCAGAAGACAGGGAAAACTACCCACCCCTATCAGAGTTCTCATCGCTAAGGCGCAAAAACCTGAAAGGATCACAACCATTGGTTCCATTTCTCGTATTTCCCTCCTTTTTTTTCATATGTGTTATATCTCACCGGCCATTGGTTACATATAGACGTATGTTGTACTCTCTTGTTTCAACAATAAACAGATTTAAACCATAACACTGTACAGCAAGGATACAGAGGGTAGGCCTGCAGTCATGTTTACATTGTCACTGTAGTGGATGGCATAGTAGGTGCTGCAGTCCACTTGTATCACTTAACCTATAGGCCCTAAGTACACTTTGTAATACATGCTAGGGACTTATAGGTAAGCCAAAATATGCTAATTACAAGTATGCCAATTCCAACATGTTTAAAGTGTAAGCACTGACACGTTACCACTGGTTAGAAGGGGTACAGTTCACAGAGTTTCACAGGTAGCAAAAACAATCAAGGCACATATCTGGGGATACAGCATGCAAAAGTTGGTCATTTGCAACATGGGTCACCCAAGCAGAAGACAGGGAAAACTACCCACCCCTATCGGAGTTGTCATCACTAAAGCGCAAAAACCTGGAAGGATCACCACCATTGGTGTGGTCAGTCCTAAAGTGCTGTCCCACTGTACAGTTAATACCCTGTAGGGAGATGGATGACCTCAACAGTTTAGAATTCCCAGCCCACATTTGCACCAGTCATCTCTAGAGGTCAGTGGTCTCTCTCCAATCTGGAAATGAGTCACAAACAATTAGGGTCCCATTTGTTTCAGTGCCTAAGCAACTGCAAATGCTTCCCTCTTAATTGCACTTCACCTTTGTTACCTGGGTAGTAGCTACCTGCTGATAAAGGCTACAGGTTGGTCTAGGCCCTCATAACTTAGCCATGATAGAACAGCCCCAATATCATGCTCTGAAGCATCGGTCTGCACCAAGATGAATTTCAAGTGCCTTGAGTGCTGGTGCTGAACACATGGCTTCCTTGAGGGTGTCAAACGCTTCTTAGCACACCTCTGTCCAGATCACCTTTTTTGGATGCTTCTTGAAAGTCAGCTCAGTCAAGTGGGCAACTAAGGTGCTCTCACCTCAATCTGTGTCTGGGGAGGCTCCCAGGCCATAATGGTCTAGATCCTGGGCTGAAGAGGTAGCACACGGCTCAAGTACACCATAGAGCCCTGGCTTATCTGACATTTGCTGGCTTTGTTGTTCATTTCTGCAAGTTGCAGGGTATGAGGCACTTCCCTGAGGTAGTGCTGATAGACATCCTACCTACAGATGAAAACAGCAATGTCAAACAGATAAGCTACACTGACCTTGTCCAGTCTAGTTAGGACTCAGTTGACCAACCTCTGGATGGTGGCAGGGGTATTCTGTAACTCAAAGGGCCTCACTCTGAATTGGAAGTATTCTTTTGGAATATTGCCCTCTCCTTCTGAGGTAGAGCAACCTACAAATACAGCCTTTGGTACCAAACACCACTGGGCTGGACCAGAGATTACTAGAGAGTTCAGTCCCCACCAGCTCCACCATCTTGGAAGCTTTATCTAAGATGCTGGCCCTCACTTATGGCCATATTTGGAAAGCGTTTCAGGAGGTTCCAAATGGCCCAATTTGCAGAATCAGGCCATTTGCAACCCAAAAAATGTTTTTTAATTACAATTGCAATTTGGGTTTGCGATTCCATATTTGGAAGGGGCATGTTTAGGGCGTCCCTTCCAAGTGTCAATTTGTATCAGTATGTATTTATGCTGTGCAACCGAATCACAGTTAAAAATGACATTTTTTATCGAAACGCATCCCATTTCCATTTAAGGAAAACATACTGTATTTCAAAGAAAAAAAGTAAAAATTGATCACAGACACTGCAGTCTGCTGACCCCAGCAGGCCATCATCCCTGTGATTTCTCTGATTCTTAGTGGGTCACAATTGCAATCTACCTCATTATTATTCACAAGGTAGGTCAATTTGTGACCCCACTAGGAATCATAATTTTAAAATGTATTCTTCAGTACATTATTAGTTGCAATTTACAAATTGCAATTTGGTAAGAATCACAATTTGCGAGTCGCTACTCTTAATTTTTGTTCATATGGTTCTTTGTCAGACAGCCTGTAAATGGTATTTTTGACAAGCTTACTGTGTCCTGTATCAATATCATGAGTGAGTCAATTGGTAAACCTTGGCATAAGTCAAAAAAGAAACGGTCCCACTAACTGGTAACAGTCTCTCTGCTATCAGTGTGGGGGAGAGGACAACTTCCCCCACTGACCCATCCTGCTCATCGGAGAACAGTAGGTCTGGGAGTGGTTCACTATCCTGCTCCTCACCACCATCTGTCACCATGAGCTTTTTCATCTGTGACCTCTCAAAGTGTTGCTTGGAGCAACTCATACACAGTACCCTTAAGGGGTTCCTGGATGTTTGGAGGCCCACCAGGTAAGGGTCCTCCGCTTTCCTCTCCTTCATCTGATTGGGCCTGGCCCACTATTCAGAGCTCCATAGGCCCCAAAACCCAACACTTTTTAGCAAGGTTGGCACTCCTGCAACATTCTAGTTATACAATTTCTTCTTTATCTCCTGTATGACCTCAGGATTCTCAGTGGCCTCCTTCATGAAGTGTTCCACCTGAGCTCTGAGGACTAACATGTAGCTCACTACATCTTGTGGGGGGGTCCTAGGAGCTTGACCTCACCCCTCTTTGACAATACAGAGAGGTTCTTTCAGAGGGTGGCTAAACAGAAGTTCGAAGGGGCTGAAATTCACTCCACTCTGTGGCGCCTCCCCACAGGCAAATAGCAGGTATGGTAAATGGACATCCCACTTATGTCTCATGGGCTCTGACAGACAGAAAATCATGCCTTTCAGAGTCTTGATGACCTCTCAACAATCCTATTTGAGAGTGTTTTGGTTTTGTCACCCTTATAATTCACCCCATATTCAACCCACATTGCCTTCATGTAGGCAGACATGAAGTTGGTGTCCCTGTCAGACACAACCTCCTTGCAGAAACCTACGCTGGTAAAGATCCCCATCAGTGCCTTCACCGCCATGGACGCCATCACTGAAATCAGGGGCATGGCCTCAGGGCACCTTCTGCAAGGGTCCACCAAGATAAACCTGTTCCCTAAGGCTGTCTAGAGGTTCAGAGGCCCAACAATATCAACACCCATCCTGTCAAAGGGTGTTCCCAACACAGAAAATGCTGCAGGGGAGCCTTACACTTTATGCCTGACTTAAACCACTGGCCTGGCAGTTAACACAGGACCTCCAGAACAAATTTGATGTAGTTCTCATCTGGGGACAATAGAAGTGGGTAACCCTGTGGTCAAAGGTTTCGGCCTGCCCCAAATGTTCTGCTAGGGGGATGTCATGTACTGTCTTCAGTAGTAAGGCACTGATGGACCACTAACACTCTGGTTGACCCAGGTTCAGGGATCTTGAGCTCTCAATACAGGAGACTATATTACCAGTAAATCTGATGATCACTAGAGGTTTTGCCATTTTCTGGGCCTTGGCTTTTTGCAGTAGCTGCTCAAGAGTGCAGTACTCCTTCTATTCGTTGTAGAACTCTGCCTTTAACGGTCCCCTTGTAACTTGCCACCCGATCAGTTAAGACAGGTCTCCTAGGGAAGCAATGTCTTCCCTCATAGGTTCCAGGGCCTCCCCCTAGGCTCAAGCTCAGCCTCCTCATGGACCTTGCGAACCTCCGGAACAGGTTTCCGATGCCCTTGACCCTCCTCTTTCTAGGAGGCACCTTGTCCCCAGGCTCCAGGTCCGTTTGACACCCATGATCAACCAATTTTGATGTCAGATTTAAAAAATAGATTTTTAGCTTTAACTCAAATCACTGAGTGGTACTGCAAAACACAAGTCCTGGATCCCACCACCGAACACCAATTTAAGAAATATTACGTAAAGTACCCACCTCAAATAATAATCACAATACTTGTCAGAGTACCTTCTCAGGCACTTACATTTATTAACTACTATATGTTTCAAAGAGCTTTCAAACCCTGCATTGTTTGGTTTATATTGTTTTAATTGTATGAATTTGAATGTGTTCTGGCTTCACCAGCATTTTTGCACATTAGTGTCTTTGCACATTAATTGCTAGTAACTTGCATATTGGTTGTACAGGGCTTTTTTAGACTATCCTTTTTAAGTTGGGGGTATTATCTTACTGTAACTCTTTGCGGGAGTATTGTATATTTTGGCTAGAGCTGTTATCTCTAGAGTGCCATTTTTCCTCCTTACAGGCATCCCACACTAGAGCATCCATTTTGGTTCTCCCTGCTGACATCGTCTTCAGGCTGGGTTTACCTTAGGTTGGCTGACTCACGTCCATGCAGCTAACCACTCTGTACCTTCTCAGGCACTTAAAGAGCTTTTAAACTATGTATATTTTTGTTCTATATTGCTTTAACTGTATTAATTTGTGTGTGTTCTGGCTTCAATAGCGTTTTTTCACATGAGTGTTGAAAGAGTGTAAATTTTAGTTCTGTCCCTCATGTCACAAAAGTCATTAGACTATGAAAAGTTTTATTTTATAAAATTAAAGAGTGGATAACTAATGTAGAAAACAACACTGACACTCATTTTAAGTATGCATTTAAGGTTAAAGTTGATGTTAAAATGTAATTTAGACTCTAAACTAATAGTCATGTATAAACAATATTAGATTTCTTGTGTTTAATGAAAGATTAATGGCTTTAAAAATATGTGCAAGTGAAAAAAAATAAGTTCTCTGTTATATCTAATGTAATGCAATAACAAAGTTTTTCCATTCAAATTAAATGTTTAACTTATACTGATGAAATATTCTTAATGATGAATTTATAAGATTGTATATTAAGTGTGTTTTACTAAAGAGTATTAATCAAATAAATTTTATATTTTCTAGTGTTAGCATAATCGAGCCTACAGAGCTTGCATTTTGCAGTCATATAAAAGTTTTAAAGTATTTCAGATTTCATTCCCACGAGAAGCAAAGTCCATTTTTAATAGGAGTATTGTTTAACTGCAGAAGAACCGTACCCATTTGTCCTTGAGAAAATTGTGGTACAGGAACATGGACTGAGATTGTATACCTGTTTGGAATCATACAGAAATGAGGTGCTCCCCTTACAGACTTGGAAAATTGTTGAACTCTTGCAACCTGGAGTCTGGTGATAACTTTATTCAATGTACTATGAACTGCCACCTTTGACAAATCATAACACCTTTTGTCAATTGATATATTGATGAACCTTCTAACTTTTTTCAGAAGTAGTATTGTCTTGGTCAACCCAACATTCTTTCCTGATGCTTGCAGATGCCTGGCTGACCTGATGCTGTGCTGATGAAGACTCCATGAATCTTGTATCCCTAAAAGTATCTTCGTCTCTGCCATTTGTCATTCCCCACTAAAATGCCCTTTAGGTTAGAAACTCCACTATCCTGACACTTTTCTTTTCTGCTTTTTATTTGTAGTTAGTGACCTGTAGCCAGAGTTATTCTTTTTCCAATTTTTTTTTTTCCTTTTTGTACTTTTTATATTTTGCCCACATGTTTTCCTCCCTACACACTAATTTGGTTAGCTGTAGGGTTGACCTGTGCCAAGATAAAGATTATTGACTTTGCTAAATTTGAATTGACTAATGATTGCAAATTCTGAGCACTGTGCTATATCTGTATCACAGATATTCTTGTTGACTTTATGTATTATTCTTCTTGAATGCTTAGGTTTATTGATGTTAGTTCTCCATAATCTATTTAGTCGCCTTGGACAACCTTTGGTGATTATGTATCTCTGTAATTTGGTTTTCTGCATTGCTTACATGACTTTGAGCTTGTGCTTGTAATAAATCTTTTAACTCAAATCCTAATCGGAGTTTACCTTCAGTGGCTAAATTGGTCATGGTGTCTAAATTGCTGGAGTGGTGTTGAAATATTGTTGATAGTTCACCACACATCTTTCTGGGTCGAAAGGTCCATTGACTTTGTTGTGCAATTGAATGCTGAAAATGCGCCCACAGACCTTGTAGCAGAGTGATTGTTTTGCCCCATAAGAGAAGGAACAATATTGTTGTTTAGTGTTAGGGTGTTAGGATTGACCCACGTATTTGCCCAGTCCAAAAATGTGGCCACCCCGTAATTCATCCCATGGTCCATTACAAAGATGGATGAAGTTACAGCATTGTGACTTCAAGTGATGTGCTGCATGAGTATAAATAGGGTTTTGCGCTTGCTATGCTTTTGGCTTGAAGATTGCAGTGAAGTGTGATGTTGTGAAGTGTTTTGCGGCTGTGTCGCAATCTTCGTGCTTTGTGCACAAAAAATCACTGCAGTTGTTATTGTTATTGACAGGTCCATCGTGGCCTAAGATCCAGCGATACAAGTGTAGAAGACAGTTGGTTAATTTATTTTCTACAGGGAGCTACTTGTCATGATACATTGTTGACTGTGCCAATAGTTTCCCTTGAGTGAGTGTGAGTTGTTGGTTGGTATTTGATGAATTCGAAAGGCCTATGGTGGATCTATATCAACCAGGAGTGAGAATTGCTGGTCAAAGTTCACTCGTTTTGTAATTGTAAAGCTATAGTCGGAAGATAAGCCCATACAGCTTTCAAAATGTTTGACAGGTTGTTGGTTTTTGCTTGCAATATTTTGCATTAATTGTGAGTGAGTGATTGTGAGAGAGACAATTGTAAAGTGATTGCAGCTGCTGAGAGAAGTGAGTGTAACGTCATTCTGTGTCGCGCTCGCATAGGTCAGTAATTGCAAAGCTGCGCTGGTATTGGAGGACAGTACCATTTTGCTGTTGGTTGAGAGCAGTTGCGAAAAGGATTAGGAGATTGAAATTACTTCCTGATTTGATTGAAAATCATTGTGATTAATTAAATTTGTCCAAAAATTAATTTTTTCAAAGCATTAAGAAGTGCCTTAAGGGGAGTATTTATTCCAGTTAGAGAGGGTGAAAAAGTTCCAACCGAGGGAACCCCGGCTTACAAGTTTCAGCATGGGTATGGCTTAAACAATGGTGTAAAATAACTGAGAAAGAGGGTTGATTAGCTTTTCCTCACTATGGAACCTTTAATTTGAGAGTGTCAGACAATTTGAGGAGTGTAATGTGCAAATTAAAGCCCCTTCCAACACCTGCACAATTTGAAGACCTTACTATCTGGGAACTTATTGCAAGACAGAAAGCAACAAAAAAAATTGAGAATAGAATGCAGAAAGCAGTTAAGATATTAGCGGAAGCTAGATGGGATGAAGAACAAAAAAGGTGGACAGAAGAGATATTAGCTTGAGTGAGAATGTTTCCAGCCATTACAGAAGAAGGTGATGGGAGTACAAAACCTAAGACTCAAAAGAAACAGACAGCAAAGGCAGAGATGAGGATAAAAAGACAGTCACAAATGAAAGCGATTCAGAAGATGAATTTAAAAATCATCTTCCGATGAATCGTTCCCCACCATGTCATTCAGTTGAGGAAGAAACGAGTAGTGAAGCAGTACGAAATGTAGCTTTGAATGTGCCAACTGCTCTGTTTGCACAGAGGATAATTCAGACAGTTCCAGATACATCTGCAAATTCAGTGACACAAGTGCCTGTGGTTTATCCAACAGTCTGACTGTTAATACAGTCCATTCCAAGTCCAGTTGTAAATCAAGCAGTACCAAGACCAGGTATTAATCAGGTAATACCAAGTCCTAATGTGAATCAAATGATGCAGACACCTAATGTGGCTAAGCCTGCACAGAATTTTAATCAGAATCAGCCTATGTCTAGGAATACACCAGTGCAGAGGATGTCAAATTTTACCCGAATCAAACAGGACAGACTTTCAGTACTGTTTTGACAGGTCACAATACTGGAATGAAAATTCCAAAGAGTCAGACAAATTTGATGGGTCCTGATGCACTAACAGTTTCTGTGACTATAGGCCCAGTTGTTGCCTTGTATGCTTCAAGTAATCCTGGAGGTAATGCCCATTCAATGAATGTTTCAGCATTTCCTGAAACACCAGCTGCATCTGCAGGGATATCACCATTTAATATGCAGAGATCAGTTCATTCAAACAATTCAGAGATGGGGAGATCAGCTTCTTTTTGTCCACCCTTGACTGTTATTTGAATTGCAGAACCTAACCAGATGTTAAATCAGGCAGGACCAGTTCTTGGTATGACATTACCACACGTAAATCCACTTCCTTAAATAGCCACACCACATCAGATTTCAAGTGTACATTGCAGTACCCCAAAAGTAATATGCCCCAGAGAAATTATATAAGTTTGTAAGGTGTTTCAGCACAACAGTTAACAGATTGATTAAATAATCACAGCCCGCAAAGTTCCAGAGGTGCAACTACTGGTAATATTGGATCAGAAGAGAAACCAGAGAGAAACAGGACAGTGAATGTGCCCAGACTGAAATTAGACCTAAACAAATGACTTTGGGGAATGCCAGAGATGGAGCAATTGGAAACTTACACATAAGATTACTCAGTGTGCAGGACAGGTTTATGAGATGTTAGCAGAATTGGCAGAGAAAGTATGAAGTGGGCTTAGAGAAATCAAAACCCTTGAAAAGAAGTTAGAGATTAGAGTTCAGTAACAAAGATATTCTTAACATGAGATTATCTGGAATGAGAATGCACATTAAGGAATTAGTTACATACATTCAAACATGGGGAGTATTAGATAAATGGGGAGGCAGATGGGCAAAGAGAAGAAAGCAAAGCAGAATTAATCTCCATCTGAAGCACATCAGGCTGAAGACAATGTAAAAATGATGCCTATGAGAGAAATTCCAGGTGGAGGTTATGTGCATGTACCCTGAAGTAGGAGTGATATTCTCCAATTCACAAATGATTATCGGAGCTCAAGAGAGAAACCACTGGAGTGGTACAAGCAGACAGAGAAATTTTTAAACTTTTGAAATGCCTGTGGGAAGATTTGAATATGTTGTTTGACACTGTGGTTCCAGTTGACTTGTGGACTGAGTACAAATGAAGTGTCAACTGGCCTGAGCATGAACCTCCACGAAATCCAGTAAAAGGTGTGCAATCTGAAGAGGTGATGAAAAAGTGTTATGAGGTAATTAGATTCCTGAAGAACAAAATGTCCCTGAAAGATAGTGATTGGCAGAAAATTGACAGGACAGCACAGGAAACCAAAGAGTATATTTATGGATATTATGGGAGATTGCTGCAGGCTTTCAAACAGCATAGTAGTACAAAGAACAGAGAGCTGAAAGATATCGGTAATTTTGTGTTTGGGTTTATGAAAGGATTGAAACCGGACATTAGTGCAATGATTTAGCAGCATTTCATTTGTTGGAAGAATAAGCCCATTCATGAGATCCTGCAGTATGCAAAGTGCTGTAGCAATGAAATTGAACTGAGGGAGAAAAAGTTGAGGGAAAAGTTGATGGTGGTTCAACTGAAGGCTGCACATAGAAGAAATCAGAGCCCACCGATGATGGTGAATACAAGTGGAATGCAATATGTCCAACAGTAGGTTAGTAATGTGGTCCAGTCTAGAGGTAGGGGACGTGGTGTTCAGGTAGTTCAGAGTGGAAATTTGGTTGACATTCAGTCATTGAAGAAAACTTATTGATATCATGGTTGCGGAAAGTTTGGTCATTGGCAGAGGGAATGTCCTATAATGATGTGAATGATTTGATGTGAATAATTTGGTAAAGAATGCTGGAGTTGCTCAGAATGCAGGTAACAATCAGGTTCAAATTCAGAGAGTCAAAAGACCCCGAATTCTGAATGTACAAGCGTCCCCTGTACAAAAAATGCAGATACCACAAGCCCTGATGACATAGCAACAAGTGATTGTTCCTCAGCAAAACATTAATCGGTTGGCAAATTCAAATAAATTGGCAAATGCAAACATGATTTAGATAGTATCACAATTTACTTAATTGATTTGAGTGATGAGGAATTTATAGAAACCTTTCACAGTTATAGTTCCGATGATGAGGACTGCATGTTCGCTGCATCCTTAGCGGTAGATCAACGTGATCCCTATGTAAATGCCAACATTATGGAACACAATGTGTTATTCTTGGTCGACACTGGAGCTACACCTTCCACTGTCAGAACTGCAGAAGTGCTAGACTTGTCCCTATCAGGAAGGAAAATCCAGGTTGTACGAGTAGCAAATAACCAGTTGACAAATCCTATTACAGAACATGTTCCAGTAAAAATAGGTTCCTTTGAAGATAAGCACCAATTTGTGGTTTGCGATTCAAGTCCAGTAAATCTGTTAGGGTGTGACATGTGACCTGCTGTGTGGGCTATACTGTTCCCTTAGCTGCATACCCAAAGGAATAGAAATACAAACAAAAGAGGAAGAAGATGTCCCTTGTACAATTGTAGAACAATACCCACTTCTCTGACTGTAGCCATTGATGACATGCAATGATTTGCCTGAAGAATTGCGTGAAACAGTCATTCCTGAGGTTTGGGATTTTTCAGGAAAGGATATGGGTCTCATAAAAGGAGCTGAGCCAGTCAAAATAACAGTTAAGCCAAATGCAGTGTACCTGAGGATGCCATCTTACAACATGACACCAGAGATAGTGTCAGGAATAGTACCTTTGATTGACAGCCTGATTAAGCAAGATATTCTGAAGGAAAATTTGGGAAGCCCTTGTAAAGCCCATATTTTAGCATTGCGGAAGTCCAATGGAAACTACTACACAGTTGGGGATTTGAGAAAAGAAATTAAATTGTTTTTCCATATTGTTTGGTGGTACTGAATCCAGCAGTGATTTTATGTTAGATCCTGTGTGAAGCAGAATGATTTACCGTCACTGATTTGTGCAAATCCCTTTTCTCCATTCCCTCACATGAGGAAAGCCAATTACTCCCTGCCTTTAAATTCTGCAATCTTATTTTAACATGGTGTCATACTCCTCATGGGTATATGGAATCACCATCAATATTTAACCAGATTGTAAAGATGAACTTGCAGTCCCTTAAAATGCCTTATCATTCAGTCTTAGTGCAGTATATTGACAACTATTTGGTTGCGCCAAATACTCGAGAAGCCTGCAGAAGAGACCATAGCACTCTTGAATCATTTAGGAGAAAATGGACATGAAGTTTCCCCAGCAAAGATGCAGTATTATAAAAAGGAAGTCCGATACCTAAGTCACCACATAGAGAAAGGTGCAAGGAAGGTGTCCCAAGAATTTCAGCAATCATGCAGATGAATACCCCCTTACTCAGAGGGAAGTCAGAATGTTTCTGAGAATGGTTGGCTACACCCACCAATGGATTCAGAATTTTTCCCTTTTGTCCAAGCCCTTGCAGAGCTTGACATACAAGGATATGTCTGATCAGGGTACCATTTGATGATGAATGCATGAAAGCCTTCACTGAGCTGAGAGGAAACTTGTGCCGAGCCCCAGCTCTGGGAATGCCTGATTAAAACATATGTTTTTCTTTGTTTTGCTGTGAGATTGATGGATGTTCTCTCTCTGTTTTGACACAGTTACATGAAAATGCAAACAAGCCTGTGGCATAATTTTTAGCCTCACTTGATCCTGAAGCTGCAGCGTTGCCTGGCTGTCTAAGAGCCAAGTTTAGTGTCAGCATCAAACAGTGCAAAAGCATTGTTACGGGCCACCAACTGAATGTTGTTATCCCTCATTCAGTGGAGATTTTCCTCACCTGTACAAAGACCTAATATCTGACCAATGCCCGTTTGACTCGCTATGACCAAATAATTTTAGGTTCTTCTAATGTCAATATAAAGAGATACAATGCTCTGAATGTGGCTACTCTTCTGCCAGATCCTGCTGAAAATGCAGGTAACTGCAAAGATGAGAGTGAGCATGACTGTCTTGATGTAACTGAATTGCACCAAACCAAGACCCAATATTCAAGATGCCCTCTTGGATAAAAATGACTATGGCCCTCATTACAACATTGGCGGTAAAAGCCGCTTACCGCCGTGCAGAAGACCTCCAACACACCGCCGCAGCAGCAGAATTCCACCACAGTCATTATGACCCACTGCTCAGAATCCACCAAAATTCAGACACCCACAGAAGTCCGCCACACCAAAGGTCAGTGATAAACTGGCGAGAACAAAACCTCCACCGTCACGGCAACAGAAATTCGCCCACACTATCACAACACACAAATCCACGCGGCGGTCTTTCAACCGCGGTATTCCATTGGCGGTACACACCGCCACGCTCAAAATAAACACACATTTACAAAACACTACCACATTGGACAATTCGAAATACACACCTGATACACATACACACACAACTCCCACACACCCATTACTATATAAAACACACACCCACATCACCCACAAACCCCTACGACAAAATTACAGAGAGAAGGCCAGAAAGAGACAATACAAACAACTACCAAGCATCCACAGGCACACAATACCATCATCCACATAACGTCCACACACCTCACACAACACACCACTAAATATCACCCCACACATCACCCACACCACCCCATGACACGACAAAGAAACCCCAGGTTCTCTGAGGAGGAGCTCAGGGTCATGGTGGAGGAAATCGTCCGGGTAGAGCCACAGCTATTCGGATCACAGTTGCAGCACACCTCCATAGCTAGGAAGATGGAGCTATGGCGAAGAATAGTGGACAGGGTCAACGCAGTGGGACAGCACCCAAGAAATAGGGATGACATCAGGAAGAGGTAGAACGACCTACGGGGAAAGGTGTGTTCCGTGGTCTCAAGACACCACCTTGTGGTTCAGAGGACTGGCGGCGGACCCCACCTCCTCCCCCACAACTAACAACATGGGAGGAGCAGGTCTTGGCGATTCTGCATCCTGAGGGCCTCGCAGGAGTAGATGGAGGAATGGACTCTGGTAAGTCAAATCTTAACTATTACATCCCCACCCTACTTGCATGCTATCACATACCCCCACCCTCACCCCTATCACTCCAACTCCTCACAAATGTCCCAACATCACAAACCACACATCCTAACACCAAGCCCTGCATGCAACAAAAAAGCATGGACACCCATCACCAAAGCATGGCCACTGCACATACCCAAACACCCCCCTAAACCACCATCACAAAAGGACCCACACAGGAATGCAAGCACTGGGGTACACGGTCACCCACCCACTGCACACCATGCCACACACAGATGTAATAAACATCCTTTTATACCCCTGCAGAACCCTTACCCAACGTCACCCGACAGGAGGGTCCACACATGTCCACACCAATAACAGAAGAAGCCCACAGTGATGACAGCAGCTCTGTCCAACTGGATCTAGATGACCAGCCCGGCCCATCGGGGACCTCTGGACAGTCGGTTCCCCTGACACAGTCACAGGCCACCACAGAGCTTCCCCCCTCTGGAAACACCAGCACAGCACCCACCCAGCAGGCCCATACCTCTGTCCCCAGGACACGTCAATCAGCAGTGTGTCCACCACTACAGGGAACCCAGGCTAACCCACCGCCCCAACAACAACAGGGACCTGGGGGCAGTGGCAGTGGGCACACGGTCCAGGGGACGGAGGCCCAGGAAAACAGGGGAACTGGGAGGGCTGCTGTGCGAAAGGGGGAGGACAGTCCAAGGGAACCCACTCTCCACAAGGCCCTCTCCAACATCATGGGAGCCTACCACCATTCCCAGGAGACAATGGCAACGGTACTGGCCAAGTTTCAGGAGACCCAGCGCCTGCAGGAGGAACAGTATTTGGGTTCAGGGAGGAACTCAGATCCATCAATTCCACCCTGGGCACCATCGTAGGGGTGCTGAAGGAAGTCCTCAACACCAGGAGGGACACTGTGGCACAACAAATGGCCCCTGACATTAGCATGGACGATGAACTGCCCACCACCTCCGCCGGCGCTAGTGGACAGGAGGCACCGCCACAGGACCACCACACCAGCACCCCACCCCCTGCAGAGGGTGAACCACCCTGCAAACGGTCCCTAAGATCCAGGACAAAGACAGAGAACGATGCCAAGACCCCCGCCAAGAAATGAGACCAGCCTGAATGTCATCCTTCTGTCCCACTTTATCACCCTGTCCATCCTTAAACTGCTCCAGCTCCACTTCCTATGCCCATTTGGGCAATGCACCTGTGAGACTAATAGATTGGACTCTGCCATGGACATTCCTCCACCATCACCCCTCACCATTTTACAACCCCTTCCAATATTGAGCACTTAAATAAACACCCTTGAAGTACAAAACAATCTGGAGTCAGTCTGTGATTTCGAAATAGTGTATTAGCAATTACAGTGTCAAAACGCTCTTTCAAATGTAATGTCAACATACCTATGTCACACAGCTATAGTCCATGAGGAAACAAAGCAGCTGTCACACAGTGGCACCCACATCTGTGAAATCGTAAGGGAAAGTGACAACTCAGTGACCATACACTGGGTGAAAACGACAGACAGTTGAGAGGTAGTAGTGTTAAAGTACATGTAGTAAGCAGGTTTGTGTTCTTACCTGTGTCTCACTGGAAATATAGCAGGATCACCGAGTTCTTGTTGTCGATGTCCTCTTCTTCTGCTTCCTCGTCTTCACTGTCCACAGGCTTCACAGCTGCAACAACACCGCCATCTGGACCATCCTCCTGCAGAAAAGGCACCTGTCATCTCAAAGCTAAGTTGTGAAGCATACAGCAGGCCATGATGATCGGGCACACCTTCTTTGGTGAGTAGAATAGGGATCCAGCTGTCATATGGAGGCACCTGAACCTGGCCTTCAGGAGGCAGAAGGTCCGCTCTATAATCCGCCGAGTTCGCCCATGGGCCTCATTGTAGCGTTCCTCTGCCCTTGTCCTGGGATTCCTCACTGGGGTCAGTAGCCATGACAGGTTGGGGTAACCAGAGTCACCTGCAAATGGCGAGGGACAACTGTTAGACACACACTAACCTGTAGGGATATCCCCAGACCCAGACAATCATTCCCACTGACTTGCTTCCAGGTGCTCACCTAATAGCCACATACGGTACCTCTGGAGTTGCCCCATCACATAAGGGATGCTGCTATTCAGCAGGATGTAAGCGTCATGCACTGAGCCAGGGAGTTTGGCATTAACATGGGAGATGTACTGGTCGGCCAAACACACCATCTGTACATTCATGGAATGATGACTCTTCCGGTTTCTGTACACCTGTTCACTCCTGCGGGGGGTACCAAAGCCACATGTGTCCCATCAATGGCACCTATGATGTTGGGGATATGTCCCAGGGCATAGAAGTCACCTTTCACTGTAAGCAAATCCTCCACCTGAGGGAAAACGATGTAGCTCCGCATGTGTTTCAGCAGGGCAGACAACACTCTCGACAACACGTTGGAAAACATAGGCTGGGACATCCCTGATGCTATGGCCACTGTTGTTTGAAATAACCCACTTGCAAGGAAATGGAGTATTGATAGCACCTGCACTTGAGGGGGGGATTCCTGTGGGATGGCGGATAGCTGACATCAGGCCTGGCTCCAGCTGGGCACACAGTTCCAGGATTGTGGCACCATCAAGCCTGTAGGTGATGATCACATGTCTTTCCTCCATTGTCGACAGGTCCACCAGCGGTCTGTACACCGGAGGATGCCGCCATCTCCTCACATGTCCCAGTGGACGATGCCTATGAAGGACAACAGCGAGCACAGAGTCAACCAACTCAGAGGTACGTACCCACAGCTTACACAGAACACGAATCATAATCCGAAATTTGGCCTGTATGAGTGTGAGGCAAGGCCTAGGTATGTGTGACGCAGTTAAAAATTAAGCCATGTTGGCCCCTGAAATGGCGGCTGCCTGACCTGTAAAGTGGGACAATGGGATGTGAGGTAACTGCGCTGGCGTTGTACACCGTCGCGGTAGGCGGTCGAAGACCGCTGCGCAATTCTGCATTGGTTAACATTGGACCCTATGGCTCCCAGGAGCCAATGACGATGTATGCCGGCGGTGACGGTACGCACTGCCGCGAACGTGACCGCCATTTTCTATCTGTTCAATCACTCGATACCTGATCTTCGAAGGAGAGGACCTACACTGCAAGTTCTGCTGTGACCTCGGTCTGGAAGAGACAATGGCTTGTGCGTCTCGGGAAAGGGCCCCTGCCTTAACATCTGAGGAGTTGGAGAAAATCGTGGATGGGGTCCTCCCCCAGTACACGCTACTCTACGCTACTCCAAATAGGTAAGTACACTGGGAGCATGCTGTATGGGCTATGCCTGTGTGGAGTCGGGTGGATGAAAGATGGGGGGAGGGGAGATTGAGGCGTGCATGAAACGACAGTGAGTGCATGTGCCACATGGCAAGGGTAGGGATGGGGGCCAATGACTGTGACGGTGCAGTTGGTAATAACTTTTCTTTTCTCCTGTACAATTCATGTAGGTCAGCGCCCACCAGAAAAAGGATATTTGGCGTGCCATCGCCAAGGATGTCCGGACCCTGGGGGTCTGCCATAGATGGAGCACCCACTGCCGTAAGAGATGGGAGGACATTCGCCGCTGGAGCAAGAAGATGGCGGAGGCCCAGCTGGGGATGGCCTCCCAACGTGGGAGGGGTGCCCATCGCACCATGACCCCCCTGATGTTCAGGATCCTGGCGGTGGCGTACCCAGAGTTGGATGGGCGCTTGAGGGCATCACAGCAACCACAAGGGGGTGAGTACACTCTCATTCTGCTAATTTTGCGCGCAGTGGAGGTGTCTGGGTGGGGGAGGTGGGCTGTGGGTTTCCCTAGGCCAGGTCGAGTGTGCTAGTTATGTCCCCTTGTTCTGGCAGACCCTGTGGCACCCCACCCCACCTGTGTACAGTGCCAAGTACACCTAGTCAGGCTCCTGTGTCATCCATGTGTGCAGATGTCGGCCATAGCCTTAAAGGCCATGTCCCAGGGATTGAACACTGGAGCCCAAGTGTGCGGCGTAGTGCAGGGGGCTTCTGTGTCTGTCGTGTCCGCCAACGGTAGTGGTAATGCATGCACTCAACATGTCTTTCTTCTGTCGTCCCCCTCCTTTTTGTGGTCTCCCTGTTCTTGTGTACATTAGCATCATCAGGCGGAGGAGCAGTGGCACCGGAGCAGGAAGGAGCTGCATCCCACATGTCCCTGGAGGGCAAAACAACGGACTCGGAGTTCACCAATGGGACGGAGGGCGAGGGGAGCTCCACGGCGGGGACAGGAGCTGAGAACAGTGATACGGACTCGTCCTCTGATGGGAGCTCCCTTATGGTGGCGGCCACATCTGTGCCCCCCGCCATCCCCCCTACCAGCACTGACCTCCCAGCAGCCCCTCAGCCTTTGCCCCGTGCCCGCTCACCCAGGAGCATCACCTTCACCCCAGGCACCTCAGCCCCTGCCCCAGTCACCCCTGCGGCCCTCAGTGAGGATGCCATTGACCTCCTCAGGTCCCTTATTGTTGGGCAGTCTACCATTTTGAATGCCATCCAGGGTGTAGAAAGGCAGTTGCAACAAACAAATACATTCCTGGAGGGCATTCATTCTGGTCAGGCGGCCCTTCAGCGAGCTTTTCAGACTCTGGCCTCAGCACTGATGGCAGCTATTGTCCCTGTCTCTAGCCTCCCCCCTCCAACTTCCTCCACCCAGACCCAATCCCCTCTACCTCAGCCTATCCCAAGCAGACCAGCATGCACACACGTCAACACACAAGGGAAGCTCTGGCAAACATAAGCACCACACATCCCACAGGCACTCACGCAAACATCACACACATGCAGACACACCAACATCCACTGCCTCCACTGTGTCCCCCTCTTCCTCGTCTCCCTCCTCCCTCCCAGTCTCGTCTACACTCACACCTGCATGCACTACCTCTACAGCCACTACGTCCCTCTCCAGCACACCCACCACCACACCCCGCTCACGTGCAGTCACCACCCCCACTACCATTCACACGTCCCCTGTGCCCTCTCCCAGTGTGTCTGTGACGCCCCCTCCCAAGATACACAAATGCAGGCACACACCCACCCAACAGCCATCCACCTCACAACAGCCTCCAGCGCATGCACCTTCACCCAAAGTCACCAAACGTACACCTACTACAACCACCACCTCTTCCTCCACTCCCAAACCCCCTCCAGCTACCCAACCCAGTGTGTCCCAAAAACTTTTCCTGTCCACCCTTGACCTCTTTCCCACACCTCCCCCACCCCGTCCATCTCCTAGGTCCCGAACTTGCACATCAGCCACAACATCTCCGGGACCAGTGGTGCCTGTAGTCACCGGAATCTGGAGTGCACCGGCCACCAGGGCAGCCAGTGTGGCACGGAGCCACAGCACAGACAGTCCCCCACCTGTGAAGCATCAGCAGTTGGCCAGTGCCCGTCGGGAGAGGGGGAAGACTCCAGCCACCAAAGCCGCTCCCAGGGGTCCCGGTGGGCGTGTGGAGTCAGCTGTGACACCATCCAAGGTGGGGAAGGGCCACAAGAAACCCGGCAAGTCTGGGAAGAGCAGCACGGCGGAGAAGACCGCCATCATCCCCGATGCCCAGGAGCCAACCTCCAGCACAAGCCCAGCTGCCCAGGACAGGACCGCCAGCACTAGCCCACCTGCCCAGGAGGGGCCCGCCAGCATCAGCCCACCTGCCCAGGAGGCCACCGCCAGCACCAGCCCAGCTGCCCAGGAGGCCACCGCCAGCACCAGCCCAGCTGCCCAGGAGGCCACCGCCAGCACCAGCCCACCTGCCCAGGAGGCCACCGCCAGCACCAGCCCAGCTGCCCAGGAGGCCAGCACCAGCCCACCTGCCCAGGAGGCCACCGCCACTACCAGCCCACCTGCCCAGGAGGCAACCGCCAGCACCAGCCCACCTGCCCAGGAGGCCACCTCCAGAACCAGCCCACCTGCCCTGGAGGCCACCGCCAGCACTAGCCCCGCTGGGCCATGAAGGACCGCCAGCAAAAGCCCCGCTGGGCCCTGAAGGACCGCCAGCAAAAGCACCGCTGGGCCATGAAGGACCGCCAGCACTAGCCCCGCTGAGCCATGAAGGACCGCCAGCAAAAGCCCCGCTGGGCCATGAAGGACCGCCAGCAAAAGCCCCGCTGGGCCATGAAGGACCGCCAGAAAAAGCCCTGCTGGGCCATGAAGGACCGCCAGCAGCTGAGACCCTGCAATGGAGACCGCCATCTCAAGCACCGCTGAACAGGGCACCACCAACTCAAGCACCGCTGAACAGGGCACCGCCATCTCAAGCACCGCTGCACAGGGCACCACCGTCTCAAGCACCGCTGAACAGGGCACCGCCATCTCAAGCACCGCTGCACAGGGCACCGCCGCCTCAAGCACCACTGCACAGGGCACCGCCATCTCAAGCACCGCTGAACAGGGCACCGCCGCCTCAAGCACCGCTGAACATGGCACCGCCATCTCAAGCACCGCTGAACAGGGCACCGCCACCTCAAGCACCGCTGAACAGGGCACCGCCATCTCAAGCACCGCTGAACAGGGCACCGCCGTCTCAAGCACCACTGAACAGGGCACCGCCATCTCAAGCACCGCTGAACAGGGCACCGCCATCTCAAGCACCGCTGGCCCATGAGCGGCAAGGGCACTGACGCAACTGAGTCCGTCACAGGGTGAATGATGCACTCTGGGCACCATGCCCCCTCCAGAACCAGTGGAGACTGTCATACACTACCTCTGTCCATAGCAGGATGAAGCACTCTGGGCACCATGCCCCCTCCAGAACCAGTGGAGAAAAGCATCCACTACCCTAATCCTTGGTAGGATGAAGCACTCTGGGCGCCATGCCCCCTCCAGAACCAGTGGAGAAAAGCATCCACTACCCCAATCCTTGGCAGGATGAAGCACTCTGGGCACCATGCCCCCTCCAGAACCAGTGGAGACTTGTGAGACTGTGGCTTTTCACTCCCCATGATATGGCAGTGGGCAACCCACCCACTGTAGAGACTTGAGAGACTGTGGCTTTGCACTCCCCAGGATATGGCAGTGGGCAACCCACCCACTGTATAGACTTGAGAGACTGTGGCTTTGCACTCCCCAGGATTGAACAGTGGGCAAACCACCCACTGTAGAGACTTGAGAGACTGTGGCTTTGCACTCCCCAGGATTGAACAGTGGGCAACCCACCCACTGTAGAGACTTGAGAGACTGTGGCTTTGCACTCCCCAGAATGGAACAGTGGGCATGTGGCCCCCTCGTGGATTTGGCCTCGTGCACGCAAGCGGCTGAGGTGCCCCCTCTTTCCCTCCCCCTGAGGTGCCTGTTTAGTTGCTCTATGATGCCCCTGCAGTGTTCTCTCCGTCATGGTCGGGGATCTTGTGTGGGCCTCGCCCATACCGTGTGGTCCCAGTGTTCCACGGACTTTCTTAGAGCACTACCTGGACTACTATGCTTGGTATATATTATGTACATGGTGTATATATATATTTCTGCCTACTTGCTTTTAATATATTACAATGGTTACACTCATTTTCTATTGTCTTTGCATTCTTCTGGGGGGTTTGGGGGGTGTAACTGTGATGTATTGATATGCATTAGTGTGTGTGTTGTAGTGGGTGAGGGTGGGAGTGTTGCGTGTGTGTGTCCCTGTTTTTTGCCTCCCCCCTTCCCTGTGTCGTAGGTGCAGTACTCACCATGGTCTCGCCGCCGGCGTTCGTGCTCCTGGTAGAGGAGCAGGAAGACTATTGCAGGTAGAATTTGGAGTTCCGGGTCCATGGCGTCCTCGTTCCTCGTGGGGTGTGTAGAGGTGAGCGTTTTCCCTTCGGGATTCCTGTTTCCGCCGTGTTTTTATCCACGGTGAATGTGGCGGATTGGCCTGTCATAATAGTGTGGGCGGTACACTGTCTCCCGCCTGTCTGTTGGCGGTGACCGCCGCGCTGTTTGTTTGTACCGCCGTGGCGGTCGGAGTGTTAAAGTGGCTCTCTTTGTTGGCGGTTTCCGCCACGGTCGTAATTGCAAATTTTTTACAGCAGGCATGTTGGCGGTCTTACCGCCACTTTATCACCTACCGCCAGGGTTGTAATGACCACCTTAGGGCCTGATTTAGAATTTGGCGGACAGGTTACTCTGTCACAACAGTGATGGATATCCCGTCCACCAAAATATAAATCCTATAGGGAATAATGGGATTTATATTTCGGCGGACGGGATATCAATCACCGTTGTGATGGAGTTACCCATCTGCCACCATCTAACTTAGGCCCTTAAAGTTTCATAGAAAAGATTTTTTTCACTTTGAATTTCTCCCATTAAAAAAAAAAAGGAAAAAAGACAGCATTTTTCAGTTATATATATGGCACTGCGTCTACTGGCCACTAGGAGCAAGATGTCTGCTGCTTGTAAGTGTGAAAAGGAAAACTTGTGGGCGTGTCCAAGATGGTGCCCAAATAGGAGTGTTTCCGCTGAGCTCCGCCACCTGGTCTCAACAACCAATAAACAGCTGCCTCAGCACCGAGACTGATTGGGGTGGCCTGTGCTGAAAATGGAGAATACAGCACAATATCTCTCACCTGTCTGGGAGTGCCTCCAACCAAAGTAGGGGAGTCAAGCAGGCCACGGCCCCAATAGAGGCCGATGTGGACCTTGCAGCTTAGAGAGCGCGGCTTACGCTATTCCCAGAGTCACATTGCCTCTACGCACTGGGACCCAACACTGCCACACCATGCCTGGGGGCCCTATGGAGGGCCACATATAACCTGTTGCCATACACTGGGGGTGGTGGCTCCTGGGGAGCCAACCAGGCCATGAAACCCAGAAAACATCAGCTTCTGAAACACCTGCCAGGGGGCTCAGCATGATCCCAGAGCATTCCACATCAGAAGATGGCGCTATCGACATGACCCAACAATGCAATGAGTACTGCCACCTACCCATCTTAATAATTCCCAGACATCATGTCCAAGGTACATGATCAAAGCTCCATCGAGTTTGAGGGGACAAAAGTCCGACTCTACCAGGACTTCTTTTGCCCATCACATTGCAATGCCATTGCTCACTTAAACTGCCAATGCCCTTACTGCATGAAAAGGGGGTCAAATACAAATGAGGACATCCCTTTAGACTGATCTTTGTGTGGAACAATGAGATGCATATGGCTTGCACCATGGAAGACCCGAGATCGGTCTTAGGATTAGACGAGATCAGAAAGGAAAGTGACTGATCCAAAACCCATGCATGCCCCATCATCAGCCCCCCACCCCCCAGGGGGCAGGAGAGGATGCCAATGAGCAAAGAGAAACACCTATAAACCCACAGTGGAAGAAGGCTGGTGTGAGGCTCAGCCCTACTGGAGTGACTCCAAGCACATGAAACTTCTTTGGACCTCAACTCCTCATGATGCGGGCTGCTTGCAATCTGAGACACTGGCTTAGACCTGCAAGATAGGGCTGTACCTTATCGTCTGGCTCACGCCTCCATGGAAGCACTCCTTCATTCAGCAATGGCTTGGCGAAGCCCGGCCTAGCACTCCAGCTGCCCATCATCACGGACTTTGCACTATTTTTGTTTAAATCACCTATGAAGAGAGTAGTTGATCCACCAGTTATAACCTAGTTCTGTGTTACCCCTTATCCGAAGATCTGGCTCTGAGGCAAATCGCAACCTCATGGACCATGACAACATAACTGCAGCCGGGGGCCAAATAGCCAATCATCGCCATTGCCTAAATTGCAGCCTAGACTCCCCCTTACGTTCATATGATTAAGATAATGAGCTTGAATTTCAGAGGCCCAAAGCTCCAATGAAACGCCTTGCCCTCCTCAATATGCTCCACAACTCACACTGTGATATATGACTGGAAAAGTATGCAATCTAACTGGTTTGTCTGGCAATACTTCTCCTCTGGTCCACGTAAAAAGGTGGGAGTTGGAATCCTACTAGCTACACCTTTCTGAGGCCAGATCCCCCAAACACAAGCAGAGATCACAGAGAGACTGTTCTTGCTCTGGGTCATGACTCCTTTGCTCACATTTACACTTGCCACTCTACGTCCCCAGTGACCCACAAAACCACTTCATACTAGATGACTTTGAAAGAATAATGGCAACCCCAGACACCAATGTGTTGCTGGGTAGTGACTTTAACCTAGTCCCAAACACACTGCTAGGTCACTCTGCACATAGGACAGGGCAAACTGGGGCCTTTACTGCTAAAGGGTTCTGATGGCTCCAAGACATAGGCCTGGTAGATGCATGGCAGCGAGACACACACTAGCAGGGACTACACTTTCGAGGCTACTTGCAGCTACGACCTAAGCCGAACTAAGGGTGAGGGCACTCTCTGACCACCCCCCCATTTCACGCTCCTTCAATACCGCCGGGCCAAAGTACTGCAGCTACCATGGCTCCTTAACCCCAAAATATTAACCTATGTCACCACAGTGAAAGAAATCACAGAATTGATTACTGATTTCCTCACTACCGATGCTGCTCCAGACCCCTCCCTCCCCCTACTATGGGACACTTTAAAAGCTGTAGTCGGAGGTTCCTTCATAACTATTTTCACAAGGCTTAATAGGAGTTAAAGCGACAAGCCTACCGCCCTAGAAACTCAGGTGAGGGATTTGGAGGAGGCACATAAGCACTTAGGCTCCAATAGGATGAAAAGGCAATTAATGTTTGCCAAGCAACTTAAAGCACTAGACATGGATAAAGGAGAATACGCCCTCCTCCACACTAAGCAATAGCTTTAAGCCAGAGGCAATTGAAGCGGGTGGCTACTCTCCCACAGAGTAAGTGCTCAAATCCACAGATGTAAATTATGGAAATTCACGGGCCCTCAAGCCACACCTTACATATTGACTCAGACATAATGTAGGCCTTCGAGCAATTCTGTACTGAGCTGTGTCATACGGGCCAGCTGTGTGCTGACCCAACCTCTGCTGAGAGGGCAGCACAATTGTTAGAACATGATATCCAGGCAGCTGAAGTCCTTGCAGCTATGGCCTGATTGTAATCAAGCAAGGCCCCGGGGCAGGATGGGTTTGCAACAGCTTTCTATAAGACTTTTACCTCACAGCTGGCACCCTCCTCACTCACCTCTGTAAATCCTTTGGGGACACAGGCACCCTTACAGATACTATGAGGGAGGTGGTCATTACTGTGATTCCCAAGCCAGAGAAGGACTCCACCTTGTACTACTCTTACTGACCTATCTCGCTGCTGAATGTTGATGCAACACTTTTCACAGGCATTCTTGTTGTGCCCCCTAACCAATACATGCATGGCCTGGTCGACCCTGAGCAGGCCGAATTCATACTGGAGAGGAACTGTAGTGACAACACCAAAAGATTGATGAATCTCATAGATAAAGTATCCCGCTTTCAGACCCCAACTCTACTCCTGTCGATTGCCGCAGAAAAAGCACCTGATCACTTACATTGGCCATTCTTACAACGAGTCCTTACTTACAAGTTTCGGAGCCGTTTTCAGAAATGAGCATGGTGCAGCTACACCAAACCCACAGCCTGAGTCAGAGTCAATGGGCTAACATCTCGTCTCTTTGGCCTTGCTGGGGGCATGAGGCAGGGATGTCCTCTATCCTTGCTGCGCTTTGGCTTCTACATGAATCCTCTTGCGGAAAAGATCTGGGTGCCCACACAAATTAGGAGCATACTATTCAGCTGCCAAGAACACAAAATAACTGTGTACAACATGATGATAGCTCTTACCCAGCCCTGCACATCTCTGCCGCCTCTCCTACAGGAGCTGGAGGCTTTCTATGGAGTGTTTAAGGTTAAACTACAGAAATCCCAAATTCGTAATCTCTCAGATCCCCATAACAGAAAAGGCTACCTAGAATGCCTCTTCCTTCTCTTGTGGACCGTTCATTGGGTATCATATGTAGGCTTGAAAATCTGCTTCTCCCTAGACAAAACTGCAGAGAACAACTACGCTGACCTGTGGCCATGACCGGAGTTGGACTGCGTGGCAGAGGACATGGAGTATCGGGTAGAACTGCTGCAATAAAAATGACTCTCCTCCCTGCAGACTCTTCCTCTACAGCCCCTCCCCATGTGCTTGAAACCCTGCAACAGCTGACTGGGAATTTTATTTGGGAGAGCAAGAAGCCCCACATGACCAGGAAGTGGGCTTAGCGACTGGTGTCGAACCAGGGTTTGTGGATACCTCACATAGTCCACTATTATCAAGCAACCTAACTGTGAAATAAGGTGGAGTGGAATAGACACCTCACCTAAAAGTATTGGTGTTTTGTTGACCAAACCACTGCAGCAATACATATCTGGAAACTCCCTTGGCTCCCCAAAAAACACAGCTCACCAGGGGTATAGATCCATATGTATAGCCAGTTACATGGAACTTGGGACTGAATACAGCTGGCGATGCACTTATCCACTTGCCTCTCCCCTACACATTTATCATGAGTAACACCGTCTTCCCTCCAGCCACATGGGGCACTGCATTTCTCCACTGGTGGGATGCCAACTGCAAACGCATAGGAGATCTCTTTCATCATCAAGGCCTAATGAGTTTTGAGAAAATCCAGGATGATTTTTGCAGAAAAGGCAGAAAGACGCAGGTCTTTGCAAGATTCACCCTTAATCCAGAGAACTCTCCTAATTTGTGCAGAAGTTCTGGCATCAGCGGAGCAACAGCTACCACATCGGACATGTACATCAGTAGGTTGTTGGCATATAATGATAACAGGTGTTCAACGCCTTCCACCAGTATACCTTTACCCCATCACGGCCGATCAGTGCTGATAGTGTTCATCCAGTCTGCTTCAGAGATTTTGCCCCAGCTGTTGCTTCGCAGGCTGATGCTGGTGGGTGCGTTAACTTGTGGTATGCTGATTTGGAAGTGGATGATGGAGTTAGCTATCCATGTGAGCAGTGAATTGGCGCTCTATATGATGTTGTTGACGGTGGTGAATATCAGGTCCAGTGTGTGTCCTGCAACATGCATCTGTCCGGTAACAAGCTGGGTTTTAAGTCCAATTTTGTTAAATCTTTCAAGCAGTGCTGTAGAGCAGGGGTCTTTTCGGTCCTCCAGGTGGAAGTTGAGGTTGCTGAGCAGTATTTAGGCTCTAGAGTCGATGGTGAGGGGGCAAATGATGAGGTCGGTGATGATGCTGGTGAAGAGGTCCAGGTGGTGGTAGGCGAGGATTCTATTCAGGTTGAAGTTCTCAGAGATTTGCAGCTTGACGTGCAGATGTTCCATGAATGTAGTGGCGCTCTCCGTGGCTGCTGAGCACTTGATAGAGTCCTTTTTGATGACTGAGTCCTTCTCCTGGCTTGTGAGGGCAGTCCTGCCATGCGATCTTGTAGCCCGCTGGGATTGCCATGGCAATGTCAGATCCGATGTGTAGTTGAGCCAGGTTTCTGTGAGAAGAAGAGGTCTGGTGCATCTCTGCTCAGTAGGTTGTGTGTTTGCTGAGAGATTGTGTGTTGAGTACATGTACTCAAGTGAGTGTTGGCATGTGGGTTTGCTGTGGCGTGTGCTGTTCATTGAGGGTGTTACTGGAATTGCTAGTGCAAGCATGAAGTGTATGGGTAGGTGACTGCAGGACAACTGCACTGATTCAGGTGAAGGCTCCTACCGTGTTATGTCACACAGTGCAGCAGCAGCAGGTGGAGCAGCATCCTGGGTCAAGCATCTGGAGGAGCACAGCCGAGTATCTCTGGGGGGGAGAAATGGATCAAGGTGTTTGGTACTGGGAGTGGTCCAGGCGTAGATGAGCTTACCTTTGGTGTGCCTTGGCATGCCCACTGAATGTCCACTTTGCGACTGCCATTTAGTAGCTTCTAGGAAGGAGTATGAGTGTAGTGATGTCACTTCCTGTGCAGGCGGATGATGGGTGATCCAGTGAAGTCACTTCCTGTGCTGGTGGGTAATGCAAAATGAAAATGGACATAACATTCTGGTAGTGCTTCTAAAATTGGAAAAGTTTCATTTTATTACTTCTTCTCTATGATAAAATATGGAGGCCAATATTTCTAGACTAATATTATATTGTACATGCAGAAAAAACGGAGGTTCAGACTAACATCTTAATAGGTCTTTATCTAATTCATTTGGAATTCTACTATGTGTCCCTGGTCATGTTTATTTATATGATTTCCAGGAGTCTGAACCTCGATATACTTAGATGTGTGAGATATGTTCAGAAGGGCCTCTAAAGCCTCTGGACAGTGATAATCTGTGCTGCCTTGTGTGAAACAGCCACTGCCTCTATTAGGTCTGTCAAGAGCACTCTGAATTCAGTGATATTCTTTCCCATGACTGATATGCACGGTTTCTCCGTGAAGTGTGCTTTAGAACTTAACTATTTTTTCTTTTTTCCTGAATTCATTTTATTGGTATTTGGTAACAGATGATACATATAACATGCATTTTATCAGTGAACAAAGGAAACTCAAATAATCCCCAAAAACAATTTCACCACGGGGTCACACATGTAATAGTGGCAGCATGAAAAAAATATCAGCTAAAGCATGAGAAAAAAGACACCGCGTATACAAAGCACAGATGTTTGTGGGAAATTACTCATCTTGGGCAACATCAGAAAAATTGTAAACCCCACCATCTTGGATGGTAAAGTCTAGGTTCTCCGATGTCAAGAAAAAAACAGCAAACAAGAGCACTTAGCTGTAAACTTATGATCAGTGCGCATCAGGGCATGAGTTTGTTTCTGAATCGCCAGGTGTTGACACAATTTATAAAACCACTGAGCAATGCTAGAGGCCTCCCATCTCTTTCAAGATAGTGTGATAAGAATTTTGGCTGCACCCATCATCTGAGATAGTTGGCCCCAATATGTCCAGCCTGAGTCCTCCCGCTCAGGATCATGCACTCCTAAACAATAGCTGGGCCTTCCTAGGCGAGAAACCCTAAGACCTTATTGACATGACCCAGAACTTTTTTCCAAAATGTTTGTATTGCAGAGCCTGACCACAAATAAGAATCAATTAGCTCCCTTCCCCCATACCTCCTTTGGTTGTTGTCCAATACCGCAGGGAAAATGCTTAGTAGGAGGACAGTGTAATTATAGATTCATTCAGGACCAAAAACTGAGAGGGCATGATAGGGTGCATTAAGGTGAAATTGAGAAATTCATTGTACTCTACCAATACATTCCTTAACAAGTTTCCTTTCCAGGCTGCGAATACGAGCAGTGTGTCTAAAAATGGTTTTGCGTGCAATATATGAGGATACTGAAAAATCAATGTAAAGCAAGATACTGCAAGACTTGGGAAAGCACATGTCCCAGGATTTTGTCTGCAGCGGCCATCTTGGTCCTCACTATAAAAAGGCGAAGCTGCATCTTTGAATTCACTTTCCAAACATGGATACTGGGGCCTTGGAGTTCATGTTGTTTTGTGGTGGCAGTTGAGAACTTCTTAGAGGGGTTTCTGATGCTTGGCTATGCTTTGTGAAGACCCTTCGGATTTTGTAGAAGAATATCAGTATATCCTTCCTTTGTGCTTGGATTTTGGACTATGTTTAAAGACTCTTAGTTGTTTATTAAACGTTTTCCTTGGAAAGTTGTTGAACTAGATCTTGAATGGACACTGTTTATTACTATTGCAATACCATGAATAATTTCATGTTGGATTTTGAAGGGACTGTTGTTTACAAAGATTTAACCATTTTAATGCTTGGGTTTCTTGCCAAAAGTAACTCAAATATGCAATTGTTTGTGTTGTGTTCCTTTAGAAATAAGTGCTAGTGCTTATGGGAAAAGACAACAATATTTCTAAGCTAATCCTGAAGATTGGTATTCTACTTATTACCTTGACGTCTGTTCTTGCAGGCGTCTGAATAACACTACACTTAATGTAGGAAGCTGGCCTGGTGTGTGGTGAGTACCTAAGGTACTTACACCTTATACCCGTTCAAGTTATCCCCTATTAGTGAGGTGTAGGCAGAGTCTAGAAGCCAGGCTCTCTGGTGGTAGCTGTGGATGAGCAGCCAAGGCTTATCTAGGAGACATGCAAAGCTCATGCAATACCATTGGTAGTCACACAGCACTTACACACATGAAAGAAACCAAACAGTGTTACAAAAATAAAAGGTACTTTATTTTAGTGACACAATACCAGAATTACTGAAAAGGCAATACTCCCTTAGGAGGTAAGTAAACACACTAAATAGGTACACTAGTAATCATAAATAGGCATAGAAAAAGTAAGGAAACAGTGCAAATGTAGTTAGACAACCGTGACCCTAGGGGATCCCAAACCATTTACTAAAAATATGGAATGGGAACACAGGACGCCCAGCTAGGTAAGTGGAATGTGTAGCAGTGAGCTGGGACTACTGGAAAACCACAGAGATAAGTAACACAGTACCCCCAGCAACCAGGAAAGCAGGAGTAAAGCACTGTAATTTCCCCCAAACCACCCAAAAGGAAGGAAAGGAAGAAAATAAGATACCCAGACAAGACTGCAAGAAACCAGCGGTGGATTCCTGGAGAGGAAGACCTGCGGAGGGAGGGGACTGAGTCCAAGAGTCACAGTGGACTCCAGGAGGAGCAGGAGCTACTACCCACCCAGCTGAACTTGCAGGAGTTGGTCGACGGTGATAAAGATCAGGTCAGCACTGCAGCCCTTGAGCTGGAGAAGAGTTCCCGAAGGATGCAGAAGATGTCTCACGCTCCAGTGAAGATTGCAGATAGGTGTCAGTGCAGAAATTCCACCAACAAGCCTTAGCAAAGGCAAATTCGCGGTTAGTGGAAAAGTGGTGCTGCCGGGGACTAGCAAGGGCCAGGAGGACGCAACAATGGAGGGGGAGTCAGATGGTACCCTCAACGACACAGAGAGCCCATGGGAGCAGAGGCAGCACCCACAGGAGTCCCACATGATGGGGACACAGGAGTCACAGAGGGAGCCCATGCAGCACTACAAAAGAGGGTCGCACGCTGCCGGAGAACCATGCAGAGGGCTGAGCGTCACACAAAGGAGTGCCGGGGGCAGGAGCTGCACGTAGCCAGAAGATCCCTTGGAGAAGAAGCCAACAAGCCTTGGCAGCTGGAAGAGACGTGGTGCACTGTGGTACTGTCCTGTTTGGGAAGGTAAGGGCTTACCTTCATCCCAGTTGGACAGCTGGCAGAGAGGACCAAGAGGACTATTCTATACCACCACCCGTGATGCAGGATCCACGCAGCTCAGGAGGAGAGGCGATCCACGCAGCCGGTCATTATTGCGGTTGGTGCCTGCTAATGCAGGGGAGTGACTCCTTCACTCCAAGGGAGATTCCTTCTTCTTCTTGTGCAGGCTGAAGAGTTGCTGTCATCAGAGGATGCACAGCTGGGGAAATGTTGCAAAGCTGGCAGGAGCTGTGGGAACAAAGTGCAGAAGAGTCTTCTTTGTGGATTGCAGCTTTGTCGGTTTCTGGAGGGTCCAGTCGCAGTTCCAGTGGTCAGAAGTTGACATGGAGGTTGCAGAGGTATCCTGCTGGAGTCTTGCAGGCTGAATCTGAGGACCCACCCAAGAGATAGACCCTAAATAGCCCTGAAGGGGGGATTGGTCACCTAGCTAGGTAGGCACCTATCAGGAGGGGGCTCTGATGTCACCTGTCTGGCCTGAACACTCAGATGCTCCCAGAGTTCCCTGCCACCCTTGGAAACAAGATGGCAGAACCCAGGGTCCCTCCGGAGGAGCTTTGAGCACCACCCCTGGGCTGGTGATGGACAGGGGAGTTGTCAATCCCCTTTCCATTGTCCAGTTTCACACCAGAGCAGGGACTGGGGGTCCATGAACTGTTGTGGATGGTTTATGCATGGAAAGCACCAAATGTTCCCCTTCAAAGCATACCAGTGGCTTGGGGAGGCTACCCCTTCCAAGCCAGTCAGTCCTAATTCAAAAGAGAGAGGGTGTTACCTCCCTCCCTCAAAGGAAATCCTTTGTTCTGCCTTCCTGGGCTTGATCAGATCAAGCAGCAGGAGGGCAGAAACCTGTCTGAGAGGTGGCAGCAGTTTGGGCTGCCAAGAAAACCCTGTAAGACTAGTGGTAGCAATGCTGGGGGTCCTCTAAGGAGGCCCCAGAGTGCACGGAATCATACTTCCAATACTTGCAACAGTATTGGGGTATGATTCCAACATGTTTGATACCAAGCATGTCCAGGTTCGTCGTTACCATTATGTAGCTGTACATAGGTACCTATGTCCTGTACATGCATAAAATAGCGTCCCGCACTCACAAAGTCTAGGAAAATGGATCTGGAGTTTGTGGGGACACCTCTGCTAGTGCAGGGGTGCCCTCACACACGGGTACTTGACCCCTGCCCTCTGGGCAGAGAAGGCCTACTACAGGGGTGACATGTAGTGACCAGGTGCAGTGACCTTTAGTGAAAACGGGTGCATGCACCCGTTTCACACAGACTGCAATGGCAGGCCTGCAAAACCCTTTGCCTGGGCTCCCTATGGGTGGTAGAATAACTGCTGCAGCCCATAGGGATCCCCTGGTACCCGAATGCCCATGTAATAGGGACTTACAAGGGGAGACCAGAATGCCAATTGTGGGAAGAAAAAGATACAGTTACCAAAATTAACAGGAGAGAGCATAACCACTGGGGTCCTGGTTAGCAGGATCGCCTTGGACACAGTCAAGCACACTGAAAACAGGCAGCAAATGGGGGTAACCATGCCAAGAAAGAGGGCACTTTCCTACACAACCCCCCCTTAAACAAAGGACAAGAAGGCTAACCTTGCCCAGATGAGTATTCATTGTCCAAGGGGAAATATCTGGAGAGTCCATCTGCAATGGAGTGGTTACTCCCAGTTCTATATCCCTGTAGGGATATGGACCACCTCAACAATCTGGGATTTCCTCCTTTCAACTGTTTGAGCCATAGAAGGGGCTAATGGTCTGTTTGAACAATGAAGTGAATGCCAAACAGGTACGGCCTCAGCTTCTTCTAGGCCCAGACCAACGCCTCTCTCGGGGGGTCAACGCCTCTCTCTGGGGGTCAACCTTCTGCTTATGAAAGCAACTGGTTGGTCGTGGCCCTCAGTGTTAAATTGTGACAGAACTGCCCTAACGCCTACCTCTGAAGCATCAGTCTGATCTATGAACTTCTTGGAGTATCAGGGCTTTTTAACACAGGTGCAGAGCACATGGCCTGTTTGAGGTCATCAAAAGCTTTTTGACAGCTACTTATCCACAAAACGTTTTTAGGCATCTTTTTAGAGGTGAGGTCATTAAGAGGGGCTATAATGGAGCCATGGTTCTTAATGAACCTCCTGTAATACCCAGTGAGGCCCAAAAAGGCTCTCACCTGGGTTTGTGTAGTGGGGGAGGGGGGACTCATTTTAAAACAGTTTCGATCTTTCCTGCAGTAGTTGAATCTGGCCTCCACCAACTAGGTGGCCCAGATATACAACCTTCCCCTGCCCCTCTCTGGCAGTTAGACGCCTTGATAGTGAGGTCTGCTTTATGCAGAGCCTCCAAAATATTCCAGAGGTGGACCGGGTGGTGCTGCACTATAGGCTTCCAAACCGTGGAGCACTATATTCACCAGCCCCTGAAAAGTGGCAGGTGCATTTTTGCAAACCATAACAGTGAATTGATAATGCCCTCTAATGGTTGAAAATGAATAACCAATCAGTAACATCAATAATAAATGATAATCAGTAACATTAGTAATCATTTGGAGTCAGTAATTATCACACACCATGACCTTTCAGTCATGAATAACCACACCTTTTAGTAAAAGTTGGAATATTTATTTCCCTATAGTAACAATGCTAATGTCACGTAAGATAATCTCAATATCAAATGATAAACATACAGAAACATCACTGGCTGCCCGAAGCGGCAAAAGAAACGTAATTTAATCAAATCTTGAACAATTACACATTCTAAGGTTACGGTACAAAGTAATAACAAGAACAATTGTGCAAACGATATCACATACAAAGCAAAGACATCAACTATTACTCCCTATAGCAGACTTTCGTTAGTGAGGATCCTTATCTATCACCAGATTAGCATTAGCACGTTGGGCTCCATGCTACACATATTACTCAACACAAATTTAGAAAACATCTAACTATGGCTCTATCAAAATAGTGCGGTTGCTGCCTAGAAAGAAAAAGCAAATAGGAATAACAAAACACATGCGTAAAAGTATAACTCTCCTCAATTGGATCGGCAAGCTAAGATAGTCTTCGTCTTCAGTTTGGTCAGCAAAGCATCAGGATTCAGCATCAAAATTCAGAAAACGCAAAGTCTTTAAGCAATTGGAAAGAATAGAGGTAAACCCTCGAGAACGATGGGCATAATGGCGTAGCTCCTCTTGGTGCAGTCTGGCTAAGTTAAATTTCCTAACATTACTTCCCTCGTCCCTATTGGTCAAGGGATCACATGTTCACACTTTGTCCAATAAAACTAAAATATCAAATGTATAGTTTCTACTAGTACACGGTTTACATGTCGCCAATTGGTTTCTCTTGCCATGTCCTCATCATCTGGCTTGTGAAGTAACTATTGTTGCAGCTTGTCCAGTCAGTGCAGTTAGTCTTCTCCTCCTGAGAAATTCAGTCTTACACATATTACACTTAGAAAGTTCAATTTTACAAAAACAGCATCTTCTAGCAAGCGGTTCTCATGAGAAAGACTTTTAGCTACAAGCACGTTTGGTCAGCACAGTGGAATATCACAATTTAATTCTCTAAGCAAATGTTTTATTCATCGGTTTAGAAATGCTTGGCATGAGGCCATGCAACTAGGCCAAGACCTCTGCTAAGTTAAGGCCTACAATGAATAAAGCTAATACATAATGCATAACCCTTAATATGACATATTACTACATTAATCAAACATAAGCTCCACATTTCATAATAATAAGCCCTTAATAGGTACAATTCGTGAATATTGACGGCCACTCACATGGACCCATTTTTGAATGCGTGCATTATTTTTCTCTGTATTAATACATTTTCTACTCAAATCCATTATTCAGAATCCATGAATATCCATTAATATTTCTATTAAAACACCTGATTTAGCAATCCCTCCTCTGATAACTAAATGTGTCATCACATTAAACTATTACTCACAAATTTTTGCATCAGCTAAAATTCTGTCATTCCAATCCCTTCAAATCTTTGTTCCCTTTTCAAATTTTCCCTAAATAATTTTTACCTTTTCTTTTCTTCCCTCCTCTGATTATTCTTTGACTTCTTCAATTTTATTATTTTACAATTTA
Source organism: Pleurodeles waltl (assembly GCF_031143425.1). Taxonomy (NCBI): domain Eukaryota; kingdom Metazoa; phylum Chordata; class Amphibia; order Caudata; family Salamandridae; genus Pleurodeles; species Pleurodeles waltl. Next base: position 734,601,473 of record NC_090446.1, read on the forward strand.
CATATTCCCCATAGTCCAATAAGGCAAAACATGATAATTAACATCCCCTGTATAATTTTCAAAAAGTTCCCTTTCCCAATGTTCCTGAGCCAAATTCCCACTGAACCAAAATCTTTACCAACTTTCTACCAAACACCTGGTTCAAATCAGCACTTTCATTAGTGAGGTTAGTAAGTAAGCTTCTAATTTATTTACTACTATCGGGAATGAACGAGCAACAATGCCTAGAATTAGGCATTCTACATACTACACCATCCTTTGTTAAAAGAATGTCTAAAGCAAAGTGATTTTGAAGAGTCATAGCTCTTTCAGTAGCTAATTAAGTATCTATCAGGAGTATGGCTCCTGAAGAGTTTGTCAGCATGTTATCCACAATAGTAGCTAACATTCGAATCTTTATCGAATTCAGAACAACTCCCACTGAAGGAATTATTGCTACAAATATACCTCCCACGATACCAAAAGTAGACTCTCTCCTCTGTCTCATATAATGTAATTCAGTCACTTTTGGAAACTTCTTTAAGACGTCTATTTGAAACATCTTTGGGAAAACTATTCACAAATAACATGTCCCATACCATCCTCTTGGAAGACGGTAATAAGCATTAGGACCACAGATGTAATATATACCAGGAATCACTGGATCCTATCAATTCAACATAAATGTTCATTTACTCTGAAACAAAAACACATGTCTACATTCACTTGTTCCCAGATATAAAGTGTCAGTGCATGATTTAAGCCTATATATACAAAGTTTCCCTGTGTGTTGCGCATCTAGAGCTAATTTTCCTTGTGTTTTAATTGCACTATAAGCATAGTCATTCTTGTAAGTCTTTTTCTCTAAGCCTATTTCTAACTTCTCGTTCAATGCCTTTCTCCTTTCATCTGTGAGATTTAAGAATCTCTTCTCTAAAGGTGTAAGCAAGCATGTCAAGTTGTTGCGGTGTGCATAAGCTATGCCAAATGTTAATGTAGGTTCAAAGAAACCACTAACACTATGGTGGTCATTTCGACCCTGGCGGTTTCAAACCGCCAGGGCCGGGGTCCACGGAAGCACCGCCAACAGGCTGGCGGTGCTTCCAGGGCCATTCCTACCGCCGCGGTCAGAAAAGGGGAACCGGCGGTTTCCCGCCGGTTTTCCCCTGGCCCAGGGAATCCTCCATGCAGCGCCGCCATGGGGATTCCGACCCCCTTCCCGCCAGCCTGTTCCTGGCGGTTTTTACCGCCAGGAACAGGATGGCGGGAACGGGTGTCGTGCGGCCCCCTAACAGGGCCCCACAAAGATTTTTACTGTCTGCTTAGCAGACAGTGAAAATCGCGACGGGTGCCACTGCACCCGTCGCACCCCTGCAACTCCGCCGGCTCCATTCGGAGCCGGCTTCATTGTTGCAGGGGCTTTCCCGCTGGGCCGGCGGGCGCTCTTTTGGAGGGCGCCCGCCGGCCCAGCGGGAAAGTTGGAATGGCCGCCGCGGTCTTATGACCGCGGGGCGGTCATTCGGCAGCCAGATATTGGCGGGCGGCGACCGCCGCCCACCAATATCAGAATGAGGGCCTATGTCATTATCCTTAGCTACTCTACTCAAATACCTAGTTATAGGGTACAAGTACTGGCTGTACTCTTAGTTATAGAATCTTGATAGTAACTGGCTACAACTTATCCCATACGTAAGAGGCAAACTATGATAAGTATCTCCTTCTTCGAATGATGAAGGAATCTGCGTACACACATAACAATTCCTCGCATCCATTGTCTCAACATACTCACTCAGCAAGCAATAGAAGACATTAGAAGAAAGTCCCCTTGGTCATTAGTACCCTCATTCAAATACTTCTTATCTAACCTAAACTTCTCTATTGCTGTTAGTGCAGTAGTTGTTTCAAAAGCAGAAGTATGGTTGGCTTTGGTCTTATCAAGAACAGTCATTCCCACAATCAATACCACAAACAATATCCCACATACAATCGCCAAACCAATACTAATATATTAACAGCACCTATTTTTCCTACCCTGCAAGCTAATGTTACTCATGATCTGTAAAGAATCAGAAAGCAGAAGAGAAATTTAGAAAAAGGGTAGCAAAAATCAAATGGAAAATCTTCTTTCAGCAGTTATTTACAGCTTATGTCTCACTTCCAGGATCCTTTGTCAAAAATCAGTAAGCAGCTTGTCATAATCAAGTTTCAAAAGTCAAATCACGTTATCAAAGTCTTTTCCGGTCCCTTTCAAGAGCCTCTTTCTCTAAACTTTTTCCCAACAGTTTGGTTCATTAGCTTCCTTCAAGTGCCAAAATATTGAACTGGAAGGTCTCTATCAAAATAAAAAGCCAAAAATTATTTCTGCCATTCACTTGTAGTTGCATATGGCCTTTTAGGACCTGCGAATCTTCAACTTGCTATTCTCTTTCTTTTCAACTTTTGATCACCATTCAATTCTCCTTCACTTAGATCTTCTCTTCTTGTATCCACTTCTTCAATTGTTATTTCAACAACTATTTCCTTTCTCTTTGCTTGTGACTCCAGCCACTTATCTCCTTTCAGTGGACCCTTTTTAGTGTTGAACTTGAAACTTCTCCTTGTTCTATGGTGTCTTCTCTTGATGGACCTACAACTGGTTCAGGAGGAGTCAGATCACAGTGACTTTGATCCACCTCAACTCCTTCCCCCTCAGGGCCCGGCAATTGCGCTGTTTGTCTCTCAAAATTATCTGCTTCTGGGAAAACCTTTCTTTGACTAAGCTCTCCTGCAGCCTCAATTGAGACAGTCTCACCATCACTCTCCTGGATGTCTTCTCCTTCGTCACTCACAAGAGTGACTGAACCGTCCTCAACGAGTTCAGATCCGGTCTCAGTTCCCCTTTGTTCTCCTTCTGGCCCTGAGACTTGTTTTGCTGTTTTTGGTACTTTCAACAACTCTGCTTCTTCATCAGTCGGGCATACCACTTTCTTCGTGTGACTGGCATGGATCCAGTTTGGAACTCCAGCGCACTTTACATCTGTGGTAGTTGTCAGAACTACCTGGAAAGGACCCTTCCAACAAGGCTCCAAATACGTTTTCCTCACATATTTCCGGAACACAACCCAGTCACCGGCCCTCAAATTGTACCCTGGGTCATGGATCGGTGGCAGTGTGGTGGCTTCTACCTTCTGAGAAAAAGAGCGAGCCACATCAGCCAGACCTTTGCAGTAGTCCAACACCATATCATCTGTAATGTTGACTAGTGCATTTGCAGGCACCGCTGGCAACCTCATGGCTCGGCCCATAAGGATCTCATGCCGCGACAATCCTGTCTTCCTGTCGGGTGTGTTTCTCAGTGTCATCAGAACTAAAGGTAGCGCTTTGGGCCATTTCAGATTCGTGGACGCACACATCTTTGCAACTCTTGACTTCAAGGTGCCATTCATTTGTTCCACTAGTCCTGATGCTTTAGGGCGGTAGTTACAATGCAATTTCTGCTCAATGTTCAATGCTGCACACAGTAATTTAATTACTTCATTGTTGAAGTGAGTTCACCTATCTAATTCTAAAGAGATCGGAAACCCAAAACGTGGTATCAGTTCCCTGAGCAGTAGTTTTGCTACTGTGAGACTGTCATTTCTTCATGTAGCGTGAGCTTCAATCCATTGACTAAAGATGCAAACAATCACCAACACATATCTCAAACCTCCACACACAAGCATCTCAATAAAATCCATCTGCATTCTGCTGAGTGGACCTCCTGCTCTTCCGATGTGGCTTAAAATAACCACTGTCTCTTTCCCCACGTTCATTTGTTGGCAAATGACGCAACAATGGCAAACTGCTTCAGCAACTTGTCTAAGACTTGGGTTAAACCAATCATGCTTGAACAAACAAATCATGGCATCTCTCCCAACATGTGCTTGACCATGATAATACCTAGACATTTGAGACAACAGACTTTTAGACAAAACTAATTGACCCTCTTCTGAAACCCACAATTCATTTTGTCGCTGTACACATTTCATGTTGCTCCATGAAAGTTTTTCCTCCCTGTCAATATTATTCTGCAACATTTTCAATTCCTCCAACGTATCAATTCCTTTCAATGCAAAACTTGGACATGTTTCATCTTCTTCAGGTAACAGTTCCCACTTATGTTTGAACAATATACAGTTCAATGTGCAAAAGCTTGCGACTTGATCCGCATATCCATTCTCCAGTGACACGAAGTCCTGAGACTTCAGATGTGCACTGCATTTCACAATAGCATTTCACCACAGCAATCTTTTCAGGCAATTTAAAAGCATTCAACAGATCTTTAATTCTTTCACCATTCCTCACTGGTGAACCAGAAGAGGTCAGGAAACCTCTCTGTGACCACAACTGGCCAAAATCATCGACTATTCAAAATCCATACTGGCTATCCGCAGAGCAGAAACATGGCACACTCTAGTAAGGGCTACCAGTTCCGCTACTTTGGCAGAATATACTCCTCGAAGCCAAGAATCTTTCAGGATACCACTAATTGTGCACATGGCATTTCCTGCTCTCAGTGTCAGCTGTATTATCTCTTAGACAAGAACCATCAACACAGATAATTTGGTAATTCTCTTCCAATCGAGTGTCTTTAATGTCAGGTCTTGGTTTGGTGCACAAGTTAGTTACTTCAAGACAATCATGCTCAATGTCTTCCAATTTTTCAATTCCAACATTTTCATTTCGAAGTAAGGTTGTCGGGTTCAGACTGTACATCTTTCCAATGACACATTTGGTGACCATAGAATACTCATTTCATATCTGGTCAAAATTGCACCTGTTAAATATTGGGTTTTCATATTTGTAAGTAGGATCTCAATAGAGTGAGGGACCATTATAGTCAAGAGATATCCCATCACAATGCCCTCACACTGTGTAAGGCTTTGTCCAACCGCTGCAACTGCGCGCAAACAACCTGGTAAGGCTGCTGCGACTGGGTCCAAAGTAGCTGAAAAATATGCTACTAGGCGGTTTACACCTCCATGGACCTGCATCAGGACAGACGAAGACTATGCATCACACTCATGACATAACAATGTGAAAGGTTTTGTGTAGTCAGGCATACCCAAAGCTGGAGCTTTGCACAGACTCTCTCTCAATTCAATGAAAAATTTCATTCCAGCCTGGTCTAATACTACAGGATCAGTGACTTCTGTGTGAGTCGGTTTCGGCAATGGTCTCGAAATAACTGAAAAATTGGGAATCCACTGGCGGCAGTAGCCTACCATCCCGAGAAACATCTTGACATCTCTCTGTGTGGTCGGGAGGTTCATCTGCCATATGGTTGTAACCCTTCCTCTGGATATCTTTCTTGATCCCTTCTCAATCTGATTACCCAAGTATTTCACTTCTTTCTGACCGTATTGCAATTTAAGTGGGGACACTTTATGACCATTCTTTCCCAAATGGTTCAGCAAGGCAATCGTGTCATACTTGCACTCGTCCCTCGTTTTGGACGCTATCAGCAAGTCATCAATTTACTGTACCAAGGTCGATTGTAAGGCAATTCTAACGACTCCTCCAAATGCTTTTTCAAGATCTGATTGAATATGGAAGGTGACTCTGAAAACCCTTTAGGAATTCAACACCAACATTAAACTCAGTCCAAAAATTTAAAACAAAAGAGAAATTGGCTGTCCTCATGAAGAGGCACAGAAAAGAAGGCTTGCAACAAATCAATGACAGTGAACCACTCAACATCACAATGAATCTGAAACATTATCACAGCTGGATTTGGCACCACAGGACAACATTTGACCACAATGTAATTTACTTTTCTCAGATCCTGGACGATTTGAACTTTCCCACAGGGCTTTTTCAAACCTATTATCGGTGAATTACATGGGCTGCTCAATACTTCCTTCAAAGCCCCTTCTTTTACAAATTCTGCAATTATTTGGGCGACCTTCATAAGAACATCTTCAATCAATCAATCAATCAAGGATTTATAGAGCGCACTAATCACTCGTTAGGCTCTCAAGGCGCGGGGGGGAGCTACTGGTCGTAGCGTCATGTCTTGAGGAGTTTCCTGTCTGGCGAAGGTGGAGCGGTAGGGAGTTCCAGGTCTTGGCGGCTAGGTGAGAGAAGGATCTTCCTCCGGCAGTGGTGCGGCAGATGCGGGGGATGGAGGCGAGGGCGAGGCTGGCAGAGCGAAGATTGCGGGTGGGGGTGTAGAAGGTGAGTCTGTCGTTGAGGTAGGCTGGGCCTGTGTCATGGAGGGTCTTGTGTATGTGGATGAGGAGTTTGAAGGTGATCCTCTTTGATACTTGTAGCCAGTGAAGGTCTCTGAGGTGGGGGAAATGTGGTCGCGGCGTGGGATGTCCAGAATGAGGCGGGCGGATGCGTTCTGGATTCTTTGCAGCTTCGTTAGGAGTTTGGTTGTTATTACTCCATATAGGGCATTTCCGTAGTCCAATCGGCTGCTGACCAGGGCATGGGTGACAGTTTTCCTGGTTTCGACAGGAATCCACTTGAAGATTTTGTGGAGCATGCGGAGAGTGTTGTAGCAGGAAGAGGAGATGGCATTGATCTGCTGAGTCATGCTGAGTGTGGAGTCCAAGATGAAGCCTAGGTTGCGTGCGTGGGTGGTGGATGAGGGCGCGGTTCCTAGGGAGGTGGCCCACCAGGAGTCATTGCAAGTTGAGGGGTTGGTGCCAAAGATGAGGATTTCTGTCTTGTCTTTGTTTAACTTGAGGTGGCTTAATCCATCCAGCTGGCGATGGAGTGAAGTCTGTTGTGGAGGTTGTTCTTTGCAGTTGTAGGGTCTTTCGTGAGGGAGAGGATGAGCTGAGTGTTGTCTGCGTAGGAAACTATGTTGATGTGGTGGGTTTGTGCGATGTTGGCGAGGGGGGCCATGTACATGTTGAAGAGCGTGGGGCTGAGCGAAGATCCTTGGGGAATGCCACAGATGATTCTGGAGGCTTCTTGTGGCAAGTGGTACTGGGGAATTTGAGGAAAAGTAGCATTCAGCTTTACAGTAACTTTAACCTGTTCAACTCCTTTTATCAGACCTATTTCTTTTCCTGTCAGATCCCACACCTTCACCTTAACTGTTCCCTGCAAATCAGGATGAAGCTCCTTCAATGTGAATACTGTAAAAAAATAAATCAGAGGGTATTCCTCATTTATTGTCTCGCATTCTGTCTCTGGGGCTTGGTCATCTCCATCATCGCTATTCGTCAGAATCTCAATTGCATCATTTAAACAAGTAATCAAGCATCTTGTTTTACACAGCAAGTCTCTTCCCAGTAGGGATACTGGGCTTGAATCACAGACTACAAATTTGTGAAATCCCTGGAAGTTGACAATTTTAACCTGAACTGGCTCTGTAATCGGGTTGGTCAAATACTGATTCGCTATCCCTACAATCTGAACTGCTTTACCTGAAAGGGGCAAGTTTGGAACCTCAACTGATCGTACTGTAGAACCTGTAGTTTCTGTGTCAACCAAGAATGAAACTGTGTGACCCATGACTTTTCCCTTCACAAAGGAACCTCTCTGATCTACTTCGAAGGAGGTTGCAAGCATGCATGGCTCCTCAACTGAACTTTCTCTCACCCAATCATTGTTTATTCCATTCTCACTGTGTAACGGGATTCGGTGTACTGTGTTATTGCTTTGCTTAAGCTTCTGACCGGTGACCTGTTGAGAAAGCATTATTTGATGCTGTTCCATTGGGGCTTGAGGTATTTGAATTTGCTGTCTAGGTACCATGGGAACCTGCTGCTGCATTTGGCTGCATTTGTACACATAGCATTTGCAACTGCTGCATGGGTTGAAAAATCTGCACTTGATTCATATTATTTTGAAAATTTAGATTAGGACCTCTCATTCTCGGTCCTCTCATGTTCTGGAATGAATTGACATCATCAGTTTGCTGAACAACACCTTCCTGCACCAACATCTGGCACTTCCATTTCCAATGTCCGACGGCTCAGCAGGCGTGACAAGGCAATAATTTCTTCATTCCTTGCACATCATTTTGAACCCCTACAGTACCCAAGTCAGGACCACGATTCATATTACCTCCGCAACCTCTACCTCTCACCTGGGGCTGAAACACCATGTTTCACTGTTGTTGCTGTGGTAGCTGTTGTAGAAAGTTTTCCTGCATGCCTGTCTGAGCAGCTCTAATCTGCATCACTATCGCCTTTCTTTTCAGCTTTCTCTGCTTCAAATCTATTTCATCACTACAGTACTTTGCATACTGCAACACCTCATCAATCAGCTTTGCTTGCCAGCAAATCAAATGACTCTTAATCATCTGGCTAATTTCAGGTCTCAAGCCTGTCACAAATCTGAGCACAAAATGAATCATGTCCTTCGCCTCAGTTGTCTCTGTACCGCTGTAATGCTTGAACACCTGTAACAAACTCCTTTGCTTCCTGAGCTGTCCTGTCAATTCTCTGCCAATCAATATTCTTTGGCGAAAATCTAGTTTTCAGAAATTCAATCACCTTATAATAATATTTCATTACCTCTGGAGATGGTGCACCTGTAATTTTATCTCTCTTTTTGGCAAATCTATACTCCTCTTACACTCTATCCACAGATGAGTTGGGACCACTATCTCTAATAAAGTATTCAAATCCTCCCACAGACACTTTGCAAGTTTTACGAACCTATCTGTCTGCTGGTACCACTCTACTGGCTTCTCCCTCAATTTTGGATAATCATTTGTAAATGACAGAATATCACTTCTGCTCCAACGGACATGAACAAAATTCCCTCCTGGAATCTCTCTCATTAGTAAAATCTTCTCTGATCTTGGCCTTGCTGCACATTTGCAGTCAGTTCCTCAGAATCCCTATTCGTTTTGTCTGTTTTCTTTACCCATCTGCCTTCCCATTTGTCTATTGCTCCCCAAGTCTGGGCCCCTTGAAGTAATTCCCTAAGGTGTGCCTTCATTCTGGCAGATCTCATGTGCTCAAAAAGCTTTAGTATCAAAATCTAATCTGTAACTCCTTTTCAAATGCTTTGTTTTCTTTATTTCTATGCCGTACTTCTATGCCAAGTCTGCTAGCTTCTGATGCATATTGCTCACTTCCATTGTAATTTTCGGGCAGAGATATCTCAACTCTTCTTCTATGTAGGATTCTAACCTGTTCACACCCATAGATCCCTCAATGAGCTCACCTGCTTCCATGCTTAGCCTAGTGTAGCTCAAATACTCCTCTCCTTTAGGAGAACTCTGCGGGGTATTCAGCTTGTCTAACCATTCAGTCAACTGCTGAGCCGTCAAACCTTGCAACAAGATGTTGCTTGCCTGGACAGGTGGTACCTGCTGTGCAACTGCATTCGGGGTCAGCGGTGTCATCAATTTCAAGCTCTGGCTAATGTTTGACCCCATCAGAGTATCTGGAAGTACTCCAAATGGACTAAGGTCCAGCAGTGATCTCGATCTGTCAAAAGTCTGTGCCACAGGAGAAACTACTCAAGTGTTCTCGATATATCCTCTCCTCATTGCATTCTGTGTCATGACGCCCTGTTCACATACACTGGGTTTCTTTTGTGCGAATAAGGGTGTGGCCGGACCAACAGTAATAGGCAGAGATATAGCATCTGGGGTTGGTCTGGTACTTAAGTTCTGTGGGAGAGTAATTCCCACATTCTGATTCATCATTGAAGACAAATCTGACTGTGTCCCTATTACTGGAGTGAATCGTTGCATAACTTGTGGCTGCACTTGAGGCAGTAAACGTGGAGTTGGTTCTGTCTGAACTAACATCGTTCTCTGGAAAACCTGTTCTGTAGGCACCATTAAGTTTGTAGCCGTTTCCAAGATAGGTATATCAGGGTAAATTCTCTGGACCCATGGCGGTTGCACCTGACTTTGTGACACTGGAGTAGTAGACAAGTTAACACTACCCTGCATTGGACTCTGTGTCAGGCTAGAATTAACCTGCACCAGTCTTGCTGTCCCATTAACCTGTGTCGGAGCTGAAGGATCAGTACTGGTGCTCGGACCACTCTCATGTGTTGCATATGGTGGTGGACGATTTCGCAATAACTGTAAAATATATTCATCATCATCTGATTCTTCCTCCACTGTTGAAGACTTTCTAGCCTCCCTATTCTCGAACGAGCGTCTGTTAGTCTTTCTAGTAGCTTTCCTTCCTTCTTTCTCATTGTCCTGCGTAATTGCTAGAAACAACTTAATTCCATGCAAAGTCTAATTTTTCCAAAGTCTCTGAACACTGTCCCACCTAGCCTCTGTTAATGTATTTACTGCCTTTCTCATTCTCCTCTCGAATTTCTGTTGCTGTTGCTGTTGCTGTCTGGCAGATCGCTAATGCCTCAAACTGTGCTGATCTCAGAAGGGGCTTTGATTCAAATAGCACCATCCTTAAATGCTCTAAAACCCTCAAGTTGAACGTTCCATTTGTAGGGAATTCTAAGTTTCTATCTTTCTCTGTCACCTTGCACCATTGCTTTAGCCAAAGACATGGCGCGACAGCCTTCTCTTCCATTACAATGTATGCTGGTTTGCCTTCTGGCAGTGTGACATCGCCTATACTCGTTGTAATGTACGTATCTCCCCTTAAAGCACTTTAAAACTTTGAACAATTTAATCTTTTCGACCTTTATGTTATTCAAAATCAGATCAGGAAGTGACTTTTAATCCCAGAATTCTCTTCACCCACCTTCTCAACCAATTGTGCCTCACGGACAGCTGCCAATCTGTGCGCGACTCTGCTCACTAACCGACCTATCCCAGCACGGCTCTAATGATGTCACATTCCAACGTAATGCCGCTGACAAAGTCTTGCGGCTTGTCCTCCCAATCTTCGATACACACAAAACTAATGAAAAAATTGCAAGCACTAACCCAAAATCAAAAACCAAATCTGCTGGTTTACTACAGGAAAGGTAACAATTGCTTCAGAAACTTTACCTATTTTTCACTGACAGCTCTTCCCGCTCTTGCAGCTACTCCTTCTTTCTCAGCTTCCCTGATTCGCAAGCAAAATTCGACCCGCAAATTTTATTCTCAACTGATCAGTCGGTCTGTTCTGGTGCACATAGGACTCGCCAGATCTTAGTCTAAATTCTCTTTCACTCACTTTGACTCACACTCTGACTTGTCGAGCATGCCCGATTGACCTATTAAACCAGACAAATTACAACATAAAACCAAGTGTCTTATACACTTTTCAATATACACCGGAGTCTTAGACTACACAGGGTCCGTACATCAACAACCACGTGGACAATTCTTTAGCACAAAGCGCTACACACATGAGAAGTTCTATGCCTTCCCTACTCACACACTGCAAAATACGCACACTCCTTCAACATCCTCATTTGGAGTACACAAACTCCCTAAACCCCGACAAACATCACAATTCACCTGCGATTTGCATAAGCTGTGCAAGCGCAAAACCTACTCCTTTCACACTATCACTAGAACGCCGAGAACATCCTCAAACAACCATTGGCAAGATCCAAGATTCTGGGAAAGTCGTTTCAGGACTTATGGAAAACGTGCCCCTATCATCTCTGGGAACATCTGTTATTTCTTGTTTAGAACCTCTGAGACCAAATATTCTGCTACCTCTCTCTGGGCATCTATGACAAGATTTTAAGGAGACAAACCATCAAGCTGTCACTATCATTGTATGGGCTTCGACGATGGGCTCTTAAGGAGACAACCCTGAACCGGACATCTATGATGGGCTCTTGAGGAGACAAACCATCAGTCTGCTACCACGTCTGTTAGCGTGCCAGACCTTAATAAGTAAACTTATGAGAGGACGCAAATAGGTCGATGAACTTTTTGACTTACGTTTAACATGTTCCCACCATAGATTCAGTACATGCAGATCAATAACCAATAACAAATCAATAACATCAATGATAATCTAAAGCATTAGTAATCAATTGGAGGCAGTAATTATCACACACTATGACCTTTCAGTCATGAATAACCACACCTTTTAGTAAAAGTTAGAATATTTATTTCCCAAGATTAACAATGCTAATGTCACGTAAGATACTCTCAATAGCAAATTATAAACATTCAGAAACATCACTGGCTGCCCAAAGTGGCGAAAAAAAACGTAATTTAATCAAAGCTTGAAGAATTACACATTCTAAAGTTAGGGTACAAAGTAATAACAAAAACAATTGTGCAAACGATATCACATACATTTAGATTCAGCAAAGGAAAGACATCAACTATTACTCCCTATAGCAGACTTTCATTAGTGAGGATCCTTATCTATCACCAGATTAGCATTAGAATGTTGGGCTTCATACAAAACATTTTAGTCAACACAAATTTAGCAAACATCGAACTATGGCTCTATAAAAATAGAGCGGTTGGTACTGAGAAAGAAAAAGCAAATAGTCATAACAAACCACATGCGTAACAGTATACCTCTCCTCATTGGATCAGCAAGCTAAGATAGTCTTCATCATCAAGACATCAGTTTGGTTGGCAAGGCATCAGGATTCAGCATCAAAGTTCAGAAAACGCAAAGTCTTTAAGCAATGCAAAATAAATAGAGGTAAACCCTCAAGAAGGATGAGGAGAATGGCACATCTCCTCTTGGTGCAGTCAGGCTAAGTTAGAATTCCTAAAATTACTTCCCAAGTCCCTAGTGGTCAAGGGATCACATGTTCACACTTTGTCCAATAAAAACTAAAATATCAAATCTATAGTTTCTACTAGTACACGGTTTACATGTCACTGATTGGCTTCTCTTGTAATGACCTCATCATCCGGCTCGTCAGGTACAAATATTGTTGCAGTTTGTACTCCAGTCAGTGCGGTTATTCTTCTCCTCCTGAGAAAGTCATTCTTACACATATTACACTTATAATGTTACATTTTACAAGAACAGCATCTTATAGAATGCGGTTCTCATGAGAAAGAGTTTTAGCTACAAGCACATTTGGTCAGCACAGTGGAATATCACAATTTAATTCTCTAAGCAAACGTTTTATTAATCAGTTTAGAAATACAGCTTGACATGAGGCTGTGCAACTAGGCCAAGACCTCCGCTAAGTTAAGGCCTACAGTTAATAAAGCTAATACATAATGCATAACCCTTAATGTGACATATTACTACGTTAATCAAACATAAGTTCCATATGTCATAATAATAAGCCATTCATAGGTACACTTCATGAACATTGACGGCCACTCAGATGGACACATTTTCAAACACGTGCATTATTTTTCTCTATATTAATACATTTTCTACGCAAATACATTGCTCAGAATACATGAATATCCATTAATATTTTTATTAAAACACCTACTTTAGCATGAACATCTGTTTTGGTGACAGTGTTGAGCCCTCTATAGTCAACACAGAACCTCATTTCCTTTTTCCCGTTTTTCGAAGTGAGGCTTTGGGACCAGCATCACTGGTCTAGCCCAGGGGCTGTCAAAGTGCTCAGTGGCTCCCAGGTCCAGCATCTTTTGCACCTCTGCTTTGATGCAGTCTCTAACATGACCAGGTTGCCTGTAAATGTTACTTTTGATAGACAAACTGTCCCCTGTGTCAATGGTGTGTTCATACCACGTTGTCTGACCAGGTGTCAGAGAAAGCCGTTCTGAGAACTTCCCCAGGAGGTTCCTGCAGTCCTCTTTCTGAGATTCAGAAAGACAGTCTGCTAGGACAACCCCCATCCACTGAGCCATCAGCTGCAGTGGTGGAGAAGAGGTCAGGGAGAGGGTCACTCTCTTCTTTCTGTCCTTCATCAGTGGCCATGAGCAGGGTCATGTCAGCCCTGTCATAGTAGGGCTGAAGGCAGTTCACATGAAGCACCCTGAGGGGGTTTCTGGGAGTGCCAAGGTCCACCAAGTAGGTGACCTCACCCTTTTTCTCCACTATGGTGTAGGGGCAACTTCACTTGTCTTGGAGTGCCCTGGGAGCCAGAGGCTCTACTAGGACCCACACTTTCTGCCCTGGCTGGCACACAGTTGGGACAGCCTTCTGGTCATGTCAATGCTTCTGCAGTTCTTGGCTGGCCTGAAGGTTTTCAGTGGCCTTTTTCATGTACTCAGCCATTCTGGATCTCAAACCAAGTACATAATCCACAATGTCTTGTTTAGGGGGCTTGAGAGGTTTCTCCCAGCCCTCTCTTACAAGAGCAAGTGGACCCTAACAGGGTGTCCAAACAGACGTTCAAAGGGGCTGTAGCCTACTCCCTCCCGAGGAACCTCCCTGTAGGCAAAAAGGAGGCATGGCAGTAGGACTGATATTTTCAAAGAGTCCTGTGATCATGCCCTTCAGAGTTTTATTAAACCTCTCTACCAAATCATTGGTTTGGGGGTGGTAAGTGGTGGTGAACTTATAAGTTAAACCATATTCCTTCTACATGGCCTCAAGGTCTGCAGACATAAAGTTTGTATCGCAGTCTGATACCTCCTCTTTTGGGAAGCCCACTCTGGAGAAAATTCCTAGGAGGGCTTTTGCCACTGCAGGAGCTGTAGTGGTTCTTAGAGGTATAGCCTCTGAAAACCTAGTGGCATGGTCCACCACCAACAGTATAAATCTGTTTCCAGAGGCAGTGGGCGGATCTTGGAGGCCAAAAATATCCACCCCAGCCCTCTCAAAGAGAACCCCAACCACTGGCAGTGGGATTAAAGGGGCCTTTGGGGTGCCACCTGTCTTGCCACTGGCTTGGCAGGTGATACAGGAGAAACAAAACTCCTTTGTATCTTCAGACATGTGGGGCCAATGAAAGTGTGGGACAAGTCTGTCCCAAGTCTTGCTTTGCCCCAGGTGACTTGCCAGGGTATGTCATGTGCAAGGGTCAACACAAATGCTCAATACTGTAGGGACACTACCAATATCCTCATAGCACCAGGTTTGGGTTCCCTTGGCTCCGAGTATAACAGGTTGTCTTCCCAATACTCCTTGTGGGTGCCACTGACATCCCCTGACTCCTGAAGGACAGCTTGCTGTCTTAACTCTTCCAGTGTGGGACAGGTTTTCTGAGCCTTACTGAATTCCTCCATGGCAGGCCCCCCTGCACCCTCAAGCTCAGATGTGTCAGGTTCTGCCAAGGGAGTGGATTCTTCACTGGAGAGTGGGGTAGGGGGCAACTTTTTGCCCTTTCTACCCTTTGCTTTAGGAGCCTCTTGGGCCATTATTACAGGCTCCAAGATTCCTCTTTTATTTTTGCTTTTTGGTCTGTGCCCTAGTTAAAGCAAAAATATGCCCTGGGATGCCCAGCATTGCTGCATGGGCCTCCAACTCTACTTCAGCCCAAGCTGAAGTCTCCAATTTGTTTCCTAACATACATTCTACAGCTAGGTTTGTGGTTGTGGCTACTACAACTTTCTTGGGACCAGTAAACACCCCCCCACCCCCCAGCTGGGATCAACAACTGCCATGGGGTGGCATACTGTATTATCGTGGGCATCCATCACTTGGTACTGGTGACCAAGTAGGTGTTGCTCTGGGGACACTAGTTTTTCAGTCACCATAGTGACACTGGTACCTGTGTCCCTGTAGCCTCTGCCTGAACACCATTTATTCTGGGCAGCTGCCTGTACTTACCCATATTAAGGGGACAGGCAGCAAGATTAGTGGCCCCATCTGAGACCAAAACTGCCTCAGTAGTCTCCCTAACTAATCCAGCCCCCACCACACTTCCTAAAGTGAGACCGGCTACACCTTTGGACTGGGTATTGCTACCTGCTCCGCCACTACTGCTATTAGTAGGGGCACTAGTGGTAGAGGTGGGGGTTGTAGTGGTGGGAGGTTTGATGCATTTCTTAGGGCAGGAGCTGTCTCTTGGCCTATGGCCTTTGTTTTTACAAACATAGCACCAAGGCTTTTTGTTGTGGGAAGAAGAGGATAAGGTTTTGGAACCATCCCCAGAGGAATTTTGTGGGCCCGATGAAGAGTCTTTAGGTTTGTTCTGTCCCCACCCTTGTCCTGAGCCTTACCTGCTTCCTTTTTCTTGTCTTTGTCACCCCATGTGTGTGCTTTTCTGTTCACCTTTGTTCCAACCCATTTGTCTGCCTCCCTTCCCAATTCTTGGGTGAGGTCATATCTGAGTCTACCAACTACTAGTGCAACAAATCAGACATAAAATTATTAATATGCTCTCTCAGAATAAGACTGTATAAGCCCTCATAGTCATTGACTTTGTTACTATGTAACCATCCTTCGAAAACCTTCACAGACCAAACCACAAACTCAACCCAATCCTGGGAGGACTCTATTTTGGTCTCCCTGAACTCTATCCTGTAGTTTTCAGTGAAAAGACCAACACCATCCAAAAGAGCAGGCTTCAAAACTGTGTAGTTATCAGCATCTTCCTCCCTGATAGTGAGGAGTCTATCTCTCCCTTTGTCAGGGAAGGAGAGCCAAAGGATAGCAGCCCACCGTCTCTGGGGGACCCTTTGTACTTTACAGGCCCTCTGCAGGGAAGAGAACCACTTGTGAATGTCATCCCCCACCTTTAGTGGGGGGGGGAGAAGGGGGAAACAACCTTACTTAGGTTTCTGGAATCAAATGAGTCCTCCCTGACCCTAGGTTCCCTGAAACAAAAGCTTCTGCCATCATGAGGTACTAACCCCAAACCCTGCCTCTGTCTCTCCACTGCCAAAGCCTCCTTATCTAGGGCTAGCTGTTGCAGCCTCAGTTTCCTGAGTTCCCGGTCTAAGGAATTTTCTTCTGAAGTTGAACAGTGTGTCCCCTCAGATACTGAGGTGACATGGGAGTGGGCAGAGGAGGATCTGTTCCTAGTTTTGCCATACCTCTGGACTAGCCCTCTGGGGACAAAGGGGGGCCTACTAACATGACTTCACCTCACACTACCTGCAATGCTCCCAGCTGCACTAGGTAGTTTGCTAGCAATCCGGTTATCCTCTGAGGGACCCTTCTCAGTGTCCAGATCTTCTCTAACACTGGGGGGCTAGAGCCTACATCCTCCTCCCTCTCCTCCTGGCTACCAGTGTGGTACTGGTCATCCTGGAGGAGAATGACTAGGAGCACACTCTTGTTAGGGTTCCTCCCTGCTCCTTTCTTTACGCCTCTACCTCAATTCTTGAAAAGTGAGGCTCTCATAAGGAATGTCCATAGCCTGAGATGTGCCCTGCCCTGAAGACATGTTTGTGTTAGAGTGGTGTAGGGTGTGCCTAACCTCCCTAACTTCTAGTCTCTCTCAGAGAAGTTTGGAGCAAGGGCTATGTCTACCCCCTATCTTACCCAAACGTTTGAGACTAGACCCTAACACTATGGGGGTCATTCTGACCCTGGCGGCTGGTGGCCGCCAGGGCCACCGACCACGGGAGCACCGCCAACAGGCTGGCGGTGCTCCCACGAGCATTCTGACCGCGGCGGTTCAGCCGCGGTCAGAAGCGGCAAGTCGGCGGGCTCCCGCCGACTTACCGCTGCTCGGGGGAATCCTTCATGGCGGCGGAGCGCGCTCCGCCGCCATGAGGATTCTGACAGCCCCTACCGCCATCCTGTTCATGGCGGGAAACCCGCCATGAACAGGATGGCGGTAGGGGGTGCCGCGGGGCCCCTGGGGGCCCCTGCCGTGCCCATGCCAATGGCATGGGCATGGCAGGGGCCCCCGTAAGAGGGCCCCGCAAAGTATTTCAGTGTCTGCCTTGCAGACACTGAAATACGCGACGGGTGCAACTGCACCCGTCGCACCCCTGCAACTACGCCGGCTCAATTCTGAGCCGGCGTCCTCGTTGCAGGGGCATTTCCTCTGGGCCGGCGGGCGCTCTTTCGGAGAGCGCCCGCCGGCCCAGAGGAAATGTTTAAATGGCCGCCGCGGTCTTTTGACCGCGGTGCGGTCATTTCACGGCGGGACCTTGGCGGACGGCCTCCGCCGTCCGCCAAGGTTAAAATCACCCCCTATGTACTGTGTGTACCCCTTAGTCAGTAAGTGGTCTTTCCTGTGGAATGTACCAAATGACTGAGTGTTAAGTCAATTGCAAGTGCTCACCCAACTGCTGCACCACCAATGTAGGAAGGGGGCCTGGTGTGTGGTGAGTACCTAAGGTACGTACACCTTATACCAGGTCCATGTATCCCCTATTAGTGAGGTGTAGGCAGTGTCTACAAGCCAGGCTCTCTGGAGGTAGCTGTGGATGAGCAGCCAAGGCTTATCTAGGAGACATGCAAAGCTCATGCAATACCTTTTGTAGTCACACAGCACTGACACACATGAAAGAAATCATACAGTGTTACAAAAATAAACGTACTTTATTTTAGTGACACAATACCAAAATTACTGAAAAGGCAATACTCTCTTAGGAGGTAAGTAAACACACTGAATGTGTACACTAGTAATCTTAAATAGGCATGGAAAAGGTTAGAAAACAGTGCAAATGGAGTTAGACAGTAGTGACCCTAGGGGAAGGCCAAACCAAATACTAAAAAACATGGAATGCGAACACTGGACCCCCACCTAGGTAAGTGGAATGTTAAGAGGGGATCTGGGAGTACTAGAAAACCACAGGGGTAAGTAACACAGTACCATCCAGCGACCAAGAAAGGAGGAGTAAATCACTGGAATTTTCCCAAACCACCCAAAACGAAGGAAAGGAACAGAAGAAGACACCCAGACAAGACTGCAACACACCAGTGGTAGAATCCTGGAGAGGAAGACCTGTGGAGAGAGAGGACCAAGTCCAAGAGTCACAGTGGAGTCCAGGAGAAGCAGGAGCTCCTACCCACCCAGCAGTACTTGCAGGAGTTGGTCTACTGCGATAAAGATCAGGTCAACACTGCAGCCCTGGAGCGGGAGAAGAGTTCCTGAAGGACGCTGGAGTGAAGATTGCAGATGGGTGTCGGCACAGGAAATCTACCAACAAGCCTTGGCAAAGGCAAATTCGCAATTAGTGGAAAAACGATACTGCCGGGGACCAACAAGGCCCAGGAGGACCCAACCCAGGAGGGTGAGTTAGATGGGACCCACAGCAACACAGAGTTTCCACAGGAGCAGATGCAGCACCCACAGGAGTCCCACAGGACGGGGACATAGGAGTCTCAGAATGAGTCAATGCAGCACTACAGAAGAGGGTCCCAAGCCGCTAGAGAACCATGCAGAAGGCTGAGCGTCACAAGAAGGAGTGCTGGGGGCTGGAGCTGCAAGTAGCCAGAAAATCCCTTGGAGGAGAAGCCAAAAAGCCTTGGCAGCTGCAAGAGACACAGTACACTGGGGTACTGTCCTGCGTTGGAAGGCAAGGGATTACCTTCACCAAAGTTGGACAGCTAACAGGGACGACCAAGAGGACTACTCTGGACCACCACCTATTTTTTATTTTTATTTTTTAAATATAATTTATTAACATTTTGTTACTTTACATTTGTTTGTTTGTTCGAGGTAACATCTTGCATACTTTATACATGATCACTTAACAATTCACATTTGAGGTATACATTTCCTTTGGTTCGTTGCTTATTACCTTGGAGTTGTTTATCATGTTTTATGCGTATATTTGTCACTGACTTTAATAAACTGTGCTCATTAACATGTTATGTTGTGATTCACACTTTATTACACTCTAGTTTTGGATCTAGTAATTAACTAACAAACTTAAATCCGTTCTGAGCTATAGCTTGGGGGAGAAGGCAAAGGAGGAGTAAAACAAAAAAAAGGGGGAGGAGAAAAGGAAGGAAAGAGAGATAAACGAGAGTGATAATAGAAAAAGAAAAACAAACCACAAGTGGTCAACTTTACGGCTTTGTATGGGTGGGGTTTGTATTTGTTGGTGTTTAAGGCACGAGAGCATAGTAGCATTAGAGGGTGGGGGGCCAGGCCAGGGCGCACCAGTGTACAGAGGGGACGGCAGAGCATACACTTCATTCGCCATTTCTAATAGTGGTGTGTCAGCTAGCGGCTCGGTCGTTTTCGTATTGCTTATCACGGCGTGGTCTATCTATAATCTTGGCCATCATCGGGTACCTATTTGGGAACTTTCCCCACTTGGTCAATTTCTTAGGGTACGTTAGCCATTTCCTGTTACTGCTTCAGGGCTTGCTGATCTCCTGAGTAGACTATCCCAGCTCGTCACTACGTCCTCCCACCCCGGGGCAATGGGGACTTCGCGGGTGCCCTCGGCTTCCTCTGCTTTCAGGACCTGTAGTTCAGCCCTAGACCATCTTGTAACGTCTCCTTTCCAGTCAGTCAGCGAAGAGTGGCCTGTTGCCTTCCAGCCCCTTGAGATTAGTCTCTTGTACAGGGCCAGGGATAGGTCCAGGAAACGTCTCCCTACCTTTCCGCCCAGTGCAGTCGGTTTAAGACCCAGTAAGCACAGCTCAGGGGTGAGTTGCAATTCTACCCCCAGTAGTTCAGATAAAATAGGCAGTATCTCCCTCCAACCAGATTGAAGTACTGGGCATCCCCACACCATGTGGTTAAAGTCCGCATTTCCCCCCCAGCATCTTGGGCATGTCCTGGGGACTCCTCCGTAAATATGGAACAGTCGGTGGGGTGTGAGGTACGTCCTATGTAAATAATTGTATTGAATGTATCTCAAGCGCGTGTTACGCGAAATCACCCGGGGGTAAGCCAGTGTTTTGTTCCATTCTGAGTCAGACAAATCCCGCCCGATCGTGTTCCCCCATCGTTCTCTCAAGGACTGTAAAGGATCTAGTGTTGCCTCAACCTGGGCTCGGTATATTTTGGCGATCAAGTGGGGTTCCTCCCCTGATGTCAGCAGTAGGTGCAGGACCCTGTGGGCAGCGGGTTCCGCATTTATTGTGACCCAGTGGGCTTTCAGAGTGTGCATTAATTTCCTGAAAAGCAGGAATTGACCCAGGGGAACACCGCCTCCCGATAGGTCAGCAAATCCCTTCAGTACACCCCCCTCAAAGAGCCCACCCACTGTCTCAATCCCAGCTGCAGTCCAAGGACCAAGCCCCAGGTTTCCCGATCTCTTCCCCCCAGACTCCAGAGCCAGCACCGACAGCGGCAAAGCTGGGGAGTATGGCGGGCCCACTCCCACCCTCTTCGCGCACCTATTCCAGCAAGCCATCGCAACACTTATCACTATATTATTTCCAGGGAGGGCTATTTTCCTGCCTGTCATGCATGCCGCAATCCATGCCGTATCCGTTATCCCTTGGGGAGAACACAGTTCCAGGCGTCCTCTGCCAGCCAGCCAGCCGGCCACCCATTGCAGCTGGGATGCCAAATAGTATGCCTCAAAGTCAGGGGCCCCCAGTCCACCCATGTGGGTCGGCCTACAGATGGTTGTGAGTGCAGTGCGTCTGTGTCCATCATCCCATATTAGCTCTCTGAGCAACACATTCAAGTCATGAAACCATGCCGGGGGGATCCGCAGTGGTAAATTGGCGAAAAAGTTGAGAAGTCGGGGAAGCATAATCATCTTGGACAGTGCCACTCTGGCCATTACCGATAATTTCAATGAGCGCCAAAACCCCACCGAAGATCGCAGCGATCGGAGCGCTTTGCCCAGGTTACCATCCCTGAGGTCTCCCAATTCGTGGAATACTTGGATACCCAGGTACTTAAAGGTCCGTGGGGCCCAGTTCAGGTCTATCGGACATTCTGCTGGGCGGGTGCAACCAGGTGTCAAGGGAAACACACATGTTTTGCTGCGGTTAAGACGCAGACCCGATACTACCCCGAAGTCCTCTAAAACCTCTAAGGCTCAGGGGAGCCCGCTCGCTCCGTCCCTAAGGTAGATCAGTATGTCATCTGCATACAGAGAGACAATGTGCTCGGTCGGCCCCCATTAAATTCCCCTACCCACTCCCTCTCTACGTAATCGGGCCGCGAGAGGCTCAATCGCCAGGGCAAACAACAACGGGGATAGGGGACATCCCTGTCTGGTTCCGCGGAACACCGAGTATGCACTAGAGATTGTTCTACCCGTCTTCACTCTCGCTAGTGGGGATGAGTATAATAAGTCCACCCATCTAGCCCAATTCTCCCCCAGGCCCATTTTTAACATTGTCGCCCGTAGAAAGTCCCACCTAATCGAGTCAAAAGCCTTCTCGAAATCCACCGCCAACAGGATCCCAGCCGGCGGTTTCAATTCGTCTGGCATGTGTAAGATGGAGAAAATACGTCTGAGGCTCAGGGAGGTGCTGCGGCCAGGGATGAAGCCGTTCTGGTCATCGTGTATCAGTGTGGACATGTGGGGGAGAAGTCTGCCAGCCATGATCCTGCTGAGGATCTTGAAGTCGCTGTTTAGCATCGATAATGGGCGGAAGTCAGCCACCGATGCTTCCCTATTGGTCGTTTTGGGGAGTGGCACTACTAGCGCTTCACGTAGCGTGCACGGTAGTTCTCCACACTGTGCCGCTTCCGCGTACATCTCCGCCAATCTGGGGACTAATAAGGACTTATATTTTTTATATAAATCCATAAGGAGACCGTCCGTGCCAGGGGTCTTCCCAGGGGCCAGCTGAGCCACCGCATCGCTTATCTCTTCCGTAGTCACCGGCCTCCCTAGGCTGTCCCTGTCCTCTAGGATCAGCACAGGCAGGGGGATCCGCATCAAAAAATTGTCAAGTGTTCCCGTCTCCAGATTGTTAGGCCTCCTATACAGGTGCATGTAATAATTTCTAAATGCGTCATTAATGGGGCCTGGACTGAGTCTACGAATCCCCTTTCTGTCTAGTACGCTTGTGATGGGTTTGCTGTCTCCATTCGGATGTACCAGCCATGCCAGAAGTTTACCCGACCTCCCCTCTTCTGACTGTAGGGATGCCAGGTATTTTTGCGTGCTGTGACATCTGAGCCATTCTTCTACTTGGGAGTGTTCCCTGCGCGCACGGTCATACTCTTCATCTGCTTGTACTACTGGGCCCTGTCTCAGTTCCCCCTCGTGTATGACCTTCTCCAGGGCAGTTAGTTCCCTCTCTAGTGTGTGCCTCACCCCAGCCGACTGCCCAAGACAGAAACCCCTCGTCACCACCTTGAGTGCCTCCCATTCCATGGCTCTGGAAGTAGTGGATCCCTTGTTGGTTTCAATGTATTCTATGAGGTGGCAGCGTAGCGCCTCTCTGTATGCCTGGTCCTCTAGTGCCGCGGGGGCCAGTCTCCATGACGGTATGGGGGGTCTGTCCTGCGCTACCCTCAAAATTAATAATAGTGGATTGTGATCTGATATTGTACGGGCAAGGTATTCGGAGTGGGTCACACTTTGGG
Organism: Pleurodeles waltl; assembly: GCF_031143425.1. NCBI lineage: Eukaryota > Metazoa > Chordata > Amphibia > Caudata > Salamandridae > Pleurodeles > Pleurodeles waltl. The sequence goes on from NC_090446.1 coordinate 734,624,579, forward strand.
CCATTCCCGCAGTGCAGACCATCCTATCAATTCTGGTGTGCACCTGGTGAAGGCCCGAGTAAAACGAGTAGTCTCTGACGGTCGGGTGTTGCATCCGCCAGACATCCACCAGCCTCCAAGTACCCAGCCACTCAATTAGTCTTTGTGCTATCTTGGTTGATGTTGCCACTTGGAGTGGCGGGGTGGACCTGTCCATGTTTATATCTAGTACTGCATTGAAGTCCCCTCCTATTAATACTTCCCCTGTGTGTTGGCGAGTAAGGTGTCTAGACAGGCTCGTCATGAATGAAACTTGGTCCTGATTGGGGGCATAAATGCAACTCAAAACCATTGGGGACCCATGTAACATCCCCTCCAGTACTATGTTGGAGGAATCAATCGTCAGGGGGACTCCCGCTCTAATCCAAATCAGAACGCCTCTTGCATAAGCTGAATATTCTGTAGCAAACACTTGCCCCCTCCATCTCCGTCTTAGTTTCTCACCCTCTCCCGGTGCCAGGTGGGTCTCCTGTAAAATAGCCACCTGCACCCCCCTTCGCTTTAGGAAGGAAAGAATTCTATGCCTCTTGGCCAGAGTGCCCATCCCCCTGACATTCCAGGTTATGATATTGTAGTCTGCCATCTTATTCTTAGAGCCTGATAAGGGTGGGTCTGGCGTGCCCGGAGTTCTGGTTGGTCCCCCCGCATTCTCGTGCCTTTACTGTGGTCGGACCACTCCACCCATGTTGCAGATTTAACTCGTAACTGCAAACCCCAACTCCCCAACCCCGGGGCTCCTCCGGAACTGTAGGTTGCCCATAAAATTGTGCAACAGTGCAACTTGATCAAACACATAACTGCAATACTCGCCAGCCAAGTCGGACAGGCGAGAGTCAAGTCAGGGGGGGATGGCCAGGTCCGGAGGGGCCAAATGTTCATTCAGTATATCCTGTCGCTGGGCGCCACCGCAGGGCAGAGCTAACCGAGTTCATCAGCTGTTTGTGGGGTCACCCTCGGAGCGCGGGACAAGCTCTCGGAGTCTCCAGCAGAGGATACCATGTATCGTCGGACTCTTCTTCAGAACCCTCCCCGGGGGATGCTTCACCACCTACTCGGGCCGCCACCTCCAAGGCCGCCCTCCTGCCCGTCTCTCTCTGTGTCTGTGTTGGCGCCAGTCGTGGGCGATCTCTGGATCTCTTTCCCCTCAGGGCCCGGCGGGTCTTGTTCGTTCCAGGGTTCTCATGCGCAGGTTGCGCCGTTTGGGATCCGTGCCTCTCGAGCCATTCCCATGCCTCCTCCGGGGTTTGGAAGAACGTAGTCTTCCCCTCCACAAACACTCTTAGTCTTGCTGGGTAAAGCAGCAAATACTGTATCCCCTCGTCTCGCAGGGCTCTTTTGACCGCAAGGAATGAGGCGCGTTTATTCTGGACATCTGGAGTGAAGTCTGGGAACAGTGTCACTTCCCCATTGGCTACTTTGAAGGGGCCTGTTTCCCTGGCTTTCTGCAGGAGGATGTCCCTGTCTCTGTAGTGCAGGAGTTTAGCGATTACAGCACGGGGAGGCCTACCAGGAGCAAGGGGCACTCGATGCGCTCGCTCCAGTGTGTAGAAGGGGGTCAGGCTACCCGGTGCGACCACTGCACTCAGCCATTTTTCCAGGAATTCCACCATGTTCGTCCCTTCGGTCCCCTCAGGAAGGCCCACCACGCGCACATTATTCCTCCTGTTTCTTCCCTCCGCATCCTCGGCCTGTTGTTCAAGCCTTGCCACTCTGCCGGCCAGAGAAGTTACCTCTGCCGCTCCGTCTTTCTGCCTCGGTACGACATCAGCCAGTATTGTTTATGATGGTCGGCTCTCAGGAGGCCCACCTCTATCGCCACCTGATTGATGTCGCGCTGCAGTGTTGCCTTTGTGTCTTCAATAGCTCCCAATATCTTGTCTAGGGTGTCTTGCACTTTGGCTTGTGACTGGCTCTGCAAGGCCGTCTCTTTGTCCCCAGGTGGTGCCAGAGGGTCCATGGCTCTGTTCTTATGTCTGCCCTTGGGGGGCATCGGTCAGGCAAGGGGGTATACCCCAAAGGGCCCGATATGTGGCCCGAGCTTCTTTCTGTTTTCTGCTTCTAATTTGTTTACTCGCTTCAGACTCTGCTGCTTTAACCACTGAACCCGGGTAGTCCAGGCCGAGCTCCAGGCGACCCACTGTCCGTCCCCAGCGTCTAGGCCCGAAGGGGAGGGGACTGCGTTAGCCAACCGTGAGTGGTTGCCACCTGCCTCCGTTTTGGTTCATCCGTGCACTCCTTCGTTAAGCCCCACTCCGACAACCGGGACAAGGCACGCGCCGCAACCGCAGCTTGGTTGTCTCCCCATGCGGGGCACTTACCCACTCCCGAGTGTTTCTACTGTGTCCAACGCAATTCTCCTGGCCGCGCCCATAAACCTCAGGAGTCGATGGTGCTCCTTGGCTTCCGGTAGCTCCACAGGCCCATCGTGCCAGGCGATAAGTCATAATCTCCTCTCTGGGCGCGCCCCCCGAGGGGGAACCCCTGGGGGCCAACACCCCTCTCAGCGACTCTCCAGGCGGCCCCCACGTCAGACCCTCTGTCCACCACACCGTCCCAGCGCTTCGGCGCTCCGCCGGAGTTCCGTTCGGGTCAGCCCCAGGGGAATCGGAGCTGTGTTTGCTCTGCTGGTCCCCAGAAGGAAGGAGTCCGCTGGGGCAGGGACTCCAAGGGCCCTCAGCCCCCGCCAGTTGTTCCGGGCCCCCCGATTCAATAGAGAGGCCCGGGCGCAGCCGCCGCCGTCATCGGCCCGCCCACTTTGCTCCCGCCGCCGCCCACGTCAATACTAGAGGCTGCGGCTCCAAGGAGGGGGAGGGGCCGCAGGCCTCCACTCTCGTCGGTCGGCCCGATCCGGACCGCTGCTTACACAGGGACCGCAGCCGGAGCCCAGCCGCACCGCCCGACTGTCCGCAGCTCGGCGCCCGCGCCCCGAGGGAGGGCGGCCCGGGCTAGCGCGATCGTCAGGAGTCTTTCGGCCGGCCCCTCCAGAGCAGAAGAATCAAGCGTGCGCCATGTTCGGAACCATGGCCACGCCCTGACCACCACCTATAATGCAGGATCCACGCAGCTCAGAGGAGAGGTGACCCACGCAGCCGGTCATCTTTGCAGTTGGTGCCTGTTGATGCAGGGGAGTGACTCCTTCACTCCATGGGAGATTCCTTCTTCTTCTTGTGCTTACTGAGGAGTTGCTGTCTTCTGAGGGTGCACCTCCAGGGAAATGTTGCACAGCTGGCAGGAGCCGTGGAAACAAAGTTGCAGAAGAGTCTTCTTCATGGATTGCTGCGTTGTTGGTTCCTGGAGGGTCCAGTTGCAGTCCCAGTGGCCAGACATCAAAGTGGAGGTTGCAGAGGAATCCGTCTGGAATCTTGCAAGCCGAATCGAGGACCCACCCAAAAGAGAGACCCTACATAGCCCTGAAAGGGAGATTGGTCACCTAGACAGGTAACCACCTATCAGGAGGGGTTTCTGACGTCACCTGCCGGGCCTGGCCACTCAAATGCTTCCAGAGTTCCCTGCCAACCTTGGAAACAAGATGGCAGAACCCAGGGCCCCTCTGGAGGAGCTCTGAGCACCACCCCTGGGGTGGTGATGGACTGGGGAGTGGTCACTCCCCTTTCCATTGTCGAGTTTCGTGCCAGAGCAGGGACTGGTGGTCCCTGAACCGGTGTGGACTGGTTTATGCATGGAGGGCACCAAATGTGCCCTTCAAAGCATACCAAAGGCTTGGGGAGGCTACCCCTCCCAAGCTAGTCAGCTATTTCCAAAGGGAGAAGGTGTTACCTCCATCTCCCAAAGGAAATCCTTTGTTCTGCCTTCCTGGGCTTGATCAGATCAAGCAGCTGGAGGGCAGAAACCTGTCTGAGGAGTGGCAGCAGCTTGGGCTGCCCAGAAAAACCCTGTAAGACTGGTGGTAGCAATGCTGGGGGTCCTCCAAGGAGACCCCAGAGTGCATGGAATCATACTTCCAATACTTGCAACAGTATTAGGGCATGATTCTGGCATGTTTGATACCAAACACGCCCAGGTTCGAAGTTACCATTAGGTAGCTGGACATAGATAGTGACCTAAGTCCAGACCTATGTCCAGTACACGCGTAAAATGACATCCCCACACTCACAAAGTCCAGGAAAATGGATCTGGAGTTTGTGGGGGCACCTCTGTTAGTGAAGGGGTGCCCTCACACACAAGTACCTGCACCCTGCCCTCTGGGCTGAGAGGGACTACCATAGGGGTGACTTATAGTGACCTGATGAAGTCACCTGATGGAGTGACCTTTAGTGAAAACGGGTGCATGAACCCGTTTCACACAGACTGCAATGGCAGGCCTGTCGAACCCTTTGCCTGGGCTCCCTGTGGGTGGAAGAATAATTGCTGCAGCCCATAGGAATCCCCTGGTGCCCCAATGCCCTGGGTACCAGGGTACCATATACTAGAGACTTACATGGGTGGACCAGAATGCCAATTGTGGGAAGAAAAAGTTACAGTTACTAACTTTTACAGGAGAGAGCATAACCAGTGAGGTCCTGGTTAGCAGGATCCCAGTGGACACAGTTAAACAAACTGACAACAGGCAGAAAATGGGGGTAACCGTGCCAAGCAAGAAGGCACTTTCATACACTTAATTACCAAGAATAATAGCTGACAGAGAGGGAGAGAGATAATAGTTACATAAGTATCATTTGGCAACATAAAGTTTTGATTTCATGTGCTTCCTAGAACCCATGACCAAATTCTGCTAGTGTGACTTTTCTTTCAAACTATGAGAGCAAATCTTTGAAAAGAACAATACAGTTGTGAGTGACTGCAGGGCACCACATACCAGCTAGTCTTTCTGGTCCCATTCCCCTTGCCCCACACCCTTAGGTATCCTTGGTTAATGTTATTTTATTCATGAAACTTCAGCAGAAAGTAAATTGTACGTCATTTCTAGATCACAACTGACAATGGCTGTATCTCACTGAAACATTGTTTTATGTGCTGTTTCTCTGTAGGACAAGCTTCAAAAAGACTTGGGAACGTCCTTCACAATAAATGACAACCTCTCCTCATCAGGTTTGGGCCCGTTCAGCATTTCCTTCAAACTCTTCGTAGTATTTCCACTTCAGACTTGGGATCTTTTTTTGTAGTGACTGGTAAACACTGAAAATCAGATCTCTCAACCCAGCTCATGTTCTAGTGTATTTTTCAAAGGAGATAAGTGGCCTCAGTGCTGAGTATCTATATCAGTGAATGTAAAACTCAATGCTATAATTTTCCCACAGTACTGGAATCTGTTTTACATTCTGCAAATGTTTTAACTCACTCCTGTTTAGAGCGATCTGATATGACCATTTAGTTCCTAGCAACCACTTATTAAATGAGTGACCACAACGGTGGAGTCTGTTTTACATCCTGCAAAAGTTTTAATTCACCCCGTCTAAAGATTCGATATGACCATGTAGTCCCTGGCAGACACTTATCATGTAAGTCTCCACATAATACGGACATAAAGTCAGGATTCAAGTGTATCTGTGTGGTGGGTGATGGAAAAGTAGTTAAACTACATTTTAATATTATCTAGCCAGGCTTCTCTAACAAGTAACTTGTAAGCTACTGATAGATCCCATGCTACTTGTAAGTAGCTCTCCTGAACACAGCCCAGTTTACTAAATTAGAAGATTTTGCTTAGGTGAATTAATGTATGTATCCCAAAATTGAAAAGGTAATATTTGATTGTTCAATCATGTGTCGTTGGGGTGATTTATTTCCAATATTATTTGTTACATTTGTGCCAGAGGCAATGCAGCTATGTATCTAATGAATTAACCATCGAGAGGAATTTCAAATTCACAAACTATTTTTCACAGTACTGCTGGCAACTTCGACTGATGGACTGAGGTGATCACTGCTGGTAATTTTGCATGGGGTTGCCACAAGTGTGGCCTAGTCTGATGTGGTTACTGTTGCCACACTAATAATATCAGTAGGTCTTGGTGAATTCTAGTTACCATAAGTAGCACTTATTAAATTTCACTAGTGTAGTATTGTTTTTAGTGGGTGGCAACAGTTACATAGTGGGAGCACTAGCATTTCTTCAAACAGGCCACGTCCCACAAAGGATTACCTGCCACTGCCTAATCCATAAACTGCCACTGTTTCTGTGTTTCCCTGATTGTTCACTTTTTATATTATCTGCAGGTGAGCAGAGTGGCAATACTTTAAGAGATCAGGAAAGATGAGGCCACCCTTCTCCCTCTGTGCCACCATAATGTTCCTAGACACACAGGCCTTTCCACCTTCCCATATACCATTTATGTTTTGCTGACATCTTCCTGATCTCTGTTTCCAGGATACGTACTGGGAGTGCATGAAAGAGATAAAGGAGACAACGTAGTATACTAATTTTGGCTATGTTTATATCACCCAGCAAGGAAATGTGTAAGGGCTTCCATCTTCTGAGATTCCCTGAGATTTACCTGTATTAGTCTGACCAATTTGCCCCATCCACCCTTTTAATCTACTCGTTGGTTGACTTGTGTGTCCAAGAGAAGAGTAATAGTGGTTTCAGATGATTATATGCCTCAAGTGAGACGGACAAATTGAAATTATGGATTTTTGTTTATTGACCCTAAAATACTCAGACATTCTCAAATGCGTTGGAATTCCACAAACACAATTACCTGTGGCAGTGAATGTTCGGGGTTCGTCTATGAGAGATTAAAATCATCAGCAAAAAGGGCATGCAAACAACAGCGTTCCTTTCATCGGCTCCAGCGATTCAGTAGAACATCCATCCCATCTTCTTCACACCACCTGTCTCCACACACTAAGAACTTCCTGTCCTACAAAAAGCTGCTTGACATCAATGTGACAGAGCCAAGCTGTGGGAGGATCAAGTGAGGTGGGAGAGGTGTGGATATGTTTGTGTTCAGAAGCTAGTCAATGCTGTGATGTAATCAGCTAGGGACTGATCTGTGAACACAAAAGGGGCACCCTGCTGCTGCACTATCCTGACCAGCAAAAGTAAGGTCACCAAATTTACTTCCACCCACAGAGCTATATGATCTAGGGCTGGCTGTGGACACAACACTAGAAGTTTTGTTTTGCTGACACAACAGTGAGATCTAAAATGAGTCACAGCCATTATAACATTCCACGGTAATGATTTTTGTTTAATAAGTAATTAAATCTTGAGAACAGATCAGTGGAATCTATGGGTCGAAAATGTTCTAGGCAATCTTTCTTAAGGGTATGTATGGGCTTAGCATAGGCAATGTCTATGAAATTCCCTGTCACTCCCAAGTCCAAGAGGGCATGTATGGCTAGCCGGCACTATGCAGACAGGACCAAGATAACATGCATAACCAGATTACAGTATTTGTGAATCAATATGGTGGCATTGACATGAGAGACCAGAAATGGACTCAAGTCTAAAAAAAGGGCCTCAATTACTGTTGGGCATTTCGTATTTAGTGTCATTGTCATTGCTTTGGTTGATTTAGGCTTAGCTGGACAATTCTAAGCCAAGTGTCCTACTTTGCTACAATATAGGTACAAATTCTACTTCAACACCTCTCTTCCTTGTTCAGTGGAACAAATCCCCATCTAATCAGCATAGGCTTGCTAGCACAGGTGTCCTAATAAAAAATTATTAATGAGTGTGTATGTATTTTGAATAATAAGTTTATGTAGAAAATAAAATAACATAGAAAAATAATGCACGCATTTGAAAATACGATTACAACGAATGGCCACCAATGTTAACGAAGTGTACTAATCAATGATTTAATACTTATGAAATGTTGAATATATGTTAGACTAATGCCTTAATATGTCATATTAAAGGGTTATGAATTAAGCTGTAGCTTTATTAATTGTAGGCCTTAACTTAGCAAGTGTCTTGGCCTACTTGCCAGGCCTCAGGTAAAAGGTGTTTTTCTTAGTGTTTAATAAAATAGCTGACCAAGAAAGTTAAACTGTGAATTTCGGTTGTATTGTTTAAATGTGCTCATAACTGAAGCTTCTCGTGTGAACTGACTGCTAGGATATGATGTTCCTGCTAATGCAACATTTTATATGTAATGTGTGTGAGACTGACTTTCCCACAACAAGAACAATTAAGATACTGACTACAGAAGAAGCTGCAACAATATTGTTACCTGACAAGCTTGATGATGAGGACATTGCAAGACAAACCAATCAATGACATGTGAACGGAGTAATATTAGAATTCTTAGATTTGGGCTTTTAGTTTTATTGAACAAAGTGTGAACATACGATTAACTGACCAATAGGGATTTTGGGGGGTAGTTAAGGTAACTTTGACTTAATGACACCGCAGAGAGAGAAGACAGCCCATTGCCCATTTTCTTCCTGACCGAAAGGTTGCTACTTTCTTATTGCGTCTTGACAAGAGACGTGCTTAACTTTAATGCTTAAAGACTTTGCCTTTTAAATTCTGATGCTGAATCCTGATACCTTGCTGATCGACTGATGTCCTGAAGATGAAGACTGATTCTGCTTTGCTGATCCACCCTGAGGCTAGGTATATCCAAATTGTGATTATCATGCATATTTGCTATTCCTTTCTAGGTACCAACTGCGCTGTTTTGATAGAGCCATAGTTAGATGTTTTTCCAAATTCATGTTACTAAATTGTCGTGCATGAAGCCCAACATGCTGATGCTAATCTGATGTTAGTTAAGGAACCTCACTAATGAAACTATGATAACAGGGACTAATGCTTGATGAAATTCTCTGCTAAACGTCATGTATGTTATCACATTGATGCAGCTGACTTTGCAATTGATTTGCACCATAACCTTAGAATGTGTTGTTGTTCAAGCTTTGATTAGATTACGTTTCTTCTGCTGGTTTGGACAGCCAGTGTTGTTTCTATATGTATTTCATTTAATTTTGATTTAATCTACATGACCTTAGCATTATTAATATAGGGAAATAAACATTCTAAACTTCTACTAACAAGTGTGGTTATTCATGACTGAAAGGTCATGGTGCGTGACAATTACTGACTCCATTGATTATTGTTTTTATTGATTACTAATGATTATTGATTATTGTGTATTGATTATGTACTGGATCTATGGTAAGAACATCTTAATTGTGAGTCAAAAAGTTAATCTACCTATTCGCGTCCCCTTGTAAGTTTACCTATTAAGGTCAGACGCGCTAACAGACATGGTAGCAGACTGATGGTTCATCTCCTTAAGAGTTTGCCATAGACGTCCGGTATAGAAAAATAGATGAACAGAGATGGTAAGAGAGACTAATGGTTTGTCTCCTTAAGAGCTTGCCATACACTGCCGGTACAGAGTGACAGGTGTTAACAGAGATAGTAGCAGGATTGAAGTTCCCAGAGGTGGTAGCAGAATTTATTATTATTCAAATTTGCATTTTGTTTTTCAATTATGATAATTGGAGAGAAAATGATGTTCCCTTAAGTCCAGAAATGACTTTCCCAGATCCTGAATCCTGCTAATGATTGTTTGAGGATGTTCCTGGTATTCTAGTGATAGTGTAAATGAAATAGATTGTGATTGCACAGTTTATGCAAATCGCAGGTGAATTGTGAGGGTTGCGAGGGTTTTAACGAGTTTGCGTACTCCAAATGAAGTTGTAGTAGGAGTGTGCGTACTCCGCAGTGAGAGAGTAGGGAAGTCGTCGAACTTCACATGTGTGTGGTGCTTTGTGCTAAATAATTGTCCACATGGTTGTTGATGTATGGACCCTGTGCGGTCTAAGACTCCGGAGTATATTGAAAAGTGTATGAGACACTTGGTTATATGTTTTAATCTGTCTCGTTTAGTAGGTTGATCGGGCGTGGTCAATAAGTCAGTGTGTGAATTAAAGTGAGTGAAAGAAATCTTCGACTGAGATTTGGCGAATCCTATGAGCACCAGGACAGGCCGATTGATCAGTTGAGAGTAAAATTTGCAGGTCGAATTTTGCTTGCGAATCTGGGAGACCGAGAAAGAGGGAGTAGCTGTAAGTGTGGGAAGAGCCATAGTGAAAAATCCGTAAGGTTTCTGAAGCGATTGTGTTACCTTTCCTGTAGTTAAACAGCAGATTTGTTTTTGTTTTTTGATTAGTGTTAGTAATATTTGCATTAGGTTTGTGTGAATTGGAGTGAAGGAAGATGAGCCGCAAGACTTTGTCAGCCACAGTACGTGTGTGTGTGTGACATCATTGGAGCTGCTCTGGGATAGGTCGGTTAGTGAGAAGGGATGCACATGGATTGGCAGCTGTCCGTGAGAGGCAATTGGTTGAGAACATAGGTGAAAGGAATCTTGGGATTGAAAGTCACTTCCTGATTTGATTTTTGAATAACTAAAAAGGTCGAATAGATGAAATTTTTCAAAGCGTTAAAAAGTGCTTTAAGGGGAGATACGCATCTTACAATGAGTATAAGCGAGGCTACACTGCCAGAAGGTACACCAGCTTACACTGTCTGCCTGGCTTTTTGTTAGACTCAAGTTACCAATAACCGGTAAATCAGAATGCTGCTGCATGCACTATAATGTCTCACCTGATATGATGGTACTAACTCAATAACAGTGGTATTCCTCGGCATATTAATTTGAACCCTTTGTACAAGGCTGTTTCTGGCCTAATTGTTTGAAAGTTAAAAGGGCAGGATGGAAAAATGAAGGAAGTGAATTGTAGAAGAACGATGTCACAAAAAATAATTGGCTAGGCAGAAATGCATTATCATAGACAGCTGTGAACATATTTTTTAAAAAATATGGCAACATTTGCATGAACCAATGTTTTCCTTGGGAAGGATGTACCCTTAAAATCCCTGGTGAGCGGTAGACTTTCTTGCATACCAAAGTATGGATGATTTGCCAACAAAACAGTTATTTCGAAAAATAATTTACAAAAAAGTTTGATACATACACATCTAGACACCTTACAAAATACCATTAATGTGTTACTACTTCTCTTATAAAAGAAATGTAAGTCTTCAAAAAACGAACCCGTGCAATAAGTACATATCGAAAAATACATATTAAAAGTTCAGTGACATTAGATCTTTTTGACGTGCCATATTTTACAAAAAAGAGGTCTTAAATTTTTTTACCTAATATCCCTACACAACAGACAATCAATTAATACGTAGGTTATAGTGCATTTAGAATTAATTAGGTAGGGACAGTACCCTTTGTTCATATATATCATATTACAAAATTCAGGCTGCAAAAACATAAGGTTAAAATCCAGCCTGAATTTTAAGACACTCTGTCGCAATGTAGAAGAGAGTTATTGTGACAAATTGGGCTATTAGTTGAGAGGGGTGGAAGCCCCACTCAAATATTAAATACATTCTGTGTCAGGGTGAACTGCAAAAGTCCCTAAATTAACCTGGGCTTAAGTGTCTGGTATCTTGGCACAAAAGCTGTCACACTTAACTTACAGGCAATTTGTTAAGTATTTATGCAGCACTCAAACAGTAATTAAGCGAAGACACAGCAAAAGAAAAATCCCAAACAAATTTAGGAAAATAGACTACATTTTAATAAATGAAACGATACCAGCATGACAAAAAACAATCAGTAGAACCGGATATAATAATCTTGAAAGTTTTAGGTGAATATAGCGCCAAGAAACAAAAAGCACCACTAGCAGTTATCTGATTGTGCTAGACCAGAGGAAAGTCACAAGTTCAGGACGACCACAATGGAGTGTGGGTCAGATACAGGATTCAGGTTAGTCCAGCTGAAGAGTTACCTTCTCAAGTCCTTTAAGTAGAGTTACGTTCACGTTGGAGGGGGCCGCAAAAGGGAGGCTTTTGATGCTAGGAGCAGGTCAAGCATCGCTGACAATCATTGCTTTAGTGCGAAGAGCCAGTCATTGTTGGAGCTTTGTGTTGGTTGATCGATGTGTATAGTCGCTGTCGGCACAAAGTGCAGATCTCACTGGAGCTTCGCATTGGCAGTCGTTGCAGGCACAAAGAGGACCCTTTGTCTTCGCTAGGAGCCTAAACTTCAGGATTTTCACCTTTTCCCAAGGAGTCACACTGTTGCCAGCCAAGGATTGAGGACATGGGTGTACACCATGTGTGATCAGGACTAACTTATCCCAAGTCATCCCGTCCAGAAGACCTTCTCCCCTCATACCAATGTTTCCTTTGTCTCACTGTCTTGAAGCAATACACACACAGCCAACAGTAGACCCATTCACAGTCATGTGACCCAGGAGAATAGCAGAAAGGCACAGCTGGTCTGGACCAGAAAATACCAACTGTCTATAAGTGCAAAAAGAACAGATGATGGACGGAATGCTGAACAATGCAAACATTCACTCCCAGTCACAAAGATCTGCCTTTAATCTATTGTTTTTTTGCCCACCACGCCACCCCAGTTTAAACCCAGCCATATGCAAATCAGTCTTGACCCTGTTCTCCATGGGAACAGTGCAGCCCGAACTGCCAAACCAGGACCTCCCTGGACCGGAAACAAACATGCTGGGACCGACTTCAGGGTATTACCCTTCATCAGCCAATTCACTTGAGGTTAAACTGCATACCTCTATCTGATCCCAATCTGAAGTTAGTACTTATTAAATGTATTATGGTAACCCAGTGTTAGTCTATGGGAGATAGACTTATCAGAGTAAAAAACAACTTTCGTTTTTTTCACTGCCAGGACATGTAAAATATGTAAACGCACATTCTACTTTTTAAATGACAAGCACGCTGCCCTATGAACATTTAGGGCCTACCTTAGGGGTAACTGATAAGTATTAAAATATAAAGTTTAGGCCTCACTAAAGGTTTATTTGTCAGGTTGAAATGACAGTTTAAAACTGCACTACAGGCTGCACTGCTGTGGCAGGCCTGATACATGTTTAAAAGGCTACTTTAGTGAGTGACATAATGAGCGAAGCTGCCTACTAGTAGCATTTCATTTACAAGTTCTGGGTACATAAAGCACCATATGCTGGGGAGTTACAAGTAAATTAAATGTGCCAATTAGGTGCAAGACAATTTTACCATGTTTTAGGCATACAGAGCAAGTACTTTATCACTGTTTATCAGGGAAAAAGCCCAGACCTAAAAGGCAACAAGAATGACTTCAGCAAACGTATGCAGAGGAAAGCAAAAATCTGGGATGGCCCTGCAGAAAGGGCTTAGAATGTATATAAACACTGAAACATGTCTACGCTTCCTAATAACCCTTCAGTCAGGGATATTTAGGATTTATATTTTATGAACTCCTTATAAATTCTAAGAGACATTGCATTAACAGAATTTTTCAATGCCAGTTTTGAAGGAACAGACTCCGATATTACAATATTTCCCACGACTTTCAGAGACCTCTGGCCATCACTTCCTGCAAGATACATGCAGTGCTTCGCAATAGCCACATAAATCCTCTCAGTTATTTTATAATTACTCAAACTTGTGACCACTAGTTCACCCCCCTACATAGGTCCCCAACATATATTAACAGTATTCTCTAAAAAAAGGCATGGTCAAGTTAGTACCTTAAGCTGTTTTAAACATGACCTGCTTGAGGAGTGTTAATGGAAGCCGACCTTAGGTACACGTTCATGTAATTTTAAGATAAGCATTTCATCCTTCTGCGTCGATCCATGCCCGTTCGTACACATTTGGACTTCTACATAGCCCTGTCAAGTTTCCCAGGTCCATGCATGACGTGCTGCCCCAGTCCCGTTTTTTTGTTTTTTTTTAACCCCTTGTGTGCCCTGGATGAGGTGGTCTCGTCCTGCTATGGACCCCCGGGGGGAGCGTCTGATGACGTCAGCAAGCTCAGCTTCCAGCGCCAGATCGGAGGAGAAATGCAAAGCAGTTCTCCTCTGATCACATGGAGGGGGTCAGAGAAGCCTGGAAGGAGAGGAAAGGCCTTTCCTCTCCTTCCAGGCTTCTATGAACATTTCTGCTTCCCGATCGCGATGCGATCGGGCAGCATAAATGCCACTAGACACCAGGGATTTTTTTTGTTTTTGTTTACATGAATGAGGAGAGCGGCCCCTTGGGCAAGGGCCCCTCTCCAGGGGGGCAAATAATTTTTGGGGTGTTTCAGATCGGCCTAATACAATTAGGCCGAAACCCCCTAGACACCAGGGATTTTTTTATTTTATTTGTGGGGAGCGACCCCTTAGGCAAGGATCGCTCCCCTGGGGGCAAAAACTTTTCTAGGCCATTTCTTCCCCCCTTGGGGGCAGATCGCCCTATTTTTATTAGGCCAATTTGCCCCCAAGGGGGGCAGAAACCACTCGATTTTTTGTTGTTTACATGATAAGGAGAGCGACCCCTTGGGAAAGGGGCGCTCTCCGGGGGGGAAATTATTTTTGGGCTGTTTCTGCCCCCACTGGGGGCAGATCGGCCTAATACAATTAGGCCGATCTGCCCCAGGGGGGGCAGAAATCCCCCTAGACACCAGGGATTTTTTTTTTAATTTTTTTTTTATTTGTGGGGAGCGACCCCTTAGGCAAGGGTCGCTCCCCTGGGGGCAAAAAAAATTCTAGGCCATTTCTGCCCCCCTTGGGGGCAGATCAGCCTATTTTTATTAGGCCAATCGGGCAGAAACCACTAGACACCAGGGATTTTTTTATTTACTAAATAAGAAGAGCGGTCCCTTAGGCAAGGGCCGCTCTCCAGGGGGGCAATTTGTTTTTTGGCTGTTTCTGCCCCCCCGGGGGCAGAAATCCACTAGACACCAGGGAAAATGTTCTTTTTTTTTTTGTATGTTTGGGGAGCACCCCTTGGGCAAGGGTCACTCCAGGGGGGGGGATTATTATTAGGCCATTTCTGACGCCTGGGGGCAGATTGGCCTTGTGATCAGCCCCCAGGGTAGGCAGAAACCACTAGACACCAGGGAATCTATATATTTTTTAGGGTTATTTGAAGTAAGGGGAGCAGCCCCTTGGGCAAGGGCTGCTCCTCGGGGGTCAAATTATTTCTAGGCCATTTCTGCCGCCCCGGGGGCAGAAATCCACTAGACACCAGGGATAAAAAAAAAATATATATTGTTTTTTTTTTTTTTAATGTTTGTGGGGAGCGACTCCTTGGGCAAGGGTCGCTCCCGAGAAGGGCAAATTAATATTAGGCCATTTCTGCCCCCCCCCGGGGCAGAAACCACAAGACATCAGGGAATTTTTATTTTTTTTATACTAACGCATAAGGGGAGCAGCCACTTTGGCAAGGGCCACTCCCCGGGGGGAGGGGCAAAATATTTTTAGGCCTTTTCTGCCCCCCCTGGAGGCAGATCGTCCTAGTATAATTAGGCGGATTTGCCCCCTGGGGACACCAGGGATATATATATATATATATATGTATATATATATATATATATATATATATATATATATATATATATTTATTTACTTTATGTTTTTATGTATGGGGAGCGACCCCTTAGACAAGGGTCGCTCCTCTGGGGTGAAAATTGTATTTAGGCCATTTCTGCCCCCCATGGATTGGTGTGTGTGTATGTGTGTGTTTTGTTTGGAGGGGGCAGCCCCTTGGGCAAGGGTCTCTCCCGATGGGGGCACATTACTGTTGGCCTTGGGGACAGACTGGAAGGCCCATCTGCCCACCAGAGACCAGGGAACATTTTTTTTATAAAATAAGAGGTTGGGGGTATGGCCATACCCGCACCCCAAATAAATGGAGCCAAAGTTCTTCTGCCCACCAGTGGGCAGATTGGGCAATTAACCCCGATCCACACCCTGGGGGGACAGAAAGTCTACTAGATGCCAGGGAATTCAAAAAAATAAAAGAAAATAGTGGGGTGGTGACTGCCAACCAGTATGGGCCTGGTTATGCCCCCACCCGAACTGAAGGGGCTAACAGTCTTTCAGCTCTCCCCCGCACACTAAAACATTTTATCCCATGGCAAGCAAGAAGACATTTGATTATTTTTGTTTTTTGTTTTACATTTGGGCCATGTGAGCTTGGTAACTCTCAGAATCGTCCCACTTGGAATGGTAAGGGCTGCACTTTTTTTTACTTTGGGACACTGCCAATGTAGAAAAATCCACTAGACCTAGACACATCTGAAAACTAAACATCTAGTTAATTCCAGGGTGGTGTGCTTCACATGCACCCCGCACCATTTCCTTATCCTCAATGCCCTGCAAACCTGCAACTTTGCTGGAAAGCACACATTTTTGTGATGGAATCTTCCGGAATCTGCAGTAATCCACAAAATTCCTACCACCCAGCATTGTCTCATCTATACCGATAACATTTCTGCTGCACTTGTCAGCCTAAACATTTTTTTTTTCAAACTGCCCTTTTGGACCCACTTTGGTTCCCCCTCGATTTCGATGTGTTTTTGGCTCTTCCCTTTCACAAACTCTTGGCCCACCTACACAAGTGAGGTACCATTTTTATCGGGAGACTTGGGGGAATGCTGGGTGGAAAGAAATTTGTGGCTCCTCTCAGATTCCAGAACTTTCTGTCACCGAAATGTGAGGAAAATGTGTTTTTTTTAGCCAAATTTTGAGGTTTGCAAAGGATTCTGGGTAACAGAACCTGATCAGAGATCCACAAGTCCCCCCATCTTGGATTCCCCTAGGTCTCTAGTTTTAAAAAAAACACAGGTTTGGTAGGTTTCCCTAGGTGGCGGCTGAGCTAGAGGCCAAAATCCACAGGTAGGCACTTTGCAAAAAACACCTCTGTTTTCTATCAAAAAATGGGATGTGTCCACGTTGTGTTTTGGGGCATTTCCTGTTGCGGGCGCTAAGCCTACCCACACAAGTGAGATATCATTTTTATCGGGAGACTTGGGGAAACGCTGGGTGGAAGGAAATTTGTGGCTCCTCTCAGATTCCAGAACTTTCTGTCACCGAAATGTGAGGAAAATGTGTTTTTTTAGCCAAATTTTGAGGTTTGCAAAGTATTCTGGGTAACAGAACCTGATCAGAGACCCACAAGTCCCCCCATCTTGGATTCCCCTAGGTCTCTAGTTTTCAAAAAAACACAGGTTTGGTAGGTTTCCCTAGGTGGCGGCTGAGCTAGAGGCCAAAATCCACAGGTAGGCACTTTGCAAAAAACACCTCTGTTTTCTGTCAAAAAATGGGATGTGTCCACGTTGTGTTTTGGGGCATTTCCTGTCGCGGGCGCTAAGCCTACCCACACAAGTGAGGTATCATTTTTATCAGGAGACTTGGAGAAACGCTGGGTGGAAGGAAATTTGGGGATCCTCTCAGATTCCAGAACTTTCTGTCACCGAAATGTGAGGAAAATGTGTTTTTTTAGCCAAATTTTGAGGTTTGCAAAGGATTCGGGGTAACAGAACCTGGTCAGAGCCCCACAAGTCACCCCATCCTGGATTCCCCTAGGTGTCTAGTTTTAAAAAATGCACAGGTTTGGTAGCTTTCCCTAGGTGCCGGCTGAGCTAGAGGCCAAAACCTACAGGTAGGAACTTTGCAAAAAACACCTCTGTTTTCTGTCGAAAAATGGGATGTGTCCACGTTGTGTTTTGGGGCATTTCCTGTCGCGGGCGCTAGGCATACCCACACAAGTGAGGTATAATTTTTATCGGGAGACTTGGGGGAACGCTGGGTGGAAGGAATTTTGTGGCTCCTCTTAGATTCCAGAACTTTCTGTCACTGAAATATGAGGAAAACGTGTTTCTTTAGCCAAATTTTGAGGTTTGCAAAGGATTCTGGGTAACAGAACCTGGTCAGAGCCCCACAAGTCACCCCATCTTGGATTCCCCTAGGTGTCTAGTTTTCAAAAATGCACAGGTTTGGTAGCTTTCCCTAGGTGCGGCTGAGCTAGAGTCCAAAATCTACAGGTAGGCACTTTGCAAAAAACACCTCTGTTTTCTGTCAAAAAATGGGATGTGTCCACGTTGTGTTTTGGGGCATTTCCTGTCGCGGGCGCTAGGCCTACCCACACAAGTGAGGTATACTTTTTATCGGGAGACTTGGGGGAACGCTGGGTGGAAGGAATTGTGTGGCTCCTCTCAGATTCCAGAACTTTCTGTCACTGAAATGTGAGGAAAACGTGTTTCTTTAGCCAAATTTTGAGGTTTGCAAAGGATTCTGGGTAACAGAACCTGGTCAGAGCCCCACAAGTCACCCCATCTTGGATTCCCCTAGGTGTCTAGTTTTCAAAAATGCACAGGTTTGGTAGCTTTCCCTAGGTGCGGCTGAGCTAGAGTCCAAAATCTACAGGTAGGCACTTTGCAAAAAACACCTCTGTTTTCTGTCAAAAAATGGGATGTGTCCACGTTGTGTTTTGGGGCATTTCCTGTCGCGGGCGCTAGGCCTACCCACACAAGTGAGGTATCATTTTTATCGAGAGACTTGGGGGAACGCTGGGTGGAAGGAAATTTGTGGCTCCTTTCAGATTCCAGAACTTTCTGTCACCAAAATGTGAGGAAAATGTGTTTTTTAGCCAAATTTTGAGGTTTGCAAAGGATTCTGGGTAATAGAACCTGGTAAGAGCCCCACAAGTTACCCCATCTTGGATTCCCCTAGGTCTCTAGTTTTAATAAATGTACAGGTTTGGTAGGTTTCCCTAGGTGCTGGCTGAGCTAAAGGCCAAAACCTACAGGGTGACACTTTGCAAAAAACACCTCTGTTTTCTGTAAAAAAAAAATGGGATGTGTCCACGTTGTGTTTTGGGGCATTTCCTGTCGCGGGCGCTAGGCGTACCCACACAAGTGAGATATCATTTTTATCGGAAGACTTGGGGGAACGCTGGGTGAAAGGAAATTTGTGGCTCCTCTCAGATTCCAGAACTTTCTGTCACCTAAATTAGAGGAAAACGTGATTTTTAGCCACATTTTGAGGTTTGCAAAGGATTCGGGGTAACAGAACCTGGTCAGAGCCCCACAAGTCACCCCATCTTGGATTTCCCTAGGTCTCTAGTTTTCAAAAATGGACAGGTTTGGTAGGTTTCCGTAGGTGCCGGCTGAGCTAGAGGCCAACATCTACAGGTAGGCACTTTGCAAACAACACCTCTGTTTTCTGTAAAAAAAAAATGGGATGTGTCCACGTTGTTTTTTGGGGCATTTCCTGTTGCGGGCGCTAGGCCTACCCACACAAGTGAGGTATCATTTTTATCTGAAGACTTTGGGGAACGTTGGTTGGAGGAAATTTGTGGCTCCTCTCAGATTCCAGAACTTTCTGTCACTGAAATGTGAGGAAAACGTGATTCTTTAGCCACATTTTGAGGTTTGCAAAGGATTCTGGGTATCAGAACCTGGTCAGAGCCCCACAAGTCACCCCATCTTGGATTCCCCTAGGTGTCTAGTTTTAAAAAATGCACAGGTTTGGTAGGTTTCCCTAGGTGCCGGCTGAGCTAGAGGCCAAAATCTACAGGTAGGCACTTTGCAAAAAACACCTGTTTTCTGTCAAAAAATGGGATGTGTCCACATTGTGTTTTGGGGCATTTCCTGTCGCGGGCGCTAGGCCTACCCACACAAGTGAGGTATCATTTTTATTGAGAGACTTAGGGGAACGCTGGGTGGAAGGAAATTAGTGGCTCCTTTCAGATACCAGAACTTTCTGTCACCGAAATGTGAGGAAAACTTGTTTTTTTAGCCAAATTTTGAGGTTTGCATAGGATTCTGGGTAATAGAACCTGGCCAGAGCCCCACAAGTCACCCCATCCTGGATTCCCCTAGGTCTCTAGTTTTAAAAAATGCACAGGTTTGGTAGGTTTCCCTAGGTGCCGGCTGAGCTAGAGGCCAACATCTACAGGTAGGCACTTTGCAAACAACACCTCTGTTTTCTGTCAAAAAATGGGATGTGTCCACGTTGTGTTTTGGGGCATTTCCTGTCGCGGGCCCTAGGCCTACCCACACAAGTGAGGTATCATTTTTATCGAGAGACTTGGGGGAACGCTGGGTGGAAGGAAATTTGTGGCTCCTTTCAGATTCCAGAACTTTCTGTCACCAAAATGTGAGGAAAATGTGTTTTTTAGCCAAATTTTGAGGTTTGCAAAGGATTCTGGGAAATAGAACCTGGTCAGAGCCCCACAAGTTACCCCATCTTGGATTCCCCTAGGTGTCTAGTTTTCAAAAATGCACAGGTTTGGTAGCTTTCCCTAGGTGCGGCTGAGCTAGAGTCCAAAATCTACAGGTAGGCACTTTGCAAAAAACACCTCTGTTTTCTGTCAAAAAATGGGATGTGTCCACGTTGTGTTTTGGGGCATTTCCTGTCGCGGGCGCTAGGCCTACCCACACAAGTGAGGTATCATTTTTATCGAGAGACTTGGGGGAACGCTGGGTTGAAGGAAATTTGTGGCTCCTTTCAGATTCCAGAACTTTCTGTCACCAAAATGTGAGGAAAATGTGTTTTTTAGCCAAATTGTGAGGTTTGCAAAGGATTGTGGGTAATAGAACCTGGTCAGAGCCCCACAAGTTACCCCATCTTGGATTCCCCTAGGTCTCTAGTTTTAAAAAATGTACAGGTTTGTTAGGTTTCCCTAGGTGCTGGCTGAGCTAAAGGCCAAAACCTACAGGGTGACACTTTGCAAAAAACACCTCTGTTTTCTGTAAAAAAAAAATGGGATGTGTCCACGTTGTGTTTTGGGGCATTTCCTGTCGCGGGCGCTAGGCGTACCCACACAAGTGAGGTATCATTTTTATCGGAAGACTTGGGGGAACACTGGGTGAAAGGGAATGTGTGGCTCCTCTCAGATTCCAGAACTTTCTGTCACCTAAATTAGAGGAAAACGTGATTTTTAGCCACATTTTGAGGTTTGCAAAGGATTCGGGGTAACAGAACCTGGTCAGAGCCCCACAAGTCACCCCATCTTGGATTCCCCTAGGTGTCTAGTTTAAAAAAATGCACAGGTTTGGTAGGTTTCCCTAGGTGCCGGCTGAGCTAGAGGCCAAAATCTACAGGTAGGCAACTTTGCAAAAAACACCTGTTTTCTGTCAAAAAATGGGATGTGTCCACATTGTGTTTTGGGGCATTTCCTGTCGCGGGCGCTAGGCCTACCCACACAAGAGAGGTATCATTTTTATTGAGAGACTTAGGGGAACGCTGGGTGGAAGGAAATGAGTGGCTCCTTTCAGATTCCAGAACTTTCTGTCACCGAAATGTGAGGAAAACTTGTTTTTTTAGCCAAATTTTGAGGTTTGCATAGGATTCTGGGAAATAGAACCTGGCCAGAGCCCCACAAGTCACCCCATCCTGGATTCCCCTAGGTCTCTAGTTTTAAAAAATGCACAGGTTTGGTAGGTTTCCCTAGGTGCCGGCTGAGCTAGAGGCCAACATCTACAGGTAGGCACTTTGCAAACAACACCTCTGTTTTCTGTAAAATAAAAATGGGATGTGTCCACGTTGTTTTTTGGGGCATTTCCTGTTGTGGGCGCTAGGCCTACCCACACAAGTGAGGTATCATTTTTATCGGGAGACTTTGGGGAACGCTGGTTGGAGGAAATTTTTGGCTCCTCTCAGATTCCAGAACTTTCTGTCACTGAAATGTGAGGAAAACGTGATTCTTTAGCCAAATTTTGAGGTTTGCAAAGGATTCTGGGTATCAGAACCTGGTCAGAGCCCCACAAGTTACCCCATCTTGGATTCCCCTAGGTCTCTAGGTTTCAAAAATGCACAGGTTTGGTAGGTTTCCCTAGGTGCTGGCTGAGCTAAAGGCCAAAATCTACAGGTTGACACTTTGCAAAAAACACCTGTTTTCTGTCAAAAAATGGGATGTGTCCACATTGTGTTTTGGGTCATTTCCTGTCGCGGGCGCTAGGACTACCCACACAAGTGAGGTATCATTTTTATCGAGAGACTTAGGGGAACGTTGGGTGGAAGGAAATTAGTGGCTCCTTTCAGATTCCAGAACTTTCTGTCACCGAAATGTGAGGAAAACTTGTTTTTTTAGCCAAATTTTGAGGTTTGCATAGGATTCTGGGTAATAGAACCTGGCCAGAGCCCCACAAGTCACCCCATCCTGGATTCCCCTACGTCTCTAGTTTTCAAAAATGCACAGGTTTGGTAGGTTTCCCTAGGTGCCGGCTGAACTAGAGGCCAAAATCTACAGGTAGGCACTTTGCAAAAAACACCTCTGTTTTCTGTCAAAAAATTGGATTTTTTGGGGCATTTCCTGTTGCGGGCGCTAGGCCCACCGACACAAGTGAGGTATCATTTTTATCTGGAGACTTGGGGGAACATAGAATAGCAAAACAATTGTTATTGCCCCTTGTCTTTCCCTACATTTGTTCCTTCCAAATATAAGAGAGTGTGTAAAAAAGACGTCTATTTGAGAAATGCCCTGTAATTCACATGCTAGTATGGGCACCCCGGAATTCAGAGATGTGCAAATAACCACTGCTCCTCAACACCTTATCTTGGGCCCATTTTGGAAATCCAAAGGTTTTCTTCATAGCTATTTTTCTCTCTTTATATTTCAGCCAATGAATTGCTGTATACCCGGTATAGAATGAAAACCCACTGCAGGGTGCAGCTCATTTATTGGCTCTGGGTACCTAGGGTTCTTGATGAACCTACAAGCCCTATATATCCCCGCAACCAGAAGAGTCCAGCGGACGTAATGGTATATTGCTTTAAAAAATCTGACATTGCAGGAAAAAGTTACAGAGTAAAACGTAGAGAAAAATTGCTGTTTTTTACACCTCAATTTCAATCTTTTTTTTTTTCAGTTGTTATTTTCTGTAGGAAACCCTTGTAGGATCTACACAAATTACCCCTTGCTGAATTCAGAATATTGTCTACTTTTCAGAAATGTTTAGGTTTCTGGGATCCAGCATTCGTTTCACGCCCATTTGTGTCATTGACTGGAAGGAGGCTGAAAGCACAAAAAATCGTAAAAATGGGGTATGTCCCAGTAAAATGCCAAAATTGGGTTGAAAAATTGGGTTTTCTGATTCAAGTCTGCCTGTTCCTGAAAGCTGGGAAGCTAGTGAGTTTAGCACCGCAAACCCTTTGTTGATGCCATTTTCAGGGAAAAAAAACACAAGCCTTCTTCTGCAGCCCCTTTTTCCCATTTTTTTTCAAAAATACGAAATTTTCACTATATTTTGGCTTATTTCTTGGCCTCCTTCAGGGGAAACAACAAAGTCTGGGTACCTCTAGAATCCCTAGGATGTTGGAAAAAAAGGACGCATATTTGGCTTGGGTAGCTTATGTGGACAAAAAGTTATGAGAGCCTAAGCAAGAACTATTCAAAATAGGCAAAAAAAGGCCTGGCACAGGAGGGACAAAAGGCCTTGCAGCGAAGGGGTTAATTCTGGTACTTTTAGTTTTGTTTATTCCATTACAAATCAGGACTATAAGTCCCAGAATTCAAGGGGTAAAAAAATTAGACTGAATTAGCACGTCAGTCATGGACCTGGTAAACTTGGAAGCTATATAAATCTGCCGCTTTTCAAGTGTTAGGCGCATACAATGCTACCTACCAGGGACGGTTTATATGGTCGAATGTGGGAGGTAAGAGCAAGAAACATTGACTTAGGTTTAGCTCTGCACAAACGAATGACACTTTGAAGTTCTCATGGCAACAGAGAGAATGAGCTAAGGAGAGGAGTATGAGATGATATGCTCCTACAGTTGCCGAACGGGTGGCTGTTGGCGGTACTGCTAAGTAGAGGTTGGCATACCCACAAAAAACCTACGTTTGATAGAACTCGCCCTTTTACCTGACGAACAAACGTACTTGAGGTAAGGTCGGGATGGAAACTGCAGCCAGTACAGCACCGGTAAATGCCAGCCAATCAACTTTATAGGAAAGTCTTCCAAACTTTGGAGCCAATTAACAAGTAATAAAACACCCCCGCCACCAATCCTATAACAGACCCGCCAGCCAATCCACGGCTTCTTGATTTGCAGAAAGCACCTTAAAGTAATACGTTTTGGGGCCTTCTCCCTGGAAGCACGGGGCGAAATAACGGACTTCAGTCATAAATAACGGTAATTTTGGACTTGCCATTCTTCCTAAACTTCTATGCTGTAACTAGCGGTTCAAGAGAGCTCTCTCCTTTACTGGTAAGCCGAGCGTCAAGCTGTATTGAGAGGAGGACTTTAAGTTAGCCGGGCACTTATAGGCACTTATCTCGGACTCAGTAGTAATTAAACGCGGGTATTGAAACGTCTCCGAAAGGTGTTCAGAATACATCGTCTTTTAGGCACTGGTTTCCCTGAATTGCGCACAGAGCAATGGTCACGTATTACAGTTGCAGTTGTGATTCTCTGTAAAAGTGTGCGTTCTCAAAATATTGGCAAGGCAAAAGTAAAACAAAATTCAGTGGTTACAGGCTGTATTGAAAAGTTCCCCAGAGAAATATGCTGAATTTTCCCTGCAGTCATATTCCGACACCCGGAAATAAAGTTGTGTCTGCACGTTTTCTGTATTCAGTTTGGTGCACCAAACGTACAGTCAGTAAGGTGAGTTTCCTTACTTTAAAATGCACTGGGAGTAAAACACAGGCCCAGATTAAAAGCAAGTCAGCCCTCCTGTAGTTCAAATATCATCCTGGCTGGGCAGGGGTGTAGCTTTGGGGAAAAATATTGGTTATTTCACAACATAATGTTCTTTCCCTCACTTAGTACCCCTATCAATCTGCAGCCCTCTCCTTTTCCGCTACCCCTTAAGCCCCTCTCGTGAACCCCCTGCTAATGTATTTTGACACTGTGTCAGCGTGATTGTTGGGAAATTTGGAGCTCACCCGCCACCATCCCCCTAATTCTATTTCAGGACCGGAGGCTCCGATTATGCTCTCTCTTTCTTTACTGTCCAAAAAAACAGCAGCCAGTTATATAACATATAAACAAAAAACTACACATCCCATGATGCTTAGTATAAGATCACATGGCCCAATCACCAACCACAACCTTTGTCCATAAATACAATGACCTCGGATGTCACTTCCTCTTTCTTTGTCGCTCTGCAGCAGATAAGTACCATTTCTTTTTTCTTCTACATATTGTCTTGTTAAATTGTTACGCATGTATTTTATTGTTTGCCTGATCTTAGCGAAGCGGTTTCGCTCGCTAAATTTCTATTTTTAGCGCATGACGCGCTGTCAGAATTTCGGCTCCGAGACGAATTTGCATGCCCTTTTTCGTGGAGCGGGAGCAAGCTACACGCTGTGCGCATAGTCTTTCCTTTTTGTTCATCCCTCACGTCTTCGAGCGCTGTTCATGAGCCGATCTCTTCAGTTTGCTTCTTCTGGGAGATCGGCTCGTGTGACTGCTCGCGCTGCCTCAGAGGCCCGTTTTGTGCTTTTCCCCTTGGCTCCCTGACACCCAGTTGGTCTGTTAAAAAACTTGGGCTATAAAACATATGAGGCTTGGTCTAGAGTGCTACACAGGCTGTTCCCTACACTCTTTATTGGGCTTTATTCGGCCTGTTAGAGTTTTTTTTGCACTCCCCCTATTTATAGAAACATTTAAAATTAATATTATACCTTTTCTTCATTTTTCACATCTACAATATGGCTCAATGGAGTGAACATGAAGCAGGGTACTACCCTGAAGAGATTGGTAACCAGCTTGAGGTTAACCTAGTTGAAGCCCTTGATACTAGGGTTCAACAATCTGGTAATGATGCCCTGGTGAGAGCCTTAAGGCCTTTTTTGGGACATCCTTTTGACTACGCCCGTTCTCAGGGTTGGCTTCAAGGGATACAACCGCAACCTGAAGGGGCAAAATCAAAGTCCAAGCCAAATCAAAAAATGTAGAAGGAACTAGTGCGGCTTCTGATGAGTTACATGAGTGACTCCGATGACTCGGATGCTCCGGGTCCCAGTAAAAAGTCTAAGAATCAGGAGTTTCCTCTTCAAGTCCTGGATTTTGACCCTACTGAGATTGTGCACCCCAGAGCTTCCAATTGGGACCCGTCCACAGAGGTGGCACAATATGTCCAATCCAATATAAGACGGAGTTTTGATTAGGAGGTACAGGCACACCTTCGGGCGGAATGCCCTAGACTGGATCTGGATCTGGATGATAAGGTATCTGACACTCCTGAAATTGACCCCACTATGGTCACTTTCATGAATAAATTCACGAAAGATCCTAAGAAGGATTTGGATAGGTCTTGGCGTCTCTGCCAGGATAAATGTCTTGACATAACTGGTTCATTGACGAAGATTCTTGCCAAATAATCAGAAACTCCTGTGGACATGGATATGCTGATTGACTGGGCCCAGAGAGCCATTTGTCAACTGGGCAATACTAATTGTGCTATTTCTTCGGAATGCAGGAAGTCCATTCTCATGCAAATTGACCCTAAACTTTCTGATTTAGCTTCGTCTGAGGCAGGCCCCTCTGCGAATGGTCTCCTTTTTGGATCCTCTTTTATTAAAGAGCTGGCCAAGTTTTGTTCTACCTTCTTTTCCCTGGACAAGGCGCAAATGTCCCTTAAAAAGGTGTTCAAACAAGGCCTTTTTGTCAGGGCCGGTCGTTATGGAGGACGTATGCCCGGCGAGGAGCTTTCACTGGTTCTCAGAATTACTACCCCAGAGGGAGAGGAGGTTGGTATGGAGACCAGTCAGAGTCTACCTTCTACTGTACTTTTCCAAAGGAGGTCGCCCCAGGTATCGCAGAGGATCTCGTAGGGGACAACAAGGAGCAATCCAAGACGCAGGTTACTCAGGTGAGCATTACACCGTCCTCTCAAGTGATTCTTGGGGGCAGACTGGGATTGTTTTTTGAAAATTGGAAAAAGATTTCTGGGGATCCTTGGATTCTTCAGACAGATTTGGGTTTTCATCTAGAGTTTGTCAGTACTCCCAAACAACTAATCCTGCCACTTCCAATGTCTTTCCCTCGCAGATCAAGCCTTAAAAGACATAGAGGTTCAGGCCTTGTTGGACAAAGGAGCAGTACGTTTTTCATCCCCTCACCCTTACGGGTTCCTCAGCCCCATTTTTGTGGTAGACAAAAAAGGAGGGGGTCATCGTCTAGTCTGGAATATAAAAGATTTCAACTATTAGATCTTGTACAGGCATTTCAAAATGGAAGGGATTCACATGTTAAGGGATATTCTATTAGAAGGACACTGGATGTTTCCTCCTGGACCTAAAGGATGCTTATCTTTCAATTCCCATCTTTTCCCCCCACATAGATTTCTGCATTTCCTTTGGAGGGAACGCTGTCTAGAGTTCAATGCGCTTCCGTTTGGCCTTTCATCAGCCCCCTGGTGCTTCACAAAACTGTTAAGACCAGTGATGGAATGACTGGGGACCAAGGGGGTCTGGTTGATTATATACCTGGACGACATTTTACTAATGGGTCAGGCTTCTCAATCCCTTCTGACTCATTTAGTCTGGACCATCAGTCTTTTACAGGATTTGGGTTTCCTTATCAATGTGCAGAAGTCATTATTGAAACCAAATATTGTAATAGAATTCCTGGGGTTCAAGATAGATTCAGTCCGCTCTCAACTAATTCTCCCTTCTCAGAAAATGTACAGCATCAAGAGGGAACTGAGGTCTGCCTTGTCCAGCCCAACTGTATTTTTGAGGAACATTGCCAGAATAGTGGGCCTTATGGCCTCATAGATTCAGGCAATTTTCCCAGCCCCCCTGCACTATCGTGCTCTGCAGAGACTCAAAATCAGACATCTGCAACAGGGTCTGAGTTATTCGGAGCAGATTCCTTTAACTGTTGAAGTAAAGTCGGAGATTCATTGGTGGCTCCAGCATATGGAAGCCTGGAACTGCAGGGCTATTTTTGGCTCTTATCCAGAGGTAGTGATCAAATCAGATGCCAGTCGTTGGGGGTGGGGAGCCCGTTGCGGCTCTCTATTGACAGGAGGACAATGGTCAAACTGGGAACAGACTCTTCATATCAATTGTCTGGAGCGTCTAGCGTGCTCTTTTGTCATAAATAGTCTTTCTCCTCAGAAGACAGACTGTTGCATCTTGTTGAGGATGGACAATATCTCAGCAGTTAGATATGCCAACAAGTTGGGGGGACGAAGTCCTGGATCTTAGCAGAGATAACCAAGGATTTCTGGCATTACTGTCTCAATCAGCGCCTGATTATCCTAGCAGAGTATCTCCCAGGAGATCAGACACAATAGCGGATTGGAATTCCAGGTATCTGACAGATTCCAGCGACTGGAAACTGGATCCAGTGATTTTCTTTCAGATAATCAGAGAGTGGGACTGTTGCAAAGTGGATCTCTTTGCATCTCGCCTCAACTTTCAGATTCCCAAATTCTTCAGTTGGCGACCGGATCCTCTGGCACTTGCGACAGATGCTTTTCTTCAGGATTGGTCTCAGTTTCGGGGGTATGCTTTTCCTCCTTTTCTGATGATTTCCAGGGTACTGTCTCAGGTATGGAGACAGAGCAGAGATTATATTGGTGACTCCATTTTGGCGAGCTCAACCTTGGTTCCCAATTGTTCTGCAGTTAGCTTGTGCTCCCCAGCTTCTCATTCCTCCTCTTCGGGATCTTCCCTTGAATCCAGAGGGCCTTCAACATCCACTGATCATATCAGAGAAACTGACATTGATGGATTGGATGGTTTCAGGACGAGATGGAATTCCCCAGGCCTTTAGCAACAAGCTGCTGACTTCATCAAGGAGGCTTGGGCCTCAGGCACTCATAAAAGATATTCCTCAGTATGGCACAGATGGAATGGTTGGAGTGGAGAAGTGTGGCTCAATGGTTAGAGCGGCAGACCCTGAAGCAGAGATCTGGCTCAAGACCAGGGTTCAAGTCCTGCTTCAGCAGGTCTTGGGCTCAATTCCCCTTGACCAGATAATTCTCGCCTCGGTGCCTAATCTAATTCATGGGTCCCACTCTGCAACTCTGGGCAATAGCTTGCTTAATCTCCACAACGGCCCCAACAGCGCTTGGATGCCTGGCTTCACCCTGGGGGTGCTCAGGAGTGGGTGCCTCACAGGGAAAAACCAGGAGGGGTTCCATAGCGGTATGAGTACAGCGCCTTGAGACCCTAACGGGTGAGTAGTGCGCTATACAAGTGCTAATTTACATTTACAATGGTTGGTGTGATGGAAGGGATATTAATCCTGTGGAGTCACACGTTGAGCTGATTGTCAATTTTTTTAGCGGAATTGGCAGGTTCAGGTTTGGCTTATAGAACTATCAATAATTTCAGATCAGCCATCTCAGCTGGTCATGTTCATATTGACGTAAACCTGTTGGTGAACACCTTCTAATCTGTAAACTGTTGTGGAGTATCAGTTTGTGAAATCCCCCTCAAACAAGATATTCTGTTTAGTGGGATGTGAACATTATATTGAGATTTTTAGACTCTTGGCCTGGCAATAGATACCTGTCTCGTAAACAGATTTCAGCAAAACTGACTGTTATTATGCCTGATTTCCTGTAAGAGGGTATCGGACGTCAAGGCGTTGGATTTGGCTGGTAGGGTGTATTCCCCTGAAGGGGTTACTTTTACTATTACCAGAAGGACAAAAACTAATTGCAGGTCAGTAACTTATCCAATGTATCCGGATAATCGGAAATTATGTGTAGTTCAATGTTTGAAGGATTATGAGGTGGTTACAGAAGAATTTAGACAAAATGCTAATGGTCAGTTATTAATTTCTTTGCAAAAAACTTTCAAACCGGTTACGTCAGCCACTTTATCTAGATAGATGAGATGGTTAATGAATGAAGCAGGTATAGATACCAATCAATTTGGAGGTCATTCTATTAGAGGGGCTAGGCCTCCAAGACGTATGCTTTAGAATCTTGTTTGGAAGACATTATGAAGGCAGCTGATTGGTCTTCTGAGTCTACTTTTCGTAAATGTTATCATAAACCTGTGGTAGATGTTGCAACTGTGGTAATGGAACAGCTTTAAACTAGCAAAATTGGAGCCTCCGGTCCTGAATTAGAATTCAGACCTCTTTATGCGGATCCTTTTCCTTGAATGTTTCTGCAAGATATGGCTCCTGTTGAGCTCTGTTGGTGTTCCGAATTTGTTTTTTCAGGATCAATGGCTCTATGCTTATGTAAGAAGTTTTGTTTCGGAAGTTGAGGATTATCTGACTTTGACAAAGAAAGAGGAAGTGACATCTGAGGTCATTGTATTTATGGACAGAGGTTGTGGTTGGTGATTGGGCCATGTGGTCTTATACTAAGAATCATGGGATGTGTAGTTTTTTTGTTTATATGTTATATGATTGGCTGCTGTTTTTGGACAGTAAAGAGAGAGATAGCATAATCCTCGCCTCTGTGTCCTTAATAGAATTGAAAATTGTTGGCGCGTAAGCTAGACATTTTTTTACACACTCCCCCAGTCTTACTGACCAACTTACGCCCCTATTGCTGGGAGCCACCTGAGCTCAAAACCTAGATGCCATTGCAGTGGAAGAAAAACGGCGGCATATAGCTTGTTACATTTTACAGGTACTTAAGAGAATCTATTAGAGGCAGGGTTTTAACTTGGTACAACTCCCTATGTAAGAGATGTGCTTTCACTATAAGAATGCAAGCTTTATCTGTCTGTGTAAATAATTACACAGATATTGTTTTAATGGCACCTGTAGTGTCCTGCTAGACATGCCATATTGCAGGCCCCCTCCAGGGACAGTGTCTACACCGACCCCACACTCACCCTTCACAAGCGTCACCAGTCAGGTGACCCTGCTAAGAAAAGGGGCCGGGTGTGCGTGCACTAGGTCAGTTCTACCCACTAACTCTTTGTGTGTCCCAATTATTCTAACACCATGCTGGTCTAGGGCCCAAGAAGCTACATTGGGGACAAAGGTGTCTGACCCCACCTGCCATGCTGTCTTCAGTCTGTGACACTGTAGTGATCGAAGTTGCAGCTTGGATTCCTTGGAGGCTGGACATGCGGGACGCAGGCTCCTGTATTTTATTTAAAAAAAAAAAAATACTTCAACTTTGTATGTGGATTCCTCTGAATATGTATTCACCACCTCAACAGAGACCCTGAGGCAGAAGCGCTACTGTGAACCCACTCATTGTTCGAGCTGGAGAGCTGTTAAGACATTTTTCCTCTGCCCCACCACTTTTCACTCACTGGGGCAGGTGAAGAAGTAAGCTGCACCACAGTGAGGTGATTGGGCCATCCCTTGCAGACCTGGCAGGCAAGAAGAAGGGGGCAAGCCTATTTCTGCAGTGGCAAAGGGGTCCCGCCACTGCCCTGCACTGTGCGGGGCATCAAGCACCAGCGAGGACAGTAATAGAGAAAGTCTGCAGCCTGATATTTAAAATAAAGGGCCAGAGGTCGCTGGCCAGCACATGCAGTACCAGGCTATCAGAGAAGAGGTAGGACCCGAGCCAGAGTTTTGAACCCCCCCCTCACACTGGCAAAGAAGAGTGTGACAGTCTTTGCCCAGCATTCCAGTACTTACCTGCTCTCTGCGCTCACTGGGGATCCCGCACCAGCCACACTGCCTTGCCTTCCTCTGAAAAACTGTGCTGCATAAACTGCTGCCTCCAGTTCATCGGACACAAGAAGTAGAGACCTGCACACATGCAGGCACCACTAGTGCGGTTCACGTTGATGCTTGCAGGAGGGCACCTATGCCCCAAAGACAAAAGTGATGGTCGGGCAAACTTGCCAGATCGAGCTATCTGCTGCCTCTCAGGACAAGGGAGAGGATGTGATGTAACAGCCAGAGCTGACAACTTTGGAGCTGGGGACCAGGTTTGAGTCTTGGCATCGGCTCAACATCCTGGGATTCTGGGCAAATCACTTAATCTCCCCGTGCCTACCAAAAATTAATGTGCCTTGTGTAACATAATTGGTGCTCCTGTAAAACTCTTCAATACCTTTGGGTCGAGTATGTGCAATATAAAACTGCAAAAAAAATAAAAAAAATAAGCCCCTCTCCGTTTAGCTGCAATGGGCGAAGCCCCTATGGGGAGAACAAAGCACAATCAGGCAGATTGGCGAGGGAGCAGGGCAAGAGCAAGAAACCATGATGGGCAAAGATTACTGCGCGTCCTCTGGTAGTGGCATATGTGATTGCACGTACAGGCGTGGTCTGGGAACACTGAGCAGTTTTTGTGCAGCATAGGCCCCTGCTGTCCCTCAAATCCATTGAGGAAGGTCGCAAACCTGATTTTGTATGAAGAGAAGCACTTGGGGAGATTAAACTGCAGACGTCCATCTGCAGGCCGTGCACACGCATCAGCATCCTGCTGCTCTGCCTGAGTTGTTACCCAGCTTCCTAGAGAGAGCCTGCCTGTAAGGTAGAAGAAACCATATGGCTCCTGTGGCAATCCAGAAGTACCAACCAGCAAGATCAGAGAAGTACGGCATTAAATGCAATCGGTGCTGGATCTTGGGCACAGCCCATCAAGAAAGTAAGAAGCCATGCTTCCTCTACCCGAACGAAACCAAGTAAAGGAGACAGCCGGAGTAGGCCCTTCCCCCCCTCCAGCCAGTGTCACGGAGACCAACTGATGTCCTGATGGGAGTGGAGAGCGTCTCACGTCCCCACCTCCCCCGGCTGATGTTACCACGAGCACAGCAGAGGCAAACACTCCACACAAGGAGCTCAATGCCCCATGCAGAACTGCACAACTTATGCCTAGCAGAAGGTAGATGGCCAACAACCTAGAGCCCAGAACCGGGCTGTCCTACAGAGGCCATCAAGGCAAATGACTGCAGCACCAATATTACTCGCAATACAGAACAGTGGCACTGCACCAAGCCACCACCTGCCAAGATAGCACAAGTGAATCAGGGTGGCAAAGCCTGCAAAACCACCCCAGCCAAGAGCTGACACCAACGGTTGGCCCCAGCGACACCCAAGTACAGTCTGACGAGCCAGAAAGAGAGACTGCTACTGCACAGTAGCCCTGCCAGGGAGCCGGCTCCAGAAAGGAAGCGGACAGAAACCTGTTGCCACAAGGCGGATCAGAGGAGCGGAACAGCAAAAGGGAGGGTAGTGATCTGACGCTCCCCAGGCACAACACATGTGAAACATCCCAGATAGGCACCCAGATCATGAGGTGCAATCCACCCAGTGCTACTCAGTAAAGAAACTGAGAACCCCAGCAACACTACCGTGTTGATCAAAGATTGGCAGATGGTCACACAAACAAGCAGGAAGTGGACCAAGGAAAACAAAGCCGGGCCAGAGGGTGGACAGAAGCAGACAATTCCACAACTGTGGACTAGTTTCTAGGACCATTTTGTCCTTCACCCTCACAGTGCACCATACCACACTTCACCAACAACGCCCGACAGCAGCGATGCCTCAAGATGAAACCCCACCTGCTTTCTGACCACCCAAGTAGGTCCCGGAAGAGGGAACTCCACAGAGTGGGAGCTCCAAGACAGTCCCTTAGGGAAGACTGTGCAACACATGGCATTATGCCACACCGATACAGAGAAGTGGGCCAGGCAGCAGGAAGACCCTTGAGGCAGATGGCCAGCCACACATA
Source organism: Pleurodeles waltl (assembly GCF_031143425.1). Taxonomy (NCBI): domain Eukaryota; kingdom Metazoa; phylum Chordata; class Amphibia; order Caudata; family Salamandridae; genus Pleurodeles; species Pleurodeles waltl. The sequence continues at coordinate 734,657,916 of NC_090446.1, forward strand.
CTGACATACGAAGTAGGAGCTCCAAGAAGGGCCCTGAATCAAGAACATAAAACATGTGGCCAGACGTCACAACGCACTCAAGGAGCGAACCAGATCAAAAACTGCTCTGATCAGCACTAAGCCTGACCCCAACACCCCAGGCCAGTGACTGGACTACAGAGATTGTCGACCACTAAGAGGCCTTGTTGGCCTTTCCTGAATATAATACATGCCACTGCACCCAAAAGAAGAGATTTGCGATGAGAAGTCTCTACTGCTTCATTGGAAAGAAGGTGCATGCTGAAGCACCAAGGAGAAAGAGGAGGAGAAAGCTCAAGTGTGACCTGCCGGGTCACATTGGGAAACCTGACCATTAGCCAAGCCCAGGAGGAAAGATCTAGAGAGACCAGGCCTGAAAGGCATGCTGAGGAAGACTCGAGCTGCAGACGGAGCTCCTCATCTAGACCCACAAGCAGCAAGCCACCAAGATGAAATGAGAATAACCGGGTGACAGCACAGTGGGTGAACCAAGAGTAAGACGCAAGTACTGCCAAATCTGAGTCTCTGCCCCACGCTTCCCTGCATATCCGCCCTGACACAGTAACCGACTGGTGCAGTCATCCAAGCAAAAGGAGGCAGATACCTCCACAAAAGTATGTAAGCACCTGGCCACCATTAATCCAAGCTGCTTGATGACCCAAGAAACAATCCCTTCAACCATCAGGGCAAGTAGTCATCCTAGATCGTACAGGTTCACCACACAACTGGCAACCCCAGCATGCCAGCCCTTTCTTAATATGTAATTCCTACCATCCATGGAGCATTGAACATCCTAAGTGGAGTTCAGTGCTGCTATCAGAACTACAGACAAGAAGCATCACTGACACTTGGAGGAGGCAGTCAACCAGAGACTGCCCGCACCCTGATCCCAGTGGCGGGAGTAAGCCTTGACCAAGACCCATTTACCCCTGCTGTTACACGATCGACTAGGCAGTGGCTCCTTGGTGGTCTTGCAGCAGCTCAGGCATGGCACATACACAGCCCCAGCGCAGACCACCCACAGACCTGTGGCAACCCATCCACGGAGCCTCCACAAGTGCGGGAGATGGACTTGACATTGCTCCCACCAATGGATTTCCAGGCGGTAGCGAGGCCTTGCAGCGGGGACTTTAATAGGTTGCAGACATGTTCAACGAGCCAAGTAACCACCAAAGCATGCTTCATGATGAATGCTTCTCACTGGACTCTGACAATGCTCCTCATGCACCCTGTTTTTGAACTGTTGACAGTAACCAAAAATTACCTGGAGCATCATCACAGTGAACCAACTCCACACTGTGGACCAGACCGAGCTGGCAAGCTGCCAGAAGGTTTTGGACGTCTTTGACCCCCACGTTTCTGTCCTGTCTCATGCAGATTAAAATATGAAGGCGAGCAAAATATCCTATTGCAATCTGCGTCATCAGTGTATACCTCCAGTGCTATCCAGCAGATTGATTCTAGAGACTGATGAACTGTATGGTTTCCAGTTTTTGTGTCTGCAGGTTGGACTTGTCTTTTTGTTTGGATTTTGGAAGGAATGTAGTGTCCTGCTGGACATGTCATATTGCAGCCCCTTACTAGGGGCAGGGTTTACTCCCAGCCCACACCCATCCGTCACAGGCCTCAACAGTCAGGTGACCCTTGTAATAAAAGGGGCCAGGCACATGTACCCTGGGCAAGCTCTTCTTACTAACTTTTTTTGTGTGGTAGTTATTCTGACAGTATGCAGGCCTAGGGCCATAACGCTTCATTGCCTACTTTTAAAAAATCATTTTTTAGTGTTACTCATTTCAGTGTAGTAAGAGGGTAATAAGTTCTAGGAACCACATACCATCCATAGACATTATGGGCCTGATTACGACCCTGGCGGTAAAAACCTCCAGGGCCGTGGTCCGCGGGAGCACCGCCAACAGGCTGGCGGTGCTCCTTTGGGCATTCTGACCGCAGCGGTACAGCCGCGGCCAGAAACGGAAAGTCGGCGGTGTACCGCCGGCTTTCCGCTGCCCAGGGGAATCCTCCATGGCGGCGCAGCTTGCTGCGCCGCCATGGGGATTCCGACCCCCATACCGCCATCCTGTTCCTGGCGGTTTCGGCCACCAGGAACAGGATGGCGGTATGGGGTGTCGTGGGGCCCCTGGGGGCCCCACTTAGAATTTCAGTGTCTGCTTAGCAGACACTGAAATTCGCGACGGGTGCTACTGCACCCGTCGCACCCCTTCCACTCCGCCGGCTCCATTCGGAGCCGGCTTCCTCGTGGAAGGGTGTTTCCCGCTGGGCTGGCGGGCGGCCTTTTGGCGGTCGCCCGCCAGCCCAGTGGGAAACCCAGAATGACCGCTGCGGTCTTTTGACCGCGGTACGGTCTTCTGGTGGTTCCCGCTTGGCGGGCGGCTCCTGCCGCCCGCCAAGCTTGGAATCACCCCCTATATGTTGGGAGAGTGTCAGACCTGGAGATCCGCGGAAACAGTACCGCCCAGTGGCCCACCTTCAAGCAACTCTGACAATGTACTAACAGGATTAGTGTGGCTAGACAGTGGAAAAGGTATTGGGGAAGGGACACCTCGGAAGGAGACCTGTAAAACAAAAAAAGCAAACAACCAGAGCTCTAATGATTGCACTCCTAAGGTACACATTGCAGTCAATAGGAACTCAAATGTGTGTGGTTTTAAACCAAATATGCAACAACTTCACCTTTTAATAATGATCATAGAGTATTTGTATAGCTATGCATCCAACTATTGACGCCACAGCTGTTTAGAGAAAACCAATAGAATAATTTAGCTGAGATCACCCTCTTATATCACATTTGTAACACTGGCCACCATTTCTTGTGTATGAGTAAATTAACTCTTTTGCTTAGCCCCAGACACTTTGAATGTTTTAAGAAAGTTCAGCCCACACACGCTGCACCAATTACTGAACAGTTATAGCATAATAGATGCAATAAACAAATGCTCTCAAAACTGAGCTTCCAAGGAGATGTCCCCCCTCTGCTTGTCATAGGACTCCTACCAATCGGGGGGTATGGCTGCTTGGTTTTGGGCTGCAGCACCACCGCATGTGGGTGACTGAGTCAGTACCACACCAACTGGAAGCTGTCGGCCTAACCCTTTCGGCTAGCTGCAGCACCTCACTCAAACCTAGATAGTAAAGGCGATTTGTGGCAGCCTGATGCATGACACTGACTCGTCAGTGAAGTTGTGGTGGAACAGATGCTGCCTTTTCTCTCATTTGCACAAGTCTCATACATGCGAAGACAGACAGAGAAATGCAAGATAGGTTTCTATGTCTTTTATTGAAGCAACTGCAATCTATGTAAAAAGACATGAGATGTAATTATTAGGAAGATGGAACATAATATGGTTATAATTGTGACCATTAGAGTAAAACATGTAAACCGTCCCAGCATCCTGACATAACTATAAATCTAAGAATTCCTAACCTACACGTCTATCATTTAACATGAGAGCATAGGAGTGTTTGCCCTTCTGCCCGTATTTAGTCCATGAAGGGACCCCCCAAAACCAATACCTGGAGAAATGCAGGGGTTTGCCTGTTGTCTGTTGGCAGTCTTCCCTGTTGACTGGAGAGACAAGGCCACAATCAGCAGAGCTTCGACAAAGTGGCACAAAGCGTAAGACGGCTGCCTGGAATGTCCCTTCTAACCTCCTTCAGCCTGTGTGGTGTTTTTATAACAAAACATGTTATATTCTGAGAACAGGCCTGACATATGATATGTATAGGTTTAAAAGGTTTGCTACGTACTCTTGGGCCGGCAATACTAGGTAGAATATCATGTACAGCCTTGAGGAGAGGCACAGGATGAAATGTTGTGCAAAGGAGCCGACAGCAATGCTTTTGCAGTAAGGCAGTTGATTAAAAAATAACATCCCTGCTAAAAACAAGCCATGACAAAATAAAATAAATAAACATGAAATATGTATCTGAGTAAAAGGGCACAGCCCACAGGCCTGAAGCTAAAATAACTGTGCCCAAGCAAGGTGCTAAAATGAACCCACACCACACAGACCTCCAAAGTAACAGCCTGTATCAAAACCTCAGTCTGTGAATGCAGTTCAATTAAAAACATGAATATAAACGCAGTCAAGTAATGTGCTGAAGTACTGCTAATCAGTAGTTCATGAAACCCAAACGGCCCCAAATTGTGCTACTCTTCAAAGCGTAACTCCTCCTTAGATGAATGTGAGGCGAAGAGTGAAATGCAGCCATTCCCGGCTGCACACAAAGCCTCCCTCAGGATTCCAAACACAGACCTGGAAGTAGAATAGTCAAAGCTTGCCCACGCGTCTCCTACACCTTTGTACTGGTGAGCTAGCCTATGTCATTCCATGTTCCCTTGAACATCCAGTAAAGACTGCGACCATCTTAGAGTGGAGTAAGCATTCAGTTCTAGGTATGGCCAGCTATACACAGCCTCTCCACCATTTACGACCCCCTGCTGTGTGTGTTTTTCTACATCTTATTGTCACTTTCTTCCTCTGTGGAAGCAGGAAATGGGCACAGCTACCACACACACTGTCAAAGCGAATGGTCGGAAGAAACACAGTCCGGATATAAAACATAAGATAATAATTGTGGTTGTTTGTCGTAACACTACCCTGTTGCTCCCCAAAGAAACTCAATCTTAGAAGGATAACAACAGATTGAGAAAAACAATAAGGATCTAACCCATGCCTTACAATTTGCGTACAGCTCCTTGATGATGATAAATAGATCACCGTGCTGTATTAGAAGACTTGCAACTTATGAGCTGGAAGTAACAATATTACCTTGGTGTTAAAAGCAGTAGCCCTCTTACCCATCCAAATAAAATATAAATCTTGGATCTGTATGTTACACAATATGCTTTGTGGCGGGCATGTTAACTTTCTGTACTACTTTGAGTCAAAACTGTGACTGGACATAACGCAGCACTCTCCCAGAACTGTGTTCAGCACTAGAGTTACCTTAGCGTTGGTATAATTCCTTCAGAATTTCTGGGCACACAAAGATCTCTGCAGCAGGTGTCTTAACCTAGTGATATATTTAGCATGCAGCCTCTTTGTTACCAATTAAGTAAACTAGAACGGATTTACTATCAAATGTCCTCTATAGCCAATTTCTTTGCAGCAGATTAAAACAAAAGTGTGTGTGTATGTATGTATAGATATGTGTATATATGTGTGTGTGTATGTATATATATATATATATATATATATATATATATATATATATATATATATATATATATATACTTTGACTGCCAGGCTCTACTTTTCAAGCTCTGCCCCTTGTGACTTCGCCCCTTTTCCTCTGCGACACACCGGCCGCCAATTTATGGTTTTGTGGAGTAAATTTATTCCAGTTCCGCCACTGTTTCCACTGTTACAGGTGAGTGTGTGCCGTCACAGGTTTCTGTTGGTAGGTTGCATCCTACCTCTGTCCAGAGCAGAACTGAGCAGCTAAAATGGAACTGATGCCCATTAAAGGGAACACTTAGTTGAGAATTGTGTAGTTAATAGTTTTCTTATTCCAGTCTGAGTTTTATGTACCAGTATTTCCTGCAGAGTGCCTTACTGTTTATTTGTTGGTAGAGACCACTGTGAGACTTAACAAGAGGGCAGTGTTACTCCATCAAAGGTGCCCAGTGCAACCCAAGAAAATGCTTATGATTCATTATCAAAATACTTGCAATCAGATTTATAATTTGACAACAGCAGTCTGAGTACTGTACTTCTGTTGATCTGTGACTACCAACCTCAACAACCATTGTCTCTTCGACACTAGTCAATCCAGTTTTATGCTCAACCACAGCATGCAAACTGCACTCATCGCCAACACAGATGACATCTGCATGATCCTTGACAGTGGGGAATTGGCAGCCCTCATCCTCCTGGATCTCCTGGCAGCTTCCAACACTGTTTCACACCCCACCCCATGAGATCAGTATCCAAGGACTCCATAGCCCACGGCCTCTCTTTGGAGCAAGGCTCTTAACTCAGCCCTTCACGTCTTACGGACGCATGATCCCACTGGCCATTGTCATCCGCTTGTACAACATCAACATCCTCTTTTAAACCGATGACGCACAGCTGACACTCCCTCTCTGACAGGACTTTCTACATAAGAAATACGTTTACTACTGAATAGATAAAGTAAAGGCTCAACAACAAGACAGAAGATGTAAGCTTCAGCAACAGCAACTCACCTTGCAACTCAACTGGTGGCTGATCAAACTGGGATGAACACCCTCACTCAACAACCACACCAGGGACTTTGGGATCATCACGGACAACGAAGTGGACATGAAGAATCAAGTCAATTCCATGACAGTTTTGTGCTTCCACACCCTGAAGATGTTACGTAAGATCTTCAAGTGGCTTCCCAAACACACAAGTAAAATAGTCACCTGCATCCTCAAATTCCACATTTCTCAGTGTTTCCAGTGTGTGGTAACTGCACCCGGACTTTTTCTGTTCCCTATTGGACAAATGAGATACCTGCAAGGTGGATGGATCTCTTTGCTGCAAGTTGAACAACCAGCTTCATGGATATTACAATTGTAGACTCCACCCAAAAGCAGAGGCTGTGGACTCCTATGTGCAGAACCGGGGGATTTGGGTGCTGTAACACTTTTCCTCCATTTTGCGATGATCGCCATATTAATGGCACAGGTGCAGAGGCAGTCAGCAGATGTTGTCCTGATAATAAATTTGGAGAGCTTAAATGAGGTTTTGGTTCTTTTGACCTTTTCTGACATTTTTAAAACCTACTGAGGGATTGACTTTGAGCTTCTACTAGCTTGTCTTGGGGGGGGGGGGGGGAATGTCTGGCGACAAGGAGGATTTCTGGAACCCTTGGGAAGTCCTTTTATGCCATGCAACAGGTTATATCCAGTGAGCATGGGTAAAGTCTGCAACCAAGCAATGCAGTTGAGCATGAAAATGATGGGCCTATTAGTGTCTGGTATGGAGTCTGAATCCCCTGGGGTCAGACATTGTCCACATCCTAAACTTCTGTTCAGCTATGGCAGAAAAGGATTGGCTTATAAATACCTGCAACAGCCATTTCAGGCGTTCTTGTCCCTGTCAATGGTGTCTTGATTAGTGATTCGCAGTGTCTGGTTCTCTTAGGATTGGAGCAAGCGCACAAGTAAAGTCTGGATGCAATTGGTGTCTCATTGTCTTAGAAGGGTAAACTAGCAAAAGCCATCTGAGTCCATGTGCTGAAATACTTGAAATCAAGGGACAACAATTTAGTCCTTTATTTAATGCACTCATGGACTTACAAGGAATTTCTCTTTAGAAAAGAACACAGACAAACTATGCTTTTGTTCTTGATATCCCGTTGGAGATTTTCAGGTGTGCGATCAGTGAATGGAGCAATAATAGAGTTTATGCTGGAGGTGTGTGTGTGTGTGTGTGTGCGCGTGTGGGGGAAGGGGCATTTTTTGGCAGCTGAAAAGACCAAGTTCAGTACCAGGTTTGTATCTTACATGGCTTTCCCCAACATTCTTAAAAGCTCCTTATGGTCATATGTTTCAAGGTCTTCAAGAATCACACAGTGGGGTTTAGCCTGCCAGGAGAACAACAGTTACTCTATCAAGAAGCCATTTGCAGCTGTGCCAACACCAGGGATTATTTTTATCTGTTTTTCTTGGCTTACTCTGTGAGAGCGGCTATGGCTGTGAAGGCATTTGCTTTAGGATGCAGCCTAGAGGACCTCATAAATGCCACAGACTGGTAGACTAATTTGTTTTTCAAGAAATTTTTATGCAGTGATGGTGGTGGCGCCAAGATGATCGGTAAGCTTTCACCATGCATAATTCGGTCCTGACATTAATTGTAAAATGTCCTAGCTATTACGAAGAAAAACTTTAATTCTGTTAAGGAAATGAGACTGAAACAATGGCTGGATAAATATATAGTTTATTTACATTATACTTTTAAAATAATTGAATGCCATTATATTATTAGTATTATTATTATGTGTTCTCCACATGCCTGCCATGGAAAGTCATGGTTTTGCAGCATAATATGTTGTAACAGCTAATGATATTGTTCACATATCTTAAGTGAGGAAGGTTAATTATTTGCTGTGTCTGGTTCTCTTAGGATTGGAGCAAACGCACAAGTAAAGTCTGGATGCAATTGTTTCTGTAACAGGCAGGAAGAAAGTAGAAGTGTTGTTCTCCTGTTGGCTTCATGTGTTTACATGTGTTCTTTAGATGGTTGTTGTGAGGGAGGTATTTGTTCTGTCCCTGGGCCTCATGCGTCTTGTGGTCCGGCATAAGTTTTAATTTGTTTCCAGAGCTGATGAGTTTTAAAACAAAGTAAAATGAGTAATCAACTTCTCAGTTTCCTTAACCCCTTTGCAGCCAAGGACGCAACGGTTAAGTCCTTGGCTGCGGCGCTGAGGTGCCAAGGACGTAACCGTTACGTCCTTGGCTGCGGCGCTGAGGTGCCAAGGACGTAACTGTTACGTCCTGGTACTGCCTTGCATCAACGCCCCCACTACAGGCATGAAAGGGAATTGCTTCCCCTTCCACACCACACCCCGTGGCGCCTGATGACGTCCGCACACAATCGTGCGCTGACCTCATCAGAGTCCTGCCCCTAAAGGCCTACCTCTCCTCTCAAGTCTCTCTCAGCATTTCTGCTGCCCGAGCGTGATGCAGAAATGCCCACTAGACAAGTGGGAATTGTTTTTTATTTATTTTTTGTCATGAGGGGAGCTGCAAATTATTTTTAGGCCATTTCTGTCCCCCTGGGGGAGAAACCACTAGACACCAGGGATTTTTTGTAATTTTTTTATTTGATTTATTACTGACGCATAAGGGAAGCGGCCCTTTAGGCAAGGGGTGCTCCCCAGGGGCAAAATATTTTTAGGCCTTTTCTGCCCCCCAAACCCCCCCCCCCCCCCCCGGGCCAGATCGTCCTATTATAATTAGGCCGATCTGCCCCGGGGGGGGGGGGCAGAAACCTCTAGACACCAGGGAGATATAATATATATATATCCATTCAGATTTTGCCCTCGAAGCGAAAACGCACTCACAGACAGGTAATTATAATTTATTTCAGCTTAAATCCGACTTGTAACAAAGGGAGCATTCTGTCTCTTCCTGACGCGTTTCAGGCCATCACAGCCCTTGTTCACAGGATCACAAATGTGAAATCTGCACCTTCGTTGTTCTGAAACTAAAACCTCTTGCAAATTACGATTATTGCTCTCCGGTGAGCCTCGCAATGAGTCATTGGATATGCATGCTGGGATTCCAAGTTCAGCAACGTTAATCCTTTCCCTCTCGTGGGTGTGCCTAGGTCACATTTAATTTACACACAGTTATGTGTGTGCAGAAGCCCACCAGAGTCCAGTTCTTCTTCAAAATAAGAGGTTGTAGGTATGGCCATACTCCCACCCCAAATAAATGGGGCCAAGTTGTTCTGCCCACCAGTGGGCAGATTGGGCAATTATCCCCGATCCACACCCCGTGGCGGGGCAGAAAGTCTACTAGATGCCAAGGAATTTAAAAAAAAATAGTGCAGTGTGGGCTGCCAACCAGTATGGGCCTGGTTTTGCCCTCACCCCAACTGAAGAGTGGTAGCAGTCTTTCAGCTCTCCCCAGCACACTAAAACATCTTATCCCTCGGCAAGCAAGAGGACATTTGAGTATTTTGTGTTTTGGTTTTACATTTCGGCCATGAGAACTTTGCTAATTCTCAAAACCGTCCCATTTGGAATGGTGAGGGCTGCACTTTTTGGACTTTGGGATGCGGCCATGTAGAAAAATCCACAAGACCTAGACACATCTGAAAACTAAACATGTGGTTGATTCCAGGGTGGTGTGCTTCAGATGCACCCTGTACCATTTTCTTCCCCACAATGCCCTGCAAACCTCCAACTTTGCTGGAAATCACACATTTTTCCTTCATTTTTGTGATGGAACCTCTTCCCTGTCACAGGCACTTGGCCCACCTACACAAGTGAGGTATCATTTGTACCGGGAGACTGAGGATGACGTTGGGTGGTAGGAAATTCGTCCCAGTGCGGTGATCCCACACATACATACATGTGGTAAAAATTAGTTTTTTTTTTTTTTAAGCTAAATTTGAGATTTGCTGAGGATTCTGAGTAAGAAAACATTGGGAGATCCACGCAAGTCACACCTCCCTGGACTGCCTCAGGTGTCTAGTTTTCAGAAATGTCTCGGTTTGGCAGGTTTACCTAGATGGCTGATGAACCCAGGGCCAAAAACGCAAAATCTACAGCTAGGGACTCTGCAAAAAACACGTCAGATTTCAATGTAAAAATGTGATGTGTCCATGTTGTGTTTCCTGTCGTGAGCATTAGGCCTACCCACGCAAGTGAGGTACCATTTGTATCGGGAGACTTGGGGGAACACAGAATAGCAAAACAAGTGTTATTGGCTTTTGTCTTTCTCTACATTTTATTTCCTTCCAAATATAAGACAGTTTGTAAAAAAGACATCTATTTGAGAAATGCTCTGTAATTCACATGGTAGTATGGGCACCCAAGAATTCAGAGATGTGCAAATAACCACTGCTTCTCAACACCTTATCTTGTGCCCATTTTGGAAATACAAAGGTTTTCTTAATACCTATTTTTCACTCTTTATATTTCAGCAAATTAATTGTTGTATACCCGGTATAGAATGAAAACCCATTGCAAGGTGCAGCTCATTTATTAGCTCTGAGTACCTAGGGTTCTTGATGAACCTATAAACCCTATATATCCCCGCAACCAAAAGAGTCCAGCAGACGTAATGGTATATTGCCTTCAAAACTCTGACATCGCAGGAAAAAGTTACAGAGTAAAATGTGGAGAAAAATGGCTGGTGTTTTCCCCTCAATTTCAATCTTTTTTTATTTCAGCTGTTATTTTCTGTAGGAAACCCTTGTAGGATCTACACAAATTTCCCCTTGCTGAATTCAGAATTTTGCCTACTTTTCTGAAATGTTTAGCTTTCTGGGATCCAGCATTGGTTTCACACCCACTTCTGTCACTAACTGGAAGGAGGCTGAAAGCACAAAAAATAGTAAACATGGGGTATGTCCCTGTAAAATGCCAAAATTGTGTTGAAAAATTGGGTTTTCTGATTCAAGTCTGCCTGTTCCTTAAAGCTGAAAAGATGGCGATTTTAGCACTGCAAACCCTTTTGTTGATGCCTTTTTAAGGGGAAAAAAACACAAGACTTCTTCTGCAGCCTTTTTTTTTTAATGAAATGTTTGCTGTATTTTGGCTAATTTCTTGGTCTCCTTCAGGAGAACCCACAATGTCTGGGTACCTCTAGAATCCCTAGGATGTTGAAAAAAAAGGGTGCAAATTTGGCATGGGTAGCTTCTGTGGACAAAAAGTTATGAGGGCCTAAGCGCAAACAGCCAAAAAAAGGATTGGCACCTGAGGGGGAAAAGGCCTGGCAGCTAAGGAATTAACAGTATTGAACCTTTTCTTCATGATACCTAGAAAATTTCACATTCACCTTCCAAGTACATTGAGCCAAAAGTGTTGCTTCCGTTGGCTTTGCCAACTGATGCCCATGCCTGTTTGTTTTGTAATATGTTAATTGGTGTAAACATCCAACAAATAAAGAGCGATCAAAGTATTACTTTTCAACATAAAATCGGGTTTTCTTTGCCAGTCTGTTGGCCTAGTCCTTTTCGCTAGTGCTAGAACTAGACAAATACCTTTTAAGTGACTACAATCTCATGAATGGAAACAGTGCAAATAAACCCTGGAACAGTATACATGAACAGCAAATATTTTGAATTCGTATTTGCATTTGGAACCTTACTCCTGTGCATGAAGGAAGCAGATTTCAATTCATAGGCGTTTTTCTTCTGTTAGTGAGGTCTAGCCTCCACCAAAGTTCACCAGTTAATTGTGACATATCAATTTTGACTGACTTCAAATGAATCTATACTGTTAATTGATTGAAAAATAAGTAGCTTTAAAGATCACATTGTGTCCTTGAATGAAGGCAAGCTCTGATTGTACATATAGCTCTGTCCTCCTAAAAGAGCTGGACAAAATTGTTGCTTCTCCCTTCCATTGTTTGTTTGTTTTTATTTGTTGTTAAATATTTTTATTTTTACGTCAATTTTACAATGAAGAACAATCGAAATCCATTTCAAAGTAGCATGTGGCCCAGTGAGGGTACAAGTAAATCAGTACATAGCTTCTGCAGTGCAATAGTCCTACCCAGCCATCCCTCCCACTAAACCTTTCTTTCCCATGCTGCATTAGATTCTGTTCTCTACATAATGTTCTCTTGGAATTATGGCAAAGTGAGGCAGACACATCAATGAAACTATCTTATTCCCATTTTCTCTGCTTGTGTTTTTCACTTGGAACATGTTTTTATTATGAACAATGTTTTCAATACTATAAATTAGTATAATCACTCAACCCATTTATTTCAAACATTTGATGTTCTTTTACCACGGTGCAGTACTTCAACTCTTTGCTGTACACTTCTCTTGAGTCAGACACAATTATTTGAAGAGTCTTTCATAAAGCTGTAGTAATGCAAGATGTTAATGGATGTAGCTCTTGGGTGAAGCAGAAGTCCTTGAAGATTTTTTCACGAATGTCACTGTTACTAGATGTCCCTCTTCAGGTAGACACCTCTTTGTATCAACAGGCTGCGGTACTTTAAGCTATTTTAGGTGTCCAGTACGCATCCCCAGTTAAAACTAAGAACACTGCCCCCTCAGTCTCAGGATACCAGAGAATAGAACATTTTCTAGCATAAGCAACAAGAATTTTAGATTTTATTAAGGAGAAGGAGGTGGGGATTATGCTTCTCAATCTTTACTACTCAAAACACAGCAGCCAATGAAAACACAGTAAAAACATTCTATATATCTCATGAGGCTTTGAACTACGCCTCTTCATCAACCCACCAAGGCGTAACATACAAAATAGAGAGGCACCATCTTTCCTGCCTCTTTCTTTGCAAACAACACACTCCAGTCAATAAAGGAACCAAGTCCATAAAAGGAAATACAAGAAACAATCAAATGACACTCAACGGAGAGTCACCCAAATCTGAAGAACTTCTAACTTCTGAAAGGAACTCCATAGCACTCCTGGTAAACACTTGAACACTGCACCAAGAAAACAGCAACACTGAGATGCTTCAACTTTGCTTAATTTTGGAGCCTGAAAGCAAAAGGGAGAATTAATCCGTTCTCAACCCTTACTGAATCAAAAGGGCAGGAAAACATTAACAGATTGTTATATAACAGGCAAAACAAAGCACAGATACTATACAGCCCACCTGTACCAACAGGTGGGGATAATCCTCGCCTCCGTGTCCTTGATAGAATCCTACAATTCTTGTTGCATATGGATAGTCAATGGACTAGGACATGGACGTTGCCCTTTTTGAGATCAGAAACTAAACACCTACCTGCAAGATCTAGTGCTCTTACATTTGACACTCGTCAGCACAAAATCAAACATAAAAGTAGTCAACTTTAAGGGAAGCTGTTTCAAGGATAAAGCAGAACTGTCCAGCCATGCCTCCTACAAGGACCAAACATTATTCACATCCCACAATTGATAGGGTGGCAAACCCTCCTAGGCCTTGTTCTAATACCCTTTAATAACTTGCACACTAAAGGATGAATACCTATCAGCTTACCATCCACGAGGTCATGACCAGCAGACAGAGTTGACCTGAAATTATTTACCGACCTGTAACATCATCCAGATTCAGCACATTCCGAAAGGAAGTTAAAAACATCTTTGGATTTGGATCCCACGAGGGACACCTGTTGAAGGCACCAACCCACCCATTTCTTCCATGCCACAGAATAACTTTTGCGGGTGGAAGGAGCCCAAGCCTGGTGTAAAAAAAAAAAAAAAAAAAAAGTGGCAGCCACTGATGAATTGCCCTCAATTTGACCATGTCTCCCAATATCTTCCAAGCCATAAGAGTTAAGTGGCGTTAAAGTAGAAGAGGGTGGGAGGAGCACACTGGATCCAAGAGAAGATGCGATAAGACTAGAAGAAGCATGGGAAGGGCTATGGACATTTCTAGAAGGGTCGGAAACCAATATTGTGTGTTCCACACCAAAGTATTCAGAACTAATGACGCCAGCTGACGTCTGGCTTGAGCTGCGACCCTTGGAATCATGGCAAAGTGCCGAAATGCATAGTTCACCTGACCTGTCCAATTCTGTAGAAAGGCATCCGTCTCCAGGGCAGTCGGATCCGGCCTCCATCTGTAAAAATCCTTCAGGTTAGCATTCAAGCGTGAAGCAAACAGGTCCACCTGACAGGGACCCAAGGACAGCATAATCATCTGAAAGATGTGGGGATGGAGTTTCCAATCGCTGTAATTCACCGGGAATCTGGAATTTAATTCCGCTACCAGATTGTCTTTCCACAGAAGGAATTCCACCAGCACTGTTCTCTTTTGCGAGAGGCAAAAAAGCCAGAACTCCCTGGTTATGTTTGCAGGAAGGCAAGACCGGGTTCCCCCCAACCAATTGATGTATTGGACTGCAGACACATTGTCCATCCGCAGGAGGATAAGCAGTTGCTCTTTACTGGATACAAGGGTCTTATGGCGAACAAGCTTGCCAGCAGCTCCAAACAGCTTATGTGGAGTCGTAGTTCTTCGGATGACCATCGACCGCTGGTAGAAAAATCTCTGCATCTTGTTTCTCAACCCCATCGATTGGTGCCTGATTCGATGATAACGCTGGGAGTCGCTCTGAAATTGACCTTGCCATTCAGTGCCTCCATATGAAGAAGCCACAACTTAATCTCTGCCTGGCCTTCTGGGACAATGGAACCAAGTGGTCATAACTGAAACCCTATTGAAGGTACTGAATTTTCAGGTGCTGAGGAGCCCAGTAATGTCGGGGACCCGGGAACCCTGCTTGAATCGAAGAAGCTAGCAACTCCACAATCAGAGCCGGGGATCTCAAAGACACAATCTGTTGGACAGAGTGGACCTCAGTTGCCGTTTGATGGATTTCATTTTTTGCAGTGGAAGCAATAATTGGGCTTTGACAGAATCCATCTGAAGCCCCAAGAATTCTATTAGTTGGGAGGGAATCATCCAGGATTTCTTGTAATAGATCACAGCCCCAAACTCCTGGAGCAGGGAAACTGTCCAAGTCAGATGTTTTAGGAGTTGAATTTTGTCTTGAGCTAAGAGAATCCTGTCTTGATAGTCGATCATGCAAACCCACATCCCCGCAGGAGTTCTACCACAGGTTTCAACAGTTTGGTGTACACCCATTGAGCGGACGAGAGACCAAATGGAAGGGACCAGTATTCGTACCACTGATCTCTCCAGTGGAACTGAAGATACCGTCCGTGAAGGGGAGAAATGGGAACTGACATGTAGGCATCCTTAAATCGAGACAAACCATTCAATCTCCTTCATGAAGCAGGTCCCTTAGAAGATAGATACCCTCCATCTTGAAATGGTGATAAACCACATAAGGGTTGAATTCCCTTAGGTTCAGAACCAACCTCTGACCACTGCCCTTCTTCTGCACCAGAAACACATTGCTGCAGAAACCCTGTGGATGAGGAGATGTAGGGATGATGTAATGTTTTGACAATAGCTCTAGAATTTCATAGTCTATAAAAGACATGTCTTGGTGGGAAAAAATGAGAGGGGGGGAGATATGGTTGAACAGTGAGGTGATAAAACTCTATACGGTAGGCCTGAACCATATTTAATACTCAACAATCCATTTAAATCTTGGCCCAATTGTGGAGAAACTGGTGTAGCCTTACCACACTCCCCCGCCGAGGAAAAATCGAAAGCGAAAGACTCATTTACCTGTAGATTGTCGGAGGCCCGATAGCCCTTGTTTGACGCCTCTGTTAAAATGACTGCTGTAGCCCCTGGATCTGCTGGTTTAGAAGCTGGCCTGGGCTGGGTCTTGACCATAGCCTCTGCGTCTGGGCTTGAAACCTCACGGAGGATCTTGCTGATAGAAGCGTCTGGCTGAGCATCCTCTGCCGCAGCTGACCCTGCCAAAAGGGGGTTTGAAAATCCTCTTTAAGAATGACTGAGAATTATCAAGAGAAGTGAAGGTGTTCACAAATTTGGCAATGTCTTTGACAAAGTGATCTCCAAATAATTGCCCCTCAGCAAGGGGGCCTGGTTCAGCAGAAGCCATTCCAACCAACTGTGGGTCAATCCGTAACACTACAGATTTGCAGTGCTGTGAGGCCAGCACGTGGTTAGCATTTCCCAGGAAGCAGATTGCCCACTGCGTCCACCCAGCCAGAACATCTGGGTGGTTAAGGGCACCTGTCTGCTGTGAATGGAGGGCCGATTTGAGAATCTTAGGATAAGGGCCAGAGACATCAAGAAGTTTGCCCTGACAGTCCCAGAGGGCTCTATTAATACCTTTTTTGGGGTATTTGTTGAACTTTTTTAAGAAGGTCAACATAGTGGCATCTATGTCAGGAGTGAGAGCAGTTTTATGAGGTAGGTCAGGTATAGGGCATTTGAATCTGAGCCGGGCTGAGACTTCTTTTTCAAAGCCTCTGCAAAAGTGAAGCTGCATGTAATCAGCCACCGCAGGAGTCCAATCAGATGATTTGGGGTGGACAATCTCAAACGTAAATGAAGTAAGAAGCAAAAGAGCGTGGGAATGTTTGTTTTTCAGAGCGTTTAGGAGCCTGGGACTTGTGGGAAGAAGAGGATGAATCTGAATCAGTCATTAGTGGGGGAGGATGCAGAGGGGGTATGGGAACAGGGAGGGCTCCAGAAGAATAAGTGTGATCAGTGAACATTCCTTGTGATATTTTTGTAATGGTATCCATATGGAGCCAAGAGGTTTCTGGGGAGAGGGGGAGAAGGGGGAAGTAGGGACCTTCAGATGGAGAAGGGGTGGAGGGGCAATTTGCAAGCTCATTGACATTTAGAAATGGGTTGCAGGGCTGAGCTAAGGGCTTTATCAAGGTTTTTTTTAACTGATTTCAGTAACGTGCTCCATGCCCTCATCATAGTTACAATCCCCATCTTCATTTGGGCCATAGATTTTCAAGGCCCTGATCATATGTAACATAATGAGACATGGTCAAAAGAGGGGAAAATAACCCCTCAATAAAAAAATCCCCAGAAAGAAGCAAGGATATTCTATCTATGCACATGAAGAAGGGGTTAAGAGACCATGATATCCAAATTATTACATCCCTGCCCAGCTCAATGGATCAGGATGTCGGTGAGAGTCAAAAGCTGGTAGCAGGAACTATAAGTCAACACTCTCCAGTGTTCCAAAAAATATAGTAAATTCAGTTAATTTTTTAAGCTATAACAGGGTTAAAACCTGTATGTAGCTATTAAAATATTTTTGTAATTGTGCCCCAGATGTTCTTGCAGCCTGCAAGATCCCCTTCTCTTCCAGCCCGGGAGAGGTGTCACCAGTGTGTGAATTGGAAGCTTGCCAGACGAGATAAAGACGCTCCGGCAAACTTTCCCAGAGCTGCGTGCATCATAGCCCAATTGGGCGAGACAATGTGACTTCAGTCCTGGGAGGGGCTTGCCTCCTGCACTGCGCCTGTGCGAGCGTGCAGAAACAATGAAAGTATAGGGGGCTAGAACGAGAACAGGGAGGCGCAACACGCACTAGGTGAAAGAGGAGACGTGTGGACTGAAGAGCAGATGCTCTGATGGACAGGCACAGAGCGCTGTAGATGCATCCTGGCAGGGGAACAAAACAGTTAGTAAAAACAAACCTTGAAGTGCTGATCGCGCGCTCGCTATAACCACAAAACCAGCTCCATATATGTAACCTAAAGAATCGCTTTAGTGATACAAAATAGAGAGGCAGAAAAGAAGGAAAGATGGTGCACCTCTATTTTGTATGCTATCCTTTGACAATATTGATGGGTTGATGAAAAGGCGTGGTTCAAAGCCTCATCGATATGTAGTATGTTTTTGCTGTTTTTTTTTTAATTGGCTGCTGTGTTTGATTGAGAAGCATAATCTGAGCCTCCGGTCCTGCCATAGAATTACAAACAGAGCTAAACCCTTGAAATTCTCCTTTTGATTAAAACAGTACACAATGACAAACATCTTTACTGAGGTTTTCGTAGGGTGTGGCTTTAACAAGTTTGCTTACTCATTTTTTACAAGGCTAATGTTTTTTGATTATTTTTAGCAGCTACATATGGCGATATTGGGTTATGATGATGATTGTCATTACTGCTGACTTAGTGCACCTCTAGTATGTTCTGGAAAAGCAAGTGAAGACATCCTAATATTTATAACTATTTACAGGTATTACCAATCAGTGATACTTAGCGTTTCCTGGCATTGAACATCTATTCCTTTTGATATTGGAAGCAAAGAGCACTGTGCCAGATGAACTCTTTTCCAATCACCACTTCAGCCTGCTCAGTACAATATGGGTGTGGGCTGTGGTAACACGATAAAGGCACTTCAGACAAAGTCATAAAAGGGCTCAGTCATACAAGCCAATGCCTGGGAAACCGCTAACCCTAAGCCCAATCTCCAAATTGCTATTGTCTTGACATGATATATGCCAAAAATGAGATGTATTGAAATACTTTTGTCCTAACAATTTGTTTATTTTTTCTGATAATTCAAAGTTTTGACTTGTTAGTGGCAACATGTTTATTATCAATGCTGTTTTTTCAGTAGATATCCACATCGAGGATGGAGATGTACGAAGACCTTGGGCCAGTGGGAGAAGGAAGCTATGGGGTTGTAATAAAGTGTAAGCACAAGGGAACTGGACAGATTGTAGCAGTTAAGAAATTCTATGAGAAGCCAGAAAAAACTATCAACAAAATTGCTTTGCGAGAAATCAACTTTCTGAAGGTTTGACATCGTTTATTTTACAAATGAGACTTTACTACTCGGAAATGGAAGTATTGCTTATGACAGATTTGAACATGGACTAGATAACTATATGCATGAAATAAGACATGGAATTATGCCTGCATACCAAATACTATTTCTAATGCTATTGTTTTGGATTATTTTTATTTGATTTTCTTGAACTGATAATGAAAGGCTAGTTCATATTTTATTTTTAAACTCTATGGCATATAAGACCGTAAACGCAAACTGAAAATAATCCAGTTTTAAGTGAGAAAATCAGAATGTTCAGCCAGTTATTCCTAACTTCAGATTAATTCCCAGTATCATGAAGCAGCTGGGACAGGAATGCCTTCTGCATGGAGTATACAGTTGTGCTTGCCTTCCCAGAGTACACAGCTGTGTGTATCTGGTATTGTGTGTGTTTTTTTTTTTTTTTTTTTTTTTTTACATAGCTCTGGTCTGATCTACTGTGCGCACAGTGACCTAGGCCTGTCCCTTGACATGACTGAGGTAGTGGATCTGTCTTGTGTCCTGAAGGGTTGCACCAAGCGTGCCTTTGACAGAAATTAGACTACTTTTCCTCTCATGGGTTTCGTACATAAAGCTGTGGTGGCAGTTTACCATATTTTGTGAATTCATACCTGTAACGCTACCTTTGTATGTGTTATTGGAGTGGAGGCCTATTGGACCACTGGTGTAAAGGTCTGCTTCTATGCACTTACATTGTAGCATGCATGTATATGTATGTAGCTTGCATGGTACATGAATGGTACGCATGAGTATACCATTGTAAGTGGAGACCTGTGGGATCCATTTTGGATAGCCCTGGCTTTGCCTGTTGCACAGGATGGCAATAAGGTTGATTTCCCAGACAGTGAAGTGTATTGTTGACATTCCCATAGCTGGAGGGAGGCAGCCTAGTCACTGACACGAGAGAAGTTGACTTAAGACTCCTTTACAAATCTGATTAGAACTTTTGCTGGACAGGAAGCTGCTGATTATCCTTCCTAAGCAGTGCTCTTTGGTAGATTATGGAGGTGAAGAGTGTGAGCACGACACTATTGCGCAAGGTGAACAGGACCACTTAGTTGAGGCCCAGTCTTCAGTATTTTCATCATCACACTTTTCAGATTAACTTTTGAAAACCAGGTACAGAAATCTCATAACTCTTTCTCTCTCTATTGTGAATGCTCCAGGCTGGAGACCACCCTGCTGTGAGAAGCATCACACGTCACAAAGGCTGTGTCTCCAGTGCAGCCTGGAAATTACACTTGAAAGAACCCCAAAATGGTTCTGAAAGTGCAGTCAGTGAATATACATCTACGATCAACTTTTATAGTATAAAAGTGGGACCACTACCATACTTTTTAATTCCACTACTAAGGTCTCTGGGAGCAGGGAAGGGAGTGATCCGCAAAGTACTTGTAGGACTGCTGTACAGCCAAAGGTGGTGTCTATCTGACAGCCACTTTCCCACAGGTGAGAAGACGTAACCTCATTATGCCACTTGCTGGAAGAGCTGTTTACCTGACCTGAAGTTAGCCAGCCTATTTGCTGAAGGAGGGAAATTGTGCCAGTCCAGGAGAAGGAGTGACTGTCCAAGAGGCGCAATGTGCAGCTTCACCTCATTGCTGTGTGCAACTCGCAGAAGAGTATTACTGTGGCAAACAATTTGTGTACCCCAGTGCTGGCAGGAACAATAATGAGACAACCCAAAGATTGTTAAAACCCTATAAGCACTGTGAGCAGAGTTGGCACCACATAGACCACAATTTTGCCAGAAGAAGAATGGTGTTTACCTGGCTGCTGTGCTGAGGAGAATTAACTTCAGCTGCCTTTGTTCAGAAGAATTGCAGCTTGAACCAAGTTGCATTGCCCAAGAGAATCGAGGCCAGTGGGCGACCTGGTTGGCCAGCTGGAGATCAGCCTGTGGGTGGCTACAATACAGCCTCTACATGGCTGTGAAAGCAGAACAGGGTCAGCCCGAGTGGTCAGCATTTGTCTCAAGGTACCTACCCATCCTTTTTGTGTTTGATCCAGACTCCTATGGGAGCCGTTGTCCCTGCCTACGAAACGGCCTCCTACAGCCATTGTAGACATGAAGCAACATATAATACACCATGATACACTGTTCCAAAAAGAAAGACGGAAAAGGAAGTCCTATTTTTAGGAGCAAGAAACCTCACACACCCAAATGGGAGCGCAGTCCGGGGTAGGTTCAGAATTATGGCCAAGAGTGACACAAATAGTTCACACCCGGTCATTTGGACCCCCGCTGTCCCACAAAGCTCGTTGCTTTAATGAGGGGGGCGACAATTAGGAATAGGACGTCAAATCCACACATTGGTGTAAGTGACAGTAGCACTGACATTTGACAGTCTTAGTCCATAGTTATTTGTAGTTTGCATAGAAGGAGAAGTTTTTTACCTGGTCCTGAAGATGCGTCTCTGGAACCATCTGGCCCATTAAAGACGCAAAACATGTTGACCCTTATGCCAGGGATGGTCTGGTAATTCCACACCACCCTCACTCCAGTACATGTGATTGAGAGTATTCTGACCATTGTATTCATTTCACTCTCCTCATTTGTTTTAATCTTGGCCTTCACCATCTATGGTTAAATAAATTGTTACTCCTATGGTTCGGGTCCTGAGCCAATTTGAATCCTTTTTCTGCCATTAATTTTCTCCTCTTTTCTCCTTCCAAACCCACTTTTTTTGGGGTCTTGGCATCATCGAGTAAAGATCTCCGGCAAAGAGCCCCCCTATGGGGGGTACCCGTCAGACATTGCAGCGCCAGTCTGACGAGGAGCAATTCCGATGATGAAGCATGACGCCCATTTGGGTGTGTGAGGTTTCTTGCTCCTAAAAATAGGACTTCCTTTTCCGTCTTTCTTTTTGGAACAGTGTATCATGGTGTATTATATGTTCAATTAGGGAGGCTATACACTGGACCATTATTTCTCCCGATCCTTCCATTTGCCGATTGACATGAAGCAACAACCTTAAATATTAAGCCCACACCCCAGGAACGGCGTGCAGCAACCCTCCCTCACACATACTCTGAAGACGAGAAGCGTGGAGAAGGGTGAGTGAGAGCGGCCGAATCCCTGCGCATTAACACTACCTGGCAATAGGAGACGAGTAAGGCCCCAGCGGCTCATAGATTTTTGTAACTGTGGTGGCGGTCTCAAGATGCAGAGGATGCTTGCTGTGGTGCACTGTGTTGGCAGGTGTTCTGCCCTGAAGTGAAGAGCGCAGTAGTAAGCCCCACCCTCCCCCTTACTGGCTGTGAGCGGCGCTGGGCAAGCTCGGGCTGCGGCGAGGGCTCTCCTTGGCCACTGGACGGGACTGTGTGGCCTGGGGGGGGGGGGGGAGGGGAGGGGAGCCAGAGCTTTTAAAAAACCGTCCAGTCCTGGACTTCATGCACCTGGGGAGTTACAGCGAGAGTGCCATTTAGGTCTGTGCCAAATCGAGCACGGCACCAATGTAAACAGATGAGAATCCACATTGGAGGTAGGAAGCAGCGAGTGTGGCCCTAAATGCATTTAAGTTACTAGAGCAACGAAGAGCTGGACAGTGGCACGCTCTGCCACTGAAATATACATGGAGGCGCTATAGGGGACATTAATGGTCATACATGAACTCCAATAAACCAAGTTCAGTGAATATGTGATGAGAACAACATAGGTGTACACCTGGAGAAGTTATCACTGCATAGTCCTAATACACCACTGCTCCTGCACAATGGGGAAGACTGGGGATACTGGCCTCCATTTGACATAGTTCCTAAGAACTTTGTGAGTGTTGCAGAAAGAGGGTACAGTTTTTCACCCCACAACTAAGACAACTATAAGAATGAACACTCGTGGCCCGACAGGATCAAACCAGATTATGCTTTTTTTTTTCTTTTTTTTTTTTTAAACATGTTGACGGAGATAAACTGAGATCTGTGCACCTGACTTGCATCTGAAAGCCATCCTACACTAAACCAAACCTATATAGACTGAGGAAAGAGCCTGCACACAGTACCCTCCTCCTCCTCAGCAGCTTGTATATGACAACTTCTTATCTGCTGACCCCGCATGGGCGAAGGAGATACTAGTGAAATATCATGGGTAAGGACAAAGCACAAAGGCAAAAGCAGTAGGCAACACCATTACACAATACGTGGCGCTTTTCCAGGATTACTCGGCAGGGAACCAATGCACTTGATGGCTCTCCAGTGGAATCAATGGATCCAACGAGGGCTGAACTAATGGAGGCGATACAGGGAACGCAAGCTGGCCCTCAAAGGCCAGATTGGTGGAGTCCCCAAAGAAGTAAGGGCCAGATGTAGCAAAGAACCAATTTGCGACTTGCAAATTGCGAGTCCCTGCGACTCGCAATTTGCAAGTCGCAAATTGGTATGCAGTACGGTGTCTCAGACACCGACTGCGACTCGCTATGGGGTCGCAATGACCCACCTCATAAATATTCATGAGGTGGGTCGCAAATTGCGGCCCCATAGCGAGTATAGGCACTCACAAACATGGAGGCCTGCTGTCGTCAGCAGACCTCCATGTTCGTGACTGCTTTCAATAAAGCAGTTTTTTTTTTTTTAAGTGTAGCCCGTTTTCCTTAAAGGAAAACGAGCTGCACTTAAAAAAAAAAACCGAAACCTTTAGTTTCGAAAAAATATTTTTGGATCCATTCACAAAGTGGAAGGGGTCCCATCGGGACCCCTTCCAATTTGCGAGTGGGTTACCATCCACTTGAAGTGGATGGTAACTGCCACACCATTTGCGACCGCGTACGCGGTCGCAAATGGTATTGCATACCACTCAGACTCGCAAATAGGAAGGGGACACCCCTTCCTATTTGCGATTCCGAAATGCATATTGCGAGTCGGTACCGACTCGCAATATGCATTTCTGCATTGGGAAACGCGTTTAGCGACTCACAAACGGCAATTTTTGCCGTTTGCGAGTCGCTAAACGTTTCCTACATCTGGCCCTAAATCTCTTACAGGCTGATCTACGTAGAATGGCATAGAAAGTTGGGGAAGCCGAAACCAACGTCATGACCTTGCAGAATGACATGCGACAACTTAGACAACAGGTGCAGAGCTTGAACGCCACCACATCCCTTCTTGAAGAACAAGCCGAAGACACAGAAGACCGATCACAACAAAATATGTCTCATGGGATTCCCAGAGCGCGCGGAAGGCCGATCCATGGAGAGATTCCTGGAACAGTAGGTGATTGACATATTGAAACCAAAAGGCATATCTCATAGAGCACCAGCGTCAATACCAATACAAGGAGTCCCACCGTGGCCTTTAATTGCTCAACTAATGAATTCTAGAGGCGGAGATGAAATGCTGAGGGCAGCCAGAAATACTACAATGCTGCAGTACGACGGACATAACCTTGGTATTTATCTTACTCTACACGTAAAGTACCGGAGCGCCGTACAACTTTAATGGAAGTCAAACCACGACTACGATCCATGGGGCTTCGATACATAAAGCTATTCCCCGCTAAACCTAAGGTTATTAGTGCGGGGGAATAGCAACAATACGAGAGAGGATGTGGCCTCGGTGGATGGCTCAAGTGACCTAGTCCTGGATACTAGCCACTCAGATTCGTGCAGTACTCACCTGCATAACTATTGCATTCACACCACTCTACCAAAGTACTAGATACACAACATGGCTGTAATGCACTGAAATACGTAAACATTACCTGAAAGTAGAACACTGGTATGGTAGAGATAAATGAAGGTCCTATGACGGTAAGAGAGATTGGGGCATAGATCTATTTGGGGGAGGCCAATAGCGATGATGCCACCAGATGCTATTTGACTCGCTACCGGAAGTGTTTTGTTTCCCTTTTTTGTGGGGAGTTCACAGACTTAAGTTAGGGGTATATGATAGTGTCCATCCTGACACATCAAAAGAAGTGAGCAAGAATTCTGTTGGTTACTGCTGCTTGTCTTGGGTGGTGGGGGGAAGTTTAGTTAAAATAATTGTATGGCTAAAGAGTTTTATTCACTGTCTGCCTGACTTCTGGAGAACCTGGGAGGAGATGCGATTGATGCAGATCTATGAATGACGCCCATGAGCAAGTTCAAAACCCTGTCCTGGAACATACGATGCCTGGTAAGAGTGCAAAACAGATACAGAGTATTTCTATACAGGAAACATACTTTACTGATGACGAAGCCGGTAAATTGAAAAAACATATGGAGGGGGCATATGTCCTTTGAAAATTACTCGGGGGCGGGGCTTGATATGGTTTGCTCGGGGTGTCCCCTTTGCATTAACGTATGTGGAGCCAGATTTAGAAAGGCGATATATAGTACTACAAGGCAGATTGGATGGTTAATATGTGATGATTGTAAACTCATATGGCCCGAACAGGGGAGGCAATGAAACCCTCTTTTAGGGTCTGATGTGTAGGACTCACTTGTGGAGACCAAAAAACCCTTTAGTCAGAGCTCCTTGGCAAGGAGAAAGCCTTGGCACAAATTAAAAAATATTTTCCCGGAACCGAGCAGGAACAGGGTGAAGAGATAAACTTACAATGTCGGGTGGTGTCTGTCAGGGGCATAGGAGACAATACATTTCCGGGGGGGGGGGGCAGGGACAGCCTTGGGGACTTTCAATCAATCCTATACAAATCGTTTGTTGTTTACGAACTGCAGGCTCCGATACATATACACAATCATATATATTGGAAGTGAAATAAGGAGAAAGGAAGGCATGTTTTCACATTCTGAAAGTATCTTTTATTGTTATTTACATTCACAAAGTAATTAACTCAAATGTGAAAACAACATGTTGATTAACCTTACATCTTCATGCACCAAGCAAATAAAGGTAGGAAGGTAAAAAGGAAGAACATACCCTTTGCGCCCCATACCCATCATGCCCTTCGCCTCATGCCAATTGGAACCGCACTGGAGATATAAAAAGCGATTAGGTACAACAGTTGTAAACTGTGCTCGGAAACCATACTTCCAATAACACTTCTACTCCTGTGTGTGATCTTGGGAAGCTCAGCTCCACATCAGTCATAACTAGAAGCATTTCAACTGAAGAAGCTCTTGGAGTTACAGGCTATATAAACATGGATTCTCTAATCTCTGTATAAACTGCAGTCACAAATTTCTTTAGAAACAGCTGTTTGTGATGCACCAAGTCACTGCGTTTAAAGAAGACATTCACTGATTATAAAGAAAAGACATCAGAAAATGACTATGGTAGGGTTATTAGAGTTGAGTTCTGACATTACAATGCCTTCTGCCAGAGCTAGCAGCCAAGGTAAAAGGCAGATCAGGTCACAGAGCATAATTAATGCAGCTGTTTAAAGAAGAAAATGGAATGTTGCTTTTCTTTCTTATGCTCTACTTTAATAGTTTGGAATGACAGAAGCTACGCACTAAGGTTTTAAGTGGTTTGTGGGAAAGTTGGTGGTGTGACCATGTATTATATGGGGTAAAATACCCCCTGCGTACATAGGGATATTGCAAGCCACCTTGACGTTCATACCTTATAAACAAGCATTGGCAAAGCCAATAGGTCTCGCCTATGCAAGTTCTATTGCCTTTGCCAAAGTGTTTTAGCCATGCTGTACACTAGTGAGACGACTGTGTAGCATGGCTCAAAGTTAATGGCATAAAGGAGAATGATGTGTCGTCGACTGGTGTGGCGTAGTGTCATGGAGTAAGTAGAGTGTCCTAGAATGGAGCAGTAAACTAACTTTAAAGGAACAGGGATCCCTTGAATAAAATGCAACACCACTCCCATAAACAATTATATTAAAGTAGTATGCAAATGGAATGTTTCATGCATTTATTTAATCAAAATATAAAAGATCCAATGTAGTGGGAAAACATCAACAGGGGAAATTATGAAAGACTGGTATTCGGGCATTACACAAATTAGCTGGATGATCTAATGTCACCAATTACAAGAAAAATGTAAAAAGTAACCTATATAGTACAGTGGTTTGGAGGAGGCTGGCCTGGTTTGTAGTGGTACCTATGGTACTTACACCTTATACCAGGTCCAGTTATCCCTTATTAGTGAAATGTAGGCAGTGTCTAGAAGCCAGGCTCTCTAGGGGTAGCTGTAGCCAGGGCTTATCTAGGAGACATGCAAAGCTCATGCAATACCACAGTAGTCACACAGTACTCACACACATGAAAGAAAATACTCAGTGTTACAAAAACAAAGGCACTTTATTTTAGTGACACAAATGCCAAAAATACCATAGAGACTATACTCCCTTAGGAGGTAAGTAATGCACCAATTGTATACACTAGAATGCAGCAATAGCAATTAAAAAGTTAGAAAACAGTGCAATTAGTGAAAATCACATTGGTTAGAAATGGGCCTAGGGGAAACACAAACCCTATACTAAGAAAGTGGAATGTGAATGTCGGTTTCCTACCTAGGCAAGTGTGATGTGTAGAGGGGCGCTGGGAGTATCAGAAAACACCAAAGGTAAGTAATAGAACCCACTTCAGAGCCCAGGAAAGCAGGAGTAAATCACAGTAACTTTCCTAGAACACACAAGAACACGAGAAAGAAGATAATGCAAGATCCAGAAGATACTTTAAGACACAAAGGGTGGATTCCTGGACCTAAAGACCTGTGGAAGAATGGGACAAAGTCCAAGAAGCACAGAAGAGTCCAGGGAGGACAGGAGCCCTGCTAACCCAAATCAAGGTGCAAAAGGACAACCACTGGTGAAGAACAACAGTCAGTACTGAACCCAAGAAGATGGATGCGGGTTCCTGGTTGGTGCAGATGATATCCCACACCGGATGGAGGGTTGCAGTCTGATTCGCGTCGCTGGATTCCGCCAACAAGCTTTGGCACACGCAAAGCTCACGGTTAGTGGAAAATGGCACTGCCCGGGACCAGGAGGGACCTGGTGGACTCTACCCAGGAGGAGGGGTCAGAGGGGGCTCTCAGCAACTCAGAGAGCCCACAGAAGACCAGCCGGTGCACACAGGAGTCCCCCAGCACGGGGACAAAGGAGTTGCAAAAGGAGGCCAATGCAGCACAAAAATAAAGGATCCCACGCCGTCCGAGAACCACTCAGGAAGCTGTGCATCGCAGGAAGGAGTGCTGGGGGCCGGAGCTACATTGTTCACAAAGAATTTCATAGAAGAATGCCAACAAGCCTTGGCAACTGAAAAACACGTGGTGCACAGGGGTACTGTCTTGCGTGGGAAGGCAAGCTCTTACCTCCACCAAAGTTGGACAGTAGGACATCAGGACCATCGGGACCACTTCAGTCCACCACCCCTGATGCAGGATCCATGCAACTCGTCAGGAGAGGGGACCCACGCAAATGGTCGTCGTTGCAGAGAGGTGCCTGCTGAAGCAGGGGAGTGACTCCTTCATTCTTCTGGTGCAGGCTGAAGACAGGCTGTCCTCTGAGGATGCACGACTGGGAAACAGTTGAATTTGCTGGCAAGAGCTGAAGATACAGTGTTGCAGAAGTCGTCTTTGCTTCGTTGTTGCAGTTTGTGGAGTTTCTGGAGGATCCAGATGCAGTTTCTTTGGTAAGAAGGTGAAGTAAAGGATGCAGAGGATTCCTGCTGGAGTCTTGCAATCTGAATCTGAAGAACCTCCCAAAGGGGAGACCTAAATAGCCCTGAAAAGGGGATTGGCCAGCAAAACAGGTAGGCACCTATCAGGGGACGGCTCTGACACCACCTTCTGGCACTGGCCACTCAGATGCTCCCAGAGTTCGCTGCCAACTTGGAATCCAAGAAGGCAAAACCCAGGGACCCTCTGGAGGAGCTTTGAGCATCACACCTGGGTTGGTGATGGACAGGGGAGTGGTCACTCCTCTTTTCTTTGTCCAGTTTTGTGCCAGAGCAGGGACTGGGGGTACCTGAACCGGTGTAGACTGGATTATGCAAGGAGGGCACCAAATGTGCTCTTCAAAGCATTTCCAGTAGCCTGGGGAAGGAAGCTACTCAAGCAACAGGAGGGCAGAAACCTGTCCGAGAGGTTGCAGCAGCTGGGGCTGCCTGGAAAACCTCAGAAGGCTGGAATGGCAATACTGGGGGTCCTCCAAGGAGCCCCCAGAGTGCATGAAATCATACAACCAATGCTTGCAAAAGCCTTGGGGTATGATTCCAACATGATTGATACCAAACATACCTATGTTCGGAGTTACCATTATGTTGCTGGGTATAGGTAGTGACCTATTTCCAGTACATGTGTAAAATGGCATCCCGCACTCATAAAGTCTGGGAAAATGGTCCTGGAGGTCGTGGGGGGTGCCCTCACACACAGGTACTCTGCACCCTGCCCTTAGGGCTGGAGGGCCTGCTATAGGGGTGACTTATAAGTGACCTGGTGCCTTGTGACTGGCAGTGAAAGGGTGTATGCACCTTTTCACGCAGGCTGCCAATGGCAGTCCTGCAGAAGCCTTTGCATGGGCTCCCTATGGGTAGCAAAAGAAATGCTGCAGCCCATAGGGATCTCCTGGAACCCCAATGCCCTGGGTACCTAAGTACCATATACTAGGGACTTATAAGGGGGCACCAGTATGCCAATTTTGGGTGAAATACTGGGTTACTAGAATGCAGCAACCATAATTTAAGGGAGAGAGCATAACTACTGGGGTCCTGATTAGCAGGATCCCAGTAGACACACTCAAACACACTGGCAAACAGGCCAAATGTGGGGGTTGCGAAGCTAGAAAGAGGCTACTTTCCTACAAGGTTAGCATCCACAATAACGATTTAAAAGCTTTTATACACCTACTTTTACATGAATGACTCAAATAGTGAATCAAGAAGTCATTAACTCATAGTACTTATGCTTATGCCAACTTATGTACAATATCACAAATTCAATTCAAGGTACTTTGGCCGACGATATTTCGATCCCTTTGACAAGTATCAGGATCATTCTAAGCCTTTGTTAAGCTTGAGTTAAAAGGGTTACAGAGTGCCTGTAACCAAAACGGCGAAGATAAATCTGACTCACGTCTCATATGAGTGAGAAGTCAATCAATGGAGATCTGAATCTCTAATCAAGCGCCATGCTATAAAGTAGTAGTACAGTGGAGTAGTGTCACAGTGTAATAGAGTGTCATAGAGTGGAGTGGCAGAGTGTCGTAGAGTGAAAAGGCATAAAGAAGAGTGAACTGGAGTAGAGTGAAGTAAAGTAACGTGAACTGGCATAGAGAAAGTTGGTTAGAGTGTTGTTGAGCATAGTACATTGTTGTATAGTGGCGTGGCATAGAGGGTTGTGCAGTGGCGTTAAGTAGAGTATCTGTAGATTGAAGTGGCATAGAATGGTGTGGAGTGGCATAGAGTGGAGTAAAGTGGAATGGAGTGGCGTTTAGGGAGTTGTGTAGGGAGTTACAGAGTGGAGAAAGTGTTAAAGTTTAATGGAATAAAGTGTCAGTCTATTATCATGGAGTATAATGTCAGAGTGAAGTGTCATAGAGTGCAGTTGGGTGGTCTAGAGTAAAGTGGCATAGAGTACAGTGGTGCAAAGTAGATTGGTGTAGAGTGTAGTGGTATAGCGTGCATTGGTTTTTGAGTAAAGTGGTGTAGAGTGCATTGGCGAAGACTGCACTGGTTTAGCATACAGTGCAGTAGCATAGAGTGGTGAAGAGTACAGGGGAGCAGAGGGGAGTGGCACAGCATAGATTGCAGTTTTTCAGAGTGCTGTGTCATAGAGTGATGCGGTGCATGGTAGAGTGGAGTGGTGCAAGGTAGAGTAGACTGGTGTAGAGTGCAGTGATGCAGAGTAGAGTGGCAAAGAGTGTAGTGGCATATAGTACATTGGTGTAGAGTGCAGCAGAGTGGCATATAGTTGAGAGGTGTAGAGTACTGTGGTGCAGAGTAGAGAGGAGTATAGTTCAGTGGCAGAGTGCAGTGTTGGAGAGTAGAGTGTCATAAAGGGCAGTGATATAGAGGAGAGTCGCATAGAATGCATTGGTGTAGAGTGATGTAGAGGAGAGTGGCTTAGAGTACAGTGGTGCAGAGTACAATAGAGTTGCATAGAGTGTTGTGGCATAGAGTAGATTGCTGCAGAGTACAGTATAGTGGTGAAGAGTAGATCGTTGCAGAGTGGAGCATAGTGATGTAGAGTGCAGTAGCATAGAGCGGTGCAGAGCAGATTGGAGTGGCGTAGGGTACATTGGAGTGGTGCAGGGTAGATTAGACTGGCATAGCATAGAGTGGAGTTGCGTAGATTGCAGTGGCATAGAGGAGATGATTTCAAAGTAGAGTGAAGTGCCCTACAGTGGAGTGGTGTAGAGTAGATTAGAGTGCAGTGGTGCACAAAAGAGTGCAGTGTGACAGAGTACAGTGGCATTGAGTGCAGTGGTGCAGAGCAGAGTGGCGTGGAGTTCAGTGGCAGAGAGTGTAATGTGGCAGATTAGAGGGTCGCAGAGTACAGTGGTGTATTGTAGAGTGGCATAGAGTGCTGTTGCGCAGAGTACAGTGGCATTGAAAGCAGTGGAATAGAGTGCTGTGGTGCAGAGTAGATTGGCATAGAGTGCAGTGGCATAGAGTGCATTGGTTTTGAGTAAAGTGGCAAAGAGTGCACTGGCAGAGTGCAGGGGTGTAGTGTACAGTGGTTAGAGTAGAATAGCATAGATTGCAGTGGCGTAGTGTGGAGTGCCACAGAGTAGAGTGGTGTAGAGTGGAGTGGTACAGCATAGATTGCAGTGGCGTAGAGTAGCACAGAGTGGAGAAAAGTGGTGTAGGGTGCAGTGGCATTGGGTAGATTGTTTCAGAGTAGAGTGAAGAAAACATAGAGAAAAGATAATACACTTCAATATGCTGAAGTATGTAACGATAACAACAACATAAATAATAACGCTAGGCATAACGGCCCAAAATGAAATATTGCTACTCCCTGTCAGCCACGCTGTTATCAAGCCCTTCATTACCTAGATAACAAAACATTAAACATAAATGTTAGAAAAATATACACTTCTTATAGCTAAATTGTTGTGTGAAAAGGTATAATCTGGGCTCAATCTCGACTTCACTGTTTCACCAACTGGTGTGATCTTAGGCAAATACAAATATGTGTTTCACAGAGTCTCCTTTCTAGCCTGCAGGCATCAGGGTGAGTGGGAATCTGTTTCCTCTGTTTCCTCTTTAGATCTTCCTCATTGTCTTGCAGCTCCTCTTCAAGGCTGCAGGTGTTGCAGACAGTAATCCAAAACTCTTTTCTCCTCCCGTGCCCTTTGTTCTTATGAGCACCCTTAATGCCCACAGCTGTGAACAGGACAAACAAAAGGGTAGAGAGCACAGGGGGCCTCTTGACTCACCTTCATTCTGTTACCATCAGATTGGAGGATGGTCGGTACAGCGCTTTTGTGCGCTAATGGCCCTCTCAATAATAGATGTGAGAGGGGAAATTATTTTGTCCCCTTGTCCCTCCCCACCTTTGTCCCCCACCCTCCAAAATCTGGGGGGGGGATACATCCCTCGCGTCCCCCAAACTTCCTATGCCCATGGTGTCTGTGAGAGATAGTCTTGAACAGTAAGCCCTTAGGTCATATCTGCAACTGCTGCACATGGAAGGGGATAGCTCTGGGCACCTCTTAGCCTGGATTCTCTGCCGCGAAACACCTCACATCCCAATACGTCATATTAAGTCAGTAGCAGGCGCAGATATCTACACACTGAGAGACCACCTTGAGGTGGTCTATACTGCCCCATGTGACCCGCAGGGGGAGCGCCTCTTGACCTACTTGACAGGTTTACCGCTACCATGGATGGAGGACATGATGGCACAAGAGCTTGAGGCCAATCTTACCCTGGAGGAAGTGAGACAGGCATTAACGTCCCTCCTGGGAAACAAATCGCCGGGTAGCAATGGATTTCCAGCAGCTTGATTTCCAGAGGACAAGCCTCAAAGATCACTGCTGTTTCCATTTGGTCGACCAGCAGGGAGAGGCGTCATATCGCTACAACCTTTACTTCTAAAGTGGGAGACAGAACAATTCAGATATTTAGGAATATTTGTTGCCACTGCTTCACAGAAACAATACAACATTGACATAATCATAACGGGACTTTGGGCATCAATACAATTATACATTTCTTTGCCACTACCGGTGATGTTACATGTGGCTGTAGCCAAAATGGTCCTTCTGCCACGATGCTTGTACACCTTACAACATTCCTTTGATACACTGTCACAGACAACTTTCAGACACCTGCACTCACTCCATGTTCACAACCCTCATTTGGCGGGAGGAAGACAAAGTATTGAGGGAGCTCCTACATCTCCCTACAGTGGAGGGTGGACTGGCTGTTTCGAATATGGAATTATACTAACTTGCATCACAACTGAAGCATGTGACCCACTGGCTTGTAGAGGAGGGGTATTGGGAGAAGGCCTTATTGGCGGATGCAACACGACACACAACCCTGCCACAACTCCTACACCCGGGACCCGAAGAGAGTCACATATTTTATCAGCCACTCAACATCACTATGGGAAAGAGCAGTGAAGGTAGTATTGAGTAGAGCACCATTTGCCCAGGAGCCTGACTTCTGGGACCTGTCAGCATTCCGACTCCTGGCGGACACTAAATGTAGCGCCGTGGAGGGAAGGAGGTTGTGTGACATTAGGCGACATCTATCTAAACAATGTTTCTGATGGATACAACTACCTGTGGATTCCTCACCTCATGAATACTCCCATGGTGCCAGCATTCGACGGAAATCTTCTTCCTAGTCTCTGCACGTCGACGAGGACGTCACCCCAGCCCACGCGACGCCGTCTGACGTCATACAGGCAATAAGAGGTCCTCGACGACGTGCCGACGTCAGTTCCCTTTTTTCCGTGCATTCGAAACGGTTATCTTCGAGGGAGCAACTGTTACTTTCGTGGTTACAGTGTATTTTTTGCTGCGTAGTCCTTCGCTGCAGTAATAATGTCGCAGAGAAAGTCGGGTTTTAAGCCTTGTGTTGAGTGTGGGGGCAAGATGTCAGTTACGGATCCTCACTCCGACTGCCTTTGGTGTTTAAGCTCCGACCACGACGTCTCGACTTGCGATTCATGCCAGCACATGAATCCAAAGGCCCTCAAGGAACGTGAGGCGAAGTTGTTTATGGCGAAGTCAAAGAAAGAAAAACATCATAAGAAGTCTTCTTCGCCAAGGCATCGGCGTCATCGAGACTCCCGGCGCCGTAGAGAATCACAGCGCCATTCAAGCAAGGAGACTCGTTCCAGGTCTTCGGATCGGTGCCGGAGGACTTGGGAGGTCAGTCCCACGGTCACGCCGCATCCATCGATGCCGTTGCCCTCTCCGGCGTCACCGACTTCACCTGGACATTCGTCGGTGATTGAAGTGGTGCAGCCTTTGGTGTTGTCTCCGGCGTCGCAGACGTCGAGGCCGGCGTCGGGGTCGCCTTCGATACAGGCACCCCAGTATCCGGCTTTTCCTACCCCTGGAGCCGATAGTACCGCATTCCTAAATGCGATGTATACCATCTTCCAACAGATGGCTCCAGGGGGTGCTCCGGCTGGCCCTTTGGCCTTTTTGATTGGGCGATCCTGCGCCTCTACGGCCGGCACCCTTTATGCCCTTTCTCCCTTTTGGGAACGTGGGCTCGGCGCCGGTGTCGGCGCCGGTGGCCACTCCGGTGGCTTCGAAGGGATTGGTCCCGGAGATTTCCATTCCGTCGTCTGGATTTCGTCCTGTGACTCCGGTGGGTCCATCCGCTCCGAGTGCTCTTTCATTGGCGCCGAAGTTACCTGTGGCGCCGGACGCGGCGTCGGTGGCTTCTGAAGATCGGCGCCGATCTTCGGCTTCGGCGGAGGCATTGTCGACTCCGCGTATCGAGCAGAGGCTTAATTCGAGGAGACGTGCTCTCCGTTTATTAGAGGAGCAGGAGTACCAACGACTCCTGGAAGAAGGAGAACTAGAGGACTCGGGTGATGGACTGCATGGTCTAGATACAGCCAGTGGGCTGGACACTTCCCCGGAGTGGGATCTTTCGTCTCCAGGGGAATACACGGAGGAGGCTGCTTCCTTTCACGCAGTGGGACGGAAGGCAGCTAGTTTTCTGGACCTGCCTTTGCCGGTGGCAGAGACAAAACAGAACCTTCTGACAGAGGTGCTTCATCCGGCCTCAGCTGCGGCAGAGCCTCTATTGCCGTTTAATGACGCTTTGCTGGATCCGGTGCTAGAGGTGTGGAAGAGACCAGTATCTTCCCCAGCGGTTCATAGAGCCGTAGCCAGGAGGTATCGAGCTGCACCAACTGACCCTGGCTTTCTTTCTAGGCACCCTACACCGGAGAGCTTGGTGGTGCAGGCCTCCTGTTCATACAAATCAGCGCCTGGTTCTTTCCCGACGGTGCCTGGGGACAGGGACTCAAAGAAACTGGATGCGCAGTCCAAGAAAATCTTTTCGTCCTGCAGTCTGGCGTTGAAGGCCACCAACGCAACTTGTATCCTGGGGAGATATATTCATGCTCTTATGGATGACATTTCCTCATCATTTACGGAGCTTCCCCAGGGTCTTTTGGATATTGTTTCAGATGCCCAGGCTGCCGCGACCCAGATTATTCAGTCTGGGCTGGACACGACCAACTCGGTGGCCAGAGCAATGGGCACGACTGTGGTGGCAAGGAGACATGCCTGGCTCCGTAATTCGGGGTTTTCTGCGGATGTGCAGTCAACCCTATTGGATCTCCCTTTTGATGGGGACAAGCTGTTTGGCGCCAAGGCAGATTCGGCCTTGGAACGTTTTAAGGAGAGCAGGGCCACAGCCAAATCGTTAGGACTCCAAGCTGCTTCTTCCTCTGCCTCTTCCAGGATTTTCAGGAGGTTTCGGGGATTTGGGCGTGGCTCTTCCTCCTCTTCCTTTCGGGGGAGATTACAGCAACCTGCCTCTTCCCATCCCTATAGATCTTTTAGAGGGAGAGGGAGGGCCTGCACCAGAGGAGCCTCTCAGCAGCACTCTGCCTCTTCCTCGTCCTCTGGAGGGGTGCAGCAGGGAAGCAGCCTTAGGCTTCCACCATTTCCCACTCACTCCTCTCCTGTAGGGGGAAGATTACAGCATTTTCTCCGCAAGTGGAAGACTATTACAACGGACACTTGGGTTCTCAGTATTGTGGGAAAAGGCTACACCCTTCCCTTTCGGGAGTTCCCGCCCCTCATCCCGCCCGCCCATCTTATTGTTCAGAAGAACACCTCCTGTTGCTAGAACAGGAGGTACAAGTCCTCCTTTCAAAGGGCGCGGTAGAGTTGGTCCCAGAGCAGGAAAGGGGTCGAGGTTGTTACTCAAGGTATTTCCTGATTCCCAAGAAGGATGGTCGGTTGAGACCAATCCTGGACCTGAGGATCTTAAATTGGTTCCTCAAACAGGAAAAGTTCAAGATGCTGACCCTAGCTCAGGTGCTTTTGGCGTTGAACAAGGAAGATTGGATGGTGTCTGTCGACTTGTAGGATGCTTACTTTCATATCCCGATACTCAAGTCACACAGGAAGTATCTCCGGTTTATGGTGGGATCGCAGCACTATCAGTTTGCGGTCCTTCCGTTTGGTCTTACTTCAGCACCTCGAGTCTTCACGAAGGTGATGTCGGTGGTTGCGGCAGAGCTCAGAAGGAAGGGGATAGCAGTATTCCCTTACTTGGACGACTGGTTGATCAAAGCCAAGCTTGTGTCTCATCATCTGCAGTCAACGACTCAGTTGTTGTTCGACCTGGGTTTTTCGGTGAACGAGCCCAAATCTCACCTGGAGCCCTCTCAGTGCCTCCTGTTCATAGGGGCAGTACTGGATACAACATTGGGTCGAGCCTTTCCTCCGCCTCAGCGGATTCAAGATATTCAGGAATTGGTTCCAATGTTTCAAAATGGAGCGGTAGTTCCAGTCCTCAAGGTCCTTCGTCTGCTCGGTCTGTTTGCCTCCTGCATTCTGTTGGTCACGCATGCTCGCTGGCACATGAGGGCTCTTCAGTGGTGCCTCCGAATGCAGTGGTCTCAACACAAAGGGGATCTAGAAGGTGCTGTCAAGATCTTCAGAGATGCTGCGGTGGACTTGAAGTGGTGGATTGCGAGCAACAATCTTTCACAAGGAAAGCCGTTCGAACAGTCGCCACCAGTGGCCACGGTAATAACGGATGCCTCCACCCTAGGGTGGGGAGCTCATCTGGGGGATCTGGAGATCAAAGGGCTTTGGTCTCCAGAGGAACAGGTGTTTCATATCAATCTGTTGGAGTTACGGGCTGTACGTCTGGCTCTCAAGGCCTTCCTCCCTTCCCTTCGTGGTCAGTCGGTACAGGTCCTAACGGACAATACTACCACGATGTGGTACATAAACAAACAGGGAGGAGTAGGGTCGTACCTTCTCTGCACAGAAGCTCTTCGACTATGGTCCTGGGCAAAGGACCATCAGATTTGCTTGGTAGCAAATCATCTGGCCGGGGTCTTGAATGTACGTGCGGACAGTCTCAGTCGGCAATTCTCGGCAGACCACGAGTGGCGTCTCCATCCAGATCAAGTCCGTTTAATCTTCCAAAGGTGGGGGTTTCCTCGGGTAGATCTGTTTGCCACTCTGGAGAACGCGCATTGTCCGTTATTCTGCAGCCTCCAGTATCCGATGCAGGGAGCGTTAGGGGACGCGTTTCAAATAACCTGGTGCGGCCAGTTGCTTTACGCGTTTCCTCCCATACCCTTGATTCCTCGAGTATTGAGGAAGATTCGCCAAGACCGGGCTCTAGTAATCTTAATAGCTCTGGATTGGCCAAGGAGGGTGTGGTACTCCGACCTTCTCCAACTCTCAATGTGCCCTCCGCTCCGCTCCGTCTCCCTATCAGGGCAGACCTCCTCTCGCAGTCGCAGGGGCAGGTTTTACACCCCAACCTCCAGAGTCTGCACCTACATGCCTGGAGATTGAACGGGGCAACCTGAGTTCCTTCTCTCTCCCGCCTGATGTAGTGGATGTTATATTAGCGGCCAGGCGACACTCCACTAAATCTATTTAAGCTAATAGGTAGTCTAAATTTGTGGCGTGGTGTGGAGAGAGGCAGATTAATCCCTTACAAGCTCATCTATCGGATGTTTTGTCTTTTGCTCTGTATCTAGCGCAGAAAGGCTGTGCAGTGGCTACCATTAAGGGTTATTTATCGGCCTTGTCAGCCTTCATATGTCTTCCAGACCAACCGTCATTATTTAAATCCCCTATTGTTGTCAGATTCCTGAAAGGTCTTCTAAATAAATATCCTCCAAAACCATTCGTTATGCCGCAATGGGATTTGTCCTTGGTCTTGACTTTCCTTATGGGGTCCCCTTTTGAACCTATGCATTCTTGCCCCTTAAGGTATTTGGTTATAAAAACAGTCTTCCTGGTTGCTATAACATCTGCAAGGAGAGTGAGTGAGTTGCAGGCCTTATCGGTAAAGCCCCCTTATACAACTTTTTATGGGGTTAAGGTGGTGTTGAGGACCAAGGCTGCTTTCCTCCCGAAGGTTGTTTCACCTTTCCATTTGGCACAGACAATTACTTTGTCCACGTTCTATCCTCCGCCTCATCCTTCTAAAGAGGAAGAAAGACTGCACCGGCTGGACCCAAAGAGAGCGTTAAGCTTCTTTATTGATAGAACTAAGGATTTCAGGCTGGAGGATCAGCTGTTCATCGGATACGTGGGCAAGAGGAGAGGAAAGGCAGTCCACAAGAGAACACTCTCCAGGTGGGTTGTTCTTTGCATTAAAATCTGTTACTCTTTAGCAAAGAAGGATCCTCCTGATGGCATTAGAGCTCATTCCACCAGAGCTAAGTCGGCCACTTCGGCCTTGGCCAGAGGTGTTCCTGTGGTCGACATCTGCAAGGCCGCAACTTGGTCGTCCCTTCACACTTTTGCGAAACATTACTGTTTGGATTCTGAGGTCAGAAGGGACGGCCATTTTGCACGGTCAGTGCTGCAGGATTTCTTGGTTTGACCATTTAGGCACCCGCCACCGGGCGTGGTACTGCTTTGGGACTCTATTCATGAGGTGAGGAATCCGCAGGTAGTTGTATCCATCAGAAGAATGAGTTACTTACCTTCGGTAACGACTTTTCTGGTGGATACATTAGCTACCTGTGGATTCCTCACGGTCCCACCCGCCTCCCTGTTGCCTTTCTGGTCTTACCAAGTAATCCTTGAGTGAGCTCCTCTTGGTCTTTAAGGTTGCAATAGATGTTGTATATATGGATACTTGTGTATATTTATCTGTATATATATATGTATATATTCTTGTGTATATACATGATTTGCATATATTTGTTCATTTAAAAAAAAAAAAAAAAAAAAAAAATAGTTATATTAAATTTACAGCTATTCATTGCAATATTGTGTATTTTACAAGGTTATGGGATGTTGCCTTGCTCTTTCATTGCATTGGGTTCTTGTTCTCATGCACGTAAAAAATGTTGGTACTGACGTCGGCACGTCGTCGAGGACCTCTTATTGCCTGTATGACGTCAGACGGCGTCGCGTGGGCTGGGGTGACGTCCTCGTCGACGTGCAGAGACTAGGAAGAAGATTTCCGTCGAATGCTGGCGCCATGGGAGTATTCATGAGGTGAGGAATCCACAGGTAGCTAATGTATCCACCAGAAAAGTCGTTACCGAAGGTAAGTAACTCGTTCTTCTCACCTTTGAGGCAGCACAGGAAACATTCACAGTGGGAAAGGATCAACTCCTAATGTATGCCAGTAGTGCTTAGCCCGAGACCTCTGGCCTGTATATCAGACTGCACTGCTATCCTCGCTTCTATTTAGAGCACTAATGGAGCTGGGCAGTACAAGACATTTGACGTCCCACTTACACACCGCTATGCTGGCTAATACATCGAAAGCACAGTTCCTGGAAAAGGCTGCATAGGAGGTGGAACTGGGAATGCACATGGAGGATGCTGAATGAAAAAGGTCATGCTCCCTGACTCGTAAAGTCTCATGCAATGCATGATTCAAACTTGTACACTTTAATTACTTAATTTGCATGTACATCACACCGACACTCCTACATAAAACTGAGCCTGCTTGACAGAGCATATGTCCCCAGAACACTGCGCAAAAAGCCATGTTCTTACACTTAGCATGGTATTGCCCACTAGTATTAACGTTTTGGAACACAGTAATAAATTACTTATCTGACCACTATGATATAACTATCCCACGAGATCCATTGGTGTGTTTACTGGGAGACATTAAGCCATGCAAGGGTAGGAAAATGACGTAGTTCAATCAACTGATATTATTATTGGCCAAACGAAGAGTAGCTCGTACATCGTTAGGCCAGCCGGGCCCCAATATGGATGAATGGATGGATGGAAAAGAGATGTCACTGAATGGTGGTGGCAGAAGAAATCTATTTGCAAACATTTTGACGCGATAATAAGGCAGCTGAGGACCTTAAAATTTGGGAGGCTTTATTACAGAAGTTTGAGTGCAGAGATGTGGCTGAAGGGAGAGACGGATGAGGAAGGGTAGCACTAGGGAGGTACAGGTTGAAGATGGTTCTTCAGGCAGGGTACATAAAGGAATAGTGCTACTGGAAAACATAGAATGTAATTCACCGCTTCATTTAACATGATGCTACCACTAATATGAGCATGAATATGATGCCACAGCAAGACTGTTGTATCGGATTGAAAGTGAGTTGTTTTATTTTGTCTTTTTCTTTATCATGTTTATGGTTCCCAACATTAATGTAATGCTATATGATAATATTACCTTTCCAGAAATGAAACCAATAAAAATAATCTTAAAAAAAAAAAAAAAACTTTCTAAAAGTGGCTTTTTTCAAAATTGTAATGAAAAATTTGACTATACCATTAAAGAGGGTTTATCATTACCAAACATGAACTATCTAGCTCCTCTCAATGCTCTCACAACTTATTAAATGTGATAAGGAATACCCAATGTTATCCAAGGTGAGGGGTAGACCTCACAGTAGTGAAAAATGAATTTGGGAGTGTTTCACTACCAGGACCTTTAAAACTTAAAAGTTCATGTGCTACCTTTTATTTGCACAGCACCCTTCCCTATGGGCTACCTAGGGCATACCTCAGAGGTGAGTTTATGTAGTAAAAGGGGAGTTTAAGGCTTGACAAGAGTTTTTAAATGCCAAGTCGACATGGCAGTGTGACACTGTATTCAGGTTGTAATGGCAGCCCTGGGACAAGTTTTAGAGTGCTACTTAGGTGGGTGGCACAGTAAGTGCTGCAGAACCACGGGTAGCATTTCATTTACAGGCCCTGGTTTACCACTCTACAAGGGACTTATAAGTAAATTAAATATGCCAATTAGGTATATGCTAATCAGACTATGTTTTAGGGAGAGAACACAAGCACGTCAGCACTGGTTAGCAGGGGAAAAGTGGACAGAGTCCCTAAGGCTTCCAAAAACGAAAAAAGTGGAGGGTAATAGGCCAAAAGTTTAGAGGAAGACCACCCTAAAGCTGACAGATCTAAAAGCCCTCCTCTGTCATGGCTGTGTGGCTGTGTGGTAGTCTATTTTCCAGCATGTGCATGCCTGTAAATCAGTTATAGGCCCATACCTCTG
Organism: Pleurodeles waltl; assembly: GCF_031143425.1. Classification (NCBI taxonomy): domain Eukaryota; kingdom Metazoa; phylum Chordata; class Amphibia; order Caudata; family Salamandridae; genus Pleurodeles; species Pleurodeles waltl. The sequence continues at coordinate 734,699,331 of NC_090446.1, forward strand.
CCGCTGATAATCCGTGAAACTGAGGTAACATCATGATCTGAATTCACTAATGCTATGCATCAGAGATGAGGCTAACCCTCACGTTCAGTATCAGTGGACAGAATGCAGATGGCTTATGTAAGCCAATGTTATCATGATACTGAGTACCTTGCATACAACTGAAGTGGCCCATGGTCTTTCTTTCCTGAAAGAAATGCATAAGCTTCATTCTTACCTGGGAAGTCAGCATGTTTAGTTGGAACAAAAGGCAAGCCTTTTTTAGAGGAGTGTTATTGAGAAAGTCTTGTCTTTTGTTAGTTGAGTAAAAACTAATTAGCATACATACAGAATGCTAGGACTCTGGTACTACGTAGTCTGAAAATTCATAGATATGCATCCAGGTCTCCCATGAAGACCTATTGTTTCAGGAGTCTTTCATTTTGGAACCTTTGAGTTCAGCAACATCCTAGGGATTCTAAAGGTACCCTGAGTCTGTGGGTTTCCTTAAAGGAGACTAAGAAATTAGGCAAATTACTGCGAAAATTCATTTTTTTTTTAAAAAAAGGGAAAAAAGGGCTGCCAAAGAAGGCTTGTGTTTTTTTTTCCCCCTGAAAACGACATCAACAAAGGGTTTGCGGTGCTAAAATCGCCATCTTCCCAGCTTTCAGGATCAGGCAAACTTGAATCAGAAAACCACATTTTTCAACACAGGTTTGGCATTTTACTGGGGCATACCCCATTTTTACTTTTTTTTTTTTTTTTTGTGCTTTTAGCCTCCTTCCAGTTAGTGACAGGAATGGGTGTGAAGCCAATCCTGGATCCTGGAAACCTAACATTTGTGAAAAGTAGACAAAATTTTGAATTCAGCAGGGGGGCCATTTGTGTACATCTATATAGTTTTCTTACAGAAAATAACAGCTGAAATAAAAAAAATATTGAAATTTGAGCTAAAAAAACAGCCATTTTTCTCCACGCTGTAACATTTTCCTGTGATGTCAGATTTTTTAAAGCAATATACCATTACGTCTGCTGGACTCTTCTGGTTGCGTGGATATATAGGGCTTGTATGTTCATCAAGATCCCTAGGTACCCAGAGCCAATAAACTAGCTGCACCTTGCAATGGGTTTTCATTCTACACCGGGTATGCAGTAATTCATTTGCTGAAATATAAAGAGTGAAAAATAGGTATCAAGAAAACCTTTGTAGTTCAAGAATGGGCACAAAATAAGGTGTTGAGAAGCAGTGGTTATTTACACATCTCTGACTTCCGTGGTGCCCATGCTAGTATGTGAATTACAGGGCATTTCTCAAATAGATGTCTTTTTTACACACTGGCTTACATTTGGAAGGTAGAAATGTAGAGTAAGACAAGGGGCACTAACATGTGTTCTGCTATTCTGTGTTCCCCCAAGTCTCCCGATAAAAATGGTACCTCACTTGCGTGAGTAGGCCTAATGCCTGCGACAGGAAACGCAACATGGACTCATCACATTTTTCCATTGAAAACTGACGTGTTTTTTGGAAAGTGTTGAGCTGTGGATTTTGGTCTGTAGCTCAGCCAGCACCTAAGGAAACCTACCACACCTGTGCATTTTTTTTTAAACTAGACACCTAGGGGAATCCAAGATGGGGTGACTTGTGGTGCTTTCACCAGGTTCCGATACCTAGAATCCTTTGCAAAATTCAAAATTTGGCCAAAAAAACACTTTTTCCTCTCATTTCGGTGACAGAAAGTTCTGGAATCTGAGAGCAGCCACAAATTTCCTTCCACCGAGAGTCTCCACCCCCCCAAGTCTCCCAAAAAAACTGCTACCTCACTTGTGTGGGTAGGCCTAGTGCCCGCAACAGGAAATGCCCCAAAACACTATGTGGACACATCAAAATTATCAATTACAAAACTACCTGTTCTTGCAAGGAGGGGGGGAGCACCTGCGTTTTTGGTCCTGGGCTCAGCAGCCATCTAGAGAAACCTAGCAAATGCAGACATTTCTGAAATCTAGACACCCGAGGAAGTCCAGGGAGGTGTGCCTTGGATGGATCTCCAAGAATCCTCAGCAAACCTCAAATGTAGCTGGAAAAAAAATAATTTTCCCCACAGTTCTGTGTGGGATCACCACCGGCACAAATTTCCTACTGCCCAATGTTCCCCTCAGTCTCCCGATAAGAATGATACCTCACTTGTGTAGGTGGGCCAAGTGCCTGTGACAGGTAAGAGCCAACAGCATGTTGAAATTGAGGGGGAACCAAAGTGGGTCCAAAAGGGCAGTTTGAAAAAAAATGTTTTAGGCTGACAAGTGGGGCAGAATTTCTATTGATGTAGATGCAACAATGCTGGTTGGTGGCAATTTTGTGGATTCCTGCGGTTCCTGGAAGGATCCATCACAAAATATGGGGAAAATGTGTGATTTCAAGCAAAGTTGGATGTTTGCAGGGCATTGTGAGTAAGAAAATGGTGCGGGGTTCATGTAAAGCACACCACCCTTGACTCACCCAGATGTTTAGTTTTCAGATGTGTCTAGGTCTCGTAGATTGTTCGAGATGTCAACGTCTCAAAGTCCAAAAAGTGCAGCCCTCACCATTCCAAGTGGGGCGATTTTGAGAGTTAGCCAAGCTCTCATGGCCCAAATGTAAAACCAAAACCAAAATAATCAAATGTCCCCTTGCTTGCCGTTGGGATAAGATCTTTTAGTGTGCGGGTGGAGAGCTGAAAGACTGCTACCCCCTTCAGTTGGGGTGGGGCATGGCCATGCCCATACAGGTTGGTAGCCACCACCCCACCATTTTTAAAAAATTATATTTCTTAATTCCATGGCATCTAGTAGGCTTTCTGCCCCTTTCCTTTCGTGTCTCTCCGATCTTATTCCCCCCTCCCCCATGCCCCCCGAATGGAACAGAAATGAAAGCATTTCTTTTCTGAAGGTGCTGGAAGATGAGCTTCCAATGTGATGGGGGCGACCTCTGATGAGGTCAGCATGCGATTGCGCATTGACTTCATCAGACGTCACTGAGTGGATCTGGGGTGCAAGGGGAAATGATTCCCCTTCCGTCCCTGCCCAGGGGATGGGGGTGGGAGGCCCACAGGGGGTGCGCTACAGGACGAGCTGGTTACGTCCTCGCACACGGCATCCGCGGCGAGGACATAACCAGCTTGTCCCCGGCACCCAAGGGTCTAAAGAAATATACATATCTACATATATATACACATAATCAGATTATAAATGTTTACCAACAGAGGCATATGCAGTCCATATGGTGGATATGAAGTGAAGAGCCAACTCTGGAGTAGTCTTCTGAAGACAAAATAGTTATCCGTTGATCTTCTATTTGGGGTTAATGAATTCCAAAGTGTGGCCGTTTGAACAGAGAAGGATGTACCACCTATATTCTTGTATGGTGGTGTTTATTAGGTTGAAGTTACTACACACAGCTGAGTCTGCTCTTTCTAAACCTGGGAGGCTTTCGCCACATGCTTCTGAGAGCACTGTTTGATAATGGAGGCAGAGGGGTGACTCCGGAAATACCCAGTGTCCATGTAACGGGACACCCTATTGCTCAAGATCTGGTTGTTGGTGTATGACAGCTATTCTCTTCGTACGCCCTCCTCCTGCACATGGAATGTGTTACCTCTGCCTTTCTGACATGCTTAGCGCAAGCCAATCTCTGATCACCCTCTTCCCATGTGTCACCTTTACGCGCTTGCTCCCTGCTCACCAGCACTAGGTGCTAGCTGCCAAAGAGGGACCTCCTCCCTACTGTTACTATGTGAGCTTCATCAAGCTTATGTTTGACCTGTCCATTCGCCCTCACTTCCAGCTGTATGGGACTTGGAACGATAGATGCCTACTTTGCTGTCGTCAGCACCTGGCCAGTCCGCCTGCCTTGTGGATGCTTCCCCTGCGTCACTGCCCAAAGCCTTCCACCCCACCTCCTTTTGTTCTCCACAGTTTACTGTTATTGGGATTACTTTCCTAGATTGCCCCTCCATGCTTAAAGACGCACTTGGCTACCAATGCCATTATCCCACATATATATTACTGTGAACTTTTTTTTATCATGCCCCTGTATTTATACAATATGCTTTTGATACTTTGCTATGATACCTAGATAATGTTGCCATTGTTGAGTTGGATATCACCAACCAATACAAATAGTTAAAAAAATAAGAAGTGGTTACTGTGAGAAACATGGAACCAATTTTGGCTTTAAAAAGGAGAAACAACTGTAAAGACAATTTTGTAAGATCAAACACTGAAAGATCCTGGAGGTCAATGTTTGGACTCTTCTCAACCCCCCAATAACTGATCATTAAAGGTGTGAGTACTGTTCCATACGTATACAGCATGACCATTGAAAGAACCAAAATTACTTCAAATAACTTTCGAATTACCCATCAAGAATTTACGAACTGTAAAATCAACAATCACTTGCATGCAATAGGTCTCGTATTTGCTTGTTAAAGCTATTGGCGGTGCAAATTCATAACTGGACTTTTCTTGCCACATAAATTGGTCAACCCTGCCTCATAATTTGGTCTTTTCCTGCCCCATAATTCTAGTCCCCCTGCATATAACTAAAGCACTTCCATTTTCCTTCTTCCTCTAGCTGCCATTTATCCTCCTAATTTAAATCTACCATGCTAATTCCAGTAGAATACCAGTCTCACCACCGCAACATCAGAGTTGCTGTCTGGCTAACAAAATTCCCCCCAAAAATGTATTTTTCCCGTTCTTGCCAAACAGTAGCACCACTCTCCGATGACTCAAACTATGGAAGAAAGCTTCAGAGTATTTCTTTTTTTGGTTTTCGGAAACAAACATCTCCCCGGGAGTCACTGTCACTTCCCGTTAACACTATTGCACCAGACACACTAGCTTCATTCATTTGGATCAGCAAAGATGTGCTTCCAGGTGAACACATGAGGGGCACAGCACCTGCCAGATTTTTACTGTCTGAGAGGAGGTAGCGCCTTGTGGGGAAAGGGGTAGGGGACTAAGCAAGGGGTTAGAGTGCGTCAGTCCCTGGGCATAGCAGTAGACAGACGTTGGAGGTATAGTGGCCAGGGGGCATCGTTTGTGCCTGTCACTGAAGGAGAAACCTGCCACTCCATGTTTGGGGAGGTTAGAAAACGGGAAAGTGAACTTAACTCTACGGATCCTCCAGAAATGTATTAGAAACCTACTACATGTAGAGGTTTCCAGCTCACCCTATGTTCACTGTATGATGTTGGCAATTCACTGGGTGTCCTTATGAAAACTGCCGCTATCATGTGGCATATGGCGGCACTGGGTGTTGGCAGGCCCGTTGCAAATGAGTTTCAGCAGGCACAGGTTTAGTGTTTTAATTAAAATGTAAAGTGGAAACTCGAGCTTTCTAAAGAAAGGTGATTAATGGACATGGGTGAAAAAAAGACAGTGAAAGCAGCCAAATGAATGCATTTGACTAATTTCCTTTATCCCAAAAGCAAATAAAGCTATGGTTGTTTTTGATAATGTTTTAAACGTGGTTATTACGTTAAACATTGCTGAGTGATTAAAATGAAGGTATTATGTCTGACACTTCATTTACATTTATACAGGAGATCTACATTTTCCCACATTTCCCTGTACCTCAGTATTCTTGGCTATCCTATACAGGTTAAATCTATATGGAGAGTTGATATTCAGGGTGTTTATGCAAGTATCTTTTCAAGGCAAATCTATATCTAAAACAGTTTCTGGTGCTATAATGGCACAGTGCTTCGGTTTTTCACTTGGTGTCACCATTGGTCAATGAACACAGATGCTGAGGTCTGCCAAAACCATAATATTTTTCTTGCAAATGCATTGGGGTTTGGTGGCAAATCCATCTCTGAAGACGTTTGATGTAATTGATTCCAGTTTTCCTACACTTGACATTTGTAGCATTTGTAAGCTGTAAAATGGACTTTGACTATTGATTTAAATGTTAAACAGCAGTTGGAAATGAATTAATGACTTGCTTGAATTGGGGAGAACAAAAAACATTTAAAAAAAAAAAGTTTTGTGGATTGGTCAGTAGCATGAGATAACTGTCCTTCAGCTGCCATTGAGGAATTTCAGACCCAATATTTTGAGCACATTGGTTGAACTGCAAACCCACCAACTTAAATTACTCATGTAACCAGTGTCCAATCACTGCGACTTGGCAGCAAAGAATGCTGTATGACATCCCATGAGCCTGATTTTAAGTAATTATTTAGGCCACTGTGTAAGAACTGAGGCTGATCCAGCAAGTAAGTAAACTTGTTTAAGTTTATTTGCTTTTAAGAAACCACCCTGAAGAAATACAATCTGGCAGCTCCTCCTCCGCTGCTGCCCTAAAACGCCCCCGTTTTTTCCCGACCGTTTTCTGCCCCGAGAACGTTCCGATTCAACGTCTCTCGTCAACCCGGTTCGCGAGAGCAGCGCCCACCTATATAAAAGTAGCACGAGCTGGTTAACCGAAGGGATATTACATGGGTTTTCCTCTTCCAAAAAAACAAAAGGAAGAGGCTACATAAGTACACTACATTGGAATGCTATATAACATACAACTTAAAACATTGCACTAATACAAACTATAGTTTCACTATTCCATACTGTTAGGAACTTACAAAGGATTTTAAACATCGACAATAAAAACAAATAAAAACAAATTAACAACGTAAAGCTATGAGAAGCATAGTACAATCAAATTTAGAACAACATTATCCTATACAAAAAAACCAGGGATAATAAATCAATAAACTGTAAAGTTCCCGTCTCACATAAGTACTTCAGCATACAGTGGAGAAAATATGTATGGTTCATGTCTAACATGTGTACTACAAGTACAATGGTGAAAACATCACCACTACTGTTCATCTAAATCTGTAAGGCTTACGTCTTACACAAGTACTTCTGCGAACCATGGAGAAATCATCACACACCTTGCCAGCACCATCTCGTTCTTTGCACACATCAAATTGAATTTCACAATTTTTGTGACTATCTACTTCGCTGCCTAAAAAGCTTGTATTGGCTGGTGAACGAACCTTCACAACCTTAGACTTATTCCACCAATGACCACCCTCAACCCTGACGGCATTTCCACATACTTTATTGACCAAAACAGGAGAAGAAAACTTTTAGTCACTTTTCTTGATGAAACCCCCAAGCTTGATTTTCACAAAATCTCCAGCATTCACAGACAAATCAGACACTTTCCTCCTTTCATCATAGTGGAATTTCTGTGAAGTTTGAGCTCCAGCTACATTTTTTCTTCCAAAATGATCTAAGCTCTGAACACACACCTCCTTGTTTCAACAACTTGAACATCCACGCAGGCTTAAACTCAGTGGCTGGTTTCCTTCCATGTAATAATTCGAATGGAGAAACCAAAGTGGAAGATTGGGGTGTAGTCCTATAGAAACACAACATTGATTGAGTAGCTGAGTAAATATCAACTTTGTTCTGTATGGCCCATTTTATTCAATCACCCAGGACCCGCTTAAAGCGTTCCACAAGACCATTAGTTTGTGGATGAAACAAAAAATAACTTTTTAGATGTTTAATACCACTACTCCTGAAAAACTGTTCCACTTCATTGGAAACAAATTGAACCCCATTATCAGAAACAATACACTCGGGGAAACCTTCCCTCATGCATACATCTCTCATGAATTTCACTACAGCTTTTGAATTGGGTTCACTAATGAATCTTACTTCTGGCCATTTTGAGTAATAATCTAACAGAACTAAAGCATACTTAAAATTTGATGACAGGGTGTAAAACGGACCAATCAAATCAATACCTACTTTAACCCAGGGACTCTGTGGCAGTTCAGTAGGCATTAAGGGTGGCACACTTGTTTTAAGGACTTTGGCCCTCATTTCAACAGCCCGCCTGGCGGGAACCGCCATATGGCCGCTCCGCGGTTGGAAGACCGCTGCGGCCATTCCGACCTTCCGGCTGGGCCGGCGGGCGCTAACATTGTTAGCGCCCGCCGGCCCAGCGGGAAGGCTGCCTGCAACACAGAAGCCGGCTCCAAATGGAGCCGGCGGTGTTGCAGGTGTGCGACGGGTGCAGTTGCACCCGTCACGCTTTTCACTGTCTGCTAAGCAGACAGTGAAAAGCTTCATGGGGCCCTGTTAGGGGGCCCCAGGACACCCGTTCCTGCCAGCCTGTTCCTGGCTGTAAAAACCGCCAGAAACAGGCTGGCAGCGCCGCCATGGCGGATTGGGCCAACTGGGGTTAATCCGGCGGGAAACCGCCGGACCCGGTTTTCTGACCGCGGCTTTACCGCCGCGGTCAGAATGGCCCAGGAAGCACCGCCAGCCTGTTGGCGGTGCTTTCCGTCGTTCGAGGCCCTGGCGGTTTTTACCGCCAGGGTCGGAATGACCCCCTTTATCGCTAGATGCGCATATAACACATCCCTTGACTACATCAACCACTTCTCTATCCATTTGGGGCCACCAGAAAAAGGAACGTACCCTACGTTCAGTGAAAGTCGAACCTAAGTGTCCCTCATGGGCTTTCGTTATGATTTGTTGTTTGAAAATATGAGGGGGTATCAATTTGTCCGATCTCATAACTAATCCACCCTCCAACGATAATTCCTCATTAATTTTGAAAAAAGGTTGAATACCTGGTTCCAGTGATTTCTCCTTAGGCCACCCTTCGCTGATAAACTTGGAAACTGTTTTCAAAACCGGATCACTGTCTGTAGCAGAAATCCATTCTGCCTCAGAAAATGGACCTGCATCATCTAGTTCTAGAGACGCAATTATGCAACTTTCATCGTCACATTCATGTTTCAAAACATGAGTTGAGGAAACTGCAGGAAACCTAGACATATAATCAGCTCGCGCATTTTTACCACCAGAAATGTGTTGAAGATCAAATTGAAATTGAAGAAGACGAGCTGAGAACCTTGCAATCCTGGGTGAACAATTCTTCACATTCCTCCCACTAAGTATAACAAGCATTTGCAATGCAACGGGTCTCGCGTTTGCTCGTCTTAGAGCTGATAGCGTTGTAAACTCCTAACCCGACTTTTCACTGGTAAATGAAACCTATCAGCAAAATTGCATTTGTGTACTAACCGGTAAAGTGCAATTAACAGGGTCGATATTATGTAAAGCGCTCGACTTCTGCCAATCAAGATCGCGCTGGGAAAAGAGAGAAAAAGTAGTCCACGAGCCGGACAGAAAACAGCGAGCCTCGCATGTTTTCTGTACTTGGTCGATGCGCTCGAGGAGGGCTATCCACCAGAAAAGGCATGACGTATGCGTACCTTCCACTAATGAAATCAAGCAGATTCTAACAGGCAAGCCCACAAGCCAAACATAAACACTGACGTGACGTGGACAGGGCTTCGAGCCCTTTTTAATTACAATAGCGTCTCGCCTAGCGAAATGCATGCACAAGCGCATGCAACGCAGGCTCGATTCTAAAAATGAGAGGTTTGTGATCTGTCTGGAGCAAAAACTTTGTACCCCAGAGATAAGTGCAAAATGTTTCTGTCGCCCAACAGCAGGCTAAGAGCTCCTTTTCAATTACTGAATAAAGGCATTCTGACTCTCTTAAGACTCTGGAAGAAAATCCTACAGTGTTTTCACCCTCAGGGGTTCGTTGCGTAAGAACTGCACCTAAACCAACATTACTGGAATCAACCGTGAGTACAGACTCAGCTCAGGATTAAACGGCTTCAGCGCCACGCATTTGAAAAGCTGAAGTTTAATCCACTCAAATGCTTCAACACAATCACTTTTCAAGTAAAAATCTACTTTAGCTTTAAGCAGGTTTGAGATCGGCCTGACTCTGGAAGCAAAATCCCTCATAAACCGTGAATAGAATTCACAAAGACCTAAAAAGCTTTTAACACCACTTTTATCAGCTGGAGGAGGCGCTTCGAGAATGTTCTGAACCAAACCAGATTTGGGACTGACACCCGAACAAGAAATCACATGGCCCAAATATTCAACCTCTTCTTTGAGAAATTCACACTTTTCTCTTTTTAACACAACACCTCGTTGTTGAAAAATAGACAGAACTTGTCGGAGTGTGACATCATGGGATTGACGATCTGGCCCAAAAATCAAAACATCGTCTTGGAAAATGGCTACTTTATCAATGCCTTTAAGTAGATTTTCCATTACTCTCTGGAAAACTGACGCAGCTGATGCTAAACCGAAGGGTAACTGCCAATACTGATAGGAAGGATGAGAATCAATCCAAATCTCTTTGTTCAGAACACGTAAGTCTATGCATACTCCAAGCTCACCATTTTTTTTCTAGCGACAACTAAAGGAGAAAGCCACAGTGCAGACTCAATTTGTTCAATAATACCTGACTTAGTTAAAGAAATCTATTCCTTTTCCAAATCTTCACGTGTGCTAAATGGCACTCCCCTCATCGTGTTTAATGGCAAGAGCATCTGCTTTTACTTTTATTCTATGCTTAAAACCTTTAATTTTCCCAAGTTCTCCGAAAAGGCTTTGGGAAAATCGTTTAATAAATTTTCTACTACATATGAATCTCTCAAGGCAAGAACTTGCTCGCGTGCACCAGGTTTTAATATCATACCGAACAGTCCTTGGTGAAACCAAGCAAGGATATTTAGGCCCTTGACTGCTACGTAAATTTTGCCAGTGATAACTCTTCCTTTTGAATTTCAACACATCTTCAAAATATCCCACCAACTAAATTTTCCGTCCTTAATATGACACAGGAGTTCTGTCTGGAGGTTGAAGAACTCTATTATTCCACGTAGCTTGAAAAAGTTATTTTGTGATCATTGTAATACGTGCACCAGAATCAACTAACAGACGAAGAACTTTGTCTCCAACCCCCAATTCCACATATGGATTGACACAGTCGGAAGGATCGCGCCACATGACAACATCATCATCAACCACCAAAACCATGTCTTGTATATCTGAGATAAGATCATTTTCTTGAACATCCTTAGCTTCTTCTTTGACAACACCATCATTAGTTTTCTTAAGATTGGAGCTTTGACAAACCTTAGCAAAATGGCCCACTTTGTTGCACAATCGGCAAGAGATGAACCTGGCTGGGCAAGGTTTACTTCCTTTTTTGTGGAAGCTGTTTCCACATCTGAAACAAATTTTGGGCTGGGAAAAAAATGTTTTGGAGTTGGTGTTTCTCAAGGAGGTATCCCCTTTTTTTTTTTTTTTTGAATGACCGAACACTCATTATTGTACACAGGACAGACATGATCCTGAGGTCTGTCTTCAAGTTCCTTCACTGATCGTACAGATGTTTCAATACTTTTAGCAATTCTGATACATTCGTTAAGGCTTGGGTTCCCCAAAGTCAAGAGTTTCTGACGTATGTTTTTGTCCAAACAGTGGCAAATAAATTGGTCTCTAATTAGCTGATCACTAAAGTTTTCAAATTCGCATTCTGCTATCAATGATCTTAAAGCTGATATGTACGTGTCAATGTCTTCATTAGATTTCTGTGTTCGTTTGAAGAATTTGTGTCTTAAAACGACTAAACTTGGGGGCTCATTGAACCTCCTTTCCAGTTTTTTTTACCGCTTCTTGGAATTCATCAAGTTCTTCGTCTTGCTGTATTTGTATGTCTGGAATATGTTTAAACGTAGATCTCCCCTCAAAGCCAAGCAAGTGTAGTAAAAGACATTTCTTTCTTTCAGGTCTAAATCTTGTAACTCCTAACGCCCCCAAATATGTTTCAAATGCATCAAACCAATGTTTCCATGTAATTGGTGGTTCACCAGGAGCCTCCAGTAAAGGTGGTGGTGGTGTAACAGCCTGCATACTGATTCCAGAGAAATTGCGTTATGTTAGTAAACTGTTAATTTGACTGAACTCAGAAATATTATAAAAACCATCCAATGAGTATGATAAATTAATCAGTATTCTTTTGGAGATATAAAAATGGCGTTAGGTTTGATCCACAACAGTTCCAGTAATCAGGTTCGCGTTCTAGTTGTTGAAATGCCTGTAGCTGCAGAGAAAACAAAAAAAACGTCTGGATTTGGACAAAAAAAACACTTCCAGTGTCTAAGGATAGCTTTCTAGTTGTTGAGGCGGGGTTTTCACTCATTGTGCAGTTTAAGCTCAGATTGACGTGTCGAAAGCTCTTGCATCTTCCTTATTCGTGGGTTCGTAGTATGGGTGGTTTCTCTCGTCACCACAATGTAAGAACTGAGGCTGATCCAGCAAGTAAGTAAACTTGTTTAAGTTTATTTGCTTTTAAGAAACCACCCTGAAGAAATACAATCTGGCAGCTCCTCCTCTGCAGCTTCCCTAAAACGCCTCCGTTTTTGCCCGACCATTTCCACCCCGAGAATGTTCCGATTCAACTTCTCTTGTCAACCCGGTTCGCGAGACCGCGCGCGCCTAAATAAAAGTACCGCGCGCCGATGTGCGAGCCGGTTAACCAAAGGGAAATTACACACTGGTTGCAATAAACTAGGTGACTGTTCAGTGTGTGGAAACACAACACATCTGAGAGCACTTAATCCTTGTGGACTTCTTCAGGGACTTGAGGTTTTGGATGTGCACTCCTTGTCCTTTTAATGTGGGACACAGGGACACATACATTGATGCTTAGTTTGGCTTACTGCACTGAACCCTTAGATTTGGATGTAGATGATGTCATAAGTTCAGCTATTTCGCATGAAACACAATACTTGATTAGCTTCACACTATCATTATTGACAAATTAACAGTTTCTGGTTAAAATTATTGTATTAGTATACAAATTGCCTAAATTGATCTGTAAATACATTGTGAAATGTCACTGAATGCTTTAATGTAGATATGAAGATATATCACTGACTAATTAAAAAATGCAGACATTGAGCAGGACATCAGAAAAACAATATAAACTCCCTTGCAGTGGCGGGATTCTCTAACAGCTTGAAGCCAAAAGCAGACTGTTGGGAGCCACAGTAAAATAATTGATAATCGCAACTTACCATGAACTGGACCTATTTCTGAAAAGTGGATGTGCTGCATACCTGAATAGCAGAGCTTAGGGAAAGGGAAGTAGATGTGTGTCCAACATGACAAAGATAGCTGATGCAGAATGCAGTTTAAGTAGAGACAACTGATGCAGAATGGTACAACAGGATGAAGGTGTGGCTCAACAACTAGAGCTGCCGACTTTGGAACCGAGGACCCGGGTTTGAGTCAGAGTCAGCTTAATATCACTTAATCTCCCTGTGCCTTCAAAAAAATGAATATAGCCTTGTGTAATGTAGCTGGTAAAGCCTTCAGTACCTTCGCAGAGTTAAAACAAGTAATTAACTAAACAAGTAATTAAATAAACAAGCAAGCTTCTGTCCTTGTTGTCAGCAGCATGATCACAGGCACACTCTAAAGAAAATCCAAGCCAAGGAAGGGCAGGAGCCAGGCAGCTGGGAGGGCACAGAGCCCACAAAGACCAAATGTGACAGAGATAACAACCTAATTTATAGCCTTGTTAACAGCAATCCCAGGGATTGCCGCAGAGTGAGACTCTGGGCCTGCGGGACACCGCAGTCGGTCGGAGCCACTGTTGGGAGGTGGCAGGAGTCACTCACGGTTGCCGGACCACCCCCACCAATGGAGGAGGAAGAATGTTGCACATGTGAAGGGGAGGTGGAAAGCGACCCTGCCTGAACCGCTGGGCCGTCAGAAGTGCTGCCGGGAGCCAAAGAAGACCACAATGAGGCCCCCAGTGCATGGTGAGGATCGAGTGTGTGGGCAGAGGCGTGACCTGCCGAACCTTGGTGGGCGAGGCTGCGGGCCCTGGAGGGTGAAGTGCTGCGTCCTACTGGAGCCTCCTGTCCCCCTCTGGACTTTAAAGACAGTAAGCGGGCAGAGTTGGGGGCCGGACTGCGACGAGGATCGGCAGGGAGACCAAGGGCCAGGGGGGGTGGGGGTGGGTCATTGGGGGGGGGGCGAAGAGTGTGGGGTGGGAGGTTCAGGTGGGGGGGTGACCCCTGACCCTCGTGCTTTACTGTCTATCATTACAGGAGCACCATCTGCAGATGCGACCACACGGGGGCACAGTGAAGAAGGAAATAGTGCACCCTATTGCAGGGGCCCCCTCCTCAGACACTGCTCCCACATATGCCCAGCACCCTCCTCCTGCCCACCTGGGTCGCTCTGGAGGCTGGAGTGACCATTGGAGGACCACGGGTGGGGACCCAGTCATCATGAGAAATATCTTCTGACAGGAGGGTGCTGGGGTACAAGACACAGGGCACTAAATGGGCATAGTCACTGGCTGGCTCAGGAGTGTGGCCCAGAACAAGGGAAGAGCTGGGTTTTGGTCATCCTGACGGGCCCTACCGGGAGGAATCCCCCCGGGTAGAGGCGGGAGAACTACAAGGAGTGACCCCCAGCGACGTTGAATGCAACGAGTGAGAAGTGGCTAGACCTTAGCCCTGATACAGCGTAAGCCGGTCCGCATTAATTACCTCAGTATGGGGAAGGCCAGCAGAAAGAGAGAAACCGGTGAGGTCCAGGAGATGCCGCTGACGGGACTGGAGACACTAGAACAGCGAGACATTCCCCCAACGCTGGCAGGAGGCCCTACCCTGGGTGATATACTCCAAGCAATAACTGCCTCTTGTGAGGCCCTAGAAACAAAAATTGATTCCTTGGGAGTTGAGTTTGGCCTGCTGAAAGATGATCATCGCTGGTTGGCTGAGAGAGTGACGTCTGTGGAGAGAGAAGTAGCGGACATACCAGCTGCAGTGGCAAGTACACAAGTACAACTAATGGAACTGGTGAACAAGGTCAAGGTCTTAGAACAGAAAGCTGATGATGCTGGGAATAGGTCCAGGCATAATAATATAGGGATTCTGGGAATACCCGAGAAAGCACAGGGCAGAGACATGGTCACCTTACTTGAACAGTGGATCAAAGATGAAATAGCGTCTTCCGGGCTATTGACCTTTTTTGCGCTGGAAAGAGCGCACAGAGTCCTATCGAGGCCCCCTTTGCTGGGGGCCCCACCTCGTGCGATAATAGCGCGCCCTTGCAATATAAGGATAGGGACACAATTCTAGCACAAACTCGAGGAAAAGGGGATATCATGATGGACAATAATAATGTAATGCTATTCCCAGACTATTCGAGGGGAGTCCAAACCCGTTGAAACACTTTCCTGGCTGCAAAGTGGAAACGGAGAGAAATGGGAATCTCATATGCAGTGTTCTGGCAGGCTGATGATACAATCCCAGGGTCTTGCCATTTTCTTCAACACCCCACAGGAAGTGTGGTCTTGGATCGAAACACAATCTCTGCAGGACTCACAGGCCTGGTAGACGGCATGCCCGAAATATACCAGGCGGCGGGGCGGCAAGGGGATTCCACTCCACCCGCCCCCCCCCCCACAGCAGAGGAGGCTCAACGGGCCCAGCATCGGGCATTGGCAGACGTGGTGGGAGTTGGAGAGGCACACTAGCTCCATCGCTACCACAAGTGGAGCTCTGCAGATGGACGGGGGACCATCGCGGGAGAGTCCAGACCCCTGGAACAAACCATTCAGAATCAACAGATCTTCCTGTGGTCACCCCCCGGAACAGCGGATGAACTAATCTGAAACTGGTTGCCGCTGTGATCAACAGGAGGATCTCTGGGGAAGCCTTCTTAGAGTGGGTGAAACCCCCCCTTCCCCGATCCAGCATGACGACCACCCTGGGACCGGAAGCAGGAGACTGGTCTGGGCTGCAGATTGGACACTACACAGCGGATATTTCAGCACTAGCCGGGGCTGTCTCCCAAATCAATATGCGTTGCCTGGGCTTCCAATGATTACATTTTGATGGCTGGCGGAACGGGCCACACTGGCACGCGACCATCACCCACTCCTCATCAGGAGAGGTGGAGGATACCACAATGTTGGTATCTTTGAACACAGTTTGGACAGGGATGAATCTGCCAGTCCAGGGGATGGGGAGATGGGGAGTTGGGGAGTCAAATTGTTGTCTGTTCAATGGGGGGGGGGGGGGGGGGGGGGGGGAGTGCAGCATGCCACAACACACAGGGGACATACATACACTACACACAAGCCTATGGCCTTGGTACTCTCTAGAGCGACCTTCGGGAGGGACTAGAGTACCACTAAAAGATAGTATCAAACAAAATGCCAGAACCCAATTGTTATGATATAATTTACTGGAATGTGAAGGGTATCGACACACTTACTAAACGGTATAAAGTATTTTCATATCTGTCCCCTAGGGGTGCACATATTGCGTTACTCCAAGAAACACAGTTACTGCAGAAGGAAGGACAAGCCCTACAGAGGAAGTGGAGGGGACAGCTGTACTATACGACATACTCGGCATTTGCGAGAGGAGTGCTGATTTGGGTCAAACCTGGGGTCCAGTTTCAATGCACGTACCATAGGGTGGACCCACAGGGGCGTTTTGTGGCGCTCCGGGGATGGGAGAGACATCACTGTCATTAACATTTATGCCCGAACGTTAATCGGGCAGGTTTCCTTAACAAGCTATCCCAGCAGTTGGCTTCCTACATCACTGGGGAAGTACCAATTGGAGGTGACTTCAATTGTGTAAGAGACCCCGACAAAGACCGATCACAGCCTCCTCTGGATGGGACTGTGATCCGTAAACTGGCTCGCACACTTCAGGGACTGGGAGAGCAACTGGGCCTTGATGGACACCTGGAGGGTGATTTAACCCTGATGGCCGGGAATATTTATATTTCTCCTCAGTTTACAATTTACATGTGCTGTAAGACAAATTCCTTGGTTCCCTTCCACTTTATCAGAAGATTTGTTCTGTAGAGTATTTGACTATAACCAGATCTGATCACAACCCTGTACTACTGTATTTGCGCTGGGGCACAGATCCTCTGCCCATACCCACATGGAAGTTCTGTCCAGAGGCGCTCTTGTCCCCTCCCTTTAGGGGACAAATCGGAACTTGTATCTCACAGTATTATGCAGAGAACACGGAATTAATGGATTCCAGAGGGATGGAATGGGCCGCCTTCAAAACTGCCCTAAGTGGTCGATGTATCGCAGAGGCCGTAGGGATATGAGGTACCCTGTTGCGAGAAATGCTGGCAGCGGAAGCACAACTGAAGCAAGAGGAGGTCGAACTAGTAGATGGGATGGGGACCAAGGAAGCAGTATTGCAGGCCAATGAGCAGGTGGTGTTCCTAGTGTAAGCTCTCCGCTGTCATGGCTACAGAAATGACATGATAAAAACATACGCAACTTGAGACAAGGCTGTTGGCAATTGTTGGCATGGTTGGCTTCCCTGCACGTACGAGGGCCCCCAGTAATAGAGATCCAAGTAGATTAGTGACATACAGTCACTACACAGGCCGAGATTAATGGGGCCTTCCATACCTATTATGCGTGATTGTACAAGAGTAAATTGCACTTCACCCCTTCTAAAATTGCAGAATTTCTACAGCCTCTGGCCTTCTCTAGATTAGGGCTAGAGGAGGCTGAATCACTGGGGGGAGAAATAACATTCCCAGAAGTACGGGCAGCCATACAGCATTTATCAAAAGGGAAAATACCGGGGTCAGATGGGAATCCTGGTGGAGTTTTATGCTACCTTCATGGATTAAATGGCGCCTAAGTTGGTAGCCGTCTACAACGAAGCCAGACAACTGTAGACTCTCCCTCCCGCGACCAGAGAGGCCTTGATGATCCCCCCCATTAAAACCCGGGAAAGCATTGCATGATATGAAGGCCTACCACCCTCTGTCCATTCTCAACACGGACTACAAATCTTAGCCTCTCTGCTGCTAGCCCATATGCCACAGTTGGTACTTGAGAACATACGTGCTTTATCCCATATCGTAACTCAGCCCAAAACATCCGTCGGCTATTGCTAATATTGGAGAAAGCCCGGACCATTGCACCACAGCAGCAGTTTTAACCATTGACATTGAAAAAGCTTTTGACAGCTTAGAATGGATTTTCCTAGGAGAGGTGTTACTAAGGTTTGGGCTGGGCAGTGGATTTTTACGCTGGGTCAAACTCTTATACGCTGAAGCACACGTAAGAGTTAAAACGTGTGCTTTCATGTCGCCGAGTTTTACAATAGAGCGCGGCACGTGGCAGGGCTGCCCCACTGTCTCCCTTATTATTTGCTCTGGCGGTATAACCCTTTGCCACCCGTGCTCGCTTGGGGAATGATTATAGGGGCCCAACCATAGAGGCGGAGCACCAACAGATCTTGTTGTATGCAGATGACATTTTAATATTTGTACGGGCTCCGGAGAGAGACCTGACAGGGGCCCATTTATTACTACGCTTATATGGAGAGATTTCTAGTCTGCAAATAAACTGGAAGAAGACCTGCGTGTTCCCGTTCTGTCCCAATGTCCTCCCCCGATGGCCCAGGACCTCATCCCCTGGAAACCGCACCAGATTACATACTTAGGAGTAAGGATATGCCATGACCACGATAATATGTTACATGGTAACATCGGCAGGGCAGTGGGCTCCCTAAGACAGACCACAGACTTTTGGAAAACACTTCTGCTATCCGTCATGGGACGAGTGACCCTACTAAAGATTGTGGCGCTGCCGCATTTGCTTTATTACTTTGGCGCATTACCAATTAAAATCCCACAGGCCATGTTTAAAGAATTAGATAGGATGACACTATCCCTCTTATGGGGTACTGGGTGCAAATGAGTTGCACTAACCACTTTGCAATGTCCCACTTCTGATGGGGGATTAGCAGCACCAAACTTTGAGGACTTCTACTTGGCGGCACAACTGCAATACCTCATGCAGTGGCAGTGGAGCCAACAGAGCCCGACGAACGAAAGACGGTTGGGCACTCCCTCAGAGACTTGGTTTGCCAGACTACTCCTGGGGGTCCCCGATCAAGAGCAGTAGAAGACGAGGGAGCAAAGAGTGGTGGTCTACTGCTGGATTAGATGTCTCAGAAAAACAAGCACTAGACGTCCCTACTCGGCAGATCTTCCATTTGATTCTTTGGTTATGTTAATCCACAGTGCTTGCAGGAGGGGAGTCCATCGGCTTCAGCAGGCGGGGGTGCACCGGATTGGGTGACCTTTTATAGAGACTGGACGCTGCTTGGGTTTCGCGAACTGCAGGTGAAGTGGGACATTGGTTCACAGCACTTTCAAGTGCATGGGGCCATTCTGTCTGTAGTCAGGCAACACTGGGGGCCCGATGGAGAGTTGAACCCTCTGCACATCCGGGCTGCACATACATAGCGACAGCAGCGGGCACACAGAAAGCAGTCACTTGCCTATATCGCAGGATAGACTGCCACCAAATACCGCCTCTAATGCAAATTCGACAGAAATGGGAAGCGGATATGGATGGCCCCTTTACAGATGCATGTTGCGAGGCCTTAGTGGGCAGAGTTCCCAAAATCTCACGCAACGCCAGGTTCAAATGAATACACTTCAGCAACTTTCACAGAGCGCACCTCACTCCACACAGGTTGAATAAGATGCTTAGAACATCGGAGGTTGCATGCCCTAGATGTGGAAAGAAAAGGGTAAGATTTCTGCAAATGTTTTGGATTTTCCCCCAGTTAGATGGATACTGGTACGAAATTCTAGATACCCTCTCTACATTAGTTGAAAAGGAGATCCCCAGGGACCCCGCTTACTGTCTGCTGAGCAGCTTCCCACATATGGCCAAGTCCAGGGTCACAAGCAGTTTCCTAGACTTGGGGTTCATTCTGGCCAAGCGGGAGATCGCCCGTAACTGGAAAGCCACACAGGGCCTTCGTGCACTAGTTTGGCATAAAGAACTCCTACAGTGGGCAGATTTTGAAGGGGCGGTGCTGACCATAGAAGCACAAA
Source organism: Pleurodeles waltl (assembly GCF_031143425.1). Taxonomy (NCBI): domain Eukaryota; kingdom Metazoa; phylum Chordata; class Amphibia; order Caudata; family Salamandridae; genus Pleurodeles; species Pleurodeles waltl. Next base: position 734,719,113 of record NC_090446.1, read on the forward strand.
GGCTTGGTGCCATGTTGGAGAACGCTCGGGCTGGTCGGTCCTGGTGGAGGAGATCAGATGCTTTCTGTCCCAGCCGGATGACTCTTTTGCGGGATCCCCATAATAGAAGACCAAGGGGCAGGGAAAAGGATTGCCAGAAGGGTAACAGAACAGTCATATGAGGCTCATGAGTGGCAGGGATCGGTCTGGGTGTGTGATAATGCATGCTCTGTGATTATGCTGCACAACTGGGATGTGGGAGGGGGGATGTCAGTTGAGGTGGGGTTAAGGACGAATATTGGATCGGGGGACTTGATGTACATACTGCCAACAAAGTAATGACTTATATAATGTGAAATTCATACTGATTTCAGACCATGTTGGTCACTGAAAGTCTTGCAATGTTGGTTATCGAAAAAGCAATAAAATATGTTTAAAAAAAAAAAAGTTGCCCACACTCCTGTCTCTTACTAAAAGCACTGATTGAGACATATATATATATATATATATAGAGCCGCTGGATAGTTATAATTAAGACCTAGTTTCTAGAGAAAGAATTTTTTATTTTTTTTTTGATTCGCTTGACGAATCTTCACACAATTTTCAAAACTTATACTTTGCTAAGTTCAGCTTCTGTCTTGAAAGTTTAGGGGCGATCTGTTAAGCAGGGGCCAAGAAAAAAGGGGGTCTCAAAGCATGTTTTCCCCATCCATTTTTCCAAAGGACCTTTAGAAACGCCTACAGCCTGAACCACTGAACGGAATTTCACCAAATTTTGGCACAGTGCTAGATTCTGTTACACAGATCACACTTTTTGTGATTTGATGCGAATCAGTTCAGTAGTTTCAGAGAAATTTAAGGCCAAAAAATGTAGATATATAGGGACGTGGATCCAACTGTCCCAGTGTTGATATCTGATTGGCTGCCAACACTTCAGCAAGTAAGTGTTGGCAGCAATCTTTGGATTCGGCTTCAGCTGAGTCCCAGAAAAAAAAACAAAAAAAGGGGCCAAGGTAGAGTCACTCTAACCCTTAGCTCTGGTGTTGGGGTCCGTGAGGGACCCTGCCAGGGTTAAAAAGCTTAAAAAAAATAATAGGAAAAGTCTGTGGCTGGGTCTGCTGATTGTTCCAATTTTTATTTTTATTTTTTTAAACAGTCTCCTGCGCTTATCTTTTTTATTTGCCCCTGCGTGGGCCAGGTCTGGGGAGCATCATAGAGGAGGGGGAGGCTTGCGCCCCAGGGAGGTGGCTGCCCTGAGGACCGCCACCTCCCTGGGGCGAAAGTGCAAATAAGAGTTGGGGGCCGTGGACCCCCTGCACCTTGGGGACCACCCCCCCGGGGCAAAAATATTTTAAGGTAAGTGGGGGAGGCCCAATGGCCTCCGCCAGAGCTCCGTGGACCACCATCCCCGGGGCTATCCATTTAATTAATGCTGGAGCGCCTGTGCACCCCCCGTGCCCCGAGGACCACCACCTGCCGGGGCAAAATCCAGTTCTCCCTGGGGCTACACTTTTCTTTGGATTGTGGTGCCGCGTGGCATCCCTGTTGTCCCGGGAACAACCCCCTCCACCCTGGGCCATTCTAACTATAACTTGTGCCTTAAGGTAACTATAACTTGCGCCCCAGCCATGCACAGTTTTTTCGTCAAACATTTTACTGCAAATATTACATTGATCTTATCAATGATGTAATCAAAGATGTCATAAGTGCCATCATTTATGGGTCATTACTAGTGCATGGCAAGGGCACGAGTTATAGTTAGTTGAGATAACTCTAACTACAACTGGTGAATTTCTAAGGTTTGGACGTTTAAAATGTGAACCTAACTATAATGTCCCCGTAACCTTTGCTTTTTCAGAGAATATATTTATATATATTTAGCTTTGCTTGTAACTCAGTACAGATCAAAGAGATAAACGGGGCTATATCTCAAATGTGAGATTATCAGGGTGATTTACATAAGGAGATGAGCTTGAAGTGTTCAGTCATTTGGTGATTAGTCAGTCATCCTTTTTCTTATTTTATCCTCTCTTCCTTTACAGTGCGATGACAAACTTAATCACTCTGATGACTACAGAGTAATTATTTTGGGCCATAAGTCAATATCTGAAAATCTAGGAAGTTATCGCGTAGGCACTGAATCTATAAGTAGTAGGGTGTGCTATATGGACATTAAGGTTTCTGGACCTAACTAAGTAAAGAGAACATCACAAATTTAAAGTACTGTTATCATACTTTTATAAGGAACTTGTCTGCAGTGGGAATCCTCTAACACCTAGGTGTTACGTTATTGAGCTGACTATCAAATAAAATGAATATTTCAATCAGGTTTGATCATTATCCAGTAAAAGGTCTGGAGACTAGTATATATATATTTATTTTTTTGGTTTTATATCACTACGTGTCTGAATATTTAAATGTTACATGTTTGATACTCACTTATTTGCAACATTAACATCCGGGTCAGAACACCATATTGGGATTGGTAAAATGTTGTATAGGTCTTGCCAACATCATCTAGAATCCACTTATTAGTGTTTTGTTTGATGTATAATTATTAAGTGTAGCTCCATGCTACTAGCATCAGGACCACCCATCCCCAAAACGTGCAACCTGCTGAACCCCTTTTAAGTCACAAGTGAAAGGATACAGCTCATTCAATCAAAATAATGTGAGCCAAAACGGCTCATGGATGAGACAAACATCGAAATAGGGAGGAAAGCCATTTAATCTAGAGTAGTCATCTGAGATAGCCAACAAAGTAATTCAATCATGAGCAAGGGAATTACCTAAAGCCACTCTAAGGATATAGTGTATGTTCAAAACAATACAAACGGTGAAAGATGTCTGTAGTTCGGACCTAAAAAGAAATATGCAGCTTCTGTTTGGGTATTCCTAATGTTTACAAACTTTAGGGGTCACAGACCACACACCTGAGTTGAAATACGGATCCCCACACTCCAAGTTAAGGCCCTCATTAAAATGTCTATTAACAGCCTTTTCCTGGAACTCCCTTAGTCCACAGACCTCAATTCACTGCCTATACACACATAAGAAGTGTCACAGGTGTAGGCTGGCCCAATGATCATGCAGTCGTTTACAGAAGAGTGGGTTGTTCTAAAGTGATTTTGAGACTTCTCACGTAGGGGATTTTCATTTTTATAGTTCTAAGCACTGAATAGTCCCGTGCACATGCAGGGACCCCAGAGCAGTTTTCACAATATATCTTCTTGAGTGCAGATGTTCTCCTTTCTTCAGGAGGCCTGCAGAGTCACTCAAAAGTTAAATAATAAAATGCAATTTATGGGAACAGGCTACAATGGTCCAATTATTCATCTTGTACTTAAGAAAGGGCAAGGATAATTTTTTACATATATATATATATATATATATATATATATATATATATATATATATATATATATATATATATATATATAAATATAAAATGTATATGATTTCATGTTTCTCTAAAACCACAAATGTCTTTCACAAACCCTTTTTTTTGGGTAGAATAGAGGGATGAAATAAGGTAGGGCAGTGTCACTACATAGGATACCCTTTTATGAGTTAATATAGAGGCTGCACCTTTAAGAACCCAGAGACCCCCAGTATCCCATCATGCTGGGCAGGTGACAGTAACTTCAGTTCAGTTTTCTGGCTCCTGCTGACAGGACCCTGGAGCATTAAGCTAAGCCAATTTTTGGCTTTTTTTCCTAAAATTGTACAACAAAAATTACTTGACAACCATTTTACATAACGTTTTTGGTTGCTGTCTTTTTCTGTTGTTTTCGGATAGAAAATAGAGGTATTTTAACAGAAAAATGCCTTCTCTTTTTGGCAGATGCCCAGCCTGTGAATAAAAAATGCCCAATAAAGACCCTCATGAAGTGTGTATTCTCTTCCTCCCTGAAAGACATGTTCACTTCCACTGCTGGAACTTTTCCAGGCGTACCCTGAAGGATAGGGAGAAGATTTGCCTCCTTGGTACTGAGGAGAGAAGAGGACAACAGGTGCAATCTGCAGGTTGGACCGCAGATCGAGGAGAGGGTCAGACTTGGATCAGGGCTCTGTTAGCTGTCTCTGGAGGGCATGTCAGGAAGAGAACATCAGAAAATTACATTGGTCCCTGTCGATGTCGAGAGCTTCAAGGAGGGGTATGGCACCTGCCTGCTTGCTGTCCATCTATGGGTCGACATCAAGGAAGTGTCTCAGATCAGCATCAAGATAAGGAGTGTCTGCCATCTCATCTCACATTCTGTCACCCACACCAGATTCCTGATTACTTGGCATACGCCACTGCACCAGAGGGGATAAACAAATACACAGATTCATAGATTTAGCATTCGTTGTTTTCAAACGGCTAATAGCAACGCATTGGAAAGCACCACACGTCCCTTCCCATATGACCTGGCTTTGTGACTTACATTGTCGTGCGCAGGCTGAAGCCCAGACACTCCGCTCATTGCAACACAAGGGTCTCATACAGGAGGGCCCCGAGGTGTGGGACACATTTGTGGTGGCAATAGAATCCAGGGATGACATGTATCCCCCGTGAGCAGTGCATTTTACACACCCACCACATCTCTGGCTGACACCGTCAGTACGTCAATTACGCTGCCCTAACCTTTCTCATTCTCACTTACAACCGCCATCTACGCCCTCACTCCTGTCCACAATGTAATCTCACGACACACTAGGATGCTTTCTCTGCCGTCAAATTTACATGCAACCCACAACAAGGTTATTTAATATTACTTCTGCCTGGTACCCTTTCAAACTCCGCAAAACATAAGTCACACCTCAGTTATGACCCCCGCTTTATTCATATATATTAGCCGTACTCCTTCTTTACTCTTCCCCCTCTACCTGTTGGGGATTATCTACACTAGCAATGACATTAATAACGCTTAGCTGCATCTTTAATTTGCAATTAGTCAAGCTCATAGTTTTCAAGCTGTATGCTGTTTTATTTTCTTTTTCTTAGCATGTTGATTCTGTCTAATATTTGCTCTCTTTGCCTGCCCCCTTTTCCCTTTTTTTTTTTTTTCCTCCCTCTCTTCTCCCCGTTTCTTTGTAACATTATTGTGTGATAATGCTGTGCAAGGTTATATAAGCTGGCAAATGGATCGTAGAATCATTAACAGCCAAAGTATTGTTGTGTGAATGTTTCGCTTAACAAACAGATTTAAAAAAAAAAGATAAGGAGTGTCTGCATTGATGAGATCACCATTGGCCAACAGGCCTCGTACCACCTCAAGAAGCCCATCAATGGTGAGGCCATCAAGATGGTTGCCTTCGAGATTCAAGTCGACATCGATATACCATTGAATGTCGCCAAGGCACAATCCGACGTTGAGATGACATCGCGATCACCTTGAACAAGAAGGTAGATGGCGAGGAGGGTCCACGTTGAGTACCCTTTCAACATCATCTAGGCGCAGGAGGCAAGAAAGAAAAGAAGATGAATTTACTCCTCTCCTTATTGAGTGCTCTAGAAGATACTCCCCTTCATCTGGAGTTCAACCAGGCTCTCCGCCACTAGCACCGTCTTGTAATCATACTGTGCCTCTTCCACCACCTCCTCTGCCACCTCCACCGCCGCCACTCTTCCAGTTCCACCAGCACAGGTAACTCCACCACTCAGATCTTGGTCCAGATCGAGCTATCATTCTAGACACCATTGTCACAGACCAAAGTGCTCTTCCAGGTGATCCCGCCATCATCATCATTCCCCAAGAAGATCTTGGTCAAGGCATCATACAGAGAAGTCTTTCACTTCTACTGGACAATACTCCCCAGTGGTGTCCAACTCTCCATCTCCACGCACCTCACTGGTGGATGATGTCACAACATTTCAAGAGGTCCTGGTGAGGGGAGTGGCAAAACTTAACATCCCTATGTTGACTCCAGCTCCATCGACATCAGTCATTTTTTAAACTCTGCAACACAGTTCAGCATCAGCGTCAGCATCAGCGTCAGCATCAGCGTCTTTGCTATCTCTAGTACTAGGTCTTCCTCAACCTGCTGTGGACCTATTCTTGACACCAGCTTCCGTTAAGACAGCACCATCCAGGATTGAAAAGAAGAATCGCCCTCTGAAGCAAGATCGTCCTACAGACAGATGGTATTAAGCAGTGCATGGTGAGGGCGCAAGTTATAGTTACTTTAGGTCACTGGTTATAGTTACTTAAGATAACTATAACTGCTGAATTTCTATGGTTTTGTGCATGCAAAATATGAACCTAATTATAACGTGCATGTAACCTTTTGTTCTTTAAGTGAATTTTGTTTTCTATTTCCTAACGATAACGTCTCTGTAACCCATGTTTTTTTTCAGTGAGTTTCTATTTTGTTTCTTAACATTAAGTAATATTTATTTACTTAGCGTTAATCCAACTGCGGCCGGGCACAGCCTTTGGCCGTGCAGACTGGGTGTTGGTCGCCAGGCCCTGCGACCAAGCCCCTATAAAACCAACCCAGTCCCACGCAAAGCCTTTGGCCATGCGCAGTGGGGTTGGCCCATCCCCTGGGACCCGGCTAATTATTAGAAGGGTAGGGGACCCATGTGGCCCACCTCCCTGGGCCAATTTTGGCCCTGGGAACCCCATCCCCTGGGGCCTGACCAATTATTAGTCCCCCCTGGGCTGACGTTGGCCCCCGAGGAGTCCATCTCCTGGATCCAGACCAATTACTTAAATGGTGAGGGGGATGCGCAGCCCCCCCTTCCAAGGGTTATTTTGATTTTGGCCATGGGGACCCCATCCCCTGGGGTACGCCAATTATTGGAAGGGGAGAGGGGCTGTGTGGCCTCCCTCGCCAGGTAGAATTGTGCCAGAGGGACCCCCATCCCCTTGGGGCTAGGCCGTTATTAAAAGGAGGATAGGGCCACATGACACCCCCACACCCCCAAAAGGGGCCAACTACTTCGTCCTCGGTGCCCTGGCTTCACCCACAGCACCTGGTGTGCAATGATGGGGGCCGTGGAGGGACCCTGAATGCTCTGCAGTCCAAGCCGGCTCCCTGCCTCCTGCAGAAGCAGGCATCGCTCCTGCACATAGGGAGCTGCACAAAATGCAGCTCCCTGTGTGCAGGAGCAATCCTTTCACCTGTTTCCCTGCCTGCATGAAAGCGGGCAGGTAAACAGATGAAAACACTGCTCCCAACAAGTGGGAGCAGTTTTACAGCTCCAGCTTGCTGGGAGCAGAGTTAGTGTTTGCTCTCTCTTTGAGGGAGCTGTCACAGGAGAGAAAAGGAGAGAATCCAGTCCTGAGAAACAGCAGGACTACTCCCATTGAAAGCAATGCATAGTAGATGCTGGGTCTTATTGAATATTTGGCAGTGCATTATGGAACTCGAAGTCCATTGAAGCAACTATAGTTTTTCCAGGGTTCCCAATATTCCTATAGGGACTTGACATGAGTTTTAGTGGCAATTACCAGGCTGCAGTTGGTTCTTTTACAGCATCCTAAAGACGTAAAACGATTGAATTGTAGCACACACAACTCCAACTTGGAGTGCCTTAAAAAATATGGTAAGCTCACCTGGGATGATGGATTTAATGACCCAGGAAACATACAGTTTTTTTTACTTTTAATGTTGATGGGGAGCTGCTGCACTCTTAGTGGCTCTTGAAACCATTAAAAAAAATGCTTGGTGGTGCCCCTGCCTCTTCTAGGGGCACCACCAGGCTACAAATGTATTAACAAAAAACCCTTGCAGGACGTTATGTGGTGCTCCTTGTCTGGAGCAGTCAATAATAGTTGCTCCTGCAGCTCATTTATTATTTCTTTTTTTGTTTGACAGTGTTTTTGGGTGTCCCAGTGCCCACCCGGGTGCACACACCTTTTTTTATGTTGAAGCTGCAGGGGAAGTGTGGGATCATGGCAGCCACATGTACCTAAACATTGGCAGCCATTGGCGGGGCTCAAGGCCCAAGCTAGCACCCATTGTTGTGCTGGCTGGAGCCAGCACCTTTCTCCTTGGCTCTTGCCCAGACAGGAGCAGTTTCTTTTTCTGCTCCTGCCTGGCCTGGAGCAGAGTTGCTTTTTCTGCCTTAGAGAGTGCGGGCAGTGTATGTCCTCACTCTCCGGCTCTGGGAAGTGAAGTGTTGAGGGGGACAGGGACCCCGGACCACTGCTTGGATCAGCCTCGGAAGGATGGGTCCCCAGGATCTCAGAATCAATTTGTCACCAAGATGGTTGGAGAGCCTTAACAGACCAACGGCCTCCCCGGTTTCGCAGTATTCAAGGATGTACTCTCCTACTGCCTCTCTCCCGAGAACACCATCACCGACAGCGCGGGCAGGACGGGCTCGTTCTGCTTCTCGCCAGCCGACCACGAGGCCTGGGCGCTCTCCTACAGTGTCTCGCAGAAGGTCACGTTCCCAGCGACGATCTCGGTCACGATCAAGACACAGAAGGTCGACCTCTTGGTCATCCGTCAGACGATACTCCCCCACCTTAACAGATTCTCCACCAGCTAGGGTTCCACCAGTGGACGACATCACTACTTTTAATGAGGTGCTTATCAGGGGAGCACAGAAGTTAAATATTGAGGTTCCAGAACCATCAACCTCCTCATCAGTCATTTTTGAGACTCTACAGCATAGAGCGGTTTCGAAAAAGCTACTGCCGCTAGTGCCTGGTCTGTTACAGCCAACCATGGGCACCTTTTTAGCGCCAGCCACCCTCAAATCGGCTCCTGTTAGGATTTTGAAAAAATATAGAGCACATGAACAAGATCCTTTGTTTCTCAGAACGGATCCGCCGCCGGACTCAGTCATATTGGCCGCAGCCTGAAAAACTCACTCAGTGGCATCATCCTCCACGGTTCCACCAGACAAAGAGAGCAGACATCTAGACTCTCTGGGGAGAAAAATGTGCGGCACGGCGGCATCTTTGATGAAGGTCTCCAGCGCGTCTGCACTCCTAGGTAGATATGACCGTTCACTGTGGGACTCTCTGAACAGGTTCACAGAAAAATTACCTAGAGAGGACAGGCAGGACTTCCAAGAGATCCTTCAAGAGGGATGTCTGGTCTCCAACCAGATCATCAGCTCAGCGGCAGATGGGGCAGACTTAGCTGCACATGGGTACGCACATGGCATCTGTGCAAGAAGGTCTTCCTGGTTGAGACTGACTGGATTAAAACAGGAAGCACAACAGCGCATCTTAAATCTTCCATTCAACAGGAACTCGCTGTTTGGTACCCATACGGACGAAGAAATGGCGCGCATGAAGACGGAAGTGGACACCATGAGGGCAGTAGGCCTCGAGAGGAAGAAGGACTTCAGGCAAAGGTATAGAACTTATGACAGGCGTCCTTTCCAGCAAAGGGTTCAAACCCCTCACTGGTCCCAGAGGCCACAGCAGAGGCAAGGACGCTCGCTTTTTCAGTCTCGCAAGGCCACAAGGGAACAAGGGTCAAGTAGACCACAACAGTCCACATCCAAAGCGCCGGCCAAACAATGAGGACTCGATTCCTTTAACACTGTGCACCACTCCGGTGGGGGAAAGTATCACAGACTTTATTCACGAGTGGCGCTCTATCACAAAAGACAAATGGGTGCTCAACATTGTCGAGAATGGCTACTCTCTTCTTTTCCGGCAACCTCCACCGCACTTGACACCAGCCAAATGCAATCCGTCTCACGTCAGCCTATTGCGCAAAGAGGCTCTCGCCCTTTTACGAAAGAAGGCAATAGAAAAAGTTCCACTCGCGCACAGAGGGAAGGGGGTTTACTCCCGTTATTTTCTGGTGGCGAAAAAAGTCAGAGAGGGCGTTTTCAGACCAATTCTGGACTTACGGCTTCTGAACAAGTACATAAGAAAGCAAAAGTTCAGGATGCTGGCTCTTCACCAGATTTTCCCTCAGCTACATCAGGTAGACTGGATGTGCTCCATCGACCTGCAGGATGCATACTTTCACATCCCGATAGTGCCCAAGCATCGGAAATTCCTGCGCTTCCAGATAGCCTCACAGCACTATCAGTTCAAGGTGCTACCATTCGGCCAGAAATCTGCCCCCGCGTTTTCTCGAAATGCGTGGCAGTGGTAGCGGCACACCTACGAAAACAAAAAATCTTCATTTACCCATACCTAGACGACTGGCTACTGAAAGCCTCCTCTCCGGAGCAGGTGAGAACCCATCGGGACATTGTGCTCAAGGTTTTCGAGTCTCTAGGTCTTCAAGTCAACTACCAAAAGTCCACCTTGATTCCAACGCAGAACCTCCACTACCTGGGAGCAATACTAAACACAGAGCTCCAAAGAGTGTATCCTTCGGAGGAAGGACTATTATGAGTAAAGAAAGTGTCAAGACCTGTTAAAATCCGACGCACCTACGGCACGTCAGGTGACATCTCTGCTGGGCTCCATGGCATCATGCATTTTCATTGTCCCGAATGCCAGGCTACATATGAGGCCCCTCCAAGAGGCGTTGGAAAACAACTGGAGCCAAAGGACAGGTCGCTGGGAGGATAGAGTGTGGCTGCCGATAGCAGCACGTCAGTCATTGCAATGGTGGATGCACAGACCTCACCTGTCGGTAGGGGCTCCGTTTCACCAGGTAATTCCATCCGACATGCTGGTAAAGGATGCGTCTCTTCAGGGATGGGGGGCTCATCTAGGTCCCCTTCAAGCTCAGGGCCTGTGGTCTGACAATGAAAGGAAGTACCACATCAATCTGCTGGAGCTCAGAGCGGTCCATCTGGCTCTCAAGTCTTTTGCTCCATCAATTCAGGGGAAATCTCTCCTAATACAAACGGACAATATAACCACAATGTATTATTTGAACAGACAAGGGGGAACGAGATCCCTACCCCTATCTCGGGAGTCCCAAACAATCTGCCATTGGCTCCTGGCCAGAAGAATGTCGCTTACAGCGGTTCACCTACCAGGTCAACAAAACGTGGAAGCAGATTTCCTGAGCAGACACCTAGAGGACGCCCACGATTGGGTCCTACACGGCGAAGTCGTCGAAGACATCTTCGCTCAATTGGGTCGGCCTCAATTGGATCTCTTCACAGACGAGGTAAACAAGAAATGCCCAGACTTCGCGTCCAGGTTCTACCCATCCAGGATCTCGAGGGAATGCCTTGTTGATCGACTGGTCAGGGATATTTCTCTACGCTTTTCCACCGATCCCCCTCATACCGGCAGTGATCAAGAAACTTTACAGAACCAGAATGATTCTCATAGCTCCGCAATGGCCCCGTCAGTTCTGGTACACAGATCTCCTCAACCTATCAGAACAACCTCACAGGAGGCTGCCGTGCAGACCGGATCTTCTGAGCAGGATAGAGGGCATGGTACTGCACCCCAACCTACCCTCTCTGAGCTTGACAGCATGGCTCCTGAATTCCTGCAGTATGGGCACCTAGGGCTCTTGCAGGAGTGCATGAACATCTTGAAGGAGTCCAGACGACCTTCCACGCGGCGTTCTTACGCGTTTAAGTGGAAGAGGTTCTACATATGGTGCTGTCAGCAAGGTCAGAATCCCATACGGGCTCAGGAGGAGGTCATACTGTCTTACTTACTCTATCTGGCAAAATCCGGTCTGCAGGTATCATCTATTAAGGTACATTTATCTGCCATTACAGACTATCGTAAATCACCTTCTCAGGAATCCTTCTTTACGAAACCAGTAGTCAAGGATTTCTTAGAAGGTTTGAAAAAAGTTTTTCCGCCCATTCGGAAACCCTCCCCTCCATGGGAGCTGAACATAGTACTGTCAAAACGTATGGGCCCTCCTTTCGAACCTATACACAAAGCCTCTTTGCAACACCTTACGTGGAAGACGGCTTTTTTGGTAGCCATTACTTCCGCAAGGAGGGTCAGTGAAATTCAGGCTTTGTCCTCCAAAGAACCGTACACAGTCTTTCACGACAATAGAGTAGTTCTGCGAACTCACCCATCATTCCTACCGAAGGTGGTGTCAGAATTCCACATCAATCAGACTATTTCTCTACCAACTTTCTTCCCCAATCCGGAGACTCCAGCAGAGAAAGCGTTGCACTCCCTAGATCTGAAAAGAGTGCTAAAATTTTATTTGGAGAAAACAAAATTGATTAGACATTCCAACTACTTGTTTATAAATTATGGTCATTTGAGAACAGGAGAGGCAGCATCTAAACGAACCATATCAAGATGGATAGTTTCTTGTATTGTTAATGCATACCAGTTGGCTAACAAACAACTACTTGCTAGACCTAAAGCGCATTCCACAAGAGGAAAAGCGGCTACTGCTGCCCTCCTTAATAATGTTCCAATATCTGAAATTTGTAAGGCTGCTACATAGAAGTTTGTACATACATTTACTAGACATTACTGTTTGGACTCAGATGCAAGAGCAGACGCCCAAGTTGGGCAAGCCTCTCTGAGAAATTTGTTTGCATGATACATATCTATTCCTGCACTTCTATCGGACAGTCCGCAGAGTCAAGGGATGGGCTTGCTAATCTATTCAATGTTTATGACTATTGATGAGGATCCCCTGGAAGAGAAGGATAAGTTACTTACCTGTAAATCCTAGTTCTCTTCCAGGGGTATCCTCATCAAAGTCATAAACAACCCACCCTCCTCCCCGGACGCACGTCTCCTAGAAGTGCAGGACACACTATCTTTCGACTCGGCTACACAGCTTGTCACCGTAAAAAAGTACTGACCTAACTGTGAACCAACTGTCACCTCTCCTTCACCCCTGAGGCATGGTGGGATACTGGAGGTGCTCAGGGTCTTAAAGGCACGGTGCCAAAGTGATACTGGAGGTGCTCAGGGTCTTAAAGGCACGGTGCCAAAGTTTTTATGGTTCTCCTGTGTTAACCTGCATGCAGCCTATTGGCTAAGAATGCTCTAGTGTTTTTCAATGTAGTTTTCTATCTTTTTTTTTCTGATTACTACTGCTGATTTCCCTAGGCTCAGTGGTGTGGTTTTGGTAGATATTTTTCTCTTATTGTAATTTTGAGAACAATTAAAAAAAAAAAAATACTCCATAGAAATAAAGCATTTTAGCCTGTTTATGACTATAGTCTGCATTGCTGTTTTACACATGTATATATGAGTTTAGTATGAAAATTTGTCTACTAAAAATGCTATATATATTTTTCGTGCATATTTCATACTTTATATATGTGTATTTTATATATGCTCCGGGGTCCCCGCACAAGGGCAGGAATATTCAATGTTTATGACTTTGATGAGGATACCCCTGGAAGAGAACTAGGATTTACAGGTAAGTAACTTATCCATATCTTCTTAAGTAGAGATTTTCGCCTTGCCTCAGCAGGGCCTGTAAAGACAGTTAAGAAAGAGACCGATAATGCAGCCTATAGAACTAGGCTACACTGGCCCAATTCTTCATCATGAAGTCAAAAAAGGGCAAATATGTAGGAAAGTACCCTCCTTTTGGCATGGTTACCCCCCACTTTTTGCCTGCTGTCAGTGAGTTTTGACTGGGTTCACTGGGATCCTGCTAACCAGGACCCCAGTGACTGCTCTCTCCCTCTAAATTTGGTTGTGTCGGACTTAGCACACTCCACCGTTGGCATACTGATGCTCCCATATAAGTCTCTAGTATATAGTACCTAGGTACCCAGGACATTGGGGCACCAGGGATTCCCCATGGGCTGCAGCATGTATTATGCCACCCATGGGAGCCCGTGCAAAATGAGTCTGCAGGCCTGCCATTGCAGCCTGCATGAAAAGGTGTGCACTCTTTCACCACAGGCCTCTGCACCAGGTCACTGTAAGTCACCCCTATGGTAGGCCCTCATAGCCCAAAGTGCAAGGTGCAAGTGCCTGTGTGTGAGGGCACCCCTGCATGAGCTGAGGTACCCCTGCAAACTCCAGCTCCCTTTTCCTGGACTTCGTAAGTGTGGGGAAGCCATGTTACCAATGCACTGGGCACAATTCACTACCTGTGTCCAGCTACATAACTCCAAACCTGGGCATATTTGGGATCAAACATGTCAGAATCATACCCCAATACTGTTGCCACTATTGGTTGTTTGATTCCATGCACCCTGGGGGGGTCCTTAGAGGACCCCCAGCATTGCTCCTACCAGTCTTCTGGGGTTTTCCGTGCAGCCCACGCTGCTGCTACCCCGCAGAGAGGTTTCTGCCCTCCTGCTCCTTAGCCTGCTCAAGCAGAGGAATGCAGAACAAAGGATTTCCTTTGTTCTGGCAACACCCTCTCCCTTTGAAAATAGGTGTTACATGGTGTAACCCAAGCCACCGGTATGAAGAAGGCAGCTCTCTCGTAGTGAAGGAGTCACTGTCCTGCATCCACAGGCACCAACTGCAACGGCGTCCGGCTGCGTGGATCTTCTCTCCTGCAAAACTGTATGGATTCTGCAACACAGGTGGTGGTCTGGAGTGGTCCCCTCGGTCCTCTTTACCAGCTGTCCAACTTGGGAGATGGCAAGCCCTTGCCTCTCCTTGCAGGACAGTGCCTCTGTGCACCCCGACTCTTGCAGATACTGAGGCTTGTTGGCTGTTCTTCCAAGGGATCTTCAGTTTCCATGTAGCCCTGGCCTCCAGCACTCTTCCCTGAAAAGAACAGTCTCCTGGTTGCTGCTCCAGTGATGTGGGACTCCTCTCCAGGTGGGCTGAGTGGGCCTCACTGCCACTTCTGTGCCTGCTGCCTGTAAGTTGCCTGTGGGGGCTGCATCCTCGTCTATGGACTCTGGTCACTGCTGAGGGTCACCTGGGACTCCTCTCCCTGGGTTGAGTTCCCCGGGAATTTCCTGGTCCTTGGCAGCTCTGCAAGACTTCATCTGTGACTTCTGCTTTTGCCAAGGCCTGTTGGTGGATTTCCAACACCACTGACCGACTGCAACTCTTCTTCTATCGTGAGACATCGTCTGCATCACCTCTGGAACTGTTTTCCTCCTCCGGGGCTACACAGCTGACTCCTTGTCTTCACTGTCGACCTTCTCTTACATTTCCAGAAGGAAGGGTAGTGGCTCCTGCCCCAACTGGACACTTCAACTTGAACTGGACTTGGTGCCCTTCTTTTGCAGGTCCTCTTCTCTCAGGATTAACCTATGGTTTCTCCCAGTATGGCTTGGGTCTTGCACAGTCCTTTTTCCCAAAGCTTACCTGTGGGCTTAGGGGGAAAAACAGGGATTTACCACTTCTCTCTTGGTCGCTGGGGGGCACCCCTGTACTTACCTTTTGGGTTTCCTAGTTCCTCCAGCACCTCTCTACAGATTCCACTTCCTTGGGTGTGGGGGGGGAGGGGGTGAGGACTGTCTTTCGCATCCCACTTACTTAGTATATGGTTTGGTCTGCCCCAGGGTCTTCATTATTTTCTGTCATTTCACTGTCTTCTATTGCTATCTATGGCCATCCGTGAATATAATAGTGTGTTTACTCACCTTCTAGTGGAGTATTGCCTATGCAGTATTTTAGTAATTGTGTTACCATAATAGAGTACCTTTAATTTTGTAACACTGTGCGGTTCTTTCATTTGTGTAAGTGCCGTGTGACTGTAGTGGTATTGCATAAGCTTTGCATTTCTCCTAGGTAAGTCTTGGCTGCTCATCCAGAGCTACCTCAAGAGCCCTGGTTCCTAGACACTGCCTACACCTCGCTGATAGGGGATACCTGGACCTGGTATAAGGTGATAGCATCATAGGTGCTCACCACACCCCAAACCAGATCCCTACACAATACATTAAAAATTTATACATTTAGGATGTTTTGCAAACAGTATAAATCTCCTTCACAAACCCCTTTTAATGATGGAGATCAGGGAGAGCAGGGCAGAGTATCTTCATAGGCTGCCATTGTACGTCTAAAAAGAAAGCTGTGCCTTTAAGAACCCAGAGACCCACCAGTATCCCTTTATGCTTAGCTGGTGGCTGTAGCTTCAGTTCTTTTTCCGTCTCCTGCTGACAAAACCCTGACGGATTGAGCTCGACCTTTTACAGGTTTTTTCAGAGAAATATTTTGTAAGAAATTATTGCCAACACCTTCATTTGACGTCTACTGGCTGTTTCAGCTTTTTTCTGCCATTTCTGACAGAAAACTGTGGCATTTTGCTTAATGAAATCCCTTTCTGTTTGACAAGTACCCTCACTGAGGCAGAAAAAAGGCCAAAACGAACCCCCATAAGGTCTGTATTATCTGCTTCCCTTTCTCTCATCTTCCTGACGCCAGTGACATATGCAAAAAAAATTCCAGGTGCACACCATGTGACAGATTTGTCTCCAGGCATGAGAAGAGAGTAAAAACATAGCCAGACTGCCAGTAGGATCTCAGAGCGAGGGAAAAGTTAGTCTTCCACCAGGGCTCTCCCTTTATCTTTCAGTGGAGGTAGAGGAACAGAAAAATGTCTTTCTGGCCAGAAACAATATAGGTCCTGGTCAACGTTGAGGCAAGTCATGGCGATGACTTGTTCGGCGTCAAGGGCTGGATTGAGGTCAGAAAAACAGATAAGTTTGCTGTCAACACATCAGTCGACCTCAAGGTATTTCACGCTGTTGTCTCGTCGCTGGCACATGACATCGGAGTGCCTTGTCGTCGATATCTGCTGGCTCGCCATTGACACAGCATGGACGATCAAAGTTGCGAACCAAACGTTGGTTTGAGAGGTCGACTTTGAGGAGTTTGTCCATGTTAAGGGAGGGATAAAAGAAAGAGGAAAATAATTTTCTGAGTCTTCTACTTCTCTTGTGGTGTTACCATCTCTATCGCCACTGTCTTCACCTCTCCACAAGCTTCAACTCCTCTGTTGCCTTCACCCCCTCCACTGGTGCTTCCTACACCAATAGTGCCTCCTCCTCTACCACCTTCTCCAGCTTCTACGAGAACACCAGCACGTAGGATGCTAACATGTTCCTGATCGCTCCATCATTGTCGTGCTAACATAGGAATGCGTTCCTCTGCTACGTCATATCCCCCTATCATGGATCTCACCGTAGATCAAGGTCACATTCCTGCCTATGCTGTTCTAATTATTCAACGTCTTCCACCAGAGACTATTCGCCAACCTTATCAGATTCACCACCACCTTGGGTCTCTCCGATTTACAACATTAATGCCTTTCAAGAGGTACTAGCCCGTGGGGCTGCAAAACTCCATATAGTGGTGTTGGTACCCCCACAGTCCACATTGGTAATATTTGAAATTTTGCACGGAGGGTTCAAACCCCTTATTGGGTGCCGCCCAGATCTCAACAGCAGCAACATCAGAGAGCTTACCAACCGCTGCGCAAACAGCCTAGAGGATGTTCTGCTCAGCAGACCACCCAAGGTGGAAAACAAACCTCAACTTAAAAAACTTGAGTCCTCCCTTCCCCGATCATCCGTTATCCACTCCGGTAGCGGGGAAGCATAACATATTTCCTGAAAGAGTGGCAAAAATAACAGGTGCCTCGGTATTGAACTTTGTGTAGAATGGGTATTGTCTCAGGTTTACCACCCCAACACCGGCTATTCCACCAAAGCCGTTTACTTCTCATCTCTGCTTACCCAGGATGGAAGTCAACATCTTGTTACAAAAAAAGGCGGTGGAGCCCGTTCCATACAGTCACTGCGGGAAGGGCATTTACTCCAGGTACTTCCTTGTACCAAAAGAAGTCAAAGATCTGAGAGTCACCAACAAATAGGTTTGGAAGGAGAAGTTCAGGATATTGGTTTTACATCAAATATATCCCCAGCTTCATCAGGTCGATTGGCTTTGTTCCATCGGCTTTCACGATGCATACATCCACTTTCCCATCGCCAGGAAGCATCAGACGTTTCTCTGATTTCTTGTGGGACATGATCATTATCAGTAAACAGTACTATCATTTGGCCTCAAGTAAGCACCCAGAACTTTCTCCAAGAGCATGGCTGTGGTGACAGCCCATCTAAGAAGATAACAAATCTCCATCTACCTCTATCTAGATGTTTGGCTCATAAAGGTGTCCACTTCTCATGAAGTCAACTGCATTTTAATTGGACTTGCCAGCGCCTTCATCAGTTGGGTCTTCATGTCTACTTCAACAAGTCCACGTCAAAACCAGTCCAGACGTTGCATCAACACCATTCATGCTAAGGTGTGTCCTTCGGAGGAGCCTTCAGAAATGTTAGACTCTGAAGAGGGTGCCTCATCCAACCGCAAGAACAGTCTCATATCTTCTCTGCTCGATGGCCTCCTATATCTTTATAGCTCCCAATGCTCTCTTCTACATGTGGCTTCTACAGGAGTGTCTGGAGGACCAATGGGACCAACTAATGGGCAACTGTGAAGACAAGATCACTCTATCACAGCACACAATACGATACCTCAGGTGGTTGTTTTCTCCACCAATCTCCTCCAGGTGATGCTGTTTCACCAACAGGTCCCTTCTCAAACCATTGTGACGGATGCATCATTGCTCGGATGGGGCGCCCAAATGGATCACCTCCAGATTCAAGGCTCATGGTCCCATAAAGAGAGGACTTATCATATCAATCTCCTCGAGCTTCTGGCAGTTCATCTGGCGCCTAAGGCCTTTCACCCATCATTCACCACCGACAACCTGCTTCTTCAGACAGGCAGTACAACCACCATATACCACATGAACAAGCAAGGGGGCAACAAGTCCAGAGATTTGTCAGTAGAGGCCCTGACAATATTGAAATGGCTTTTGGCCGAGAACCTGAGTATAATTGCAACTCTCCTCCCAGGTGTCCAGAATGTCCAAGCAGACGCTCTCAGCAGACTTCTCGATGAAAATCACAAGTGGGTATGGAACGAAGAAGTCATCCAAGGTATCTTTGGCTTGTGGAGCACCTCTATTATTGACCTCTTCGCTACGATTTTGCCTACAGGTATTTACCATCCAGAGACACTGGGGAATAGCCTGTGGATCAACTGGTCAGGCAAAAGATTTTACGGCTTCCACCAACTCTTTCACCCCTCCCTCCTCCCCCGAAGCCAAGATGATTCTAATTGCTCCAGAGTGGCCTTGACAGTGGTGGTTCTCAGATGGTACACCCCAATCTATCCTCCTTGAATTTGGCTGCATGACTCCTGAGCTGCCTCACCCCTCTAGAACCTCCTGTGAGGAACTGCCTTCCCTCAGATTTTCCACCGCACGTTGTGCTGAGGAGTCTCCTTTGAGCTCTGCTCAACATTTTCTGTCAGAAGACACCAAAGAAAGGCCTTTTCAGATCCTTTGCCTCATGTTTAAAGAAGAGGTTAAATGTGGAGGATCCACATGAGGAGTGTATTTACTGCCTGTACCCCAGCCACAAGACTAAGGCCTGCAAAATCTGCATGACGTTTTCTACAAAGACCCTGAAGGACAGGGAGAGTCGCCTTCTGTTGTGGCTACAGAGACTTAAGACTGGACACTCTGCCTCCGATGAGGACAGTGCTTCATCTTCTATTTCTGCCCCTAAAACACCTCTGAAAAGAAAGCAGGAAAGTTCTGAGGTACAAGACCCACCTAGAAAAATGGTGCAAAAGGCACCAAAGGGTCATGGCTCTCCACAGAAGAAGAAACTGGGTACAGAATCCCTCAAAAAAGCAAAGAAAACTGTTTCAGAGCCGGTCACTCCTCCTCATAAAGTGCTTCACAGATTTAAGAAGCCTAGCTCAGCACCTTCGACGATGCCATCGTCGTCGATACCCTTGTCGACGACTGTTTCATCTGAGACACCGGTGGTGGTAACCATCTCCATGTCAACGGCAGCGGATGCAGGATCTTCGTCAACATTATCTTCTTTGTCGACGGAGCGCCCCATCTCGTCGCCGCTTCCCTCGCCCACGACACTCCCGGCGACGATGCTCTCGTCGACGCCTCAGTTGACGATGATTCCGACGCCGCCTCTGTCGACGACGCTCTCGTCGACGGTCCAGCTGTCTGTAGGAAAGAACCATCTTGCCTAGCATGTTAACCCCATTTTTACATGTATGTCAGTTTGTTTTTGCCTGTCTCACTGGGATCCTGCAAGCCAGGACCCCAGTGCTCATAGTTTGTTGCCTGAATGTGTATACCTGTGTAGTGACTAACTGTCACTGAGGCTCTGCTAATCAGAACCTCAGTGCTTATACTCTCTCTGCCTTTAAATTTGTCACTATAGGCTAGTGACCACTTTTACCAATTTCAATTGGCATACTGGAACAACCTTATAATTCCCTAGTATATGGTACCTAGGTACCCAGGTATTGGGGTCCCAAGAGATCCCTATGGGCTGCAGCATTTCTTTTGCCACCCATAGGGAGCTCAGACAAACCTTTACACAGGACTGCCACTGCAGCCTGAGTGAAAATTTGCACACGTTATTTCACAGCCATTTTCACTGCACTTAAGTAACTTATAAGTCACCTATATGTCTAACATTCACTTGCTGAAGGTTAGGTGCAAAGTTACTAAGTGTGAGGGCACCCTTGCACTAGCAAAGGTGCCCCCTCATCGTTCAGGGCCATATCCCTGAACTTTGTGAGTGCGGGGACACCATAACACTTGTGCACTACATATAGGTCAATACCTATATGTAGCTTGACAATAGTAACTCCGAATATGGCCATGTAACATGTCTGAGATCATGGAATTGTTCCCCCCATTCCAAATCTGGTATGGGGGAGCCAATTCCATGTATCCCCGGGGCTCCACTATGGACCCCGGGTACTGCCAAACCAGCTCTCTGGGATTTTCTCTGCAGCTACCGCTGCTGCCACCCCACAGACAAGGGTTCTGCCCTCCTGGGGTCTGAGCAGCCCAGTCCCAGAATTTCCTCTGAGAGCAGGGTGTTACACCCTCTCTCTTTGGAAATAGGTGTTAAAGGCTGGGGAGGGTAGCCTCTCCCAGCCTCTGGAAATGCTTTGAAGGGCAAAGATGGTGCCCTCCTTACATAAGCCAGTCTACACCGGTTTAGGGAACCCCCAGTCCCTGCTCTGGTGTGAAACTGGACAAAGGAAAGGGTATGACCACTCCCCTGTCCATCACCACCCCAGGGGTGGTGCCCAGAGCTCCTCCAGTGTGTCCCAGACCTCTGCCGTCTTGTTTCCAGAGGAGTGAGAGCACTCTGGAGGTATCTGAGTGGCCAGTACCAGCAGGTGACGTCAGAGACCCCTCCTGATAGGTGCTGTAGGAAGTTGGCTCTGTTTATACTATTTCAAAGTAAGAAATAGTGTGCACAGAGTTCAAGGGTACCCCTTAGAGGTAAGATAGTGGCACAAATAGATAATTCTAATGCTCTATTTTGTGGTAGTGTGGTTGAGCAGTAGGCTTATCAGAGGGTAGTGTTAAGCATTTGTTGTACAAACAATAAATGAGAAACACACACTCAAAGACATACTCCAGGCCAATAGGTTTTTATATTGAAAAATATATTTTCTTAGTTTATTTTAAGAACCACAGGTTCAAGATTTACATTAAACACTTTAAATGTAAGGTACTTCACTTAGATACTTTAGGAACTTTGAATAAAAGCAATATCATATACAGTCTTTGTAAAAATGGCAATAAGCTATTTGGAAAGTGGACACAGTGCACAAATCAACAGTTCCTGGGGGAGGTTGGTAAAGGTTAGATTAGGAGGTAAGTAAAACACTTACAAGCCTCAGTTCTGGGGCGTAGGCAGCCCACTGTTGGGGGTTTAAGGCAACCCCAAAGTTACCACACCAGCAGCTCAGGGCCGGTCAGGTGCAGAGGTCAAAGAGGTTCCCAAAACACATAGGCGCCTATGGAGAACAGGGTTGCTCTGGTTCCAGTCTGCCAGCAGGCAAGTACTTGCGTCCTCGGGGGGTAGACCAGACCGGTTTTGTAGAGCACTGGGGGGGACACAAGTAGGCACACCAAACACACCCTCAGAGGCACAGGGGCGGCCGGGTGCAGTGTGCAAAGTAGGCGTCGGGTTTTAGATAAGAAACAATGGAGGGACCCGGGGGTCACTCTAGCGGTGCAGGCAGGCACGGGGGGGTTTCTTGGTACAGCCACCACCTGGGCTAGGTAGAGGGTCGCCTGGGGGTCACTCTTGTGTGAAAGTTCGGTTCCTTCAGGTCCTGGGGGCTGCGGGTGCAGTGTTAGTTCCAGGCGTCGGGTCCCTTGTTACAGGCAGTGGTGGTCAGGGGGAGCTTCTGGATTCTCTCTGCAGGCGTCGCTGTGGGGGCTCAGGGGGGTCGTCTCTGGTTACTCACGGTCTTACAGTCGCCGGGGAGTCCTCCCTGAGGTGCTTGTTCTCTGGATCTCGAGCTGGGGGCGTCGGGTGCAGAGTGAGAAGTCTCACGCTTCTGGCGGGAAACGTGCAGTCTTTGGAAGTTGCTTCTTTGTTGCAAAGAAGTAGCTGGTTTTGAACAGGGCCGCTGCTCACAGGAGTTTCTTGGTCCTTTAGTCCCGGGCAGTCCTCTGAGGCTTCAGATGTCACTGGTCCTTGTCGGATGTGTCGCTGGGTGCAGGTTTTCGAAGTTGGAGACAGGCCGGTAGGGCTGGGGCCAAAGCAGTTGTCATCTTCCTCCTTCTCTGCAGGTTTGTAGGTCAGAAGTCCTTCTTGTTTCTTCAGGTTGCAGGAACCTGATTTCCTGGGTTCTGGGGTGCCCCTGAATACTCAATTTAGGGAGGTGTTTAGGTCTGGGAGGCAGGAGCCAATGGCTACTGTCCTTGAGGGTGGCTACACCCTCCTTGTGCCTCCTCCCTGAGGGGAGTGGAGGCACATCCCTATTCCTTTTGGGGGAATCCTCCAAAATCAAGGTGGAGGATTTCTAAAGGCAGGGGTCACCTCAGCTTATGGGCTGTCGTGACTGGTGGGTGACTCCTCCTTCGTTTTCTCATTATCTCTCCTGGACTTGCCGGCAAAAGTTGCGGCTTTGTCCAGGGGGCGGGCATCTCCACTAGCTTGAGTGCCCTGGGACATTGTAACACAAAGCTTGACCCTTTGAGGCTCACTGCTAGGTGTTACAGTTCCTGCAGGGGTGAGGTGTTCAGCATCTCCACCCAATGCAGGCTTTGTTTCTGGCCTCAGAGAGCACAAAGGCTTTCACCCCAGGGTGTCAGAAACTAATCTCTCAGTAGCAGGCTGGCTCAGACCAGTCAGCCCTGCACTGAAGGATTGGGTAAAATACAGGGGGCATCTCTAGGATGCCCTCTGTGTGCATTTTTTTATAATTCCAACACTGGCATCAGTGTGGGTTTATTATTCTGAGACGTTTGATCCCAAACTTTCCAGTATTCAGTGTAGCAATTATGGGGCTGTGGTCCCAGACCATATACTTAATATGGCCACTCTGTACTTACAATGTCTAAGAATAGACTTAGAGACTGTAGGGGCATAGTACTCATGCAGCTATGCCCTCGCCTGTGGTATAGTGCACCCTGCCTTAGGTCTGTAAGGTCTGCTAGAGGGGTGAGTTACCTATGCCACAGGCAGTATTTTGTGTGCATGGCATCCTGAGAGGGATGCCATGTCGACTTTGCCTTTTTCTCCCCACCAATACACACAATCTGCAATGGCAGTGTGCATGTGTTAGGTGAGGGGTCCCTTAGGGTGGCACAACACATGCTGCAGCCCTTAGGGACCTTCCCTGGTCACAGGGCCCTTGGTACCACTGGTACCTTTTACAAGGGACTTATCTGTGTTCCAGGGGTGTGCCAATTGTGGAAACAATGGTACATTTTAGGTGAAAGAAAACTGGTGCTGGGGCCTGGTTAGCAGGGCCCCAGCACACTTCTCAGTCAAGTCAGCATCAATATCAGGCAAAAAGTGGAGGGTAACTGCAACAGGGAGCCATTTTCCTTACCTGATACGGTGGCCAATCCTCCTCTGAGGGCTATTTAGGGCCTCTCCAGTGGGCTTTTCCTCAGATAACGTCTTGCAAGAATCCAGCAGGACTCCTCTGCACTTCTCTCTTCGACTTCTGCCAAGGATCGACCGCTGACTGCTCCAGGACGCCTGCAAAACTGCAACAAAGAAGCCTGAAGACTACCAGTGACATTGTAGTGCCTAATCCTGCCGGCTTTCTCAACTGTTTCCTGGTGGTGTATGCTCTGGGAGCTGTCTGCCTTTAGCCTGCACTGGAAGCCACAAAGAAATCTCCTGTGGGTCGACGGAATCTTCCCCGTGCTTCAGCAGGCACCAAACTTCAGCTTCACCGGTACTCTGGGACCCCTCTCATCCCGACGAGCGTGGCCCCTGGAACACAGGTGGTGGACCCAAGTGACCCAGCCTGTCCAGTGGTCCAGCTGTCCAAATTTGGAGGAGTTAAGTCCTTGCCTCCCCTCTCCAGCCAGTAATCCTGTGCACCGCGTGACCTGCCGCTACAAGGGCTTCTGTGCACATTTCCAAGAAATCCTGCATGCACAGCCGAGCCTGGGTCCCCAGCACTCTGTCCTGCAATGCTTAGCTCCCTGAGTTGATCTCTGGTGTCGTGGGACCTCCTTTTGCAGTCTTGAGACGACCGCTGTGTTCAGTCTTCTTGAACCCGTGTTCAAGGACTTCTGCTTGTGCGTGGACTCTCTATGTTGCTGAGGGCCCCCTCTGTCTCCTCTCCCAAGTGGCGACATACTGGTCCTTCCTGGGCCCGGGCAGCACCTTTTTTCTCTAACCGCGACTCTTGCAGCTAGCAAGGCTTGTTTGCAGTATTTTGCCAAGGAAACACTTCTGCATCCTCCAGCACACCGTGGGACATCTTCTGCATGAAGAAGAACTTCCTACCTCCTTTCGTTGTTGCAGAATCTTCAGCTTCTTTCAACCGGAGGCAGCCATTGTGCACCTTCATCTGGTGTTTAGTGGGCCTGCCCACCTGGACACTTTAGTGACTCTTGGACTTGGTCCCCTTCCTTTGCCGTCCTCAGGTCCAGGAATCCGTCTTCAGTGCTTTGCAGTCTGGTGTGGTCTTTGCAAAATCCTTTATCACAACTTTAGTGTGTTTCTGGGGAAATAGTAGTACTTTACTCATACTTTCCAGGGTCTTGGGGTGGGGTATCTTGGACACCATTAGTGTTTTCTTACACTCCCAGCGACCCTCTACACACTACATTAGCCTAGGGGTCCATTCGTGGTTCACTTTCCACTTTCTTAGTATATGGTTTGTGTTGCCCCTAGGCCTATTGCATCCTATTGTATTCTACAGTGTTTGCACTACTTTCTGACTGTTTTACCTACCTGATTTGGTTTCTTGTGTATATTTTGTGTATGTTACTTACCTCCTAAGGGAGTATATCTTCTGAGATATTTTTGGCACATTGTCACTAAAATAAAGTACCTTTATTTTTAGTAACTCTGAGTATTGTCTTTCTTATGATATAGTACCTATATGATATAAGTGGTATTGCATGAGCTTTGCATGTCTCCTAGTTCAGCCTTGGCTGCTCCGCTATAGCTACCTCTATCAGCCTAAGCTGCTAGAACACTACTACACTCTACTAATAAGGGATAACTGGACTTGCCACAAGGTGTAAGTACCATTGGTACCCACTATAAGCCTGGCCAGCCTTCTACACCATTGTTGGCTATAATGTTTCCAGCGACGACAGTATAGTCAACGACAACTTGTTTCTTGTCTTAAACGCCAAGATTGTTTCCAACCAAAAGGCAAAGACCATCTACGTTACTTTTGGGTTAACCTGCACAACATACTCCGCTTAAAAAGCTCTCTAAAGCTCGTTTGACACCCTCTATTATGTCACCAAGCAAAGTTTCAAGGCTCTTGCCATCTAGGTTTTTAGATGGCGATGATGAGGCCTCAGATCACGATACAATGTTTGGAGTAGCTAGAAGTCCTTCACAGCTACACGTAAAATGCCAGGAGTACTCGGACCACGATTCATATTATGGCCAGCAGTATTATGACCCAGTACTACAACAGCAGGGAACAGTATCTCTGCCCTCCGGTCTAGTGTCCGAGCTCCAGGCTGTGCTGGTGTATTACAGAGAACGCTTCTACCCTCAGCCGGGGAAGAATCCCACGCCAGCAGTCTCTGCTCCAGCTACTCTGGCACCTCTGCCAGTTTTTCCTATGGCGCCACAAATTCCTCTTCAGGCTGTACAGAGTCCACAGGTCCAGGCCTCTTCTGATGAAGCAGCAGAGGAAGGGGAAGTTCTCTCTGATCAGGTTGAATGGGAGTATGTACTGCCGGCACCCCCTTCACCGGAGCCATTAGCTGTCGAAAATCCTCCTGAGGATATTGGCTCTTTCCATAACCTCTTAAAGAAAGCTGCAACAAGGTTTGAGCTGCAGTTGCCATCTACGCAGCAGGACTGTTTTTCTAAGAGTCACACAGAAAATCGGTAAGGGCTATACCGATCATTGACCATGTCTGGAACCAAGGGCTGAAAATAATGAAAAACCCAGCGACAGTGCCAGCGGTGTTACCAAAGCTGGACAAGAAGTATAAGGCAACGGAGGACCCTCCTGCGTGCCTGGTGGGTCGCCAAAACCAGACTCAGGCGGTCATTCTGACTCTGGCGGGCGGCGGTTGCCGCCCGCCAGGCGGGAACCGCCATTTGGCCGCTACACGGTCAAAAGACCGCTGCCGGCATTTCAACCTTCCCGCTGGGCCGGCGGGCGCTAACCATGTTAGCGCCCGCCGGCCCAACGGGAAGGAGGCCTGCAACACAGAAGCCGGCTCCGAATGGAGCCGGCGGTGTTGTGGGCGTGCGACGGGTGCAGTTGCACCCGTCGCGCTTTTCACTGTCTGCTAAGCAGACAGTGAAAAGCTTCATGGGGCCCTGTTAGGGGGCCCCTGCACTGCCCATGCCAGTGGCATGGGCAGTGCAGGGGCCCCCAGGGGCCCCAGGACACCCGTTCCCGCCAGCCTCTTCCTGGCGGTGAAAACTGCCAGAAACAGGCTGGCGGTAAGGGGGTCAGAATCCCCAGGGCAGCGCTGCTTGCAGTGCTGCCCTGGCGGATTCGCCCAGCCGGGGGAAAAACGGCGGGAAACCGCCGGCCCCGGTTTTCTGACCGCGGCTTTGCCGCCACGGTCAGAATGGGCTTGGAAGCACCGCCAGCCTGTTGGCGCTGCTTCCGTCATTCGCGACCCTGGAATGACCCCCTCAGTGGTTTCCCAGGCTGCCCAGAGACGCTCCAAGAACCATTCAGTGCCTTTATCGGCTCCTCCTGTTAAGAACAGAAGGCGCCTGGAAAATATCAGGAAGAGGTTCTCTTCCATGTCGGCAATTGTAGTCTGTGCCGCAAATTCCTTGGTGCTACTGAGCAGATATGACAGACAGCTGTGGTCCGACGTCTCCCATTCTGTAGAGGATCTTTCAGATTCCAGCAAGTCGGAAACTAAGAAGATCATTATAGAGGGTCAGCGAACCTCTGCAGAGGTGATTGACTGCGCCCTGGACATTGCGGCCATGGGATTTCAGCTTCTGGTTGGTTCAGCCGTCTTAAGGCGCCAGGTATGGCTTAAAGCCACTAATTTCAGGCCGGATTTCCAAACAAAGATCTTGGATCTCCCATACGATGGGCAAGACCTGTTTGGCAAGCATGTCGACAATGCTCTTCAGGCGATTAAGGCTGATACTGATACCGCCAGGTCTTTGGGATCCCAACAGTTCAAGCGCACTCCCTTTCGGGGAGCCAGGGGTAGAGGCCACTCCTCCTTTCGAGGTAGCTACCAGTCTTTTCGTTATCCAGCCTGCTCCTCCCAGTATCAGTCATTCAGACCCCAGTACCATCAAAGACAGCCTCCGACGGCAGCATACAGCAGACCTCCTCCTAGAGGAAGATCGGGACGGCAGTCCAAGGACGCCTCACGTAGGCAATGACCACCTCCAGGGGCCGGCTACCCCTCCCTCCTTGACTCGTCACCTACAACGTTGGAGGCAGATCACAAGCGACAAGTAGGTTCTGGATATCAGAACTTATGGTCACCTACTAGAATTCACTTGCAAGCCTCCCGAAACTCCACCTTCCCGGGAGCATCAACGACATCTACGTCTTCTGATCCTAGAGATAAAGAGCATGTTGTCCAAAGGGGCGATAGAGATAGTCCCCTCGTCGCAGCTAAGAAGAGGTTTTTATTCTCGATTCTTCCTCATCAGAAAGAAGTCCCGTTTGTGGAGGCCCATCCTGGATCTGAGGCAGCTCGACAAATATCTCAAAAAGCAATCCTTTTGTATGGTAACTTTGAAGGATGTACTACAGCTTCTCAACAGAGGCGACTTCATGGCTTCCCTAGATCTGCAGGATGCGTATTTCCACATACCCATTCACCCTAAACACAGAAAATTTCTGAGATTCATGGTAGCCGCCCAGCACTTTCAATTCAGAGTGCTACCCTTCGGACTCAAATCCGCCCCCCGGATTTTCACAAAATGGTTAGCCCCAGTTGCTGCATATCTGAGATGTCTCAAGCACCAGGTATTCCCATATCTGGACGATTGGTTGCTAAAGCCTCAGAGCATCTCTGTCCTATGTCGCTCCCTCAGGACCACGCTACGTCTCTTCCAGCAACTAGGTCTCACTCTCAACAGAGACAAGTCACAGCTTCAACCTACCAGAAGGATAGTGTTTCTGGGTGATATATTAGACACAACTCTTGTAAAAGCCTTTCCTGCAGAAGAACGTCAACTCAGGCTTTTGATCCTGGCAGACTCAGTTCGAAGAAAAAAGTCTTTCAGTTCGGAGGTTCAAATCATTACTGGGGATGATGTCCTCCTGCATCAACCTAGTTCCGCACTGTCGTCTTCAGATGCGCCCTCTTCAGGAAGAGCTTGACAAACAGTGGAAGCAGGCGCAATGGTCCTTCGGGGACATCATTTGCATAACAGCAAGGATGGTCGACTCCCTCCAGTGGTGGTCAATGTCTGCAAACATTTCAGTGGGTCTGGAGTTCCTGAATCAAATCTCTCCATTTACGATCACGATGGACGCTTCGCTGGAGGGATTGGGAGCATGTCTCCAAGATCTGTTAATGAGTGGCAGGTGGTCCCATTCTCATGCGACGCAACACATCAACCTCCTTGAACTCAGAGCTGTATACCTTGCACTACAAGCTTTTCTGCCGAGAATCCGAGGTTCGTCGGTGCTTGTCCGGACGGACAATATGACCACCATGCACTACATGAACAAACAAGGCGGAACTAGGTCTCTCTTGCTTTCCACAGATGCTCAACTAATCTGGACCCGGTGCATTCAGAATTCAGCGCGCATACATGCAGCACATCTCCCAGGAGTCCGCAACACCACAGCAGACTCACTAAGCAGTCTAAGCACATCTTCACACGAGTGGGAGCTGAACCAGACAACGCTGGATGCAGTCTTCGCAGGTGGGGCACACCGAACCTGGACCTCTTTGCGATGTCTCAGAATCCAAAATGCCGGGTTTATGCAAGCTGGCATCCCCAACCAGGGTCGTGGGGAAATGCCCTTTCGATAGCATGGTCAGGGATTTATGCTTACGCCTTTCCTACGATACCCCTTCTTCCACGGATCATCAGCAAGATCAAATCGGAGCCCTGCCAGATAATTCTAATTGCTCCAGCCTGGCCTCCTCAACCGTGGTACACAGAGCTTCTGTTGCTGTCTTCGTGTCCTCCCATCAGGTTAGCAACCCTGCCAGACCTGCTCTCCATCAGCCAGGGCCAAGTGAGGCATCCGGATCCCAAGCATCTCAGATTATGCGCATGGCTCCTGAGTCCAATGAATTCAGCGATCTAGATATTCCCATTGACTGTCAAACAGTTTTTAGCTAAAGCACGTGCAGACAGTACAAATAAGACGAATACCTTAAATTGGAAGCAGTTTTGTTTATGGTATACTGCGAATAACATTCATCTGCTTACATCTGCTCCAGAACAGGTCTTGCCGTACCTTCTCCACCTGGCGAAGTCTGGTCTCGCCCATGCATCTATTAAGGTTCACTTAGCTGCTATCTCCAGATATAGACGACTATCCAAAGGACCGTCCCTCTGGTCTCATCGACATATAAAGCAATTTATGAAGGGGTTATTCCGATCCTTTCCTTCAGCCAAACGACCTCCTCCATCTTGGCAACTGAATACAGTCCTGAGTCAGTTGAAAAAGGAGCCATTCAAACCTATTCATAAATCAGACATTAAGTATCTTACCTGGAAGGTACCGCTCCTCTTAGCGTTAACATCTGCTCGCAGAGTAAGCGAGATTCAAGTCTTTACCATCCAAGAACCTTTCATGAGGTTTACAGACGTTACAGTCATCCTACAGACAAACCCAAAATTTATTCCAAAAGTTCTAACTGATTTTCACATTAATGAGCCAGTAGTGCTAAAGACTTTCTTTCCGCAGCCTCAGACTGGGGCAGAAAGATCGCTGCATTCCTTGGATGTCAAACGATGCCTTAAATTTTATTTGCAGCAGACATTCTCAATCCGAAAGTTCAGTCACCTGTTTGTGGCATTTAGTGCTCCCAGGAAGGGCTTTCTGTTTCTAAACAAACCATCTCTAGATGGATTTCCAGTGCAATGGCCTTGTGCCACCAGAAAGCTGGTCGACCTCTGGACACTAAAGTTTGTGCACATTCTACCCGAGCAGTGTCCATGTCTTGTGCACTCTTCTCTGGGGTATCCCTTCCAGACATCTTTCATGCAGCCATGTGGAGGACAACACATGTTTTCACGAAGCATTACTGCGTGGATGCTGAGACGCTCCATGATGCCGCAGTGGGTCAAGCAGTTCTTAGACATTTGTTCAGATAAGGTGAGCTGTTTGTTTCTCCCCATCCGCTTCTCATGTAATCACATTTTCTGTTAATTCTTAATGTACCTTTCTGATGGATACAACTACCTGTGGATTCCTCACCTAATGAATTCTCCCATGGCGCCAGCATTCAACGGAAATCTTCTTCCTAGCTTCTGCACGTCGACGAGGACGTCACATTAGCCCACGCAACGCCGTCTGACGTCATACAGGCAATAAGAGGTCCTCGCCGACGTGCCGACGTCAGTTCCCTTTTTTCCGTGCATTCGAAACGGTTATCTTCGAGGGAGCTACTGTTACTTTCATAGTTACAGTGTATTTTCTGCTGCGTGGATTTTCTCTTCGGTAATTATGTCTCAGAGGAAGTCGGGTTTCAATCCCTGTCGAGAGTGTGGGGGCAAGATGTCCGTTACTGATCCTCACTCCGACTGTTTATGGTGTTTAAGCTCCGACCATGACGTCGCAACATGTGATTCATGTCAGCACATGAATCCGAAGGCCCTGAAAGAACGTGAGGCTAAACTATTCATGGCGAAGTCGAAAAGGAAGGAGAAAAAACATCATAAGAAGTCTTCTTCGCCAAGGTCTCATCGGCATCATCGAGACTCCCGGCGTCGTAGGGATTCACAGCGCCATTCCAGCAAGGAGTCTCGTTCGAGGTCGCCTTCGGCTCGGCGTCAGAAGACTTGGGAGGTCAGTCCCACGGTCACGCCACATCCATTGACGCCATTGCTTTCTCCGGCGTCACCGACTTCGCCTGGACAGGCTTCTGTGATTGAGGTGACGCAGCCTCAGGTGTTTTC
Source organism: Pleurodeles waltl (assembly GCF_031143425.1). Classification (NCBI taxonomy): domain Eukaryota; kingdom Metazoa; phylum Chordata; class Amphibia; order Caudata; family Salamandridae; genus Pleurodeles; species Pleurodeles waltl. Next base: position 734,750,494 of record NC_090446.1, read on the forward strand.
TCCGGCGTCACAGACGTCGAGGCTGGCGTTGGGGTCGCCTTCGATCCAGGCACCCCAGTATCCGGCTTTTCTGGCCCCTGGAGCCGATAATACCACATTTCTGAATGAGATGTATACCATCTTCCAACAGATGGCTCCAGGCGGTGCTCCGGCTGGTCCTTCGGGGCCGTTGGCTTTTTCCGTGGGTGGTCCTGCGCCTCTACGGCCGGCACCCTTTATGCCCTTTCTCCCTTTAGGGAATGTGGGCTCGGCGCCGGTGTCGGCGCCGGTGGCCGCTCCGGTGGCTCCAGAGGTTTTGGCCCCGGAGGTTTCCATCCCGTCGACTTCAGGATTTCGTCCTGTGACTCCGGCGGGTCCATCGGAAACTCCAAGACGAGACTTTCTTCGTCCGGCTCCTACTTCGGCGCCGAAGCTGCCTGTGGCGCCGGACATGGAGTCGGATGGTTCTGGAGATCGGCGCCGATCCTCGACTTCGGCGGAGGCCATGTCGACTCCGCGTATTGAAGAAAGACTGCACTCGAGAAGGCGTGCTCTCCGTCTTTTGGAAGAGCAAGAATACCAACGAGTCTTGGAGGAAGGAGAGGTTGAGGACTCTGGTGATGGACTTCATGGTCTGGATACAGCCAGTGGGCTGGATACTTCCCCTGAGTGGGACCTATCATCTCCAGGGGAGTATACGGAGGAGGCTGCTACCTTTCACGCTGTGGTAAGAAAGGCAGCTAACTTTCTGGACCTGCCTTTGCCGGTGGCAGAGGCGAAGCAGAATTTTCTGACTGAGGTACTACATCCGGCCTCTACTGCAGCGGAGCCTCTTTTGCCATTCAATGAGGCTTTGCTTGATCCGGTGTTAGAGCTGTGGAAGAAGCCAGTATCTTCCTCTGCTGTTCATAGGGCTGTGGCCAGGAGATATCGGGCTGCGCCATCTGACCCTGGCTTTCTGTCTAGACACCCTACGCCGGAGAGCTTGGTGGTGCAAGCCTCCTGTTCCTCTAGGTCAGCGCCTGGATCTTTCCCGACGGTACCAGGGGACAGGGACTCCAAAAAGTTGGACGCGCAATCTAAGAAGATATTTTCGTCTTGCAGTATGGCATTGAAGGCCACCAACGCGACTTGCATTCTGGGGAGATACATCCATGCTCTTATGGACGACATATCATCTTCATATACGGAGCTTCCCCAGGGACTTTTGAACATTGTTTCGGATGCCCAGGCTGCCGCAACCCAGATTATCCAGTCTGGGCTGGACACGACCGACTCGGTGGCTAGGGCGATGGGCACGGCTGTGGTGGCGAGGAGACAGGCCTGGCTCCGCAACTCAGGGTTCTCTGCGGACGTGCAGTCGACCCTTTTGGACCTCCCGTTTGATGGGGACAAACTGTTTGGGGCCAAGGCGGATTCGGCCTTGGAGAGGTTCAAAGAAAGCAGGGCCACAGCCAAATCATTAGGACTGCAAGCCCCTTCTTCTACCTCCTCCAGATTTTTCAGGAGGTTTCGTGGATTTGGACGTGGCTCTTCCTCCTCTTCCTTTCGGGGGAAATTCCAGCAACTCACCTTTTCCCTCCCCTATAGATCATTTAGAGGGAGGGGTAGGGCCCGCACCAGAGGAGCCTCTCAGCAGCACTCTGCCTCTTCCTCGTCCTCTGGAGGGGTGCAGGAGGGAAAGCAGCCTTAGGCTTCCACCATTTCCCACTCACTCCTCTCCTGTAGGGGGAAGGTTACGGCATTTTCTCCACAAGTGGGAGACTATTACATCGGACACTTGGGTTATCAGCATTGTGGGAAAAGGCTGCACCCTTCCCTTTCGGGAGTTTCCGCCCCCCATCCCGCCCCGCCCATCTTATTGTTCAGAAGAACACCTCCTGTTGTTAGAACAGGAGGTTCAAGTCCTCCTTTCAAAGGGCGCGGTGGAGTTGGTCCCAGAGCAGGAAAGGGGTCTAGGTTGTTACTCAAGGTACTTTCTGATTCCCAAGAAGGATGGTCGGTTGAGACCAATCCTGGATCTGAGGATCTTGAATTGGTTCCTCAAACAGGAAAAGTTCAAGATGCTGACCCTAGCTCAGGTGCTTTTGGCATTGAACAAGGGAGATTGGATGGTGTCTGTCGACTTGCAGGATGCTTATTTTCATATCCCGATACTCAAGTCGCACAGGAAGTATCTCCGGTTTGTGGTAGGGTTGCAGCACTATCAGTTTGTGGTCCTCCCGTTTGGTCTTACTTCAGCACCTCGAGTCTTCACAAAGGTGATGTCGGTGGTTGCGGCAGAGCTCAGAAGGAAGGGGATAGCAGTATTCCCTTACTTGGACGACTGGCTGATCAAAGCCAAGTCCCCAGAGCTTGTGTCGCATCATCTGCAGTCAACAACCCAGTTGTTGTTCGACCTGGGCTTTTCGGTGAACGTGCCCAAATCTTACCTGGAGCCCTCTCAGCGCCTCCTGTTCATAGGGGCAGTACTGGATACAACATTGAATCGAGCCTTTCCTCCGCCTCAGCGGATTCAAGATATTCAGGAGTTGGTTCCAATGTTTCGAAATGGAGCGGTAGTTCCAGTCCTCAAGGTCCTTCGTCTGCTCAGTCTGTTTGCCTCCTGCATACTATTGGTCACGCTTGCTCGCTGGCACATGAGGGCTCTTCAGTGGTGCCTCCGAAGGCAGTGGTCTCAACACAAAGGAGATCTCAAAGGTGCTGTCAGGATCTCCAGAGATGCTGCTGTGGACTTGAAGTGGTGGATTGCAGGCAACAATCTTTCACAAGGAAAGCCGTTCGCGCAGTCACCACCAGTGACCACGGTTATAATGGATGCTTCCACTCTAGGGTGGGGAGCTCATCTGGGGGATCTGGAGATCAAAGGGCTTTGGTCTCCAGAGGAACAGATTTTTCATATCAATCTGTTGGAGTTGCGGGCTGTACGTCTGGCTCTCAAGGCCTTCCTCCCTTCCCTTCGTGGTCAGTCGGTACAGGTCCTGACGGACAATACTACCGCAATGTGGTACATAAACAAACAGGGAGGAGTAGGGTCGTACCTTCTCTGCAGAGAAGCTCTTCGACTATGGTCCTGGGCAAAGGACCATCAGATTTGCTTGGTAGCAAATCATCTGGCCGGGGTCTTGAATGTACGTGCGGACAGTCTCAGTCGCCATTTCTTGGCCGACCACGAGTGGCGTCTCCATCCAGATCAAGTCCGTTTAATCTTCCAGATGTGGGGGTTTCCTCGGATAGATCTGTTTGCCACTCGGGAGAACACACACTGTCCGTTTTTCTGCAGCCTCCAGTATCCGGTGCAGGGAGCGTTGGGGGACGCGTTTCAGATAACCTGGTGCGACCAGTTGCTTTACGTGTTTCCCCCCATACCCTTGATTCCTCGAGTATTGAGGAAAATTCGCCAAGACCGGGCTCAAGTCATCTTAATAGCTCCGGATTGGCCAAGGAGGGTGTGGTATTCCGACCTTCTCCAACTCTCGCTGTGCCCTCCGCTCCGTCTCCCTCTCAGGGCAGACCTCCTCTCGCAGTCGCAGGGGCAGGTTTTACACCCCAACCTCCAGAGCCTGCACCTTCATGCCTGGAGATTGAACGGGGCAACCTGAGTTCCTTCTCTCTCCCGCCTGATGTAGTGGATGTTATATTAGCGGCCAGGCGACACTCCACTAAATCTATCTACGCTAATAGGTGGTCTAAATTTGTTATGTGGTGTGGAGAGAGACAGATTGATCCCTTACATGCTCATCTGTCAGATGTTTTGTCTTTTGCTTTGTCACTAGCGCAAGAAGGTTGTGCAGTGGCTACTATTAAAGGTTATTTGTCTGCCTTGTCAGCCTTCATTTGTCTTCCAGACCAACCTTTGTTATTTAAATCCCCTATTGTTCTTAGATTCTTGAAAGGTCTTCTAAATAAATATCCTCCAAAACCATTCGTTATGCCTCAATGGGATTTGTCCTTGGTCCTGACTTTCCTTATGGGGTCCCCTTTCGAGCCTATGCATTCTTGTCCCTTAAGGTACTTAGTTATTAAAACAGTCTTCCTGGTGGCTATAACATCTGCAAGGAGAGTGAGTGAGTTGCAGGCCTTATCGGTAAAACCTCCTTATACAGCTTTTTATGGGGATAAGGTGGTGTTGAGGACCAAGGCTGCTTTCCTCCCGAAGGTTGTTTCACCCTTCCATTTGGCCCAGACAATTACTTTGTCCACGTTCTATCCTCCGTCTCATCCTTCAAAGGAGGAAGAGAGACTACATCGCTTGGACCCAAAGAGGGCATTAAGTTTCTACATTGATAGAACGAAGGATTTCAGGCTGGAGAACCAGCTGTTCATCGGATACGTGGGCAAGAGGAGAGGAAAGGCAGTCCACAAGAGAACACTTTCCAGGTGGGTTGTTCTTTGCATTAAAATCTGTTATTCTTTAGCAAAGAAGGATCCTCCTGATGGTATTAGAGCTCATTCCACCAGAGCTAAGTCGGCCACTTCGGCCTTGGCCAGAGGTGTTCCTGTGGTTGACATCTGTAAGGCCGCAACTTGGTCGTCCCTTCACACTTTTGCGGAACATTACTGTTTGGACTCTGAGGTCAGAAGGGACGGCCATTTTGCACGGTCAGTGCTGCAGGATTTCTTGGTTTGACCATCTAGGCTCCCACCACCGGGCGCGGTACTGCTTTGGGACTCTATTCATTAGGTGAGGAATCCACAGGTAGTTGTATCCATCAGAAGAACGAGTTACTTACCTTCGGTAACGACTTTTCTGGTGGATACATTAGTTACCTGTGAATTCCTCACGGTCCCACCCGCCTCCCCGTTGTCTTTTTGGTCTTACCAAGTAATCCTTGAGTGTGCTCCTCTTGGTCTTTAAGACTGCAATAGATTTTGTATATATGAATACTTGTGTGTGTGTATATATATATATATATATATCTTTGTGTATATACATAATTAGTATATATTTGTTTTGATGTAAAAAAAAAAAAAAAAAAAGGAGTTATATTAAATCTACAGCCATTCCATTGCAATGTTGTGTGATTTACAATGTTATGGGATGTTGCCTTGATCTTTCATTGCATTGGGTTATTGTTCTCATGCACGTAAAAAATGTTGGTACTGACGTCGGCACGTCGGCGAGGACCTCTTATTGCCTGTATGACGTCAGATGGCGTCGAGTGGGCTAATGTGACGTACTCGTCGACGTGCAGAAGCTAGGAAGAAGGTTTCCATCGAATGCTGGCGCCATGGGAGAATTCATTAGGTGAGGAATCCACAGGTAGCTAATGTATCCACCAGAAAAATCGTTACCGAAGGTAAGTAACTCGTTCTTCTTGCTTATTCATATATGTTTTAAAGTGTTATTTTATTGCTTTGCATGTAACTGTCTAATGACCATGTTTTTTAATGATTGGGATACACAGTATTTCTTGATACAGAAAATGTGTTAGTTACTGCTTGCTACTCTTATTCAAGCATGTGAATCCATGAAAGTTCCAATACTGGAGTAAGAAATAAGTTACTTACCTGTAACTGTAGTTCTCCAGCATTGGAAACTTTCATAGATTCACATGCTGCCCACCCGCCTCCCCGGAGGAGCTCACCTTCTCTCTTCTCAGTGCTCTGGGTTATTTCAGCACTTGCGCTCGGAAAATCTGGGGGAAGGCAGCTCCTCACAGGAGGTTCTAGAAGGGTGAGGCAATCTGATTGGTTCAAGTTTGAGTTTGGGTCTATTTTACAAAACAACTATGATGGGTTATTGTATTGATGCCTAGTTCATGTATTGTGTGCATACATCTTCAGCGCTGGTTTTATATTCCACCGGGAACTCCCATCTTGACGAAGGGGAAGTATTCAAGCATGTGAATCTATGAAAGTTTCCAATACTAGACAACTACAGTTACAGGTAAATAACTTATTTCTTTACCACCCCTAGGGTGGTGATGGAGAGGGGAGTGGTCACTCCCCTTTCCTTTGTCCAGTTTCGCACCAGAGCAGGGACTGTGGGTCCCTGGACTGGTGAAAATCGGTTTATGCAAGGAGGGCACCAAATGTGCTCTTCAAAGCATACTGGTGGCTTGGGGAGGCTACCCCTCCCAAGCCATGTAACGCCTATTGCCAAGGGAAGATGGTGTTACCTTCCTCTCCCACAGGGAAATCCTTTGTTCTGCCTTCCTCTGGCTGAGCTTGTCAAACAGCAGTAGGGCATAAACCTTTCTGAGGGGTGGCAATAGCACAGGCTGCCTGGAAACCCCCAAATGACTGGTAGGATCTATGCGGTGGGTCCTCTAAGGAGCCCCCACAGACTGCATGGAATCTTACAACCAATACTGTTAACAGTATTGAGGTATGATTTGGACATGTTTGATACCAGACATGCCCAGGTTCGGAGTTTCCATTATGTAGCTGTACACAGGTCCAGTACGTGTCCAGTACACATGTAAAATGGCTGCCCTGCACTCAGGAATTCCAGAGTAATGGAACTGGAGTTCGTACGGGTACCTCTGCTTTTGCAGGGGTGCCCTTGCGTACAGGTACCTATACCCTGCAATCTGGGCTAGGAGGGCCTACCATAGGGGTGACTTACAGTGACCTAGAGCAGTGACCTGTAGTGAAGGGGTACATGCACCTTTTCACGCAGGCTGCAATCGCAGGCCTGGAGACACATTTTGCATGGGCTTTCATGGGTGGCACAATACATGCTGCAGTCCATGGGGACCGCTGGTGCCATAATTCCCTAGGTACCAAAGTACCATATGCTAGGGACTTAAAAGGGGGTACCAGTATGCCATTGTGAGGTGTGCAAAGTCCTAGGCAACCACATTTAGAGGGAGAGAGTACAATCAAAATTTTTATGGTATTTAAGTTTCAGTGAATGTGATTTCGGTCACCTTTGTGATGGAGTAACCCTTTTACCGAGATCTAAATCAGGCCCTTAATCATCTGGGTAATTCCAAGTGCCGTTGGCTTTACCTATGCCACATTCAATGAAGGTCACAGAGTGTGGATTGCATAAAAATGTCATTTATGTTCCACAGCTGAAATGCATTTTGCACCTACTGAAAAATACTGACTGCAGTTCAGATGGTTGGCATTTAGGAAGCTAAAGGAAAGCAGATCATTGTCATCACTCCAGTCCCAGCCTTAGAGGCTATCACAAAGGCTAGCATTCCAAATGCAAAAGCCTTACATCTTAGATGGATACAGTGGGCCACTTCCTTGACTGCCACTGATGTAGACTGTCTTTGACCCTAAATTGCGAATGTGAGTTTCTCCGCTATGAACTGGAATCCCCATGCCCACTAACATTTTCCCTCTTGAGCAGTATAAATATAATATATACACTGATGGTTCAGTTCAACCTGCTGTAGGTACCAAACATCAATACTCTGCAGCTTGCACAGCTGTTTATGAAGTGATGAGGGATAGAGGGTTCCACCCTCAACAAACACTTATGCAGTCATGTGGGGATTGCACTGCAAAGCCGGCTGACCTAAAAGCATTGATTCTGGCACTGGAACATGCATATCCTGAATTCCTGACAGTGTGTGATTTGTACTATTGTGTCCAGTCTATCAAGCAAAATTTACATTACTGGTGCCTCAATGGATTCAGAGACTCTAAATGAAATACTAACAGTCAATAAGTGCTTTGGGGAAAGGTGGCAGAACTCCAGAAAAAAAAACTGCCACAGGCTCATGTAATGTATACATTGGGTCACCAACATGTTCAAATATACATTATAGGAAATTCTTGGCTGATGAATTTCCCAATTCTGATGGATACAACTACCTGTGGATTCCTCACCTAATGAATTCTCCCAATGCGCCAGCATTCGACGGAAAGTTTCTTACCAGCTCTGCACATCGACGAGGACGTCACAATTGCCTGACTCCCATGCAACGCCATCTGACGTCATCGAGGCAATAAGAGGTCCTCGCCGGTGTGCTGACGTCAGTTCCCTTTTTTCCATGCCTTCGAGCAATGTTTTTTTTCTTCTGGCTCTTGGGGAGCTACTGTTTCTCAGAAGAGATACTTTCTTGTTAAAATTTCTCCACCTCGCAAGTCCGGCTTCAAGCCTTGTAGGGAATGCGGGGGCCGTATGTCGGTGACAGACCTGCATAATGACTGTTTATGGTGCTTGAGCTCAGAGCACGACGTGGAAGAGTGTGGTTCCTGTCAACAAATCAACTCAAAGGCGTTGAAAGAGCGTGAAGCCAAGCTGTTTTTGGCTAAATCGAAGAAGAAGGAAAAGCACCGACATCGGAGGTCTTCTTCGAAATCTTCACATAAGAAACATGATTCCCAACGTTGTTCGGGGAAAGACCGATCTCGTTCGAGGTCTCCATCTGCTCGGCGTCGTACGACGTGGAGGTCAGCCCGACAGTGACGCCACAGCCTCAGAGTCCTCAGGCTTCTCCGGCTCCGTCAGTTTTTGAGGTGGATGAGCCTCGCCAGAGTCCTGCCTTCTCGCCTGCACAATCAGAGGTGCTGGATCCAGTGCAGACATCGCAGTCAGCGCCGACGCCGCAGGGGTATCCTGCTTTCCCGGCTCCGGGTGCGGTTTTGGCGGCCTTCCTAAACGCGATGTACAGCATCTTCAGTTCCATGGCTCCTGGCCGTGCACCGGCTGGTCCCTCAGGTCCATTGGCTTTTGGTCTGGGCGTTCCAGCTGCATACAAGCCGATGCCTTTTATGCCCTTCTGCCTGGTAGAAGTGGCTTGTCCGGCGCCAGTGCCTTTGACGTCACAGAGACCTTCGACGCCGGTGGTTTCAGCTGATCCGGTGGTGCTGTTGACTTCGCCACGACTTCAATCGACGCCGGTGAAGAGGGCTCGACTTCCCATGGCACCGATGGATCCAATGTTGGAAGAATCTGAAGATCAGCGTCAACCGAGGTCGTCAGTGTCGGCTAATTCTTTATCGACGCCGAAGATAGAGGCCGGGTTGCGTTCGAGGAGGAAGGCTCTCAGACTGTTGGAGGAGCAGGAGTATCAGAGACAGCTCCTAGAGGAAGGCGAGATCGCAGAGCCCCTGTGGGACTTTCAGGGTTTGGACTCTGCCAGCGGTCTCAATACTTCCCCAGAGTGGGACTTAGTTTCTCCAGGCGAGTTCACTGAGGAGGCTGCTTCATTCCACTCAGTGGTGAGGAAAGCAGAGGACTTTTTAGATCTCCTGTTACCTGCAGCTGAGGTGAAGACCAATATCCTCACAGAGGTGTTTGGCTGCTGCAGAGCCATTCCTGCCTTTTAATGAGGCTCTCACTGAACCAATTATTGAGGTTTGGAAGAAATCAGTGTTGGTTAGCAGATCAGTGGTGAGGAAATACAGAGTGGCCCCTGGGGACCTGGGCTTCCTCTCTAAGCATCCGACTTTCGGAGAGTCTGGTGGTTCAGGCATCCTGCTCCTTGCGCTCAGCCCCTGGTTAGTTCCCTGGGGCTTCATCAGACAGGGAGTTGAAAAGGATGGAACAGTCGGCCAAGAAGATCTTTTCGTCTTCCAGTATGGCCCTGAAGTCGGCTAACGCCACTTGTGTGTTAAGAAGATCTATCCATGCCTTGATGGATGCGGCTAAGGCTGAGATTCCAGATGTGTCCCAGGACATACGGGGTCTTTTGGCTGATGGACAAGCAGCGGCAACTCATGTCATTCAGTAAGGGTTAGATACTGCGGATTCAGTGGCCAGAGTGATGGGGACATCCGTTGCAACCAGGAGACATGCTTGGCTGAGGTCGTCTGGTTTTTCATCTGATGTGCAAACAACTCTTTTAGACTTGCCATGTGATGGAGATAAGCTATTTGGTTCGAAAGCTGACTCTGCCTTAGAGCACTTCAAAGAGAGCAGGGCTACGGCTAAGTCCCTAGGTTTGCACGCTTCAACCACAACCCCGTTCAGGTCATTTAGAAGGTTCAGGGGGTTTGGATGAGGCTCTTCCTTTCGGGGGAGACTCCATCCTGCAGGCCAGCAACCATCTACGCTTTCCTATAGGTCATTTAGAGGGAGGGGTAGAGTTCGAACCAGAGGAGCCACCCAGCAGCACCCTACCTCTTCTTCTTCCTCCGGGGGGGGGGCTGTTGCAACAGGGAAAGCAGCTTTAGTCCCCCATCCATTACTTCCCATACTTCTCCTGTAGGGTGAAGGTTGTTTCATTTTCTCTGCATGTGGAATCTGATCACATCGGATTCCTGGGTCATCAATATTGTGGAGAAAGGTTATGCACTTCCCTTTCGGAAGTTTCCTCCTGCCATCCCTCCCTGTTCCTCCTTTTGCACGGAAGACCATCTCCTGTTATTACAACAGGAATTTCAGACCCTATTATCAAAAGGTGCAGTGAAGTTGGTTCCAGAGCAGGAAAGGGGTCAGGGTTGTTATTTGCGATATTTCCTGATCCCGAAGAAGGATGGTCGGTTGAGGCCTATCCTGGACCTGAGGGTTTTGAACTGGTTCCTCAAGCAGGAGAAGTTCAAAATGCTGACCCTAGCTCAGGTGCTTTTGACATTGAACGAAGAAGATTGGATGGTGTCTGTCGACCTGCAGCATGATTACTTTCATATCCCTATTCTCAAGTCACACAGGAAGTATCTCCGGTTTGTGGTGGGGTCTCAACATTATCAGTTTGCAGTCCTTCCTTTACCTGGACGATTGGTTGATCAAAGCCAAGTATCCAGAACTTGTGTTGCGTCACCTGCAGATAGCAACCCAGTTGTTGTTCGATCTGGGCTTTTCGGTAAACATGCCCAAATCTCACCTGGAGCCCTCTCAATGCCTCCTGTTCATAGGGGCTGTACTGGACACAACGTTGAATCGGGCCTTTCCTCCGCCTCAGCAGATTCAGGACATTCAGGCATTGATTCCAATGTTTCGAAGTGAAGTGGTTGTTCCAGTCCTCAAGGTCCTTCATCTGCTCGGTCTGTTCGCCTCATGCATTCTGTTGGTCACTCATGCACGCTGGCACATGAGGGCTCTTCAGTGGTGCCTCTGCAGGCAGTGGTTTCAACACAAAGAGGATCTTGATGAGTCGATAAAGATGTCCAGAGAGACTGCAGCGGATCTACGATGGTGGGCGGTGGATGGCAATCTTTCCAAAGGAAGGCCGTTTTTACTGCCGCCTTAGGTGACCACGGCGATAACTCTAGGGTGGGGAGCTCATCTGTGGGACCTGGAGATCAAAGGTCGTTGGTCTCCAGTGGAACAGATGTTCCATATCAATCTGTTAGAATTCTGGGTGATACTTTTAGCTCTCAAGGCCTTCCTCCTCTCCCTTCGCAGTCAGTCAGTCCAGGTTCTGACGGACAACACTACTACGATGTGGTACATCATCAAGCAGGAAGGAGTAGGGTTGTACCTTCTCTGCAGAGAAGCTCTACGGCTTTGGTCCTGGGCACAGGACCATCAGATTTGCGTAGCAAACCATCTGGCCGGAGTTCAAAACGTACGTGCGGACAGCCTCAGTTGGCACTTCTCAGCCAATCACGAGTGCCGTCTCCATCCGGACCTGATTCGTTTTTTACATCTTCCGGATGTGGGGATTTCCTCAGGTAGACCTTTTTGCCACTCGGGAGAACGCGCACTGCCCGTTGTTCTGCAGCCTCCAGTATCTGGTGCAAGGGGCGTTTTGGGACGCGCTTCAGATGCCCTGGCACGGCCAATTGCTTTACGCATTTCCCCCCATACCCTTGATTCCTCAGGTTCTGAGGAAGATTCGCCAAGACCGGGTGCAAGTCATTTTACTAGCTCCGGATTGGCCACTAAGGGTGTGGTACTCGGACCTTCTCCAACTTTCACTGTGCCCTCTGCTCCGTCTCCCTCACAGGGCAGACCTCCTCTCGCAGTCGCAGGGGCAGGTTCTACACCCCCACCTCCAGAGTCTGCACCTGCATGCCTGGAGAATGAACGGGGCAATCTGAGTTCCTTTTCTCTCCCGCCATAGGTGGTGGACGTTATTTTATCGGCCAGGCGACACTCCACCAAATCAACCTATGCTGGTAGATGGGCAAAATTTGTGGCTTGGTGTGGAGAGAACCAAATTGATCCCTTACATGCACATTTGTCGGGCATTTTATTATTTGCGTTGTCCTTGGCGCAGAGGGGTTGTGCAGTTGCGACTGTTAAGGGCTATTTGTCGGCCTTTCTTTGCTTTCCTGATCAACCCTCTTTGTTTAAATCCCCTAGAGTTGTAAGGTTCTTGAGAGGTCTTACTATTAAGTTCCCTCCCTCTCCTTTTATTATGCCTCAATGGGATCTGAATTTGGAACACACTTTCTTGATGGGTTCACCGTTTTAGCCTTTACATTCATGCTCCTTAAGATTTTTAGTGTTAAAAACTGTTTTTCTTGTAGCCATCACATCAACTAGGCGAGTGAGTGAACTTCAAGCGCTTAGTGTAAAACCCCCTTTCACTTCCTTCATGCGGACAGAGTGGTGCTGAGGACCAAGGCGGCTTTGCTTCCGAAGGTTGTTACACCCTTCCATTTAGGGCAGTCCATTATGCTTTCATCCTTTTATCCTTCTCTCCATCCATCTAAAGAGGCGGAGAGACTTCATCGGCTTGACCTTAAAAAAGCTTTAAGCTTCTACGTTGAAAGAATGAGAGAGTTCAGAGTGGAAGATCAGCTCTTCATCGGCTACGTGGGGAAGAGGAGGAAGGGCAAGGTGGTCCACAAGAGAACACTATCCAGGTGGGTCATTCTTTGCATAATATTTTTTATGTTATTCTTTGGCAAAGAAGGTTCCTTCTGTTGGAATTAGAGCCCATTTGACCAGGGCTAAGTCGGCCTCTACGGCTTTGGCTAGAGGTGTTCCTGTGGCTGATATTTGTAAGGCCGGAACTTGGTCTTCCCTCCATACTTTTGCAAAGCATTATTGTTTGGATTCAGAGGTTAGGAGGGATGGCCATTTTGCACGGTCCGTGCTGCAGGATTTCTTGGTGTGACCATTCAGGCACCCGTCTCAGAGTGCGGTATTGCTTTGGGACTCTATTCATTCATTAGGTGAGGAATCCACAGGTAGTTGTATCCATCAGAAGAATAAGTTACTTAGCTTCGGTACCGCCTTTTCTGGTGGATACACTAGCTACCTGTGGATTCCTCACGGTCCCACCCGCCTCCCCGTTGCCTGGTTGGTCTTACCAAGATATCCTAGGGTGTGTACGTATATAGGGAAATGTATATATGTTTGACGGTATATGTAGATTCATGTACATATATATGGTGTTTTTTTTATATATATATATATATATATATATATATTTATAAATATATTTGATATTTTGTTGTTTATATTTGATTAAAAGTTTTGTTTTATATTTGACTGATTTATTCATGTCAGGTATGTAAGGTCGGTGCTCACCTGTTCGCCTTGAAGGCACGTAAAAAATGGTGAAAACGGACACGTAAAAAATTGTGAAAACGGACATCAGCACGCCGGTGAGGACCTCTTATTGCCTCTGACGTCAGACTGCGGCGCGTGGGAGTCGGGCAATTGTGACGTCCTCGTCTACGTGCAGAGCTGGGAAGAAAATTTCCGTCTAATGCTGCCACATTGGGAGACTTCATCAGGTGAGGAATCCACTGGTAGCTAGTGTATCCACCAGAAAAGGCGTTACCAAAGGTAAGTAACTTATTTATCTGTGTCATTACTGCAACTGTAGCTACAGTTCACATACAAGGGTGGGTAAAGAACTAGTGGCTGCCCTGAACGCTTTGGCTGACTGCACCTCCTTACCAAAAGTATATCGAGCAAAATAGACCCACCACTTGAGTGCCGAAAACATTCTTTATGTAATAATTTCAGGGGTGGGTGATCCCCAACCAGGACCTCAGACTAGAACTAATTAAAGCACCACATTAGGGGGCTGCATCTGACCATGCTGGTGTGGCAGCTACAGTTTCCTTGTTACAAAAATGCTTTTGGTGGCATGGTCGGGACAAACGGACAAAGCAGTATGTCCTTAGTTGTGCCATTTGCCAAAAAATAAAAGGTTCCACCTTTAAGCGCCTACTGCAGACACCCCTCTTATTGGCCAACAAGCCACTACAGTGTGTTTAACTAGACCATTGCTGTCCTTTGAATTCGGATAGTGCATTCAAATACATCCTACTTGCTGTAGATTCTTGCTGCAGATTTCTTTGGGTGTGGCCACAGCAAGCGGCTGACGCTCTTACTGTTATTAAAAGATTTGCAAGTCGTCATTGGAAGATATGCAGTAGCTCCATTCCACTTGGACCAGGGCCCTGCCTCTGCCTCCAAAGCATATAGGGATACCATGGGAACCCTTGGTGTAGCTGTGCATTATTCTTTTGCATATCACCCCCAGGAATATTGAATAGTGAAGGGGAAAAAACGAAACTTAAAAGTAATTCTTAGCAGCTAGAGTATTATGTTCAGGTCTAAGTCGGATCCATCACCTTTATGGAGTCCAGAGAGCATTAAATAATCTGCCTAGAAGATTTTTGGGTGGTTGTACTCCAGATGAAGGTCTGCTTGGCATCCAGATGTATGTCCCAGATCTTGATGGCTCTGGTGTAGATGCCGCAGAAATAACTTTTGACATAAATGAATGCCTCACTGTCTAACAGGATCTACAGCACTTCTGAGATGAGCGTTTTACTACACATGCTGCCACTGAGGGAATGATGGATACACCAGCACACACAGGCTGAATTCCAAAAGCGGAACCTCTCGACGTTGACTCCTCTCGCCGTTGGGAGCCCCTCGATGGCGATCTGCCTCGACGTCGGTGGGATGATGTCGATCGTCTCCGGCGAGCACTGGCTCTCGACGTCAATCTTCCCCTTCGCGTCGACGGGGACCTCGACAGGGAATTCCTCGACAGCGAATGTCTGTGCCGTCTCGTCGATGATAATGCTCTTGATGGCGAGTGATGTCTCTTCCTCGACGGCGAGCTGGTTCTCGATGGCGAGCAGATCTGGAAGCTGCTCCAGAGGACAAAGTCAGAGCCCTGGTGGAAGACTGACCTTCCCCTCACTCTGTGGTGGATTGTGCCCTCCGTCTACTGTCCTCCTTGGCTTGAAGACGAATTTTCTCCCTGTCACGAAGGGTGCGCCTGGAGAAGGTTTTACAAATGTCACAGGCATCAGGTTTATGAGATGACGGCAGGCAAATAATACAGACTTGATGTGGGTCTGTTTTGGCCTTCTTCCTGCCACAGCTAGGGCACTTATCAAAAAGTGAAGGCATGTTAGTGGAAAAAAGCCTTAAATTTCTGTCAGAATTTGACAACAAAAGACAGAAAACCTATAAATAGTTGGAGCTCAATGCTTCAGGGTCCTGTCAGAAGGTGCCGGAAAAAAGAACTGAGGCAACTGCCTTTTGCTATGCATGATGGGATACAGGAAGTCTTTCTCTTCTTAAAGGCACAGTTCTATTTACATTCTGTATAATGGCAGCCTATAGGCTACACTGCCCTGCATTGTTTCATCCTTATTTTAAAGTTGTAAAAAGGTTTGTGAAAGATTTTTTCGACTTCATCTCCAGAATACGCATGTTTTTTAATGTATATCTATACTACAGTACCCTTTTTTCAACCAAAAGAATGAACAATTTGGCCTTTGTAGCTTTTCCTCTAGGCTGCACATTGACTTTCTTAAGTGACTTTGCAGGCCTTCCTCAAGAAAGGCGAACATCTACACTTAAGAAGACACTTCAGAACAGTGCTCCGGGGTCCCCGCAGGCGTGCGGAACTATTCAGTGCTTATGACTATCATGGAAATACCCCTACGAGAGAACTGGAGTTACAGGTAAGAAACTATTCCTTTTCACTGACTTAAACACACTTATGTGATCCGTCTATAGTCATTATACTGGCCATGCTTGCTCCCTTCTTGTGGATTGGATTTGTGACTGCTTCCTTCTTGCTTATAAATGTACATTATCTTCCTGAACGCTGTGCTGTTGAACTGGTAACTATAATACTGAAGCCTCGTCTTAGCTCTTGCAAACATTTATACTGTTCTAGTTCCTGACTGGATTGTTTTTGATAAGGGTCCATATGATTTTTTTGGGTCTACAGAGACTTTTCAAATTCCTTATGTGTTGAAAATCTCTGTGGATGATATAATCACACCGGGTGTTGTGTCTGCCGTCGTGCCAGTGCTTTATGATCTTGAATATTCTACTGTATTTGAAAATAGATATGTACATCAATTTAGCAAATTATGGTATGAGGTTTGGTTGTCACTAAGCTTTTGTAGAGCTAGTACTCCCCGTACACTTTTTAATTATACACAATGGGATCATTGTCCTACTCCAACAGTGGGACGTTTTAAAACCTATTCAGTCAAATTCATATATTTTTACGCTCATGATACTACTGATCTGGTCTCTTATTATTTCAAATTACCATCAACAAAAGCGATGAAAAACACTGTGACCACTACTAAATTAATCTATTCAAATTCATTTGTTTCGCAAATAGCTGTCAAGGGCTATGATGATTGGAAAGAAACAATTGATTTAAAATCAGTTTGGGGAACAAAAGATTGGCAAGTGAAAGGCATGGATGCCTTATTTCAAGCATGTCTGATTCAATTACAGATGATTTCCTGAATCACACTGTTAAGCAGCCAACCTGCCTAGGTCTAGCAGAAATTAAAGACATTATTGTCCTCCATATCCCTTCATTTGCAAAATTTGTCAATTGGCAAAGTCTGGTAATTTATATAGAAGATCAGCTCAACGGAATGGTCAGAAATGATACATTTAATTTGACACTTTCTTTCATGCCCCAATTGGTGGTTATGGTGGCCAGTAGAAACACGTATGGATGTCATGCGCGTTTTGTAAACTCTTCACAGGGTTTTAAAGCAAGGAGAATGGATCATCATATCAAGGCAAAACATACAGGGATTGTCACCACTTACATTGTAGGGAAGCTCTGTCAGTCATGGTTACAACCTTTCCCTCTATAAGCTGTGAAAGAGCAGCTCACTCTCCTCTCTGATGACATGGATTTGTAAGATTTCTTATTAGGTTCTAGATCACCACACTCCAAAAGATTCTTGTATGCCATTTTTTATGAAATTTGAAAGCTTTCTCCAAATGAAAGGTGCTGCTCGTTTATGACAAGTAGAGCAGGTTAATTTGGAGAAAGCACTGTCTGTTTTTGATAATGGAATGAATACATTGTCCACTAAGATACACTCTGTACAACATTGTGCTTTCTAAAACATGGACAGAGTTAGCTGAGATCCATAATGCTTTTGCGGTGTACATTACAGGTTCTAAAAATCGAACTGCATTCCCTGGAAGCATATGAACTCGAGTTATTCCCTTTCCCTTCAATTTAACAAAGAAGGATGCAACATGCACAATGCTTAACAAAGAAAAGTTAAGAAACTTGCCTTTCACAGAGGCTGGAACTCTATAAGCAGTGTGGTTAGTACATGGAGTTATCTCTCTGCCAATCTCAAGATTTCAGTTCATGTCATGTATAAATAACTTTCCTATATGCAGGTTTGAGGATTTAGGGGAGAGTTTTATACATGAGATGTGGGAATTACCCTATGACTACAAATGTATGAATGGCTAAAAGGGAAGTCTTTCTCAGTGATAGTGATTGTGGAGCTTCTGTAAGCCACTTGATCTCTAAACAGGTGAGACTGCATGGTGTATGTAACGGGTCAGTGGTCAATTTGGCATGATACTTTAAGGGAGTTCCTATCCCCTTGATTCACAGTGTTCTGTTGCTTTCGAACAGAAGTTACTTGATGTTGAGTGATCAAGGCTATTGTGGGATGATAGGAGGTGTCCCCTATGTGATTTCTGTTTCTCAAATAATGACCTGCTGTGGTAATGTACTGTTTGCTCCCACACTTGAAACTAGGAAAATGAGTTTGTGTCCCTCCATACGTACCTTTAATGTTAACTTCAACAAGCTGAGCCAACTACTAAGAGTATTATTGTTTCAAAAACATGTGATGCTTACATCTGCCAGTGAAACATTTGAATTGCAAGTGGCATGGTCGTTCGCCGAGATACAGTTGCTTTTAAATACCAACTTCCCAAGACACTTCAGTGAACTTATGAGTTGCATTTGTAATGCTTCCAACAACGCAAGTTTTGTACACTATTTTAAGGCGACTGGGTCTGGTTTTGTCAGCACTTTACAGCTGTCTTTGGGGCAATTCCATCCATTAAACACTCTTTTTTTCAAGTGTTTTTAGAGTCATATCGCTAGTTTTGGCAGTAATTGGCGGAATTTTACTATTTCTATTTTTGCTCCGCAATTGACGTCCCTTTGAAAGCTGAGTAGAGGTGGAACTACAGCACGCCTAGCTGTGTTGTGAATGTATCATACATCACTTTGGCATACATTTTTTGGAGGAACTAAACGACAATTGGTCTTTGTCTCTCAACCAGTAAGGTTATACTGCGTGCAGCATGTGTTCCACTGTCTTTGGTGCCCTTTCGAATGTGCACTGGATCTGTGTCTTGCACAATAATTCGTACTATCTACGGACCTGGATCTTGTGAGTTCCCACTGAGGGTTAATTTCCAGAGTTTTACTTTGAGACTATGGTTGCTTTAAAATGCCTTTTATTAGCCGTCCTCCGTGGATATGGTTGCTATGGCTCCAAAGATGTTTTCATCTCATTCAGTAACTGCAGGCTTGCACAGGATGCTGCTTTCTCGGTGGAGGCTTAGGCTCTGGATCATGTCTGTTCCTTCGATTTACTCATGAAGGCTTTGGGGGTTATGTCTTCACACCACAGATGCAGGATCCCTCTTGGATTTCATTTACACTGATGTTTTGGTTGCCATCATGGCTGCCTCCGATAACTTTTCAAATTCATCCTTTTTCTTTTTTTTAGCAAATTGTTTGTTTTAATTATCTCATTTTTAATTGTTTGCTCTGCTTGCTGGTGTGAACATTTTAATGTCTGAGTATTTTAGATGGCCTTGCAAGGGGAGGGTATTGTAAGGACCTCTTAAACCTGAGTTGGTCACCGCTGTTTTGAGCATAATTTTCCACGTTCATATTTTATTTGTTTTAGCCAAGCTGCTTTAGTAATGACATTTAACCTAATTTCTTGCATGAAAGTCTTCGAGGAATTTGTGGTACGAGTTGCTTGGTTCGTTAGCCTTTGCACAACATGTAATTTGTACTTTCTGTTCAAAGCTAGCAACACTGTACTTGATATCCTAGATTTGATGTTGCCCATTTAGGAGAAAGCTTCTAACATTTATACACAGCATTGCATTAGAACTGTGCTTCCAACACAGTATTACTTTATTATATATAAACTGTGTACTGACCCGAGATGGGCAAAGGGCATTCCAGCCATAACTGTCCTGAGATGAATGCTGAGCAACATGCAGATTGCTGGCGTTAATCTACCAGCCTCCTGAGAGGATTGCCATCTACACCACAGGCCAACTCCCGACACTCTCTTCAGGTATGTGATTGGGGCTAATTTCTTAGATTGGGCCAGGCACAAGGGTACACCTGCTATGCTCTCAGCATAGTTTAGGGTTGAGTAGGAACCTCCAGAACCTGTAGAACATCTAGAACCACCTTTACCTTGGTTAGATTGTTTATCTTTACCATGTTTAATGCTGATTACGTTGCTTTGTTTCATCTGACTAGCTATCACAGCTCGCTCTCATTTTCCTAGATTGAGATTGTTTCAATAAATGTATTGAAAACTTAGCTCACGTCTTTGCCTCTCGCGTTGGCATGCATGAGTAATACCACTAAAGGGTAAGATCTGTTTCCACTACTTCCCAGGGGAGTCATTGTGTCATGTTCAGGTTCCCATAAGCACCTTCCAACCCATTATGTTTGGTGGTTTAGGTGAGGCACTATGAGCTAGCCAGAAATTGGGCAGACAGTTACTGATGGTGTGGATGAACTCAGTCTGCTATATTCTGAAGTTCTGCTGTCCTAAATACGCTGTAGAAACCGTATAACACTGGCACTGTACCATCTCTCAGGCACACATACATCTTTACACTGCATACAACTTAATGCAGGCCTAGTGTTTGGTTAAGTACACAGTAACAGAATTGTACCAGCGTGGACCAGGAGGCACCATTGAAGTGATGCATTTAAAAAAATAATAATTAAACAGACCTATTATCTTCACTGATCACTAAAAACATGGTATGTTTCCACTACAGTTACTCCAGGTGAAGGCAGTAACCTTGTGCCTCCTGAGGGTAGCGCCTTGGGCACCTCTCCCAGTCTAAGCAGCGTACTGTCCATGAGAAAGGTCTAGGTGACGACCCACACCCATGATCTATACTGGCCCATGACCAAAAATCATACCAAGGACCGATATGTCACAGCGGCTGAGACAATCAGGACAGTGTTACCTGTCCCGCACCATGCCAGGGACCTATCAGTCCCAAAACGCAAATTATATTTAAAATCAGAATGTTGTGCAGTGAATAGCTTTCAGGAATATAAACAATGTATGCTTTGTGACCTCTTGTAAGTAACATTCTGTTTCCCTGTTATCCTAAAATACACAGTAAAAATATTCCAAAAAACATAGCTTAGTAAGATGTCAACACTTCAGTACAGCGTTGGGTCTCCTTACCTTAAATCATATTGGAAACCATATTTGTGTTTTTTTAAAGGGATAAATTGTGCTTTATCTTTGTGTTTATTATATGTATTATGTTGCCGCTTTATTAACAGATTTAATAGTACCATACTGCCCTTTGAAAACACAATTTTAAAAATGTATTTAGTGATTCCTCTCTATGCACAGTTAATATGTCCGTGTGCCATTTGAAATAATAAAACCCTATACATGTTTTTAATTTTATTTTCAGCAATTTCGTCATGAAAATCTAGTGAACTTGCTCGAAGTATTCAAACAAAATAGAAAATTTTATTTGGTATTTGAGTTTGTAGATCACACACTGCTGCAGGAGCTGGAGCTTCATCCTAAGGGCCTGGAAAGCAGAACAATAAAAAAGTTCCTCTTTCAGATCATTCGAGCACTTGAGTACCTTCACAAGAACAATGTGAGTATATTGGGGTTTTAGCATTTAAAAATAAAGTCTGACAGTTGATTTACTAAATTGATAGTGACATGCAGCAGGGGCTCCCCTATCGGGCTTACCAGAATCATTGGTCAATGTATATAAAGCATGCACCAATTTTCCCAGTGGCCAATCATATCATATTGAAATAAATCAATAAATCATAAGAATCATGGATAGTCTAATGTGAACAGTTCTCTAAGCAGCATCAATTAGAGTTTGTAGGAAGTTGGCTCTGTATGTACTATTTAAAAGTAAGAAATAGTGTGCACAGAGTCCAAGGGTTCCCCATAGAGGTAAGATAGTGGCAAAAGTAGATAATTCTAATGCTCTATTTTGTGGTAGTGTGGTTGAGCAGTAGGCTTATCAGAGGGTAGTGTTAAGCATTTGTTGTACACACACAGGCAATAAATGAAAAACATTCACTCAAAGACTTACTCCAGGCCAATAGGTTTTTATATTGGAAAATATCTTTACTTTAGTTTATTTTAAGAACCACAGGTTCAAGATTTACACTAAACACTTTAAATGTAAGGTACTTCACTTAGATACTTTATGAACTTTGAATGAAAACAATATCATGTATAGTCTTTGTAAAAATGGCAATAAGCTATTTTCAAAGTGGACACAGTGCAAAAATCAACAGTTCCTGGGGGAGGTAAGTAGAGGTTAGATTAGGAGATAAGTAAAACACTTACAAGTCTCAGGTCTGGGGCATAGGCAGCCCACGGTTGGGGGTTCAAGGCAACCCCAAAGTTACCACACCAGCAGCTCAGGGCCGGTCAGGTGCAGAGGTCAAAGAGGTGCCCAAAACACATAGGTGCCTATGGAGAACAGGGGGTGCTCCGGTTCCAGTCTGCCAGCAGGTAAGTACCTGCGTCCTCGGGGGCAGACCAGGGGGGTTTGTAGAGCACTGGGGGGGACACAAGTAGGCACACAAAATACATCCTCAGCGGCACAGCGGCCGGGTGCAGTGTGCAAAGCAGGTGTTGGGTTTCAGGTAGGAAACAATATAGGGACCTGGGGGGGGGGGTCACTCTAGCGGTGCAGGCAGGGACAGAGGGTGCTCCTTGGGGCAGCCACCACCTGGGCTAGGCAGAGGGTCGCCTGGGGGTCACTCCTGCATCTAAGTTTGGTTCCTTCAGGTCCTGGGGGCTGCGGGTGCAGTGTTGGTTCCAGGCGTCGGGTCTTTGAAAGTTTCTTCTTTGTTGCAAAGAAGTAGCTGGTTTTGAACAGGCCCGCTGTTCACAGGAGTTTCTTGGTCCTTTAGTCCAGGGCAGTCCTCTGAGGCTTCAGAGGTCGCTGGTCCCTGTCGGATGCGTTGCTGGAGCAGGTTTTTGAAGTTGGAGACAGGCTGTTGGGGCTGGGGCCAAAGCAGTTGTCGTCTTGCTCCTTCTCTGCAGGCTTGTAGGTCAGCAGTCCTTCTTGTTTCTTCAGGTTGCAGGAATCTGATTTCCTGGGATCTGGGGAGCCCCTAAATACTGAATTTAGGGGTGTGTTTAGGTCTGGGAGGGCAGTAGCCAATGGCTACTGTCCATGAGGGTGGCTACACCCTCATTGTTCCTCCTCCCTGTGGGGAGGGGGGCACATCCCTCATCCTATTGGGGGAATCCTCCAAACTCAAGATGGAGGATTTCTCGAGGCAGGGGTCACCTCAGCTCAGGACACCTTAGGGGCTGTCCAGACTGGTTGGTGACTCCTCCCTGTTTTTCTCATTATCTCCTCCAGCGTTGCCGCCAAAAGTGGGGGCAGTGGCCAGAGGGGCGGGCATCTCCACTAGATGGGATGGCCTTGGGCGCTGTAACAAAAGAGGTGAGCCTTTGAGGCTCACCGCCAGGTGTTACAGTCCCTGCAGGGGGAGGTGAGAAGCACCTCCACCCAGTACAGGCTGTGTTCCTGGCCACAGAGTGACAAAGGCACTCTCCCCATGTGGCCAGCAACATGTCTGGTGTGTGGCAGGCGGGCAGGAACTGGTCAGCCTCCACTAGAAGTTGGGTAGGTATTCAGGAACATCTCTAAGATGCCCTCTGGGTGTATGTTACAATACTGGCATCAGTGTGCATTTATTGTGGTACGAAGTTTGATACCAAACTTCGTAGTTTTCAGTGTAGCCATTATGGAACTGTGGAATTCGTGTTTGACAAATTCCCAGACCATATACTCTTATGGCTACCCTGCACTTACAATGTCTAAGGTTTTGCTTAGACACTGTAGGAGCATCGTGGTCATGCACATATGCCCTCACTTGTTGTATATAGTGCGCCCTGCCTTAGGGCTGTAAGGCCAGCTAGAGGGGTGACTTACCTATGCCACAGGCAGTGTGAGGTTGGCATGGCACTCTGAGGGGAGTGCCATGTCGACTTACTTATTTTCTCCCCACCAGCACACACAAGCTGTGAGGCAGTGTGCATGTGCTGAGTGAGGGGTCCCCAGGGTGGCATAAGACATGCTACAGCCCTTAGAGACCTTCCCTGGCACCAGGGCCCTGGGTGCCAGGGTTATGCCAGTTGTGGAGACAAAGGTACAGTTTAGGGAAAGAACACTGGTGCTGGGGCCTGGTTAGCAGGGTCCCAGCACACTTTCAAGTCATAACTTAGCATCAGCAAAGGCAAAAAGTTAGGGGTAACCATGCCAAGGATGCATTTCCTTACAGAGTTCAAATGTGTTTACCAATATACATGACCACAGCATGAAAATGGGGTATTTGTGGGGTTAATGGAAACTCTTGCGTGTGTGTGTGTGTTTGTGTGTGTATATATATATATATATATATATGTGTATATATATATATATAATGTATGTGTGTATATAGATATATGTGTGCATGTATATATTTCATAAAAAAGAAACCTTAGAAAACATGTGACCTAGAGTAGCTATAACTTGTGCACCTGCCACGCACAGTGTTGTTATAAATTATGTTGTTTCAGATGCCGTTAGGTCGTTATCAATACTGTTGTTGATAGCAGTTAATGAGTGATGTAATATGTGGGGGTAGAAGCAGTATATGGCAGGAGTGCGAGTTATGGTTACTTATAATTTCTGTTTTTATGGTTTCAGCATTTTCACCTAACTATAACATCACTTTAACCTTTGTTTTTTCAGTTAATTTTTGTTTTTATTTTTTTAAACTTAAAGTAAGATGTTAAACATTGTGCCCAAACTAGGCTTGGTTGCAGGGCCTTGTCTGAATTGCACCCAAACCCTTGCAGGTGCCCACATCCACACACAGCATGGCCTTTTGCCATGCGCGGCATGGGGCTGGGTGCAGGGCTTGGCCTGCAGCCAGGCCTAGTCAGGGGTTAAGTTCATCCGAATCCGCACATTATTTAGCAGATACTTTAGAAGTGGCAGCACCCCATCTCACTTTTATTGCAACCCTAAGTTTCGGGAACTCCAGAATAAAGTGGATATAATGATTGACTCAGGGGCCACAGTTATTTCCATTGCAAACACTTTCTGAGGCTATTCATTGTCCCCTAATGTCCAAAACTCGACCGGAAAAAGCCCATGCCATCAATCACACTGAATTAATTTCAGGTCTAATATGCATTTGTACCAAATAACTAAGAATGAGTTGTTTAGAGTTCAGACATTATGAACACCTTTCTTTTGATATAATCAATGCTCTGCAGTTCAAGATTCTGTCTGGGAATCCATTGTTAGATTGACATTGCCCTAGAATTAGCTGAGGGGAAAGATCAATCCGATTTCAGACAACATTCTGTCTAGGCCATTGCTGCATTGAAAGCACAATAAATTATTAATTTCTGATGGATACAACTACCTGTGGATTCCTCACCTCATGAATACTCCCATGGCGCCAGCATTCTACGGAAATCTTCTTACTAGTCTCTGCACGTCGACGAGGACGTCACTGTCTCGCACGCGACGCCGTCTGACGTCATACAGGCAATAAGAGGTCCTCGATGACGTGCGGACGTCAGTTCCCTTTTTTCCGTGCATTCGAAACGGTTATCTTCGAGGGAGCAACTGTTACTCTTGCGGTTACAGTGTATATCTTGCTGCGTACTCTTTCTCTGTGGAAATAATGTCGCAGAGAAAGTCTGGATTTAAGCCTTGTGAGTGTGGAGGCAAGATGTCGGTGACGGATCCTCATTCCGATTGCCTTTGGTGTTTGAGCTCCGACCACGACGTCTCGACTTGTGATTCGTGTCAGCACATGAATCCGAAGGCCATTAAAGAACGCGAGGCGAAGCTGTTTATGGCCAAGTCAAAGGAGAAGCATCACAAGAAAAAGTCTTCTCCAAGACATCGGCGTCATCGAGACTCCCGGCGCCGTAGAGAATCTCGGCGTCATTCAAGGGAGGCTCGTTCCAGGTCTCCGGATCGGCGCCGGAGGACATGGGAGGTCAGCCCCACGGTGACGCCGCATCCTTCGACGCCGTTGCTCTCTCCGACGTCTCCAACTTCGCCTGGACAGGCGTCGGTGATTGAGGTATTGGAGCCTCAGGTGTTTTCTCCGGCGCAGACGCCGAGGCCGGCGTCGGGGTCGCCTCCGAGTCAGGCACCCCAGTATCCGGCTTTTCCCACCCCTGGAGCCGATAGTTCCGCATTCTTGAATGCGATGTATGCCATCTTCCAACAGATGGCTCCAGGGGGTGCTCCGGCTGGGCCTTTGGCCTTTTCTTTGGGTGATCCTGCGCCTCTTCGGCCGGCACCCTTTATGCCCTTTCTCCCGTTTGGGAACGTGGGCTCGGCGCCAGTGTCGGCGCCGGTGGCCGCTCCGATGACTTCGGAGGGATTGGCCCCAGGGATTTCCATCCCGTCGACGTCGAGATTTCGGCCTGTGACTCCGGTGGGTCCATCCGTTTCATCTGCTCTTCAGTCGGCGCCGAAGTTACCTGTGGCGCCGGATGCGGCGTCGGTGGCTTCGGAAGATCGGCGCCGATCTCCGACTTCGGCGGAGGTGTTGTCGACTCCGCGGATTGAGCAACGACTGCATTCAAGGAGGCGTGCTCTCCGGGTACTAGAGGAGCAGGAGTACCAACGAGCCCTAGAGGAAGGAGAGCTAGAGGACTCGGGTGATGGGCTGCGTGGACTGGAGTCGGCCAGTGGGCTGGACACTTCCCCTGAGTGGGACCTTTCGTCCCCGGGGGAATATACCGAGGAAGCTGCTTCCTTTCATACAGTGGTACGGAAGGCAGCTAGTTTTTTGGACCTGCCTTTGCCGGTGGTGGAGGCGAAACAAAACCTTTTGACAGAGGTGTTGCATCCGGCCTCAGCCGCGGCGGAGCCTCTATTACCTTTTAATGACGCTCTGCTGGATCCGGTTTTAGAGGTGTGGAAGAAGCCGGCATCTTCCCCAGCAGTTCACAGAGCCGTGGCCAGGAGGTATCGGACGGCTCCAACTGATCCTGGTTTCCTATCTAGGCACCCTACGCCGGAGAGCTTGGTTGTGCAGGCCTCCTGTTCGTCCAAATCAGCGCCTGGTTCTTTCCCGACGGTGCCTGGGGACAGAGACTCAAAAAAGCTAGAGGCGCAGTCGAAGAAGATTTTTTCGTCCTGCAGTCTGGCGTTAAAAGCCACTAATGCGACCTGTATCCTGGGGAGGTATATTCATGCTCTGATGGATGACATCTCCTCTTCGTTTACAGAGCTTCCCCAGGGTCTTTTGGATCTTGTCTCTGATGCCCAGGCTGCTGCGACCCAAATTATCCAGACGGGACTGGATACCACCGACTCGGTAGCCAGAGCAATGGGCACAACTGTGGTGGCAAGGAGGCAGGCCTGGCTCCGTAACTCGGGCTTTTCTGCGGATGTACAGTCCACATTGTTGGATCTCCCGTTTGATGGGGACAAACTGTTTGGGGCTAAGGCTGATTCGGCCTTGGAACGTTTTAAGGAGAGCAGGGCCACGGCTAAGTCGTTGGGACTCCAAGCTCCTTCTTCCACGGCCTCTTCCAGATTCTTCAGGAGGTTTCGTGGATTTGGGCGTGGCTCTTCCTCCTCTTCCTTTCGGGGAAGATATCAGCAACCTGCCTCTTCCCACCCCTATAGATCTTTTAGGGGGAGGGGTAGGGTCCACACCAGGGGAGCCTCTCAGCAGCACTCTGCCTCTTCCTCATCCTCTGGCGGGGTGCAGCAGGGGAAGCAGCCTTAGGCTTCCACCATTTCCCACTCACTCCTCTCCTGTAGGGGGAAGATTACAGCATTTTCTCACCAAATGGGAGACTGTTACGTCGGACACTTGGGTTCTCAGTGTTGTGGGAAAAGGCTACACCCTTCCCTTTCGGGAGTTTCCGCCCCTCATCCCGCCCCGCCCTTCGTATTGTTCACAAGAACACCTCCTGTTGCTAGAACAGGAGGTGGAAGTCCTCCTTTTAAAGGGCGCGGTGGAGTTGGTCCCGGAGCAGGAAAGGGGTCAAGGAGTTTACTCAAGGTATTTCCTGATTCCCAAGAAGGATGGTCGTTTGAGACCAATTCTGGACCTGAGGATCTTGAATTGGTTCCTCAAGCAGGAAAAGTTCAAGATGCTGACCCTAGCACAGGTGCTTTTGGCGTTGAACATGGAAGACTGGATGGTGTCTGTCGACTTGCAGGATGCTTACTTTCATATCCCGATACTCAAGTCACACAGGAAGTATCTCCGGTTTGTGGTGGGATCGCAACACTACCAGTTTGCGGTCCTTCCGTTTGGTCTTACTTCAGCACCTCGAGTCTTCACGAAGGTGATGTCGGTGGTTGCGGCAGAGCTCAGAAGGAAGGGGATAGCAGTATTCCCTTACTTGGACGATTGGTTGATCAAAGCCAAGTCCCCGGAGCTTGTGTTGCGTCATCTGCAGTCAACAACCCAGTTGTTGTTCGACCTGGGCTTTTCGGTGAACGAGCCCAAATCTCACCTGGAGCCCTCTCAGCGCCTCCTGTTCATAGGGGCAGTACTGGATACGACATTGGGTCGGGCCTTTCCTCCGCCTCAGCGGATTCAAGATATTCAGGATTTGGTTCCAATGTTTCGAAACGGAGCGGTAGTTCCAGTCCTCAAGGTCCTTCGTCTGCTCGGTCTTTTTGCCTCCTGCATTCTGTTGGTCACGCATGCTCGCTGGCACATGAGGGCTCTTCAGTGGTGCCTCCGAAGGCAGTGGTCTCAACACAGAGGGGATCTAGAGGGTACTGTCAAGATCTCCAGAGATGCTGCTGTGGATTTGAAGTGGTGGATTGCAAGCAACAATCTTTCACAAGGAAAACCATTCCAGCAGTCGCCACCAGTGGCCACAGTCATAACGGATGCTTCCACTCTAGGGTGGGGAGCTCATCTGGGGGATCTGGAGATCAAAGGTCTTTGGTCTCCAGAGGAACAGATTTTTCACATCAATCTGTTAGAGTTACGGGCTGTACGTCTGGCTCTCAAGGCCTTCCTCCCTTCCCTTCGTGGTCAGTCGGTACAGGTCCTAACGGACAATACTACCACGATGTGGTACATAAACAAGCAGGGAGGAGTGGGGTCGTACCTTCTCTGCAGAGAAGCTCTTCGACTATGGTCCTGGGCAAAGGACCATCGGATTTGCTTGATAGCAAACCATCTGGCCGGAGTCTTGAACGTGCGTGCGGACAGTCTCAGTCGCCACTTCTCGGCAGACCACGAGTGGCGTCTCCATCCAGATCAAGTCCGTTTAATCTTCCAGAAGTGGGGGTTTCCTCGGGTAGATCTGTTCGCCACTCGAGAGAACGCGCATTGTCCGTTGTTCTGCAGCCTTCAGTATCCGATGCAGGAAGCATTGGGGGACGCGTTTCAAATGACCTGGTGCGGCCAGTTGCTTTACGCGTTTCCTCCCATACCCTTGATTCCTCGAGTATTGAGGAAGATTCGCCAAGACCGGGCTCTAGTAATCGTAATAGCTCCGGATTGGCCAAGGAGGGTGTGGTACTCCGACCTTCTCCAACTCTCAACGTGCCCGCCGCTCCGTCTCCCTTTCAGGGCAGACCTCCTCTCGCAGTCGCAGGGGCAGGTTCTACACCCCAACCTCCAGAGTCTGCACCTACATGCCTGGAGATTGAACGGGGCAACCTGAGTTCCTTCTCTCTCCCGCCTGAGGTAGTGGATGTTATATTAGCGGCCAGGCGACACTCCACTAAATCTATCTACGCTAATAGGTGGTCTAAATTTGTTGCGTGGTGTGGAGAGAGGCAGATTGATCCTTTACAAGCTCATCTATCGGACGTTTTGTCTTTTGCTCTATCTCTGGCGCAGAAAGGTTGTGCAGTGGCTACCATTAAAGGTTATTTATCGGCCTTGTCAGCCTTCATATGTCTTCCAGACCAACCATCTTTATTTATATCCCCTATTGTTATCAGATTCTTGAAAGGTCTTCTAAATCAATATCCTCCAAAGCCATTCGTTATGCCGCAATGGGATTTGTCCTTAGTCCTGACTTTCCTTATGGGGTCCCCTTTTGAACCTATGCATTCTTGCCCCTTAAGGTATTTGTTTTTAAAAACAGTCTTCCTGATAGCTATAACATCAGCAAGGAGAGTGAGTGAGTTGCAGGCCTTATCAGTAAAACCCCCTTATACAACTTTTTATGGGGATAAGGTGGTGTTGAGGACCAAGGCTGCTTTCCTCCCGAAGGTTGTTTCACCCTTCCATTTGGCTCAGGCAATTACTTTGTCCACGTTCTCTCCTCCGCCTCATCCTTCCAAAGAGGAAGAAAGACTGCACCGTCTGGATCCAAAGAGAGCGTTGAGCTTCTTTATCAATAGAACAAAGGATTTCAGGCTGGAGGATCAGCTGTTTATTGGATACGTGGGCAAGAGGAGAGGAAAGGCAGTCCACAAGAGAACACTATCCAGGTGGGTTGTTCTTTGCATTAAAATATGTTACTCTTTGGCAAAGAAGGATCCTCCTGAGGGCATTAGAGCTCATTCCACCAGAGCTAAGTCGGCCACTTCGGCCTTAGCCAGAGGTGTTCCTGTGGTCGACATCTGCAAGGCCGCAACTTGGTCGTCCCTTCACACTTTTGCAAAACATTACTGTTTGGATTCTGAGGTTAGAAGGGACGGCCATTTTGTACGGTCAGTGCTGCAGGATTTCTTGGTTTGACCATTTAGGCACCCACCGCCGGGCGTGGTACTGCTTTGGGACTCTATTCATGAGGTGAGGAATCCACAGGTAGTTGTATCCATCAGAAGAACGAGTTACTTACCTTCGGTAACGACTTTTCTGGTGGATACATTAGCTACCTGTGGATTCCTCACGGTCCCACCCGCCTCCCCGTTGCCTTTATGGTCTTGCCAAGTAATCCTTGAGTGCGCTCCTCTTGATCTTTGAGGGTGCAATAGATGTATATATATAATATATTTATATATATATATATATGGGTATATGTGTATATATCTTTATGTATATACTTGGTGTGTGTATATATTTTTAAAAGAAAGAGTTTTATATATATATATATATATATATATGTACATAAAAAAGATTTACAGTTATTCATACAATGTGGTGTATTTTTACAATATAATGGATGTTGCTTTGTTCTTTCATTGCATTGCCTGGTTGTTCTCATGCACGTAAAAAATGATTGGTACTGACGTCCGCACGTCGTCGAGGACCTCTTATTGCCTGTATGACGTCAGACGGCGTCGCGTGCGAGACAGTGACGTCCTCGTCGACGTGCAGAGACTAGTAAGAAGATTTCCGTAGAATGCTGGCGCCATGGGAGTATTCATGAGGTGAGGAATCCACAGGTAGCTAATGTATCCACCAGAAAAGTCGTTACCGAAGGTAAGTAACTCGTTCGTCTAGCTCTCTACAGGTGGCAAAAGAAGCTACTTTTATAGTAGCAGCCATAGAGAAAATGACACACAAAGATTGCCACAATGGTATGAGAACTTTGCATATGATTTAAAAAAAAAAAAAGGTTGATGCTATCCCTCCGCATAGCTGTATGGTTGCTGGCTAGGTTTAATTGAGAATGCCCAAGTTTCCTAGTAGGCACGTTTTTGCATTGACCACGGCAGAATCGGTGCAAAAGTATGTGGACGAAAATGTTGTCAGTGGTTTTATACACCTTTCTTGTTTCCCAGCCACCTCGCCTTTATTCTTTCTCTCTCTAAGGCCAATGGAGAGTTGAGGCCTTGTATTGACTATCAAGTTTTGAACAGAATCACCATTAAAAACTGTACCGCCTGGCACTCATCTATGTCTTTCTGAATCAGATGAATTCAGAACTGATATACCCTAAATTTGATACACGCAGGACATAAGATTTATAAACTAATAAGAGAAGATTAGTGGAAGACAGGTTTTCAGTCCTTCATGAATTAGATATTTCTCGTTATATGCATTGGTTAGTATACTTTAATTCTGTGCCTGAACAGCTTGTTCATGTCAAACGGTTGTTGCAAAAACTGAAGGACACTGTCTGTGCGAAATTGTGTCTTTCATGTCAAAATTCCTGGGAGTCATCTTATCACCAAAAAGGCATATATGAGTCATAAAAAAGCACAGGCAGTAGTAAACTGGCCTTCTCCACAGTCCATAAAGGATATTCAGGCCTTCCTAGACTTCTACATCTTTTATTGTTGTTTCAATAACAGCTTTGCTGACATGTAACCCCCAGTCCCCAGATCCTTAGGAAAGGGAGTTCTATTTATTTGGCCAGTAGTAACCAAAAAGGCCTTCCAAACCTTGAAAGTGGCATTTATTACTGTTTCCGTACATGAACATCTGCAAACCAATTTGACTTTCATAGTGGGGCCGACTCTTCTGTCTTGTTCATAAATGCTGCACTGTCACAAAGGGATTCCAGCACTACAGAATTGCACTTTGTCACATTTATTCCTGCCGACAAGGAGGTGCTTGCCATTCAAAATGTCTTTACGATCTGGACTGTTTGTAAGGTACTCCACATGTGGACACGGTATACACAGATCATTAGATATTTGCAATATCTGAAATCAGCAAAGACTCTAACCGCCTACGCAACTACAATGGTGTAGGAAGTTGGCTCTGTATATACTATTTCAAAGTAAGAAATAGTGTGCACAGAGTCCAATGGTTCCCCTTAGAGGTAAGATAGTGGCAAAAAGAGATCATTCTAATGCTCTATTTTGTGGTAGTGTGGTCGAGCAGTAGGCTTATCAGAGGGTAGTGTTAAGCACTTGCTGTACACACACAGGCAATAAATGAGGAACACACACTCAAAGACTTAATCCAGGTCAATAGGTTTTTATATAGAAAAATATTTTCTTAGTTTATTTTAAGAACCACAGGTTCAAGATTTACAAGTAATACTTCAAATGAAAGGTATTTCACTCAGGTATTCTAGAAACTTTGAATAATCACAATAGCATGTACAGTTTTGACACAAATGGCAATAAGCTATTTTAAAAGTGGACACAGTGCAAAAAACAACAGTTCCTGGGGAAGGTAAGTAAATGTTAAGTTCACAGGTAAGTAAAACACTTACAGGGTTCAAAGTTGGGTCCACGTAGCCCACTGTTGGGGATTCAGGGCAACCCCAAAGTTACCACACCAGCAGCTCAGGGCCGGTCAGGTGCAGAGGTCAAAGTGGTGCCCAAAACACATAGGCTTCAATGGAAATAGGGGCGCCCCAGTTCCAGTCTGCCAGCAGGTAAGTACCCGCATCTTCGGAGGGCAGACCAGGGGGTTTTTGTAGGGCACCGGTGGGGGACACAAGCAGGCACAGAAAGTACACCCTCAGCGGCACAGGGGCGGCCGGGTGCAGAGTGCAAACAGGCATCGGGTTTCTAATAGGAATCAATGGGGAGACCCGGGGGTCTCTTCAATGATGCAGGCAGGCACAGGGGGTGCTCCTTGGGGTACCCACCACCTAGGCTAGGCAGAGGGTCGCCTTGTGGTCGCTCCTGCACTGAAGTTCGGTTCCTTCAGGTCCTGGGGGCTGCGGGTGCAGTGTGGTTTCCAGGCGTCGGGTTCCTTGAAGCAGGCAGTCGCGGCCAGGGGGGAGCCTCTGGATTTCCTCTGCAGGCATCGCTGTGGGAGTCCAGGGGGGTCAACTCTGGCTACTCACGGGCTTGTCACAAGTCCTCTCTGTAGTGTTAGTTTTCCGCAGTTTGAGCCGGGGAAGTCGGGTGCAGAGTGGAAAGTCTCACGCTTCCAGTGGGAAACGTGTGGTCTTTAAAAGTTGCTTCTTTGTTTCAAAAAGTTGCAGTTTCTGGAACAGGGCCGCTGTTCTCGGGGGCTTCTTGGTCCTTTAGATGCAGGGTAGTCCTCTGAAGCTTCAGAGGTTGCTGGACCCTGTTGGATGCGTCGCTGTTGCAGTTTTCTTCGAAGTAGGGAGACAGGCCGGTGGGGCTGGGGCCAAATCAGTTGTCGTCTCAGTCTTCACTGCAGGGCTTCAGGTCAGCAGTCCTTCTTCTTCTTTAGGTTGCAGGAATCTGATTTCCTGGGTTCTTGGGGGGCCCTAAATACTGAATTTAGGGGTGTGTTTAGGTCTGGGAGGGCAGCTACACCCTCTTTTTGCCTCCTCCCTGTGGGGAGGGGGGCACATTCCTTATCCTATGGGGGGAATCCTCCAAAATCAAGATGGAGGATTTATAAAGGCAGGGCTCACCTCAGCTCAGAACACCTTAGGAGGCTGACGTGACTGGTGGGTGACTCCTCCTTGTTTTTCTCACTATCTCCCCTGGACTTGCTGCCAAAAGTTGGAGCTGTGTCCAGGGGCGGGCATCTCCACTAGCTGGAGTGCCCTGGGACATTGTAACAAGAAGCTTGAGCCTTTGAGGCTCACTGCTAGGTGTTACAGTTCCTGCAGGGGGGAGGTGTTAAGCATCTCCACCCAGTGCAGGCTTTTGTTTCTGGCTTCAGAGAGCACAAAGGCTCTCATCCCAGGGGGTCAGAAACTCGTCTCTCAGCAGCAGGCTGGAACAGACCAGTCAGTCCTGCACTGAAGGATTGGGTAAAATACAGGGGGCATCTTAGAGATGCCCTCTGTGTGCATTTTTTAATAAATCCAACACTGGCATCAGTGTGGGGGGTTTATTATTCTGAGAAGTGTGATACCAAACTCCCCTGTATTCAGTGTAGCCATTATGGAGCTGTGAAGTTTGTTTTTGACAAGCTCCCAGACCATATACTTAATATGGCCACACTGTACTTACAATGTCTAAGAATAGACTTAGACACTGTAGGGGCATACTGCTCATGCAGCTATGCCCTCACCTGTGGTATGGTGCACCCTTGTCTTAGGGCTGTAAGGCCTGCTAGAGGGGTGACTTACCTATGCCACAGGCAGCATTTTGTGTGCATGGCACCATGAGGGGGATGCCATGTTGACTTTGCCTTTTTCTCCCCACCAACACACACAATCTGCAATGGCAGTGTTCATGTGTTAGGTCAGGGGTCCTTAAGGGTGGCACAACACATGCTGCAGCCCTTAGAGACCTTTCCTGGTCACAGGGCCCTTGGTACCACTGGTACCTTTTACAAGGGACGTATCTGTGTGCCAGGGGTGTGCCAATTGTGGAAACAATGGTACATTTTAGGTGAAAGAACACTGGTGCTGGAGCCTGGTTAGCAGGGTCCCAGCACACTTCTCAGTCAAGTCAGCATCAATATCAGGCAAAAAGTGGGGGGTAACTGCAACAGGGAGTCATTTCCTTACAAATGGTCACTATTCTTTACAGAATATCAGTTCACCACTACGTTCCTTCCTAGAATTAGCAATCAGCAAGCTGGCTAGTGGCCTTGATTAGGGAATCAGGAAAAACAGAAATAAGCCCCTAAAGCAGTTATTTCAGCTGAGCATTTTGCGGCTCCAGTTTTAAAAGAAGAATGTTTGAAAGTTTTAAAGAAGGATATCTCTGAGGGTAAAAAAATGACAATCAGCCCAAGAAGGTCCAACAAGATCAGTTAAAGAAGGATACCATCTGAAGGGCATATAGTCTACTGTCCAGCGAAAAAATGGCAGCAGGAGACCATTCTCTGCCCATTAAACCCATTAACAGGTCACATATTGATAGGAAAAATTATTGTATTGTTGAAAAACATTCCTGCTGACGAAGATGACAAAAAAATTTTTAAAGACTACATTGTGCAGTGTATTATTTCTGCACAAAGTGAAACTCAGGGGTTTATTGACCCCTATGCCATTTCCACAACCGCCTTCGGAGCACGTTTCTAGGAACTTCATAGTTCATCTACCTCTGATCCGTGGGTATAACACCATTATGTTGGTAGCAGATTATTTCTCAAGAGTCTCACTTTATTCCATGTAAAAGTATTCCAGCAGCCCCTCATTTAGTGACTCTTATACCTACTAAAGTATTACGTCTTCATGTTCTGGCCAAAAGTATGATCTTGGCGTGAGGGGCTGTGGGAGGCACAATTTGCATCTGGGTTTTGGGAAGGCCTTTGGGATCTTTTAGGGATGGAAATCCAGTTATCCACAGATTGGCATTGGCAAATAGATGATTAATCTGAATATATTAGCCAATCCAAAAACCAATTTTTGATATGTCAAATGTTAGAATTTGATAGGCCCTGGTTAAATGGAATTGGCATTGTGAAATGTGTATATAATATCTCTAAGCATTTTTCCACTGGTTACTTTTCATTTTTTCTCTTGTATGGTCATAATCCTCAAGTCGTGCCCTGCCACATAACTTCAAGATGCTTATTGTTGCTAGCACACCTGGTCCTTATTAAGTAAACTTACAAGGGGACGCTTATAGGTCGATGAACCGTTTGAATCGCATGGAGTATCCTAGTCATGCGGTAACCGTTCAATCAAATAACGACATCAATAATCATAAAACAATTTTAGTTAATCACCTTTCAAAACCATCTACTCATGAATAACCACAACTCGGTAAGGAGTTAACAAATTTTATTAGCCTATTGCTTACAATTCTAAATCATCTGTTAGTTAGAACTTTATTCAAAACCACTTCTTTATTATTAATTTATTAATAGAAAACCTCATCTCTTGAAAGAAACGTATATGACAATACAATTTCATAAATTAGGAATATCAGCATTAATAGCAAAGTTCAACAGAGTAAGTTTGTCAGTCGTTTGTCACTGTCAGCATCACCCTAAACAGCCTGCCTAACCAAGATTAGCATCAGCATTTGGGACTTCATGCGAAAAACCATTTAGAGAAAAACATTAATTTGGAAAAATCTATCTAGAAGAATATCTATAATCAGTGCAGTTGGTACCTAGAAGAAAAGGCATACAAATCTTCATTCACATTTTATAGCTACCTATCCAGGAGGGATCAGCAACAGATCAGTCTTCGTCCTCTGGTCACCAATTAGTCAGCTACGAATCAGCTTCACAGAGTATGAACCAAATATCAGCACCTCGGAGAGCGTCTCCTGACGTCATGAATTTTCTCCATGCAACTCTGAACTCTTGCCCCTTGTCATTACTTTTAATTAGGGTCTCCTAGTCCATCCCCCTAATTGCTAATTGGTCAGTCAGCTGATTTGACTTAAACCTATAGTTTTTGTTTACCAAATCTACTAATTTTCAAATGTGCCAAGTCTCAGGATGCGGGTTGGTTTTTCATGGGATGCCCTCATCATCCGGCTCATCAGGTATTAAAATTGTTGCATATGGCTCTTCAGTCAGTGCTTCTACAGTACATTTAGCCTGCTCTACACATAATTGTAGCAAATTGTCTTCAGCATCTCCTGTCTGCCGGTACATTGCAGAAAATTCTAGCTAAGTAACTTGAACTTCGAACGGGTCAAGGTTGTATACAGCAGTTTCCATTCCTTTGAAAAGCGTTCGGTTTTTCCATGTTTCGAATGTGCGAGGCCCAGTGGAACTAGGCCTTTAGTTCAGCTAACTTAATACTATAAATTAATGTAAAACATAGGTTATGCAACTCATGACATTTTATTACATTTTTCTCATATAGTTTCATTATTGCACACAATTTCAGTTGTTTTAGTACACATGGTGATCATACCCTGAGGGCACATTTTTCAAACGTGCACATTATTTTTCTACAATTAATTTCTCTACACGTTTTCTCATTAGTAATACCATATAAATCATTAATAATTTTCTTAATTAGCATATCTGCTTCAACATTGTCCACCGGCACAGGATGACTGAGGTATGATTTGGCTCTCTTTGGGATGTGTCCAGACTTGCACGTTACCTGCATACATAACAGGCAGATAAGCATTAGGGACAAGCCCCAGTATACATCCAGGGAGATTGAGTCTGTTTTTCCACTTGATATCTAATTTTAAAAGGACCAGACAAATTTAAATCATGATTTATTGATCCTTTTATTATTTCAAGAGTTTTAAGCTTATTCACTATAAAATTACAACTCCCTCCCTCTAGATGGATCAATGTGACAAAGAAGACTCGTCTGTGAATAAAAGCTATAAAACCTACCTTAATTGTGTCAGTTGAAAGAGGCAAGGGATACAAAGTTCAAAAAAGTCTGGATTCACAGCTTTGAAAAATCCTAGTGTGGAATCTAATTGACTGATTCAGATTCCCTAAGATGAACAGTCTTGGGAACCTGTCACACTCATTCAAGAGCCAAAGTGTTATGTTCGTGTTTATTTACTCAATATCGCTTTGCTCCAGTGTTCGGTTCCCTTGGCAACCAGAAGATTCTAGATTGTGAATGGGGTTAACGGTTATAGAGTAGTTAGCGGAGCAACATGTTGAGCTGAAGTTGTGATTTAAAGGTGCTTCAGTCTACAGTAAATCT
This sequence comes from Pleurodeles waltl, assembly GCF_031143425.1. NCBI lineage: Eukaryota > Metazoa > Chordata > Amphibia > Caudata > Salamandridae > Pleurodeles > Pleurodeles waltl. Next base: position 734,788,162 of record NC_090446.1, read on the forward strand.
TGCTGAAATCTAGGTGACGAATCATCAGTACAAATTGGATGACACGTGCTGGGGCACCTGGAACCTCGTGTGCAAAGTGGAGGAAGATTTTTCAAAGAACGTATATCTGTTTTACTGCGGTCCCTTTTGGAAGTAAAGGAGATTATGATTCTCTTGGCAAGTTGTTCTTGGTGAGTGCTGCACTGGTACCTTTGCGTGCAGTATTTTAGAGCGGAGCCTGCTTTAAATAAAAGGTGTGCGTAAGTTTAAACAAATTTACTTACCATTCGCCCCTTCCACGTACTTCATTCTATGACAAGCAACTGATCGCACCTGATCGTGTGCATGCTTAACAAGCGCTGCTTCCTGACGGCTTCTGGAACGCCCAGAGACTCTTTCAGTGCAGTGAATATGCCTCACGATCACATCTGGCGTGATCCAGTGACTACTGTAGTGTCCTGCTGGACACGTTCTAGTGTTTTGCCAGCCACTCGGCTGACGGCTGCCCTTAGATCTACACCCACCCAACACAGGAGTCACCAGTCAGGTGACCCTGCCAATAAAAGGGGCCGGGCGCACATGCCCGTGGCCAGTTACTAGCACCATGCCTCTGTGTCTGCGTCACGTTATTCCTGTAGCATGAGGGCTTAGGGCTGCTTTCCCATTTTCTTTCCAAGTAATAATGCTGAAACGCGGCCCGCAGTGTGAGGAAATGCTACTGCGGCCGTGTAATTAAAATGGTGCTGGCCGGCACCAAACCTGGAAGGAAAATGCCCAGGGCTGCCCCCCAGCAGCTTTGGCAAAAGGCGAGAAGGCAATGACACGGCCTGCAGCGTGGACAACCACCAAAATACAGAGAAAAACGGTGGTGCAGGCAGGGACCAAAGTTAAGGAAAAACATGTGAAGAGTGCCCAGAGCCCACCCGACCAGCAACTTGCCTGCCTCTTCCCACGAGGCTGGGTCTCTTTTGATCTGAAGAAAAAAGAAAAGAAGAGAGAACAGTGCAAAAAGAAGAAAAAAGACACTTACCTGTAGCCCCCACCAGCCTGATAAACTCCTCCCGGCAGCATGCCCTCCTCAACAGCGTCTGTTTCAAACAAACGAGGCCCGGTAGGAAGAAAGACTGTTTTTAACCTTGAAAGGAGCGCCACAGTGGCATCTAGTGGCCAATGAAAGTACTGCACCCTGTTTCTATTTTAAAAGGAAAACAAGCATGGAAGAAGGCAAGTTTACAGCAGCACCCCCAGAAAGTGACTGCTCCAGACCAGCAGTGCGCCCGCAGATGGAAATGGCGCAGAAGATGGAAGCGACACGTACGACGCTGCACAGGGAAGGAGAGGACTGCAGCCGTCCCAGCCAAGCTGCAACGGCAAGGAATGGACGTAAGTGCTCCGTGAGGCACGAAGATAGCACGCATCGCCTGCACAGGCCCTGGCGCCGTCCGCCGCCACTGCCGAAAGAACGCCACATGCCCAAGCAGTGATGGACATCACCGCAGGACAAGAAAGGGACATGCCAGGCATTAACAAAGGATGCCCAGAGATGAAAAAAAGAAGAGACTATGTCACGTGCGCAGAGAGCTACACCAGAGAACGTGACGACACGGGCGAAACCCACAAAGATGGAGAGAGCACCCGAGAGCGTTACGTAACGCACGGGACAAGAGGCCGTGCCAGCCGGCCTTTCTGTGACACAAGATGGCCACCATTGGCCCATCACACAGTAGGTCAAGAGAAGCGACCAACACCTGCAAAGCACACCCAGGTTCAAGCAGGACCCAGTGCCGAGAAGGCACTGCCTTGAGGCGCAAGCACTGCGCCCTCAAGTAAAGAGGAGGCAGAAAAGAAAGTGACCCACCGTCACTGCCCTGCAACAGGCCAGAGACTAATCAAGGAGTGTCCTCCCCCCCACTGCCTCAAGACGGAGTCAGCAGCAACTCACAACAGGCAAGAGGAGAGTCGCACACCCTGAGTGGCACAATGCCACCACTGCAACACGGGGAAGAGCCCCTAGTCCTTGGATAGGACAGGACCTTCGAAAGGTCCACACAAAAGGAAGACAAGTGGCCAGACGCCACAACAAAGGAGAAGAAAGCGTGGCGCAGCACCACGCTGTGAAGAAGGAAGAATGGAGATTGTGTGACATCACCTGTCACACTGCAACACCTGAGGACCACAGAAGAACAAGAGCGGAAGATCAACAGGGTGGAGAGATGGAGGACTCATGCAACAAAGGAAGAGTGCACCCACAGACAAGACACCCACCGGGGTGCGGTGACATCACTGGAGGCAGCTCAGCGGGAGTACCAAATGTAAGACGCCGTGCGCAAACCGCAAACTTGCCCCATGCTTCACAGTGTGACCGTCCAAGCCACCTGTCACCGGCTGCTTAAAGCAGATGGCATCCCAGCTATTATCTGCACATGAGGAAGAGAAAGACTGCACTAGCTATGGCGAAGTCCGTCTAATCACCCTCACTCCAGCAACATCACTTGTCGTCCAGGTCTCCGAATGGCAAGCACCCTCATTGCCATGTGCATCATGGTATCCATCAAAGGAGCACTTAAATACCCAGACTGGAGTCCCACACCGTTGCTTTGATGCTCTGAAGAACAGGTCAACCAATGATCACCTGCTCACCCTGCCTCTTGCTCGGTGGCAAGAGCGAGTTGTGACCCAGACCCATCTACCCCTGTGATTGCACGAGTGACTAGGCAGTGGCTCCTAGGAGGTCTTGCAGCTTCCCTGACGTGGCACTCAAGCAGCCCCAGCGCAGACCACAAGCAGTCCCGTGGCAACCCAGACAAGGGGCCTCCCAAGCGCGAGAGAGGACTTGACATTGCCCCACCGATGAAGTCAAGGAGACAGCAAGGCTGTGCAATGGACTCTAACAGGTCACAGCACAACAAGACTGTCTTCAGTTCCAGAGTGAAGAATCCACAAGCGAGAGGTGGTCTGGAAGCAACTCCGCCAACAAAGTTTCAGGATGTACAAAGGTTTGAGAGGAGGACTTTACATCATCACAGATGTTATCCGTCTTCGAGGGATTGGCCTTCAGTAAGCCAGGATGTCTCAACAAGCATATTCACAGCGGACTCCACCAACGCTCCTGATGCACCCAATTTAAATGATGCACCCAATTCGAATGACGCACCCAATTCGAATGACGCACCCAATTCGAATGATACGCCCAATTCGAACAATTTGAACTGTATACACCACCAGCCTCGCCACGAATGCCCACAGGACTGAACCACAATGCATGAGTGGACACTGAACCAATCATCTGACTGTTACAGAGTCCGGACTCCTTTCACACAGTGTAAATGCCCCACTGTACCTGGTTAAATCATGGACTTGTGCGGAAGTGTCCAAGTGCTCCCAGCTGCACTTGTCCACTGCAATACTGCGGCCTGCCTTCTCGAGGCCGAGAGACTGATGGTGGTGTTTTTTGTTATTGTGTTTTTCTTTTGCAGGTTGGACTCTGTTTTGTTCCTCAATAAAGTTTTGGAGGAATGTAGTGTCCTGCTGGACATGTTCTAGTCTTTTGCCAGCCACTCGGCTGAGGGCTGCCTTACATCTAAACCCCACACCCACCCAACACAGGCGTCACCAATCAGGTGACCCTGCCAATAAAACGGGCCGGGCGCACATGCCGGTGGCCAGTTACTAGTACCATGCCACTGTGTCTGCGTGACTTCTTTTAGTAGCATGAGGGCCTAGGGCCCCCAACACTACAACTACCTATTTTCAAAGTTTCTGGCTCACCGCTGGCGTGCTACAGTTACCGGGAGCGCCTAGCGCACACTGTGCTGCTCCTTTTCCTTTAGGCCATCGGAAAACTAGTGCGCTCACTGCGTATTTCAGTGATATGTACACAGTTGTTAAAACTTTGGTGTTTCAACCAATAAACTTTGCTGATCCGCACAGCTTATTGTTTCATCGGATTGAGCAAATTAGTATCGCTGATACACCAATTTATTGTATTACACAGGTAGTGGATTGACTAATTTAATATTGCTGATCCACGCAACTGCTAATTATTACAAATGAAACTATTCAATTACTTTGAAGTGCAGAAATGAATACTGTTTTTTAGGGTAATTATCATTAGTTTGTTATGACCTTTAGTGCAGTTTATTGCCACTTGGTACACTAACAGTTTTATATCATTTATATTTACACCCTTAATTAGTATATCTTTGTAATTTATTTTGAAGCTTATATTTACTTTGATAATTACAGCAAATTTATTCCAACTTAAAGCAAGGATTGTATACTCCTATTTCTGCAGCCATGAATTCACAAAACTATTCTTTACCGATTCCACAAGCGTTTTGTCCAGCAGGCAAAGAACCTTGCATGAAATGACTTGCTTGGAAATCGTATATTCTGAATTATTTAGAAAGTATAAACATTTGTGGTAAAATGTCCTCAGAACAAAAGAGACTCGTCTTTTTACATTCAATTGGTTCTTTGGGTTTGATCGTCTATGAGCAGTTACCTATGATTCAAGATAGTGGAGATGCAAGTGTTTTTGATTAAGCTATTGCGATGTTTGATAAGTATTTTTCTACTTATGTTTGCAAAGGTATTATTAGATATAAATTCTTCCCAAGGAAACAAAAACGTAATGAGAATGTTGATGAATATATCGCTGCTTTACGAAATTTATCTCTTGTAAATTTGAAGTCCTACAAGAAAAGCTTACTCAAGATCAAGTAGTTATGCATTCCAGGGAACCTGCTATCCAAGAGAGATTGTGGAGAAAAGCTGAATTGTCCAATCACAGTGTTAAGGCAATAAAGGACAAATGTTCAACTAAAAAAGAAGTGATTCGCAAGATCAAAAGTAGAGGAAATTTTTTGCTACCAGAGAAGTACAAAAGATATAGTCAGAAGAAAGATAATCCTAAAGACTGCATGCGATGTTATAGTTGTGATAGTGATTCACATCTTGCTAATAGTAAAATGTCTCCTTCCACTAAAGCAAAGTGTTCATCTGGTGAAAAAGTTGGACACTTTGCCAAAGTGTATAAAAAAAAGCAGAATGTTTAAGTAAAGTGCATTGACGAGAACAACAATTCAGATGAGGAAGAACAAGTTAACATTATTTTTAGTGCAAAAGATTTGTTTGTGTTAAATGTGAGAGGAGATAAATTAAGAAAATAAACTATTTGTGCTAGGACCATAGGGGGAGTGGAAGTCCAAATGTATGCAGATTCTGGGTCTCCACATGTGTTGCTCTACTTTAAACTAAGAAGAAACAAGGCCAAAGAATGCAGCAATCTTAGTCTGAGAAATGGATTTATTAAGGCACTTCCCAGGTATCAAATAAAAGCACACGCAAATATGAACATAAGCATTTAACTTGAATGCAGTGATACATGTGTATATGCGAAAATATTCACAGCAGTTACACAATGACAGACAGAAAATGTGCAGTACATCAACAATGAAAAAAATGAATAAAAATATATATATGTGCATATATATGTATACATATACATGTATGTATATATATACGTGTGTGTGTGTGTGTATGTATATATATATATATATATATATACACACACACACACACACACACACACACACACACATATATACATAGTCAAGCTAAATAATTAAGGATTAGAATGCATCACCATGGGGATTAAATCCTTAATCCTTGCCAGCATCAAGCCGAGGACCCCTGAACGGCTGAGGCAGGTGGTCTTCCCAACATGGGATTTTTTATTCTTCCCCCTGAACCATATGTCCACGTTCAGGTGAGCTCCTTCCTCAGCGCTAACTTTCCCACCTTATGTACCTTAAACAAACTCAATAGGAAGATTCTAGCACTCTCCCCCTCCTTTCAGTTATGAAATTCAAGCGAAGGCTGTACTCAGTCTGAGTCAAACCCGCAAAGGAATGGGCCCTGCCCCAATGTGTATTCCAGAGACAGAGGAGCTGTACTTTTCCTTGATAAAACATTCCCAGGCTGAGACTCTCATCAAGTCTACCTTCCACATCCCCCAACTTTTGTTCCAACACAGCATAACCATGTGCGGGAGAGAAAAGCGCAAACATATTCTGTGTGGAAAACAGGCTTGGTGTGGAAAAACCCTGCACCGCCGCTGTGATGGATTCTGGAGCTAAGTACAAAATGGAGTCAGTGGTCAAGATGGAGTCGGTGTTCAAATACACATAGCATTACACCATACATTATAATCAATGAGGAAGTATGGAAAAATAAATTTGTATGTCAAATTGGTGAGAGATTATTTACTACTGACATTCATCCAGAAGGCTTTGCTGGTGGAAATAATTGATTTGTTGGGTTATAGGTCGTTAATTTTCAGGTTTAAAAACAGACATTCTACAGAAAAAACTATAGCCAAAAGAGGGCTGTCTGTGTTGGGGGTCGCATGAGCAAGGGAATTTAAACATGATGTTAAATGCCAATAGTTCAGAGTCTGTAATAATTGATCATGATAGTGTGGAAGTTGGAAAAAGGATGCTGGAAAAACATCCTAAAGTTTTCTCAGGAAAAAATGGAAATCTAACAGAGTTTGTATTATATATTGTTAAACGACGACACCCAGCTTAAAATTCATAAGGTCTGAAGTATTCCTATTCTTTTAAGGGAGGAAGTACAAAATGAGCTGGATAAATTATTAAAGGCTGATATTATGGAAGAAATAGAAGCATCTGAATGCATTTAACCTGTAGTAATTGACAGACGTTGTAATGGAAACATTAGATTATGTGTTGACCCAGCTTCTTAAATCATTTTGTAGTTGACAGATTTCTACTTCCAAAAATCTCTGTAATGCTTGCTTTTGTTAATGGTGCCAAATGGAGTCACTGGTCGATTTATCTACAACATAGCATCAAATATCCCTTCACAGCTTTTATTACACCATAGGGTTGCTATCAATATAGAAGAATGCCTTTTGGATTTGTATCGGCTGCAGCAGTGTTTCTGAGATTGATGCATCAATTATTTGTGAAAATGAGAAATGCGAAATGTCCTAATTTACGATAAGGGAGATTCCCACTCAGATAACCCCTGCTCACCCCTTGGTAGCTTGGCACGAGCAGTCATGCTTATCTCAGATGCGATCTGTAAAGCATTTGCACATAACACACAGTAACACAGTGAAAACACTACAAAAGGACACCACACCAGTTTTAGGAAAATAGCCAATATTTATCTATTTAAAACAAGACCAAATACGATAAAAATACAACATACAGTAATAAAAATGTAAGTTCTGCAAGATTTACTCAAAAATACAGTTCCTTGAAGTCAATAGCTCCAGCGTGTCGTGAGCAACAAAACCAACCGCCCAGGCCGGCCACAGCTGCAGTGTTGGGAAGACTATCAAACAGTACCTTGGATTTGTAGGGCATAGTGATCCTTGCAGTGAGCTCCAGAGAGGGGCGTCGCTGACGTCGTGGTGTCTGTTCCAGAGTCGGTGCAGGAGTCGTTGGGCCCTTGAAGTCACACACCTTGCGGATCGAACTCCGGGCTGATGAAGTCAGGTGCGCCGGCGTTGATGGTGTCAGGGCTACGGTGCGAAGCGGGACAATGCGATGTGCAGTGCCCACAGGTCACGATGTAGGCAGCAGCTTGTTGACGCCGTCCAGTGGCGCCTGAGACCAGTGTGAAGTGGGGTGGTGCAACGTGCGGTGTCCACAGGTCACGGTGCAGGCAGCGGTGTTTTTGCGTAAGCGTTGTCGTCTGTAGGCCCAAGCCAGCGGTGCGGGCGGAACGGTGCTTCGTGACCCTCTCGAGCGGTGCCCACAGGCCATGGTGCAGGAAGGGATGCCTGATGATGACACTGGAGTCGGTGGTGCTGGTGTCGGTGGACCGGGGCTGCGGTGCGGGATGGAACGGTGCTTTGTGCTCCTCATGAGCGGTGTCCACAGGCCACGGTGCAGGCAGTGGCTCCGGTGTCAGCAGGAGCAGCGTCGTCGGGGAGGCCCAGGCTGCGGAGTGAGCAGGTGATGCCGGAGTGAGGAGCCCACAGGTTGTGGGGCGAGCAGCGGTTCAGTGAAGTCAGCTAATGACGGCGTCGGTGAGACCAGGGTTGCGGTGCGAGGCGGGGCAATGCAACTCTGTGCGGTGTCGGCAGGTCACGGTGCAGGCCAGCGGCGTTGCATTGGTTTCTTCTCTTGGACAGCACAAAACACACAGTACCCAGTGCTGCAGGTCGGGGAACCTGAAGTCTTTGGTGTCCATGAGACTTCCAACAGGAGGCAAGCTCCACTCCAAGCCCTTGGAGAACTTTCTCAAGTAGGACACACAGCAAAGTTCACCCTTTGCACTCTTTTCAGGCAGAAGCAGCAACTGCAGGCCAGTCCAGCAAAGCAACACATCAAAGAGACAGTACTACCCCTCCTCCAGCTTTCAGCTCTTCTCTGTGCAGAGGTTCCTCTTGATTCCAAAAAGATTCTAAAAGTCTGGGGTTTTGGATCTTCTTCTTATACCTCTTTCTGCCTTTGAAGTCGGCAAACTTCAAAGCAAAGTCTCAAGTGTTTGACAGATCGTTCCTTGGCCAGGCCAGGCCCCAGACACACCCCAGGGGGTCGGAGACTGCATTGTGTGAGGGCAGGCACAGTCCATTTGGGTGTGAATGACATCTCCCTCCCTCCCCTCTAGCTCAGATGACTCATCAGGACATGCAGGCTACACCCCGGCCCCCTTTGTGTCGCTGTCTAGAGAGGTGCAAAACAGCCCAACTATCAAACTGATGCAGACAAACAATCCACAAACAGGCAGAGTCACAGAATGGTTTAAGCAAGAAAATGCCTACTTTCTAAAAGTGGCATTTTCAAATAGATAATTTAAAAACCAAGTTCAATAAAAGATGTATTTAATTGCGAGTTCAGAGACCCTAAACTCGACATTTTTATCTACTCTCAAGGGGAATCTGCGCTTCAAGGATATTTAAAGGCAGCCCCTATGTTAACATATGAGAGAGATAGGCCTTGCACAGTGAAAACCGAATTTGGCAGTATTTCACTGTTAGGACATATAAACTACACTAGTATATGTCATACCTTTAACATACACTGCACCCTGCCCCGTGGCTACCTAGGGCCTACCTTAGGGGTGCCTGACTTGTAGTAAAAGGGGAGGTTTAGGCCTGGCAAGTGGGCACACTTGCCAAGTCGAATTGGCAGTTTAAAACTGCACACACAGACACCGAAGTGACACGTCTGAGCGATGTTTACAGAGCTATTAATGTGGGTGGCACGGACAGTGCTACAGGCCCACTAGTAGCATTTGATTTACATGCCCTTGGCACCTCTGGTGCACTTTACCTGGGACTTACCAGTAAATCATGTATGCCAATTATGGATAAACCAATCAACAGTACAATTTACACAGAGAGCATATGCACTTTAGCACTGTTTAGCAGTGCTAAAGTGCCCAGAGTCCTAAATCCAACAAAAACTGATCAGACAAATTAGGAGGAAGGAGGTAAAAAGATTGGAGATGACCCTGCAAAAAGGGCCAGGTGCAACACCAATCACGATGTCGGGGATGCCCTTCTTGCCAGAGTATAAAATAAACAGCTCTGAAGATCAGAGAAGAGAAGTTGTTCATGGCAAAAGCCAAAAAGGAGAAGCGTGGCAGTCGAGGATCCAGACATCGAGAGGAGTTGTCTTTCCATAGATCTTCACATAAACGGCATTGCCACAGCTCTCAGCGTCGCTCTTCCTGAGATGCTCGCCTGAGATCCTTGTCACCGCCTTCCAAGTCTCGACGCTGTTCGACCTGGGAATTGAACCCCGCTCTTTCTCCTCCACAACTGAAGTTGCCAGAGGCATTACTGGCTCCGTCTTTGGTTGAAATCTCCCTGTCACATTCAAGTCCTGCGGCGCAGTTCTCTCCTGTTACACCACAGGAAATGGAGGAGCAAGACTTGGATCAGGTCTAGCCACAACAAGACTATCCAGCCTTCCTGACTCCTGGGGCAGATCCATCTGCCTTTTTAAATGCTATATTCAGCATTTTTAACAGGGTGATGACCCCCTTTGGTGCATCTGCGGGCCCCATGGTTCCTTTATCCTTTAATCTGGGCTTCCCGGTGCCGTGTAAACAGCCTCCTTTTTTGTCTACTGCTCCTTCACCTTCAGGGATGGGCGCCGATACCAACATTGGAAAATATTCGTCCAGTGTCAAGTCACTGAACTCCTTCCCAGAGTAAAATCTCAATGCCTGCTCCAGCTTCACCAGTGCCGATCTTTGACATTGGCGCACTCTTTATCAATGCTGTGATTGGAGTCTAGAGTAAGCCCTAGAAGGGAGGCATTGAGGCTCTTGGAGGAGCAGCAGTATTTGAAGGAGCGCAGGCTTTAGAAGAAGGAAAGATCCCTTTACATTCTCATGGACTTGAGTGTTGAAGTGGCAAGCGGACTGGACAGTGTGAGTTGGTCACCTGGGGTATTCCACCTATGGAAGTTACCACTTACCATGGTGTGATATGGAAGGCTTCCGACCTTCTGGAATTGCCATTGCCAACATCGGAGGTGAAGTTCAACATCCTGACTATGGTTCTCCACTCTTCCTTTGCTACATCTGAACCTATGCTGCTGTTTAATGAGGCTTTGTCGGAGCCAGTTCTGGATCTGTGGCGGAAGCCTGTGTCTACACCTGCTGTTTAGGTCTAGAGCTGTGCTGGGTGACCCCAAATTCCTTTGTCTGCATCCGACGCCAGAGAGTCTGGTAGCACAGGCTTCTTGTTCTTCAAAAACGGCTCCTGGTTCCTGCCCTACGACGCCTCTAGATAGGGAATCGAAATGTAGGGAACAGTATGCTAAGAGGGTCTTTTAATCATGTAGCATGACTTTGAAATCAGTTAATGCTACATGTGTGTTGGGCAGATATATCCATGCACACTGATGGACACAGCTAAGGAGGTGGTTCACAAGCTACCACAAGATGTGTAGGAACATTTTAAGGAGCTGCTGCAGGGCAGTCAGGCGACTACCAGACAGGTCATCCAATCAGCCTGGACACGATGGACTCTGTTGCCAGATCCATGGGTACATCAGTGGCTAGCTGGAGACATGCATGGCTTAGGGGATCTCCCCTGATGAACATTCCACCTTGATGGATCTCACGTTTGATGTGTCCAGGCTGCTTGGAGGGAAAGTCAACTCCGTGCTCAAAAGGTTCAAGGAAAACAAAACCACAGGTAAGTCTTTAGGCGTTTAGTCACTCTCTTCGACCTATAGACCTTTTCGTAGATTTAGGGGGTTTGGCTGCTGCTCCTTCTTTCGTGGGAGGCAGCAGCTCCAAGGTCAACAGTCTGCCAACCCCCTCTATAGGTCATACAGGGGTCGGGGGAGGTTTAACTGATTTTCTCCAAGAGTGGAAGGCAATAACATAGGACTTTTGGGTGTTGAGCATTGTAGGGAATGGGTATGCCCTTCCCTTTCTGGAGTTTCCCCCTCCCCAGTATACATTTTGTTCAGAAGATCACCTGCTGTTGTCTCAGCAGGAGGTACAATATCTGCTTTTAAAGGGCGCGTGGTGTTAGTTCCGGAGCAGGAAAAAGGTCAGGGATGTCACTCGATATTTTCTAATCCCCAAAAAAGTTGGTTGTTTGAGGCCCATTCTAGACCTGAGCATTTTGCATTGGTTCCTAAAACTGGAAAAATTCAAAATGCTGACCCCAGCTCTGGTGCTTCTTGTGCCGGAAAAGGAAGACTGGATGGTTTATTTCGACTTGCAGGATGCATATTTTCACATCCCCCATTCTGCAGTCACACAAGAAGTATCTCCGGTTCATGGTAGGGACACAGCACTACCAGTTTGCGGTCCTTCCTTTTGGTCTTCCACACCCCAAGTCTTCACAAGTCATCACAAAGGGGATGGCAGTTGTTGCAGCGCATCTCAAAAGGAGGGAAAAATTTACATTTCCTTACCTGAATGATTGGTTGATCAAACCTAAGTCTCCAGAGTTGGTGCTGCATCATTTGCTGGTAACAACTCAGCTGTTGTTCAACCTGAGCTTTTCGTTAAAAGTTGCCAAATCTCACCTGGAGCCCTCTCAGCGCCTCCTGTTTATAGTGGCAGTGCTGGACACAACATTGAATCGTGGCTTCCCTATTCAGAGAATTTAGGACATTCAGGCTATGATTCCAATGTTTCAAAATGAAACGGTTCTAAAGGTCCTACACCTGCTCAGTCTGTTCGCTTCCTGTATTCTGTTGGTCACTCACTCACGTTGGCACACGAGGCCTCCGCAGTGGTTTCAACACAACTGAGATCTCAGAGAGTCGATAACAGTCTCCAGAGACACTGCAGTGGATCTTCAATGGTGGAGTGTGGATGACAACCTATCACAACGGAGGCCGTTTTGTCTTCCGCCTCCGGGGGACCTCAGTCATAATTAATGCTTTCACTCTAGAGTGGGGAGCGCATCTGGGGCATGTGGAGATCGAGGGTCTTTGTCCTTTGAAAGAACAGCTGTTTCAAATCAATCTGTTGGAATTGCGGTGATACGTCTGGCTCTCAAGGCCACCATCCCTTCCATTCGTGGTCATTTGTTACAAGACTTGATAGACAATACTACCGTGATGTGGTACACCAATAAGCAGGGAGCAGTAGGGTTGTATATTCTCTGCAGAGAGTCTGTATGACTCTGGTCCTGGGCTCAGTACCATTAGATTTGCATAGTAGAAAATCATTCTCAAAGTACGCGTGGACAGTCTCAGTCAGCAATTTTCAACCGACCACGAGTGGTATCTCAGCCCGGAGGCGGTTCTTCACGTCTTCCAGTTATGGAGGACTCCTCAGATAGACCTGTTTGCTACTCGTGACAACGCACACTGCCCGTCTTTTGGCAGCCTCTAGTTTCCGATGCAGGGAGCATTGGGGGATGCTTTTCAGTTGAGCTCGAGCAACTGGCTGCTTTACGTGTTTCCATCCATACTCTTGATTCCTCGGGTTCCAAAGAAGATTCGCCAAGACAGAGCCCAAGTCATATTAATAGTCCTGGATTGGCCTAGAAGGGTGTGGTACACAGACTTCCTTCACCTCTCGCTGTGCCTTTCGCTCCATCTCCCTCAGAGGGCAGACCGCTTCTTGCAGTCGCAGTGGCAGATTCTACTTTCCCACCTCCAGAACCTTCACCTACATGCCTGGAGATCGAATGGGGCAATCTGAATTCTTTTTCTCTCCATTTATTTCTTTACCTGACCAACACTTTAAGTCTCCTATAGTCCTAAGGTTTCTAAAGGGTTTGACTAATAGGTTTCATTCCACTCCTTTTATAATGCCTAAGTGGGATTTAAATGTAGTTTTAAAGTATCTGATGGGTACACCGTTTTAACCATTGCATTGTTGCCGGTAGAGGCTCCTTATATTTAAGCTGTTTCTCATAGCGATCACGTCGACTATATGTGTTAGTGAGCTGCTTTCCAAGCTCACAATGTAGTTGTAAGAAACAGGGCGGCTTTCCTGCCAAAAGTGGTGACTCCTTTACATTGAGAGCAGTCAATCACCCTTCCGTACTTTTACACTCCTACCCATCCCTCTAAGGAGGAAGGAAGGCCGCACCATCCGGATCCAAAGAGCGTTGAGCTTCTACGAGGACAGGATGAGGGAGATTCAGACAGGTGATCAGCTCTTTGTTGGCTACGTGGGCAAAGTGAAGGACAAAGCTGTCCACAAAAGAACGCTATCAAGGTGGGTCATTGTTTGCCTTAAGATATGTTATGCACTGTCATAGAAGGATCCTCCTGAGGGCATTAGAGCTTGTTCTACCAGAGCTAAGTCCACTACTTCAGCTCTGGCTAGGGTTGTACCTGTTGTTGATATTTGCAAGGCATCAACTTCGGCTTCCCTCCACACTTTCGCAAAGCAGTATTGCTTGGACTCAGAAGTGAGGAGGGACGGCCTTTTTACCTGCTCAGTGCTGCAGCATTTCTTAGTATAGTGAGACAGGCACCCACCTCAGAGTGCAGGACTGCTTTGTGACCCTATTCAAAAGGTGAGGAATCCACAGGTAGATGTATCCCATCAGAAGAACAAGTTACTTACCTCAGTAAGTCCTTTTCTAATGGATACAGTATCTATCTGTGGATTTGTCTCTGTCCCACCGGCCTCCATGTCGCCTCTCTGGTTATGCCAAGAATTAAATTGTTTGTATATATGTATTTCTGACAAATTCTGTGTACAGAATGTATGCTTATATTTGGATGTATATATAAATTCTTGTATTGAGTTCGCACATGTTGTACATGTGATGTTGGTGTTCGCCTCAAAGGCACAGTAAAAAAGTGGGTGAAACTGACGTCAGCATGCGGATGAGGACTTCTTATGGCTCCGATGACATCAGATGGACCCGTTCCATTTTGATGCCCTCGTCAATGTGGAGAGCTAGAAAGAAAAGATTAATGTTTAATGCTGCTGCATTTGGAGTATTCAGAAGGTGAGGAATCCGCATGTTTATACTGTATCCACTAAAAAAGGCATTACAGAAGGTAAGTAACTTGTTCGTTAAAGCAAAAAGATTCCAAAGCTGAAGAGAGAATTATAGATTATTCGTCCATGGCATTGTCACCAGTGGAAAAAAAATTCTTCTTTGTGTATGGTCATTGGAACATTTCAGGTCATTTATTTGGGGTCAACCATATACTGTCAAAACAGACCATAAACAGTTGGTTAACGAACTAACAACCAAAGGAATATTTAAGGCTTCTGCAAGGATAGCAAGAAAATCCATGAGATTATAAGATTTCATTTATAAAGTACAGTACATTCCCGGCAAAAGCAATGTTATGGCGGATTTTCTATCCAGGATGCCTTTGGATATTACAGAGTGTGAAAAACATGAGTGGTATGATTTCTGCATAGCATTTGTTTATGCTCAAGGTGTAAATGGTATCAAGGAGGAAGAGTGGAAAAAAGTACTTAGTAAGAATACTGCATTGCAAAAGTTAACACAATTCATAAAACATGTCTAGTGAAAGAAAAATGGTTTGCCTACAGAATTGAAGCATTTTGGGGAAGTAAGAGATTAATTAACAGTGGAAAATGAAATTGTGCAAAGAGGAGATGTAACTGTACCACCAACCACTTTGAGGAAGAAAATTGTAACCTTGTATCAATAAGGTCATTAAGGGATTGTCAAAACTAAGCAAATTGTTAAAAGATGGCATTGGAGGTCAGGGTTACATGTATTTGTAGAAAGAATGGTAAGGGTGTATATTGCTTGTTCCAGTTTTGACAAATCCTTGAAGATTCTAAGACCTAATATGTGTGTTCCAAAAAAGCTTTGGCATATGCTTGCAATTGATATTGTGGGTCCTATTGGAGAGACGTAGAAGTACATACATTTCTTAATATTTTCTCAAGATGGCCAATTGTGACAATTGTGAAAAAGATTGACATTGATGTTGTGTTAACCTTTCTAGTTGGAGTATTCTTGAATGAGGGTTTACCAGCACAAATAATTAGTGATAACAGTGTTCAATTCATGTCTAACAAAGTATGCAATTATTTTGATAGTGTTGGGGTTAAACACAGAACCACATCACTCTATAATCCTAGTGGACATAAGATGATTGAGCTCTTTAATAATGATTAAGAATGCTCTGCAGTTGGCTGTCAAAAATGGAGGTGATTGGGAAACTCGGATATTTAAAACTATTTGGATGTACAGAACTGCTGTTCATAATACTCTTGGGTTGTCACCTTTAAGGTCAATCGAGTTAAGGAGACCACAACCAAAAGTGACCAAGAATGGGTAGTACTTTCTTCCATAAAGGAGTTTCATTTAGAAAAGATCAGAAAAAAAATTTTTGATGCCAATTTAAGGTACAAAGAAAGGTATGATTTAAGGAAGAATACAGCAGAAACCAGAGTTGAAGTGGAAATGATGGTTAAGGTTAAAAAAAAAGAAATTGGAAAGTAAAAAAAAAAAAAAAATGAAAGTCAGTTTACGGAACCTTTTGAAGGTCATCAAAGTGTTATGTAAAGCTGTTTTGATGAATGATGGTAAAGTTTGGAATTTGAAGAAAATTGCAGTGTTTAAGGGTGGAAATGCAAATAAAGGAAGTGCCTCTGTTAAAGATGCTAGATAGGATTTGGAAGCTGAAGACCGGGTTTCCTGGGCTCGAGCTTTTCAAGCAACAGGAGGACAGAAACCTGTCTGTGAGGTGGCAGCAGCTGGGGCTGCCTGAAAAACCTCAGAAGGCTGTAATGGTAATACTGGGGTCCTCTAAGGAGCATGGAATCATACAGCCAATGCTGGCAAAAGTATGATTCCAACATGTTTGATACCAAATATGCCTATGTTCGGAGTTACCATTATGTAGCTGGACATAGGTAGTGACCTATGTCCAGTACACGCGTAAAATGGCGTACCGCACTCACGAAGTCCGGGAAATGGTCCTGGATGTCTTGGGGGCACCTCTGCTAGAGCAAGGGTGACCTCACACACAGGTACTTTGCACCCTGACCTCAGTGCTGGAGGGCCTGCTATTGGGGTGACTTATAAGTGACCCAGTGCAGTGTAAATGGCAGTGTAAGGGTTCATGCACCTTTTCACGCAGGCTGCAATGGCATTCCTGCAGAAGCCTTTGCATGGGCTCCCTATGGGTGGCAAAATAAAAGTTGCAGCCCATAGGGATCCCCTGGAACCACAATGCCCTGGGTACCCAAGTACCATATACTAGGAACTTATAAGGGGGCACAAGTATGTCAATTGTGGGTGAAATACTGGGTTACCAGTTTGCAACAACCAAATTTAGACAAGAGAGCATAATCACTGGTGTCCTGGTTAGCAGGATCCCAGTGAACACAGTTGAGCATACTGACAGAAAATGGGGGTAACCATGGCAAAATGAGGGTATTTACCTACAAATAGGACCTGTAAAAGTCATGAAGAGGAAGGGCAGGAAAGGAGATACCATTGAAAATAGTGTTTTAGGTTTGGAATGAAGGAGTACTAGTGGAAAAGAAGACAGAGGTAGTAGAAGTGCTTAATTTGTGCTTGTTGTTTCCGGTGCTGAGCACCGGCACTTATTTTTGAGGGCCGGGGCTTATTCTTCAGCCTCAAGCATTTGCTGCGAGCAAAAGACACATATGGGACAGACGGAGGAAGGGAAAAACGAAAAAGCGTCACAAAGGGAGAAAGTAGAAAGCTGCTATAGTGAGCTGAAGGGGCAGGGAGTGGCTTTGTATGGACTGAAGAGGCCCGAGATGGCTTCAGGATTGCGCCGCCTCAGTATTCCGTGTTCACACATTTAATTGCAGCAGCTGCATGTTTAAGAGGAGGGCTTTGGGCACTGGCACCTTTTTATTTACGAAGTAAGCACTGGGCAGTAGGGTTGATTTTTGGAGAAGAGGGCAGAGATAGTATGGTTGAATTGGATCATGGAAGTGAAAAAAAATGTAGTGCTAGTAGAAAGGAAAAATGAGTGAGGAATAAACTTGCATAACGTTTAGATTATGAAATGATGTAACTGTTGTGCTATTTCTTTCTTGCATAGTTCTGGTATATAAAATGTAAATATTTTTTTCCTTATATAAGTCTTCCATTATAGAATATTAACATTATATAATCGTTTACTCTTTGAGGAATGCTATTTATTTGTTGTTATAAAGGAGAAAGATGTGTTATGTTCGTGTGTATTTACTTAACACCTCTCGTGCTCCATGTGCTGCATAATACTCCGTTGATGCCCATGAGCCCCTACTCAAAGTACAGTCTTTTTTTATTGAACTACTTGATGATGCCCTGTAGATCATCCTTGCAAGGCATAGATATTATTTCTTTGGATGGTCCCTCCGGTGTCCAGAGTGCTCAGGACGTTGGAGAATGCCCAATCTCGGAGAAAATGAGAGCAAGTGGAAGTATTACTATTTTGCTGATGTGCAAAGGAGAAAAAAGTGCGAGACAATATTAATAAGCAAGAGGAAAGGGAGTTTAGTCAGCATCAGAGACAAGTCTTCATTAATGAAACGTTATGGTGACAATGAGACCTCCGGTTTGTTGCTCTCTGAAGTTTTCTATGAGGAAGCGGAATAATGAGACTTTGGTGAAACCCAGGGTACACTTACAGACCTATTAAAAGGCCACCTGAAAATATACTACATAAGATTTTATGTATGTCATCCATATGTCTCAAGGGAGACCTAAGTGTTCTTGATCTGCGAGAGAAGCTCTACCGTCGTAGGTTGAGATTTCTCCGAAAATAGATATTCCTTTTGGCGTTTCCACCATAAGGTTTTAGATATTCCTTTTGGCGTTTCCACCATAAGGTTTTTCTGCCCTCAGTGAGAGAACAAAACATTCATGTCCTCTGCACTGGTGATCTAGTGCAGAATATGTGACTGTCACTCCCCCCCTCCCCCCACACTAGTGAAGATAAAGAATCAACATGCAGTGTTATGTAGCTACACATACAAAAAAGATAATGTTTAAAAAATATACTTAAAGTGGTGTTAGTTGAGTTTAAACAAGATTTATTGAGATACACTTACAAGGTTATGGTGGCAAAGATTATTTCAGGGTAGCTTTTATTAAAAGTTCCAAAGAGAATCTGCAGGGTTGAACAGCTTTTAAAATGGAAAAATAAAAATATAAAGAAGCAAATGTTAGGCAAATGCCAGGCTTGGGAAATCTAACATTGGATTAGCGGCTAATTCTGCAAAGGACAGGAGAGTTCACGCCACCAGAGGAAGACGGGTAAAACAAAATAAATTGTCCGTTTATTTCACCATACCTTCCAGCTAGTAGACATACTTTTTCCCTGGAAATATAAGATTTCTAACTCAATTTGGATACATTAGTGGGTCTGAAAGTGAATTGGGTCGTATCCCCCTCTTGCATCACGTCCCTCCCTACAATAGTGTGGGAAATGGTGCATAATATATCAAACTCAATTAAATCAGACTCTGCAGGTATTGGAGTTCATCGAGTGTGCTAATAAGTAACTCATAATTCAAGATTTTGGAGAATAACTTGAACAAGGAGATTTTGGTCCATTAAACACCAGGAGTGATCATGTTCTGGTAAGTATTGACCATTTTCCCCTGGTAAATTCCAGAAGGATTGAACTGCCGGAATTTTACAAGGTAAGCAAATTTTAAAGTACTCAATCAGTACTGTGTGCAGTAACCTTCATATAACTTAGAATTTGGGCCTCTACATCTGCACACACAGGTTTGCTCAGGAGTGTGAATTTTGTAGGCCACCTGTATAGAGACCCTTAGTATCCCAATATCATTACTAGAGTGAGTGATTTTTATGTTTTAATGAACCATAACCAGATTGTCTTACTCCACGCAGGACTTCCCTCCAGTGTCACATAGGTGATCTGATAGAGACTTCTAGTTGCAGATTCCTCTCCTTAGACTTTCCCCCAGAGGTCTGTCTGGATTTGGAGATTTGTTCTCACGCAGTACCCCTGTGCGTCGTTAGGTGGGGTTGGGCGGTGCCACATCCATCGTTGGTATCATGTGCGCCAGATATAATGTTGCGGGACCAATATAGGTGCCACCCTGGCGCACTGACGTCAGTTGTTTTCTTTCCGTGCGAGCCAATCGCAGATCCAAAGAAAAGCTACCCCTTGTAAAGTCAAAGAAAACTTTATTTGGCCAAATGGCCACAAACGTCATATAGATATACATACATACATTTTCCTTCATTACTAAATGCACAAGGCATACAAAAATTACTGAAATCAAATTAAATATGAATAAAATGTAAAACAATAATAAACATCATAAACGGTCACATTTATCAGCACTGCACCCAGCTTAGAGAGATAGTTATTTACCCTGTCCTTATAGGGGCAGCAATGCACATCTTTTCCTTAATTCACAAGCCTTTCTAATAAAGTTTAAATCTCGGTAACATATTTCTGGAGAGGAGAGCTTCTGTAAAAAAGATCAAGCCTTCTATATACGTTCTTAAGTTAGTTTTCTTTAAAACAGGAATTAAATACTTACACCTAAAAACTCTGTATAAAGGGCAAAAGAGTATAAAGTGTCTTGTGCTTTGTGCCGAAACATGGTCACAGTTACACAGGGGTAAAACATGATTGTAGGTATTATAATGTGGAAAAGCTACCTTGTGATGACTCATACAGAACCTAAAAAGGGTAAGATAACTCCAATATGTGGGGTTCACTATCCAAAGGCGATACGGTCCTGCAGCATCAGTAATCGTGATCTTAACATATCATTTCAATGAGACCATCGACTGAGTCCTCTTTAATCTTATATCCTTGCGATATGTTAGGAAGCATGTTTTAACCTCCTCCTTACATGAGATGGAAATTTGGGTGGTCAAGCAAATCCTTCTGACTTATATCCTCAAATGTGTGTCTCAGTAAAGTAATCCAAGGAATGTGGGCGACACCGTCTAAAATCAGACATTCAGAAATACAGGACCTAACTGTGCACTTCCGGATTAGACCATGTTCCAATCCACAACAAAAGCAAGGCGATTGCCAGATGGTCTTCTAAATACCCTAAACCTAATTCTTCATGGCATACAAAAGTTGCTGCTTCTGGTGGAAGCATTAAATATCTCTGAATGAAACTATTCTCTACCCGTTATAAGGCAGACTGATTTAATTATCCCTTTAGACCTTGCTCCATAGGATCCAGCCGAAATGCATTTAGTTTTCTTTAAAATCAGCAGTTCTTCAGTGAACTTTCTACCCAGCCTGTGTGAGAATCTAAGAATAGCCTCCATGTGTTTCCTAAAATGTTGTACGGTGTTTTTTACAAGTGTCTTCCATTTAAAGCAGGAACTAAACATAATCCCCAAATAATTAAAATCGTTCACTTTTTCCAATGTAGCATTCCCCACAGGTTTTTGATTTTGTCGTACAGGGACCACAGGTCATGATAAAGGATTTATAATAGTTAACTTTTAGGTCCAAGTCACCCATAAAAGTGTGAAAAGAATCCAATAATATTTGGAGACCATTAGCTGTGTGGGCTATAAGGACGGCATTGTCCGCATAAAGGAGAATGGGGATGGGTTGCAGGCCTGTGTAAGGGATATCCTTCCCGACTTCTACCAAATATATGGCAATTCCATTTATATATGATGAGAATAAAAAGAGGGCAAGGATACAGCCCTGCCTCACCCCTGTGAAGAATTAGTTTGGGGGGGTTGTTTCACTCGACCTAACATAACAAACTTTAATTTGCTATGTTTAGTGGTGTAAGTGTTTGATTAAAGTAAACAATTTCAATTCTACACCCATCTTCTCCATCAATGACCAGAGCTTTGACCGGTTCACCATATCAAAGGCACAGGATAAATCAATAAACGCCACATGTAGTGACCCTTCCTTCACCATTGCATGTTCCCCTGCCATGAGGTTAAACATATAGGCACTGATCAACGGTACCCATACCAGGTCTAAAACCATTTTGTATATTCAATAAAATATAAAGCTCTGTGGCCCAAGATTCCAACCGAGCTAAGTGTACACAGCCCAAGATCTTCATAATGAAATCTATTAACGATATAGGCCTATAACAAGACGGTAATTGCTGGTCTCTCTTTTTAATAATTGGAGAAATTATGGCCGTTTTCCAAAACTGTGGCTACACCCTTAAAAACATTTGTCAGAAGTGGCGCCCAGATTTCAGGTCTTGATTTAAAAACATCAGCTGGTACACTGTCTGGACCTGGTGCCTTCTCTGCAGCACATTTCCCTAGTGCTAGTAGGACCTCTGTTACCTTAAAAATTATACTAGATTCCTGGGTATGGTCAACCTGCTGAATAAGGTCAGGTGTATCCATTACCTTAGATGTTACACTAGGTTTTGTATTAAATATATCTTCATAATGTGCCACCCATAAGTCTGCTGGAATTTGGGTATCATGAAGTACAACCTCTTATTCACGGAAGAAAGGGTGATTTACAATTTCCCAAAATTCTGAATTATTCCGATTTGCAGCAGCTATAAGATCCTTCCAGGCTTGTGTCTGAATCTCCTTTTTGCTTTTCGCTATCATGGTTTACATGCTTATACAGATTTCAAGGTAGTTCCGCAATGCATAAGTGACCATAACCCTTTAGTATTAACTCTGAATTTACAGATCACTAAACCTACCAAAAATAAAGGTAATAAGGAAACTTATCCAGAAAAAAGAGGGATTAGAATCAGGTGGTGCAAGGTTAAACCCGAGTCTTTTACTGCGCAAATAATTTCACAAAATTTACCTCTAGTAGTAACCTGTCTCTACAACAATGTACACGTCTCCATTGTCCCGAACGATTTTAGTTTTTTATGCAGAGCTGTTGAAGAATAACTGTCCATTGATAACCCCAAAAAGGATAAGCGACCCTGTAGATGGTTTAATTCTGCCTGTAGCCAGGTGCACACTCAATTGAAAACTTCTGTAAATAAGAAACCTAGGCAACTGAGAAAAGTTAAAGCTGCTAGATTTCACTACCCCCTGTCAATTTTTGACTGATCCGGTAGGCCATGAGCTTTTTCATTGTACCGGGTTCACCTTTTGCCTTACCAGCCGCCCCTTGGGTGTTCACCAAAGTGATGGTAGTGGTTGCAGCTCATCTGCACAGGTCAGGGGTTTCAGCCTTCCCTTACCACTGGCTGTGGAAGGCAGGCTTACCCCAGGCTGTCGTCACCCATCTCCAGACTATGGCAAACCTGCATTCATTGGGGTTCATTATAAACATGCTGAAGTCACACCTGACTCCCTATCAGACGCTCCCCTTCATCGGAGCTGTTCTGGACATGGTGCGGTTTTGGGCTTATCCTCCCAAGAGGCAAGTCCAGGATATTCAGGCTAAGATACCAATGTTTCAGCCTCTGTCCTGGATTTCGGTGAGACTCTCTCCGAGGCTGCTGGGCCTCATGGCCTCCTGCATCCTGCTAGTGACACATGCCAGATCATATGTGGGCTCTGCAGTGGGACCTGAAGTTCCAGTGGGCGCACCATCAGGAGAATCTCTCCAACATGGTCCAGATCTTGGAAGGAACTGTGCAAGAACTGCAGTGGTGGCTTTTGAACTGCGATTGGGTCAGAGGCAGATTCTCCTCCTTTCCCCAACCAGATCTGACAGTAGTGACAGATGCGTCACTCCTGGAATGGGTTGGCCACATGGTAGAGGCAGAGATTAGAGGTGTCTCGTCTCCGGCGGAGTCTGGGCTCCACATCAGTCTTTTGGAGCTCAGGTTGATCAGTCTTGCATTGAGAGCATTTTTTACTTCAGTATTGGAACCTTTATAGATTCACATGCTTGAATCATTACCCGTCTTTGAGATTGGAGCCCCCGGTACAAATTACACAAGTAGTGTTGAAATATATTAACAAAAGGGCCATTGGCCTCTTCAATTTAACAGTCTATCAGAGTCATGATAGTGATGACTCTTCAATATCTGAAAAGTCATCAAAGAGGACGAGATCAGACACAAGATCTCCCTCCCAACAATCAAGAAAAGCCCACAAAAAGACTGTCTCAGGGCCTTACAAGTGCCGCAGCCCATCTACTTCACCTCAAAAATCTTCCAGAAAAGGGGAGAGAGGTCATGCCAGCAGTTCTGAGAGGCATAGGAAGTCATCCTATGTACCTCCATCTGTGCCTTTCAAGAGACCTTCCTCTACTTCTACAAAAAAGGCACAGTTGACGATGGACTCATTGTCGACGAGACCATCGGTGAGTGCTTTTTCACCGCCAACGACAACTGCCACCCTTTCACCATTGGCGACTGTTGTTCTGTCGACGACGAGTACTCCACCGTCTACGAGAGCGGCATTGATGACCTCATTGTCGACGAACGTCTACACCTCATCATTATCGACGGCGCTTATGACGGAATCCGCTTTACCATCGTCGACGGTAGACTCGTCGGTAAGGCTGTCATCGATCAAAATCTCCATGCACTCGTCATCGACGACACCACCGTCGACGAAGACTATGTATGCGCCGTCGATGTCGCCGACGACATCGTCGTGGGAAAAACATCATAAAACACATGAGAAACTGACCCCAAAGCACACCTCACCTACTAAGGTGACCTCCCTCATTCCAGTGCATTTGTTAGCGGGAGATGAAGACTCGGATGACGAGGAGCCATTTGGAGCAGCCCATAGTCCATCGCAATTAAATGTCAAATATCAGGACGAAGATGAATCTTATGACCCTCAATTTTATGGAGTAGACCAACAATATCAAGAAGGGGCATACATTCCATCCTCCTTATTGTCTGACCTCAATGCTGGCTGATTACAGCAGGTGTTTTCCTCCTCAAGGGGAGCAACCTCCTCCATCGCCCGTCTCTGGGGTTACCACTCCACGTCAGAGACTGGTTTATTTACCTCTCACAAATGTGGCTATTCCGGATATGACTACTTCAGGACACTGACATGTCAGAAGGTGATCACGAAGAAGGGGAGCTCCTGGACACTAATTCCGAGTGGGATGAATACATCATCCCTGCTCCTCCTTCTCCTTTCCACTCAAAGGTGGAGTCCCCACCAGACGACACCAGAGGATTTCACAATCTCCTAGAAAGAGCAGCTAAGCGTTTCACTTTGCCAATGCCATCAAAACAGACAGACTGTTTTCTTTATGATTTTAAAGAGCCATTTAAAAAATCTGTGCGCTCTATTCCGCTGGTCAGTTACTTAATGGAAGTGCTGACTCGTTTGGACAAGAAATACAAGGCACTGGACGATGCACCGGCATGTCTAACTGGTCATCCTCATCCGGACTCAGTGGTGGCTCAGGCGGCACAGAGGAAGTCCAAGAATCCGTCTGCTCCGATTTCTGCTCCCCCAGACAAAGAGGGTAGACGACTAGACAACATTGGAAAGAGGTTTTCCTCGATGGCTAGCCTAGTGTTAAGAGCTGCTAACTCACTAGCGGTGTTAGCCAGGTTTGACAGACAGCTATGGGCAGACATCGCCCCACATATTAACCAGTTGCCGGAGGAAGGAAAATCAGAGGCAAAGAAGACGTTGCAAGAAGGTCAGCGCACGTCAGCGGAACTCACAGACTGTGCAATGGACATAGCCACGACTGCATTTGGACAGCTCGCAGTGGAAGCTGTTCTTAGGAGACAGGGTTGGCTAAAGGCTACATCATTCCGGCCTGAGGTACAGAATAAGATTTTAGACTTACCTTTCGATGGCCAGGCGTTATTCGACAAACATATTGACGAGGCTTTACAATCTATCAAATCTGACATTGATACGGCAAGATCATTAGGGACGCTCCAATTTCGAAAGCCTTCCTTTCGAGCTAGAGGACCTGGCCAACCTTCATATAGAGGAGGATATCAGCAGTAAAGATATTCCACCTATCCTTCCTCTTCTCAACAGTTCCGTCAATATTACCCACAAAGGCAGCCACCGCAAGCAGCTTATGGTAGAACTGGCAATAGAGGAAGCTCAACTCGCCCTGATAAAGACTCGGCTCGTAGAGCCTGATACATCCGAGGCGCCGGCTGCACCCAACTCTCCTCCTCTGGTTCTAGGCGGAAGGATATCCCTCTAGCTCAAACAATGGCAAGTCATCACATCAGACAAGTGGGTCTTCCAATTAGTGAAACAGGGCCACACTCTAGAATTTACCCAACTGCCTCCCTCCAATCCTCCTCACAGGACTCCTTCAAGGTACCCAGAACAACTCAAGAGGAAGATCAACAAGATGCTCCTCAAAGGAGCCATAGAGAAGGTACCTCAGTCACAGCGAGGAAGAGGGTTTTATTCCAGGTTCTTCCCCATTCGCAAAAAGTGGAAAGATTGGAGGCCGATCCTCGACTTACGGGAACTAGACATCTACTTAAAAAAGCAATTGTTCCGCATGATCAGCCTGCAAGATGTCCTCCTGCGTCTGAACCAGGGAGATTTCATGTCTACACTAGACCTAAAAGACGCATATTTCCACATTCCCATCCACCCTGCCCACAGACAATACCTGAGATTCACTGTAGCCGGAAGCCATTTTCAATTTCGTGTTCATCCCTTTGGCCTAAAATCAGCTCCCAGGATATTCACCAAATGCCGACCGCCAATCGCAGCCTTCCTCAGGAGGAGGAAACACCAAATTTTTCCACATCGAGACGATTGGCTGATAAAAGCAAGCACCTACGCAGGAGCATGCAGATCAACAAGAAGGTGCATTTCCTTGCTAAACAGTTTAGGCCTCACCATCAACTGGGAGAAGTCCAAACCTCTGCCAGCACGCAGTATCACCTTTTTAGGGGCAAACCTGGCCACGCAATCCACCATGGCGTGTCCCACAGTAGACAGGCAACAAAAGTTACTGACACTAACAAAGTCAATACAGAGAAGAAGCTGTGTTTCTGTCCGCCTGTTCAAATCCCTGTTGGGCATGATGTCATCATGCATACCTCTGGTTCCTCTCTGCAGACAAAAAATGCATCCGTTACAGGAGCCAGTATGGCATCGGGGGGACAATTCCATGATCTTAGACATGTTACATGGCCATGTTCGGAGTTACCATTGTGACACTGTACATAGGTAGTGACCTATGTACAGTGCACGCGTGTAATGGTGTCTCCACACTCACAAAGTCCGGGGAATTTGCCCTGAACGATGTGGGGGCACCTTGGCTAGTGCCAGGGTGTCCACACACTAAGTAACTTTGCACCCAACCTTCACCAGGTGAAGGTTAGACATATAGGTGACTTATAAGTTACTTAAGTGCAGTGGTAAATGGCTGTGAGATAACGTGGACGTTATTTCACTTAGGCTGTACTGGCAGGCCTGTGTAAGAATTGTCAGAGCTCCCTATGGGTGGCAAAATAAATGTTGCAGCCCATAGGGATCTCCTGGAACCCCAATACCCTGGGTACCTCAGTGCCATATACTAGGGAATTATATGGGTGTACTAGTATGCCAATGTGAATTGGTAAATTTAGTCACTAGCCTGTTAGTGACAAATTTGGAAAGCAGAGAGAGCATAACCACTGAGGTTCTGGTTAGCAGAGCCTCAGTGAGACAGTTAGGCATCACACAGGGAACACATACAGTGCACATACCTATGAGCACTGGGGCCCTGCCTGGCAGGGTCCCAGTGACACATAGACTAAAACAACATATATACAGTGAAATATGGTGGTAACATGCCAGGCAAGATGGTACTTTCCTACAGACGTTTGCACAGCAGCGACATGGAAGAGCTGTCATACATTAACAAGGCACTACTGCTTGGAATCACTATCTCAAGAAGAGATAGCAGTGGGTCAAGCAGTCCTCAGGAACCTCTTCAGGTGAAGGTGAGCCATCTCTTTCCTCACTCCATCCTAGAACAGGTATGCACATTGTTTATGTCTCTTATGTTCGGATAGAGAATTAGAACTTTTCAAAAAAAAAAAAAAGGGAGAATAGAGAAAAGTGAAGACAAGTAACAATAGTATTGACATACTGTATTTTGTTTGAAGTATTCCTTGATATATTTTTATTATATATATAGATATAGATGTATATACATATGTTTTATATATGCATGTGTTTTCTATCATACATGGTTACAATGGTACAATGTGCATAAGTACTGCTCACTACTCTGATTCAAGCATGTGAATCTATGAAAGTTCCAATACTGGAGTAAGAAAATTAGTTACTTACCTGTAACTGTAGTTCTCCAGTATTGGAATCTTTCATAGATTCACATGCGACCCACTCACCTCCCCAGAGAAGCTCAAATTCACCTTCCTCTCTCTCTTTCTCTTTCTCTTTTTCCTCTCTTTAACGCACTTGTGCTTGAAAACTCTGAGGTGCTGGAGCTTCTCTCAGGAGAATTCTAGAGGGTGGTGTCAGCTGATTGGTGGATGCTCAAGTTTGGTCCTTTTCCTAAAATGACTCTGATAGACTGTTAAATTGAAGATGCCTAGGGCCCTTTTGTTAATATGTTTCAACACTACTTGTGTAATTTGTACCGGGGGCGCCCATCTCGACGACGGGGAATGATTCAAGCATGTGAATCTATGAAAGATTCCAATACTGGAGAACTACAGTTACAGGTAAGTAACTAATTTTCTTCCCTCTCTCAAAGGGAAAGTAGTGCATGTGTTCACTGACAATACCACAGCCATGTGGTATTGCAACAAGCAGGGGCAGAGTGGGGTTGTGGACTCTGTTTGGAGACTGTGCGCCTCTGGACATGGCTGGAACATCAGGGCATTTCCCTGATGGGTCAACACCTGGTAGACTGTCTGAACACCAGAGCGGACAGTCTCAGGCGTCAATGCCTGGTCGATCACGAATGGCGTCCCCATCCAGAGGTGGTGCAAAGAGTCTTTCAGCATTGGGGAGAGCCTTGGTTAGATCTGTTTGCCTCAGCAGAGAATGTGCAATGCCAGCGGTTTTGCACGTTGGAGTTTCCAAGGTGGCACTGGCTGAGCAGTGATATTCCTCTCGAGTGGAGCTCAGGCCTCCTGTATGCCTTGCTGCCCATCAATCAATCAATCAAAGGCATTTGTATAGCGCACTGCTCACCCAGAGGGTCTCAAGGCGCTGGGGGGGGGGGGGAAACGCTACTGCTCGAACAGCCAGGTCTTGAGTTGCTTCCTGAAGGCGAGATGGTCTTGCGTTGTCCGGAGGTGGATGGGGAGGGAGTTCCATGTCTTGGCTGCCAGGTAGGAGAAGGATCTTCCTCCGGCGGTGGCTCTGCGGATGCGGGGGACGGTGGCGAGAGCGAGGCTGGCGGAGCGGAGCTGGCGGGTGGGCTTGTGGAAGGTCAGGCGGCTGTTGAGGAACTTGGGGCCCAGGTCGTGGAGGGCCTTGTGTGCGTGGGTGAGGAGTCGGAACGTGATTCTTTTGTTGACGGGGAGCCAGTGCAGGTCTCTCAGGTGTTCGGAGATGTGGCTGTGTCGGGGGATGTCCAGGATGAGTCGTGCTGAGGCGTTCTGGATCCGTTGGAGTTTCTTCTGGAGTTTGGCGGCGGTGCCGGCGTAGAGGGCGTTCCCGTAGTCCAGCCGACTGGTGACGAGGGCCTGGGTGACCGTCTTCCTGGTCTCGGTGGGGATCCACCGGAAGATCTTTCGAAGCATGCGCAGGGTGTTGAAGCATGAAGATGAGACGGCGTTGACTTGTCTGGTCATCGAGAGGGAGGAGTCCAGGATGAAGCCTAGGTTGCGAGCGTGGTCCGTTGGCTTGGGGGTGGCTCCCAGGGCGGGGGGCCACCAGGAGTCGTCCCAGGCGGATGGTGATGATCCCAGGATGAGGACCTCCGTCTTGTCTGAGTTCAGTTTCAGGCGGCTGTTCTTCATCCATTCGGCGACGTCTTTCATCCCTTCGTGTAGGCTGGCTCTGGCGGCGTCCGGGTCGCTGTTGAGGGAGAGGATCAGCTGGGTGTCGTCGGCGTAGGTGATGATCTTGAGGTTGTGTTGATGTGCGATGGTTGCGAGGGGGCTCATATAGACGTTGAAGAGGGTGGGGCTGAGCGATGACCCTTGTGGAACTCCGCAGATGACTTCGGTGGCCGCTGACCGGAACGGGGGGAGGCGGACTCTCTGGGTTCTTCCGGCGAGGAATGAGGCGATCCACTCCAGGGCCTTCCCCTGGATGCCGGTGTTGTTCAGGCGCTGTACCAGGGTGCGGTGGCAGACAGTGTCGAACGCTGCGGAGAGGTCCAGGAGGATGAGGGCCGCAGTTTCCCCATTGTCCATTAGGGATCTGATGTCGTCTGTGGCTGCGATGAGGGCGGTCTCCGTGCTGTGGTTGGCTCGGAAGCCGGATTGCGAGTGGTCGAGGGATCCGTTGGTCTCGAGGAAGGCAGCTAGCTGTCTGTTGACGGTCTTCTCGATGACTTTGGCAGGAAACGGGAGGAGCGAGATGGGGCGGTAGTTCTTGAGGTCGGAGGGGTCTGCAGTTGGTTTCTTCAGCAGGGCACTGATCTCGGCGTGTTTCCAGCACTCCAGGAAGGTGGCGGTGTGGAAGGAGGCGTTGATGATGTCACGGAGGTGGGGTGCGATGATGTGGTCAGCCGTGTTGAAGATGTGGTGTGGGCAGGGGTCCGTAGGGGATCCGGAGTGGATGGTGTTCATTGTGCGTGTTGTGTCTTCGGTGCTGACTGGGGTCCAGGTGCGGAGGGTGGCGGTGGGGGGCATCGGTTCGGTGGTGGGGTTTGTGGTTGGTGGGCCGAAGCTGTTGTGAATGTTGGCGATCTTGTCGTGGAAGAAGGCTGCGAGGGAGTCGCAGAGGTCTTGCGAGGGAGTGATGTCATTGTTTCCGGCGTCGGGGTTGGAGAGCTCTTTGACGATGCTGAAGAGTTCCTTGCTGTTGTGGGTGTTGTTGTCCAGTCGTTCCTTGAAGGCTGTCTTCTTTGTGGCGCGGATCAGTTGGTGGTGTTTGCGGGTGGCGTGTTTGAGGGCCGTCATGTTGTCTGTGGTCTGGTTGGTGCGCCAGGTGTTCTCCAGGGAGCGGCAGTTCTTCTTGGAGGTGATGAGCTCGTCGGTGAACCAGGAGGCTTTCTTGCTGCTGCGTCTGCTGGGGGGGTTCTTCTTCAGTGGTGCGAGGGCGTCTGCGCAGTTGGTGATCCACTGTGTGAGGTTGTTGGCGGCTTCGTTGGGGTCCGTTGAGCTGGTGGGGGGGTTCTGGCTGAGGAAGGTGGTGAGCTGGTCGCCGGTGATCTTGTTCCAGCTCCTGCGGGGGGTTTGTTGGGGGTGGTGGTGGGTCGTCGTTTTACTGAAGCTGAAGTGGACGCAGCTGTGGTCAGTCCACTGGAGATTGGTGGAGTGGCTGAAGGTGACATATTTGCTGGATGAGAAGACTGGGTCAAGCGTGTGGCCGGCGTGGTGTGTAGGGGTGGTTACCAGTTGCTTGAGTCCGAGGTTGGCCAGGTTGTCCAGTAGAGCAGTGGTGTTGCGGTCCTTGTCGTCCTCCAGGTGGAAGTTGAGGTCCCCCAGGAGGATGTAGTCGGTGGAATTGATGGCGTGGGGGCTGACGAAGTCTGTGATGTCTTCGCTGAACTGTGTGCGTGGTCCCGGTGGTCTGTAGATGAGGGTGCCTCTGAGCGTGGTCTTGGGGTTGGTGTGTATCTGGAAGTGGAGGTGTTCGGCGGAGGTGAAGGTGTCATCAGAGTTGGTCGTGATGCGGATGGTGTTCTTGTGGATGATGGCGATGCCTCCTCCTGTCTGGTTGACGCGGTCCCTCCTGGTGATTTTGTAGCCTTCTGGGACGGCGATGGCGACGTCGGGTGCTGAGGAGGCGTTCATCCAGGTTTCTGTCAGGAAGGCGATGTCTGGTGCTGTCGAGTCGAGGAGGTTCCAGAGTTCAACGACATGCCTGTGAACGGAGCGGGTGTTGAGCAGGATGCACATCAGGTGTTTGTTGCTGGGGCTCGGTTTAGTAGGTGCAGTGTTGGGTCGTAGGCTGGTGAAGCGGCAGGTCAGGCAGGTGAAGGGTCCGTGGGTGCGTCTCGGGGTGGCTCGGTAGCAGGCGGTGTTTCGGCCGGCGTTGAGTGCGTGGAGGGTTCTGGCATCGTAGCTGTGCATGGTGTGCTGGCGAGGGCGAGGACCAGGGGGTCTGGCGCTGGGCGCGGTCCAGGCGCAGACGGGCGCAGACGGGCTTACCTTTGGCGCACCTTCGGCGCTCAGTCGGAGCTCCCGCTGCGCGCGTCCGCTGCGCGGTCGCTCTGGGGGCGTCATAAGTAAGGAGCCGGGAGGGAGGAGCAGCTGGGTGGCGGGACCGGTCCGGCGAATGGAATCACAGGGGGGCGGGGCCGCAGGGAGGCAGCGGCGGGAAATCCCAGGAGCAGCGAGCGAGCGAAGGAATCTGCAGGCAGGAGGCGGCAAAGGCAGGCAGGAGCGGCAGCAGTGAGTGGGGCGACCAAGCCCTGTGGAGGGCTGAGCGGTCACACTCTGTGGTCCCCTACGGTCCCCTTAAGTAAGGAGCCGGGAGGGAGGAGCAGCTGGGTGGCGGGAGCGGTCCGGCGAATGGAATCACAGGGGGGCGGGGCCGCAGGGAGGCAGCGGCGGGAAATCCCAGGAGCAGCGAGCGAGCGAAGGAATCTGCAGGCAGGAGGCGGCAAAGGCAGGCAGGAGCGGCAGCAGTGAGTGGGGCGACCATACCACTTCTGCCCCGAGTTATCAAGAAGATCAAGAATGACTGGGTCCAAGTATTCCTTGGCACCGGACTGGGCACGAAGAGTCTGGTATCCCGAGCTAATGAGCATGGCCATCGATCCTCTGAGCAGATTACACTTCCAGAGGATCTCTGTCGTAGCAGCAGGGATGGGTTCTCCAGCTGAACCTGTCCAGTGACCACCTTCTTGCATGGAGCTTGAGCAGCGGCAGTTGACAGCTTTTGACTTTTTTCAGCCAAAGTCTTTGACATTATCTTGGCAGTCAGGCATCCCTCCACCAAAACGGTATACACCTGTGGTTGGAACAAATTTGTAGCATGGTGCACAAAACAAGTGTTGACCCTCCTGCCCCTCTTTCTGAGGTCCTTTTGTTTATACTTTGTTTGGGCCAGCAGGGCTCTGCTTTGGGCACCCTCAAAGGATATTTGTCTGCTATCTCTGCTTTTCGGAGATAACCTGAGCAACCCTCTTTGTTTAAATCTCCTTTTGTTAGTAGATTCCTTAAAAGTCTTACCCAGACGTTTCCTCCGTCCCCGTTCATAATAGCCCCAATGGGATTTAAACCTGGTTCTTACTTTCTTAATGTGCTCTCCCTTCAAGCCGCTTCATAACTATCCTGTCAGGCTTCTGACATTAAAAACAGCCTTCCTTGTGGCTATCAGATCTGCCCGTAGGGTGAGTGAGCTGCAGGCATTGTTGTTTAAGCCGCCCTACCTTTCCATCTATTCTGACAAAGTGGTGCTTCAAACCAGGGCTTCCATTTTACCAACAGTGGTCACACCCTTTCATGTAGGCCAGTCCATCACCTTGTCTACTTTTTATGCACTCCCTCATCCTTTTAAGGAAGAGAAGAGATTCCACTGCCTGGACCCCAAAAGAGTGAAGGCATTTTAGTTTAATCGTACAAAAGAGTTCTCGGTGAATGATCAACTCTTTGTTGGGTGTGTGGGTGTTACGAAAGGATGGGCGGTGCAGAAGCGAACCATCTCTAGATGGACTGTTTTCTGCACTAAAATGTTCTATGTATTGGCTAAAAAGCAACCTGGGGAGGAGGGTTGGGGGGTGGGTGCGCTCATTCTACCAGAGCAACCACTGTTAGCATGTGGATTTCTAGTCCTGGACATCTGTCAGGCAGCAACATGGGTATCCTTGCACAATTTTACCAAACACTACTGCCTGGTCAGACAGGTTCATGGGGCCGGGTAATTTTCCAATTTGGTCCTACAAAACATCCTAGTATGATTTTTTTGGTTTGAAAACTGTCCTCTGGGTATGGTATTGCTTGGGTATTTATTCTAAGGTAAGGAATCTTCTACTAGAAGTCTCTATCAGATACACAAGTTACTTACCTTCGGTAATGCCTTACCTGGTAGAGACATATTCTAGTTGCAGATTCCTCACCTTAGAATTTCCCCAAGGCGTTAGTCTGGATGCGGAGATTTTTTCTCGAGCTTACCAATCTGTGCTGACACTACAAGACCCAGACGTCCTTAAATATAAGCCATTTTATTGTCTCATGCTGTAAAGAGGGGGCCACATCTAGCGACCCATGTTCATTATTCCTAATGCAAAGTGTTCATTGGCTCTCATAAGAGGACTGTCTGTGTTTCCAGCTCCTCCTCAGGCAATGTCCCAGGGTATTTAGCATTCCTTTCAGGCAGCAATCAAAGATAGGAGTGCAGATACACTTTAAGAATTTTATTGATGCGCATGACTTATGCATTGCAAGTCTGTGTGTTGGAGCCTCTTAACCTGCTGATTGTTTTTATATGTAATATGATATTGAAAACTCATAGAAAAACGTTTTGAATTGGATGTTGTATTCAAATTTAACTCACCGTGATGCCTTTGTGAACATGGAAACAAGGTTTAGACACAAATACATTGGATGGGAGTGTGGTCTGCAGCTGAAGATGGCTGTCGTTTCTGTAACACTCTTGCCATATATCCCTATAAATCCTAACACATCCTGGTTGTGGCACCCCAGGAGCTATGGGGACCAGTGCAGCCAGTTCTCTAGGTTGAGGGTGAGGCAGAGATGACCCATACATTGCAATGGAGACCCGATCTGGACTCCTTTGTGACCGCCCGGCTGGATTAATGGAGAGCTGTCTAGGTGCAGGGAGCCTACAGAACCTTGGTGGGCAAGTGCTAGGGATGTTCTGGTGAGGGTACCTCCCACTAGCTGCTGCGGTGAGTCTTATTGGTTTAGGCTGCCCCCTTAAACCCACCCACCAGACTGAAGGTGAGAAGAGGAGCTCCTAGGCCTCTCCCTGGGTGTGGCCTGCTGATGCCAAGAAGCCCCTTTGCCGGTGCAGAGTTCCCTGCTGGCAGAGATGCGGGGGAGTGGTGTGGTGCAGCCTGCATGTCGCATGCAGTGGAGGTGAGCTGCCCCCTCTAGGTGAGGTGTGAGGAAGGGGAGCGGCCCCCTGGGCTCCAGCGAGGAATATTCCCAAGAGAGGGCCAGCATGTTAAACCCAGGGAAGACTGCTCGTCCCTCCTGGCCCCAGGTAGAGCTAACCTTTGGGTGCATGTGCTCCCCCTAACCCTCTCACACTCGGTAGACGGTAAGGCAGATCGATTGAGACGTACCGGGGAGCCAAGCTAATGTGTGGGGTGCGAAGATGCTCAGTGAGGGAAACGCCAAAGAGAGGGCTGCTGTGCTGTGCCAGTGGCAACGGTTGAGACGATCCAAACGCATACCACTGAGTAGATGTAGGTTGCAGTTGGGGCTGTATAGAAAGATTTTTTTTGTTCTGACTGCGCCAAGATGTTAATGGATGCACCAGTGTCAATCAAAGCAGGAACCCTATGACCTGCAAGAAGGATGGTTGTAAGGAAATGGCTCCCTGTTGCAATTACCCCCCATTTTTTGCCTGATACTGATGCTAACTTGACTGAGAAGTGTGCTGGGACCCTGCTAACCAGGCCCCAGCACCAGTGTTCTTTCACCTAAAATGTACCATTGTTTCTCCAATTGGCACACCCCTGGCACACAGATAATTCCCTGGTAAAGGTACCAGTGGTACCAAGGGCCCTGTGACCAGCGAAGGTCCCTAAGGGCTGCAGCATATGTTGTGCCACCCTAAGGGACCCCTCACCTAACACATGCACACTGCCATTGCAGATTGTGTGTGTTGGTAGGGAGAAAAAAGGCAAAGTCGACATGGCATCCCCCTCAGGATGCCATGCACGCAAAATGCTGCCTGTGGCATAGGTAAGTCACCCCTCTAGTAGGCCTTACAGCCCTAAGGCAGGGTGCACTATACCACAGGTGAGGGCATAGCTGCATGAGTAATATGCCCCTACAATGTCTAAGTCTATTCTTAGACATTGTAAGTACAGTGTGGCCATATTAAGTATATGGTCTGGGAGTTTGTCAAAAACGAACTCCACAGCTCCATAATGGCTACAATGAATACTGGGAAGTTTGGTATCAAACTTCTCAGAATAATAAACCCACATTGATGCCAGTGTTGGATTTATTAAAAAATGCACACAGAGGGCATCTTAGAGATGCCCCTTGTATTTTACCCAATTGTTCAGTGCAGGACTGACTGGTCTGGGCCAGCCTGCTGCTGAGAGACGAGTTTCTGACCCCATGTGGTGAGGGCCTTTGTGCTCTCTGTGGACAGAAACAAAAGCCTGCTCTGGGTGGAGGTGCTTCACACCTCCCCCCGCAGGAACTGTAACACCTAGCAGTGAGCCTTAAAGGCTCAGGCTTCGTGTTACAATGCCCCAGGGCACTCCAGCTTGTGGAGATGCCCGCCCCCTGGACACAGCCCCCACTTTTGGCGGCAAGTCCAGGGGAGATAATGAGAAAAACAAGGAGGAGTCACCCACCAGTCAGGACAGCCCCTAAGGTGTCCTGAGCTGGGGTGACACCTGCCTTTAGAAATCCTCCATCTTGACTTTGGAGGATTCCCCCAATAGGAATAGGGATGTGCCCCTCTCCCCTCAGGGAGGAGGCACAAAGAGGGTGTAGCCACCCTCAAGGACAGTAGCTAATGGCTCCCAGACCTAAACACACCCCTAAATTTAATATTTAGGGGCTTCCCAGAAACTAGCAAACTAGATTCCTGCAACCTGAAGACGAAGAAGGACTGCTGACCTGAAACCCTGCAGAGAAGACGGAGACACCAATTGCTTTGGCCCCAGCCCTACCAGCCTGTCCAGCGACCTCTGAGGCCTCAGAGGACTGCCCTGCATCTAAAAGGACCAAGAACTCCTGAGGACAGCGGCCCTGTTCCAAAGAAACTGCAATTTTGCAACAAAGAAGCAACTTTTAAAGACCACACGTTTCCCGCCGGAAGCGTGAGACTTTCCACTCTGCACCCGACGCCCCCGGCTTGACCTGCGGAGAACCAACACTACAGGGAGGACTCCCCGGCGACTGCGACCCTGTGAGTAGCCAGAGTTGTCCCACCTGAGCCCCCCCAGTGACGCTTGCAGAGGGAATCCAGAGGCTCCCCCTGACCGCGACTGCCTGCTTCAAAGAACCCAACGCCTGGTAAAGACACTGCACCCACAGGACCTGAAGGATCCGACCTCCAGTGCAGAAGCGACCCCCAGGTAGCCCTCTCCCTTGCCCAGGTAGTGGCTACCCCGAGGAGCCCCCCCCCTTGCCTGCATCACTGAAGAGACCCCTGGGTCTCCCATTGAAACCTATTGTGAACCAGACGCCTGTTTGCACACTGCAACCGGCTGCCCCCGTGCCGCTGAGGGTGTACTTTTCTGTGCTGACTTGTGTCCCACCTTGTTGCCCTACAAAACCCCCCTGGTCTGCCCTCCGAAGTCACGGGTACTTACCTGCTGGCAGACTGGAACCGGGGCACCCCCCTTCTCCATTGAAGCCTATGCGTTTTAGGCACCACTTTGACCTCTGCACCTGACCGGCCCTGAGCTGTTGGTGTGGTAACTTTGGGGTTGCCCTGAACCCCCAACGGTGGGCTACCTTGGACCCAACTTTGAACCCTGTAAGTGTTGTACTTACCTGTGAACTTAACATTTATTTACCTCCCCCAGGAACTGTTGAATTTTGCAGTGTCCAATTTTAAAATAGCTTATTGCCATTTTTGCCAAAACTGTACGTTCTATTGTGATTATTCAAAGTTCCTAAGACACCTGAGTGAAATACCTTTCATTTGAAGTATTACTTGTAAATCTTGAACCTGTGGTTCTTAAAATAAACTAAGAAAATATATTTTTCTATATAAAAAAACCTATTGGCCTGGAATTGTCTTTGAGTGTGTGTTCCTCATTTATTGCCTGTGTGTGTACAACAAATGCTTAACACCACCCTCTGATAAGCCTACTGCTCGACCAAATAGTACATACAGAGCCAACTTCCTACAATGGTGCATTGTGGTATTCTTCTCAAAGGATACCCTCCAGGCTGTAGGGTGTGCACAACATGAACAGTTCCTTCTTCATCCTCCTCATCATCCAGATCATTGTCTTCCCCTGTGGTCATTGGTTGCTGCACTAGATTAATTGTTTTGGGTTTTTTGTGATTTATGACATGTAGACGAATGGCACACCTTGGCAAAATGATTCATTTTATTACAGTTTGAGAATTTCTTGCTGTGGGCGAGGCAAGGACTTGGATGAGGGAATGGCCTGCCACATAGGAAGCATGTCCGTGAGCTTGTGGTAACCTTTGCTCAAATTTTCTTTTTGTCCATGACTACTGCAGAGTCTGCATTTACCGGTTCTGCCTTAACCTGAGTCTGCAACACAGATTCCATATGGGCTGCACGTACTTTCAACAGCTCTTTGGAGCATCCCATCATGAGAATACTCACCATAGACATGCCAGGTACCTGTAGAATGTTTTCTCGCAGCTTGACAGATGCACAGGCCTGTTTAAATTGCGTGCAAATTTAATCATCTGCAACCGGCAACGTGCAGGTGCGTGCAAGTTCTTTTAGCCCGGCATAGAACGTGCCAGCAGATTCATCTGGGAGTTGTCTGGCTTGCCTCAATAAAAACCTCTCATAGTCTGGATTTGCTAAAGGTTTGAAATGGACCGTCCAAGCCCTTTTAGTGACTGTTAAGTGAAAGGTGGGCCTTCTTCCACTACAGACTTGCCCAATTCATGAATAGTCGTACCCCCTAGGTGTAGGAGCATGGGACGACGTCTCTCATTATCCAACGCCACTGCCGCAAAATAGGTTTCCAACATATCCACCCATTCTTTCCAACAAGCGGCTTGTGCAGAAGGGGGACCCACAACGATGAATGGCTCCAGAGCAGGAATGGATGACATGGCTCTGTCCCACTGCAAAATGTTGGCCAGTTAATAGCTGAACACGTTTGCTGAGTGCCTGTGTAATGTTGAAATATCAAAGTGCACCTTCCTTGTGATGAGCTGCAGAAAAACACACAGGTGAAAACAGCCACTTATTGTTTTTTTTTCTATAATATCTATCTTCCTGTAGTGTGCACTGTACGTTGTAGCTTTGTTTTGATTATTCTTTGTTTTTTTTTGTGTGTTTTTTTTTTTTTTTTTTAAATAGACTTACAGAATCAATGGCCCCCTCCACGTGACTTTGTTGAGGTAGGCCCAATTGCATCCACATCCGCTGCTTACCGGTGCCTGAAGCAGACCTGTTCCACCAACGAGGCAGCACACACTCTTCACCGTGCCAGCAACATTGTCCTGGCAACCCAGGAGAAAACCAGAGCGTTGTTGCGTGCATGCATAAAAGCACCACGGGTGCCACCTCACAGCATGGCTCACACGAGCAGGAATGCAGCAGACATGAAACAGCTCCAGTCCATACTGCTGCTTGAAAGTGGTGCAGGCGGACCTCCTGCTGGAAGCGATGCCGACCTCTGGAGACAGCACCCAACGTTGACGGCCCTGGACAGCAGGTACAGGGCAGATGGGGAGAGGCACGTGGAGAAGGAGCTCTGCATGCGGGACACACGTGTGAGGAATGACCGAATGCTTGTCGCCAGTTTGTGGCGTCGTGCGAAGCCGACACCTTTAATAAGTGCACAGCAGGTAATAATCAAAAGGAGGCAGTTACTGTGTCATTGGATGCGAGGAAAGCCTTCCCCGACCTTTTATTGCCTGCGGTTAAACGTCACCGGCCATACCATCTCACTCTAAAACTCTGGGGAGATTAACGCTCACTCTCTCTCTTAGTGTGCATCATGGGTGTGCCAGTGACTAACACAACACCTGTGACACCAGTGTGCTCTGTGTGAGGAGGGCACATTTCTGGTGCATTATTCTTAATCAACTGTATATCGTGATAAAATACAATGTCTGTAGTGCCTTCTCAGTGTTGTCTCCAACCACCCAGTACTCCCGTGGAAGATTTTGTCAAATCCTAGTTTTGTGGCTCAATAACCTGGTTTAAAACGCTTTTGCTTGATGTATAAAGAAGACTTGGCGACCTCAGCAGAACAACATTTTTATGTTTAAAGGAGTGCCTCAAGGGAGCATTTTCAAACAGAAACGTTTTTATTTAGCGTTACAATTCTTTTAACGCAATGGGATGGCAAGTTTAACCCTGGACATTATGCCTTCTGTATTAGTAAATTTCATGCTGCAGAGCTAGACATAAATATAATATCATCAATTTAGTGTATTCCTTCAACAAAGCCATACAGCAAGTTATAATAAATAGCAAATCCCACAAACATGTGCATTGCACAAAGTATATTGGCACAACACTTGTATCTCAATACGTTGGTCTTATTTTTATTTTTTATGTATATTGGTTTTCGCCCTGGTAACGCCTTGTCAGTGTTATATAAATGCCACTAACAATCTCTTTATGTGCCACCACTGTGCACTGCCTGTTGGTGGAATCAGGGATCCTATTGCAGGTGGTGGACTGCGCGCATGTGCCTGCTACTTCATGCCACTGAAGGGAATATCTGTTGCAGGTCTGATTAACTAACATTTCAGATTTGTAAGTTTGGCATTGCTGCGGAGCAATTACTTCTATTGCTAACACCTTTGAGGCAGAAGTCTCTTTCACCAGTGGTATATGGTTTGATTGTAATTGTGTGTGTGTATATATATATATATATATATATATATATATATATATATATATATAAAAATATATATTTATCGCTTACTACCCCTGACGAGGCGTCAAAGTGCTTTTCAGCAAGTAGCACGCTACTCCAGAAACCAAGAGGAATTAGTGGGGAATTAGGATAGGGAAATATGAGTACAGTATTAGTAGTATTATGAGTTAATTTGAGCAAAGGATATGTGAGTTTGTTAGTTGGATTGACTAGAATAATGAAGTGATAGAGGAGGGAAGAATCCAGAAGTGTTAATTGGGAGTTTATAGTAATAGGATGAGGCTTGGGATGAGTAAAGGAAAGATGAGGAGGGAAGAGTCTGTGGAACGTGGTTAGGGAGATCATAGTCGCAGGAGGGGTTTGATGAGTCAAAGGTGTGATGCTATTAATTGTGTTTGACCAATGACTTTGTATTTCACCACTGCGCATATTAGTTGCTCAATGTTCACCAGTAGCACATTATGGGGGTCATTCCAACCCTGGCGGTCATCGACCGCCAGGGTGGAGGACCACGGAAGCACCGCCAACAGGCTGGCGGTGCTTCCCTGCCCATTCTGACCGCGGCGGTAAAGCCGCGGTCAGAAAAGGGGATCCGGCGGTTTCCCGCCGGATTTCCCCTGTCTGGGCTGTCTGGGCTGAATCTCCATGGCGGCGCTGCAAGCAGCGCCGCCATGGAGATTCCGACCCCCTTCCCGCCACCCTGTTTCTGGCTGTTTTTACCGCCAGGAACAGGATGGCGGGAACGGGTGTCGTGGGGCCCCTGGGGGGACCTGCACTGCCCATGCCACTGGCATGGGCAGTGCAGGGGCCCCCTAACAGGGCCCCAGCATGATTTTCACTGTCTGCTTAGCAGACAGTGAAAATCGCGACGGGTGCAACTGCACCCGTCGTATCCCTGCAACACCGCCGGCTCCATTCGGAGCCGGCTTCTATGTTGCAGGGCCTTTCCCACTGGGCCGGCGGGCGCTCCTTTGGCGGGCGTCCGCCGGCCCAGCGGGAAAGCCAGAATGGCCTCCGCGGTCTTTTGACCGCAGAGCGGCCAAATGGCGGTGACCGCCAGGCGGGCGGCGTCCGCCGCCCGCCGCGGTCAGAATGACCCCCTATATGTTTTATTCAGTTTAGCCACCTATTGGCTTTGACATTGCATTAGCCATTACATTCTGTATTCTGCCTATTGGCTTTGACATGCTGTATTCAGTTTAGCTGCCTATTGGCTTTGACATGGCATTAGCCATTACATTCTGTATTCTGCCTATTGGCTTTGACATGATATTATAGATTACATTTTGTATTCAGCTCAGCTGCCTATTGGCTTTGACATGATATTAGACATTACATTTTGTATTCAGCTCAGCTGCCTATTGGCTTTGACATTATATTCAGCTCAGCTGCCTTTTGGCTTTGACATGACATTAGACATTACATTTGATATTTAGGTTAGCTGCCTATTGCCTTTAACATGGAGTTAGACATTGCAGTTGAGAATCCAAGCTGTATTTTTCCAAGCTGTGTTTTTCCACAAGATGAACCAAGCTGTTTTCTTCACACTAGACTAGACCTGATAAGAGAGAGTACATTTGGTGTTTTCCTTTCTGCTCAGGCTTGGGAAGAGGAGAAGTCTAGGAGATCTGGACAGTCTCCAAAGGCTTGCGTAGTTTTCCCGAGTCTGAGGGGTGGGGGCACGCTTTTGTAAGGATGACTCGGGGCTTCAGAGATTTAGATTTGAATCTGCTTGACTTCGGGCTGGAACTTGGCGCCAGTTGCCAGTCTCCCGTGTGGGTAGATAATCTCTTTCTCGCAGTTGACCGGAGTCATCAACTTGCAGACCCCAGAAAGATGAAGCTGTATATAGTTCTCACACGGTGAAGAATTTAATTTGTTTTGCTTTGCATTGAATATCTTATATATATATAACCTGCTGTGTACATTGCAACTGAGAAGTACTGTGATATATTTTGTTTTCATTGCTGCAACTACTTTTGTGCTTGAAATCTAATAATTAGTCTCTCAAGAACTTGTGGGTGGGGAAGAATTAACAACAATAAAGGTCTTCTTTGAACTCGGAAGTGCATTCCAGAGATGTTCTGTATGCTCTGATACGAGCTAAGTAGGAAGGCAGAACAAAAGGTGAGCTAAATGAGGGAGAATGTAGTAGGGTTGCTTGGGAGATCATGGAAGTAAACTGAGGTTTGGGGTGAGGTAGAGGAGAGAAGAGCTTAGGCAGGGTTATTTTGGAGATAAAAGTAGTAGAATGGGTTTGGGATGAGTCGGAGTGGGGATGGAGGATAGATTGATAGAGATATAGGGTGACGGGGAGACAGTAAAGCTCTGATACGAGATAAGTAGGAAGGCAGAACATTTTGGTACCAGAAGTGGGGTAGGGTCAAATTATAGATTTCTACGTGCACAATTTAAAAGAAGTACTGTGATACTACTTTTGTGCTTGAAATCTAATAATTCGTCTCTCAAGAACTTGTGGGTGGGGAAGAATTAACAACAATAAAGGTCTTCTTTGAACTCGGAAGTGCATTCCAGAGATGTTCTGTAAGCTCTGATACGAGATAAGTAGGAAGGCAGAACATTTTGGTACCAGAAGTGGGGTAGGGTCGAATTATAGATTTCTACGTGCACAATTTAAAAGAAGTACTGTGATACTACTTTTGTGCTTGAAATCTAATAATTCGTCTCTCAAGAACTTGTGGGTGGGGAAGAATTAACAACAATAAAGGTCTTCTTTGAACTCAGAAGTGCATTCCAGAGATGTTCTGTATGCTCTGATACGAGCTAAGTAGGAAGGCAGAACAAAAGGTGAGCTAAATGAGGGAGAATGTAGTAGGGTTGCTTGGGAGATCATGGAAGTAAACTGAGGTTTGGGGTGAGGTAGAGGAGAGAAGAGCTTAGGCAGGGTTATTTTGGAGATAAAAGTAGTAGAATGGGTTTGGGATGACTCGGAGTGGGGATGGAGGATAGATTGATAGAGATATAGGGTGACGGGGAGACAGTAAAGCTTACAAGAGTAACATTTATTTCTCTTCCAGGGGATCCTCATCAAAGTCATAAACATTGAATATTACCGCCCTTGTGCGGGGACCCCGGAGCATATATAAAATATATACACATTATACATGTGTAACAAACAGTCATGCAGGCTATCATGTTAAAAACAGGCTAAAATGCTTTATTTCTATGAAGTTTTTTTTTTTTTTTTTTTTAAATACTACAATAGAGCATAAATAAGTACCCAAGCTCCTAAAACTAGGCTTGGGGAAGTAAGCAGTAGCAAACTCTAGTGAAAAAATAGAGAAAACTGCATTGAAAAACAATGAAGCATTCTTAGCCAATAGGCTGCATGTAGGTTAACACAGGAGAACCATAAAAACTTTGGCACTGTGCCTTTAAGACCCTGAGCACCTCCAGT
This sequence comes from Pleurodeles waltl, assembly GCF_031143425.1. Lineage (NCBI taxonomy): Eukaryota > Metazoa > Chordata > Amphibia > Caudata > Salamandridae > Pleurodeles > Pleurodeles waltl. Next base: position 734,831,677 of record NC_090446.1, read on the forward strand.
ATCCCACCATGCCTCAGGGGTGAAGGAAAGGTGACAGTTGGTTCACAGTTAGGTCAGTTCTTTTTACGGTGACAATTTGTATAATTGAATCAAAATACTGTCTGTCCTGCACTTCCAGTAGACGTGTGTCCGGGGAGGAGGGTGGGTTGTTTATGACTTTGATGAGGATACCCCTGGAAGAGAACTAGGATTTACAGGTAAGTAACTTATCCTTCTCTTCCAGGGGATCCTCATCAATAGTCATAAACATTGAATAGATTAGCAAGCCCATCCCTAAACCCAGCGGACTGTCCGATAGAAGTGCAGGAATAGACATGTCTTACGCAAATAAATTCCTTAGAGAGGCCTGCCCCACTTGGGCATCCGCTCTTGCATCTGAGTCTAAACAATAATGTCTTGTAAAAGTATGGACAGACTTCCATGTAGCAGCCTTACAAATCTCAGATATAGGAACATTGTTAAGGAGAGCAGCAGTAGCCGCTTTTCCCCTTGTGGAATGCGCTCTAGGCCGCGCTAGCAATTGTCTATTAGCTAGCTGGTAAGTATTAACAATACAAGAGACAATCCATCTTGATATTGTTCGCTTAGATGCTGCTTCTCCTGTCCTTAAATGACCATAGTTCACAAACAAGCGGTTAGAGTGTCTAATCGATTTTGTCTTGTCCAGATAAAATTTCAGCACTCTTTTCAAGTCTAATGAGTGCAATGCTTTCTCAGCCGGAGTTTCCGGATTGGGAAAGAACGTCGGTAAAGTTATGGTCTGATTAATATGGAATTCTGACACCACCTTCGGAAGGAAAGATGGGTGAGTTCGTAGAACTACTCTATTGTCATGAAAAACCGTGTACGGTTCTTTTGCAGACAAGGCCTGGATCTCACTGACCCTCCTCGCTGAAGTAATGGCCACCAGAAAAGCCGTTTTCCACGTAAGGTGTTGTAAGGAGGCCTTATGGATAGGCTCGAAAGGAGGGCCCATAAGTTTTGCTAGGACTATGTTCAGTTCCCACGGAGGAGAAGGCCTCCGAATTGGCGGAAAAACTTTCTTCAAACCTTCTAAGAAATCCTTGACTACAGGTTTCGTAAAGAAGGATTCCTGAGAAGGTGACTTGCGATAGGCAGTAATAGCAGACAAATGTACCTTAATAGATGATACCTGCAGACCGGATTTCGCTAGGTGAAGCAAATAGGACAGTATGACGTCCTCCTGCGCCCGTATGGGATTACGGCCTTGCTGACAGCACCATATGTAGAATCTCTTCCACTTAAAAGCGTAGGAACGCCGCGTGGAAGGCCGTTTGGACTCTTTCAAGATGTTCATGCACTCCTGCGAGAGTCCTAGGTGCCCATACTGCAGGAATTCAGGAGCCATGCTGTTAAGCTCAGAGAGGGTAGGTTGGGATGCAGAATCCTGCCCTCCATTCTGCTCAGAAGATCCGGTCTGCACGGCAGCCTCCTGTGAGGTTTTTCCGACAGGTTGAGGAGATCCGTGTACCAGAATTGTCGAGGCCATTGTGGCGCTATAAGAATCATTCTGGTCCTGGATCCGTAAAGTTTGCTGATCACTGCCGGAATGAGGGGAATCGGAGGAAAAGCGTAAAGAAATGTCCCTGACCAGTCGATCAACAGGGCATTCCCTCGAGATCCTGGACGGTAGAACCTGGATGCGAAGTCTGGGCATTTCCTGTTTACATCGTCTGCGAAGAGGTCCAGTTGAGGCCGACCCCATTGCGCGAAGATGTATTCTGCGACTTCGTCGTGCAGGACCCAATCGTGAACGTCCTCCAGGTGTCTGCTTAGAAAGTCTGCTTCTACGTTCTGCTGACCTGGCAGGTGAACTGCTGTGATTGACATTCCTCTGGCCAGGAGCCAATGCCATATCGCTTGGGACTCTCGTGAAAGGGGTAGGGATCTCGTTCCCCCTTGTTTGTTCAAGTAATACATCGTGGTTGTATTGTCCATCTGTATCAATAGAGTTTTCCCCTGAATTAGCGGTGTGAAAGACTTGAGAGCCAGATGGACCGCTCTGAGTTCTAGCAGATTGATGTGGTACTGCTTCTCCTTGTCTGACCACAGACCCTGCGCTTGAAAAGGACCCAGATGAGCCCCCCATCCCTGAAGAGACGCATCCGTTACCAGAGTGTCGGATGGAAGTACCTGGTGAAACGGAGCGCCCACTGACAGGTGAGGTCTGTGCATCCACCATCTCAATGACTGCAGTGCTACCTCCGGTAGCCGCATTGTGTCTTCCCAGCGACCTGTTCTTTGGCTCCAATTGGCCTCCAATGCCTCTTGGAGGGGTCTCATGTGGAGTCTGGCATTTGGGACAATAAAGATGCACGATGCCATGGAGCCCAGTAGTGATGTCACCTGACGTGCCGTAGGTGCGCTGGCTCTCAACAGGTCCTGGCACTTCATGTTTATTGAGGACAGTCGTTCCTCCGAAGGATACACTTTTTGTAGTTCTGTGTTTATGATAGCTCCTAGGTAGTGAAGACTCTGCGTTGGAGTCAAGGTTGACTTCTGGTAATTGACCTGAAGACCTAGAGCTTCGCAAACTCCTAGTACAATGTCCCGATGGCTTCTCGCCTGCTCCGGAGAAGAAGCCTTTAGTAGCCAGTCGTCTAGGTATGGATATATGTATATCCTTTGTCTTCGTAGATGCGCCGCCACGACTGCCATACATTTCGAGAAAACTCTTGGAGCAGATTTCAGGCCAAAGGGTAGAACCCTGAACTGGTAATGCTGTAACGCTACTCGAAAGCGCAGGAATTTTCGATGCTTTGGAGCTATTGGGATGTGGAAATACGCATCCTGCAGGTCGATGGAGCACATCCAGTCTCCCTGATGCAGTTGAGGGAAAATTTGGTGAAGCGCTAGCATTCTGAACTTCTGCTTTCTTATGTATTTGTTCAGCAGTCTTAGATCCAGGATTGGCCTGAAAACGCCCTCTTGACCCTTCTTTGCTACTAGAAAGTAACGGGAGTAGACCCCCTTTCCTCTGTGGGCAGGTGGAACCCTTTCTATGGCATTCTTTCTTAGGAGGGCGAGAGCCTCCTTGCGTAGCAAGGTGAGATGAGCCGGATTGTGTTTGGTTGGTGGCAAGTGTGGTGGAGGCTGCTTGAAAAGGAGAGAATAGCCATGTTCGACAATATTGAGCACCCATTTGTCTCTTGTGATAGAGTGCCACTCGTGAAGATGAGCAATAATACTTCCCCCCACCGGAGTGGTGTACAGTGTCGAGGGAAGCGAGACTTCATTGCTTAGTGGGTGCTTTTGGAGTGGACTGTTGAGGTCTACTTGACCCTCGCTCCCTTGTGTTTCTTCGCTGAAACAGAGGGCGTCCCTGTTGTTGCTGAGACCTTTGCGACCAATGAGGGGTTTGAACCCTCTGTTGGAAAGGGCGTCTATCGTACGGTCTGTACCTCCGCCTGAAATCTTTCCTTCTTTCGAGGCCTACCGCCTTCATGGTATCCACCTCGGTCTTCATGCGGGCCATCTCTTCGTCTGCATGGGCACCGAATAGAGAATTCCCGGCAAATGGGAGATTCAGGATACGTTGTTGTGCCTCCTGTTTCAAGCCAGTGAGCCTCAGCCAGGAAGATCTCCTCGCACAGATACCATGTGCGTACCCATGAGCCGCCAAATCCGCCCCATCCGCTGCCGCGCTGATAACTTGGTTAGATACCAGGCATCCTTCCTGTAGAATCTCTTGGAAATCTTGCCTGTCTTCTCTGGGCAGTTTTTCTGTAAATCTACTGAGGGAATCCCACAGAGAACGATCGTACCTGCCCAGGAGCGCAGACGCACTAGAGACCTTCATTGCTGAAGCTGCTGTCCCGCACATCTTTCTTCCCAGAGAGTCTAAATGCCTGCTCTCTTTATCCGGGGGTACCGTGGATGAAGATGCCACTGAGTGGGTCTTTCGGGCGGCAGCTATGATCACTGAGTCTGGCGGCGGATCCTTCCTAAGGAATAAAGGGCCTTGCTCTGGAGCCTTGTACTTTTTAAGAATCCGAGCCGGGGCAGACTTAAGCGAGGCTGGGGCCAGAAAAGTGTCCATGGTCGGCTGCAACAAACCAGGCACTAGAGGCAGCAACTTTTTCGACGCTGATCTCTGTTGTAGCGTCTCAAAGATGATTGATGAGGAGGTAGACGGTTCTGGAACCTCTATATTGAGTTTCTGCGCTCCTCTTAGCAACACCTCGTTGAAAGTGGTTATGTCATCCACTGGTGAGACTCTAGCAGGTGGTGAATCTGTAAGAGTAGGTGAGTAACGCCCGACAGAAGAACCTGATGAAGACCAAGAGGGTGATCTTCTTGAGCGCGACCTGGATCTCCGTTGAGAGCGAGATCTGCTGCGGGACGCTGTAGCCGAGCGCCTAGGCCTCGCGGTCGGCTGTCGAGGAGCTGAACGAGCCCGTTCTGCCCCGGCTGTCGGCGATGGCGTTCTTGGCGGGGAGGCAGTGGGTGAATACATTCGCGAATATTGCGAATCTGGGGAGGCCGCTGGTCTGTTGAGGCTCTCCAGCCATCTCGGAGATAGGTTGATGGGCGAGACATGCCCAGGAGATGCTCTTGACCGAGAAGAGTCGCTCGGTATGGAGACCACTGGAGACTGAGCCTTGTCTGGCGAGGGGCGATGTTCTGCTCCCTGTTGGACAGGTAAAACCTGCGTCGACGTCGATGGCTGTTTCGACGTCGAAGGACGCCCAGTCGGTTGGTCCTGCCTCGACGTTGATTGCCTCGACGTTGAGTGCCTTGACGTCGAACGGCGTTCCTTGGACCTCGACCTGCTCGCCGCCGTGTGCCTCGACGTGGAGCGATGGGAGGTTGACGGCGGATGTTTCTCGTGCCGTCGTGGAGATCTCGACGTCGTGTGTCCTGACGTCGGGGGGCGCACAGCCTTTGGCGGCGACCGGGCATGCCGGCGGTGGCTCGACGTCGATCGGCGGGCTGCCGTCGACGGAGACCTGCCCCTGCTCTGATGTTCCCTCGACGCCGTTCCCTTCGACGTCGGGTGCGTCGCCGTCGACGGCGATCTATGCCGGTGGGACGGTGGTAGCGACGACGTCGACGGTGAACAAACAGGTATTTTCCTACCTGTCGACGTCGACCGGGCCATTCTCTCCTGAGAATGGCCTTCTGGATGCCTGGGGAGTGAGGAGGACGATGTTCTTTTCCTCTCCTGAAGCCCATGAAGTCGGATCTTCTCTCTGTCTTTCAGAGTCCTCCTAGACATGTTCTTACAGTACTTACAAGTGTCAGGGCAGTGACTCTGAGGCAGGCACACTATGCACAGAGAGTGGGGATCTGACTGGGCCTTCTTCTTCCCACAAGCAGGGCATTTGACAAAAAGAGAAGGCATTTTTCTGTCAGAAAAAACCTTCCTAGCTCAGTCAAAGATGTTACTTGTCGAGTGAAAAGTGAAAAAACGCTTTTTTAAAGAATTTTTCTGAGGAAAACGCAGAAAAACTGAGAGCTCAATGCTCCAGGATCCTCTCAGAAGAAGCCGGAAAAAAGAACTGACCTAACTGTGAACCAACTGTCACCTTTCCTTCACCCCTGAGGCATGGTGGGATACTGGAGGTGCTCAGGGTCTTAAAGGCACAGTGCCAAAGTTTTTATGGTTCTCCTGTGTTAACCTACATGCAGCCTATTGGCTAAGAATGCTTCATTGTTTTTCAATGCAGTTTTCTCTATTTTTTCACTAGAGTTTGCTACTGCTTACTTCCCCAAGCCTAGTTTTAGGAGCTTGGGTACTTATTTATGCTCTATTGTAGTATTTAAAAAAAAAAAAAAAAAAAACTTCATAGAAATAAAGCATTTTAGCCTGTTTTTAACATGATAGCCTGCATGACTGTTTGTTACACATGTATAATGTGTATATATTTTATATATGCTCCGGGGTCCCCGCACAAGGGCGGGAATATTCAATGTTTATGACTTTGATGAGGATACCCCTGGAAGAGAACTAGGATTTACAGGTAAGTAACTTATCCATTTTTTATTTTTTAAGATATATATAATATTTAATTTATATTGTGAATTTTATTTACTGATTTTTTTTTTCCTCTGGTACAGTAATACTAGAATAACAGATATCTAAATACATAGTAAGGGAATATATGTTCAAGGAATCTAATAATGGGTATAATAATATGAGAAGAAACGTAGTATTGTATAAACACCGACTTTCAAGATTTGTAATATTTGATGTTAATTAATGACTGTACTTTTCTAACAATTTATCTTTCCTCAATTTTTCAATAGTGAAGTGCTTGCTGTTAAATAGTAAAGATAACATTTGCTCATTGTGATCTAAAAAGAAAGCAGGGATTCAAAAGTATCTAATATAACAACTTACCCTGGAGCTATGCAATGATCTATGGACATGTTAAGCATAGAATAATATACACTTATCTATGTATATACACATATATAAACCATGAGTAAATATACATTTGTTAAACAAGCTTAAAGAGTATGTGTATAATTGTTGTTATGAAATAGTAACTATACATATTTCTTAAGGAACTATACATATCTAGAATATACACATAATCAGATTATAGATATGTATCAACACAGGTATATGCAGTCAATTGCTGTTTGAAAATGGTGGCTATGGAGGAAAGAGCCAAATCTTGAGTAGTCTTCTGAAGGCTAGATAATTAAACGTGGATCTTATATTTGGGGGTAATGAATTCCATAGTTTGACTGCTTGAACAGAGAAGGTTGTATCACCTATTGTCTCTTTCTTGTATGGTGGTGTTTTAAGACTGGGTGCGTTCTCTTGAGTGAATATGAAGGTCACATTAGGCAAAGATGTAAAACCACCTGTAGTCTAAAAGCTCGAACTGTCTCTGTGATTTTTAGGTTCGGCCACAAGCGCTCTGGTCTGTTTAATCTCTCTGTCGGCTTTTAACCAGACTCACTTTTGCTATTCATTCTTTGTTGTGCTTGTATTAAATGCTTCATTTTTATTGGTGCATTTTGTGAAATGCCCCTTCTTTTTGTGCTGAGTTCCCTCCCAGGCAATTTCATTAAGTGAACATTTTTGTTGCTAATCACTGTCACTCTTCCTTCTATTACAGCATGTGATGGCCCCTCCTTCGGTTTGCCTTTCATCCCAGCCACAATTCTTTCTAGACATTCAAGCAGGAAGCCAATAACTCTGATGCTCACTCTCATGGCGCTTTGAACTGACCTGTTTTTGAGCGTTCTTCATACTCGCCACGCTTCATGTCCGCTTTGCTTTATCTTATTTACCCACCTATCTGCGATGCGCTATTTTTTTTTTTAGGTTGAGCGTTAGCATTCGGCCTGCTGTATAGTTTTAAGTATACTATAGAGTGAGTTCTAGCTTTTTGATTTGTTAGTTGCAGTGTCCTTCAAAAATCCTTGCGTGCTAGTAGTCAGTTCTGCCTCTTTGTCCTGCCTTTTTTCACTTTGGGAGCAGCACAAAGTACTGTGTAATTACGCTATGTCCTGTTTATCTCTTCTGTAAGGGACTTTTTTTTGGCATTTGCCTGTTTCACTTCAACAGTGTGGGTGCTTGTTCAGTTACTCCTCCCCACCAGCTCTCTCTGTAAACATAAACCAACAGCAGAGGGAGGCTTTTCCAGGGTCAGCTCACCCTCTCTCTCTTCCTTTTGTTATTTTCAGTCTGTGTAGCAATACAAGTCCAGTCAGTAATTTACAACGCTATGATCTCTAACTCGAGCAAACACGAGACTATTGCATTCCAAATGCTTGTTTCACTTGCTTCAGTGCCTTTGTAAACAGCACATGTGTTTTCACTTCCTCTTGAAGTATTGCAGCTTTGGTGCCACGTATGTGATTACATATTCGCTCCTGCCCTCTTGTTCCCCTGTTGTTGCAGCCCGGCTTCGGGTTTCATCATGGCGGCAGCGCCTAACTCTTATGTACACAGGCGCCTTATATTACCCATGCCAATATGAGGATCCACGGCGTGCGCACAGGTCAAATAACTTTAATTAGACAAGATGAGTGCATGACAGCTGCACCCTTACACAAGAGAATAATCCACCTCAACACTGTGCCGCCGGGAGATTCAATCATCTATTGATTACACTGTTTCAATCAGATCCGACGAGCACTTCATAGTCAGATACCAGCCAAATAAAGTGTTTGTTTTTCTGACCCGCCTCTATATGGCACTGCTGGGGACGCACTCATCAGATGATGGTACTTTTTCAATTATTCCGACAAGTGCATGACCACCCCATATTTAAATTCCAACAAAATAAGCCATTTGTCTGAGCAGCTGCATCTTATCGATCGCAAGGATGCTGGTCGGCCCTGCACACGAGGAAAGGATGTTAAGTCATGAGATTTGGGTATAACTTGAATTCCTATAAAGTGTGGCTTCAGTCAGGGAGGAAGTGTGTGTCTGAAGAAGAGGCAGGGGATACGATGTGTACGTTATGTGAAACACCACCCACTCGCCCTCCAAACTGTAGCCTCGTTCTTTTTTGCTACTTTGCGGATGCCACTCTGGGTGCACAAAGATTCTAATTTACATCTAAACGCATGTTTACAATATTTGGAGAATGTTAAACTTTCGCTTAATTAGTCTAGGACTGGAGTTAGAACAGTGATGTACCCTGTTCAGTGTGCAAACTCTCTTTACATCCGCTAAATCAAAGGCTCGACTTGGCCATACTGTGATTGACTGCTGAGTCTACAGTTTGCATATTCGTCTGAGCAGCATGTGCTTAAACCTCTTTTCAAAGACATATGTGTATTTGTAAAATAAAAACCCACTTCCTTATGCATCCCTGACTTGCAGTTGTTTTTTGCAGCAAAAAATATTTTGCATTGTTTTCAAATCTCTTTGTAGCACATGATCTGTGACGTGGAACCATTTTATTACATAGTTCATAGTTAAACTTATTACAAAGAAACTGCTTTAAAGTGCCACAACGCCAATGGACTGTACCAGATGCAGAGCCAAAAGCACGTTTAATTAGCATTTCTGTTTTATAGGAATCCCATATTTAACACGCACACATTCAGCCTCCCTTCCTGTCCCCACCTGCCTTGGCTGTGACCTGAGGGGTCCAGGATGGTAGACCCCGCGCATCGTCTTGACTACCAGGAATACCACTCGGTAGAGGGTACATGTCAATGTTCTGAGGTTAGGACATTTGTATAGTGCATTGCACAACCTGACAGTGTCTTGAGGCGACCTGAATTCCAATCCCGGTTTCTCCACATGACCACAATGTGATCTTGGGCAAATTGTTTTTATTTTCGTAGAGGTAATTTGTGTTGACCACTTATAAATGGTTTCCACTAAGTAATTTTGCTGAGGGGTCCACTTAGGTACTACAAGGTGCCAATATCTAGGCAAACCAATATCAATATGTTATTATAGCTCATTTACTTCGGCATGGTGAGCAGGGGAGTGCTTAGACACATGGCTGAAGACAGATACACAAACCTTGGTGACCGTACCATATCCACCGACACCTCAGCTTTTAAGGCTCTGATTTCGCCACCAACTGCATGCAGTGCTTAGAAAAATGTACATTGGCCCTTTTCATGGACATTATGATCTATGAGCTTTTACGGTCACTCCTCCCTCTCTGAGAAATGTGAAGTAACGGAGTGGGAATAAGCGACAAATATATGGGTACGCTACGCTTTCTGTGCAGAAGTGCACGGCGGAGTCACCCATTCACTGTTTACTCTAGAAGTAACTGGGAAAGAAATACACAATTTGACATAAAGAGCACAGACCATATTTGTATGAAAGTGAGATAACGAGGGGCAGCCATGTGGGTGACATTACTAGCTCCCATATAGCTGTTTACATTTAATGCTATGTGCTGGCTGATAAACTGATTGTGACATAGATCAGATGCCTAAAGTTAAACGGAGTGTTTCCCAAATGGGAAAGAAATCATAAACTCAACGATATGTATGTCTCTTAGGTACCCAATAAGGATCTAGGGGCAAACTGAAGAGATTCAGATCACAGAGTGGAGCTATTCATGTTCGTACACTTAGCCTTTTATCTACTCGCCCCCTCATGCATTACACACTAAATTACCATCTCATCAACCCACCTGACCACTTATCAGACTATCCACCGATCAACCCATCTACCGTCTATCCATCTGCACTTCAGTCAATCCAACCATTGACACTTCTGCATACTCATCCACCCATTTCTGTAATGCTTCCTGCGCTGCTTGTCTATACCACTTTGACTCTAAACCGGAAACCTAGCATGTCCTCATTGCCAAATGTTGTGATATAGTTTTTGGGTGGAAATGTTGTAATGGTTGCAGAAATCCCACTCCTCACCCTGCAAACAATGTAGTCTTACGGGAAGAGCTCCTGACTCTGGAAGTGGGGTACCAAGTTAGAGTCTAGGCATCGGATTCACATCTTTTGGGGAAATCACTTAATCTCTCCTTGCATAAAAAAATTAATATGACGTTGTGTAATGTAAATGGTGCCTATGTTAAGGGCTCCAATAACGGCTGGTTTGCGCTATATAAAACTGAAAAGAGGGAAAACCTAAAGGATGGCTGTAATAATGTGATGAAACCTTCTGTGCAATAACTCCATGTGCGCCACTACTAGATTTTAGAGTGGAGGTGGTCCGTTTACCAAGTTGCCCCCTGTAGTACCAGGAAGTTTGCATTGCAGCCTGCAGTCAGGGCTTCCATGAGTGTCCAAACATTGCACCTCTGGGCAAAACACATTGTTCCTTGCTATCTGCCACAGTCCTCTTAACAGCGATGGGTGTCCTAAACAAAATCCGAAGAGGCCAGTATTTAGCGTGACATGTCTAAAAAAAAAAAAAAAAAAAAAAACAATACTCTTTAATATGAAAGAGGTTGGTTAGAATGGAAATCATTTAAGTTCAGTAATTACTGCCTTATACGGACAACAGGGCTGATGCTCAGGGTGTGGCTGGCTATTGAGGAGGGGCCTTCCCACCTCCACCGCCCTCGGCCATCTCATCCTGTAGACCTCCCACTGAACGCTTACCAACAGCTAAGTAGCAGATTGACAACACCTTAAAACACAGAGCGGCCCCTGCTGTTTCTATCTTTAGGTCAAGTGCACAAGCACTCTGACCTGTTGTAATCTATCTGTGGGCTTTTAACCACGCCTACCGTACGCCCATCACTATCACTCTTCATGGGCTTGCCTTTCAAAATACCTTTGTTATCATTAGTAAATGCTTTACGTTTGTCCCTCCTTGGGGCAGTTTCGTTACCGCCTTGGTCAACGACCCTGTTCCATGGATAATTGCAAGTTTGCCAGGTTTAACTGCGAGCGAACTACTTTTTCCTTTTGTGTTTCTCCTTCGCACTCATGCTCATGGCAGCCGTGGCATTTTGAATTGGCTTCCTTATGTCAACTGTTTTACTTTTCATTTTCAATGTATATGGCAAGAAAAGTCCAGTTAGCAATTCACAACACTAATAGCTCCAACCGAGCAAATGCGAGACCCATTGCATTGCAAATGCTTGTTCTTTTTTGTGGACACTTAAGGCTTTGTAGCCCCTCCCATTCTCCCTTGCTGAGCATGACGTCTGCTTTGGAGGCCGCGCGCCTTTCTTATGTTCTGCTTGCGCCCACTTTTGTAGGCACAGAGAGATTACGTGATTTGCTAAAAAAAAAAACACAGGATGTTAAAGCCGAGACTCGAACCTGGCTCTCCAGCTTCATAGTCGCCAGGTTTACCGCAATGCCACATCCTTCTAACGTGAACAGCAGTGGCAGCCCGCAGCTTTTGGAGGAAGGGGGGCGGGCGGGGCACAAACACACACACACTCATTCTTTCACACACAGACATGCACGCAGGCACGCACATTCATTAACAACACTCATACAGTTCAAATATGCACACACGCACCATTCATTTTAAAACATCACACACACTCTTTCTTTCACACACGCACGTACGCACAACCATTAACAACATTCATACCATTCAAACATGCACGCATGCACCTAACATTCATTTTAAAAGATCGCACACACTCTTTCTTTCACACACACACGACGCACATCCATTAACAACACTCATAACACTCAAACATGCATGCACGCACCAAACATTCAATTTAAAACATCACACACATACACACACACACACACACACACTTACCTTCAGCCTCCAGGTCCCAGGAGGGTTGGGACTGCTGCCTTCCCTCAAGGCAACAGTCACAGCCTCGTCACAGAGTGGGATGGGGTCAGTGAGACTGCTGACCCCACCCCACTCTGTGACGAAGTGTCACTGATTGACACTCTCCCTGGGCGCTTCAGGGCTTAAACCTGAAGCGCCCAGGGTGAGTGTTGATGGGTAACGCTTTCCTCGTCACCCAGGGGAGGGCCTCGAGGCACCTTTGCTGGGCCGAGGAGGTCACGCCCATAGGAGCTGTGACCTCCTCAGCCCAGCAAAGTTCAGCTCAGGCAGCCAGGAGTCTGCGAAAATGGGCCGCCGCTGGAAACAGTTGCTCAATTAAGCACCCTAACTAATGGGAGAGTTCATTGGGGTGAGAGGTGGGTGCCACAACCTGCATGCACATCAGTTTGGTGTCGCATGTAGAGGTAAATGTTACGGGAGGACGGGGTGATATGGAGCGTAATCATATATATGGGTTCAACACTTTACAGGGCCTTTCCAGGCTTACTCTGCCTCCCATTGATATGGAAGAGGTCTGTTCCGGAAGAGTGGATTATATAAACAATCACTCTAAAGTCTCGGGTGGGCATAATAGACTATTCCCAGGCAGCTTTTCGAGAAGACAAACGCGCCCACAAACTTACTTAAATATAAAGTTGTTGCTTGTTTCCAGAGTACCGCCGAAATCGCTCTTTTTCTGGATAGGATTGTGGACAAACACAGGGCCGTCGAGGTCTGTGCATGAATATTGGGGGCCTCCTGCCTGAATGAGGGGGTCTTTATGTCGAAAGGGGCTTTGAGGGCAGATGGCGATTGGCTCAGATTTTAGTTTATAAACTATTGCTGTTTGCCACAGGAATCAAACAGCTCTCCTTGCAGTTGAGAATTTAAAATGAATATACAAGTAGGTTGGGTACCGCGAGGAATTCGGTCCAACTCAGCCGTTCACCCTTCAAGTGTTCATACAGTGGATGCCATCTGACTGTGTAATAACTACTGTTCTTTGCGGGCCTTAGAAGAAGTTAAATGTGAAATATGAAACGCTGTCGTATTTTTAACATAATTATTTACATGACAGGCAGAAGGTGGCACTACATCCTGTTTGCTTCCCAGTCATTGCTCAACTCTCTTCAGCGCCTTGTAATAGGGTGCGTGCACTGCTAGTAAAGTGCAGTAGTCTTCTGGGCGCTCTTAAATTGAAGGCATTGGTGTACATATTTATTTGCATTTATAACCCGAGGATTTTTTTCCACTGACCATTCCAATCGCCATTAGTTATATTGTACTCGGCCCTTTATTTTCACATTTGTGGAAAGAAGATAAAAAATGTTCTGCATTTTAAAATGTTTCAAGGAATGCTTGCAATGGATATATACAAGTGGAGGTACCCCATGCCAGAGTACCCTCCAATTAAAAGTATTGCACCTCTGCTTAAAAGTCGAGACATTCCCTCTCAAAGTAAAGAGGAGGAGGTTCTTCGTACCTGAGTACAGCCCCATTTAAAAGCTGTGGTTGCAACAGCTGCAGGAACCAAGCAGAGCCTCCTGCTCCTCCATACCTTTTGCTTGCACACCGACATACCCGCACGTCAAAGGCGTCCACATACTTGCCTAAATAAGCACCGAATTGTATTAGTCAGCTTGGCATCAAGCTCTCAAGAAGGAATGCATAGTGCACACTGACAGTTAATTCCGAAACAGAACACCACCAACTAATTAAAGACAATTTCATATTTAATATCAGGCACTTTACATTTTTGCTCCTAGGTATAATTTAAGTGGCAAGTAAAGTGTAACAACCCACTGTTCTCTAAATTCTTCAGCCCACACAACACCATTCCCTTTTTCTTTCCATCTACTGTATTTTTAGGAAATGTACCTCTTTGCGGAGCACCTTGTCCAGTCCCCATCCAGTCTAACTTCAGCACCATGCTAGTGGTGTGAAGCACTATATTAATTGCAGTGTTATATGTCTGGCAATTACAATCACTCCCGGAATAAACTGACACAGTGCTGAAGTGCATGCCCTGAAACCACTGTTAACCCACCTCCTCTATTTTTACACCAACACTGCAAGCTCCACCCTCTATACATACATCAGCACTGGCAGCCCTTCTCTCATACACATTATGCCGGCCGTCTTCTGCACACTGCGCGCATTTCAACAATTTATCTCCCTCAAGCCACAACCTTTCTTTCTTTCTTTCTTTCCCATGCCTTTTCAACATTTCCGTCACTCAAACCCACGCTCTCCTCCTCTTCTTAGGGTGTCCTTTGCATACACAGAAGCTCCCTCTTTATGCGTGTATGGCCTCCTCTCCCCTTCTTTCTCTCTTTCTCACATACTGTTTCTGCGCCTCTGTCTGGAGTTCATTCACCACTTAATGCACAGACTGCCTAAACCTCTCTATCTTCCTTTCTATCTATTCTGTACAGCTTTCACCCCTATGTATACACTATGCCACATAATTTCACTACACAAATACACTCCACACCACTCAATTTTACCTGACACAATTCCACACAATTCTAATGAAACCCACATAATTCCACACCACATACCTCCAATCCACTCCAAAAACACATGGGCATGGCCATTTACAATGCCAATAGCTCATACTCTCGCAAATGCAAGGCCTGATGCTTGTTTAATTCGGTGTCTCGAGCAGATTTTAAAGGACGGTATGTTGGAATCCCACTGTTCTTTTTTTTCTTTTTTTGTGTATTTATCATAATAAGCATCTTACGCATGTAGTTTTAGAGTAAAGTACAATTGTTTTCTTTACTACCCGCTTGTCTGATTCTTTTCAGGAGTAAAGGCTGCTTTAAGCCGCTCGATAATTCTGTGGCGTATGTCAGTTCCAGGCATAAGCACTAAAACTTAGACCTCGCTCTCTGAGTAATGCTTGCCGCTGGGCTAGTGCTCCCTATGTAGCGCTGTTTTATGGCTGTTAAACCCTCGAGCTACATGTGCGAACATCTCCCACCAGGGTCATTGGATGTGACACCCAGACAGTGAGCGTGGACTGCCGGCTAGCAACACGCACCCGGCCTGCGGCGTGACTTAAGGCAGGAGAGCCACAGGTTCTTCTGATTTCTGCCTGCTCTGAGGTTCCGCAATCAGGACCCAGAAATCTATAATTTCTTACTTCAAAAACTTTATCACATCTCTGAGAAGTCACTCATGCAAGGCACTGCAGACCAGAAAGCACACCTGCTCCCCCAGAATAGGTTAGATGTAATTTTCACTTAGTTGCATCCAGGAGAATGTTTTGATTTTTGTTTTTCACCGAAGCGATGGAGTATAGTTTCTATAAATTCAGCCACTTTGTACAAGTGTCATACATGTGTTTATTTATTTACTTATTTATGTATGGGTTTCATATAACGCTGACCACTCAGTGTGGAACATATGAGCAAGTATACACAGTGAGTAATTAAGCATATGGCCTCTTGTATACTGGGCTTAAAGCGATTTAATTCGCTTGTTTCGTGGTCATTTAAAAACCATTCCTTGCTAGTGGCTAGTCATGCCTCTTTCGCCTGCCTTTTTAGGGTTGAGCCTGCGTATCGCTTGTGGGATGCTGTAGTAGTTAGAAAAGGGCTCGGAGCCCCGTCAATGTCACGTCAGTGTCTTTCATTGGTTCGTGGGCTTGGCTTTTAAAATCTGCTTGCTTTCATTAGTGGAAGGCATGCATAGGTCATGCCTTTTCTGGTGGTTAGCTCTCCTCGAGCGCAGCAACCAAGTATTGAAAATATACAAGGCTCGCTGTTTTCCGTCCGGTTTGTGGATTACTTTTTCTCTTTTTTCGCAGCGCGATCTCGCCTGTTTAGCGGCACGATCGCGCTCGTTTTTTCCATTTAATGAGGCAAGAAAAGTCCGGTTGGGAGTTTACAACTGCTAATAGCTCTAACTCGGAGAAATGCAAGACCCTTTGAATTGCAATGCTTGTTCTGTTTCGGAGCAAGGAGCAACTACTGTATTATTACGCTTTGTTGTGTTTAAATCTTCTTTAGAGGATTTTTTTTTTCTTCCTTTCATGCACGTGTTCTGCTATGCTTCAGTTTTCCTTCTCTTCAAATAAGGCTGTAAATAAGGTTCACCAATGTGGCTTTTCGATCTCTTTGAGAGACGGCCTGTGATTTTTTGCTAACAGAAGGTAAATGGAAGTGCTTCAGTTATATGCTGAGCCACTGGAATTATATGACAGGAAAAGACAAAATTATGAGGCAGGGTTGACCAATTTATGTGGCAAGAAAAGTCCAGTTAGGAACTTACAACGCCAATAGCTCTAACTCAGGGAAATGTGAGACTTACTGCATTGCAAATGCTTCTTTATCTTGCAGGCTTAACACCTGTCCCTTGTGGTATCAAAAAGCAGGCTCCCACTCCTGTAGGTAATACAAACCCCAATGGGGCATCAACTGTTGTGTTCTAGTTGCCTATGCCTATTGGCACCTATACTGACCTACCTGTGGGGTGTTGATACTGCCAAAATGGTGTGTATACCAGCACCTACACACCACAAGATGGGACGTTTTGCTCCAGGTGGTGTGGTGGTCAAGGCTCTCTGCAGCTGCGCCATTTGATTTGAACTGATTGTGTGCCGTCTGACAGAGGAGCCTGTATCATGTCTCTATGACTGCATTACGTTAGGAAAGAGTGCCTTCTAGTGGGCAGAGACCACTACCACGGGTAGTACGGGCCACTGAAGTGAGGAATCTGAGCAGACTAAGGAGAGCTGAAATGCTTTCCTTCCTGACCCATACTAAAGGAAAAAGGGCTTGTTAGTAAAAAAAAAAAAGTTGGCATATTTCCCATTCAATACAGTATAAAGTAAAACACACAAAGGAGAGGGCACATATTTCCTGATAATCAAATAAACACTATTATGGGATTGGTAGTGTTACCAGTTGGCTGCATCTGTTTTTCTTCTTTCTGGTTGTTACATGGGAAAGGTAGTTTGAGGTTATATGTTAAACAAAGCTGCTGTGAAAATAAAGTGAAGAAACAATGCATAATCCTCACCTCTGGTCCTGACACAGAATTAAAAATCACTTTGATGCAATTACATTCTTGGATGAAATGAAATTCTTTGATTTTGGGAAGTTCTTGAAAGCACTGAGATAGGTGACTACGTTTCACCTGAGTCAGTTTATCACCCTTCCTCCCTTTTACCTACCACCCCATCCCACGGATGAGGAGGAATAGTTGCACAGATTGAATTCGATCAGCTACCACCTGGATCGCCCCACAGACATATGACTGGATGACCAGCTCTTCTTGGGTTGCTGCGGAGCCAAAAAAGGCAAAGTGGTGCAGAAATGGATCTTGTCTAGGTGGATTATCCTCTGCATAAGACCGGCTATGCTTTGGCCAAGAAGGAGCCTCTGGAACGGGTCAGGGCCTATTCCACCAGAACCAAATCAACCTTTTCTGCTCTGCCAGAGGAGTTCCAAAAGCAGAGATTTTCAAAGTAACGATGTTGGCACCCCTACACACCTTCACTAAACATTACTGTTTGGATCGTGAAGTGCATAGGGATTGACACCTCACCAGTTCTGTTCTGCATGATTTCCTCATTCAACCGTCCATCAGTCCCCTCTTGGGCAGGGTACTGCTTTAGAGTCCGTTCTACAGGCCAGGAATCTGCAGGTAGAAGTATCCATCAGAGAAAAAGTTTCTTACCTGCAGAAACAATCTCTCTGGTGGATATTCTACCTACCTGCAGATCCCTCACTGTCCTGCCCGCCTCCTCATTTGGTGGATAGATGATAGGGAAAGTTAATAAGATTTCAAAACAGTTTTGGTACTGTAGAACTCTATTGAAGTCAAGTCCATCTGCTTGCCTCGAAGGCTGGGGAAAAATGGTTGGAAAATAACATTGTTGAACTGGGGGTGGGGGGCATTATATGGCTTTGGTGATGTCATCTGATGCCGCTACTGGTAAAAGAAAGCCAGCTCCCCATAGCGGCAATATAAGAGCTTTGTAGTTTCTGAATATGGAATATGGTAACTTTTTCGTTTGGAGTTTGTGACTAAAAAACAATGCTTTTTCAAATTTACATATCCGATTTTAGGAGTTGGTAAATGACTACTAAATTTAGACTCCAGCCCCTTGCTGAATAGCTATTTGGAGGGAGCACATTGGAGGCGTCCCTTCCGAAGAATAAATATGGTATGCAATGTATCAGTGTTTTTCAATCATAATACGGTTTCAAAGCACTGAAAAATTACTGAGTCCCAAGTTGGAGAGGTAGCACATTCACAAAGGAGAATGGTTCTCCTGGAGACCACTTACCCTTTGTGAAGTATTTACAAATTATTCTTTAATGAACCTACCCTCCTTCCTGCTCTGAGAACTGTACTACGTCCTCTGGAAGGTCATCCTGAGATTTTCCAGATCCAATCTGACACGTAAGGCATATTCTAAGATAAAGAATGGAATCTGAGGTTAGACAGCCTTCCCCAGAAAAGGGGTTACCAAAGGTAAATAACTTGTTTGATGCAACAGAAACAAAATCTCAGTAGCATCCCGGTCTTCTGGTCTCCTGTACAACCAGCCTCCACACAACTGTAAACTCCCCAAATCTATCTCCAACTTCAACACTTGGTTCACTGCCTGCACAGGCACCTGGCTCATCACAAAGCCATGAGAACCAGCCCTCAAGGAAGCTGGTACAGGGAAGAGTTCAGGCTCACCACATGCCACTGCAAGTAACTTAAACGCAGATGGAGACAGTCAGGACAACACTGACAGAGGACCTACAAAACCAACATGAGACGCTAACATCAGCAAATCAGCCATCAAACACTCCTCGCTCACTGACCGCATAAAAAGTAATATCAATACTGCCAAGGAAATCTTTGCTATAGTGAAAAACTTCATCTCACTGGCATTAAGCTTCTCCAGGGTTACCCACCTCTCAGGATCTTTGCACCAAGCTGTCCTTATTCTTCAGCACAAAGCTCACCAGCATCTACACTAACTTGGAGCCCCCACTGAATACTTCCACCCTTTCAGCCCTCCTGTCCATCTCAGCCAACACCCAGGAAATCACCCAGACCACGTGGCCAACCATTGTCACTCAAGAAACCACAAAGACCATGCAGTCCATGGACTCCAGAGCACCCTAGTACTCCTGCCACCACCACGTGTTCATCAAAAGACTGGACCCAGTCAGCACAGCCCTGACCTGATCCCGAATGACTCATCACAGCCACCAACCTGGATGCCTCCAATCATGCCACAGCACCCCCCCCTCCTCTAGAAACCCTCAGCAGACTCAGACGCTTGCCAGCTAGCAATCTATCTCCCTGCTACCTTACTTGGAAAAAGTAATGGAAAAGATGCTAAACAAACTTCTAGCCATCCACCTTAACAATAGCTACCTCCTTGACACAACTCAGTCCAGATTCATGTTCAACCACGGTATAAAAACTGCCCTCACTTCTGTCATGGACGACATCTGGATGATAATGGACAAAGGTGACACCATGGCCATCATCCTACAAGACCTTGTCTTTCACCCCATCCTTATCCGATGACTGCATTAAGCCAAAATCCAGGAATGGATTTGCTCCTTCTTGACAGACACCACCCAGTCGATCAGCCTGACCTTCTTTACCTTGACCCCGTTAACCTCTTCTGCATTGTTCCACAAGGATCCTTACTCAGCCCCAGCCTGTTCCACACCTACAAATCCCCACTCTTCTCCATCATTCGTGGGCACGGAATCAAAATCATGTGTTACGCTGATGGGACCCAGCTCATATTCTTCCTTTCCGACAAAAAGAACACCCAAACCTATTTCCCACCAGCATGATCAAAGTCGTCAGATGGTTGAAAACCAAATGACTCAAACTCAACACAGATAAGACTGAAGTAGTAATCTTCAGCAAAGACACCTCGCTCGGTGTAGGACTTCTGCCTGAGCAAAAGGCGATTGTAAGTACATTGAAATTCTCTTCCAGGGGATCCTCAACAATAGTCATAAACATTGAATATTCCCGCCCTCGTGCGGGGACCCCGGAGCATATATAAAATACACACATATAAAGTATGAAATATGCACAAAAAAATATATACATAGCATTTTTAGTAGACAAATTTTCATACTGAACTCTTATATACATGTGTAAAACAGCAATGCAGACTATAATCATAAACAGGCTAAAATGCTTTTTCAAAACCAGTCCTTTTCAAAACTACAATAAAAGAAAAAATATTTTCCAAAGCCCCATAACTGGGCCTAGGGAAATAAGCAGTAGTAACATCAGAGAAAAAAAGAGAAAAAATTACATTGAAAACAATGGAGCATTCTTAGGCAATAAGCTGCATGCAGGTTAAGACAGGAGAACCATAAAAATTCTGGCACCATGCCTTTAAGACCCTGAGCACCTCCAGTATCCCACCATGCCTCAGGGGTGAAGGAGAGGTGACAGTTGGTTCACAGTTAGGTCAGTTCTTTTTTCTGGCTTCTTCTGAGAGGATCCTGGAGCATTGAGCTCTCAGTTTTTCTGAGTTTTTCTCAGAAAAATACTTCAAAAACAGCGTTTTTTCTGCTTTCACTCGACATCTAACACCTTTGTCTGAGTCTAGAAGTTTTTTCCTGACTGAAAAATGCCTTCTCTTTTTGTGAAGTGCCCTTCCTGTGGGAAGAAGAAGGCCCAGTCAGATCCACACACTCTGCATTGTGTGCTTGCCTCAGAGTCACTGCCCTGACACTTGCAGACACTGCAAGAACATATCAAAAAGGACTCTGAAGGACAGGGAGAAGATCAGGCTTCATGGTCTTCATGAGAGGCAGAAAACATCGTCCTCTTCGCTTCCCAGGCAGCCAACAAGCCATTCTCAGGAGAGACAGGCTAGATCGACGTCAGCAGGTAGGAAGATACCTGTTTGTTCCCCGTCGACATCATCGCTGCCACCATCACACCGTCATAGATCGCCGTCGATGGAGACCCGACCGACGTCGAAGGATACGACGTCGAGAGAACATGGCCACCACAGGGGCAGATCTCCATCGACGGCAACCCACCGATCGACGTCAAGCCATCACCGGCGTGCCCATTCGCCGCCGAAGGCCTCACACCCCTCGACGCCAAGGGCAACGACCTCTGAATCGCCTCAACGGCGAGAACGAAGACATCCACCGTTGACGGCCCACCACTCGACGGCGAGGCACACGACGTCGAGCAGGTCACGGTCAAGGGATCGCCGGTCACCGTCGAGGCACTCGACGTTGAGACCAGAACAACCTACGGCACTCCCTTCGACGTCGTTGCAGCTGTCGACGTCGACACAGGTTTTGCCTGTCGTGCAAGGAGCAGAGCATCGGCTTCCGCCGGCAGATAAGACCACTCCATCATCTCCGGTGGTCTCCATAAGAAGTGGTTCATCTCGGTCGAGAGCTGCATCGTCTGGGCATGTCTCGCCCATCAACTTGTCACCAATGTGGTTGGAGAGCCTTAATAGAATGACTGCCTCCCCAGACTCGCAGTATTCAAGGATGTACTCTCCTTCTGCCTCTCTCCCGAGAACACCATCGCCAACAGCGCGGGCAGGACAGGCTCGTTCTGCGTCTCACCTGCCGACCACGAGGCCTCGACGCTCTGCTACAGCATCTCGGAGCAGGTCACACTCCCAGAGACGATGTAGGTCATGGTCACGTCATCGCAGAAGGTCTCCCTCTTGGTCATTGTCGGGGTCCTCTGTAAGACAGTACTCCCCGACCTTAACGGATTCTCCACCAGCTAGAGTTTCCCCGGTGGACGATATCACGACCTTTAACGAGGTGCTTCTCAGGGGAGCACAAAAACTAAATATAGAGGTTCCGGAACCTTCAACCTCCTCATCCGTCATCTTTGAAACCCTGCAACATAGGACGGTTTCAAAGAAGTTGCTACTGCTAGTGCCTGGTCTGTTACAACCAACCATGGCCACCTTTTTAGCACCAGCCACCCTCAGATCAGCTCCTGCTAGGATCTTGAAGAAATATAAAGCACCTGATCAAGATCCTTTGTTCCTCAGGACAGATCCACCGCCGGACTCAGTCATATTGGCCGCAGCCCGAAAGACGCACTCAGTGGCATCATCCTCCACGGTCCCACCAGACAAGGAGAGTAGACACCTAGACTCTCTGGGGAGGAAGATGTGTGGCACGCGGGCTTCCATGATGAAGTTCTCCAGCGCTTCCGCACTCCTGGGCAGATATGACCGTTCACTCTGGGACTCACTGAGCAGGTTCGCTGACAAATTGCCTAGGGAGGACAGGCAGGATTTTCAGGAGATCCTTCAGGAGGGGTGTCTGGTCTCCAATCAGGTCATCAGCGCAGCAGCAGATGGGGCAGACTTAGCTGCACATGGTTACGCGCATGGGGTTTGTGCGAGAAGGTCTTCCTGGTTGAGACTGACAGGTTTGAAGCAGGAAGCGCAGCAGCGTATCCTAAACCTTCCGTTCAACGGGAACTCGCTTTTTGGAACCCATACAGACGAGGAGGTGGCGCGTATGAAGACATAAGTGGACACCATAAGAGCAGTGGGCCTGGAGAGAAAGAAGGACTTCAGGCAAAGGTATAGACCTTACGACAGGCGCCCTTTTCAGCAGAGGGTTCAAACCCCTCATTGGTCCCAGAGGCCACAGCAGAGGCAAGGACGCCCACTTTTCCAATCTCGTAAGGCCACGAGAGACCGAGGGTCAAGCAGACCACAGCAGTCCACACCCAAAACTCCAGCAAAACAATGAGGACTTGCTTCCCTTAGCACCGTGCACCACTCCGGTGGGGGGAAGCATCACAGCATTTATTCACGAGTGGCGTGGCGTGGCATAACAAAAGACAAATGGGTGCTCAACATTGTCTAGAATGGGTACTCTCTTCTTTTCCGACAACCTCCTCCTCACTTGCCACCAACCAAATGCAATCCGTCTCACATGAGCCTATTACACAAAGAGGCTCACGCCCTTTTATGGAAAGAAGCAATAGAAAAAGTTCCAGTCGCGCACAGAGGGAAGGGAGTATACTCCTGTTATTTTCTGGTAGCAAAAAAAGGTCGAGAGGGAGTTTTCAGACCGATTTTGGACTTGCGACTACTGAACAAGTACATAAAAAAGCAAAAGTTCAGGATGCTGGCTCTCCACCAGATTTTCCGTCAGCTGCATCGAGGAGACTGGATGTGCTCCATCGACCTGCAAGATGCGTATTTTCATATCCCGATCATTCCCAAGCATCGGAAATTCCTACGCTTCCGGATAGCCTCCCAGCACTATCAGTTCAAGGTGCTTCCATTCGGCCTGAAATCTGCCCCTCGCGTTTTCTCAAAATGAGTAGCAACGGTAGCGGCGCATCTAAGGAAGCAAAAAATCTTCATTTACCTATACCTAGACGACTGGCTACTGAAAGCCTTCTTTCCGGAGCAGGCGAGAAACCATCGGGACATTGTGCTCAGTGTTTTCAGGTCTCTAGGTCTACAAGTCAACTACCAAAAGTCCACCTTGATTCCAACGCAAAATCTCCACTACCTGGGAGCAATACTGGCTACAGAGCTCCAAAGAGTGTATCCTTCAGAGGAACGACTGTTATCAATAAAGAGAAAGTGTCAAGACCTCCTGAAGTCCGACGAACCTACGGCCCGTCAGGTGACATCTCTACTGGGCTCCATGGCCTCATGCATTTTCATTGTCCCGAATGCCAGGCTACATATGAGGCCTCTCCAAGAGGCGCTGGAAAACAACTGGAACCAGAGCACAGGCCGATGGGAGGACAGAGTACGCCTTCCGATAGGAGCACAATAGTTGCAATGGTGGATGCACAGACCTCACCTGTCAGTAGGAGCTCCGTTTCACCAGGTAATCCCATCCGACACTCTGGTAACGGATGCGTCTCTTCAGGGATGGGGAGCTCATCTAGGTTCCCTTCAAGCTCAGGGCCTGTGGTCCGACAACGAAAGAGAGTACCACATCAACCTGCTGGAGCTCAGAGCAGTCCATCTGGCTCTCAAGTCTTTTGCTCCATCGATTCAGGGGAAATCTCTCCTAGTACAAACGGACAATACGACCACAATGTATTATTTGAACAGACAAGGAGGGACGAGATCCCTGCCCCTATCTCGGGAGTCTCAGACCATCTGGCATTGGCTCTTAGCGAGAGGAATGTCACTTACAGCAGTTCACCTACCAGGTCAACAAAATGTGGAGGCGGACTTCCTGAGCAGAAATCTCGAGGACGCCCACGATTGGGTCCTTCACAACGAGGCCGTCGAAGACATCTTCGCTCAATGGGGTCGGCCTCAATTGGATCTCTTCGCAGACGAGGTAAACAGGAAATGCCCAGACTTCGCGTCCAGGTTTTACCGTCCGGGATCTCGAGGGAATGCCCTGTTGATCGACTGGTCAGGGATATTTCTCTACGCTTTTCCACCGATCCCCCTCATACCTGCGGTGATCAACAAACTCTACAGATCCAGCACCAGAATGATTCTCATAGCTCCACATTGGCCACGTCAGTTCTGGTACACAGATCTCCTCAACCTATCGGAACAACCTCACAGGAGGCTGCCGTGCAGACCGGATCTCCTTTGCAGGCTGGGGGGCAGGATACTTCACCTCAACCTTCCCTCTCTGAGCTTGACGGCATGGCTCCTGAATTCCTGCAGTATGGGCACCTAGGGCTCTTGCAGGAGTGCATGAACATCTTGAAGGAGTCCAGACGACCTTCCACACGGCGTTCTTACGCGTTCAAGTGGAAGAGGTTCTACATATGGTGTCGTCAGCAAGGTCAGAATCCTATACTGGCTCAGGAGGAGGTCATACTGTCTTACCTACTCCATTTGGCAAAATCGGGTCTGCAAGTGTCATCTATTAAGGTACATTTATCTGCCATTACAGCCTATCGTAAGTCACCTTCTCAGGAATCCTTTTTTACAAGACCAGGAGTCAAGGATTTCTAAGAAGGTTTGAAAAAAGTTTTTCCACCCATTCGGAAACCCTCCCCTCCATGGGAGCTGAACATAGTGCTATAGGAACTTATGGGCTCTCCTTTCGAACCTATACACAAAGCCTGTTTGCAACACCTTACGTGGAAGACGGCTTTTTTGGTAGCCATTACTTCCGCAAGGAGGGTCAGTGAAATTCAGGCTTTGTCCTCCAAAGAACCATACACAGTCTTCCACGAGAATAGAGTGGTTCTACGAACTCATCCATCATTCTTACCAAAGGTGGTGTCAGAATTTCACATCAATCAGACTATTTCACTACCAACTTTTTTCCCCAATCCGGATACTCCGACGGAGAAAGCTTTGCACTCCCTAGATTTGAAGAGTGCTAAAATTTTACTTGGATAAACCCAAACTAATTAGACGTTCCAACCACTTATTTGTAAATTATGGTCACTTGAGAACAGGAGAGGCAGCCTCCAAACGAACCATATCTAGATGGATTGTTTCATGTATTGTTACTGCGTATCAATTGGCTAATAAACAACTACTTGCTAGGCCTAAGGCGCATTCGACAAGAGGAAAGGCGGCTACGGCTGCCCTCCTTAATAATGTTCCTATCTCTGAAATTTGTAAGGCTGCTACATGGAAGTCTGTACATACATTTACTAGACATTACTGTTTGGACTCAGATGCCAGAGCAGACGCCCAAGTTGGGCAAGCATCTCTGAGAAATTTGTTTACATTATACATATCTGTTCCTGCACTTCTATTAGACAGTCCGCAGAGTTAAGGGATGGGCTTGCTAATCTATTCAATGTTTATGACTATTGATGAGGATCCCCTAGAAGAGAAGGATAAGTTACTTACCTGTAAATCCTAGTTCTCTTCCAGGGGTATCCTCATCAAAGTCATAAACAACCCACCCTCCTCCCCGGACGCACGTCTCCTAGAAGTGCAGGACATATTGGGGGTCATTACAACATTGGCGGTAAAAGGCGTTTACCGCCGTGCAGAAGACCGCCAATACACCGCCACGGCGGCAGTATTCCGCCACAGCTATTACGACACACATCTTGGAATCCGCCGAAATTCAGACACCCACACAACACCGCCACACCAAAGGTCAGTGATAAACTGGCGGAAACAAATCCTCCACCTCCACGCCAACAGAAACACGCCCATGCTATTACGACCCATGAATCCACGCAGCGGTCTTTCAACCGCGGTATTCCATTGGCGGTACACACTGCCGCGCTCAAAATACACACACATCTCCAAAACACCGCCACATTGGACAATTACAAATACACACATCTGAGACACATACAAACACCACTCCCACACAATCAATACTACATAAAACACACACCCACATCACCCACAAACCCCATGACCAAAAAATCACGAACGAAGGCCAGAGAGAGAACACAGAATAGACAACCCCATCACACAGAGGCACACAACACCATCACCCAGACAACATCCACGCACAAAACACCACACACCACTACACTCACCACACTCATAACCACATACACCACCCCACACATCACCCACACCACCCCATGTCACGCCAAAGACACCCCCGCTTCTCCGAGGAGGAGCTGAGGGTCATGGTGGAGGAAATCGTCCGGGTAGAGCCACAGCTATGTGGCTCACAGGTACAGCACACATCAAGAGCCAGGAAGATGGAGATATGGCGCAGAATAGTGGACAGGGTGAACGCTATGGGACAGCACCCAAGAAATAGGGAGGACATCAGGAAGAGGTGGAACGACCTACGGGGGAAGGTGCGTTCAACGGTCTCCAGGCACAACATCGCGGTACAGCGGACTGGCGGCGGACCCCCACCTCCTCCCCCACAACTAACAACATGGGAGGAGCAAGTCTTGACCATCTTGCATCCTGAGGGCCTCGAAGGAGTCGGTGGAGGATGGGACACTGGTAAGTCAAATCTTAAGTATCATATCCCCCACCCTACCTGCATGCTATTACACACCCCCACACTCACACCCTCCCCTATCACTCCAAATCCTCACTAATCTACCCATAACACAAACCACCCATCCCAACACCAGGCCCTGCATGACACAACTAAGCATGGACACCCCTCACTAAAGCATGCCCACTGCACATACCCAGAACACCCCCCCAAACTTCATCACACAAACCCACACACAGGAATGCTTGCACTGGGGTACACAAACACCCACCCATTGCACACCATTACACACACACATGCAATAATCATGCTCTTATGCCCCTGCAGGAACCCGAAGGACCGTCACCACACCAGAAGGTTCAGACAACACCACTCCACCCCCAGAAGAGGCCCACAGTGACGAGAGTAGCTCTGCCCTACTGGATCCTGATGACCAGCCCGGACCATCGTGGGTCTTTGGACAGTCGGTTCCCCTTGCACAGGCACAGCCCAACACCGACCTTCCACCCTCTGGTAACACCAGCACAGCACCCACCCAGCGGGCCCAAACCTCCCTACCCAGGACAGGTCAATCAGCGTTGTGCCCACCACTACAGGGAACCCAGGATAACCCGCCACCCCAACAACAACAGGGACCGGGGGCAGTGGTAGTGGGCACACGGTCCAGGGGACGGAGGCCCAGGAACACAGGGGAACTGGGAGGGCTGCTGTGCGACAGGGGGCGGACAGGCCAAGTGAACCCACTCTCCACGAGGCCCTATCCTCCATCATGGGAGCATACCACCACTCCCAGGAGATGATGGCGACGGTCCTGGACAAGTTGCAGGAGACCCTGCGCCTGCAGGACGAACTGTATTTGGGGTTCAGGGAGGAGTTCAGGCCCCTCAGCTCCGCCCTGGGCACCATCGTAGGGGTGCTGAAGGACATACAGCAGACCTTGAGGGACATCTTGGCACTCCAAGGGGCCCCTGACACTAGCCAGGATGATGAAATGCCCACGACCTCGCCAGCGCTAGTGGACAGGACGCCCCGCCACAGGACCACCACACCAGCACCCCACCCCCTGCAGATGGACAACCACCACGCAAGCGGTCCCTGAGATCCAGGAACAGGACAGAGCAAGATGGCAAGACCCCCGCCAGGAAATGAGACCACCCTGATTGTCCTCCCACTGTCCCACTTTGTTACCCTGTCCATACTTAAACTGCACCAGCTCCACTTCCTATGCCCAGATGGGCAGTGCACCTGTGAGACTAATAGACTGGACTCTGCCATGGATATTCCTCTGCCATCACCCATACTCATTTTACAAACCCCTCACATTTCAGAGCACTTCAATAAACACCCTTGAAACACAAAACAATCTGGAGTCAGTCTGTGATTTAGTAAATATGTATTATCAATGACAGTGTCATAATGGGTTTACCATTGTAAGGCTAACATACCTATGTCACACATCACAAGCCCTTGAAGGATGCAAGCAGTTGACACGTAGGTAACCACACCTGTGAAACCGTAATGGAAGGGTACAGCTCAGTTTCCAAATAGTGATTTAAATTGAGAAACAGGATAGAGGTAGACGTGTGAAAGTTAAAGTAATGCTAAAAATGAAAATGTTCTCACCTGTGTCTCACTGGAAATATTGCTGTATGACTGACTCCCTGTTGTCGTTGTCTTCTTCCTCAGCTTCATCCTCATCACTGTCCACAGGCTCCACAGACTCCACAGCTGCTACAACACCGTCATCTGGATCATCCTCCTGCAGAAGAGGCACCTGGCGTCGCAAAGCCAAATTATGGAGCATGGAGCAGGCGATGATGATGTCGCACACCTTCTTCGGTGAGTAGAATAAGGATCCACCTGTCATATGGAGGCACCTGAACCTGGCCTTCAGGAGGCCGAAGGTGCGTTCGATCACCCTCCTAGTCCGCCCGTGGGCCTCATTGTACCGTTCCTCTGCCCTGGTCCTGGGATTCCTCACTGGGGTCAATAGTCAGGAAAGGTTGGGGTAACCAGAGTCCCCCAATAGCCATACACGGTGCCTGAGGAGTTGACCCATCATATCAGGGATGCTGCTATTCCTCAGGATGTAGGCGTCATGCACTGAGCCAGGGAACCTAGCATTTACCTGCGAGATGTACTGGTCTGCCAAACAGACCATCTGGACATTCATTGAATGATAACTCTTCCTGTTCCTGTACACCTGTTCACTCCTGTGGGGGGGGGACCAGAGCTACATGGGTCCCATCAATGGCACCTATGACGTTGGGGATATGTCCAAGGGCATAGAAGTCACCTTTCACTGTAGGCAAATCCTCCACCTGAGGGAAAATGATGTATCTCCTTACGTGTTTCAGCAGGCAGACAAAACTCTGGACAACACGTTGGAAAACATAGGCTGGGACATCCCTGATGCCATGGCCACAGTTGTCTGAAAAGACCCACTTGCAAGGAAATGGAGCACTGATAGCACGTGCACGTAAGGGGGGATTCCAGTCGGATGGCGGATTGGTGACATCAGGTCTGGCTCCAACTGGGTACATAGTTCCTGGATTGTGGCATGGTCAAACCGGTAGGTAA
The DNA here is from genome assembly GCF_031143425.1 of Pleurodeles waltl. Taxonomy (NCBI): domain Eukaryota; kingdom Metazoa; phylum Chordata; class Amphibia; order Caudata; family Salamandridae; genus Pleurodeles; species Pleurodeles waltl. The sequence goes on from NC_090446.1 coordinate 734,861,311, forward strand.
CGATGACATGTCTCTCTTCCATTGTCAACAGGTCCACCAGCGGTCGGTACACCGGAGGATTCCGCCATCTTCTCTTATGTCCCAGCTGACGGTGCCTACGAAGGACAACAGCGAAGAACCAGTCATTATTCCTCCAGGTATGTACCCACAGTTACACACAAGACTACACCACTCACAAAACCCTTCCTATATGTGTGTTGAGTGTAGGCCTAGCTATGTGTGACGCAGTAGTAAATGAAGCCATGTGGGCCCCTGAAATGGCGGCTGCCTGACCTCTAAACTGGGACAATGGGATTGTGGGGTAACTGCGCTGGCGTTGCACACCGTAGCGGTCGTAGACCGCGGCGCAATGCTGCATTGGTTAACATTGGACCCTATGGGTCCCAGGAGCCAATGAATAGGTGCGCCGGCGGTGATGATGTGCACCGCTGCGGACGTCACCACCGCGGACGTGACCGCCATTTTCTATCTGTTCAATCACTAGATCTCTGACCTCCGACAGGAGAGCACCTACACTGCAAGTGCTGCTGTGACCTCGGTCTGGAAGCGACGATGGCTGCAGTGTCTGGGGAAAGGGTGCCTGCCTTCACTGCACAGGAGTTGGAGAAACTGGTAGACGGGGTCCTCCCCCAGTACACGCTACTCTACGGTCCTCCAGACCAACAGGTTAGTACACAGGGAGCACGTTGTATGGGCTAGGCCTGGGTGGAGAAGGCTGGTTGGAAGAGGGAAGGGGGCAGAGTTCATGGAACAACAATGCATGGGAATGAATGGGCCACATGGCCAGAGTAGGGAGGGGGCCATTCACAATGACGGTGCAGTTGGTAATGACTGTTCCTCTTCCCTTGTGCATGTCATGTAGGTCAGCACCCACCAGAAGAGGAACATATGGCGTACCATCGCCAAAGAGGTCCGGACCCTAGGGGCACCCACTGCCGTAAGAGATGGGAGGACATTCGCCGCTGCAGCAAGAAGACGGCGGAGGCTCAACTGGGGATGGCCTCCCAACGTGGGAGGGGTGCCCGTCGCACCATGACCCCCCTGATGTTCCGGATCCTGGCGGTGGCCTACCTGGAGTTGGATGGGCGCTTGAGGGCATCACAGCAGACACAAGGGGGTGAGTACAACCTCATTCTGCTGACTTTGCGTGCAGTGGAGGTGTCTGGGTGGGGGAGGTGGGCTGTGGGTGTCCCTAGGCTAGGGCGCGCTAGGTAGGCAAGGCTCCTCCGTAATGTAGGCCATGTGGCACTCTACCCCACCTCAGCAGAGTGCCAAGTCGAGGTACAGTTGTCCCTGTGGCATACATGTGCGCAGATGTCCACCATTGCCATGTAGGCCATATCCTAGAAATTGCATGTGCAGAGGGCAGGAGCACGGTGTAATGCAGGGGGCTGCTGCGTCTGTGTTGTCCGCCAACGGTAGCGGTAATCCATGCACTAAAACTCTTTCTTCTGTCTCCCCCCCCCTTTTTCTGCTCTCCCTGTCCTTTTGTACATCAGCATCAACAGGCGGAGGTACAGTGGCACCGGAGCACGAGGGAGCTGCATCCCACATGGCCATGGAGGGCCACACCACGGACTCTGAATGCACCAGTGGGATGGAGGGCGAGGGAAGTCAGGCTCTCTAGGGGTTTTGTGGGCGAGCAGCTAAGGCCTAACAAGGAGTCATGCAAATCTCATGCAATACCAGTGAAGTCACACAGTACTCAAACACATTAAAGAAAATACTCAGTGATACAAAAATAAAGGTACCTTATTTTTGGAACACAAATGCCAAAAATACCTTAGAGACTATACTCCATTAGGAGGCAAGTAATACACACAGTATGTATACTTGAATGCAGTAATAGCTGTAAAAATAGTTAGAAAATAGTGAAAATCACAAGACTTAGAAATGGTCCTGGGGGAACACAAACCATATGCTAAAACAGTGGAATGAGAAAGTAGGTTTTCCACCTAGGCAAGTGTAGTATGTAGAAGGGAGCTGGGAGTGTAAGAAAACACCAAATGTAAGTAATAGGACCCACCCCGGAGCCCAGGAAAGCAGAAGTAAATCACAGTAAGCTTCCTAGAACTCACAAGAACACGTGATAGAAAATTTTGCAAGAACCAGAAGAGACTGCAAGGCACCAATGATGGATTCCTGGACCTGAAGACCTGTGGAAGAAGGAGACCAAGTCCAAGAAGCACAGAAGAGTCCAGGGAGAAGAGGAGCCCCTGCAAACCCGAATGAAGGTGAAAAAGAAGAACCACCGGTGAAGAAGAACAGTCAGTATTACACCCAAGAAGATGGATGCGGGTTCCTGGTTGGTGCAGATGATGTCCCACGCCGGATGGATGATTGCAGTCTGGTTTGCATCACTGGATTCCGCCACCAAGCCTTGGCACACGCAAAGAACACAGTTATCGGAAAATGGCACTGCCCGGGACCTGTTGGCCTCTACCCCAGAGGATGAGACAGAGGGGGCTCTCAGCACCTCAGAGAGCCCTCAGAAGACAGGCAGCGCGCACATGAGTCCCACAGCACAGGGAAAAGAAGGTGCAAATGGAGGCCCATGCAGCACTACACACAGGGATCCCACGCCGGAGAACCACTCAGGAAGCTGTGCGTCGCAGGATGCAGTGCTGGGGGCCGGAGCTGTGCTGTGCATGAACAACTTAGTGGAAGGTCACACATAAGCCTTGGCAACTGCAAAACACGTATTGCACTGGGGTACTGTCTTGCGTGGGGAGGCAATCTCTTACCTCCACCAAAGTTGGACAGCTGGACCTTAGGACCGTCAGGACCACTTCAATTCACCACCAGTGTTGCTGGATCCACGCACTTTATCAGGAGAGGGGACCCACGCCACCTGTTGTCACTGCAGAGAGGTGCCTGCTGAAGCAGGGAAGTGACTCCTTAACTTCAGTGGGTGATTTCTTTACTTCTTCTGGTGCAGGCTGAAGACAGGCAGTCCTCTGAGGATGCACAACCTGGAAACAGTTGCAGTTGCTGGCAGGAGCTGAAGATACAATGTTGCAGAAGTCATCTTTGCTTCTTTGTTGCAGTTTGTAGAGTTCCTGGAGGGTTCAGCTGTGGTTCTGCTGGTAGAAGATGAAGTAAAGGATGCAGAGGATTCCTGCTGGAGTCTTGCAATCCGAATCTGAGGCAACACCTAGAGGTGAGAACCTAAAAAGCCCTGAAAGGGGGATTGGTCAGCTACACAGGTAAGCACCTATCAGGGGAGGTTCGGACGTCACCTGCTGGCACTGGCCACTCAGATGCTCCCAGAGTGCCCTGCCAGCTTGGAATCCAAGATGGCAAAACCCAGGGACACTCTGGAGGAGCTCTGAGCACCACCCCTGGGGTGGTGATGGACAGGGGAGCAGTCACTTTCCTTTCCTCTGGCCTGTTTAGTGCCAGAGCAGGTACTGGGGGCCCTTAACTGATGTAGACTGGATTTTGCAAGGAGGGTACCATCTGTGCCCTTCAAAGCATTTCCAGAGGGTCTGGGACGCTACCCCTCCCATGCCTGTAACACCTATTTCCAAAGGGGAAAAGGTGTAACGCCCTTCTCCCAAAGGAAATGCTTTGTTCTGCCTTCCTGGGCTTGAGATGCTTGAGCAACAGGAGGGTAGAAACCTGTCTGTGAGGTGGAGGCAGCTAGGGCTGTCTGGAAAACCTCATGAGGCTGGTATGGCAGTACTGGGAGTCCACAGTGGAGCCCCCAGAGTGCATGGAATTGTACAACCGATACTAGAATCAGTATTGTGGTACACTTCCCAGATGTTAGACTCCGTACATGGCCCTATTCAGAGTTATCATTGTGCAGCTGGACATAGGTATTGACTTATGTCCAGTGCACGCATAAAATGGCATCCCCGCACTCAAAAAGTCTGGGAAAATGGTCCTTGACGACATGAAGGCACCTCTGTAAGGTGTGCCCTCACACACAGGTACTTTGCACCCAGCCTTCTGGGTTGGAAGGCCTGACATATAGGTGACTTTTAAGTGACCTGGTGCAGTGAAAATGGCTGTGAAAGAGTGCTACACCATTTCACGCAGGCTGCAATGGTAGTCCTGCAGAACCCTTTGCATGGGCTCTCTACGGGTGCCAAAAGTAATGCTGCAGCCCATAGGGATCCCCTGGAACCCAATGCCCTGGGTACCTAAGTACCATATTCTAGGGACTTACAAGGGGTGACCACTATACCAGTTTGGGATAAAATACTGGGTTACCAGTATACAGTGACAAAATTAAGAGGAGAGAGAGCATAGGCACTGGTGTCCTGGTTAGCAGGATCCCAGTGACACAGTCAAACACATTGACATCAGGCAGAAATTAGGGATAACATGCCAAACAGAGGGTACTTTCCTACACTCTCGTACCTTCATCTTGCAGGGGCTGCAGAAATGGGTTACGCGTGATGGTACCCATGGCTTGTATAGGTTGGGAGGCCTGGCGTGCTGTTTCATGCCCAGCACATGCACTGCACTGTGTCTATCTCAGTTTGTGGCAATTTATAGGAACACAGAGTGCTGTGGCCAGGGGGTTGCATGATCTCCCTCAGTGAATGTATTGCACATGGGTGCTAAGTGCATATAGGGCCATGTCAGGTGCGCTCAAGCCCCCTCTCAAGAGGTAAGGTGAGTATTTCTCAGGAAATCCTGGGTTGCCTGTCGGCTCAGATCAGTGCAACAAGGTTAGAGCTCAGCCGCGGCAGGAAGCGAACAGTGAGTAGGGGAGGTACACAAACTTAGGCAGGATGACCATTTTTTGCAATAGCTATCCGTCTGGTCACAGATAATGGAAAGTGGGATCATTCTGGAATCCTGCCTTCCATCTTCACCACGGTGCACCCCTAACTAGCCCTCCATAGTTCATCTGGATCCCAGTTGACCCATATGCCCAGGTAGAGAGCCAGGATGAAGGCCCTTTGCAGTGGGTAGTCAGAAAGGAAAGGCTGTGTGCAGTCAGTGAGTAGAGAAAGTATGGACTTAGCTTAGTTAATATGGATACCAGAAAATTCCCTGAAACATATAACCTTGCAGATATGTGGGGCTAAGTTCTCCTGCAGCTTACAAATGTATAAGGTCACATCGTCTGGCCATGAAGCCAAGACTGTGAGGGGTGTGGTGCTGCCATAGCCAGGCTCAGAGAGCCTCCATTACCATGTTAAATAAGATCAGGAACAGTGGGCACCCATGGTGTTTCCCGCTAGTGATCGGGAAAAGTTCAGACATCATTCCATTGAGTCGGAGGCAGGCAGAGGGGGAGGTATAGAAAATCTGGATCTGGCAGTTAAATTGAGGACTAAGGCAGAGTCGCACAAGGAGCGAGAAGAGATATGGCCATTTGAGAGAATCAAAGACATTCGTGGTGTCCAGTAGTGACAAGTTGAGAGTCCAGCGTGTGCATGAGGGTGAATATTGTATGGAGGTTATGCGAGGTGGACTGGCCCAGGATTAATCCCAATTGGTCCGGTCACACAATAGTAGGCATCAGGGGGGAGGAGGTGGTTTGCTAACAGTCTGGGGAATATTTTATTATCTACGTTTATTATAGAGATAGGCTGGTGTGAGTCACAACAGTCCATGGGCTTATCAGGTTTTAGTAGTGACACTACGACCTCTTCTTGCATGGATTGTGGTACTACCCCGATATCCTGAGATTCCTCGAACATCGCTAGTAAGTGGGGGGCTAGTATGGGTGCAAATTCTTTTTAGAAGGAGGTGGTCAGTCCATCCAGCCCGACACTTCATCACCTGGGAGGCTCTGAATGGTCTGCACAATTTCCTTCACCCTGTATGAAGAGCCTAGATACAACAGTGAGCTCGGTCCAGCCACAGCAGCTGGATGGAGTCTAAGTATGCAGCCTGCTGTTCCGCGTCATGTACCCATGTGGCTTTATAGAGTTCAGATTAGAAGGAGGTCATTGTATGCAAGAGCCCCGTGGGAGTGGAATGCTTCTTCTGCCTTTCATCCAGGAGCTACACCATGTAGGCAGTAGCCCAGGGTCTGCAGAGCATGATAGCTAGTGTCTTGCCTGGGTGGTCTCCCTCCCCATATTGGCGCACTGTTGCCTCACAGTTGAGATATTTTGTCTTGCATGCAGCCTCCTCTTCAAACTCTGTTATATTTGCCTAAATAGCAGCCATGGTGGCAGGACTTTTAGAGGTGTAGTAGTCTAGCTGCTGGGAACAGAGGTCACATTGCAGCCTAATTAGCTGCCTGTGTATTGCCCTGGGGATGTCCGGTTGTTTTGCGATACATGTCCCCCAGATTACTACTTTGAAAGCCTTCCATAGGGTCATTGGGGAGGTTGCTGATTCTGCGTTATTACTGAAGTAGTCAATGACTGTGTTGCAGACCTCTGCCTGTAGCTCCCGAGGGGGCAGATGCCAAGTGAATGCTTGAGGGGCTGCCTGCAGCACAGAAAGCTCCAATAAGACGAGGGTATGGTCTGAGAGGGTGCGAGGCAGGTCCGCCACCTGTAATTACTATGTGAGCACGCATCGTGGAAGGTGGTGACACAGGTGCTCTCAGTGCTAGTTGTGTGTGTGTGAGCCTCCAAATGTTGTTAAGGTAGTTGTCCTGTATGAGTGTGTTGAGTTGTGTCACAGTGTTGGGATTGGGGCACTTAGAGGCGTCCGATCAGTCCAGCTTGTCATCTAGTGTCACATTGAAGTCTCCTCCCCGAAGGATGGTTACCAGGCCCAGGCCGTCAATCAGCAGCATGTGCCCGAGTGTAGCTAATATCCATGTGGGTGCGTTTGAGGAAGCCCATATGTATAATGAGGTGGCACCATTTTATGAGAACGTTCAGCTTTGGTCCAGATATATAGATGATATTTCCTTTATCTGGTCAGGGCATGAAGAACAACTTAATGATTTTTGTGATTGGATCAATGCCTGTGACTCCAATCTTCGGTTTACCATACATAAAAGTTGGGAGAAAATCGAGTTTTTGGATATTTGGATAGGACATCAGAACCTTCTTTTAGAGGTGTCTTTATATACCAAACCCACTGCTAAGAATACCATACTCCACTTTGATAGCTTTCACCCTAGGAGTCAAAAGCAAGGAATGCCTTTCAGTCAATTCTTACACATCCGTACGAACTGAACTAACCTGAGAGATTATGACAAACATGCAGAAACCCTCCAGCAGAAACTTCTGCTAAGAGGTTACCCGAAATGACTCATAAGAGAATCTTCCAAAAGAGCCAAGTATTTTAATAGAGACTGCATGTTTGAAAAGCAAAATAAAGGTCCGAAGCAACAAATGGTGTGCGTAATACAGCACTTTAATCTGAATGAGAAAATTAGAAAAATAATTTGGACTACTTGGCAAATTCTCAACTGTAATCAAGATCTGTCCCCTCTTGAAAAACCACTCCTTGCCTTCAAGAAGAACTAAAACATCCGTAATCTGTTGGTTAGATCAACAATACTGTAAGGAAATGCCTCCTTGGCATGGTTACCCCCTGACTTTTTGCCTTTGCTGATGCTAAGTTATGATTTGAAAGTGTGCTGGGACCCTGCTAACCAGGCCCCAGCACCAGTGTTCTTTCCCTAAACTGTACCTTTGTCTCCACAATTGGCACCACCCTGGCACCCAGGTAAGCCCCTTGTAACTGGTACCCCTGGTACCAGGGGCCCCGATGCCAGGGAAGGTCTCTAACGGCTGCAGCATGCCGTATGCCACCCTAGGGACCCCCCACTCAGCACATACACACTGCTTGCCAGCTTGTGTGTGCTGGTGGAGAGAAAATGAATAAGTTGACATGGCACTCCCCTCAGAGTGCCATGCCAACCTCACACTGCCTGTGGCATAGGTAAGTCACCCCTCTAGCAGGACTTACAGCCCTAAGGGTGCACTATACCACAGGTGAGGACATATGTGCATGAGCACTGTGCCCCTACAGTGTCTAAGCCAAACATTAGACATTGTAAGTGCAGGGTAGCCATAAGAGTATATGGTCTGGGAGTCTGTCAAACACGAACTCCACAGCACCATAATGGCTACACTGAAAACTGGGAAGTTTGGTATCTAACTTCTCAGCACAATAAATGCACACTGATGCCAGTGTGCACTTTTTTTGTAAAAATACACCCAGAGGGCATCTTAGAGATGCCCCCTGAAAACATACCCGACTTCCAGTGTGGGCTGAGTAGTTTTTGCCAGCCTGCCACACACCAGACATGTTGCTGGCCACATGGGGAGAGTGCCTTTGTCACTCTGTGGCCGGGAACAAAGCATGTACTGGGTGGAGGTGCTTCTCACCTCCCCCTGCAGGAACTGTAACACCTGGCAGTGAGCCTCAAAGGCGCACCCCCTTTGTTACAGCGCCACAGGGCATCCCACCTAGTGGAGATGCCCGCCCCTCCGGCCACTGCCCCCACTTTTGGCGGCAAGGCTGGAGGAGATAATGAGGAAAACAAGGAGGAGTCACCCACCAGTCAGGACAGCCCCTAAGGTGTCCTGAGCTGAGGTGATTCTTACTTTTAGAAATCCTCCATCTTGTAGAAGGAGGATTCCCCCAATAGGATTAGGGATGTGCCCCCCTACCCACAGGGAGGAGGCACAAAGAGGGTGTAGCCACCCTCAGGACCAGTAGCCATTGGCTACTGCTCTCCCAGACCTAAACACACCCCTAAATTGAGTATTTAGGGGCTCCCAGAACCAAGGAAGATAGATTCCTGCAACCTAAAGAAGAAGAAGGACTGCTGACCTGAAGCCCTGCAGTGAAGACGGAGACGACAACTGATTTGGCCCCAGCCCCACCGGCCTGTCTCCCTACTTAGATGAAAACTGCAACAGCGACGCATCCAACAGGGTCCAGCGACCTCTGAAGCCTCAGAGGACTACCCTGCTTCTAAAGGACCAAGAAACTCCAGAGAACAGCAGCCCTGTTCAAGAAACTGCAACTCTTTGCAACAAAGAAGCAACTTTTAAAGACCACACGTTTCCCGGCGGAAGCGTGAGACTTTCCACTCTGCACTCAATGCCCCCGGCTCGACCTGCGGAAAACTAACACTACAGGGAGGACTCCCCGGCGACTGCGAGCCTGTGAGTAGCCAGAGTTGACCCCCCTGAGCCCCCACAGCGACGCCTGCAGAGGAAATCCCGAGGCTCCCCCTGACCGCGTCTGCCTGCTTCAAGGAACCCGACGCCTGGAAACCACACTGCACCCGCAGCCCCCAGGACCTGAAGGAACCGAACTCCAGTGCAGGAGCGACCCCCAGGCGACCCTCTGCCTAGCCCAGGTGGTGGCTACCCCGAGGAGCCCCCGTGCCTGCCTACATCGTTGAAGAGACCCCCGGGTCGCCCCATTGATTCCTATTAGAAACCCAACGCCTGCTTGCACTTTGCACCCGGCCGCCCCTGTGCCGCTGAGGGTGTACTTTCTGTGCCTGCTTGTGTCCCCCCCGGTGCCCTACAAAACCCCCCTGGTCTGCCCTCCGAAGACGCGGGTACTTACCTGCTGGCAGACTGGAACCGGGGCACCCCTATTTCCCTTGAAGCCTATGTGTTTTGGGCACCACTTTGACCTCTGCACCTGACCGGCCCTGAACTGCTGGTGTGGTAACTTTGGGGTTGCCTTGAACCCTCAACGGTGGGCTACATTGGACCGAACTTTGAACCCTGTAAGTGTTTTACTTACCTGTGAACTTAACATTTACTTACCTCTCCCAGGAACTGTTGATTTTTGCAGTGTCAACTTTTAAAATAGCTTATTGCCATTTTTGTCAAAACTGTACATGCTATTGTGATTATTCAAAGTTCCTAGAATACCTGAGTGAAATACCTTTCATTTAAAGTATTGTTTGTAAATCTTGAACCTGTGGTTCTTAAAATAAACTAAGAAAATATATTTTTCTATATAAAAACCTATTGGCCTGGAATTTGTCTTTGAGTGTGTGTGTTCCTCAATTATTGCCTGTGTGTGTACTGCAAGTGCTTAACACTACCCTCTGATAAGCCTATTGCTCGACCACACTACCACAAAATAGAGCATTAGAATTATCTCTTTTTGTCACTATCTTACCTCTAAGGGGAACCCTTGGACTCTGTGCATACTATTTCTCACTTTGAAATAGTATATACAGAGCCAACTTCCTACACATACCTAAGGAAAAAGATTTTTGTCAAAAATCTATTACAGGTAAGCAACCCATTAAAGGTCATCATAAATGCGGAACCTGCAAAGTCTGCCCAGGAGCAATCATAGGGGATGTGCTACAGTGGAAACATAGGGAATTCAAACTGAATGATATGACCAACTGTAGAACAGCAAATTGTGTATATTTGATCTTTTGCCCTTGTTTGTTAGGATATGTGGGAGAAACAGGATGGGAATTAGGAGTGAGAATGTTGCAAGACAAATCCAATATTCGAAATAAAAGGGAGGGCGCTCCCTTGGTCGAACATTGGCAAACCATGGGCCACAGACTAGAAGATCTTAAATGGACAATTTTTGAAAAAATCAAGAATACTCAGGTAATTGAATGTAATAAAATCAGGAAGCAACTAGAGGTATATTGGATTTTCATTTTGGACACATATAAAAGTGGATTGAATGAGTATATTCCATGGGAAAATGCGATTGCCTGAATTAAAGAGCAATTGGGAGTGACCTCCGTGCTCGAGGCTCACCTTTCTGTTGATAAATGAGGAACAGCTTGCAAGATGGATGTTCCAGCTCTCTTTGACCACATATGATTTTTTGTTGGTCTAGTAGTAAACCTTTTTAGAAGTTGGAGCTATATACGAGAACTAACATTTTATAATTTCATACTTTTCTGAGACTATGGTTTTTCTGTTGTTAACTTTGTGTGTTAACCATACTTTAAGAAAAGAGACGTGATATAGAATGTCCAGGCATAGTTGTATGGAAATTAATTTGTTCAATATCATCACTCCGTATATTTTGTAGTTCTTGTTTAGGACCTAGAAGGTACTATTTATATTGTTATCCTTTGTCCCTGCATCTTCCTTTTATGGAGCCGTCTCTGCTTCTCCGGTAAAATAAGAATAAGGTGTTTGCCCTGTTCAAGATGGCGACCACAGTAAGCTTATGTTTAATCTGGGAATACTCCTGTGTATGATGTCTTATCTCTTATCTGAATAGGACTATGGGACCAAGAGGATATTATTGTATGACCTTTTGTCCCCTTATTCTCCTTGTGTGAGGCAACGCTTGTCTTTCTCTCTTCCCCCCCTTTTTTTACGAACATAATTCCGATCTATGAGAACATAGGGTTCGCTATCCCCGTGTAAGATGGCGATTGCTGTGAGTCCATTTTTGATGGGAAATATTCCCGGCGCACGTAGTGCATAGAACAACGACGGTTACACACCACTTGACTTAATCTTTAAATCGGCTTAGGTTCACTCGGAGAGCGCGCTAGAACTGGAATGACAAACGTGAGGTTACGAGTGTTATAGCAGGTAAGTGGACTAAGTATGGATGGTTGCATAAGATGTAGTAATCTTATGTATATAACAATGGGCCAGTAATGACTGGCTATTCTGCGAGTCCCTTTAGGAAATAGACGCTGGAAATGTTAACGTAGGCGTTTTTGCTATCCCGATGCCCTTTATGGATCACTATCATGGGTTGTTCTGTGTTTCTTCTATAGTGGGTATCGCTTACATCCTGATGGTCGCGAATGATGAGCTAAACGACGTACATGTCTGAATGAGTAAAAAATACCAAGAACAAATATTGCAATCAGAGGTATTGTTATTTGCTCATGGAATGGAAAATGGGCTACATCTAGAGTAGCTTTTTACTATTTAGTCATTGTGTTTTTTGGACTTGGATACATCTGCATGGAGAATTATCTTAAACAGAGAGTTTTATTAACATTTGCTCGAAAAGGTAAAGGCATCTAATGATGGAAAATAAGAAGCTTTGGTAAATGGGCTGAATAGTTTACATCTGACATGGGACGACATGGTGGCACTTATCTGATTATGGAGTTTTCTAGCACATCTTTAGCAGAAATGCACTAGGTGAAAACCTTTTCTTCAGTTTGTTTTCTTAATTCTATTTTTATTACTTTTTTGTTATTTATATTTTGTCTTTATCTTTATTTTTACACTGGTTTTATATTGGGGTGTTTTAAAGATAATAGGATGTACTGTTTCTTAAGTTTTAAGGATGTTTGTTGTGTTTCTGTGTTTAGATAACATCAATAGAAGTAGTTGTATCTATAAGAAGTAACATATAGCCCAGCACGTCTCCCCATATGTTCTTTTGAACTGGAACTGCCCTGATGAAGGTGGCCTCCCCATGAGAGGAACACCGAAATGCGCGTAGGCTATGGGTTCTGGAATTCTGTTGCATTGACTTTATTGACATTGTTCTATCTAAATGTTTTCTGTATTATATAAGATTATTGAATTTATTGTAAAACATTTATATATATATATATATATATATATATATTTAAATTGTATATGATTCTAGGATGAATTTTTTATTAGAATTTGTATTATGTATAAGTTATTAGTTTTTTTATGGTTGAGTCTGAGTATGAATGTGGTATAAGTGTTGGTTATCTGTAGTTTGATGTGGGGTCGAATATTTGGTCTATTTTGCTTTGTATTGTCTTTAGTTTTTTTTTTCGTGTAGAGTATTGTTCATTTGATCTATTTATTTAATAATGTATTATTGAGTATAATAAACATGTCAATGAAACATATGATTGATCTAATGAATCATCTTTAAATCAATCGAACTTATAATAATAATATAATGCCAGTTTGCAAATCCTATGTTAGGACCTGCTAGATTATGAGTTTCTGACATACGCTTTAAATTTATATTGAATAGATATACAGTTGTGGTTTTTTACATACATCTTTGGAGTGTAACTGAAAAATAGCTCTATTTTCTCATTTTTAAGTGCTTAAATTTCCCTAGATGAGCTATTATATTAGAATAGGGACCCTTGATGGTATTGACCAGGCTGTTAATCAGCCTGCAAACGTCGGAGAAAAAATTGGGGCTGTCAATGTTGGGGCTGTAGGTTGTGGCTAGTTTACGGGGTGTCTGTATAGTGTACCAGCAAGTAGAACTTATCGTCCTTTATCATCACATAGGACTTGTTGCAATTGCTTTAGCAAGCTTTTGCGAATCGGTATCACTACGGCCTTGGTTTAATTAGAGTTTAGAGATGTGTAAGTGTCCTCACACTAGCCTGTGCGCAGTCTTTTCACTGTGGGCAGTGAAGTTCCTGGAGGTACAAAATGTGTATGTGGTGCCTGTTGAGGTAAGCATGGACCAACCGGGCCTTTCTGCGATTGTGGAGTCCTCGGATGTTCCAGGTTAGGTATCTAGTGGTGGTCGTGATGCTGTGTGTAGGAGACATTGGGGCACTATTAGAGAAGGCCTATGGCGGTCCACCATTTGGAAGGGTAGAGGCATGGTTTGTATCTGTGTGGGGAATCTGTCAGGGGAGAGAAACAACCAACAGTAAAACGCAAGAAAAACTCACCCACCACTCACTTCAACCCCCAAACATGGTTAAGAGCAGCAAGTCTGCCCGTTGCCCCTACACCCATCCCAAAAAACTTCAGATAGCTTGGGAATCACCCCTGAGGGAGTAGCAAGCCAGGCGAACAACCCAGTCAGGACTATCTTGGTGGCTGATGGAGCATGGGGCACCGAAAGTGTTTTCAGGGGGTCTCCCGGTGCTGTCACTCAGAGTCAGTGAGTATGTATCCACCTTGGCGCCTCCTCGAGTGCAGAAGGTTAGTAATTTTCACTGAGGTGGGCCTCTTCCTGTCGCTGTGGGGGCATCTGAGGCGATGCTTTCCTGGCAGTAATGTTTTGCAAATTTGAGGGCAGCCTTGGCTTCTGTGAAATAGTGAAGTTTCCCCTCGTGGGGAATATGCAGTTTATCTAGGTAGAGGAGTGTGCATTTGATGTCAGCTTTCTGAAGGCGTCTCGTGGCTGTTAGCGTCTTGCAGCTTGTACTGTTAGGGTAAAGTCCGGGTAGAATTAAGTTGCATTGCCCTGGTATTGGACTTAGCGGCGCTCCTGGAATAGGTGCAGGACTGTAGGAAGCTGGCCTGGTGTGTGGTGGATACCTAAGGTACTTACACCTTATACCAGGTTCAGGTATCCCCTATTAGTGTTGTATAGGCAGTGTCTAGAAGCCAGGCTCCCTAGAGGTAGCTGTGAATGTGCAGCCAGGGCTTATCTAGGAGACATGCAAAGCTCATGCATTACTACTGTAGTCGCACAGCACTCCCACCCATGAAAGAATACACTCAGTGTTATAAAAATAAAGGTACTTTATTATGGTAACACAACACCAAAATTACTAGAGAGGCAATTCTCCCTTAGGAGGCACATAACACACAAGATATATACACTAGTCAGAAACAGACATAAGAACAGTCAGAAAACAGTGCAAATAATGTCAAACACAATAAACAATAGCAGAACTAGGGGGAGCACAAACCATATGCTAAAACAATTGGAATGCAAGAGTGTCACCCCCACCCAGGTAAGTGGAGTGTGTAGAGGGTGACTGGGGGTACCAGGAAAGCACAAAGGTAAGTACCACAACACCCCGCAGCAACCTTGAAAAGCAGGAGTAAATTACTAGAATTTCCCCAAAACACCCACTTAGAAGAAAAGAGGAGAATTGCAAGACCCAGAGATGACTGCAAGGAACCAAGGGTGGATTCCTGAAGAGGAAGACCTGTTGAAAGAGGGCACCAAGATCAGAAGACACAGCAGAGTCCAGTGGGGGCAGGAGTCCTTACCCATCAAGCTAAGGATTGCAGGAGTTGGTCGACGGTGAGGAAGGAAAGTCAGCACTGCAGCCCTGGAGTCAGAGTCGAGTTCCTGGAGGATGCAGGTGATGTCCCACACCAGAAGGAAAATTGCAGTCGGGTTTGCGTCATCAGATTCCACCAACAAGCATTCACATAGGAAAAACTCACAGTTGGAGGAAAGTGGTGCTGCAGGGGACTAACAAGGCCCAGGAGGATGTAACCCAGGGGGTGCTTCAGAGGGAGCCCTCAGTGTCGCAGAGAGCCCACAGAAGCACAGGCAGCACTCACAGGAGTCCCACAGGACAGGGACACAGAAGTTGCAAAAGGAGCCCACGCAGCACTACGAAAAGGACTCCCACACCGCAGAAGAACCACGCAGAGGGCTGTGCGTCACAGGAAGGAGTGCTGGGGGCTGGAGCTACATGAAGTCCGAAGACCCCTTGGAAGAAGTGCCAACAAGCCTTGGCAGCTGCAAAAGATGTGGTACTGTCCTGCATGGGAAGACAAGGGCTTACCTCCACCCAAGTTGGACAGCTGGTAGAGAGGACTGTCTGGACCACTTCCAACCACCACCCGTGTTGCAGAATCCACGCATTTCAGCAGGGGAGGGGATCCACGCAGCTGGTTGTCGTTGCTTTTGGTGCCTGCAGTTGCAGAGGAATGATTCCTTCACTCCAATGGAGATTCCTTCTTTCCTGTGCAGACTGATGATGGGCTGTCCTCAGAAGATGCATGACCGGGGAAATGTTGCAGAAGCTGGAAGGAGCCATGGAAACAATGTTGCAGGTGAAGTCTTAGACTTTGGTGCAGATTGATGGGTCTTGGAGAGTCGAGATGCACTTTCTTTGGTCAGAAGTCAAAGTAAGGGATGCAGAGGAATCCTGCTGGAATCTTGCAAGCCTAATCTGAAGAACCACCCAAAAGGGAGACCCTAAAAAGCCCTGAAAGAGGGACTGGTCACCTAGCTGGGTGACCACCTATCAGGAAGGGGCTCTGATGTCACCTGCCTGATCTGGCCACTCAGATGCTCCCAGAATTCATTGCCAACATTGGATTAAAAATGGCAAAACCCAGGGACCCTCTGGAGGAGCTGTGGGCACCACCCTTGGAGTGGTGATGGACAGGGGAATGGTCACTCCCCTTTTCATTGTCCAGTTTCGCACCGGAACAAGAACTTGCGATCCCTGAACCGGTGTAGACTGGTTTATGCACGGGGCACCAATTGTGCCCTTCAACGCATATCTGTAGCTTGGGGAGGCTACCCCTCCTAAGCCATGTAACACCTATTTCCAAAGGGAGAGGGTGTAACACCCCTCTCACAAATGAAATCCTTTGTTCTGCCTTCCTGGGCTTGAGCTGCTCACGCAACAGGCGAGTAGAAACCAGTGTGTGAGGTGTCAGCAGCTGGGTTTACCTGGAAAACCTCGGAAGGCTGTGAAACCAATGCTGGGGGTCCTCTAAGGAGGCCCCAGAGTGCATGGAACCATACAATTAATACTTGCAAAAGTATTGAGGTATGATTCAAACATGTTTGATATCAAGCATGCCTAGGTTTGTAGTTACCATTATGTAGCTGGACATAGGTAGTGACCTGGTTCATGCAGACTGCAATGGCAGGCCTGCAGAACCCTTTGCCTGGGCTCCCTATGGGTGGCAAAATAACTGCTGCAGCCCATAGGGATCCACTGCAGCCTAAATGTCCTGGGTACGTGCACCAGTATACCAATTGTGGGATGAAATACACAGTTTTGAGGGAGAGAGCATAATCACTGTGGTCCTGGTTAGCAGGATCGCAGCGAACACAGTCAAACATGCTGTCATCAGGCAGAAAAGGGGTGTAACCATGCCATGAAAGCGGTTACTTTCCTACAAGGACGACATCCTGGTCCCTGTAGTTAAGGAGTCTGGCAACTATGGTGCAAGCAGGGGATCAGGGGTGGGAGGTGCACATCTGAGGGAGCGGTGGGTACACTCCACAATGGAGACCGCTCCTCCTCAAATAGTGTGCAGAGCACGGACTCAACATAGTCCTCCATTTTGTCAATGGCTGTAGACTCTGGGACCCCAGTGAGTAGAAGGTTATTCCATCGGGTGTGTGCTTCTAGATCTTCATTCTTCGATTTAATAAGTTTAAGGACCTTATCCATGCATAGGAGGTGTTCACTGGGGGCGGCATGGGTGTGCATTGGACACATGGGATTCAAGGTGTTGCAGCCGGTCCACATGTTTCCCTGACCCCCTCCTTCACGCAGTCTAGAAGGCTTGTCCAGAGATCAAACTTCACGTCTGTCGCTCGCAGGCTGGTTTTAACCTCCACTGGAGTTGTCTGAGGTTGTTGTCATGCTAGGAGTCCCCACTGAATCCTTAGGTGGCGCTTCCTGCTCTGTATAACAGATGTCGCTTGCCGTCAAAGATTGCCGCTCATCATGAAGGCTGGTGTCAGTGTACAGTCCTGTATTTCCCCCACAGATGTACTGCCAGTGGGCTAAATGCTTGGAGTAGGCTCAGTGAGTTGGTCGCAATAGACATCAGGTAGCTCTCCTGGCCCTGTCTCACCCCTTAATGACCTTGCACAGGGGGGCATCAACAGGCCTAAGATCAGGATGTAACTAGTAAGGGGGTTGAGGCAGGCTTAGTGTGAGAGGTCGCAGTGATGACCCAGTATTGCTGCTCCTACAGGATCAAAATGTTCCTACCAGACACGGGGTGGCCCTGTGGGTGGGAAAGGCATCAGGCTTCAATAAGGCGTGTTCCCCGTAAGGGCCAGTTGTATTTGGACTTGTTGCCCAGGTGTGCAGGCATGGTCTCAGGGCAAGCTGTATAAGGTCAGTTCTTGTAAGGGCCCATGTAGAGGCTGCACAAACCTGGGAGGGATTGATAGTGCTGGTTGCTGCCCACTCGCAGCATATCTTTCAGGTACAGGCAGCTGGCCATTAGTGGTGTTGCAAGGCTCTGGCTCAAGCCCCATCGTCCCCCAGCATTCGATCTGAGCTCAGCTGGATCACATGGTAAGAATAGGGGCAACGGCCTCTCGTGGTGCTACCTGCTGCCGCTCTCCAAGCTGAACTGCTGGGTGCAGCCTGCATTCCAGGCAGAGAGCCCTCATGGACCCGGGCCGAGGCCCCAGAAGCCATGATGGCTTTGGGAGCACCACAGGCCGCACACCGGCAGGTGAGGAGGCATTTGGCACCAGGGCCAAGGTCCAGTGCAGCTTCAGGGGCAATGGCCCCAGGCCAGACCTCAGACCTCTCTAGCACCAGGCGGGGGACCTGGTCGGGTGCAGGATGAACAGTCAGGCTGTAGCATGACCACAAGGATCAGGCCGCATCGATGATTCGACGTGGCCCAGATATTAATCTGCATCTGCGTCTGCCCTCTCCCCCTCAGGCGACAAGAAGGCCCGCCGAGCACACAAGTGGCCTCACAGCAACCTCAGGTAGGCTGCAATTGTGTTGTGGACTACGTGTTAGCCCGCTGTTGCAGGCTGAATAACAGATTGTGACCAGGCTTACCCTCAGCTTCCCACCCCACATTCACATCACCCACACCTAATAGAGCTCCTCTAGCTTCCAATCCACAATCACTCTTCACACTCATCATGCCCACATACAAAGCCTTACACAACTTTGGCTTGAAGTACCTCAACAATGGCATATACTTATAGAAACCTTCCAAACACCGCTAGTAAACCAAACTCCTACTTCCACACCTCCCACCACATATACAGAACCAGATTTGACAGTTGTGGATCCTCCGCTCTCGCTCCTAATGTTTGGAACTGCCTGTCTTTGCACATCAGAGCCCCCTCCTCAGTTCTTGAACTCTGCAAGAAACTGAAGATCTGGCACTTCTGGTAGCCCTGGCTCGCCCCATACAGTTCCTGCTCTGCGCCAGGATGCCCTCCAGGTTGAGTTGTACGCTATACTGATACACGCAACACCTACTAGTAACACCACACAAATACAAGCCAATCAAACAGCCACAGATCTTAACATCTTTCCACTATCTCACATTATCTGTCATCTTTCAGCATTGCAAGCTTACCAAACTTTAGTCCGTCTTGGCCATTCACAGTACCCTCTCCCACACATTGTCTGGCAACCACACCCCAACACAATGTTAATTAATTTTGCCATAAATCGCCCCTCAGCTAAAACGGCCACCATGTAGCTCATCTATTCTCTAAATATAAACACTAAACAAATCTCACACTATAGTAGCCCCAGGCCTAAGGATACTCCTGATATTTCCGTATTAAATCCTCGTTCATCATGGAACAAGCTTACTATGTTTCAGAGGTATGACTTAGACCTTGATATGTTCCAAAATCTGGCACATCTGCCACCCTGTACATTGCCCATGCCACTTACCTGCATACACAATACCATAGCACAGGAGGAAAAGACTTTGGGGGTCATTCTGACCCTGGCGGTAAAAGGCAGTTACCGCCGGTCAGAAGACTGCCATAACACCGCCGTGGCCACGGTAACCCGCCAGGGTTATTCCGACCCACAACTGCCAAACCGCCAAAAACCCAACCTCCACTGAAGGCCGCCACATCAGCGGTCAGCGATAAACTGGAGATGACCAAACCTCCACCGTCACGCCAACAGAAATACGCCCATGCCATTACGACCCACCAATCCACGCGGCGGTCTTTCAACCGCGGTATCCCATTGGCGGTACACACCGCCGCGGTCAAAATACACACACCTTTACAAAACACAGCCACATTGGATAATTCAAAATACACACACCTGATACACATACAAACACCACTCCCACACAATCAATACGATATAAAACACACACCCACATCACCCACAAACCCCCACAAATCGAAATTCAGAGACAAGGCGCAATACACCGAGAGAGAGCACAGGGAACGCAAACCACAACACACACAGGAACCCAACATCATCCCCCACACTACATCTACGCACAAAACACCACACACCACTACACTCATCACCACAAACACCACCCCACACCTCATCCACACCACCCCATGGCACCCCAAAGACACCCCAGGTTCTCGGACCAAGAACCCAGGGTCATGGTGGAGGAAATAATTAGGGTAGAGCCCCAGCTCTTCGGCACACAGGTGCAGCACACCACAATAGCCAGGAAGGAGGAGCTATGGCAAAGGATCGTCGACAGGGTCAACGCTGTGGGACACCATCCCAGAAATCGGGAAGACATCCGAAAGCGCTGGAACGACCTACGGGGGAAGGTGCGGGCGATGGTGTCAAGACACAACATCGCTGTGCAGAAGACTGGCGGCGGACCCCCACCCACTCCACCCGAATTCACAGCATGGGAGCAAGAGGTCTTGAACATCCTGCATCCTGAGGGCCTCGCTGGAGTAGGCGGAGGAATGGACTCTGGTAAGTCTAATCTCAACTACTCCCCCCCCCCAACCACCAGCATGCCAACCCCCACCCCCACCCTCACCCCCAACCCCCAGCACATATCCTCCCTGCTAATGTCTCACCAGCACAACCCACCCAAACCAACACCAACCCCTGAATGCCAACACAAACCATGGACACCCATCACCTAAGCATGACCACTGCAGATACCCATCCCCCCCCCCAAACCACCCTCACAACTTCTCCCACAAGGGAATGCCAGCACTGGGGGACAAGGGCACCCACAATTTGCACGCCATGGCACACACAGAAGCAATAACCATACTCTTTTACCCCTGCAGGGCCCGAACGCCAAGACACTGGCCCAGAGGGTCCAGAAATGTCCATCCCACCCCCAGAACAGGCCCCCAGTGATGACAGGAGCTCTGTTGACCTAGAACCTGATGACCAGCCCGGACCATCGGGGACCTCTAGACAGTCGGTTCCCCTCAGGCAGCTACAGGCCCCAGCAGACCAACCCCCCTCTGGAAACCCCAGCACAGCACCCACCCAGCGGGCCCATGCCTCTGTCTCCAGGACAGGTCAAGCAGCGGTGTGTCTACCACTACAGGGCACCCAGGGCAACTCACCACCCCAACAACAACAGGGACCTGGGGGCAGTGGTAGTGGGCACACCGTCCAGGGGACAGAGGCCCAGGAACAAAGGGGAACTGGGAGGGCTGTTGTGCGACAGAGGGAGGACAGGCCTAGGGAACCCACTGTCCAAGAGGCCCTCACCACCATCATGGGAGCGTACCACCACTCCCAAGAGACGATGGCGACGGTCCTGGCCAGGTTCCAGGAGATCCAGGCCATGCAGGAGGGCCAGTACATGGGGTTCCGGGAAGAACTGCGCAGCATCAGTTCCGCAATGGGTACAATCGTGGTGGCACTCAACCAGATTGTCACCACATTGGGGGACCATGTGGCCCCCCAAAGGGCCCCTGCCACTAGCATGGAGAAAGAACAGCCCACCACCTCCGCCGGCGCTAGTGGTCAGGAGGCCCCGACACAACAGCAACGGCCCACCCGGACCCCACCCCCTGCAGAACATGAACCACCCCGCAAGAAAGGCCTGAGATCGAGGAAGAAGACAGAGTAGGATGTCAAGACCCCCGCCATGCACGGATCCCCCCGGATGTCATCCCACTGTCCCACTTGTTCACCCTGTCCAACCTTGAACTGCCCCTGCTCCACCTTCCACAGGCATATGGACAATGCACCTGTGCGAACGTGTGTCTGGACTCTGCCATGGACATGCCTCCACCATCACCCATCACCCTTTTTGAACTATACACCAATTTTTGCACTTCAATAAACATAATTATTGCACAATAACCATCTGGAGTCTGCTATTTATTTTTTTAAACCAAATGTATTCGATATAACCAACCAAAAATGTCCAAATACATTGTGATGACAACATACCAGTGTCACACAGCGGTAGTCCATGGGGAAATAAACCAGAGGGCACTCCGTGGGGACCACATCACTGAAATAGGAAGGCAAATTCACAACTAAGTTACCATACATTGGGGTGAAAGGTCAGACAGTAGAGAGCCAGTACTGTTACAGATATAATAAAATGCAGGAGTAGATTCTTACCTGTGTGTTACTTTGAAATACTGCAGTATCACTCTGTCCCTGTTGTCTGTGTCGTCCTCTTCGTCTTCCTCCTCTTCACTCTCCGCAGGCTCCACAGCGACCACAACACCACCATCTGGACCATCCTCCTGCAGGAAAGGCACCTGGCGTCGCAAAGCCAGGTTGTGAAGCATGCAGCAGGCCACGATGATATGACACACCTTCTTTGGTGAGTACATTAGGGATCCACCTGTCATATGCAGGCACCTAAACCTGGCCTTCAGGAGGCCGAAGGTCCGCTCGATCACCCTCCTAGTACGCCCATGGGCCTCATTGTACCGTTCCTCTGCCCTTGTCCTGCGATTCCTCACTGGGGTCAATAGCCACGGCAGGTTGGGGTAACCAGAGTCACCAATTAGCCACACACGCTGTCTCTGTAGCTGTTCCATCACATAAGGGATGCTGCTATTTCGCATGACGTACGCGTCATGCACTGACCCTGGGAACTTGGCATTTACATGGGAGATGTACTGGTCAGCCAAACAGACCACCTGGACATTCATGGAATGATAACTTTTTCGGTTCCTGTACACCTGTTTATTGTCTTTTGGGGGGACCAAAGCCACATGGGTACCATCAATGGCACCAATGATATTGGGAATGTGTCCAAAGGCATAGAAATCACCCTTCACTGTAGGCAAGTCACCCACCTCAGGGAAAATGATGTAGCTCCGCATGTATTTCATCAGGGCAGACAACACTCTGGACAACACCCTTGAAAACATAGGCTGAGACATCCCAGATGAAATGGCCACTGTAGTTTGAAATGATCCACTAGCCAAAAAATGGAGTACTGACAGCACCTGCACTAGAGGCGGAATCCCTGTGGGTTGGCGGATGGGTGACATCAGGTCTGGCTCCAGCTGGGCACACAGTTCCTGTATAGTGGCACTGTTGAGTCTGTAGGTGAGTATGACATGTCGTTCTTCCATTGTCGACCGGTCCACCAGCGGTCTGTACACGGGAACATTCCTCCGTCTCCTCGCAAGTCCCAGCGGACGGTGCCTAGGAAGGACAACATGGAGCACAGAGTCAATCAACCCACAGGTAATTTCCCACAGCCTGCACAGTACATGAATCTCTCTGGATTGAATAGCTTGTATGAGTGTCGATGCAAGGCCTAGCCATGTGTGACGCAGTAGGAATTAAGCCATGTGGGCCCTTGAAATGGCGGCTGCCTGACCTGTGAAGTGTGACAATGTGAAGTGAGGTCATTGCGCTGGCGTGGCACGCCGTGGCGGTAGGCGGTCGAAGACCGCGGCGCAAAGCAGCATTGGTTAACATTGAACCCTATGGGTTTTAGGAGCCAATGACGATGTGCGCCGGTGGTCGCGGTACGCACCGCCGCGGTACGCACCGCCGCGGGCGTGACCGCCTTTTTCTCTCTGCTTAATCACACGAGACCTGACCATCCACAGGAGAGGACCTATACTGCAAGTGCTGCTGTGACCTCGGTCTGGAAGTGACAATGGCTGCTGCGACTGGGGAAAGGGCCCCCGCCTTCAGTTCCGAAGAGTTGGAGAAGCTCGTGGACGGGGTCCTCCCCCAGTATGCGCTACTCTATGGTCCTCCAGACCAACAGGTGAGTACACGGGGGCCAATGCATAGTGGGCAATGTCTGTGATGAGTGGGGTGGATGTACGATGGAGGGGAGGGGAGCGAATTACGAATGCATGGCACGACAGATGAGAGCATGTGCCACCTGGCAAGTTTGGGGAGGGGGGGCCACTCACATCGAGCATGCAGAAAAGTGATGATGTTTCTTTTCCCCCCCTGTACATGTCACATAGGTCAGCGCCCATCAAAAGATCGATATTTGGCGTGCCATCGCCAAGGACGTCCGGGCCCGGGGGGTCCACAACAGACGGGGCACCCACTGCCGCAAGAGGTGGGAGGACATCCGCCGCGGGAGCAGAAAGACCGCCGAGGCTCTGCTGGGGATGGCCTCCCAACCTAGGAGGGGTGCCAGTCGTACCTTGACCCCCCTGATGTCCCGGATCCTGGCGGTGTCCTACCCCGATTTAGATGGGCGCTTGAGGACATCACAGCAGACACAAGGGGGTGAGTACCAGCACATTCAGCTAAATTTGCGCGCAGTGGAGGTGCCTGGGTGGGGGAGGAGGGCTGTGGGTATCCCTAGGCCAGGGCGATTTCTGTAGGCTAGGCCCCTCCGTGAGGTATGGTCCTGTGCCCCCGCACCCCACCTCTGTAGGGTGCCTAGTAACGCTATTCATGGACCTGTGTATTCTGTGTGGGCAGTTGTCACCCATAGGCTTGTAGGGCATGTCCCAGGGAATGAGTAGTGTACCCCAAGTGCGCAGCGTAGTGCAGGGGGCTTCTGTGTCTGTCCTCTCCGCCAACGGTGTCCCCAATGCATGCACTCAACTTGTCTTTATTTCTCCATCCCCCCCCCCCATTTTCTTTGTTTTTCGGTGAATGTGTGCATTAGCATCATCAGGCGGAGGAGAAGTGGCATCGGCGCAAGAGGGAGCTGCATCTCACATGGCCCCGGAGGGCCATGCAACGGACTCCGACATGACCAGTGAGACGGAGGGCGAGGGGGGCTCCACCACGGGGACCCATGCAGACGTCAGTGACACCGACACGTCCTCGGATGGGAGCTCCCTTGCGGTGGCGGCAACATCCGTGCCCACCGATACTACAGGTACAGCCGCCACCCAGCGCACCAGCTCCGCCCTCCCAGCAGCCCCTCGGCTTTCGGCCCGTGCCCGCACGGCCAGGAAGGCGGCCATCTCCTTCGCCCCAGGCACCTCAGGCCCTGCCCCAGTCACCCCTGCTGCCCTCAGTGAGGAGGTCATTGACCTCCTGAGGACCATCATTGTTGGGCAGTCTACCCTTTTGAATGCCATCCAGGGTGTGGAGAGGGAGGTGCATCAAAGCAATGCATACCTGGAGGGCCTTCATTCGGGTCAGGCTGCCCATCAGCGATCGTTCAACGCTCTGGCCTCAGCACTGACGGCAGCGATTGTCCCTGTCTCCACCCTCCCTCTTCTAACTCCCTCCACCCAGTCCCACTCCCCTGTTCCTCTGCCTATCCCATCCACACCTACAGACCAGCCTGCACACACCTCAACACCCAAGGGAAGCTCATCCAGACATAAGCACCACAGAACACACAAGCATTCACACAAGCAACATACAGATGCAGACATGCCAACAGCCACTACCTCCTCTGTGTCCCCCACCTCCTCGTCTCCCTCCTCCCTCCCTGTGACGTCTACACTCACACCTGCATGCACACCACCATCAGCCAGTACACCCATCACCAGCACACCCTCCACACCAGTCCGCACACGTGCAGTCACCACCCCCACTGCCATGTACACGTCCCCTGTGTCCTCTCCCAGTGTGTCTGTCACCCCCGCTTCCAAACCACACAAACGCAGGCAGGCACCCAACCAACAGCCATCCACCTCACGTCAGCCTACAGCCCAAGCACCTGCACCCAAAGACACCAGACTTGACTCTCCTACAACCACATCCTCTTCCTCCACTCCCATACCCACTCCAGCTACCCTTCCCATGGCTCCTAAAAAACGAATCCTCTATAAACTGGACCTCTTTTCCTCACCTGACCCACCCCCTCCATCTCGTAAGAGTTCCAAAAACACCTCAGCCACCACCAGCCCAGCAACTCCCAAGAACGTCGTGGCTGGTTTTTGGAGTCCGCCCTTTCCTTGTGCAGGGACATCGGCCAGCAGCAAAGGCACAGCCAGCCCCCCCCCCCTGGGAAGAGGAGCAAAAAACTGAAGGGCAGGCGCGACAGGCCTGATACGCCTGCCCCCAAGGAGGGTAGCCTTGCACCGTCACCTGGCACATCGGGTAAGGGAGCCAAGGGCCACGGAGAGTCTGCCAAGGAGGGCAAGGGCAGCAAAGCGCAAAAGGCAGGGAGCAGCCGACCTGGCCATGAGGGCCCCACCAGCCCCATTCCGGGGGTATCGGAGGAGACCCAGGGCCCCAGGACTCCATCACAGGAGGGCCCCGCAACGGAAAGGTCCGATGCTGACTGAGCAGGAAGTATTGGCCAGGTGTGGTTCACTCGAAACACAAGACAGGCACCGCTGAACAGGGCCCCGCCAAGACAGGCACCGCTGAACAGGGCCCCGCCGTGAGGAGCACCGCTGAACAGGGCCCCGCCGTGAGGAGCACCGCTGAACAGGGCCCGCCGTGAGAGGCACCGCTGAACAGGGCCCCGCCGTGAGGAGCACCGCTGAACAGGGCCCCGCCGTGAGGAGCACCGCTGAACAGGGCCCCGCCGTGAGGAGCACCGCTGAACAGGGCCCCGCCGTGAAGGGCACCGCTGAACAGGGCCCCGCCGTGAGGATCACCGCTGAACAGGGCCCCGCCGTGAGGAGCACCGCTGAACAGGGCCCCGCCGTGAAGGGCACTGCTGAACAGGGCCCCACCGTGAGAAGCACCGCTGAACAGGGCCCCGCCGTGAGGAGCACCGCTGAACAGGGCCCCGCCGTGAGGAGCACCGCTGAACAGGGCCCGCCGTGAGAAGCACCGCTGAACAGGGCCCCGCCGTGAGAAGCACCGCTGAACAGGGCCCCGCCATGACAGGCACCGCTGAACAGGGCCCCACCGTGAGAAGCACCGCTGAACAGGGCCCCGCCATGAGAAGCACCGCTGAACAGGGCCCTCCTGTCAAGCACTGCTGAACAGGGCCCTCCTGTCAAGCACTGCTGAACAGGGCCCTCCTGTCAAGCACTGCTGAACAGGGCCCTCCTGTCAAGCACCGCTCCGCTGGGCCCTCCTGTCAAGCACCCCTCCGCTGGGCCCTCCTGTCAAGCACCGCTCCGCTGGGCCCTCCTGTCAAGCACAGCTGGCTCATTGGCAGGCCCGGTTCTGTGTCGGGCAGGGCTTCACGAGGCACTCTGCCCACCATGCCTCCTCCATGACCAGTGGACTCTGTAATCCACCTGATGGACTGTGGCTTTGCACCCCCCAGGATGGCACAGTGGGCAATCCACCCACTGTAGAGACTTGAGAGACTGTGGCTTTGCACTCCGCAGGATGGCACAGTGGGCATGGAGGCCCTTCGTGGATCTGGTGTCGTGGACTCATGTGGCTGAGGTGCCCCCCCTTCCCTTCCCCCTGAGGTGCCAGTATTTTATTTTTGTGATGCCCCAGCAGTGTTCTCTCCAATGGACTCGATCTCGTGTGTGGGCTTTGCCCATGTGTTGCTGCACATTGGCCCACGGACATTTGGACTTTGCAAAACTGTGCCAGACTTTTGCTACTTGTATATATATATATAGTTCTAGATGTGTATTAATTCTTTATATATTGGTAAGTTCGCTATACTTAATTATTGATATAATATAGTTCTATTTTTACAATTATTGCCTTTTGTCTTTGCATTTTTGTTTTGGGGGTTTGGGGGTGTCACTCTGACTTTTCAATCTGCATTGGTGTATAGGTATTTCGGTGGGGGTGAGGGTGGGGGTGGGTGTGTGGCGTATGTGTGTGCCCGTAACCTTTCCTGCTCCCCCCTCCCCTGTGTCGTAGGTGCAGTACTCACTGTTGTCGTCTGCGGCGACGTTCGTGATCCTGGAAGAAGAGCAGGAAGGCAATGGCTGGGAGGATGTGGAGTTCCGGTTCCATGCTGTCCTGATTCCGCGTGGAGTGTGTCGAGGTGAGCGTTTTCCATTGGAAATGTCTGTTTCCACCGTGTTTTTATCGGTGGGGCTCCCGCCCCGGAAAAGGTGGCGGATTGGTGAGTTGTGATAGGGTGGGCGGTACATTGTCTGCCGCCTGGCTGTTAGCGGTGACCGCCGCGCTGTTTGTTTGTGCCACCGTGGCGGTCGGAGTGTTAAAGCAGCGGCCTGTGTTGGCGGTTCCCGCCAGGGTCAGAATTCCATTTTTTGGACCGCCAGCCTGTTGGCGGGTTGGCCGCCGCTTTACCACTGACCGCCAGGGTCAGAATGACCCCCTTTATCTTCAACTAGTCACTCACGACTGTCCCTGATAAACAGCAATCACTTCCCCACTCTTATTCGAACACCATAACACCTGAGTCATTGCTCTCTTTAAGAGGGATGTGGTCCTATACTGCCATTGGTTCTTTCTTTAAAGATGTAGACACTAAGGGGGTGATTCTAACATTGCCGGGCGGCGGAGGCCGCCCGCCAATGTTCCCCCTCCAAAATACCGCTCCGCGGTCAAAAGACCGCTGAGGGTATTTTGGGATTTGCCCTGGGCTGGCGGGCGGCCGCCAAAAGGCCGCCCGCCAGCCCAGGGCAAATCGACCTTCCCACGAGGACGCCGGCTCCGAATGGAGCCGGCGTAGTGGGAAGGTGCGACGGGTGCAGTTGCACCCGTCGCGTATTTCAGTGTCTGCTTTGCAGACACTGAAATACTTTGCGGGGCCCTCTTACGGGGGCCCCTGCAGTGCCCATGCCATGGGCATGGGCACTGCAGGGGCCCCCAGGGGCCCCGCGACACCCCCTACCGCCATCCTGTTCCTGGCGGGCGAACCGCCAGGAACAGGATGGCGGTAGGGGGTGTCAGAATCCCCAAGGCGGCGCAGCATGCTGCGCCGCCTTGGAGGATTCTGACGGGCAGCGGAAAACCGGCGGGAGACCGCCGGTTTTCCTGCACTGACCGCGGCCAAAGCGCCGCGGTCAGAATGCCCTGCCGGGCACCGCCGGTCTGTCGGCGGTGCTCCCGCCGACCCTGGCCCCGGCGGTCTGAGACCGCCGGGGTCAGAATGACCCCCTATATTTGAAGCACTAGCACCAAATACTCTTGCTATTATTGGAGACTTTAACTTGAATTGCACAAGTAAACTTCAAAACACCATGGACCAGATGTATCAAGCTCTCGGTTTGCATTTCTTAAATGGCGAATTTTGAGAAATCGCTATTTTAGAAATGCAAAATGGTATGTATGAAAATTGCGAGTCGGTAATAGCGATTTCTTAAAATTCGCAATCGCAATTTGCGAGTTGCAAATACCGAATCGCAAAAAATAGCGAATCGGTATTTGCAAATCACAAATTGTGGAAACGGCAACCCGGAACAGCCTGATGACATCACAACCAGGAAGTGAGTCAGCCCATGCTGTTTCCTGAAGTCCCACCCACAGGACCAGGCAGAGAGACCCAGCCAAGCACCAGGAAGGCAACCTGTAGAGCCAGCCATGACCAAACAGGAATATGGCTACTGATGGGAATGTGAAGGAGAAAGGAGACAGGAAGCGCAAGCTCAAATTCAGTGAGCAGGAATTGGAGGTGCTCACCGAGGAGGTGGTCTGGAACCACAACAAATTTTTTGGGGAAAAACTCACTACAGGTACCTGAAAGTGAGAAGAGGAAACTGGTCAGACATCCAGACCAAAATATGCACAGTGGGTGTTGCGCAGCACTCCATTGAGGAGATACACAAACGCTGTTACGACTTGCGTTTACATGCCAAAGAGAGGGTAGCCAGCAGCCTAAAGGAGGCAAGGAGCACCGGAGGAGGACAACCCACTGAGACACTGTTCACACCAATGGAAGACATGGTGGAGTCCACACTGCTTCCTGAAGCCGTCAGTGGTGTCACCAGCTAAGGTAAGGGCAGTAATGATGAGTTTCCCCATATGCGCATGTACAAATGCCCCTTAGAAAATAGCTATTGTCACTATGCAGTGTGATAAGTAGTCCATGCCACATCTTACATACAACACAACAATGCCTTATAGGAGTGGTAGTCCACACCCCTAAAGTGCAAATACCACATTAGTATCAAGATATTGTTAAACCAAATAGAGAAACAACACAAAAGACTCTCCGTGATACTATGCCAGTGTGCATTTAATACTATTATGCAACTATTTGAGTACTAATCAAAAATGACATGCTGCACATTGTTGTTGCAGATGTTTTGGGCCCTGATGCAGCAGAAGGTGGAAATGTGGGGGATAGAGAAATTAAGCCACAGTCCGACTCAAACACCAGTGAGTCCTTGATACATGCACCAACTAGACAGAGTGTGCTACCTCTCCCTGAGTATAACCTGGACTCTGATGAAATGCCGGATGAAGTAACCACACCACCCCCAGAGGCTAGAAGCACTGAGAGACAGCAGTCCCTGCCCCAGCGTCAGTCCACTCCCCTCAGGAGGCATTGCGAAGCAGGCAGACAGTGAACAGAGGAAGGTGAGGGCCCATCACTGTTTAGCGGCCTTGAGGCTTCCATGCTGAAAGTGCAGCACCTGCAGTGTAAATACATGAGGTCAATGCACAGGCAGTTGGTGTCAATCAATCATAACATGGGCGCAATGCACAGGCAGTTTGAGTCTCACAATGACAACATGGGATCAATGCACAAGCAGTTCGAGTCTCTCAATGAAAACATTGGATCAACGCACAAGCAGTTCGAGTCTCTTAATGAAAACGTGCAAGCTGCATGAGGGACAGCAAACAGCAACAGAAAACGCAAAGGAGATGACAAACACAATTAGGGAACTCTGCATTGTGATGCAGCAGGAGCATGCCAGCCACCGTAGGGCCCATCACCAAAAGTGGAGACGGCACATTGCAGTCGGGACGTTGCACAAGGATTGGTGCAAATAACCAATGTTTTAGAGACAATGCAGACAGCACGGAGTGCTACAAACAGGGAACTTGGTGGTGGGGATAGTGAGAAGCTCTCTAGCCTCAGCAGTCTCACAGCCCCTGTGTTGGATCATAGAGTTAGCAGTACCAGACACAGTACTGTCTTTGAACCCGCTACAAGAGGTGCCACTGAGCACTCAAGTGGAGTGCGTGGACATAGGAAGTAATGTTGAGGGGTACAGGGGCTTGCTTAACATGTAGCAAAGCAGTTATACTATACCTGTTTGTGTATAGTGCATAGCTATGTTCTAATCACACACACATTACCTGAGGTCAAGGCAATAATGATGCTACCTACAGCAATACATAAAATAGACGTGGTATTGCCATTACTTACATCTTACATCTTACTATTTACATCAGAAATAGTTGCGGGAGATCTCAGCACATCTTTGTCTGCCCTCTGCTGCTCTGCTTCTTTCTACTGGGTGAAGGGGTGGCAAGGGATCATCAACTCGATGGGTTCTACAGGTATGCCCCTCGTTGTAGCAATGTTGTGCAACATGGCACAAGTAGCCACGATTTTGCATGTTGTTTCAGGGCTGTATTGTAGTGCACCACCACTCTTGTGTAGGCATCTGAAGCAGCTTGTCAGCAGGCCAAAGATCCACTCAACAACGCTGCTGGTTGTCCTGTGAGCAGCATTATACCTCCTTTTGGTTGGCATTGCAGGACTCAGATAGGGCGTCAGTATGAATGACCGCACAGCATAGGCACTGTCTCCTGGAATGACAGGAGAGTAAAATGAGTAATTGTTATCCAAGACATCACATATACATCAATGCAACATTGTCAATTATTACATTACCCAGTAGATATCCTTCGCCAAACGAGATCAGTTATAATGTTGGAGGCATTGCTTATTACTTGTATGTTCATGAAATGTGTACTTTTACGCTTCCGATAAACATACTCTGTGGCCGATGGTGGACAGATAGCTACATGTGTCCCATCTATGGCGCCTATTACATGTGGGATTTGGGCAATCTGGTAGAAATCAAATTTTGTCTGTAGTAATTCCTGTGGGGTGTTGGGGAATTTTATGTGCTGTTGCATTTTGCTCAGAATGGCATTGAGAAATGCATTGAAAAATCGTGAGAGAGCTCTCTGTGAGACCCCTCCAGCTGCTGCTATGACCCCTTGATAGCTCCCTGAGGCTAATAGGTGCAGGGAGCATAATACCTGCACATGGGTGGGTATGCTATTGGTCCTGTGTGTGTTGCACTGCAGTAGGGGTTGTAGATCAGCTATCAGGTCAAGTATCATGGCTGAGCTTAACCTGTACTTATCCTATATCTCCTCCTCTGTTTGGTCAAAAAGGGTAATGCGCACTCTAAAAATGCGTTCCTGTCTCCTCCTCCCTCTCCTCAAACCTGCCAGGATCCTCATCCTCCTCGCCATCACGTAGAGTGCAGCCATTACGGAAAGGAGGCTGAGTCATTCTGGGCCTCTTTATATAGGTTGCACCTGTTTACCACCTGATTTCACTTTGTGGTGAATTGCATGTGCAAAAGGCCATTCTGCAAATATTCGCTATTTGCGATTTGTTGATGCATTGCATTGCGAGATGGAATTTGCGATTCGCAGAATGCGATTCACAAATTTAGATCCCAATTTGCGATTCACAGAATGCGATTCGCAAATTCATGACGCTAATTGCGATACACAGATTCATGGTGCTATTTGCGATACACAGAATGCGACCCACAAATTCATGTCGCAGTTGCCAGGAATCGCTATTTTAGCGATTCCTTATATTTGCACTGCGAATGCCTTTCATACATCGTGAAAGGCGATTTTGCATTCGCAAACTGTGAAATTTACAGGTTCGCACCATTTGGGAATGCAAAATACTTTGATACATCTGTCCCGATATTCCTTCAGCCCATCTCTGACTATTCACTGTGACACATTTACACTACTCTTGCACTTAAACAGGAAATCTCTAAAACCTAATCCTAATTGACGTTGATGCGGACATATTCCTTTCCCCTCACTAACTAATTTCCTTTTTGCCATGCCATCAAACTTCAATGGGAATTTCCACTGCTTTTCACTAACACTGCCATTACTCCAGTATTGGAACGTTCATAGATTCTCATGCTTGAATCGTTCCCCGCCATCAAGTTGGGAGTCCCTCAGTAGCTTAAAATAGCAATGCAAGGAAACGCATAGACTAGAAACAGCCTAGACCCTTCAAATTTCTAACCTACAATAGTCATTTTAAAAAAGAGACCAAACTTACGTATTAACCAATCAGGTTGCTTAGCCTTCTAGAACACTTGTGTGATGAGCTCCAGTCCCTCAGATATTAAACCGCACGTCGTGCTAGGGAGTCTCCACTGGGCTTCAGTTATATATGTTTAGAAATACAAGGAATTCCAAACCCCTTTATTCCCTCAGGGACATAGAGTTGTCCTTTATAACATTTTCACTGTAAATTTGACTTCAAGTCTGACTTCAACATGGCAGGGAGAGAGAAGCCTATTCAGGACCTGTGGTAAGAAGAGGCTTCACTCACAGGATCCTCAACAAGACTGCATATTCTGCCTTTATCCAGTGCATAAGGACAAAGAATGTAAGGCATGTCACACCTTTTCCACTAAGACACTGAAAGACTGTGAAGGAAGGCTGCTGACATGGCTCCCAAAACTTCAAACCTGGAAGGAGCGGGTGGCTGATTCTGACAGTGAGGACTTTTCATTGTCCTCAAAAAGATTGCAAAAGAGAGAGAGAGATCATTCCATTCTCACTCTTCTTTTGAGACGCCAAACAAAGCCTCAAAAAAGGACACTCATGGGTCTTACAAAGGGCTCAGACCTTCCAAATCTCCTCTCGGAAGTAAGGTTTCTTCACAGTATTACGAGAAAAGTCTAGGTCTGAACCGTCGACAAAACCTCCTCAAGTTTGCCATTCCTTCAAGAAACCTTCATCTGCACCATCTACTGACAAATCTTCAATGAGCATCCCACCATCGACAAAAATCTAATTATCGATGACCAAAACATACACAGCATTATCTACAACACCTACCACAAGCACCATCTCCACACTGCCTACTATCTCATCTTTCCCGACAATGACATCCTCTTCGACTCTTACACCTTTACTGTTGACTCTGAAGATTGCCCTGGCCTTGTTGTCGACAGCAGTGACGACGGTTCCTCTGTCGACGTCAGCTCCCTCGTTGACAATGGCGACTCATCCATCAACAGAAGACGCAGCTTTCACAACCTCGTTGACGACTCCATCAATTAGAGAAAACTCTCAAAAACAAGAGAAAATTAGACATTTGACTCCTTCACACACCTCTCCAAGCAAGGTGTCTCCATTGACACCAGCCTACCTGTTGGATGAAGAAGACTCGGATGAGGAAGGACCCTTTGTGGTTGTGCACAGCCGATCCGAACTATTTGTAGAGTACCATGCTGGGGGAATATGAGGAACAAGGTTATTGCGCACATCAAGAGCAGTACCACCAGCCATACCAGGAAGAAATGGTGTGGCTACCTTTTTCTTTAGTTACGGACCTACAGTTCATGCTCACCGATTACAGGAAGCATTTTCCATCTACTTCGTCTACCATGGCATAAGATTCCCCACATGCAGCATCTCCATCTGGGCAGCCTTCTACTCCATGACCATTGTTACTGCCTATGTCAATAAGGCACACTCCACAAAGAACTCTCCTCCAGGACTAAGGGCCATATGTACGAACACATTTTCCTATTGACACAGAATGGGAAAAACCCTTTGATACATCTGGCCCTAAGTGACTTACGATGATGAGAGCTAAGTGGGAGAGCTCCGCAACACCCACGTGGACTGGGATGATTATCTGTTGCCCACACCAGAATCTCCATCACCCACTCCAGTGGATTCCTCACTTGAAGACATTGGAGGATTCCATAACCTGCTAGAAAGGGCAGCGAAAAGGTTCCAGCTCCCCATTTCCACTATGTAGACAGACGGTTTATTTATGATTTTAAGGAGCCATTTCGAAAGAGTGTGGGAGCTATGCCCATTGTGAACCACATGTGGGAGTGAGGATTCAAATTAATGAAGAATCCAGCCACAGTGACTGCAGTTCTACCGCATCTGAATAAGAAATACAAGGCTCCAGAAAACGCTCCTGCATGTCTCATTGGCCAACCAAAACCTGATTCAGTTACCACGCAGGCAGCCCAGTGTAGATCTAAAAATCCCTCATGCCAATCACAGCTCCCCTGGACAAAGAGGGTAGGCACCTTCATAATATTGGAAATCGTTTCTCATCTATGTCGGCACTTAAGGTCAGGGCAGTAAGTTCTCTAGCTGTTCTCCGAAGATATGATTTCTAACTGTGGGCAGATATCGCTCCATATCTCGGTCAGCTCCCGGAAGAGGTTAAAGCTGAGGCAAAGAACATTTTATAAGAAGGGGGGAGAACATCATCGGAAGTGATAGATTGTGCCATGGAGATTGCCACTACTGCATTCAGGCTGCTTGCAGGTGCTGCCGTACTCAGGAGACAAGGCTGTCTCAAAGCTACCTCTTTTAGACCGGCGATCCAAAACAAAATACTAGATCCTCCCTTTGATAGAGAAGCTCTTTTCTGTATGCATGTCAACAATGCTCTGCAAGCCATAAAAACAGACACGGAGACAGCTAAATTGCTGGAAACACTTCAGTATACGATATTGCTCTTTCGTGGTGCCCGAGGAAGAGGACTTCCCTCAATGTCGTTACCCCTCAGCAATTTCATCCCCTATACCCACAATTGCAACCACCACAAGCAGCCTGTAATAGGTCCACACCATGAGGCAGAGCGGGACCCCCAGGAAAGGACGCTGGTTGACATCAATGACCGTTTACAAGCTCCAGCTACTACCCTTTCCTCCTATTCAGGCTACGAGGCAGATTACCCAACTATATTAATTGCTGGCAAGAGATTATGACGGACCAATGGGTCTTAGACATGGTCATTTCAGCCATACTCTAGAATTCGAGACCCCACCACCAACCCCACTTCAAGCCTCCATTCCGATACATCCACAACTTCTGAAGTTTTAGGTAGGAACATGTTAAAAAAAGGAGCAGTAAAAAGAGTTCCTGTGTCACAACATCAGAAGGGATTCTGTTCCCGTTTTTTCTTGGGCTACAAAAAGTGAAAGGAGTGGCAACCAATTCTTGACCTCAGAGATCTCAACACCTATCTAAAAAAAAAGTAATTCTGCATGGCAACATTGCAGGATATTCTGCTACTCCTAAATCAGAAAGTTTATAAGTCAACCCTCGACTTTCAGCATGCGTATTTTCACATCCTCATCCACCCATCTCACAGAAAATTCCTGAGATTCACAGTAGCCAGCAGCCATTATCAGTTCAGAGCTCTTCCTGTTGGCCTGAAGTCTGTCCCCGCAAAACAATTATTCACAAAGGAAGCACAAACACTAGGTGCTCAAGTATCTTGATTTGTTAGTCAAGGCACCTTCCAATCAAGCGATGCAGAGATCTTCAACAGCCTGCATAACGCTAAACGAGTTGGGTCTCACACTGAATTTGAAGAAGACAGTCCTTCATCCATCAAGGATCATAATATTATCGGTAGCAACGCTCAATACTACACTCAGCAAAGCATCCCTCACATCAGAGAGGCATTTAAAGCTAATGTCCTCAGCAATATTGATACAAGGAAAAGAATCTCTGTTAGTTCGCCTCTACAAGTCCCTACTAAGGATGATGCCATCATACATTCCTCTTGTTCCATTATGCTGCCGACTGGACTGTTCCCATGAGGAGCAGGGCCAAGACTGATTTGCATATAGCTGCATCCAAACTGGGGGTGTGGTGGGCAAACAAACAACGGATTTATGCCCAGATCTCTGACTGAGGTGAATGTTTGACATTGTTCATCATTCCATCCATCATCTGTTCTTATTCCACCCCAAAGAGGGACAGTCAGTTTTGTCGATTCTGCAGAACACTGTTCTGGGCAATAAACAAATCCCATCCTGAAAGGCATAAAAGCATTGCAGAAGTAGTATAATTTTTTTCTAATAGCCATCCTTCTCTTAAGGGACAGTGGTGGTCTACACCATACGGAGAAAGATTTCTTCAAGCCCTGCGTGATCTTTTCAGTATTGAGTTTTATGTCCTCTACAACAGAGTGTGATACACTTATCCTCAGATGTTTAAAGGAGCCAGGCTGCCTCAGCATCACTGAATTTGGCAGTGCCATGCTCAGATTATGAGCCAAAGCTCCCATTAAGAACAGCTGCGATTGGATTTAGTAGCTAATCCAGCTATTTTCCTTAATTTGTCCAATATTTTCATTAACCAGGGCATAAACATCGGTGGGATTTCATGTACAATAGGGTGTCATCAGCATACTAAGACAATACATGGATTGCCTGGCTTATTAGAATGCTTCTTTCAGCCATCTCTGTCTATAATATATTAGCCAGTTGCTCAACAGCCAAGGCAAGCAGCAGAGACAATAGGCACTCCAGGTGCATACTTTATCTAGTTCCCAAGCTTGGTGACACAAGTTTCCTAGTCTTGATCCTTTTCATCAGGTGGGTATGTAGCTGTCGTACCCATTGCATGAAAAAAAGGCCTGAAATTCATTGCCTATAGGACCTGGAACACGTATTTGCAACCAGAAGTATCAAAGACTTTCTCAAGATCAAGTGAAGCCACAGGCGTAGTCTAGATCATGAGTGCACAAGTTGTGTTCTACATGGGCCAACGTACAATGGTTAAAAATGGTGTTTCTGTTTGAGATGAAACCAGCCCGATCATTGTGAACCATCATTAACATAACTCATGCCAACTGGTGAGCCAGCAGAAGGACCACATCTACAGAGCGCCGTATAAAGTATCATCCCATTAATGCCTTCCTCATCGTGCTTGGTGAACAGCCTTCCTGACAGGCATCCTCCACAACTTCCAGCAGTTTATCCATTATTTGGACTGGGCCCAGCCCATAAAACTCTGAGGGTGGTGCGTCCGTACCAGGAATCTGCCAGTTCTGCAGATTCTCCATTAATGTCTTAGTTCCTCCCGTCATAGGCTGATTTAGGTTTTCCCTGGCAAACGGTAAAAGTCTAGTTATTTTGACCATGTTGAAATATTGATACATGTGCCCTCCCCAGTGTAGTTCCACATGCTCTCCCTGAAGATTGTCTAGAAAGGCACATATGGCCTTCTGTCTCCCTAGGGTGTTTCCCAGTGTCTATGATAGACATTATGGTGGCCATTATGACATTGGCGGTCAGTGATAAAGTGGTTGTAATACCGCCAACAGGCTGGCGGTAATTACCGCTACATTATGGCCATGGCATTGATACCTCCTGTCGACCGCCAATGTACCACACCAACTGCCACTGACATTACGGTAGCCATCAACAGCCAGGCAGAAGCCAAGGTACCGCCCACCATATTATGACATATTATGACATAGCAAGCTGCCAAGATTTCCGGGGCAGTACCAATGCCATCAAAGCCATCAAATGCCTGTCAGAAGCATAACACAGAAAACGAAAGACTCACCAACAAGTAGACAGAGAACTCCGCCGCCGCCATGGAACCGGAACTTCAAGTCTTCACAAAGATCTTCTACGCCATGGCCCTCCTGGAACACCAACGCCAATGAAGACAACGGCAGTGAGGACAGCCACCTAGCACACAAGGGAGGGAGGGAGGAAAAGGAGAGTGACACACACACCGTTCACACACACACACACACCATACACAGAACTAGCAGCAGAGTTAACCCAATGTCACAGGAGACCCATTAAAATAAAACAAGGACCACAATGAGAATCAACTAACACTGTAATTTGATGGCAATAAGATCCTGTAGGAGGCTGGCCTGGCTTATAGTGGGTACCTTGTGGTACTTACACCTTGTGCCAGGTCCAGTTATCCCTTATTAGTAGAATAGAGGTGTTCTAGCAGCTTAGGCTGATAGAGGTAGCTATAGCAGAGCAGCTTAGGCTGAACTAGGAGAAATGCAAAGCTCCTACTATACCACTTATATCATATAGCACTATATCATAAGAAAACACAATACTCAGAGTTACTAAAAATAAAGGTATTTTATTTTGGTGAATATATGCCAAAAGTATCTCAGAGGATATACTCCCTTAGGAGGTAAGTAATATACACCAAATATACACACACAAACCCAAAGCAGGTAAGTAACAGTTAGAAAAGTAGTGCAAAAAATGTAGAACACAATAGAATGCAATAGGGAGAAATAGACCTAGGGGCAACACAATCCATATACTCCAAAAGTGGAATGCAAACCACAAATGGACCCCAGGCCTAGCGTAGTGTGTAGAGGGTCCCTGGGACTGTAAGAAAGCACTAAGGGTGTCCAAGATACCCCACCCCAAGACCCTGAAAAGTAGGAGTAAAGTTACCCTTCTGATGGATACAACTACCTGTGGATTCCTCACTCATTGAATTTTCCCCCATGTGCCAGCATCCAACGGAATTTTTCTCCTAGCTTCTGCACGTCAACGAGGACGTCATAATTGCCCGGCTCCCACGCGACGCCGTCTGATGTCATACGGGCAATAAGAGGTCCTCACGTGCGTGCTGACGTCAGTTCCCTTTTTTCCGTGCCTTCAAGCGACGGTTATTCTTCTAGGGAGCAACTGTTTCTGCTCTGCGTAGTTACAGTTACTATTTTTTTCGAGACGGCATCGGCGCAGATCATCATCGCCTAAATCTCATCGGCGCCGTCGTGAATCTCGGCGCCGGTCGAGTAGAGAGCGTTCACGCTCGAGGTCGCCTTCGGTTCGGCGCCGAAAGACATGGGAGGTTAGTCCCACCATCACTCCTCAGCCGCAGTCGCCTCCCGCTTCCCCGATTTCTCCGTTGACTCCGCCATCTGTCTTCGAGGTCGTACCTCAGCAGGAGCCAGAGTTTTCACCTGCTTCAGAGATGCTGGGACCGGCGCCGTTATCACCTCGAGCATCGGCTCCGCAGTATCCGTCATTCCCGGCGTCAGGTGCTGATAGTTCCGCATTCCTAAATGCGATTGTAGGAAGTTGGCTCTGTATGTACTATTTCAAAGTAAGAAATAGCATGCACAGAGTCCAAGGGCACCCCCTTAGAGGTAAGATAGTGGCAAAAAGAGGTAATTCTAATGCTCTATTTTGTGGTAGTGTGGTCGAGCAGTAGGCTTATCAGAGGGTAGTGTTAAGCATTTGTTGTACACACACAGGCAATAAATGAGGAACACACACTCAGAGACAATTCCAGGCCAATAGGTTTTTGTATAGAAAAATACCTTTTCTTAGTTCATTTTAAGAACCACAGGTTCAAGATTTACAATCAATACTTTAAATGAAAGGTACTTCACTTAGGAACTTTAGGAACTTTGAATTAGCAAAATAGCATATACAGTTTTCACACAAATGGCATATAGCTATTTTAAAACTAGACACAGAGCAATTTTCAACAGTTCGTGGGGGAGGTAAGTGTTTGTAAGTTTTGCAGGTGAGTAAACCACCTTTGGGTTCAAAGTTGGGTCCAAGGTAGCCCACCGTTGGGGGTTCAGGGCAACCCCAAAGTTACCACACCAGCAGCTCAGGGCCGGTCAGGTGCAGAGGTCAAAGTGGTGCCCAAAACACATAGGCTTCAATGGAGAAGGGGGTGCCCCGGTTCCAGTCTGCCAGCAGGTAAGTACCCACGTCTTCGGAGGGCAGACCAGGGGGGTTTTGTAGGGCACAGGGGGGACACAAGTCAGCACAAAAAGTACACCCTCAGCGGCACGGGGGCAGCCGGGTGCAGTGTGCAAACAAGCGTCGGGTTCGCAATAGGTTTCAATGGGAGGCCAAGGGGTCTCTTCAGCGATGCAGGCAGGCAAGGGGGGGGCTCCTCGGGGTAGCCCCCACCTGGGCAAGGGAGAGGGCCACCTGTGGGTCGCTCCTGCACTGGAGGTCGGATCCTTCAGGTCCTGGGGGCTGCGGATGCAGTGTCTTTACCAGGTGTCGGGTCTTTGAAGCAGGCAGTCGCGGTCAGGGGGAGCCTCGGGATTCCCTCTGCAGGCGTCGCTGTGGGGGCTAATGGGGGTCAACTCTGGCTACTCACAGTCTCGTAGTTGCCAGGGAGTCCTCCCTGTGGTGTTTGTTCTCCACAAGTCGAGCCGGGGCGTCGGGTGCAGAGTGCAAAGTCTCACGCTTCCGGCGGGAAACGTGTGTTGTTTCAAAGTTGCTTCTTTGTTGCAAAGTTGCAGTCTTTGTGGAACAGAGCCGCTGTCCTCGGGAGTTATTGGTCCTTCTAGATGCAGGGTAGTCCTCTGAGGCTTCAGAGGTCGCTGGACCCTGTGGAACGTGTCGCTGGAGCAGTGTCTTTAGAAGTGGGGAGACAGGCCGGTAGAGCTGGGGCCAAAGCAGTTGGTGTCTCCGTCTTCTCTGCAGGTTTTTCAGCTCAGCAGTCCTTCTTCATCTTAGGTTGCAGGAATCTATCTTGCTGTGTTCTGGGAGCCCCTAAATACTCAATTTAGGGGCAAGTGTTTAGGTC
The DNA here is from genome assembly GCF_031143425.1 of Pleurodeles waltl. NCBI lineage: Eukaryota > Metazoa > Chordata > Amphibia > Caudata > Salamandridae > Pleurodeles > Pleurodeles waltl. The sequence goes on from NC_090446.1 coordinate 734,902,286, forward strand.
TGGGGGGTTAGTAGCCAATGGCTACTAGCCCTGAGGGTGGCTACACCCTCTTTGTGCCTCCTCCCTGAGGGGAGGGGGCCACATTCCTATCCCTATTGGGGGAATCCTCCATCTGCAAGATGGAGGATTTCTAAAAGTCAGAGTCACCTCAGCTCAGGACACCTTAGGGGCTGTCCTGACTGGCCAGTGACTCCTCCTTGTTTTTCTCATTATCTCCTCCGGCCTTGCCGCCAAAAGTGGGGCCGTGGCCAGAGGGGGCAGGCCACTCCACTAGCTGGAGTGCCCTGGGGCGCTGTAACAAAGGGGGTGAGCCTTTGAGGCTTACAGCCAGGTGTTACAGTTCCTGCAGGGGGAGGTGAGAAGCACCTCCACCCAGTACAGGCTTTGTTACTAGCCACAGAGTGACAAAGGCACTCTCCCCATGTGGCCAGCAACATGTCTGGTGTGTGGCAGGCTGCTAAAACTAGTCAGCCTACACTGGTAGTTGGTTAAGGTTTCAGGGGGCACCTCTAAGGTGCCCTCTGGGGTGTATGTTAAAATAAAATGTACACTGGCATCTGTGTGCTTTTATTGTGCTGAGAAGTTTGATACCAAACTTCAGAGTCTTCAGTGTAGCCATTATGGTGCTCTGGAGTTCGTGCATGACAGACTCCCAGACCATATACTCTTATGGCTACCCTGCACTTACAATGTCTAAGGTTTTGCTTGGATAATGTAGGGGCATAGTGCTCATGCACCTATGCCCTCATCTATGGTATAGTGCACCCTGCCTTAGGGCTGTAATGCCTGCGAGAGGGGTGACTGATCTATACTTATAGGCAGTGTGAGGTTGGCATGGCACCCTGAGGGGAGTGCCATGTCGACTTAGTCTTTTTATCCCCACTAGCACACACAAGCTGGCAAGCAGTGTGTCTGTGCTGAGTGAGGGGTCCCCAGGGTGGCATAAGACATGCTGCAGCCATTAGAGACCTTCCCTGGCATCAGGGCCCTTGGTACCAGGGGTACCAGTTACAAGGGACTTACCTGGATGCCAGGGTGTGCCAATTGTGGAAACAAAAGTACAGGTTAGGGAAAGAACACTGATGCTGGGGCCTGATTAGCAGGCCTCAGCACACTTTCAAATCATAACTTGGCATCAGCAAAGGCAAAAAGTCAGGGGGTAACCATGCCAAGGAGGCATTTCCTTACAGCAATGTTTGCCATTTTTCAACAGATGGCTCCAGGTGGTGGTCCGGCTGGTCCTTCGCGGCCATTGGCCTTTAATATGGGTGCTCCGGCTCCTTTATGACCGGCACCTTTCATGCCGTTCCTTCCAATGGGAGGTGCTGGCTCGGCGCCGGTTCCTTTTGGCGTCGCCTATACGACCTGCGACTCCGATGGGGACTGCTGTCCCGGCGCCGGAGAGTTCTTCGCCTTCTCATCCTCTGCCTCGGTCGGTGCTGAAGAGGCCCACGGCGTTGATGGATCCGGCGTCGGATGTATCAGAGGATCGGCGTCAGTCTAGGTCATCGATGTTGGCAGACGCCTTGTCCACGCCAAGGATCGAGGCCAGGCTTCATTCTAGGAGGCTAGCGCTTCACCTCCTTGAAGAACAGGAATACAACAAGCAGGCCTTGAAGGAGGGTGAGATTGAAGAGCCTCTTGTAGATCTTCACGGTTTCGACACAGCAAGTGGCTTAGACACTTCTCCAGAGTGGGATTTAACATCACCTGGAGAATATACAGAGGAAGCTGCTTCTTTCCACTCTGTTTTAAGGAAAGCAGCTGACTTTTTGGACCTTCCTCTCCCAGTGGCTGAAGCAAAACCCAACATACTGACAGAAGTGCTACATCCGGCTTCAGCAGTTGCAGAGCCACTTTTGCCTTTTAATGAGGCTCTCTTAGACCCAATTCTGGAGATTTGGAAAAAGCCAGTTACATCTACGGCTGTTAATAGGACAGTGGCGCGCAGATATCGTGTGGCTCCTGCGGATCCAAGCTTTTTGTCGCAGCACCCGACTCCAGAAAGCTTGGTTGTACAAGCTTCATGTTCGTCACGCACTGCTCCAGGTTCTTTTCCAGGTGTGCCTTCAGACAGAGACTCTAAGAAGATGGACCAGTCTTCAAAAAATACATTTTCATCTTGTAGTATGGCCCTCAAGTCCACGAATGCCACATGTATCTTGGGCAGATACATCTTCGCCCTTATGGAGGAGATCAAGTCATCTCATTCTGAATTGCCTCAGGAGGTGTTGGGCCTTGTATCTGATGCTCAGGCTGCAGCGACCCACGTAATCCAGTCAGGGCTGGACACAACTGATTCTGTAGCCAGGGCTATGGGCACCACTGTTGCTACAAGGAGACAGGCCTGGCTTCGTTCTTCAGGGTTTTCATCCGATGTTCAATCAGCCCTGCTGGATCTACCCTTTGATCGGGATAAACTTTTTGGGTCGAAGGCGGACTCTGCCCTTGAAAGATTTAAAGAGAGTAGAGCCACAGCAAAATCGTTAGGCTTGCAAGCCTCCTCTTCTCTTTCTTCTCGATTGTTCAGAAGATTTAGGGGGTTTGGCCATGGCTCCTCCTTTCGGGGCAGGTTTCAGCAGCAAGCCGCCACTGCCGTACCCTATAGATCATGCAGGGGGAGGGGTAGGGTTCGAACCAGAGGGGCCACCCAGCAGCACTCTGCCTCTTCCTCTTCCTCTGGAGGGGTGCAGCATGGAAGCAGCCTTAGTCATCCACCAATTCCTTTGCATACCACTCCTGTAGGGGGGAGGTTAATGAACTTTCTCCACATGTGGGAGGCAATAACATCGGACTCCTGGGTCACCAGTATTGTGGGGAAAGGCTATGCCCTTCCCTTTCGGGAGTTTCCACCCCCCATCCCGCCCCGCCCATCCTTCTGTTCAGAAGAACATCTCCTGTTACTAGAACAGGAGGTTCTAGTCCTCCTTTCAAAGGGTGCAGTGGAGTTGGTTCCAGAGCAGGAAAGGGGTCAGGGTTGTTATTCAAGATGCTTCCTGATCCCCAAGAAGGATGGTCGGTTGAGACCAATCCTGGACCTGATGATTTTGAATTGGTTCCTCAAACAGGAAAAGTTCAAGATGCTGACCGTAGCTCAGGTGCTTTTGGCGTTGAACGAAGGAGATTGGATGGTGTCTGTCGACTTGCAGGATGCTTACTTTCATATCCCGATACTCAAGTCGCACAGGAGGTATCTCTGGTTTGTGGTGGGATCGCAGCACTATCAGTTTCCAGTCCTTCCGTTTGGTCTTACTTCAGCACCTCGAATCTTCACGAAGGAGATGGCGGTGGTTGCAGCAGAGCTCAGAAGGAAGGGGATAGCGGTATTTCCTTACCTAGACGATTGGTTGATCAAAGCCAAGTCTCCCGAGCTCGTGCTGCGTCACCTGCAGTCGACAACCCAGTTGTTGTTCGATCTGGGCTTTTCGGTGAATGAGCCCTCTCAGCGCCTCCTGTTCATAGGGGCAGTACTGGACACAACATTGAATCGTGCCTTTCCTCCGCCTCAGCGGATTCAGGACATTCAGGCGTTGGTTCCAATGTTTGAAAGTGGAGCGGTCATTCCAGTCCTCAAGGTCCTTCGTCTGCTCAGTCTGTTCGCTTCTTGCATTCTATTGTTCACTCATGCTCGCTGGCACATGAGGGCTCTTCAGTGGTGTCTCCGAAAGCAGTGGTCTCAGCACAAAGGGGATCTCGAGAGATCGGTAAAGATTTCCAGAAGCTGCAGTGGATCTTTGATGGTGGGCTGCGGACGGCAACCTTTCCCAAGGAAGGCCGTTCTCGCTGCCTCCTCCAGTGGCCACAGTGATAACGGATGCTTCCACTCTAGGGTGGGGAGCTCATCTGGGGGACCTGGAGGTCAAAGGTCATTGGTCTCCAGTGGAACAGATGTTTCACATAAATCTGTTGGAATTCCGGGCGATACGTCTGGTTCTCAAGGCCTTCCTCCCTTCCCTTCGCAGTCAGGCAGTTCAGGTCCTGACGGACAACAGTACCGCGATGTGGTACATCAACAAGCAGGGAGGAGTGGGGTTGTACCTTCGCTGCAGAGAAGCTCTGCGGCTATGGTCTTGGGCAAGGGACCATCGGATTTGCTTGGTAGCAAACCATCTGGCTGGAGTCTTGAACGTGCGTGCAGACAGTCTGTCGGCACTTCTCGTCCAATCACGAGTGGCGTCTTCATCCAGATCTAGCCCTGCATATCTTCCAGATGTGGGGATTCCGTCGGGTAGATCGTTTTGCCACTCGGGAGAACATGCACTGCCCGTTGTTCTGCAGCCTCCAGTATCTGGTGCAAGGAACGTTGGGGGACGCGTTTCAGATGTCCTGGTGCAACCAGTTGCTTTACGCGTTTCCCCCATACCTTTGATTCCTCGGGTTCTGAGGAAAATTCGCCAAGACCAGGCACAAGTCATCTTAATAGCTCCGGATTGGCCAAGGAGGGTATGGTATTCGGATCTTCTCCAACTCTCTCTGTGCCCCCGCTCCGTCTCCCTCACAGGGCAGAACTCCTCTTGCAATCCCAGGGGCAGGTTTTACACCCCCACCTCCATAGCCTGCACCTTCATGCCTAGAGATTGAACGGGGCAACCTGAGTTCCTTTTCTCTCCCACCTGAGGTAGCGGATGTTATTTTATCGGCCAGGCGACACTCCACTAAATCTATCTATGCTAGCAGGTGGGCTAAATTTGTGAGTTGGTGCGGAGAGAAGCAAATTGATCCCTTACGTGCCCACTTATCTTGTCTTTTGCGTTGTCCCTGGCACAGAGGGGTTGTGCAGTTGTGACATTTAAGGGCTACTTGTCGGCTCTGTCAGCCTTTCTGTGTTTGCCTGACCAGCCTTCTTTAAATTTCCTTTAGTGTTGAGGTTTTTAAAGGGCCTGACTAATAGATATCCTCCCACTCCTTTCATTATGCCTCAGTGGAATTTGAACCTATTTTTACCGTTTCTTATGGGCTCACCGTTTGAGCCGATGTATTCTTGCCCCTTGAGGCTACTAGTTCTAAAGACTGTTTTCCTTGTTGCTATTACTTCAGCTAGAAGGGTGAATGAGCTACAGGGTCTTTCTGTTAAGCCCCCATATACATCCTTCTATGGGGATAAGGTGGTGTTGAGGACCAAGGCTGCTTTCTTGCCGAAGGTTGTTTTACCCGTCCATATGGGTCAGTCTATTAAACTCTCCTCTTTTTATCCTACAACTCATCCTTCGAAAGAGGAAGAAAGACTGCATCATTTGGACCCGAGAAGAGCACTGAGCTTCTTCGTAGACAGAACAAAGGAGTTTAGATTGGAAGATCAACTCTTCATCGGGTAGGTGGGGGAGAGGAAGGGCAGTCCACAAGAGAACACTCTCCAGGTGGGTCATTCTTTGCATTAAGCTGTGTTACTCTCTGGCAAAGAAGGAACCCCCTGATGGTATAAGAGCTCATTCCACCAGAGCTAAGTCGGCCTCTTCGGCCTTGGCTAGGGGTGTTCCTGTGGTTGACATCTGCAAGGCCGCAACTTGGTCATCCCTCCACACTTTTGCAAAGCATTATTGCTTGGATTCGGAGGTTAGGAGGGATGGCCATTTTGCACGGTCGGTGCTGCAGGATTTCTTGGTTTGACCATTCAGGCACCCTCCACCGAGTGCGGTACTGCTTTGGGACTCTATTCAATGAGTGAGGAATCCACAGGTAGTTGTATCCATCAGAAGAACGAGTTACTTACCTTCGGTAACGCCTTTTCTGGTGGATACACTGGCTACCTGTGGATTCCTCACGGTGTCCCACCCGCCTCCCCGTTGCCTGTCTGGTCTTACCAAGATTTCCTTGGGTGAGCTCCTGTTGGTAATTGATTTATTTGTTCTGATGCAGATGTTATACATGCTTGTGTTGTTTTTATATATAGATGTGTGTATATATATATATCTATATATATAAAAATATAATTCTATATATGTATATATTTTTGTGGTGATATAATTATATATAATTTATATGTATATATTTTTGCATTTATGCTGATGTTTTCTCTATTTGATTTAATAAAATTTTATGATATAAGATTTTATTTGATGCATTTGTTTCAAATGTATATATTTTGTTTGTATTGGCCTGTTCGCCTCAAAGGCACGTAAAAAATGTTGGTACTGATGTCTGCACTCCGGCGAGGACCTCTTATTGCCCGTATGACGTCAGATGGCGTCGCGTGGGAGCCGGGCAATTATGACGTCCTCGTCGACGTGCAGAAGCTAGGAGAAAAATTCCGTTGGATGCCTGCGCATGGGGGAAAATTCAATGAGTGAGGAATCCACAGGTAGCCAGTGTATCAACCAGAAAAGGCGTTACCGAAGGTAAGTAACTCGTTCTACTACCCGAGAAAGACTTTTTTTGGTGGAGGAGGGGGATCCTTGGCAATCTTTGGTGGTAGAGGGGGATCCACGTGTCCCCTCTTTTGACGGGTCCCCTTGGCCTTTGACATGTCACTTGTGTCCTTGCCTCCAGGACTAGGAGTTGCCTCCACTGTCCCCGGCTCCTGACCTTTGCTTTTCACCACCCTAGTCCTTCCTTTCTGAGCCAGAGGTGTGCTCTCAGTAGGAGTGGCAGCTGTCACACTCTGGGACCCCTTTACACCAGCAGCTGATGATTTGATGGGAGCAGTGGCAGACTGTTTGGCTGAGGTGCTGTGCTGGGTCTTTGGGACCCTGCACTTATGGGCAGGACGGGGGGTGGAGGGGGAGGGAAGAGGTTAAGTTTGGCAAGGAAAAGCTTCTTAGGAATGTTGGGGTGGGATGTGGGAGGAGGGATGGGAGTGGAGGTTAAGGGAGTGCGTGCCGGAGGTGTACGTCTGCTGGACTTGGGTGCAGGTGCATGGTCAGTGTGCGTGTATGAGTTGGATGGCTGTTGGGAGTCTGAGTGTGTGCATTTGGGAGGGCAGACAGGGTGGGAGAGGACAAAGGAGATGCGTGGATGGATGTTGTGGAGGTGTCTGCAAGTGAGGTCTGTGTGCTGCTTGATGTGATGGTGGTGGTGGGTGTTGATGCAGTGCATGCAGGTGTGAGTGCGGATGTGACTGTGAAGGAGGAGGAGGGAGAGACAGTGGAGGCAGTGGATGTGGTTGTGTGTGCAACTGTCTGTTTGTCTGAGGGCTTGTTGCCTGAAGTGTGCTGCTTGTGTTTGACTGTGCTACTCTTGTGTGATGTTTTGTGTGCATGCTTGTCTATATGTGTGCCTGGGATGGGTTGGGGGTTGATTAGACTGGGAAGTGGTAGTTGGATGGTGAACGGTAGGAACAGGGACATTTGCTGGCATCAGAGAGGAGGCCAGAGCCTGAAACAATCTCTGTGGGGTTGTCAACCCACTGTGGGTGCCCTCCTGGTACGCATTGCATTGCTGCATCTGGGATGCCAGCCCCTGGATGGCATTCACAATGGTTGACTGCCCTACAGAGATGGATCTCGGGAGGTCAGTAGCCTCCTCACTGAGGGTAGTAGGGCTCACTGGGGCAGGGCCTGAGGTGCCTGGGGTGAAGGTGATGCCCACCCTCCTGGGTGAGCGGGCATAGACATTTTGGTGGGGGGCTACTGGAGGGCGGTGCTGGTACAGGCGCCGGCGGCTGTAGCTGGGGTGGTTCCAGAGGAGTCCGCCACCACTAGGGAGCTTCCATTGGAGGAGGAATCAGAGTCCGTGTTGTCACCTCATGCCTCCGCCGTGGTGCTTCCCTCACCCTCTGTCCCACTGGTCCCATCGGCGTCGGTGGACGATGGCTCCTGGGTCTCGTGGGATGCAGCTTTCTCAGTCGCCAGTGCCCCTGCTCCTCTGCCAGATGATGCTAATGCACACATGGACAGGATGACAGAAGAAAATAGGGGGGGGGGAGAAAGGGAGCACTGTATCATTTACAGCACCAACACCACAGTTGGCATACACATTACCATCACACACAGGGATCAAGAATGAGCACTTTGCATTGCACTGGCATTCCATTGGCTAGGTGCCACAGCAAGATGAGCAAACCACCGCCAACTGCACCCCTCCTGGGACCCACTAAGACCTGTCTGACATGGAATGCAACCTAGATAGGTTACTAGATTTTGCTATAGACCCATTTACCGTGAGCTGGAGCACGCAGCAATGGCTGAGCTGGCATTAAGGGGCACACACTAACTGAAATCCACCACCAGGATCTCATACCACCCAACAAAAATGGTTGTTACGCTCACTGTACTCACCCCCTTGTGGCTGCTGTGCTGCCCTCAAGCACCCATCCAGCTCTGGGCAGGCCACCCCCAGTATATGGGCTATGAGGAGGGTCGGGTTCCGATGGGCACCCCATCCTCTGGGCCTCTGCGGTCTTCCGGGCTAGAGTCTCAGGTCCTCCCACCCTTTCCTACAGTGGGTGCTCCGCATGCTATAGAACCCCCGGGTCCGCACGTCCTTGGCGATGGCACGCCACAATCCCTTCTTCTGATGGGTGCTGACCTGCAAAGGTAATACAGACAGGAGGACACCTTTAACCATACAATACAGCCTGTCACACATATGGCTCACCAATTCCATTTCCCTCTCCATTGGCACACACATCAACCAGAGCACTGCATGTACACTACCACCAGACATACCCCCCACCCGAATGACATACTGCTAGCACACACATCTCCATGTAACTTTGTCACATGCATCGTGCCCATGGTGTACTCACTTCTTGGTCTGGAGGCCCATACATCTGTCCATACAGGGGAGGACCCCATCGACTAAGTGCTCTAACTCCTCCGAAGTGAAGGCAGGGGTCCTTTCCCCTGTCACACGGGCCAGACACAGGTTACAGCAGCACAGGCAGTGGAGGTGGTGTTCTGTGGAAAATCAGGATCAAGTGAGGTTTTAGACAGAAAATGGCGGTCACGTCCGCGACGATGTACACCGTCACTGCCGCCGTTGATCCCCATTGGACACTGTACTCCATAGTGCCCCATTTTAGCCAATGAGGAATAGCATGGTGGTGCAAGACTGCCTTCCGCCATGACGCACAACGCCGGCGGAGTTACATCACTATCACCTGTCCGTACTTACAGGACAGGCAGTCGCCATTTTATGGTGGTGGACAACATTTAAAAATTGGAAACTGCGTCATTGCTGTAAATTACACATACATTGGAATTCACATTGTCCGATTACACACATGCTCTTTGTACACTGAGGTGGTGGTTCCATTGTTCAGTTTGTGACACCCTTCTCACTTTTGCGTCCCTTAAATACCTACCACTGCGGAGGAATAGGAGAAGGAGACAAGACCCCATGTATAGACCCCTTGTGGACTTGGCTACATTGGAGGACAGGCACATAACACTGACCTATAGACTGGCCAGGGCCACAATCACAGAGCTGTGTACTCAATTGGAGCCTGATCTGATATCAGGTTTTGTGTCCCTTAAATACCTACCACTGCGGAGGAACAGGAGAAGGAGACAAGACCCCATGTATAGACCCCTTGTGGACTTGGCTACACTGGAGGAAAGGCATATAACACTGACCTATGGACTGGACAGGGCCACAATCACAGAGCTGTGTACTCAATTGGAGCCTGATCTGATATCAGCTATCCGTCATCCCACTGGGATCCCCCCTCTTGTGCAAGTTCTATTAGTACTTCATTTCCTGGCAACTGGTTCTTTCCAAGTGACAGTGGGCTTGGCAGCAGGAATGTCACAGACAATGTTCTCAAACGTGCTGGCAAGGGTTTTGTCTGCCTTGGTCAAACAAATGTGCAGCTAGATCGCTTTCCCCTAAGTTGAAGATTTGGCCACTGTGAAGGCTGGATTCTATGCAATGGGACATATGCCAAATATTATTGGGGTGATTGACGGAACACATATTGCATTTGCCCCATCTCCCCCTCCCCCCGGCACAATGAACAGGTGTTCAGGAATCGGAAGAGTTTCCGGTCACTGAATGTGCAAATCGTGTGCCTGGCGGACCAGTACATCTCCCATGTAACTACCAAGTATCCTGGGTTGGTGCATGACACCTTCGTCCAGAGGAATAGCAGCATCCCAAATGTGATGGTACAACTACAGAGGCACAGGATGTGGCTAATAGGTGAGCCAGAGTTCCCACCCAATGTATGTCAGTGTATGCCTTCAGGTGTCTTCCCCCAAGCCATTGTGTAAGGCTAATGTTTGTCCCCCAATTCTTGCAGGTGACTCTGGCTACCCAAACCTATTGTGGCTCCTGACCCCTGTGAGGAATGCCAGCCCAGGGGCTAAGAATAGGTATAATGATGCACATGGGCGAACCAGGCGGATCATAGAACGTACCGTTGGCCTCCTGAGGCCAGGTTGAGATGCCTCCATCTGACAGGTGGATCACTCTGCTACTCCCCTCAGAAGGTTTCCCAGATAGTTGTAGCATGCTGCACAACCTGGCCCTCAGATGACATGTGCCTTATCTGCAGGAGGAGGAGATTGGAAATGCCCCTGTGGCAGCAGTGGACCCTGAGGACAGTGAGGATAAGGTGGCAGAGGATGAGGATGTGGACAACAGAACATCAGTTATACGGCAGTACTTCCAATGACACACAGGTGAGACAGTGGAAGTTACCATTCCTCTGATTATTTTTATTTTTAGTGTGGCTGTAGCATGATGGCAGTCGCTTCCTTTGTACCTCAACTGACTGTCACCTATGCCTTCTCATTTTGCAGATGTTGGTGTTATAACAACTGTGTACTGATGTGATGACTACAGACAGCTACGGGTCATTTGTATGCTATCACAGAGTTCAGGTCAATTGCACAAGATGTAACTGTAAACATAATTGCACATTTTCATCACATAAAGCACTATCAGTCAAGTTGTGTTCAAGGATGTTTATTGTAGTGATATTTATAGACTGAATAGTGCAATGGAATGGGGTGATGGTGAGGTAAGTCCAAGGTATTGGCCCAGTCTGTTTGTAGCCCAGGTCAAGTGTCCAAGGGGCCATAGGAAGGGGGCGCATAGGCAGTTCAGAGTGCACAGCGGGACAGAGAGGGACACAAGGGGGACATTGAGGAGGGTCTCATTACCTGGCAGTGGTCTTTGTCTTGGCAAGTGTCTCTGGTATCTAAATGGGTCGCAGGGAACGTTTGCGGGGTGGTTCACCTTCTGCAGGGGGAGCAGTGCTGGTGGCCTGTGGGTCCTGTGGCAGGGCCTCCTGTCCACTAGCTGCAGCAGATGTGGTGGGCTGTTCAGTTGAGTGGCTAGTGAAAGGGGCCTGCTGGTTTGCTGTATATTCCCTCATTATGTTGGCCATATCAGCCAGCACCCCTGCTATGGAGACCATGGTAGTGTTGAGGGCCTGCAAATCTTCCCTGATCTCCTGATGGTGTACATCCTGCAGCTGCTGGTTCTCCTGCATGATGTCAAGAATCTGGCCCATCTTGTCCTGGGATTGATAGTAAGCCTCCAGGACATTTGTGCCTCAAGGACAGTCGGTTCCCTGAGCCTGTCCTCCCCCTGGCACACAGATGTCCTCCCAGTGTCCCTGTGCCTGTGTCCCCTGAACGGTGTGCCCACTGCCACTGACCCCAGGACCCTGATTGCCTTGGCTGTGAGGTGTGGACTGAGGTCCCTGTACAGGTGGGCACACTGCTGATTGATGTTTCCTGGGGACAGAGGTGTGGGGACGTTGAATGGGTTCTGTGGTGTTGGATATTGAGGGGGGAGGCTCTGTGGTGGACTGGGTGTGGGTCGGCTGGGGTGGCTGGCTCACCAGTGGCCCCTGGTGGGCCAGGAAGTTCATCCAGATATCCAGAGTTACTGTCATCACTGTGGGCATCTTCTGTTGGGGGACTGGATAGCCGTGGCACCTCCTCGCCTCTGGGATTGGCTGGGGCACCTGCGTGGATGTAAGTGGTATATTATGCTTAATTTCTGTGACATATTGTACATCCCTAGCTTCCCCTATATCGTTGCTGTTGCCCTGCCACCTTTGTTTGTGTATGGTGATGTATTGTGGGATTGTTAGTTCTCCATGATGTGCATGCATAGGTGGTGGGTGTACATACAGGTCTGGGAGGGCCGTACATGCAGTGAGTATGGCATGCAGGGCTTGACATTGGGTAGGTGCATATGTGTAGGTGCACTGTGTCAGATGGAGTGGAGTGATGGGAGTCAGGGTGAGGGGGGTGAGATGGCATCCAGGTATGGGGGATTGATAGGTCGTAAATATTGACTCACCAGTGTCCAGTCCTCCAGCTACTCCAGTGAGTCCCTCAGGATTCAGTATTGCCAAGACTTGCTCCTCCCATGCTGTCAGCTGTGGGGGAGGAGGTGGGGGTCCACAGCCAGTTCTCTGGATGGCGAGCTGGTGCCTTGCTGCCATGGAATTAACCTTCCCCTGTAGATCGTTCCACCTTTTCCTTATGTCGTCCCTTGTTCTTGGCTGCTGTCCCACGGCATTCACCCGGTGCACAATTCTCTGCCATAGCTCCATTTTCCTTGCTATGGATATTTGCTGTACCTGTGCTCCAAACACCTGTGGCTCTACCCTGACTATTTCCTCCACCATGACCCTCAACTACTCATCTGTAAAACAGGGATCCCTTTGTGGGGACATGGGTGTTGTGTGATGTTTGTTGTGCTGTGGGTGTTGAATAATGTGGTGGGGTGTAGGGTGCGTGACGGATGGATGGGTGTTTGTGGTGTGTGTAGTTGTGTCTGTGATTTGCGTGTCTGTCTCTTGGCTATTTTTCGTGTTCGTAAAGGATTGTTGGTAATGTGAGTGTGTGTTTTATAGTGCTGTGGGTGGGTATGGTGTTTGTATTAGTGTCAGGTGTGTGTTTTTTGTATTGGCCAATGTTGTGTTTTTTGTATTTAGGTGGCCATATTGATCGCGCCGGTGTGTACCGCCAGTGGTGTACCGCCGTTGAATGTCCGCCGTGGTGATTCGTGGGTCATAATGTGCAGGGCGTTGTTTTGTTGGCATGACAGTGTGGGTGTTCGTACTGACCTTTCACCACTTAACTTTGGTCTGGCAGATTTGTGTTTGTGGCTGTATTTTGTCGGTTTAGTGTGTGTGTGTCATAATATGGCAAACGGATGTTCGCCTCCAAGACAGTATTTGGGCAGCCGTCATCGCGACAGTAAGCAGGATTTACCGCCAATGTCATAATGAGGGCCTATATTTGGTATGTCCCCAGTGTCTGTGATGGATGCTATATTTGGTCTGTCAATTTCTCCCTGACCTAACCAGGTTAGCATCACTCCAGATTTGTCCCGCTCAGTGCAAACATATCCAATCGATCACGTTTTCCCCCCGGAAGCGCTTCTATTGCATGGGGGCATGTGTATCCCCAGTGACTGTAACAAGAAAGATTCCGTGTCCTTTATTCTTCACTCCCCTACGGAGCTGACCAGCCACCCACTATGTCTTACAGATGATAGCACTCCACATGACCACCTCCACTGCCTCCCATTCAGTAGCTCTCTTAGTTGTCGTTTCCCAGTTAATGTCAGTATAATCCATTATTGTTTGAGAGATGCACAGAACTCTCTATCTAGGTGCGCCTTTATCCTCATTTGTTATGTGGGTATTCCCTGGCTCTCCTTGAGGGTCCACACCGCCAGAGGGTCTAGCTCATATATATAGTTAAAATCCAGACAATCAGGACATAGGCCCGGACTTGGAAAAAAGTAGTCCAGTCATTGAGTAGATAGTAAAAACAATATATTCTGTTGTGCGGGTGTCCATCCCTTCACACATTGGTCAGCTGTAGCTAGTCGATAATGTCAATTAATTATCTTGAGAAACGATATTGGTAGCCTCGTTTAGGGGGGGGTGCCTGTCTCTCTCGGGTGACATTACACAATTGAAATTTACTGCCTATATCAGAGAAACACTTAGCAAACGAAGTACCAAGTCTTGCAGTTTAGGGAAAAAGGTCATATGCTCCACACTCGGGCGTATAAATTCAGCCTACATTGTGGGAACCATTTTGCATATCATTAACCAGGAGATGGACACCCTCAGGCCCGCCTTGTTTCTGAGTACAAACAGGACCCCTCTAGCTACCCAAATGGATACCTTTCTAACGTAAGAAAAGAAGTCTGACAAATACAGTTTGTCTGTCCACTTCATAGATAGTTTAGTATGTTCCTACAGTGTCAGTTGCGTCTCTTATAGAAAGGCTATCACTATGGATAGGAGAAGTCCCTGTGGCTCTTAACATTGTTGTTGAGGCTCCTCACATTTCACATTTGTATTTTAATGTTATTCATCCTTTTGTCTCTTCAAACGTGTTCTAAGAAGAAACCATAAGATCCAAGCCATGCAACTTGACACAAAAAGTGTCATGGTAACCATCTACATCCGTGTGCATTTTACGTGGTCTAGCACGTCTAGCCTTATACCCCATCTAGGGTAAAGTCCATCAGCCAGTACTCTATAGCCATCTCTGTCCTAGGCTTTTCTTTCAGTCTGAATCCAGGTGTAACCAATCTCCTTGCAGTCAGCCTCTGCACCAAGTATTTTGTGGCCTTACTCTTTTCCTTTTCCCTTGATGGTTCCAGGGCAGGGCATGCCTAGTGGTGTTTGATGCAGGCTTACAGAGGGTGTGATCTATCCCCCCGTGTCTTTTCATGATTTCTTCACGAGCAGGGAGTGGAAAGTCTGCGTCCATAGGTCATTGTTACTGATGGTGGTTGGCCAGTGGATTTCCTCAGACATGTAATGATGAAGGTCTGGACTTCAATGTTGGTGGTCACTGTTGTTGGCAAACTTTCTGCTCCATGCAAAAGGACTGATGTTATGTTTCTGTTAAAAAGCTTGAACTTGGTTTGCAGCGTTAGGTCCTTGGAGCTCCAGTTCTTCCTTAGCTGAATGAAGGCAACCCTTACTTTGCCAATTCTTTTCTTGTCCTTGGCGTCTGTGCCACACTGCTTGGCTGTGGCACTGCCCATGTAGGTGGAGGCTTCAACCTTTTTCAGTAAGTTGCCTGCAAGGGTGACTGCAGTTTTGTTGGCCATGTTAGACTTCTGGATCTTGAGGTTTTTTCCCCGGTGGATGTTGAGGCCAAGTTGTAGTGATGTGTGTGCCACATTGTCGGTCTTCTCTTGCATCTGCAGATGGGTACAGGAGAGTAGGGCCAGGTCATCTGCAAAGTCCAGGTCACTGAGCTGCATCCAATGTGTCCACTGGATCCCGTTTCATCTTTTTGCTGTGGATGTCTTCATGATCAAGTCAATGGACAGCAGAAAGAGAAAAGGCCAGAGAAAACAATTCTGGCGGACTCCAGTCCTCACTTAGAAGGCTTCTGTGAGTTGTCCTTCATGGACTATCTTGCAGGTCATTCCCTGTTAAGAGTTCCTGATGATTCTTACAAGTTAATCTGGCACACCATAGTGGTGGAGGAGTTTCTTTCCATGCTATGGAATGCCGTATCGTAGTCGATAAAGTTAACATAAAGGGGGCAGTTCCATTCCATCAGTAGCTCAACGATGATGCGCAGTGTTGCAGTCTGGTCTGGCAGGATTTAACTTTGTGGAAACAAGCTTGCTGGTCTCACAACTGAGCGTCTACTTGTTCCTTTAGTTCTATTCATTGTGACTCTGTTGAACAGTGCCTGGGGTTGAAAGAAGAGTTACCATTCTGTAGTTTGCACAGTTACTCAGATCACCTTTCTTGTGAATCTTTGCTATAAATCCTTTCTTCCAGTCTGATGGCACCTTTCCCTCTTCCCTAATCCTTTCAAACATGGGGTAGACCATATGTTCTGATATTTCAATGTCTGCCTTCAGTGCCTCTGCAGGAATGTTGTCAGATTGCGCTGCCTTCCCATTCCTCTAATGTTTGGTGGCTTGTAGTATTTCTTCTTTGGTTGGTTTGCCACAGTCGATTGGCAAGTCCATGTCAGCTGGCTGTATCTCTGGTGGAGACTGCGGCATGCACTGGTTCAGCAGTTCTCCGAAGTGCTCCATCCATCATCATTGTTGGCCTTCATTACCCATGATTGTCTTCCCAGCTTTAACTTTAACATGTCTTTCTGGCTTGTTGTATCTGCAGGAGAGTTTCCTTGTTATTCTGTAGAGTTCTTTTAATATTTAATGGCTTGCTTCTTCCTGGGCTTTTGTGGCAAGACCATCAATGAATCATCACTTGTCTGCTCTTAAACTGCGCTTTGCTTTCTTTTTGGTTATGGTGTATTCACCTTGAGCTATCGCTTTTTCTGCTCTTGTTGAGCTGGTGTTGACTGCAGCTTTTTTTCCTTTCTAGCTTGAATTTTGCTGAGAGTCTCAGCTGAGATCCATTCTTTATGCTGGTGTTTCTTGGAACCCAGTACCTCCTGGCAGGTTTATGTCACTGTTTCTTTGATCTTCTGCCATTGACTTTCTACTGGGTCCCTGTCATACTCCAGTTCTTGTAGGACTTGAAACTAGTTACTGAGTATTCACCCAGTTTCTCTGCATCTTTACAGGGGCTGATGTATCACTGATGTTGGTTTGTTTGTCCAATATATGCTTTCTTCAACTTTTTTTTAGCTTGGCCACAACAAGGGTATAATCAGGGTGCAGAGATATTTACCATTCTTGTTCATGTCGTTAGGGCCATGGTTGCACATGATTTCTTTGTGCCCAGTGTTGCTGCTTTAAATCTTGCCATTGAGGGCCCCCATCAGTATGGTAATGTCGCTCTCAAGTCATTCCTCCAGTCCAGGATGATGGACTGGAATCTGTTGTAAAACTGTTAGTTCTCTTCCAGGGGATCCTCATCAATAGTCATAAACATTGAATATTCCCGCCCTTGCACGGTGCCAAAGTTTTTATGGTTCTCCTGTGTTAACCTGCATGCTGCCTATTGGCTAAGAATGCTCCATTGTTTTTCAATGTAGTTTTTTCTCTTTTTTCTCTAGTGATTACTACTGCTTATTTCCCTAAGCCCGGTTTTGGGGGCTTGGGTAGATATTTATTCTCTAGTGTAATTTTATAATAAAAATAAATAAAAAAACTTCATAGAAATAAAGCATTTTAGCCTGTTTATGATTATAGCCTGCATTGCTGTTTTACACAAGTATATATGAGTTTAGTATGAAAGATATGTCTACTAAAAATGCTATATATATATTTTTTCGTGCATATTTCATACTTTATATGTGTGTATTTTATACATGCTCCGGGGTCCCCGCACAAGGGCGGGAATATTCAATGTTTATGACTTTGATGAGGATACCCCTGGAAGAGAACTAGGATTTACAGGTAAGTAACTTATCCTTCTCCTTTCCTTTGGGGGTATTGTAGATGCATATCACTAGATAACATTCATGTTGATCCTCTTTTTGAAAGTGGTTGTGATGATTCTTGAACTGTAGGCTTCCCTTCCAATTAGAGCTCTGCTGGCGTTAGCATTAGTGCTACTCCCCGAGTGTGTGGGGCTTTCTCTTCCTCATGTCTAATATACAGCATGTGAGAAAGTAGCCTCTTTCTAGCATGGTTACCCCCATTTTTGACCTGTTTGCCAGTGTTTATCAGTCTGTTTTTACTGTATCACTTGGATCCTGCTAGTCAGGACCCCAGTGCTTATGGTTTGTGGCCTACATGTCAGTATGTTTTACTGTTTTGTCAGTATGCTTGACTGTGTCACTGGAGGACTGCTAATCAGAGCTCCACTGCTTATACTCTCTTTGTTTCCAAATGTGTCACTATAGTGTAGTGACTACATATTTCACTCCAGATTGGCATACTGGACCCCCCTTATAAGTCCCTAGTACATGGTACCTAGGTGCCCAGGGCATTGCGGTTCCAGGAGATCTTATAGGCTGCAGCATTTCTTTTGCCACCCATAAGGAGCTCATACAAACATTTCTTCAGGACTGCCATTGCAGCCTGAGTGAATAGTGTAAGCACTATTTCACAGCCATTTTCACTGCACCAGGTCACTTGTAAATCACCTATATATCTAACCTTCAGACCCTGAAGGCTATGTGCATAGTACCTGTGTGTGAGGGCACCCCTGCACTGGCAGAGGTGCCCCCACGTCATCCAGGCCCATTTTCCAGGCCTTTGTGAGTGCGGGGACATCATTATAAGTGTGCAGTACATATAGGTCAATACATATACGTAGCTTCACAATGGTAACCCTGAATATGGCCATGTGAGGTGTCTAGAAACTGGAAGTTGTACCCCCAATCTGATTCTGGTATTAGGGGCCAATTCCATGCACCATGGACCCCTAGTACTGCCAAACCAGCTCTCTCAGGTTTCTACTGCAGCCCCAGCTGCTGCCACCTCACAGACAGGCTTCTGCCCTCTTGGGGCTTGGGCAGCCCAATACCAGGAAGGCAGAACATAGCATTTCCCTTGGGACAGGGGTGTAACATCCTCTCCCTTTGGAAATTGTTGTTACATGCATGGGAGGGGTATCTTCCCAGAGCCTCTGGAAATGCTTTGAAGGGCACAGATGGTGCCCTCCTTGCATAATCCAGTCTACACCGATTCAGGGACCCCCAGTCCCTGCTCTGGCGCGAAACCGGACAAAGGAAAGGGAAGTGACCACTCCCTTGTCCATCACCACCCCAAGGGTGGTGCCCAGAGCTCCTCCAGAGTGTCCCTGGGGTCTGCCATCTTGTTTTCAGGATGTCCAGGGAATTCTGGGAGCATCTGAGTGGCCAGTGCCAGTGGGTGACGTCAGAGAACCATCCTGATAGGTGACCAGTCCGACTCTCAGGGCTATTTTGGGTCTCTCTTCTGGGTGTTTCCTCAGATTCGGATTGCAAGACTCCAGCAGGAATCCTCTGCAACCTCTGCTTCACCTTCTGCTGTCAGATCAACTGCAGAACTGCTCCAGGAACTCTACAACTGCAACAAAGTATCCAAGAAGGCTACTGCAACTCTGTAACTTCAGCTCCTGCTAGCAAATGCAACAGTATCCAGGTTGTGCATGCTTACCTATCTTCACCATGCACCAGAAGGACCGAAGGAATCTCCAGTGGAGTAACAGAGTCACTTCCCTGCTTCAGCAGGCACCTCTGCAGCAACAACCAGTACTCTGGGTCCACTCTCCTGATGACGAGCGTGGATCCTGGAACACAGGTGGTGGACCAAAGTAACCCTGATTGTCCAAAGGTCCAACTGTCCAAATTTGGTGGAGGTAAGAGCTTGCCTGCCCGTGCCAGACAGTACCCCTGTGCACCACATGTTTTGCAGCTCCTAGGGCTTCTGTGCGCTTCTCCAAGGAATCCTTTGTGCACAGCATAGCCCAGTTCCCCAGCACTCTATCCTGCAACGTTCAGCTCCCAGAGTTGTTCTCCGGCAGTGTGGGACCCCTTTGTGTAGTGCTGCGACGACTGCGATTTGCAATTCCTTTGTCCCTGTGTCCTGGGACTCCTGTGGGTGCTGCCTGGTCTTCTGAGGGTTCTCTGAAGTGCTGAGAGCCCCCTCTGTCTCCTCAGTCCAAGAGGTGACCCCCCAGGTCCCTCCTCTGCCCAGGTAGCGCCTTTTTCCAGCAAACGTGTCTTTTGCGTGAGCCAAAGCTTGCTGGCGAAAACCAGCCTGCATACATCTACTTGACATGGGACATCTCTTGCACCAAGCAGGAACCCGCAGCTGACTTCTTTGGTGCATTTCTGACTTTTTCTTCTAACCGGAGAATCCACTTTTGCACCTTCATCCGGGTAGCAGGGGCTCCTGTTCTTCCTGGACTCTTCAGCTGTTCTTGGAGTTGGTCTCGTCTCTCCGCAGTCTTCAGGTCCAGGAATCCATTGTTGGTGCCTTGCAGTCTTGCTTGTTTTTTTGCATTTTTCTTTATAACGACTTCCACTGTGTTCTGAGGAAAGTTACTGTACTTTACTTCTGTTTTCCTGTGCTCTGGGGTTTGGTACTTTACTTACCTTTGGTGTTTTCTTACACTCCCAGCACCCCTCTACACGCTATTGCCTAGCTGGGAAACCAACATTCGCATTCCACTATTTTAGTATATGGTTTGTGTTCCCCCTCAGGTCCATTGTAACCTATGGTGATTTTCACAATTTGCACTATTTTATGACTTTTTGTTTACTTACCTGATTTTGGTTATTAGTGTATATTTTATGTATAATACTTACCTTCTAAGGGAGTATAGCCTCTAAGATATTTTTGTCCTTGTGTCACTAAAACAAAGTACCTTTATTTTTAGTAACACTGAGTAATTTCTTTCTTGTGTATAAGTACTGTGTGATTTCAGTGATATTGCAAGAGCTTTGCATGTCTCCTAGTTCAGTCTTGGCTGCTCTGCCTACAGCTACCTCTAGCCAACCAGGCTTCTAGACACTGACTACATTTCACTGATAAGGGATAACTGGACCTGGTATAAGGTGTAAGTACCTTTGGTACCCACTACAAACCAGGCCAGCCTCCTACACAGCAGCATTCCTCCTGGAGACAATCTTTTCCGTCCAGACATTTTCCACCTGGTCTCGCTAATGTCAACCAGGACAGAGTTGTATTTTTTCATCCCTGCAGCCACTTGGTCTGTCTTGCCTGTCTCGCACATAGTCCTCACTTTCCATTTCTCGAAGGTGATGGCCTTGGTTGTACAGGTGGATCAGCTTTGTGGCTTCCAGGGATCCCTGGCTTTCACCACAAGACATTTGTGAAGGAGATTCCTCTTTTCTTTGACGTTTCTGTAGCTAGGATTTTGTTTACATGGTGGGGTAGCTAGCCCCATGCATGACCCCCCTTCTCTCACAGCTACATTTGGGACCGGCCATGGCAGAATTAATGTAACAGTTAGCCTGACACTTAACTCTGTACAACTGAAACCCCTAGTTCTACCCCCCCTACCTATGGACACTCCATGAACCCTCATGCATCAGACTTTCGCATCCCATTTGTGCCCCCTAACATCATGAGCTAAGTATTTAGGTTGTAGTCCCAGTAACCATTTGGGATCATATAATAAAATTGCACAAAAACTGTCTCACAGTCCTTCTATTCCACCCCAGCAAAATAAACTCTATAAACAGCAACAAACATTATCAATAACTGAACCCCAACAAATGCGGGACT
Organism: Pleurodeles waltl; assembly: GCF_031143425.1. Lineage (NCBI taxonomy): Eukaryota > Metazoa > Chordata > Amphibia > Caudata > Salamandridae > Pleurodeles > Pleurodeles waltl. Next base: position 734,923,280 of record NC_090446.1, read on the forward strand.
ATGCCATATTAGTCTGCTGACACTGCCATAACCACTGCTTCAGGGCTCCAGGAATCCCCATGGTATCCAGGCAGACATCTCTTTGAGGCCTGAGTGGGGAGGTCTGAAGAAAGAAAGGAGCGCTCATCCAGCACTCCGTAGGTCAGTAGTTGATAGCATCATCAAATTAGGAATATTATGAATAAGTAACAAGCAATGAACATAGTTAATGACTTACCACCATCCGGACCCATGATCAGGCCCCTCATGACCAGGCAAGCCCTCCAACCAGTTCCTTGCCATCTCCTGCATATTGGAGAAATGTATTTCATTCTCTGATGACCTTAAGCTTCATGAGGAAAAGTAAAATATTTGTCTCTCCCCCGTCAGCTTTCTTTTCACCACCTCACAAGATTTCATGTCCAGCTGTCCAAACAGGGTGTAGTTTGGGTAGCTTTGAATCCTGAAACTCTCAAAGTGAGCTGCACAGACACCCCAGACACACTGAAGGATAGTGTCCTGGTTGCAGTAGTTCAAGAACTGGGCTGCTATAGTTCTCTGGAGGCCCCCAGGTCTCAGGAGGGCGCTTCTTCTACTAAAAAATAATTTCAGGTGCCCTTAGGTTTTAGTGGCTTAAGGATCCAGTCCTTTAAGAAGAGTTCAAGTGAGGGGGCCTCGGACCATTCCAGAAAGCCCAAGAATCACAGGTTATTGCATCTTAATCCGCTCTCTACCTCCTCGACTCTTTCAGGCTGCATTCTTGTTGCTTCCTGTAGTTTAATCAGTATGATGCGCAATTCAATTACATTTGTCTGTAGAGTTGATATAGCGTTGACTATTGCCACAGATCTCTATGAGACATTCTAAGGTCTGTTCTAAATAGCTTAATTTCTACTGCTGTGCTTTTGATCTTCAATTCCAGCTCTTGGCCAGCTTTGTCCAGTATAATAGCTGCATTGGTTGTGCAGCATTCACCATGATGTACTGCACTATTTTGTTACCTTAGGTGCCCTTTCCAGGCTTGTCCTTCACTATGATCAAAGTGATGGGGCAACCTATATCAAAATATCACAGTCTGCTGAAGGAAGGAGGCACTTCAGCTGCCAGCCAGGACACAGTCCAGCAAAGGACCTGCTGTCACACCCTCTCCCCCGCCTTGATTTCTATGATGGGCAGAGCAAGGGAGTGAGTTGCATTTCGCTCCTGCCCACTTGATCCTCCACAGATTATTCTGATGAGTCGCCCAGTCTGTCCCCACTTATTCTTTCCAATGAAGCATAGTAATGTACTGTGTGCCCCCAGATATCAATGTAGGGCCTCTCAGGTACTGTCCCACTTCTCATCTAGTATTCGCCATGTGCCAGACTTTTTCAGTGCGCCCCATGTACGAAACAGTGCCTCCAGGCTCTCACTCATCCACATTCCAGAGGGTGAGCGTGTGTACCCCCAGCTAGGGGTTTAAGGCAAGCCCGCCCTCCCGCTCCAGGAGTGTTATCACAGTACCTCTCGAGTTGCACTTTCCCTCTGTTGCAGTTCACCTTGCATTTGAAATCAGTCCTCTGAAGAGCATTTCCACACCAGCGTCTCACCATTAGAGAAGGGAACAGGTCCTTTCTTCCCAGTTGCAGGAGAGCTCTTCATCCCACCCTACAAGGCTCTAAGAACTCCTCCGACACTGCCACAATGAAGCTGTAAATTAGGCCTAATCCAAGTCCAGGGAGTAATATCTCCTTTTGTTCCTAGACGTTTAGTCAGTTGTGCCAGAAGTGTGCAGCTTGACGGGTGTCGCTGTGGCAAAATAACTGACGCACACTGACGGTTTCTCATGGGAGTAGTCTTAAACAGTCCACCTCTTTTATTCATGCCTTCTCTCTGTGATGGGTACCTGATCTTCATTTAGTAGTTAACTCGCAAGGCATGATCGGCCCTGTCATTTGTCAGTCACAGTCAGCACTGAGTATGTTCTACATTCATGCCTACTGGGCTTCATTCCAGAATACTGTGGCAGACTGGTCTACTAAACATCAGATCCATGGGTGCACAACATGTGGTGCTTTGTGGTATGTGTCTGTAAATCCTTAGGAAATTATGGAGGCACCAGTCCAGATCATCCTCTTGATTCTTACTAATCTTTCTGCTTCCCCACTCACCTAGCAATTATACATACTCCGTGTAATCCAGTAACTCTCAGAATCTGGGCTTAAATTCTACATATCGTAGGATGATTCTGTCAGGGAATTACTTGATACAAAATTATTACTGGCAAAGAGGCTAAAAGTAGTACTTTGAGTGCTCAATTAATGAGAAAAAATGAAAGAAAGGAAAGAAAGGCACTCATTCTTTAAGTAACAGGACATATTATATATCACATAAGGCTGTTCCTAAGGGGGAGCTATGGTGGCACAGTGCTCATGAAGGTGATGCGGTATATACAGACAAATACTAAATTGCAAGAAAACTACAAAAGCGTGTTGATTATTGATGCACACTAAACGCCCATGTGCAAACAGTTAATTTGATGGTGTGCTCACTTATAATCTCAGTGAATCAAGCATTTCATCATGTAGGCATCGATGTTTTGACCCAGTTGGATATGATTTGTATATGAATCTTCATCCAGACAGTTTAGTGTCTGTAAATCACATACATGTCAAATCGTACTGCAGTTCAGGTTAACGTATTGCCTTTATTGCTCTAACTTGAAGGGAAGATAATTAATTCCAGGGTGTAAGGGGGAGCCTTGCCAATTTGTAAGTTGTGTTCCACAGTCCTCTAGGAACTGCTTCCAGTGGTGGTGTTCCAAAGCAGGGATTACTTTTGGTAGCCAGGTGTACACAGCTGTTCCGATCTACTCAAGCATCATTGCATTGGTGCAGCCCCCTCAGCTTCCTTGTCAGCCTCTTCTGTGTCGGCTTGAGGATGTCTGAATAAGTAATTCTCTGGGTTGCGGGTGCCTAGCCTGTAGATCACTTTGAAGTTGTAGGGTTGCAGCTGGACTGCCCACTGTTCTATCCAAGGTGGTGGATGCTGGGAGGTGATGGCGAAAAGGGTGAGCAAGTTTTGTGGTGTGTGACCACCCTGAATTCTCTTCTAAACAGGTACAGGTGGAAATGGTGGCACCCTCACGTGACTGCTAGGGCTTCTCTTTTGAACAACGTGTAAAGCGTTTTGGGCATGCATGCATATGCGATGGGCACCCGGTCTTCTTTAGATTTCTGTTGGGTCAGCACCGCCACTATCTCCACTGGGCTGGCATCTACAATCAGTTCTATCCTCCACCTGGGGTTGCCATTGTGGTATACTTGAGTAATGTGCTGTTCACTCCCTGGAAGGCTATTCCTGCTTTCTCATTCCATTCCCATTGCATGTCTGCTTTCATGGGCGCTCTTAGAGGGTCGTCTAGGGTAGTGAGACCTGGTAGGAACCACCCGCAATTTGTGATCTTCCCAAGGAAGCTCCTGCCTTCCATCATAGTTTGACATGGGGGCCTTCTTGATGGCACTTATATTTTCTGGTCATCTTGTAGAACTTCATTTGAGAACACAAAACCAGAGAAATGTTGGTCTGTGCAGTGCTGGGCCACTGCTGCTTAGACTCGCCAGAGTGTCTCTCACCAGGTTGTTATGTTCTTATAGTGTTGTTGAAAATATTAAAATATTTTCACTAATTTAACATGCCTTCCGGCCCAGAGAGGATCTCGTATATGGTATTTTTAAATACTTTGGTGCCTGAGGAGGTGTTGAACTTGAGGTGTGTGTAGAACTGCAGTTCTAAATTGGTGAAGAAAAGTGGTTCTATATCTGCTGGCAGGGTCGAGTTCTAGCAGGTATATGGCTTTGAGATTGAGTTTTGAGAACCACTTAGTCCTATTCAGGGCTACGATTATGTAGTCTATGCTTATCATCAGGTGTCTATCACTCCTGGTTGCCTGATGTAGACACACAAGCGGCGAGGGCGCCTGGTTGCTTTGGTTTTGGGACCATGGAAAATACCCACAGCATGGGTCCAGACACCTTGATTACTCACATCTGCTGCAGTTTGAGAAGCTCTTACTCAGTGAGTGGGCTCAGTTAGAATGGCACCTGCCTTTGCCTGACTTCAGTGGAGTGCCCTGTCTAAAGTATGTATAGTTTGATATTGGTGCTCTTTAGGCAGCCTAGGCCTTTGAATCGTTGGGGGAATGAATTCAAAACCTTCTTGGCTTGGCTCACTGTCTTATCCAGGTGACTGATTGACACCTGTTTGGTATAAGTCAATAAGGACGCTCAATGAAGGACCACACGCCAATTATGAATACAATTTAGCTTTACTAGAATTTCAGGTAAATGCAGGCATTTAGGACATCAACAATAGTGGAATAAGAATAGCAATGAAAAGCATCTATTCATATATAAGTACACTACAAAGAGCATCTATGTATACGTATGAGCAAAGAGTTCATTGACAGAATAAGAATAGCAATGAAAAAGCATCTATTTATTTATAAGTACACTACAAAGAGCATCTATGTATACATCTGAGCAAAGAGTTCATTGACAGATATAAACTTGGAATAACTGTATACCAAAATGTGATACACTACGATGTTCAGGAAGCAGAATATAAAAGAGTTGAATACTTCAGATAAGCTTTGATTTACTGCACACTAAAATGCATATTTCAATTACTGTGGCAGGCTCACACTACGATGTTCAGTAAGGGAAAACTATAAACGAGCTGAGTTCTTCAGATTATAAACACAGTGCAAGCATAATAATCAATCATAATAATTGAGCAGAGAAACAAAAGCCTTTCATCCCTGGGTGGAACTTAACTTAGTCCACGAAATGCTGGGAAGCCCTCTACCGCCCGCTTGGACCTCTCCCCCCCTCAAGCGTCACGGTCTTGGATCAGCAAAACAGGGAGGCAGCTCTGGGTCTGAAGATGACAGTTTCACAACTCCATCTGCAAGCTTCAATTCTCTCACCCACCTTTCAGTGTTTAAGTAACCTGGAACTTGGATTCTATCCCCTTCCAGTATTTTCTAGCTATGTTATCAGTACATGTCTCTTGGCTGCCTTGCCATTCCCTGGCCATTGTTTTCATTCCAGCTTTTACTGTGGTCTCGTTCTCAAGGTTGAGACTGAATCTCCTTCACAGCCTGTTTCTCACACATGCAGCTGCAAATAAGTTTATCTACGGAATGTCAAAAGAAAACAAGCTTGAAAGCCAACATCGTGAATTTCTTCCACGTTGCTCTGGCTTCGGCAGGCATCACGCTCATCTACACTGTTCAAGCTAATTAACCCTTTGCGTCACAATGTCTTCCGCACCTTTCCCTATACTGATCACTCCACCCCTTAGATGAGCGCGATGCTTCCGAAACAAGAATTATTTATTGTAACACTTCGCTAGCTAGATTGCTACGAATACTTGTTAGAATTATTCTAAGCGCTTGCATTTTAGTATAAAGCTGGTTTGTGCGTACGTATAGTCTACATAGTATAATCATTAGCGTGACACAGACAATCAATAACCAGATTAGCGGATGTAACACTATATTTAGCGTCTTCGTAGCTCCTGGTGCCCAACCTAAGATGTCATACCAATAGTGCTCAGTTACTTGCTGGATGCGTGAAGCAGTGTGCATAAGCTGTTTGGCGTCTATGGTCATCTGTATGGCGGTATCCTTGGTATATTTAGCTGCCATGTCGAATTTAGCAAATGTGATTTGTGCGTAGCGCCTGATTGCCTCTAGTCTAGGTAGCTTCACAACAAGCGGGATGTTCCATTCTAACTGTGCTTGCGTTTGCGTCTGTAATGTAGTTGTGGTGAACTTAGTTGGTCGGTATAGGATGTGAGTACTTATGTCAAAAATGCTGGTAATATTGCACATACACATTACCTGCTCTCCGGTGGTTTGTACAAATCTGTTAATAAGTAAGGGATGATTAGTAACGTAACATATACTCTCTGTTCCTATCTGATATAAGTCTGTGCCATTAATAGGATAAGGTAACCATTCACATTCTCCTGGTATTGGGTGAAGGCATGGATCTAGCACCCGTACAGTGTGGGTACATACCCACCCCTTAGACCAATCTGCTCATCTAGTGGGATCTACGGTGTGATTTGTTTGATCAATCCATTTTTTGTCAGTGTGAGGTATCCACCATTCTTCATCTATTACTACAGGGAGCAATATAAAGGGGCACCATATTTCAGGAGGAAGATCACTTCTAGCTATATCAAAATGAGCATAACACATCTCTCCCTCGATATGAAATTGTATGGGCTTTACCCATATTTCCTCAGGCAAATGCACTTGTTGTCTCCAATATTCACCTTGAAGCTGTCCCCATTCCGCTTTGAAGTCTACATACTGTTGATTAACAATGCTTTGCCATAGTATGCACTGAATTCCTTTGGACAATGTTTGTTTGCTTTGAAAGCTTTTTCCAAATTGTTCATAAGTGAAATTATGCCATTGCCAATCACGATACAACCCACGCAGAACCTTCCATACTTCTTGTGTGTGGGCCCCCATTGTGAAATTACTTTTATGGCCTCCCCTGTACTATAGCCTGTAGAAGATAGCTTATTCCTGATGGCTTCAATATCAAAAGCGTTCAGGGCCCCTACCCCAATTCCGGTGGCCCCGGCTATCATGGATCCTAGATCTCTATTGATGCGTAACTTCGGCAAGGGCCATAACTGTAGTGTCCATGGTGTGCATAATGGATCATACTTAGAAACATTCCCATTGGCAATAGTTATCTGTAACACAAAATGGTTAATTATGCTTGCATGCAAAGCTTGCTTACATCCTATTCTATATCGAACTATGGAAACGTTGCCTAAAATGCTGACCATGCGTCTTTCGGCTACTTAAAACATGAAGGCAGACGGTTTGGAGTATCAAGCTCCTTTAGTTCTATTAGTCATTGTAACAACCACCATATGTCCTGGTAAAATATCTTGTTTGTTAGAACAATCATAAGATCTACACGGATATGTCTGTACTGGTGTAAAAGGTACATTGGTATCACAATATTTACATATCATGTTTAGCGTATAATTCAAAGCCTGTACCGTTGCGGGCATTCCCTGCAACTCGTTCAGTCCATTGGCATGTCGGATTTGCTGTCCAGTTACCTTCCAGGTTACAGCTTTGGCAGCCATCCACTTGTCTCCAGGTACCTTCACGTTTCAAAGTGAAACATTTCCCTGGTCATCAGTTACATTAGCGGCTTGAGGTGCACAAGTGACATGAAGGTCCGTAATGACATTCTCTGCTATCTTCGGTCAGACCAATATGCTTTTTCCGGTTATAATCATGACCGCAAACAGGAACCACGTCATCGATGCAGATGTCATCATTTACGACCGTGGGGTAAGTCTCACTGCAGGTACAAATACAGGTACATTAAAATTATTTAAAAGTACAATATACGTACTCCCCACCCCTTGACTCAATAGCTCTCCTGCCTCTGGCTTTTTCCCTGGATGCTGCACCCATACTCTTCTTCCTGTGCTTCCAAATCCTCCTTCACCTCTCTGAGTGTTATCGGGGGGCAGATCTTTCTTCAATGTGGGGGGTATACGCTTGTTCACAAATCAATTGGGCAAGTCTGTCATGTGCTTGATACAATACAGTAGCATCTCCTTGATTCAGTAATACTACTTTAACCTCTCCTCTAAAATCTGGGTCTATGATTCCCCCTAGCACCGACACTCCCTTGATGGCTAGGCTGGATCAAGGGGCAATTCTACCATATGTTCCAGGTGGTACTCTCACTCCTAATCCTAGGGGAACAGTCTTCACCTGTCCTATGGGTATTTCTCCATCCTCTGGCGCAAACAGGTCCAGTCCTATACTGCCAGAAGTAGCCTGTAAAGGTAATCGAGCTCAAGGGTCTGTTTCCCAGACAATCATTGAGTGGGTGATTTCTTTATCATGCCCTGTCATCCGAATGAAAGGAGTCTGCTGCCCAACTGGTATATTGTTCAATTCGAACAAGGCTTTGTCTAAATTACTACTCCATCCTTTTAGAGTCTGATGTGCTGATAACTTTTTTAGCTGTTCTTTCAACAATCCGTTATATCTCTCAATCATGCCTGCAGCTTGTGGATAATAACTAAGGTGTAAAATCCACCGAATTCCCTGTTCCTGCGCCCAGTCCTGTACTGTTTTCCCTGAAAAGTGTGTGCCCCTATCTGTTTGGATTTCATCAGGTACCCCATAATGTTTTATCAGGTAGTTTAGCCCTCGCAAAGTGGACTTTTGGTCTGCAGACTTATAGGGCATACCCAACATAAGGCCAGAGTAGGTGTCCACCATGGTCAATATGTCGCTTTTTCCTCCTTCCTTTGGTAGCGGCCCGATATAGTCCAATTGCCACACTGTAGCAGCTGTGGTTCCTCTTCTGATATGGCCGCAAAGCTTTTTTTGCAGGGGCATTTGTCTTATCTGGTTGCATGTGGGGCACTCTTTTACTGCTTGTTGCACCTGTTCTTTAGTAACTGGAATCTGTCGTTGCTGTGCCCATGCATAAATGCCATTCTCTCCTAGATGTCCAGATGTTGCATGGGCCCAGTTTGCTAGAGCAGCTTCAGCCTCCTCAATGATGACCACTGTTCGTGTTTTGGCCATCTGATCTGCGGTGTTGTTGAATAGAGATGCAAGTGAGGTGTCCGATGGGCAATGGGCATCCACATGTCCCATATAGATTTGACATTTTTGCCCTTTCTCCCACATCTCTTCCCATAGCTGCTCGCCTCCCCAAATGGGGGTGCCTTTGATTTTCCATCCATCCTTGTGCAAAGTCGGGGCCCAGCTTACTAGTCCTTGGTAGATGGCCCAGCTGTCCGTGTACACAAACGTTTTCTCTCCGATGGGGACCTGTTCGATCACTGCTGCTACCCCCTGCAGTTCTGCAAGCTGACTTGATCCATTATTTCCTCCTCGCAGCAACAGCGTTTCTGTAGCAGGCTGGAATGCGACTGTTTGCCATTGTCTTTTTCCTTGATGGTTCCGGGCGGTACCATCTGTGAACCATGCATTTTGCTGTTCTTCTTCTGTGAGCTGTTCAAAAGGTGGGGCTGTTTTAAAAGGTGAGGACTCCATCTCAGATGGCTCTGGCGAGGGGACCATTGCCTGTAAGTCCACTGCCCCCAGCATATCTTCTTGTAACTTCGATACTCCTGCTGGCCCTGGTTTTGCCCTCTGCTGCAGATACCATTTTCACTTTACGATGGTAGACTCCTGCACCCTGCCTACTTTAGTGCCAACCCCTCCTTCTCTTATCCAGCCTAGTAAGAGGACCCGTGTTCTTAAGGTAACCGGCCGGTCACCAGTTATGCGTTCTGTTTCTACTAACGCCCAATATGCTCCTACTAGTTCTTTTTCTAACGGGGTGTAATTGCTCATGGATGGAGTTAATCTCTTTGACCAAAATCCTTGTGGCACTCTCTTTTTTCCTTGCCTCTACCATGAACTCCACATCACTACATCATCCTGTACTATCATTTGTAGCTCAAACGGGTCTCCTTCTGTGATGGGACCTAATGCAAAATAATTCTGTAATGCATCTTTTGCTACCTCAAAGGCCTCTTGCTGTTCAGGTCCCCATTGGAAAGGGTGCTTTTTTCGTGTAACTTGATATAATGGTCTCTATATTAATCCTAAGTGAGGGATATGTTGTCTCCAGAATCCCATCAAACCAATAAATCGTCGTGCTTATGCCTTAGTTGAAGGAATCTTTAGCTGCTGTACCGTATCAGTCACTACCTGTGGTATTCTTTTTACTGGTCCTGACCAAATAGCGCCCTGGAATTTCACCTCTTGTGCCGGGCCTTGGACCTTTTTTGGGTTAATAGCCCATCCCCTCTGCTGTAAGTATTCAATTAATCTTTCCAGCGTGTCTGAGACTTGCTCTTTAGTGTCCCCAGTGATCATGATGTCATCAATGTAATGTGCAAGTCGGGTGTTTCCAGCCGAGAATTTGGCTAAATCTCTGGCTATTAGCCCATGACACAATGTGGGACTATGCACGTACCCCTGGGCAACTTCCTGAATGTGAATTGTCTGTCCTGCCAGCTTATTGCAAATTGGTCTTGACTGGCCTCATCAATATCAATTGAAAAAAAGGCGTTTGCTAGATCAATCACGGCATGCCATTCCCCCACATCTTTACTCAACTGTTTCACCAGTGTGATGATGTCTGGGACTGTGGCTGCCAAGGGTGGAGCCACTTTACTCAGTTGTCGATAGTCGACAGTCATTCGATAGGTATCATCTGGTTTCTTCACGGCCATATAGGAGAGGTAAATGGGCTCACAGCCGGCCTTAACACACCTGCATCTAGCAACCCCTGTATGGTTTCTGAAATCTCTTTATGACCTTCGGGTATGCGGTACTGTTTAATGCACAACGGCTCCTTTGGAGGAGGCACATGTAATGGACTCCACTTTGCATGCCCAACCAGAACTGTCCTAGATTTCTTTATGTGTACGCTCCTCACACCAAAAGTAAATGTTACCCATTGCGTATCAATAATTTTGCCTAGTAACAAATCCATGCCAATAATGTATTCTGGTACTTCAGCTATTAAAACTTCTGCCGTGAACGGGGGCCCTTTACCGATTGCCATTTTAAGCTTAACAGGTTTGGCCTCTGTCTCTGCACCCCCGTAACCATTAATGATCACACCCTTCCCTGGCAACCTCTTAGGGTTTCCATTTATCAAAGTTACTTCCGCACCTGTATCGAGCAGTGCCATTACATGTTGTGTTCCTTTGTGCCAATAAATGATGAGAGGTATATATGGCCGCCTGTCCCCGGGGCTTACCTCTTGCACTGCTCTGACACCCGGGGTTTGGCCTGACCTTCATAATAGGGGGTCTGGGACTTCCCAGCCATTGCTGGACAAGTCGGGATATAGAGTTGAGACAGGCACCTTCCTATTTTTCCCTGATTCTGTTTTTTCCTTTTCAGACTCTTCCATGGGTGGTGCTGAGGGCTGCTTCTCATCAAATGCCTCTTTCTCTTTCTGTCTACGCTGCAATGCTTTCCATTTATTAAGCAGATAAGGGGTAGGCTTTCCATCTATCTCCTCTTTCTTCACCCCAGCATTCAACAAATCTATCCACGTGTCGTCTGGTCACTTTTATTCTAGATTCTCCTCCCTTATACTTATTGTTCTGCCCCACTGCTCTTGCTGATTTTTGTCTATCAAGCCCTTCTAATTGTGCCATTAATAATACCACATCCCCCATTGGTCTTCCCTGATCGGGTCCTAGAAGGGCCAACAAGGCACCTTTCATATGTGGAGGGCCATTTCTGATAAACCGTGCCCTGATCCCTGCTGTCACAGGTTCAACATCAGGTCCTAAAAACTGTTGGGAATACACTGCGTTCTGCATCCCCATTTCTCGCAGTTGTTCATTTGCCTCTGAAATCGTATGCCAAGGACCCCAACTCTCCTCCACATCTATAGTAGTTGGGTACAATTGCTTCACTCCTTCCATCAACCAACCCATTAGAGAGAAAGCTTGGTGCCCCTGTGCACCTCGTAACCGTTGCCCTAACATAGCATGTGTAGTTACTGATTCCATTTTCAAAAGTTCGGTTGGTGACAAATATGTACCATCTGCTCCAGTGTCCCACAATCTCACCAACCATTTAAACAAGGGCTCTGCAGGCATCTACCTAAACATACGAGTTATCTCTAACAATTCACTCTGTGTATAATCTCTTACCAAACGTGAATTCTGTATTTGCCCACCATTCACTCCCTTTGATTTATTCTGCACAAGTGGGCGAACCTCCATTACACTTCCCCTTTCACCTTCAATTTCACCTACACGTCCTTCTCCACTTTCAACTCCACCTAGTTCTGCTACACGTACTTCCACCTCATCCTCCCAATTGCAGTCCTCATCATTATCCGAGACTGTTCCATCCCAAGTATAAGGATCCCAGTTTTCTTTGCGTACCAATGCCCTCACTTGCACAGCTGAGGGTATTTTAGGCTTCTGCCTACTCTTCTGTTTTGCTACTCGTACTGCTAATGCGGTGCACCTTGCCTCCATTTGATCACCCCTAGTCACTGCACTTTCTATAGTTTCTTTCATAAGTAACTGCCTTTCCTGCAAGGCTGCAACCTCATCCCACAGTTTTCTTATCTCTGCATCTTGTGTTAATGTTTTCCTGTATACCGTACGGAGCGCAGACAGGAAAAGCCATCCCACTTGCCCTGCTGCTTTCAGCTCCAGCTTCTCCCCTCTTAGCTTCACACTCTCAACCCCATCTTCCACTAAAAGAGGAGTCACTTTCTCATCTAATGCCTCCCATAACACCAGCGCTGCCCACCGGTTCAGGAGTCCTGCCACACAAGAGAACGGGTCAGTTGCTAACCACCCGGGAATGGATCTGGCTTCTGCCCCATGCTGTCTTCTGCTCTCTGCCTCACTTTTCTTATGTCCACAAAGAGGCATTATTGACTTATACCCCACTCCTGGTACCAAAATGTCTTATCCAGGTGACTGATTGACACCTGTTCGGTATAAGTCAATAAGGACACTCAATGAAGGACCACACGCCAATTATGAATACAATTTAGCTTTACTAGAATTTCAGGTAAATGTAGGCATTTAGAACATCAACAATAGTGGAATAAGAATAGCAATGAAAAGCATCTATTTATATATAAGTACACTACAAAGAGCATCTATGTATATGTATGAGCAAAGAGTTCATTGACAGAATAAGAATAGCAATGAAAAAGCATCTGTTTATATATAAGTACACTACAAAGAGCATCTATATATACATCTGAGCAAAGAGTTCTTTGACAGATATAAACTTGGGATAACTGTATACCAAAATGTGATACACTACGATGTTCAGGAAGCAGAATATAAACGAGTTGAATACTTCAGATAAGCTTTGATTTACTGCACACTAAAATGCATATTTCAATTACTGTAGCAGGCTCACACTACAATGTTCAGTAAGGGAAAACTATAAACGAGCTGAATTCTTCAGATTATAAACACAGTGCAAGCATAATAATCAATCATAATAATAGAGCAGAGAAACAAAAGCCTTTCACCCCTGGGTGGAACTTAACTTAGTCCACGAAATGCTTGGAAGCCCTCTACCACCCGCTTGGACCTCTCTCCCCCTCAAGCGTCACGGTCTTGGAACAGCACAACAGGGAGGCAGCTCTGGGTCTGAAGATGACAGTTTCACAACTCCATCTGCGAGCTTCAATTCCCTCACCCACCTTTCAGTGTTTAAGTAACCTGAAGCTTGGATTCTATCCCCTTCCAGTATTTTCTAGCTATGTTATCAGTACATGTCTCTTGGCTGCCTTGCCATTCCCTGGCCATTGTTTTCATTCCATCTTTTACTGTGGTCTCGTTCTCAAGGTTGAGACTGAATCTCCTTCACAGCCTGTTTCTCACACATGCAGCTGCGAATAAGTTTATCTACGGAATGTCAAAAGAAAACAAGCTTGAAAGCGAACATCGTGAATTTCTTCCACGTTGCTCTGGCTTCGGCAGGCATCACGCTCATCTACACTGTTCAAGCTAATTAACCCTTTGTGTCACAATGTCTTCCGCACCTTTCCCTATACTGATCACTCACATAGATGTGCATCGCAAAGGAGACCAACCCTGGGTTCTCAGTGGTGTGGCACCCTATGACCGTGCTGGTGCCTTCTGATGGTGATGTGGAAGTGGGTGTATTTTCCAGTGTTTTGGTTTCTCACCTTTACCTCGATGATTCTCATGGCAGTGGTGTGATCCCTCTGTAAGTGTTTATTTTTGTGACCGTGAGATTGAGTGCTAGTTGTGGGTAGGTAGCTTTGAAGTGGTGGATCCCCATGATGTTTACTGACCCCCCTATGTTGATGAGGGCTCAGACAGCTATTCCTGCTATTAAAACTTTGCACAATGGAGGTGGTTCTCCTGTCTGTCTCTGTTCGGTTTGGGAGATCATGAACACTTAGTCGCTCCCTTTGGTTTCTGCCTTGTACCTTTGGTTCTTTTCAGAGTCCTTTAGTGGGTGATCTTCTAGCACCAGTTGCCTCAGGTTGGGGCTCCCCCGTCATCTTGCTGGCGGTCTTCTTCCTCTGTCTCTGCTCTGACAAACTCGGACAAAGTGACTTGTCTTTTTTGCAGCAAGAGCACAGCTTTCCCCATGCATCGGAGATCAACCCACAGTTCCAGAACTTGTTTTGGCTTGCTGGCTGACTTATTGTGGCTTGGGGTTATGCAATTTTCTTGTGCACTGCGTCAGCTGACCCTTCTTTCATTTTGGCCAACTTTCAGCAGGCATGGGAGCTGGACCTCTGGCCAGTGCCAATTCCATTTCCTCTACTCTGCAATTTGACAGCTGGAGTGATCAGGCTAATATGAGAACGCCCTCAAGTTTGATTTCTGGTTGGTTCAGGATGAGGCATGTCGGGACTAAGGAGTGATACCCTTGAATCAGCTGGGCTTGCCCCTCCAGTGACTGATTTTCATTGATGCACATGCTGGCTAGCGTCATCAGCTGTGTGTGATGACTCCGTCCACTACTTTTTATTTGTCTGTCAGTGTCCTTTAAAAATCCTTGCCTGCTAATGGGCAATCCTTCTTCTTTGTCCCTCATTTTTTACTTTTCTATCCTTCCATGGAGCAGGGATCAGGTACTGTATCTTTACGCTTTGGTTCTTTATCTGTTCCTTCGGAGGACTATTTTATTATTTTTTCCTGCTCGTGTTACACTGTAGGTGCTTCTGGCCCATAGCTGCTTCCATTTTAGTTGCAGCCTTTGTTCCTGCTACCTCCTCCCACGCCGGAAAAGACCAGCTGTTGTGCTCCATCGGAGATGCTGCTACGGGGGTGCCCTGCTGCTCATTTAGACTGGTTGCTGTTCAGTATTTAGGGAAAGATGCGAAAGACATTGTAACGCGAAGGGTTAATTAGCTTGAGCAGTGTAGATGAGCGTAATGCCTGTTGAAACGCCCTCCCAAACATCGTGGAAAAGTTAATGATATTATTTTCACGCTTGTTTGTGTAGAAGACTCCGTCTAAACCTTGAGAACGAGAGTACAGGGAGAAGATGGAATGTAAACAAAGGCTGGAGCAGAGCAGAGCAGCCAAGTACTGATAACATTAGCTAGAAAATGCCAGAATGAGATAGAATCCAAGCTTCGAGTCATTTAAGCACTGAACTGTGGGTGAGGGATTTGGAAGCTTGCAGATGGAATTGTGGAAGCTGCCATGGCCCAGCGCTGCCTCCCTGTTTGCTCGTGGTGCTTGAGGGGGAGAGAGGTCCAACCAGGCGGTAGAGGGCTCCCCAGCATGTCGTGGATTAAGTTAAGTTTCCACACAGGGATAAAATACCTTTGTTTCTCTGCTCTATTATTATGACTGATTATTTATGCCTGCACTGTGTTTATAACCTGAAGTATTCCGCTCGTTTATATTTTGCTTTCTAAACCTATTAGTGTGAACTGCTTCAATAACTGAAACATGCATTTTGGTGTACAGTAAATCAAAGCTTAAATGAAGTATTCAGTTTGTTTATATTTTGCCTCCTGAACATCGTAGTGAGAGCCTGCTGCAGTAATTAAAACATGCATTTTGGTGTGCAGTAAATCAAAGCTTAAATGAAGTATTCAGTTTGTTTATATTTTGCCTCCTGAACATCGAAGTGAGAGCCTGCTGCAGTAATTGAAACATGCATTTTGGTGTGCAGTAAATCAAAGCTTATCTGAAGTATTCAACTCATTTATATTCTGCTTCCTAAATATCGTAGTGCAATGCATTTCAGTATACAGTTAATTAAAACTTATATCTGTCAATGAATTCTTTGCTTATATATATAAATAGATGCTTTTCATTGCTATTCTTATTCTACTATTGTTAATGTGCTAAATGCCTACATTTTACCTGCAATTCTAGTAAAGCTAAATTGTATTTATAATTGGCATGTGGTCCTTCATTGAGCGTCCTTATTGACTTATACCGAACAGGTGTCAACCAGACACCTGGATAAGACATTTGGTACCAGGAGTGGGGTATAAGTCAATAATGCCTCTTTGGAGACTTAAGAAAAGTGAGGCAGAGAGCGGAAGGCAGCATGGGGCAGAAGCCAGATCAATTCATGGGTGGTTAGCAACTGACCCGTTCTCTGGTGTGGCAGGACTCCTGAACCGGTGGGCAGCGCCAGTGGTTAGATGAGAAAGTGACTCCTCTCTTAGTGGAAGATGCGTTTGAGAGTGTGAAGCTAAGAGGGGCAAAGCTGGAGCTGAAAGCAGCAGGGCAAGTGGGATGGCTTTACCTGTCTGCGCTCCGTACGGTGTATAGGAAAACATTAACACACAATGCAGAGATAATAAAACTGCGGGATGAGGTTGCAGCCTTGCAGGAAAGGCAGTTACTTATGAAAGAGACCATAGAAAGTGCAGTGACTCGGGTGATCAAATGGAGGCAAGGTGCACCGCATTAGCAGTACGAGTAGCAAAACAGAAGAGTATGCAGAAGCCTAAAATGCCCTCAACTGTGCAAGTGAGGGCACTGATACGCAAACAGAAGAGTAGGCAGAAGCCTAAAATGCCCTCAACTGTGCAAGTGAGGGCACTGATACGCAAACAGAAGAGTAGGCAGAAGCCTAAAATACCCTTAACTGTGCAAGTGAGGGCATTGGTACGCAAAGAAAATTGGGATCCACATACTTGGGAGGATGAGGTGGAAGTACTTGTAACAGAACTAGGTGGAGTTGAAAGTGGAGAAGGACGTGTAGGTGAAATTGAAGGTGAAAAGGGAGCGAATGGCGGGCAAATACAGAATTCTTGTTTGGTAAGAGATTACATGCAGAGTGAGTTGTTGCAGAGAACCCATATGTTAAGGCAGATGCCTGCAGAGCCTTTGTTTAAATGGTTGGTGAGGTTGTGGGACATTGGAGCAGAAGATGCATTACAGAATCCTTTTACGTTAGGTCCCATCACAGAAGGAGGCCCGTTTGAGCTAGAAATGATAGTACAGGATGATGTAGATGATGTAGTGATGTGGAGCCTATGGCAGAGGCAGAAAAAAAGAGGGTGCCACAAGATTGGGCCTTAGTGGAAATAGAACGCATAACTGATGATCGGACGGTCACTTTAAAAACATGGGTCCCCTTACTAGGTTGGACAAGAGAAGGAGGGGTTGGCAATAAAGTAGGCAGAGCGCAGGAGTTTGCCATCGTGAAGTGGAAATGGTATCTGCAGCAGAGGGCAAAAACCGGGCCAGCAGGAGTATCGAAGTTACAAGAAGATATGCTGGGGGCAGTGGACTTACAAGCAATGGTCCCCTCACCAGAGCCATCTGAGATGGAGTCCTCACCATTTAAAACAGCCCCGCCTTTTGAACAACTCACCGAAGAAGAACGACAAAATGTATGGTTCACAGATGGTACCGCCCGGTACTATCAAGGAAAAAGACAAAGGCAAATAGACGCATTCCAGCCTCCTACAGAAACTATGTTGCTGCGAGAAGGGGATAATGAATCAAGCCAGCTTGCAGAACTGCAGGGGGTAGCAGCAGTGACCGAACAAGCCCCCATCAGAGAGAAAACATTTGTGTACACTGACAGTCGGGCCACTTACCAAGGACTAGCAAGCTGGGCCCCGAATTGACGCAAGGATGGATGGAAAATTAAAGGCACTCCCATTTCGGGAGGCGAACAGCTATGGGAAGAGATGTGGGAGAAAGGGCACAAATGTCAAATCTATGTGGGACATGTGGATGCCCATTTCCCATTGGACACCTCACTTGCATCTCTATTCGACAACACCGTAGATCAGATGGCCAAAACGCGAACGGTGGTCATCAAGGAGGAAGCTGAAGCCGCTTTAGCAAACAGGGCCCATGCAACATCCGGACATCCAGGAGAGAATGGCACTTATGCATGGGCACAGCTACGACAAATTCCAGCCACTAAAGAACAAGTGCAAAAAGCAGTAAAGGAGTACCCCACATGCAACCGGATTAGACAAATGCCCTTGCAAAAGAAGCCTAGCGGCCATATCAGAAGAGGAACTGCAGCTACTACAGTGTGGCAATTGGACTATATCGGGCCGCTACCAAAGGAAGGAGGAAAAAGCTGTGTATTGACCATGGTGGACACCTACTCTGGCCTTATGTTCGGTATGCCCTGTAAGTCTGCAAACCAAAAGTCCACTTTGCGAAGGCTAAACTACCTGATAAAACATTATGGGGCACATGATGAGATCCAAACAGATAGGGGCACACACTTTTCAGGGAAAACAGTGCAGGGCTGGGCGCAGGAACAAGGAATTCTGTGGATTGTGCACCTTAGTTATTATCCACAAGCTGTAGGCATGATTGAGAGATATAACGGATTGTTGAAAGAACAGCTAAAAAAGTTATCAGCACATGATAGACTTGCACAAGTGATTTGTGAACAAGCGTACACCCCTCACATTGAAGAAAGATCTGCCCCCCCCGATAACACCCAGAGAGGTGAGGGAGGATTTGGAAGCACAGGAAGGAAAGTATGGGTGAACCATCCAGGAAAAAAAAGCAAGAGGCAGGAGAGCTATTGAGTCAAGGGGTGGGGAGTACGTATATTATACTTTTAAAGAACTCAAATGTACCTGTGTTTGTACTTGCAGTGAGACTTACCTCACGGTCGTAAATGATGACAACTGCATCGATGACATGGTTCATGATTATAACCGGGAAAAGTGTATGAGTCCGACCAAATATAGTCCGTCATGTCACATGTGCACCTCAAGCAAATAACATAACTGATGACCAGGGAAATGTTTTACTTTGCAACGTGGAGGTACCTGGAGGCAAGTGGATGGCTGCCAAAGCTGTGACCTGGAAGGTAACTGGACAGCAAATCCGACATGCCAACGGACTAAACGAGTTGCAGGGGACGCCAGCAACAGTACAGGCTTTGAATTATATGCTAAACATGATATGTAAATATTGCGATACCAAGACACATGGTTAACAACTTAAGCAACGTTTCTATAATGCGATATAGAATAGGATGTAAGCAAGTTCTGCATGCAAGCATAATTAATCGTATTGTGTTACAGATACATTTTGTCAAGGGGAATGTCTCAAAGTATGATCTATTATGTGCACCATGGATACCACAGTTATGGCCCTTGCTAAAGTTACGCAATAGAAGAGATCTAGGGTCCTTGATAGCTGGGGCCACCGGAATCGGGGTAGGGGCCCTAAATTCTTTTGATGTTGAAGCCATTAGGAACAAGCTATCTTCTACAGGATATAGTACAGGAGAGGCCATAAAAGTAATTTCTCAATGGGGGCCTACACACTCACAAGAAGTATGGAAAGTCCTGCGTGGGTTGTATTGTGATTGGCAATGGCATAATTTCACTTGTGAACAATTTGGAAAAAGCTTTCAAAGCACCCAAACAATGTCCAAAGGATTTCAGTGCATACTATGGCAAAGTATTGTTAATCAACAGTATGTAGACTTCAAAGCGGAATGGGGACAGCTTCAAGGTGAATATTGGAGACAGCAATTGCATTTGCCTGAGGAAATATGGGTAAAGCCTATACAATTCCATTGTGAGGGAGAGATGTGTTATGCTCATTTTGATATAGCTAGAAGTAATCTTCCTCCTGAAATATGGTGCCCCTTTATATTGCTCCCTGTAGTAATAGGTGAAGAATGGTGGATACCTCACACTGACAAAAAATGAATTGATCAAACAAATCACACCGTAGATCCCACTAGATGTGCAGATTGCTCTAAGGGGTGGGTATGTATCCACACTGGATGGGCGCTAGACCCATGCCTTCACCCAATACCAGGAGAATGTGAATGGCTACCTTATACTATTAATGGCACAGACTTAGATCTGATAGGAACAGAGAGTATATGTTACGTTACCAATCATCCCTTACTTATTAACGGATTTATACAAACCACCGGAGAGCAAGTAATGTGTACGTGCAATATTACCAGCATTGTTGACATAAGCACTCACATCTTGTACCGACCGAGTTCACCATAACCACATTACAGACGCAAATGCGTGCGCAGTTAGAGTGGAACATCTCGCTTGTTGTTAAGCTACCCAGATAAGAGGCAATCAAGCACTACGCACAAGTTACCTTTGCTAAATTTGATATGGCAGCTAAATACACCAAGGATACAGCCATACTGATGACCATAAACACTAAACAGCTTATGCACACTGCTTCATGCATTCAGCAAATAACTGAGCACCATTGGTATGACATCTTCTTAGGCTGGGCACTAGGAGCCATAAAGACGCTAACTATAGTGTTACAACAGCTAATTTGGTTATTGATTGTTTGTGTTACGCTAATGACTATACTATGTAGACTATATGTATGCACAAAGCAGTTTTCATACTAAAGATGCAAGCGCTTAGAATAACGTTGACCAGTATTAGTAGCAACCTAGCTAGCGGAATGTCAAAGCAAATTATATCCGTTTCAACATGCATCACGCTCATCTAAGGGGTGGAGTGTTCAGTATTTAGGGAAAGATGCGGAAGACATTGTAACGCGAAGGGTTAATTAGCTTGAGCAGTGTAGATGAGCGTAATGCCTGTTGAAACGCCCTCCCAAACATCGTGGAAAAGTTCATGATATTATTTTCACGCTTGTTTGTGTGGAAGACTCCGTCTCAACCTTGAGAACGAGAGTACAGGGAGAAGATGGAATGTAAACAAAGGCTGGAGCAGAGCAGCCAAGTACTGATAACATTAGCTAGAAAATGCCAGAATGAGATAGAATCCAAGCTTTGAGTTATTTAAGCACTGAACTGTGGGTGAGGGATTTGGAAGCTTGCAGATGGAATTGTGGAAGCTGCCATGGCCCAGCGCTGCCTCCCTGTTTGCTCGTGATGCTTGAGGGGGAGAGAGGTCCAAGCAGGCGGTAGAGGGCTCCCCAGCATGTTGTGGATTAAGTTAAGTTTCCACACAGGGATAAAATACCTTTGTTTCTCTGCTCTATTATTATGACTGATTATTTATGCCTGCACTGTGTTTATAACCTGAAGTATTCAGCTTGTTTATATTTTGCTTTCTAAACCTATTAGTGTGAACTGCTTCAATAACTGAAACATGCATTTTGGTGTGCAGTAAATCAAAGCTTAAATGAAGTATTCAGTTTGTTTATATTTTGCCTCCTGAACATCGTAGTGAGAGCCTGCTGCAGTAATTAAAACATGCATTTTGGTGTGCAGTAAATCAAAGCTTAAATGAAGTGTTCAGTTTGTTTATATTTTGCCTCCTGAACATCGAAGTGAGAGCCTGCTGCAGTAATTGAAACATGCATTTTGGTGTGCAGTAAATCAAAGCTTATCTGAAGTATTCAACTCATTTATATTCTGCTTCCTAAATATCATAGTGCAATGCATTTCAGTATACAGTTAATTAAAACTTATATCTGTCAATGAATTCTTTGCTTATATACATAAATAGATGCTTTTCATTGCTATTCTTATTCTACTATTGTTAATGTGCTAAATGCCTACATTTTACCTGCAATTCTAGTAAAGCTAAATTGTATTTATAATTGGCGTGTGGTCCTTCATTGAGCGTCCTTATTGACTTATACCGAACAGGTGTCAACCAGACACCTGGATAAGACAGTTGCCTAGTGCTGTTTCTGAGGAATGTGCTTGCCTTTGGCCTTGATTAATGAGACACTGAAGTAGCATTTTTCTAAAGCTAATGCAAAGGTGCCTTCCAGGAGCTATGAATCATTATCAAGGGGTAACAGCAGGCAACCTGCAAATGTTTACTTTAATTTTCTCTAAGCGCTGCCGGACATTTTGTTTCCTCTGGAAGCACCATCTCCTACAGGCATTTCAGGCTGATGGCTAAATCCCAGAAGTCCCGTTTCCCTGCCTGCGAGGTTGTGCATCCCGCTCAGCTTCCGTTGTCCTCCCCAGAGAGGCTCTGCCTGGCTAAGGGCTAAACTCCCACTCGAGCTGCTGCCGCCATAACCACCTGCACTTTTCTGTGCTTTTGTTTAAGGGCCTTGCAAGACAGACTCGGCCCCAGGACAGCCGCCGCAGACTACCCCTTGTGTGCGCAAAATCCAGGAGAACTTCTGCTGTTTAGAAGTTGTTGTCTCTGTCAGAAAGAATTGTGCCATCTTGCTCTGACCTCTTCGCGTGAAGCCATGGCGATTTGATATTGGCAGCCATTAGTAAATCAGAACAGTAATTTCACAGTACTCTGGTCAGGGTAAGTACAGAACGAGGGCCTGCGCAGGGCTGAGAAATGGCATACTCGTCCAGAAGTACCAAGACAACTTTCTTATGCTCACTGGGATGGTATGATTAGTTTAATTGGCTGACGTTTGATTCTCGCCGCCTGATCTGTTTCTTCAACTGTATTCAGTGACTTTCCATGTTCTCAGCTCTCACCTACATTAACAGGACGTATTGAAAAATAGAGTGCTCTTTGATGTAGGGCTCAGCTCTCAGCGAAATAGTACTAAGAATAGGAAAGAAAGTGGCTCAGTAGTAGTTTGTTAAACTGGGGCCCTTTAAACAAAAAAAGTGATTTCTCTTGTAGGGGATTTCCATGTATAGTCATAAGCACTGAATAGTTCTGCGTGCCTGCGGGGACCCCGGAGCACTGATGTGAAGTATATTCTTAAGTGCAGATACCAGCCCTTTGAAAAAGGTCTGTCAAAAACCACTTAAGAATAACACTGTGCAGCCTATGTGAACAGCTACACAGGCCAAATTGTTGAAAAGAAAACCGCTGTAGTGTAAATTCACGTTCAAACACTCATTTATTCTAGAAATGTAATCAAAAATACATTCTCATACTTTATTTACACCTCTCATGAGAATAAAACAATGCAGGGCAATGTAGCCCATAGGCTGCCATTATACAGAATGTAAATAGAGCTGTGCCTTTAAGAAAGTAAAGTCTTCCTGTATCCCATGATGCACAGCAAAAGGCAGTTGCTTTTTTCCAGCTCCTTCTGACAGGACCCTGAAGCATTGAGCTCTACCTCACAAAGCCTTTTTTGACAGAAAATTCAATTGAAACCTTTTGAATTTCAATTCAATTTCAACCGACGTTTTTAATATTGAGTGAACATTTGCTAACCTTTTCTGTCAAATTCTGACAGAAATTTAAGGTTTTTCTATTTTAGAATGCCTTCACTTTTTGATAAATGTCCAGACACCAGGTCTGTATAATTTGCCTTCCATCCAGCCACAAGCCTGACTCCTGTGACATCTGTAGAACTTTCTCCAGAAGAACCCTTCGTGATAGGGAGAAAATTCGACTTCAGGCAAGAGAGGACAGGAGAAGAAGTGGTCAATCTGCCACAGAGCGAGGAGAAGGTCAGTCTACTACCAGGGCTCACCCTGCTTCCTCTGCAACTTCTGCCAGACCTGCTCATAAACGGCATAGGTCTCCGACGACGTCGAGGGCGTCGACGTCGAGCCAGGAACGGCGCCAACATGCTCGCCGTCAAGGACCGGCTCACCGTCGAGAAAGAGGCATCTCTCGACGTCGGCAGCTGTTTCGCCGTCAAGACGGCGTGGACGCTCGACGTCAAGAAGATCTTGGTCCGGGTCGCCGTCGACGCGACGAGGACGATCGGCGTCGAGGGAGAGTGCTCGCTGTCGAAGACGGTCACCGTCATCACATCGACGTCGAGGAAGGTCGTCGTCGGGAGGATCTCAGCGATGGGAATCAACGCCAAGAGGCACCCGCTGTCACCGTACTTCGACGTCGAGAAGTGTGTTGACGTTGAGGCGACAGTCAAAGATGCCTAGAAGGGTTTATACCACTTCAGAATCCTCGGCCTCACTCATCCTACTTCCAGCTTCGCCTCAGCTGACTCCTCAACAGCCGCCGTTGCCGCAGACACCAGTAACACCTACGGCTCCTCTTCCGGCCCCCCCTTCAGAGTCTGTTCCGGTGACTCCAGCGGAATCCATAAGACATTCCAGACATTCCTCTAGACGTTCGTCTTCCTCTCGGCACCATCGACATGAGTCACTTCAGAGATCTTCACATTCACGTCATAGACATGCCTCTTCGTCTACACGGGATTACTCTCCAACCCTGTCGGACTCACCGTCCCCGAGAGTGTCCCCCATAGATGACGTGAATACCTTCCAAGAGGTCCTAGTGCATGGGGCGACCAAACTAAATATCCCGCTGGCGGTACCCGCCCCATCGACCTCAGTGATTTTCGCGACTTTACACCAGAGAACATCCTCAAGACCTTTACTTCCTCTGGTCCCGGGTCTTCTTGAACCGGCAATGGATATTTTTCTGACACTGGCCACAACAAAATCTGCTCCTTCCAGGCTTATTAAAAAGTATCGCCCACCGGAACAAGACCCTCTATTCCTAAGGTCGGACCCAGTGCCAGACTCGGTGGTTATAGTAGCGGCAAAGAAATTACACTCTACATCTCCGTCTTCCTCCTCGCCTCCGGACAAGGAGAGCAGAAAGATCGATGCCGCAGGCCGAACAGTATGCTCTACCGCAGCCATCACAATGAAAGCAGCCAGTGCTACTGCTTTATTAGGAAGATATGATCGTGCTCTTTGGGACTCTATGCTACAGTTTGCGGAGCACCTACCCAAAGACAAAAGGGAAGATTTCTTGGAGGTCGTGGGTGAGGGTGCCATGGTTTCCAACCAGGTGATAAGCGCTGCTGCTGATTCTTCGGTGCTGTCGGCACATAACTACGCTCATGGAGTAGCTTTAGGACGACACGCTTGGTTGCGATTGACATCTCTCAAACCAGAGGCACAGCAGAGAATTCAGAATTTACCATTCTCAGGCTCCACCTTGTTCGGCTCTCATGCCGATGACGAGATGTCAAGAATGAAGTCTGAGCTAGACACTTTAAAAGCGGTAGGCATCGAAGGCCCAAAGGAACAACAAAAAGTATTCCGTCCCTACCAGCGAAGGCTATTCACCCACAGGTATCAGACACCACACTGGATGTCCTCACGTCCCCAGCAGCAACAACAGCATCAAAGGGCCTTCTCGACACAGCGAAAGTCGACAAGGGGTCGTTCCACACCGCAAGCTCAGGAAACTCACCAGGCTCCCACGTCTAAGCCCTGAATCTTCGCTTCCCCCTCCTCCGTTATCTACTCCAGTAGGGGGAAGTATCTCAAATCATCTGGACGAGTGGCTATGCATCACATCAGACGCCTGGGTATTGAATATTGTGCGCAATGGTTACGCTCTCAGATTCATCAGTCCTCCTCCATCTGTTCCACCCAAACCAGCCAGCCACCACCTCGAAGCTCTTCAGTTAGAAGTAGCAATCCTATTACAAAAAAGAGCAATAGAGCCCGTCCCGATCAACCAACGCGGGAAAGGGATTTATTCGAGGTATTTTCTAGTGCCAAAGAAGGACAAACAAGAGCTTCGTCCCATTCTAGACCTAAGGACAGCAAACAAGTGGGTTTGCAGAGAGAAATTCAGGATGCTATCCTTGCACCAAATTTACCCGCAACTTCGTCAGGGCGACTGGCTCTGCACGATAGACCTTCGCAATGCTTATTTTCACATTCCGGTGAGCGAGAAACATAGAAAATTCCTAAGGTTCACCGTCAGCAAAAGTCATTACCAATTTGCGGTTCTACCCTTCGGCCTCAAATCAGCACCGAGAACCTTTTCCAAATGCATGGCGGTGGTAGCCGCCCATTTGAGGAAACATTGAATATTTGTCTACCCCTAGCTAGACGATTGGCTCAAAAAGGCCTCCAGCTATCTAGAGGCTCAACAACATTTCAACTGGGCTCAACAGCTGCTCCAGAATCTCGGTCTTCAAGTCAATCTTCTCAAGTCCACAGCAACGCCTGTTCAGAGGCTGCATTACTTAGGGGCCATTATAGTTACCAATCAAGGAAAGGTGTTTCCTTCGGAGGAACAACGATTATCGATTCTCCAAAAGTGCAAACAACTAGAGAGAACACCACAGACCACTGCAAGAGTAATATCCTCTCTATTGGGCTCGATGGCGTCTTGTATCCACCTCGTTCCCAATGCTCGCCTCCATATCAGACCCTTACAGGAGTGCCTGGAGGATCAATGGTGCCAACTGATGGACGATTGGGAGAGCAGAGTCCTTCTTTCCCCCCACGCCCTACAATCCCTCAAATGGTGGTGTTCACCCAACAATCTCTTGGTGGGGATTCCTTTCCAGCAACAGACTCCAGCTCAAACCATCGTAACAGACGCATCGCTGCTCGTATGGGGAGTGCACATGGATCATCTTCGAGTCCAAGGCAAGTCGTCACAGAGAGAGAGTCTCTATCATATCAACCTGCTGGAGCTTCGCGCAGTCCATCTTGCGCTCAAGGCCTTCCTACCTTCTCTGAAAACGGAAACTCTCCTCCTCCAGACGGACAACGTGGCCACCATGTATTACGTAAACAAACAAGGAGGCACCAGGTCCAGGATATTATCCAGAGAGGCTCAGACAATCTGGCATTGGCTTCTAGCCAGGAACCTGTCGTTAGTGGCAACTCACCTGCCGGGCAGGCAGAATGTTCAAGCGGATGCTCTCAGCCGCGTAATGGACGAGAACCACAAATGGGTATTACACGACGACGTCGTTCGTTCCATTTTCGCACTATGGGGTACCCCCTCTATAGACCTATTCGCAACCCCAGAAAACAAAAAAAGCCAAAGCTTCGCCTCCAGATATTACCATCCAGGGACTCTGGGGAATGCCCTGTGGATAAACTGGTCAGGAGCATTTCTTTACGCCTTTCCACCGCTTCCCCTGATACCGGCAGTCCTCCAGAAGCTATCCAATGCTCAATCCAAAATGATTCTAATTGCTCCAGAATGGCCACGCCAATGGTGGTTTCCAGACCTTCTTCACCGGTCACTCAAACCACACATCAGACTGCCTCATCGGCCGGACCTTCTCACGAAGTTCCGAGGGCAGATATCTCATCCCAACCTCTCATTGTTGAGTTTGGCAGCATGGCTCCTGAGTTAGTGCAATATGGACACTTGAACCTACCTCAGGACTGTATGGAAATCCTAAGAGAAGCAAAGCGCCCTTCCACACGATCGGCTTATGCATGCAAGTGGAAAAGATTCTGTGTGTGGTGTTTGGACAACAACGTTGACCCGATATCCTGTGGAGAGGAAACTATCCTGCCATACTTGCTAAGTTTGGCAAAATCGGGTTTACAATTGACATCAATAAAAGTGCACTTGGCGGCTCTAACGGCATATAGAAAGAGCCCCTCTCAACCCTCCTTTTTTAGGATCCCAATTATCAAGGACTTCCTGGAGGGCTTAAAAAAGGTCTTCCCTCCCATTAGGAGACCATCTCCTCCTTGGGAACTGAATGTTGTCCTCTCGCGTCTTATGCTACCTCCATTCGAGCCAATACATAAAGCATCACTTCAACATCTCACGTGGGAAACTGCTTTTCTGGTTGCAATCACATCAGCGCGTAGGGTCAGCGAAATCCAGGCTCTTTGCGCTCAAGAACACTACACGGTCTTTCATTCGGCGAAAGTAGTGATGAGGACACATCCAAAATTTTTGCCAAAAGTCGTTTCCGACTTTCATGTGAACCAAACCATTTCATTACCAACTTTCTTTCAAAATCCAACTACCCCTGCCGAGAGAACCCTGCATTCCCTGGATGTAAAGAGGGTTTTGAAATTTTACTCGGACAGGACAAAATGCTTGCGTAAATCACAGCAACTCTTTGTTAACTATGGCCCAGTTAGAACAGGGTTGGGCACGTCTAAGCAATCATTATCCAGATGGATTGTTTCATGTATACTGTTGTGTTATCAGTTAGCGAACAAATCTCTTGGTGCCAGGCCAAAAGCCCATTCTACTAGAGGGAAGGCAGCTACTGCGGCCTTAATGAGAAATATCCCTTTGGCTGAGATATGCAAGGCAGCCACTTGGAAATCGGTCCATACCTTTACACAGCATTACTGCCTTGATACAGACGCTAGGGCAGATGCGCAGGTTGGACAGCCCTCGCTTAAGAATTTATTTGCATGATTCATGTTTTTTCAGTATTATTCTGTCTACTCCGCCGCGGTTATGGGGATGGGCTTGCTAGTCTATTCAGTGCTTATGACTATACATGGAAATCCCCTACGAGAGAAGGAATGGTTTCTTACCTGTAACTCCAGTTCTCTCATAGGGGTATTTCCATGATAGTCATAACCCTCTCTCCTCCCCGGTGGAGTTGACATAGGAAAAGTTGCCATAGTAGTATCGATGTTGGTACTCCAACGAATGTTTTGTTCCTTCATGTCAGGTTACAAGCCTTCAAAAAGAACTGAGGCAACTGCCTTTTGCTGTGCATGATGGGATACAGGAAGACTTTACTTTCTTAAAGGCACAGCTCTATTTACATTCTGTATAATGGTAGCCTATGGGCTACACTGCCCTGCATTGTTTTATTCTCATGAGAGGTGTAAATAAAGTATGAGAATGTATTTTTTATTACATTTCTAGAATAAATGAGTGTTTGAACGTGAATTTACACTACAGCTGGGTTTTTTTCAACAATTTGGCCTGTGTAGCTGTTCGCATAGGCTGCACAGTGTTATTCTTAAGTGGTTTTTGACAGACCTTTTTCAAAGGGCTGGTATCTGCACTTAAGAATATACTTCACATCAGTGCTCCGGGGTCCCCGCATGCGCGCGGATCTATTCAGTGCTTATGACTATCATGGAAATACCCCTACGAGAGAACTGGAGTTACAGGTAAGAAACCATTCCTTCTCCATGTTTTTGTAATTTGCTTCTGTGTGATAAGTGCAGTCGTGTGCAGTTCTTTTGTCTCCTGGGTGCTTTTTCAGGCAACTTTGGTTTGGTTGTCTGCAGTTTTTTACATTAAAATATATTTTTGACTTTGTGTGTGTTAAAGCTACAAGAAACAATGGAGGGGGGGGCTCGAGCCCCAGCCATTCATCCTGTCTCTGCACTTTAATTTTCATTGCAGGGATGAAGGGCGGCCCTCGGGGAGCTGAGGCTAGGGATGGAGGATGGGGGTGGATACATGCCTTTAGACAGCATCACCCCTTCATTTGACCATCTGCTCATTGCCAAATGGCATTTATTTTTTACTTCACAGCTGCATGTCTGACGGACAAAACATCACCCCCAGATCACAGCAGCCCCTTTTGAGCCAAACCTGTGCTGCACACTGGCAATGACCAGAGTTGTCATGCTTTTTTTTTCAACTTTACTAGACCGATTTACGAAACGGAAAAGGTGAACAGGATTGGAAGTGGATGGAGTGGGGAAATGGCACAGGGTGAGGCGCCAGGAGTCACGTGTTGTGTCCTTTTAGAGAAACACAGATCGAGCGGGGCTGCAAAGGCTCAGACTGCTACTAGTCAGCACACACTACTCAGTGCTTTTTTTGTAAAATAATCACTGCAGGTGGTCAAAGTGCTGCTCAGACACCCGCAGTGGGACTATAAAACGTCAGAACAAGAATGGAAAGGGTGTACATTCCCAAATCCACCTTAGAGCTCTTTAATTCACTGCCAAATACCCCTTGCCCCTTTATTGCATTCTTACAGGTGCCTGCTTTTTCCCTTAATGACAAATTTTTAGTATTTCTCCTCAGGAAATGTCTGATGTGGAGAAATAAGTGCCGGTCCCCAAACGTAAGAACCAGTGGACCCCACAGGCAACCCCCAGCTCAAAATAAGCACTGCTATTATTCTAGTCCAGGTTTATTCCCAACAGCAAACATTCAATGCTAGCTTATTGTACAAAAATAAATTCCAATTACACTTGCTATACACTTACAATACAATAACCAAAGACAAAAAAAAAAAACAGTACCTCTCGCAAAGGCGAGACCTATTGGCTATGCCAGTGTTTGCATTTATCCCTGCAGCCACGACCGGACTAAGGGCCATATGTATGAAAGCTTTTTCCCATAGACACAGAATGGGTAAAATCCTTTGGTACATCTGGCCCAAAGAGATTGCATGCTAAGTCGTGGAACATTACAGTACTGGCCGGGTGGTCCACTGAAGTGCCGATGCGTAGCTCCTACTGTCAAGGGGCGGGTTGAAATTGATTTTTGTACAATAAGCTAGCATCGAATGTTTGCTGTTGGGAATAAACCCAGACTAAAATAATAGCAGTGCTTATTTTGAGCTGTTGGTTGCCCGTTTTTTTTCTTTCAATTTGTGTGGCAAGAAAAGTCCGGTTAGGAGTTTACAATGCTAGTAGGTCTAACTCGAGCAAATGCGAGACACGTTGCATTGCAAATGCTTGTTTAATGTTGATAATGGATTAGTTCAACAACGATTCCATTTACAGATACAGTTCTCTCGTAGGGGATTTCCATGTATAGTCATAAGCACTGAATAGTTCCGCGCGCCTGCGGGGACCCCGGAGCACTGATATGAAGTATATTCTTAAGTGCAAATACCAGCCCTTTGAAAAAAGGTCTTTCAAAAAACACTTAAGAATAATAATGTGCAGCCTATGTGAACAGCTACACAGGCCAAATTGTTAAAAAGAAAAACAGTTGAAGTGTAAATTCACGTTTAAACATCTATTTATTCTAGAAATGTAATAACAAATACATTCTCACATTCTATTTACACCACTCATGAGAATAAAAACAATGCAGGGCAGTGTAGCCCATAGGCTGCTATTATACAGAATGTAAATAGAGCTGTGCCTTTAAGAAAGTAAAGTCTTCCTGTTTCCCATCATGCACAGCAAAAGGCAGTTGCCTCAGTTCTTTTTCCGGCTCCTTTCTGACAGGACCCTGAAGCATTGAGCTCTACCTCACAAAGCCTTTTTGTGACAGAAATTAATTCAAAATCTTTTGAATTTCAATTTCACTCGACGTTTTTACTATTGAGTGATCATTTCCTACTCTTTTCTGTTAAATTCTGACAGAATTTTGAGGTTTTTCTAGTTTAGAAATGCCTTCACTTTTTGATAAATGCCCTTCTTGTGGCAGAAAAAAGGCTAAAACAGATCCACATCGGGTCTGTATAATTTGCCTTCCATCCAGCCACAAACCGGAGTCGTATGACATCTGTAAAAATTTCTCCAGAAGAACTCTTCGTGATAGGGAGAAAATCCGACTTCAGGCGAGAGAGGACAGGAGAAAAAGTGGTCATTCTACCACAGAGCGAGGAGAAGGTCAGTCTTCTACCAGGGCTCACCCCGTTTCCTCTATAACTCCTACCAGACCTGCTCAAAAACGGCACAGGTCTCCGACGACGTCGAGGGCGTCGACGTCGAGACAGGGAACGGCGCCAACATGCTCGCCGTCGAGGAGTGGTTCACCGGCGAGGAAGAAGCATCATTCGCCGTCGACAGCTATTTCGCTGTCGAGACGGCGTGGACGCTCGCCGTCGAGAGGATCTGGGTCGCCGTCGACACGGCGAGGACGATCCACGTCGAGGAGATCCGAGTCCGGCTCGCCGTCGACACGGCGAGGGCGATCGACGTCGAGGGAGAGTGCTCGCCGTTGGAGACGTTCGCCGTCACCACAGCGACGTCGAGAGGTTCTCAACGGCAAGAGGAATTGACGTCAAGAGGCACTCGCCGTCACCGCACTTCGACGTTGAGGAGTGTGTCGACGTCGAGGCGACAATCAAAGAGACCTAGAAGGGTTTATACCACGTCAGAATCCTCGGCCTCACTCATCCTGCTTCCAGCGTCTCCACAGCTCTCTCCTCAACAGTCGCCGTTGCCGCAGACTCCAGTAACACCTACGGCTCCTCTTCCGGCTCCTCCTTCAGAGTCTGTTCTGAGGACTCCAACGCGATCCGTAAGGCATTCTGGACATTCCTCTAGACGTTCATCTTCCTCTCGGCACCATCGTCATGAATCACGGCAGAGATCTCAGCATTCACATCATAGACATTCTTCTTCGTCTACACGGGACTACTCTCCAACCCTATCGGACTCAACGTCCCCGAGAGTGTCCCCCATAGATGATGTGAATACCTTCCAGGAGGTCTTAGTGCGAGGGGCGACCAAACTGAATATCCCGTTGGCGGTACCTGCCCCATCGACATCAGTAATCTTCGAGACCTTGCATCACAGGACATCTTTGAGACCTTTGCTTCCACTGGTTCCGGGTCTTATTGAACCGGCAATGGATATTTTTCTTACACCGGCCGCAACTAAGTCTGCTCCTTCCAGACTTAAGAAATATCGTCCACCAGAACAAGATCCTCTATTCTTGAGGTCGGACCCAGTACCGGACTCAGTGGTTATAGTAGCGGCAAAGAAATTGCACTCTACATCACCGTCTTCCTCCTCACCTCCGGATGAAGAGAGCAGAAAGATCGATGCTGCAGGCCGAAAAGTATGCTCTACTGCAGCCATCACAACGAAAGCAGCCAGCGCCACTGCTTTATTAGGGAGATACGATCGGGCCCTCTGGGACTCTATACTGCAGTTTGCGGAGCATCTTCCTAAGGACAAAAGGGAAGATTTCCTGGAGGTCGTGGGTGAGGGAGCCATGGTTTCTAACCAAGTAATAAGTGCTGCGGCTGATTCTTCGGTACTATCCGCACATAACTATGCTCACGGAATAGCACTCAGAAGACATGCATGGTTGCGACTAACATCTCTCAAACCAGGAGCACAGCAGAGAATACAAAATTTACCTTTCTCAGGCTCCACTTTGTTCAGCTCTCATGCCGATGACGAGATGGCCAGAATGAAGTCTGAGCTAGATACCCTAAAAGCGGTAGGCATGGAACGCCCGAAAGAACAACGAAAGGTATTCCGTCCATATCAGCGAAGACTTTTCACCCACAGGTATCAGCCACACTGGATGTCTTCACGCCCCCAGCAGCAGCAGCAGCATCAAAGGGGCTTCTCCACACAACGAAGATTGACAAGGGGTCGTTCAACACCTCAAACTCAGACAACTCGACAGGCTCCCGCGTCTAAGCCCTGAATCTTCGCTTCCCCCTCCTCCGTTATCCACTCCGGTAGGGGGAAGTATCTCAAATCATCTGGACGAGTGGCTACACATCACATCAGACGCCTGGGTATTGAATATTGTGAGACATGGTTACGCTCTCAGATTCACCAGTCCTCCACCATCTGTTCCACCCAAACCAGCCAGCCACCACCTCGAACCTCTTCAGTTAGAAGTCACTATTCTATTACAAAAAAGAGCCATAGAACCCGTCCCGATCAGCCAGCAAGGGAAAGGGATTTATTCGAGGTATTTCCTTGTGCCGAAAAAAGACAAGCAAGAGTTTCGTCCCATTTTAGATCTAAGGACAGCAAACAAGTGGATTCGCAAAGAGAAATTCAGGATGCTATCCTTGCACCAAATTTACCCACATCTTCGTCAGGGCGACTGGCTCTGTGCGATAGACCTTTGCGACGCTTACTTTCATATTCCGGTGACCAAGAAACATCGAAAATTCCTAAGGTTCACCGTCGGAAAACGTCATTACCAATTTGCGGTTCTACCCTTCGGCCTCAAATCAGCGCCGAGAACTTTTTCCAAATGCATGGCGGTGGTAGCCGCCCACTTGAGGAAACATCGAATATTTGTCTACCCCTATCTAGACGCTTGGCTCATAAAGGCCTCCAGTTATCTAGAGGCACAACAACATTTCAAATGGGCTCTACAGCTGTTACAGAACCTCGGTCTTCAAGTCAATTTCCTGAAGTCCACAGCAACGCCTGTTCAGAGGTTGCATTACTTAGGGGCCATTATAGATACCAATCTAGGAAAGGTGTTTCCTTCGGAGGAACGACGATTATCGATTCTCCAAAAGTGCAAACAACTACAGGAAACTCCACAGACCACTGCAAGAGTAATAGCTTCTCTACTGGGCTCGATGGCGTCTGGTATCCATCTCGTTCCCAATGCTCGCCTCCATATGAGACCATTACAGGAAAACCTGGAGGATCAATGGTGTCAACTGATGGACGATTGGGAGAGCAAAGTCCTCCTTTCTCCCCACGCCCTACAGTCCCTCAAGTGGTGGTGTTTACCCAACAATCTCTTGGTGGGGATTCCGTTCCAACAACAGCCTCCAGCTCAAACCATCGTAACAGATGCGTCACTGCTCGGATGGGGAGCGCACATGGAACATCTTCGAGTCCAAGGCAAGTGGTCACGGAGAGAGAGTCTCTATCATATCAACCTGCTGGAGCTTCGCGCAGTCCACCTTGCGCTCAAAGCCTTCCTTCCCTCTCTGAGAGCGGAAACTATCCTTCTCCAGACGGACAACGTGGCCACTATGTACTACGTAAACAAACAAGGAGGCACCAGGTCCAGGATTTTATCCAGAGAAGCTCAGACAATCTGGCATTGGCTTCTAGCCAGGAACCTGTCACTAGTGGCAACTCACCTGCCTGGCATCCAGAATGTTCAAGCGGATACCCTCAGTCGCGTAATGGACGAGAACCACGAATGGGTGCTACACGACGACGTTGTTCATTCTATTTTTGCACTATGGGGTATCCCCTCTATAGACCTATTCGCAACCCCAGAAAACAAAAAATGCCAAAACTTCGCCTCCAGATATTACCATCCAGGGACACTGGGGAATGCCCTGTGGATAAGCTGGTCAGGAGCATTTCTTTACGCCTTTCCACCGCTTCCCCTGATTCCGGCGGTCCTCCAGAAGTTATCCAATGCTCAGTCCAAAATGATCCTAATTGCTTCGGAATGGCCACGCCAATGGTGGTTCCCAGACCTTCTTCACTGGTCACTCAAACCACACATCAGACTGCCTTATCGTCCGGACCTGCTCACGAAGTTCAGAGGGCAGATATCTCATCCCAACCTCTCATCGTTGAGTTTGGCAGCATGGCTCCTGAGCTAGTGCAATATGGACACTTGAACCTACCTCAGGACTGTATGGAAATCCTGAAAGAAGCAAAGATCCCTTCCACACGATCGGCTTATGCAAGCAAGTGGAAGAGATTCTGTGTGTGGTGTTTAGACAACAACATTGACCCGGTATCCTGTGGAGAGGAATCTATCCTGCCATACTTGCTAAGTTTGGCAAAATCGGGCTTACAACTGTCATCAATAAAGGTACACTTGGCGGCTGTAACGGCATACAGAAAGAGCCCTTCACAAACTTCCTTTTTTCGGATTCCAATTATTAAGGACTTCCTGGAAGGTTTAAAAAAGGTCTTTCCTCCCATTAGAAAGCCATCTCCTCCATGGGAACTGAACGTTGTCCTATCGCGTCTGATGCTACCTCCATTCGAGCCAATACATAAGGCATCACTTCAACATCTCACATGGAAAACTGCTTTTCTGGTGGCAATCACTTCAGCGCGTAGGGTTAGCGAAATCCAGGCCCTTTGCGCTCAAGAGCCCTACGCGGTTTTTCATTCTGTGAAAGTGGTAATGAGGACTCATCCAAAATTTTTACCAAAAGTCGTCTCCGACTTTCATGTGAACCAAACCATTTCATTACCAACTTTCTTTCAAAATCCAACTACTCCTGCTGAGAGAACTCTGCACTCTCTGGATGTAAAGAGGGTTTTGAAATTTTACTTGGACAGGACAAAATGCTTACGTAAATCACAACAGCTCTTTGTTAACTATGGCCCAGTTAGAACAGGGTTGGGCACGTCTAAGCAATCTTTATCCAGGTGGATTGTTTAATGTATAATGTTATGTTATCAGTTAGCGAACAAATCCCTTGGTGGTAGGCCAAAAGCCCACTCTACTAGAGGGAAGGCAGCTACTGCAGCCTTGATGAGAAATATCCCTTTGGCAGAAATATGCAAGGCTGCCACTTGGAAGTCGGTCCATACCTTTACTCAGCATTACTGCCTTGATACAGACGCTAGGGCAGATGCGCAGGTTGGACAGGCCTTGCTTAAGAATTTATTTGCATGACTCATGTTTTTGTCAGTATTCTTCTGTCTACTACACCGCGGTTATGGGGATGGGCTTGCTACTCTATTCAGTGCTTATGACTATACATGGAAATCCCCTACGAGAGAAGGAATGGTTTCTTACCTGTAACTCCAGTTCTCTCGTAGGGGTATTTCCTTGATAGTCATAAGCAACCCTCCCTCCTCCCCGGTGGAGTTGACATAGAACAGGTTGCCATAAACATTATCGATGTTGGTACTCCAACAAATGTTTTTGTTCCTTCATGTCAGGTTACAAGCCTTCAAAAAGAACTGAGGCAACTGCCTTTTGCTGTGCATGATGGGAAACAGGAAGACTTTACTTTCTTAAAGGCACAGCTCTATTTACATTCTGTATAATGGCAGCCTATGGGCTACACTGCCCTGCATTGTTTTTATTCTCATGAGAGGTGTAAATGGAATATGAGAATGTATTTGTTATTACATTTCTAGAATAAATAGATGTTTAAACGGGAATTTACACTTCAACTGTTTTTCTTTTTAACAATTTGGCCTGTGTAGCTGTTCACATAGGCTGCACATTGTTATTCTTAAGTGTTTTTTGAAAGACCTTTTTTCAAAGGGCTGGTATTTGCACTTAAGAATATACTTCATATCAGTGCTCCGGGGTCCCCGCAGGCGCGCGGAACTATTCAGTGCTTATGACTATCATGGAAATACCCCTACGAGAGAACTGGAGTTACAGGTAAGAAACCATTCCTTTTCAATCATTAAGGAAAGATTATGAAGTTATAAACATAATATCTAAATAATTGACTTCTTATATAGGGAAAAACACATATTTGATCTTTGACCTTTCATTTACACTACTATATTTTGGTCTCATAAAACGTTTACTTCACAAAATGTACACCAAACTGAAATTTGATCAGTTATTTGGTTCCACCAAGATGTTGTCTGGCAGCTGACTACATCATTTTATTTGCTACTTACATTTGGAAACAAACCCTGAGAAACAAGCTACACCTTCATATTTAGCTCTCTGAAAGCATATAATATAATATTTAATAACTGAGAACAAAAAAGAGATTGTGTGTCTAATTCATGTAATTTGGATTGTAAACTCAATTTTGTTTTGCAGATTATGCATCGTGACATTAAACCTGAGAATATCTTAATTACTCAGTCTGGAATTATTAAGATATGCGATTTTGGCTTTGCTCGAACATTAACAACAAATGGAGATATATATACAGATTATGTTGCCACACGATGGTATAGAGCGCCAGAGCTGTTACTAGGGGACTCTAAGTACGGAAAGTATGTACTTTGTAATAGTTTTCTTACGTGCATTTAAAGTTCCTAAGTTTTTGTGGAAAATGTTTGAGATCACTGGTAAACTACAAATTGTACTTTGTGAAAGAGCAGTTGTAACAAATGTGAAACCTCATTATCCCGTATCTTGGGTGTCTTTCATGCTCTCTACATAACATCTGTGCACTGTCTATCAAGTCCATCAGCTAGTTATGATTAATAGCAAACTGAATTATTTGACCTGAAAGAAAAAAG
Source organism: Pleurodeles waltl (assembly GCF_031143425.1). Taxonomy (NCBI): domain Eukaryota; kingdom Metazoa; phylum Chordata; class Amphibia; order Caudata; family Salamandridae; genus Pleurodeles; species Pleurodeles waltl. The sequence goes on from NC_090446.1 coordinate 734,960,688, forward strand.
TAGCCTCGAACGAGCAGAAAAAAGTGAAAAAAAAATAATAATAACTATTTTCTCCTAGTAATTAATTCTGAGAAGACAAAAAACAAAGGTTTGCTCCATGTTTAGGATGACCGAAGATTTTTGTCACTAAAGAGTAATAAGAGGAATGTAGTGGCTTTCTTCAGAAGAAACATTTTGTGGAACAAATAGCAGTTTTCCAATGCGTACTAGCAATAAATGCTCTGGGAGGTAAATTGTCACCCGCCAATTCTATTAAACCCGTGGGTCACTAAAAATCTAGATCATTTCTTTTGTTTACTATAGAAGTTTTCAAGATATTGTTTTCTTCAAGACCAATCTAGGATAGACATGTTGCCAGAGGGTGACCTCAATTGAGCGACTGCTTTCTGGGCTAAATTTGAAACTATAGCTTCAGTTCAGTTCATCAAAGTGCCAAGGGTGCTGAAGTGAAATCATTTGCTTTTAACCTCCTGCTTGTTTAATTTGACCCTCTGGTCAGTGTCTGTTCGCTCCCTCCTTCACAGCTCCACCTGCTGCTGCTGATCCCTCTGAGTGCCTGCTGGCTCTGAGATCGAGACCCACCATCACCCTGCGCCTCATCCCTGGTAGCCTAACGACTATCTGTTTCTGATGGATACAACTACCTGTGGATTCCTCACCTAATGAATACTCCCATGGCGCCAGCATTCGACGGAAATCTTCTTCCTAGTCTCTGCACGTCGACGAGGACGTCACTCTAGCCCACGCGACGCCGTCTGACGTCATACAGGCAATAAGAGGTCCTCGACGACGTGCTGACGTCAGTTCCCTTTTTTCCGTGCATTCGAAACAGTTATCTTCGAGGGAGCAACTGTTACTTTCGTGGTTACAGTGTATTTTTTGCTGCGTAGTCCTTCGCTGCAGTAATAATGTCACAAAGAAAGTCGGGTTTTAAGCCTTGTCGTGAGTGTGGGGGCAAGATGTCAGTTACGGATCCTCACTCCGACTGCCTTTGGTGTTTAAGCTCCGACCACGACGTCTCGACTTGCGATTCATGCCAGCACATGAATCCGAAGGCCCTCAAGGAACGTGAGGCGAAGTTGTTTATAGCGAAGTCGAAGAAAGAAAAACATCATAAGAAGTCTTCTTCGCCAAGGCATCGGCTTCATCGAGACTCCCGGTGCCGTAGAGAATCACGGCGCCATTCAAGCAAGGAGACTCGTTCCAGGTCTTCGGATCGGCGCCGGACGACTTGGGAGGTCAGTCCCACGGTCACGCCGCATCCATCGACGCCGTTGCCCTCTCCGGCGTCACCGACTTCACCTGGACAGGCGTCGGGGATTGAAGTGGTGCAGCCTCTGGTGTTGTCTCCGGCGTCACAGACGTCGAGGCCGGCGTCGGGGTCGCCTTCGATACAGGCACCCCAGTATCCGGCTTTTCCCACCCCTGGAGCCGATAGTACCGCATTCCTAAATGCGATGTATACCATCTTCCAACAGATGGCTCAAGGGGGTGCTCCGGCTGGCCCTTTGGCCTTTTCATTGGGTGATCCTGCGCCTCTACGGCCGGCACCCTTTATGCCCTTTCTCCCTTTTGGGAACGTGGGCTCGGCGCCGGTACAAGTCCTCCTTTCAAAGGGCGCGGTAGAGTTGGTCCCAGAGCAGGAAAGGGGTTGAGGTTGTTACTCAAGGTATTTCCTGATTCCCAAGAAGGATGGTCGGTTGAGACCAATCCTGGACCTCAGGATCTTGAATTGGTTCCTCAAACAGGAAAAGTTCAAGATGCTGACCCTAGCTCAGGTGCTTTTGGCGTTGAACAAGGAAGATTGGATGGTGTCTGTCGACTTGCAGGATGCTTACTTTCATATCCCGATACTCAAGTCACACAGGAAGTATCTCCGGTTTATGGTGGGATCGCAGCACTATCAGTTTAGTTCAGCACCTCGAGTCTTCACGAAGGTGATGTCGGTGGTTGCGGCAGAGCTCAGAAGGAAAGGGATAGCAGTATTCCCTTACTTGGACGACTGGTTGATCAAAGCCAAGTCGCCAGAGCTTGTGTCGCATCATCTGCAGTCAACGACTCAGTTGTTGTTCGACCTGGGTTTTTCGGTGAACGAGCCCAAATCTCACCTGGAGCCCTCTCAGCGCCTCCTGTTCATAGGGGCAGTACTGGATACAACATTGAGTCGAGCCTTTCCTCCGCCTCAGCGGATTCAAGATATTCAGGAATTGGTTCCAATGTTTCGAAATGGAGCGGTAGTTCCAGTCCTCAAGGTCCTTCGTCTGCTCGGTCTGTTTGCCTCCTGCATTCTGTTGGTCACGCATGCTCGCTGGCACATGAGGGCTCTTCAGTGGTGCCTCCGAAGGCAGTGGTCTCAACAGAAAGGAGATCTAGAAGGTGCTGTCAAGATCTCCAGAGATGCTGCTGTGGATTTGAAGTGGTGGATTGCGAGCAACAATCTTTCACAAGGAAAGCCGTTCGCGCAGTCGCCACCAGTGGCCACGGTCATAACGGATGCTTCCACTCTAGGGTGGGGAGCTCATCTGGGGGATCTGGAGATCAAAGGCCTTTGGTCTCCAGAGGAGCAGATGTTTCATATCAATCTGTTGGAGTTACGGGCTCTCAAGGCCTTCCTCCCTTCCCTTCGTGGTCAGTCGGTACAGGTCCTGACGGACAATACTACCACGATGTGGTACATAAACAAACAGGGAGGAGTAGGGTCGTACCTTCTCTGCAGAGAAGCTCTTCGACTATGGTCCTGGGCAAAGGACCATCAGATTTGCTTGGTAGCAAATCATCTGGCCGGAGTCTTGAATGTACGTGCGGACGGTCTCAGTCGCCAATTCTCGGCAGACCACGAGTGGCGTCTCCATCCAGATCAAGCCCGTTTGATCTTCCAAAGGTGGGGGTTTCCTCGGGTAGATCTGTTTGCCACTCTGGAGAACGCGCATTGTCCGTTATTCTGCAGCCTCCAGTACCCGATGCAGGGAGCGTTGGGGGACGCGTTTCAAATAACCTGGTGCGGCCAGTTGCTTTACGCGTTTCCTCCCATACCCTTGATTCCTCGAGTATTGAGGAAGATTCGCCAAGACCGGGCGATAGTCATCTTAATAGCTCCGGATTGGCCAAGGAGGGTGTGGTACTCCGACCTTCTCCAACTCTCAATGTGCCCTCCGCTCCGTCTCCCTTTCAGGGCAGACCTCCTCTCGCAGTCGCAGGGGCAGGTTTTACACCCCAACCTCCAGAGTCTGCACCTACATGCCTGGAGATTGAACGGGGCAACCTGAGTTCCTTCTCTCTCCCGCCTGATGTAGTGGATGTTATATTAGCGGCCAGGCGACACTCCACTAAATCTATCTACGCTAATAGGTGGTCTAAATTTGTTGCGTGGTGTGGAGAGAGGCAGATTGATCCCTTACATGCTCATCTATCGGACGTTTTGTCTTTTACTCTGTCTCTAGCGCAGAAAGGTTGTGCAGTGGCTACCATTAAGGGTTATTTGTCGGCCTTGTCAGCCTTCATTTGTCTTCCAGACCAACCATCGTTATTTAAATCCCCTATTGTTATCAGATTCTTGAAAGGTCTTCTAAATAAATATCCTCCAAAACCATTCGTTATGCCGCAATGGGATTTGTCCTTGGTCCTGACTTTCCTTAATGGGTCCCCTTTTGAGCCTATGCATTCTTGCCCCTTAAGGTATTTGGTTATAAAAACAGTTTTCCTGGTAGCTATAACATCTGCAAGGGGAGTGAGTGAGTTGCAGGCCTTATCGGTAAAGCCCCCTTATACAACTTTTTATGGGGATAAGGTGGTGTTGAGGACCAAGGCTGCTTTCCTCCCGAAGGTTGTTTCACCCTTCCATTTGGCTCAGGCAATTACTTTGTCCACGTTCTATCCTCCGCCTCATCCTTCTAAAGAGGAAGAAAGACTGCACCGTCTGGACCCAAAGAGGGCGTTGAGCTTCTTTATTGATAGAACAAAGGATTTCAGGCTGGACGATCAGCTGTTCATCGGGTACGTGGGCAAGAGGAGAGGAAAGGCAGTCCACAAGAGAACACTCTCCAGGTGGGTGGTTCTTTGCATTAAAATCTGTTACTCTTTGGCAAAGAAGGACCCTCCTGAGGGCATTAGAGCTCATTCCACCAGAGCTAAGTCGGCCACTTCGGCCTTGGCCAGAGGTGTTCCTGTGGTTGACATCTGCAAGGCCGCAACTTGGTCGTCCCTTCACACTTTTGCGAAACATTACTGTTTGGACTCTGAGGTCAGAAGGGACGGCCATTTTGCATGGTCAGTGCTGCAGGATTTCTTGGTTTGACCATTTAAGCACCCGCCACCGGGCGTGGTACTGCTTTGGGACTCTATTCATTAGGTGAGGAATCCACAGGTAGTTGTATCCATCAGAAGAACGAGTTACTTACCTTCGGTAACGACTTTTCTGGTGGATACATTAGCTACCTGTGGATTCCTCACAGTCCCACCCGCCTCCCCGTTGCCTTTCTGGTCTTACCAAGTAATCCTTGAGTGCGCTCCTCTTGGTCTTCAAGGTTGCAATAGATGTTGTATATATGGATACTTGTGTATATTTATCTGTATATATATATATATATATATATATATATATATATATATATATGTATATATCTTTGTGTACATACATGATTTGCATATATTTGTTCGTTATATTAAATTTACAGCTATTCATTGCAATATTGTGTATTTTACAAGGTTATGGGATGTTGCCTTGCTCTTTCATTGCATTGGGTGGTTGTTCTCATGCACGTAAAAAATGTTGGTACTGACGTCGGCACGTCGTCGAGGACCTCTTATTGCCTGTATGACGTCAGACGGCGTCGCGTGGGCTAGAGTGACGTCCTCGTCGACGTGCAGAGACTAGGAAGAAGATTTCCGTCGAATGCTGGCGCCATGGCAGTATTCATTAGGTGAGGAATCCACAGGTAGCTAATGTATCCACCAGAAAAGTCGTTACCGAAGGTAAGTAACTCGTTCATCTGTCTCTCTCTTTCTTGCTTTTTCATCTTTTTTACTCGTTTTTACTCTTTTTGTCTGTTTTTCTTCTTTGCACTCTTGTGCTGCTGCTATTGCTGTTTGCCACTTTTCTACGCTCCATCCCTGCTGCACCTGCGGCCCGACCCCCTCCCTGCAAATCGCTTTCTCTGCCTCTCAGCTGACCAGCCTCTCCTACCTCCCTCCCCTTCTTAATTGTGGCTGCGTGAAAGCACAGCAGGCGCACCAAAGGCTTGCTATAGGCAGGCCCGTCTGTGCCTATCCGCCCCTGGACTGCGCCCAGTGCCACGGACCCTAGTTCCCACAACACCCACTGGTACAATGCCAAAGCTCTACAAGCCCTAAACCCTCAAAGATCCTCAGCCTGACACCAAGCCGACCCAAAGAATACTCATGGTCTGTTCTCCTGACACTTCTGCTCCCTCACCTGCCTCCATACAACACACAACCCCGCCCGTAGCCCAGGCAGACACCTCAAGTGCATATTCCTCAACACCTGCTCCCTTGCCAAACATACAGTAGAAGTTTGGGACCGCCTCAACCCAACCGCCCCTGACGTCGCCTTCTTCACAAAGACCTGGATAACCCCCACCTCCGCCCCGGACATCGCCACCGCCATTCCTGATGGCTACAAAATCATCCACAAAGACAGTCATTCTAGCAGGAGGAGGCGTCGCCATAGTCTACAAGAACACCCTCCTCCTGTCAACGACCATCGAGACACAGAACCATCCAACCACCCTTGAAGACCTACTCTTTCAAATTCCGATCACCCCGAATACCTTCCTTCCTGGCACGCTCGTCTAGAGACCGCCCGGGCCCCTGCCCCAGTTCAGCTAAACCATTGCTGGCCTCGTCGCCCCTCATGCACTCGCATCCACCGACTACATCCTACTCGGCGACGTCAACTTTCACCTCGACAACCCACACACCATTGTAGAAGCCTAATTATTCAGCACCCATTCAGATACAAACGACCGTTAGCCAGCTCTTTCTAGATAAACATTTAATAATTCATTAGGGATAGAATAGAAAGACATGTACATGGAGGATGCTCTGTACTAGTGTACACGAACAGCCTAATACAAGGAAGTAATACACGATCTTTTATAGTATTAAACCACAAACATAATTCAACGTCTTATTGGTTCTTTGGCTTTGACGTATGATTGATGTATGACTACTTCTCCATTATGGCTGAGGTAGTTTTTCCTATCATACCATATATAGTAACAAAAAGCATAGAAAAGGATTTTACACAAGGTGGCCTACGTGCCTAATATCACATGGTCCATCTTGTGACAGAACTTGAGAACATCACGTACTCAGACTGGTACTTTCCAGAAGGGAGATTGCTTCAGCTAGCATGCAATGACGATGATGTTTCATGATGGCTGTTCAGAGAGCAAGCCTTGCAACATAATGCGTTCCTAGCAGTAGCGAATTACATTTGTAGGCCTCTTTACTTAATGATAGGCCTGTGCAGAGATTGTCATTGTGTATCACAGGGGCCACTAGGCATAGCATACCTAAGAACTGTAAAATGCGATTCCACATTCCGCCCTCTGATACTCAATGACAAATCTAAGGGTCATGGTGTATTGCTCTCATTTATACCTCTTGCTCATCCCTGTTGTCATCCTTATATCTTTTTCTTCTATAATGTGTGCGTTTCTGGTGACAGTTATTTTTTTTTTTTTTAAGAGTAGTGCCAGGACGGATGGACAAACTGGTATGAGCACACATATCGTTATCAGTGCCACTATCCCTATCGCTAGTACCTCTACCAACCAGGTACCCCAACCCCTGAACCATGCTGCTATTCGATCCAGCATTCCTCCGACGTCTGTCCCATCTGTCACTTTCCCAGCTCCTTCTTCTACCTTTTTTATATCCTCTATTTCCTTTCTTATATTCCCCACGTTGGTGTCCTCTTCCTGCGCACCCCGCCAGGTGTTCTCTTTTCCCCCTTCTGTAATTCTGTTCTATGCGCCATTTTTGGTAGCACGAATGCTAGGTCATTGTGCACATTAAGATGTACCACGGAAGACTCCCATTAATTATGAAAACATAAAACGTAACATAGACAGACGGATACAGAAACCACATCTTCTCGTCCATGTTCTGAAACCTAGGAAAAAACATGGATAGAAAAATACTCCTCCTGCCGCCAATTATATGCACATATATATACGTAGATACATACATCCTGCGTCCAGGGTGTATATAAAAAAAATCCTATAAACTTTAAAATTAACTAACATTCAGCTGTACATTTATTCTACAATTCTACTTGGTCCGTCATGGTAACATATCGCAACAATCCGTGGCTTTGCCCTTGGAGCCATGCCCAGAGTCTGTGGTTTTCAGAAATGGGGAAGGTAATCTTAACTGCCACAATTTAATACAGGGACGGGACCTCGCAGATAAATGCATAAAATAAAATACAATAAAAATAAAACACATTTGTGACAAATGTGCTGCATTTTTACCCATTCATTGCCCTTTTGACACCCTGGTTGCACTCATATGACTTCAACATACTACATGTACTGCAGATTTTTAAACATCCACTTGTGTTATTTTCTTTTAGCCTCTTATTAAGTGAAATCGATCAGTCACTAACACGTCATGCGTAATTATTATTACTGCACTAATATGTATATTTTAAATATCAAAACACCTTAGTAGAAGTTTGTTATCACATAACTAACTCACTCTACACCCCAACAAGAACCCACATTATTATATATCTATTATTTCCTTATATTATTTACAATTCAGCACATAGTAACTCTTCTGTTAATTTCTATATCTCTTCTGTCATTGAACATGACTAAATTATTAGTATGTACTCTATAGAGCTATGAAGAAATACACAACCAGGGGTATGGAATTACCGTAAACAAATGCCCAGCACAATTCTTCCAGAATGCTCTCTCATCAGATGCAAATATCTGCAGAAACTTGAAAGCAAAATTTGCTATTCCCTGCTTTCAAAATATCTTCACAAACAATGTAACTAGGAAAGAAACATTCTGCTAAACTACCATGATATTTTAGGTGTCATTTTTTTGAAGCATCATTTAGTAAAATGTGCGGATGCACAGTGGTATTTCCAAAATTTATATTCATAACAGGAAAAATCAATGTAACCTTTTCATCAAAGTTACACATTGCCATAGTAGTTCCTGGCATGAACAAAACTACTTTGTGCCAAAACTACTTTGTGCCAATATTCTTCGTATGGAAGAGCAGAATGGTGTCACTACCACTGAAGCCAGTCAATAAACAGAGAGACAGAATTCAAATAACAAAAGGTCTGTGATAACCAGTTTATGGCAGAATTCTTAAAGAAAATCACAAAGTGCACCCATGGTAATCTGTTCCTGCATTAGTGCATATTTACAGCTTTTATACATGAGCTAGCATTTAATGAGGCAGACCAGGAAATCAAACTCCTAGACAATATTTGTAAACACCATTTTAGCAGGAGGAAAATATGCATGTGTTTTTACAGGACAAGTAGACTGATGACACAAACTGTCCCATGGACAATTAGACATTTTATAAAATTCCACACTCCTGACAACATATTGTTAACTGCTGCAAATGAATCCTCTGTTCCCTCAAGACTAAGGGGGTGATTCTAACCCTGGCGGTCGGTGTTAAAGCGGCGGCCAACCCGCCAACAGGCTGGCGGTAAAAAATATGGGATTCTGACCCTGGCGGGAACCGCCAACACAGACAGCCACCTTAACACTCCGACCGCCACGGCGGTACAAACAAACAGCGCGGCGGTCACCGCCAACAGACAGGCGGCAGACAATGTACCGCCCACACTATTCCAACTCACCAATCCGCCACCTTTTCCGGGGCGGGAGCACCGCCGATAAAAACACGGCGGAAACAGACTACGGACGGGAAAACGCTCACCACTACGCACTCCAGGAGGAAGGAGGACAGCATGGAACCCGAATTAAACATCCTACCTGCTCTCGTCTACCTTCTCATCTACCACGAGTACGAAGTCCGGCGCAGACGACAACGGTGAGTACTGCACCTACGACACACGGGAGGGGGAGGACGAAAGGTTACGGGCACACACATATGCGACCCCCCAACTATGTACTCACCAATGCAGCGCACCAAGTCACAGTGACACCACCCAAACACCCCTGAAAAATGCTAGGACATAATCATATTTTGAATAAATATTTATGTACCAAAAAGCTCCAGAAAATTAGCGTACAACCATGAAAGATATCCACAACAAAACTAATGACACACACATCAGTGTATAACTGAAGTACCAAGTCCTGCACAACCTACGATTTCAGCATGTCCGTGGGCCAAAGTCTTGAGAAACAAGGGCAAAGCCCACACAGGAGACCTGAGTCCTTTGGAGAGAACACTGCAGGGGCATCAGATGTAAAAACTACAGGCACCTCAGGGGGAAGGGAAGGGGGGGGCACCACAGCCACATGAGTCCACGACGCCAGATCCACGAGGAGCCACCATGCCCACGGGACCATCCTGGGGAGTGCAAAGCCACAGTCTCTCAATGTCTCTACAGTGGGTGGGCTGCCCACTGGACCATCCTGGGGAGTGCAAAGCCACAGTCTCTCAATGTCTCTACAGTGGGTGGGCTGCCCACTGGACCATCCTGGGGAGTGCAAAGCCACAGTCTCTCAAGTCTCTGCAGTGGGTGGATTGCCCACTGGACCATCCTGGGGAGCCTCTCAATGTCTCTACAGTGGGTGGGCTGCCCACTGGACCATCCTGGGGAGTGCAAAGCCACAGTCTCTCAAGTCTCTGCAGTGGGTGGATTGCCCACTGGACCATCCTGGGGAGTGCAAAGCCACAGTCTCTCAATGTCTCTACAGTGGGTGGGCTGCCCACTGGACCATCCTGGGGAGTGCAAAGCCACAGTCTCTCAAGTCTCTGCAGTGGGTGGATTGCCCACTGGACCATCCTGGGGAGTGCAAAGCCACAGTCTCTCAATGTCTCTACAGTGGGTGGGCTGCCCACTGGACCATCCTGGGGAGTGCAAAGCCACAGTCCATCAGGTGGATGACAGTCTCCACTGGTCAAGGAGGAGGCATGGTGGGCACAGTGAACCATAAACGGTGCTTGCGACGGCGGTGCCCAGCGGAGCGGTGCTTGAGAGGAAGAGCCCAGCGGAGCGGTGCTTGAGAAGAAGGGCCCAGCGGAGCGGTGCTTGAGACGGCGGGGCCCAGCGGAGCGGTGCTTGAGAGGAAGGGCCCAGCGGAGCGGTGCTTGAGAAGAAGGGCCCAGCGGAGCGGTGCTTGAGACGGCGGGGCCCAGCGGAGCGGTGCTTGAGACGGCAGGGCCCAGCGGAGCGGTGCTTGAGACGGCGGGGCCCAGCGGAGCGGTGCTTGAGAGGAAGGGCCCAGCGGAGCGGTGCTTGAGACGGCGGGGCCCAGCGGAGCGGTGCTTGAGAGGAAGGGCCCAGCGGAGCGGTGCTTGAGAAGAAGGGCCCAGCGGAGCGGTGCTTGAGAGGAAGGGCCCAGCGGAGCGGTGCTTGAGAAGAAGGGCCCAGCGGAGCGGTGCTTGAGAGGAAGGGCCCAGCGGAGCGGTGCTTGAGAAGAAGGGCCCAGCGGAGCGGTGCTTGAGAAGAAGGGCCCAGCGGAGCGGTGCTTGAGACGGCGGGGCCCAGCGGAGCGGTGCTTGAGAGGAAGGGCCCAGCGGAGCGGTGCTTGAGACGGCGGGGCCCAGCGGAGCGGTGCTTGAGAGGAAGGGCCCAGCGGAGCGGTGCTTGAGAAGAAGGGCCCAGCGGAGCGGTGCTTGAGAAGAAGGGCCCAGCGGAGCGGTGCTTGAGACGGCGGGGCCCAGCGGAGCGGTGCTTGAGAGGAAGGGCCCAGCGGAGTGGTGCTTGAGAGGAAGGGCCCAGCGGAGCGGTGCTTGAGAAGAAGGGCCCAGCGGAGCGGTGCTTGAGACGGCGGGGCCCAGCGGAGCGGTGCTTGAGACGGCGGGGCCCAGCGGAGCGGTGCTTGAGACGGCGGGGCCCAGCGGAGCGGTGCTTGAGACGGCGGTGCCCAGCGGAGCGGTGCTTGAGACGGCGGGGCCCTGTTCAGCGGTGCTCTTCTCCACGGCGGGCCCTGTTCAGCGGTGCTCTTCTCCACGGCGGGGCCCTGTTCAGCGGTGCTCTTCTCCACGGCGGGGCCCTGTTCAGCGGTGCTCTTCTGCACCGCGGGCCCTGTTCAGCGGTGCTCTTCTCCACGGCGGGGCCCTGTTCAGCGGTGCTCTTCTCCACGGCGGGCCCTGTTCAGCGGTGCTCTTCTCCACGGCGGGCCCTGTTCAGCGGTGCTCTTCTCCACGGCGGGCCCTGTTCAGCGGTGCTCTTCTCCACGGCGGGGCCCTGTTCAGCGGTGCTCTTCTGCACCGCGGGCCCTGTTCAGCGGTGCTCTTCTCCACGGCGGGGCCCTGTTCAGCGGTGCTCTTCTCCACGGCGGGCCCTGTTCAGCGGTGCCTATCTCCACGGCGGGGCCCTGTTCAGCGGTGCTCTTCTGCACCGCGGGCCCTGTTCAGCGGTGCTCTTCTCCACGGCGGGGCCCTGTTCAGCTGTGCTCTTCTCCACGGCGGGCCCTGTTCAGCGGTGCTCTTCTCCACGGCGGGGCCCTGTTCAGCGGTGCTCTTCTGCACCGCGGGCCCTGTTCAGCGGTGCTCTTCTCCACGGCGGGGCCCTGTTCAGCGGTGCTCTTCTCCACGGCGGGCCCTGTTCAGCGGTGCCTATCTCCACGGCGGGGCCCTGTTCAGCGGTGCTCTTCTGCACCGCGGGCCCTGTTCAGCGGTGCTCATCCAGCAGGTCAAGGGAGCCAGACCTGGCCTCGACTCCCTGCTCAGTCGCCCTCGGACCGTGACGTATCTGGACCCTTCGGGGACGGACTCCTGGCCTCCTTAGTGTCCTCCTTCCCAGCTGGGATGTGGCATGTGGGGTCCACCTTCTCCGCGCTCCTGCTGCCCTTCCGCTCCTTTGATGGGGCTCTCGGGCCCTTGCCTCCCCCAGATGGTGTGGGTGGTGAAGTGGCCGCACATTGCTCCTTGGGGGCAGCCCTGTCGGTCCTCGCACGGCGGTCCTTGTTTTTGCGGGTCCTCTTGCCGGGGGGGGGGGCTGGACGTGTCCTTGCTGCTGATCGATGTGTCACTGCTGGCAAAGGGTGGGCTCCAGAACCCAGGCACAACAGTGACACCCGAAGCTGGGCTGGTGGTGGCTGCGGTGCTCTTGGGACTCTTTGAAGATGGATGGGGGAGGTCATCGGGGGGAAAGAGGTTAAGGTTAGCCAGGAAAAGTTTTTTTTGGGCCAAGGTAAAGGGTAGGAGAAGTGGAGATGGAAGTGGAGGTAGAGGATGTGGTTGTAGGAGAGTCAGGTGTGCTGTCATTGGGTGAAGGTGCTGGTGCTGTAGGCTGTCGTGAGGTGGATGGCTGTTGGGTGGGTGGCTGCCTGCGTTTGTGTGTCTTGGAAGAGGGGGTGACAGACACAGTGGGAGAGGACACAGGGGACGTGTACATGGCAGTGGGGGTGGTGACTGCACGAGTGTGGACTGTACTGGAGGGTGAGGTGGTGATGGAAGCACTGGCTGATGTTGGGGTGCATGCAGGTGTGAGTGTAGACGTCACAGGGAGGGAGGAGGGAGACGAGGAGGAGGGGGACACAGGGGTGGCAGTGGCTGTTGGCATGTCTGCATCTGGGTGTTGCTCGGGTGAGTGTTTGCGGGATCTGTGGTGCTTGTGTTTGGATGAGCTGCTCTTGGGTGTTGAGGTGTGTGCAGGCTGGTCTGATGGTGTGGATGGGATAGGCTGAGGAACAGGAGACAGAGACAGGCTGGAGGCAGTCAGAAGAGGGAGGCTGGAAACAGGGACAATGGCTGCCGTCAGTGCTGAGGCCAGAGCAGTGAACGCTCGTTGATGGGCAGCCTGACCCGAATGAATGCCCTCCAGGTACGCATTGCTCTGTTGCACCTCCCTTTGCACACCCTGGATGGCATTCAAAAGGGTCGTCTGCCCAACAATGAGCGTCCTTACCAGGTCAATGAGCTCCGCACTGAGGGCAGCAGGGGCAACAGGGGCAGGGGCTGAGGTGCCTGGGGCGAAGGAGACGCGCGCCTTCCTGGGCGAACCGGCACGGAGCGAAGACTTAGGGGCTGCTGGGAGGGCGGGGCTGGTGCGCTGGGTGGCGGCTGTACCTGTAGAGGCGGGGGGCACGGATGTTGCCGCCACCCCTAGGGAGCTCCCATCCGAGGACGTGTTGCTTTCGCTGCTCTCACCAGCGGTCCCCGTCGTGGTGCTCCCCTCGCCCTCCGGATCACTGGTGCCCTCGGTGTCTGTTCCTGGGCCCACCGGGGCCTTGTGTCCTGCAGCTCCCTCGTGCTCCGATGCCATATCTCCTCCGCCTGATGATGCTAATGCACACATGCACAAGAAGATGAAGAGAAAGGGTGGGGGGAGAAAAAAGAAGACCAGGTTGAGTGCATGCAATGTCAACACCGTTGGCGGAGAGGACAGACACAGGTGCCTAATGCACTAAGCCGCGCATTCGGGGTACACTACTCAGTACTACTGACTAAGACAACAGGCCAAGAGACGTCAAATGCGCACATGGGAGATGCTGGACCTTCAATGGCTGTACTTGTCACCCTACCAAGGTGGGGGCCGGGGGCACAGGGCCATGCCTAAGGGAGAGGACTACACTACAGAAAGCGCCCTGGCCTAATGTCACCCACAGCCCTCCTCCCCCACCCAGACGCCTCCACTGCGCAGAAAGATAGGAGAATGTGCTGATACTCACCCCCTTGTGTCTGCTGTGATGTCTTAAAGCGCCCATCCAATTCAGGGTAGGCCACCGCCAGGATCCGGGACATCAGGGGGGTCATGGTGCGACTGGCACCCCTCCTAGGTTGGGAGGCCATCCCCAGCAGTGTTTCTGCGGTCTTCCTTGTTCCGCGGCGGATGTCCTCACACCTCTTGCGGCAGTGGGTGCCCCGTCTGTTGTGGACCCCCAAGGTCCGGACTTCCTTGGCGATGGCACGCCAAATGTCGATCTTCTGATGGGCGCTGACCTATTAGACATGTACAGGGTGGAAAGGAGGAAATCATCAATGACCTGCATGTTAGATGTAATTGGCCCCCCCCCACCCACTTTGCCATATGGCACATGCTCTCATCTGTCGGGCGTTGCACTCCTCATTCGCCCCCCACCCCACCAACTTACATCCACCCCAATCCACACAGGCATAGCCCATTCCATGTGCACCCGGTGTACTCACTTGTTGGTCTGGAGGACCGTAGAGTAGCGCATACTGGGGGAGGACCCCATCCACGAGCTTCTCCAACTCTTCAGACGTGAAGGCAGGGGCCCTTTCCCCAGTCGCAGCAGCCATTGTATCTTCCAGACCGAGGTCACAGCAGCACTTGCAGGATAGGTCCTCTCCTGTGGATGATCAGGTCTCGAGTGATTAAGCAGATAGAAAATGGCGGTCACGTCTGCGGCGGTGCGTACCGCGGCGGTGCGTACCGCGACCACCGGCGCACTTCGTTATTGGCTCCTGAAACCCATAGGCTTCAATGTTAACCAATGCGGCTTTGCGCCGCGGTCTGCGACCGCCTACCGCCACGGTGTGCCCCGCCAGCGCATTGACCTCACATCCCATTGTCCCACTTCACAGGTCAGGCAGCCGCCATTTCAAGGGCCCACATGGCTTAATTTTGACTGCGACACACAGGCCTAGGCCTTGCATTGCCACACATACACGCCTTTCAACCCATTGCCATTCTTTAACTGTGCAAGCTGTCTGTACGTACCTGTGGTTTGGCTGACTCTGTGCTCCATGTTGTCCTTCCTAGGCACCGTCCGCTGGGACTTGCGATGAGAAGGAGGAATCCTCGCGTGTACCGACCGCTGGTGGACCTGTCGACAATGGAAGAACGCCATATAATACTTCGATACAGACTTGACCGTGCCACTATCCATGAACTGTGTGCCCAGCTGGAGCCAGCCCTGATGTCCCCCATCCGCCAACCCACAGGGATTCCCCCTCTGGTGCAGGTTTTGTCAGTCCTCCATTTTTTGGCCAGTGGGTCATTCCAGACCACAGTGGCCATGTCATCTGGAATGTCTCAGCCTATGTTTTCTAAGATTTTGAGCAGAGTGTTGTCTGCCCTGATGAAACTCATGCGGAGCTACATCATTTTCCCCGAGGAGGGTGACTTGCCTACAGTGAAGGGTGATTTCTATGCCCTTGGACATATCCCCAACATCATTGGTGCCATTGATGGGACCCATGTGGCTTTGGTACCCCCAAAAGACGATGAGCAGGTGTACCGAAACAGAAAAAATTATCATTCGATGAATGTCCAGGTGGTCTGTTTGGCTGACCAGTACATCTCCCATGTAAATGCCAAGTTCCCAGGGTCAGTGCATGACGCGTATGTGATGCGAAATAGCAGCATCCCCTATGTGATGGAGCAGCTACAGAGACAACGTGTGTGGCTAATAGGTGACTCTGGTTAGCCCAACCTGCCGTGGCTACTGACCCCAGTAAGGAATCCCCGGACAAGGGCAGAGGAACGCTACAATGAGGCCCATGGGCGTACTAGGAGGGTGATTGAGTGAACCTTTGGACTCCTGAAGGCCAGGTTTAGGTGCCTGCATATGACTGGTGGATCCCTAATGTACTCACCAAAGAAGGTGTGCCATATCATCGTGCCCTGCTGTATGCTTCACAATCTGGCTTTGCGACGCCAGGTGCCTTTCCTGCAGGAGGATGGTCCAGATGGTGGTGTTGTAGAAGCCGTGGAGCCTGTGGAGAGTGAAGAGGAGGAAGACTCAGAGGACGACACAGACAATAGGGATAGAGTGATACAACAGTATTTCCAGTGACACCCAGGTAAGACTCACCCACGCCATTTCCCAATTGCTTCTAGCCTCCTGCATCTGTACTTTCTGTAGTTCCCCACAGATGTTTTTCAGTAATTTTTGCCTTTCCCTTCCCTTCTCAGTGCTGTCTGACTCAGTACCTGACTTCTGCTTGGTTCGCCCATGAAATACAGCGTATTGACATTGGTATGTTGTCATGACTAATTGACAGAACAGAAATGGAACAGTAATATGTAATACATTTGTTAATAAGACAGCATGACTCAAAACAGATTAGTGTTCAAAATGTGATTTATTTACAGTGCTAGATATCGGTACATGTGATTCTAAGGGTGATGGGTGGGGGTGGAGGAATATCCATGGCAGAGTCCAGTTCTCAGTCTCACAGGTGCATTGTTCTTTTGCCTGTGGAAGGATGGAGCATAGGCAGTTCATGGTTGGACAGGGTGGCAATGTGGGACAGTGGGAAGAGTTCAGGGGGTATGTCCTGCTGGCGGGGTCTTGACATCCTACTCTGTCTTTTTCTTTGGTCTCAGGCTCCTCTTACGGGGTGGTTGTTCTTCAGCAGGAGGTGGGGTTCTGGGGGGCTGTCGAGGTGTTGGAATCTCCTGTCCACTAGCGCCGGCGGAGGTGGTAGGCTGTTCCTGGTCCGGCCTAGTGACAGGGGCCCTGTGTGGTGCACCATGGTCCCGCAACGCGTCCTCTATCCTGTGGAGGGCCAGGACGATGGTCCCCATTGCGGTCCCGATGATTCTCAGCTCCTCCCTGAACCCCATGTAGCGTTCTTCCTGCTGTGCCTGGATCTCAGTGAACCTGGCCAGTACCGTCGCCATCGTTTCTTGGGAGTGGTGGTATGCCCCCATGATGGTGGTGAGGGCCTCTTGGAGAGTGGGTTCCCTGGGCCTCTCCTCCCCCCCCTGTCGCACAGCAGCCCTCCGAGCTGCCCGGTTTCCCCCGGCCTCTGTCCCCTGGCCGGTGTGCCCGCTCCCACTGCCCCCAGGTCCCTGTTGTTGTTGGGGTGTTGGGTTAGCCTGGGTGCCCTGTAGTGGCGGACACACCGCTGATTGAGCTGTCCTAGAGACAGAGGCATGGGCCCGCTGGGTGGGAGCTGTGCTGGTGTCGGCAGAGGGGGTCGGGTCTGGTGTGGCCTGTGGCTGCCTGAGGGGAACCGACTGCCCAGAGGTCCCCGATGGTCCGGGCTGGTCATCAGGTTCACTGTCGACAGAGCTGCTATCCTCAGTGTGGGCCTGTTCCGGTGGTGGGATGGACACTTCTGGACCCTCCTGGCTGGTGTGTTGTCGTTCGGGTCCTGCATGGGGTAAGAGAGTTTGGTTATTGTTTCTGTGTGTGCAATAGCGTGCGTGTTATGGGTGCCCTTGTTCCCCAGTGCAGGCATTCCCTTGAGGGAGGTGTTGTGAGGGTATTTAGTGGGGGGGAGGGGTTAGTGCAGTGGTCATGCATAGGTGATGGGTGCCCATGATTTGTGTTGGCATGCAGGAGTTGGTGTTGGGATGGGTGGGTTGTGCTGGTGAGACATTGTCAGGGAGGATATGTGCTGGGGGGTTTGGGGTGAGGGTGGGGGTGTGGGTTGGCATGCTGGTGGGGTGGGGGGGATATAGTAGTTGAGATGGGACTTACCAGAGTCCATTCCTCCGGCTACTCCAGCGAGGCCCTGAGGATGCAGGATGGTCAAGACCTCTTGCTCCCACGATGTAAATTCGGGAGGGGTGGGTGGGGGTCCGCCGCCAGTCTTCTGGACCGCGATGTTGTGCCTGGAGACCATTGATCGGACCTTCCCCCGTAGGTCGTTCCATCTTTTGCGGATGTCCTCCCTATTCCTGGGATGCTGTCCCACCGCGTTGACCCTGTCCACGATCCGCTGCCATAGCTCCGCCTTCCTGGCTATACTGGTGTGCTGCACCTGCGAGCCGAAGAGCTGGGGTTCCACTCTTAGGATTTCCTCCACCATGACCCGGAGTTCTTGGTCCGAAAAGCGTGGGTGCCTTTGGGGTGCCATGGGGTGGTGTGGGTGAGGTGTGGGGTGGTGTATGTGATGAGGAGTGTGTTGGTGAGTGGTGCTTTGTGCTACTATGTGGTGTGTGTGATGGTGTAGTGTGCCTCAGTGTGTCTTGCTATGGATTGTCTGCTGTGTCTCTCTCTCCTTCTCTCAGTAATTCTGGTCGCAGGGGTTTGTGGGTGATGTGGGTGTGTGTTTTATAGTTGGTTGATTGTGTGTGAGTGGTGTGTGTATGTGTATCAGGTGTGTGTATTTCAAATTGTCCAATGTGGCTGTGTTTTGGTGATGTGTGTGTATTCTGACCGCGGCGGTGTGTACCGCCAATGGAATACCGCGTTTGAATGACCGCCGTGTGGATTCGCGGGTCGTAATGGCATGGGCGTATTTCTGTTGGCGTGACGGTGGAGGTTTGGTCATCTCCAGTTTATCGCTGCCCGCCGATGTGGCGGGCTGCAGTGGAGGACGGATTTTTGGAGGTTTGGCCGTTGTGGGTCAGAATGACCGTTGCGGTTGACCGCGGCGGTGTTATGGCGGTCTTATGACCGGCGGTAAGGGCATTTTACCGCCGAGGTCAGAATCACCCCCTAAATTTGTTCACTGTAAGAATTTTGGCAACCTTTGCATGGGTCAAATATTTTTAAATGTAATCCCTACATAAGAAAGTTCTTATTTGTTGTACACCTGTGGTTCCTAACCTTTTTACTCCTGGGGACCACCAGTGAAACATTACTGGAAGCCAGGTACCCCCAAGCAATTTGCACAATTTAAATTTCAAACCTGAAATAATTCTTTTATATTAAAAAAAATATGCAAAAATCTAAACATTTTATTGGAAATGTTGGTGCTGCATCTCGGCGACTAACTTTTCAATTTTTAGTTTTATTTAGGAAAGGTGAATCCTTCGGGCAATTTTTAAAAATTATCTCCGGGGCTATTTCTGTTATTATTTTTAGGTACATAAGATCTAAGAAAGCTTTTATACATAAATATGTGGTGGGGAAAGGAAGTAAACCATAAGTGCCTCTCTTCTCTCCCTATCCTTTTTGTCACATGTAATTAATTTTTATTATAGCATCTCTCATACCAGTGTAGGTGTTGGAGCACTTTACAGGGGAGTACAAGGTGTAGTATTCACATGGCATCCACACTGGTAGGCATTATTCTAAGAGTGCTTGGTCTGGAGAAGCACAAACTCAGCATTCAGAACACTACACAGTCGTTAGCGTTCTCTTTAATAATAAGAATGTATTTGTACACAGGCAAACCCTTTTTTTTTTTTTTCTTTTGAGCAGCATAAGGAAAATGATAGACTGGGAAAAAACAGCTTTCTAATTTGTGCTATGCAGTTGGCATGCAGCTCCTTAATTGCAGTTCATAGCTCACTGTGCTAGATTACTATTATGAACTGTACAGTAACTAAAGAATCTCTGTGACAAAAGCAGTAACCCACTGTGCCATCCACATAAAATACTGTTCTTTTCATGATAGACATCCTTTGCAGCCTGCATATTAACCATCTGAACTACCTTTCAGTAAAAAATGCCACTGTCCAAAACTCTCATTCCTCCCCAGCAGGTGCATAAATCACTGGAGTTATCTTGACGCTTTTATTTTCGCTGTACAATGCTCTTTGCAGTGCTTTTAAAGCCATTAACAAGTAATAAAGTCTGTATTTTGTGTCTTATTACGTGTGATAACTTAACAATTAAACTTACATTTTCTACAGTGTGTAAGCATGTTACAGCCATCCTTTGTCTACTTGCAAACCTTTCCCATACTCAGTCTAGTGCCAAATGATAGTGTAGTAATTGGAGTAGTAGTAACATATTTCAGGCCAGTGTATCGCCTTCTTACAATCCTCCCACAAATCTCATGGTACAATAATGCTAAACAATGTATCCAGATCCTTCCAAAGCAGCCCTTCCCATGGCTATTATTCTGTTTAACTCAGTACATTTTTATGTACGTCGAGAGACTGTGTCTTGTGATCTCCAGCTGTGTGTTTGTATTGCTGAGCACCTCCTTCCACATCTTGATGTTATGGATTGTGTGATGTGCATACATGGACATATCCCATAGTAAATTGTGTGATCCCTCTCGCCCCTTGCCAATACACCTTTCCATTTCATTTGATATCTGTTCGTACTTCTGTTCATGTTTTCTAATTGCGTTAGCCACTTCCTCTTGACCCTGGCTATGGAATAACTGTCTAATTCTTTCACAAGGTCTCTTACGTTTTGCTTTTATTTTTCACTTCCTCATCCATCAAACGCCATGCCAGGGTGCGGCTTTCACGTTCCGTCTCTGCCTGCTGTTGTAGAGGCAGCTCAGAGTGTTTGGTCCCTGTTGTGGTGCCCTCAGGCTGTAGTATATTTCCCAAATGTCTTCAAACAAAATTGATGTTTTGTTCCTGTGACTGTGCACTCGCCACAGGAAGAGAGCTTGACAAGCCCCTATTATCTCTATTTTTTTTTCTTCGTCCTCCAATCTCCCCTGCCCTTGTCAGCCCCCCACCATGTGGAGGAAACCATTCTTCAGTTCAGTTTATTTATTTTTTTATCCTCCTCATACAGGACAGCCCCACATTCAAGGGACATCCCATATGCTACTAGTATGTAGGCGGCATTGTAAAGCACCACACATGTCCGCAAAGCCACAGAGACACTACCGTCAGTTTCCTTGCAAAGTCAAAGTCTAAGTACAGTAGTGCATATAGGTCTTCTTTCGCCGCTATTTGGTATGCTGGACTGTCCTTGGAGCTATGTTGATTTGTCTCTAGTTTGCCTTTTATTATAAAGTCTCTCACACGCAGTACTTATCTTCAGTTCCAGACTTTATTTTCATCTCCACTGTTCAGCCTTCATACAGCTTTTCCCAACCTCCTTCCTTCAGCACCTCAGCTTCACTCCTCTATTCTCCAGCCCCTTCTCAACATTCTAACACAGCCTCCCATCTCCCATTCCAAGTGTTCCATGTTCCCACTTCCACGGGGGGAAGGAACATACCATTCACAGCCCTGTGTTATAATTATTACCTATTACATCTATATGACTATAACTATATAATAATATAACATAACAATAAATCTAATACAGTGAATAATACACTACACTACTGGTGCTTATTATACCAAGCTAAAGCCTACAGTTACCATATTACAACACATCTTCCCCTTTATGACAACAAAAAGTTCATTTGTTACACTTGTTACACTTGACACATAAGAAAATCTTGTTCCATACAAGGTCCTTTTCCTTGACATCGCAGGCCCTTCACCATCCCGAAGGTGTGGAAGTTCATATAAATATGCATCTTGAGCATGACAACGGCTTCTCGCATGCAATCTCTTGTCTTTTCATCGTGAGACACCATCGGAATTTGCCATCTTACTATGCGTTTGGTATTTAACAATCCTGTCCATACTCCAGCACTGGCCATTACTCAACATAACAACATTTTTCTTTATTTTAGTTATGTGGAATGGACCTGTAAACTTAGAATCTTTCCTATATGGCCTCACTTGACCCAAGGGTCTACTTACTAAGACTTGATCACCCACCATCCAACTTTGCAGTTTCGCCCCATGTTTACTGTCATATCTCTGTTTGTATTTGTTTTGGTGCATTGTTATCTTTGTACTGTTGTAAGTAACTAACCTTTCGTCTTTATTACCTCCCCCAAGCCAAGGTGGAAAGAATTTGGTGCATGGTTTCCTCCCACGTAGAGCAACAAATGGGGAAATCTTAGTAATTAAGTTCGGAGTAGTGTGGTAGGCCCAAAGCATCTCTCTGACTGCACATTCTACATTTACATGGTTAGTACAAGCCAATTGAATGCATTCTTTAATCATGCGGTTGGCCCGTTCAGCCAGGCCATTAGCCCTGGGGCAGTACAGAGCGGTAGTGAGATGTTTAATGCCTACCGAGTCCAGGAATTGCTTCATCACTATAGATGTTAATTGCACACCGTTGTCTGTGATAAGAGTTTCAGGAATTCCTTCCACAGCAAATATGTCCTTAAGGAATGTTATAACAGAATTTGTGGTAATTTGGTTTACAAATCTCGTGGATATCCAATGGGAATGGTAATCAATTAGGACAAAAGCGAATCTTTTTTGGAGACCTGCATGATTAAGAGGGCCAATAATATCTAAAGCTAGCTTAACCCACGGTTTGTTGGGAACTTGAACTGGAGAGATGGGCGTTTTGCGAACTGTTTTAGATTTATCACTTGCAGCACAGATAGAACATCCTTTAACTTCATTTTCTATTAAGGAATCCATGTTGGGGAACCAGAAACACTCCCTAACTCTGGCTTTGGTGAGACTACGTCCTAAATGGCCCTCATGGGCAAGTTTTATTATTTTTAATCTAAGGCTCTGGGGAGGTATGATTTTATTGTTTCGGAGTACAAAATTATTCTTTTCATTTATTTCCAACCGCACTTCCCAGAAATCCTTAATGATATCTTCCAGATCTCTTCTCACTAACAGCCACCCCTCTCTAGCTTTTTCCTTTAATAAGGATAATGCATCATCCTGTTTATATGCCAACTCCCATTCCTCATTATTAATGGAAGGTAAGTCAACCAACAGTATGGGAAATTCGTTAATTTCCACCTCCTCCTTGATGTTCATAGGGGATCTAGAAAGAAAATCAGCTGCAGAATTCTTATTACCAGGAATGTATTCCACGTTAAAACAAAAGTTTTCAAGCCCTAAGATCCATCTGGCTATTCTTGGAGTGCTATTGCTGAATCCCTTGGTGGAGAACACATATACCAGGGGTTTATGATCAGTTCGTAGGGCAAATTGAGTTCCCCAGAGGAAAAACTTGAAATGTTTTATGGCCCAGAAGGCCGCCAGGGCCTCTCTTTCGATGACCGAGTAGTTAGCTTCTGCCTTGCTTAAGGCCTTGGATGCAAAAGCTACTATTCTTTCTCTTCCATCGACAATTTGAGACAAGGTAGCACCCAAACCTAATTTGCTGGCATCGGTTGTGAGGATTGTCCTCCTGTTATGGTCAAAATTGCATAAGTAAGGTGCTTCCACTATGTCCAGTTTGATTTGCTGGAAGGCACTATCGTGCTCATCAGTCCAAATATATGGTACGTGATTTTTTAATAACTCTCTAAGTTTACATGAGATGGATGAAATTTTTTTAACATATTTGGACATGAATTCAGCCAACCCCAGGAATGATCGTAACTCGTCTTTGTTTTTTGGAGGATCAGCTTTTCTCACCGCATCTACCAGGGAGAATTTGGGTTTAAATCCGTCTTTAGAGATAACGTGTCCTAAGTACTCTACTGAACTCACCCCCAACTGACATTTTTCGCTTTTTAATGTGAGCCCCGCTGTCTTCAACTTTTGAAGGACCTCTCTTAAATTCTTATTATGTTCTTCTTCCGAGACACCTTAAATCAGCACATCATCCTGGAAGCATAACGTATTAGGTAAGTCGCCCAGGATGTTATGCATGATTTTCTGAAAGACAGCTGCCGCCGATGCGAGCCCAAAAGGCATTCTGTTGAACATGAATGAGCCAAATGGGGTGGTAAAAGCTGTGAGCCATTTGGACTCGGGATGCAACTCAACCTGATGATATGCGCTTGAAAGATCCAATACTGAAAAGTATGCTGCTTCCCCCATAGTACTAAGGATCTCATTGATTCTAGGAAGGGGGTACCTCTCGATCCATATGTTCCTATTCAAATCCCTCAAGTCCACACACAGCCTGATATCTTTACCATTACTCTTTTTGGCCACCACAATGGGGGCCAACCATTCCGAACACTCAACTGGTTGTATGATTCCCAAATTTTCTAATCTGTTCAATTCTTCTTTGACCGCACTCTTTAGGAGGTGCGGTATCGGCCTAGTCTTGTGTGTTACTGGTTTAGCTTTAGGTTTGAGCTTAATCTTGTGCTGGAAATATTTTAAAAGCCCTAATTTATCAGAGAAAATTTCTGGGAACTCTTGTATAAAGAATTCACTTACACTAGGGTTCTCAATACATAACACTTGTTCCGGGTTGTTAGGATCAAGTTTTATTCCCAGTTCTTTTTGGTGTTGCCACCCAAGCAAGCTTGAACCATCTTCCACCACGTAGATTTTACCAACGGTGGAGCGGCCTTTAAAGGAAATAATGCCTGTGAACATCCCACTCAAGCAAATAGGATCCCTATTATACCCCTTGGGACTGATATCCGCTTGTGATAGCTCAATTTTACTGCCATTTTCAATCTCACTTAAATCCTGAGAATTAATAATTGTGAATGGAGAGCATGAATCCGCATATACTCTAGTTAGCCTGTTGTTGATGGTTATGGTGCACTCTGGATATCTATTGGAGTTACCACTATTTGAGTTTATTTGCAATACAATTTTTCCGATCAACTGGGAAGCATCATCCGATTTCTTGTTGTCTATCAGTTTAGAAGAGTCCTTGCACACCCTCGCAAAATGCCCCCTTTTATTGCATTTCCTGCAAATTGCAGATTTGGCTTGGCAATGAATAGAATTAGCCAAGTGATTACTACTACCACAGCGGTAACAGGTAAAGTTAGATTTTACATTTGCGTGCAGTTGGGGGGGTTGTTTATCCTTGCCTCTGATTTTAAGAATTTTATCATCTTTGGGATCACTCGCAATTTCATTTACAAGTTCATCAACAGGAGTGTGTCTAATTTCCTGTAAACAAATCTCCGTGTGCTCTATAGATTTTGCAATTTCAATAGCTTCCTGCAGATCAGGTTGCCTCTGTAGCAATTTTTCCTGAATTTTGGTATTATTTGTGCACCGCACTAGTTGGTCTCTGACGAGAGAGTCATTGAGACAGCAATATAATTGGTGACACTTTCCTGCTTGCCTTGACAACGAGAGAAAAATTTGTGACGTTCAAGCACCACATTAATGCGGTCCCCAAATTGCTTCTCAAGTTTTAAACATGTGGATATATACTCATCCTGAACCTGACCTTCGGGATTATTAGGATCTGGAAGAGAATCATAAATTTTCCTCCCATGGGTCCCTAAATTGTGTAGCAAAATATGTTGTTTTCTCACAGGATTGAATTTGTCCCCCCCAATTGCTATCAGATAGGATTCGAAAATCCTAAACCAATCCTTCCACGGAATGTTAGGTTCCCCTATTTCATTTAAGAAGGGAATTGGTTGCAACATTCCTGCAGCGGCCATTATTACACCTTTGAAGCAAATACAATATATAAATTAGGATAATCAATTGCCTAGTTACAATAATACAATTGCTATTTGCAGTGTGATTTGCCAAGATATCCTGACAAAACAGGGAAATGGAAGTTAGAGAAAAAGCATTAGCAACAACACAATCCCAACATGCACCTTTAAATTGTATAGCTTACAGTCAATCAGCACAGAAAATTAGAGGAAAATACATTAGCAGCAAGTCAATCCCAGCATACACTTCAAAAATGTAGAACAGTATCACCAGCTGAGTTAAAACAGGTAAGAATTTTCTCCTTCCAATATTGGTTGTACTTCCGTGAAATCTCCTTAAAAGTGACTTCCCTGTGCTGTGCCTGTCAGCGTGAGCATGTAACAGGCTAGGCCGTTCCTTGAATGCAGCCTTAACTAACTCCCATACGCCTTTAATGAAGTATTTTGCCCCGGACTGAATGCGCGATCCACCAGAAATGCAATCAGCGTCGTAACGACTTCGATATGCTTGTGGGAAGGGAAGTGACTTTTGATGTTGTCCGATTGACTGCGCTTCCTCAGAGAATGAAAACTGACACGAGCGCGTGTGGAATGCAGCGCTCATAAACCGGTGAACGGTGAACGAAGTCTTCCTTTACCAGCGCGCGATAAACAATATGTACGCTGAGGTGAGGAAGGAATTCTAATGTTTTGTTTTTAATCGTGCTTCAACGGTGCTGAAATGTGAGCGCTCGTAAACATGTGGACAACCACCCATAGGCTTGTTTGAAATAAATGCTTTATCTACTCGCGCACAATAAATGACATGTGGTATTAGTCTACCACATATTTTGCAGTGCTTGTCAGAGATTGCCACGATTGGAACGTAATCTTGAGTCACTCAAAACGGAGATTTCGTCACACATCCAGCCGGGTAACTTAGCTCGAGAAATTGTGACCTCTCGTGAAATCTTGTTAAATAAGTAGGTAAATCTTAATGAGAATTCACTTCTTGTATGGGTACTGAAGGCGTGAATACAATTATCACTGAAACAGCCGAAACCAATCAAAAGGGGTGGAGATGATAGTGCCCCCTTTCGCACTCCTCGTCGCCAGTATTATAAAGTCTCTCACACGCAGTACTTATCTTCAGTTCCAGACTTTATTTTCATCTCCACTGTTCAGCCTTCATACAGCTTTTCCCAACCTCCTTCCTTCAGCACCTCAGCTTCACTCCTCTATTCTCCAGCCCCTTCTCAACATTCTAACACAGCCTCCCATCTCCCATTCCAAGTGTTCCATGTTCCCACTTCCACGGGGGGAAGGAACATACCATTCACAGCCCTGTGTTATAATTATTACCTATTACATCTATATGACTATAACTATATAATAATATAACATAACAATAAATCTAATACAGTGAATAATACACTACACTACTGGTGCTTATTATACCAAGCTAAAGCCTACAGTTACCATATTACAACACCTTTACTAAGAGGGTTCCTCGTGACTGTCTTTCCCTAGCCTTTTGTTACATAACACGAAGACAATTACAATCGTTCCAGAAAACAGTAGGATGTTGGTGTATTTTTATTACACCGCTCATACCCCATGACACAGAAGAGATAACAATGGGTACATTCACGCATGCAGCCTCTCTCTGCCAGCGGCAATTATTTATTTGTAAAAGCAGGAAGCAAGCCGGTCTGCATTCATGCCACAATTTCAGCCAGCCATGTCCACCTTAGCTCACACAAAGTTTGAAATCAGACAGTACCCAAGGTGCTAGTGACGGTGTCCACACTGGCGTCCTTTGGGGCGCATCAAGAGATGACAGAATAGTCAGGAGGGAAAGATGCAAAATATCACACCCTTGCTTTCATGCCCTGGGGCAGGGTGCGGCTGTATGATATTGGAAACTGGACCAGATCCTTGGCCAGTGACACACAGATAATGCAATAGCGGTGAACAAGTCAGGCAACCACATGTGACGGCAGTACCATAGACAAGGGTCACAGTACAACTAGCCCTGTGGGGTGATCCTACTCCCACCCCTTGTATCAAATATGTAGTGAGTGCAGGGCGGTGTTTGTACTGTGTGATGTTTGCAGATTAAATCAGTCAATTGTCATAAAAATCTGTATTATGTCGCCCAGGAGTCCACCCACCTAGTCTTAAATTTTCTAAAAATTCTTATCCTAAAGCGCAAATGCATCCAGTCAGAATAAATCACAGTACACCACCTTGTGGTGAACCCTTCCTTCATGAATCAAAAACCACTTTGTCACACACACGTATTTATAGCTCAAAAACCACTTTCACACGCACACGTATTTATAGCTCAAAAACCACTTTCACACACACACGTATTTATAGCTCAAAAACTACTTTCACACACACACGTAATCAAACTAGCATCTATAGTTTACACCATTTCACATGAGAAGCCGATAGTTCAATATGCCATAAGCATTGTTCAAAGAGCTGCAATATCACAGGAAACAGATAACATAACAATTGTTTAACACGACAAACAGAGCCTGCCTGCTCCACTGGAATGAACAACTATCATCCAGTCACTGGAATGAACCACTATCACTCCTATACACACAAGGCCGCTGACAACACCTGCCAGTTCCTCTTAAATGGACACATAGACCCTGGAACGGACCACTACCATTCCATTCCACATCTGGGCAACGCCCTGTTAACCTGGGGTCGGCTTGGCGCCTACAACACCCTCTCTGGCCAGAGTTATCCGCCCCAGCCCCTCCGGCTGGGGACTGCAAACAGCGACTCGCGCTGTGTTCTGAAGCAACACCGCTAGTTGCCTCTATTCCTCGGACTTCGTTTTTAACAGTAACAAGCTACATGAAATACAGGAAGCTATTCTAAGTATACAGCTGCAGCGCAGGGAGGAAGGAAATGGTGTAATACAATGGAAGGACCAAATTAACACAGAATGCTAGCAGCCGGCGAACGGCTATAGTTAACTGTCTGAATGTTTTCACGAGGTACATTATCGGAGCCCGCAACAGAGGACAACAGAGGAAGAAATGCCCTTGGCATGCCACCGGAGACAGAGAAAAAAAAATGTCATTATAAAAAAGCTGGCCAAGGGGTACGGCAAATAGAAATATTAACCATAAATGCATAACCACTCTATGCAGGAAACATATTAACGAAACACCCCAGTTACTCCCTGTTTCGCAAAATATTTACACCGAAAATACAGTAGAGCAAACAGCGAGAGCAGGACCACGAAGCAGCAATAGATACTCATGACAGCTCCAACCTCCGTCGCAGGAGGGGCCCTGTCCAATGGGTCAGCTGTCGCCCCCAACCGAAACAGGAGCCGGGCTGAAGGAAGCTATTCGCTGAACGAGACCGCAATTCTCCACCAAATGTAGAAGCCTAATTATTCAGCACCCATTCAGATACAAACGACCGTTAGCCAGCTCTTTCTAGATAAACATTTAATAATTCATTAGGGATAGAATAGAAAGACATGTACATGGAGGATGCTCTGTACTAGTGTACACGAACAGCCTAATACAAGGAAGTAATACACGATCTTTTATAGTATTAAACCACAAACATAATTCAACGTCTTATTGGTTCTTTGGCTTTGACGTATGATTGACGTATGTCTACTTCTCCATTATGGCTGAGGTAGTTTTTCCTATCATACCATATATAGTAACAAAAAGCATAGAAAAGGATTTTACACAAGGTGGCCTACGTGCCTAATATCACATGGTCCATCTTGTGACAGAACTTGAGAACATCACGTACTCAAACTGGTACTTTCCAGAAGGGAGATTGCTTCAGCTAGCATGCAATGACGATGATGTTTCATGATGGCTGTTCAGAGAGCAAGCCTTGCAACATAATGTGTTCCTAGCAGTAGCGAATTACATTTGTAGGCCTCTTTACTTAATGATAGGCCTGTGCAGAGATTGTCATTGTGTATCACAGGGGCCACTAGGCATAGCATACCTAAGAACTGTAAAATGCGATTCCACACCATAACCCTCCCGGACAACCTCACCACCCTCTGTCTCAAGCAACTAGTAAACCTCCAGACTCACTCAGCAGATCACACCCTCAACCCCGTCTTCTCAGCAGGAAATAAAATCATCATCTCACACCTCCAAATACCATTGGACCGACCACCGATGCATCCATTTCGGTTTCACGAAGACCACCGCATACCACTATGTCCCCAGCAGAAACTGTAAGTCACTGAAGTCCAACTCACTGACACACCCAGCCACTCCTCCCCAGTGGATGCCACAAAGGCAAATGACTCAGCACACAACCTGCACCTCTGGATCACAGAATGCACTAACACCATCGCCCTCCCTCAGAATACCTGCCAGAAACCAAGCACCATAAGAAACCTAGTTAGCTCACAACAGAACTCAGAGTCAAAACTCACCTGACGACTAGAACAAAAATGGAGAAACAGCAAAACAACCACTGACCACACAGCCTACAAAGACGCAGTCACCATGCACCACTAACGCATCAGAGCCACCAGGAAAGCTGCCATCCAAGAACGCATCAGCACCACCAAACACAACAGCCAAGAGCTATTCACCATAGTCAAGGAATTCACGAACCCCATAACAGACACCTCAGACATCCCCCCCTCTCAAGACCTTCATGACAACCTCACAACTTTTTTCAACCGGAAAATCCAGGACATATACGCAGGATTCAAGAACCAAAACCTACCCCCACCAGCATCACCACCATATGCTGCACCATACCATGAACCATTGGACCCCTATCTCCCCAGAAGACACCCTGAAGCGTATGAGCTCCATCCATTCAGGGGCACCCTCGGACCCACGCCCCCATCAAAACTTCAACTTGGCCAGTGCCACCATTACTCCAGAGATTTGCCGGACTGTCAACCATTCTATCAAAACTGCCACCTTCCCATCTGACTGGAAGCGCGCAGAGATCAACCCGTTCCTAAAGAAATGCTCCGCCGACCCAAGGGAGATGAAGAATTACAGACCCTTCTCTCTGCTCCCCTCCCTGCCAAGGTAACAAAAAAGGCCATCAACATGCAAATGATGGAATTGCTTGAGTCAAATCGCATCCTAGACCGCTCCCAATCCGGATTCAGGAGCAATCACAGCACTGAAACAGCCCTCCTCGCAGCCACCGACGACATCCGTGCCATACTGGACCACTGAGACACAACTGCCCTCATCCTCCTTGACCTCTCCGCCACTTTTGATACAGTCTCTCACTCCACCCTTTGCACCAGAATCCACGAAGCTGGCATCTGTGGCAAAGTACTAGAATACATTCAATCCTTCCTCACCGGAAGAACCCAGAGTGTCAGACTCCCACCGTTCACCTCAGCACCCAAAGAAAATTGCTGCAGAATACCCCAGGGATCCTCAATTAGCCCAAAACTTCAACATCTACATCGCCTGCTCGCTAAAATTGCTAGTCAGTACGACCTAAACATCATCTTCTATGCCGCCAATACCCAACTGATCCTCTCCCTGACTGATGACCCATCAGCAGCCAACAAAAATATCTACAACGGAATGAGAGCAGTCTCCCCCTGGATGGAAACCAGCTGCTTCAAACTCAGCTCGGACAAGACGGAGATCCTTGTACTCAGCTCCATCCCCTCTGCCTGGGATAACTCCTGGTGGCCAACTGCCTTAGAAAACACCTCCACCGACCACGCATGCAACTTGGGTATTATCCTGGACTCCACGCTTTCCATGAACTGTCAAGCCAACGCAGTCTCATCATCATGCTTCCCACTCTGCGTCTCATTTGGAAGATTTTTAAGTGGATCCCCACCAAGACAAGAAGGATGGTCACCTATGCTCTTGTCAGTAGCAAATTGGACTAAGACAGTGCACTCTACGCTGGTATCAGAAAGAAGCTACAAGCAAGACTACAGAGAATCCAGAACGCAACAGCCAGACTCATCCTGAACATCCCCCGCCACAGCCACATCTCTGCCAACCTCAGAGACCTTCACTGGCACTTGACAAATGCATCCCTTACAAGCTAATGACACACATCTACAAGGCACTGCACAACATCGGACCGGACTACCTCACCCACGCCTGACCTTCTACACCTCCGCCAGGCAACTCCAATCCTCCCAACTCGCCCTCACCACCATTCCCAGAATCAGGAAGAGCACAGCTGAAGGCAGATCCTTCTCTTACCTCGCAGCCCAATGTGGAACACACTCCCACTCAACCTCAGACAGGCCTCCTCACTGAAGCAGTTCAGGAAGGATCCCAAGACCTGGCTTTTTGAGTGATCAGCACACCCACAACAGTGCCTTGAGACCCCATGGGTGATAATCCACACTTTACAAGTACCTGATTGATTGATTCCGAACAATAAATGTCAAGGCCCAAAATTGTTTGTATGAGGGTGCTGCAATGCCACTGTTGTGCAATCCATCTTACACTACTGACAGAATGTTTTCGGAGTATGAAGACCGCAGGACTATTACCTTGCCACACAGAATTAGGTGTTTGTTTTCCTCTTTTGTTTAAAAGATATTGTAGGAAGTTGGCTTTGTATATACTATCTCAAAGTGAGACATAGGTGGTCATTATGACCCTGGCGGTCAGAGATCGCCAGGGGTAATGTGGCGTCCGTACCACCAACAGGCTGGCGGTGCGGAGGCCCTTATTATGACCGCAGCGGTAGCGCCGTGGTCGCACCGCCGGGGCCGGCGGTTTACCGCCGTTTTAGCCGCGGCGGTGATAATCCGCCAGGGCAGCGCCGCAAGCAGCGCTGCCCTGGGGATTATGACCCCCCTACCGCCAGCCTGTTTCTGGCGGTTTGCACCGCCAGGAAGAGGCTGGCGGTAAGGGGTGTCCTGGGGCCCCTGGGGGCCCCTGCACTGCCCATGCCACTGGCATGGGCAGTGCAGGGGCCCCCTAACAGGGCCCCGGCCAGCTTTTCACTGTCTGCATAGCAGACAGTGAAAAGCGCGACAGGTGTAACTGCACCCGTCGCACGACCGCAACACCGCCGACTCTATTAGGAGCCGGCTCCTATGTTGCGGCCTCATTCCCGCTGGGCTGGCGGGCGCAAACTTGGTTTGCGCCCGCGGGCCCAGCTGGAATGTCATAATGGGGGCCGCGTGAGTGCGGGTGCATTGGCGGCCGCACGGCCAAGGTCGTAATGACCCCCATAGTGTGCAGAGTCCAAGGGTTCCCCTTAGAGGTTGATAGTTACTAATGCTCTATTTTGTGGTAGTATGGTCGGCCAGTAGGCTTATCAGAGGATAGTGTTAAGCATTTGTTGTACACGCACAGGCAATAAATGAGGAGCACACACTCAAAGACTTAACTCCAGGCCAATATTTTTTCTATAGAAAAATATATTTTCTTAATTTATTTTAGAACCACAAGACTCAAGATTTGAGGTAAGTACATAAAATGCAAGGTACATCACACCGGTAAGTATAGAACTTTAATTTAAAACAGTAGTACACACAGTTTTGGTAAAAATAGCAATAAGCTATTTTAAAAGTCAACACTGCACAAATCAACAGTTCCTGGGGGAGGTAAGTTTGGTTAGGTTTCTCAGGTAAGTAAAGCACTTACACAGTCAGTCTCCTGGGCTTAGGCAGCCCACCGTTGGGGGTTCACGGCAACCCCAAAGCCACAGCACCAGCAACACAGGGCCGGTCAGAGGTCATAGGAGGGCCCACAACACATAGGCACCTATGATGAACAGGGTTGCTCCCTGGTCTGCTCTCGGGGAGCAGACCAGGGGGTTTTGTAGAGCACTGGGGGGGGGGGCACACAGGCCCACAAAGCACACCCTCAGTGGCACATGGGCAGCCGGGTACAGTAGGCAAAGTAGGCGTCGGGTTTGCTATTGAAAACAATGGGGGATCCCGGGGGTCACTTAGGCGATGCAGGCAGGACACAGGGGGGCTTCTCGGGCCAGCCACTGACTGGGCTAAGATGAGGGCTGCCTGCTGGTCACTCCTGCACTGGTAGGTGGTTCCTCTCGGTCCTGGGGGCTGCGGGTGCAGTGCTTGGTCCAGGCTTCGGGTTCCTTTGTTACCAGGCAGTCGCGGTCAGGGGGAGCCTCTGGATCCTCTATACAGACGTCGCTGTGGCGGGGTGCAGGGAGGTTGACTCAGGGTGTCCACATCGTTGGAGTCACCTGTGAGTCCTCTCTGCAGTGTTGGTTGTCCTGGACTGGAGCGGGGGGCCTCGGGTGCAGTCTCTTTAAAAGTTGTTTTAAAGTTGCAAAGTTGTTGCAGTTTCTGAACAGTGCCGCAGTCCTCTGGAGTTTCTTGGTCCTTTAGGTGCAGGGCAGTCCTCTGAGTCCTCAGAGGTTGCTGATCCCGCTAGATGCGTCGCTGTGCAGGTTCTTTGAGTCTGGAGAAAGGCTGGAAGGGCTGGAGCAAAGTCAGTTGGTGTCTCCGTCATCTCTGCGGGGCTTTCAGGTCAGCAGTCCTTCTTCTTTCTTCAGGTTGCAGGAATCTGATTTCCTGGGTTCAGGGACACCCCTAAATATTAAATTTAGGGGTGTGTTTAGGTCTGGGAGCAGTAGCCAATGGCTACTTTCCTTGAGGGTGGCTACACCCACTTTGTGCCTCCTCCCAGAGGGGAGGGGGCACATCCCTATTCCTATTGGGGAAATCCTCCAAACTCAAGATGGAGGATTTCTAAAGGCAGGGGTCACCTCAACTCAGGGCGCCTTAGGGGCTGTCCTGACTGGTAGGTGACTCCTCCTTTTTTTTCTCATTATCTCCTCCGGACTTGCCGCCAAAAGTGGGGGCTGTGTCCGGAGGGGTGGGCATTTCCACTAGCTGGGATGTCCTGGGGTGCTGGAACAACAGGCAGGAGCCTTTGAGGCTTGCGGCCAGGTGTTATAGTTCCTGCAGGGGAGATGAGAAGCACCTACATCCAGTACAGGCTTTGTTCCTGGCCACATAGTGACAAGGGCACCCCCCCCCAGATGGCCAGAAACTCGTCTGGTTGTGGCAGGCTGGCAGAAACTGGTCAGCCTAGCACTAGGAGTCAGACTGGTATTCAGGGGGCATCTCTAAGATGCCCTCTGGGTGTATTTTACAATAAATCCCACATAGGCATCAGTGTGCATTTATTGTGCTGAGAAGTTTGATACCAAACTTCCCAGATTTCAGTGTTGCCATTATGGAACTGTGGAGTTTGTAATTGACAGACTCCCAGACCATATACTCTTGATGGCTACCCTGCACTTACAATGTCTAAGGTTTAGCTTAGACACTGTAGGGGCATATTGCTCATGCAATTATGCCCTCACCTGTGGTATAGTGCGCCCTTCCTTAGGGCTGTATGGCCTGCTAGAGGGGTGACTTACCTATGCCACAGGCAGTGGGATGTGGGCATGGCACCCTGAGGGGAGTGCCATGTCTACTTAGTCATTTTCTCCCCACCAGCACACACAAGCTGTGAGGCAGTGTGCATGTGCTGAGTGAGGGGTCCCCAGGGTGGCATAATACATGCTGCAGCCCTTAGAGACCTTCCCTGGCCACAGGGCCTTTGGTACCAGGGGTACCATGTACAAAGGACTTATCTTTGTGCCAGGGCTGTGCCAATTGTGGGAACAAAGGTACAGTTTAGGGAAAGAACACTGGTGCTGGGGCCTAGTTAGCAGGGTCCCAGCAAATTGCAGTCATAACTGGCATCAACAAAAGGCAAAACGTTATGGCGTAACCATGCCAAGGGAGGCATTCCCCTACAGATATTGTTCCTATTGCTTACTGGTAACTTTCATTAATCTTATTATACTTCCTCGTCCCCAGTGCTTTCTATTTGCACTGTGTCCACCTCCTCTCAGTCCGCATGTGTCCTAGCTAATTAAAAAGATCTGACCTTCTCCTATTCGTTTTCTGCTCCTCCCAACAGACCTTCTCTTATGACGCCTATAAGAGGGACTGAGACCATCAGATTTAGCTGGAATCCTCAAGCACTGCTGTTGTGATCACGGGATGGAAGGAAGGTTGTAAGTAATGGGTTGAGGAAGGATAATTGGCGTAAAGAAGGTTAATAGTCAGTATTTGGCGCATTATCTCCCCAGTCCTTTATTGTCTCGTTACTTTTTTGAGGATATGCCAAAGCAGTAATATGACTTGTTCACTACTAAAACCACCACCTTTCCATAAATAGAATCACCAAAGGTAAAGTTGGTAGAGATACAAGAGTTGCAGACTCCAAAGCAACTGAAAGATCGCTTTACATTAAGCAACATGAAAGAATCGTGAACTTGAACAGAGATTACACATGGGCCATGAAAAAAAATAAAACCGATATTGACCCAACACCCCCATACCTAGTCATATGTACTTATGGGAACAATATCCAACCAAGGTCATTATCAAAACAGGCCAGAGTCATCAAACATGAGCCCAACATTAGGCAATAACCAGTAAACTTTGATCAAGGAGCCAAGCCCCACAAACCTCACCATTCAACAGTGAATCTGCCATGGTAAGATGGACCTATGTAGACAAAATATGACCTGACAGTCACAATTCTCCAATTGCCCTGCCGATATATATCTAACCTGGAGTTATCATTGATCACCAGAACTCCTTTCAGAAGGACCTATAAGAAGAATAAAGAAATTAAACTAAAAAGGACCTATAAGAAGAATAAAGAAATTAAACTAAAAAGTATCATCAGGACCAGTCAGGAACAGTCAGTCTCCAAATAGTGAATGGCGAAGTAATGTTCCAATCGTAGTAGACAAGCTTCAGAAAATGGCTTCTCAAGTGGCCATGATCACTAGGATATTATGCATTAACTCTTATTACCTAAAGGCGCATTCTAGGAGATTGTAGATCTCAAATTTTGTTTGTTGGGTACGACTCTCATAATCCCATCTACCCACCATCTAATGCCTTACCTTAACTCACCAACAAGGAGTACAAAGTAAGACAAGTAACCAAGGCTACTAAATCAAACTGAACCAGCAGGCAACATAAGAGGAACTAGAATAACCAAGACTTAGGGCCTGATTACAACTTTGGAGGACGGTGTTAATCCGTCCCAAATGTGACGGGTATCCTGCCCTCCGTATTACGAGTTCCATAGGATATAATGGACTCGTAATACGGTAGGTGGTATATCCGTCACATTTGGGACGGATTAACACCGTCCTCCAAAGTTGTAATCAGGCCCTTAATATCTAAACCCCTGAATCCCAGGGATCCATAATCTGAGTCAAAGTGGCTATGGTTTAAAATCATATGCCCCATTCTAACCTCCATTCCCAAGCCCACAAGGAGATGAGGGGAGACCCATTAGATCAAGGATTAAACCACATCCTCCACGCTATTCGGTGAGCACTTAACAGATACCAGATTGGCCTCACTCTTCTATGTACAGTAAAATGTGTTAAAAGTGATCTGGTCCCAAACTCAAACCTAAGCCCAGCAGGGGCATAAGAAGGAATCTGCTAAATCAAGTATTAACACAACTATTGTGGAAAAGTTGCTCTTTTTGAAAGTACACCCTGTATATTTGCCTTTTTGCTGAGCTCTATTTTTACTGTCTGTAGAACTCTGTGCACTTTACCCTTGTTAATTAGTGGTAAAGTGGCTGTGCCCGCCTATAATCATGAGAACATTTTTATTTAACCATATAGCATACAGGCAGCGGTGTTTAGAACTGAGAGATTAGACTGCTGCTATGGGACAGTTGCTGTTCCAGCATAGCACTGCATAAATTGAAACTGGGGTTATATGAGGGAGGGTTGGTCATCCCGGACCTTCAGCGTTAATACTGGGCGACACAATTGATTACTGTCAATGACTGGGCCTTTGCCCACCAGGGAGACCTGGCGTTCCGGGTGGACAGGGAGACGATAGGCAGGAAGGGATATGAGTCTGCTCTGTATGATCGTGCGAGCCTGAGACTGCTGCCGACGCACACCCAACAGTGGTGAGAGCATGGCACGACGTCACCAGGTATCTTGGGTATGGTTCTACTTTGACGGCACAAACCCCACTGTGGTGTAGTGACTTATTTTGGGGCCTTAGGACCCTGGGCGGGTTTCATAAATGGTCTCTGCTGGGAATTGAACACCTATGAGATGTGTGGAGGGGCAGAGAGCAGATGACATTTGAAGTACTTTAGCAGGATTACACCCTGGCGGAAACTGAGCGATATAGATACTTGCAGCTCTGGCATGCACTGGGCCAGCATGTCCCGGGTGATTGCCAGAATCATCCCCTTTTGAGGACCGTCTACTGACAGAACCACTGGAAGGAAAAGCCATTTTCTGACGTATGAGAAATTACTGTACAACTCCCCAGACCCAATGATACCCCTGCGCGCCAAATGGGAGGCAGACCTGGGAACACTGGATGATGAAGACTGGGTGGGGGTGAGATAGAGCCCCAGGGTAATGGCAGTTAAGGCCCGGTTCAGGCTGATCCAGCTCCGGATTTTACACAGGGCTTACTACTCCAGGGTAGTGCTATGTAAGATGGGCATGACGCAGACCCTGCAGTGCTTAAGAGGCTTTGGGCAGGAGGGCACCTTTTACCATATTGTATGAGCATGCCCCGTGATACAGGCTTATTGGCAGGCAATCGCTGGAGCGATGGCTCAGACACTTGGGAAGGAGGTCCCATTGGATCCCAAGCTGTTCCTACTCAATATGGAAGGGGAAGACTCCCTGCCGAAATATCAGGGCATTTGGTTGGCCATAGAGGCAGTGGTGGCTAAGCGTAATATAGCATGAACCTGGGGAGCTGAATCCCCGCCCAGCGTACAGGAATGGCACACCGATCTGGACTGGTGCAGGGGTGCGGAGAGAGTGATGTACCAGAGTAGGGGTTAGCCAGAAAAAGTGGGAGAAAATTTGGGGAGAGTGGCAGGCCTACATGATTGGGGCTGGACTGTTCCCATGAGGAACAGGGCCAACACTGATTTGCATATGGCTGGGTCCAAACTGGGGTGACGTGGTGAGCAAAATAACGATGGAGTAAACCCAGATCTTTGTGACTGGGGGTGAATGTTTGCATTGTTCAGCATTCTGTCCATCATCTGTTCTTTTTACACAACTAATCCTGTCCCTGGATAAAGATTATATTGGCCCCGAGATCAACTTTAAAACTTGTTTGACAGAAGTATTCGGTGGACATAAGCAAATCAACTTAAGTGTAACACCAACAAAATGGAGAATATAATACTCGGGAAGCCTAATTCCTTTGATACTGCCCTATGGTGGCCCAACTCCACTCCCACTCCACCTACTATTGTCGAGGTTGTAAGAAACCTTGGAGTAAAATGTGATGCCTCTCTGTAATTTTGCCCACAAGTGATAGCAGTGGCAGGAAAGTGGTATAGTCTCATAAAATCATTGAAAAAATGTGGCTACCTCCCCCAGAGGCAAGAAAGACAGTAGCCTTTGCATTGATAACATCTAGGCTGGCCTACTGTAGTAGTTTGTATGCAGGCTCATCTAAACAAACTATTCAGAAATTACAGGTGGCTCAACACTCTGCGGCCAGACTGGTACTGAAAGTCCCCCGACGTTCCTCCACCTCCATAATGAAAACAAACGCTTAAGGACCGGTGTTGGACTTTTTTGCTTATGCAGGGTCATCCCCGATCTTTTTGCCTCCTGCCTCCTATTTTTTCTGACCTGTTGCTGTTGGCTTTTGAACTCTGAGCACTTTACCACTGCTGACCAGTGCTAAAGTACATATGCTTTGTGTGTAAAATTGTATGTAATTGGTTTATCCATGATTGGTGTATTTGATTTACTAGTAAGTCCCTAGTAAAGTGCACTAGTGGTGCCAGGGCCTGTAAATCAAATGCTACTAGTGTGCCTGCAGCACTGGTTGTGCCACCCACATAAGTAGCTCTGTAATCATGTCTCAAAACTGCCACTGCAGTGTCCGTGTGTGCAGTTTTAACTGTAAATTCAACTTGGCAAGTGTACCCACTTGCCAGGCCTAAACCTTCCCTTTTCTTACATATATGGCACCTCTAAGGTAGGCCCTAGGTAGCCCCAAGGGAGGGTGCAGTGTATGGTTAAGGTAGGACATATAGTAATGTGTTTTATATGTCCTGACAGTGAAATATTGCTAACTTTGTTTTTCACTGTTGCAAGGCCTGTCCCTCTCATCGGTTAACATGGGGGCTACCTTTAAATGTGATTAAAGTGTAGATTCTTTTTGGGAGCGGATGGACCTGTGGAGTTTGGGGTCTCTGAGCTCACAATTTAAAAATGCATCTTTTAGTAAAGTTGATTTTAAGATTGTGTGTTTGAAAATGCCACTTTTAGAAAGTGAGCATTTTCTTGCTTATACCATTTCTGTGACTCTGCCTGTTTGTGGATCCCCTGTCTGGGTCAGGTTGACAGTTGGGCTGGTTGCACCTCACACTAGACAGTGACACAAAAAGAGCTGGGGTGTAGTCTGCATTTCCTGATGAGCCATCTGTGCTAGGATGGAGGGGAGGAGTGGTCACTTACACCTGAAAGGGCTGTGCCTGTCCTCACACAATGCAGTCTCCGACACCCTGGTGAGTGTCTGGGAAAGGCAGGATTTCACATTCAAAAGAGACTTTACTTTGAAGTAGTCCTACTACTATTGGGTATAAGAAGGGCGCCCAAAACCACAGACTTTAGAACACTTCTGGAAACAAGAGGATCCTCTGCCTGGAGAAGAGCTGAAGAGCTGAGAAGAAGTGCTGCCCTGCCTGTGACTGTGCTATGTGGAGCTATCCTGCAGTTGCTGCTTCTGCCAGAGTAAAAGGGCAAAGACTGGACTTTGTGTGCCTTCCACCTTGTGAAGAAATCTCCAGGGGCTTGATTTAGAGCTTGCCTCCTGTTGTTTGAAGTCTCAGGGACAGCAAAGACTTCTCTCTGCCAGCACCTGGGGTCTCTAGGGAGAATCCTGTTCTGACAAGTGGTGCCCTATCCATTCCCTGGGCCCTTGAAAGGAAAGCTGGTGGAAATCCAAGGAAATCGAGTTCGGACGACTTCGGTCCGACACCGCTGACAAATCCGGTGACGTCGCCTGCAACCGACTCCATGATCTTCGCTGGAACGCGATGACCTTCGCAGGCCCGATGCTGCTGCAGCCCCGCAGAAGTCCGCGACTCCGTGGAAGTTGCCGAACCACTTCGTGACCCACGCCACTGGAAGTGCGCGGATTCAACGTTCCGCACAGACTCCGCGTTCCCCGACTTTGCGCATCGGCTTATCTTCACTCTTCACCAAAGGTACTGTACTTGGGGGTCTACGCGACTCCGTGTCCGGCGCCGCTGGTTTCGGCTTGTTGGGAACGACTCTGTCACGACGCCGTGTTAACACCTCATTGAAGCTTTTTTGTGTTTCTAAGTGCTATTTTTGAGTTTAATCTTTCAAAATTCTTAACTTGACTTGTGTATGTCAGATGTTTGTCGTTTTGGTCTTGTTTTGTTTAGATAAATATTTCCTATTTTTCTAAAATGTTTTTGTGTCATTTTGTAGTGTTTTCCTTAAGTTACTGTATGTGTTGGTACAAATACTTTACACCTAGCACTCTGAAGTTAAGCCTACTGCTCTCCCAAACTACCAAGGGGGTAAGCAGGGGTTAGCTGAGGGTGATTCTTTTTTACCCTGACTAGGGTGAGGGTGCTTGCTTGAACAGGGGGTAACCTGACTTTCAACCAAAGACCCCATTTCTAACAACCGGTAACTGGTTGCCCCAGTTTATTCCTCTACTAAAGGAAGAGGTTATGGTTATAAGAGATCTTTCCAGTAGCTGCCAGTAGAAGTTGTTCTCGGCCCTTTTGAGGAAGGGTTTGTGGCCGAGGACCCTAGCTCTCAACAAGACTCGGTCCCAAACTTCCAGCAGCACCGCTGTCCTTCCAGTCTCCTCCAAGTCATGATATTCAGCAAGAGCTGCCAGTGAGTGTTCTGTTATCCTTTCCAAGGATGTCTGGATTTGAACAGTTTCAGACCAATGAGCGGTCACTTTGGTTTTCGAGGAGTATTGCCTAGATTTTGCACACCAGCCAAAAGACCATTATCGGTCACTTCTACTCTTGAGAGACCTAGGTAGATGGCAAGCTCTCTTGGAAGGAGTCCAAGCCCTGCTATTAAAAAACACCATTTGCTTGCTGCCACCCCAGGGGATGGCAGGGGTCACTAGTCAATTCTATTTTTGGTCCAAATACTATCAGGTGAATTTCATCCTGTGCTAGACCGCAAAGATCTCAACAAGTTTATAGTTCATCACGCATTGAAAATGACTACACTACAGAGTAATTTTCCGCTGCCCACACACGAAGATTACAAGGAGATTATTTGACTTCTCTGGAATTGTGGAATGCATTCCTCCATCTTCCTAATTTCCAGCTCACCAAAGGTTTATACGGTTTGTTGTGGGCCACCAGCATTTCCAATTTGAAGTACTTCCATTTATATTGATCTCAGCCCCAGGGGTTTTAGGAAGCCTTTGGCACCTTTGGTGGGTATTCTATATTCTTGGGGCATACATGTGTATCCTTATCTTGATGACTAGTTAATCAGTTCTCCTTTTTTTGAGGCAGCGAAAGATATTCGGGAGGCTGAGTTCCCTCCTTCAAAACTATAGGTTTCTCCTCAATATCGAGAAGGGCTCACTCCACTCAGCAAAGAAGCGTCAGTTCATTGGAGCCATGTTTTGCATGGACGAGGGAAAGTCTTTCTGTCTCCAGACAGAGCCAGATTGTTGTTGTCTGGTCTGAAGGATTTACTGCACCTTCCTCAGGCCTCAGTAAGACTGTAGTTGTGGAGTTAGGGTAGACGTAGCCATTATTCCTTGGAGTCGTCTGCATCGTTATTCATTGGTACATCATGTGTTGTCACTTTGAAACTCCTTTTCTCAAGACTACAAGGCTCTGTTACCTAATCATGCCAGAGATATCACTGGATCTTCAGTGGTGGATCAGTTTAGTGAACTTGTAAAGAGGACTTTGGTTCAGTCAGTCCATTTCAGTGGTGATATCTATGGATGCCAGCAGACAAGGGCGCGTCGGGGATCCTCCAAGGCACATGGCAAATGGACATGTCAGGTGAATTAGGTTCTAATTTAGATGTTGGTAGACGAGTTACTCCGGATACACAGTCTGCTGAAATCTAAATCTCATTATATCCAATGCACCCGTCGCACCCCTGCAACACCGCCGGCTCCATTCGGAGCCGGCCTCTGTGTTGCAGGGCCTTTCCCGCTGGGCCGGCGGTCGCTCCCATGGCGGGCGCCCGCGGGCCCAGCGGGAAAGTCAGAATGGCCTCCGCGGCCTTCCATTTGGCGGTTCGCGCCAGGCGGGCGGCGTCCGCCGCCCGCCCGGGTCAGAATGACCCCCTTTGTCTCTGATTCTACCATCTTTAGTTAGACATGTTTCCGACCAGGGAGTATGCACTTTTACCTCACTTTTGTTCTCTGGTTCCCACCTGGGAAGCATGGGCAATGGATGCATGATCAGTGAGATGGCTTAAGGGTCTGCTTTACTGTTTTCCTCAGATTCCTCTGGTTTAGTAGAAAATTCTAGAGGATAAGGCCCAAGTTTTTAGTTATGTCACAATGGGTTCGGAGACCATGGTCCCCAGTGTTGAGGCAGGTGGCTATGGCACTGCCGAGGATTTTTCTTTCTCCAGCCATCATTGTTGAGTCAACTTCTATTTTCTCACAAATCTTTCAGTCCATTGAATCTGGGGTTTTTGCAGCTAAACTGGGGTTCTTAATAGGAAACAGGTATTCTTCAGAAGTAGCTGAGGCTATTCAGCAGTCTCGATGGCCATCTACGAGATGGTCTTGTAATTGACATTGGCAGAACCTTGCAAAATGGTGTCTGTGTAAGGGTTTGCAACCTGCTTTGTGTGCGCCTGTGAAAATTAGGGTTGGCACTCTCCAACATTAGAACACAGCGGACTGTCATCCAGGCCTTTTTGCG
Organism: Pleurodeles waltl; assembly: GCF_031143425.1. Classification (NCBI taxonomy): domain Eukaryota; kingdom Metazoa; phylum Chordata; class Amphibia; order Caudata; family Salamandridae; genus Pleurodeles; species Pleurodeles waltl. The sequence goes on from NC_090446.1 coordinate 735,003,740, forward strand.
AGAGATTTTTACTGAGGTTTCCCTTTTAGCTTACCGCTTTTTGTGGAGGTTTTTTCTTCAAAGTCTCAATGTCCATTCTCTGGTTCTTCATGGTAATTTACCTCTGGTTCTTCAAATTTTAACCCTTTCTCCCTTTGAACCACTGGAGTCAGTGTGTCTCAAGTTGTCACAAAAAGTGGTCTTTCTTGTTGTCATATGTTCAGGAAGACGAGTTGGGGAACTGGGTGCATTGCTTTCAGTTTCCCCTGTTGTTCAGGGATTTTTCCTTTTGTCCTTCACCCTAGTCCTTCCCTTTTGCCAAAACCCCTGTCTGCTTTTCAGTGTTCCTAGGACATTGCTCTGCATTTGTTTTTCCTGAACCCTCCTCAGCTGAGGAGGAAGTTCCTCATACTCTTGACGTACATAGAGCCATTAGTGTTTATTTTTCCGGGACAGCTGCATTTTACAAGGTGGATACCATATTTGTAACCTATGGGTTGCCAAATAAAGGTTCTTGCCCTAAATCAACCCTTTTAGATGGATCAAGTCCATCATTGGCTTGTGTTAAGAATGGTCTCAGGTTCCTTTATCTGTCATTGAGGGTAGATCCACTAGCAGCTTGTCAGCTTCCTGGGTTTATTAGTCTGGCTTCTTTGAGGGACATCTTCTGTGCTGCCACTTGGCAATCTCCTCACACTTTACATTCTCACCATCGAGTTCAGTTGCATGAGAGTTTTTCTACCTCCTGTGTTGATTGTGTTAGGTAAGCTGTATCAGACATGTAACTTGTGTCCGTATTTACATATGTTAACCTTTTTAAAGTACTGATATTTTGCATTTACTTGATGTTGTGTACTCTTCTACAATCAATCCTATGCCACTTAGGTATTCTCTCATGTGTGAGGACTTTATTGTAGCAGATGGACGAGGAGGTAATGCCCCGGTTACTTAATGTAATCTTTATTACTGCAAGGCCTCCCCGATACAGTCCAAATTTGAGAGAATGGGATTGAATGAAATGTGGGTTGGTTTTCTCTTTGAAGAGCTTGTAAATGAACAAGAAGTGATGTTACAGCTCTTCCCTTTTAAACTGACTGCTGGGTAGTGGCAGCCATATTGGAAGATTTTTAGATCAGCTCGGGAACAGGTTCTGTATGACAGAGTGGGAATAGCAGGTAAGGACTGTATTGGGAAAGGCTTAGAGTAACTGGGACATTAACACTCTGCTTGCATCCACCCACCCACCGTCTATTATATTTATGCTTCACATCTCCTGTCCTCTCACCCCCAGCCACATCGCTGTCTCTCACCCCCCTCCTCCAGCTGCGGGTTCAACAAAAAAAGCGATGGCATACTGCGGGTGAAGAACACTGTCGACTGTCCTCTCTGTGCTTACGATAAACCGAAAGTTGTCAAAGTGTCCATGGGGCAGGTGCGCTAGTCAGAGCAAGCTTAATGGCAGGGGTGCCTCACAAATGATGCCCCATACATTGTGAGGCAGACAGCAAACCTTTGGCATAGGTTTGTACATATCGCTCTTAAGTGAGCTCTGTTCCACAGAGAATTTATATTAAGTACAATCAGGCGCATGATGCAAAATACAGTATGTCATTTCAACAATGGCGAGAGGAAGGGTGTGAACTTCTTGGTAACTTATATCCAAACGAAACCTTCATCACGTTCAAGCAGGCTAAGGACACTTTTTCCCCCAGGTTGGGCCAATTTCTGCAACACACAGGACTGACAGAAATGGCATGGGGAACCTGGCCAACCTACGCAGCAGCCCCGAGAACATCTAATACCCTAGGGCTGCCCTTGATCTCCGTTGCAGATTACCATTTGATATCATTGTTTTACAAGACTAAGCGTGCTAATGCAAAAGGCCCTCCACACTTGGGACCTAGAATTTAATACTGTTTCACTGATGGGGATTGGGTCTGAGTTAATACCTTCATGTATACTGTTTCCCATAATGTTTCTGCATTATAATTTCCTTCATAGTTCGTATCTCACTCCAAAAGGATTACATCGGAGCTCCTCTCTCCACTCAGATGCTTGTCCCAGATGCAGTTGCAGGGAGTTGCATTTCATACATTTAGCCCGGCAATGCAGGAAAGTACAAACTTACTGAACACAAGTGACAACCGAAATACAGAGAGCTGTAGAAATAACTTTTGCACAGACACCCCACTATTGCCTCCGTGGTAGTATTACACGAACAAAGGGGAGGAAAGTAGCATATCATTTATACACTTGTCCTTAGTCTTGGCTAGGCACAGGGTAGCCATTACATGGATGGGTCATGGAGCCCCAGAGTATGCTCGCTGGTGTGCTGATGTGTTGGAATGGTCATTAGCGGAGAAAATGCATATGACAGCTAGTCGCCCTGATGAAAAAGCACTCGAGAATGTAGATACCTGGAAAATAATATTTGACGTCTTTCTTGACCCAGAGTTGGCGATGTCTTGCACGGAGAGTGAGGGTGAAGACACAGGAAGAAGTGGGGGCAGGAAAAGTAGCGGTGGCTGCAACCAAAAGGATTCTGTTGCAACACGGTAGCTGACTATGTTCTCTTCCAGGGGATCCTCATCAATAGTCATAAACATTGAATATTCCCGCCCTTGTGCGGGGACCCCGGAGCATATATAAAATACACACATACAAAGTATGAAATATGCACGAAAAATATATATATAGCATTTTTAGTAGACATATCTTTCATACTAAACTCATATATACATGTGTAAAACAGCAATGCAGGCTATAATCACAAACAGGCTAAAATGCTTTATTTCTATGAAGTTTTTTTTTTTATCATTATAAAATTACAATAGAGAATAAATATCTACCCAAGCCCCCAAAACTGGGCTTAGGGAAATAAGCAGTAGTAATATCTAGAGAAAAAAGAGAAAAAAACTACATTGAAAAACAATGGAGCATTCTTAGCCAATAGGCTGCATGCAGGTTAACACAGGAGAACCATAAAAACTTTGGCACAGTGCCTTTAAGACCCTGAGCACCTCCAGTATCCCACCATGCCTCAGGGGTGAAGGAAAGGTGACAGTTGGTTCACAGTTAGGTCAGTTCTTTTTTCCGGCTTCTTCTGAGAGGATCCTGGAGCATTGAGCTCTCAGTTTTTCTGAGTTTTTCTCAGAAAAATACTTTAAAACAGCGTTTTTTCCTGTTTTACTCGACATCTAACATCATTGTCTGAGTTTGGCAGTTTTTTCCTGACAGAAAAATGCATTCCCTTTTTGTCAAATGCCCTTCTTGTGGGAAGAAGAAGGCCCAGTCAGATCCACACACTCTTTGTATTGTGTGCCTGCCTCAGAGTCACTGCCCTGACACTTGCAAACACTGCAAGAACATGTCAAATAGGACTTTGAAGGACAGAGAAAAAATCAGGCTTCATGGGCTTCACGAGAGGCAGAAAACATCATCCTCTTCGCTTCCCAGGCAGCCAACAGGCCACTCTCAGGAGAGAATGGCTAGGTCGACGTCAGCAGGTAGGAAAGTACCTGTTTGTTCCCCGTCGACGTCGTCGCTGCCACCATCTCACCGCCATAGATCGCCGTCGACGGCAACCCGCCCGACGTCGAAGGAGAGATCCTGCAAGAGGGATGTCTGGTATCCAACCAAGTCATCAGCGCAGCGGCAGATGGGGCAGACTTAGCTGCGCATGGGTACGCACATGGAATCTGTGCAAGAAGGTCTTCCTGGCTGAGACTGACTGGTTTAAAACAGGAAGCACAACAGCGCATCCTAAATCTCCCATTCAACGGGAACTCGCTGTTTGGTACCCATGCGGATAAAGAAATGGCACGCATGAAGACCGAGGTGGACACCATGAGGGCACTAGGCCTGGAAAGGAAGAAAGACTTCAGGCGGAGGTATAGGCCTTATGACAGGCACCCTTTCCAGCAGAGGCTTCAAACCCCTCACTGGTCCCAGAGGCCACAGCAAAGGCAGAGACGCCCTCTTTTTCAGGCTCGTAAGGCCACAAGGGAACGAGGGTCAAGTAGACCTCAGCAGTCCACACCGAAAGCGCCGGCCAAACAATGAGATCTCGCTTCCCTCGACACTGTACACCACTCCGGTGGGGGGAAGTATCACAGATTATCTTCACGAGTGGCACTCTATTACAAAAGACAAATGGGTGCTCAACATTGTCGAAAATGGCTACTCTCTTCTTTTCAGACAACCTCCACTGCACTTGCCACCAGCCAAATGCAATCAATCTCATCTCAGCCTGCTGCGCAAAGAGGTTCTCTCCCTCTTACGAAAGAAGGCAATAGAAAAGGTTCCACTTGTGCACAGAGGAAAGGGGGTTTACTCCCGTTATTTTCTGGTGGCGAAAAAAGGCCGAGAGGGCGTTTTCAGACCAATTCTGGACTTACGGCTGCTGAACAAGTACATAAGAAAACAGAAGTTCAGGATGCTGGCTCTTCACCAGATTTTCCCTCAACTACATCAGGGAGACTGGATGTGCTCCATCGACCTGCAGGATGCATATTTTCACATCCCGATAGCTCCCAAGCATCGGAAATTCTTGCGCTTCCAGATAGCCTCACAGCACTATCAGTTCAGAGTGCTACCATTTGGCCTGAAATCTGCCCCTGCGTCTTCTCAAAATGTGTGGCAGTGGTAGCGGCACATCTTCGAAAACAAAAGATCTTCATCTACCCATACCTAGACGAATGGTTACTGAAAGCTTCCTCTCCGGATCAGGCGAGAAGCCATCGGGACATTGTGCTCAAGGTTTTCGAGTCTCTAGGTCTTCAAGTCAACTACCAAAAGTCCACTTTGATTCCAACACAGAACCTCCACTACCTGGGAGCTATACTAAACACAGAGCTCCAAAGAGTGTATCCTTCGGAGGAACGACTGTTATCAATAAAGAGGAAGTGTCAAGACCTGTTAAAATCCGACGCACCTACGGCCCGTCAGGTGACATCTCTGCTGGGCTCCATGGCATCATGCATTTTCATTGTCCCAAATGCCAGGCTGCACATGAGGCCCCTCCAAGAGGCGTTGGAGAACAACTGGAGCCAAAGGACAGGTCGCTGGGAGGACAGAGTGCGGATACCGATAGCGGCACTTCAGTCATTGCAATGGTGGATGCACAGACCTCACCTGTCAGTAGGTGCTCCGTTTCACCAGGTAATTCCATCCGACATTCTGGTAATGGATGCGTCTCTTCAGGGATGGGGGGCTCATCTGGGTCCCCTTCAAGCTCGGGGCCTGTGGTCCGACAACGAAAAGAAGTACCACATCAATCTGCTGGAGCTCAGAGCGGTCCATCTGGCTCTCAAGTCTTTTGCTCCATCGATTCAGGGGAAATCTCTCCTAATACAAACGGACAATACAACCACAATGTATTATTTGAACAGACAGGGGGGAACGAGATCCCTACCCCTATCTCGAGAGTCCCAAACGATATGGCATTGGCTCCTGGCCAGAGGAATGTCACTTACAGCGGTTCACCTGCCAGGTCAACAAAACGTGGAAGCAGATTTCCTGAGCAGACACCTAGAGGACGTCCACGATTGGGTCCTACACAGCGAAGTCGTCGAAGACATCTTCGCTCTATGGGGTTGGCCTCAATTGGATCTCTTCGCAGACGAAGTAAACAAGAAATGCCCAGACTTCGCATCCAGGTTCTACCGTCCGGGATCTCAAGGGAATGCCCTGTTGATCGACTGGTCAGGGATATTTCTCTACGCCTTTCCACCGATTCCCCTCATACCGGTAGTGATCAACAAACTTTACAGATCCAGCACCAGAATGATTCTCATAGCGCCGCAATGGCCCCGTCAATTCTGGTACACAGATCTCCTCAACCTATCGGAAAAACCTCACAGGAGGCTGCCGTGCAGACCGGATCTTCTGAGCAGGATGGAGGGCAGGATTCTGCATCCCAACCTACCCTCTCTGAGCTTGACAGCATGGCTCCTGAATTCCTGCAGTATGGACACCTAGGGCTCTCGCAGGAGTGCATGAACATCTTGAAAGAGTCCAGACGACCTTCCACGCGGCGTTCTTACGCGTTTAAGTGGAAGAGGTTCTACATATGGTGCTGTCAACAAGGTCTGAATCCCATACGGGCTCAGGAGGATGTCATATTGTCTTACTTACTTCATCTGGCAAAGTCCGGTCTGCAGGTATCATCTATTAAGGTACATTTGTCTGCCATTACAGCCTATTGTAAGTCACCTTCTCAGGAATCCTTCTTTACGAAACCAGTAGTCAAGGATTTCTTAGAAGGTTTGAAAAAAGTTTTTCCACCCATTCGGAGACCCTCTCCTCCATGGGAACTGAACATAGTATTGTCAAAACTTATGGGCCCTCCTTTCGAACCTATACACAAAGCCTCTTTGCAACACCTTACGTGGAAGACAGCTTTTTTGGTGGCCATTACTTCCGCGAGGAGGGTCAGTGAAATTCAGGCTTTGTCTTCCAAAGAACCGTACACAGTTTTTCACGACAATAGGGTGGTTCTGCGAACTCACCCATCATTCCTACCGAAGGTGGTGTCAGAATTCCACATCAATCAGACTATCTCTTTACCGACTTTCTTCCCCAATCCGGAGACTCCGGCGGAGAAAGCGTTGCACTCCTTAGATTTGAAAAGAGTGCAGAAATTTTATTTGGATAAAACAAAATTGATTAGACATTCCAACCACTTGTTTGTAAATTATGGTCATTTGAGGACAGGAGAGGCAGCATCTAAACGAGCAATATCAAGATGGATAGTTTCTTGTATTGTTAATGCTTACCAGTTGGCTAACAAACAACTACTAGCTAGACCTAGAGCGCATTCCACAAGGGGAAAAGCGGCTACTGCTGCCCCCCTTAACAATGTTCCAATATCTGAGATTTGTAAGGCTGCTACATGGAAGTCTGTACATACATTTACTAGACATTACTGTTTGGACTCAGATGCAAGAGCAGATGCCCAAGTGGGGCAGGCCTCTCTGAGAAATGTATTTGCATGATACATATCTATTCCTGCACTTCTATTAGACAGTCCGCAGAGTTTAGGGATGGGCTTGCTAATCTATTCAATGTTTATGACTATTGATGAGGATCCCCTGGAAGAGAAGGATAAGTTACTTACCTGTAAATCCTAGTTCTCTTCCAGGGGTATCCTCATCAAAGTCATAAACAACCCACCCTCCTTCCCGGACGCACGTCTCCTAGAAGTGCAGGACAGACTGTCTTTCGAATCAGTTACACAGATTGTCACCGTAAAAAAGTACTGACCTAACTGTGAACCAACTGTCACCTTTCCTTCACCCCTGAGGCATGGTGGGATACTGGAGGTGCTCAGGGTCTTAAAGGCACGGTGCCAACGTTTTTATGGTTCTCCTGTGTTAACCTGCATGCAGCCTATTGGCTAAGAATGCTCCATTGTTTTTCAATGTAGTTTTTTCTCTTTTTTCTCTAATGATTACTGCTGCTTATTTCCCTAAGCCCAGTTTTGGGGCTTTGGTAGATATTTATTCCCTTATTGTAATTTTGTAAAGATTTAAAAAAAAAAAAAAAACTCCATAATAATAAAGCATTTTAGCCTGTTTATGATTAAAGCCTGCATTGCTGTTTTACATATGTATATATGAGTTGAGTATGAAAAATTTGTCTACTAAAAATGCTATATATATATATTTTTCGTGCATATTTCATACTTTATATGTGTGTATTTTATATATGCTCCGGGGTCCCCGCACAAGGGCGGGAATATTCAATGTTTATGACTTTGATGAGGATACCCCTGGAAGAGAACTAGGATTTACAGGTAAGTAACTTATCCTTCTTTGCTACCTCTGAATGCCGAATGTTGGTGGGGAGCAGGTACCTTCGGAAATCCGCCTGCCTACCACCACACTGAAATTGTACCCACAGGCGGTGTTCGACAATGGTGCCCGGGTGCCAGAATAAAAGACGACCATGTTGAAGGAAAGTATCATTTCAGCTCTGTGCCTGTAAACACATGGTACACCAGACTGGAAGAATTCTAGTGCAGATGCCGACTACGGGTAACCCACATCTGTACTGACTGTATGGTGTATTACGGGGTTAAGAATGGTGAGACTGATGAGCACTCTGCCATAGAAAAACTACCCAAGGAGCAAATTGCTGATAGAAATAACACCATAGAATTCAGCGGTACAATCTATGATTTCACCCCATCGTCATATAGGTGGTCATTACAACCCTGGCGGACGGTGGTAAAGCTGCGGTAATACCGCAAACAGGCCGGCGGACAAAAAAAGGGAATTACGACCCTGGCGGAAACCGCCAACTAAGACAGTCACTTTAACACATCGCCCGCCACGGCGGTACAGACAAACAGCGCGGCGGTCACCGCCAACAGACAGGCGGAAGACAATGTACCGCCCACACTATCACAACACACCAATCCGCCACCTTTTCCGGGGCGGATTCACCGTGGATAAAAACACAGCGGAAACAGCTTGTGCTATGGGAAAACGCTCACCTCAACACATCCCACGAGGAACGAGGACACCATGGAGCCGGAACCACAAATCTTACCTGCCCTTGCATTCCTGCTCATCTATGACCAACAGCGACGTAGGCGCAGAACAAACCGGTGAGTACAGCACATACGACATGGGGGAGGGGGGAGGCAAAAGTTACGGGGACACCCACCAAACACCCCCACCCTCGCATATTACAACATACACACCAATGCAGTCACAAAAATCACAGTAACAACCCACAATCCCCCCGGAAGAATGCAAAGACAAAGCGAATAGCAGTCAACCTTTGTATTGTGCCAATATACTACTCATTAAAAAATATACAATACAAGAAGTAGTGCAGAGATGTACACAACAATGTCCGTGCACCAACAGTCCAAAAATGCATGGGCGACGCCCACAATAGATACCTGACCAAAATCCGAGAGAACACTGCCGGGGCATCAGATGGAAACAATACAGGCACCTCAGGGGGAAGGGAAGGGGGGCCCCTCAGCCACATGAATGCGAAGCCAGATCCACGACGGGGCTCCATGACCATTGATGTATCCTGGGGAGTGCAAAGCCACAGTCTCTCAAGTCACTTCAGTGGGTGGGTTGCCCACTGTGCCATCCTGGGGAGTGCAAAGCCACAGTCTCTCAAGTCTCTACAGTGGGTGGCTTGCCCACTGTGCCATCCTGGGGAGTGCAAAGCCACAGTCTCTCAAGTCTCTACAGTGGGTGGCTTGCCCACTGTTACATCCTGGGGAGTGCAAAGCCACAGTCTCTCAAGTCACTTCAGTGGGTGGGTTGCCCACTGTGCCATCCTGGGGAGTGCAAAGCCACAGTCTCTCAAGTCTCTACAGTGGGTGGCTTGCCCACTGTGCCATCCTGGGGAGTGCAAAGCCACAGTCTCTCAAGTTCTACAGTGGGTGGCTTGCCCACTGTTACATCCTGGGGAGTGCAAAGCCACAGTCTCTCAAGTCACTTCAGTGGGTGGGTTGCCCACTGTGCCATCCTGGGGAGTGCAAAGCCACAGTCTCTCAAGTCTCTACAGTGGGTGGCTTGCCCACTGTGCCATCCTGGGGAGTGCAAAGCCACAGTCTCTCAAGTCTCTTCAGTGGGTGGCTTGCCCACTGTCACATCCTGGGGAGTGCAAAGCCACAGTCTCTCAGCGGTGCTTAGCCATGGCGGTCTTTGCCCTGTTCAGCGGTCTTCACCATGGCGGTCTTTGCCCTGTTCAGCGGTCTTCACCATGGCAGTCTTGGCCTTGTTCAGCGGTGCTTAGCCATGGCGGTCTTTGCCCTGTTCAGCAGTGCTTTGCCATGCCGGTCTTTGCCCTGTTCAGCGGTCTTCACCATGGCGGTCTTTGCCCTGTTCAGCGGTCTTCACCATGGCAGTCTTGGCCTTGTTCAGCGGTGCTTAGCCATGGCGGTCTTTGCCCTGTTCAGCAGTTCTTTGCCATGGCGGTCTTTGCCCTGTTCAGCGGTCTTCACCATGGCGGTCTTTGCCCTGTTCAGCGGTCTTCACCATGGCAGTCTTGGCCTTGTTCAGCGGTGCTTAGCCATGGCGGTCTTTGCCCTGTTCAGCGGTCTTCACCATGGCAGTCTTGGCCTTGTTCAGCGGTGCTTTGCCATGGCGGTCTTTTGCCCTGTTCAGCGGTCTTCACCATGGCGGTCTTTGCCCTGTTCAGCGGTGCTTTGCCATGGCGCTTCTGGTACGGATATTGGTGTGTGGCATTACGATCTCCACACTGGACATTGGTGTGTGGCATGATGAACTCCACACTGGACATTGGTGTGTGGCATGACGAACTCCATACTGGACATTGGTGTGTGGCATGACGAACTCCACACTGGACATTGGTGTGTGGCATGACGAACTCCACACTGGACGTTGGTGTGTGGCATGACGAACTCCATACTGGACATTGGTGTGTGGCATGACGAACTCCACACTGGACGTTGGTGTGTGGCATGACGAACTCCATACTGGACATTGGTGTGTGGCATGACGAACTCCATACTGGACGTTGGTGTGTGGCTTGACATTCCATCATTGCCCAGCAGGGCTGTGGGATTCTGGACCCTCCTGGGCTGTGACTCCGGCGGTGGCGGTGGTCTCCTGACCAGTAACAATACTTGGGCCCTCCTGGGCTATGACTCTGGCGGTGGTCTCCTGACCAGTAACAATACTTGAGCCCTCCTGGGCTGTGACTCCGGCGGTGGCGGTGGTCTCCTGACCAGTAACGATACTTGAGCCCTCCTGGGCTGTGACTCCGGCGGTAGTCTCCTGACCAGTAACGATACTTGAGCCCTCCTGGGCTGTGACTCCGGCGGTGGCGGTGGTCTCTGGACCAGTTACGATACTTGAGCCCTCCTGGGCTGTGACTCCGGCAGTGGTCTCCTGACCAGTAACGATACTTGAGCCCTCCTGGGCTGTGACTCCGGCGGTGGTCTCCTGACCAGTAACGATACTTGAGCCCTCCTGGGCTGTGACTCCGGCGGTGGCGGTGGACTTCTGACCAGTAACGATACTTGAGCCCTCCTGGGCTGTGACTCCGGCGGTGGTCTCCTGACCAGTAACGATACTTGAGCCCTCCTGGGCTGTGACTCCGGCGGTGGCTGTGGTCTCTGGACCAGTTACGATACTAGAGCCCTCCTGGGCTATGAGTCTGGCGGTGGTCTCCTGACCAGTTACGATACTTGAGCCCTCCTGGGCTATGACTCTGGCGGTGGTCTCCTGACCAGTAACGACGGTGCTGGCGGTTGTGTCTGGACCGCCGGAAATGACGGCGCACTTCTCCGCCGTGACACTCACAACAGGTTGGGGAGACTTCCTCGGGACCTTCCCCACCTTTTTTTGAGTTACAGATGACTCACCAATCTCCTTGGATCCCATGTCACTGTTTGTCCCACCAGGAGTCTTGACGCGGTCCCGTTGTCCACTCTCCAATTTCGGAGCCTTCACAGGGGTGGGCTGACAGTGCCTTGGCTCCGGGTCCTACTGCCTGCCCTGGTGGACGGGGCATTCCAAAAACCTGGAACACGCACCACTGGTACTGGAGGCTTTTTGGCTGAGGCGCTACGACGGGACTGATGAATTGGAGGGGAGGGTGGGGGCAAAAAGGTCAATTTGACATAGGGACAGTTTCTGACGTACACTGGGATGGGTAGCTGGAGGGGCTCTGGGAGTGGAGGAAGAGGAGGTGGTTGTAGGAAGTGTCATTTTAGCTGTTTTGGGTGCAGGTGAAGGTACTGGAGGCTGTTGTGAGGTGGATGGATGTTGGGTGAGTGATTGCCGGCGTTTGTGTACTTTGGGAGGGGGCGTCACAGACACACTGGGAGAGGACACAGGGGACGTGTAAATGGCAGTGGAGGTGGTGAGTGCAGGTGAGCGGCTTGTGGTGCTGGGTGTCCTGGTGCGAGTCCTAGTGCCTGTAGATGTGGTGCATGCAGGTGTGTGTGTAGACGACACTGGGAGGGAGGAGGGAGAAGAGGAGGAGGGGGACACAGTGGAGACAGTGGATGTTGCTGTGTCTGTATGGGTCTGATGCTTGTGTGAGTGCCTGTGGTGTGTGTGGTGCCTATGTTTGCTTGAGCTACTTGTGTGTGTTGACTTGTGTGCATGCTGGTCTGTAGGTGTGCTTGGGATGGGCTGGGGTACAGGGGATTGGGTCTGGGTGGAGGAAGTTGGAGAGGGGAGGCTGGACACGGGGACAATGGCTGCCATCAGTGCTGAGGCCAGAGATTGCAGGGTTCGCTGAAGGGCAGCCTGACCAGAATGAATGCCTTCCAGGAATGCATTACCGTGTTTCAACTCTCGTTCTACACCCTGGATGGCATTCACAATGGTAGACTGCCCAACAGTGAGTGACCTGAGGAGGTCAATGGCCTCCTCACTGAGGGCAGCTGGGGTGACTGGGGCAGGGCCTGAGGTGCCTGGGGCGAAGGTGATGCCCACCCTCCTGGGTGAGCAGGCACGGGGCGAACGCTGAGGGGCTGCTGGGAGGGCGGTGCTGGTAGGGGAGGTGGCGGCTGTACCTGTAGAAGTGGGGCGCACAGATGGTGCTGCCACCACAGGGGATCTCCCATCGGCGGACGAGTCCGTGTCGCTGTTTGGTGATCCTGTGGCCGACATGAAGCTCCCCTCGCCCTCCGTCCCACTGGTGAATTCAGAGTCTGTGGTGTGGCCCTCCATGGCCATGTGGGATGCAGCTCCCTTGTGCTCCGGTGCCACTGTACCTCCGCCTGTTGATGCTGATGTACAGAAGGACAAGGAGAGCAGAAAAAGGCTGGAGACAGAAGAAAGAGAGTTTTAGTGCATGGCATACCGCTACCGTTGGCGGACAAGACAAACGCAGCAGCCCCCTGCATTACGCCGTGCTCCTGCCCTCTGCACATGCAATTTCTGGGATATGGCCTACATGGCAATGGTAGAAATCTGCCCACATGGATGGCAAAGGGGCAACTATACATCAATTTGCCTTTTTTTTTTAGCTGGGGTAGAGTGCCACATGGCCTACATAACGGAGGGGCCTTGCCTACCTAACTCGCCCTGGCCTAGGGACACCCACAGCCCACCACCCCCACCCAGACAGCTCCACTGCACGCAAAGTCCATAGGATGAGGTTGTACTCACCCCCTTGTGTCTGCTGTGATGTCCTTAAGCGCCCATCCAACTCCGGGTAGGCCACCGCCAGGATCCGGAACATCAGGGGGGTCATGGTGCGACGGGCACCTCTCCCACGTTGGGAGGCCATCCCCAGATGAGCCTCCGCCATCTTCTTGCTGCAGCGACGAATGTCCTCCCATCTCTTACGGCAGTGGGTGCCCAGTCTCTGGTGGGCCCCCAGGGTCCGGACTTCCTTGGCGATGGCACGCCAAATGTCCCTCTTCTGGTGGGCGCTGACCTACATGACCTGCACAAGGAAAGAGGAACAGTCATTACCTACAGCACCGTCGTTGTAATTGGCCCCCTCCCAACTCTATCCCTGTGGCCCATTCATCCCCATGCATGACTGTTCTATGTACTCTGCCCCCTTCCCTCATCCACCCAGCCCTCTCCACCCAGGCCTAGCCCATACAACGTGCTCCCTGTGTACTAACCTGTTGGTCTGGAGGACCGTAGAGTAGCGTATACTGGGGGAGGACCCCATCCACAAGTTTCTCCAACTCCTGTGCAGTGAAGGCAGGGGCCCTTTCCCCAGACGCAGCAGCCATCGTCGCTTCCAGACCGAGGTCACAGCAGCACTAGCAGTGTAGGTCCTCTCCTGTCGAAGGTCAGGTATCTAGTGATTGAAGAGATAGAAAATGGTGGTGACGTCCGCGGCGGTGACGCATCATCACCGCCAGCGCACCTGTTCATTGGCTCCTGGGACCCATAGGGTCCAATGTTAACCAATGCAGCATTGCGCCGCGCTCTACGACCGCCTACCGTGACGGTGTACAACGCCAGCGCAGTTACCCCACAATTCCAATGTCCCAGTTTAGAGGTCAGGCAGCCGCCATTTCAGGGGCCCACATGGCTTCAATTACTACTGCATCACACATACCGAGGCCTACACTCAAAACCTTTCCCGGATGGGTTAATTGTCTGGTGTAGTCTTGTGTGTGACTGTGGGTACATACCTGGATGAATGCTGACAGTTTCTTCGCTGTTGTCCTTCTTAGGCACCGTCAGTTGGGACATATTGGAAGATGGCGTAATCCGCCGGTGTACCGACCGCTGGTGGACCTGTTGACAATGGAAGAGCGACATGTCATCGTGACCTACCGGTTTGACCGTGCCACAATCCAGGAACTATGTACCCAGTTGGAGCCAGACCTGATGTCACCAATCCGCCATCTGACTGGAATCCCCCCTGACGTGCAGGTGCTGTCAGTGCTCCATTTCCTTGCAAGTGGGTCTTTTCAGACAACTGTGGCCATGGCATCAGGGATGTCCCAGCCTATGTTTTCCAACGTGTTGTCCAGAGTGTTGTCTGCCCTGCTGAAATACGTAAGGAGATACATCATCTTCCCTGAGGTGGCGGATTTGCCTACAGTGAAAGGTGACTTCTATGCCCTTGGACATATCCCCAACGTCATAGGTGCCATTGATGGGACCCATGTACCTCTGGTCCCCCCACGCAGGAATGAACAGGTGTACAGGAACAGGAAGAGTTATCATTCCATGAATGTCCAGATGGTCTGTTTGGCAGACCAGTACATCTCGCAGGTAAATGCAATGTTCCCTGGCTCAGTGCATGACGCCTACATCCTGCGGAATAGCAGCATCCCTGATATGATGGGTGAACTCCAGAGGCACCGTGTATGGCTATTGGGGGACTCTGGTTACCCCAACCTGTCCTGGCTACTGACCCCAGTGAGGAATCCCAGGACCAGGGCAGAGGAACGGTACAATGAGGCCCACGGGCAGACTAGGAGGGTGATCGAGCGGACCTTCGGCCTCCTGAAGGCCAGGTTCAGGTGCCTCCATATGACAGGTGGGTCCCTATTCTACTCACCGAAGAAGGTGTGCGACATCATCATCGCCTGCTCCATGCTTCATAACTTGGCATTGCGACGCCAGGTGCCTTTTCAGCAGGAGGATGATCCAGATGACCGTGTTGTTGCAGCGGTTGAGCCTGTGGAGCCTGTGGACAGTGATGAGGATGAAGCTGATGAAGATGAAAACGACAACAGGGAGTCAGTCATACAGCAATATTTTCAATGAGACACAGGTGTACAATTTCATGTTTCACATCATATTACATTTCACACGTCTACCTCTATCCTGTACCTACATTTCACTCCCTATTTGGTAACTGAGTTGTCCCCTTCCATTTCAGTTTCAGTAATGTGGTAACCTACGTGTCAACAGCTTGCGCCCTTGAAATGCTTGTGATGTGTGACATTGGTATGTTGACCTTCCAATGGGTAACCTTTTTTAACACTGTAATTGACAATACAAAGTTCACAATCATTGACTGACTCCAATATTATTGAGGTTTCAAGGGTGTTTATTGAAGTGCTTAAAAATGTAGGGGGTTTGTGAAATGGGGAGAGGTCATGGTGGAAGAATGTCCATGGCAGAGTCCAGTTTATTAGTCTCACAGGTACATTGCACATCTGGCCATTGGAAGTGGAGCTGGGGCAGTTCCAAGCTGGACAGGGTAACAAAGTGGGACAGCGGGGGGACAATCAAGGTGGTCTTATTTCCTGGCGGGGGTCTTGCCATCTTTCTCTGTCCTGTTCCTGGATCTCAGGGCCCGCTTTCGTGGTGGTTGTCCGTCTGCAGGGGGTGGGGTGCTGGTGTGTTGGTCCTGTGGCGGGGCGTCCTGTCCACTAGCGCCGGCGGAGGTGGTTGGCATTTCATCGTCCTGGCTAGTGTCAGGGGCCCCTTGGAGTGCCACGGTGTCCCTCAAGGTCTTTTGAATGTCCGTCAGAATCCCTACGATGGTGCCCAGGGCGGAGCCGATGGTCCTGAGCTCCTCCCTGAACCCCAAATACTGCTCCTCCTGCAGACGCAGGGTCTCCTGCAACTTGTCCAGGACCGTTGCCATCGTCTCCTGGGAGTGGTGGTATGCTCCCATGATGGAGGATAGGGCCTCGTTGAGAGTAGGTTCCCTTGGCCTGTCCTCCCCCTGTCGCACAGCAGCCCTCCCAGTTTCCCGGTGTTCCTGTGCCTCCGTCCCCTGTACCGTGTGCCCACTACCACTGCCCCCAGGTCCCTGTTGTTGTTGGGGTGGTGGGTTACCCTGGGTGCCCTGTAGTGGTGGACACACCGCTGATTGACCTGTCCTGGGTAGGGAGGTATGGGCCCGCTGGGTGGGTGCTGTGCTGGGGTTACCAGAGGGTGTAAGGTCGGAGTTGGGCTGTGGCTGGGCAAGGGGAACCGACTGTCCTGAGGCCCACGATGGTCCGGGCTGGTCATCAAGATCCAGTAGGGCAGTGCTGCTGTCGTCACTGTGGGCCTCTTCTGGGGGTGGGGTGGTGTTGTCTGGACCCTCTGGTGTGGTGACGTTCCTTCGGGTTCCTGCGGGGGTATAAGTACATGATTATTGCATGTGTGTGTTTCATGGTGTGCAATGGTTGGGTGTGCGTGAACCCCAGTGCAGGCATTCCTGTGTGGGGGCTTGTGTGGTGATGTTTGGGGGGTGTTGTGGGTCTGTGCAGTGGGCATGCTTTAGTGATGGGTATCCATGCTTAGTTGTGTCATGCATGTCTTGGGGTTGGGATGGGTGGTTGGTGTTATGGGTAGATTAGTGAGGAGTTAGGGTGATAGGGGAGGGTGTGAGGATGGGGGTGTGTGATAGCATGCAGGTAGGGTGGGGGATATGATAGTGAAGATTTGGCTTACCAGTGTCCGTTCCTCCAACGACTCCTGCGAGGCCCTCAGGATGCAGGATGGACAAGACTTGCTCCTCCCATGTTGTTAGTTGTGGGGGAGGAAGTGGGGGTCCGCCGCCAGTCCGCTGTACCGCGATGTTGTGCCTGGATACCGTGGAACGCACCTTCCCCCGTAGGTCGTTCCACCTCTTCCTGATGTTCTCCCTATTTCTTGGGTGCTGTCCCACAGCGTTGACCCTGTCGACTATTCTTTGCCATAGCTCCATCTTCCTGGCTATGGATGTGTACTGTACCTGTGAGCCAAATAGCTGTGGCTCTACCCTGATGATTTCCTCGACCATGACCCTGAGCTCCTCCTCAGAGAAGCGGGGGTGTCTTTGGCGTGACATGGGGTGGTGTGTGTGATGTGTGGGGTGGTGTATGTGTTGATGAGTGTAGTTAGTGTAGTGGTATGTGGTGTTTTGTGCGTGGATGTTGTGTGGGTGATGGTGTAGTGTGCCTCTGTGTGATGGTGTTATCTATTCTGTGCTGTCTCTCTCTGGCCTTCGTCTCTAATTTGTGGGTGTGTGTTTTATATTGTGTTGGGTGTGTGGGAGTGGTGTGTGTATGTGTATCAGGTGTGTGTATTTGTAATTGTCCAATGTGGCAGTGTTTTGGAGCTGTGTGTGTATTTTGAGCGCGGCGGTGTGTACCGCCAATGGAATACCGCGGTTGAAAGACCGCAGCGTGGATTCGTGTGTCGTAATAGCTTGGGCGTGTTCCTGTTGGCGTGGAGGTGGAGGATTTGTTTCCGCATATTTACCGCTGACCTTTGGTGTGGCGGACTTGTGTGGGTGTCTGAATTTCAGCGGAATCCGTGATGTGTGTCATAATAGCTGTGGCAGTCTCCAGCCGCAGCGGCGGTGTATTGGCGGTCTTCTGCACGGCGGTAATCGGCTTTTACCGCCAATGTTGTAATGACCCCTATAGTCTTAAACTATGTGTGATGATTAGGAAAAACACTAATCTTTAAATGGTTGATCTTGTTGCTTCTAGTTCCAATCCGAATTCCATTCCCCCAGCCCCAGCAGTCACTTTCGGTGTCATGGTCATGCAGCCGAAGGTTGGCATGGCCATGGGGTTAAATGATCAGAGGCCGGCAGCTTGTGGTGAGTCTCAGTGCAGTATTCCTGGGGATGACATGTTCATTGCTGTGGGGCTTACCTGGGGACCAAAGGCCTAACTAACACCACAGTACCCTTGAGCTCCGTGCTATGGTGTCTACGATTCCTGGACTTTGTGTCTTGCGACGAGGGTTGTAACAGCTGCAGTGAAAAGTTCCTGCGTGGTGTTGGAGAATGACAGCTTTGGGCCTGTTTGCTTTTCTGCTGGAGCTCAGAAGGTCTTTTGCTACAAGGCTTAGAAGGTTTATGTCAGCGAGGAGCAGTGTTAAATTACAGACTATAATTGACACAGATGGAGAGATAGAGGTCTAGTACATGCTCCAACATAAAGCAAAAATACACATTAAAGAATGGCAAATTCCTGTATATTCCCGGAATGGCAAAGTCATATCTGAGGGAAATCGAGAAGCAAAAAAAAAAAAAAGGATTTGGACGGAAATGACTCGCTCACACTTAATGGCATGCTTTATCATCAGTCATTCTGTCCCATTATGTTAAAATGGTACTAATATGGGGAGCTCTACCTCATTGCGAGGGAAATCGAAATAAGTATTCTTCTGGTCATATACGGGGTCCAGATTTCATAAAACAATCTGTGTGTAAACCCCAAGCTAACTTTATTTTGTGGTAAACAGGGCTAGATTAAAAAAAACACTAGAGGATGTTACAGAGCATCTAAGTCTATAACATCCTTTCTACGTCTATTTTGCCAACATGTTTCAGTCACAGAAAGATCCCTTTGTCAGGACAGTTAAATGTATCCCTGTTTGTGTCCTTAGTAACCGCTTCAAATCATGCAGGTAATAATAGGTCTTACCTCACCGTCCAACTGTAATTTACCCTAATACTGTTTGGTTTAAAGCTAGTTGTCAACAACAGGGAGAGATCCTCCTGTAGTCACACATTCGTCAAAGCTCAGGTCACCTTTGTGAACCTAGGAGTGGCCCCGGTGTGCTACTTGGTGACCTGATGCTTCATGGTGCATCCAGTTGTTTTCTGTTTCAAGCTCTTCTTTTCTCCTTGATGTCCCTGGTTATTGCAGTGTCGCTTGTCCAACTTGTTGCACACTCCAGTACTTCTATCTCCAGGATTATTCTGCTTCGCTTTTCAGGCCTGCATTCTTGGTCTTCCTGAATACTTTAAGAAGTTTTTCTATCCTTTAGTTTTTCTGCTTAAAAAAAATGAAGGTTTTTTACAGTCTGCTTTCTCTGCCACTCCTCGTCCAGTTGTTACAGTGAATTTAGAGATGGTAACTGGAAGCAGCATGGTATAACTGTGCTCTAAGAACATCCCATCAGCTCCGTCAAAGAGATCTACCCTAGACAATCTCATCCTCATAAACGTTGAATAGTACAGAATGTAGTTCTCTCGTAGGGGATTTCCGTGTATAGTCATAAGCGTAGAATAATTCCCCGCCCGTCTGCGGGCCCCAGAGCATTTTTCCCAATATAACTTCTTAAGTGTCCCTGTTCACCTTACTTCAGAAAGGCCTGCCAAGACACTTAAGAATGTTCCCATGCAGCCTATAGGAAGGGCTACAGTGTTCAAGCTTCTTCATTCAGATTGTCCTTGAAGTAAAAGCATTAAAATGCTTGAAAAATGAAAGTCATTTTTCAGACAAATTTCTTTCAAAAACTTCTTTTATTTCACAAAAAACCCTAAGAAGGAGTGCAGAGCAGTGTAGCCCATAGGCTGCCATTAGTAATGAAGAAAAAAGGATACTGTGCCTTTAAGAACAGCCAGCCCTCCAGTATCCTATCATGCTTAGAGAGACGCTGTTACCTCAGTTCTTTTTTCCGGCACCTGCTGACAGGACCCAGGAGCATTGAGCTCGACCTTTTTAGGTTTTTTCCTTCAAAAATATAGAGAAACTTTGAGAAAAAAGGCTTCATTCGACGTCTTTTATCTTTCTCTACCAGATTTTGAAGTTTTCTGCCAGAAGTTTAAGGCTTTTTTACTCAAAATGCCTTCCTTATTTGACAAATGCCCAAAATGTGTTAGAAAGAAGGCCAAGACAGACCCTCATGAGGTCTGTAGTATTTGTCACATATTCCTGCCTCCTGCAACATCTGCAAGACATTCTCCAGGCGCACTTTACGTGACAGAGAGAAGATTCGCCTTCAAGGGAGGGCAGAGAGGAGACGCCAAGGAACCAGTGGGACCTCTGAGCGAGGGGAAGGTCAGTCTTCCACCCTGGCTCATACCTCAGCCTCCAGTGGTTGTGGAAGGTCTGAGAGACGCTCTTCAGGGCGAAAACGACATCAGTCCTGATCGACGTCGAGAAGGTCGACGTCTAGAGGAGGTATGGCGCCGACATGTTCGCCGTCGAAGTCCGGCTCGACGTCGTATAGAAGTCACCAGGCGACGTCAAGGCACCGTACGACGTCAAAGACATCAAGGTGCACGACGTTGAGAAGCAGATCGGCGGCGTCGGAGTCGACGTCGAGAGGTAGACATCATGGGTCGACACCCGGCACAGCATCGACGTCAAGACGCAGAGGGAGGTCGATGTCGAGGAGTCCGTCAACGTCGAGGAGCCACAAGAGGCGGAGAATTTATTCGTCATCTGAACGCTCTTCCTCAGTAGTGCTGCTTCCTTCGTCACCTTCTTCTCGTCCTTCTCCACATGTTTCTCCTCCTCCAGATCTACCGGCAACGTCACCCCAGCCAACGGGTCAAGAGTTGCCACAACCAGCACCGCTTCCGGTGCCTCAAGTACCGGCTAATATACCATCTAGACCGCGCCACCGTTCATGCCATGGCCACGACCATGGCCATGACTCATCCCGATCAAGATCGCACCACAGATCTAGGCGCAGATCCAGTTCAAGGGAGCATGAGAGGGAGTCTTGGTCTTCCACCAGAGACTACTCCCCTACGTTATCGGACTCTCCTCCTCCTCGGTCCTCACCGGTGGATGACATTAACACCTTCCATGAAGTGCTGGTCCGAGGTGCGTCGAAACTAAATATACCGATGGTCGCCCCTACGCCATCTACGTCCATCATCTTCGAAACCCTACAACAATGTACAGCTGCCAGACCATTACTACCCCTAGTGCTTGGCCTCTTGGAGCCCGCTATGGAGGTTTTCGTAACACCGGCTACAACAAGACCTACACCGTCTAGACTGCAGAAAAAGCACCGCCCTCCGGAGCAAGATCCGGTCTTTTTGCGCTCTAATCCGCCACCGGACTCAGTAGTTATTTTGGCGGCTCGCAAGGCTCACGCAACCTCTCCATCTTCCACCTCTCCTCTAGATAAGGAGAGTAAATGATTGGACTCGACAGGCCATTAAGTCTGCGGCTCGGCTGCGTCAACTATGAAAACGGCAAGAGCCACAGCCCTTTTGGGCAGGTACGATAGAGCTTTGTGGGATTCCATCTTGCAGTTTGCAGAGCATATCCCAAGAGATCACAGAGAGGACTTTTTTGAAATAGCTAAAGAAGGTGCTATGGTCTCCAACCAAATCATAAGCGTGGCAGCGGACGCGTCACTGCTTTCAGCACATTGTTATTGCCATGGTGTGACGCTGAGGAGACATTCATGGCTGCGGCTCACGTCATTGAAACCGGATGCGCAGCAAAGAATTATGAATCTGCTATTTTCAGGATCCACATTATTTGGTTCACACGTGTGAGAAAGTAGCCTCTTTCTAGCCTTGTTACCCCCACTTTTGGCCTGTTTGTGAGTGTATGTCAGGGTGTTTTCACTGTCTCACTGGGATCCTGCCAGTCAGGGCCCAGTGCTCATAGTGAAAACCCTGTGTTTTCAGTATGTTTGTTATGTGTCACTGGGACCCTGCTAGCCAGGACCCCAGTGCTCATAAGTTGTGACCTATATGTATGTGTTTCCTGTTTGATGCCTAACTGTCTCACTGAGGCTCTGATAACCCGAACCTCAGTGGTTATGCACTCTCTTTACAAATTGTTACTAACAGGCTAGTGACCAATTTCACCAATTCACATTGGCATACTGGAACACCCTTATAATTCCCTAGTATATGTTACTGAGGTACCCAGGGTATTGGGGTTCCCGGAGATCCCTATGGGCTGCATCATTTCTTTTGCCACCCCTAGGGAGCTCTGACAATTCTCACACAGGCCTGCCACTGCAGCCTGAGTGAAATAACGTCCACGTTATTTCACAGCCATTTACCACTGCACTTAAGTAACTTATAAGTCACCTATATGTCTAACCTTTACCTGGTAAAGGTTGGGTGCTAAGTTACTTAGTGTGTGGGCATCCTGGCACTAGCCAAGGTGCCCCCACATCGTTCAGGGCAAATTCCCCGGACTTTGTGAGTGCGGGGACACCATTACACGCGTGCACTGTACATAGGTCACTACCTATGTACAGCGTCACAATGGTAACTCCGAACATGGCCATGTAACATGTCTAAGATCATGGAATTGTCACCCCAATGCCATTCTGGCAATGGGGAGACAATTCCATGATCCCCCGAGTCTCTAGCACAGACCCGGGTACTGCCAAACTACCTTTTCCGGGGTTTCACTGCAGCTGCTGCCAACCCCTAAGGCAGGTTTCTGCCCTCCTGGGGTCTAGCCAGGCTTGGCCCAGGAAGGCAGAACAAAGGACTTCCTCAGAGAGAGGGTGTTACACCCTCTCCCTTTGGAAAAAGGTGTCAGGGCTGGGGAGGAGTAGCCTCCCCCAGCCTCTGGAAATGCTTTGATGGGAACAGATGGTGCCCATCTCTGCATAAGCCAGTCTACACCGGTTCAGGGATCCCCCAGCCCTGCTCTGGCGTGAAACTGGACAAAGGAAAGGGGAGTGACCACTCCCCTGACCTGCACCTCCCCTGGGTGCCCAGAGCTCCTCCAGTGTGCTCCAGACCTCTGCCATCTTGGAAACAGAAGTGCTGCTGGCACACTGGACTGATCTGAGTCGCCAGGGCCAGCAGGTGACGTCAGAGACTCCTTCTGATAGGCTCTTACCTGTGTTGCTAGCCTATCCTCCTTCCTAAGTAGCCAAACCTCCTTTTCTGGCTATTTAGGGTCTCTGCTTTGGGGAATTCTTTAGATAACAAATGCAAGAGCTCATCAGAGTTCCTCTGCATCTCTCTCTTCACATTCTGCCAAGGAATCGACCGCTGACTGCTCAGGACGCCTGCAAAACCGCAACAAAGTAGCAAAGACGACTACTGCAACCTTGTATCGCTGATCCTGCCGCCTTCTCGACTGTTTTCCTGGTGGTGCATGCTGTGGGGGTAGTCTGCCTCCTCTCTGCACTAGAAGCACCGAAGAAATCTCCCGTGGGTTGACGGAATCTTCCCCCTGCAACCACAGGCACCAAAAGACTGCATCACCCGTCCTCTGGGTCCCCTCTCAGTACAACGAGCGTGGTCCCTGGAACTCAGCAACTCTGTCCAAGTGACTCCCACAGTCCAGTGACTCTTCAGTCCAAGTTTGGTGGAGGTAAGTCCTTGCCTCACCACGCTAGACTGCATTGCTGGGTACCGCGTGATTTGCAGCTGCTCCGGCTCCTGTGCAGTCTTCCAGGATTTCCTTTGTGCACAGACAAGCCTGGGTCCCGACACTCTAACCTGCAGTGCACGACCTCCTCAGTTGTCCTCCGGCGTCGTGGGACCTTCTTTTGTGACTTCGGGTGAGCTTTGGTTCACTCTTCTTCGTAGTGACTGTTCCGGCACTTCTGCGGGTGCTGCCTGCTTCTGTGAGGGCTCCCTATCTTGCTGGGCGCCCCCTCTGTCTCCTTACGCAATTGGTGACATCCTGGTCCCTCCTGGGCCACAGCAGCATCCAAAGGCCTGTTTCCGGTCTTTCTGCGTGGGAACACCTCTGCAAGCTTCTTCAGGACGTGGGACATCCATCCTCCAAAGGGGAAGTTCCTAGTCCTCTTCGTTCTTGCAGAATCCACAGCTTCTACCATCTGGTGGCAGCTTCTTTGCACCCTCAGCTGGCATTTCCTGGGCATCTGCCCAATCTCGACTTTGTCGCGACTCTTGGACTTGGTCCCCTTGTTCCACAGGTACTCTCGTCCGGAAATCCATCGTGGTTGCATTGCTGGTGTTGGTCTTCCTTGCAGAATTCCCCTATCACGACTTCTGTGCTCTCTGGGGACCTTAGGTGCACTTTACACCTACTTTTCAGGGTCTTGGGGTGGGCTATTTTTCTAACCCTCACTGTTTTCTTACAGTCCCAGCGACCCTCTACAAGCTCACATAGGTTTGGGGTCCATTCGTGGTTCGCATTCCACTTATTCCACATATTCCTGCCTCCTGCAACATCTGCAAGACATTCTCCAGGCGCACTTTACGTGACAGAGAGAAGATTCGCCTTCAAGGGAGGGCAGAGAGGAGACGCCAAGGAACCAGTGGGACCTCTGAGCGAGGGGAAGGTCAGTCTTCCACCCTGGCTCATACCTCAGCCTCCAGTGGTTGTGGAAGGTCTGAGAGACGCTCTTCAGGGCGAAAACGACATCAGTCCTGATCGACGTCGAGAAGGTCGACGTCTAGAGGAGGTATGGCGCCGACATGTTCGCCGTCGAAGTCCGGCTCGACGTCGTATAGAAGTCACCAGGCGACGTCAAGGCACCGTACGACGTCAAAGACATCAAGGTGCACGACGTTGAGAAGCAGATCGGCGGCGTCGGAGTCGACGTCGAGAGGTAGACATCATGGGTCGACACCCGGCACAGCATCGACGTCAAGACGCAGAGGGAGGTCGATGTCGAGGAGTCCGTCAACGTCGAGGAGCCACAAGAGGCGGAGAATTTATTCGTCATCTGAACGCTCTTCCTCAGTAGTGCTGCTTCCTTCGTCACCTTCTTCTCGTCCTTCTCCACATGTTTCTCCTCCTCCAGATCTACCGGCAACGTCACCCCAGCCAACGGGTCAAGAGTTGCCACAACCAGCACCGCTTCCGGTGCCTCAAGTACCGGCTAATATACCATCTAGACCGCGCCACCGTTCATGCCATGGCCACGACCATGGCCATGACTCATCCCGATCAAGATCGCACCACAGATCTAGGCGCAGATCCAGTTCAAGGGAGCATGAGAGGGAGTCTTGGTCTTCCACCAGAGACTACTCCCCTACGTTATCGGACTCTCCTCCTCCTCGGTCCTCACCGGTGGATGACATTAACACCTTCCATCACGACTTCTGTGCTCTCTGGGGACCTTAGGTGCACTTTACACCTACTTTTCAGGGTCTTGGGGTGGGCTATTTTTCTAACCCTCACTGTTTTCTTACAGTCCCAGCGACCCTCTACAAGCTCACATAGGTTTGGGGTCCATTCGTGGTTCGCATTCCACTTTTGGAGTATATGGTTTGTGTTGCCCCTATACCTATGTGCTCTCATTGCAATCTATTGTGACTGTACATTGCTTGCATTGCTTTCTATTGCTATTACTGCATATTTTTGGTGTTGTGTACATATATCTTGTGTATATTTGCTATCCTCATACTGAGGGTACTCACTGAGATACTTCTGATGGATACAACTACCTGTGGATTCCTCACCTAATGAATACTCCCATGGCGCCAGCATTCGACGGAAATCTTCTTACTAGTCTCTGCACGTCGACGAGGACGTCACTCTAGCCCACGCGACGCCGTCTGACGTCATACAGGCAATAAGAGGTCCTCGCCGACGTACCGATGACAGTTCCCTTTTTTCCGTGCATTCGAAACGGTTATCTTCGAGGGAGCTACTGTTACCTTCGTGGTTACAGTGTATTGTCTGCTGCGTAGTCTTCTCTGCGGTAATAATGTCTCAGAGGAAGTCGGGTTTCAAGCCCTGTCGAGAGTGTGGGGGCAAGATGTCAGTTACAGATCCTCACTCCGACTGTCTATGGTGTTTGAGCTCCGACCACGACGTCTCGACTTGCGATTCATGTCAACACATGAATCCGAAGGCCCTCAAAGAGCGTGAGGCCAAGTTATTCATGGCAAAGTCAAAGAAGAAGGAGAAACATCATAAGAAGTCTTCTTCGCCAAGGTCTCACCGGCGTCATCAAGACTCCCGGCGCCGTAGAGACTCACGACGTCATTCCAGCAAGGAGTCTCGTTCGAGGTCACCTTTGGCTCGGCGTCGGAGGACTTGGGAGGTCAGCCCCACGGTCACGCCGCATCCATCGACGCCGTTGCCCTCTCCGGCGTCACCGACTTCGCCTGGTCAGGCGTCGGTGATTGAGGTGGTGCAGCCTCTTGTGTTTTCTCCGGCGTCGCAGACGTCGAGGCCGGCGTCGGGGTCGCCCTCGATCCAGGCACCCCAGTATCCGGCTTTTCCCACTCCTGGAGCCGATAGTACCGCGTTTCTTAATGCGATGTATACCATCTTTCAGCAGATGGCTCCAGGAGCTGCTCCGGCTGGTCCTTCGGGGCCCTTGGCCTTTTCGTTGGGTGATCCTGCGCCTCTTCGGCCGGCACCCTTTATGCCCTTTCTCCCTTTTGGGAATGTGGGCTCGGCGCCGGTGCCGGCGTCGGTGGCCGCTCCGGTGGCTTCGGATGTTTCGGCCCCGGAGGTTGCCCTTCCGTCGAAGTCAGGATTTTGCCCTGTGACTCCGGTTGGTCCATCGGCTCCAAGACCTCGTCCTCCGGCTCCTGCCTCGGCGCCGAAGCTGCCTGTGGCGCCGGACGCGGCGTCAGATGCTTCTGGAGATCGGCGCCGTTCTTCGACGTCGGCGGAGGCCATGTCGACTCCGCGTATCGAGGAGAGACTTCATTCGAGGAGGTGTGCTCTCCGTCTTTTAGAAGAGCAGGAGTACCAGCGAGTCTTAGAGGAGGGAGAGATTGAGGACTCTGGAGACGGACTACATGGTCTGGATACAGCCAGTGGGCTGGACACTTCCCCTGAGTGGGATCTTTCATCTCCAGGGGAATATACGGAGGAGGCTGCTTCCTTTCATGCTGTGGTGAGGAAGGCAGCGAGCTTTTTGGACCTGCCTTTGCCGGTGGCAGAGGCGAAGCAGAATTTGCTGACAGAGGTATTGCATCCGGCCTCTGCTGCAGCTGAGCCTCTTTTGCCATTTAATGAGGCTTTGCTGGATCCGGTGTTGGAGGTGTGGAAGAAGCCGGTGTCTTCCTCGGCCGTTCATAGGGCTGTGGCCAGGAGGTATCGAGCTGCACCATCTGACCCTGGCTTTCTCTCTAGACACCCTACGCCGGAGAGCTTGGTGGTGCAAGCCTCCTGTTCCTCAAAGTCAGCGCCTGGTTCCTTCCCGACGGTGCCTGGAGACAGAGACTCCAAGAAACTGGATGCGCAGTCCAAGAAAATATTTTCGTCATGCAGTTTGGCGTTGAAGGCCACCAACGCAACGTGCATTCTGGGGAGGTACATCCATACTCTGATGGATGATATTTCGTCTTCATTTACGGAGCTCCCCCAGGGTCTCTTGGATGTGGTCTCGGACGCTCAGGCTGCCGCGACCCAGATTATCCAGTCTGGGCTGGACACGACCGACTCGGTGGCCAGGGCGATGGGCACGGCTGTGGTGGCAAGAAGACAGGCCTGGCTCCGAAACTCAGGGTTTTCTGCGGATGTGCAGTCGACCCTGCTGGACCTTCCATTTTGATGGGGACAGACTGTTTGGAGCCAAGGCAGATTCGGCCTTGGAACGATTTAAGGAGAGCAGAGCCACAGCCAAATCGTTAGGACTGCAAGCTCCTTCTTCCTCTGCCTCTTCTAGATTTTTCAGGAGGTTTCGGGGATTTGGGCGTGGCTCTTCTTCCTCTTCCTTTCGGGGGAGGTTCCAGCAACCCGCCTCTTCCCTCCCCTATAGGTCATTTAGAGGGAGGGGGAGGGGTGGGGCCCGTACCAGAGGAGCCTCTCAACAGCACTCTGCCTCTTCCTCGTCCTCTGGAGGGGTGCAGCAGGGGAAGCAGCCTTAGGCTTCCACCGTTTCCCACTCACTCCTCTCCTGTAGGGGGAAGATTACAGCATTTTCTCCACAAGTGGAAGTCTATCACAACGGACACTTGGGTTCTCAACATTGTGGGGAAAGGCTACGCCCTTCCCTTTCGGGAGTTCCCGCCCATCATCCCGCCCCGCCCATCTTATTGTTCAGAAGAACACCTCCTGTTGCTAGAACAGGAGGTTCAAGTCCTCCTTTCAAAGGGCGCGGTAGAGTTGGTCCCAGAGCAGGAAAAGGGTCGAGGTTGTTACTCAAGATACTTCCTGATTCCCAAAAAGGATGGTCAGTTGAGACCAATCCTGGATCTGAGGATCTTGAATTGGTTCCTCAAACAGGAAAAGTTCAAGATGCTGACCCTAGCACAGGTGCTTTTGGCGTTGAACAAGGAAGATTGGATGGTGTCTGTCGACTTGCAGGATGCTTACTTTCATATCCCGATACTCAAGTCGCACAGGAAGTATCTCCGGTTTGTGGTAGGGTCGCAGCACTATCAGTTTGCGGTCCTCCCGTTTTGTCTTACTTCAGCACCTCGAGTCTTCACAAAGGTGATGTCAGTGGTTGCGGCGGAGCTCAGAAGGAAGGGGATAGCAGTATTCCCTTACTTGGACGACTGGTTGATCAAAGCCAAGTCCCCGGAGCTTGTGTCGCATCATCTGCAGTCAACAACCCAGTTGTTGTTCGACCTGGGCTTTTCGGTGAACGTGCCCAAATCTCACCTGGAGCCCTCTCAGCGCCTCCTGTTCATAGGGGCAGTACTGGATACAACATTGAGTCGAGCCTTTCCTCCGCCTCAGCGGATTCAAGATATTCAGGAATTGGTTCCAATGTTTCGAAATGGAGCGGTAGTTCCAGTCCTCAAGGTCCTTCGTCTGCTCGGTCTGTTCGCCTCCTGCATTCTGTTGGTCACGCATGCTCGCTGGCACATGAGGGCTCTTCAGTGGTGCCTCCGAAGGCAGTGGTCTCAACACAAGGGAGATTTAGAAGGTACTGTCAAGATCTCCAGAGATGCTGCTGTGGAATTGAAGTGGTGGATTGCGGGCAACAATCTTTCACAGGGGAAGCCGTTCGCGCAGTCGCCACCAGTGGCCACGGTCATAACGGATGCTTCCACCCTAGGATGGGGAGCTCATCTGGGGGATCTGGAGATCAAAGGGCTTTGGTCTCCAGAGGAACAGGTGTTTCATATCAATCTGTTGGAGTTACGGGCTGTACGTCTGGCTCTCAAGGCCTTCCTCCCATCCCTTCGTGGTCAGTCGGTACAGGTCCTGACGGACAATACTACCACGATGTGGTACATAAACAAACAGGGAGGAGTAGGGTCGTACCTTCTCTGCAGAGAAGCTCTTCGGCTATGGTCCTGGGCAAAGGACCATCAGATTTGCTTGGTGGCAAATCATCTGGCCGGGGTCTTGAATGTACGTGCGGACAGTCTCAGTCGCCAATTCTCGGCAGACCACGAGTGGCGTCTCCATCCAGATCAAGTCTGTTTAATCTGCCAGATGTGGGGGTTTCCTCGGATAGATCTGTTTGCCACTCGGGAGAACGCGCATTGCCCGTTATTCTGCAGCCTCCAGTATCCGATGCAGGGAGCGTTGGGGGACGCGTTTCAGATAACCTGGTGCGACCAGTTGCTTTACACGTTTCCCCCCATACCCTTGATTCCTCGAGTGTTGAGGAAAATTCGCCAAGACCGGGCCCAAGTCATCTTAATAGCTCCGGATTGGCCAAGGAGGGTATGGTACTCCGACCTTCTCCAACTCTCACTGTGCCCTCCGCTCCTTCTCCCTCTCAGGGCAGACCTCCACTCGCAGTCGCAGGGGCAGGTTTTACACCCCAACCTCCAGAGTCTGCACCTACATGCTTGGAGATTGAACGGGGCAACCTGAGTTCCTTCTCTCTCCCGCCTGATGTAGTGGATGTTATCTTAGCGGCCAGGCGACACTCCACTAAATCTATCTACGCTAATAGGTGGTCTAAATTTGTTATGTGGTGTGGAGAGAGACAGATTGATCCCTTACATGCTCATCTGTCACATGTTTTGTCTTTTGCACTGTCTCTAGCGCAGAAAGGTTGTGCAGTGGCTACCATTAAGGGTTATTTGTCGGCCTTGTCAGCCTTCATTTGTCTTCCAGACCAACCATCGTTATTTAAATCCCCTATTGTTCTCAGATTCTTGAAAGGTCTTCTGAATCAATATCCTCCAAAACCATTCGTTATGCCTCAATGGGATTTGTCCTTGGTCCTGACTTTCCTTATGGGGTCCCCTTTTGAGCCTATGCATTCTTGCCCCTTAAGGTATTTGGTTATTAAAACAGTATTCCTGGTAGCTATAACATCTGCAAGGAGAGTGAGTGAGTTGCAGGCCTTATCGGTTAAACCCCCTTATATAACGTTTTATGGGGATAAGGTGGTGTTGAGGACCAAGGCTGCTTTCCTTCCGAAGGTTGTTTCACCCTTCCATTTGGCTCAGACAATCACTTTGTCCACGTTTTATCCTCCGCCTCATCCTTCAAAGGAGGAAGAAAGACTACATCGCCTGGACCCAGAAAGGGCGTTGAGCTTCTATATCGACAGAATGAAGGATATCAGGCTGGAGGATCAGCTGTTTGTCGGATACGTGGGCAAGAGGAGAGGAAAGGCAGTCCACAAGAGAACACTCTCCAGGTGGGTTGTTCTTTGCATTAAAATCTGTTACTCTTTGGCAAAGAAGGATCCGCCTGAGGGCATTAGAGCTCACTCCACCAGAGCTAAGTCGGCCTCTTCGGCCTTGGCCAGGGGTGTTCCTGTGGTCGACATCTGCAAGGCCGCAACTAGGTCGTCCCTTCACACTTTTGTGAAACATTACTGTTTGGACTCTGAGGTCAGAAGGGACGGTCATTTTGCACGGTCAGTGCTGCAGGATTTCTTGGTTTGACCATTTAGGCACCCACCGCCAGGCGTGGTACTGCTTTGGGACTCTATTCATTCATTAGGTGAGGAATCCACAGGTAGTTGTATCCATCAGAAGAACGAGTTACTTACCTTCGGTAACGACTTTTCTGGTGGATACATTAGCTACCTGTGGATTCCTCA
Source organism: Pleurodeles waltl (assembly GCF_031143425.1). Classification (NCBI taxonomy): domain Eukaryota; kingdom Metazoa; phylum Chordata; class Amphibia; order Caudata; family Salamandridae; genus Pleurodeles; species Pleurodeles waltl. The sequence continues at coordinate 735,034,660 of NC_090446.1, forward strand.
CGGTCCCACCCGCCTCCCCGTTGCCTTTTTGGTCTCTCCAAGCAATCCTTGAGTGTGCTCCTTTTGCAATACATTTTGCATATATGATATTTGTATATATGTGTATATTTATATATAAATCTATATATATTGTGTATATACATGATTCGTATGTATAAATATATTTATTTGTTTAAAAAAAAAAAAAAAAAGAAGGTTATATTAAATCTACAGCTATTTTATTGCAATGTTGTGTGATTTACAATATTAAGAGATGTTGCTTTGCTCTTTCATTACATTGGGTTATTATTATTCTCATGCACGTAAAAAATGTTGGTACTGTCATCGGCACGTCGGCGAGGACCTCTTATTGCCTGTATGACTTCAGACGGCGTCGCGTGGGCTAGAGTGACGTCCTCGTCGACGTGCAGAGACTAGTAAGAAGATTTCCGTCGAATGCTGGCGCCATGGGAGTATTCATTAGGTGAGGAATCCACAGGTAGCTAATGTATCCACCAGAAAAGTCGTTACCAAAGGTAAGTAACTCGTTCTTTTGGCATATTGTCATAAAAATAAAGTACCTTTATTTTTAGTATATCTGTGTCTTATGTGTTTTCTTATGATATTGTGCATATGACACCAGTGGTATAGTGGGAGCTTTGCATGTCTCCTAGTTCAGCCTAAGCTGCTCTGCTAAGCTACCTTTTCTATCAGCCTAAGCTGCTAGACACCTCTTCTACACTAATAAGGGATAACTGGACCTGGTGCAGAGTGTAAGTACCCCTTGGTACCCACTACAAACCAGGCCAGCCTCCTACATTAGTTGTGCAGCGGTGGGATAAGTACTTCCAACTACTTACCACTTTGTCATTTTGTACTTTTCATAAGAGAAAAATATACAAAACAAGTTCAGTGTATGTACACCTAACCAAAAAGTTTTGCTTTTCTTCTCTTACTCTATTGCTAAGTGCTGAAAAGTACCTCTAAAAACTTTCAAAAAGTTCTAAAAAGTTGAAAAAGTTTTTTCTGTTTCCTTAAAAAGTTCTGAAACTTTTTCTTTCTTTTTCTGTCCCTTAAACTCTTTTCTATCATGTCTGGTACAGATCTTACTCTTGATCTGGCCAGCACAGCTTATGACCACCTTAACTGGAAAGGTGTAAGGAGTCTCTGCATTGATAGAGGTTTGGGGGTAAGGAAAAATCCCTTTAAAGAATTGTTAGTTAACATGCTCATTGAACATGATAAGGCCTTAGCTGGCACATCTGGTGAGAAGTTAGCAGATGGTTCACACTCTGATTCTGGGGTAGCCCCAGTAAGAATGTTAGATGGTATTCTTCCCAACCTGCCCTTTAGGAGGCCACCTAGCATTGCTGGTACTAATGTGAGCTCTCATCACAGTAGTGATGTCATTCCTTTAGGCCAGGTTGTTAGAGTGCCAACGGTTAGGGACAGGTCTCCCTCCGTTCATTCACACCATTCTTCTGTGTCTAAACATGCCCAACCCACCCACCCTGATAACAGAATGTTAGAAAGGGAGCTCAATAGATTGAGAGTGGATGAGTCCAGGCTGAAGCTTAAACAGCAACACCTGGCTCTAGACAGGGAAACTTTAGACTTAGAAAAAGAAAGACAGAGGTTGGGGTTTGGACCCCATGGTGGCAGCAGCAGTATTACAGATAGTAATCCTGTAAAAGAGCATGATTCTAGGAATCTGCACAAGATAGTTCCCCCTTACAAGGAGGGGGGTGACATTAACAAGTGGTTTGCTGCACTTGAGAGGGCCTGTGTTGTACAGGGGGTCCCTCAAAGGCAGTGGGCTGCTATCCTATGGCTATCTTTCAGTGGAAAGGGTAGGGATAGGCTCCTTACTGTTAAGGAAAGTGATGCCAATAATTTTACAGTTTTAAAGAATGCACTCCTGGATGGTTATGGCTTAACCACTGAACAATACAGGATTAAGTTCAGAGAAACCAAAAAGGAGTCTTCAAAAGACTGGGTAGACTTTGTTGACCATTCAGTGAAGGCTTTGGAGGGGTGGTTACATGGCAGTAAAGTGTATGACTATGAAAGCCTGTATAATCTCAGGATAAGCATGGGGACAAGGGTAAAACCAAAGATCCTTCTTCAAATCCTAAACACTCTTCAGGGGGTGGGGATAAAACAAATTCTTCCTCTTCTTCACAACCTGCACACATTAAAAAGCCTTGGTGCTTTGTGTGTAAAAACAGAGGCCATAGGCCAGGGGATAAGTCCTGTCCAGGTAAACCCCCTGAGCCTACCACCACTAATACATCAAGCTCTAGTGCCCCTAGCAGTAGTGGTACTAGTGGTGGGACTGCTGGCAACAGTCAAGCTAAGGGTGTAGTTGGGTTCACTTATGGGTCCATCATAGAAACTGGGGTAGTCAGTCCCAAGACAGTTTCTGTCACACCTAGTGGCATTGGCCTTGCCACACTGGCTGCTTGTCCCCTTACAATGGATAAGTACAGGCAGACAGTTTCAATAAATGGTGTTGAGGCCCAGGCCTACAGGGACACAGGTGCCAGTATCACTTTGGTGACTGAAAACCTAGTGGCTCCTGAACAACACATCATTGGACAACAGTATAAGATTATTGATGTCCATAACTCCACTAAGTTTCTTCCCTTAGCTATAGTTCAGCTTAGTTGGGGTGGAGTTTCTGGCCCTAAGCAGGTGGTAGTGTCACCTAGATTACCTGTAGACTGTCTCTTAGGTAATGACCTAGAGGCCTCAGGTTGGGCTGATGTAGATTTTTATACCCATGCAGCCATGCTGGGTATCCCTGAGGAATTGTTCCCTCTCATTTCTGCTGAAATGAAAAAGCAAAGGAGAGAAGGCCTGAAAACTCAGGATCCCTCTCCAACAACAGGTAAAAAGTGTACCACTGTATCCCCTAACCACCCTGCCATTCAGGATACCATTCCTGTGGTGGGAGAAACCTCTCCTGGGGTGGCACCTGTTCCAAGGGAACCATCAGCTGGCATAGCTGTACTCCCTGAGGTGGAAGTACCTCTCTGTGGGATAACTCATATTGGTGAGAAAAAGAGTACCATTTTAGTTAAGATGGAGCATCCCTCCAACCCTACCAGAGAAACATTAGTGCAGAAACCCTGCACTGCCTCACAACACTTAGGACAGCATCCCTGCCCTAGTGTGGAGCTCATAGGACAGCATCCCTGCCCTGCTCCAACTCAAGAGAAACAGCATCCCTGTTCTCTCTTCCAGCCATATGGACAAAGTTTTTGCCCAGCTATGGCTTTTCGGAGACAGCATCCCTGTCTGGCATTCTCATCAATAGAAATAGGTTCAGTGGATAATTCCCACTGCTCTAAACTAAGACTTACTGATAGAAACTGAAAATATATCTTCACATTGTTGCTTAACTAAAAAACTTCAAACAGGGTGGTTTACATCCCCACAGGGAAGTAACCATATAGTGGATGATAAAGGGAGTAACCAGTCTATTGCAGAGCTACTCTCTACTTATCGCCACTTAGACAATAAAGTCTCAACTGGCCAAGGTTAGCCTTATTGTCCTTCGTTTGGGGGGGGGTTGTGTGAGAAAGTAGCCTCTTTCTAGCCTTGTTACCCCCACTTTTGGCCTGTTTGTGAGTGTATGTCAGGGTGTTTTCACTGTCTCACTGGGATCCTGCCAGCCAGGGCCCAGTGCTCATAGTGAAAACCCTATGTTTTCAGTATGTTTGTTATGTGTCACTGGGACCCTGCTAGCCAGGACCCCAGTGCTCATAAGTTGTGACCTATATGTATGTGTTCCCTGTGTGATGCCTAACTGTCTCAATGAGGCTCTGCTAACCAGAACCTCAGTGGTTATGCTCTCTCTTTACAAATTGTCACTAACAGGCTAGTGACCAATTTCACCAATTCACATTGGCATACTGGAACACCCTTATAATTCCCTAGTATATGGTACTGAGGTACCCAGGGTATTGGGGTTCCAGGAGATCCCTATGGGCTGCAGCATTTCTTTTGCCACCCCTAGGGAGCTCTGACAATTCTCACACAGGCCTGCCACTGCAGCCTGAGTGAAATAACGTCCACGTTATTTCACAGCCATTTACCACTGCACTTAAGTAACTTATAAGTCACCTATATGTCTAACCTTTACCTGGTAAAGGTTGGGTGCTAAGTTACTTAGTGTGTGGGCACCCTGGCACTAGCCAAGGTGCCCCCACATCGTTCAGGGCAAATTCCCCGGACTTTGTGAGTGCGGGGACACCATTACACGCGTGCACTGTACATAGGTCACTACCTATGTACAGCGTCACAATGGTAACTCCGAACATGGCCATGTAACATGTCTAAGATCATGGAATTGTCACCCCAATGCCATTCTGGCATTGGGGAGACAATTCCATGATCCCCGAGTCTCTAGCACAGACCCGGGTACTGCCAAACTACCTTTCCCGGGGTTTCACAGCAGCTGCTGCCAACCCCTCAGACAGGTTTCTGCCCTCATGGGGTCCAGCCAGGCTTGGCCCAGGAAGGCAGAACAAAGGACTTCCTCAGAGAGAGGGTGTTACACCCTCTCCCTTTGGAAAAAGGTGTCAGGGCTGGGGAGGAGTAGCCTCCCCCAGCCTCTGGAAATGCTTTGATGGGCACAGATGGTGCCCATCTCTGCATAAGCGGGTCTACACCGGTTCAGGGATCCCCCAGCCCTGCTGTGGCGCGAAACTGGACAAAGGAAAGGGGAGTGACCACTCCCCTGACCTGCACCTCCCCTGGGATGTGCCCAGAGCTCCTCCAGTGTGCTCCAGACCTCTGCCATCATGGAAACAGAGGTGCTGCTGGCACACTGGACTGCTCTGAGTGGCCAGGGCCAGCAGGTGATGTCAGAGACTCCTTCTGATAGGCTCTTACCTGTGTTGCTAGCCTATCCTCCTTCCTAGGTAGCCAAACCTCCTTTTCTGGCTATTTAGGGTCTCTGCTTTGGGGAATTCTTTAGATAACGAATGCAAGAGCTCATCAGAGTTCCTCTGCATCTCTCTCTTCACCTTCTGCCAAGGAATCGACCGCTGACTGCTCAGGACGCCTGCAAAACCGCAACAAAGTAGCAAAGACGACTACTGCAACCTTGTATCGCTGATCCTGCCGCCTTCTCAACTGGTTTCCTGGTGGTTCATGCTGTGGGAGTAGTCTGCCTCCTCTGCACTAGAAGCTCAGAAGAAATCTCCTGTGGGTCGACGGAATCTTCCCCCTGCAACCGCAGGCACTAAAAAACTGCATCACCAGTCCTCTGGGTCCCCTCTCAGCACGAGAAGCGTGGTCCCTGGAACTCAGCAGCTCTGTCCAAGTGACTCCCACAGTCCAGTGACTCTTCAGTCCAAGTTTGGTGGAGGTAAGTCCTTGCCTCAGCACGCTAGACTGCATTGCTGGGTACCGCATGATTTGCAGCTGCTCCGGCTCCTGTGCAGTCTTCCAGGATTTCCTTTGTGCGCAGCCAAGCCTGGGTCCCCGACACTCTAACCTGCAGTGCACGACCTCCTCAGTTGTCCTCCGGCATCGTGGGACCTTCTTTTGTGACTTCGGGTGAGCTTTGGTTCACTCTTCTTCGTAGTGCCTGTTCCGGCACTTCTGCGGGTGCTGCCTGCTTCTGTGAGGGCTCCCTATCTTGCTGGGTGCCCCCTCTGTCTCCTTACGCAATTGGCGACATCCTGGTCCCTCCTGGGCCACAGCAGCATCCAAAAACCCTAACCGCAACCCTTGCAGCTAGCAAGGCTTGTTTGCGGTCTTTCTGCGTGGGAACACCTCTGCAAGCTTCTTCACGACGTGGGACATCCATCCTCCAAAGGGGAAGTTCCTAGTCCTCTTCGTTCTTGCAGAATCCACAGCTTCTACCATGGCAGCTTCTTTGCACCCTCAGCTGGCATTTCCTGGGCATCTGCCCAATCTCGACTTTGTCGCGACTCTTGGACTTGGTCCCCTTGTTCCACAGGTACTCTCGTCCGGGAATCCATTGTGGTTGCATTGCTGGTGTTGGTCTTCCTTGCAGAATTCCCCTATCACGACTTCTGTGCTCTCTGGGGACCTTCGGTGCACTTTACACCTACTTTTCAGGGTCTTGGGGTGGGCTATTTTTCTAACCCTCACTGTTTTCTTACAGTCCCAGCGACCCTCTACAAGCTCACATAATTTTGGGGTCCATTCGTGGTTCGCATTCCACTTTTGGAGTATATGGTTTGTGTTGCCCCTATACCTATGTGCTCTCATTGCAATCTATTGTGACTGTATATTGCTTGCATTGCTTTCTATTGCTATTACTGCATGTGTTTGGTATTGTGTACATATATCTTGTGTATATTTGCTATCCTCATACTGAGGGTACTCACTGAGATACTTTTGGCATATTGTCATAAAAATAAAGTACCTTTATTTTTAGTATATCTGTGTATTGTGTTTTCTTATGATATTGTGCATATGACACCAGTGGTATAGTGGGAGCTTTGCATGTCTCCTAGTTCAGCCTAAGCTGCTCTGCTAAGCTACCTTTTCTATCAGCCTAAGCTGCTAGACACCTCTTCTACACTAATAAGGGATAACTGGACCTGGTGCAGAGTGTAAGTACCCCTTGGTACCCACTACAAACCAGGCCAGCCTCCTACAACACGCAGATGATGAAATGGCAAGGATGAAAGCTGAGGTGGACACATTAAAGGCAGTAGGATTGGACAAACCTAAAGAGCAACGTAGGTCCTTCCGTCCTTTCCATCGCTGCAATACTGCGCAGAGGGTTCAAGCCCCTCAATGGGCCCCTACGAGGCCTCACCAGCAGTACTAGTGACCCTACCAACACCAGCATAAGGCACAGAGGGGACGATCGACCCATCAGTCCACTCAGAGCACCCGACAGCCTACCACCTCAAAACCCTGAGAATTTCCTCCCCCCAACTTCGTTAATCACTCCGGTCGGGGGAAGCGTCACCAATTGCCTGGTAGATTGGCAAACAATTACAACAGACGCTTGGGTCTTAGACATTGTACAGAATGGATATTGTCTCAGGTTTTCCGCACCACCGCCGGCTATCCCGCCAAAACCCTAGACTGCACATCTCGATCTTCTAAAGGTGGAAGTTTCCATCATCCTCTAAAAGAGAGAAGTAGAATGGGTTCCCCTCAGCCAACGGGGGAAGGGTATTTACTCAAAATACTTTCTCATCCCAAAAAAAGACAAGCACGAGTTCAGGCCCATTCTAGACCTCAGAATTGCCAACAAATGGATCCGAAAGGAAAAGTTCAGGATGCTATCCTTACACCAGATATATCCTCAGATTCAGCAAGGAGACTGGTGTGCTGAGTGGATCTACACAATGCGTATTTCCACATCCCCATTGCGAGGAAACATCGAAAATTCCTGAGGTTTGTGGTAGGTCCAGATCACTTCCAATACACGGTCCTACCATTCGGTCTCAAGTCTGCACCCAGAACCTTTTCCAAGTGCATGGCTGTGGTGGCAGCTCACCTCCGGAGAAAGCAAATTTTCATATACCCGTATCTCGACGACTGGTTAATCAAAGCATCCACTTATGCAGAAGCAAAACTGCACTTCCAGATGGTCTGCGACCTCCTGTACCAACTGGGTCTTCATGTCAACTTTCACAAGTCAACAACAGTACCTGTCCAGAGGCTACATTACTTAGGAGCTACCATAGACACACTGCAGGCAAAAGTGTGTCCTTTGGAGGAACAACGCTTATCTATTCTCCGGAAGTGTCGGGCTCTCCGATCAATGTGTCACCCGACAGTGCAAACAGTCTCCTCACTTTTCGGATCCATGGCATCCTGCATTTATCTGAAACCCAACGCTCACCTCCACATGCGTCTGCTTCAGGAATGCCTGGAGGACCAATGGAATCAGTTGTCGGGGAACTGGGAGGATCGCATTTGCCTATCCACCCATGCAATCAGATCTCTGACTTGGGGGTGCACTCGAACCAATCTACTGAAGGGGATGCCATTCCGGGCACAACCTCCAACGCAGACTATTGTGACAGATGTCTCTCTCCTCGGATGGGGAGCTCATATGGATCACCTTCAAATACAAGGTTGATGGACACACAAGGAATCACAATACCACATCAATCTCCTAGAGCTACAAGCGGTACACCTAGCTCTCAAGGCATTTCTACCCTCAATCACAGCCGACAACGTGCTGGTGCAGACAGACTATACCACCACTATGTTCAATTTGAACAAGCAGGGGGGCACCTGATCCAGAATCTTGTCTCAAGAATCCCAGACATTATGGCACTGGCTCCTGGCCAGGAAATTGAACATAGTGGCAACCCATCTTCCAGGAGTTCAGAACATGCAAGCGGATGCCCTCAGCAGAGTTCTAGAAGAGAATCACGAGTGGGTGCTCAACGAAGACGTCACTCGAGACATTTTCCGTTTGTGGGGCACAACTTCTATCGACCTATACGCCACAGAAGAAAACAGGAAATGCTGCGACTTCGCCGCCAGGTTTTACCACCCAGAATCGGTGGGGAATGCTCTGTGGATAGACTAGTCCAACAAATTTCTGTATGCCTTTCCGCCAATTCCGCTGATCCCAGCAGCAATCCTACTCAAACTCTCGATGACATCAGCCACAAGGATCCTCATTGCACCAGAGTGGCTGAGACAGTGGTGGTTCCCGGATCTCCTTCAGAGATCACTCCAGCCCCATGTCAGACTACCCTGCAGACCGGACCTCCTAACGAAGTTCGGCAGACAAATGAGGCATCCCAATCTCTCCTCATTGAATTTGGCAGCATGGCTCCTGAGCTAATCCAGTATGGTCACCTTAACCTGCCACAGGATTGTATGGACATTTTAAAGGAGGCGAAGAGGCTGTCTACTCGTTCAGCGTACTTCTTCAAGTGGAAAAGATTCTGCATCTGGTGTTCTTCTAAGGGGATAGATCCTACATCTTGCAAAGAAGATGTCATTCTCCCTTACTTGTTACAATTGGCACGGTCGGGCCTGCAACTTTCTTCAATAAACGTTCATTTGGCAGCCTTAACTGCTTACAGGAAGACTCCCTCGCAAACCTCTTTCTTCAGAATTCCAGTAATAAAAGATTTTTTAGAGGGGTTAAAGAAGGTCTTTCCCCCAGTAAGGCGCCCTTCACCCCCATGGGAACTAAATGTGGTCCTTTCACGTCTAATGCAACACCCATTCAAACCCATACACAAGGCATCCCTCCAACACCTCACTTGGAAGACGGCCTTTCTAGTATCGATCACTTCAACACGAAGGGTCAGCGAAATCCAGGCCCTCTGTGCACACGAGCCCTACACAATATTTCATTCTTCTAAAGTAGTCCTACGAACACATCCGAAATTTCTACCTAAGGTCATATCCGACTTCCACATTAACCAGTCGATTTCTCTAACCACGTTTTTTCCAAACCCTTCCACTCCAGCTGAGAAGGCTCTCCATTCTCTAGATGTTAAGAGAGTATTGAAATTTTATCTAGATCAGACCACTCCTTTACGGAGAACTTCACAACTGTTTGTTAATTATGGATCTGCCCGTACTGGTTTAGCTACCTCCAAGCAATCCATAGCGAGATGGATAGTCTCCTGTATTTTATTGTGCTGTCAGCTAGCTAAGAAAACCTTACAGGGTAAATCTAAAGCACATTCCACCAGAGGCAAGTCGCCTACCACTGCTCTATTGCGGAATGTTCCATTATCAGAAATCTGTAAAGCTGCGACTTAGAGATCGGTTCACACCTTTACTAAACATTATTACCCAGACTCTGATGCTAGAGCAGATGCTCAAGTAGGACAGGCTTCTCTTAGAAACCTTTTTGCTTGAGAAGATATTCACTGATTACTCTATCTGCTTCCCCGCAGGTTATGGGATGGGCTTGGTATTCTGTTCTACGCTTATGACTATACATGGAAACCTCCTACGAGAGAAGGTATAGTTTCTTACCGGTAACTCCAGTTCTCTCGTAGGGGTATTTCCATGATAGTCATAAGCAACCTTCCCACCTCCACGGGGGAGCAGTTAGATGACTTTATTACGTTTATATTTATTGTTAGCCAATATCTACCTGCAAAAAGAACTGAGGTAACAGCCTCTAAGCATGATGGGATACTGGAGGGCTGGCTGTTCTTAAAGGCACAGTATCCTTTTTTCTTCATTACTAATGGCAGCCTATGGGCTACACTGCTCTGCACTCCTTCTTAGGGTTTTCTGTGAAATAAAAGAAGTTTTTGAAAGAAATTTGTCTGAAAAATGACTTTTTTTATTTGCCAAGCATTTTAATGCTTTTACTTCAAGGGCAATCTGAATGAAGAAGATTGAACACTGTAGCCCTTCCTATAGGCTGCATGGGAACATTCTTAAGTGTCTTGGCAGGCTTTTCTGAAGTGAGGTGAACAGGGACACTTAAGAAGTTATATTGGAAAAAATGCTCTGCGGTCCCTGCAGACGGGCGGGAATTATTCTACTCTTATGACTATCATGGAAATACCCCTACGAGAGAACTGGAGTTACAGGTAAGAAACTATACCTTAATGGGGATTGTGTGGAGGCCTAATTTACAAAAGTCAATCAAACACATCAGAAATAAAATATCACATTTTAATTTTAAAGTTTATCGCAAAAAATGTGTAATTTTAATTTTAGCAGGTAAACAATAAAAATTTGTCAACAATGACCATCATGATTCGCAGTGCAGAGTGTCAAATATAAGAAAGAATAGTGTATTAAAATGGCAGCTCTTCAATAGTTCAGTTTCTTTAGAGATCTCACATCGTCAGGTTACATATTTTCATGCATGCCTTATATACCCTCCCTAGCATTTAGCCATGCACACCATTTTCCCCATCCTTAATAACGGTATGTCCAGGTTTTATGTGTAGCCATTGTACTAGCAGCTACAATAGCTAGTTAATGCATTGCTCCCCATACAGTTCTGCAGGATCCAACAGATTCTACATCATGCCGTTTAACCTTCCAGATCTTCTGTTAGATTTTAATCTTTTCTTGTGAGCGCCATCTGTCCTTCCTCATTTTCTGCCATTCTGTCATATCCCATACCGAAGCCTGCCCCTGTGGCCCTTGGGATCGTAAGAATTCACTAACAATGCATTGATTAACAAGTATGTCCAGTGCCAGAAATGTGTTTTCTTTTTATTAGGGGCGAGCGCAAAGCGCTTGTCCCTCTTCTAATCTCCCTTTAGGGGGATTTTAACCACGCCCATGTTACGTCAGTCACTTACATTGGTTTGTGGGCTTGCCTTTTAAAATCTGCTTGTTTTCATTCGTGAAAAGGCATGCATCCGTCATGCCTTTTCCATTGTTTAGCCCTCATTGAGAGCACTGGTAAACTAAAGGAAACCTACGAGGCTCTATGTTTTCCGTATGGTTTCTGGACTACTTTTTCTCTGCACTCCGCAGCGCGATCGCACTGGGTTTTACACAGCGCTATCACTCTCATTTTTTTTGTTTTTAATTTAATGTTAATGTGGCAAGAAAAGTCTGATTAGGCATTTACAACCCTAATGTCTCTAACTCGATGTAATGCTAGCCCCAGTGCATTGCAAATGCTTGTTTAGGTTTTTGCACCACTTGAAGTACATTTCTTTCACTGTGAAAGTGGGTATGCCGCACATCGTGAGATGGATTCTGGAATCACACCTACCCAGAGTCTCTCGAATATCTGAGAGGACTAGATGATCTGGAGGAAGTCAGCCTCTGCAACCCCACATATCGGGCACATTCAAGGTGCCCCTGGATAACATTTACCTAATTTTCAATTGAGTTAAATAGGTCCTTTGCAAATAGTTATACTGTGCCAATTTAATCCTAGAATTATGCGAGATTTTTATATTTTTGCATGTAAGCTAGCCCTTTACAATAACCTCTCTGCCAGGGGTTCTGGGCATGCCGCATCCCGTTGCGTTTCAACATTCAAATGCCTCCTTCACTTTCAAAGCCCTGTAGCAGTTGTACATCAGTTTTCCTCACTGCATTGGATTCGATACCCATATCAAGGTTTCTGTGATTGCAAATCTTCTGGACATTTTGCCCCAATGTCCTCATACTTTCAGCTTCACATACTGAAAGAATTGCCCATACCTCACTTCAAAAGACTGGTCCATTTCTGTAAAGGTGATACATTGTTAGGATATGTTACCAATTATTTCTCACTCTGCTTCTCTTCATTGTACAACCACCATTTCCTTACACGCTTATGTGAATGTTCGCAAACTCCGTGAATCAATTTCTGACGCAAACAACGGCCTCCTCATGTTTCTTTACCACTCTCTCAGGTTCTCCCTACCTTTCTATTATGTAGAGATACCTAGTTCTATATTTCTCTCCATAAAGAGCCATTCTCGTAAAGAGGCATTCCATTATGTTCCCTTCATCAGCCTGATATCCGAGTTTCTGTCAATCTCCATCTATCTAATCACATGTTGGAGCTGTTTTGCCAGGCATTACAACTTTAAGCTTCTTCTCCCAGCTCCGTTTTCACAGTTCCAGTTTGAGTCTGCTACACTTCCAGGGCTATACAAGTGGGAGCAACATCCTGTCGCACTGGCAACAAACTCATTGAGTTCTCCATATGTATCTGGGTAAAGAATTTTTTTTGGTGCCCAATATATAGGAAGAGGCAAGGTATTCTAGTTGTGCACTAAGGCCCGTATTTATACTTTTTTTAGCGCCGCATTTGCGCTGCTTTTTTAACGCAAAACGGCGCAAACCTACAAAATACAATGGTATTTTGCAAGTTTGCGCCGTTTTTGCGTCAAAAAACGACGCAGATGCGGCGCAAAAAAAGTATAAATACGGGCCTAAATTTCACAAACCTTTCTCAATCTACGCAAGATTAAAAAAACAGTAAAGCGAGTGCTGGTAGAGGTAATGCTCATATGCACTCTCACATCAGTTGAAGAGAGGAACAGGACATTTTCCTATCTCCTCTCTTGGCCTAAGCCTACTTCTGACCGAATAAATTTGATGTTTTTGGTTTATAGACAATTTTATCCCCTGTTTTTCTGCTCTCCTGTCTGTGCCTATAGGTTGTATTCATCCTTGGCATAACTACATTGGGAAAAATATCTCCGGTTAAGAGCCCCCTTTTTAGGGGTGCCCGTCAGACATTGCAGCGCCGGTCTGACGAGGAGCAGGCCCAGTGATGAAGCCTGACATCCTATCGGATGTGTGAGGGCTATTGCTCCTGATAAGAGAGTATCCTTGTGTTTTCTGTTTTCTTCTTTCATTGTTGGCACAGTGTACCTTATATGAGCTACATAGGTTATATTTTTGGGAGTTTGTACACTGGACCATTAATCTCCCTGTCCTCCTCTTTTTTTAATTACACCATCCTTGTGAAACATATCCTCACACCTCAGCAGTTTATGCAGGATTTTCCAGAGTCGGCCAGGGCCTGAGCAAAGCTTGGACATCTCTAAGTTCAGTCTTCTAAGGAACATTGGTCATCCTGGACCTGTTATCCTTACCCCAATTATGGCATGGAACCATATAGGGCCAGGCAATGGCAGCTTCTGGAAAAACCTGGCCCTACTGCGCAAACATCCTCAGAATCCCTTCTCTGAGGCCCTTGTGGCCCATTCAGGTTATTACCACAGAGGTGTACAGTTATCAGGTCTGGGAACTGAAGTTCCTCTTGACCCCTAGTCTCCTCAATCAGCCGCTGCAGTTGAGTAATCCGGAGATTTGCACAGAGCCTGTAGCCGAGCCCAACCCGATAATGCTTTCCTAATCAGAAAACGACTCACATTCATTGAGCTCTTCAGTTCAGCAAAGAACCTAAAAGCTAAGAGATGAACCCTCGCATAAGAGACAGGCCTGCCCTGCTCTCTGAGGGCACCTAGAAAAAGACAGATGGCCTCTGGGGTAAACATGTCTGTAATGTTACACTCATGCAAGAAGGACTTATGGCATGCTAAACGTTTCTCACAGGACAGCTGCGAGCGCTTCTTTAACGTGGCCGCCACTAAATCCAGTAAGGCAGGACTTCAATGTTCCACAGACATGACATGAACTCTCTTCTTTCTGGCAGCCTGCAGGTAAAACATGTTTAAAATTCCTGTAGCTTGGAGCGAGATAAGGCATCTGCAGCAATATTATAAATACCAATCACATGTTTAGCTCAAAACTAAATATTAGAATTAAAAAACAGCAATACCAAATGTTTTAGCAATCTCAAAATAAACTTGCAAGAAGCCCCCTGCCTGTTAATAGCTTCAACAACTGCCATGTTGTCAGACCAAAAGAGCACACTTTTATCCTGGAAACACTGGCCTATATGGTCACTGCCAAAACAACGGGAACAGTTCTAAAAGGGGTACATTCTTTGTAACTACACTGTCATGCCAGGCCATAGGCAGTCACCCCTACACCATTCCGTGCCCAGGATGGCACCAAACCCTGCGCTGCCCACTGCATCAGTAAACAGGCCAAGAGCATGATTAGATATGGGACGATTGGTCCAGATGACAGAGCCATTAAATTGTTGCAAGAAACTGAACCATATTTTCAGGTTAACCTTCACCTTGTATTGGAGTTTTGTATTGCAGTGTTTTTGCATGAGGCCAGTCATTGACCTTGCAATTGATCTTGAAAAGTGCGCCATGAGAATAACTTTCAAGACAAAATTCAACTGGCCACCTAGCACCTGGAGCTTATAAAGAGTCACCGTTTTCAAGGCCAGCACATAGTCAATTGACTGCCTAAAAGCTTGGACCTTTTCAGAGGGAAAGCAGCACTTACCGGCCACTGTATTTCTTTCAATACCAAGGAATTTGAGGCAGGTGGAGGGGCCTACAGTCTTCTCAGAGGCTATGGGCACCCCAAGGTCCTTGAAGAGGGCAGTCAGTGCATTCCGTGCCCAAGTGCACACCCCAGATTTTGGTGACCTCAACCCAGGAACTCATCCAAGTAATGAACCACCTCCCGGTGGCTGGTGCATGCCATGAATATCCACTGTAATAGCAAACTGAACTGTTCGAAGTTTGTGCATGACACTGCACATTCCATTGGCATGAACTTGTGAAAATAGTATGAGCTCACACATTGGAATCCTAATAGTTGGTAGTCTTCAGGATGGAAAAGCCTAAAAGCAGACTCATTGTCTGTCTTTGCTAGTACGGCCTCCAAACCGAGCACACGCAGCCTGGACAACACCTGATCCACAGATGAGTACCTGACCGAGCATAACTTTGGGTCAAAATCTTCCTTAACTGAAGAGCCTTTGGGAGTCCTGAGGATCAGCCTAAACTACCCTGGTTGCTTCTTAGGTACTACGCCTAAAGGAGAACAGACAGTCCTCAAAAGGGTGGTGGGGAGAATAGGAAAAAGGTCTGTCTGTCCTACCCAAGGCACGGTCTTTCCTTATCTTCTTAAACACCACAGCCTCGTGTAGGCAGGAGAAACCGAATTGTTAAAATGGGGAATGGGAGCTACTCTGAGTGCAGGAATCCTAAAAGCAGTGTAAAAATCCAAATACAACAACTCTGCAGCCTCTTTGTTGGGATACAAGTTTAGCAATGGGAGTAGCTTGGTAATCTGGATCGGTGTTGGCAGCCTAAAACTAGCTGGAGGGCTTAACTCCACCCTTTCCCTTATCTTTTAATGCTTAGATCCATTCAGACACTAGAAACTGCCTATGGATTCTCATGGCTCTTCTGTTGAAGGCCCAGCATGAGCCCTTCCTGTCCCTGGATAGCTGCTGGTGAAAAAAAGGTTTCTGCGAGGTATTGCTATTACCACTCTTTAACCACATGTTGGCCTCTGTCTGATCCCACCCTGTATCTGGATCTTCCAATTTAGCCCACTTTAACCCACCAAACATTCCGGTCATAAACCAGCCACACTTTGTCCCCATACACACGGTGTCTTTTAGTATCTTGTTTAAATAGAATATCAAAGAGGTCGCGACCTCTGTTTTTTTTCTCAAGCATAACAGATATGTACACATTAAAACTAAATAACCAATTAGTGATTTCCGGTTCAACTCTTGGCTTCCTGTCCTTTGTTGACGTATCCTAACCCTCTTTATCTTTCTGATCACAATCCCTTTTCTTTGCTTTTATCAAGGAAAGAATATCCACAAAATCCCCCTTCTAGATTTGTTACTTTACGTCATCAGGCACATGGATAGCTAACTTACCAGATGTGGGCAGCAAAGTGTCTTGACACTTGTAGGAAGTTGGCTCTGTATATACTATTTCAAAGTAAGAAATAGTGTGCACAGAGTCCAAGGGTTCCCCTTAGAGGTTGATAGTGGCAAAACTAGATAATTCTAATGCTCCATTTTGCGGTAGTGTGGTCGAGCAGTAGGCTTATCAGAGGGCAGTGTTAAGCATTTGTTGTACACACACAGGCAATAAATGAGGAACACACACTCAAAGACGTACTCCCGGCCAATAGGTTTTTTATATAGAAAAATATATTTTCTTAGTTTATTTTAAGAATCACAGGTTCAAGATTTGAAGTAAACACATAAAATGCAAGGTACTTCACTCAGGTAAGTTGGGAACTTTGAATAAAAGCAGTATCATATACAGTCTTTGTTAAAATGGCAATAAGCTATTTTAAAAGTGGACACTGCAAAAATCAACAGTTCTTGGGGGAGGTAAGTAAAGGTTAGATTGTGAGGTAAGTAAAACACCTACAAGGCTCAGTTCTGGGTCATAGGCACCCCATCGTTGGGGGTTCAAGACAACCCCAAAGTTACCACACCAGCGGCTCAGGGCCTCAGGTGCTGAGGTCAAAGAGGTGCCCAAAACACATAGGCGCCTATGGAGAACAGGGGTGCTCCAGTTCCAGTCTGCCAGCAGGTAAGTACCTGAGTCCTTGGGGGGCAGACCAGGGGGGGGTTTGTAGAGCACTGGGGGGGACACAACTAGGCACACTAAACACACTCTCAGTGGCACAGGGGCGGCCGGGTGCAGTGTGCAAAGCAGGTGTCTGGTTTCAGATAGGAAACAATGGAGGGTCCCGGTGGTCACTCTAGCGGTGCAGGCAGGCACAAGGGAGGCTTCTCCGGACAGCCACTACCTGGGCTAGGCAGAGGGTCGCTTGGGGGTCACTCCTGCGCTGAGGTTCAGTTCCTTCAGGTCCTGGGGTCTGCGGGTGCAGTGCTTATTCCAGGCGTCGGGTCCCTTGTTACAGGCAGCCGCAGTCAGGGGGAGCCTCTGTATTCTCTCTGCAGGCGTCGCTGTGGGGGATCATGGGGGTTGTCTCAGGTTACTCACGGGCTCGCAGTCGCTGGGGAGTCCTCCCTGTGGTGTTTGTTCTCTGGATCTTGAGCCGGGGGCGTTGGATGGAGAGTGTGAAGTCTCACGCTTCCGGCGGGAAACGTGAAGTCTTTGGAAGTTGCTTCTTTGTTGCAAAGAAGTAACTGGTTTTGAGCAGGGCCGCTGCTCACAGGAGTTTCTTGGTCCTTTACTCCAGGGCAGTCCTCTGAGGCTTGAGAGGTCGCTGGTCCCTGTCGGATGCGTCGCTGGTTGCAGGTCAGGAGATAGGCCGGTAGGGCTGGGGCCAAAGCAGTTGTTGTCTTCCGTCTTCTCTGCAGGCTTGTAAGTCAACAGTCCTTCTTGTTTCTTTAGGTTGCAGGAATCTGATTTCCTGGGATCTGGGGTGCCCCTAAATACTAAATTTAGGGGTGTGTTTAGGTCTGGGAGGGCAGTAGCCAATGGCTACTGTCCTGGAGGGTGGCTACACCCTCTTTGTGCCTCCTCCCTGTGGGGAGGGGGGCACATCCCTAATCCTATTGGGGGAATCTTCTAAATCCAAGATAGAGGATTTCTAAAGGCAGGGGTCACCTCAGCTCAGCACACCTCAGGGGCTGTCCTGACTGGTGGGTGACTCCTCCTTGTTTTTCTCATTATCTCCTCCAGCCTTGGAGCCAAAAGTGGGGGCAGTGGCCGGAGGGGCGGGCATCTCCACTAGCTGGGATGCCCTGGGGCGCTGTAACAAAAGGGGTTAGCCTTTGAGGCTCACTGACAGGTGTTACATTTCCTGCAGGGGGTGGTGTGAAGCACCTCCACCGAGTACAGGCTTTGTTCCTGGCCACAGAGTGACAAAGGCACTCTCCCCATGTGGCCAGCAACATGGCTGATGTGTGGCAGGCTGGCAGAAACTGGTCAGCCTACACTAGAAGTCGGATTGGTATTCAGGGGGCATCTCTAAGATGTAACACCTGTCAAGAGCTCGCTCCCCCACGTCTGCAGCACCACCTTGCTGTGTCCGTGTCCCTGACCCCCGCCCACGCTGCTGCTAGCGTGTTCGAGGCCCTCCTCCACCCGCAGGCATCCACCTGCGCCTCATCCCTGGTGTCTAGTGGGCTTCTGGTAAGCGTCGCTAGACTCGTGTGCATTGTGCAGTTTTCACCATATTTGTGACTGTATTCTGTGCCTTGCTTTATTGTGCCTTTTTGCTCCATTTGCTTCCATTTGTGCTTTTTTGACTTTTTTGTGACTGCTTTTGCCCCTTGAGCGCTCCCCTTAGCCGCGTCTCCCCGCCGCTGCCTCCCTGCGGCCCGACCCCTTGCGCCCCCATTTGCCACTCCCTACCGCCTCCCAGCTGCTCCTCCCTCCCTCCTCCCTTCTTAATGGCTGGCGCTGCGCGTCGAGGGTGAGCGACCTGTGACCTGATTTCGGTCAAGAGCTCGCTCCCCCACGTCCGCAGCACCACCTTGCTGTGTCCGTGTCCCTGACCCCCGCCCACGCTGCTGCTAGCGTGTTCGAGGCCCTCCTCCACCCGCAGGCATCCACCTGCGCCTCATCCCTGGTGTCTAGTGGGCTTCTGGTAAGCGTCGCTAGACACGTGTGCATTGTGCCGTTTTCACCGTATTTGTGACTGTATTCCGTGCCTTGCTTTATTGTGCCTTTTTGCTCCATTTGCTTCCATTTGTGCTTTTTTGACTTTTTTGTGACTGCTTTTGCCCCTTGTGCGCTCCCCTTAGCTGCGTCTCCCCGCCGCTGCCTCCCTGCGGCCCGCCCCCCTCGCGCCCCCATTTGCCGCTCCCACCCGCCTCCCAGCTGCTCCTCCCTCCCCCCCCTTCTTAATGGCTGGTGCTGCGCGTCCGCGCGCAGTGCCACACCCCGGTCCGCACGACCCCAGCACCACCAGTCACCGCTACTCGGCCAACCAGCTCATCACCCTCAACCCCGGCTACTCCACAACATGCTTCCAGGCCTCACCAAAGAACACCAAAGGACCCTTCTCCTGCCGCGCCTGCAATTTCACCTGCGACAGAACAAGGAAACCTGCAACAACCGGCACAAACCACCTCCACTGCATACTCTTCAACACACGCTCCGCACGCAAGCACGCCATCGAGCTCTGGGACCTGCTCGACCCCACCACCCCAGACGTAGCCTTCCTGACCGAAACCTGGTGGAACGACTCCTCAGCACCTGACATCGCCATAGCCATCCCGGACGGCTACAAGACCACCAGAAGGGATCGCCCCAACGGAATCGGAGGAGGAATAGCCATCGCCCACAAATCCACCCTCAAAATCCACACCCACACGGACGACACCCTCAAGACCGCCGAACACCTACACTTCCGGATCCACACTGACCCCAACACCACTCTCGGGAACGCTCATCTACAGACCCCCAGGACCACGAGCACCCTTCAGCGACTCCATCGCCAACCTCACGAGCACCCACGCGCTCCCTTCTATGGACTACATCCTGCTTGGAGACCTCAATTTCCACTTGGAGAACAACAACAACGACAACACCGCATCTCTGACTGACAACCTCTCCAACCTCAGCCTCAGACAACTGGTCAACACACCCACCCACATCGCCGGCCACACGCTTGACCCGATCTTCTCCGCAAGTAACCACGTCACCTTTAACCACACCACCGAACTTCACTGGACCGACCACCACTGCATCCACTTCACATTCAAGAAGCACCTTGAGCACCACCGCACCCAACAACCACCACACCGCCGCTGGAGCAAAGTCACTGAAGACCAGTTGACCAGCACCCTTGCCCAGAACCCACCCACCGACTCCACCGACCCAGACACCGCTGCACTCAACCCACAACGGTGGATCAACGACTGCGCCAACACCCTCGCACCACTCAAGAGGTCCACCGAAAACCAATATAGAAAAAAAGCTGCCTGCTTCACTGACGAACTCCTCACCTCTAAACGCGTCTGCCAGAAACTAAAGAAGAAATGGCTCCTCGAACACACACCCGACAGCCTTTCAGCCCACAAGGAGGCCACCCGCAAGCACCACCAGTTAATCAGACTCGCCAAACGATCCCACTTCACGGAACGCCTGAACAACAACGCACATGACAGCAAAGAACTCTTCTGCATCGTGAAAGAGCTCTCCAACCCCAGCGCCAACGTCAACGACATCCCACCATCCCAAGAACTCTGCGACGCCCTGTCCACCTTTTTCTATCAGAAGGTCGCCGACATCCACGACAACAGACTCGACTTCTACGCCCCCACCCGCCAACTCCGCTCTGCCAACCTCGCCCTCGCCATCGTTCCCCGCATCCAGCACAAGACCTCCGGTGGCAGATCCTTCTCCTACCTTGCCGCCAAGACCTGGAACACCCTCCCGACCTCCTTGCGACAGACCCAGGATCTTCTCACCTTCAGGAGACTTCTTAAGACCTGGCTCTTCGACCAGTAGAAGCACCCCTCCCCCCCCCCTTCAGCGCCTTGAAACCCTAACGGGTACGTAGTGCGCTCTACAAATGTTGTGATTGATTGATTGATTGATTCTGTGTGTATGTTACAATAAATTGCACACTGGCATCAGTGTGCATTTATTGTGCTGAGAAGTTTGATACCAAACTTCCCAGATTTCAGTGTAGCCATTATGGAACTGTGGAGTTCGTGTTTGACAAACTCCCAGACCATATACCCTGCACTTACAATGTCTAAGGTTTTGCTTACACACTGTAGGGGCATAGTGCTCATGCACATATGCCCTCACCTGTGGTATAGTGCACCCTGTCTTAGGGCTGAAAGGCCTGCTAGAGGGGTGACTTACCTATGCCACAGGCAATGTGAGGTTGGCATGGCACTCTGAGGGGAGTACCATGTTGATTTAGTCTTTTTGACCCCACCAACACACACACGCTGTGAGGCAGTGTGCATGTGCTGACTGAGGGGTCTCCAGGGTGGCATAAGACATGCTGCAGCCCTTAGAGACCTTCCCTGGCATCAGGACCCTTGGTACCAGGGGTACCAGTTACAAGGGACTTATCTGAGTGCCAAGGTTGTGCCAGTTGTTTAGACAAAGATACAGTTTAGGGAAAGAACACTGGTGCTGGGGCCTGGTTAGCAGGGTCCCAGCACACTTCCAATCAAAACTTAGCATCAGCAAAGGCAAAAAGTTAGGGGGTAACCATGCCAAGGAGGCATTTCCTTACAACCGTCAATTGCTGTGATAGATGAGAAACCCCCTTTTCCACGCCCACATAAGCCTTTTTACCAGATTCCACGTTTTGGAGGTCCTTGGCCCCAGCTGACTGCGCTTCACCGGTCTTCCCCCTGCTGTCAGCCTGCATTTTCCACAGCGCTGTATCCATCTACCTGTTTTTTAAGATCCATGATAGTGGACATATTGTCATTGGAAGGGGACCATGGGGCAGTTGGTGGAGGGGTGCCACCTGCCTTATCCCTGAGGTAGCTAACTTGGAAAGTATTTGGGCAACCAAACCTAAAACCTGTGCCGTAGCCTTCTGTGACTCTGGTAACTGCCCTCACGTATGGGGGCTGAGCTGCTCCCAAGGAAGCGCTGTGGTTGGAGATGCAGTGGTTGACTGAAGGTGGCAAGTGAAGAGGAACTTGCTATATATTCAGGGGGTGCTTACTATGCTAGGAGAGCCTTTTATGTTTGCCAAGGCAGCATAGACCCTCTTGAGACTCAGATGGACTCGTCAGGTAGATAAAGATAAAACAGGCTTCTGAATTTGGGTGTTTTGTTGGGTCTCAACTATACCTGAGGGTGCTGCATGGACGTCGGATACAGCTACTGCTGGGGCTGGTGCCTCTTCAACCAACCCAATAGAGCGAGTCTGTGCTTGCTTTTTAGCCCTGCACTTCACCGGTTGGAAAGCAGCCCCGGGGGGGGGGGGGGTTCTGGACATGGGACCGCCACAGGTGTTCAACCACTGCCATTCCTTCCTCCTGTTCGAACTCCGAACCAGATCCATTTGAACCCCATCATCACCTAATTTGGCAAGGACCAGCTTCAGCAACTGGTTTAACTCGGGGTCCCTCCCCGTTCTCTTCCCAATCCAGCCTCCCTTAGCAGTCAGCAATAAAATACGTTTGACAACAGTAACGCAATCCAATTATACAAGGAACTCTAGCAGGTAACCCACAAAAAAACAGGAGATACCCCTGCAACAAGCATGTACAAAATCACAAGCCCATTTTTACACTTACCCAAATCTGCCTGGTCTGTATGCCTGGCCTCGCGAGGCTCGTGATCAGTCAAAAAAGAGGCACACGGTAAACCTTTGTCTGTGCCTGTCAGCAGAACTCGGGCCATTAAAGCGGGGCAGGGCTGTGGAAGGAATCTTTTGCCCATGTGAAGGTTCATAATAGAGAATGGCCCGGTTAAAAGAAGTGAGGGCACAGGCGACTTGTGGTAAGCATGCACCTGGCCAAAGGATTAATAAAGTATTGCCCAAGGTTAAACAAAGAGCAGATGCGGCCCTTCCTTTAGGGCCGAGAGGCCACGCTCCCCCACCTTTTGCCCCTCATGAAGAGTGTCTGTCAGGCAGAATAAAGGTCAGCCTGACAGACACTCTTCATGTTCAGGTCAGGTAGCCAGGAGCATACATGCATGATTTGCGTAGACTCCTGGCTGCCTGAGCTGAACTTTGCTGGGCTGAGGAGGTCACAGCTCCTATGGGCATGACCTCCTCGGATCAGCAAAGGTGCCTCGAGGCCCTCCCCTGGGTGACGCGGAAAGCATCACTCATTGACCTCGACCTGGGTGCTTCAGGTTTAAGCCCTGAAGCGCCCAGTGCGAGTGTCAATCAGTGACACAGAGTGGGGTGGGGTCAGCAGTCTCACTGACCCTGTCCCACTCTGTGACAAGGCTGGGACTGCTGAGGGAAGGCAGCAGTCCCAACCCTCCTGGAACCTCCTAGGCTGAAGGTAAGTATGTGTGGGTGTGTGATCTTTTAAAATGAATGTTTGGTGCATGCGTGCATGTTTGAATGTTATGAGTGTTGTTAATGGATGTGCGTGCATGGATGTGTGTGTGAAAGAATGAGTGTGTGTGTGCTTCCGGCCCGCCCCTCTCCCTCCTAAAGCTGCCGGCCGCCACTGACAACGAGCAAGGGCGCAGGCAACTAACTGATGAGTATTCACCTGCCAGTAAGTGAAGAAAAAACTAATGAGCAATTCCAGCAAGGATGAGTGCGTTAGCTGTAACCAGTGCAGGGAAAGGAGAAGCACCTGCTAAGGAAAGGTAGCAGCGGTCACTACCTGAATTTAAAAGGAGGAGCAGCATTTGCACAAAAAGACAGTGGCAGGCACAATCCAAATTCTAGGCAGCCCACTGTGGCGGGGGGCAATAAAAGAAATTGTAGCCAGGCGGGGCGCAGATGTGAAACCATAAAAAACAGTAGCCCTTGTCTTCTAAAAAAAGGGGAATCGTAGAGTGGTGGTGGCAGCACTGGCTGCCGCTGCAGGAAAAGGACAAGCAAAGCACCCCACGGGCGCTAGAGATGGGGGCGGGGTAATGAAGGCACAAGTGTGGGCACAATCAAGGCTTGCTCTAGGGATAGGACTGCTCCAGTGCAGGGAGCCGACAGTGCAGACATCAAGGCGAGAGTCCCACAGAGAATCCAGTGTCCTTCGCCACACTGACCTGTGTGCCCTCCACACGTCTGCTGCTACGATGCTCCACTCAAAAAGGCAGAGGCCAGGGGGTCATATTTTCCACTGGGCATCGTGGCAGTGGTGGGTGGAAGTGGCACGTACAGGGTGTGAGTCTGTACTTCCTGTCGCCCCAACGGCATCTTGTCTCAACGAGGCCAGCACAACCCAAGAGCCGGAAGGTTCCTGTTCCACAGTGGTCCCATGTCCTAATGCTGCTCCCCGTACGGGCATGGCAGTCTGTGCACATATTTCAGGCCATCCCACTGTGATTAAAGAGGGTGTGAAGAAGGAGATTACAGCCAGTGTGCATGCACTACAACTGGCAAGGGAAGAGTCCTTTTATAGGGGGTCGACAGACTATGTTCAGAGCGAAGGACCGGGGTTTAGGAGTCGTGCATCTGTTGCATTACTGCCACCTCAAACAGTCACAGTATCCCAAAGCTTGGATAAGAAAGAAAACGAATACGTCTTGGTGCATTAGCTCAGATACTATCTAGGCCATCAGTTTGGAAGGTGCCTTCGCTTCATGGCTTTACTTACGTTAGACATGTAGATGCACTAATTATAATCATTGCCGACTACAGAAAAACTTTCTCAGGTGGCAGGAGGTAAAAGCAAAGGACTCCAGTAACAGCAGCAGCTAGATAGCCACGAATTCTGTGAAGTTAGGTGCCCACAGTGCCCCAGAGTACTGAACTACTAGAATTAGGTACCTAACTAAATCTGTAAATATTGAAAGACTGCACTACTTCATAACAGTTGCCCGACTCAGATGGGGGAGAAGTAGATGGAGCTGGAGGGTGTGGAGCTAAGCAAATTCGTAGAGTAGAGATGGTTGGGGAAAGTGGATGATATTTACAGTATTCATGGAAAACCCAATACAATTACAGAAATCTAAAAGTTTTAGTTTGTTTTAGGGGAAAGTGAATGATGCAATATTTTTATATAAAATAAGAAGGTATCTGTGTCTACGGGTGGGTGGCTCTCAAATGAAATGGAAGAATATGAGAGCGTACAACTCAAAGTAAAGAATTGTCAGTGTCCTAAAGGTTGCTGGTAAATAATCACCATGCCAAAAAATATTCTCATGTACATAACGGCCTACTAATTTGAATTGCCATTTTTTGCTATGTTTGCACAAATTCCATTACCTATTTACATTTATTGCTTTTAGAGATGTTACTTTTTTGTATCTTAGACCTGTGGACATATGGGCTCTTGGATGTATTGCTGTTGAAATGGCCTCCGGAATTGCCTTCTTACCTGGTAGCTCTGATGTGGATCAACTATATAAAATTGTGACAAAAGTAGGTACGTGCTGGTGAACAATTGCACTTTAAGCTTAAATAAAAACTTCTGAGTGAGGCTTATAGCTGTTAGTTTTACTATTTGCACGATTTGACAATTCCATGTTAAGTTTAAGCTTAAATAACCACTGCTGAGTAAGGCTTATAGCTGTTAATTTTACTTTCTCCAGTATTGGATCTTTCATAGATTCACATGCTTGAATCATCCCTGTCGTCGAGGTGAGAGCCTCACGGTAACTTCAAATACATATTGCAGTAAGTGTAACAGACTAGGCCCTAATGGCCTTAATAGGCACTGTTATAGCCTATCCATGTTCTTTTATTAGAAAAGAACCAAACTTGAGCTACAGTCAATCAGGCATCAACACCCTCTAGAACACTCCCAACAGAGGCTGTTTCCCTCAGATTTTTCTACCACACGTCGTGTGAAGGGAGTCTCCCTGAGCTCTGCTCAGTTTATTCTTCTGACAGGAATATTTTCTCTCAGAGAACCCAGCTTTTCAGTGGACAGAATGTCCCAACAGACTAAAAAGGGACTTTTCGGAGACTGTGATGACCCCCACAAGAAATGCATCTACTGCCTGTATCCAGATCACAAGGTGAGGGATTGTAAGATCTGTCTCACCTTCAGTCATAAAACCCTCAAGGACCGAGAGGGTAGACTTTTGTTGTGGCTCCAAAAGCGGAAAGCCATGAAGAATCCTTCTTCTGATGAGAGTGAAGCTTCATCACACACTACTCACTCCCTAAAAAGGCCTGGAGGGGAGGAAAAACTGCCTACAGAGCCTCCAAGAAAGGTGGCTAAGAAATCTAAATATCTCTCTTTGGAGAAACATAAACGCCAGGAGAGTGCTGCCTCGGGATCAGAGACCCACTTAAAACTCTCAAAAAAGGTTCACTCAGAGCGTACCACACCTTTGGGGAAAAAAGGCACCCCCAAAAAGTGCCTCTCTGCCCCTATCACCGGGGAAAGAACCAGGAAGATTCTCCTCAGATTCTGCCAAAAAAGGCCCATCGACGACGATACTGTCAATGGCGTCGATGTTTACCACAGCATTGTCCCCGATGATTATTATATCGTCGCCACGTACATCGACACCGATCATTACTGCCAAAATTTACAAGAAGGCATCGTCGACGAAGACGTCGTTGAAGATGAGAGAGAGGTCAGAGGCCTCGTTGTTGCATCCGTCGACGGTGGCACTCCTGTCGACGAAACAACAGATGACTAGGGCGAAGAAGGCACCGTCGACAAGTATACCGTTGACGAAGAAACCGTCAACGGGGGAAGAACCGTAGACAGTGAAAACTCCGCCAACCAGGACATCGTCAACGGGAGAACTGTCGACGAGGAAGACAGCAGTTACGTTGGCGTAACCGTCGACGACGACACCATCTTCAAGGGATTTCTTGGCTCAGCAAGACTCAGCAAGATTCCTTCCTCCTTCTTTCATTACTGTGGGAGAGAAGACATCTCCAGTCCTCCCAATGCATACCTCCCCAAGCAAGGTGTTGCCACAGCCCCCTCAGCATCTCTTGGAGGATGACAACGACATCTATTCTCAGGATGAGGGGATGTTTCATGCAGCCAGTAGTCCGTCACAACTCCATGTCAAATGCCAGGACCTGGATGACGATGATGATGGACAAGAGCAGCACACCTATTCGTCAAATAGAGTCCAACCGAATCGGTCATACCACACGTTTGAGACAGAGGCTTCTTTTCCCATGCCTAGGTCTTTGGTGTCGGACCTCCAGGGTATGTTGCAGGATTACTATCGAAGGTTTCCGTCATCACTACCGGCGACTCCATCCAGGCGGTACAATCCGCAGATGGATCTGCAGACCCCAGTCCCTAGCCATCCGGGGATGCCACACAGAAACATTCCGTTTGTTCAACCACTGCAGGATGATCATAACTCCACAGATGAGGAGAGAGAAGAAGGTGAGATACTGGAGACAACTCCTAGTGAGTGGGATGAATACCTAATCCCTACACCGTCGCCACCACCAGCAGGACCAGTGGATTCACCCCTGGAGAACATAGGGGGCTTCCATAATTTGATGGAAAGAGTGGCAGAAGATTTGAGCTACCCATTATTTCCCAGGAAACTGATTGTTTCCTATACGACTTTAAAGAGCCATCCAAGAAGGCGGTTAAGGCTATTCCAATAGTGGATTTTTTATGGCAGGAAGGATTAAAAGCGATGAAAAATCCAGCTACAATACCTTCCTGGCTGGAAAAGAAATATAAAGCCCCGTAAAACACTCCAGCCTGCTTAGTAACCCAAACAAAGCCGGATTCTGTCAGATCTCAGGCGGCGCAACATCCCTCAAATAATCCTTCAATGCCAATCACATCACCCCCAGACAGAGAGGGGCGGTGTTTGGACAACATTGGGAAGAAATTCTCCTCTGTAGAAGCGATTACAGAGAAGGCGGCTAACTCGTTGACCATCCTGGGCAGGTATGACTGCCAAATGTGGGCAGACTTGTCTTCTTATATAGACCTTTTGCCTGAGGAAGCCAAACTGGAGGCAAAGAAGGTGTTACAGGAGGGTGAGCGGATCGCAAACGAGGTCGTCAATTGTGCAATTGACATTTCGCTGACAGGGTTCAGGCAGCTAGCAGGTGCAGCGGTCTTGCGTAGGCAAGGGTGGCTGAAGTCTACTTCCTTTCGCCCGGAAGTTCAGAGTAGAATTCTGGACATGGCATTTGATGGGGAAAGCCTCTTCGAGAAGAATGTGGATGAGATGCTACAATCCATAAAGGCAGACACAGATACGGCGAAATCCCTTAGTACGTTACAGTACAAGAAACAGCCATTTCGATGTGCGAGGGGTAGAGAAAGTTACTCCTTTCATGGTGGTTTCCAGCAGTATAGACCACAGTACCAGTCATCTCCAGCAGGACTCTGACCACAGTACGGACAGCATCAGCAGCACGATTGGTTGCCACCTACCACTGCTTATAGACACCCCGCAAAAGGAAGACCCGTTGCCCGTGGCAGAGATACGGGCAGAAAGCAATGACCGGACAGCCATACCAGCTACCAACACTACGATGTCGAAAATTGGGGGTCACATCACTCGTCACTTCCTTCGGTGGTCAAGCATAACATCCGACAAGTGGGTGCTGGATATAGTGGCCGAGGGGCATACTCTGGAGTTCATACAGGAACCACCAAATATCCTTCCGTCAGGTCCGCCACCTCCACGATTAAAAAAACTCCTCGAAGAAGTGTATGTGATGTTGCTATAGAACTTGTTCCAACTCTTCACAGGAACCACAGATTCTATTCACGCTTCTTTCTAGTAAAGAAGCCTACAGGAGATTGGTGCCCCATTCTAGACTTAAGATCCTTAAACAAGTTCCTGAAGAAGCAGTCGTTCCGTATGGTAATGCTACAGGACATCCTCCACCTCTTGAATTCAGGAGATCACATGACATCCCTAGACCTCCAGGATGCGTATTTTCACATACCAGTACATCAAAACCATCGAAATTTCTCAGGTTCAGGGTAGCTGATATGCATCTGCAGTTTTGTGTCCTCCCTTTCGGATTAAAGTCAGCCCCCAGAATTTTTACAAAGATGTTAGCTCCGGTAGCAGCTCACCTATGCCAGTTGGGCATGCAGGTTTTTCTCTATCTCGACGACTGGCTCATCAAGGCATCCTCAAGAGCTCAGGTGGTATACCATACAACCGCTTGCCTTCAGTTGTTCGAGGATCTCAGTCTTTCCATCAATTATCGCAAGTCACATGTTCACCCCACGTAGAAACTGAATTTCTTGGGGGCAATACTGGATACTATCCAAAGCAAGGCATACCCGTCTCGAGAGAAAACAAAAACTGTCCAGCTTGGCCCACAAGCTCTCGACAAAAAAGTTTGTTTTAGTTCGAACTTACAAGTCATTAATGGGAATAATCTCGTCATGTATTCTGCTGATCCCAAATTGTCGACTATGTATGCGACCTCTACAGAAGCAACTAGGTGCTCAGAGGCTTCAGGTGCAGGGCTCCTTCGAGGACCACATTCGCATCACACCAGCAATGCGAGCTGCCATGTCTTGGTGGGCGACACCGACCAACTTGTCCAGCGGCCTTATATTTCTTCCACAAGTACCTCGCTACATAGTAACAACAGATGCGTACCTCGAGGGATGGGGCGCCCACTTTCAGGATCTGCGAATAAGTGGGTCCTGGACTCAAAAGGACAAACAGCTCCACATAAACCAGCTGGAGCTCAAAGCTATAAATCTGTCTCTAAAGGCTTTTTTACCAGAAATCCTAAACTCGGATGTTCTGATCAGGACAGACAATACCACAAGCATGTTTTACCTAAACAAACAGGGCGGCACAAGGTCCTTTCAGCTCTCACAACAAGCTCATAACATTTGGAAATGGGCCATAAGAAACAAAATTTCTCTGAAGGCGGGGCACATGCCAGGGCAGACAAACGTCCTAGCAGACACTCTGAGCAGGACGGTTATCCGGTATCACGAGTGGGAGCTCGATCTGAAAGTTCTCGACCAACTCTTCCAGATGTGGGGCAGACCAAATCTCAATCTATTTGCCACATACGAGAACAAGAAATGCCCATACTACGCAAGCTGGCTTCCCCAAAAAGGGTTGTGGGGGAATGCATTTTTGATGAGTAGGTCAGGGGTCTATGCCTATGTTTTTACTCCGATCCCACTTATCCCCAGGGTGATCAGCAAGATGAAGACAGAATGATGTTGCCTCCTGCTAGTAGCACCCAGGTGGTCCAGGCAGGTGTGGTTCACAGAACTCATCATGTTCTCGGAATAGCCACATGTTCTACTCAGACAGACGCCAACCCGGTGACCATGCACCAGGGCCAGGTCAGGCATCCGGATCAGTCATCTCTACACTTGTTGGCCTGGCTCCTGAATTCAATGAATATGCCACTTTAGACATCTCATCCGAATGTAGGGCAGTACTGGCCAAGGCCAGAGCGGACACCACCAATAAGACTTATAGGCATAAATGGAAGTGTTTTTGTTTGTGGTGTGCTGCGGAAAGAGTCCATCCTATCTCTTCGCTCCCAGAGCAGGTACTTCCTTATTTGTTAAACTTGGCAAAATCTGGGCTTTCGTATTCCTCCATTCAAGTGCATGTAGCAGCAATTTCAAGATACCGCTGATCTCAGAACATTGCCTCGTTATATTCTAGGATTGTGAAACAATTTCTTAGGGGTCTTTTTCGAGTTTTTCCACCGGTGTGTAAACCCCCACCGTTACGCCCCTAAACGTAGTATTGGGACAACTCAAGAAAGCCCCATTCGAGTCAATCCACAGAGCTGAACTGAAATTCATCTCTTGGAAGATGGCGCTGTTGCTGGCTCTTACTTCAGCTAAAACAGTTAGTGACATACAGACCTTCACAATCAAAGAGCCTTTTCTTCAATTCACCCCTAATGGGGTAATTCTTAGGACAAATCCTAAATATATTCCGAAGGTACCCTCAAATTTCTATTTGAATGAGCCAGTGATTTTGAGAACCTTTTTTCCTAACCCACAGACAATAGCGGAAAAAGCATTGCATTTGCTGGATATTAAGAGGTGTTTGAAATTTTATACTTAAGAACGTAGGACATCCGAAAATCAGACCAGTTATTTGTAGCCTTTGGGGATGCGAGGAAGGGTTCTGCGGTATCTAAATAGACCATTGCCAGGTGGATCGGGCTAGCAATACAATTCTGTCATGCCCAGGCCGCAAAGACGCTCCACAACAAGGTTAGAGCCCACTCTACAAGGGCAGTGGCCACGTCAGCGGCGCTCTTCGCAGGAGTGCCCTTGCATCACATTTGCAGAGCGGCCACATGGTCCAGCCAGCATACATTCACAAGGCACTACTGTCTCAAAGAGACTAACAAAACGGACACGGCAGTTGGGCAAGCAGTGCTGAGGCATCTATTCCGTTAAGGTGAGCCTCTCTGGTCATCCACCTTCCACTTAAAGGGTATATGAACTACGTTTCCTTAATCTGGTCAATGTTAACTTTTCTGGTTATAATGATTACGGTTATAATTATAATTAGCTTGATATTTATTGTGGTGTTGATGATTATGATTATCTTTATTAGACTTACTTCAGTATTGGAACTTTCACAGATTCACATGCTTGAATCATTCTCCGTCATCAAGATGGGAGTCCCCGGTACCTTAAAAAAGACAATGTCCCAAAGACATAACATCTATAACAAAGAAATTCTCTTCATTTTATCAACCCATCCAAGTCTTTATGTAAAAAGGACCAAACTTGAACCTCAGCCAATCAGAGAGTACCAACCTTTAGAACCCTCCTGAGAGAAGCTCCAGCACCTCAGATTTTCTACTGCACTTCGTGCTAGGGAGTCTCTCTGAGCTCTGCTCAGTTTATTCTTGTGAGAGAAGATTTTCTTGATATATTGGAATTCCTTTTGCTCATTGGGTGTCTCTGATACACACTCAGACATTCTGGAGCCTGTTATAACTGCAGGATGTCAGACAGGGAGAGGAAAAGTCTCTTTAGAGCCTGCAGCACTTGTGGAAAGAAAATGCTCCATTCAGAGGACCCTCAGTCAGAGTGTATTTATTGCCTCTATCCTGAACACTCTGCTGCTGATTGTAAGGTATGTCGTACCTTTTCATCAAAGACTTTGAAAGATAGAGAGGGGAGGCTGTTGATTTGACTCCAAAAGCTGAAGACAAGAAAAAACCCTGTCTCGGACTCTGACAGTGAGGAGTCTTCATGGTTGTCAAGGAAGTCTCAAAAGAGGCATAGATCACCTCAATCTGAAAAGGGTTTGAGAAAACCCTCAAAGACTTTTAAAAAGACCGCACAGGGGTCTGGTGAAGGCCGCAGTCTCTCATCTTCACCTCAGGAGAAAAGATCCTCCTCTAAAACTAGCCAGCGGCCTTCAACATCGAAGGAGGTCCCAAAATCCTCCTCAGAGCCTTCTCAACCCCCTCCAAAGGTGTTGACGAAGTTTAGAAAGCCTACTTCAATAGACCGTCGACGACGATTCCACCGTTGACGAGATCGCCGTTGACTCCGTCATCGATGAGGACGTACATGGCAGCTTTGTCGGCGGTGACAACGACAATGGTAACCTCTCTGGGAATGGTGACTTCTTCCTCGTCGCGGACAGCGTCCACTACAACGCTAACAAAATCAAGACGGTCGGCGCTGAAGATCAAAACGTCTACGACGATGGTTCCAATGACGACTCCGTTGACGACACCGTTGATGGTGAAGATACCTTCTCTACACCGTTGGGAGACGACTCCGTTGACAACCTTGTCAACGGTACCGTCATCGACATCGTCGACGAAGAAGACACAGTCTGCGACTAGATGGGGAACTATTACTCGAGGAGCTACATCCCCAAGTAAGATCACTCCATTAATCCCGACTCATCTTCTATAAGAGGATTCAGATGATGATGGACCGTTCGGGGCAGCCCATAGCCCTTCGCAGCTTCACGTAAAGTGCCAAGAGGATGATGAAGAATATTATCACCAGTATTATTCTCCTGAGCGGCAGCAGACCTATGTTCCAGAGGAGATGGTTTGTGTTCTGAGTTCACTTATATCTGATCTGCAGTCTGTGTTGTCAGATTACAAGAGAGGATTTCCGTAAGTGCTGCAACCTGACATACAGACGGCACCTCCTCCATCCACACCTGCCACTCCAGTGCCACAGCCTAGAGCATCCCCTAGATCGACCAGAAGTACCCCACAAAGGTCCTTCATACAAGTTATAGACTCTTCGAATGAAGAGAGGGAAGAAGGGGAATTACAGGACAACTTGGATTGGGACAATTATGTATTGCTGACACCCTCGTCTCCGTCGCCTACCCCTGTGGATTCTCCCCCTGGAGATATTGGGGGTTTCCACAATTTGCTTGAGAGGGCGGCAAAGAGATTTGGGATACCCTTGCCATCCAAACAGATGGACTGTTTTTTATACGACTTCAAGGAGCCGTATCAGAAGAGTGTTCGTTCCATACCTATTGTTGGATACATCTGGGAGGAAGGTCTCAAGGTGATGAGAAACCCAGCTACGGTACGGCAGTCTTGCCCAGTTTGGTCAAAAAGGCCTCGGAAGACGCTCCAGTGAGTCTTGTTAGTCACCCGAAAATGGACTCTTATAACCCAGGCAGCGCAGAGGCGTTCTAAAAATCCATCAATGCCACTTTCAGCTCCTCCAGACAAAGAGGGTAGAAGGCTGGACAACATTGGGGAGGGTTTTACTTCTATGTCTGGCCTCATAGTGAGAGCAGCAAATTTGTTAGAAATCCTGGGGAGGTACGATAGACAGCTGTGGGCGAATATTGCCCCGTACCTGGATCACATCTCGGAAGAGTCTAAGGCAGAGATAAAAAAGATCCTCTTGGTGGGTGAGCGCACTCGGCTGAGGTGATTGACTGCGCTATGGACATTGCAACAACAGCTTTCCAACAACTAGCTGGCGGAGCAGTTCTGAGGCATCAGTGTTGGTTAAGAGCAATATCCTTCCGTCCGGAGGTTCAGAACAAGATGTTGGACCTCCCTTTTGATGGAGAAGCATTATTTGGAAAGCGTGTGGATGAAGCATTGCAGGCTACTGACACCGCAAGGTCCTTAGGGACCCTTCAATTTAAAAAGGTTCCTTTTCATGCTTCCAGAGGTTGGGGAGTCTCGACTTGTCGAGGGGGTTACCAGTCCTTTCATTACCCCTCCTACGCTACACAACAGCTTCGGCCTCAATATACCCAAAGGCAACCCCTCAGGCGTCATATTCAAGACCCCCTCCTAGGGGAAGATCTCGTCAGGGTAAGGAGGCAGCCAGACGTCAATGACAACTTTCAGGCTCCGGCTACAGCCTTGTCACTGAGCAGGAAGATAGGAGGAGGGGTATTACACTTCTACAGGAAGTGGGAGCGAATTACATCAGACCAGTGGGTTTTAAACATTGTTCGATTTGGCCATACTTTAGAGTTCGTTCAACGCCCACCTTCTTGTCCTCCTTATACCTTTGTGCAGAAGCATCTAAAACAACTCCGGCTGCAGGTTGTGACCATGCACAAAAAGGGAGCAATAGAGAGAGTTCCTTCTTTGGAGAAGGGCAAAGGTTTTTACTCCCGCTTTTTCCTGGTACGCAAGAACTGGGAGTCTTGTCGTTCCATTCTAGATCTCAGGGGCCTAAACAAGTACCTCAAACGCCAAACCTTTTGCATGGTCACATTGCAAGATATGAAAAGTATCATATCAACTTTCTGGAGTTGAGAGCGATTTTCTTGGCCCTGCAGGCTTTCCTTCCAAGGATAGAGCACACAGCAGTTCTCATAAGGTTAGACAATACTGCAGCCATGCATTATTTAAAGAAACAAGGGGGAACAAAATCTCTCCTTCTGTCTTCAGAATTGCAGACGATTTGGGATTGGGCCTTTCGCAATGGCATCACTCTACGCGCAGAACATCTACCGGGAAGGCAGAACGAGACAACAGGCACTCTCAGCCGACTGACGTCCTCCTGTCACGAATGGGAGTTGAATCAGGACGTGCTCAACCAGGCCTTCAGATCTGTTTGCAACCCCGCAGAACACCAAATGCCGCTATTACATAAGTTGGGTTCACCATCCGGGCTCTTGCGGGAATGCGTATTCGATGGCATGGTGTGGAATATTTGCCTATGCTTTTCCACCCAGCCAATCATGCTTCCCCTCCCTCTAGAACCCTCCTGAGAGGAGCTCCCTTCCCTCAGATTTTCTACTGCATGTCGTGCTAGGGAGTCTCCATTGAGCTCTGCTCAGTCGAATCTCCAGAGAAGTTTATTTCTACTATTCTTTCTTCAGAAAAGAGGATTTCTTCAACAAGTAAGGTGTCATCTTCTTACTTTACTTAAAGGAGCTCTATTTTGACGAGAATTCATCATGTCTGATAAAGAAAAGTCTTTTCAGAGCCTGTAAGACCTGTGGGGAAAAAAAGACTTCACTTTGAAGACCCACACAAGGACTGCATGTATTGCCTCTATCCTGACCATGTAGCCAAAGACTGCAAGGTTTGCAGGACCTTTTCCAACAAAACCCTCAAAGACAGAGAGGGTAGGCAACTAATTTGGCTCCAGAAGTTGAAGTCCAGATCTAACCCAGTGTCTGGTTCTAACAGTGATGAATCTTCAACCTCCTCCGGAAAACTACAGAAAAGAGGCAGATTTCCTCAAGCCACCATTCTGAGGATCTACCTAGAAAGGCTCATAAAAAGACCAAACAGGTGTCTTCTAAAGCTAGCAGTCCTTCCAGTTCTCCTCTCAGGAGTTCTGTTTCATCTAAAAGACACTCTAAAGAACGATCTGTCTCCTCAGAGTGCAGCAAAATAGCATTTTCTGAACCTCCAATGCCACCTCCTGTGGTAAAACATTTCTTTAAGAAGCCTTCTGAAAAATATGCCAATGACAATGCCATCCACATTCCCGTCGACGATACCATCCACGTTCCCGTCGACGATACCATCCACGTTGCCATCGACTATGCCTTAGACGAGAGTTAAAGGACATAGGAAGTCTGATTTCCTTTCGCCATTGGTGACATCTCCAAGTAGGGTATCAGCCTTGGTACCTACACATCTATTGGAACAAGAGGATTCAGATGATGAAGGTCCTTTTGGGATTGCTCATAGCCCATCAGAACTGCATGTCAAGTGCCAGGATCTAGAGGAGGACACACGGCATGATCCGCACTCATATTATCCACAATCACACCAGTATCCCTATCAGGAGCAGATGGGTTCTTTACCAGGATCGCTCATAGCTGATTTGCAGCTGATGTTGGATGTTTATAGGATGCGGTTTCCACCAGCTGGCTTGGATGTTCAGCAGCCTTCTATCACGCCCTCTGTGCCACTTCCTTCTACTCCGGTTCATCCAGGGGTCCAGCCATTACATGTGCCACCACAAACACCAGTTTCGATCCCTACACAGGATTAGGCCTCTTCTGATGATGATGACAGAGAGGAGGGAGAATTGCCGGATGCCATAACAGAGTGGGATGATTATCAAAATCCTACTCCGTCCTCACCCTCTCCGGTTCCTGTGGATTCCCCTCCTGGTGACATTGGGGGTTTTCACAACTTGCTTGAAAGAGCTGCAAAGAGGTTTGAGTTGCCCATGCCCACGAAACAGATGGACTGCTTCTTGTATGATTTCAAGGAACCATTTCAGAAAAGTGTAAAATCCATGCTGATTGTGGACTATATCTGGGATGAGGGAATCAAAATAATGAAGAACCGGGCTACGGTCACCCCGGTTCTACCTCGCCTTGACAAAAAATATAAGGCACCTGAAGACTCTCTCGCCTGCCTCACAGGCCATGCTAGACTGGACTCAGTTATTGCCCAGGCAGCACAGCGTAGATCTAGGAACCCTTCAGCACCAATCTCTGCCCCACCGGACAAGGAGGGTAGGAGGCTAGCTAATATAGGAAAATGCTTTTCTTTGATGGCTTTGCTTATTATAAGGGCTTCTAATTCTTTGGCTCTCATAGGCAGATATGATAGACAGCTATGGGCGGACAGTGCTCCCTATCTGGATCAACTGCCAGAGGATTCTTAATTAGAAACCAAGAAAGTCTTGCAAGGAGGGGAGAGGTCTTCTGCCGAAGTCATAGACTGTGCTATGGATATCGCCACCACGGCTTTCCGTCAGATGGCAGGTGCTGTGGTTCTCAGGAGGCAGGGTTGGCTCCGGGCGACTTCGTTTAGACCCGAAGTCCAGAACAAAATTATGGACCTTCCTTTTGATGGGGAAGCCCTATTCGGGAAGCACATTGATGATGCACTTCAGTCAATAAAGACGGACACGGCTATGTCCCTTGGCACCCTGCAGTTTAAAAGGCTGCCTTTTCGAGGAGCTAGAGGCCGGGGGTATTCATCTTATAGATCAGGCTTCCAGCAGCATAGATACCCCTCTGTCTCTGCGGCATCTCATTCCTTTCGCCCCCAATTCCAACAAAGAATGCCACCGCAGGCGGCTTATTCAAGAGCTTCACAGAGAGGAAAAGCCGGAAGGCAACTGAAAGATACAGGCCATGGGCAATGACTTGCTACCGTCTCTGGCTACGAACCTTCCCTTGGACACAAGACTAGGGGGAAGGATTTCCCTTTACTTTCACAATTGGCAACAGATAACATCAGACCAATGGGTCCTAAATCTCATTCAATTTGGCCATACTTTGGAGTTCCTGCAGTACCCTCCTACAAAACCTCCTCTCCCTCGAAAGGTGAAGCACTTGCATCTGCTCAAGCAGGAGGTCGAGTCCATGCTTCTCAAGGGAGCTATAGAAAGGGTTCCACATCAGGACAGAAGAAAGGGTTACTACTCCTGATTCTTCCTAGTGCGAAAGAAGCGGAAAAGTAGCGTCCAGTCTTAGACCTGAGGGATCTCAATACTTATCTCAAGAAACAATCATTCCGTATGATCACCCTATCAGACATTCTGTCCCTTCTAAATCCGGGGGATTACATGGCCACCCTCGATTTGCAGGACACTTATTTCCATATCCCTATTCACCCTTCCCACAGAAAGTACCTCAGATTTGCTGTAGCCGGAGACCATTTCCGGCTCAAAGTCTTACCCTTCTGCCTGAAATGGGCCCCCAGGATCTTCACCAAATGCTTGGCTCTAGTGGCAGCTTTCCTCAGAAGGCAGAACCATCAAGTCTTCCCGTATCTGGACGATTGGCTGGTCAAAGCCAGATCCAGGTGTCAGGCACGGACGTCCACAAGCGTTTGTATCGAGCTCTTCACAAGCCTGGGCTTAAAGGTCAACTGCAAAAAGTCAGCTTTTCAGCCCTTAAAGAGGAGAACTTTTTAAGGGGCAATACTGGACACTTCCACCAACAATGCAGCCCCTACAGAGGAGAGACGGAGAAAGCTCATATCCCTTGCGAGGCGTTTACAAAAAAGAAAGTACGTTTCAGTTCGTCTCTTCAAGTCCCTGTTAGGGATGATGTCCTTCTGCATTCCTCTAGTACCTTTCTGTCGTTTAAAAATGAAGCCCCTACAGGAGCAGTTAGATCTTCAGTGGACGCAATCCATGGGGTCTTTCGACTATGTCATCAGAATAACGAAGCCCATGATATCATCTCTAGCTTGGTGGACTCAGGAGTCTCACTTAGCGAGGGGGCTTTCTTTTCTTCCCCAACAAGCTCCTTGGGTGATAACTACAGTCGCTTCTCTCGAGGGATGGGGTGCCTTCCTCCAGTACCTACGAGTCAGGGGCAATTGGAAGACACATCAGAAGGTCTTTCACATCAATTACCTCGAATTGAAAGCTGTTCGACTAGCGCTTTGCGTTTTCTTTAAAAAATAAAAGGTTCATCAGTTCTCATCTGGACGGACAACACAACGACAATGCATTATATCAACAAGCAGGGAGGAACCAGGTCTCTGCTCTTACCGAGAGAATCTCAGCGCATTTGGGAATGGTCTATCAGCCACAAGGTAAACCTTCGAGCGGAACATGTCCCAGGCGTACAGAACATCATTACCTGGATTACCTGAGACGATCCCGGTCGTCCAACCATGAATGGGAGTTGGACCAAGAAGCCTTGAATCAAGTCTTCTCCCTGTGGGGAAAACAGAGCCTGGATCTCTCTTGCCACCCCGCAGAATGTGAAATGTCGATTCTTCGCAAGTTGGGATCAACATCCGGGCTCTTGGGGGAATGCGTTTTCCATGGCATGGTCAGGAATTTATGCTTACGTTTTTCCTCCCATTCCCCTGATACCAAGAGTTCTGGCAAAGATCATGATCGAACGTTGCAAGCTCCTTCTGATTGCTCCGGCATGGCCTCATCAGTTTTGGTATACGGAACTCCTTCATCTCTCGCAGAACCGCAGCATCCCTCTACCAGTGATGCCCTCCCTGCTAACAATGAACGAGGGCCAAGTTCTCCACCCGGATCCGGCTTCACTTCACTTGACAGCCTGGCTCCTAAACACCATGAGTTCGCACATCTAGATATACCTTTGGATTGCAGAGCCATCCTTGCCAGAGCTGCAGCTGAGAGTACCAGCAAATGTTATTGTCTGAAGTGGAGGAGATTTTGCTCATGGTGTGCACAAGTTCAGGTGCATCCCTTTTCTTCATCACCACAGCAGATACTGCCTTATCTTCTCCTCCTGGCCAGATCGGGTTTGGCTATTTCCTCGATTAAGGTCCACCTGGTAGTGATTTCCCATTATAGGCGTTCAGAGAACGTGCCTCCTCTGTGGTCGGCAAGGGTCATAAAACTGTTTCTTAAGGGTCTGTTCAGGTCCTTTCCCCCAGTTCGTCCTCCTCCTCCATCATGGCACCTTAATTTGGTCTTGTCTCAACTAATGAAACCACTGTTAGAGCCAATTCACAAAGCGGATTTGAAGTTTCTATCCTGGAATGTCTCTCTTCTTCTCGCTCTTACCTCAGCCAGAAGAGTGAGCGAGATACAGGCATTCACTATCCAGGATCCTTTCTTAAAATTCAAAAGGGACAAGGTAATTTTGCGAACAAATCCAAAATTTATACCTAAGGTCCCGTTGGATTTTCATATAAACCAGCCGGTGATACTGAAGTAATACTTACCTAATCCATCGACACCAGAGGAGCAAGCTCTGCATTCATTGGACGTTCAGAGGTGCCTGAAGTTTTATCTTGACAGAACTGAACAATTTAGACAATCTAACCAACTTTTTGTGGCATTCAGTGCTCCGCGTAAAGGGTAAGCATTATCCAAACAGGGGATTGCAAGGTGGATAGCCTCTGCGATTAACTATTGTCATACAGCGGCAGGAAAACCCTTGCATAATCCAGCGCGTGCACATTCAACAAGAAAAATGGCTGCATCCATGGCCCTTTTTGCAGGAGTGCCCATTCAGGAAATCTACAGGGCAGCCACGTGGAAGTCAACACATACTTTTGCGAGGCATTACAGTTTAGAGGAAACTCAGCAAGGTGTATTGACGGTGGGACAAGCAGTGTTACGACATCTTTTCCAGTAACAGTGAGCTGTTGTATTTCTTTATTCCTTTTTTCCCGCCAGCCCAGTTTAATTTGTGCACATTGTATAGG
This sequence comes from Pleurodeles waltl, assembly GCF_031143425.1. Classification (NCBI taxonomy): domain Eukaryota; kingdom Metazoa; phylum Chordata; class Amphibia; order Caudata; family Salamandridae; genus Pleurodeles; species Pleurodeles waltl. Next base: position 735,074,935 of record NC_090446.1, read on the forward strand.
TTTATCGCTTCCTTTAAGGCTGTGATATTTCTTGTTTTACCTACTCATGGTAATGTTCTTTTGTCATATTTATTGTTTATCTAATATGGTATATTTGCTACATAATCTTTTTTCTTTAAGGATTTTGCTGATATATGTATGATCCAAGATCGTGTATATATATACATACATATAACACCAGGTATACATATGGATTGATGCGATACAATGTGCTTCATTACTGCTTGCTATTCTGATTCAAGCATGTGAATCTATGAAAGTTCCAATACTGGAGTAAGAAAAGAAGTTACTTACCTGTAACTGTAGTTCACCAGTATTGGAATCTTTCATAGATTCACATGCGACCCTCCCTCGTCCCCTGGTAAGCTCACTGTTTCCTGTCTTTTTCAGATACTGTAACACTCATGCTTGAGAAAATGTGAGGGAAGGGAGCTCCTCTCAGGAGGGTTCTAGAGGGAGGGGAAGCCTGATTGGCTGGGCCTTACTTTGGTCCTTTCACTCATAGTGATAAGGATAAGCTACTAAAGTGAAAGCCTTTAGGCCTTTTTTCATTGCAGTAGCTAATATGTATAGCTGTTTTGAAGTACCGGGGGCTCCCATCTCGACGACGGGGAAGGATTCAAGCATTGGAATCTATGAAAGATTCCAATACTGGAGAACTACAGTTACAGGTAAGTAACTTATTTTCATTTTGGCAAAGGCCAGAGCGGAGCACCAACAAATCGTACTTATTGAAATGGAAAAGATTTTGCTTGTGGTGTCAGAAAGAGTGCATTGATCCACTATTGGCACCGCTGGAGCGAATACTACCCTATCTCCTCCATCTGGCATCGACAGGCTTGGCATCATTAAGGTGCACTTAGCGGCGACATCTCGCTACAGGCGTTCGCCTACGGCTCCATCTCTGTGGTCATCTAGATTAATTAAGCAGTTTCGCAAAGGGCTCTTTCAAGCTTTTCTGCCAGTAAGGCCTCTTCCACCGTCCTGGCAACCCAACACGGTTCTTTCTCAACTTATGAAACACCCATTTTAATCGATACACAGAGTGGATCTGAAGCATTTATCGTGGAAGGTGGCTGTGCTTCTAGCCCTTACCTCTTCAAGGTGGGTCAGTGAGATCCAGGCGTTCACTATTCAGGAGCCTTTACTCCAATTTAAACAAGATAAAGTCATGCTTCGCACAAACCCCAAGTTTGTACCAAAGGTGCCATCAGACTTTCATATTAACCAACCGGTGGTTCTAAAATCTTTCTTTCCGAATCCAACGTCTCCGGCGGAGAGAACTCTCCATTTGTTGGACGTCAAAAGGAACCTTAAGTTTTACTTGGAGAGAACCAAGACTTAGGAAGTCTACTCAACTATTTGTCACATACAGTGCTGCTAGGAAAGGGCAGGCCCTTTGAAGGAAAATGGCTCCCTGTTGCAGTTACCCCCCACTTTTTGCCTGATACTGATGCTGACTTGACAGAGAAGTGTGGTGGGACCTTGCTAACCAGGCCCCAGCACCAGTGTTCTTTCACCTAAAATGTACCATTGTTTCCACAATTGACACACAGATAAGTCCCTTATAAAAGGTACCAGTGGTACCAAGGGCCCTGTGACCAGGGAAGGCCGCTAAGGGCTGCAGCATATGTTGTGCCACTGTAAGGGACCCCTCACTTGCACACTGCCATTGTAGATTGTGTGTGTTGGTGGGGAGAAAAAGGCAAAGTTGACATGGCATCCCCCTCAGGATGCCATGCCCACAAAATACTGCCTGTGGCATAGGTAAGTCACCCCTCTAGCAGGCCTTACAGCCCTAAGGCAGGGTGCACTATACCACCGGTGAGGGCATAGCTGCATGAGCAATATGCCCCTACAGTGTCTAAGTCTATTCTTAGACATTGTAAGTACAGTTGTGGCCATATTAAGTATATGGTCTGGGAGTTTGTCAAAACCAACTCCACAGCTCCATAATGGCTACACTGAATACTGGGAAGTTTGGTATCAAACTTTTCAGAATAATAAACCCACACTGATGCCAGTGTTGGATTCATTAAAAAATGCACACAGAGGGCATCCTAGAGATTCCCCCTGTATTTTACCCAATCCTTCAGTGCAGGACTGACTGGTCTGTGCCAGCCTGCTGCTGAGAGACGAGCTTCTGACCCCCTGGGGTGAGAGCCTTTGTGCTCTCTGAGGCCAAAAAACGAAGCCTGCACTGGGTGGAGATGCTAAACACCTCCCCCCTGCAGGAACTGTAACACCTAGCAGTGAGCCTCAAAGGCTCAAGCTTTGTGTTACAATGCCCCAGGGCACTCCAGCTAGTGGAGATGCCCACCCCCTGGACACAGCCCCCACTTTTGGTGGCAAGTCCAGGGGAGATAATGAGAAAAACAAGGAGGAGTCACCCACCAGTCAGGACAGCCCCTAAGGTGTCCTGAGCTGAGGTGACCCCTGCCTTTAGAAATCCTCCATCTTGATTTTGGAGGATTCCCCCAATAGGAATAAGGATGTGCCCCCCTCCCCTCAGGGAGGAGGCACAAGGAGGGTGTAGCCACCCTCAAGGACAGTAGCCATTGGCTATTGCCTCCCAGACCTAAAAACACCCCTAAATTGAGTATTTAGGGGCGACCCAGAACCTAGGAAACTAGATTCCTGCAACCTGAAGAAAGAAGAACTGCTGACCTACAAGCCCGCAGAGAAGGAGAAAGACGGCCTGTCTCCAACTTCGAAAAACTGCAACCAGCGACGCTTCCGACAGGGACCAGCGACCTCGGAGGACTGCCCTGGACTAAAGGACCAAGAAACTCCCGTGAACAGCGGCCCTGTTCAAAACCAGCTACTTCTTTGCAACAAAGAAGCAACTTTCCAAGACTGCACGTTTCCCGCCGGAAGCGTGAGACTTCTCACTCTGCACTTGACGCCCCCTGGCTCGAGATACAGAGAACCAACACCTCAGGGAGGACTCCCCGGCGACTGCGAGCCCGTGAGTAACCAGAGACGACCCCCCTGAGCCCCCACAGCGACACCTGCAGAGAGAATCCAGAGGCTCCCCCTGACCGCAACTGCCTGTACCAAGGGACTCGACCCCTGGAACCAGCACTGCACCCGCAGCCCCCAGGACCTGAAGGAACCAAATCACGGCGAAGAGGTGACCCCCCAGACGACCCTCTGCCTAGCCCAGGTGGTGGCTGTCCCGAGAAGCCCCCGTGCCTGCCTGCACTGCTAGAGGGTCCCCCGGGTCCCTCCATTGTTTCCTATCTAAAACCCGATGCCTGCTTTGCATACTGCACCCGGCCGCTCCTGTGCCACTGAGGGTGTGTTTTGTGTGCCTACTTGTTTCCCCCCCAGTGCTCTACAAAACCTCCCTGGTCTGCCCCCGAGGACGCAGGTACTTACCTGCTGGCAGACTGGAACCGGAGTACCCCTGTTCTCCATAGGCACCTATGTGTTTTGGTCAGCTCTTTGACCTCTGCACCTGACTGGCCCTGAGCTTCTGGTGTGGTAACTTTGGGGTTGCCCTGAACCCCCAACGGTGGGCTAGCTATGCCCCAGAACTGAGACTTGTAAGTGTTTTACTTACCTCCTAATCTGACCTTTACTTACCTCCCCCAGGAACTGTTGATTTGTGCGCTGTGTCCACTTTGAAAATAGCTTATTGTCATTTTTACAAAGACTATATGATATTGCTTTTATTCAAAGTTCCTAAAGTATCTAAGTGAAATACCTTGCATTTAAAGTGTTTAATGTAAACCTTGAACCTGTGGTTCTTAAAATAAACTAAGAAAATATATTTTTCAATTTAAAAACCTATTGGCCTAGAGTAAGTCTTTGAGTGTGTGTTCCTCATTTATTGCATGTGTGTGTACAACAAATGCTTAACACTACCCTCTGATAAGCCTACTGCTCGACCACACTACCACAAAATAGAGCATTGACATTATCTACTTTTGCCACTATCTTACCTCTAAGGGGAACCCTTGGACTCTGTGCACACTCTTTCTTACTTTGAAATAGTATATACAGAGCCAACTTCCTACAATGGTGGATCAGCGGTGGGGTACAAGACTTTGCATTTGCTGGACTACTCAGCCAATACCTGATCACACAACTAAATTCCAAAAATTGCCATTAGAAACTGATTTTTGCAATTTGAGCTATTTTTCTAAATTTTTAAAAGTCATGCTAGGGCCTTGGGTAAGTCCCTGTTAGCATTTCTTTTAGAGTTTAAAAGTTTGTAAAAGTTTGGATTTAAGTTTTAGAAGTAGTTTTGAGATTCTTTAAAAGTAATCCCAATTTTTAGAGAAATAATGTCTAGCACAGAAGAGATGGTGGTGGAACTCAACATCACCCCCTACCTGCATCTAAGGATGTTAGGGTTAAGGATTCTCTGTAAGCTAAAAAAGATAAAAACTAGGTCCAACCCTACCAAAGTACAGCTCCAGGAACTTTTGGCAGAGTTCAAAAGGGGACACCCCTCTGAGGATAATCCTTCAGATGGGGAAATTAGTGAACAGAAGGATGACTTCCCCCCTCCCATCCTAAATAGGGAGAACAGGGTCCTTCAAACCCTGACTACTCAAATCCTAGTCAGAGAGACTGGTTCTTCCATAGGGGAGTCCAGTACCTCTGAAAACATTGAGGGCAGCCTCAATGAAGATGACCTCCTGTTAGCCAGGATGCCCAAAAGATTGGCTTTGGAGAAACAGCTCCTAGCCATAGAAAGGGAAAGAAAAGAGATGGGTTTAGCTCCCATCAATGGTGGCAGCAACTTAAATAGGGTCAGAGAGAATACCAACATCCTAAAAATCCCCAAAGGGATTGTAACAAAATACGAAGATGATGATGACATCACCAAATGGTTCACAGCTTTTGAGAGGGCTTGTGCAACCAGAAAAATAAACAGATCTCACTGGGGAGCTCTCCTTTGGGAAATGTTCACTGGAAAGTGTAGGGATAGACTCCTCACACTCTCTGGTAAAGATGCAGAATCCTATGACCTCATGAAGGCTACCCTGATTGAGGGCTTTGGATTTTCCACTGAGGAGTACAGGATTAAGTTCAGGGGGCTCAGGAAACCTCGAGCCAGACCTGGGTTGATTATGTAGACTACTCAGTGAAAACACTGGATGGTTGGGTAACTGGAAATGAAGTTCATGACTATGTTGGGCTTTATAATTTGTTTATGAAATAACACATTTTAAGTAACTGCTTCAATGAAAAGTTGCATCAGTATCTGGTAACCTAGGTCCAATTTCTCCCCAAGACTTGGGAAAGAAGGCAGACCACTGGGTCAAGACTATGGTAACCAAACCTTCCACTTGGGGTGACCAAAAGAAAGGGGTTACAAAGCTTCCCCAGGAGAAAGTGGGTGACACTAGAAATAAAGAAAAAGAGTCCTCTGTAGGCCCCCAAAAACCAGACCTGGTGGGAGGGCCCCAAGACACAACCCAAAACAAAGGTGGGTACCAGGTACCAGGGTAAGAACTGGGACGCCACTAAGGCATGGGGCCGAATCTGTAGACAGACAGGGCACCACACCAAGGACACTTCCTGTCCCAAAAACAACCCCCCTAGCAAAATGCCAGGGGGGGACCAGTGTAGCCTCTAGGGATGACTCCTCAGATGAGGAGGTCTTCATAGCCTTCAACTGGAAAAAGGGCCCAACAGGTGAATTGGAGATTCCAGAGCAAAGTAGACACTTTCACCACCTACTGGTGAATGGAATCCCAGCCACTGCCCTGAGAGACACCTGTGCCAGTCACACTATTGTGCATGACAGGCTGGTGTTCTCAAACCAGTACATCCCAGGTGAGACTGCCAGAGTAAGAGTTAGCCCAGACAGGGTCACTGCTAGGCCTGTGGCTTTTGTGCCCATAGAAGTGGGTGGGACTTTTAGCTGGAGAAGGGTGGTAGTCAGTACAGACCTCCCCCTTGATTGTCTCCTTGGAAATTACTACCCAGAGAGGAACTGGTCCAGTGCCAGCCCTCTCCCAAGGATTTTGGAGGTGCTACCCCTGCAGTAACTGCAAGTAGGCCCAGAAGAAAAAGAAAATAAAACAGAGTAAGAAATGTGGACAACCTTTAGCCAAGATTCCAGCAAGCCAAGGAGATTCTGCTCCAGTAGGGGAGAACTCCAAAAGTGGCACTGGTAAGATCCAGCCTGACCCACAAGAAGTCCTGGCTAGTCAGGCAACTGTTAAACCTGATTGGGTGGCTCCTCGGTTAACCGAAGAAAGAGTGGAAGAAGGGTGTTTACTACAAGATGAAGTAACCCCCCACTCTAACACAGCAGACAGGCACCCTGAACCCAAAGAAGCCTGTAACTTAGCTCCTTGCCTAGTAGGTGAAGAGCTGAAGGTGTGGTTCTGGGCACTGACAGCTGTCAGTGGCCTCTGCTGGGTATTAGTCTTTATGGCTGCACTGTCCTTGGCATGGTGGTCTGACCCCATGCCAAATAGCAAGTTAGGCCCCCTGACCCTGTTGGTCATGGTGGGGTTACTCCAGCTATGGGTAACCTCTTTGGGAAACTAGGGGTGACCCTGGCTAAGAAAAGATTAGCAGAGGTGGATACCTCTCACCACAAAATAGAGAAAATGGGTGAAGATATCAAAGACACAGACAAGAGGCAATTCAGACTAGGTCCTATCACTGTGGAAGTGGGTCAGTTCCCCAGAGGGAATGACCTGAACAGGAGGACATAAGGCAGAATAGGCCCTGCAAAAAACTAGCCTATTTCCCCTACCTGACAGACTAGGAAGACTCTCCCAGCTTTGGCTGAGTCTCCTGGCCTGTGGGCTACGGGGGGGCTTGTGTAGGAAAATGGCTGCCTGTTGCAGTTACCCCCCACTTTTTGCCTGATACTGATACTGATGCTGACTTGACTGAGAAGTGTGCTGGGACCATGCTAACCAGGCCCCAGCGCCAGTGTTCTTTCACCTAAAATGTACCATTGTTTCCACAGTTGGCACACCCCAGGCACACAAATAAGTCCCTTGTAAAAGGTACCAGTGATACCAAGGGCCCTGTGACCAGGGAAGGACCCCAAGGGCTGCAGCATATGTTGTGCCACCCAAAGGGACCCCTCGCCTAACACATGCACACTGCCATTGTAGATTGTGTGTGTTGGTGGGGAGAAAAAGGCAAAGTCGACATGGCATCCCCCTCAGGATGCCATGCTCACAAAATACTGCCTGTGGCACAGGTAAGTCACTGTAGGAAAGTACCATCTTGCCTGGCAGGTTACCCCCATATTTCACTGTATATATGCTGTTTTAGTCTATGTGTCACTGGGACCCTGCCAGGCAGGGCCCCAGTGCTCATAAGTATGTGCCCTGTATGTGTTCCCTGTGTGATGCCTAACTGTCTCACTGAGGCTCTGCTAACCAGAACCTCAGTGGTTATGCTCTCTCTGCTTTCTAAATTTGTCACTAACAGGCTAGCGACTAAATTTACCTATTCACATTGGCATACTGGTACACCCATATAATTCCCTAGTATATGGTACTGAGGTACCCAGGGTATTGGGGTTCCAGGATATCCCTATGGGCTGCAGCATTTCTTTTGCCACCCATAAGGAGCTCTGACAATTCTTACACAGGCCTGCCACTGCAGCCTGTGTGAAATAACGTCCACGTTATTTCACAGCCTTTTACCACTGCATTTAAGTAACTTCTCTTCCAGGGGATCCTCATCAATAGTCATAAACATTGAATATTCCTGCCCTTGTGCGGGGACCCCGGAGCATATATAAAAATACACACATATTACACATGTGTAAAACAGCAATGCAGGCTATAATTATAAACAGGCTAAAATGCTTTATTTCTATGAAGTTTTTTTTTTTTTTTTTTTTATATTATAAAATTACAATAGAGAATAAATATCTACCCAAGCCCCCAAAACTGGGCTTAGGGAAGTAAGCAGCAGTAAACACTAGAGAAAAAGAGAAAAAACTACATTGAAAAACAATGGAGCATTCTTAGCCAATAGGCTGCATGCAGGTTAACACAGGAGAACCATAAAAACTTTGGCACCGTGCCTTTAAGACCCTGAGCACCTCCAGAATCTCACCATGCCTCAGGGGTGAAGGAAAGGTGACAGTTGGTTCACAGTTAGGTCAGTTCTTTTTTCCGGCTTTTTCTGAGAGGATCCTGGAGCATTGAGCTCTCAGTTTTTCTGAGTTTTTTCTCAGAAAAATACTTTAAAAAGTGTTTTTTCCTGTTTCATCCGACAGATAACATCTTTGTCTGTGTTTGGCAGTTTTTTCCTGACAGAAAAATGCCTTCACTTTTTGTCAAATGCCCTTCTTGTGGGAAGAAGAAGGCCCAGTCAGACCCACACTCTCTTTGTATTGTGTGCCTGCCTCAGAGTCACTGCCCTGACACTTGCAAGCACTGCAACAATATGTCAAAGAGGACTCTGAAGGACAGAGAGAAGATCAGGCTACATGGGCTTCATGAGAGGCAGAAAACATCGTCCTCTTCACTTCCCAGGCAACCAGCAGGCCATTCTCAGGAGAAAATGGCTAGGTCGACGTCAGCAGGTAGGAAAGTACCTGTTTGTTCCCCGTCGACGTCGTCGCTGCCACCGTCTCACCGGCATAGATCGCCGTTGACGTCGACCCACTCGACGTCGAAGGAGGCAGCGTCGAGGGAACACCATCGCAGGGGCAGATCTCCGTCGACGGCAGCCCGCCGATCGACGTCGAGCCAGCGCCGGCGTGCCCGGTCGCCGCCAAAGGCCGTTCGCCCCACGACGTCAAGAGACTCGACGTCGAAATCGCCACGACGGCATGAGAGACATCCGCCGTCGACGTCCCACCGATCCACGTCGAGGCACACGACTGCGAGTAGGTCGAGGTCCAAAGATCGCCGTTCGACGTCGAGACACTCTACGTCGAGACACTCAACGTCGAGGCAAGAGCAACCGATGGGGCGCCCTTCGACGTCGACACAGCCGTCGACGTCGACACAGGTTTTACCTGTCCCGCAGGGAGTAGAACATCGTCCTCCGCCAGCTGACAAGGCCGCACCATCTCCCGTGGTCTCCATACCGAGCGACTCATCTCGTTCAAGAGCGGCATCATCTGGGCATGTTTCGCCCATCAACCTATCTCCAAGATGGCTAGAGAGCCTTAACAGACCAGCGGCCTCTCTGGATTCGCAGTATTCGCGAATGTACTCGCCTACTGCCTCCCTTTCAAGAACGCCATCACCGACAGCAAGGGCATGACGGGCTCGTTCTGTTCCTCGTCAACCGACCACGAGGCCTGGGCGCTCTGCTACAGCATCTCGCAGCAGGTCTCGTTCTCAACGGCGATCCAGGTCTCGTTCACGAAGAAGATCACCCTCTTGGTTGTCGTCAGGATCATCTGTCAGGCGTTACTCCCCCACCCTAACAGATTCTCCACCTGCTAGGGTCTCACCGGTGGATGACATTAGCACGTTTAATGAGGTGCTGTTAAGGGGAGCGCAGAAATTAAACATAAAGGTTCCAGAGCCATCTACCTCCTCGTCAGTCATCTTTGAGACTCTGCAGCATAGATCAGCGTCAAAAAAGCTACTGCCTCTAGTGCCTGGTTTGTTACAGCCAACCATGGACACTTTCCTGGCCCCAGCTACGCTCAAATCTGCCCCGGCTAGGATTCTGAAAAAATATAAGGCTCCCGAACAGGACCCTTTGTTCCTAAGAAAGGATCCGCACCGGACTCTGTAATATTGGCCGCAGCCCGAAAAACCCACTCGGTGGCATCATCCTCCACGGTCCCCCCGGATAAAGAGAGCAGGCATCTAGACTCTCTGGGGAGAAAGATGTGCGGTACGGCGGCTTTGGCAATGAAAGTCTCCAGTGCTTCTGCACTCCTGGGCAGGTATGACCGTTCTCTGTGGGACTCCCTCAATAGATTCACAGAGAAATTGCCCAGAGAAGACAGACAAGATTTTCAAGAGATCTTGCAGGAGGGATGCCTGGTATCCAACCAGGTTATCAGCGCGGCGGCAGATTGGGCGGATTTAGCTGCACATGGGTACGCACATGGAATCTGTGCAAGAAGGTCGTCCTGGCTGAGACTGACTGGGTTAAAGCAAGAAGCACAACAGCGCATCCTGAATCTCCCATTCGCCGGGAACTCGCTGTTCGGTACCCATGCAGACGAGGAAATGGCCCGCATGAAAACCGAGGTGGACACCATGAGGGCAGTAGGCCTGGAAAGAAAGAAAGATTTCAGGAGAAGGTATAGGCCTTATGACAGGCGCCCTTTCCAGCAGAGGGTTCAAACCCCTCACTGGTCCCAGAGGCCACAACAATGGCAGGGACGCCCTCTCTTTCAGCGAAGGAACACAAGGGAGCGAGGGTCAAGTAGACCTCAGCAGTCCACACCGAAAGCGCCGGCCAAACAATGAGATCTTGCTTCCCTCGACACTGTACACCACTCCGGTGGGGGGAAGTATTGCAGGTTATCTTCACGAGTGGCACTCTATCACAAGAGACAAATGGGTGCTCAATATTGTCGAAAATGGCTACTCTCTTCTTTTCAAACAGCCTCCACCACACTTGCCACCAGCCAAGTGCAATCCATCTCATCTCAGCCTGCTGCGCAAAGAGGCTCTCGCCCTCTTACAAAAGAATGCCATAGAAAGGGTTCCACCTGCGCACAGAGGAAAGGGGGTTTACTCCTGTTATTTTCTGGTGGCGAAAAAAGGCCGAGAGGGCGTTTTCAGACCAATTCTGGACTTACGGCTGCTGAACAAATACATAAGAAAACAGAAGTTCAGGATGCTAGCGCTTCACCAGATTTTCCCTCAGCTACATCAGGGAGACTGGATGTGCTCCATCGACCTGCAGGATGCATATTTTCACATCCCAATAGCTCCCAAGCATCGGAAATTCTTGCGCTTCCAAGTAGCGTCACAGCACTATCAGTTCAGAGTTCTACCATTTGGCCTGAAATCTGCCCCACGCGTCTTCTCGAAATGTATGGAGGTGGTAGCGGCACATCTTCAAAAACAAAAGATATTCATCTACCCATACCTAGACGACTGGTTACTGAAGGCTTCTTCTCCGGAGCAGGCGAGAAGCCATCGGGACATTGTGCTCAGGGTTTGCGAGTCTCTAGGTCTTCAGGTCAATTGCCAAAAGTCAACCTTGATTCCAACACAGAACCTTCACTACCTGGGAGCTATAATAAACACAGAACTCCAAAGAGTGTATCCTTCGGAGGAACGACTATCCTCAATAGACAGGAAGTGTCAGGACCTGTTGAAAGCCAACGCGCCTACGGCACGTCAGGTGACATCGCTGCTGGGCTCCATGGCATCATGCATTTTCATTGTCCCAAATGCCAGACTGCACATGAGGCCCCTCCAAGAGGCATTGGAGAGCAACTGGAGCCAAAGGACAGGTCGCTGGGAGGACAGAGTGCGACTACCGGCAGCGGCACTTCAGTCATTGAAATGGTGGATGCACACACCTCACCTGTCAGCAGGTGCTCCGTTTCACCAGGTAGTTCCATCCGACACTCTGGTAACGGATGCGTCTCTTCAGGGATGGGGGGCTCATCTGGGTCCCCTTCAAGCTCAGGGCCTGTGGTCAGACAAGGAAAAGCAGTACCACATCAATCTGCTGGAACTCAGAGCGGTCCATCTGGCTCTCAAGTCTTTCACACCATTAATTCAGGTGAAAACTCTCCTAATACAAACGGACAATACAACCACGATGTATTATTTGAACAAACAGGGGGGAACGAGATCACTACCCCTATCTCGAGAGTCCCAAACGATATGGCATTGGCTCCTGGCCAGAGGAATGTCACTTACAGCGGTTCACCTGGCAGGGCAACAAAACGTGGAAGCAGATTTCCTGAGCAGACACCTAGAGGACGCACACGATTGGGTCCTACACGGCGAAGTCGTCGAATACATCTTCGCTCAATGGGGTCGACCTCAATTGGATCTCTTCGCAGACGAAGTAAACAAGAAATGCCCAGACTTCGCATCCAGGTTCTACCGTCCGGGATCTCGAGGGAATGCCCTGTTGATCGACTGGTCAGGGATATTTCTCTACGCCTTTCCACCGATTCCCCTCATACCGGCAGTGATCAACAAACTTTACAGATCCAGAACCAGAATGATTCTCATAGCGCCACAATGGCCCCGTCAATTCTGGTACACAGATCTCTTCAACCTATTGGAAAAACCTCACAGGAGGCTGCCGTGCAGACCGGATCTTCTGAGCAGAATGGAGGGCAGGATTCTACATCCCAACCTACCCTCTCTGAGCTTAACAGCATGGCTCCTGAATTCCTGCAGTATGGGCACCTAGGGCTCTCACAGGAGTGTATGAACATCTTGAAAGAGTCCAAACGACCTTCCACGCGGCGTTCTTACGCTTTTAAGTGGAGGAGATTCTACATATGGTGCTGTCAACAAGGGCACAATCCCATACGGGCTCAGGAGGATGTCATACTGTCCTATTTACTTCATTTGGCAAAGTCCGGTCTGCAGGTATCATCTATTAAGGTACATTTGTCTGCCATTACAGCCTATCGTAAGTCACCCTCTCAGGAATCCTTCTTTATGAAACCTGTTTTCAAGGATTTCTTAGAAGGTTTGAAAAAAGTCTTTCCGCCCATTCGGAGACCATCTCCTCCATGGGAACTGAACATAGTATTGTCAAAACTTATGGGCCCTCCTTTTGAACCTATACACAAGGCCTCTTTACAGCACCTTACGTGGAAGACGGCTTTTTTGGTGGCCATTACTTCGGTGAGGAGGGTCAGCGAAATTCAGGCTTTGTCTTCCAAAGAACCGTACACGGTTTTTCACGACAATAGAGTGGTTCTGCGAACTCACCCATCTTTCCTTCCGAAAGTGGTGTCAGAATTCCATATCAATCAGACTATATCTTTACCGACTTTCTTTCCCAATCCGGAGACTCCGGCAGAAAAAGCATTGCACTCCTTAGACTTGAAAAGAGTGCTGAAATTTTATTTGGATAAAACAAAAGCGATTAGACATTCCAACCGCTTGTTTGTAAATTATGGTCATTTGAGGACAGGAGAGGCAGCATCTAAACGAACTATATCAAGATGGATAGTTTCTTGTATTGTTAATACTTACCAGCTGGCTAATAAACAATTACTAGCTAGGCCTAAAGCGCATTCCACAAGGGGAAAAGCGGCTACTGCTTCCCTCCTTAACAATGTTCCAATATCTGAGATTTGTAAGGCTGCTACATGGAAGTCTGTACATACGTTTACTAGACATTACTGTTTGGACTCAGATGCAAGAGCGGATGCCCAAGTGGGGCAGGCCTCTCTGAGAAATTTATTTGCATAATACGTATCTATTCCTGCACTTCTATTAGACAGTCCGCAGAGTTTAGGGATGGGCTTGCTAATCTATTCAATGTTTATGACTATTGATGAGGATCCCCTGGAAGAGAAGGATAAGTTACGTACCTGTAAATCCTAGTTCTCTTCCAGGGGTATCCTCATCAAAGTCATAAACAACCCACCCTCCTCCCCGGACTCACGTCTCCTAGAAGTGCAGGACAGATTGTCTTTCGAATCAGTTACACAGATTGTCACCGTAAAAAAGTACTGACCTAACTGTGAACCAACTGTCACCTTTCCTTCACCCCTGAGGCATGGTGGGATACTGGAGGTGCTCAGGGTCTTAAAGGAGGGGTGCCAAAGTTTTTATGGTTCTCCTGTGTTAACCTGCATGCAGCCTATTGGCTAAGAATGCTCCATTGTTTTTCAATGTAGTTTTTTCTCTTTTTCTCTAGTGTTTACTGCTGCTTACTTCCCTAAGCCCAGTTTTGGGGGCTTGGGTAGATATTTATTCTCTATTGTAATTTTATAATATAAAAAAAAAATCAAAAAAAAAATCATAGAAATAAAGCATTTTAGCCTGTTTATAATTATAGCCTGCATTGCTGTTTTACACATGTATAATATGTGTGTATTTTTATATATGCTCCGGGGTCCCAGCACAAGGGCGGGAATATTCAATGTTTATGACTTTGATGAGGATACCCCTGGAAGAGAACTAGGATTTACAGGTAAGTAACTTATCCTTATAAGTCACCTATATGTCTAACCTTCACCTGGTGAAGGTTGGGTGCAAAGTTACTTAGTGTGTGGGCACCCTGGCACTAGCCAAGGTGCCCCCACATCGTTCAGGGCAAATTCCCCGGACTTTATGAGGGCGGGGACACCATTACACGCGTGCACTGTACATAGGTAACTACCTATCTACAGCGTCACAATAGTAACTCCGAACATGGCCATGTAACATGTCTAAGATCATGGAATTGTCACCCCAATGCCATTCTGGCATTGGGGGGACAATCCCATGATCCCCCGGGTCTCTAGCACAGAACCCGGGTACTGCCAAACTGCCTTCCCGGGGTCTTCACTGCAGCTGCTGCTGCTGCCAACCCCTCAGACAGGTTTCTGCCCTCCTGGGGTCCAGGCAGCCCTGGCCCAGGAAGGCAGAACAAAGGACTTCCTCTGAGAGAGGGTGTAACACCCTCTCCCTTTGGAAATAGGTGTGAAGGCTGGGGAGGAGTAGCCTCCCCCAGCCTCTGGAAATGCTTTGATGGGCACAGATGGTGCCCATCTCTGCATAAGCCAGTCTACACCGGTTCAGGGATCCCCCAGCCCTGCTCTGGCGCGAAACTGGACATAGGAAAGGGGAGTGACCACTCCCCTGACCTGCACCTCCCAGGGGAGGTGCCCAGAGCTCCTCCAGTGTGTCCTAGACCTCTGCCATCTTGGAAACAGAGGTGGTTTTGGCACACTGGACTGCTCTGAGTGGCCAGTGCCAGCAGGTGACGTCACAGGCTCCTTCTGAGAGGCTCTTACCTCTCTTGGTAGCCAGTCCTCCTTCCTTGGTAGCCAGACCTTCTTTTCTGGCTTTTTAGGGTGTCTGCTTTGGGGAATTCTTCAGATAACTAATGCAAGAGCTCACCAGAGTTCCTCTGCATCTCCCTCTTCACCTTCTACCAAAGGATCGACCGCTGACTGCTCAGGACGCCTGCAACGACCTCAATAAAGTAGCAAGACGACTACTAGCAACCTGGTATCGCTTCATCCTGCCGGCTTTCTCAACTGTTTCCAGGTGGTGCATGCTCTGGGGGTAGCCTGCCTTCTCTCTGCACCAGGAGCTCTGAAGAAATCTCCAGTGGGTCGAGGGAATCTTCCCCCTGCAACCGCAGGCACCAAAAAACAGCATCACTGGTCCTCTGGGTCCCCTCTCAGCACAACAAGCATGGTCCCTGGAACTCAGCAACTCTGCCCAAGTGACTCCCACAGTCCAGTGACTCTTCAGTCCAAGTTTGGTGGGGGTAAGTCCTTGCCTCCCCACGCTAGACTGCATTGCTGGTTAGCGCGTGATTTGCAGCTGCTCCCGCTCAGGTGCACTCTTCCAGGATTTCCTTCATGCACAGCCAAGTCTGGGTCCCCGACACTCCTTCCTACAGTGCACAACCTTCTGAGTTGTCCTCCGGCGTCGTGGGACTCCCTTTTGTGACTTCGGGTGGACTCCGGTTCACTTTTCTTCTAAGTGCCTGTTCAGGTACTTCTGCGGGTGCTGCCTGCTTCTGTGAGGGCTTCCTGACTTGCTGGGCACCCCCTCTGTCTCCTCCTCCAAGTGGCGACATCCTGTCCCTCCTGGGCCACAGCAGCATCCAAAAACCCTTACCGCGAACCTTGCAGCTAGCAACGCTTGTTTGCGGTCTTTCTGCGTGGGAACACCTCTGCAAGCTTCATCGCGACGTGGGACATCCATCCTCCAAAGGGGAAGTTCCTAGTCCTCTTCTTTCTTGCAGAACGCCAAGCTTCTTCCAACAGGTGGCAGCTTCCTTGCACCCTCAGCTGGCATTTCTCAGCTGGCTCCTGCCCACTCTCGACACTGTCGCGACTATTGGATTTGGTCCCCTTGTCTTACAGGTACTCGGGTACGGAAATCCACTGTTGTTGCATTGCTGGTGTTTGTTCTTCCTGCAGATTCCCCCTATCACGACTTCTGTGCTCTCTGGGGGTAGTAGGTGCACTTTACACCTACCTTTCAGGGTCTTGGGGTGGGCTATTTTTCTAACTCTCACTGTTTTCTTACAGTCCCAACGACCCTCTACAAGCTCACATAGGTTTGTGGTCCATTCGTGGTTTGCATTCCACTTTTGGAGTATATGGTTTGTGTTGCCCCTATACCTATGTGCTCCTATTGCAATCTACTGTAACTTTACAATGCTTGCATTACTTTTCTTGCTATTACCTGCATAATTTTGGTTTGTGTATATATATCTTTTGTATATAACTTATCCTCATACTGAGGGTACTCACTGAGATACTTTTGGCATATTGTCATAAAAATAAAGTACCTTAATTTTTAGTACTTCTGTGTATTGTGTTTTCTTATTATATTGTGCATATGACACCAGTGGTATAGTAGGAGCTTTACATGTCTCCTAGTTCAGCCTTAGCTGCTTTGCCATAGCTACCTTCTATCAGCCTAAGCTGCTAGAAACACCTCTTCTACACTAATAAGGGATAACTGGACCTGGCACAAGGTGTAAGTACCTCTGGTACCCACTACAAGCCAGGCCAGCCTCCTACAGTCACCCCTCTAGCAGGCCTTACAGCCCTAAGGCAGGGTGCACTATACCACCGGTAGCTGCATGAGCAATATGCCCCTACAATGTCTGTCTATTCTTAGACATTGTAAGTACAGTGTGGCCATATTAAGTATATGGTCTGGGAGTTTGTCAAAACAAACTCCACAGCTCCATAATGGCTACACTGAATACTGGGAAGTTTGGTATCAAACTTCTCAGAATAATAAACCCACACTGATGCCAGTGTTGGATTTATTAAAAATGCACACAGAGGGCATTCTAGAGATGCCCCCTGTATTTTACCCAAACCTTCAGTGCAGGACTGACTGGTCTGTGCCAGTCTGCTGTTGAGAGACAAGTTTCTGACCCCCTGGGGTGAAAGCCCTTGAGCTCTCTGAGGCCAGAAACAAAGCCTGCACTGGTTGGAGATGCTTAACACCTCCCCACTGCAGGAACTCTAAGAACCTAGCAGTGAGCCTCAAAGGCTCAAGCTTCGTGTTACAATGCCCCAGGGCACTCCAGCTAGTGGAGATACCCGTCCCCTAGACACAGCCCCCACTTTTGGAGGAAAGTCCAGGGGAGATAATGAGAAGAACAAGGAGTCACCCATCAGTCAGGACGGCCCCTAAGGTGTCCTGAGCTGAGGTGACCCCTGCCTTTAGAAATCCTCCACCTTGATTTTGGAGGATTCCCCTAGTATTAATAGGGATGTGCCCCCCTCCCCTCAGGGAGGAGGCACAAGGAGGGTTAGTCACCCTCAAGGACAGTAGCCATTGGCTACTGCCCCCAAGACCTAAACACACCCCTAAATTGAGTATTTAGGGGCGACCCAGAACCTAGGAAACTAGATTCCTGCAACCTGAAGAATGAAGAAGGAATGCTGACCTACAAGCCTGCGGAGAAGGAGGAAGACGACAGCTGCTTTGGCCCCAGCCCTACCGGCCTGTCTCCAACTTCGAAAACCTGCAACCAGCGACGCATCCGACATGGACCAGCGACCTCTGAAGCCTCAGAGGCGTGCCCTGGACTAAAGGACCAAGAAACTCACGTGAACAGCGTCCCTGTTCAAAACCAGCTACTTCTTTGCAACAAAGAAGCAACTTTCCAAGACTGCACGTTCCCCGCCGGAAGCATGAGACTCTCACTCTGCACCCGACGCCCCCGGCTCGAGATACAGAGAACCAACACCTCAGGGAGGACTCTCCGGCGACGGCGAGCCCGTGGGTAACCAGAAATGACCCCCCTGAGCCCCCACAGCGACACCTGCAGAGAGAATCCAGAGGCTCCCCCTGACCGCAACTGCCTGTACCAAGGGACTCGACCCCTGGAACCAGCACTGCACCCGCAACCCCCAGGACCTGAAGGAACCGAATCACGGCGAAGGGGTGACCCCCCAGGCGACCCTCTGCCTAGCCCAGGTGGTGGCTGTCCCGAGAAGCCCCCGTGCCTGCCTGCACTGCTAGAGGGTCCCCCGGGTCCCTCCATTGTTTCCTATCTAAAACCCGATGCCTGCTTTGCACACTGCACCCGGCCGCTCCTGTGCCACTGAGGGTGTGTTTTGTGTGCCTACTTGTTTCCCCCCCAGTGCTCTACAAAACCTCCCTGGTCTGCCCCCGAGGACGCAGGTACTTACCTGCTGGCAGACTGGAACCGGAGCACCCCTGTTCTCCATAGGCACCTATGTGTTTTGGTCAGCTCTTTGACCTCTGCACCTGACTGGCCCTGAGCTTCTGGTGTGGTAACTTTGGGGTTGCCCTGAACCCCCAACGGTGGGCTAGCTATGCCCCAGAACTGAGACTTGTAAGTGTTTTACTTACCTCCTAATTTGACCTAATCTGAAGAAATCTCCCGTGGGTCGAGGGAATCTTCCCCCTGCAACCGCAGGCACCAAAAAAAAGCATCACTGGTCCTCTGGGTCCCCTCTCAGCACAACGAGCGTGGTCCCTGGAACTCAGCAACTCTGTCCAAGTGACTCCCACAGTCCAGTGACTCTTCAGTCCAAGTTTGGTGGGGGTAAGTCCTTGCCTCCCCACGCTAGACTGCATTGCTGGGTAGCGCGTGATTTGCAGCTGCTCCCGCTCAGGTGCACTCTTCCAGGATTTCCTTCATGCACAGCCAAGTCTGGGTCCCCGGCACTCCTTCCTGCAGTGCACAACCTTCTGAGTTGTCCTCCGGCGTCGTGGGACTCCCTTTTGTGACTTCGGGTGGACTCCGGTTCACTTTTCTTCTAAGTGCCTGTTCAGGTACTTCTGCGGGTGCTGCCTGCTTCTGTGAGGGCTTCCTGACTTGCTGGGGACCCCCTCTGTCTCCTCCTCCAAGTGGCGACATTCTGTCCCTCCTGGGCCACAGCAGCATCCAAAAACCCTTACCGCGAACCTTGCAGCTATCAAGGCTTGTTTGCGGTCTTTCTGCGTGGGAACACCTCTGCAAGCTTCATCGCGACGTGGGACATCCATCCTCCAAAGGGGAAGTTCCTAGTCCTCTTCTTTCTTGCAGAACGCCAAGCTTCTTCCAACAGGTGCCAACTTCCTTGCACCCTCAGCTGGCATTTCCTGGGCTCCTGCCCACTCTCGACACTGTCGCGACTATTGGATTTGGTCCCCTTGTCTTACAGGTACTCAGGTCCGGAAGTCCACTGTTGTTGCATTGCTGGTGTTTGTTCTTCCTGCATATTCCCCCTATCACGACTTCTGTGCTCTCTGGGGGTAGTAGGTGCACTTTACACCTACCTTTCAGGGTCTTGGGGTGGGCTATTTTTCTAACCCTCACTGTTTTCTTACAGTCCCAACGACCCTCTACAAGCTCACATAGGTTTGTGGTCCATTCGTGGTTCGCATTCCACTTTTGGAGTATATGGTTTGTGTTGCCCCTATACCTATGTGCTCCTATTGCAATCTACTGTAACTTTACAATGCTTGCATTACTTTTCTTGCTATTACCTGCATAATTTTGGTTTGTGTATATATATCTTTTGTATATAACTTATCCTCATGCTGAGGGTACTCACTGAGATACTTTTGGCATATTGTCATAAAAATAAAGTACCTTAATTTTTAGTACTTCTGTGTATTGTGTTTTCTTATTATATTGTGCATATGACACCAGTGGTATAGTAGGAGCTTTACATGTCTCCTAGTTCAGCCTTAGCTGCTTTGCCATAGCTACCTTCTATCAGCCTAAGCTGCTAGAAACACCTCTTCTACACTAATAAGGGATAACTGGACCTGGCACAAGGTGTAAGTACCTCTGGTACCCACTACAAGCCAGGCCAGCCTCCTACAGTCACCCCTCTAGCAGGCCTTACAGCCCTAAGGCAGGGTGCACTATACCACTGGTAGCTGCATGAGCAATATGCCCCTACAATGTCTGTCTATTCTTAGACATTGTAAGTACAGTGTGGCCATATTAAGTATATGGTCTGGGAGTTTGTCAAAACGAACTCCACAGCTCCATATTGGCTACACTGAATACTGGGAAGTTTGGTATCAAACTTCTCAGAATTATAAACCCACACTGATGCCAGTGTTGGATTTATTAAAAATGCACACAGAGGGCATTCTAGAGATGCCCCCTGTATTTTACCCAAACCTTCAGTGCAGGACTGACTGGTCTGTGCCAGCCTGCTGTTGAGAGACAAGTTTCTGACCCCCTGGGGTGAAAGCCCTTGAGCTCTCTGAGGCCAGAAACAAATCCTGCACTGGGTGGAGATGCTTAACACCTCCCCACTGCAGGAACTGTAAGAACCTAGCAGTGAGCCTCAAAGGCTCAAGCTTCGTGTTACAATGCCCCAGGGCACTCCAGCTAGTGGAGATGCCCGTCCCCTAGACACAGCCCCCACTTTTGGAGGAAGGTCCAGGGGAGATAATGAGAAGAACAAGGAGTCACCCATCAGTCAGGACGGCCCCTAAGGTGTCCTGAGCTGAGGTGACCCCTGCCTTTAGAAATCCTCCACCTTGATTTTGGAGGATTCCCCCAGTATTAATAGGGATGTGCCCCCCTCCCCTCAGGGAGGAGGCACAAGGAGGGTGTAGCCACCCTCAAGGACAGTAGCCATTGGCTACTGCCCCCAAGACCTAAACACCCCCCTAAATTGAGTATTTAGGGGCGACCCAGAACCTAGGAAACTAGATTCCTGCAACCTGAAGAATGAAGAAGGAATGCTGACCTACAAGCCTGCGGAGAAGGAGGAAGACGACAGCTGCTTTGGCCCCAGCCCTACCGGCCTGTCTCCAACTTCGAAAACCTGCAACCAGCGACGCATCTGACATGGACCAGCGACCTCTGAAGCCTCAGAGGCGTGCCCTGGACTAAAGGACCAAGAAACTCACGTGACCAGCGTCCCTGTTCAAAACCAGCTACTTCTTTGCAACAAAGAAGCAACTTTCCAAGACTGCACGTTCCCCGCCGGAAGCATGAGACTTCTCACTCTGCACCCGATGCCCCCGGCTCGAGATACAGAGAACCAACACCTCAGGGAGGACTCTCCGGCGACTGCGAGCCCGTGAGTAACTAGAAATGACCCCCCTGAGCCCCCACAGCGACGCCTGCAGAGAGAATCCAGAGGCTCCCCCTGACCGTGACTGCTTGTAACAAGGGACCCGACGTCGGGAACCAGCACTGCACCCGCAGCCCCAGGACCTGAAGGAACCAAACCTCAGCGCAGGAGTGACCCCCAGGCGACCCTCTGCCTAGCCCAGGTGGTGGCTGTCCTGAGAAGCCCCCCTGTGCATGCTTGCACTGCTAGAGTGACCCCCGGATCCCTCCATTGTTTCCTATCTAAAACCCGACGCCTGCTTTGCACACTGCACCCGGCCGCCCCTGTGCCCCTGAGGGTGTTTTTTGTGTGCCTACTTGTGTCCCCCCCAGTGCTCTACAAAACCCCCCTGCTCTGCCCCCGAGGACACAGGTACTTACCTGCTGGCAGACTGGAACCGGAGCACCCCTGTTCTCCATGGGGGCCTATGTGTTTTGGGCACCTCTTTGACCTCTGCACCTGACCGGACCTGAGCTTCTGGTGTGGTAACTTTGGGGTTGCCCTGACTCCCCAATGGTGGGCTGCCTGTGCCCCTAGAACTGAGACTTGTAAGTGTTTTACTTATCTCCTAATCTAACCTTTACTTACCCCCCCCCCAGGAACTGTTGATTTTTGCACAGTGTCTACTTTGAAAATAGCTTATTGCTATTTTTACAAAGACTGTATATGATATAGCTTTTATTCAAAGTTCCTAAATTATCTAAGTGAAGTACCTTGCATTTAAAGTGTTTGATGTAAATCTTGAACCTGTGGTTCTTAAAATAAACTAAGAAAATATATTTATCTCGTGGGGGATTTCCATGTATAGTCATAAGCACTGAATAGTTCCGCGCGCCTGCGGGGACCCCGGAGCACGGTTCTGTAATGTATTCTTAAGTGTAGATGTTAGCCTTTCTTGAAAAAAGGCCTGTTAAACCACTTAAGAATATCAATGTGCAGCCTAGGTGAAAAGCTACACAGGCCAAATTGTTTATTCTTGAGGTTGGAAAGAAAGACAGCTGTAGTATAGATACACCTTTAAACACATATTTATTCTAGAAATATATTTAAAAATATATTCTCAAACTTTATTTACACCTCCAAACGAGAATAAAACAATGCAGGGCAGTGTAGCCCATAGGCTGCCATTATACAGGATGTAAATAGAGCTGTGCCTTTAAGAAAGGAAAGTCTTCCTGTATCCCATCATGCACAGCAAAAGGCAGTTGCCTCATTTCTTTTTCCCGGCTCCTTCTGACAGGACCCTGAAGCATTGAGCTCTACCTTACAAAGCTTTTTTGACAGAAAATTCAATTAAAATTCTTTGGTTTTCAATTTCACTCGACATTTTTCATCCAGAGTGAGCATTTGCTAACCTTTACTGTCAAATTCTGACAGAAATTTTAACTTTTTCTGTCTTTCCAATGCCTTCACTTTTTGACAAGTTCCCTAGTTGTGGCAGGAAAAAAGCCAAAACAGACCCACACCAGGTCTGCATTATTTGCCTACCATCAAGTCACAAACCTGATGCCTGTGACATTTGCAAGACTTTCTCAAGAAGAACTCTTCGCGACAGGGAGAAAATTTGGCTGCAGGCAAGAGAGGACAGAAGAAGAAGAGGGCAATCTGCCACAGAGCAAGGAGAAGGTCAGTCTTCTACCAGGGCTCTCCCTGTGTCCTCTGGAGCAGTTGCCAGACCTGCTCACAAACGCCATAGGTCTCCGATGACGTTGAGAGCATCGACGTCGAGACCAGGAACGGCACCAACATGTTCGCCGTCGAGGACCGGCTCACCGTCGAGGAAGAGACATCGCTCGACGTCGACAGTGGTATCGCTGTCGAGACGGCATAGACACTCGCCGTCAAGAAGGTCTTGGTCCAGGTCGACGCGACGGGGACGATCGACGTCGGCGGACAGTACTCCTCGTCAAAGACGCTCGCCGTCATCTCATTGACGTCGAGGAAGATCACCGTCGAGACGATCTCAGCGACGAGAGGAGTCAACGCCGAGAGGTACTCGCCGTCATCGTACTTCGACGTCGAGAAGTGTGTCGATGTCGAGGAGACACTCAAAGAGGCCTAGGAGGGTTTATACCACTTCAGAATCCTCAGCTTCTCTCATTCTTCTACCGACTTCACCTCAGCCGTCTCCTCAGCCGTCACCTCTGCCACAGACACCTCTGGCACCTAAAGCTCCTCCGCCGGCTCCTCCTTCAGAGTCCGTTCCAGTGACTCCAGCGGAATCCACAAGATATTCCCGACACTCTTCGAGACGCTCTTCTTCCTCTCGACACCATCGTCGACGTGAATCAGTTCAAAGATCTCCTCGTTCCCACCATAGACATTCCTCTTCGTCCACGAGGGATTACTCTCCAACCCTATCTGACTCACCGTCTCCGAGAGTTTCTCCCATAGACGACGTGAACACTTTCCAAGAGGTCCTGGTGCGTGGTGCTACCAAATTAAACATCCTGCTGGCGGTGCCCGCTCCAACGACTTCTGTGATTTTCGAGACATTACACCAGCGGGCAGCTTCAAGACCATTACTACCAGTGGTCCCAGGGCTTTTTGAACCGGCAATGGATATATTTTTAACACCGGCCACAGCTAAAACTGCTCCTTCCAGGCTTATAAAGAAATATCGCCCCCCGGAGCAGGACCCTCTATTGCTAAGGTCGGATCCAGTGCCTGACTCTGTGGTCATTGTGGCTGCAAAAAAGTTGCATTCTACATCTCCGTCTTCCTCCTCACCTCCGGACAAGGAGAGTAGAAAGATTGATGCCGCAGGTCGCAAAGTATGCTCTACCTCTTTTTTCAAGAAAGGCTAACATCTACACTTAAGAATACATTACCGAACAGTGCTCCGGGGTCCCCGCAGGCGCGCAGAACTATCCAGTGCTTATGACTATCATGGAAATACCCCTACGAGAGAACTGGAGTTACAGGTAAGAAACCATTCCTTTTCAATATAGAAGTCTATTGGCCTGGAGTAAGTCTTTGAGTGTGTGTTCCTCATTTATTGCCTGTGTGTGTACAACAAATGCTTAACTTTACCCTCTGATAAGCCTACTGCTCGACCACACTACCACAAAATAGAGCATTAGAATTATCTACTTTTGCCACTATCTTACCTCTAAGGGGAACCCTTGGACTCTGTGCACACTATTTCTTACTTTGAAATAGTATATACAGAGCCAACTTCCTACACCCTTTCTAAATGAAGTATAGCCAGATGGATAGTAGCGGCTATACACTTTTGCCATCAAGCAGCTGGAAAACCTTTACAATCCTCAGTGAGGGCGCATTCAACGAGGACTGTCTCGGCGTCCATCGCACTGTTTGCAGGTGTACCCCTGCAGGGCATTTGCAGAGCAGCCACCTAGAAGACAACTCACACCTTTGCGAGACACTATTGTCTGGATGCCATCCCTAAGGGAGATTCAGATGTTGATCAGGCGGTTCTGCAACATCTGTTCGAGTAACAGAGAGCTCACATTGCCTCCCCCTATCCACTTTTCCTTCTTCGCACATGGCATGTTTTTGTATTTGCTTTGCTATATTTACATGTTTTCTTATATCATAAGATATCAGTGTCTATCAAAATTTAGGAGATTATATTTACGGCACATAGGGGCTCATTCTGAGCCCGGCGGGCGGCGGGAGCCGCCAAATGACCGCACCACGTTCAAAAGACCGCGGCGGCCATTCAGACATTTCCTCTGGGCCGGCGGGCGCTCTCCAAAAGAGCGCCTGCCGGCCCAGAGGAAATGCCCCTGCAACGAGGACGCCGGCTCAGAATTGAGCCGGTGTAGTTGCAGGGGTGCGACGGGTGCAGTTTGCACCCGTCGCATATTTCAGTGTCTGCATTGCAGACACTGAAATACACAGTGGGGCCCTCTTACGGGGGCCCCTGCAGTGCCCATGCCATTGGCATGGGCACTGCAGGGGCCCCCAGGGGCCCCGCGGCACCCCCTACCGCCATCCTGTTCCTGGCGGGAGACCCGCCAGGAACAGGATGGCGGTAGGGGGTGTCAGAATCCCCATGGCGGCGGAGCGCGCTCCGCCGCCATGTAGGATTCCCCCGAGCAGCGGAAAGTCGGCAGGAGACCGCCGACTTTCCGCTTCTGACCGCGGCTGAACCGCCGCGGTCAGAATGCTCGTGGGAGCACCGCCAGCCTGTTGGCGGTGCTCCCGTGGTCGGTGGCCCTGGCGGCCAGCGGCCGCTAGGGTCAGAATGACCCCCATAATGTTTTTATGCTATTAAGATCAGCTCTACAATCTCTGATTGTGGGGTTTATGAATGTACGTTTAATGCAATGTGCTCTTGTTACTGC
The DNA here is from genome assembly GCF_031143425.1 of Pleurodeles waltl. Taxonomy (NCBI): domain Eukaryota; kingdom Metazoa; phylum Chordata; class Amphibia; order Caudata; family Salamandridae; genus Pleurodeles; species Pleurodeles waltl. The sequence continues at coordinate 735,100,384 of NC_090446.1, forward strand.
TTTTTAGTCTGATTCAAGCATGTGAATCTATGAAAGTTCCAATACTGGAGTAAGAAAATAAGTTACTTACCTGAAACTATAGTTCTCCAGTATTGGAATCTTTCATAGATTCACATGCGACCCACCCGCCTCCCGGGGGAAGCTGACTTTTGAATATCATATGTTTAATCGTCGATTGGTGCACTAGTGCTTAGAAAATCTGAGGTGCTGGAGCTTCTCTCAGGAGGGTTCTAAAGGGTGGTACTCTCTGATTGGCTGAGGTTCAAGTTTGGTCCTTTTTACATAAAGACTTGTATAGGCTGAAAAAATGAAGAGAATTTCTTTGTTATATATGTTATGTCTTTGGAACATTGTCTTTTGTAAGGTACCGGGGACTCCCATCTCGACGACGGGGAATGATTCAAGCATGTGAATCTATGAAAGATTCCAATAGTGGAGAACTATAGATACAGGTAAGTAACCAATTTTCATTTGCACTATTTGACAAGCAGTACATGGCATTTCTTGGAGTCCATATTGACCTTTCAAATGCTAGGGAGGTGCATAGAATGAGCATACAATATGTTAAAGAAAATATAATACAGGCTTACTATGTACAGTTTGAAGGTTTGCCTACATTACGGTTAAACTGGGTAATCTTGTCCGAAAGAGTGATTCCTGTGGGATGGCGGATAGCTGGCATCAGGTCTGGCTCCAACGGGGCACACAGTTCCAGGATTGTGCCCCTTCCCCACCTTGGAAGGTGTCGCAGCTGACTCCACACTCCCACCTGTACCCCTGGGAGCGGCTTTGGTGGCTGGTGTCTTCCCCCTCTCCCGCCGGGCACTGACCAACTTTTGATGCTTGACAGGTGGGGGACTGTCCGTGCTGTGGCTCCTTGCCACGCTGGCTGCCCTGCTGCCTGGTGCACTCCAGAATCCGGTGACTACTGGCACCACTGGTCCCGCAGATGTTGTGGCTGAGGTGCTAGGTTGGGACCTGGAGAGTCGGGCCCTAGGAGACTGACGGGGTGGGGGAGGTGAGGGAAAGAAGTCAAGGATGGACAGGAAAAGTTTCTTAGGAACACTGGGACGGGTAGATGGAGGGGGTTTGGGAGTGGAGGAAGAGTTTGTGGTTGTAGGAGGTGTACGTTTGGTGACTTTGGGTGAAGGTGCATGCTCTGGAGGTTGTCTTGAGGTGGATGGCTGTTGGGTGGGTGTGTGCCTGCGTTTTGTGCACCTTGGGAGGTGGTGTCACAGACACACTGGGACAGGACACAGGGGATGTGTGAATGGTAGTGAGGGTGGTGACTGCACGTGAGCGGGGTGTGGTGGTGGGTGTGCTGGTGATGGAAGTAGTGGCTGTAGATGTAGTGCATGCAGGTGTGAGTGGAGATGAGACTGGGAGGGAGGAGTGAGACGAGGAGGAGGGGGACAAGGGGAGGCAGTGGATGTTGCTATGTCTGCATGTGTGTGATGCTTGCGTGAGTGCCTGTGGGATGTGTGTTGCTTATGTTTGCCAGAGCTTCCCTTGTGTGTTGAGGTGTGTGCATGCTGGTCTGATGGTGTGCTTGGGGTAGGCTGAGGTACAGGGGATTGGGTCTGGGTGGAGGAAGTTGGAGGGGGAAGGCTAGAGACGGGGACAGTGGCAGCCATCAGTGCTGAGGCCAGAATCTGAATAGCTCGCTGAAGGGCTGCCTGACCAGAATGAATGCCCTCCAGGAATGCATTGGTTTGTTGCAACTGTCTCTCTACACCGTAGATGGCATTCAAAATGGTAGACTGCCCAAGAGTGAGGGACCTGAAGAGGTCAATGGCCTCCTCACTGAGGGAAGCAGGGGTGACTGGGGAGGGGCTCAGGTGCCTGGAGTAAGGGGATGCCCACCCTCCTAAGTGAGTGGGCATGGGGCAAAAGCTGAGGGGCTGCTGGGAGGGCGGTGCTGGAGGGGGGGTGGCGGCTGTACCTGTAGATGCGGGGGCACAGATGGTGCCACCACCACAAGGGAGCTCCCATCAGAGGACGAGTCCGTATCACTGGTATCAGCTCCTGTCCCCGCCGTGGAGCTCCCCTCGCCCTCCGTCCCACTGGTGAAATCAGACTCCGTAGTGTCACCCTCCAGGGTCATCTGGGATGCAGCTCCCTCCTGCTCCAGTGCCACTGCTCCTCCGCCTGATGATGTTAATGCACACATGTACAGGGAGACCACAAAAAAGGGGGGGAGACAGAAGAAAGAAATGATGAGTGCATACATTACTGCTACCGTTGGCGGACACGACGACACAGAAGCCCCCTGCGCTACGCCGCGCACTTGGGGTCCACTATTCAATCCCTGGGACATGGCCTACAAGGCTATGACCGATATCTGCACACATGGATGTCACAGGAGCCTGACTAGGTGTAGTTGGCACTGTACCCAGGTGGTGTGGGGTGCCACAGGGTCTGGCTGAAAGAGGGAACTTAAATAGCTCACTCGCCCTGGCCTAGGGAAACCCACAGCCCACCTCCCCCACCCAGACACCTTCACTGCACGCTGAATCAGCAGAATGAGAGTGTACTCACCCCCTTGTTGCTGCTGTGCTGTGATGCCTTCAAGTGCCCATCCAACTCCGGGTACGCTACCGCCAGGATCGTGAACATCAGGGGGGTCATGGTGCTGGGCCTCCGCCGTCTTCTTGCTCCAGTGGCGAATGTCCTCCCATCTTTTCCGGCAGTGGGTGCTCCGTCTGTGATAGACCCCCAGGGTCCGGACGTCCTTGGCAATGGCACGACAAATATCCTTCTTCTGGTGGGCGCTGACCTACATGAATTGTACAGGGGAAAAAGAGAAGTTATTACCAACTGCACCGTCAGTCATTGGCCTTCATCCTTATCCTTGCCATGTGGCACATGCACTCACCGTCGTTTCATGCACGCATCATATCCCCCCACACCCCATCTTTCATCCACACCACTCCACACAGGCATTGCCCATATAGCATGCTCCCAGTGTACTTACCTGTTTGTCTGGAAGACCCCATCCACAAGTTTCTCCAACTCCTCCGTGCTGAAGGCAGGGGCCCTTTCCCCAGACGCACGAGCCATTGTCTCTTCCAGACTGAGGTCACAGCAGTACTTGCAGTGTTAGTCCTCTCCTGTTGAAGATCAGGTATCGAGTGATTGCAAAGAGAGAAAATGGTGATCACGTCCGCGGCGGTGCGTACCGTCACCGCCAGAGTACATCGTCATTGGCTCCTGGGACCCACAGGGTCCAATGTTAACCAATGCAGAATTGCGCCGCGGTCTTCGACCGCCTACTGCGACGGTGTACAACGCCAGCGCAGTTACCTCACATCCCATTGGCCCACTTTACAGGTCAGGCAGCCGCCATTTCAGGGGCCCACATGGCTTTAATTTTTAACTGCGTCACACATATCTAGGCCTTGCCTCAACACTCATACAGGCAAAATTCGGGTTATGAATGGTTTTCTGAGTAAGCTGTGTTTAAGTACCTCTGAGTTGGTTGACTCTGTGCTCGCTGTTGTCCTTCATAGGCACCGTCTGCTGGGACATGTAAGGAGATGGCAGCATCCTCCGGTGTACAGACCGCTGGTGGACCTGTCGACAATGGAGGAAAGACATGTAATCATCACCTACAGGCTTGATCGTGCCACAATCCTGGAACTGTGTGCCCAGTTGGAGCCAGACCTGATGTCAGCTATCCGCCATCCCACAGGAATCCCCCCTCTAGTGCAGGTGCTGTCAGTACTCCATTTCCTGGCAAGTGGGTCTTTTCAAAGTACAGTGGCCATAGCACCAGGGATGTCCCAGCCTATGTTTTCCAACGTGTTGTCCAGAGTGTTGTCTGCCCTGCTGAAACACATGCAGAGCTACATTGTTTTCCCTCAGGTGGAGGATTTGGCTACAGTGAAAGGTGACTTCTATGCCCTGGGACATATCTCCAACATCATAGGTGCCATTGATGGGACACATGTGGCCTTGGTATCCCCCGCAGGAGTGAACAGGTGTACAGAAACCGGAAGAGTCATCATTCCATGAATGTGCAGATGGTGTGTTTGGCAGACCAGTACATCTCCCATGTTAATGCCAAATTCCCTGGCTTAGTGCATGACGCTTACATCCTGTGGAATAGCAGCATCCCTTATGTGATGGGGCAACTCCAGAGGTACCGTGTGTGGCTATTAGGTGAGCACCTGGAACCAAATCAGTGGGAATAGTTGTCTGGGTCTGGGGATATCCCTACAGGTTAGTGTGTGTCTAACAGTTGTCCCTCGCCATTTGCAGGTGACTCTGGCTACCCCAACCTGTCATGGCTACTGACCCAAGTGAGGAATCCCAGGACAAGGGCAGAGGAACGCTACAATGAGGCCCATGGGCGAACTAGGAGGATTATAGAGCGGACCTTCGGCCTCCTGAAGGCCAGGTTCCGGTGCCTCCATATGACAGGTGGTTCCCTATTCTACTCACCAAAGAAGGTGTGCCAGATCATCGTGGCCTGCTGTATGCTTCACAACTTAGCTTTGCGATGACAGGTGCCTTTTCTGCAGGAGGATGGTCCAGATGGAGGTGTTGTGGCAGCTGTGGAGCCTGTGGACAGCGAAGGCAAGGAAGCAGAAGGAGAGGACATCGACAACAGGAACTCTGTTATCCTTTAATACTTCCAGTGAGACACAGGTAAGAATACAAACCTGTCTACTACATGTACTTTAACACTACTACCTCTACTGTCTGTCCTTTTCACCCAGTGTATGGTCACTGAGATGTCACTTTCCCTTACGATTTCACAGATGTGGGTCCCACTGTGTGACAACTGCTTTGTTTCCTCATGGACTAGAGCTGTGTGACATAGGTCTGTTGACATTACATTTGAAAGAGCATTTTGCCTCTGTAATTGCTAATACACTATTTTGAAATCACAGACAGACTCCAGATTGTTTTGTGCTTTAAGGGTGTTTATTAAGGGCTCAATATTGGAGGGGGTTGTAAAATGGCGAGGGGTGATTGTGGAGAAATGTCCATGCAGAGTCCAGGCTATTAGTCTCACAGGTGCATTGTCCAAAGGGGCATAGGAAGTGGAGCTGGGGCAGTTTGAGGATGGACAGGGTGACAAGGTGGGACAAAAGGATGACGTTCAGGGCGGTCTCATTTCTTGGTGGGGGTCTTGGCATCGTCTTTGTCCTGGATCTCAGGGACCGTTTGTGGGGTGGTTCTCCCTCTGCAGGGGGTGGGGTGCTGGTGTGGGGGTAGAGTGGCGGTGCCTCCTGTCCACTAGCGGAGGTGGTGGGCAGTTAATTGTCCAGGCTAGTGTCAGGGGCCCCTTGTTGTGCCACAGTGTCCCTCCTGGTGTTTAGGACTTCCTTCAGCACCCCTACGATGGTGCCCAGGGAGGAATTGATGGATTTGAGTTCCTCCCTGAAGCCCAAATACTGTTCCTCCTGCAGCCGCTGGGTCTCCTGAAACTTGGCCAGTACTGTTGCCATTGTCTCCTGGGAATGATGGTAGGCTGGCCTGATGTTGGAGAGGGCCTCGTGGAGAGTGGGTTCCCTGGGCCTGTCCTCCCCCTGTCGCAGAGCAGCCCTCCCAGTTCCCCTGTGTTCCTGGGCCTCTGTCCCCTGAACTGTGTGCCCACTGCCACTGCCCCAGGTCCCTGGTGTTGTTGGGGTGGTGGGTTAGCCTGGGTTCCCTGTAGTGGTGGACATACTGCTGATGGACGTGTCCTGGGGACAGAGGTATGGGCCCGCTGGGTGGGTGCTGTGCTGGTGTTTCCAGAGGGGGCAAGCTCTGTAGTGGCCTGTCCCAGTGTGAGGGGAACCGACTGTCCCGAGGTCCCAGACGGGCCGAGCTGGTCATCTAGATCCAGTAAGACAGAGCTGCTGTCATCACTGTGGGCCTCTTCTGTTGGTGGTGTGGACATGTGTGGACCGTCCTGTGCGGTGACGTTGGGTAGGGGTCCTGCAGGGGTGTAAAAGCATGATTATTGCATCTGGGTGTACCACGGTGTGCAATGGGTGGGTGAACGTGTACCCCAGTGCTTGCATTCCTGTGTGGGACCTTGTGTGATGATGGTTTAGGGGGGTGTATGGGTATGTGTAGTGGTCATGCATTGGTGATGGGTGTCCATGCTTTGTTGTTGCATGCAGGGCTTGGTGTTGGGATGGGTGGTTTGTGATATTGGGACATGTGTGAGCAGTAGGAGTGATGGGGGTGAGGGCGAGGGTGGGGCTATGTGATGGCATGCAAGTAGGGTGGGGGATATAATAGTTAAGATTTGACTTACCAGAGTCCATTCCTCCAGCTACTCCTGCAAGGCCCTCAGGATGCAGAATAGCCAAGACCTGCTCCTCCCATGTTGTTAGTTGTGGGGGAGGAGGTGGGGGTCCGCCGCCAGTCCTCTGTACTGCGATGTGGTGTCTTGAGACCACGGAACGCACCCTCCCCTGTAGGTCGTTCCCCCTCTTCCTGATGTCATCCCTATTTCTTTGGTGCTGTCCCACTGCGTTGACCCTGTCCACTATTCTTCGCCATAACTCCATCTTCCTAGCTATGGAGGTGTGCTGCACCTGTATCCGAATAGCTGTGGCTCTACCCGGATTATTTCCTCCACCATGACCCTGAGCTCCTCCTCAGACAACCTGGGGTGTCTTTGACGTGCCATGGGGTGGTGTGGGTGATGTGTGGGGTGGTGTGTGTTGTGATATGTGGGGTGATATTTAGTGGTGTGTTGTGTGAGGTGTGTGGATGTTATGTGGGTGATGGTATTGTGTGCCTGTGGATGCTTGGTTGTAGATTGTAGTGTCTCTCTCTGGCCTTCTGTCGCAATTGTGGTCATAAGGGTTTGTGGGTGATGTGGTTGTGTGTTTTATATTGTATTGGGTGTGTGGGAGTGGTGTGTGTATGTGTATCAGCTGTGTGTATTTCGATTTGTCCAATGTGGTAGTGTTTTGTAAATGTGTGTGTATTTTGAGCGCGGCGGTTTGTACCGCCAATGGAATACCACGGTTGAAAGACCGCCACGTGGATTTATCGGTCGTGATAGTGTGGGCGTATTCCTGTTGGCGTGACGGTGGAGGTTTTGTTTTCGCCAGTTTATCACTGACCTTCGGTGTGGCGGACTTGTGTGGGTGTCTAAATTTTGAAGGATTCCGAGCTGTGGGTCATAATGACTGTGGCGGAATTCCGCGGCCGCAGCGGTGTGTTGGCAATCTTCTACACGGCGGTAAGCGTCTTTTACCGCCAATGTTGTAATGTCCCCCTATATCTGTAACCTAGGTCATTTACTCTAGATTGCGGGTTACAGCCTGCAAAAGTACATAGGCGGTCATTACGACCCTGGAGGTCGGTGTTAAAGCGGCGGTAAAACCGCCAACAGGCCGGCGGTAAAAAAAATGGACTTACGATTGTGGCGGAAACCGCCAACATAGACAGCCACTTTAACACTCCGACCTCCACGGCGGTACAAACAAGCACTGCGGCAGTAACCGCCAACAGACAGGCGTAGGACAATGTACCACCCACACTATTACAACCCACCAATCCGGCACCTTTTCCGGGGCGGATTCACCGCGAATAAAAACATGGTGGAAACAGGACTTCAAAGGGAAAACGCTCACCTCTACACAACCCAAAAGGAATCAGGACGCCATGGAACCCGAGCTCCAGATTCTGCCAGCCTTTATCTTCCTGCTCCTCTACCAGGAGCACGAACGCTGGTGGCAAAGACAACGGTGAGTATTGCACCTATGACACAGGGGAGGGAAAAGAGAGTGACACACACACGCAAATCCCCCACCCCCAACCTCACCCACTACAACACACACGCTAATACATATTGATACATAACAGTTACATCCCCCAATCCCCCCTGGAAGTATGCAAGGACAAAAGGAAATTAGTTGAATAATTGTGATATATTCAATTACATACATCAAAAATAGTTACAAATACATACATTTGTACTATATACAATTATATACACCAAGAACACAAGTCCAAGGCATTCCACCATCATAGCCCGTGGATCACTGGGCCCAAAAGTCATGGGCGAGGCCCACACTAAATACCCGATCAAAATGGAGAGAACACTGCAGGGGCATCAGAGAGAAATAAAACAGGCACCTCAGGGGGAAGGGAAGTGGGGGGCACCTCAGCCGGTTGAGTGCACGATGCCAGATCCACGAGGGGGCTCCCCAATCCTGGGGAGTGCAAAGCCACAGTCTCACAAGTCTCTACAATGGGTGGGTTGCCCACTGTTCAATCCTGGGGAGTGCAAAGCCCCAGTCTCTCAAGTCTCTCCAGTGGGTGGTTTGCCCACTGCAATCCTGGGGAGTGCAATTTCACAGTCTCTCAAGTCTCTACAGTGGGTGGTTTGCCCACTGTTCAATCATGGGGAGTGCAAAGCCACAGTCCCTCAAGTCTCTACAGTGGGTGGTTTGCCCACTGTTCAATCATGGGGAGTGCAAAGCCACGGTCTCTCAAGTCTCTCCAGTGGGTGGTTTGCCACCTACTGTGCAATCCTGGGGAGTGCAATTTCACAGTCTCTCAAGTCTCTACAGTGGGTGGTTTGCCCACTGTTCAATCATGGGGAGTGCAAAGCCACGGTCTCTCAAGTGGATAACAGTCACCACTGGTTTCTGGAGGGGCCCTTGTGCCCAGAGTGCTTTATCCTGCCAAGGACAGAGGTAGTGGATGTCTTTCTCCACTGGTTCTGGAGGGGGCCTTGTGCCCAGAGTGCTTCATCCTGCCAAGGACTAAGGTAGTGGATGTATCTCTCCACTGGTTCTGGAAGGGGCCTTGTGCCCAGAGTGCTTCATCCTGCCAAGGACTGAGGTAGTGGATGTATTTCTCCACTGGTTCTGGAGGAGGCCTTGTGCCCAGAGTGCTTTATCCTGCCAAGGACAGAGGTAGTGGATGTCTTTTCTCCACTGGTTCTGGAGGGGGCCTTGTGCCCAGAGTGCTTCATCCTGCCAAGGACAGAGGTAGTGGATGTATCCCTCCACTAGTTCTGGAGGGGGCCTTGTGCCCAGAGTGCTTCATCCTGCCAAGGACAGAGGTAGTGGATGTCTTTCTCCACTGGTTCTGGAGGGGGCCTTGTGCCCAGAGTGCTTCATCCTGCCAAGGACTGAGCTAGTGGATGTATCTTTCCACTGGTTCTGGAGGGGGCCTTGTGCCCAGAGTGCTTCATACTGCCTGTAGCGGACTCAGTAGCATCGGAATCATTTGCACTGACTGGCCAGCGGGGCTGCTGGTGGCGGTGTCCTGGGCAGTGGTTCAGCTGGTGGCAGTTTTGTCCTGGCATGCGGGGCTGCTGGCGGCGGTGTCCTGGGCAGCGGTTCAGCTGCTGGCGGTCTTGTCCTGGCCTGCGGGGCTGCTGGTGGGGGTGTCCTGGGCAGCGGTTCATCTGATGGCGGTCTTGTCTGTGGCAGCGGGGCTGCTGGCGGCGGTCCTGTCTGTGGCAGTGGGGCTGCTGGCAGATGCTTTCTGGGCAGCGGGGCTAATGCTGGCGGTCGCCTCCTGGGCAGTGTGCCCGCTGGCGGTCGCCTCCTGGGCAGCGGGGCTGCTGCTGGCGGTCCTGTCTTTGGTAGTGTGGATGCTGGCGGTCGCCTCCTGGGCAGGGGGGCTGCTGCCGGCGGTCCTGTCTTTGGCAGTGGGGCTGCTGGCGGTCGCTTCCTGGGCAGCGGGCCTGCTGCTGCCGGTCCTGTCTGGGGCAGTGTGGCAGTGTACCCCACCGTCGACGAGAACTGCAGCGACAACATCAGCGTCGACGACCGTCTATACATCGTCATCGTCGACGGCTCTGATGTCAGTGTCAGCCCTACCGTCGTCGACGACTTCGTCGACGGAAGACTCGTCCGCGAGACTTTCTTCTATTAAAATCACTGTGCGTCCAGCGTCTACGACACTATCCATGACGAAGTCTATTTATACGTCGTCGACGAGAGAAAAACATCTGAAAAGTGTGCAAAAAAGCTGACGCCAACCCATACATCACCTAGTAAGGTGTCCTCCCTTGTGCCAGTACATCTTTTGGAGGGAGACGAAGACTCAGATGACGAGGGGCCATTTGGAACAGCCCACAGTCCATCCCAACTGAATGTAAAGTACCAGGAAGAGGAGGACTATGAAGAGGTTTATGACCCCCCCAGCACAAAGAAGATCTAAGAATCCTTCTGCCCCGATTTCCGCACCCCCAGACAAGGAGGGTAGACGGTTAGATAACATAGGGAAAAGGTTTTCTTCTATGGCTCGCCTAGTAGTTAGAGCTGCCAACTCTTTGGCTATTCTGGCTAGGTTCGACAGACAGCTTTGGGCGGACATAGCACCTTGTATTACTCAACTGCCGGAAGATGCGAGATCAGAGGCAAATAAAACGATACAAGAGGGTCAACGCACGTCTGCAGAGCTTATAGACTGTGCAATGGATATAGCGACCACTGCTTTTCGACAACTCGCCGGTGCAGCTGTGCTAAGAAGGCAAGGCTGGCTTAAAGCCACCTCTTTTCGCCCAAAAGTTCAAAATAAAACCTTGGACTTACCTTTTGATGGCCAGGCGCTATTTGGGAAACATGTCGATGACGCCCTACAATCCATCAAAACGGACATGGCAAGGTCATTAGGGACCTTGCAATATCGAAAATCATCCTTTCGTCCTAAAGGGCGTGGCCAACCCTCATACAGAGGAGGATATCAACAACACAGATATTCCGCCTATCCATCCTCTTCACAGCAATATCGTCCATACTACTCGCAAAGGCAGCCGCCGCAACCGGCCTATAGTAGACCTGGCGGCTGTGGACGTTCAACCCGTCCGGCCAAAGATTCGGGTCGTAGAACCTGATGCTTTCAAGGCTCCGGCTACGTCCAATCCTCCTCCTGTCACTCTGGGCAGGAGGATATCTCTATTCCTCAAACAATGGCAAACCATTACTTCAGACAAGTGGGTCCTACAATTAGTGAAACGAGGCCATACTTTAGAATTTATCCAGATACCTCCCTCCAACCTCCCCCCCCCCCGCCGGACTCCTTCAAAATACCCTCAACAACTCAAAAAGGAGATCGACAAAATGCTTCTCAAAGGAGCTATAGAGAAGGTGCCTCAGGCCCGACGAGGAACAGGATCTTATTCCAGGTTCTTCCTCATTCAGAAAATGTGGAAGGATTGGAGGCCGTTTTCCTCGATTTAAGGGAACTAAATGTCTACTTAAAAAAGCAATTGTTCCGGATGATCAGCTTGCAAGACGTCCTTCTGCGTCTCAATCAGGGAGATTTCATGTCTTCACTAGACCTGAAAGACACATACTTCCACATACCCATCCACCCTGCCCACAGAAAATACTTGAGATTCACCGTAGCCGGCAGCCATTATCAATACCGTGTCCTTCCTTTCGGACTGAAATCAGCCCCAAGAATATTTACCAAATGTCTAGCACCAGTCGCAGCCTTACTCAGAAGGCGAAAGCACCAAGTTTTTCCATACTTAGACGATTGGTTGATAAAGGCAAAGACTTACGCAGGAACGCACAAGTCAACAAAAAAGTGCGTTTCCTTACTAACCAATCTCGGATTCACCGTCAACTGGGAGAAGTCCAACCCTCTACCAGCACGCAATATTACCTTTCTAGGAGCAAGACTAAACACAGAATCCACCATGGCATGTCCCACATTAGAGAGGCAACAAAGATTACTGACTCTAGCAAGTTCCATACAGAGAAGAGGAAAGGTTACTGTCCGTCTGTTCAAGTCACTGTTGGGCATGATGTCTTCATGCATACCTCTTGTCCCTCTGTGTCGGCTAAAGATGCGCCCCTTACAAGAGTAACTAAATCGTCAGTGGCTCCATGTATTAGGCACTTTTGAGGACCAGATACAAATAACTCCGATAATGCTCAGAGCTCTGAGATGGTGGTCCCAAAGGCTCATCTATCAATCGGCCTTTAGTTTCTACAGCAACCAGCCCTGTGGACCATAACAACGGATGCATCACTGGAAGGCTGGGGAGCTGTGTTACAGGATCTGCAAATAAGTGGCAAATGGCCACCGCATCTGGCATCAATGCATATCAGTTGGCTGGAGCTCAGAGCAGTGCACCTAGCCTTACAAGCGTTTCTTCCCAAGATCTCAGGATCGCAAGTGGTAATAAGGACGACAACACCACTACAATGCACTATCTCAACAAACAAGGAGGCACAAGATCTCTCACTCTTTCCAGGGATGCCCAAGCAATCTGGAACTGGGCCTCGCAGCAAAACATCACACTATCAGCGGTGCACTTGCCTGGAATAAACAACAAGACAGCAGATGCACTCAGCAGGCAGAAATCGGACTGCCACGAGTGGGAGTTAGACCAGACAGTACTGAACCATATTTTGTCCCTGTGGGGAACACCAACGGTAGACCTGTTTGCGAACAAAGACAACGCCAAATGCCGGTTCCTCGCAAGTTGGCATTACCAGAAGGGATCTTGGGGGAATGAGTTTTCAATAGTCTGGTCAGACATCTTTGCTTACGCCTTTCCTCCCATTCCGTTGATCCCACGGGTCCTCACGAAGATGAAAACAGAGCCCTGCACTCTGATACTGATAGCTCCGTACTGGCCACGTCAGCATTGGTTCGCGGAACTTCTCCTTCTGTCAATCAAGCCTCATATTCCGCTGGAGCCATCACCTCAAATACTAACAAAGAACAACGGCCAGGTTTGGCACCCCGATCCGCAGTCAATGCGTTTATCAGCCTGGCTCCTCACCACAGAGAGTTCGCGCATTTGAATATCCCGCAGGACTGCAGGGATAGTTTGTCAAAAGCCAGAGCGGATAGCACTAACAAGACGTATCATTGTAAATGGAAAAGATTCTGTACCTGGTGTCATCAGCGACAAATTGACCCACTAGTCTCACCACCAGAGGAAATATTACCATATCTGTTGCAGCTACCTCAATCTGGCCTAGCACACTCGTCCATTAAAGTTCACTTAGCAGCTATAGCTGCATACAGATGTTCAGATGATACACCGTCACTCTTCTCTTCTCGGCTGATTACGAGATTTTTGAAGGGACTTTTCAGAGTTTACCCTCCTTTCAGACCATCACCTCCTTCGTGGAATCTGAATATTGTCTTAACACAACTGATGAAGCATCCGTTTGAGCCGATCCATTGTGCTTCCCTCAAGTTCTTGTCATGGAAGGTTGCCTTATTAGTAGCTCTTACATCAGCTAGGCGGGTCAGCGAGGTGCAAGCTCTTTCCATCCAAGAGCCAGTCCTACAGATTAAACATGACAGACTGCTAATGCGCACTAACCCGCATTTTATTCCAAAGGTTCCTTCAGATTTTCACATAAACGAACCTTTAGTCTTCAAATCTTTTTTTCCTCATCCATCTACTCCGGCTGAGAGGGCATTACACTCCTTAGACGTTAAAAGATGTGTTCAATTTTATTTGGACAGGACTAAATCTTTTCGACGCTCTAAGCAGCTATTCGTAGCATACAGTGCTCCTAGGAAAGGTTATCCACTATCCAAGCAGAGTATTTCCAGGTGGATCGCCTCAGCCATTCGCTTCTGCCATCAAGCAGCGGGCAAACCTTTGCAATCACCTGTGCATGCTCACTCTACGAGAGCAGTCTCATCGTCAGCGGCACTGTTCGCCGGAGTTTCACTACAAGGCATTTGTAGGGCAGCAACATGGAAGAGCTGCCATACTTTCACGAAGCAGTATTGCTTGGAATCTCTATCTCAGGGAAAGGTAGCAGTGGGCCAGGCGGTTCTCAGGAATCTCTTCAGGTGAAGGTGAGCCATCTCTCCTACATCCCTCCATCCTAGAACAGGTATGCACATTGTTTATATTTCTTTAAAAAAAAAAAAAAAGGGAAGAAAGAGAAAGGTATACAAAGGTAAAGAACATTATGACAAACACATAAGTGGTCGGGTTTGAAGAGAACAGTCATGTTACAGTAGTGTCTTAGAATAATTTTTTGCTGTGTCTCTTGGTATTTCATCATGTTTCTGTATATTTATATATTATTTATATATATATATATATATATATGTATACCTTTATAGTTGCATGTATATGCAGGATGATAATAAGGTTTCGTGTATTAAAGTGTTTTCCATTAAAGATGTTGTCATATTACAATGTGCATAGCTACTGCTCTCTACTGAGATTCAAGCATGTGAATCTATGAAAGTTCCAATACTGGAGTAAGAAAATAAGTTACTTACCTATAACTGTAGTTCTCCAGTATTGGAATCTTTCATAGATTCACATGCGACCCACCCGCCTCTCCGGAGAAGCTTACTTCACCTCTTTCTTTCTTTCTTTCTCTGTTTACTGTATTGTACGCACTTGTGCTTGGAAAATCTGAGGTGCTGGAGCTTCTCTCAGGAGGATTCTGGAGGGTGCTGTCGTCTGATTGGTGGAGGCTCAGGTTTGGTCCTTTTCACAAAATGACTCTGATAGACTGTTAAATTGAATAGGCCTAGGGCCTTTTTTCTCTGTTAATATATCTTGACATTACTTGTGTAAATTATACCGGGGACTCCCATCTCGACGACGGGGAATGATTCAAGCATGTGAATCTATGAAAGATTCCAGTTCTGGAGAACTACAGTTACAGGTAAGTAACTTATTTTCTTCTTTCCCCTCTCCCGCTGGGCACTGGCCAACTTTTTATGCTTGACAGGTGGGGGACTGTCCGTGCTCTGGCTCCATGCCAAACTGCCTGCCGTGCTGCCTGGTGCACTCCAGAAGCCGGTGACTACTGGCTCCACTGGTCCCGCCGATGCTGTGGCTGAGGTGCTAGGGCCTGATTACAACTTTGGAGGAGGTGTTAATCCGTCCCAAAAGTGACGGATATACCACCAGCCGTATTACGAGTCCATTATATCCTATGGAACTCGTAATACGGCTGGTGGTATATCCGTCACATTTGGGACGGATTAACACCTCCTCCAAAGTTGTAATCAGGCCCCAAGGTTGGGACCTGGAGAGTCCGGCCCTAGGAGAATGACGGGGTGGGGGAGGTGAGGGAAAGAGGTCAAGGCTGTCCAGGAAAAGTTTCTTAGGAACACTGGGACGGGTAGCTGGAGGGGGTTTGGGAGTGGAGGAAGAGGTAGTGGTTGTAGGAGGTGTACGTTTGGTGACTTTGGGTGAAGGTGCATGCGCTGGAGGCTGTCGTGAGGTGGATGGCTGTTGGGTGGGTGTGTGGCTGCGTTTGTGTGCCTTGGGAGGTGGCCTCACAGACACACTGGGAGAGAACACAGGGGATGTGTGAATGGTAGTGGGGGTGGTGACTGCACGTGAGCGGGGTGTGGTGGTGGGTGTGCTGGTGATGGATGTAGTGGCTGAGGATGTAGTGCATGCAGGTGTGATTGGAGACGAGACAGGAAGGGAGGAGGGAGACGAGGAGGAGGGGGACACAGTAGAGGCAGTGGATGTTGGTGTGTCTGCATGTGTGTGATGCTTGCGTGAGTGCCTGTGGGATGTGTGGTGCTTATGTTTGCCAGAGCTTCCCTTGTGTGTTGAGGTGTGTGCCTGCTGGTCTGATGGTGTGCTTGGGATAGGTACAGGGGTGTGGATCTGGGTGGAGGAAGTCGGAGGGGCGAGGCCAGAGACAGGGACAATGGCTGCCATCAGTACTGAGGCCAGAGTCTGAAAAGCTCGCTGAAGGGCTGCCTGACCAGAGTGAATGCCCTCCAGGTATGCATTCGTCTGTTGCAACTGCCTCTCTACACCCTGGATGGCATTCAAAATGGTAGACTGCCCAATAGTGAGGGACCTGAGGAGGTCAATGGCCTCCTCACTGAGGGCAGCAGGGGTGACTGGGGCAGGGGCTGAGGTGCCTGGGGCAAAGGTAATGCCCACCCTCCTGGTTGAGCGGGCACGGGGGAAAGGCTGAGGGGCTGCTGGGAGGGCGGTGCTGGTAGGGGGGGGTGGCGGCTGTACCTGTAGATGCGGGGGGCATAGATGGGGCGCCACCGCAAGGGAGCTCCCATCAGAGGACGAGTCCGTCTCGCTGGTGTCAGCTCCTGTCCCCGCCGTGGAGCTCCCCTCGACCTCCGTCCCACTGGTGAATTTGGAGACCGTAGTGTCGCCCTCCAGGGCTATGTGGGATGCAGCTCCCTCCTGCTCCAGTGCCACTGCTCCTCCACCTGATGATGCTAATGCACACAAGTACAGGGAGACCACAAAAAGGGGGGGGGGAGACAGAAGAAAGACATGTTGAGTGCATATAATACCGCTACTGTTGGCGGACACGACAGACACAGAAGCCCCCTGCATTACGCTGCGCACTTGTGGTCCACTATTAAATCCCTGGGACATGGCTTACAAGGTTTTGGCCGATTCCTGCACACATGGATGTCACAGGAGCCTGACTAGGTGTAGTTGGCACTGTACACAGGTGGGGTGGGGTGCCACAGGGCCTGCCTGAAGAAGGGAACTTAACTAGCAAACTCGCCCTGGCCTAGGGGAACCTACAGCCCACCTCCCCCACCCAGACACCTAAAATGCAGGCTGAATCAGCAGAATGAGAGTGTACTCACCCCCTTGTGGCTGCTGTGATGCCCTCAAGCGCCCATCCAAGTCCGGATACACCACCGCCAGTTTCCTGAACATCAGGGAGATCATGGTGCGATGGGCACCCCTCCCACGTTGGGAGGCCATCCCCAGCTGGGCCTCCGGCGTCTTCTTGCTCCAGCGGCGAATGTCCTCCCGTCTTTTCCGGCAGTGGGTGCTCCGTCTGCGGTAGACCCCCAGGGGCCGGACTTCCTTGGCGATGGCACGCCAGATGTCCTTCTTCTGGTGGGCGCTGACCTACAGGAATTGTACAGGGGAAAAGAGAAGTAATTACCAATTGCACCGTCACAGTCATTGGCCCGCATCCCTACCCTTGCCATGACGCACACGCACTCACCGTCGTTTCATGCACGCCTCATTCTCACCCCCCCATCTTTCATCCACCCCACTCCACACAGGCATTGCCCATACAGCATGCTCCCAGTGTACTTACCTGTTTATCTGGAGGACCGTAGAGTAGCGTGTACTGGGGGAGGACCCCATCCACGAGTTTCTCCAACTCCTCCTTGCTGAAGGCCGGGGCCCTTTCCCCAGACGCACGAGCCATTGTCTCTTCCAGACTGAGGTCACAGCAGCACTTGCAGTGTAGGTCCTCTCCTGTCGAAGATCAGGTATCGAGTGATTGAACAGAGAGAAAATGGCGGTCACGTCTGCCGCGGTGTGTAGCGTCACCGCCGGCGTACATCGTCATTGGGTCCTGGGACCCATAGGGTCCAATGTTAACCAATGCAGAATTGCGCTGCGGTCTTTGACCGCCTACAGTGACGGTGTACAATGCCAGCGCAGTTACCTCATATCCCCTTGTCCCACCTTACAGGTCAGGCAGCCGCCATTTCCGGGGCCCACATGGCTTTATTTTTGACTGTGTCACACATACCTAGGCCTTGCCTAACCACTCACAGGCAAATTTCGATTCATGAATATTTTCAGAGTAAGCTGTGTTTACATACCTCAGAGTTGGTTGACTCTGTGCTCGCTGTTCTCCTCCATAGACAGAGTCCGCTGGGGGATGTGAGGAGATGGCGGCATCCTCTGGTATACAGACCACTGGTGGACCTATCGACAATGGAGGAAAGACATGTGATCATCACCTACAGGCTTGATCGTGCCACAATCCAGGAACTGTGTGGACAGTTGGAGCCAGACCTGATGTCAGCTATCTGCCATCCCACATGAATCCCCCCTCAAGTGCAGGTGCTGTCAGTACTCCATTTCCTAGCAAGTGGGCCATTTCAAACAACAGTGGCCATAGCATCAGGGATGTCCCAGCCTATGTTTTCCAACATGTTGTCCAGAGTTTTGTCTGCCCTGCTGAAACACATGCGGAGCTACATCATTTTCCCTCAGGTGGAGGATTTGCCTACAGTGAAAGGTGACTTCTATGCCCTGGGACATATTCCCAACATCATAGGTGCCATTGGTGGGACACATGTGGCCTTGGTACCCCCACGCAGGAGTGAACAGGTGTACAGAAACCGGAAGAGTTACCATTCAATGAATGTGCAGATGGTGTGTTTGGCAGACCAGTACATCTCCCATGTTAATCCAAAATTCCCTGGCTCAGTGCATAACGCTTACATCCTGCGGAATAGCAGCATCCCTTATGTGATGGGGCAACTACAGAGGCACCGGGTGTGGCTATTAGGTGAGCACCTGGACCCAAATCAGAGGGAATAGTTGTCTGGGTCTGTGGATGTCCCTATGAGTCAGTGTGTGTCTAACAGTTGTCCCTCGCCATTTGCAGGTGATTATGGTTACCCCAACCTGTCATGGCTACTGACCCCAGTGAGGAATCCTAGGACAAGGGCAGAGGAACGCTACAATGAGGCCCATGGGCGAACTAGGAGGATTATAGAGCGGACCTTCGGCCTCCTGAAGGCCAGGTTCAGGTGCCTCCATATGACAGGTGGTTCCCTATTCTACTCACCAAAGAAGGTGTGCCAGATCATCGTAGCCTGCTGTATGCTTCCCAACTTGGCTTTGCGACGACAGGTGCCTTTTCTGCAGGAGGATGGTCCAGATGGAGGTGTTGTGGCATCTGTGGAGTCTGTGGACAGTGAAGACGAGGAAGCAGAAGAAGAGGACATCGTTAACAGGAACACAGTGATCCTGCAATACTTCCAGTGAGACACAGGTAAGAAGACAAACCTGCCTGCTACATCTAATTAAAATCTACTACCTCTCTACTGTATGTCATTTTCACCCAGTGTATGGTCACTGAGTTGTCACTTTCCCTTACGGTTTCACAGATGTGGGTCCCACTGTGTGACATCTGCTTTGTTTCCTCATGGACTAGAGCTGTGTGACATAGGTATGTTGACATTACATTTGATATAGTATTTTGGCACTGTAATTGCTAATACACTATTTCGAAATCACAGACAGACTCCAGATTGTTTTGTGCTTTAAGGGAGTTTATTTAAGTGCTCAATATTGGAGGGGGTTGTAAAATGGTGAGGGGTGATGGTGGAGGAATGTCCTTGGCAGAGTCCAGTCTATTAGTCTCACAGGTGCATTGTCCAAAGGGGCATAGGAAGTGGAGCTGGGGCAGTTTAAGGATGGACAGGGTGACAAGGTGGGACAAATGGATGACATTCAGGGTGGTCTCATTTCTTGGCGGGGGTCTTGGCATCGTTCTCTGTCTTTGTCCTGGATCGCAGGGACCGCTTGCGGGGTGGTTCTCCATCTGCAGGGGGTGGGGTGCTGGTGTGGTGGTCCTGTGGCGGTGCCTCGAGTTCACTAGCACCGGCGGAGGGGGTGGGCATTTCATCGTCCAGGCTAGTGTCAGGGGCCCCTTGTTGTGCCACAGTGTTCCTCCTGGTGTTGACGAGTTCCTTCAGCACCCCTACAATGTTGCCCAGGGTGGAATTGATGGATTTGAGTTCCTCCCTGAAGCCCAAATACTGTTCCTCCTGCAGCCGCTGAGCCTCCTGAAACTTGGCCAGTACTGATGCCATTGTCTCCTGGGAATGGTGGTAGGCTCCCATGATGTTGGAGAGGGCCTCGTGGAGAGTGGGTTCTCTGGGCCTGTCCTCTCTTTGTCGCACAGCAGCCCTCCCAGTTCCCCTGTGTTCCTGGGTCTCTGTCCCCTGAACCGTGTGCCCACTGCCACTACCCCCAGGTCCCTGGTGTTGTTGGGGTGGTGGGTTAGCCTGGGTTCCCTGTAGTGGTGGACACACTGCTGCTTGACGTGTCCTGGGGACAGAGGTATGGGCCCGCTGGGTGGGTGCTGTGCTGGTGTTTCCAGAGGGGGGAAGCTCTGTAGTGGCCTGTGCCAGTGTGAGGGGAACCGACTGTCCTTAGGTCCCCGATGGGCCGGGCTGGTCATCTAGATCCAGTTGGACAGAGCTGCTGTCATCACTGTGGGCCTCTTCTGTGGGTGGTGTGGACATGTCTGGACCCTCCTGTCCAGTGACGTTGGGTAGGGGTCCTGCAGGGGTGTAAAAGCATGTTTATTGCATCTGTGTGTGCCATGGTGTGCAATGGGTGGGTGACCGGGTACCCCAGGGCTTGCATTCCTGTGTAGGACCTTGTGTGATGATGGTTTAGGGGGGTGTATGGGTGTGTGCAGTGGCCATACTTTGGTGATGGGTGTCCATGCTTTGGTGTTGCATGCAGGGCTTGGTGTTGGGATGGGTGGTTTGTGATATTGGGACATGTGTGAGGAGTAGGAGTGATGGGGGTGAGGGCGAGGGTAGGGGTATGTGATGGCATGCAGGTAGGGTGGGGGATGTAATAGTAAAGATTTGACTTACCAGAGTCCATTCCTCCAGCTACTCCTGAGAGGCCCTCAGGATGCAGAATAGCCAAGACCTGCTCCTTCCATGTAGTTAGTTGTGGGGGAGAAGGTGGGGGTCCGCCGCCAGTCCTCTGTACCGCGATGTGGTGTCTTGAGACCACGGAACGCACCTTCCCCTGTAGGTCGTTCCACCTCTTCCTGATGTCATCCCTATTTCTTGTGTGCTGTCCCACTGCGTTGACCCTGTCCACGATTCTTGGCCATAGCTCCATCTTCCTAGCTATGGAGGTGTGCTGCACCTGTGATCCGAATAGCTGTGGCTCTACCCGGATGATTTCCTCCACCATGACCCTGAGCTCCTCCTCGTAGAACCTGGGGTGTCTTTGCCGTGCCATGGGGTGGTGTGGGTGATGTGTGGGGTGGTGTGTGGTGTGATGTGTGGGGTGATATTTAGTTGTGTGTTGTATGAGGTGGGTGGATGTTTTGTGGGTGATGGTGTTGAGTGCCTGTGGATGCTCGTTTGCAGATGGTGGTGTCTCTCTGTGGCCTTCAGTCGCAATTCTGGTCTTAAGGGTTTGTGGGTGATGTGGGTGTGTGTTTTATAGTGTATTGGGTGTGTGGGAGTGGTGTGTGTATGTGTATCAGGTATGTGTATTTCGATTTGTCCAATGTGGATGTGTTTTGTATATGTGTGTGTATTTTGAGTGTGGCGGTGTGTACTGCCAATGGAATACCGCGGTTGAAAGACCGCCGCGTGGATTCGTGGGTTGTGATAGTTTGGGCATATTCCTGTTGGCGTGATGGTGGAGGTTTTGTTATCGCCAGTTTATCAATGACCTTTGGTGTGGCAGACTTGTGTGGGTGTCTAGATTTTGGCAGATTCCGGGCTTTGGGTCATAATGACAGTGTCGGAATTCCACGGCCGCGGCGGTGTGTTGGCGGTCTTCTGCACGGCAGTAAGCAGCTTTTACCGCCAATGTTGTAATGACCCCCAAAGTCTTCAAAAGCATGAGGTTCCCGTACATCCAGCCAGTATCCACATGCTACTTGTGAATTTGACCTCGATAGAAACAGCTGGTTGTCCAGTAGCAAAAATAACTCAATCAACTGAGTGACCCTATTGCTTCTACTGTGACCATCAAACAAGCCTTAGTGTAATGAATGCTGAGCAAGCACAAATTCGCAGGCCAAGCCTTACCCAATCGAGACACTCCTCTTCACTTGACAACAGATGACCCCTTGAAGGGTGGGGTGTCTTCCGGAGCTTACAACAAGTAATATCTGGACACTTCAGAAATAGTCTGTATCACAAATGTGGCAGGAGAGGTAACGTTAGGAACATTTCTACCGTGCCTGCAGAATTAGCAACATCTTTTCTGATTTTGTGAGCCCAGTTTTTTCCCTGTGCCCTAATACAGCCAAGTGATCAAGGATTCCTAGGAGACCTAGGTAAGGAGCCCAAGACTTTTCTGGGAAATCCTATTATTTGTTTAAAAGTTTTTTGTACTGCTACTCGTGCCTGTTTACTGTAGGCTCTCTGTGTTTCAGACAGCTTGGCCTTTTTAAAGTGCTGTTTTTTAGCTGCGACTGTTTGAAATTCCCCTCCTAGTTTGTGGCAAAAGACTGCATCTGTAGCCAAGGAGATTCTGAATAGAGCAGCAGCTCCCTCCTCCCTTCCCACAGGGGCTTGGGCTTCAGTCAATTTGGCCCTTATATAAGTAACTATTGGTTGTTTCATATGGTGTTGTGATAGGTTGTTGGGATTGGTATTTCTATTGGCTTAAGGATTAGGGTTGGGGTTGTGATTGGTACCAGGGTTGAGATTTTTATTGGTTCCTGTTTCTATGATTGATGAATAGGACTGGGTCTCCCATTGGTTGTGGGATGTAGAGTAAAAAATCTGATTGGTTAGGGTTAGGACTAGGTTTCTATTGTCCAATAGGGCTATTTAAGCCTAGGGCTCAGGGCGTTTTGGCCCGGGCGTTGAGGTTAGGGGCGGAGAGGACAAGGGCATTTGCCTGTTCTGGCCGGGTCGGGGCTAGGACCAGACCGATCTTCTGGTCGCGTAGCAGGCGAGCGTCTATTTTCAGCCGCGAAGCCGGCGGCGCTTCTATTTTTCAGCCACAGATCAGAGTAGCATCGATCTTTTCCCCGCACAGCGGTCAGTGTGTGGATTTCTCACTCTTGGGCTGCCAGCTTCTCTTCTAAGGGCCCAGGAACTGGATGGGCACCACTTGGAAGAGTAGGAGTCACTCCAGAGGCTCCAGGTGCTGGCAGAGAAGTCTTTGCTGTCCCTGAGACTTCAAACAACAGGAGACAAGCTCTAAACCTTGGAGATCTTCACAAGAAGGAAGGCAACACAAAGTCCAGTCTTTGTCCTCTAGCACAGGCAGAAGCAGCAACTGCAGGATAGCTCCAAAAAGCATAGTCACAGGCAAGGCAGCTCTTCTTCCTCAGCACTTCCGCTCTTCTCCAGGCAGAGGTTCCTCTTGGTTTCCAGAAGTGTTCTAAAGTCTGTGATTTTGGGTGCCCACCTTATACCCATTTTGCCCTTTGAAGTGGGCCTACTTCAAAGCAAAGTCTCTCTTGTTTGTGAAATCCTGCCTTGCCCAGGCCAGGCCCCAGACACACACCAGGGGGTTGGAGACTGCATTGTGTGAGGGAGGCACAGCCCTTTCAGGTGTGAGTGACCACTTCCCCCTCCTAGCACAGATGTCCCATCAGGAAATGCAGACTATACCCCAGCTCCCTTTGTGCCACTGTCTAGTGAGAGGTGCAACCAGCCCAACTGTCAAACTGACCCAGACAGGGAATCCACAAACAGGCAGAAGAGTCACAGAAATGGTTTAAACAAGAAAATGCTCACTTTCTAAAAGTGGCATTTTCAAACACACAATCTTAAAATCAACTTTACTAAAATATGTATTATTAAATTGTGATCTCAGAGACCCCAAACTCCATATGTCTATCCGCTCCCAAAGGGATTCTACACTTTAGTCAGATTTAAAGGTAGCCCCCATGTTAACCTATGAGAGGGACAGGCCTTGCAACAGTGAAAAAGGAATTTAGCAGTATTTCCCTGTCGGGACATATAAAACACATTAATATATGTCCTACCTTAACGATACACTGCACCCTGCCCTTGGGACTACCTAGGGCCTACCTTAGGGGTGTCTTACATGTATGAAAAGGGAAGGTTTAGGCCTAGCAAGGGGGTACACTTGCCAAGTCGAGTTTACAGTTAAAAACTGCACACACAGACACTCCAGTGGGCGGTCCGAGACATGATTACAGAGCTACTTAGGTGGCTGTCACAACCAGTGCTGCAGGCCCACTAGTAGCATTTGGTTTACACACCCTGGGCACCTCTAGTGCACTTTACTAGGGACTTACTAGTAAATCAAATATGCCAATCATGGATAAACCAATTACATACACATTTTGTATAGGAGCACATGCACTTTAGCAGCGGTAAAGTGTCCAGAGTAACAAAAACAGCAAAAAGATAGTCCAGCACACATCAACAACCTGGGAAACAGAGGCAAAAAGTTTCAGGAGATCACGCCAAGGATGAAAAGTCTAACACTACTTATGGAAAGGACCTTAAACCCTACATATCCATCAACATGCAAACTCATTATCAGTAGACATCCAACTCATTCATCACAAACTGACCTCATACAGATTGCAATGTCTCATCAACCAACACTCCAAAACACATCAACACCCCCGTAATACTCTGCCACTCACCAGGACTAACTCGCATATAAATCCTTCACAGAAAACCACTACATCAATATCTCCTCTCACTATTCCACAACAACAAAACAGACCACACTCATCAGCACATCAAAATAACACAAACTTTCATTTTACTTTCTGTCACTCCCACTCCCTCCCTCATGACTACACAAAGAATACAAATCCAGACCAAGCTTTCGCCCTACATTCTCACTCTTCACAAACATCTACCACAAGCACCCCAACACAACAACCTTCATTTACCCGCCTCTCATCCATTGCACAATTTGGAGCCTTAGATTATGATCCACATGCTCCTCCGCCACCCCTAAACCATACTTCATCCACTCTAAACAGACACAGAAAAATAAACAACATGCACTCTTAACAACTTCTCATCCCCTTGTCTATTACATAATAAGGCTACTCTACAAAAAAAGTACACTCTTCATGTTTCCCTCAGCCACTAAGTCCACCAAAGACACACACAGACCCAACAAAATGCATCCTAACCCTGCTAGAAGAGGGACACTATATTGAAAAACAGGACTATTGTGACCCTCAGACAGTTATCACAACTAACACACCTGCTAGAAGCTCAAAATATACTGCTCACCATTCTCCTAAAAAAAAAAACACCACCACTAACACACATTTTCTAAACTGCCTGCTCATAAATGCTCAATCTCTCTAAAAAACAAACAAAAAAAAAAAACGACCTTCTCAAGGACACACAACCTGACTTACTATTCATAACAGAATCATGGTTGGGAGATAACATGGCCCCAGTGTTGCATGAAGTGGGTCCTCCAGGCTAAAACCATCACACAAAACTGTATAGACAAGAGAGGAGGTGAACTAGCTATTATAGTCAAACAAGCAATAAATCTCAGTAAAACAGACAACATTTCCATACAAGGTTGTGAGGTTCTACTCACCAGATGCAACCCAACTCCAACTTCCTCCTGTATGTTTTGTTTTTTAAAATATTTATTTATCGATTTTGCTATGGACACAGTGATAGCAATAACAGGCAATTC
Source organism: Pleurodeles waltl (assembly GCF_031143425.1). Classification (NCBI taxonomy): domain Eukaryota; kingdom Metazoa; phylum Chordata; class Amphibia; order Caudata; family Salamandridae; genus Pleurodeles; species Pleurodeles waltl. Next base: position 735,125,450 of record NC_090446.1, read on the forward strand.
AAAGCAACAGTCCTGCAACTTTAGATCCCACAAACTACATCTTGCACCTGATTTGCGTAAAGCTATACCCTCATGTAGTTATCAGTAAGTCCATTGACAATGTGCATCGCCTCTCTGCCCTTTTCTCCCATTATATACGCTTCAGCAAAATTACACTTTTTTGATAGCACCCTGTTATAAGTGATGCGGATAGTGGTTTGGAGTAAGTACGTGTTTAATGGCTCCCATATATCCGTAGGGCGTGATGTGGGGGGCTGCGACTCTGCATAAACCTCCAGCTGATCCTTACAGTATATCAAGTCTGTTAGTCACTCCTTAAATTTACGCACCCTCCCTCTCCCCCATCTGCATGCTACTCTCCGTTTTGCCAGTAAGAGACCTAGACTTGAGTATCTACGGTGTCTACCCTCTAATTCTTCTGTGTATCCTGGCAGGGGTATCTGTGGTGTGAGAACAAATGGCGTGGAAATTATGAGGGCCAGCACCCGCTCGACCTTCCCCCCAGTACCACATTATTGGGGGCACAGCCTGGCGCAGGAACCCCACGTCCTCCATCCCACATCTTGCACAATTTGCATCGGGCCGTAGACCATGTTTATGGTGCTTGATGGGCGTGTAGTATAATCTGTGTAGGAATTTATAGTGTATAATTCTTAACCTGCTACTGGCAGAAATCCTGCCCGTTTGCTGACAGCAGTATGCCTTTTGGTTGTCTGAGAGCTGAATCTGCAGTTCTTCGTCCCATCCCTCCTGTGCCCCCCCCCCACTTATTATTGGTTGCTCCTGCTGCACATGCCGGTAGAGGGTAGAGACCAGATGTCGCGGTGAGTTTGCTTGCAGCAGTGCATGTAATGTGTTTACCGTGGGGGGTTCCAGTGGGAAGGTCGGTGCAATGCCCCTAATGCTCAGCTTGAGGTGGATATACAGGAAATTATACAAAGGAAATTGCAGTATATCTTCTGGGAGTGTATCTCTTTCACAGAATCAGGCATCCTCGTATAGGTCTCCCCATGTGAAAATGTCTAACCTCTTAACTAGTTTTGCACCTGCTGTTTCACACGCAACTGAGAGCGCACCTTGTCCATACCCAGTGAATATAATAAACCCGTGCGCCTTCTTGAGTGGTACTTAAACCTGTGAATACTTTCAAGGCGGCATTTCAAGCAACCCCGCCAGCTACACGTTGCTCTTCGCTGATGATGGCCAAATAGCCAGAAACATGTGTCCGAAGATACGGCACTCGCCGCACCAACTTATGGTGGAAAACTTTCAAAACTCTATTCAAATTCGTGCTAATGACTGCATTTACCATGATGCCTTGGGGTCACAAATGCTGGAATGGAAGACAGGGTGCTCCCCATTTTGACTGTTGTAATTGAGGCTCCTGTGAGCCTCTGAGCTGACGAGCTCGGGTGAAGCACCTGTGCGCCTTCTTGAGTGGTACTTAAACCTGTGAATACTTTTGAGGTGGCATTTCAAGCAACCCCGCCAGCTACACATTGCTCTTCGCTGATGATGGCCAAATAGCCAGAAACACGTGTCCGAAGATACGGCACTCACCGCACCAACTTATGGTGAAAAACTTTCAAAACTTTATTCAAATTTGTGCTAATGACTGCATTTACCATGATGCCTTGGGGTCACAAATGCTGGAATGGAAGACAGGGTGCTCCCCATTTTGACTGTTGAATATAATAAATGCTTCTCAGCTGAGCTATCTTTTGCCTGGCTCCTTGCGTACAGGCTACCGTAGAGTCTCGAGGGAGAGTGTGTGATCATCATGTCTGGTCCCATGTATGTGGATTGGGGGGTCGGGCCATGTATCCTTGCTCTGTTGCTAGATGTGCCATGTAGGGGGGTGGCTTGTACCAGTAATGCGCAAAGTGCGCCTGTGTGCGGATGTAGCAGAGCTCCAGAGCAGGGGCCTTGAAACCCCCTCTGGAGAAAGGCTGTACGAGGACCTCCCATCTCAGACGCAACTGCTGACCCACCCATGCCAGCCTAATCATTTGGGTCTTTAACAGTTTAAAGAAATGCTTGATCAGTGGAAACAGCAAAAATAAATGGAGTAATTTGGGAAGGAAGACCATCTTCATTAGCAATATGCGGCCTGCCACTGAAAAGGGTACGGAGATCCAGTGTGTGACGCTTGATTGTATTCTGTCCAGCGCTGCCCCAGATTTTGACCATGTTCATTTTTCCTTGTCTCTGGTGAGCTCTATGCTTAAGTAGCGAACATTCGTGTCTATCCATTGGAGGGGAAACTCAGATCGGAATCTGGGCGTGTTTACAGTTAAAGGGTAAATGTGCAATTTCCCCCAGTTTAGGTGTCTACCGGACATGTGACCAAATCTTATAAATTCCCGCAGTATGGGGTTTAAGCTCTCCGCTGGATTTCTAAGGTATAGTGTTACATTGTCCGCATACAATGAGACTAGTATATGTCTGCTAGGTGTCCGGATAGCTAGGTGATTATGATGCTGCCGAAGCTTGGCCGCCAGAGGCTCCATTGTGATTGCAAACAGGAGCAGTGACAGCGGGCATCCCTGCCTGGTTCCCCTTGCTATCCGGAAGGGTGTCGGGCGGGCTCCGTTGATCTGCAAGATTGCTACTGGGTTTGTATAAAATAGTGTGATCCATTCTCTACATGCAGGCAAGAACCCCATGGGTCTCAGTATGATCATTAAATAATCCCATTCCAGGGAGTCAAAGGCCTTTGTGGCATCTAGGAATATTGCTGCTACAGGGAGCTCACGGTCTATGCTCTGCTGCAGCGCAAAGAATGTACACAGATTATGTGATGTGGACCTGCCCAATTACTTTCTCCTGTATCTTTCTCCTCCTTTACAGACCTCCTCCTAACAACTCAATATTCCCAGACGCTTTTCTTGATACAGTCTCAAACCTTATAACATTGTACTCAAACCTATGCATTTTTGGGGACCTAAACATTTGGTTTGACAAACCCAATATGCCCCATCCAAAAGCTAGCACCACTGGCCTAGTCACGTTGAACCTACATCAGATTTTACACAATCCCACACACATCGCTGGACAGACCCGTTATGTCATTTTTGCAAAGCCGGAACTAGTTACCTTTCATAGCATCATGCCAATCACATGGTCAGGCCACCATTTGATAACTTTATGACATAAAACACCACAAATCAACACACCCCACAGCAACTTACATACATACATCGACCATGGAGCAAACTCAATTTTGAAGACTTAGAAACACAAGAAACAGCCAACACAGATCTAGATACAATTTTGTTCCCAAACTTTGAGTGACTACAGGAAGCTTTTGATGTCCTAATACCACTCAGAAAAACTAAACAGGACAAAAGAAAACCAACACCTTGGAGAAACACAGAACTTAAAAAGATAAACCAACAAATCAGAAGGTTGCAGCAGACCTGGCTCAAAACAAACAACATTCAAGACAAACTGCAGCTACACAAACTTAACTGAATATACAAATAATCAATCAAAAAAGCTAAAAAAAAGGTACTACTCAGACAGAATTCTAAATCTGCAACCCACAAATTTTGTAAATTCTCAATGAATTTCGAAAACCTAAATGCATGGAAGGAAGTCATCCCACTACTCAAGATTTCACAAACAAACTGGCAACTCATTACGCAACCAAGGTGGACACATTGGACTTCTAATTAAAATAGAAGAAAACCATCAGCACCAACCCCATTCCTAAAATCCCCTCCAAGAATAAACCAACCCAACCTCTACACTCCTTCAAACAAATATCACAAGGTGAATTTATGGATTTGTTCAAAGCAAGCAGACCTTCCGGTTGCCCTTCTGACCCTTGTCCGCCACACATCTTCAAGAACATTCTTTTATCTACTTCTGTTGCCTCACCTGTAAGAAGAATCATCAACAACTCTTTAACTACAGGAACTTTTCCTGAAGACCTGAAAAAGGCATACATACATCGGATATTAAAGGAAACAAACCTAGACCCGCAGAACCCCAACAACTACAGACCAATCACATATGGACTTTTCCTGGGTAAACTGACAGAAAGAGCAGCATTTGCCCAGATGTCACAATTAATTGAAGACAACTGCATACTGTCAGACTACCACACTGGATTCTGCCATGGAAGAGGCACTGACTCAGCACTCATAGCAATCTGGGATGATCTTAAAAACACAGTCGACCGCAATGGAGTTTCTGCACTACTTCTTTTGGACCTCTCGGCGGCCTTTGATTCTGTTCACCATTACACCCTAATTCAAAGACTCCATGAATGCGTTTTGACGCCTTGTCAGAGGTAGTAAGGGCTATGTAAATACTTTTACAATATTACAATATTTAATAAGAATGGCCAGCATGACAAGTCTGTATTACACCATCAAGCATGACAGGGCAAAGTATGAAATACTTTCCCAAGATGCAACACCATCTTTGCCATTCATTGCAATGGCACAGAGTTATACTGTCTTTAAAGCATGTGCTGGGCCTTCACAGTGTGCAAGCTGGTGCTCCTGGACAGATGGATGCCAGCTGCTACAAGTGGGAAAGAGAATTAAGACATTCATTTTGTCTTTTCTGAAGTGGGGAGCTCCATTTCTAAAGCTCTTTGCTAGAAATGAAAATACAAATTCTTCCGCAGTACCTGGTGGTGTCCAGCGACTCAAAAGCCCTTTCAATGCATGGGTCCCGATTCTATGCCTCTGCGTTTCCTCCACTTTGCGGATACCCAGAGTTCTTTGTAAAGCAAAATAGGAGATATGCCAGCTCATTCAGGTCAACCTAGCATGGGCATGGCAGTCCTGGTTCACTTACCATTGGGACTTATTGGTGGACAAGGTGATCCATTTTAAAGTAGTTACTTACTTCCTGATGAAAGGCTAATACCACAGGTTGCAGGCTACCTGCATTTGACTAGAAATATCATAAAGAGTGAAACCACACCATTCTTAAGATGAGATTCCCTTAGGGAAATAATATGAAGACCCTCACTAGTTAGTTTCTATCACCGGTATGTAATTTCCACTGATGTACTACTGGCTGATAGCCTCATCACTGGGTCTTGCTTCCACCGGGAGGAAGAGTCTCTTGATGTAAAGATATGGTGAGGTCTGTCAAAAAGTGCAGTGAGCTAAAATGACCTTGTATCCCAGATTTTTTTTTTTAATTTGAACTGGGATAGGGGCATGAATAAAATGGGCGAGACAAATTATGGATGGGTTTTGTATCCTTCACATCTACAAACGTGGTCAGCATGTTTCAGCCTACTTCTGCCTGGGTCGATCGTTGGCTTTCTTCAGAACTTCAACATTCCACATCCCAGTGGTGCCACCTAGTACAATCCCTACTGAAGCTTAATGGTCAGTACATTGACTGGATGAAGAGTTGTTATTCCCTTGATAAGGCAAATATCTGGGGCCCCTAGGATGCAGGGTGAAGGCGGGATAATTACCTGCGCAGCCTATTTAATTGAGCTATTTGCCCATACTTCTGCTGTATGCAAGACGGGGAGGATGCCGCAAGCTGTGTCACTGAGGTGAGGCCTACAGTGTCACCTGTTTAAAGTTCTGTGGTGTGATTAACACCCACTTGGCCTACATCTGGTATGTAGCTCTGGGAAGTATGAACTATACATGGGCTGAGTGTATGTGCGACTGTGAGTAGTGCAATACAGAGGTGATGCAGTGCATTTGTGTTCTACATATGTTCTGGTTGTATATGTGTCTGAATGGTACAATACATGGGATTTGTGCTGTGCAGTGCATGTGTGTTATATTCATGTGCTGGGTGTATGTGTGCCTATAAAAGCTACAATACATTGACGACTCTGAGTTCCATTTAGGGCTAACTGGAGGAATACAAAGAGGTAGAGGACCCCCCCCGACAGATTTGTGTATTGCTCCATTCCTGTGAATGGGTGGGACACACTGGAGGAAGAAAGAGCCAGGCTTTTCAAGACACTTCAAAGGGTGCTCTTTGAGTGCGCATCCCAGACAGACAGTTGGGCTGATAATAGCATAATAAGGAGTAGGGCTAAAGTTCTGGGGTAACCTTTTTGATACACATATCACTGAGGCTGACATTCAAGTGTGAACCTCTAGTTGCTCCCATGGCCCGTGTTCTGGGGCCTTCAGTTTTGGAGTTGCTCCTGCTGTGAAAATTGCTTTCAAGAGAAAGGGCAGGACAGAGGAGAGAGCACTTCAAAAGGGAGAAGACCCCAAAAATAAACTTAAAAGAGACAGACTCTAAATCACATTTAGTGCCTAAAATGGACTATGAGAAGGGGAACTCAAGGCCCCCAAAATGGTCAACTGTCAAGCAGCCAGTTGTGATTTAAGAGGAGGAGATGCTCTGCCAGACTTCTGCTTATGACCAGGACTGTGATCCAAGGCCTGACAGTCTCCCAGCTTGGTGAGGGGACATCACCCAGGGAATTCAAGAGCACCTGCCCTTGGAGTCGGCTGCACCAGTGCCTGTCTGCTTGCCAAGACCAGTGAATCTTGTGAGGAAGAGGAAAGTGCTGAAGGGGGCAAGGCCTAGTGGGGTATCCAGGCAATTTGATCCCTGTATCAACATGTGAGGATTAAACCCAGATCTATGACTGGGGGTGAGTGTTTGACAATGTTCAGCATTCCGTCCATCACTTGTTGTTTTTGCTTTGTCGCCCTAAGTGGGAAGGGTATGCCCAGACGTGGGTCCCGTGCTTCCCATGCCACTGGATTCAAGCTAGCCTGGCTGATGAGGGGTGAAACCCCGAAACCGGTCCCAGGATGCTTGTTTCCGGTCCAGTGAGGACCTGGCTTGGCAGTTCGGGCTGGACTGTTCCCATGAGGAACAGGGTCAAGACTGATTTGCATATGGCTGGGTCCAAACTGGGGTGGCATCGTAAGCAAAAGAACAATGGATTAAACCCAGATCTATGACTGGGGGTGAGTGTTTGACAATGTTCAGCATTCCGTCCATCACTTGTTGTTTTTGCTTTGTCGCCCTAAGTGGGAAGGGTATGCCCAGACGTGGGTCCCGTGCTTCCCATGCCACTGGATTCAAGCTAGCCTGGCTGATGAGGGGTGAAACCCCGAAACTGGTCCCAGGATGCTTGTTTCCGGTCCAGTGAGGACCTGGCTTGGCAGTTCGGGCTGGACTGTTCCCATGAGGAACAGGGTCAAATCTGATTTGCATATGGCTGGGTCCAAACTGGGGTGGCATGGTAAGCAAAAGAACGATGGATTAAACCCAGATCTATGACTGGGGGTGAGTGTTTGACAATGTTCAGCATTCCGTCCATCACTTGTTGTTTTTGCTTTGTCGCCCTAAGTGGGAAGGGTATGCCCAGACGTGGGTCCCGTGCTTCCCATGCCACTGGATTCAAGCTAGCCTGGCTGATGAGGGGTGAAACCCCGAAACCGGTCCCAGGATGCTTGTTTCCGGTCCAGTGAGGACCTGGCTTGGCAGTTCGGGCTGGACTGTTCCCATGAGGAACAGGGTCAAGACTGATTTGCATATGGCTGGGTCCAAACTGGGGTGGCATGGTAAGCAAAAGAACGATGGATTAAACCCAGATCTATGACTGGGGGTGAGTGTTTGACAATGTTCAGCATTCCGTCCATCACTTGTTGTTTTTGCTTTGTCGCCCTAAGTGGGAAGGGTATGCCCAGACGTGGGTCCCGTGCTTCCCATGCCACTGGATTCAAGCTAGCCTGGCTGATGAGGGGTGAAACCCCGAAACCGGTCCCAGGATGCTTGTTTCCGGTCCAGTGAGGACCTGGCTTGGCAGTTCGGGCTGGACTGTTCCCATGAGGAACAGGGTCAAGACTGATTTGCATATGGCTGGGTCCAAACTGGGGTGGCATGGTAAGCAAAAGAACGATGGATTAAACCCAGATCTATGACTGGGGGTGAGTGTTTGACAATGTTCAGCATTCCGTCCATCACTTGTTGTTTTTGCTTTGTCGCCCTAAGTGGGAAGGGTATGCCCAGATGTGGGTCCCGTGCTTCCCATGCCACTGGATTCAAGCTAGCCTGGCTGATGAGGGGTGAAACCCCGAAACCGGTCCCAGGATGCTTGTTTCCGGTCCAGTGAGGACCTGGCTTGGCAGTTCGGGCTGGACTGTTCCCATGAGGAACAGGGTCAAGACTGATTTGCATATGGCTGGGTCCAAACTGGGGTGGCATGGTAAGCAAAAGAACGATGGATTAAACCCAGATCTATGACTGGGGGTGAGTGTTTGACAATGTTCAGCATTCCGTCCATCACTTGTTGTTTTTGCCTCAACATGTGAGGAGACAACTGTTGCACCAATCCGGTTGTTAAACTTGTGCAGATTAAAGTCGATGACCCCACGTTTGCCACTGTACACTTTGCTGCACCATTCGGGTCATTGCCCATGTGCAGGTTTGAAGTCTGCGACCTTGTGTGCCAGGTGGGTCTGCCTTGAAGATTGCTGCTGTGCTTTTCAGGTGGTAGTCCATTTGCAGGGTGAAGTCGAAGGCCCTGTATGCCAGGTGGGGGACACTGTGAAGACTGCCACTGTGCTGTTTGGGCCATAGCCCGCATACAGAGTGAGGACCCCATGTACCGAGGAGTGGAGGTGGGGAACCAGGACAAGGCGAGTAGTGTGGTCTAGTTAAGACCATCATCGTGAGAAGGAGGCTGCTGCGGTTACCCAAGCGATCCCATGCCCCAACTAAGGATCAGCACCAGGAACATTGCACTATCCTGCCCCACCTGTGAGGGGATCCCAGGAAACTTACCAGCATCGCAGGAGCATCAAAGACCCCCTCGCCACTCTCTGTAGGACCTTGTGTCAGAAACTCTAGGACACCTGACTACTGACTCCATGTAAAGAAATAATTGAAGAATGCCACTGCAGCTACAGCACCCGCAAATGGAGCGTGCTCAGAGACCACCGACGTGCAGGTCCTCATGGTGCAGGTAAGACTAAATTATAGGCCAGAATGCCCTGGGGAACTTGTCTGATTTTTTTTTAATCTATATTTGAGGTTTGCAGAGGTGACTGGGTAAGAAAATGTTGGGGGATCCACACAGGCCACACCTCCCTGGACTCCTCTGGGTGTCCAGTTTTAAAAAATTTCTGGGTTTGGTAGGTTTCCCTAGATGAAGGACACACCCAGGACCAAAAACGCAGGTGCCCCCTCACCTTGGAAAAAGAGGTAGTTTTGTAATAGATCATTTTGATGTATCCACATCCTTCTGTGATGTTCCAAACACTAAAATAATGAAAAGAAACACGCTTAGATTATGTTAAAAAGAACGGTCACCCACCAACCAAGTTGTTGCCCTGCTTTATCATTGGGGTCCCACCCGAGACACCTAGCATGTCACGGGTGTGCTGTGACGCCTGATTACAGCGGAGCAGGTTTTGTCATTTTTACCACACATATGGTTGGATTTGGCACGAGGGTGACTGATGGTTCAGTAGATCAATTTTATTAACAAGAGACTTCACAAAAGTTAAATGCGCTGTTAGTAACTGAAAGGCCAAAAAACGGAACCAATGACTCACAGCTCGTGAGCAGGAAAGCCGCGTCAAGGCACCAACCGCTTTACAGTTTATTCACTCACCTTTCATACATGACATGCACAAAACCATTCACGCTGTGGGCCCAGCACATTACAACATTCGCATCAACAGACGGCGCCATTCAAGGACCCATCACTTTCATACGCCCACATGCCTGATACAGCAGCTGATGAGAGTGTGTGGACTGGCGTTTGGCTGGCAGTGTGTTGCAGTGGCCAACAGCAAGTCACTATTTACACCGCCAGCCAAAACACCACTCCAGGCACACCACCAGCCAAGTGCCACTCCAGGTACACCGTCAGCAAAATGCCACTCTATGCACACCACCATCCCTTTTTTTTTTTAAACAACAAAGAAACTTATTAATTAGAAATAAGTGCAAAACTACAAACACAAAAGCTCTAACTAAATACATGACAGAAATGCCAACCGTGAAGCTGAACAAATGAAAATCTAAAACAGGCAGTTTACGCTCACAGTAGTTCCCAGTAACTCTTCTGGGTGTGGTAACTCCTGAAACTGCCAGCCACACACAGCCCAGCCTTAGCAGAACAGTCTGGGCAGTACATCCGGCTCTCCCTCCAGATACCTCTTCGGGCACAGACTCTACATTTCTTAGTGGGCAAGTCTTTTAAGAGAGTGGGAGGAATGTGATCAGGAAAGTGGCGATCTTTCAATCTAGCCACATCCTCCAACCTCTGATCCATTCTATCAACATCAGCCATGTGCTTAGCATGTACACATCCCTCCTATCTGCAAATTTCAGAGCTAGCAGCTCATTATTACGCAAGGCACTGCACTGTCCCTTCTCAAGTTTTTTACAGACAGGCTCCCTTGGATAGCCTTGCTGTTTAGAACAGATTGTGCCACAAGCAACAGTGTCCACCGTGAACAATTCCTTGAACAACTGCACTCCAGTGTAGACGTTATCTACGTACAAATGGTGACCTGTGTTAAACAGTCTTCTACCAGGTTCCCACACAATTTTCTCACTAACTCCAAAAGTGGGCAGGCAACCAGGGGGTCAATACTAGAATCTCTACCAGTGTAGACCTGGAAATTATGCACATATCCTGTACTACTTTCAGACAGCATATACATCTTAATTCAATACCGTGCCCTCTTGCTAGGAATGTAGGGCCAGATGTAGGAAAATGCCAATTTGCGACTTGCAAATTGCGAGTCCCTGCGACTTGCAATTTGCAACTCGCAAATTGGTATGCAGAAGGTTGTCTCAGACACCGTCTGCGAGTCGCTATGGGGTCGCAATGACCCACCTCATTAATATTAACGAGGTGGGTCGCAAATTGCGGCCCCATAGCGAGTCTAGGCACTCGCAAACATGGAGGCCTGCTGTCGTCAGCAGACCTCCATGTTCGTGACTGCTTTATCAATAAAGCAGTTTTTTTTTTTAAGTGTAGCCCGTTTTCCTTAAAGGAAAACGAGCTACACTTAAAAAAAAAACGAAACCTTTAGTTTAGGTATTTTTTCAGGGCAGTTAGTGGTCCCTTGGACCACTACCTGGTCCCTTGGACCACTACCTGCGCTGAAAAAATTGTTTTGGGTCCATTCGCAAAGGGGAAGGGGTCCCATGGGGACCCCTTCCAATTTGCGAGTGGGTTACCATCCACTTGAAGTGGATGGTAACTGCGATACCATTTGCGACCGCATATGCGGTTGCAAATGGTATTGCATGCCACTCCAAATCACAAATAGGAAGGGAACACCCCTTCCTATTTGCGATTCTGAAATGCATATTGCGAGTCGGTCCCGACTCGCAATATGCATTTCTGCATAGGAAAATGCGATTAGCGAGTCGCAAACGGCAATTTTTGCCGTTTGCGACTCGCTAATCGTTTCCTGCATCTGGCCCCTACTGCTTAAAAACCAAACGCCCCCTGAACAGGGCTTTCTTTGCCTTGAGCATACACCTCTGAAAAATTATCTAAAAAATGATCAAGGACAGCCCTAATCTTAAGAAGATGGACACAATCAGGGCGATCTTGTGGCAAGGCTAAAGCATTGTCAACAAAATGCAGCATCCGAAGAAGAAGCAAATACTGATTACTAGTCATGGTTGCAGGAAATATAGCCTTTGCCATCAAGGCACTAGTAGACCAATAAAAAGCCAGAGATGGCGTCCTTATCAACCTCACACAAAAGTCAAACCCAGGAACTTTTTCAACTCTTCCAGATTTGTGGGAATCCACTGCGTAGCTCTAGACTGAGGCCTAAGTCTGGCAGCGTTGTCCCTCAAATACTGCTCCACATAGAAATTAGTCTGCTCAACAATCTCTTCCAAAATACATCATCCATAAACAACTGAAAGAAATTGAGAGGCAAAACGTTTTCCGCATTCACTCTACACCCTGGGAGACCAGTAGAGGCAGGCAACTGTGGCTGCTCCATGTTTGGGGCAACCCAGGTGTCAAGTCTTCCAATGGGAAACCTTTCAGCCCTAGGCTGCTGCACTATTGGCACATCAGTGGCCACCTCTAAAACTTTCCCTCCATCTACACTGAAAGTGGCTTCCTCATCAGAAGATTCCTCTCAGACAGAAAACTCACTGCCAAAATCTCTCACTTCCTCCTCTGCCTCAGATGCAGAGTCAGTTTCATAATCATGGTCAGAAGATGACTCAAAAAGCTTGCCAACAACCTGCTGAGTGGTCAGTCTGCGGCTAGCCATGATCCTTTCTAAGAAGTGTTACTTGACAAATGTGCCAACAACAACCAGCACTGTCTAAAATAAGTATTAAACAAAGTGTGGCTTTATCACAAAGAGTTATGTACTCGAAAACTATACCACTCACTTGCCTGAAAAAGCTAGACTCACTAGCAACTACTTTGCACAGACACAGCAATCACCAATGATATGCCACTAAAAAGAAAAATGAAAAGAAAGGCAACACAAATATCATTGTGCACAAATCTAAGGACAATTTCACACACAATTCTGCATTTAGTACACCACCTACAAACATGTCATTCATGCATGCCAACAACACTCCTTTGGAGTAAATTGTTTTTACTTACCTAAAACATGCAACTACGCAAACCACAGGTCAACCACTGCCAAAACCGCAAGGAGCCACAGCAAAGGAAGCAAAAGCTTTGAACTAGAACAGAAAGGAGAAATAAACAGTTATAATCACAAATGCAATACTTTGTCAGTTGACAAACACCAAGCATTTAGAAATTTTCCAAGGTTCCTAAATCGATTCTGCCCCCTTTGGGGGCAGATGGTCCTAAAGAGAATAGGCCGATCTGCCCCCAAGGAGGGCAGAAATGGCCATCAGTAATGTGTTCCATTTGGGGGGTGAACTTTGTCAAAGGTCCACCCCCCCTGGAAAAAACACACACACACACACGCGATCCCTGGTGCCTAAGTAAATTCCGCCCCCTTCGGGGGCAGATGGGCCTAAAAAATAGGCCCATTTGCCCCCAAGGAGAGCAGAAATGGCCATCAGCAATGTACCCCCTTTGGGGGGTGACCCTTGCCAAAAGGGCCCCCCACAAAACACACACAGGATCGCTGTTGCCTAGGTGGATTCCGCCTCCCTCGGTAGCAGATGGGCCTAAAAAAAATAGGCCAATAGGGGGCAGGAATGGCCTACAGTTCTGTGTCCCCTTTGGGGGTGACACTTGCCAAAGGGGGCGCCACCCAACACAAAAAAACAAAGAAAAAAATCCCTGGCGTCTTGGTGGCTTCTGCCTCCCTTGGGAGCACAAGAGCCTAAAATAAAAAAGGCCAATCTGCCCCCAAGGGGGGCAGAAATGGCGATCAGTATTATATCCCTTTTGGGGGGGGGGGGTGACTGTTGCCCAAAGGGGGGCCCCCAAAAAACACACACACACAAACACAACAATTACTGGGGCATAGTGGGATTTGACACCCCCCAGGGGACAGATCAGCTGAAAACATGGCTGACCTAGCCCCGGGGGGGCAAAACATACCATAAAATCATGCCCCCAGGGCAGCGACCCTTCCCCAAGGGGTCGCTGCCCTAAAATGTAAAAAATAAAGTGATCCCTGGTGTCTGGTTCCGAAGAAACAGCCGATCTTGCCCCCGGGGGGAGGGGGAGTCAAAACACGGATACATAATTGCCCCCTGGGGAGCGACCCTTGCCTAAGGCATCGCTCCCCAAAATACACACACACAAACAATTCCTGGTATCTACTGGGTAGATTTCTGCTCCACAATTGCAGGCCTCTCCTGCAATCGTGGAGCAGGAATCCACTCAAAACAGGCACAGGGGGAAAGGAAAAACTCTTTCCTTTCCTCCTGTGTCTGTTTTCCTCCCAAAACACCTCCCCCCAGGAGAAGGACTCCCCGTTTGAAGGTCCTTTCCAGTGGACGTGCTGGAAGCAAATGGCTTTCAGCAGGTCCCGGCAGCATTTGATGATGTTGGCGCACTGAGGGAGCGCTGACATCACATGATTCCCGAGGGGGGTCGGGGTGGAAGGGAAAGCGATTCCCTATCCATCCCTGACTGGCGGGTGTGGGTGGGAGGCTCCCCCCCGTGGGCCAGGTGCAAGACAAGCTGGTCTCGTCCACGGCACGCGGGAGCCGAGGACGAGGCCACCTCGCCCCCAGGCACTCAGAGGGTTAAGAAGCTTAGAAGGACCCTATCCCACAATGCACTGTAGTGGCAGTTTGTCTGTGAGTGTCACTTCTTTTTTCCAGCTCCTTCAGACAAGATCTCTGAACACCTGTGGTATCTTAACACCTCTGGAAAAAAATGTTTTTCTCCTTTTAGCCTTTGTAAAGGCCCTTAACTCAACAACTTAACTTCTCTTTTGTTGAAAGAAGACATTGTTTCCTGTTTCTGACAGTTTTTTTCAGTCAGAATGCCTTCTTTATTTGCCAAATGCCCATCCTGTGGAGGAATGAAGGCAAGCTCTGATGCTCATAAATTCTGTGTGATGTGTCTTTCACCTTTCCACCACACAAAAGGATGTTGCATTTGTCAAAACATATGACAAATGACACTTAGGAAAAAAGAAGGCATCAGACTGCATGGTTTGAGGCAAGATATGAAGGAACAAGGGGAGAGAAAGAAAAGAAGAAGAATTTGATGGTCATCTCATCATGTGGCAGAAGAAAAGCATCAAAGTCAAGTGCAGACCCCCACAGAGGGTGATCTAAGGACAAAAAAAATGTTCTTCTTGACTTCACCGATGTCATACTCATCGATGTCATTCACCAATGTCAAGAACATTGACGTCACAGTCAAGAGATTTTGGCCATGTCTTGTTCTTCATCCAGAGAAGGGTCAGCGTCGAAGCACCACCATCACCACTCGACATCCAAGTAAGTGTTGACACTACCATCACTGTTGTCAATAATAAATACTACAATAGTGCTACATTCTCTGCCGCTGCACTCTCGTTCGGCATCAAGAAGCCACTGATCAGCATCGAGAAGTCACCATTTGGCATCAAAGTCCCATTAGTGCATGTTTGAGTTGAAGACTAAAACTCATTCAACGTCCCCTTCAGACAGAGCATCAATTATCTCCTCACACTCCAGGTCAAGATCACCTTACACCACATCAACGCATTCCTCATACACCCCAACTTCACCGACTCAGTCTCCTGCCAGGATTTCCCCAGGTGATGACATTATGACCTTTCAGGATGCATTAGCGAGGTATTTCTACCAAACTAAACATAACTGTAGATCATGGATGAGATTATCTTCATTAAAACCTACTGCCCAGCTGAAAATATCAAATTTACTGTTCTTGGTTTCTTCCTTGTTTGGCCAACATACGGAGGAGGAAGAGATGGTCAGGATGAAAAACGCAGCAGAGACACTGAAGGAGGTGGGTCTGTAAGAACAAAAGGAAGCCTTCAGACAAGAGTATGCATCCAAAGACAAGTGGTTTTACTACCACATGGTACAAACCTCTAGGTGGCCTTATCACTGCCCCCACAACAGAGAAGTACATAAAGGCCATATCAGAGTCACTACCAAAGAAGGAGGTCCACCCCAACTAAGCTCTCACATCCTAAGGGCAAACACTCTGCAAACAAGCAGTGAGGCTCAAACACCCACTTCACAATTTTCCACTCCTGAGGAGTGAGCCATGATATTCTTCATGGAAGAGTGGAAAACCATAATGTCAGACAGATGGGTTTTAAACAACATACAAAAAGGGTATACATTCTGGTTCAAGAACACTCCACTAGTCTGTCCAGCCTAATCTAGACAACCTATTACAAGAGACTTCTGTTTTGTCATAAAAGAGCAATGGAAAAAGTTCCCTCAGATCAGTTCTAAAAGGGTATCTACTGTAGGCACTTTCTAGTACAAAAATAAAAGCCTGTTCAGGCTTCCAAACGAGAATGCCAAAAAATTGAGAAAGCCTGGCGCCAAGAACCCTCAATGAGCAACTTCTCCACCCTCAAAACAGCCATGTACAAACACCACCAACTCATCCGGACCACCAAACGGTCCTTCTACATAGAACGCATAGAAAATAACACACACAACAGCAAGGAACTCTTTGCCATCGTCAAAGAACTCACAAACCCAAATCCAGCACCATCGACCCTCCACACCCCCAAGACCTTTGCAACTCCCTCTCCAACTACTTTCACCGCAACATCGCAGACACACACAACAGCTTCACAGCATCAGCACCCACCATCACCACCACCGACACAACACCCACCCACACCAACCAACTAAACACCTGGACCCCCATCAACGGCGAAGAAATCGGCAAAACCATGAACTCCATCCATTCAGGCTCCCCAACAGACCCTTGCCCCCACCACATTTTCAACAAGGCCAGCCAAATCATCGCTGCCCAGCTCTGTGCCATCATCAACAGTTTCTTCGACACCGCAACCTTCCAAGATGTTTAGAAATACGCCAAAGTCCACGCTCTTCTCAAAAAACCCAAAGCAGACCCAGAAGACCTCACAAACTACGGTCCCATTTCTCTTCTGCCCTTCCCCGCAAAGGTCGCTAAGAAGCTAGTAAACGCTCAACTGTCTTGCTTCTTAGAAGAAAACATAGTCAACGCCTCCCAGTCTGGATTCCACAGGAACCACAGCATTGAGACCGCCCTCATCGCCTGCACAGAAGACATCAGGACCTGAGTGGACAAGGGCGAGACCGTATCCCACATCCTCCTAGACCTCTCTGCAGCTTTCAAAACTGTATGCCACCAAACCCTCTGTGCATGCCTTTTTGACGCCGGAATTCGTCACAAGGCCCTGGACTGCCTCACCTCCTTCCTCGCCGAAAGAACCCAAAGAGTTTGCCTCCCTCCTTTCCAGTCTTCAACCACCAAGATCATCCCTGGGGTCCCCCAAGGATCCTCCCTCAGCCCCACCCTCTTCAACACCTACATGGCTCCTCTCGCCAACATCCTCCGCCCCCACAGCATCACCATCATCTCATACGCAGACGACACCCAGCTCATCATCTCCCTCACCAGGAACCCAGCCACTGCCAAGATTAACCTGCACGCCGGACTCCTCAACATCGCCAGATGGATGACAGTAAGCCACCTCAAATTAATCTCAATCAAAACCGAAATCATCATCTTTGGCCCAAACAAGACCGCATGGAACGACTCCTGGTGGCCCACCACCCTCAGACCAGCCCCAAAACCCACCACCCATGTACTCAACCTTGGCATCGTTCTAGACTCATCTCTCTCCATGACTCAACAAATCAACGCCATATCATCCTCCTGCTTCAACACCCTTCGAATGCTATGAAAGACTTTAAAATGGATTCCCTTAGAAACAAGAACAGTCACCCACGCTCTTGTTAGCTGCAGACTGAACTACGGCAACGCCCTCTATGCAGGGACCACAGCCAAGCTTCAAAGAAAACTCCAGCCAATACAGAACGCAGCCGCACGTCTCATCCTCAACCTCCCTCGCCATGAACACATATCCACCCACCTCAGATCCCTACACTGGCTGCCCATCAACAAAAGGATCATTTTCAAAGTCCTCGTCCACGCTCACAAAGCCCTCCACGACACTGGACCAGCCTACCTCAACGAACGAGTAAACGTCCACATACCAACTCAACAGCTCCGCTCTGGCAAACTCGCCCTTGCCACAGTCCCCGCATCCAACGCACCACCTCCGGCGGCAGATCCTTCTCCCACCTCGCCGCCAAGACCTGGAAGTCCCTCCTAACCAACCTACGCAAGACCCAGGACCTCCTAACCTTCAGAAAGCACCTTAAAAACATGGCTTTTTGACCAGTAACCGGCAAGCCCTCCCGCCAGCGCTTTGAGGTCCTCCTGGGTGAGTAGTGCGCTTAAGAAATTATTTGATTTGATTTGATTTTGGCTTATTCTGGATCACAGAATCCCCATCAAATATATTAAAAAGGAAACATTCAGGATGCTATCCCTCCTTCAAATTTACCTACACATAGGAATGGATGATTGGCTCTGTGCAGTAGACTTTCAGGATGCATACTGTCATTTCCCAATAGCTCATCATCACAAAACATTTCTCAGATTCGTAGTAGGAACAGATCATTATCAATACGCTGTATTTCCCTTCTGTCTCAAATCAGCCCAACGAACATTCTCCAAGTGCATGGCAGTGGTAGCAGCACATTTACGGAAACATTGTATTTCTCTGTAACCATACCTGGATGACTGGCTGATAAAAGCAGAGTCTTTCGAACAAGCAAAGACAGACTTGAAAACCACAACAACCCTTTAAGCCAAGCTGGGCTTATGAATCAGTGTAGAAAAATCCATCTCCACCGAATTCAGCCTTACATTTCTAGGCGCAACAACAGATATATCAAGAGAAAAAGAGTTTCCTTCAGAGGAGAGAATACCACCAATCCAGACGAAATGCGCACAATTAATTCAGCAAACCAATTGTCCGTCAAATAGCCTCCCTTCTAGGATCACTGGCATCCTGCATTTTCATAGTTCCACATGCAAGATTCTTCATGAGACCCCTGCAGTCTTGTCTGAAGGATCAGTAGTTGCAAAAACACAAATTGTTGGGAAGATCAAATCACTCTAACAAAGAATGCTCATCAATCCCTCAACTGGTGGACCAAATCTTACGATCTCTTAGAGGGAGTACCCTTTCAGAATAAAATACTCTGTCAGACTATTATCACAGACTCATCTCTGTCAGAATGGGGCACACATATGGATCAGCTAACGATCCATGGGGCATTGCCCTCAAAAGGAGACATCTTATCACATCAGTTTGTAGGAGGTCAAAGCAGTACATCTTGCTCTCAAAGGCTTTCTTCTGTCTCTCACTTTCAAAGACCTCATGATTCAAGCTGACAACACCACTACAATGTACTATATAAACAAACCGTTTGGACAAAGATCAAGACACTTATCACTCCAAGCTCAGGCGATATGGCATTGGGCACCAACAAGAGGATTATTGCTAACATTCTTCACCATTCCGGGAAGCCAAAATGTAGAAGTAGACTTCCTCAGTCGTTTTCATGAAGAAAATCATGGGTGAGTTCTCACTGACGAGATAGTAAGTGTCATCTTCAAGGAATGGGGTACTCCAATGTTAGATTTATTTGCCACAGCGAAAAACAAAAAATGCTGAAACTTCAATTCGAGAGCCCCAGAACCACAGTCTCTGGGCAATGCCCTTTTGATCAGTTAGTTGACTCCATTCGTCTAGGTGTTTCCACCAATAACACTCATACCACGAGTGATCCAGAAATTGCAGAGGTTGAACATCAGAATAATTCTGATTGCACCAGATAGGTGAGACGCTCGTGGTACGGCCTCCAGTTATCCATAGTATGTAACATGCGCCTACAACTCAGGCCAGATCTCCTGTCAAATACTATCTGTTTATGCCCTCAGATTGAAATGTTTCTGCATTTGGTGCCGTTAAAATGCTTGTGACCCTATTACGGTGCAAGCGAATGTTATCCTCCAATACTTACTTCATCTGGCCAGGTCAAGATTACTCTTAAATCTTGTGACACCATACCATTACACGATTTGACAATCCATGTAGATATGGAAAGCTACAAACAACACTATATCGTAAGGAAACCTCTATGAATTCCATTTTAAATGGTTCTAGTTTCCATTCTCATTTTGTAGTTAATAATATTCCATATGGCAAATTTTTGAGATTCAGAAAGAACCGTTCTCCGTGGTCTAATTTTGAAATGAACTGCAGGTTAACCATGAATAGATTTCGAGCATGGGGGTATCAGGGACATCATATACAAAGAGTTCTTGAGAGAGCAAGTGCAGCTAATCGCACTGATATGTTGGTCACAAATAAATAAAAGAGCGTTATGTTTAATGGTATGGAGTCACAGGAATTAAGAGTGATCTTTGCCTTCAGCAAAGAGAGTGGTTTGATTAGGAAGATTCCTCACAAATATTGTCATATAATAAAAGAATTTCTGATGGATACCACTACCTGTGGATTCCTCACCTAAAGAATTTTTCCAGCGCGCCAGCCCTCGACGGAAATTTTCTTCTAGCTCTGCACGTCGACGATGACGTCACAATTGCCCAACTCCACGCGACGCCGTATGACGTCATCCAGGCAATAGGAAGCCCTCCTCGACGTGCAGACGTCAGTTCCCTTTTTTCCGTGCCTTCAAGTAACGTTTTTTCTTCGAGGCTACCAGGGAGCTACAGTTTCACTCCGGTGTAACTATGTCACAACTGAGGAAGTCGGGTTTTAAACCCTATAACAATGTGGAGGTCGCATGTCGGTCACGGACCCGCATGAGAATTGCTTATGGTGCCTTAGTTCCGACCATGAGTCATGCGGTTCATGCCAACGCATGAATCCTAAGGCCCTGAAAGAACGAGAGGCTAAGTTGTTTCTTGCTCGTTCTAAGAAGAGGAAGGAGAAGCATCATCGTAGAGAGTCTTCTTCAAGATCCTCGAAGACTCATCGGCACCATCGGGACTCTCAACGTCGTCATGGCTCACGGCGCCGTTCGAGCAGAGAATGCTCCTGTTCGAGGTCGCCATCAGCTCGGCGCTGACAGACGTGGGAGATCAGACCGACTGTCATGCCTCCACCTCCAAGGACTCCAGCTTCTCTGACGTCTCCACTGTCGGTGTATGAAGTGGATCCGCATCAGGAGCCGAGGGCTTCTCTGGAGCAGGAGATGCCTGGGCCATCCGGTTATCCCGCTTTCCCAGCACCGGGCATGGACCCCACAGCATTTCTGAATGCTATGTTTAATATTTTTGCCACCATGGTGCCTGGTGGTGGGCATGCGGGTCCGTCAGGTCCTTTGGCCTTTGACTTGGGTGCTCTGGCTCCTTACAAGCTGACACCCTTTATGCCCTTTCTTCCTTCGGGAAGGACCGGTGACGCCGACGCCATCCACTGTTCCGGCGCCGATGGATTCACCACGGATCCAGTCGACTTTGAAATTGCCTGTGGCGCCTGGGAATCCCGCGTCGGATGGCTCAGCGTCGTCAAAGATCTTCGGCGTTGGCCGACGCCTTATCGACACCGGGGCTTGAGTCCAGGCTCCGATCCAGGAGGTTAGCTCTAAGGCTGCTGGAAGAAGAGGAATATGAGAGGCAGCATTTGGAGGAAGGTGAAATCATGGAGCCTTCATGTGACCTGCAAGGCTTGGATACTGCAAGCGGCCTAGACACTTCCCCGGAATGGGACCTGGCTTCTCCGGGAGAGTATACGGAGGAGGCTGCTTCTTTTCACGCTGTAGTGAGGAAGGCAGCAGACTTTTTGGACCTTCCACTTCTTGCTGCGGAGGTGAAGACAAACCTCCTGACCGAAGTGCTGCATCCAGCGTCGGCTGTGGCGTAGCCTCTTCTTCCTATCAATGTGGCTCTTTTGGACCCTATTAAAGACATTTGGAAAAAGCCAGTGACTTCGGCGGCCGTGAACAGGGCGGTTGCGAGACGCTATTGTGTAGCACCAGGTGATCTGGACTTTCTGACCAAGCACCAAACTCCGGAGAGTTTGGTTGTCCAAGCGTCGTGCTCCTCCCGTTCTGCTCCTGGTTCGTTTCCCGGGGCTCCTGCAGACAGGGAGTCTAAGAAGATGGACCAGGCAGCTAAAAAGGCCTTCTCTTCTTGCAGCATGGCTTTAAAATCTACCAATGCTACTTGCATTTTGGGTCGCTATATTTATGCCCTTATGGATGAGGCTAAGGGCCACCCGGGTTTATCGCAGGAGGTGTTGAACATTTTGTCGGAAGCTCAGGCGGCGGCGACCCAGGTAATTCAATCTGGGCTGGACACCTCGGACTCGGTGGCCAGGGCTATGGCACATCCATAGCAACGAGACAGCAGGCCTGGCTGCGATCATCAGGATTCTCCCCTGATGTTCAGACTACTCTCCTGGACCTTCCATTTGATGGAGACAAACTTTTTGGATCAAAAGCCAACTCTGCTCTAGAACGATTTAAAGAGAGTAGAGCCACGGCGAGATCCTTGGGTCTACAAGCAGCCACATCCTCTGCTTTGAAGTCTTTTAGGAGGTTTGGAGGTTTTGGTTGTGGCGCTTCCTTTCGTGGCAGGCTCCATGCGGCAGGACAGCAATCTGCAGGAACTCTTCCTTACAGATCCTTCAGGGGCAGGGGTAGAATATGCACTAGAGGTGCCACTCAGCAGCACTCTGCCTCTTCCTCTTCCTCCGGAGGGGTGCAGCAAGGAAAGCAGCCTTAGTCCTCCACCACTCCCTGCTCACGCGTCTCCTGTAGGGGGGAGACTTACCCACTTTCTTCACATGTGGGAGTCCATAATGTCAGACTCCTGGGTCACCGACATTGTGGGGAAAGGGTATGCTCTTCCCTTTCGGGAGTTTCCTCCTCCCTTCCCTCCCCGCCCATCCTACTGTTCGGACGACCATCTTCTGTTTCTGCAACAGGAGGTGATGTCCCTTTTGTCAAAGGGTGCAGTGGAGTTGGTTCCAGAGCAGGAGAGGGGTCAGGGCTGCTATTCAAGATATTTCCTGATCCCCAAAAAGGATGGTCGGTTGAGGCCAATCCTGGACCTGAGGATTTTGAATTGGTTCCTCAAGCAGGAAAAGTTCAAAATGCTGACCCTGTCACAGGTTCTTTTGGCATTGAATGAAGGAGATTGGATGGTGTCTGTCGACTTGCAGGATACATACCTCCATATTTCGATCCTCAAGTCGCACAGGAAGTATCTCCGGTTTGTAGTGGGGTCGCAGCACTATCAGTTTGCGGTCCTTCCGTTTGGTCTTACTTCGGCACCTCGAGTCTTCACGAAGGTGATGGCGGAGGTGGCAGCAGAGCTCAGAAGAAAGGGAATAGCAGTATTTCCTTATCTGGACGATTGGTTGATCAAAGCCAAGTCTCCGGAGCTCTTGCGGCATCACCTGGAGTCGACAACTCAGTTGTTGTTCGACCTGGGTTTCTCAGTGAATGTGCCCAAATCTCATCTGGAGCCCTCTCAACGCCTCCTGCTCATAGGGGCAATACTGGACACAACATTAAATCGGGCCTTTCCTCCGCCGCAGCGGGTTCAGGACATTCAGGCGTTGATTCCAATGTTTCGAAATGGAGCGGTCGTTCCAGTCCTCAAGGTCCTTCGTCTGCTCGGTTTGTTCGCTTTTTGCATTCTGCTGGTCACGCATGCACGCTGGCACATGAGGGCTCTTCAGTGGTGCGTCCGCAGGCAGTGGTTTCAACACATAGGAGATCTCGAGGACTCGATAAGGATCTCCAGAGACGCTGCAGCGGATCTTCGATGGTGGGCTGCAGTCGGCAACCTGTCGCAAGGAAGGCCGTTCTCGCTACCTCCTCCAGTGGGCACAGTTGTAACAGATGCTTCCACTCTAGGGTGGGGAGCTCATCTGGGGGACCTGGAGATCAAAGGTTGTTGGTCTCCAGTGGAAAAGAGGTTTCACATCAATCTGTTAGAACTACGGGCGATACGTCTGGCTCTCAAGGCCTTCCTCCCTTCCCTTTGCGGCCAGTCGGTTCAGGTCCTGACGGACACTACTACCGCGATGTGGTATATAAACAAGTAGGGAGGATTGGGATCATATCTTCTCTGCAGAGAAGCTCTTTGGCTCTGGTCCTAGCTTCAGGACCACCGGATTTGCTAGGTAGCAAATAATTTGGCCGGAGTTCTGAACGCGCGTACGGACAGTCTCAGTCGGCTCATCTCGACCGATCACGAGTGGCGCCTTCATCCAGATTTGGCCCTTTACATCTTCCAGAGGTGGGGGTATCCTCAGATAGATCTGTTTGCCACTCTGGAGAACACGCACTGCCCGTCGTTTTGCAGCCTCCAGTATCCGGTGCATAGAGCTTTGGGGGAGACGTTTCAGATGTTCTGGAAGAGTCAGTTAATTTACGCGATTCCCCCCATACCCTTGATTCCTCGGCTTTTGAGGAAGATCCGCCAAGATCGGGCTCAAGTCATCTTAATAGCTCTGGATTGGCCAAGAAGGGTATGGTACTCAGATCTTCTCCAACTCTCTCTGTGCCCTCCGCTCCGTCTCCCGTACAGGGCAGACCTCCTCTCACAGTCGCAGGGGCAGGTTCAACATCCTCACCTCCAGAGCCTGCACCTTCATGCCTGGAGATTGAACGGGGCAATCTGAGTTCTTTTTCTCTCCCGCCGGAGGTGGTGTAAGTTATTTTATCGGCCAGGTGACATTCCACCAAATCGATCTATGCAAGCAGGTGGGCCAGATTTGTCAGTTGGTGTGGAGAGAACCAAATTGATCCTTTGAAGGCCCATTTGTCTGATGTATTGTCATTTTCTTTCTCCTTGGCACAGAAGGGTTGTGCAGTTACCACAGTTAAGAGTTATTTATCAGCGCTGTCAGCTTTTCAGTGCCTTCCAGACCAACCTTCCTTGTTTAAGTCACCTCTTCTATTGAGGTTCATTAAGGGTCTCACTAATAAGTTTCTGCCCACTCCGTTTGTTATGCCACAGTGGGATCTTAATTTAGTATTGACCTTTCTTATGGGATCGCCATTTGAGCCGATGCACTCTTGTTCCTTAAGGTTCTTAGTTTTGAAGACTGTTTTTCTAGTGCCCATAACATTGACTAGAAGAGTGAGTGAGCTCCAGGCTCCAGTGCAGAGTCCCCATGTCTTTCCTTTTAAAGGGACAAAGTGGTGTTTAGGACCAAGGCGGCTTTCCGCCCGAAGGTTGTTACACCCTTTCATTTGGGGCCGTCTATTACTCTCGCTTCCTTTTACCCTCCACCTCATCCATCCAAGGAGGAAGAGAGTCTTCACCGGTTGGATCCACGAAGAGCGTTGAGCTTCTTTGTCGACAGGACGAAGGAGTTCAGGCAAGACGATCAGCTCTTCGTTGGATACGTCCACAAGAGAACACTGTCCAGGTGGGTCATTCTCTGTATCAAGCTTTGTTATTCTTTAGCAAAGAAAGAACCCCCTGTAGTGCTCCGAGCCCATTCCACCAGGGCTCAGGCTGCTTCATCGGTCTTGGCTAGGGGTGTTCCTGTGGTTGCAAAGCAGCAACTTGGGCATCCCTCCATACTTTTGTCAAGCATTATTGTTTGGACTCTGAGGTCAGGAGGGATGGCCATTTTGCCCGCTCAGTGCTGCAGGATTTCTTGGTTTGACCATTCAGGCACCCGCCTCCGGAGGTGGTACTGCTTTGGGACTCTATCCTTTAGGTGAGGAATCCACAGGTAGTTGTATTCATCAGAAGAACATGTTACTTACCTTCGGTAATGCCTTTTCTGGTGGATAGATTAGCTACCTGTGGATTCCTCACGGTTCCACCCGCCTCCACGTTGCCTGATTGGTCTTGCCGCGAATTCCTTGGGTGAGCACCAGTATATTGTATATTTGTATACGATAATGCGATGTATATATATTTTCTTATATATATGGTATATTTCAAAGGAAACATGTTTGGATATGTATATATATTTATTTGCATATTTAGTGTGTTTCCATTAGTTTCGTTTCATATTATTGCAATAAAAGTTGGTATATATGTTTACTTGATGTGCTTCTATCACTCTGTAATGTCAGTGTTCACCTGTTTGCCTCAAAGGCACGTAAAAATGGTGATAACTGATGTCTGCACGTCGACGAGGGCTTCTTATTGCCTGGATGACGTCATATGGCGTCGCGTGGAGTCGGGCAATTGTGACGTCATCGTCGACGTGCAGAGCTAGGAGAAAATTTCGGTTGAGGGCTGGCACGTGGGGAAAATTCTTTAGGCGAGGAATCCACAGGTAGCTAATGTATCCACCAGAAAAGGCGTTACCGAAGGTAAGTAACTTGTTCATCTAGATATAAAAAACAGTCTGAGATCTACAGTGTCAATAACACATAGAAAGGCCCCTTCAATTTATGATAAACTAGTACATAGTTACTTTGAAGATAAACAAGGTGAAACAAGGCTACACACTGCAAGCAAAGGGTTTAGAAAATGTTTCCACTGTAAAGCCTGCCCCATTGGTAGGAACCTGAGGACAGTGTTGTAATCAGAGGATTAGTTCTGAGTCAACTTATGCTGTTAATGTTTTAGAACACTGGTTCCCAACCTTTTGACTTCTTTAGACCCCCACTTTATCATTACTGGAACCCCCACTGAGTCATTATTGGAATCTGGGGACCCCCAACTGAGTCATTACAGAAAGCTGGGAACCTAATCTGTTAATATTATTTAATTTTCTAAGCAGTCATGGACCCCCAGTGGAGTTGGTTCCAGAGCAGGAGAGGGGTCAGGGCTGCTTTTCAAGATATTTCCTGATCCCCAAAAAGGATGGTCGATTGAGGCCAATCCTGGACCTCAGGATTTTGAATTGGTACCTCAAGCAGGAAAAGTTCAAAATGCTGACCCTGTCACATGTTCTTTTGGCGTTGAACGAAGGAGATTGGATGGTGTCTGTCGACTTGCAGGATACATACCTCCATATTTCGATCCTCAAGTCGCACAGGAGGTATCTCCGGTTTGTGGTAGGGTCGCAGCACTATCAGTTTGCGGTCCTTCCGTTTGGTCTTACTTCGGCACCTCGAGTCTTCACGAAGGTGATGGCGGTGGTGGCAGCGGAGCTCAGAAGAAAGGGAATAGCAGTATTTCCTTATCTGAACAAATGGTTGATCAAAGCCAAGTCTCCAGAGCTCTTGCTGCATCACCTGCAGTTGACAACTCAGTTGTTTTTCGACCTGGGTTTCTCAGTGAATGTGCCCAAATCTCACCTGGAGCCCTCTCAACGCCTCCTGTTCAGAGGTGCAGTACTGGACACAACATTGAATCGTGCCTTTCCTCCGCCGCAGCGGGTTCAGGACATTCAGGCGTTGATTCCAATGTTTCTAAATGGATCGGTCCCCCTGGGAACAACTATTTTAGAATATAAGTGCATGCTTGAGGTATATTGGGAACACCATTTGTTCCGAGAGAAAGAGTATTTTGGAACATATTAGAGCAGTTGAGAACAGTGACACTACATATGCGGTGGGCCACCTGGAAATTTTTAGCATATTATGGTATTGATGCAGTGCTGAAGCTACCAAGAGGAGGAAATAGAAATCGACAGAAGGAATCCAGGTACATTATAAGACTCAGAACATAGAGCCCGAATGGCCTCAATTATGATGAGGAACTTTTGGTGCATAAGGATTCGATACCATGCGTTGGGATAAGTGTACTTAAAATGTACAGACACTGGTATGTTATAGAGTTCCCCTGAGGGACTAGAGTGAGCTAATGACCAATTATTTTTTATAATGTAAATTGTTCTTTATGTTTTCCTCACTTATAGGGGGAAATGTGAAGTTGTGTTTGAGACATTGATAAGAAAACAATATATATATATATATATGTGTGTGTGTGTGTGTACATGCTATTTACTTTGAGCAGGGAAGGCTAGGGTGGCATTTACTTGTCATGTGATGAGGTATAACTACAGGTACCAGTATGCATTAGTGTGGTATAGGTACTATAAAAGAAGAACATTGAGAAAGGACTAACAGCCGTGATCAAGACAGTGTTGGCCGAAATACATTGGATATATTGTGAAGAAATAAATGGCTATTAATCCACTTCCGAGTGCTACTCTATGCCTTAGCTTACAAAATTAAGAAGGAGAACTGACCTCATGAGAGTATTGGGAGCGACACACACGCACATTCCTCTTAGATATGAAACGTTTGGATTTTACATGAATTATGAGGTTTGGTACAGTATTGATCTCAGAAATCGCATGTCTGCACTTTTAATATAGTACAAATTTGCACCATTCAATCTTTTTATGGGTGCACTTTGTGCCTACACTTTTTGAGAATTGCATGTCTGCCATTTTATGGAACTTTAACTTTGCACCATATAATCCAATTTTTCCCACGGACACATGAGTGCACTTTCTCTTATTGGTTATACTGAGCATGTTCAAGGGTAATGTGTTTGAAGCAAAGTAGGCATGCTTTGTTGCACATTGGTTGAACATGAACAAACCCGGGTTATGCATATTTGCACACTGGTTAGGCGACAATATATAAAAAGTGATTATGCAATCTTTTTCACAAATGCATATAGCACTTTTCCTAATCTGTGTAAAAAGTGCTCTAGAATTTTGATATGCTCTGTTGATGCATCATGAAATGGCTACCTTGACATAATATGGATATAGGATTAAGTATGATGCATTGTCATATCTTAATAATATATGCTGTTCATGCTGTGTATACTATTAAGCAGATGATGTATAGGAATAACTGACTGAGATATACACTACTGGCTCTGTGGTCAGTAGTTTGAATATAGCTAAATGTATTACAGACCCAGTGGAAGGCGTTATTCTGAAACGCGTCGGCCATATTTTTATTCCATGTTGGTGTGATGAATTATAAAGAAAATTAATTGAAATATCCTTCTTCTCAGTTTGAGATTGCCTGGAAGCCCCAGAATTGGTGCCGCAGAATGATTGCCGGAACGAAGGCTGTCAGTGTTTGAAATATCTAGATATATATATTATCCAGGGGCAGTCTGGATTGTGTTTCCATAGGAAAAGCATTTTTTGGTTTCCTTATAACTTTGACGATGTTGGATGAATCCTAACCAAACTTTCAAATACAAAGCCTCCTCCACATCAGCTATTTTCTGGAAAATTTCGGGATGAATGTCAAGCAGGGGTCGTGACAAAAAAGAGGCCACAAAACACGTTTTCCTCATTCATTTTTCCATAGGAAAATTCAACAGAGATACTGCTGACCAGAATTACACTAAATTTGTCAGAAAGCTAGATCTTGGTCAGAAAACATGTTTTTGTGATTTGTTGTACAATAATTCAGTAATTTTTGAGAAATTAAGCCTTTCAAAAAATTATATATTTCACGCTGCATTAAAAAAAAACAAAAAAACCTGAGTGGGCCAGGGCACCAAGGAGATGGTGCATTTGCTTATGTAGAGGAGGGTATGCATGAGCCCAACCCACAAGCTTCTAGGAGGTCCTAGGGGCCCCATCCCTTTGGTCCAATCCTACATTAATAGCAAGGGGGTGTGCAGCCCCCATCCCCATGCCTCGAAAGGACCCAGGAACCCCATTCCCTGGGGCTGACTCCATTGCTGTATCCTGGTGAACCTACCCCTGAAACACAGTTTCCCTGCCAATAATAGCACAGGCAGTGGACACTTGCATGCTCCAGTCCAGTAAAAGCTGCAAAACTGCTGTTCCAGGTGTAAGCACAAATACTTTTACCTGCCTCTGCGGGCAGGAAAACAGAGATTGCTCCCACATAGCTGGAGCACAGACAAAAAGGTGCTTTCGCTGGACAGGAACAAAAGCACTTCCCACGGCACCCAGGATGGGTTCATGCAGGGGAGCTGGCTGGGTGGACGTCTCTGGCACTCTACCCCCAGCCTAGCCCTCAACGTTGTGTGTTGTGGGTGCTCCGGGTGGGCACCAGGGCACCTATCTTGGGCTCCCAGGATAGCCAGTAAAGGCTTGAGGGCACGCATGTTTATATTTATATATACAAAACACAAATCAAATTTCACCATACATATTAGGAATATGAAGGAAAAATGGATACCACTAAAACAGGAAAATGAATGTGCAATAAATGATCCCATAGTTAAATAATTCACCAAAACAGACAGTGTTAACTTTAAAACCATCTTTTAAGATCGTATATCATAATTTACTCACATCTTAGGTGGTTTCCGTATTTGCTTCGATTTCATATGTAGCAAAATACCAAAAAAACATTTTAATGCATACTGAATAATATATTGTGGTATTTTATCAAACAACAGTGGTTTTAACCTGTGATCTGGTGGCCCCTGGGGGTCTGAGATGACCACTCAGGGGCTCCGCGGCTGCTTTGGTGTTCAACTAGTCAATGCACAGGTTTAGGTGCCAGTATGGAAATAGCACATTCAAAGTTGTAGCCTCAGTACTAATCTGCAGGGGTTGTTGCCTTTAAACTAAGTGGACAAGGTTTTCATTTAAGGGAGTTCCGTAAAATAGACCCACAGATTCACTTGTAGATGAAAACTGGAATTTAGAGTCAGGCGTCATTCACGCTTAAAGATTGTAATATCACTGGAACGTTAAAGGCTACAACAAAAGTTGAAATGGCTTCAAAATCATGACGAACTGCAGTAGTCAACAGGCCACTTCCTTTAAGACCTAAGATGAAAACGAAAAACCTTGGGTTGCCTTTCTGTTGATGGAAAATGTGAGTTAAGCACCCCCTTATAATAGGTATGGCCCTGCACAGGTCTAGGACGATGTAGGTTTCACACAAGGACAGCATGGGAATGTTTTCTGTATGAATTTTCTTGAAAACTAATCACAGAGATGCATCTTGAATTATGCAGTGCTGTGAGGTCCCTCTGTCTTCTGGGCTGCTCACTCTCTCAAGACATATTCCACACAGCTAAAACGTTTGCTTTGTGCTCCCCCATCATCTAAAGCAACTTTTCCTTCCTCCAAGGTCATAGCAGAAGGGCTTTTTGATAGTTTGAGCCTAGTCATAACAAAATCTAGTATAAGTACCACCAATAGGTGGAAGGTGCCAGAATTCATCCTTACCTTGGAAGCATTGGCATGATGTCAGGATAATTTAAAGTGAACGCTGATACAAGGCAGACTTCTACATGGTCCTTAGCAAGATTTTGTGCTTGTTTTCCCTATGTAACAAATATATAATTGATTTATTTGATAATTATGGCTTTCACATACTGAGCATGAGCGGTCATTTATGTGAAAATCATACCTGAGGTATGCCCTTGTGTACAAAAGCTACATGACATACAAACACAACGTATTGTCCATCTAGTTTAAACAGGCATGCAGTGAGCATTGCTAGTCCATGCGGTTCTGGCTCAGATTATTTTTCACAGTTCCTGAGGTACTTCCTGCTCGAACCTCTGTCAGCTAGAATGCTGCTATCCCCAAAGGTCAGCCATAATCATAGTTCCCTAGAGTAGCAAACCACAATGAAAAATCCTCCAAAAGTAGTATGTGGAACAGAAAGCCAGGCTTTAGTTCAGCCCCTTTCTCTCATTTATCCCCAAAACAGAACACTTTGATTAAAAGAACTCATAGCAACTACACATGCTAAACATCTTGGATTCTGATGGATACTTTTACCTGCAGATTCCACACCTGCAGAACATTTCCTCAGGCAGGATCTGGAAACTTCAAAGCAACAAGGTTGCTGGTAGAGTGCGCTAGACTCATTTGGTGTTGGAAGTGACATCAGGTGACACCACCGAGCCCTTAAAGCTGCCACCCCGTTGCACCAATGTTAGTCCCATTTTTTCCATGCCTTTGATTTGGATGCGGAGCTTCACTTCTGAGGAAATTTTACCTTACGAAATTACAACTTGTAGTACAAATATGCCTCCTCCCCCACAAACCCAAAATTCTGAGTTTAAATCCCATTGGCATTGTGAGGTACAGATGTCCACTACAGACTCTCATGCTGTATGTTTATGGTGTTTGGGGTCTGACCGTGACGCCAAATCTTGTTCCACGTGCTTCAGCATGCATCCTAGTGCTATTGAGGAGCAGGGTGCCAGACTGTTCATGGCCCAAGCGAAGGACAACCCTAGACCCCGAAAACATTGCAGACATTGTTACATTTCCCTTTGACATCCTCTGGAAAAAAAAGGAAACACAAGAAAAAAAGTGAAAAAACATGCCCAGTGGTAAGTTATTCCATCGCTCTCCAACTCCAATAGGATAATCATCCTTTTCCTTGTCCCTCTAAAGGATCCTTCGTGCAGCCCTGCTCCCGCATGGGCCCCACTCCGGCTAGACCTCCATCTCTTTTGCTAGGCCTGGTACTGTTGTCTCTCGATCCACCAGTGCCAACTCTTGCTCTTCCCTGCACCAAAGGGGATGGACCCAGCAGTGTTTCTCAACGATAGGTACAGGATCTTAGTGAAGGCATTGACTCTGCCTGGTGCACTCTTGGGCCTAGTGGAGCCACTCATTGGCATTCCATCGGAGAGATGCCAGTGCCATATTGTTTTGACCCCGCACTTCGCTTCATGATTCCACAGCCGACGCTGTGGACGGCCCTGATTCCACCTCCACCACCGACTACTCCACTGCTGCCAACTTCTCCGATGTGGCACCTCTGACAAAGCAACCCACTGTTGAGCCCCAGGTTCAGTCTCATAGAGAGGCCCAAAGTTACCTTGAGGAAGAGGCATAGAGAGCACACTCACATGACAATTTTGGAACCAACTCTGGTCCGGTTGAGTTCTTTTCTGAGGGTGACCAAGGCCAGAATCCTCTGGATTTCCAATGCCTTTGTTCTGCTAGTGTTAAGGATACATTGCATGAGCTAGCCATAGTCTAGTGGTGCCTTCCGTATGGTCCCTTATGACGCCTGGAGATTTTGGGGAAGTAAATCTTATCATCAGGGAGTATGGCCTTAAAATCCCTTGCTGCCAACTGCTTTTGGGCTCGCTACAGCCATAGATTGTGGGTTATGGTCTAAATGATTCTCCTGCATGACTCCCCTGATATGAAGGATCGCTTTCAGGAGGTCACTGCTGGTAATCAAAATGCCTCCAGGTACACTATAAAATGTGGACAAGACACAGTGAACAGATGATGGGCACATCTCTGTCAGTACGACGACATGCTTGGCTCACTATTTCAAGTTTCTTTTCGGATATTCAGAATAACCTTACGGATTTGATAGTGTCTGTAGGAAGTTGGCTCTGTATATACTATATCAAAGTGAGAGATAGTGTGCACAGAGTCCAAGGGTTCCCCTTAGAGGTTGATAGTGGCAAAATTAGAAAATAGTATTGCTCTATTTTGTGGTAGTGTGGTCGAGCAGTAGGCTTATCCGAGTGTAGTGTTAAGCATTTGTTGTACACACACAGGCAACACATGAGGAACACACACTCAAAGACTTAACTCCAGGCCAATAGGTTTTATATAGAAAAATATATTTCCTTAATTTATTGTAGAGCCACAAGATTCAAGATTTGAGGTAAGTATATAAGTAAGTACAAAAAATGCAAGGTACTTCACACAGGTAAGTATAGAATTTTGATTTAAAACAGCAGTACACACAGTTTTGGTTAAAATGGCAATACGCTATTTTAAAAGTGGACACTGTGCAAAAATCAACAGTTCCTCTGGGGGCTAAGTTTGTTTAGTTTTCTCAGGTAAGTAAAGCACTTACACAGTCAGTCTCCTGGGCATACGCAGCCCACCGTTGGGGGTTCAAGGCAACCCCAAAGCCACAGCACCAGCAACACAGGGCCGATCAGGTGCAGAGGTCAAAGGAGGGCCCAAAACACATAGGCACCGATGAAGAACAGGGGTGCTCCGGTTTCAGTCTGCTAGCACGTAAGTACCTGCGTCCTCGGGGAGCAGACCAGGGGGGTTTTGTAGAGCACTGGGGGGACACACACAAAAGCACACAAAACACACCCTCAGCGGCACAGGGGCAGCTGGGTGCAGTGTGCAAATTAGGCGTTGGGTATGCTATAGAAAGCAATGGAGGGACTGGGGGGGGGGTCTCTTAGGTGATGAGGGCCGCCTGCTGGTCACTCCTGCACTGGTAGGTGGTTCCTCTCGGTCCTGGGGGCTGTGGGTGCAGTGCTTGGTCCAGGCATCGGGTTCCTTTGTTACCAGGCAGCCGTGGCCAGGGGGAGCTTCTAGATCCTCTCTGCAGGCGTTGCTGTGAGGGTGCAGGGGGGTCAACTCAGGTTGTCCACGTCATTGGAGTCACCTGGGAGACCTCTCTGTGGTGTTGGTTGTTCTGGACTCGAGTCGGGGTGTCGGGTGCAGTGTGTGAAGGCTCACGCTTCTGGCGGGAAGTGAAGTCTGTTTGAAAGTTGCTTTAAAGTTGCAAAGTTGTTGCAGTTTCTGAACAGTGCTGCTGTTCCCTGGAGTTTCTTGGTCCTTTGGATGCAGGGCAGTCCCCTGAGTCCTCAGAGGTCGCTGGTCCTGCTAGATGCATTGCTGTGCAGGTTCTTTGAGTCTGGGGACAGGCAGGTAGGGCTGGGGCCAAGTCAGTTGGTGTCTCGGTCGTCTCTGCGGGGCTTTCAGGTCAGCAGTCCTTCTTGTTGTAGATTGCAGGAATCTGATTTCCTGGGTTCAGGGTTGCCTAAATACTAAATTTAGGGGTGAGTTTAGGTCAGGGGGGAAGTAGTCAATGGCTACTGTCCTTGAGGGTGGCTACACTCTCTTTGTGCTCCTCGATGAGGGGAGGGGGGCACATCCCTATTCCTATTGGGGGAATCCTCCAAACTCAAGATGGAGGATTTCTAAAGCCAGGGTCAGCTCAGCTCAGGGCACCTTAGGCGCTGTCCTGACTGGTGGGTGACTCCTCCTTGTTTTCCTCATTATCTCCTCCAGCCTTGCCGCCAAAAGTGGGGGCAGTGGCTGGAGGGGCGTGCATCTCCACTAACTGGGATGACCTGGGGTGCTGTAACAAAAGGTATGAGCCTTTGAGGCTCACCACCATGTTTTACAGTTCCTGCAGGGGGAGGTGAGAAGCACCTCCACCCAGTACAGGCTTTGTTCCTGGCCACAGAGTGACAAAGGCACTCACCCCATGTGGCCAGAAACTCGTCTGGTTGTGGCAGGCTGGCAGAAACTGGTCAGCCTAGCACTAGGATTCGGACTGGTATTCAGGGGGCGTCTCTAAGGTGCCCTCAGGTTGTATTTCACAATAAATCCCACACTTGCAACAGTGTGCATTTATTGTGCTGAGAAGTTTGATACGAAACTTCCCAGATTTCAGTGTAGCCGTTATGGAACTGTGGAGTTCGTAGTTGACAGACTCCCAGACAGTATACTCTTTATGGCTACCCTGCACATACAATGTCTAAGGTTTTGCTTAGACACTGTGGGGGCACAGTGCTCATGCAACTATGCCTTCACCTGTGGTATAGTGCACCCTGCCTTAGGGCTGTAAGGTCTGCTAGAGGGGTGACTTACCTATGCCACAAGCAGTGAGAGGTGGGCATGGCACCCTGAGGGGTGGGCCATGTCGACTTAGCCATTTTCTCCCCACCGGCACACACATGCTGTGAGGCACTGTGCTTGTGCTGAGTGAGGGGTCCCCAGGGTGGCATATTAGATGCTGCAGCCCTTAGAGACCTTCCATGGCCACAGGGCCCTTGGTACCAGGGGTACCGTTTACAAGGGACTTATCTGTGTGCCAGGGCTGTGCCAATTGTGGGAACAAAGGTACAGTTTAGGGGAAGAACACTAATGGTGGGGCCTGGTTAGCAGGGTCCCAGCACACTTTCAATCATAACTGGTATCAACAAAAGGCAAAAAGTCAGGGGGTAACCATTCCAAGGAACGCATTTCCTTACAGTGTCTAACTGTTCCTTTTCACAGAGGGGATGTGCTATTGGCACTGTGAAGGGATATTTAGCTGCCTTGTCTGCTGATCTCTGTTTGCCAGATCAGCCTTCTCATTTTGAGTGCCCAATTGTCATGTGTTTCATTAAAGGTCTCACCAATCATTTTCCTCCCACTTCCTTTGTGTTTCTTCACCCTGACTTACATTTGGTTCTTACATTGTTTGATGGGGACCCTAAGTTGACCCTCAAGACTGTGTTTTTGATTGCAATGGCTTCTTCTAGGAGGGTTAATGAATTGCAGGCCCTTAGCTGTCACCTTCCTTTCACCACCAATCTTTTGAGATAAGTTGGTGTTGAGAACCTGGGCTGATTTTCTCCCTAAGGGGATCACTCCCTTCTACCTTGTTCAATCCATCACTCTCCTTGCCTTTTAACTTCCACTCACCCCACAAAAGAGGTGGAACAGTTGCCTCAGTTAGATCCAAGGTGGGCAGACAACTACTACCTTGTCCATACCAAGGAATACCTTTCAGACATCCAGCTCTTCATTGGTCTCTCTGGCGCTAAAAGGCTTAAGGCTGATCAAAATAGGACCCTGTCGTGTATGCATTAAGACCTGCTATGCCCTGCCAAGAAGAAACCACTGGAGGGGATCCGTACTCATTCCACCAGGGCCTGCACAAGGTGTCACAATTGCAGAAATATGTAAGGCAGCAGCATGGGTATCCTTGCACACTTTTGCAAAACACTACTGTCTGGAGTCATAAGGGTGTAGGGATGGACACTTTGCCAGGTCCTTCTTGTAGGATTTCCTGATTTAATCATCCATCAACCTTCCTCCTGAGCAGTATCTTGCTGTGAAACCTGTTCTGCAGGTGAGAAATCTGCAGGTAGAAGTATCCATCAGAAGGAAAGGATACTTACCTCTTCAACAATGTTTCTGGTGGTTACGCTGTCTACCTACAGACTCCTCACCTACCTGCCTGCCTCCCTGTTTGATGGATGAGTTGTAGGGAAATTAATAAGATCCAATCTTGCATTGTTTTGGTACTGCAATCTTTCTGTGTCACCCTGCTCTCTCGTCTTGAAGGGTTGGAAGAAGGCGAGGTTAACTGACATTGATGCACTGGGGTGGGTGCTTTATGGCCTTGATGGCATCACCTGGTGTCACTACCAGGGTCAACTGAGTCCAGCGCCCTCTACCAGTGACCTTGTTGCTTTGAAATTTCTGGATCCAGCCTGATGCCTGGTGCAAGCATGGTCTACAGCCGAGGAATCTGCAGGTAGAGTATTCCCCTGAAAGATAGCGTCAGTCACCCACAAGAAGATATTATATTAGTTAGTTTGGTTCCTCTTAATGCCGAAAGGACTGGAGCATGACATTGTAGGGGACTAGCATTTGTTATAACATGTTGCAATGTGAAATTGGTGAGTACTTGAAGCAAGTGCTGTAGACTATAATGTGGAAACTTCTGGCACTGTTTTGGATAACATGAAACTCATGGACTGTTATGACGAACATTCAAGAATCGCTTCACCATAGACTACAGTGGGCCAGTAGAAACCAATGAGGAACAATCCAGAATCTGTTCTCCATAGACAAGCAGTGGGCCATAAAAAGCAATGAAGAACTCTCCAGGACCTTAACTCTATAAAAGATAGCCTCACTTAACCACACCCTGCTAGGCAATACAGCAGTCAGAAGGGAACCAGCATCCTCGAATTCTCAGCCAAGTTCAGCAAGCCAAGCATCAACGTGATCTTGCTTCTAGCAGACAAGCATCCTCGCATGCAGAACCTGTAATCTGCATACAAGAAACAATCAACAAATCAATCTTACTTGAAACAAAGGTGTTTTACTCACCTGTCTTCTCATGTCAATCTGGAGGCCCTGCTGGTTCGCCATATCGCTCCTGGCACACGCAGGAACCTGCAAAAACAAGAAGTATAAGTACAAATTCCTGGTTGAAAACACTATGGCGTACACAGTAAAACAAGCAGTACACAATTAGCGATTTCAAGTGAAGAGGTTTTAAAGCGGCTGTGAAAGATTTTAAAGGCAACAGTCAAGCAAAAAAAAAAAAACTTGGTCAACAAGCTAACAGCAGTATTTATCCAAACTGGGAACTTGAATCTAGTTATAGTGATTGCGGGCTTCGTCAACTGGAACAAAAGGTTTTCATGAAAAATACTCTAAAGATATCATTGTGATATAATTTTTGAAAGTAGTGATGACTAACAAATGTCAAGATAATGTTTCACAGGTATTAACCTTGTTATGAAAGAGAAGAACAACAATTGTATCCCGAGGTATTTTGTGAAGAAGGAACTGATGAAGCAGAAAAAGAAAGACTAACAAACATTTATATATCATGCAACAAAATCGTATAAGACAATGTGATTTTAGCAAAGAAAAATAATGTATGTAGAAAAATGTGCCCACGAAGTAAGTCGCCATTAGTATAAACAAGCTTAATTAATCATGAAAACCGACAAATGTACTAATATGTCATAATTGAAGCTATGTTCTATGATTTTCCCATTAAAACTGTTATATGCTTAGCTTAAATTTAGCAGAGGCTTTGGCCTAGTTGCCTGGTCTCCATTTTAACTGCATAGTTTTCACTTGTATTAACAAAGACGTGTTTTGAATCTTTAAAAGCTGTATTTTTCCAGTAGAATGACTAATACACTTATCTCAAAGTTGCGTGCTAGGCAACTTTCATCCCCTTTGAAGCTCAAGGTCAGTTTCTGCAGATGCAGACAATGAAGACACTGATGCAGAATTAATTGTCAACTTTGTTGCTACTTATGTTCCAAAACTCCAAGGACACCTTATGCGCAGATGAGTATTAAGAGAAAAGACACTATTCATTAGTCAAAGAGAAATCACCCCATGGACCCTCCAATGGAAGAACCTGAAGAATTTGGAACTTTTCTTACTTAATCCCATCGGACGAAGGGAAGCCAGCCATTTTCTTTGATGCCATTTTGAAGCCAGATTTGAGAAGCCATTTTGATGACACTCTGATGCTTTTTCTCTATCCCAGAGAGAGAGACTTTAAAGAAGTCTCACCCTAGAGACTTTAACTTTAACTTTACTTTGCCTTGCCCATACAATAACTTTTGCCCCCCCATTTTCCTTGCTGCTGCAAGGAAAACTTGACTTAAACTTTGCCCCTTTGAAGTCTGCCCCATGCTGATCGAACCGGTACCTGAAGGACAAAGACTTACCTTGAATGCTGATTGTATTTGGTAATTATGAAAGGATAAATGTACTATTCATTGTGTTTTCCTCCTTAGGTAACTGCTTATTTTGACAGAGCCTAAGCTAGAAGTTTTCTAAATTTATGTTGATTAAATTCATTTTGCATGAAGCCCCACACGCCAATGCTAATCAGAATTTAGTTGAGGTATTCATTTGATGGACCGTGCTGAATTTAAATCTTCTTATGCTGACCGATGTATGCAATTAGTCAATTTCAGTTACTTTTATTAGTGATTTGCATAGCTATATCAGAGTGTGTGATTATTCTAGTTTTACATAGGTTGTGTTTCATCCGTCGCTATAGACAGCCAGTAATGTTCTTATATGTGTATCATTTGATTTTTAGACTTACTTACATTGTGCTAGCTTTGTTAATATAGGGAAATAAACTCATTAACTTTTAATAAACAGGTGTGGTTATTCATAACTGAAGGGTCATGGTGTGTCTAATTACTGATTTCTGTTTAACTAATTTGTTGATCGATTACTAATTGAGTATTGGTTATTGATTATAAATGAATCACTGATTTGAGGGATCCGACGATTTCTTTGGATGAGGAGAACTCAACCCGGTCAAAAGGTTCACCGACCTCCGGCGTGTCCAAGTATAAGTAATTTACAAGGACTGGACGTGCTTTCAGTAGATGGTAGCAGAGGATGGTTTGGCCCTTTGGGACCCCATCCGAATAATAGACGGATCCAAGTTAGAATTTTCTTTAATAAAACAAGTTGGAGAGATGATGACGCCCTAAATGACTTTCCTGGAATCTCGGAGCTTCCGAATGGAGGAAATGGAGGTGTTAGAATGTTTTCGGCGTTTCTAGTGACAGTATGAGTGAAGTTAGGGTTTCGCGCTTGCATAGCTTATGCCGCAGATGAATTGTGAAGTTTGTGAGGATTTTTAGGAGGTTACGAACTCCAATTAAAATTTTTGAGGAGTGGTACTCCAAAGTGTGAAAGTAGGGAAGTCGTCAAACTTCATATGTGTGTAGCGCTTTGTGCAGGAAAAATTGTCCACGTGGCTGTTGATGTTGAAACGGGCCCTGCGAGGTCAAGAGACTCCAGGGTATGTTGAAAAGTGTATGAGACACTTGATTGATGTTGTAATTTGTTCGGTTTAATAGGTTGATCGGGCGTGGTCAACGAGTCAGCACGAATATTGAGGAATAAAATAAAATTTTCGACATTGAGATTTGACGAATTCTAAGGTGCACTAGAATAGTTCATTGATCAGTTGAGAGTAAAGTTTGCAGGTCAAATTTTGCTTGCGAAAGTGGGAAACCGAGAAAGATGGAATAACTGCCGAGGCTAGTGAAAAATCCCTAAGGTTTCTGAAGCGATTGTATTACCTTTCCTGTAGTAAACCGACAGATTTGTTTTTTTTCTTTTTGATTAGTGCTCGCGATATATTGCAGAAAGTAGTTTTGAGTGAAGCTGAATGAAGGAGGACAAGCCGCAAGACTCTGTCAGCCACAGTGTGTGAGTGTGACGTCACTGAAGCCGCGCTGGGATAGGTTGGTTGGTGAGAAGGGTCGCGCACGGATTGGACACAGTCCGTGAAGCGCAATTGGTGGGGAAGGGCAAGCGAAGAGTATTCTGGGAATTAAAGTCACTTATTGATTACATTTTGAGAAAATAAAAGACGGAAAGATGACATTTTTCAAAGCATTTAAGAGTGCCCTGAGGGGAGATGTATATATTAAAGCAAATGTAGGAGAAGAAACACCGCCTAAGGGTACACCAGCTTACATCGTAATTGAAGAAAAGGGTGTCGCACCATGTCTTTGGTTCAAACAATGGTGTAAATTAACAGAAAAGCATGGAAGTGTAGCGTTTCCTATCCATGGGACGTTTAATCTAAGAGTTTGGGGGAATTTAAGATTTGCGCTATATGACAGGAAAATACCTCCAAGACCAGCACAGTTTGAAGCATTAGCAATTTGGGAACAAATAGCTAGAAGGCAACTACAAAAGAAATTTGAGACAAGAGTGAGAAAAGTAGAAAAGACACTAGCGGATGCTAGATGGGATAGTGCTCAAAAGGTTTGGAGATCAGATATATTGCAGGGAATTAAATTGTTTCCAGCAATTACTGACGAAGCAGAGATGGAAGGAAAGAAAGCTACCCATAAAACAAACAGGAGTCAGTCCAAAGATAGAGAAAACAAGAGAACCTCGAAAAGGTCAGATGAATCAGACGATGAGGAATTAATTCTGCAATTGCTAAATGACCGTCCACCTCCATGTGTGGAAAACGAAAATGGCCCAAGCACTAGTACAGACCCTCCAGAACCAATACAGGGTACTGTAACACCAAATTTGAGAAAATTGCAGATGCGAAGTAGTCTTAATATGCCTTTTACACAAGAAATACCACAAGTTCGGAGAATATATCCTGACATGACTAAACTGGAACCTGGTAATGATTATCAGCCACAGGTCCAAAGATGCTATTATGATGAGCATAATTTGGAAATAACTTCTAATGTAATGGTGCAGAGAGGACAGAATTATCAAAGACCGACATTGATTCAAACCGAACCAACACAAATTTTGATGCCTCAAAAGCAGATGCAAGAAATGCCAAAGTACATTCAAACAGCAGAAAAACAGTTAGACATGTCAGCAATGATGAACCATAATGTGGGAATTAACATGCGAAAGAATTTGGGTAACAGACAGAATCCGGACGCAATATCTTTGCCTATCACTGTAGGTCCGCCAGTACCATTATATGTACAAGCAAAACTAATTGTATGCGATCAAGGTGTAATGACACAGAATGAGACAGGAAGAAGATATATAGAAAAAAAACAAGAAATGACTCCCGTAGGAACACTCTCAAATAGATCTGGGTCTTTGTTGGAATTTAGTCCGATTCCTATTTGTGTTCCGTCAACTGTGGTAAGGTCAAATCCACCACTAATAATACCACAAACTTCGAAAACAGAAATATTACAGAAACCGTCAGTAGCAGTAGATGTAGATGCTACATTAATGGGACTAAACGCACAACAGTTAACACAATGGTTGAACAGTCTGAATACCCCACAGAGTACACCCTAGGGAAAAGGAGAAGAATATTTGAATCAGATAAGATTGGGCATGGAAGCAGGTGAACTCGTAGATGGAATGATGGGTCTGAACAGGTTAGAATCATACAGAGAAGAAGAGCTGAGATACATTTGCCCTAGAATTACAAGAGAAGTAAGCAGCATACATAAGAGGTTACAAGAAATTGCACACAGACACAAAATAGACATAAATAAAACCAAGCACTTGAGCAGAAGTTACAGGTTAAACTTTGAGGCAAAAGATTTTGAACACATGAGGTCTGCAGGAATGAAAACACACCTTAAAGAAATATTGTAAAGCGCGCAGGTTTGGAGATGTTTAGACAAGTGGGAGAGTAGGTGGGTTAAGAAAAAGGATTAGAAGAAAGAAAATACCCCAGATCAAAATGTTAAAATACAACAGAATGATGATCCTATAACCATGTTACCAATGAGAGAAACAGCAGGAGGAAAACGTATCCATGTACCATGGCACAGGTGTGACATTCAATCTTTTACGGATGATTACCCTAAGTTAAGAGAGAAACCGATCGAATGGTATCAACAAACAGATAGATTTGTGAAACTCGCAAAATGTCTTTGGGAAGACCTGAATACTTTATTTGAAATTGTAGTTCCAGCAGATTTGTGGGAAGAATGTAAAAGGGCTATAGATTAGCCAACAAGTGAACCGGAAAGAGATAAGGACACAGGTGCACCATCGCCTAGGGTAATGAGCATATACCATAAAGTGATTGATTATCTGAAAACAAAAGTTGCGTCAAA
The DNA here is from genome assembly GCF_031143425.1 of Pleurodeles waltl. Taxonomy (NCBI): domain Eukaryota; kingdom Metazoa; phylum Chordata; class Amphibia; order Caudata; family Salamandridae; genus Pleurodeles; species Pleurodeles waltl. The sequence goes on from NC_090446.1 coordinate 735,167,856, forward strand.
AAATGTGGATTGGCAGAAAATTGACAGAACAGCACAGGAAGTTAAAGAGTTGATACATGCATACTATGAGAGATTGTTGAAAGCATTTAAACATTATAGTGGCACGGAAACGATTGAGGCAAAGGACATGTCCCATTTTGTCAAAATCGATCGATGAAGTGTTGAACTATGCAAAATACTGCAGTGATGAGATTGAGACAAAGCAGAAAAGGTTGAAAGAAAAAGTGATGGTGATGCAGATTAGAGCAGCTCAGACAGGTTTGCAAGGTTTCCAACAACAGTTGCTGCAGCAGCAACAGCCGGGAAATGCTATGTTTCAGCCACATATGAGAGGCAGAGGCCGAGGAGGTTTTGTGAATAATGGTCCTGATTTAAATACTGTTGTGATTCCTAATGGTATACAGGCAATGAAGAAAGTGATGCCATGTCACACATGCGGAATCGTCGAAATTGGAAACGGGAGTGCCCAATATTGGTGCAGGAAGGTGTAGGTCAGCAAAACAATGATGTCAATACATTTCAGAATATGAGAGGACCAAAATTGAGAGGTCCAAACCCAAATTTCCAAAATAATGTAAATCAGATGCAAGGTCTACAACCTATACAATAACAGCAGGTGCAAATGCCTTGTGTACAAATGGTACAATCACAGCCAATGCAACAGCAGTTTCCTATGGTACCTAATCAGCAAATGCAAGTACCCTTAGCACCAATGAATCAGCAACAAGTAATGCTTCCTCAACAGGTTACAGGTCAAGGAATGAATCAAAGTAACACAGTACACCAATTACCATTACACAGTGAGAATGGAATAAACAATGAATGGGAGAGTGAAAGTTCAGATGAGGAGGGAAATTGTATGCTTGCAGCATCTTTGGAAGTTGATCAAAAGGGATCATATGTGGAAGGAAGAGTTATGGGTCACAGCGTTTCATTTTTGGTTGACACAGGAGCTACACGCTCTACAGTTAGAAGTATCGAAGTACCAAATTTGCCACTTTCAGGGAGAACAGTTCAAGTAGTGGGAGTAGCAAATCAGTATCTGACAAACCCAATTACAAATCCAGTGCAAGTCAAAATTGGTAACTTTCAAGGGTTACATATATTTGTGGTGTGTGACTCAAGTCCAATATCCTTATTAGGAAGAGATTTATTATGCACACTAGGATGCTCGATTATGTGCTCACATAATGGAATAAAAATTCAGACAAACAGTGATGAGGAAGAAGAGGACAGTTTAGAAGAAGAAATGGAAACTGTTGATGACGAGTATCCCCTAATTACTCTTTATCCTATGCTCACTGAAGCAGATATTCCAGCTGATTTACAAGAAACTGTTGAGAAGGAAGTGTGGGATATGACAGGGAAAGAAGTAGGATTGATCAAAGGAGCAGAACCAGTGAAAGTGACTGTAAAACCTAATGTAAATTTTCCGCAGACTCCACAATACCATATGCCACAAGATACTCTTATGAAAGTCGCCCAATTCATTGACGAATTCGTGAAACAGGGAGTACTGAAAGAAGTACTAAGTAGTCCATGTAATTCACCAATCATGGGACTAATAAAACCAAGTGGAAAAGTCCGAATTGTTCAAGATTTGAGAAAAATAAATGACATAATAGTCAAATGCTGTCCCGTAGTACCAAATCCAGCTGTAATAATGTTTCAAATTCCCTGTGATGCAGAGTGGTTCACAGTTGTCGATTTGTCCCAAGCATTCTTTTCTGTGCCTCTTCATGAGGACAGCCAATTTCTCTTTTGCTTCAAATTCCTGGACAGAGTCTACAGTTGGTGTCGAATTCCTCAAGGGTTTTCGGAGTCACCATCAATTTTCAATCAGATTCTAAAGAAAAATCTGGAATCATTGGAATTACCTTTTGAATCAACCTTAATACAGTATATTGACGATTTACTGATTGCATCCAAAACAGAAAATGACTGTACAGTTGACACAATTGCCCTACTGAATCATTTGGGAAGGAATGGACAGAAAGTGTCTCCTTCGAAATTGCAATACTGCCAAAAGAAAGTTAAATATTTGGGTCACCAAATAGAAAAAGGGTCGAGAAAAATCATGAATGAAAGAATAACGACTGTACTTCAAATGAGTCCCCCAAAACAAGAAAAGAGGTGAGAAAGTTTTTGGGAATGGTGGGCTATTGTCGCCAATGGATTCCCAATTTCTCAACTCTAGCCAAACCTTTACTGAAACTGACCCAGAAAGATGTGCAGGATGAAATAATGTTGAAAAGAGATGAAATGGATGCCTTTATTGAATTAAAGGAATGCATGTGCAGAGCTCCAGCTTTAGGTATGCCTGATTACACAAAGCCTTTCACATTGTTTTGTCATGAACGTGATGCATGTTCCTTGTCTGTCTTGACTCAAGCCCATGGTGGCGTAAACAGACCAGTAGCATATTTTTCAGCTACTTTGGATCCAGTTGCAGCAGCCTTACCAGGATGCTTGCGTGCTGTAGCAGCAGTTGGTATGAGCCTGAATCAAAGTGAAGGAATGGTGATGGGACATCCTTTAACAGTTATGGTCCCTCACTCAGTCGAAATACTTTTGACACGTTCCCGAACACAGCACATGACTGGTGCTAGGCTTACAAGGTACTAGACAATAATTTTGGGATCACCTAATGTGCAGTTAAAAAGATGCACTACATTAAATCCAGCAACTTTGTTTCCCAGTGAAAATGTTGAAATTGAAAATGCAGAAGACATAGAACACGACTGTCTTCAAGTGACTGAATTTTGTACTAAACCAAGACCTGATATCAAAGATACTCGATTGGAAGAAAATGATCAGATTATTTTTGTTGATGGTTCATGTTTAAGAGATGCACTAGGAATATTGAAAGCGGGATATGCTGTATGTACAATAACTGGTGTTCTAGAAGCATCTTGGCTTCAAGGAATTTACTCTGCACAAGTAGCGGAACTAGTAGCCCTTACTAGAGCTTGCCAACTTTCCGCATTAATGAAAGTCACCATTTACACTGACAGTCAGTACGGATTTGGAATAGTGCACGACTTTGGACAATTGTGGTCACAAAGAGGCTTTATGACCTCTTCTGGATCACCAGTGAAAAATGGTGAAAGAATCAAAGAGTTGTTACATGCTATCCAGTTACCAGGAGAAGTAGCAGTGGTAAAATGCAGTCCACACTTGAAATCACAAGACTTTGTTTCTTTGGGAAATGGATATGCAGATCAAGGCGCAAGGTTTTGCGCATTGAACTGTATATTGCTCAGAGACTAATGGAATTTGATAAATGAGCCAGAACTTGAACCAAAGGAAGCCTTTGCTCTAAAAGTTGTAGACACACTAGAAGAATTGAAATTCCTACAAAATAATGTTAGTAGAGATGAAAAACTCTCATGGAATAAATTACAATGCGTAAAAAAAAAAGATGATTTGTGGGTTTCAAGTGAAGGGAGATTGGTTTTGCCAGTCTTTTGACGCAAATAGCTAGGCTATATCACGGACAAGCACACATTGGAAGAGATGCCATAATTAGATTATTCAAAATTGATTGGTTTAATCCCAAATTTCGCCAAGTTACTGAAGCAGTTTGCCATTGTTGCGTCATTTGCCAACAAATGAACGCAGGGAAGGGAACCATAGTAAATTTGAGCCACATTGGAAGAGCAGGTGGGCCGTTTAGCAGGATGCAAATGGATTTCATTGAGATGCCTATGCATGCAGGCTTGAAATATGTGTTGGTGAATGTGTGTATTTTTAGTCACTGGATTGAAGCATACCCTACACGCAGAAATGACAGTCTCACAGTTGCAAAACTACTCTTAAGAGAACTAATACCACGTTTCGGATTTCCGATCTCTTTAGAATCAGATAGGGGAAGTCATTTCAATAACGAAGTAATAAAATTATTCTGTGCAGCATTGAACATTGAACAAAAATTGCATTGTAGCTACCGCCCTGAAGCATCAGGACTAGTGGAGCAAATGAATGGCACACTGAAGTCAAGAATGGCGAAAATATGCGCATCCACAAACTTGAAATGGCCTGACGCGTTGCCTTTGGTGTTAATGTCAAGGAGAAACACACCTGATAGAAAAACTGGACTATCACCACATGAAATTCTCATGGGCAGAGCCATGAGACTTCCAGCAGTTCCTGTGAATGCCCTTGTAAATATTACAGATGATATGGTATTGGACTACTGCAAAGGTCTGGCTGATGTGGTCCGCTCTTTTTCTCACCAGTTGGAGGCAACCACCTTGCCACAGATCCAAGGTCCAGGACACGCCCTGAAAGCAGGTGACTGGGTTGTGATAAAGAAGCACATGAGGAAGTCGTGCATGGAACCCCGTTGGAAAGGACCTTTTCAATTGATTCTGACAACTACCATCGCTGTGAAGTGTGCGGGAGTTCCCAACTGGATTCACGCCAGTCACACGAAAAAGGTGACGTGTCCCACAGAAGAAGAAATTGAAGCATTGAAATTACCAACAATTAACAGGAAAGTACCAGGCACTGAGACAGAACGAAGAGAGCCTGAAAGCGAACAAGAAGAAATTGAGACAGAAGAAATATTCACTGAGGAAGACACAGTCACTCCTTTTGAGGACAACAGAGAAGAAGCCTCAGGAGGCGACAAAGATCCTATCTCAGGTGAAGAAGCAGGAGAGCCTAGTAAGAGGAGGGCTTTCCCAGAAGCAGACGATAAAGGAAAACAAGGAAAAAAACTGACCGACCTCCCAGGTGAAGGAGACGAGACGGAGCAAAGTCAAATTGTTCTAACTCTTCCGGAACCGGTTGCAGGTCCGTCAGGTGAAAACAACGCAAAACGAAAACAATGCATATCACCAGTGAAATCAAAGACTAGAGAAACATTAAATGAAAACAAATGGCCAGAATTTAAAGAGAAAAGAAAAGAAGTGTCTATCATTACCACATTGAATGAAGAAAAAGACACAGCCAAAGAACAAGACATAAGCGAAGGGGAATCGAAAGGAGATGCAAAATTGAAAAGGAAAAGAATAGCGAACACAAGATATTCTGGTCCAGAATGGGCATACACAGCCACTAACGATTGGTCAGACGAATTTCTATCTCTTAGTCTTGAAAATGAAGGAGCAGAACGACACTTTGGTACTTGAAAAGTGAATTTCACGAACATTACCGAATAAGACTGATAACCTGATTGATTTTGAAACCGATTTTGAGACAAAGCTGCTAAACCGATAAGAGACTAAGATATATGAACACAAATCCATACATCAGTAATAGAAGGGGTGACATATCATAGCATGCCCCTTACGTATGGAATAACATGTAGTTTGTTACTAACCAGATTTTATGGCCAGGGGTATATTCAATACTTCTATTCCAATCAGGGTGTCGTATTTTCATATGTCCCCATAATTGAGTATTTGAGTAAAGTAGCAGGAGATTATTATATAAAATTAGTTAGAGGTTTCTTTGAACCATTATCACCTTTTTCCACAGTTCACGCTCATAGAGACAACCTTACATGCTTACTTTTACCCGTAGAGAAAAGCTTTTTAGATCACACTGAAGATAGAAGGAAAATGATAAAGGAAAAATTAGAAAAAGAATTACATAAAAGGGCATCTGTAGATAACTATGCTTTTGCCGCAATAAAGACACAAGGGAAACTAGCTTTAGATGCATTACATATAGGGAAACTTTGTATATATAGACCTAAATCATATTATGACACAATCTTTGTAGGAACAAGTGAATGTAAACACGTGTTTTTATTCCAGAGTAAATGGACGTTCATGTTAAACGGGGTATATTATATTTGTGGACTTAATGCCTATTATCGTCTTCCAAAAGGATGGTATGGGAGATGTTATTTGGGAATAGTATTTCCAAATATTTATCAACTAGATGACTTAAAGAAATTTCCAAAGCTGTCTGAATTACATCATATTCAGAAAAGGGAGACAGCTTCTGGTGTGGTAGGAGACATATTTGGAGCAATAATTCCTTCAGTAGGAGTTATATTGAACTCAATCAAAATACAAAAGTTGTCTACTATTGTGGATAACATGCTGACAAATTTCTCAGGAGCAATGATCCTGATGGATACTGAACTTTCTGCAGAAAGAGCTATGACTCTTCAAAACCGGCTTGCTTTAGACATTCTTTTAGCAAAGAATGGCGGCGTTTGCAAAATGCTTAGTACACGTCACTGTTGCTCATATATACCAGACAACAGTAAACAAATTAGAAATATGCTTACAAATTTAACTAACAATAGTACAGATTTGAAAGAATTGAAAGAACCAGGAGTATGGGAAAAAGTTGGGAAAGGATTTGCTTCCTTGGGAAATTGGCTCAGCAACATTTGGAACGGAATATTACTGAAAATAGTAAAAGGTATATTAATAATACTAATTTGCTTAATAGGTATTTGGGGAATATGGAAAGCTATTAAAATATTGAAATCAAGAAACAAGAGAAGAACTGAAAAGAAAGAACAAAAAGAAATGGTAAAATTATACAGGGAAAAATCAAAGGGAGAAAAACGGAAAAGGAAAATGATTGAAATGCAAAAATATTAAAACAGAATTTTAAATGAAATAAAATTTGTGAAGGAAGATTTAATGTGATGACATAATTAGTCATGAGAGGAGAGATTGATGAAGCAGAAAAAGAAAGACTAACAAACATTTATATATCATGCAACAAAATTGTATAAGACAATGTGATTTTAGCAAAGAAAAATAATGTATGTAGAAAAATGTGCCCACGAAGTAGGTCGCCATTAGTATAAACAAGCTTAATTAATCATGAAAACCGACAAATGTACTAATATGTCATAATTTAAGCTATATTCTATGATTTTCTCGTTAAAACTGTTAGATGCTTAACTTAAATTTAGCTTTGGCCTAGTTGCCTGGTCTCAATTTTAACTGCGTAGTTTTCACTTGTATTAACAAAGACGTGTTTTGAATCTTTAAAAGTTGTATTTTTCCAGTAGAATGACTAATACACTTATCTCAAAGTTGCATGCTAGGCAACTTTCATCCCCTTTGAAGCTCAAGGTCAGTTTCTGCAGGTGCAAACAATGAAGACACTGATGCAGAATTAATTGTCAACTTTGTTGCTACTTATGTTCCAAAACTCCACCTTATGCGTAGATGAGTATTAAGAGAAAAGACACTATTCATTGGTCAAAGAGAAATCACCCCTTGGACCCTCCAATGGAGAACCTGAAGAATTTGGAACTTTTCTTACTTAATCCCATCGGACGAAGGGAAGCCAGCCATTTTCTTTGATGCCATTTTGAAGCCAGATTTGAGAAGCCATTTTGATGACACTCTGAAGCTTTTTCTCTAACCCAGAGAGAGAGACTTTAAAGAATTCTCACCCTAGAGACTTTAACTTTGACTTTACTTTGTCTTGCCGATACAATAACTTTTGCCCCCCCATTTTCCTTGCTGCTGCAAGGAAAACTTGACTTAACTTTGCCCCTTTAAAGTCTGCCCCATGCTGATCGAACCGGTACCTGAAGGACGAAGACTTACCTTGAATGCTGATTGTATTTGGTAATTCTGAAAGGATAAATGTACTATTCATTGTGTTTTCCTTTTTAGGTACCAACTGCTAGAGGTTTTCTAAATTTATGTTGATTACATTAATTTCATTCATACCTAGTGCCTACTTTGAAGTGGAGGAAGCTTCTAGAGGTTTCCACCCCCAGGGGTGTCAGGTATCCCCTTCCTAACTGTCCTGGCAACTTTCCTTAAGTGACATTTTCAGAATTGTGGTTAAAAACCCAACTTTACCATACTTTATTTGAAGAGTGCTTTTGTGGCGTTTGCAGGATAGTGATCAGAAACCCAACTTTACTATTAGAGAGGGCTTTTAATTACAATTCTTTAGACATCTAACTTGACCTGTCTACCTGCTCCCATTTGGAAGTTAAATCTTATTAAATGGAATAAGGTAATTCCGATGGTACCGTATGGAAGGGTAGGCCTTAAACTAGTGAAAAAATAACTTTAGGAATTTTCAATACAAGGACATTTAAAACATAAAAGTACATATCCTACTTTTTAAATGCACTGCACCCTAGGCTGTTCAGGGCCTACCCTGGGGATAACCTATTTAATTCACAGGCCCTGGACACACGTAGTACCACTTTACTACTCCTAAAGGTAAAATAAATTGGCCAAATGGGTTTAAGGCATTTCTACCATGATTTGAGGAGAGAGCACAAGCACTTTAGCACTGGTTAGAAGTGGTAAAGTGTGCAGAGTCCTAAAACAAGCAGATACATAGTCAGCCAAACTGGAAAGTTGAAGACAACAAGGTAGGGGAGAAACACTCCAAGGATGCCAGGTCTAACTTGAAGGCTGCAACATGAGAAAAAATTACATCAGGCAATTTTGCAGGTGAGGTTTGACACTTAAGAGCAAAAATTCTTCAATTAAGCCGTTAACAAGGCTTCAGGTTTTGGGAGCAGTCCTTGAAAAGCAACTGACAAAAACATTTCCTTCATCAAAAAGAGTACTGAGGTTCTAAGCCATGGCGAAATCTTTTCTTCCAAGCAAATAGTGACAGTCAGACTTACAAATCTTTCCTAGATCTAATGTCATTCTGTATAGGTTTAAAACCCTTTTTTCAGGTTCAGAATGAGATCCACACAAGAACTGGACAATCAATGGAAACAGATGAACGGCTTGTGATATGCCATAGTCCAGTTGATTAAGAAAGTCAAGCAGGCACGGCTGTTGTGATGGGTTCAGTCAGACCTAAAAGTGCTCCACACATTACAATTTTCTTAGTCAAACTAGTGCTGACTACAGACACACTGATGAAGAGCTAGGGAGCCCACATGCAGGAGCTAACAACCAGAATCTTCAGATCATACGCAGAGAACATTTTCCACATTAAAATCGACTGGGCTTTAAGACCAGGCTTACGATGGTTCGTCCCGAGACTAGCCGTACAAGCAGTTCTCATCAAAATAGACAACACAACTTCAGTGTATTACATCACAAAGCACGGAGGAATGAGGTCTCATTCTTATGGGGAAAAGCCACAGATGCTATGGGTCTGGGCCGTCTCCAGTCACATGGACATCAAAGTAGAACATCTCCCAGAATGACAAAAGGTTCAAGCAGACACACTCAGCTGAGCTCTGGCAGACTGCCAAGAATGGATTCTCCACCAGGTCCACCTGGAGTACATTTTCCACAAATTTGCCCAGCCCACACTAAACCTGTTTGCCACAATGGTGAACAAAAAAGTGCCAGTACTATTCTAGCAGTTTGTGGCAACCAGGAACCTATCATTTGGATGAATTGCTTTGGATACACTTTTCCACAGTTTTTCCTGATCCCCAAACTACTGAGGAAGGTAAAGGCAGGTCACTGTTCCTGATCCTCATTCCAATGCTGTCTGCAAACCACTGAAGATCAACCTCTGACTCATCTCCAGATACAATGGAGAGGTACTTCACTATGACCTGAAGTCACTCAGTTTGACAGCCTGATACCAGATCACCTACAGTTCATATAGTTAGACGTTTTGACAGACTGCAGGAGAATCCTAGTGCAGACAGTGCCTCAGCAAAGTGGTTCAACATCAAATGGAAGCGTCCCTATGTATGCTGTAAAGACAAAGGCTCATATTTAATTACCATGTGGACTGGAGTATTCTTCAGTGAGAACCCATCTGGCAGCGTTTTCAAGATTTAGAAGAACAGAAGACCATTTGTGATCATGTTTTTGCAAGGAACCATAAATCAGTTTATGAAGAGGTGAAGAGGCTTTTCAGGGTCTTTCTTCCCATACGATGTCCAACGGCGCTTTGGGAGCTGGGCACAGAGGGTGCATTAGATTTAACATGGGCAAGACAAAGACTAGCACACTGTGGACCAATTATTTGTATAATTTGGCCTACCAGGAAGAAGCTGGCCCTGGTCCAAACAAAATTGCACATTCTTTATTAGTTTGCATCATCTTCTGCTACAACAGGACAAAGTATCCACTCCAGAGCAGAGTGAGGGTGAATTAAACCAGAAACATGGTGAAGATGATGCACTGTACCCCCAGGATGCCTCTGCAGGACATGTCATGAATCCACACCGAGGGCCAGGCACACGTTCACCAAAAACTAGTCCCTGAACATCAACACAGCAGCCAGCTCAGGGCAGGGAACACTCCAAAACCTGTTTCAATAAAAGTGAACCTTCTACTGGCTTAATTTCTTAATGATATGTATTGTTTGCTATTCTATTTCACACAAGTGAATTTACTAAAGATCCAGTATTGGATAAAAAAAAAAATACTTGCCTGGAATTCCAGTTCTCCAACATTGGTATCTTTCATTTACTCATATGCAATCCTCTGTTCTTCCTGGTCAGATGTTCACTATTATTGTGTGTACTCCTCACACTTGTGCTATGAAATTTGAGCTGTGGTGGCATCTACGGGGGAGTAGGAGAGGCCAGCACCTCCACCTCATTGGCTGACTTTTGGGTTGTTTCAAATGATGTAAATATGCCACCAAACAAACTATGTAGAGGCCTATGGCCATTTTAACTGTGTGTTTTGCTATTTAAAGTTAGCAGGCATTTTTGTATCCTGAAGACTAATCTACATAGGGTGTGAACTGGGGAAAGAGAATCATGGCAGTCTGGGATGAAATATAATGCATTACATGAAAATTGTGCATTCACGAAGGAAAAACCCCAAATCCCTCAACTGGTTCACAAGGTAAACCCATACAAAAACAGAAGCAATTGTGATGCACAAATTAATTAATCACTTATGAATCGATCACATTCATCCTCCCTAATATTATCTCATATGTAATGATAGCATAGATCTCAAACCATCACAAATTCAGTTCATATTTAGTATCCAGTACTTTAGATTTTATTCATGGAAACTCCCAATTCACTGCGCAGTACATATTTGCTCCGTGGTATGTAGAAGAACAACTGAATATATTTTCCAGTACTCTGTTGTTTCTGGTTAGTCGATATAAACTGATGATACATGCAGCCAACACGTGTTTCGTCTTAGGGCATTAACCCAAATGACTTCTTCAGGGCTGAAATTGAATCAAACAGAGCACTTAAAACCAGTACAAGGACTTGTCAAATTGTACAAATTATACCACCATGCCTCATCAAAGTTGTGCCCATAAATATGGAAAGAAAATGGTGTACCAGAAGTTGTCCATAAAGTGAAACGAGACCCGCATGCCAACTGAAAAAAAAACAAAGGACCTACACACCAAACTGTGAAAAAATATCACCACAGCAGCTTAAGCAACCATAACCATACGATGACCAAAAAGACCCCATACCACAATACTGTGAAGAAATTTAATGACAGACCACCTTGTCCCACAAACTCAAATATCAAAACAGACTACGAAATAATATGTCAATGTGTCGATACAAATTACAACTGCTAGTGTAAATTAAACAAACAACTATAATAAACGTAAAAACCTTGAATCCAGTGACGTGCTATATGTAAATAAGACTTCTCCGATAGCAAATGCAATATCTTAAGATATCCGATCAAAGGAATCGAACTGTAGACATAAACAAAAAACATCAACTCGTTGGGTATTCCAATAAGGTATGCGACTTGTAAGAGTATACAATCTATCGTCCGATAAGCAAACAATCAAGGAATCCCGCCATGTACTCACCAGGTTGCAAAAAAATGTCCAGATTCTCCGTTAGCCGCAAGTACGCTACTTGCATTATCCAATTGGAGTACCCGAATGAGCTTTGCGCTAACCTAACGCAAAGACGTAACCATTTAAATGCCATGACTGATGTCAATAACGGGCTGCTACCGGGTCCAATCAAAAGCCAAGAAAATGTTGAATTTCCCTTTTCGCGTGTCCTTGCGCTAACATGCCTTCAATGCGGAAGTGCCTGACCAAAGACTAACATGGATGACGGACTCCACAGTGTACGGAGTATAAACACAGAAGACTGACTATTTTCCTCGTTTCTACACATCCAACCAGTGCCCAAATATAGAAAAAGTGCAAAATTCCTATCCATAACGTCACTAACTAATAACCAAAAAAACGAGAAATGCGTTTTCCTCATCTGTAATATAATAGATTACCTAAGTAAAATGCACCATATTAATAATTAATTGCTATATGGAATTTCAAAAACGAAATCACAGTTCCATTAAAACACCCCATAAAGAAAAAAGAAATATATGTATATAAACCCTGAATTGAATGTCTCCATAGTACCCCATCTCTTGTATTGAATATTTTAAATGCATTATGATGAAAATTCATCCCATATTAGTTGAAAAAGGAAACAAGACAATAGTCATCATCAACAAACAATTATTTCAAACAGATAATAAATATATAATATTTGAGATCATGTGAAACAATTACAATCAATGTGAAAATAAAACAATAATTCAATGAGGTTACCACATATTATCACAAAGGTAAATAGCAATATCACAGATATAAACACAATATCTATACAATGTCACAACTTTAATTCTCCCAGGAAATATTCTAATTTTCTATCTGTGTTGAGGCCTAATTCAACCGCTTTTAGTCTCATTATCCATATTGCTTCTTTCTTCCGTAAAGTTAATTCTCTATTTCCCCCACGGTGGCCTCTTAGAACATGTTCGAACCCGAAAAATTCAAAATTCCTATGATTATCCTGCATATCGCAGGCCATAATGTGGGCCACTAAAGGGTATCTAGTATCACCATTCTTTAACGCCCTAAGATGCTCAATAATTATAACTCTAAGCGGGCAAATTGTGCTCCCAATGTATATACAAGTACATTTGCATTGTATCATGTAAATGACAAAAGAAGTATCACAATTAATGGCTGTCTTAATTTTATATACATGGTTCACTGTACCCGGGAACTCATTGATACCATGGGATGCCCAACGGCATACCCCACACCTCCTACATCTAAAACACCATCCTGCGTGTAGATAGCCAAGTATTCGGAGGGTTACTTGTCGTGAAACTAGGACTAAGAATACTTTTAAGGGACCTACCCCTACGAAATGTAAAAGCAGCCCTGTCAGATATGAAATTCCTCCAGATCTCATCTTGAAATAAAATATCCCAATGCTTGTTTACAATTTTTTGAGAGCCAGGAATGTACTAGTATAATCGGTAACAAATCTGATTATGTCTTTTTCTTTCTTGGGTTTACTCTGATTCTTAGATTTCAATGTCTCACTCCTGGGTTTGTGTTTGATTCTTAGTTGCGCTTTACTGATTGTATGTTCCGAATAGCCTCGCGCCTCAAATCTCAAACTCCTCTTGTTTACACAATCAATAAAATCATCTTCTTTACTACAATTTCGTCTCGCTCTTACCAATTCTCCATATGGTATTGATTCAATCTGATGTATCGGATGTGCACTTGCAGCATGTAAAATAGAATTGCATGCCAGAGTTTTGCGAAATAATCTGCTGTGTATCCTGTTCTCATCAACAAAGAGTTCCACATCCAAAAATTCAATGCTCTTAGGGTTATAGTGGTAGGTAAATCTGATATTCATATGGTTATTATTCAAAAATTCACAGAATTCCACCAATTTCTCTGTACTACCCATCCAAATAAAAAAAAATCATCAATGTAGCGTCCCCAATAGAGAATATAAGTTTGCTACTCAATTGACTCCGGATCCCAGACCCATTTTTCTTCAAACCACCCCATAAAAAGATTCGCATATGAGGGGGAAAATCTGGAGCCCATCGCTACCCCTCGTTTTTGTCGATACCATCCCTTATTGAAGAGAAAATAGTTGTTGTCAAGGAGCAGATGACTCATTTCAATCAACATTGTAGTATGATCCCAAAAGCTCGCTGTCTTATCCAGGTGACTGATTGACACCTGATCTGTTCGATATAAGTCAATAAGGACGCTCAATGAAGGACTAAACGCCAATTATGAACACAATTTAGCTTTACTAGAGTTTCAGGTAAATGTATACATTTGGCACATCAACGAAATAGAATCAAATAGCAATGAAGAGCATCAATTTATATGTAAACACTCGACAAAGAGCATCTATTTATGTATATATGAGCAAAGAGTTCATTGATAGATATAAGCTTTGATTAACGGCATACAAAATGCGTATTTCAATTACTGCAGCAAGCTCACACTACGATGTTCATGAAGTAAAAATATAAACAAGCTGAACACTTCAGATTATAAACACAGTGCAAGCATAATAATCAATCATAATAATAGAGCAGAGAAGCAAAGGCCTTTCATCCCTGGGTGGAACTTAACTTAGTCCACGAAATGCTGGGAAGCCCTCTACCGCCCGCTTGGACCTCTCTCTCCCTCGAGCGTCACTTTCTCTGAACAGCAAAAACAGAGAGGCAGCGCTGTGGGCCTGGAGACAGCACCTTTCACAACCCCATCTGCTAGCTTTAATCCCCTCACCCCCACTTCAGTGCTTAAATAACCTGAAGCTTGGATTCTATCCCTTTCCAACATTTTCTAGCTGTGTTATCAGCACGTGTCTCTTGGCTGCTCTGCCATTCCCTGGCCATTGTTTTCATTCCATCTTTTTCCTGTTCTCTCGTTCTCAAGGTTGAGACGACCTCCGTCTTTCGCTTCTGCACAGCCTGTTTCTTACACATGCAGCTGCAAATAAGTTTATCTATGGAATGTTAAAAAACAAGCTTGAAAGCGAACATCGTGAACTTTTCCACGTTGTTCGGGTTTGAGCAGGCATCACACTCATCTACACTGTTCAAGCTAATTAACCCTTTGCGTCACAATGTCTTCCGCACCTTTCCCTATACTGATCACTCGCCAATCTCTTGCTAAGAAAATGTTGTCCTAGATCATGATTAATACATGTATACAAAGAAACCACATCTAATGTAACTAATAACATGTTACTGGCCCGTTCTATATCAGTCAAAAGACTTAGTATATGTGTAGTGTCCTTGTTGAAAGATGGAAGATTATACACAAATGGTTGTAGAAAAATATCTTTTAACCTGACCACAGAGAATGATTCAAGCATGGAGACGTGAAATATACCAACGCTGGAGTACAGAAGTTACAACAGGCAAATTTACTTTTGGTAAAATTACATGGGGCAGAAGTACAGATGGTGCAGTAGGGAATTTTGAAAGATGTTGTAACATATCAGAAGTTAACTGCCCAATCATAATTGAGTCGTAGAGTTTGGGGAAATGTATGTTTTGCTTTGCAAACCTACCTTCTGTCTGTTCATTGCATTTCTAAGGCTCAACAGGCCTACATTATTTTCAGTCACTGGAGACGTCATAAATGTACTTTCGAAGCACTCACACACCAGTAAATATTTATTCATATATTTATGCCTCAGCTCATTATATAGCCTAGGTATTTATAGTTTGCCAGCATTGAAGGGAAATGGGCTGAGAGCTGTCGATGGATTCTCTCATAAAAATAGGTATTTCTTCCTCTATTGGGTCACTGTGTGTGTGGCTACCACAAAAACATGAGCTTAAGAAGGGCAGTTCCACTCAAGTCATTTACAACTGCACAGCCCTAATGCCATTCACAGCACTACTCTTTTAAATGATTGCTCTAAGTAGAGACCCTATAACACCTGTCAAAATTAGGGCTGAGTTCTTGTCTGATTTGGTGTACCTTCTGTGCCAGCAGACTCAGGGTTGCCACCCTGGAGTTGATGAGAAACCCCAAGAAAGTAATCTCCTGCACAGCTGTCAGCTCTGATTTCTGGCCATAGATCACAAATCCCAAGTTCTGTAGCAGCGTGATAGTAATGGTCAAATGAGTGAGTAGCTGAGATTGAGATTGGTCCATGAAAAGGGGATCGTCCAGGTAGATTATCAGTCTGACCCCTTTTGATCACTGGACTTCCACTATCGGTGGGAGGAGTTTGGTGAAACACCATGGTGCCGAAGAAAGGCCGAACAGTAGAATCTGGGATTCGTATAATTGCTTCCTCCAAGCAAATTGGAGGAAGCACTGGTGCTGGGGGAAAATGGGAACTGAGAAATATGCATCCTTGTGGTCCAACTGGACCATCCATTTGTACTGCAGGAGGAGATCCCTCAGCAGGTGTATCTGCTCCATTTGAAGTGACGGTATCTCAGCCACTCGAACTGTTTGAGGTTTATCACTGGATGATAATACTTGTCCTTCATTTCTATATTAAAGAGGTTGCTGAGAAAACCACGAGGGTGAATTACCGACTTGAAAATTGCTTCTTTTTCGAACAGTTTTTGGACCTCTGCATTAATGAGGTGTGCCTCCTCTTCCGAGAAGTGCACAAGGGAAGGTCTTAATATCTGCACTGGAGTCTGTGTGGTACCCTCGTACTGTTTCCAGGACCCCCTGATCTGCTGAAATCTCTGCCCATTTGTGAACAAAATGTCTCAGTCTCCCCTGATACGCTGAGGAAAAGAGAGGGTATTCCTTACCATTAAAACCTTCAAGGGTGTTTGCCCCTCCTCTCGCCATTCGTCTGGCTCTGCCTCCACCTTGATTGGGGAAGAAGACCCCTTGGCGGTCATCATGTCATCCATTGTTCCTCTTGAGTTGTCCTCTGTAGGAGCGTTGGAGATCTAGACGGCCGGAGGAGCGGCCCCTGCCTCTTCTGTCCCTGGTGAAAACTTTACTCGGGAAGATCTTTTTTATGGAGGCCTGGGCCTTGTTCAGCGCTGAGAAGGTGGCAACATATTTTCCCAGTTCTTTCACAAATGGGTCCTTGAATAACTGCCCTTGCATCACTGCGCCGGCCTCCAATGAGGTGAGCTCGCCCAGCTTGGGGCCTATTTTAATCAACAAAGACTGTCTTCTCTCAGCAGACAGGGCACAGTCGGTGTTACCCAGGAGGCACACCACCCTCTGCGCCCATCCCGTGTTGATGTTATTTAGGAGTGGTTCACCCGCCTGTTTAGGCATTTCTGCCAGTTCAATGATCTTGGTCAGTGACCCCCAGACATCAAGAGAGGCACAAGCACTTGTGAAATAGAGCTTGCCCACCTCTGCAGGGAGTCGGTGCTGGGGTGGCCATTCCTCCTCAGAAACAAAACCAGGGGTATACGTGTGGTCCCTGAAAGGCTCCATGAATTATAAAGGATGTGAGTACCAGTGTAAAAAAATATATATATAAATATATATATATATATAAATATATATATATATACAGACTGCCTGTAGTCAATGAAACGGCTGAAACTGCCATATATATACACTTATATGGAAGGCGCAGTGGCTGGTATGCCCCGGACCACACTCTGTGTAATAATAGAAGCATGCATCGTCAGGAGAGGGTTGGTAGGGTTTGAGGCACTAGAAAGGTCAACAGCATAGACTCTCTAGAATAAGTCCTAGCTTTTACCCCTGGGCTGAGGAGCTCCTTCAGACCGCAATATGCCCGAGGAACGCTAGCGGTGCAAAAGAGCACCATCTAGTAGATCCACTCTGTATCAAGGGTGAAGTGCGCTCAGGCTGAAACCTACCCCGCAATGCAATCTAAAAAGGAAACTGTGGCAAAAATACCAATGGCAGTATGAACAGTGCATAAAATAACATGGATCACATAAGTTTTGAATCCCGTTACAAACCGTGACCCCCCAAAGAGTTAAGGAACGTAGGGAACTTAACTGGCAGAGCAGTGAAGAAGGAAGAGGAAACAACATCATGGATATATAAACATTGGGGACTACATTATGATTGGTTATTGGTGGTTATGGATACCTGTGAATGTGTGCTCATGAGAAATGTAGTAAATGTTTTTTCTTCGACTTTGAACCTGCTGTTTATTAAAGTGAAGAAGAGAATGCATAATCCTCGCCTCTGGTCCTGACGTAGAATTAAAGATCGTCGATCGAGAAAGCGATCAGTCAAAAAAAAAAAAAAATGTGGGAACGGTAAACAAAAAAAGCCCGCGTACAGAGCCCGTCAAAAACTTCACTCCATCTTGGCGGTACACAGAAATAAATCATTACTCACCAAACGGTTGAAAGCGTGAGGCAAATGCCCTCCAGCACACTATCCACTGAATGGGAAGGGACCCAAATTAGCTATCCGATAGACTAGAGCAGTCCAGGACCTAGCGCCATATTAGGGGTATGCTACAAACAAAATGGACGCTCGTAAATCACAGGAAGTGCTCCCAGGACACACAAGCTTTTGCATTTTCATGCTCTGAACAAGATGAACATTCTCAGTGGTTAATATTGAAAATGACAAAGTGAACAAAATTTCAAGGTGGACAGGAGGCCCTCAAGATTGAGGATAAATCATATGTATTAGCAGCAGAACTGAAAGAGTAATAAATCCACACAATCACTTTCCGGCAGAAACCCTAAAGAACAACCTCAAACAGCCTCCTCAATAACAAACATTTCAGCTTTGGATCTTATGCCACTCCACCACCTCATTTAGACCACTTTATCAGTTTATTTGGAAAACATCCATTGGGCCTCTATCTTATACAGTGCCTCTTCTACTCCTGCCCATCTCTGGCCCAGTCATTCCAGAACAGTACACTTAAATTCCTGCGTACCATGGCCATATTCCTTAGGATGTTGCACCAGACGTGATGATAATTTGCCCAAATTTGAAGCACTAATGAGTTCCTGCATCCTGTTTTTCACTTTCAGTTGTAGGGCCAATGTAATGTAAATTGCATAGACAGACATATAGAACTGTGCGGGGGGTACCAACTGACAGATTCTCTCCTACAATATACATCTTGTCATCCACAAGCTCTGAGGGATAATCTCTCAGTAGGACATTTTGTTTAGACACAGGAGGAATTGTACTGATTGATGTGTGTATTTTCATGGCACAGTCATACTTATTGGTGGAATGGTTAGAACAATGAGCCTGCCCTAAAAAAGTTGTCAATCAGGCTTGAAAAAGGCCTTTTAACACCCCCTGCATATCTCTGTTGGAGAAACATTCAAAGTCCAAGATTGAGTGTATCCTTCTGGTCTTTACATTTGACTCCTTTTCTTGTAATGTACGCCTAATTATACATAAAAACTGTCATTTATTGACTGTTAGACTGAGTGACATGGCAAAATCCTGTTTCGCTTTTTATCATATTTCCAACTTAAAAAGCTAGACTGGTGCGTACTCACCCAAAAACTGAAATGGCAAAAACAGTCAAATAGCCATTGGGACATTTTTTGTCTTGGTGTTGTAATGTATGTAACGTTATGCTCTTATCCCAGTGCATCACACGGAGCAATGGCCAGACTTGGTATTAGATTTAATTTATTATCAGTAATACTAGCTTGTTTTCCATGAGATCCTCATCAATTGTCATAAGCACAGAATAGTCCCACGTATGTATATATACTATATACATACACACAAACACAGTTCCTGCCTTTCTTCCTGTTCCCACCAACCGAAGTCGGTGCACGGCTACGGGTGCAGGACCTGTGATTATATTGCCCACTTTGAAAAATTCCAAAAAACGCCAGCACTCCAGACAGCTCCAATCATATTATTTAATGGCTTACATCAATGGCAACGCGTTTCAACCATTACGGTCTTCTTCCAGCCAAAGTCTATTACAAAGGCCCCATCCTCCATAGAAAATGTATACTCAGGTTACTAAACATAAAAGAAACATATCTAACAAGGAAATACTACCCTATACAATCGTATTCAACATCTTTTTACACATTCGACTCAACTTTGATTTTACATTTGTTAGGAAGTTTAAACTTATTAACTTTTAATGTTCTAAAACAATTCAAAATAAAATTGAATAATAAAAAATAATATATACATATAAAGAATAGTAACATATAAAAATGAAAATAAAAAATATAATTATAAAACATTTAATAAAGGTAAATCCTTAAATACTACTCCTAATATTTTTCCTAAGAATATATATAACTCTCAATCATGTAAATCAGCCAAGGCATTGAAACCTAATACATCCAATAATAACATCATGTCAATTCATAAAATTATTACATCATTAGAGCCTTGAAGCAAAGAAAAGGGGCAAAACAGAAAACATATATCCTTATCTTAATCCTCGGGGTGTGCCTAAACTGCTTTGATGTAAGCTGTAAATAACCATGTGACTTCAAGAACTCAAATTTTTTCATAACCATCGAATTACTCATAATTTTACAAACTCGACCCACATGAACAAAGTTCCTCATCCTGATTCAAACCACACGGGTATTTGCTGCTTAAAAGTATTATATACTCGGACTCCATCCTCCTGAGGATACGTTCCCTGTCACCTCCACATGGGGTTAATAAAACCCTGTCAATGCCAGAAAAATAAAAAATTTTAATTTGGCCTCCATGTACTTGGTAACAGTGGTTACAGTGGTGTGCTACTGGATAATTCCCATCCTTAATCACACACCAATGTTCCAATATCTGTTTCTTTAAAGGAAAGATTGTACTTCCCATGAAACGTAACCCACATGGGCAACAGATGACATATATTGAGAAATCAGAGTTACAATTTAGAAATTTCTTGATCTTAACTTCCCTTGTCGTGGGTAACAAATATGTTTTACAATTCACACTGTTTCTACAATCCTTACATTTGGCACATTTATAAAAGCCATGTTGGCTGTCCAAAAAAGTTTCTCTTTTCTTATCCAAATAGCTGTGTATTAACATATCCTGTAGAGAACTACTCTTTCTGTATGTTACTTTCGGATAAGGACTGACAATTCCGACAATTATCCTGTCTGTTCTTATTAGATGCCAATATTGTTTCAAAATTGTAATCACTTGATCTGAATAAGCATTGTATGTTGTGATGCATCTCAGAGTTTTCTCCTTTTCCTTTATGCCTCTTGGCACTAATAAGGTTTCTCTTTTTACCTGTGCTACTTTCTGACAGGCATCCTGAATCACTTTTATTGGGTATCCTCTAGACTTAAACCTCCATATCATATTCTGCTGCTCCCGCTGAAAAAACTGAGGCGAGCTACAATTCCTTTTTGCTCTAAGTAACTCCCTATATGGGTTTTGGAGGGTGATGACTCAGAGCATGTAAAATGCTGTTCCCTGCCGTACTCTTCCTAAAAAGGTTAGTCTGCAAAGTATTACCGTCCACTGCAACCACTACATCCAAAAATTCCTTACCTTGCCTGTGTTTTTTATGCGTGAATCTCAAATTGAAATCATTATTTGAAATCCAATCTAAAAAACTGTCCAAGACTGCTTCTGGACCGTCCCAAATCATAAAGATATCGTAAATATAGCTGGTCCATAAAATGACATGTTTAAACCAATTCTCATTTTCATCCAACATCACATATTGTCTCTCCCACCATCCCATAAACAGGCATGCATAACTTGGAGCGAAAGAACTTCCCATCCCAGTTCCTGTAACCTGCCTAAACCTCTGATCCTCAAAAAGAAAAAAATATTCTCTAAACAAAACCTCAGCATCTTCAGTAGTCATTTAGTATGTTCATATAGCCTAATCAGTTTGTCTCTGAAAAAGTGCTCAACTGCCTGAACGCCTAAATCATATTGAATGCAGGTGTATAGAGATATCACATCAATAGTCACCATAATAGAACTAGATTTGCAAAGTATATCCTGTATCTTAGTGATGAAATCCATGCTATCTCTACAGTATGAAGTCAAATTGTATACATAAGGACATAGAAAATAGTCAAGATAAATTGAGGTATTTTCAGAGAGACTCCCTTTTGCAGATACTGTAGGCCTCCCAGGTGAGTCACTACTATTCTTATGGATTTTTGGTAACATGTAAAAGCATGGTACCACTGTTTTTTTTACTGTCATAAATTGTAGCTCATCATCAGAGTGAAGATAATAAGTATAACTCTCTGAAAGTAAGTCAGGAAAGGATACCACCGAATTCCGATATGCTTTCTCTGTTGATTTCTCATAACACTTCGAGAGAAGTAACCGCCTATTTGCCTCTTGCTGGTATTTCTTTAAATCCCATAAAACCACATTTCCACCTTTATCAGCTGGTTTAATGACAAACGAAGAAGCTTTGCTTAAGGAAATTAATGCTTTCCGTTGACCTGGTGTTAAATTGCTTGTTAAAGTATTGCTACTATCCTTCCATAATCTCATCAAATTGAAATTTACAGCTTCATGAAAAGCGTCAATATTATCATGCGGGTGGAAGGGTTACGCTTTGAATTTGGCTTAAATTTACTATTACTAGGACAGCCGGTCTCCAAACCCAAATTTCTCAATTAATCAATTTCAGTCTCCCACCATTTTTCCCCAGCTTCCAATTCTCCAAGGGCCGCTATGGCATCTTTGTCACCTATAGATAGTTTCATAGATGGGTCCATAGTTATCTGTACCTATGCCCAATTGTGGTGGGGCAAGTTTATTTCTCTGTTTCGTGAAAATCTTTAATAACTTCAATTTCCTGACAAACTGAAAAATATCAATACGAGTTTTGGTGTAATCAAAATATGCCACTGGACAGAAGGATAGACCCAATTCTAATACTGAACGTTCATCACTGGATAAAACGTGCGAAGATAAATTTATTACTGTCAGTTTCTTATCATCCATTATCTTTTCTTCCTGATCTGTTGCGTGCTTCTCCCAACTGTTTGGTGCCTGGTTACCATTCCCCCTCTCCTGTTCTTTTTTCGTCTCCCACTTCTCCTTTCCCTTTTGGGGGTTTTCTGTGTGGTCTTTGATTTAACTTTTAAAAAACGGTACTCTTCCAAAGTTGTAAAGGACTGTCCTACTGAACTACTTGTACCTGGTTGCTTCTCAAGATCTGAAACATTCTCTACACTAGACTCAGATGATATTGTCTCCTGAAGTCTTAAACTTTCCTGCTGTTGAAACGCCTTGTCATTGATGTAAGTCATTAAATAATAAGATTGGAGCTGTCTTGAGTGCTGGCGTTTTTTGGCATTTTTCAACGTGGGCAATATATATGTGTGTATATATATATATAATATTTTTTTTACTTGAAAAGCCAAAGGTTATAGGGACGTTATAGTTAGGCTCAATTTATAAACATACCAAATCATAGAAATTCACCAGTTACAGTTACCTCAGATAACTATAACACGTGCTCTAAGGTAACTCGTGCCCCCCGCCATGCATAGTTTTTCGTTAAGATTTTTACTGCAAATATTACATTGATATTATCAATGATGTTATAAAAGATGTCATGAGTACCGTAATTTGTGGAGTAATTAGAAGTGCATTGCAGGGGCCCGAGTTATAGTTACCTTAGGGCACGAGTTATAGTTACTTGAGGTAACTCTAACTATAACTGGTGAATTTCTGTGGTTTGGTATGTTTAAAACGTGAGCCGAACTAGAACGTCCCAGTAACCTTTGTTTTGTTCAGTGAATTTATCTGTTTTTTTTAACATATGGTAATTTTAATTACTATAGGTTAATCTAACCACTGCCACGCTGTTGCCCTCTGACAGTTGGGAGGCCCTGAGGCCAACGCCCTGTAAGGACCCAATCTTGCACCATGCACGTCCTTCACCCAGGGTCCCTATATATTTTTCATTTACTTAAATATTTAATTAAAAATAAATAAATAATCAAAAGCCCTTACGGGCTACCTGGCAGCGCGGGGTAAGCTTTAAGGTTTCCCTCGCAGTGCCATTGCTTCAGCAAGCATGGAGCTGCTATGACAGCAACTCCGTGCTTGCTGAAGCATTTCATCTCTGTCCCCTGCAGATAAAGGTAAGAGAATGCTTGAAGGAACAGCAGTTGGGAGAACAATAGAATGGCAAGCAATTTGTTGAGGCGTGTAGCACTGAACTTAGACTGCATGCCCCACCCCTCGACATTGCCAGGCAGGGTTGAGTACACGCACTCTTGACAGTGCCTTTAAGAACCTCACAGTACCCCTACTATCCCATCATGCCTCACAGATGAGCGTTAGGTCACTTCATTCTTACGACTCCTCCTGTTAGGCTTCTGGAGCACTGAGCTCTGCCTTTTGACAACTATTTAGGAAAATCATTTTCAGACCTCTAAAAACTAACATCATTCGATTTTTCTCAGTACCTACAGTGAAGAGAACCTTTTTTTCTGAAAGAAAAAATATTTTTTCTGTCAAGGACCCCTTTGTTCTTTGTTAAGTGCCCTTCCTGTGGAAAGAAAGCTTAGACTGATCCTAACTCAGTCTGTATTTTTTGCCTGCAAAAGCCCCATCATCCTGAGATCTGTCCTCACTGCCAGAAGTTATCCAGGTGCACTCTCGAGGGCAGAGGGATGATCAGACTTTATGGACCCCAAGAAAGAGGAAAGCTGAATCATCAAGAGGCAATGGGAATACCAGTCTTCCTCCAAAGAACCCTCCTTGCATTCCAAGGACCCTTACAGAGAAAGATCTTGTGAGAGTCACCAATAAAGACCTTCCTGATCGATGTTGAGTGCTATGACATTGATAACTGATCCTGGTATACTCACCGTCAGAGGTGGAGTAGATTCATTACTCGATGTCAGAGCACACTCGACATCGAGACTTGCATCACTGTCACAGTCACAGTTGACAGCCAGGAAACACCATTTGTCAACGATGAGACGGGCATCGCTGTCAAGATCACTGTAGATGGCTATGAAACATTCATCAATGTCGAAGTTGTATGTATCGATGTAGAGGCTGGTGGAAAAAGTTCAAAAAATGTTGAGGGAGAACCAGTCAATGTCACGTATCCCATCAACACCGAAAGACAAGCATACACCAGCTAATACTGTAGAAAGGCCAGAGTCGACGTTGACAGAGGTTCAGTTTTTACCATCAGACTCGTCTGACTCAAGGCCTCGCTCTCCATCCAGGTCCAGGTCACTTTACCATAAACGCCTCACCACATTGGTTGGAAAGTTTACAGAGAAGACCTGTGCCTCATACTTCTGACTCTGAGTACTACAGAACATACTTCCCTTCATGAGTCATGCCACATACACCGCCACCTAAAAGGACACCTTCTCGTACGTTCTCATCAGGCACACCATGAGTACCTTCTACGATTCCTTCAAGGTCTTTAAGGAGTCTGCACCAACCTCTGACACACAAGTCTCCTCACATGTCAAGAAGTCTCTTACATCATTGATCTAGATCTAAGACAGCATCTAGAGCCAGGTCCATATCACGATCCAGGAGATCTCCTGGTTCTGCGTCCAGACATAGGAGAAGATCACCCTCCTTGTGTACATCTTCTGCCTCCTCAATAAAAGATTATTCTCCTACATTAACGGTCACTCCTCCTGCAAGTTTCTCTCCAGTGGATAATCTCTTGACTTTTAATGACATTCTAATCAGAGGTGCAACCAAATTATTAAACAGAGACATTCCAACTACTGCAGTCACTTAGTCTGTTTTTTTAGACCCTGCATCTTATAGCAGTATAAAGACCAATCCTGCACTGGTTCTAGGACTTTTGGAGTTTAGGATGCAATTGTTTCTAGCTCCAGCAACATTAAAATCTGCTCCATCAAAGCTCCTTAAAAAATACAAAAGCTCCTGACCAGGGTTTTTTGTTTCTCAGGGCTGATCCTCCTCCTGATTCAGTGATAGTGACTGCCACATGGAAATCTCACTATGTGGATTCTTCCTCTTTAGTTCAACAAGACAAGGAAAGTAAGCCGATAGACTCCATTGTTTAAAAGATGTGCGGAACATCCGTATCATACATGAAGGCAGTGAGTGCTTCTGCTTTACCAGAAAGATACGACAGATCCTTATGAGATTCACTCAGCACACTTACAGAGTAACTGCCTAAAGAGGACAGGCAAGACTTCCAGGAAATCCTGAATGAAGGTGGCCTGGTATATAATCAAATCCTAAGTGCAGCAGCAGATGCAACAGACTTAGCAAGGCAGGGTTACTCACATGACATCTGTGCAAAGAGGGTGTCTTGGTTACATCTCACCAGCCTAAAACCAGATGGCATATCATAGAATCCTGAAATTACCATTCTCAGGTAACACCCTTTTTGGCACTCACTCTGATGAAGAGATGTCCAGAATGAAAACCCAAATGGACAAACTCAAAGCTATTGGTCTGGAAAAGAACACAGAAGTTTGCAAAATGTACAGACCATATGACAAGCACATTTTTCCTCAGAGGGTTCAGGCCTCTCACTGGACGCCACAATATTAGCAGTAGGCAAGGCCACACTACCATTCTTTCATATCATCTAAAGGGGACGATTATAACAACAAGCTGCATACACGTTAAAGCTTCCTGCTAAACAATAAGTTCTCACTTCTCCCTTACCCATTACCCTCTCCAGTGTGGGGAAATATCACAAATCATATGGAAAAGTGGTGCTCAATAACAAAAGACAAATTTATTTTTTTGCAAAATTGCTATTCTGTTTGATTCAGGTCCCCTTCTCCTCCTGTTGCATGGCAAAAACATCACACTATCAGCAAGACCTGTTACAGAAGATGCTAACATTCTGTTACCAAAAAAGATGTAGTGGAGGTTCCATATCCCCCAAAGGGATTAAGGTTGTATTCCTGTTACTTTATAGTAAGAAAAAAGGGATCAAAGCGAGACTTTAGACCCATTTTAGATCTATAGGTACTGAATAAATACATACAAAAGGAAAAGTTCAGGATGCTGGTGTTGCACCAGATCTACCTACGACTGCATCAAGTAAAATGAATATGTTCAATAGATCTTCAAGATGCCTACATTCACATCCCAGTTTCCACAAAAAATTGAAAGTTTCTCCATTTCAAAGTAGGATCTTGCCACTGTCAGTACAATGTCCTACCATTTGGCCTAAAATCAGCTCTACAGATGTTTGCAAAATGTATGTCAGTCGATGCAGGAAACCGAAGATCTTTGTTAATCCTTGCCTAGATAATTGACTGATGAAACATTTTTCACCATGAGAGTCAAAGAAACATCATCAGACAAATTGCTTCTCACCTGGGGTCAGTGGTCTCCTACATCTTCATAGCTCCTCACTCAAGACCACACATGAGACCACTGTAGCAATGCTTGGAAGACAAATTGAATCAACTTTCCAAATGCTGAAAATGCAAGCTGATAATATTGTAAGTGGCAAGTGATTCTCTCCAATGGTAGTCTCAACGTAAGAACCTGTTGGTGGGGTTCATCAGGAGGTCAGACACTGACAGATGCCTCTCAACAGGGATGGGGTACTCATATGGGCCCTCTGCAACCCCAAGAAACCCAGAGGATTTGCTTGGACAAGGAAAAGACATCACACCAATAAGCTGGATTTGAGAGCAGTTCATCTGCCTCTAAAATCCTTATTTCCATAAATAATAAAAATCTCTCTCCTTATTCAAACCCACTGCATAACCCTTTGATCATTACCTGAACAAACAGGGAGGGACTCACTCTCATCAGTTATCTCTCTGGAAATGGTTAATAGCCAGGAACTTAGTAGTAACAGCTATTTATCTAGCAGGGGTTCAAAATACTCAAGAAGACTCTCTGCCAATTTTTTTAAATCGCGATTGGATATTAAACAACAAGGCCTTGCAAGACATATTTAAAAAATGGGATAGCATCAAATGAAATTGTTTGCAGATGCAAACAACAAAAATGCCACAATTGTGCATCCAGTTTCATCCAACCAGGGTCGAAGGGTAATGCCATTTTGATAAGTTGGTTATGGAAATTTCTCTACGCATTTCCCCCAATTCCTCTCTTACCAACAGTCATTGTCAAACTGTAAAAGTCCAAAACCAGAATGTTATTGATAGCACCAAAATGGCCTCATCAGTGGTGGTTCACATGCCTTCTACATCTTTCAGAAAGACCACACAAGAGATTGCCGTGCAGACAGCATCTCCTGTACAAGTCCTGAGGACTTCACAAACTACCATCACTGAACTTGACAGCATGGCTCCTGATTTCCTCCAATATGGGCATGTAAGCATTTCTTGGGACTTCATGGACATTTTAAAAGAGGCAAAAATAAATTTCACTAGAAAATCATATGCTTTTAAGTGGAAGAGGTTTTATTCATGGTGTAACCAAACCAATCACAATCCGAGTTGGTGCCATGTGGTCATACCTCATCTTCTTTATTTAGCTAAATCTTGCCTGCAACGTACTTCTATTAAGGTGCATCTTGCAGCCATTACTTCCTATTGTAATTCCCCATCACAAGCCTCTTTCTTTAAAATTCCAGTGGTCAAAGAGTTTTTTAGAAGGGCTTAAAAAGGTAGTCCCTCCAATTAGGTCACCCTCTCTTCAGTGGGAAATTAATGTTGTCCTTTCCAAACTGATGGGTCACCCATTTGAACCAATGCATAAAGCCTCACTGTAACATCTCATGTGGAAAGTAGCTTTTCTTGTGGCCATCACATTAGCATGTAGGGCTTGTGAAATTCAGGCACTATGGCCCTCATTCCAACCCTGGCGGTCATGGACCGCCAGGGTGGAGGGACACGGAAGCACCCCCAACAGGCTGGCGGTGCTTCCAGGGCCATTCTGACCGCGGCTGTAAAACCGCGGTCAGAAAAGGGGACCTGCCGGTTTCCCGCCGGTTTTCCCCTGGCCCAGGGAATCCTCCATAGCGGCGCTGCTTGCAGCGCCACCATGGGGATTCCGACCCCCTTCCCGCCAGCCTGTTTCTGGCGGTTTACACCGCCAGAAACAGGATGGCGGGAACGGGTGTCGTGGGGCCCCTGGTTTGCAGACAGTGAAAATCGCGACGGGTGCAACTGCACCCGTCGCACCCCTGCAACTCCGCCGGCTCCATTCGGAGATGGCTTCCTTGTTGCAGGGTCTTTCCCGCTGTATACCTCTTTCATACCAGCTAGCTAAAAATCTCCCTGTCTGCTAGACATAAGACACATTCTACGAATGGAAAGGCCTGAACTGCAGCTCTACTTCCTATTTAAGAAATAGCATTATTATCTAGATTCAGATGCAAAAGCAGATACTCAAATAGAGCAGGCTTCTTTGAGGAATCCTTTTGGGTAATTGTTGGAACTGCTCTTATTTCAAGTCCACATTTGTGGAATGGGCTTGCTATTCTACTTAGTGCTTTTGACTGTTGATGAGGGCCTCCTGGAAGAGAACGAAAGTTTGCTTACCTGTAATCCTAGGTATGTTCCAGGGCAATCAGCACCAAACTCATAACCAACCCTCCCACCTTCCTGGATAGAAATTGCTACAGCTCTCAACGAATACTTCACCCAAAATTTCCAATTTTCTGTGAGCATGACCTGACCTAACTGTCACCTCTGATGCATGATGGGATACAGGGGGTACGTAAGATTCTTAAAGACACAGAGGCAGTTTTCTCTGGTATTCTTTGAATGGCAGCCTATTAGTTAACAATGTTTCATATTCCTTTTCTTTTTAAACAAAGGTTTGTGAGATTTTCTATAGTAATGTTTTATTGATGCCATGATTTTCTGTGATTGGATAGCTTTTTTAAAATGAAAACTCATTGTGCTCTAGCAATTCTTTAAGCTGTGTACATATATATATATATATATATATATATATATATATATATATATATATATAGACACTAAAAAAAAACAAAAGTTAGAGGGACGTTATGGTTAAGTTCACATTTTAAACGTACAAAACCATATAAACTCACCTGTTATAGTTAGTTATCTCAAGTAACTATAACTCGCCACCTCGCCATGCACTGCTGCTTACATCACAAATTACAGCACTCATGACAACTTTGATAATATCATCAGTAATATCAGTGTAATATTTGTAGCCCAATTTTTGACGAAAAAAAACTGTGCATGTCGGGGGAGCAAGTTATCGTTACCTTAGAGCATGAGTTGTAGTTAATTGAGATACCTCCAACTATAACAGTTGAATTTTTACGGTTTTGTACATTTAAAATGTGAGCCTAACTATAACGTCCCTGTAACCTTAGTTTTTTTAAGTGAATTTCACTAGTTTTTTTTTTATTATTCTATTTCCTAACTGTAACTTACTCCAGTATTGGAACTTTCATAGATTCACATGCTTGAATACTTCCCCGTCGAGATGGGAATCCCCGGTGGAATACACAACCTAGGCCTAAAATGTCCACCTACAATACATGGCCTAGGCCTCAATTCAATAACCTATTAGTCATTTTGTCAAATAGACCCAAACTCAAATTTGAACCAATCAGATTGCCTCACCCCATAGAACCTCCTGTGAGGAACTGCCTTCCCTTAGATTTTCCAACGCACGTTGTGCTGAGGAGTCTCCTTTGAGCTCTGCTCAAAACCTTTTCTCTTAGAAGACTAATACCTGAATTTTGGACATTTCTTTTCTTCTCTGGTGCTTCAAACTGGCTGCCATGTCAGAGACACCAAGAAAGGGCCTTTTTAGATCCTGTGCCTCTTGTTTGAAGGAAAGATTATATGTGGATGACCCACATGAGGAATGCATTTACTGCTTATATCCCAGCCATAAAACAAAGGACTGCAAGATATGTAGAAAATTCTCTACAAAGACATTGAAGGACAGAGAGGGTTGTCTGCTTCTGTGGCTTCAAAAAGGTAAGGCTGGCCACTCAGCCTCTGATGAGGACAGTGCTTCTTCCTCTATCTCTGCTTCTAAAACTCCTGTTAAAAGAAAGTAGGAAGGCTCAGATGTTCAAGAGCCACCCAAGAAAATGTCACAGAAATCAGCTGCGTCCGCTTTAAAAAGTCCCAGCTCGTCACAGAAAAAGAGAACAGGCATGCAGAAGGGGTCAGAATACCTCGGAAAGTCCTCGAAAAAGACTGTTTCTGAACCGGCTACAGCACCTTTGAAGATTCAACACAAGTTCAAGAAACCAAGTTCTGCACTGTCGACGGCACCATCGCCGACTATGCTCTCGCCCACAACTGTTTCATCAGTGACGCCCGTAATAGTCACTCTGTCAATGTCGACGGCGGTGGCTGCAGGATCCTGGTCGGTGACACTTTCATCCTCGTCGACCCTCCTGTCGACGATTGATCTCACGTCGACGTTCCCGTTGGCGGTGCCTCCGTCGATGACACCTCGTCGTCGATGATGCCTCAGACGACACTCGCGTCGATGGTACTCTCGTCGTTGATTACACCGTCGACGTTTCCAGTGACTACGTTATCGTCGATGCCACTGTTGACGACACCAGCTTTTTTGTCGTCGACAGTCAAAATGATTCCGGCAAAACGGCAAAGAACATCATCGTTACATCTGTACCACTCTTCAGAGCATACTCCTCTTAAGAGGATTTCAAAGACTCATTTGACACCGTCTATCACATCACCAAGTAAGGTGTCAAGACTTTTGCCATCTTGCCTTTTAGATGGTGATGATGATGACGAATTTGAGGAAGACGGAGTATTTGGAGAAGCCAGGAGTCCGTCTCAGTTACATGTAAAATGTCAGGAGTACTCTGATGATGACACCTATTATGATCAGCAATACTATGACCCAGTTCCACATCAGCAACTACAAGGAATGGTGTGCTTACCTTCTGGTCTGGTTTCTGACCTACAGGCCATGCTGGTGGATTATATGGAGCGCTTCGGTCCACAGTCTGCGACGGATCCTATTCCAGTGGTTACGGCACCATGTACTCCAGTAACACGGCCAGTCCTCCTTGCTACTCCACGGATTCCTTCTCAAGCTCCACAGGGTCCACAAGCCCATTCTTTGTCAGACGAAGCGGCTGAAGAAGGGAAAGTACTTTCAGAACAGGATGAGTGGGATGACTATTTACTCCCAGCACCTCCTTCATGGTAGCCAACTTCTGTTGAGTCCCCTCCGGAAGATATTGGTTCTTTTAATAATTTATTAGAGAAAGCGGCTGCACGATTTGAGCTTCAAATGCCACCCACTCAGCAGGATTGCTTCTTATACAATTTGAAATAACCTCATAGAAAGGTGGCCAGAGCAATCCCTATTATAGACCATGTGTGGAATCAGGGATTGAAAATTAAGCGTAACCCTGCTACGGTGCCAGCGGTCTTACCACAGTTAGATAAGAAATATAAAGCGACAGATGATGCCCCTGCTTGCCTTGTGGGACTTCCGAAGCCAGACTCAGTGCTTTCTCAGGCTGCCCAGCGGCATTCTTGAAACCCTTCGGCACCTCTATCTGCACCCCCAGACAAGGATAGTAGGCGCCTTGACGACATTGGAAAAAGATGTTCTTCCATGTCTGCCATTGTGGTCCGCGCTGCAAACTCCTTGGCGCTCCTGGGAAGATATGATAGGCAGCTGTGGTCGGACATTGCTCACTCTGTAGGTGATCTTCCTGATTCTAGCAAGACCGAGACGAGGTAGATTCTCATTGAAGGACAGCGCACATCTGAGGTTATTGATTGCGCTTTAGACATTGCCGCTATGGGGTTTCGGCTTCTGGCCGGATCAGCAGTTTTAAGACGCCAAGAGTGGCTCAAAGCCACATATTTTTGACCAGATGTCCAAACCAAGATTCTGGTCCTCCCTTATGATGGACAAGACCTTTTTGGCAAGCATGTGGATGACGCTCTCCAAGCAATCAAGGCAGACACTGATACTGCCACGTCTTTAGGATCACTGCAGTATAAACGCACGCCCTTTCGTGGAACCAGAGGTAGAGGGCAGTCTTCCTTTCGAGGTGGTTACCAATCATTCAGGTACCTAGCTTATTCCTCTCATTTCCAATCTTCCAGACCCCAATATCATCAGAGACAGCCTCTGGCAGCGGCATACAGAAGACCTCCTCCCAGACAAAAGTCAGGGAGACAACCCAAAGATACCACCCGCAGACAATGACAACCTCTAAGGACTTGCTGCCTCTCCTTCCTTGAGACATCCCCTACAATGTTGGCTTCAGATTACAAACAACAGGTGGGTCCTAGACATAATAAGTTATGGTCATCTGCTAGAGTTCACTTGTATTCCCCCGAGATTCCGCCTTCCTGGGTACGTCAACAGCATTTTTATCTTCTCCTGGAAATAGATGTCATGTTATCCAAAGGAACGATAGAGGCTGTACCTTATTCTCAAAAAGGAAAACGCGTCTATTCTCGCTTCTTCCTAATCAGGAAAAAATCTCGTCTGTGGAGACCCATCCTGGATCTGAGGGAGCTCAGCAAATTTCTGAAGAAGCAGTCCTTCCGCATGGTAACATTGAAGGATGTTTTGCAGCTTCTTAACAGAGGAGATTTTATGGCTTCCTTAGACCTGCAGGATGCCTACTTCCACATACCCATTTACCAGAAGCACAGGAAATTCTTAAGATTTATTATAGCCGGCTGGCACTTTCAATTCAAAATGTTATCTTTCAGACTCAGATCCACTCCCTGGATATTTACAAAGTGCCTAGCCCCTGTTGCAGCGTATCTAAGGCGCTACGGACACCAAATAGTCTCATACCTTGATGACTGGTTACTGAAGGCTTCCAATATCCAGTCTCTACGTTATTCTCTCAAGACGACCTTACGCCTTTTCAAACAATTACATTTCACTCTCAATCGAGAGAAGTCCTATCTTCAGCCTACCAGGAGAATAGTTTTCCTGGGTGCTGTATTAGACAAGACTCAAACAAAGGCGTTCCCAGTGGAGGAAAGACAACTCAAACTCATCATACTAGCAGGCGCAGTTCAGAAAAGAAAGTCTCTTTTAGTTCGAAAGTTCAAGTCATTACTGGGGATGATGTCCTCCTGTCTCAATCTGATTCCCCACTGTCACCTTCGGATGCGTCCACTACAAGAAGAGCTCGACCAGCAATGGAAACAGGTGCAAGGTTCCTTCAGGGACATCATACAGATAACAGCAAGGATCTTAGATTCCCTCCATTGGTGGATACAACCAACAAACATCTCCAGGGGCTTAGGATTCTTAGCTCAGGTCCCTCAGTTTATGAGAACAACGGATGCTTCGATGGAGGGATGGGGTGCATGTCTACAAGACCTTCAAGTGAGTAGCAGGTGGCCCCCTTCTCACGCTGTTCTTCACATCAACCTCCTCGAGCTAAGAGCTGTGTGCCTGGCACTGCAGGCTTTCCTGCCAAGAATCCGAGGCTCATAGGTGCTTGTCCGAATGGGCAATAGGACCACCATGCACTACATCAATAAGCAAGGAGGGACTCGGTCTCATCTGCTGTCCAGCGAAGCGCAGACAATTTGGACCTGGTGCATTCAACACTCAGTGCACATAAGAGGAGAACACCTTCCAGGAGTGAGCAACACTACAGCAGACTCGCTAAGCAGGCCCAGCACATCTTCCCACGAATGGGAACTGAATCAGCGGACGCTGGACGCAATATTCCTTAGATGGGGAAAACCAAATCTGGACCTGTTTGCGACATCGTCCCAGAACGTGAAATGCCGGTTTTATGCAAGCTGGCATCACCAACCGGGGTCATGGGGAAATGCCCTTTCAATAGCATGGTCAAGGATTTAGCTTACGCTTTTCCTCAGATTCCTCCACTTCCACGGGTCATCAGCAAGGTCAAATCAAAGCCATGGCAGATACTCCTAATTACTCCTGCCTGGCCACGTCAAGCGTGGCACACGGAACATCTGTTGCTGTCCTCGTGTCATCCCATCAGGTTAACACCGGTTGGTTCCGGAGCTATTAACCATCAATCAGGGCCAACTGAGGCATCCGGATCCCAAGTCTCTCAGATAATGTGCATGGCTCCTGAACTCAATTAATTTGGGCATTTAAATATTCCTAACAACTGCAAGACCATTCTAGCCAAAGCACGTGCTGGTAGCACTAGTAAAACATATAAATTAAAATGGAAACAGTTCTGCTTATGGTGTATTTCTAATGGCATTCACCTGCTTACATCTGCTCCAGAGCAAGTCTTGCTCTCCTTCATCTAGTGCGCTCTGATTTTGCCCATGCGTCTATTAAGGTGCACTTGGCAGCTATTTCCAGATATAGACGACTCTCTAAGGGGCCATCCCTCTGGTCTCAAAGGCTCATCAAACAAATCATGAAAGGTCTCTTCCGGTCTTTACCTCCATTTAAAGCACCGCCTCCAGCTTGGCAACTAAATACAGTCCTGGGTTAGCTAATGAAGGAACCATTTGAACCCATTCATATAGCAGACATCAAATACCTCACCTGGAAGATAGCGCTTCTCTTGACCTTAACATCTGCTCGTAGAGTCAGCGAAATTCAAGCATTTACCATCCAAGAACCCTCTCTGAAATTTGCTGGCGATAAAGTCATCCTGCGAACCAACCCGAAGTTTATCCCCAAGATTCCATCAGACTTTCATATTAATGAGCCAGTGGTGCTGAAGGCTTTCTTTCCACAGCCTGAGACTGGAGCAGAAATATCACTTCATTCTCTCTGTCAAAAGATGCCTTAAGTTCTATCTGCAGAGAACGTCTTCGATCGGGAGATCAAACCAACTCTTTGTCGCATTTAGTGCTCCCAGAAGAGGACCTCCTGTCACTAAACAGACTATTTCTAGATGGATTTCAAGTGTAATAGCCTTTTGCCATCAAAGGGCTGGTTGACCCCTGAACGCCAGAGTACGTGCACATTCCACTAGGGGAGTCTCTACATCCTGTGCACTCTTCTCTGGTGTGTCCCTGCCGGACATCTTCCGAGAAGCAACGTGGAGAACGACACACGCCTTCACGAAGCATTACTTCTTGGATTCTGAGACGCTTCGAGATGCAGCCGTGGGTCAAGCAGTCCTTAGGCATTTGTTCCAATAAGGTGAGCTGTTTCTTTTCCCACCATCCGCTCCTGCTATAATATCACATTTTCTGTTTAACACTAACGTACATCTTATGCATATAGATTTATATTTAGGTGTGTTAGCTCATTTCTTTGCATTTACTTGTTCTAATGCGGATGATA
Source organism: Pleurodeles waltl (assembly GCF_031143425.1). Lineage (NCBI taxonomy): Eukaryota > Metazoa > Chordata > Amphibia > Caudata > Salamandridae > Pleurodeles > Pleurodeles waltl. Next base: position 735,203,619 of record NC_090446.1, read on the forward strand.
TTTTTATTATATGGTAAACAGTGTTTTATGAATACAGAAAATGTGCTGGTTAATGCTTGCTAGTGTTATTCAAGCATGTGAATCTATGAAAGTTCCAATACTGGAGTAAGAAATAAGGGCCAGATGTAGCAAAGGGTTTTTCCCATTCTGTGTCAATGGGAAAATGTGTTTGTACATACGGCCCTAAGTTACTTACCTGTAACTGTAGTTCTCCAGTATTTAAAGCTTTCATAGATTTACATGCGACCCACCCACCTCCCCGGGGGAGCTCACCTTCTCTCTTTTCTCAGTGTTCTTCATTATTACAGCACTTATGCTCGGAAAATCTGAGGGAAGGCCGTTCCTCACAGGAGGTTCTATGGGGTGAGGCAATCTGATTAGTTCAAATTTGAGTTTGGGTCTATTTGACAAAATGACTGTGATAGGTTATTGAATTGAGGCCTAGGCCATGTATTGTAGGTGTACATTTTAGGCCTAGGTTGTGTATTCCACCGGGGACTCCCATCTCGACGACGGGGAATTATTCAAGCATGTGAATCAATGAAAGCTTCCAATACTGGAGAACTAGTTACAGGTAAGTAAATTATTTCTTCTCTCCTAGGGGATTTCCATGTATAGTCATAAGCGTTGAATAGTTCCATGCATCCCTAATCCTATTGGGGGAATCCTCCAAACTTAAGATGGAGGATTTCTCAAGGCAGGGGTCACCTCAGCTCAGGGCACCTTAGGGGCTGTCCTGACTGGTGGGTGACTCCTCCTTGTTTTACTCATTATCTCCTCCAGCCTTGCTGCCAAAAGTGGGGGCAGTGGCCTGAGGGGCGGGCATCCCCACTAGCTGGGATGCCCTGGGGTGCTGTAACAAAAGCCATGAGCCTTAGAGGCTCACCGCCAGGTGTTACAGTTCCTGCAGTGGGAGGTGAGAAACACCTCCACCCAGTACAGGCTTTGTTCCTGGCCACATAGTGACAAAGGCACTCTCCCCATATGGCCAGAAACTCATCTGATTGTGGCAGGCTGGCAGGAACTGGTCAGCCTAGCAATAGGAGTCGGACTGGTATTCAGGGGACATCTCTAAAATGCCCTCTGGGTGCATTTTACAATAAATCCCCCACTGGCATCAGTGTGCATTTATTGTGCTGAGAAGTTTGATACCAAACTTCCCAGATTTCAGTGTAGCCATTATGGAACTGTGGAGTTTGTTTTTGACAAACTCCCAGACCATATACTCTTTATGGCTAACATGCACTTACTATGTCTAAGGTTTTGCTTAGGCACTGTAGGGGCATTGTGCTCATGCACATATGCCCTCACCTGTGGTATAGTGCACCCTGCCTTAGGGCTGTAAGGCCTGCTAGAGGGGTGACTTACCTATGCCACAGGCAGTGAAAGGTAGACATGGCACTCTGAGGGGAGTGCCATGTCGACTTAGTAATTTTCTTTCTACTAGCACACACACGCTGTGAGGCAGTGTGCATATGCTGAGTGAGGGGTCCCCAGGGTGGCATAATACACGCTGCAGCCCTTAGAGACCTTCCCTGGCATCAGGGCCCTTGGTACCAGGGCTACCATTTACAAGGGACTTATCTGTGTGCCAGGGCTGTGCCAATTGTGGGAACAAAGGTACAGTTTAGGGAAATAACACTGGTGGCGGGGCCTGGTTAGCAGGGTCCCAGCACACTTTCAATCATAACTGGCATCAACAAAAGATAAAAAGTCAGGGTGTAACCATGCCTAGGAGGCATTTCCTTACAGCTAGCCTAGGGACTTTCAGAGGGTTCAGTGACACCCAAATCCAGCATCTTTTTAATCTCTGCCTGGATACTCCCCCTGACATGGTCTGACTGTCTGTAAATTTTGTTCCTGACAGGCAAGCTGTCGCCAGTGTCCACATCATGGGTACACCAGTTTGTCTTTCAGTGGGTCAGGGAGAATAATTCAGCATACTTGTTGAGGAGTTGCCTGCAATCAGCCTGATGTTGCTCTGTGAGGGTGTCTGATAAGACCACACCATCCACAGAACCATCTTGTGGGTTACTGAAGAGGAGATCAGGGAGAGGGTCACTTGTCTCCTCCTGTCTCGCATCAGTAACAACGAGCATGATCACATCAGCTCTGTTATAAAAGGGCTTAAGGCAGTTGACATGAATGATCCTTTTGGGATTTGTGCAACTGCCTAGGTCGACTAGATAAGTGACCTCCCCTTTTCTTTCAAGTACGGGATATCAGGTGTAGGGAAGTGATCTCAGCCCACAGGAAGTGGGCACTTAGTGGGTGTAGCCACCCTATGGTAGATGGCCCATTGGTCACTACCAAGTTCCCCCTAAAACGGTCACTAAATATAATATTTAGTGGGAATCCCTAGACCAAGAAAAGGCACCAAACCCTGCCTGCTGCACCCAGGGCCCAATAATCACTGCTGAGGAGCTGCTGTACAACTTGAAAAACTCTTAAGAACCTCAGAGGACCTCCAGGCTTCACAAATCGCCAGAGAACTCCCTTCAGAGTCGAGGCACCACTGTAAATCCACAAGGAACCTAGGGCCAGATTTAGGAATGCATGTCGGGACCGACTCGCAAAATGCATTTCTTAATCGCAAATAGGAAGGGGTGTTCCCTTCCTATTTGCGATTCGCAGTGGTATGCAATACCATTTGCGACTGCATATGCGGTCGCAAATGGTGTCGAAGTTACCATCCACTTGAAGTGGATGGTAACCCACTTGCAAATTGGAAGGGGTCCCCATGGGTCCCCTTCCCCTTTGTGAATGGACCACAAAATATTTTTTCGGGACAGGTAGTGGTCCAAGGGACCACTACCTGCCCTGAAAAAATACTGAAACTAAAGGTTTCTGATTTTTTTTTAAGTGCAGCTCGTTTTCCTTTAAGGAAAACGGGCTACACTTAAAAAAAAAAAAAACTGCTTTATTTATAAGCAGTCACGAACATGGAGGTCTGCTGACTACAGCAGGCCTCCATGTTTGCGAGTGCCCATAGTCGCTATGGGGCCGCAATTTGCGACCCACCTCATTAATATTAATGAGGTGGGTCTTTGCGACCCCATAGCGACTCGCAGACGGTGTCTGAGACACCGTTCTGCATACCAAATAGCGAGTTGCAATTTGCGAGTCGGAAGGACTCGCAAATTGCAACTCGCTATTTGGTTTTTTGCTACATCTGGCCCCTAGAGTAAACAGCAATACTCTCCTAAGAAAATAATTATAAATATTGCTACATATACCTCATAGCCAGATCTTTATAACATATTCTGGAAACCATTAATGACACAAAAAGTCTTAGAATATATAGCAAACATATTTAAATTTATTTTAAACATATCCAAAATATCTCCTATATATATATATGTAATCAACCTAAAATAAGATAAACCATATAAAACTGGTTAAACTGATAAACATTTACGGAAGATCCGCAAGAAAAAAAGACACTACAATCACTCCCATTCATACAAGGCAACCATCCATATCAAAAGACCATCCACAAAAAAATAGGGAGCAAATAATGTGATCACACTGTACACCCTTAATCAATAATTCATCTTACAAAGTACTTCTAAAATCATAAGGTTTGAAAATCACTCTGATTATGTAGAAATCTTGAGGGAAGCAAAACAAAAAATATCTTCTTCGTCTTTGTATCTTTAGTAGCCAAAGGTGTGTTGATGATCCAAGTTCTTTCACCATATGTTAGTGGCTGGAACTGGGAGCAGCCCGCGCTTCTCCAGCCGGCACAGTGTGCCCACCAGCGGCCTTGACTAACCTGCAAAAGAACTTGATAAACCTACTGTACGATTTCATATACATTTTTAAAGGTTATCCTCTGTTGATTCCTATGGTACATAATTACGCACAAATTTACTATTTTTATTAAAATTTTCAAATTCATATCTCCAAAAGTGCCCAACCAATTTTGATGAGTTTGGTCTTAAAAGTTACATACAAATATGAAGTATTGTAATAAATTTGTCTCAAGTTATTTATTTGAGTGTGTGAGTTACAAGATTGATGTTGTGAGTACAGCAAATGCTTTGCACATCTCCAAGATTGGCCTAACTGCTCGACCAAGCTACCATACAAATTTGAGCATTAGGTGATCTAGACCCCCTGCACAGTGTGCCTAACTTTGCACACTACACATAGGGCCAGCCTCCTACATTAGCTGGATTATCAGTGGGATAAAGACTTTGCATTTGTGATACAACTTTGTCAACTTTTGTGAGCACATGGATAACTCTCCAAATGGCCTTTAGCTTAATTGTTTCTGTTTTTCAATTGGCTAAAAAAAAAAATCACATTTTCAAAATAATTGTTAGGGTTCACCTAGGAAGGGCTTTGTTCTACATCCCAGAGGGTGGAGGCCCTCACCCCAGGGGTGCAGATTTGTGTCAGGAGGTGTCAGGCTGGATGTGACCGGCCAGCAACCATGCAAGGGTAGTTAGATTTTGAAGGGGGCACCTCTAAGGTGACCCCTGGGAACACTTGGTGATAAATCCAATACATGCTACCAGTTTGGATTTACCATTCTGAGTTGTTTGATACCAAACTCACCAGTGCATGTACTACATTTTAAATACACTGCACCCTGCCCATGGAACTGCCTTGGACTGCCTTAGGGCTGACTTACATGTAGTAAAATGGAACGTTTGAGCATGGCCAGTGGGTGCACTTTCCAGGTCGAAATGGCAGTTTAAAATTGCACACACAGACACTGCAGTGGCAGGTCTAAGACATGTTTACAGGGCTCCTCATGTGGTTGGCTCAATCAGTGCTGCAGGCCCACTAGTAGTATTTTATATACAGGCCCTTGGCACACATGGTGCACTATACTAGGGACGTACTAGTAAATCAGATATTCCAATCATAGATAAACCAATCACAAATACAGTTTAGACAGAGAGCACTTGCCCTTTAGCATGGTCAGCAGTGGTAATGTGCCCAGAGTACTTAAGCCAGCAAAAACTAAATTCAGCAAAGGATCAAAAGCAGGACGTGAGAAGTAAATCGTTTGGGGGATAATCTTGCAAAAAGGGCAATTTCCAACACATACCAAGCTCCTCCTGGGTTAACATTGGGTCCTAAGGCTGGGGGCAGAGAGGCAGTTGGCGACTGGACAGCTGGAAGCTCCAAGACAGCTTCAAAGGGATTTATCTCTCCACTTTGAAGAAAACGAGTACTCTGTGCCAGTGCCAGGCGTGCTTTGGGAAGCCTACAAGACATTCATGTGCGACCGTACCCAGAATGTCAGGGCTGTGTGATTTCTATGCTCCTATTTGCCATGTGCTTCGAGTCCCTGGCATGTTGACTTCATATTAGAGCGGATGTGGTAGGCTTCCCAGAGATGTCAGGTGAGCTGGAGAAAGTTTCCCTCTTTGCCAACGCTATTTTATTCTATTTCGCTGAGCCAGTGACCTTGCTGCCTGCAATGTTGGTATTTCACAGTTGTGAAAAACTGGGACAAACTCATACTACATACAAAATGAGAAAGTGGTCTGCCATGCTTCTGATCTCACCGGAGATTGAGCTCACGGCCGAGGGCTCCCTTTACCTAGGTATCGAGATCACATACTGTCAGTCCCAGTTCCTGGAACAGAGCCTGGAGACGGTATATAGCATATTCCAAGCCAACATTGAAAAGTGGAGTGGCTGCCATTTTCACTCATGGGCAGGGCCTCACTTATTAGGATGGTCACTCTGTCCACATTTCTCTGTGCACTTTAGAACACTACTTGGCCTGTACCAGAGACCTACATCAAAAAGGTAGACAACACACTTCAGACCGTTTTGTGGGATGACAGTATCCCTCAAATAGCACTCAGAACATTGCAAAGATGCATATACAATGAGGTCATTTCATTTCCGGATGTTATTGCATATCACTGGGCCTCCAAGCTTCAGTCTGTAAATGAGTTGGGATAGGGACCCAGGAATGGCCTGGCGACAAGGCTGGAAAGATCACTGATGGAAGGGAACTCTTAAATACTCTACACATACAGCAAGTTAGTTAGTCACTGCTAGGGCCCACCAAAATCTTTTTGGAGGCCTGGGATAAGGCCATAAGTATATGTGTGGCAATACAGTCTCTCCCTGGTGACTCCCTTGTGTTTGGGTAACCTGCTGAGGAAATTGCAGAAATTGAAAGGCATGAGGCCCTGGGATTTGCTCAGGAACTCGACTTTGAGGGACCTGGCTAGTGGGGATGAGATTAAACCCTTTCAGGCCCTACAAGATGAATACAAGCTACAGCCTTCCCATATATTCAGGTGTTTACAAGTGAAGTGTGCCTTGCAAGCGGAAGCCATACAGTGGAAGACAGTAGCCCCATAGACTGTAGTATATTACTAGATGACCTGTAAGGCTGTTTCCCATACTTTCAGCACACTTATAAATAATAGTCCCAACTCACCCTTTGCCTTCTCACAGCTTGGTGGGAGGACGATATGGGTCAGATGGAGAGAAAAGATTGGGAGGCAACGCTAATGCACTCCCAAGATGTGGTAATCAAAACGAGCCTGCTGCTCATTTAACTAAAGATCTTACACAAGGTTTACTATAGCAGAAGCAAGATGGACAGGGCACACTCCCCTTATTGTTTGTGATGTGTGGAGGTCTCCTTATTCCATATGATTTGAGAATTCTTCCAGATACAACTGTGCTGTGAGTGCTCACTGAGCATACTTGTATGCTGGAGGTATGAATCCCAGATACCCCATAGTCCTTTTATACTGGGGATAACAAACGATGTGGACCAACCCAGTATGTATCTCATATTTTGCACACTGGGCTTCATCCAGGCAAAGTTTGCACCAATCTGACAAGTCAACGATGCTCATGTCTTCTGGTCCTGGGTAAAGGGGCTGTTCTCCAGAAGCCTCCGGTGATGATTCTTGATGGGGGGTTCTATTTGACCCAACACTACATTTCCTCTGCATCATCAGAGAAGTATGTTTTACCTTGTAAGATGACCTTGAGTCAAGCCAGGTAGAGGAGCATATTTGATCTGATTAGCTTGAGTTTCACTGCTATGAATGTTAATCTTTGCTGCTGGCCCCTTGCCATGTTGTCAGAGAAAATCATGATTGTATGTGATTCTAGCAGCACAGTTTGTCAGCTCTGAGCTGCTTTAAGGATGCTCTCCCTGCCAGAATATTTAAGTAATCAAAGATTAACTGGCTTGGGAGGGCCGCCTAGTGGTGGCTGGGGAGGGGGAAGGACCTATACACCCTTTCAATGACAAAACAGGAGAAAAGTGTGTCCATCAGATTCCAGGAGATGAACCATTTGCTGAAAAAAAATTGTTCTAGGCAGGGGCCTTTTCCAGGCAGGGGCCTTTTCCGGGCAGGGGCCTTCCATGCCTTCTGAGATTCCCACCAAGTACAGGTTGTTTTACCTGAATCTACCTTCTGTGTCTTCCACTCACCTTTCGAGTTGGAGCTTCACCTCTGAGTTTCACAAAGTCAGCCTTTAGGGAACGCAGTTCATCCTCAGCTGAGGAAACTCTGGTCTATACCTCCATCATTCAGTCCATAACTTTTCAGACACAATGGCACTGGATGAAAACCTCTATACCATCTCAATCTTTTTGCCCCTTCAGGGCCTGCCTTGACTGGCTTATGGATTGGTGAAATTGTCAACATTCCCTTTTTAGGGCTTCAGCCCTCCTCCCTGTTTCAGCATTTTGCATCAACACCAAAGTGGAGTCCACCACACAGCCTGCTCTCACCACCTTCTCCCTGGCTGTTGAATTGTGACTGGATACGGTGTGCAGATTCTACAGCCAGTGTAAACATGGAGAGTAAGAGGGAGCACTTGCCCCTTATCTCCTCTCCTCTGTTCAGAGTCTGTCTGGGAGTCCAGGGTCTCTTCTCTCTCCAGTCCCAGGCAGACGCTGGGTCTTCTTTCCTACCACCTCACAGATGGATGCCGCTGGTTTGACATCTTTCCTTATCTCTGGGCCACCATACTCTGTGTTGTATGGAGCTCAGTACTCAGGGAATAAGGGCCTGTGGGCCTCTACCTCCCATCCGCAGAGAAAGCCATTGCTGCACACCATCAGGGGGCCCCAACAAAATTTTAGCCACAGGACTCTCCTGACCTCTCACAGCTCATGATGCCACTGTGCACCCAGTGAAAAGTTGGCCAGTTCTGATCAGCATGCAACTCCTCATCAAGAGGCCTGCCCTCCTCATCTCCCATGACTTGGGAGGGGCACAAGCGGGCCGGTGCTTTGGAGGATCTCCATTCTTGCTGGCCCAGGTTTAGACCCCGAGATCAGGACTAGCCTCCAACTCTGCTGGAATTGCCGAAAGGCACAGCTTGTGCTCCCTGCTGCTGGCACTGTTCAGTCTGCCTCACCTCCCAGTTACTGGAGGGACACAAGCAGGTTGAACAGTCCCATGGGGAATTCCCTTCCTCACAGCACGACTCCCAGGCAGGTCCAGCCCTCTTCATCATGCGGTCTACATTCCATTTGCCACTGCGGTATGAGCCCAAGTTCAGGTGATTCCTTCGGTTCCTTGAGCTTCCAATGGTCACCAGGTCACTCTCAGCTGTTGTTTTCACACCTACTCCTTCGGTCTGACTGGGCTCAGTGAGGCTGATCCTGCAGGATGAGAACGGATTCATGGTGTCTCAGCGGGAGCTCTGAGAACACTCTACCTCCATTTTCAGCAGCTCAGCCACTTTCCATAAAATGTTTAGCAAAGTTATTTATGCATTATACTTAATGAATGTAGAGAAGGGTTTAGTATAATGAATATCTTTTAGAAATAGTTATTAAAATATTAGCATGTAAGCTAAATTAATAAATTTGAGTGCTCCATATGTTCAAATTTTTACCATGTTTGTAGAGACCAAGATTATATATTAAATTACTATATTTTCAATTTAAACAGATTTTTCTTTTTAAAGAAATATTTTAATTATTTTAGAAAAATTTATTATTTTTGTAATATATTAAAAATGTTTTTGTATTTTTTTTTTACGTACAATCAATGCATATGTATTAAATGTATTGAAACAAGTTGTAATGTTTTGATACCTAATTTAGAAATATTGGTACAGTTAATATACAAAGTGGAAATATTTAATGAACGTCTAACATATTTTAAAATGCCGATACATTGTTTAGTATATTGTTTTCATAAAAATAATTTTTATGTTTATAGTACCTATTTTATTTTAAATAGATTCGTCATTTAAAAAATTCTTTTTAGCAAGTCGGACAGGATTAAATTCTTCACCTAAATTTTTAATTAGTATTCTATATTAAAAACCTTTGTAAAAATAATAACTACATTTTTAAAAACAATATTAAGGTTGAATCGATTTATATTTATGACATGACTGTATATTTATACTTTATATTTTGCAAATGACATTTGACCATTTTTTAAAAACATTTTTAGCTATTTTTTGTGGCTATATTTTTAATATTTTTATTTTGCAGTATTTAAAATATTTTTGTTAATGTTTTGAACAGTATCTTTTTGTGTCATTTTGTTATAGATATTACGACATTCAACCATGGGTAGACCACGGCAGGTTTTTGATAAAGTGTTGTAAAATGTTTGAGTTTGGTCTTAATTATATTTTTTCATGATGGGCTGTTGAGATTTAATTTTCCTTACAGAGCTGTGAATGTTATATGTTGCTTTTCTTAATTCTTATCTGTTTTGCACATTCCTTCTTTCCCCCTTGCAACTGTGGTCCATCTATCATGAGGATAACATTAGGAACACCTCTTTCTCGCTCTTACGTGATGTGGGATGTTTCCCGAGGTTTGGGAGAAGAGATAAGTGAATAAACAGGGAGCACGTTCGGGGAAAAACGAAATCTTCTCCTTAATTTGACTAAATGCGACTGCAAGGTCTGAATAACTCCAGTTACTGCTTTATAATGATGACCTACTTTTGGGAAAATACGTTTGTTAGTATATTAATGGAAAGGAAGGACAGTAGAAATGAGAGGTTGTTTTAGGCTTACAGAGGGCTTGGCAGATGTTATTCTCGTTCGGGACAAAACTCATTTATATGGCTAAAGAATGATTTTTACCCTGTATGAATAGAGAAAATAATTGCCTTCTTACAAGCCTCAACATTCCAGTGGGTGACTATATTGGTTTTTAAAAAGGGAGTGTAAGCTTAACTTTAAAAAAGGCCAGTAGCCATACTGGAAGATCTATCTGGTATAAAAAGTTTTGCTACTAGCTTTTAGGACCCCAAAACCGAAACCCCTGCATCTTTATATGAGCTTTGCTCTATTCTGGTGGAAGAAAAGAGTCTTATGTAATCTCCTGAGACAGTACATTAGAAAAAGACTGACCTGCAGTGTTTGCTGTTGGAAAACCATGTATTCTATTAGCAGCGTATTAAGTGACAGATTTAACACAAGCTCCAGCAATGCCGCACAGCAAGTTGGATTGCCACACTGTGTGACATCAATGGGAGATAGCAGAACTGCCCCATATTTACAAACATATTGGCACAGTTCTCCTTTCTCATTGCGCTGGCGCATTTTGGGCCGCCTTTTGTCAGCGCAAGCTGCTTGTGTTATGGCCAAGATAATTTTTGTGCAGGGTGGGCCACGTTTCTGCACAAAAACGTTGAGTCTATTTTCTCTTTGCACGTGTGCTACAGAACGCAGCACACATTTAAACAGAAGTAACAAGAAGAAAGAAAGATATTTATCCTAGATACACCATCCTCAGGGAGGCAAACAATTTTTGGCACAAACCTAAGTATACAGTTGTTTGCAAATATGAGTTTACATCAAAATCCATGGGTGTTGGTGCACAGGAATTCCCATGAACCACCCATTAATTGGCTCCCTGACGTAGGTAAGGCAGGGCTATGCAGTGCGATGTGTACATTTCTATTTACAGTCGTCACACAGTCCAACTTTGTGTGCCTTTCAAAATTTTAAAATTGATTTTTCAACAGGGATGAGCCAATAAAGTAACACAACCAGGGCGCAAGATCTTAGTAAATCTGGTTCTAAATGATTTTGCTGCTAGGGCTTGAAAATGCATGGCCAAATATTTTTCCATTTCAACCTGGTTTTACATTTGTTCTGCAGGGTCCCATGTGTACTCTTGTACCTATTTTTTGTTGTTTGTATAGCAATTTACAATCAAGGGATATAAGATGTTGCTAGCCTCAGGCCATACCATTTTCTTATTGTTTTCTTTGAAAGCTTTTGTTTGTGAGAAACATAACCGGGGTCAAAAAATTAGGTGCTAACTCTGCTTGAAAGTTACACAGTAATCAATATTTAAAGTAGGGATTTTCATTAAGGATGGCCTTATTCTTCTCCAACAATGTTGTGTCAGCTGTATCTAACATAGAGTTTAGTCTCCCGGTTCCAATAGTGAAGCCACATCGTTCAGAAAACGTGTATGCAAAGGGTGATATAATTGATATCTTTGGTAGAAAGGGAACACCAGACAATAAATTCTGCCGGTGTAAGGACGGAATTGTAAGTAAAAAAAAAAATTTATTGACGTAAAATGAAACTTAGACAATATGATTCTTTTGAGATGGAAAGTAGCTACGACAAAATCAATGGAGGCTCACAGTAGTACACGAACTCATTTGACAATGGTACATCTCTGAACTCAGATGAACTGATATCACAGGGATTTACAAAAGTGACACTGGGGCGATAGAGATGTCACTTATTTTTATGTAAATGTTGCTTGCCTCAGACTAAATTCTACTAAACTTTGTAGGGTAATGTGGTATGTGTGAAAACCAATGTAAATATTTGTGGGCTCATGTGATTTTCCTCTGAGGGAATTATGATTACTTATTCTGATGTAACTGCTTAGGAATGAATTAAAGTCATACAAGTTACATACAGGTAGTGTAGATGTGTGCTCCCTTTACTAGGACCACTATGAATATTGGTGAGCCAAGATCTTCTTCATGAGAGGAAGGATGGTTACTTGTTTGTCTACTATTTCATACGAGTGCATGGTCTTGTAAGTGAGACAGAGGGCTTACGTTCTGGTGGAAGTTTTGCTTGGCTTGGGCTACATGGACCTTGTAGGGTGATGGGGTGTGCTTGTTTGGAACACAACATAAACATTTGTGACCCAATGTGATTTTCTTATAGGAAATGTCTGATTACTTTTTCAGACACAACTGCTTAGGAATTCATTGAGGTGAAGGCAGCCAGTTTAGTGCCACTTATTGTAACAAATTGTGCTCATCTCAGTCAGTTTACATGCAGGTAGTGTAGAGAAATGATCCCTTTATTATTATCAATATGAATATTGGTGAGCCAAGATAATCTTCATGTAATAAAAGATGGTAATTTATTTATCTGTACCTCCACAGGAATGCCTCTGTTTGAGTGCTGGGCTCAGGCTAAATCATTATGGACCTTGTAAAGGGATTTGGTGTGTTTGCAAAACATTATACATATTTGCGAGTAAGTGTGTTTTTCCTATAAGTAAATACAAATTATTTATTTAGATATAATTCAATAGTAATACATTGAATTGAGGACAATCAGTTTGGTGCCACCTATTGTGGCAAATTTTGCTTGGCTGAGACAATTTACATACAGATAGTGTAGAGGGGTGCTCTCTTTATTAGAATCAATATGAAAATTGGTGATCTTGTCAGTCAAAATATATTTATTTCCAAGACCTATATCTTATAGAAATATACACAGTATATTGTCTTTAAAGGATAAAATTCATTCAAATTCATTCAATTTACAAACAACGATGGAATTGATCTCCACAGCCATGACCTCTCAAGCTGCTGCATTACAACTTAATTACTTTAACTCTCAGAATCCGACATATTAATAATTAAATCAGATTAAATGATTAAGAAACCACACAAGAATCAACATTTATGCTCTGATACCACAGTTCGCCCGTAACATATAAACCACCTCAGTATATACAATCCTTTCAAATTTCAGTTTTTGTACGAGTTGAATGTATCAAGCAGTTAACACCACAAAATCAGACTGGGAAATTGCAAATACAATGCAAATGGATTTACTACATGATTGAACTCCATGCCAACAATTCTCCAGCCAGGGTCAATACCTACTTGAAGCCGAATAACAATACATCTCAACCATCCTTCTGGATCCCGGGACAATTATGGGAATAAGGTCTCAGTTCCTAGAAACTCCGGAGAAGGGGCCACTGAGCTTTTGGAAGCTAAGGCCCTCATTACGAGTTTGGTGGACAGGAACACCCGGTTTCTGCCGGTCAGCCCAGCGGGAAAGCGGCGGCAGCATTTTCGCCGGCTCGTATTTGACCCAGCAGCAATGCTACCATCTGCAGTGGGCACCGCAGGCACAGCAGACAGTGTGCATTACGAGGGTGCTGGGCAGGGGAACCTTTGCACTGCCCATGTCATGGGCATGGGCAGTGCAGGGGCCCTCCTGTTTGCCACCTCCAACTGTTCTCACTGAGCCTTTTCATGGTGGTGACACCACCGTGAAAAGGCTGGCGGATAACCAAGTTGTAATCAGCAGGGCGGAGCTGAGGTCAGCGCCACCCTGGCTGATTGCAACCTTTTCTTCCACCTTCTGCTTTGGAAAAAAATCAAGGTTTTAGTTTTCTTCACATTTAGTGAGAGAGTGTTCTTTCTACAATTTGTGTAAAGTTTCTAACTTTTGCTTCCAATCTGGGTATAGTCCATCAGTACTAAGTCGTAGGTATACATTAAACAATGGGTATTCACCCTGCCTATTTATGTGGAGAAAGACTTTGAATTGTCTAGAATCTCAGGAAGATCTACAATGAAAAGGCTAAAAAGCAAGGGGGCTAACATGCAAGCTTGCCTCAGTATGTTATTCACTAGGAATTATTTCTGTTAGAGAGCCCAGGCCATTCATATTGACCTGTACCCAGTTGTTCTCAGGCAGGCACTATATCATTTTTAAGGGGCCTTGGTCAGTTCCCCAACAATTTATCCCACACGAGGCCGCGTTTAACTCTATTAAAAGCTATCCTGAAATCAACAAAACAGCAAAACTGCTTACCTCCTGAATCAACTGCTCTCAACGCAACACTCCATAGAGCAAACCAGTGATCAGCTGGGAAGTGCTTGGCCTAAAATCCTCCTTCTCTTTCGGAATGCGTCACTACTAAAAGCCCAGGACTTTAGAGCAATCAATAGTGTTTGGGAATAGATCTTTGATGCCACATCGCGCAGGAAATTCAGCCAATAACTTGCAGTGTCGTCATAAATTATTCTTTTATAGATGGGTTAATATTACACCATTTTGTCACCCATTTAAAAGAGGCTTGGAGCATTGGCCCACCATATTGAGTTTGCCTTCTAAAGTATTGCTGGTAACCCATCTGGGCCGCGTGCCCTAGAAGACTTCATGCGTCCGATCATTTTTGCTATTCTGCCCATCTCTTGGATCTGGAGAAGTTTTGAGCATTCTAATTGATAGACCACATTGCTTCTTTATATTTTTATCTGACATCACGTACAGCTCCGTAATAAAAGTTGCCCACTGTGTTTTGCAGACCCAAACTTCTAAATTAGACCGGGATTTTTCGTGGACATTATTCACCAGCCACCAGAGTAGACGTGAATTACCTTTTACTATTGCATCCTGCTTTATGCTTCAATTGCCCTCATAAAACGCCTTCCTTTTCTGGGAACACACTAAGCGGTAGCTCCTTTATAGGAACCTGCAATCCTGCTGGGACCTTCCTTCACCTCCTAGGGAAAAGTGTCTTTTTGTTTTTGTTTTATTAACTGCCCGTTGTAGGGAACGGTGTTATTCATCAAGCCACCCAGTTTGCAATGTCCCTACCTCTGTTCATACCACTCAATTCCCTTTCCATCTGCCGATGTGAGTTCAAACTTAATTCTATTTTTTTGTAATTCATGCAGTTTATGCTCAGCAATAGAAACTCTTATTCTGTTATTTCAACTCAAGGAACAATCTACAGCCTGCTCTAAACAAGGAAAGGGTTCTGCAAGATACTCAGTTACATTGCAAAGGGGTCTCTCAACCTGTTCCTGTATTTCAGGAGAACACACTACACCAAAATGCTCTACTGGTGTAAAAATGCAGTCAGTAGGACTTCTATTCCTACCGAAACTGTAGTTCGGAGAACACCTACAGGGAGTGCAGAATTATTAGGCAAGTTGTATTTTTGAGGATTCATTTTATTATTGAACTACAACCATGTTCTCAATGAACCCAAAAAACTCATTAATATCAAAGCTGAATATTTTTGGAAGTAGTTTTTAGTTTGTTTTTAGTTTTAGCTATGTTAGGGGGATATCTGTGTGTGCAGGTGACTATTACTGTGCATAATTATTAGGCAACTCAACAAAAAAAAAAATATACCCATTTCAATTATTTATTATTACCAGTGAAACCAATATAACATCTCAACATTCACAAATATAAATTTCTGACATTCAAAAACAAAACAAAAACAAATCAGTGACCAATATAGCCACCTTTCTTTGCAAGGACACTCAAAAGCCTGCCATCCATGGATTCTGTCAGTGTTTTGATCTGTTCACCATCAACATTGCGTGCAGCAGCAACCACAGCCTCCCAGACACTGTTCAGAGAGGTGTACTGTTTTCCCTCCTTGTAAATCTCACATTTGATGATGGACCACAGGTTCTCAATGGGGTTCAGATCAGGTGAACAAGGAGGCCATGTCATTAGATTTCCTTCTTTTATACCCTTTCTTGCCAGCCACGCTGTGGAGTACTTGGACGCGTGTGATGGGGCATTGTCCTGCATGAAAATCATGTTTTTCTTGAAGGATGCAGACTTCTTCCTGTACCACTGCTTGAAGAAGGTGTCTTCCAGGAACTGGCAGTAGGACTGGGAGTTGAGCTTGACTCCATCCTCAACCCGAAAAGGCTCCACAAGCTCATCTTTGATGATACCAGCCCAAACCAGTACTCCACCTCCACCTTGCTGGCGTCTGAGTCGGACTGGAGCTCTCTGCCCTTTACCAATCCAGCCACGGGCCCATCCATCTGGCCCATCAAGACTCACTCTCATTTCATCAGTCCATAAAACCTTAGAAAAATCAGTCTTGAGATATTTCTTGGCCCAGTCTTGACGTTTCAGCTTGTGTGTCTTGTTCAGTGGTGGTCGTCTTTCAGCCTTTCTTACCTTGGCCATGTCTCTGAGTATTGCACACCTTGTGCTTTTGGGCACTCCAGTGATGTTGCAGCTCTGAAATATGGCCAAACTGGTGGCAAGTGGCATCGTGGCAGCTGCACGCTTGACTTTTCTCAGTTCATGGGCAGTTATTTTGCGCCTTGGTTTTTCCACACGCTTCTTGCGACCCTGTTGACTATTTTGAATGAAACGCTTGATTGTTCGATGATCACGCTTCAGAAGCTTTGCAATTTTAAGAGTGCTGCATCCCTCTGCAAGATATCTCACTATTTTTGACTTTTCTGAGCCTGTCAAGTCCTTCTTTTGACCCATTTTGCCAAAGGAAAGGAAGTTGCCTAATAATTATGCACACCTGATATAGGGTGTTGATGTCATTAGACCACACCCCTTCTCATTACAGAGATGCACATCACCTAATATGCTTAATTGGTAGTAGGCTTTCGAGCCTATACAGCTTGGAGTAAGACAACATGCATAAAGAGGATGATGTGGTCAAAATACTCATTTGCCTAATAATTCTGCACTCCCTGTATGTAGATTGACTAGATTGTGTTGTACAAGGGCTAATGCAAATAGGGTTGCTTTTGAAGAAGGGTCCTTTGTAGGGGATAAGGCAGATGGAATACCATAACTACTTAATACATCATATAAACACTCATCAAAGGTACTAAAAGCAAAGTCGCCTGCTGATATGATCTCCGCAGATACAAAGCAACAGTAAATTAAATTATAGATCTTGTTCCAACATTATTAATTCAGTGTAAACGCATTACAGTTAGGCAGGATATAAACATTTAAACATATCAACAAGTCATCAGCATTTGCAGTGCTTCTCAGAAAGACTGAACAAGCTAATAGGAGCATGTTGTCTCTAAATGGGTAACTTGCTAAACAGTATGAAGAGATACTAGAGTCAGCAGACCTCCCCTAGCTTGATCAGAGGACATTGGAGGGGTTGCACACTTACTAATTACATCAAACCTATTCACCCGAGTGCTCTCCTGCAAACAGGTCTCTTGCAGCATTAACACTGAATTTTCCTCCAAGATTGAGCTAAAGATACTCGATTACTTCTGTGAATTATATCCAAGAATATTCCATACCTAGATTTTATAGGCTATGGGATGCTCAGACACATAGTTTACCTGGTGTTCCTCCCTTCAATTATACTCATTCACCCAATGACCTCCACTACTTTTATAATATTGACTGTGCTCTTTGATAGGCTGTAGGAAGTTGGCTCTGTATATACTATCTCAAAGTGAGAGATAGTGTCCACAGAGTCCAAGGGTTCCCCTTAGAGGTAAGATAGTGGCAAAATGTGATAATCCTAATGCTCTATTTTGTGGTAGTGTGGTCGAGCAGTAGGCTTATCAGAGGGTAGTGTTAAGCATTTGTTGTACACACACAGGCAATAAATGAGGAACACACACTCAAAGACTCTACTCCAGGCCAATAGTTCTTATATAGAAAAATATATTTTCTTAATTTATTTTTTAGACCCACAAGTTCAAGATTTGAAGTAAATACATAAAATGCAAGGTACTCCACACAGGTAAGTTAGGAACTTTGAATTAGAGCAATAACATATACAGTCTTTGTTAAAATGGCAATAAGCTATTTTAAAAGTAGATACAGTGCAAAAATCAACAGTTCCTGGGAGAGGTAAGTATTGGTTAGTTTGTGAGGTAAGGAAGACACTCACAAGTCTCAGTTCCTGGGCAACCCCAATGTTACCACACCAGCAGCTCAGGGCCGGTCAGGTGCAGAGGTCAAGAGGTGCCCAAAACACATAGGCGCCTATGGAGAACAGGGGTGCTCCGGTTCCAGTCTGCCAGCAGGTAAGTATCCGCGTCCTCGGGGGCAGACTAGGCGAGGTTTGTAGGGGGTACATAGGTGTGTCTGACCAGTTGGAGCTAAAGACAGCAATATCATCAAGATAAGCTGCAATAAAGGACTCCAAGCTTTTAAGGACTCGATTCACCAACCTTTGGAAGGTGGCAGGGGCATTCTTTAAGCCAAAGGGCATCACAGTAAACTGGTAGTGCCCATCAGGTGTAGAGAATGATGTTTTCTCTTTTGCACCAGGTGCCATTTTTATTTGCCACTACCCTGCTGTCAAGTCAAAGGTACTTAAGTATTTGGCAGCACCTAATTTGTCTATTAGCTCATCTGCCCTTGGAATGGAGTGAGCATCTGTCTTGGTGACACAGTTAAGCCCTCTGTAGTCCACACAGAACCTCATCTCTCTCTTGCCATCTTTTGTGTGAGGTTTCGGGGCCAAGACCACTGGGCTAGCCCAGGGACTGTCAGAGTGCTCAATCACTACCGATTCCAACATCTTGTGGACTTCAACTTTGATGCTTTCTTTAACTTGGTCAGACTGTCTAAATATTTTGTTTTTGACAGGCATGCTGTCTCCTGTGTCCACATCATGGTACATAGGTGTGTCTGACCAGGGGTCAGGGAAAAGAGCTCAGCAAACTGCTGGACGACTTGCCTGCAGTCAGCCTGCTGTTGGCCAGAGAGGGTGTGTGAATAGATCACTCCATCTACTGAGCCATCTTTAGGGTCAGTGGAGAAAAGATCAGGGAGAGGTTCACTCTCTGCTTCCTGGTCCTCATCTATAACCATTAAAATGTTTACATCTGCCCTATCATGAAAGAGTTTGAGGCGGTTAGCATGGATCACCCTCTTGGGGGTCCTGCTAGTGCCTAGGTCAAGCTGGTAGGTGACCTGACTCTTTTTCTCTAGCACTGGGTAAGGGCCACTCCATCTGTCCTGAAGTGCCCTGGGACCCACAGGCTCCAAAACCCAGACCTTCTGCCCTGGCTGAAACTCAACCATAGCAGCTTGTTGGTCATATCACATCTTCTGGAGCTGTTGACTGGCCTCAAAGTTTTTGCTTGCCTTTTCCATGTACTTTGCCATCCTTGAACGTATACCTATTACATAGTCCACCACATCTTGTTGAGGCTCATGGAGAGGTCTCTCCCAGCCTTCTTTTACAAGAGCTAGTGGTCCCCTAACAGGATGGCCAAACAGAAGTTCAGCGGGGGAAAACCCTACTCCCTTATGAGGCACCTATCTGTAGGCGAAAAGCAGGCATGGCAAGAGGACATCCCATCTCCTTTTGAGTTTTTCAGGGATCCCCATGATCATGCCCTTCAATGTCTTGTTGAATCTCTCAACAAGGCCATTGGTTTGTGGATGGTATGGTGTTGTGAATTTATAAGTCACCCCACAAACATTCCACATATGTTTCAGGTAAGCTGACATCAAGTTGGTAACTCTGTCAGAAACCACCTCCTTAGGAAATCCCACTCTGGTAAAAATACCAACGGGTGCTTTGGCTACTGCAGGGGCAGTAGTGTACCTAAGGGGAATTGCTTCAGTGTACCTAGTAGCAGGATCTACTACTACTAGGATGTATTGGTTCCCTGATGCTGTGGGAGGTTCAAGTGGACCCACTATATCCACTCCCACTCTTTCAAAGGGGACCCCCACCACTGGAAGTGGAATGAGGTGGGTTTGGATGGCCAACTGTCTTACCACTCGCTTGACAGGTGACACAGGAGGTGCAAAGTTCCTTAACCTTCTGGGACATATTGGGTCAATAGAAATGGTTGACTAACCTCTCCCATGTTTCGGTTTGTCCCAAATGCCCAGCAAGGGGAATGTCATGGGCTAAGGTCAGATGGAACTCCCTAAACTCACGAGGCACTACCACTCTCCTAGTGGCACCAGGTGTGGGATCTCTTGCCTCAGTGTAAGGAGTCCATCTTCCCAATAGACCCTGTGTGTTCCACTGACATTTCCTTTTTCTTGCTCAGCTGCTTGCTGTCTTAGTCCTTCAAGAGACGGACACTTTGCTTGCTCCTTACACAGCTGTTCCCTTGATGGTCCCCCTGGGCCCAAGAGCTCAAGCTGGTAAGGTCCCAGGTCCATGGACTCAGTTCCCTCTGGGGATAGAACTTCTTCCTGTGAAGAAAGGTTCAGTTTCTTATGCTGTGCTGAAGCTGGTTCCCCAGTCTTCTTTCCTTTTCTCTTGGAAGGTTGGGCCATTATTCCAGACTCCAGCACTTCTTTTTCACCCTGAGCCCTGCACTGTGCCCTTGTCTTGACACACACCAGTTCAGGGATACCCAGCATGGCTGCATGGGTTTTGAGTTCTACCTCAGCCTATGCTGAGGACTCCAGATCATTTCCAAGCAGACATTCTACTGGTATAGCAGAAGAGACTACCACCTGTTTCAGGCCAGTGACCCCTCCCCATTCTAAAGTTACCATTGCTATGGGATGGACTTTAGTCTGATTGTCAGCATTAGTGACTGGATATGTCTGTCCAGCCAGGTACTCTCCTGGGGAAACCAGTTCGTCTGTCACAATTGTGACACTGGCACATGCATCCCTCAGGGCTTCTACTCTAGTCCCATTGATTAAGAGCTGCTGCCTGTATTTTTGCATGTTGGGTGGCCAGGCAGCAAGTGTGGCTAGGTCCACCCCACCCTCTGAGACTAATGTAGCTTCAGTGTGAACCCTGATTTGCTCTGGGCACACTGTTGATCCCACCTGGAGACTGGATATTCCAGTGCTAACTGGAGTAGTTGTGGGACTTTTCTTGGGACAGGCCTTGTCTCCAGTTTGGTGTCCATGCTGAGTACAGATGCGACACCAGGCCTTTTTGAGATCAAAGTTTTTACACTTATACCCAAATGAGGATTTTGAAGAGGCTTTGGACCCACCCTCCTGAGCAGGTTTTTGGGGCCCTGTAGAAGACTCTTTACTTTTTCCCTTGGCTGTCTCAACACTCTTTCCCTGGGGAGGCTTTGTGACCCCTTTCTTTTGGTCACCCCCTGTGGAAGTCTTGGTCATCCTAGTCTTAACCCAATGGTCTGCCTTGTTTTCCAATTCTTGGGCGAGAAATTGGACCTAGGTCTTCCAGATGCTGATGCAGTTTGTCATTGAAACAATTACTTAAAATATGTTCTTTCATAAACAAGTTATACAGCCCATCATAATTATTTACATCACTGCCATTAATCCAACCATCTAGTGTTTTGACGGAGAAGTCACCAAAATCAACCCAGGTCTGGCCCGTGGATTTTTGAGCCCCCCTGAACCTAATCCTGTACTCTTCAGTTGAGAATCCAAAGCCCTCAGTCAGGGTAGCCTTCATGAGGTCATAGGATTATGCATCTTTTCCAGAGAGTGTGAGGAGTCTATCCCTACACTTTCCAGTGAACAGTTCCCAAAGGAGAGCACCCCAGTGAGATTTGTTTACTTTTCTGATTGCACAAGCTCTCTCAAAAGCTGTGAACCATTTGATGATATCATCACCATCTTCATATTTTGTTACAATCCCTTTAGGGATTTTTAGCATGTCAGTATTCTCTCTGACCCTATTCATGTTGCTGCCACCATTGATGGGAGCTAAACCCATCTCTTGTCTTTCCCTCTCTATGACTAAAGGCTGTCTCTCCAAAGCCATTCTTTTGGCCATCCTGGCTAACAGGGGGTCTTCTTCATTGAGGCTGCCCTCAATGCTTCCAGAGTAACTGGTCTCCCCTGTGGAAGAACCAGTATCTCTGACTGTCACTTGTGGAGTCAGGGTTTGAGGGACCCTGGTCTCCCTAATTAGGACAGTAGGGAGGGAGTCATCCTCCTGGTCACTAACCTAACGTCTTCCTCTGTAGGATTATCCTCAGAGAGGTGGTCCTTCGCAGACTCTGCCAAAAGCTCCTGGAGCTTTACTTTGGTAGGGTTGGACAGAGGCTTTATATTTTTTAGCTTACAGAGAGTCCTTAACTCTGACATCCCTAGATGCAGGTAAGGGGTGAGGTTGAGTTCCACCACCATCTCATATATGCTAGACATTATTCCTCTAAAAGTTGGGACTACTTTTTAAGAATCTAAAAACTACTTCTAGAACTTAAATCCAAACTTTTACAAACTTTTAAACTCTAAAAGAAATGCTAACAGGGACTTACACAAGGCCTTAGCAGGACTTTTAAACATTTAGAAAAATAGCTCAAATTTCAAAAATCAGTTTCTAATGACGATTTTTGGAATTTAGTTGTGGGATCAGGTATTGTCTGAGTAATCCAGCAAATGCAAAGTCTTAGACCCCACCGCTGATCCACCAGTGTAGGAAGTTGGCTCTGTATAAACTATCTCAAAAGTGAGAGATAGTGTGCACAGAGTCCAAGGCTTCCCCTTAGAGGTAAGATATTGGCAAAATTAGATAGTCCTAATGCTCTATTTTGTGGTAGTGTGGTCAAGCTGTAGGCTTATCAGAGGGTAGTGGTAAGCATTTGTTGTACACACACAGACAATAAATGAGGAACACACACTCAAAGAGTTTACTCCAGTCCAGGCCAATAGTTTTTATATAGAAAAATATATTTTCTTATATTATTTTTAGAACCACAAATTCAAGATTTGAAGTAAATACATAAAATACAAGGTACTCCACACAGGTAAGTTAGGAAATTTGAATTAGAGAAATAACATATACAGTCTTTGTTAAAATGGCAATACGCTATTTTAAAACTAGACACAGTTCAAAAATCAACAGTTCCTGGGGGAGGTAAGTATTGGTTAGTTTGTGAGGTAAGTAAGACACTTACAAGTTTCAGTTCCTGGGCATAGGCAGCCCACCGTTGGGGTTTCAAGGCAACCCCAAAGTTATCACACCAGCAGCTCAGGGCCGGTCAGGTGCAGAGGTCAAAGAGGTGCCCAAAACAGATAGGCGCCTATGGAGAACAGGGGTACTCCAGTTCCAGTCTGCCAGCAGGTAAGTACCCGTGTCATAGGGGGGCAGACCAGGGGGTTTTGTAGAGCACTGGGGGGGACACAAGTAGGCACACAAAACACACCCTCAGTGGCACAGGGGCGGCCAGGTGCAGTTTGCAAAGCAGGCGTCGGGTTTTGTATTGGTTTCAATGGAGGGACCCAGGGGTCACTCTAGCGGTGCAGGCAGGGCACAGGGGGACTTCTCGGGCC
Organism: Pleurodeles waltl; assembly: GCF_031143425.1. Lineage (NCBI taxonomy): Eukaryota > Metazoa > Chordata > Amphibia > Caudata > Salamandridae > Pleurodeles > Pleurodeles waltl. The sequence goes on from NC_090446.1 coordinate 735,226,782, forward strand.
AGCCACCACCTGGGCTAGGCAGAGGGTCGCCTGGGGGGTCACTCCTGCACTGAGGTTCGGTTCCTTCTGGTCCTGGGGGCTGCGGGTGCAGTGCTTGATCCAGGCGTCGTGTCCCTTGTTACAGGCAGTCGAGGTCAGGGGGAGCCTTTGGATTCTCTCTGCAGGCGTCGCTGTGGGGGTACAGGAGGGGTTGTCTCTGGCTACTCACGGGGTAGCAGTCGCCGGGGAGTCCTCCCTGTGGTGTTCGTTCTCTGGATCTCGAGCCGGGGGCGTCTGGTGCAGAGGGTGAAGTCTCACGCTTCCGGCGGCAAGAGTGAAGTCCTTTAAAGTTGCAAAGTTGTTGTTGAAGTTGAGCAGAGCCACTGCTCACGGGAGCTTCTTGGTCCTTTGTTTCAGGGCAGTCCTCTGAGGCTTCGGAAGTCGCTGGTCCCTGTTGGATGCGTCGCTGGTTGCAGGTTTTCGAGTCAGGAGACAGACCGGTAGGGCTGGGGCCAAAGCAGTTGTCGTCTTCCGTCTTCTCTGCAGGGCTTGTAGGTCAGCAGTCCTTCTTTGTTAAGGTTGCAGAAATCTGATTAACTGGGTTCTTGGGTGCCCCTAAATACTACATTTAGGGGTGTGTTTAGGTCTGGGAGGACAGTAGCCAATGGCTACTGTCCTGGAGGGTGGCTACACCCTCTTTGTGCCTCCTCCCTGAGGGGAGGGGGCCACATCCCTAATCCTATTGGGGGAATCCTCCAATACTAAGATGGAGGATTTCTAATGGCAGGGGTCACCTCAGCTCAGGGCACCTTAGGGGCTGTCCTGACAGGTGGGTGACTCCTCTTTGTTTTTCTAATTATCTCCTCCAGCCTTGCCGCCAAAAGTGGGGACAGTGGCCGGAAGGGCAGGCAACTCTACTAGCTGGGATGCCCCGTGGCCCTGTAACAAAGGGGGTGAGCCTTTGAGGCTCACCGCCAGGTGTTACAGTTCCTGCAGGGGGAGGTGAGAAGCACCTCCACCAGTAGTGAGAAGCACCTCCACCAGTACAGGCTTTGTTCCTGGCCCCAGAGTGACAAAGGCACTCTCCGCATGTGGCCAGTAACTCGTCTGGTTGTGGTAGTGTAGGAAAGTACCATCTTGCCTGGCATGTTACCCCCATATTTCACTGTATATATGTTGTTTTAGTGTATGTGTCACTGGGACCCTGCCAGCCAGGGCCCCAGTGCTCATAAGTGTGCCCTGTATGTGTTCCCTGTGTGATGACTAACTGTCTCACTGAGGCTCTGCTAATCAGAACCTCAGTTGTTATGCTCTCTCTGCTTTCTAAATTGTCACTAGCAGGCTAGTGACCAATTTCTCCAATTCACATTGCCATACTGGAGCACCCTTATAATTCCCTAGTATATGGTACTGAGGTACCCAGGGTATTGGGGTTCCAGGAGATCCTTATGGGCTGCAGCATTTCTTTTGCCACCCATAGGGAGCTCTGACAATTCTTACACAGGCCTGCCACTGCAGCCTGAGTGAAATAACATCCACGTTATTTCACAGCCATTTACCACTGCACTTAAGTAACTTATAAGTCACCTATATGTCTAACCTTCACCTGGTGAAGGTTGGGTGCTAAGTTACTTAGTGTGTGGGCACCCTGGCACTAGCCAAGGTGCCCCCACATCGTTCAGGGCAAATTCCCCGGACTTTGTGAGTGCGGGGACACCATTACACGCGTGCACTATACATAGGTCACTACCTATGTATAGCGTCACAATGGTAACTCCGAACATGGCCATGTAACATGTCTAAGATCATGGAATTGTCACCCCAATGCCATTCTGGCATTGGGGAGACAATTCCATGATCCCCCGAGTCTTTAGCACAGACCCGGGTACTGCCAAACTGCCTTTCCCGGGGTTTCACTGCAGCTGCTGCCAACCCTTCAGACAGGTTTCTGCCCTCCTGGGGTCCAGCCAGGCCTGGCCTAGGAAGGCAGAACAAAGGACTTCCTCAGAGAGAGGGTGTTACACCCTCTCCCTTTGGAAAAAGGTGTCAGGGCTGGGGAGGAGTAGCCTCCCCCAGCCTCTGGAAATGCTTTGATGGGCACAGATGGTGCCCATCTCTGCATAAGCCAGTCTACACCGGTTCAGGGATCCCCCAGCCCTGCTCTGGCGCGAAACTGGACAAAGGAAGGGGAGTGACCACTCCCCTGACCTGCACCTCCCAGGGGAGGTGCCCAGAGCTCCTCCAGTGTGCTCCAGACCTCTGCCATCTTGGAAACAGAGGTGCTGCTGGCACACTGGACTGCTCTGAGTGGCCAGTGCCAGCAGGTGACATCAGAGACTCCTGATACGCTCTTACCTGTGTTGCTAGCCTATCTTCCTTCCTAGGTAGCCAAACCTCCTTTTCTGGCTATTTAGGGTCTCTGCTTTGGGGAATTCTTTAGATAACGAATGCAAGAGCTCATCAGAGTTCCTCTGCATGTCTCTCTTCACCTTCTGCCAAAGGATCGACCGCTGACTGCTCAGGACGCCTGCAAAACCGCAACAAAGTAGCAAAGACGACTACTGCAACCTTGTATCGCTGATCCTGCCGCCTTCTCGACTGTTTTCCTGGTGGTGCATGCTCTGGGGGTAGCCTGCCTCCTTCTTGCACAAGGAGCTCTGAAGAAATCTCCCGTGGGTCGACGGAATCTTCCCCCTGCAACCGCAGACAACAAAAGACTGCATCACCGGTTCTCTGGGTCCCCTCTCAGCCCGAAGAGCGTGGTCCCTGGAACTCAGCAACTCTGTCCAAGTGACTCCCACAGTCCAGTGACTCTTCAGTCCAAGTTTGGTGGAGGTAAGTCCTTGCCTCCCCGCGCTAGACTGCATTGGTGGGTACCGCGTGATTTGCAGCCGCTCCGGCTCCTGTGCACTCTTCCAGGATTTCCTTCGTGCACAGCCAAGCCTGGGTCCCCGACACTCTAACCTGCAGTGCACAACCTCCGGAGTTGTCCTCTGGCGTCATGGGACTCCCTTTTGTGTCTTCAGGTGAGCTCCGGTTCACTCCTCTTCTAAGTGCCTGTTCTGGTACTTCTGCGGGTGCTGCCTGTTTCTGTGAGGGTTCCCTGACTTGCTGGGCGCCCCCTCTGTCTCCTCATCCAAGTGGCGACATCATGGTCCCTCCTGGGCCACAGCAGCATCCAAAAACCCTAACCGCGACCCTTGCAGCTAGCAAGACTTGTTTGCGGTCTTTCTGCGTGGGAACATCTCTGCAAGCTTCTTCACGACGTGGGACATCCATCCTCCAAAGAGAACGTTTCTAGCCCTCTTCGTTCTTGCAGAATCCACAGCTTCTACCATCCGGTGGCAGCTTCTTTGCACCCTCAGCTGGCATTTCCTGGGCATCTGCCCACTCTTGACTTTGTCGCGACTCTTGGACTTGGTCCCCTTGTTCCACAGGTACTCTCGTCCGGAAATCCACTTTGATTGCATTGCTGGTGTTGGTCTTCCTTGCAGAATTCCCCTATCACGACTTCTGTGCTCTCTGGGGAATATAGGTGCACTTTACACCTACTTTTCAGGGTCTTGGGGTGGGCTATTTTTCTAACCCTCACTGTTTTCTTACAGTCCCAGCGACCTTCTACAAGCTCACATAGGTTTGTGGTCCATTCGTGGTTCGCATTCCACTTTTGGAGTATATGGTTTGTGTTGCCCCTATACCTATGTACTCCTATTGCAATCTACTGTAACTTTACATTGCTTGCATTACTTCCTTTTGCTATTACTGCATATTTTTGGTATTGTGTACATATATCTTGTGTATATTTGGCATCCTCATACTGAGGGTACTCACTGAGATACTTTTGGCATATTGTCATAAAAATAAAGTACCTTTATTTTTAGTATATCTGTGTATTGTGTTTTCTTATGATATTGTGCATATGACACCAGTGGTATAGTTGAAGCTTTGCATGTCTCCTAGTTTAGCCTAAGCTGCTCTGCTATAGCTACCTTCTATCAGCCTAAGCTGCTAGAAACACCTCTTCTACACTAATAAGGGATAACTGGACCTGGTACAGAGTGTAAGTACCCCTTGGTACCCACTACAAGCCAGGCCAGCCTCCTACAGGTAGGCTGGCAGAAACTGGTCAGCCTAACTCTAGAAGTCAGATTGGCATTCAGGGGCATCTCTAAGATGCCCTCTGGGTGCATTTTACAATAAATTCCACACTGGCATCAGTGTGTATTTATTGTGCTGGGAAGTTTTAGACCAAACTTCCCAGATTTCAGTGTAGCCATTATGGAACTGTGGAGTTTGTGTTTCACAAACTCCCAGACCATATACTGTTATGGCTACCCTGCACTTACAATGTATAAGGTTTTGCTTAGACACTGTAGGGACATAGTGCTCATGCACATATGTCCTCACCTGTGGTATAGTGCACCCTGCCTTAGGGCTGTAAGTCCTGCTAGAGGTGTGACTTAACTAAGCCACAGGCAGTGTGAGGTTGGCATGGCACTCTGAGGACAGTGCCATGTCGACTTAGTCATTTTCTTCTCACCAGCACACACAAGCTGTGAGGCAGTGTGCATGTGCTGAGTGAGGGGTCTCCAGGGTGGCATAAGACATGCTGCAGCCCTTAGAGACCTTCCCTGGCATCAGGGCCCTTGGTACCAGGGTTACCAGTTACACAGGACTTACCTAAGTGCCAGGGTTGTGCCAGTTGTGGAGACAAAGGTACAGTTTAGGGAAAGAACACTGGTGCTGGGGCCTGGTTAGCAGGGTCCAAGCACACTTTCAAATCATAGCTTAGCATCAGCAAAGGCAAAAAGTCAGGGGTAACCATGCCAAGGAGGCATTTCCTTACAATTGATGAGAAGTCATCTGCTTCCTCCAATAATAGTTTTGGAAAGTCCATGTCAAGACAAAACAAGAATTTCCAAAGCCAAACGGCTGGCAGCCAACAGCAGACCTATTAGCTTAGCTAATGCTTGTTTCATTTCATGTTGTAATGCTGGGGAAGACTTTCTTGTGCAGCCCAAGGCAGTTTTTTTTGTTTGTTTTGTAATGACGATCTGCATGCTGACATCATTACTGAAAAGTAAAAAGAACTGATGGCCTCATTTTACTTTCACTTGCATCGGTGCTTGGGGTAACTTTTCTAGAACACACAAGAACACAAGAAAGAAGATAATGTAAGAATCAGAAGAGACAAAAAGACACAAACAATGGATTCCTGGACCTGAAGACCTGTATAAGAAGGGGACCAAGTCCAAGAAGCGTCCAGGGAGAGCAGGAGCCCCTGCTAACCCAGATGAAGGTGCAAAAGAAGACCCACCGGTGAAGAACAACAGTTAGTACTGCACCCAAGAAGACGGATGCGGGTTCCTGGTTGGTGCAGATGATATCCCACGCTGGATGGAAGCTTGCAGTCTGGTTTGCGTCGCTCGATTCCGCCAACAAGCCTTGGCACATGCAAAGCTCACAGTTAGTGGAAAACGGCTCTGCCCGGGACCAGGAGGGACCTGGTGGACTCTACCCAGGAGGGGAAGTTAGAAGGGGCTCTCAGCAACTAAGAGAGCCCACAGAAGACCAGGCAGTGCGCACAGGAGTCCCACAGCATTGAGACAAAGAAGGTGCAAAGGAGGCCCACGCAGCTCTACAACAAAGGATCCCACGCCGCAAGAGAACCACTCAGGAAGCTGTGCGTCACAGGATGGGGGCTAGAGCTGCACGGTGCACAAAGAACTTCATGGAAACATGCCAACAAGCCTTGGCAACTGCAAAATACGTGGTGCAAGGGGGTACTGTCTTGCGTGGGAAGGCAAGCTCTTACCTCCACCAAAGTTGGACAGTAGGACGTCAGGACCATTGGGACCACTTCAGTCCATGACCCGTGATGCTGGATCCACGCAACTCGTCAGGAGAGAGGACCCATGCCACCGGTCGTCGATGCAGCGAGGTGCCTGCTGAAGCAGGGGAGTGACTCCTTCACTCCAAAGGAGACTCCTTTGTTCTTCTGGTGCAGGCTGAAGACAGGCTGTCCTCTGAGGATGAACGACCAGGAAACAGTTGCTGTTGCTGGCAGGAGCTGAAGATACAATGTTGCAGAAGTCGTCTTTGCTTATTTGTTGCAGGTTATAGAGTTCCTCGAGGGTCCAGGTGCAATTTGTTCGGTCTAGATGAAGTTTCCTCAGTGAGAATGTGAAGTGAAGGATGCAGAGGATTCCTGCTGGAGTCTTGCAATCCAAATCTGAAGAACCATCCAAGAGAGAGACCTAAATAGCCCTGAAAGGGAGATTGGTCAGCTAAACAGGTAAACACCTATAAGGGGAGGGCTTTAACATCACCTGCTGGCACTGGCCACTCAGATGCTCCCAGAATTCGCTGCCAACTTGGAATCCAAGATGGCAAAACCTGGGGACCCTCTGGAGGAGCTCTGAGCACCACCTCTGGGATGGTGATGGACAGGGGAGTAGTGTCACTCCCCTTTCCTTTGTCCAGTGTCGCACCAGAGCAGGGACTGGGGGTCCCTGAACCGATGTAGACTAGATTATGCAAGGAGGGCACCAAATGAGCCCTTCAAAGCATTTCCAGTGGCCTCGTAAAATGGAGTCCCCACACTCACAAAGTATGGGAAAATGGTCCTGGAGGTCATCGGGGCACCTCTGCTATTGCAGGGGTGCCCTCACACACAGGTTCTCTACCCTCAGGGCTGGAGGGCCTGCTATAGGGGTGACTTATAAGTTACCTGGTGCAGTGTGAGTGGGAGTGAAAGGGTGCATGCACCTTTTCACACAGGATGCAATGGTATTCCTGTAGAAGCCTTTGCATGGGCTCCCTATGGGTGGCAAAAGATATGCTGCAGCCCATAGGGATACCCTGGAACCCCAATGCCCTGGGTACCTAGGTACCATATACTAGAGACTTATAAGGGGGCACCTGTATTCCAATTTGGGGAGAAATACTGGGTTACCAGTATGCAACAACAAAATTTAGAAGAGAGAGAGCATAGTCACTGGGGTCCTGGTTAGCAGGATCCCAGTGAACACAGTCAAGCACACTGACATCAGGCAGAAAATGGGGGTAACCGTGGCAAAAGAGGGTACTTTCCTACATATATCATGTCCGGGCCCTTGTGGAATCTTAAAACATGAACAGATTGCTGAGTTGCAAACCCAAGCCGCTCGCCTAGGCATTGGGCGTTGCCTCACCCAAAGAGCAATCCTATCAGTCTTTCTGCCCCCCCCCTTCCCCAGGGTAAATTGGGAGTTTACCACAATTCTGCCCTTAGGGAATTGGCTGGCCACCCTTGCGTTAGGTCTTATGTCAGCCCTAAAGCCCCAATGTGAGGTGCAGAGCATCTCCAGAGTAAGAAAGAGGACATTTGAGTTAGAAGAGGAAATCTGGATTCTTGTTGGCGCTGTTTTGAAATTTACACTGGCAGAGCGGGTAAATTCAAATTTCCTGTTATCATGTGGAATCTCAGCTCTGTTTGAGCCTTTATTCAGCAGACACATGGAGGAAACCTACTAAACCCAAATATTTTTTTAAACTAGACATCCAGGGGAGTCCAAAGTGGTGTACCTTGCATGGATTCCACAATGTTTTCTTACCCACAGTACCCTTCATACCTCAAAGGTTGGCGATAAATGTGTATTTTCCTCACATTTCCATAAGAAAATATTCTGGATCTTCAGGGATTCACACATTTAAAATCACCCAGCATTGCCATACATTCTCATGATGATATGCTACCCCATTTGATGTGGCTCGGCGGAGCAGCTGTAACACTTACGGCCACAAAAGGCAATGTTTAGACGTCGGCAGCTGGGGTAGCAGCAGAATTTGGGCCCAGACATGACCTACCACATTTTCTTACCTACAACACCCTTAAAATCTCATACTTTGGGGAAAACATGCATATTCCCTCACATTTATGTGAGAAAAAGTTCTGAATTCAGGAATCTACAAATTTCCTACCTCCCAGGGTTTTCACACAGCCTACCTCCTGTGACACAGAAGACCTCAAAACACAATGTGGAGACATCTGCCATAGGGATAAATGTGCTGTTTGATCCCAGGCTTGCCTTACACCTAAGGGAAGAGGTACTGAAACCGGGGGAATTATGGCAGCATTCCCAGCACCCCGCAAATATGTTCTCTGCTGAAGAAGGGACTAACCCAGAAACACATGTGTCCAGAGATGCACAGTAAAGGCTGTACCTACTTAAAGGTGAAATATTTAAAAATTAATGGAGTTCGTTTTTTGAAGATACTACATCTACCATGATGCAATGGGGCAGATTAATTGCTGGGATGTCAGGCAGGTGCGCTCCTAACTGTTTGTGACTTTAAAGGCTCCCTTGAGCTACTGGGCTGACGAGCTCTGGAGCAGGCACCAGCATGCCAGGGAAGAGGTACTGAAACCGGGGGATTTATGGCAGCATTCCCAGCACCCCGCAAATATGTTCTCTGCTGAAGAAGGGACTAACCCAGAAACACATGTGTCCAGAGATGCACAGTAAAGGCTGTACCTACTTAAAGGTGAAATATTTAAAAATTAATGGAGTTCGTTTTTTGAAGATACTACATCTACCATGATGCAATGGGGCAGATTAATTGCTGGGATGTCAGGCAGGTGCGCTCCTAACTGTTTGTGACTTTAAAGGCTCCCTTGAGCTACTGGGCTGACGAGCTCTGGAGCAGGCACCAGCATGCCAGGGAAGAGGTACTGAAACCGGGGGATTTATGGCAGCATTCCCAGCACCCCGCAAATATGTTCTCTGCTGAAGAAGGGACTAACCCAGAAACACATGTGTCCAGAGATGCACAGTAAAGGCTGTACCTACTTAAAGGTGAAATATTTAAAAATTAATGGAGTTCGTTTTTTGAAGATACTACATCTACCATGATGCAATGGGGCAGATTAATTGCTGGGATGTCAGGCAGGTGCGCTCCTAACTGTTTGTTGCCTTACACCTAAGGAAATCAACCAAATTTAAATCTTTCCTAAATCTAGACATCTTGGGAAGTCAAGGGTGGTGTGCCTTGCATGAATCCCATGAATGTGTGTTACCCACAATGCTTTGTAAACCTCAAACATTGCCTAAAATTATGCATTTTCCTCACATTTCTGTGACAGAAACTGTCATAATCTGCAGGAGTCTACAAAATCCCTACTACCTATCGTTTTCACACTTGCCCCGATAAAAACAATACTCCACTTGTGTGTTCCCGTTACAGGCACATGTCAAACCAGGGACAGGAGAAGTCCTGGTTTGGATTGCAAGGACTCCTATTCAGTGGTAGAAACTGGTGGGCTCCTACAGATTCCAGAACTTTCTGTCTGAAAAATGCGAGTAAGATGTGTGTTTTATGCCAAAATTTGAGGTTTAAAATGCGCATAGGTAAGAAAAGTAAGTGGGATCCACACAAGTCAGACCACACTGGAGTTACCTGGGTGTCTAGTTCCTGAAATGTCTGGGTTTGGGAATGTTCTTTGGGTGGTAGTTAAAGGAGGGCCCAAATTTTGCAGCTGCTCTTATTGTAAAACAAGAGTTGATTTTGTTAGGTGAAATGTGAAGTCTTCAGGTTGTTTTTTGAAGGTGTTTTGTGTCCCTGGTGCAAGGCCCAGAAGTGGGGGACAACTTAAATCGGAAGGCATGTGAGAACACAGAACTGTTATTATCAATTGGACTTCCCTGCATTTTTTGGCTTCCAAATGTAGTCCAGTGTGCAAAAAAGAAAACATATTGCATAATGCCTTCTGAATCACATGATGGTACGTGTAATCCCAAATTCATAAGTGTAAAAATAACTACTGCTCCCAAAACTCAGTAGTTTGTGCACGTTTCAGAAATAAATAGGTTTTCTTCTTACTAATATTCATTCATTACATTTTACCATGTGAATTCCTAAATGGTCTGTACAGGATGCATGAGATTGTGCAAGCAGATCTCATGCAATTATCTGAATAACCACACTGCGCATATTCAAGTTTAAGTTTAATGGCACGGTTAATTAAAACCATTGCAATTCAAACATGCATATTTGTATAAATATTTAGCATACTCACTGTGTTAAATAAGACTCATAAAACAAGAAGTGCTTGTGTAAAGTAAAACTTATCATTGTTTAAATTTGTACATAGCTAAAAAGTTCTCTACTGATTCCAACCTTACTCTTAGTCTTGAATTTTTGTGCTTTCTTGCACCCATTCAGAACTATGATTGTAGACAAGTGAGGCTCAGGGAATATTAAAAATTATTAAAACTAAGTCATGCCTAAGACTGTTTTCTGGGTGCAGTTAACCTATTAAGAAATTTACTAACATAAAATAATATCCCAATGCGCACTTCGCTAAACTTTATTCTCTAGTTCTTTCTGGGCATGTACCATAAATTTGGTCCCTTGACAAGAAAACTGTATTGAGAACCCGCTGAGACAACTAATGATGGCCGGCCTGCATGAGCTTATGTTCAATGTCCTAAAAGTGTTTTTCAGATACAACGTCCTGTACTTAGCAACTCCAGGCACACACAAAAAATGTGTTCTAGTGACTCCTGTCTGTACCCACATACAAACATACATCACAAACTGCAGGTATGCACATATCAATGTCCGTGGACCACTGGGCCCAAAATGCATGGGCGAGGCCCACACTAGATACCTGTCCACAAACGGAGAGAACACTGCAGGGGCATCAGATAGAAATACAACAGGCACCTCAGGGGGAAGGGAAGGGGAGGGCACCTCAGCCGGATTACAGCACCACACCAGATCCACGACGGGGCTCCATGCCCATTGATGTATCCTGGGAAGTGCAAAGCCACAGTCTCTCAAGCCTCTACAGTGGGTGGGTTGACCACTGTACCATCCTGGGGAGTGCAAAGCCACAGTCTCTCAAGTCTCTACAGTGGGTTGTTTGCCCACTGTACCATCCTGGGGAGTGCAAAGCCACAGTCTCTCAAGTCTCTACAGTGGGTGGTTTGCCCACTGTACCATCCTGGGGAGTGCAAAGCCACAGTCTCTCAAGTCTCTACAGTGGGTGGTTTGCCCACTGCTTTATCCTGGGGAGTGCAAAGCCACAGTCTCTCAAGTCTCTACAGTGGGTGGTTTGCCCACTGTACCATCCTGGGGAGTGCAAAGCCACAGTCTTTCAAGTGGATGCAGGTCTCCACTGGTTCTGGAGGGGGACTGGTGCCCAGAGTGCTTCATTGTGTGAAGGACAGACAGAGTGGATGCAGGTCTCCACTGGTTCTGGAGGGGGACTGGTGCCCAGAGTGCTTCATCCTGTGAAGGACAGACAGAGTGGATGCAGGTCTCCACTGGTTCTGGGTGGGGACTGGTGCTCAGAGTGCATCATGCTCCCCGTGACGGTCCCAGTTCCGTCACTGTCCCAGCTGCACATGGGCTAACGATGCTTGATTTGGCGGTCTTTGCCCGTTCAGCGGTCTTCACCATGGCGGTCTTTGCCCTGTTCAGTGGTGCTTGCCTTTGCTGTCTCTGACCTGTTCAGCGGTGCTTTGCCCTGTTCAGCGGTCTTCACCATGGCGGTCTTTGCCCTGTTCAGCGGTGCTTGCCTTTGCTGTCTCTGACCTGTTCAGCGGTGCTTTGCCAGGTTCAGCAGTGCTTGCCTTTGCTGTCTCTGACCTGTGCAGCGGTGTGTGGCATTACGGTCCCTCAGTGCCCAGCGGGGCTGTGGCTGCCGAGGCCCTCCAGGTCACTGACGCTGGCGGTGGTCTCCGGACCAGTGACGATACTGGTGCCCTCTAGGGCACTGACTCTGGCGGTGGTCTCCAGACCAGTGACGATACTGCTGCCCTCCAGGGCACTGACTCTGGCGGTGGTCTCCGGACCAGTGACGATACTGCTGCCCTCCAGGGCACTGACTCTGGCGGTGGTCTCCGGACCAGTGACAACAGTGCTGGCGGTGGCGGCCTTCTCCGCCGTGCTGCTCTTCCCAGACTTTGGAGACTTCTTCTGCCCCTTCACCACCGTGGGAGGAGTCACAGCTGACTCAGCACTCCCCCCGGGACCCTTGTGAGCTATTTTGCTGCCAGGAGTCTTCACCCTCTCCCGTCGGCCACTTTCCAACTTAAGGTGCTTTACAGGGGGTGGACTGGCAGTGCTTTGGCTCCATGTCACACTGGCTGCCCTGGTGGCCAGTGCACTCCACAAACCTTTAACACGCACCACTGGTAACTGACTTTTTTTGGCTGAGGTGCTACTACGGGACCTATGAATTGGAGGGGTGGGTGTGGTGGGAAAGAGGTCAACGTTGCTGAGGAAGAGTTTCTGACGAACACTGGGATGGGTAGCTGGAGGGGGTCTGGGAGTGGAGGAAGAGGAGGTGGTTGTAGGAGGTGTAACTTTAGGTGATTTGGGTGCAGGTGCAGGTACTGGAGGCTGTCAGGAGGTGGAAGGATGTTGGGTGTGTGGGTGCCCTCGTTTGTGTACTTTGGAAGGGGACGTCACAGACACACTGAGGGCAGCAGGGGTGACTGAGGCAGGGGCTGAGGTGCCTGAGGCAAAGGTGATGCCCACCCTCCTGGGTGAGCAGGCACGCAGCGAAGGCTGAGGGGCTGCTGGGAGGGCGGTGCTGGTAGGGGGGGTGGTGGCTGTACCTGTAGAAGTGGGGGGCACAGATGGTGCTGCCACCACAAGGTAGCTCCCATCGGCGGACGAGTCCGTGTCGCTGTTTGGTGATCCGGTGACCGACGTGAAGCTCCCCTCGCCCTGTGTCCCACTAGTGTATTTAGAGTCTGTGGTGTGGCCCTCCATGGCCATGTGGGATGCAGCTCCCTCGTGCTCCGGTGCCACTGCTCCTCCGCCTGATGATGCTGATGCACAAAAGAACAGGGAGAGCACAAAAAGGGGGGGGGACGACAGAAGAAAGACAGGTTGAGTGCATGGCTTACCGCTACCTTTGGCGGACAATACAGACACAGCAGCCCCCTGCACTACGCCATGCTCTTGGCCTCTACAGATGCAATTCCTGGGATCTGGCCTACATGGATATGGTGGACATCTGCACACATAGATGACACAGGGGCATGTATACCTGTACTTGGCACTCTACAGAGGTGGGGTGGAGTGCCACATGGCCTGCATTCCAGAGGGGCCTAGCCTATGTTACTCGCCCTGGCCTAGGGAAACCCACAGCCCTCCTCCCCCACCCAGACCCCTCCACTGCGCGCAAAGTCCGCTGAATTATGTTGTACTCACCCCCATGTGTCTGCTGTGATGCCCTCAAGCGCCCATCCAACTCAGGGTAGGCCACCACCAGGATCCGGAACATCAGGGGGGTCATGGTGCGACGGGCACCCCTCCCACGTTGGGAGGCCATCCCCAGCTAAGCCTCCACCGTCTTTTTGCTCATCCCATCTTTTATGGCAGTGGGTGCCCGTCTCTGGTGGACCCCCAGGGTCCGGACGTCCTTGGTGATGGCACCCCAAATGTCCTTCTTCTGGTGGGCGCTGACCTACATGACATGTACAGGGGAAGAAGAGAAGTCATTAGCAACTGAACCGTCTAAGTGAGTGGCCCCCATCCCTACCCTTGCCATGTGGCACATGCATTTACAGTCCTTCATGGTCGCTGACCTCTGCCCCCTTCCTACTGACATCCAGCCCTCTCCACCCAGCATAGCCCATACAACATGCTCCCTGTGCACTTACCTGTTGGTCTGGAGGACCGTAGAGTAGCGTGTACTGGGGGAGGACCCCGCCGACTAGCTTCTCCAACTCCTGAGCAGTGAAGGCAGGGGCCCTTTCCCCAGACGCAGCAGACATTGTCTCTTCCATACCGAGGTCACAGCAGCACTTGCAGTGTAGGTCCTCTCCTGTCGAAGATCAGGTATCGAGTGATTGAACAGATAGAAAATGGCGGTCATGTCCGCGGCGGTGACGTCTGCGGCGGTGCATATCATCATCGCCAGCGCACTTCATCATTGGCTCCTGGGACCCATAGGGTCCAATGTTAACCAATGCAGCATTGCGCTGCGGTTTACGACCGCCTACCGCGACGTGTACAACGCCAGCGCAGATACCTCACATCCCATTGTCCCACTTTAGAGGTCAGGCAGCCGCCATTTCAGGGGCCCACATGGCTTCATTTATTACTGCGTCACACATACCTAGGCCTACACTCAACACACATACAGGAAGAGATTTGTATTTGGTGTTGTGTTCTGTGTAGCTGTGGTTACATACCTGGGAATTTGTTGACTCTGTGGTCGCTGTTGTCCTTCTTAGGCACCGTCAGCTGGGACTTTTGAGGAGATGGCGGAATCCTCCGGTGTACCGACCGCTGGTGGACCTGTTAACAATGGAGAAGCGACATTTGATCATGTTAGGGTTTGTGCACAGCAAAGAGCATGTCCCCTCTCACTGCACTAGTGGGTTCTGTAATAGCTCCCTTTTAAACTTACTATTGAAAGCCTTTCTTGTTATCTCACCTTCCCCCCCCCCCTAGGCTTCTGTGTATGTTGTTTAATGTGCTGTTTTGTTTACACATTGGGCCTTGCTTTTACCAAGGCTTCTTTAAAACACTCCTCTCTAGGCCATGTGTTAATTTAACTCATTTGCATAATGACTGAAACTCTGCACATCTTTCAAGAACATGTGCAGCATGTGAGGACCACACCCAGCTCTTCAAACCACACCCAGCTCTGCACACCTTTCAAGAACATGTGCAGCATGTGAGGACCACACCCAGCCCTGTCTATAAAAGGCAGCCCCCGAGCCTCACCCAGTGCTTGTGCTCGTCTACCTCCCGCTTACCTGAGGACAGATCCCTCGGCGCTGGCACTCCTGCTCTCTACAGACTTTCATTGGCTTCAATGGGCGCAGCTGCTGGCTCTTCCTTCTTCCGGTTTCCGGTTCCTCCTTGCCTCAGCCTCTCTCCTACAAGCAACCTGCAAAAGAGAAAGAAGACAAGGTTAGACTGATCAGTATCTCTTGCCAGCAACAAGTAAGTGCAAAACTTTTATTACCTGAAAGAACTTTGACAACAATATCTGGATTCGTGTATAGACAATTTGAAACAAGATACCTTCCACGAACATTGTGATTCAAACTCTTTGTTACAAGAATACTTTGCGGAACTTTGTGAAGCAAACATATATATATATTTTTTTTTTTTTTTTTATGGAACTTTTAAGAATCGAACCGTGGAAACCATTAACAGCAAGGCAAACAGTAAATCAAGGACTTGCACAAATTACATGCTGTATTTTGACGTAAAAGTACAGTATTTGTTTTATAAAAGATTCTGGAAATATGAGAAAAGTGAGTCTGCTATTGGGAATTTAGGCTTTAGTTATATTAAGATGAATGTTTGATATTGGTAATTCTGATAACGGTATTTGTTTAATGTTTTAGAAGCTTTAGAGTAATAGAAAGCACATCCCAGAGCAGTAACACATTCCAAACCTGGAAACTAGAGAACAGGATCCAAGAGGTACTTTTAGAAGAAATTTTTTAATAAATAAAGGGATAGTCAGGAACCCAGTTAGGATTAGGTTGTACTTATCTGTTCTTTGTTTATGTTTCATTAGGCACTAGTTTCTACAGAAGTCAGAGAGGGCCGCAGATTCGTGCAGCACTTCAACAGTGGAAACGCAAGAACGGTGTTGTCTCTTTATTTTATTTTATCCACTTCCCCCCTTCCCTTGAGCTTCTGTTCTTAGTGCACTGTTTTAAAAACTAGTGTGCTGGAACAAGCAGTTTCAGGGTGGTGTCGGATTGTCTTCAACCTCCATCAGAACTGAACAAGGACTCAGGTGAGCTGGGCTTTGACAGAAGCACAAGCCTTAAAAAAAATAAAAAAAAAAAGAAATTACAGTTCTGGTGGACGATGAATATCGGGGAAGAAATAGAGGGCATTGACGTCACGGATATGGCGCAGGCCCTAAATGAGGACTTGGCTCATAATGAATCAGTGTCTGGCATCTTGCAACATATGCAAGAGGAAATAGAGAGATTAAAGATGGAGAATACCTCTTTAAAACAGGATTTAAGCAGGTATAAATTTAGGGTATCTCAGTGGAACACAGCTTTTACGCCTTTGTTTAAAACCTCCTCAGAGACAGGGGCGCCATCAAAACATACAACTTTGCCTCCCCCAGTTGAGGTCACTGTTAATGTTCCTAATGCTGTGCCCTTAGCAGCACCTGAACGTTTTCATGGAGATAGTAACAAATTCCATGTTTTTATCAATCAATGTCAATTACACTTCATTTGTAAGCCACAACAGTTCCCTACTGATGCTACGAAAGTGGCATTCGTCTTGTCTTATTTGGGTGGCACAGCAGCCAATTGGTCAATTCCTTTCGTGGAGAGAGATGATCCCATCCTCCATAATTGGAATCAATTTAAACGTACCATGACCAGCCTTTTTGCAAAACACACTTTCATGCAGGCAAGTGATAATGAGCTTTTAAATCTTAAACAAGGTAACAAGGATTTATTGACCTATCTCACTAGTTTTAATCGTTTACTCACTGAGACACAGTGGCCAGAAGAAAAGCGTGTCTCCCTTTTCTATAAAGGTTTGAGAGACGAGTTAAAAGACGCGCTGGCTCATATCGTTGATTTGCCAGAAAACTATTCGGACTTTGTAGATTTAAGGCCAGATGTAGAAAGATTCCAAATTGCGATTTGCAATTTGCGAGTCCCTGCGACTCGCAAATTGCAAGTCGCAATTGGAATGCAGAAAGGTGTCTCAGACACCTTCTGCAACTCGCTATGGGGTCGCAAAGACCCACCTCATAAATATTTATGAGGTGGGTCGCAGTTTGCGACCCCATAGCGAGTCTAGGCACTCACGGGGATGGTGGCCTGCTGGAGACAGCAGACCACCATCTCCGTGACTGCTTTTAAATAAAGCAGTTTTTTTTTTTCTCTTTGCAGCCCGTTTTCCTTAAAGGAAAACGAGCTGCAAATAGAAAAAAATACCGAAACCTTTTGTTTCGGTTTTTTTTCAGAGTAGGCAGTGGTCCATAGGACCACTGCCTGCTCTGAAAAAATAATTTTGTGAGCATTCACAAAGGGGAAGGGGTCCCGTGGGGACCCCTTCCCCTTTGCGAATGAGTTACCATCCACTTCAAGTGGATGGTAACTGCGAGTTGATTTGCGACCGCTTTCGCGGTCACAAATCAACTTAAATCGCGGTGCGAGTCGCAAATAGGAAGGGAACACCCCTTCCTATTTGCGAGTCGGAAACACATTTTGCGAGTCGGTTCCGACTCGCAAAATGTGTTTCTGCATCGCTTGAGGGCTTTTGCACCTCGCAAACGGCGTTTTTCGCCGTTTGCGAGGTGCAAAAGCCTACCTACATCTGGCCCTTAGTTGTGAAATTAGAACATAGACTAGGAGAAAGAAAGGGAGATAAATACAAACTGGAATCACGGTTAACTTTTATTAGACACCAGAAGAAAGACCCAGATAATAAACTCCCTGAACCTGAGCCTATGCAAATAGGGACACTCAGAGGTCCACTCACATCAGAGGAAAAAGAAAGAAGGAGAAAACTTCAATTATGTTTATATTGTGGAAGGGCAGGTCACTTTGCCAGAGAATGTCCAGTAAAGCCTAAAAATCCACGAAAGGGTGCTGTTTCCTCCACCTCCTTAACTGAATCGGGAAACGATTAAGCTCGACAAGGGGAGGGGTTACTTGTTCGAGAAAACATCTTAATCAAACCTCTAATGCTGCAGCCTTCATGGTACCGCACATACCTAGACATTTCATAATTCAGGTCGTTTTAATTGTTACTACCCAAGTGAGGCATTCTCTCCCTGTCCTACTGGACTCAGGCGCGACAGGAAATTTTGTGGATAATAAGTTAGCTGAAAACTTAGGACTTCCTATGTGCCTAAAGCCTTGTCCAGAAGCAGTATGTGCAGTGGATGGGTCAGAATTGACCTCTGGATTAATCACAAAACAAACAAGTCCACTTGTTATGGTCTGTCAGAACGGGCACACAGAGGTGATTAGCTTTGATCTGATAGATACTCCTAATTTTGGTTTGATTCTCGGGGTACCCTGGTTAACAACTCATAACCCAAAAATTGATTGGGTGAATAGAACTGTTACTTTGGATTCCTCTTTCTGTAGAACCAATTGCTATCAAGAAGCAGGTACAGAACAGAGCACAGTATTACACTGTGCTAGTGTTACACAAGATGAACCAAGTCTCCCTCCTGAATATTCTGACTTTAAAGACGTCTTTGACTGAGTAAAGGCTAGTGTGCTGCCCCCACATAGGTCTTATGACTGTCATATAGATCTTATCCCAGGGGCCCCTTTACCTAATAACAGAGTATATGCTTTGACTGACGAAGAAACCAAATACTTAAGAACCTACCTAGATGACCTACTACAGTCTGGGTTCATCCGTCATTCCTCATCTCCGGTGTCATCTCCACTCTTTTTTATCCCGAAGCCGGATAAATCCCTGCGCGCGTGTATCAATTATAGAGGACTAAATAAGGCTACAATAAAGAATAAATATCCTCTTCCTCTAATACCTGTGTTGTTGGATCAATTAAGACATTCTACTGTATACACTAAACTAGATCTGCGGGGAGCTTACCACCTGGTCCGAGTAAAAGAGGGGGAAGAGTGGAAGACAGCTTTCAAGACAAAGTTTGGTTTATTTGAGTACACAGTAATGCCCTTTGGGTTATGTAATGCCCCTGCGGCCTTTCAGTTCTTTATAAATGAGGTCCTACACGAATTCCTGGACGTTTGTGTCATAGTATACATAGACGACATCCTCATTTACTCTAAGAACTCAGAAGAACATACCCAACATGTTCGTGCAGTATTATCAAAGTTAAAAGAAAATCATCTTTTTGCTAAGTTAGAAAAGTGTACTTTTAATGTCAGCAAGGTGGACTTTTTAGGATACTGCCTGTCACCTCAAGGAATAACTATGGATGTAAAGAAAATTAGTGCTATTGCTGATTGGCCAGAACCATCCTCTGTAAAAGATATTCAGAAATTTCTGGGTTTCGACAATTTTTATAGGAGGTTTATTGCACATTTTACAGACATTGCGGCCCCAATAACTACCTTGTTGCGGAAAGGGCAACGATTTCTTTGGACTGATGAGGCGGCACACGCCTTTCATCTCCTAAAACAAAAGTTCACTTCAGCCCCAATTCTGAAACATCCTGATCCTGACTTGCCTTTTTTTGTTGAAGCGGATGCTTCACAAGTAGCTGTAGGAGGAGTTCTCTCTCAACGAGATGCAGTAGATGGCCAGTTACATCCTATAGCCTTCTATTCCAAAAAGTTATTACCAGCTGAACAAAATTACACTGTGGCTGAAAGGGAACTACTAGCTATCAAAGTAGCCTTTTCAGAATGGAGGCACCATTTAATGGGAGCCAAGTACCCAGTTACAATCTTTTCTGACCATAGGAACCTACAGTTTTTTGGATCACTTAAAGCACTAACACCACGTCAGATGCGCTGGTTAAATTTTTTTAGCACATTTGACTTTGTAATAACCTATAGACCAGGTGCACAACAAATTCAATCTGATGTGTTATCTAGATACGGACATACCTCAGACATGAAACAAGATAAAATAGGAGAACCCATTATTCCTCCCCAAAAGTTTTTGGCACCAGTACAACAGAAGGATTTCATCACAGATCTATATAATGCACACATGCAAATAGCACCTCAGGATTGGTTAAAGGATTCCCATAACACAATACAACGAGGTTTATTGTATCACGACAACATGCTGTTAGTGCCCACCTCTGAATTACAAACACAGGTGATAATTCGGCATCACGCCTCACCGTTGGCAGGTCATCCTGGTTGGGTAAAAACCCTGGAAAATGTGCAAAAACACTTTTGGTGGGACACTATAAGAAAGGACATTAAGCAATTTGTCACTACCTGTCCAATTTGTGCAAGACATAAATCTTCTCATAAGGCCCCTGACGGCTTGTTAATACCAATGCCAACACCCAAACAACCTTGGCACACTGTGAGCGTAGACTTTATTGTAGGTTTACCACCTGTAAAATCTTTCACAACAGTGTTGGTTATAGTGGATTTTTTAATCTAAAATGGCACATTTTGTACCATTACGGAAATTACCCACAGCGGCAGAATTTGCCGATATTTTTATAAGGGAAATTGTGCGTTTACATGGTTTGCCAAGCAAAGTGGTGTCAGACTGAGGGAGCCAGTTCAACTCTAAATTTTGGAAAAAATTATGTAAAAAACTGAAAATAGATGTGGCATTATCCACTGCTTTCCACCCAGAGACAGATGGCCAGACTGAACGACTGAACCAAACCTTACTTCAAACGCTACGTTGTTTATTGGCTGATTATTCTAGTGAATGGTTGGAAGCTCTCCCGGTAGCGGAGTTTGTTTATAATAATACTGAGCATTCAGCTCTACTTTGCTCACCATTCTATTTCTTACAGGGGTATCATCCAAGAGCTATACCCATTGTGTTAGAAGATTCTCTGTTACCTACAGTAACGGATAGACTAATGAGGTTAGGTGACATACAAGACAAAGCCAGGAAACATTTATTAAAGTACAAGGAAAGCATGAAAAGACAAGCAGACAAACACAGATCTGAGGCCCCAATGTATAAAATCGGTGACAAGGTATGGCTCTCCACAAAGAACCTAAACATAGAGGGATCCCGAAAGCTGCAACCACGTTTCATTGGACCCTTTAGTATAACTGCCATAGTAAACCCGGTAACAGTAAAATTAGATTTACCAAAAGAATATCCAGTACATACTACATTCCATGTGTCCTTGCTTAAGCCGTACAATCCAAAAACCCGACCTGAACCACCACCTTCACCCATACCAATTAAGGGAAATCTAGAATATGAAGTGAAAAGCATAAAAGACTCAAAAAGAATTAGTGGACGTCTGTTTTATTTAGTAGAATGGAAAGGATATGATGAATCTGAGAATTCATGGGAACCAGCATCATATGTACATGCCCCACAGCTGATTAGACGGTTTTATTTAAAAAATCCAGGAAAACCCCGTCCTGTAGGAGGGCCTTTGAGGGGGGCAACTGTGCTGTTTTGTTTACACATTGGGCCTTGCTTTTACCAAGGCTTCTTTAAAACACTCCTCTCTAGGCCATGTGTTAATTTAACTCATTTGCATAATAACTGAAACTCTGCACACCTTTCAAGAACATGTGCAGCATGTGAGGACCACACCCAGCTCTTCAAACCACACCCAGCTCTGCACACCTTTCAAGAACATGTGCAGCATGTGAGGACCACACCCAGCCCTGTCTATAAAAGGCAGCCCCCGAGCCTCACCCAGTGCTTGTGCTCGTCTACCTCCCGCTTACCTGAGGACAGATCCCTCGGCGCTGGCACTCCTGCTCTCTACAGACTTTCATTGGCTTCAATGGGCGCAGCTGCTGGCTCTTCCTTCTTCCGGTTTCCGGTTCCTCCTTGCCTCAGCCTCTCTCCTACAAGCAACCTGCAAAAGAGAAAGAAGACAAGGTTAGACTGATCAGTATCTCTTGCCAGCAACAAGTAAGTGCAAAACTTTTATTACCTGAAAGAACTTTGACAACAATTTCTGGATTCGTGTATAGACAATTTGAAACAAGATACCTTCCACGAACATTGTGATTCAAACTCTTTGTTACAAGAATACTTTGCGGAACTTGGTGAAGCAAACATATTATTATTATTTTTTTATTTTTTATGGAACTTTTAAGAATCGAACCGTGGAAACCATTAACAACAAGGCAAACAGTAAATCAAGGACTTGCACAAATTACATGCTGTATTTTGACGTAAAAGTACAGTATTTGTTTTATAAAAGATTCTGGAAATATGGGAAAAGTGAGTCTGCTATTGGGAATTTAGGCTTTAGTTATATTAAGATGAATGTTTGATATTGATAATTCTAATAACGGTATTTGTTTAATGTTTTAGAAGCTTTAGAGTAATAGAAAGCACATCCCAGAGCAGTAACACATTCCAAACCTGGAAACTAGAGACCAGGATCCAAGAGGTACTTTTAGAAGAAAATTTTTAATAAATAAAGGGATAGTCAGGAACCCAGTTAGGAATAGGTTGTACTTATCTGTTCTTTGTTTATGTTTCATTAGGCACTAGTTTCTACAGAAGTCAGAGAGGACCGCAGATTTGTGCAGCACTTCAACAGTGGAAACGCAAGAACGGTGTTGTCTCTTTATTTTATTTTATCCACTTCCCCCCTTCCCTTGAGCTTCTGTTCTTAGTGCACTGTTTTAAAAACTAGTGTGCTGGAACAAGCAGTTTCAGGGTGGGGTCGGATTGTCTTCAACCTCCATCAGAACTGAACAAGGACTCAGGTGAGCTGGGCTTTGACAGATCATCACCTACAGGTTTGACCGTGCCACAATCCAGTAACTGTGTACCCAGTTGGAGCCAGACCTGATCTCACCAATCCGCCATCCCACAGGAATACCCCCTGAAGTGCAGGTGCTATCGGTGCTCCATTTCCTAGCAAGTGGATCATTTCAAACAACAGTGGCCACGGCATCAGGGATGTCACAGCCTTTGTTTTCCAACGTGTTGTCCAGAGTGTTGTCTGCACTGCTCAAACACGTAAGGAGCTACATCGTTTTCCCTCAGGTGGAGGATTTGGCTACAGTGAAAGGTGACTTCTATGCCCTGGGACATATCCCCAACATCATAGGTGCTATTGATGGCACCCATGTAGCTCTGGTCCCCCCACGCAGGAGTGAACAGGTGTACAGGAACCGGAAGAGTTATCATTCCATGAATGTACAGATGGTATGTTTGGCAGACCAATACATCTCCCAGGTAAATGCTATGTTCCCTGGCTCAGTGCATGACGCCTACATCCTGCGGAATAGCAGCATCCTGTATGTGATGGGTCAACTCCAGAGGCACCGGGTGTGGCTATTAGGGGACTCTGGTTACCCCAACCTGTCCTGGCTATTGACCCCAGTGAGGAATCCCAGGACCAGGGCAGAGGAACGCTACAATGAGGCCCATGGGCAGACTAGGAGGGTGATCGAACACACCTTCGGCCTCCTGAAGGCAAGGTTCAGGTGCCTCCATATGACAGGTGGTTCCCTATTCTACTCACCAAGGAAGGAGTGCCAGATCATCATCGCCTGCTCGATGCTTCACAATCTTGCTTTGCGAGGCCAGGTGCCTTTTCTGCAGGAGGATGGTCCAGATGACGGTGTTGTGGCAGCTGTGGAGCCTGTGGACAGTGATGAGGAGGAAGCTGAGGAAGAAGACATAGACAACAGGGAGTCAGTCATGCAGCAATATTTCCAGTGACACACAGGTGGGAACAATTTTTTTACTATTACATTCACTTTCACACTTCTACCTCTATCCTGTCTGTCAATTAGTAGCAGTATTTGGTAACTGAGTTGTACATTTCCCTTACGGTTTCACAGGTGTGGTTACCAACATGTGTCATCTGCTTGCATCCTTCATGGACTTGTGATGTGTGACATAGGTATGTTGGCATTACATTTGAAAACGCATTTTGTCACTGTCATTGCTAATGCACATTTTCAAAATCACAGACGGACTCCAGATTGTTTTGTGGTTCAAGGGTGTTTATTGAAGTGCTAATTATTGGAGGGGGTGGCAAAATGGTGATGGGTGATGGTGGAGGAATGTCCATGGCAGAGTCCAGTCTATTAGTCTCACAGGTGCACTGCCCATATGGGCATAGGAAGTGGATCTGGGGCAGTTCCAATCTGGACAGGGTAACAAAGTGAGACAGTGGGAGGACAATCAGGGTGGTCTCATTTCCTGGCGGAGGTCTTGCCATCTTGCTCTGTCCTGTTCCTGGATCTCAGGGACCACTTGCGGGGTGGTTCTCCGTCTGCAGGGGGTAGGGTGCTGGTGTGGTGGTCCTGTGGCGGGGCGTCCTGTCCACTAGCGCCGGCAGAGGTGGTGGGCAGTTCATTGTCCATGCTAGTGTCAGCGGCCCCTTGGAGTGCAACGGTGTCCCTTTTGTATGTCCTTCAGCACCCCTACGATGGTGCCCAGGGCGGAGCTGATGGTTCTGAGCTCCTCCCTGAACCCCAAATACTGTTCGTCCTGCAGGCACTGGGTCTCCTGAAACTTGTCCAGGACCGTAGCCATCGTCTCCTGGGAGTGGTGGTATGCTCCCATGATGGAGGAGAGGACCTCGTGGAGGGTGGGTTCCCTTGGCCTGTCCGCCCCCTGTCGCACAGCAGCCCTCCCAGTTCCCCTGTGTTCCTGTGCCTCCGTCCCCTGGACTGTGTGCCCACTACCACTGCCCCCAGGTCCCTGTTGTTGTTGGGGTGGTGGGTTATCCTGGGTTCCCTGTAGTGGTGGACACACCGCTGATTGACGTGTCCTGGGTACGGAGGTATGGGCCCGCTGGGTGGGTGCTGTGCTGGTGTTACCAGAGGGTGGAAGGTCAGTGTTGGGCTGTGCCTGTGCAAGGGGAACCGACTGTCCCGAGGCCCACGATGGTCCGGGCTGGTCATCTGGATCCAGTTGGCCAGAGCTGCTGTCGTCACTGTGGGCCTCTTCTGTGGGTGGAGTGGAGATGTCTGGACCCTCCTGTGTGGTGGCGTTACGTAGTGGTCCTGCAGGGGTATAAGAGCATGATTATTGCATCTGTGTGTGTCATGGTGTGCAATGGGTGGGTGTGCGTGTACCCCAGTGCAAGCATTCCTGTGTGGGGGCTTGTATGATGATGGTTGGGGGTTGTTATGGGTATGTGCAGTGAGCATGCTTTAGTGCTGGGTGTCCATGCTTAGTTGTGTCATGCAGGGCTTGGTGTTGGGATGTGTGGTTTGTGTTATTAGTACATTAGTGAGGAGTTGGAGTGATAGGGGAGGGGGTGAGGGTGGGGGTGTGTGATAGCATGCAGGTGGGTGGGGGATATGATAGTTAAGATTTGACTTACCAGTGTCCATTCCTCCACCGACTCCTCCGAGGCCCTCTGGATGCATAATGGTCAAGACCTGCTCCTCCCATGTTGTTAGTTGTAAATACACACACCTGATACACATACACACACCACTCCCACACACCCATTATAATATAAAACACACACCCACATCACCCACAAACCCCTACGACCAAAAAATCTGAAAGGCGTGTAAGTGAGCTTCAAGCTCTTTCTGTTCATCCTCCTTTTACAACCTTTCATAAGGACAAAGTGGTACTGAGGATCAAGGCGGCTTTCCTCCCCAAGGTGGTGACTCCGTTTCATTTGGGACAGTCTATCACTCTCTCGACCTTCTATCCTCCTCCACATCAATCTTAGGAGGAGGAGAGGCTCCATCGACTGGACCGAAGGAGAGCTCTCAGCTTTTACATAGACAGAACGAGAGAGTTCTGCTTGGACGACCAACTCTTTGTCAGATACGTGGGGAAGAGGAAGGGGAAAGCCGTCCACAAACGAACGCTATCCAGGTGGGTCGTTCTTTGTATTAAAATATGCTATTCATTGGCGAAGAAAGATCCTCCTGATGGGATAAGAGCCCATTCCACCAGGAATAAGTCGGCCACATTGGCCCTGGCTAGAGGTGTTCCAGTGGCAGACATTTGTAAGGCCATGACTTGGGTGTCCCTCCACACCGTTGTAAAGCATTATTGCTTGGACTCGGAAGTGAGGAGGGATGGCCATTTTGCGCGGTCTGTGCTGCAGGATTTCTTGGTGTGACCAGTCAGACACCCTCCTCCGAGGCGGTACTGCTTTGGGACTCTATTCATTAGATGAGGAATCCACAGGTAGTTGTATCCATCAGAAGAGCAAGTTACTTACCTTCGGTAACGCTTTTTCTGGTGGATACACTAGCTACCTGTGGATTCCTCACGGTACCTCCCGCCTCCCCGTAGTCTGTCTGGTCATACTGAGATTTCCTTGGGTGTGTACATGTATAGTTGATTGTTTCTGTATTATGAGGATATACATTTATATATATATATATTTGTATATATGGTTCTATTTGTATGTGTTGGTATACATTCATGATTGTGTAGAATTTTTACAAATATGTGTTGATACTGTTCCCATTATTGGCTTTTACCTTTTCTATAAAAGTTTTCTTGAATATAGATATGAGGTGTATGAAATGTTAATATTCACCTATTCCTCTCAAAGGCACGTAAAAAATGGCGTAAACTGACGTCAGCACGCCGGCAAGGGCCTCTTATTGCCACAATGACGTCAGACGGAGCCGCGTGGAGTCGGGCAATTGTGACGTCCTCGCCGACGTGCAGAGCTGGAAAGAAGTTTCTGTCGAATGCTGCACATGGGGGAGAATTCATTAGGTGAGGAATCCACAGGTAGCTAGTGTATCCATCAGAAAAAGCGTTACCGAAGGTAAGTAACTGCCTCTTTTTAGACCCAATTCTAGGCAGACCTCGGCTGGAGATTCTGGTCGTGCAATGCGAGAAACTTTTGTGGGCCTTTATCTGGAGTTGATTGAATAAAGCTGCCTCCTTCCCCAGCATGATTCTGGTGCCATAAGTGACGGTGGGCATTAGATGTGCTGCCATGACTGAGAGCAGGTGAGTGTATGACAGGCAGCTCAATTTTTGTTTTAGTACTTCAAAGCCATAGGTCAATGAAAGGGCTTTAGCTTGAGCAACAGTAAGCTATGGCTTGAAAGTCAAAAGGCGATCCATGGTGAATCCCAAATATGTGTATGAGAGGGGCAACCGCCACCCGGGTTCCATTTATGAACCATGAAGCATATTTGTACTTCATGTCTACTAAGTGGACAACCTTGGTTTTACTCAAATTCTATTCCAGACCTTGCATTGTTATGTAAGTATGAAATGCTTTGATGCTGTGCTGTAGGCCGACTGGTGTTTGGCTGAGCAAAACTATGTCTGCGTACTGTAGCCATGCTATTCCTTTCTTGGCCAGTACTGCGCATATTCGAATTATAGCAATTGATGATTACAGTCGTCCCTACATCAATAATGATCTGATGCGACTCCTGTATCTCGAGACGGCTCAAAACGTCATCGACAGCATGAAGTGATAAACTACATGACAAATGCTATCCATGGACTACTCACAATTGTAAACAAAAAAAAAAAGTTATTTCTTCTAGTGTTTTTTTAGTTGTGGGGTTCTTTTATCTTGGGGCACATTGGGCTATATGTTTTTTAAAACTCTAACAATGATTATGATTACCTTTTATTAGTTATGGATAAAGTTTATCCTTATAGAACGAGAAAAGTGTTGGTCATATTTTTTACAGTGTTGAAAAGCATTAGTTGCACACAGTAATGTCACTGTTTATTTGAACATGGTTTGAATTATACCAATGAGAACCACTGTATACAGATAATTACTACATACCCAGGTTCACCTGGGTTTAACGGTTGCTCTTATTGTATATTTAGACAGACATTGATGTAAACGAGCAAGATGTAATACATCATTAACACTTCCCATTTGGTTAAAGAACTTCAAATACAATTGTAATTCATTACGACATACACAATCACTGAGCTGAAGTTATTCAATATCAAAATCACAGAGCTGACATTACCTTTTTTTACCTGGGATACCCAACTAAACATCAGTGACAGCTAATTCAGGGAGATGATTATTTCTTGCATGACATCATTTGTATTGATTTTAAATCAATTAATCCTACAATGAAAATCACCGTATCAGAGGGCATCTGATTGTCATGATTCATGACGTCCTCACCTGTATACACTGGGCAAACGGTGCGTTTTCCTACAAACTTCGGGGGTGCTAGAATTTTTGGTGGGAGAGGAGGTCAGGGCAGTGCTTTTAGTGTGACTTCCATTATGGAAAACTTATGGGTAGGGTTAAGAAAAGGTACATGCCCAGAACACCACGGGATTCTCACGAGATTTACAGTGATGGCAGTCGTCTGAGATTCATTGAATGTGAGTTCCTCGTGTTTCAGAGCCTTCCTTACTTGACAATGAAGAGTGTTGGTTGACGCAGACGGACTCCTTGATGCTAGAGATTGGAATTTACGCACTATTACCGGAATTATTGACGATTTACAGAATACAGAGAAGCGTTATGGGACAATACCTGAGATCACCTATTTAGACTTTGATATTGCATCCTGTTAATAGTCATCCTTCCAAGGAAATGAACTGTAAATTTTGTACCGAATCCACGAAGGGGACACGAAGATTCCTCGTTTTGTGGAGACTTTACTGATATTTCTTTTGAGTCACACTTCGTAATATGCTTATAAATGTGTTATACTGAGATTCAATTGGATCATAGTCTTAGTTGCGAAAAAATAAAGGGAGTTTTCTTTATAATTTTTTTTATTCCAGTCCGGGTATTTCTGTGCACATACTATCAGAGTTCATTTATGTTTTAGTTCTAGGATGGCAGAGTTTCAACCAGCAGTAGAGTCCGAAATTCAGAGACTGTGAATGATGATATACTAATAGTTATTTCTTGTGTTACATATGGCTCCTGCAGCGCTATCTAGAGTCTCTCTTTACCCTCTTGCCCCATTCCTCTTGCAAAGATGTACTGTTGAATAGCATGTATCTTTGCACGGTTAGCAGTGGGTTAAGGTAAGTATGGAGATCCGCACGGCTCCTGGCATATTGGCAGTTTAATGCAATCTTGACACTCAGATGAAATGGAGAAGTGTGGATGTAACATTAAAGATAATTGTTTGCAGTGTAAAAGTGGACTGTGTGTGAAAGTGGTCTGTTCATAAATGTGGGCTATGACAAAGTCGGTGTCTTGTATTCTTCAGCTGGGCTGTGTGGCAAGGTTCTAAAAGACTGTTCTCCGTCCACCAAGGTTTAATTTGACCACAAAGTATCTGAAGTGACACATTGAACAGGTGGTGTATGACGCCTGTACCAGGTAACCTTTAATTCTTGTTGCAGTGCGTTTGAGCTGAAGTGTTAGAAACAAGGTGGGAAAAGTAGTTATTTCAAAGTGCTATTTTAGTCCGTCTTGGAATACAACCCCAAATGAACCACCACTTATCCACAGAAGAAAACTGAGTAAACAAAGGCTTCCAGCATGTGTCTTGAATATATTGTGGTAGTAGTCATTAGCTTTAGGGTTAATTCGAAAGTGTCCATGTCAGCAGGGCGCTTTGTGAACGCCTACAACCTATTGATCTTAGTTTGGTAGCAACAACTGTTTGGCAACATAATGGATATTATGCATTTTGAGATTAGGTTCCAGAAGGTTCTCAAATAAGGACAAAAGAAGAGCATGGGTTTGTCATACATATAAGCTTTATTCGGCCAACAGACCATCAAAGCAATACAATACAATACAGTATAAATAAACATCATAATATCATAACAAAATTTAAAAGGAATAAAATCCATGTTTGCCCGACTTAGAACAATTTCAGATCATTGTAAATAAAAGATGCGTATGCGCCATGCCGTTACTAAAAACTTGCTTACTGCATAAATTATCACATTTGAATTGTGGCTTTTTAAAATCCTCAAAGCAAAAACATATTTCCTTAACTTCAATTCCCGACAAATTTTGCAAATCCATTTAAACCTTAGGGTTGAGTAAGCGGGACAAAAAAACATAACATTTTCTACTGTTTCGGAGGAAATGCCGCATGCAGGACAAATATCAGTGCTTAGCTTGGGTCCCCATCTGCTCGTCAAGGCCTTCAAAGGTAATGTTCCGAATCGAAATCTGGCATACAAATTTTTGCCTAATAAATCAGGTATTATATCTAGATATAGTTCGAACTCTGGGTACCATTTGAAATCAATAAACAAATTAGTTAAATGACCATTCAATTTTTGGGAAATGTAATTATTACTTATGTGGGACCAGTAAGCTCCCTTCAGTGCTTTTACATGGGACTTCACAAGTTGCTGGGGATTCTCCCAAAAGTTCCTCAATCCCAGCGTACAAAACCAACTGGATACGTGTTTGATCCATGGGATGGAGATGGAATTAGGGTATTTTAACAGTTCTAATAAAGAAGACTTATATACGGCCAATTCGGGGACTATCCATAGCCTCACCCAATATAATAGAGGCCGTAAGATAATTAGGTCAGCCATTCGTTTAAACCCTAGGTCTAGAAATAGGGGGGTTAACGGGGTGCTAGTAGGGCAAGCACATAAAGCCCGTGCAAAGCTATTCTCAATTTTGGTTATCCTGCTGCTATCTGACATGCCCCAAATCTCTGCGCCGTAAGCAGCAGCACCCTGTGCCTTAGCCACATAAATCTTTACTGCTGGAGACACAACTTTAGCGATCGTATTCCTATAAAGGCGCAATATGGATGCTGCCCGATGTTGCAAAAGCCCAGCACTCTTGCCAACTTGTTCCTCCCAAAGGAGTGAATCTGTAAGTCTCACACCCAAATAGTCAAGGGAGCTAACCTGGTCCAAAATAGCTCCATCTAACCTAATAATACATTTCTTACGAAGGCCAGAGCGAAGCACCATCAATTTCGTTTTCTTCGAGTTCAGCTCTAGACCAAAATTCCAGCAGAATGATTTAAATCTGTCCACGAGAATTTGCAAACCCATAGGGGTTTATGAAATCAGTAGAGAGTCATCCGCAAAAAGGAGAATAGGGATTTTCTGATTAACTAGTGTGGGAGCATCATTCTGGCATGTCATTAGTTCTTGGACCACCTCGTTGATGAATAGAGAAAACAGAAGTGGTGCAAGCACACATCCCTGACGGACACCTCTTTTAATGGGGAATTTGTTAGTCAGTTCACCTTGATTGCCCCATCTTACTTGCGCGTATGTGCCTTCATGCATGCGTATCAATAGATGGATAATATCAGGTGGTGTCCCTATTTTGTATAACACTCCCCAAAGCTTATCTCTTGAGACCAAATCAAAAGCAGAGCGCAGATCAACAAAAGCAACATATAAAGTTTGCTTTGCCAAGACTACGTATTTCCAGTGTAGCACGGTCAACCTAAAAGCCTGGTCGACCGTACTAATTCTAGAGCGGAACCCTGCCTGAAGCAGTGAAAGGATCTGCTGCACCGTCACCCAGCTCGATAATCTAACTAGCAGCTGTTTGGCAAAGATTTTTTGTAAGTTGTCTATTAAACTAACTGGTCTGTAATTGGTTGGAAGATTTACATTACCCTTTTTATAGATTGGGATAATTTCTGCACCCTTCCACGTCTCAGGGATCTGTCCTACTTTTGTGATTTTATTTGACAGTAGGTTAATATACCAGGTCCATATGGATAACTCTGATTTATAAAGGTCGCCTGGAATTTTATCGGGACCTGGGGCTTTACCTGACTTCAAAGAGTTGATAGCGTCTGCAGTTTCTTCTAAGGAGAAACAAATATAACTCTCTCATGGGTTTGATATTGGTATGTATGTATATATGTGTGTATATGGTATTTCTATGGTATAGGCACAGCCAAAAGACACTGAACATGGTCAATTTGTAGAGTTATAGGTGGGTAACAGTGAATTACAAGGGTGTTTTTTACCAAGTGATTCTCAGTGACATGAAGTAGACGATAGTGAACCTGGAGTTGTCTGTGATGTCACGCAAAACCCAACGTGTAAAAACATCCTGTAAATTCAGTTTTTACCCATCTGTAATTTTATGTCACATATGGCTCCCCAATAGGACCTTCCCCTGCCTTTAGCTGCTGTGCAAGGGCAGAGGATTAATGAAGCGCCATACATAGCATGGGCTCTCTCCCTGTCCCAATAATATATAGAAAATACGGATTTTATGTCACCCACCCACACACTCTCTTTGCCTTCCTGTCCCTCTCCTTCAGAAGCTATGCTCCCTGCATGCTAGCACTGCTCTGACAGGTCCTACACCTTGCACCCCACTGCTGCTGCTTGCTTCACTGAGCTCTGAGCTAAATCCATGCCCACTGATTGTTTTGTCTGTTTGTACTGTTCATCCGGCAGTGCCACTCTATTCCCCTTAGTATTGTCTATCTTGTCTAGTTGTCTCTTCCACCTGTTATTGTCTTTACTGTTTTTGTCTGTCTGTTCTTCTGTTGTTTACCGCTGTTGTGCCCTCTTCGTTTTGTCTTTACTGTTTAGTACCGTTTGCTGTCTATCCTGTCTGGTTGTCTCTTTCACTTGTTATTGCCTGTTACTGTTTTTGTCTGTTCTGTTCATCTGTTATTGCCGCTTTTGTGCCCCTGTCTTATCTGTACTGTTTAATGCAGTTTTCTGTGCATCTATTCGTCTTCCACTGCCTCCCTGCATGCCCCGGGCTCTGCTACTTGCTTCCTGCCATTTCGCCCCCTCTCTCTTTGCCCATCCTCCTCCCTCTGTGCCCTGCTCTCCCCAGGATCTACTTAATGGCGATCACTGCACAACCCCACTGAGCAGGTCCTACAGTTTGCTCCACCCCTGCTGCTGCTTGCCTCGCAGAGCTCTGAGATGAGTCCCTGCCCACTGATCATTCGGTCTGTTTGTACTGTTCATCCTGCAGTGCCGTTCTGTGCCCCTTAGTTTTGTCTATCTTGATTAGTTGTCTCTTTCACCTGTTAATGTCTTTACTGTTACTGTCTGTTTCTGTTTGCCGCTGTTGTGACCCCTTAGTTTTGTCTGTTCTATTTAGTGCCTTTTGCTGTCTATCATGTCTAGTTATCTCTTTCACCTTTTAGTGTGATTGCCTGTTCTCTTCATCTGTTATTGCTGCTTTTGTGCCCCTGTCGTTTTATCTGTACTGTTTAGTCCATTTTCTGAGCATCTGTTTGCCTTCTGCTGCCTCCCTGCGTGCCCCTGGCACCGCCACTTGCTTCCCCTCCATTTTCACCCCCACACCCTTTGCCCGCCCTCCTCCCACTGTGCCCCGCCCTCCCCAAGACTTACTTAATGGTGGTTGCTGAGAAGCATTGTCAATGGCAAGCCCATCTGCGCCTGGAACCCGCCCAGCTCCAGGAACCCTGGCTTTTCCACCATCCGCTTTTCCGCCGCCAAACTCCTGGACCTAGCCCCCAAGAACAAGGACAACAACTGCTGCACCGCCTACCCTACGAACATGAATGGACCATTTGCATGTCACTGGTGCCGCTTTGCCTGCTCCACGGAGACCACCCTTAGCCAAGCACCACCGCCCACCAATCGAGGAAAACTTCTGCACTGCATACTGATCAACGCAAGATCCCGCTGTAAACAAAACCCAGAGATATGGGACACCCTTA
This sequence comes from Pleurodeles waltl, assembly GCF_031143425.1. Lineage (NCBI taxonomy): Eukaryota > Metazoa > Chordata > Amphibia > Caudata > Salamandridae > Pleurodeles > Pleurodeles waltl. The sequence goes on from NC_090446.1 coordinate 735,259,907, forward strand.
CCACTCTCAGCCCAGATCTAATGTCCGTCACTGAAAGATGTCTCGCGCCCTCATCAGCCCCAGACATAGCATGCGTCATTCTAGAAGGTAATCCATAAAGACCGCCAAAACAGGCATGGAGAAGGAATAGCCATCATGCACAAGGAAAACATCTAATGCACCACCTTCAAAGACGAGACATCCCACCTCATGGAACATCTCAACTTTCTCATCAGAATAGTGCCAAAGCCTCCTTCAGAAAGACCCTGGCATACAGACCTCCGGACCCCCACCTTGGTTTCTGCTAAGACATCGCCGATTTCATCGCCCTGTTGACCATCGACTCAACAGACTTCATATTTCTAGGTGATCTCAATTTTCAGCTGGGCGACCACAACACTGACAACCACTTGGACAACCTTAGCAACATAGGACTCAGACAACTGGTCACCACCCCCACCCACGCAGCGGGCCACATCCTAGAGCCCATCATCACAACCAGCAAAAAAGTATTTTTCTCCCACAACTTGGAACTCACATGGACTGTCCACCACATGGTACATCTTTCCATAGACTACAAACCAGAGTCTGTGACCACTCCTCCTTAGCCCCTCCTCCGCAGATGGAGGAAAATCACAGAAATGCAATGGATCTGCACCCTCCACACCAACAGACCCATGCTCTTGAACAACCCTGAAATAAATGCCAACAAACTAACTGGATGGCTCCTCAACTGCGCCATGAAGTAGCTCCTACCACTAGCTCCACTTGCAGAAGTCAAAATGGTTTACCTCTGAAATCACACACTCAAGAGACTGCAAACAATTGGAAAAACGGTGGGGCACCAGCAAAGACCAAGCAGACTGCACAATCTACAACGAAGCACTGAAAAAAAATACCACCTCAAAATTCAAGGAAACTCAACTGCATCGAGGAAAGTGCCAACTGCCCAAAGGAACTTTTCAAGATCGTTTTCCTGCCCGGGGGCCACCAAAAAAACCATCTCAGAACCTGCGCAATTCACTGGCTGAATACTTCCACAACAAGATCGCAGACATCTACAGTAACTTCTCTCACCAACCCACTAATATCAAACACCTGCTCACATCAGGAGAAGGGCCTCACAGCCACCTGATCATGGACTGGATGCCCTTATCCACCCAGGAAACAGCAGACATCATGGGTTCAACTCACTCCGGCTTACCCAACAACCCCTGCCCCCACCAACTCTTCAACCTGGGACAGAAGGAAATTAGCCAAGTTGTCACTCCCATCATCAACTTCTCCATCAGAACAGCCTCCATCCCCGAAACCTGGAAACAAGCTAAAATCAAGCCACTCCTCAAGAAACCCACTGCAGAACCATGCGAACTGAAAAATTACAGACCCATCTTGGTGCTCCCCTTACGGGCAGAAATCCTGGAAAACACCATCAACAAACATCTCTCAGAACATCTGGAAAAATACAACTTAATGGACACCTCCCAAAGTGCCTTCTGCCCCAACCACAGCACCAAAACCGCCCTTATCACCCCAACAGACACTATCAGGTCCCTCCTTGACCGAGGAGGTGAGGTGGCTCTGATACTACTTGACCTCTCTCCCTCCTTCGACACCATCAGCAACTACACCCTGACCTCACAACTTCACTACATCAGGATCAGCAACACCCTCAAATGGATCCACTCCATCACAGTACGCACCCATAGAATCCACCTGCCTCCTTTTACCTCTGAACCCAAGTACATCATCTGTGGAGTCTCCCAGGGCGCCTCCCTTAACCCCACCCTATTCAACACCTACGTGACTCCATTGGCTGAGTTCATGCACCACTACTAACGTTGGCTGAGTTTGTGCACCACTACTAACTCAACATCACATCATACACCGATGACATGCAGCTCGTCCTTTCCTTCGATTCGCAAGATATTCAAATGGATCCCTGCCGAATCAAGAAAGGCAGTGACACATGTCACTGTCAGCGGCACATTTCCCCACACCACAGGAAACTACACTGGCTGCCCGCACACAAAAGATGCAAGTTCAAGGTTCTCACCATTGCCTTTAAAGCACTAAACAACATCGGACCCAACCTCATCAACCACAGACTGTCTTTCCATCAGCCTGCCAGAGAGCTCTGATCAGCCAACCTTGCCCTCACCGAAACCCCCAGAATCCGACCTACCCGTAGCAGGGGATGTGCCTTCTCCTATATTGCAGCCAAGAACTGGAACAGACTATCTATGAACTACACCTACCCTTGCTGAATTCAGGAGAAAGCTCAAGACCTGGTTTTTTGAGGTGTAACCCAAACAGCTTGCAGGCACAACTCCTAGCGCCTGGATACCGAAGTGGGTGATAAATTGCGCTCTATAAATTGATTTGGATTTGGATCTAGATTTGACAAGCTCTCTACAGACCCCCAGCAAGAACAGCATGGAATTCTTTTTGACATAGCAACAGTGAGTTATAAGATCTTTAACCCACCGTTGTGTCACAGTCGTGAATTATCACATTTATAATGACATTTAAACAAATGGCTCTCAGTAAGAGCTATACATAACATATAGTTGGGATAACAGTGGATTACGAGGATGGTTTTCACCAGAGGATTATGAGTGACATCAGCAAGACAAGAGCGAAGCTATGTCACTTAGAACCATATGTAACTTAATTTTATGTTATGTATGTTCCCCAAAATCATCTGCCCCAGCGCATCTAGGCAGTGGCAGAGGAGTAATGGAAGAGCCATACATAACATAGTCTCTGTTATGTATCCCTTTCCTAAATCTTAAAAAACAACTTGCCAGCCATTTTGACCAATCCCCACCACCTTCTCTGCTTCCCCTCCACCCCGGCTGCTTTTCTTTCTGCTTTCATGAAAAGCATATCCATGCTGACAGACTTTCAGGGAGACCAGTCAGCCTGACATGGAAGGCTTTAACAACATCAGAACAGTGGATAACCAGTTTTGTTATCAAATATTGATATGTCATGGCAGTGGATCTGGGATTCAGAAACTGAAATAAATGATAGAGGCCATACTTACTACATCAAATTATAGGTGGGAAACAGTGAAATAAAGGAATGTTTTTCACCAATGGGTTCTGAGAAACATCGAATAGACAACGAGAGCAAGCTCGAGTTATTTATCATGTCACTCAGAACCCCGAGGTGAAAAACACCCTGATAATTCACTTTTTACTAATCTATCAATATATGTTATGTAGGACCCCAAACAACCCTCTGTTTTCAACTGCTGTATAGAGGACTAGTGGGTAACCCATACATAACATGACCTCTACTTCATATCTCAAATGTAAAAAAAAAACTGTCTTAAGGCCACCCACTGACACCACTCTCTGTACCTTCCCTTCCTATTACAGAAGCTGTGCTCCCTGCTTTTCATTGCTTCTTTAACAAGCTGTGTGAGGGCCCTGTTAGCAGCTCTGAGCTATTTTATGACACAGAAACAGTAGGTAACAGCTTTTGTTAATAACTTTTAATATGTCATAGCAGTGAATTACCCGATTTAGACTCTGGCATTCACGTTACTGGTTCTCAGTGAGAGCCATACATAACTGTATAATAATAGCAGAGAAAGCTGAGTTTTGGTTGGTTAATGCAGTGTGCTGTAGTGTTCTTTAAAGAGATGAGTCTCCAACAGCAGGGTTGTGGTGGTCCTGATTGATCCAGGGATGTTGGTACATATCCTGGATGCAGATGGAAAAGGCCTGTTGTCTTCTTTTTATGTTTTTTTTTCTTTTTTGCAGTTCTCAGTCTGCAGTCTGATAGTGTCCTGGCCGCAGGTCTGCTAAGAAGCACCAAAGTTGGTGAGTCTGTCTTCAAGGTTAGCAGGGGCCTGGCCATCATGGCTTTGTATATGATCCAGCCGGTTGTGAAGATGGTGCAGGCTTTCAAGGGGAGCCAATGGTGTTCTATCAAGTTGAGGGTGATGTGATACCTTTTCTTCGGGCCCTCCACATGTGCTGCAGTGTATAGGATGCCCCCAAGGGGTGCAAGTGTGGAATCTGGTGTACCCTTTCTTGCTGCACCAGTAGAGACTGACGGTTGAAAAACTGGCTTTGAAGTGTTGGCTAGGAGGCCTTAGTAGTCTCTGCAGAAGGCAGAATATAGTTTGTGTGATAGAGGCTGATTTGAAAATGTTTCGAGCTCTATGCCAGATTACCTTAAAAGCATGGTGCTGTAACAAGATTTCAGGTGATTTTAACCATTGCTCTAGCAAGTTAGGGACAGAAAGGTAATTGACGATGTTCATGATGTGTTTGTAGGTAGTAGTGGCTAAAGATGAAGAGTGGGCTGGAGACAAAACTATTGCATTACAGATGATTTGGTGTTTGTCTAACAGTGTAGTTTCTCACCGTGCCCTAAGTTATAACATTTTTAAAGGCTATGAAATGAGATGAAAGAGTTGTCTTCATATAACTTGTTAACTGTTTATGTACTGATCCTATTAGACCTGATATCCTTGGGTGGTATTCTCCCCAAATATTTTGCTGAATTTGTTTTTGTTGGCTTTATGACTGTGCATTTTACCCCTGCTTACCAGTGCATTAGTGTGTAAGCTCACTCCCTTAAACATGGTACCATTGCCTTACACCTTATTGGCACATTTACTGTTATTGGTAAGTCCCTAATAAATGGTACTCAATGTACCCAGGGCCTTTAAATTAAATGCTGCTAGTGGGCCTGTAGCACTCTTTGTGCAACCCACCTGTCAGGCCCCACCCAGCCCTGTAGCCCATTCTGCCACCTATGGTCTTCTGTGGACCAGAGCGGTGGGAGACAAAAAGGAAAACCACACATATCACCACGTGCGTACCCATCACACACGTTCCCAGTATAGACACTCCCAGACACACTCACGAAACAGACTAACACAATCACAACACAGACATGCCCACTTATATTGCAGGCACGCCCATTCACATTGCTGGCATGCCCACATACATTCAGACATGCCCAGGCACAGTACAGACACGCCCACTCACCCCATGGCTTTTTGCCCGCACACCTCCCAGTTCCTGATTAGAAGCCACCTTTTAGGTGGTTCCAACTTTGCACAATACTTGGAAGTCTCAACAGCCATCTTGCGTGGCAAGGCAATAAATAGCCACACCTCAGACGCCTCCCTCTACCCCCCTTGGTAATTCAGCTCCCCAAGCAGCAAGACCTCATGAGTCGCCTGACTTACCTACATTGGAGAATCTAGGTCCTGTGCAGCCTAAGCATCACTCCCTATGCTCCAGCAGGGACCCTGAGGCCTGACGCAATTACCTAAGAAGAAGGAGAGCCAAGTACGAAATTGAGCAAGTGTGCATGCAAATCTTTGGGCAACCAAAGACTATTACAAGGCAGAAAAGAAATTCACAGACAAAAGACTGCAAGCCTTAGACCCTTTGTTGCTGCGATTAGCATGGAGCTGTCCTCTGCCATGTGGTCGAGGTGTGGAGGACGGTTCCTAGCACCGACCAGTGTCTGGAGCACTGGCACTCCCCTCACAAGTCCTCCTGCAACATCCCTTCATTGGGGGTGGAGTGGAAGCACTTCCGCTGCCACCCCCCCCCTTGGCGATCTGATGCATCCACGCATGCCGCGCAATTACCTTTGGAGGAGGAAAGTAAATTTTTCCTCAAGGGGGGATCAGGGAGGGCAGAGTGGCACCAGGGGAAAGGGAAGAGTTTTTCCTTTTCCCCAGTGTCTCTCTGCAGTGCATTCCTGCTGCGGGATCATGGAGGGGGCTTCAATCATGAGACAGGAATGCTTACTAGCACCAGGGATATTATTTTCTTGTGGAGCGTGGCCCCTTGGGCACAGGCCATGCACGTTTATTGCGGGCAAATATTTTGGCTTTTTTCTGCCCCACCAGGGGTAGAGCGGCATATTTTTAGGCCAGTCTGCCCTCATGGGGGCTGAAAACCACTGGGCACCAGGGATTACACTATGTGGTTTTCGTGGTGCAGCCCCCTTCGGCAAGGGTCTCTCCTCTTTATTGGGGGCAATAGTTATTTTCTCCCCCCTCCCCCGAAGGGCCATATTTTTAGGCCAATTTGCTCCCAAAGGGGGCAGAAACAACAAGACTACAGGTATAAAACGGTTTTAGATGTCGAGGAGTGGCTTCTTGGGCAAGGGTCGCTCCCCCTTATTGGGACATCATTTTGGCTGTTTTTTGCCCTCCCATCCCCCACCCCCAGGCAGATGAACTATTTTTTGTCCAAGCTGGGAAACCACTAGACACCAGGGAATAAGATTCTGTGTGTGTGAACTGGAGTTAGGCTGACAGTTTGCGTTTACTGGCATTTGGCTGGCTGTATGTACTGGCATTTGGCCTGCTGTAAGTGTGGACTGGCATTTGCTGGCAATGTCTGTAGCTGGCATTTGGATGGTGGTGTTTTTGAAGTGGTGCTTGGCAGGGGTAAGTGCTAGTATCCAGGGTGTTAATTTCTTGCTTTTGCGTTGTGCCACCCTTGGGACCAAGGTCAGACTTTATTTTTTATAACTCTGTTTTTATTGAGTTTGAAAACCAGACCAACAAAAATACAGTGCAGTGCATTTCAATGCAAGATATTACCATATCGTTTTTTCACATTTCTGGAGGACAAAGTTAACATAAAATCCAAGACAAGGGTTGACAGCACCCACTGCGGCATGAACTTTCCCTCAAGCACCCCCTACCCTACTAAGTTGGTTGTCAGCTATCAAGTTGATGCACAGTGTACTTATTCAGCCCTCATCATCCGTACTTCCTGCAGAACTTAAGTCCTCCACCCTGTGAACCATTCCAATAGTGCTCCCCAGGCAATCACGTCTGTCAGCGCCCCCTCCTACCTGCGTGTTATCCGCATATATTGTTCCTCACCTGCACCCCATTCTATTAAATCGCGAATCCAGCAAGGGATAGAAGGGTTCTGGGCACTCATCCAGCCAATAGCCACCTGTCGCTTGGCCAACACTAGAGCCAGCAGTGTGAGCTTAAATGGGATACTCCTACCCCACGGTCTCCACACTACACCCAAAAGGCATGTCAATGGAGTTGCTATCAGCCCCACTCCTGTGACCACCTCTACTCTCCCAACCACCTCCCTCCAAAAACTGTGCACCATCCTGCAGGACCAAGCTAAGTGTAGGAAGGAGGCATTGAAAGCACCACACGTGGGACACCTGGCCCCTCGTCCAGGATCAATCTTATTGAGACGGCTCGGTGTGAAGTGTGTCCTATGCACAAAATTGAAGAGTAACAGTCTAAACCTATTGTTCCATGACACCCTGCACACCAACGACAATGCTATTGTCCAGTCAGCATCCTCTATGTTGTCTCCCAGTTCACGCTCCCAAACCCTACGCAGCACACTTATGGCGCCCGGCTGATGGTCCCGAAGGGCTTTATATAACCGAGTGATCAAGTGAGTCCCCTCGCCCCAATTAATCAGTCCACTCAACACCGCTGATGCCTGAGGAGCCACTGGAAAACAACACCAGATCTTGCAAGCTACACTCTCCAATTTGGTATATTACAAGAACTGACCGGGGCCGAGACCGAACGTGTCCTGTGACCTCAGTGAAGGAGATAAACTCACAATTGGGATATGAATCTCCTGCCAAATCACATCCTTCAAGCCTCCAACCCTCTATGGACATTAGGTTGTCCATGTCTCTGAAGGGTGCTGAGTCCCAAATCCTCAGTTCTCTATCAAACGGGGCCCATCGTAACACATACTTAGCAGCCTGCTGCCAGTTCCCGGCAGTGATTCTGACCAAAGAAGGGATGGCAGATTCCGATCGACCACCTGACATCAATAGATGCACCAACATCCTCCCACCCAGCATTCCTGCAAACAATCTCTTCTCACAATTGTCCGATTCAGTGATCCATTTAGCTGTATGCTGTAGATGCGCCACGAAATAACAATGTCTAATATTGGGAATCGCCAGCCCTCCCTCTTCCATATCCCTCTGCAGCATGGACAATGCCACCCTACTGCGCTGCCCATCCCACACCAATGAAATCAGTAAGCTATCTAGATGGCTAAAGAGCCAAGCGGATAACGGAAATAGAGAGTTCTGAACCAGGTAAAGACACTGTGGCACGAACACCATCTTAGCTACAGCCGCTCTCCCCATCACTGAAAGAGGTAATCTGTTCCAGAACGAAACCGAGCGTTCCAGACCGGTAACCACTTGTTCTACATTATACTTTTTGTGTGCCGCCAAGGTGTGAGTGACCCAGATACCGGAAGCTCTAAGACTCCCACCTGAGCCCCAGCCTCGGTAGATCCTCCTGAGGAACACCACAGAGTGACCCCAAAGGAAACAGAAGTGACTTTTTCTCTTTACCTGGAGACCAGACACAACTCCGAAGGCTTCCAACAGGCTCAGCAACAGAGGCACCGAAACACTAGGCTCCCAGAGATACACCAACAAATCATCTGCATATAGGGAAACGATGTGGGTAATCTGCCCCACCCGGATACCCCAAGCTTCCAGCTCCTGTCGGAGCCAGATAGCCAGCAGCTCAACCGCTGATGTGAAAAGTAGCGGTGAAAGTGGGCAACCCTGCCTGGTTCCCCTGCCAATTTTCCAGGATTCCGAGAGCTCTCCTCCCACCCAAACACATGCGGAGGCAACGTGTATACAACAGTCTCACCCATGCTCGAAAGTGTGGGCCAAACCCCATGCCCCGCAGCACCGCCTAAAGATAGCCCCACTTCACTGTGTCAAAGGCCTTCTCCAGATCCAGTGACACTAGCACCAGTTCGTCCTCTTCACCCTCGGTTTCATGCAGAACATGTGCCAAGTGATGCAAGTTGTAGATCGTGCAACGACCAGGGATAAAACCGCATTTATCGTCATGCACCAAGCTCCGGATTACCCCACGAAGCCGAGTAGCCAATACCGTGCACAGGATCTTTACATCGCTGTTCAGTATAGAAAGCGGGTGATAGTAGGAAGGATCACCAGGATGCCCTCCAGGCTTGAACATCAAGCACACAACACCTTGCAGCCGTGCCTCCTCAAACACCGCCAGCAACCTCTCTCGCAGGAGTGGGGAGAATGTCTGGTACATCTCAACTGGGAACCCGTCACCCCCCGGAACCTAGATTTCATCAGTGCCTCCACCGCCTCACTCACTTCCTCCATAGTTACTCTCCAGTTCCAACCGCTGGAGCCGCATATGTTGCAGAAACTCCCCTAACTCGTCTTCTGGGACTGGAGCACCAGCCTTTGATACTCTCTGCAGATGTTCCACCAACACCTGAAGGATATCCTTGCGATTGGTAATCGTCTCACCTTTGGCATTCCTCATATGCACGGTGGTGGGCGCCTCCACCTCCCGTGTTAGTATCTATGCCAATAATTTCCCAGATTTATCCCCTTCCCTGTGCAAGCGCTGCCTGTATGGTCTAAGTGTTTCCCTGCTTAGCGTGTCCCAGCAGCTGTTAACTGACTTATACAATCTGAGTTGCTCCCTTTCAACCTCTCTTGTGGTCGGTGTCTGATGTAACAGAACTGCCAGTTTATCCTCCGAACAAGTGAGTTCTTGTTCCACTTGTTTTCGTACCCCACAAGCAGTGCCTATGCAGACCCCCCTCACTATGGTCTTCAAGGCCTTCCATTCCGTGCTCCTGGACTTTGTAGTGTTCCAATTCAAGTCAATGTAACCTTTAATGGCAACCGCCACCTTGTCCCGGCACACCGCATCAGTCAGAAAATCCACAGGCATACACCAACTACGTGCTAACCCAGTATTATCGGCTCCCCACTGCAGCTGCATCCACACCAGTGCATGATCAGATAAAAACCTACCCAGGTGCTTGATATCCAGAACCTGTGAGCAGCTCAGTCCACCCAGAGGAAACCGATCTAGCCGACTGTACGTGGTGTGTGTCTTAGAATGACAGGTAAACTCCCTACCCTCAGGGTGTAGTTCCCTCCATCCATCCCATAACCCTAAGTTACTCATCGCTTTCGCAAGGGATCTCACCATCAGCAGTTTAATCCCCATCTTGGGTGGGCGAAGATCCTTTTCACCATCCAAAATGCAATTGTAGACACCGGCCCATACAATAGGCACGTCCACCCCATCCCCCAATATCTCAGGTATGCTAGCATAGAAGGAGTGATCATCTGTATTGGGCGCATAAGTGTTGAGAATAGTGATAGGTGACCCATCCAAGGTGCCCTGTACCAGAACATATCTACCCACCACATCCACTTCACTATAAACGTGGATAAATGGGACCCCTGGGGCCACCCATATTGTCACGCCCCTTGCGTGAGAGGAGAAGGAGGAGAAAAACATGCACCATTTCTTGGATAGTTTTTGTGTTTCCTCCTCAGTCATGTGCGTTTCCTGAAGACAGGCTATATGAACCTTATGCCTCCTCAGAAAGGAGTGCACCAAGTAACAAGTGGTGTACCTCTTCAACCCCCTGACATTCCATGTCAGCACGTTAATCTGTCTGCCCATGCCACAGCCTAACTGCCATCCGTCCCTCTAATCCTCCACCCCTCACCTCCCCCCAAAGGAGAGAAGACAAGGCGAATCCCCAATTCCCCTCTTGCATACATGCACGCACTGCTGTCATGAACTTCAAACACTGATAAACCTTACCAACCAAGAAACCCAACCCCCCGTTGCTCACCCCGGATAAACAGTAAAACAAACACATCAAACCATACTGTAGATCCATGTTATAGATGCTGCCAGGACAACAGCCTAATCCCCAACTTCCCAGTTTCAAAGTCCTACCACAACCGTGGAGTAACCACCCTTCACCACGGATTCAATATACTTGAGCCTGAATGCCAACCAACCCGACATAACTCAGTGATCTCATTGATTTCCCCTCCATGTACAAATACAAGTCAAAATTCAAATAGAGCCCCATCAAATACTTGATCGTCATCCCAATGAACCCAACCATGAAGTACAAGTGCCTCTCACTCAGACCATATCCCCCAAAAAGAAGGCGCAATAACAATCTCCAGATACAAACAAGAAAGTTCCACATGCGCAGGAATACTCTCTGGCCGATTCTGGAGTCACCACTGCTATTGTCCCATCCTGTTGTATCTCAATTCCACGATCAGTATCAGTGGCTATCACCAGTGCAGCGGTACCCTCCACTTGGCTGCACCGGGCCGGAGAGGTGCCACCAGAGCCCTGTGGGCGCGCTCCACTACAAACACTCTGGACAGCCCGACCGGCTGCAAAGCGTCCTTGATCCAACTCTCCGCAAAGCTTTCAACCATGGACCCCTCCGGGCGCTCCGGAAACCCAAGCAGATGGACATTATTCTGCCAGGACCAGCCCTCTGCGTCCTCCAGCCTGCCGACAGTGGAATTGACCTGCACCATCTGTTTACGCAGAGCCCCCACCTCCGTCTGCAGCTCCAAAATAGAGCCTTCTGCCACCTTGACCTTGTCAGAGACCTTCTGGAGGTCTGCCCGAAGGAGGTTGACCTCAGCTGCCACCATTTCTATCTTCTCTTCAAGGGCCACCCTGGACCCCTGCATAGCCGCAAGAATCTCAGCTCTGGATGGCTCCGCGGTGGTCGCCGGCGTGCTCAAAACATTTACGGGCCCCCCTAATCGAGTCTGGTGCTGTGACAGGGTACCGATGTGGTGTATTGTTCCATGGTGTTCCCCTGTGATACCACCGTCTGCCTGTGTTGCCCCATCTCGCAGACGGTCAGAAACCAAGCGATGCCACCGTCTCAGTTTACCTGGTGAAGAGGGTAAGTACCTGGAGGTCACAGCACCACGAGACCAGACTCCGGGCTCCGCTACATCTCCAGCCGCAAGGTGCAGCCATGCACCGTCACTCAACAGGCAGCCCCAGACTCTGGGGATCCAGGTGCCCCCAGAAGGCTCCTCACAACAAGCCCAGCACTTCCAAACTCAAAGGGCCCACGACCAGCCCCCGGGCCAAGCACCAGCAAACCAGATCTCCACGCGGGGATCCGCAGCCTTCTCCCAACAGGCCCTACCTCTGTGCGTTCGCCCGCTCTTTGGCCACTCCTCACAGCCTGCTCCCGGCCAGTCCTCTGCCCATCCACAGGGCTCCCTCGTTCCTCAGTCTCCTAGGGCCGGCCCCAGCCCACCCCAGACCATCTAACAGCGGGCTGCAGCGATGTTCAGTTTTCCGCTGGAGCCGGCAGGCCCGTAACTTCTCCTGGGGGGAGCAAACCCCCCAACAGCAAAGTGTAGAGTTCGAAGGAGGCAGCTGGCCACTGCCTGTTCACAGCGCTGTTCAGCCACGCTCCACGCAGCCCAGAGGAGGTCCAATGGCACGGTCCAGAATGCCGGGATTCAGGGCTCCAAATGGGGCTGCACTGCATCGATAAGGTCAGGTTACCTTCCCTCGTTGAGGTGGGAGCACCAATCATCCCAGGCACCCGAGGATTAAGGAAGGATCAAGCCGGGGTGGTGGGAGCTCACTAGGAGCGCGTCTCGCTGGCCTTCTTGCTCGGCCACGCCCCCAAGCTCAGACATTATAGTGTTTTATAGTATTACCTGTTTTATTTCTTGTCATCATTTGCGGTCAGAATGTTTTATTTCTTCTTTTTATTCTAGTGCAGTGCTTTTGATTTCCTTGGTGGCGACTCCTGCTTGCAGTTTCGGCACTGGTAGATGTGCAATTTGTGTAGATATAAGTAGTTGGTAAGAAAACATTTTTTGAACTATTTACTTCATGTGAGTATCACTGCCCTGCATGGATTTGTGTGTTTTTTAAAATGATGTAATAATTGTAGCATATTTAGCTTCTGTTTTAATACATGTCAGATTCTCTTTGGATTTGTGCAAGATGTGTATTGTGTTGTCTTTAGTCAAATTTTCTTTTGTTTTTCCTTTCTAGTGGGATATTGATGGAGATTGCTGTGTCTGTGCAGAGTTAGGTGCAGATGCTCCGCAGTCTAGCTGTCTTTGGTAAAGCAGCTGTTTGGTGGCGACATTGGTGAGACCAGGGTTGCGGTGCAAAGCGGGGTACGGCTCCTTGCGTTGTTATCAGGTCTTGGTGCAGGCAGCAGTGTCATTGAAGCATCGTGGTGGTTTTTCTTCTGTTGCGGCACAAAACACACCCTTCCTAGTGCTTTAGGCAGATTAATCTGAAGTCTTTAGTATCCCTTAGTCTACCAACAAGAGGCAAGCTGTACTTCAAGCCCATGGAGAAACTTCACAGGCAGGATACACAGCAAAGTCCAGTCTTCGTCCTCTCCACAGGAGAAGCAGCAACTGCAGGCCAACCTAGGAAAGCAACATCACAAAACAAAATAAAATGATGGATGGAGTGTTAAAACTTGTCAAACACTCACCCCCAGTCACAGATCTGGGTTTAATCCATCGTTATTTTGCTCACCAAGTCACCCCAGTTTGGACCCAGCCATATGCAAACCAGTCTTGACCCTGTTCCCCATGGGAACAGTCCAGCCCGAACGGCTAGGCCAGGTCCTCCCTGGACAGGAAACAAGCATCCTAGGACCGGTTTCAGGGTATCACCCTTCATCCGCCAGGCTATCTTGAATCCAGTGGCGCAGCGAGCAAGGGTCCCACGCCTGGGCATACCCCTGCCACTTAGAGCGCACAAAGCAACATCACAAAAATAAATGAAGGACGGAGTGTTGAAACTTTTCAAACACTCACCCCCAGTCACAGATCTGGGTTTAATCCATTGTTATTTTGCTTGCCACGTCACCCCAGTTTGGACCCAGCCATATGCAAATCAGTCTTGACCCTGTTCCCCATGGGAACAGTCCAGCCCGAACTGCTAGGCCAGGTCCTCCCTGGACAGGAAACAAGCATCCTAGGACCGGTTTCAGGGTATCACCCTTCATCAGCCAGGCTAGCTTGAATCCAGTGGCGCAGCGAGCAAGAGACCCACGTCTGGGCATACCCCTGCCACTTAGGGCACACAAAGCAATATCACAAAACAAAATAAAATGATGGACGGAGTGTTGAAACTTTTCAAACACTCACCCCCAGTCACAGATCTCGGTTTAATCCATCGTTATTTTGCTCGCCATGTCACCCCAGTTTGGACCCATCCATATGCAAATCAGTCTTGACCCTGTTCCCCATGGGAACGGTTCAGCCCGAACTGCTTGGCCAGGTCCTCCCTGGACAGGAAACAAGCATCCTAGGACCGGTTTCAGGTTATCACCCTTCATCAGCCAGGCTAGCTTGAATCCTGTGGCGCAGCGAGCAAGGGACCCAAGTTTGGGCATACCCCTGCCACTTAGGACGCACAAAGCAACATCACAAAACAAAATAAAATGATGGGTGGATTGTTGAAACTTTTCAAACACTCACCCACATTCACAGATCTGGGTTTAATCCATCGTTATTTTGCTTGCCACGTCACCCCAGTTTGGACCCAGCCATATGCAAATCAGTCTTGACCCTGTTCCCCATGGGAACAGTCCATCCCGAACTGCTAGGCCAGGTCCTCCCTGGACAGGAAACAAGCATCCTAGGACCGATTTCAGGGTATCACCCTTCATCAGCCAGGCTAGCTTGAATTATGCTAGGCCAGGTCCTCCCTGGAAAGAAACAAGCATCCTAGGACAGGTTTCAGGGTATCACCCTTCATCAGCCAGGCTAGCTTGAATCCAGTGGCGCAGCGAGCAAGGGACCCACATCTGGGCATACCCCTGCCACTTAGGGCGCACAAAGCGACATCACAAAACAAAATAAAATGATGGACGGAGTGTTGAAACTTTTCAAACACTCACCCACAGTCACAGATCTGGGTTTAATCCATCGTTATTTTGCTTGCCACGTCACCCCAGTTTGACCCAGCCATATGCAAATCAGTCTTGACCCTGTTCCCCATGGGAACAGTCCAGCCCGAACTGCTAGGCCAGGTCCTCCCTGGACAGGAAACAAGCATCCTAGGACCGATTTCAGGGTATCACCCTTCTTCAGCCAGGCTAGCTTGAATTCAGTGGTGCAGCGAGCAAGGGACCCACGTCTAGGTATATCCCTTTTGTCTGCAGCACTTTTTCCCATTTTCTCCCCAAAGAACAAAATTTAGCCACATTTTGGCTAATTTCTTGGTCCCCTCCAGCAGAATCCGTAAGCTCTGGTTATCTTTAGCATCCAGGGTGGTGGTGGTGGTGGGGGGGGGGGTAGGCTGCATCAGATCAGGCATGCCAGACACCTTGTTAGGCGCAGTGAATGCAGTCTCTGCCATCACCTATGAGGCTAGTAGTTTACCAAATGTAGGTCAGTTTTTAGATATCCACAGCTATACCCTACTTACAGAGGGCTACATTACTGCTGATGATTGGGTATTTTTTGTATGTTTCCACATTCAATTCCCCAATCACTATTAAATTAGGTTTATTGGTCCAGAAGAATTGCCCTGATTGATAGTGACAACATAGTTAAGAAACATGTTGACCTTTATTTATACTGCACCTTGAGCTGTTGTGGATTAATATATCCCAGTGGCGTAGCGTGGGGGGTGCAGGGGGGGCCGGCCGCACTGGGCGCAACATTTTGGAAGAGACTAAATCCACGGGTTAGGGGGCGCAAATTACTTGCCTTGCCCCGGGTTAGGGGGCGCAAATTACTTGCCTTGCCCCGGGTGCTGACAACCCACGCTACGCCACTGTTATATCCATACTCCGTCACACACAGCTTTGACTAATAGCAAAAAGAACTTACACATTACAATTCCCTTGGTGCCTCTTAGTTATTTTTTAAATCACCAATCTACATATAGAGCACCTCCACCCACACATCACCATGGCCGCTCATCTTCAAAAGACCTCAGACAAAGAGCCCCTTTAGGGGATCGTTGGGCATTGCAGCGCTGGCCCACTGAGGAGCCACCTGATGATGAAGCACAACACATGGATGTGTGAGGTCTCTTGCTTCTGAGCAATCAGATGCCCCCCTGATTGGCTTGCTTCTCCCTCAACCTGCATCCCTCCCACCAACTGCCAGCCATTTTCGAACTGTTGATGTTCTACTTTTAGTACCTCCAAGATGTTGGGGAAAAAGGGATGCAAATTTGGTGTGGATTGCTTATGTGCATGGAAATTATGAAGGTCTAAGTGCGGACTACCCCAAATAGCCAAAAAACAGACTTAGCAAGGGTGGATGGTTGGGGTTAGAGGGGTAGCAGTGAAAGTGTAAAACTTAGAACGTGGTGTAACATTTCCCCTGAACCACAAACTGCGGCAAGCTTTGGGGCCATTAAATACTGGCAAAAAGAGTGGTATGAAACTTGGTCCCGCAAAAGCACAAGGGCATAAACCAGGCTGAAGCCATGCAATATGCAGTATGACTCTGGTGAGCAGCTGAATCCATAGTATGGGTAGCCACGAATCTGAAGAAACCTAGTCAACTTACACAATCATTGTTACACAGCATTAGGTACTCACAACCACTAGTAAGATTATTATAAGCACATGACAGAAACCAGAGGTTGACAAGATTAAACAAGTTATCTATTTTCCAGGAATCCCATGACTCTAGGGTACCAGTCCATTCACTGGGTCACAACACAGAGTTTCCTAAGAACAGACATTCCGGAGGGAAGACACAGGCAGATTGCAGGGGACACTCAAGCGGTATCTCTTCCCCTACTACTTTGTCCCCCCCCCCCCTTTGCCCTTGGTGCTTCCTGTTGGTGGGTTCTTTGAACACTCGCCAGGGTTTGCACAGTTGGGTATTGACTAATTATTTCTCCGACCATCGCTCCTGCTGGGTACGACAAGACAAGGTCAGTGCTTCCTATTTGGTTTCATAATACAGACTTGCCTGACACCACCAAAGTACCCTTTTAAAACATGTCTCAGGCTTGCCAATGCAGCTTGTAGTGCAGGTTTAAACTTACATTCCAACCAGGCAAAATGATCAATCAATGAATCAATCAGGAATTTCTAAAGCGCACTACTCACCCATGAGGGTCTCAAGGCGCTGAGGAGGGGAGGGGGGTGCTGCTACTGTTTGAACAGCCAGGTTTTGAGAAGTTTCTTGAAGGTAAGGATGTCTTTGGTCTGGTGCAGGTCGGTGGGAAGAGTGTTCCACGCTTGGCGGCGAGGTGCGAGAATGATCTACTGCCGGTTGTAGTTCTATGGATGCATGGGACGGTTGCAAGGGCGAGGTCGGCAGAGCGGAGATGCCGGGTCGGGGTGTAGAAAGAGTCATCTGTTGAGGTATTCTGGTCCGGTGTTGTGCAGTGCTTTGTGAGCATGGATGAGGAGTTTGAAGGTGATTTTCTTGCTGACTGAGAGCCAGTGCAGGTTTTTCAGGTAGTCTGTGATGTGGCAGTGGCGGGGGATGTCCAGGATGAGGCGTGCGTTCTGGATGCGTTGCAGCCTCCTCTGGAGTTTGCCCGTGGTTCCTGCATAGAGGGCATTGCCATAGTCCCGCTTGCTGCTTACGAGGGCTTGGGTGACTGTGCTTCTGGTTTCAGTGGGTATCCACTTGTAGATCTTTTTGAGCATGTGGAGGTTGTTGAAGCAGGAGGAGGAGATGGCGTTGACTTGCTGGGTCATGGATAGTGAGGGGTCCAAGATGAATCCTAGGTTGCGTGTGTGGTCGGTGGGAGTCAGAGTGGTTCCGAGAGTGGCAGGCCACCAGGAGTCATCCTATGCGGAGGGGGTAGAGCCAAAGATGAGGACTTCCATCTTGTCGGAAAAAAAGTAACTTTTTTTGCCAGGTCCCAGCCTTCCTTTTAATACATAAATGTCACCCCTAAGGTAGGTCTTAAAACCTTTATAGGACAGGGTGCATTGCACTTAAAAAGTAGGACATGTGGATGTAAGTTTTTCCAATTGAAAGGGCTATCTTCCCCATAGGAGAACCCAGGGTCACCTTATTACACTGATGTAAGTGATACCTTAAGTTTGGAAGCAGATAAGAAAATGATGATTACACTTATATGAATTGTAATTTTAAACCCTCTTTAATGGTAAGGTCTGTTTTTAAGTCATATTTCTTAAAATGCACTTTGGAAAAATCTGCTTTTTTTGTCGTGACAGTTTTGTGCCTGATGCCTGTCTTCCAAGTCACATGACTGAATAGTTGGCTGTTCTCAGATAGTGAAACAAAGGGGGACTAGGTGTTGGCATGAAGGTAATCCTGCTAGGATATTTGGGGTGGATCTGTTCCCTTCCCCACTTATATTTCAAAAGGCTGTCCCCAGCACACATACAAAGGAACTTGACACCAGCCTTTTTTCACCCTAGACTACTCAGAGCCTTGACAGAAAAGTGAGAAACTTTCTAGAACCAGATATGGGGGTAAGGTAGGGAATTCTCTCGCTTCCAAGGCTGTCACCAGGTATAAAGATTGGACCTCTTAAACCATTTATCAGATCACTGCTGGACCTGCGGAAGACTCAGAAGAAAGACTGATTTGCTGCCTGCAGAAGGAAGCCTATACCTGCTCCCTGAACCCAAGATCATCATCAGAGTCTCTTCAAGGGCAGCTGATGGCCCCCTGAGCTACAGGGACACAACAAGCTCCTGAGTCCTCCTTGCAACTGGCCAGCTGACCTGCTGCAACTGGTCCTGCCTGGACCTTCAAGTTCACTTGCCTGAATGCTGCTGGCCTCTGCTTGACTGCATCCCTGATTCTCAAGAGATGCCTTTGCATGTCACTGGCGCACTCCTCTGTCAAGAAAGGAAAAATCCTGGAGTTCTCTGCTCTTCACGGCTACCAATGCGCCCGTTCCAGGTAAGATGTTGCCACCTGTGAGGATCGCCAACTTAGATCTCTGGTGAACCCAACTCTCTGCACTACAGTGATTGCAAGCACCGACTGGCAGCACCAGATCTGCACTTCCTGCTACATCAAAGACAGTCCACCACCACTGCCAATACATACCAGATCTTTGCGCTACAGCAATGCTCATCTGCAGCACCAGGCCTGCTCTTCCCGCTGCAGCAATCACCATCCACAATGCCATCCTCTCAGCCTACACTCCCGCAAACAGAGTTCTTTGCACTGGGCTTTGAGAAGGTAACTTTTTCAGCTGGACTATCCTGGTCCTTGTATTTCACCTGCGCTGCATAGCTGTCGGCCTGAGCTTATGACTTTTCACTAGTCTAGCACGACTAAATGACCTGAGTGGTGTTTTGTGCTTTTAGGGGCTTTGCGTACCTAAAACTTGAAATTGCTTATCCCTGGTTCTGCCAACTGTTTTTTTTTTTTTTTTTGTTCTTTTGTCATTTTATGTATTAAAATTTATTCAGATTTTCTAAATTGTTGTTTAATTTTTCATGTGCTATGTTTCACTTCATTACTGGTTGTGTGTTGCATAAATACTTTACACATTACCTCTAAATTCAGCCTGACTGTTTTTGTGCCAAGCTATTAGACGGTTAAGCACAGGCTAATTTAGTGACCTTTGTGGGTCATTCCGAAAAGGATTGTAGTTGTTGCTTGAGAAGAGTTTTCACCTTCCTCAGTCAAAAACCCAATTACTTACAGATCTTCAGCCATGTGTTCTAGTTTGAATGAGAATTAGTAGTCCATGGGTAACTGTTGTAGCACATAACATTATTCAGGCATTAGGTTTTGGAAAACCCGTAGTTCTACTTATATTTAATGGTATCTCATTGGCCAGCATGGGCTGTGCCATCTTGATATGTACTGAAATTGAGAAAATTGATACCCCTGAGAGTTTTTGCAGTCAAAGGTTATTGAAGGTAGGACTTTAGTACTCTGTTGATCTCACTGAAGAAGGAGGGTGGGAAACAAAGCGAATACATGGAGAGGATGTATATTATTATCAAGTGGGCATCACCTTTAATGTTATCTAGATGTCCCTACCATGAGAAGTTAAGGGAACACCAGGCAGATATTTTCTTTTGATTTCATATAAAACTTTCTTTTGATTTGAGCTGGAGGTAGCGCCTATTTGATTTGAGAATATGGTTTATAGGTGCGTTATCTGGGAAGGGCATCATTTGAAATTTCAACCGTGAATGGCATGTTGTGAGCATACATTTTAATAGGGGGGGGATTTTAGTCTTATCCAGTATTGGATCTTTCATAAATTCAAATGCTTGATTCATCCCCGTCGTCGCAGTGGGAGTCCGACGGTATATCAAAAAAGCAGTAAGTAAATATTTCCACAGGCTATAATGCTAGCAAAATCACACATATAGCCTATCTATGTCCTTTTGTAAAAAATAACCAAACTTGACTTATGACCAGTCAGGCTCCAGCACCCTCTAGAATATTCCCCAAAGAGGCTCATGCCCTCAGAATTTCTACGGCACGTCGTGTGAAGAGAGTCTCCCTGAGCTCTGCTCAGTTTTTTCCTCTCAAGACAACTTTTTTCTTCAGAAGATGTCTGATTCTTCCAGGAAAGGCATTCTCTGCCCTTGTGAGACCTGTGGCAAGAAGAGGCTGCATGTGGATGATCTACATAAGGACTGTTTATATTGCCTACATCCTGTACATCAGGTAAAAGACTGTAAGATATGCTGCACCTTCTCTGTGAAGACCCTTAGAGACAGCGAAGGAAGACTGTTAATCTGGTTACCGGCTAAATCCTGTACTTCTGGTGAGGAGAGTGATACAGAAAGGCTTCATAAAAGATCCAGATCTGCGGACCTGGACAGGCTGTGAAAACCTTGAAACATCACAAGACGCACCATAAAGAGGGTGCCAAGAACATAAAAAGCGAAATTTCCTCTGAGCCATCGTCTCCTCGTCGCAAAAAGGAGTCCCACCATCGTTCTCCTTGATCAGAGCCTTCCACTTTCAGAAAGATTTCACCTAAATTCAAGTCGACGATGACACAGCCGTCGATGACAGTGACAGCGGTTTCCACAGTTACTGTCTCCACCGTCTCGTAGGCGAGACCGTCGTCTACTACGACTACGTCGACGTCTGTTATAAAGACATCAATTCCTTCAGTCATAGTCACGAATAAGTCACATCCATCGTAGGAGCCATTGACGAAAGATGCTCCAGAAAAATCATCACCGTTAAAGGTTACGTCGACAAGAAAATCAACTGCTAGGCCATCGTCGATGAGAGCATCCTCTTTGACACCATCGTCGACGAGAGCACCATCAACGACATCACCGTCAATGAGACCGTTGAGGGCAGAAAAATCGTTGATGGCACCAACACCGTCGACTGGACCATCGTCATCGACTCCATCCACTATGCTACTAGTTCCTGTTAGTCAAGGCAGTGTGATCTCCATTTCTTCTGGTTCTCCCGACCTTCAAGCCACAGTGAAAATTACTACGATGTCTAGATCTACTGTTTATCCGGCAGATACATCACCAAGTAATGTAACAACCTTACTCCAGTATTGGAACTTTCATATATTCACATGCTTGAATCCTTCCCCGTCGTAGAGATGGGAGCCCCTGGTACATCAAAACAGCAATATAGAAGCTACTGCAATGAGAAAAGGCCCAAAGGCCATCACTTTAGTAGCCTATTCTTGTCTCTTTGAGTAAAAAGGACCAAAGCAAGTCCCAGCCAGTCAGGCTTCCCCTCCCTCTAGATCCATCCTGTGAGAAGCTCCATTCCCTCAGATTTTCTACCGCACGTCGTGCTAGGGAGTCTCCATTGAGCTCTGCTCAGTCAAATCTCCAGAGAAGTTTATCTCCACTGTTTTTTCTTTAAAAAAAGAGGATTTCTTCAGCAAGTAAGGTGTCATCTTCTTACTTAGCCTAAGAGAATTGTATTTTGTCAAAATTCGACATGTCAGATGAGGAAAAGAAAAGCTTTTTTAGAGCCTGCAAAACCTGTGGGAAGAAAAGACTTTACTTTGAAGATCCACACAAGGACTGCCTTTATTGCCTCTATCCTGACCATGTAGCCAAAGACTACAAGGTATGCCAAACCTTTTCTAACAAAGCCCTCAAGGACAGAGAGGGTAGGCTACTGATTTGGCTCCAGAAATTGAAATCCAGATCAAACCCAGTGTCTGGTTCTGACAGTGAGGAGTTATCCTCCTCATCAAGAAAATTCCAAAAAAGAGGCAGATCTCCTCAACCTCATCATTCTGAGGATCCACCTCGAAAAGCTCATACAAAGACAAAACAGGTGACTTCTGAAGCTGGCAGTCCTTCCAGTTCTCCACACAGGAGTTCTGTTTCATCCAAAAGACATTCTAACGAAGGTTCTGTCTCATCAGAACGCAGTAAAAGAGCTTTTTCTGAGCCTCAAACGCCACCTCCTGTGGTAACACATGTCTTTAAAAAGCAATCTGGAATATCTGTGAAAACGAGACCATCGACGACGGCATCGTCTAAGACAGTACCGTCGACGGCAGCGTCGAAAGGAGTGTTTTACAGTCTCGTTGTTGACTACGACAACGTCTACTGTCTCTACGCTGCTTCCTCTTCAATGATGCTCATATCGACGACATCCTTGTCAACTGCGTTTGCGGTCACTTCGCCGACGATCATGGTACCCATCGCTTCTCCTCTATCACGATGCTGCCGGTGAGACCGCCGAAGATGGTGCTACCATCGTCGACCTCCTCATTGACAAGACTTTCTCCGTCGTCAGTGCTGCTTTCGTCGGCGCTACCATCGACGATGCCTTCGATGATGGTTGAAAAACATAAGAAGTCTGATTTACTCTCGCCACTGATTACATCTCCACGTAGGGTATCAGCGTTGGTACCTAGACATCTTTTGGAACAGGAAGATTCTGAGGACCAGGGCTCGTTTGGGATTGCGCAAAGCCCATCAGAACTGCATGTGAAGTGTCAGGATCTAGAGGAGGACATTCAACATGATCCGCACTCATTTTATTCCCAACCACAGCAGTATCCCTATCAGGAGCAGATGGTTTCCTTGCCGGGATCACTCATAGCCGACTTACAGCTAATATTGGATGACTACAGAAGGCGGTTTCCACCCGCCGGCTTGGAAGTGCAGCAACCATCTATACCACCCTCTGTGCCTCTTCCTTCTACTCCGGTCATGCGGGGGTCCAGCTGTTGCATGTACTACCAACGATGCCATTTTCAATTCCAACACAAGATCTGTCTTTATCTGACGATGACAGATAGGAGGGGGAATTGCCGGATGCCATAACTGAGTGGGATGATTATCAGATTCCTACCCCATCCTCACCCTCCCCAGTTCCATTGGATTCTCCTCCTGGTGACATCAGGGGTTGTCACAATTTGTTGAAAAGGGCTGCAAAGAGGTTTGAACTGCCCAGGCCCATGAAGCAGATGGACTGTTTCCTGTATGATTTCAAAGAGCCATTTCAAAAGAGTGTAAAGTCGATGCCAATTGTGGACTATATGTGGGATGAGGGCATCAAGGTAATGAAGAACCCGGCAACTGTCACCCCGGTTTTGCCTCTCCTTGACAAGAAATAGAAGGTCCCGGAAGATTCTCCGGCCTGCCTCATGGGCCATCCCAAACTGGACTCAGTCATTGCCCAGGCTGCACAGCGTAGATCCAGAAACCCTTCAACGCCAATATCTACTCCACTGGACAAGGAGGATAGAAGGCTAAATAATATTGGGAAGCGTTTCTCTTTGATGGCTCTGCTTATGATAAGAGTTTCTAATTCTTTGGCTATCCTAGGCAGATATGATAGACAGCTATGGGCGGACATTGCTCCCCACCTAGATCAGCTGCCAGAGGCCTCTAAGTTGGAAGCCAAGAAAGTCTTGCAAGAGGGTGCGAGGTCTTCTGCTGAAGTTATAGTTGTAGATATCGCTACCACAGCTTTCCGGCAGATGGCAGGAGCCGCTGTTCTAAGAAGGCAGGGTTGGCTCCGGACAACTTTGTTTAGGCCTGAGGTTCATAACAAAATTCTGGGCCTTCCTTTTGATGGTGAAGCCCTATTCAGGAAGCACATCGATGACGCAATTTAATCAATAAAAACGGATACTGATACAGCCAGGTCCCTTGGCATGCTGCAGTTTAAAAGACAGCCCTTTTGGGGAGCTAGAGGTCGGGGTATCCATCATATAGAGGAGGCTTCCAACAATATAGATACCCCTCTGTCTCGGCTGCTTCTCAGTCCTATTGTTCCCAGTTCCAACAGAGACTGCCTCCGCAAGTGGCTTATTCGAGACCTTCGCAGAGAAGAAATGCAGGAAGGCAAGCGAAGGACACAGGACGCAGACAATTACTTTCAAAGTGCTACCCTTCGGTCTGAAACTGGCCCCCAGAATCTTTACCAAATGCTTGGCTTCAGTAGCAGCTTTCCTCAGAAGGCAGAACCATCAGCTCTTCCCGTATCTGGATGATTGGCTGGTCAAGGCCAAGTCCAGGTCTCAGGTGCTGAGGTCCACATGCGCCTGCATTGAGCTGTTCACGTGCCTCGGCTTAACAGTCAACCGCGACAAGTCAGCCTTCCAGCCCTTAAGAAGGAGAACATTTCTAGGGGCGATATTGGACACTTCCACCAACAATGCAACTCCTACAGAGGAGAGACGAAAAAAGCTCATATCCCTCGCGAGGCACCTACGAAAAAGAAAGCATATTTCAGTTTACCTCTTCAAGTCCCTGTTGGGGATGATGTCCTCCTGCATTCCACTGGTACCATTCTGTTGTCTCAGAATGAGGCCCCTACAGGAGCAGCTAGACCTTCAGTGGACACAGTCCAGAGGGTCTTTCGACAATATCATCAGAATATCGAAGCCCGTGATATGACCTCTGACTTGGTGGACTCAAGAGTTTCACTTATCGAGGGGACTTTCTTTTCTTCCCCAACCAGCTCCGTGAGTGATTACTACAGACGCTTCTGACGAAGGTTGGGGCGCCTTCCTCCAGCACATACGAGTCAGGGGCAAATAGAAACCACATCAGAGACTTGTTCACATCAATTACCTCGAATTGAAAGTGGTTTGATTAGCGCTTCACGCTTTTCTTCCAAAGATAAAAGGTTCATCAGTACTGATTCGGACGGACAACACTACAACAATGCATTATATCAACAAACAGGGAGGAACCAGGTATCTGCTCTTATCTAGAGAATCTCAGCGCATTTGGGAATGGTCTATCAGTCAGCAGATAAACCTTCGAGCAGAACATGTCCCAGGTGTACAGAACATCAGATCGGATTCTCTGAGAAGGTCTCTATAGTCCAACTACAAATGGGAGCTGGATCAAGAAGTGTTGAACCAAGTCTTCTCCCTATGGGGAAAACCAAACCTGGATTTCTTCGCCACCCCGCAGAATGCAAAATGCCAATTCTTTGCAAGTCAGGATCACCATCGGGGCTCTTGGGGGAATGCGTTTTCCATGGCATGGTCAGGAATTTATGCTTACGCATTTCCTCCCATTCCCCTAATACCGAGAGTTCTGGCAAAGATCAAGAATAAACGCTGCAAGCTTCTTCTGATTGCTCCGGCATGGCCTCACCAGTTCTGGTATACAGAGCTTCTTCTCCTCACAGAACCACAGCACCCCTCTACCAGTGATGCCATCCCTGCTAACAATGAACAAGGGTCAAATTCTCCACAGGGGTCCTGCTTTACTTCACTTGACAGCCTGGGTCCTGAACACCATGAGTTTGCACATCTAGATTGTAGAATCATCCTCGCCAGAGCTGCAGCTGAGAGTACCATGAAATGTTATTGTCTGAAGTGAAAGACGTTTTGCTCATGGTGTACACAAGCTCAGGTGCATCCTTTCTGTTCATCGCCAGAGCAAATACTGCCTTTTCTTCTCCTTCTGGCCAGATCGAGTTTGGCTGTCTCCTCGAGTAGAGTCCACTTAGCAGCGATTTCCCGCAATAGGCGTGCAGATAATGCACCTCCTTTGTGGTCCGCAAGGGTCATAAAGCTGTTTCTTAAGGGACTATTCAGGTCTTTCCCTCCAGTCAGGCCTCCTCCTCCATCGTGGCAGCTTAATTTGGTCTTGTCCCAATTAATGAAACCACCGTTTGAGCCAATTCACAAGGCAGATTTAAAATTTGTATTCTGGAAAGTCTCCTTATAGCGCTTCCCTCAGCCAGAAGAGTGAACGAGATTCAAGTATTCACAATCCAAGACCCTTTCTTACAGTTCAAGAGAGACAAGTTAATTTTATGGACGAATCCAAAGTTTATACCTAAAGTCCCTTCGGATTTCCATATTGACCAGCCGGTGGTACTGAAGTCATATTTCCCATATCCATCAATGCCAGCGGAGCAAGCTCTGCATTCTTTGGACGTTCAGAGGTGCCTGAAGTTTTATATCAATAGAACTAAGCAATTTAGACAATCAAACCAACTTTTTGTGGCGTTTAGTGCTCCTCGTAAAGGCCGAGCATTGTCCAAGCAAGGGGTTGCAAGGTGGATAGCCTCTGCGATTAACTATTGTCATACAGCAGCTGGAAATCCTTTACAGAATCCAGCGCGTGCACATTCGACAAGGAAAATAGCTGCATCCACAGTGCTTTTTACAGGGATACCCATCAAGGACATCTGCTGGGCAGCCACTTGGAAGTCAACGCATACATTTGCGAAACATTACTGTTTAGAAGAAACACAGCAGGGTGATGTGGCGGTAGGATAAGCGGTTTTACGACATCTATTCCAGTATCGGTGAGCTCTTGTATTTCTTCTTTCCTTCTTCCTGCCAGCCCAGTATACTTTGCGCACATTGTACAGCATTGTTTCTTCCTTTCAGGTTATGATAATTTTTTCTATGTTTCTGGTCAAGATGCTCTTCCTTTATTATATTAATTGCTTATCAATTATTTTGTCTCTCCTGCATGAGCATGTTTCTTCAATGATTCTGGATATAGATGTGGGTTCTACGAATATATGTATGTATGTATATATATATATATATATATATATATATACATATATATATATATATATATATATATATATATATATATATGTGTTTATGTATGGATATATACTATACAATGTGCTTCATTACTGCTTGCTATTCTGATTCAAGCATGTGAATCTATGAAAGTTCCAATACTGGAGTAAGAAAATTAGTTACTTACCTGTAACTGTAGTTCTCCAGTATTGGAATCTTTCATAGATTCACATGCAACCCTCCCTCATCCCCTGGCAAGCTCACTATTACCTGTCTTCTTCAGATACTCTGGCACTCGTGCTTGGGAAAATCTGAGGGAATGGAGCTTCTCCCAGGAGGGTTCTAAAGGGAGGGAAGCCTGATTGGCTGGGACTTGCTTTGGTCCTTTTTACTCATAGAGACAAGAAGAGGCTACTAAAGTGAGGGCCTTTGGGCCTTTTCTAATTGCAGTAGCTTCTATATTGCTGTTTTGATGTACTGGGGGCTCCCATCTCGACAACAGGGAAGGATTCAAGCATGTGAATCTATGAAAGATTCCAATACTGGAGAACTACACTTACAGGTAATTTTCTTACTTCCCAGTCACATGCTAGACTGGGAGGAGTCAGATGAAGGGCTGTTTGGTGATGCACACAGCCCATCCCAGTTACATGTCAAATATCAGGAAGATGATGATGAGGATGAGTACTAATATCAGTCTTATTATACTCAAAGACATTATTATGAGCCTTTACATCAGCCAAGGAGGAGGTTTCCAACCGCAGGTGAGATGCAGCCGCCTCTTCCTTCCTCTCCTGCTACACCAAGGAGTATACCTCCACCTCCAGCAACTCCCAGGCTTACACTGAAGTCTAAAATAGCCGCACCTCCCAGAGAGGACCTTTCCTCTTCAAAGGATGAAAGGGAAGGAGGAGAGATTTCAACACCCCAACATCCTAACAATGAATGGGATGGATATTTAGCTCCTACACCATTACCACCACCACCACCTCACCCATCAGATTCTCCACTAGAGGATATAGAAGGCTTTCATAATTTAATGGACAGAGCGGCCAGACGGTTTCATTTGCCGACATCTGTCTCATAGTCAGAATGCTTCCTCCATGACTTTAAAGAACAAGCAAGAAAGTCGGTGAGGGTAATTCCAATCATAGACTTTATTTGGAGTGAAGACATTCAAATTATGGAGAATCCAGCTACAGTTCCACCAGTTCCACAGAAGCTGGATAAAAAGTATAAGGCTACACAGGACTCTCCAATGTGTTTGACAGGGCATCCAAAGCTAGATTCTGTCATTTCCCAGGCTGCCCAAAGGCGTTCCAAGAATCCATCGACGCCAATATCTACTCCACCAGATAAAGAAGGCAGACGCCTAGACAACGTGGGCAAAAGATTCTCATCCATGTCAGCTATAACTGTCCGTGCAGCCAACTCTATGGCGATTTTGGGTCGCTATGATCCCCAGATGTGGTGTGACATGAATGCCTTCTTAGAGCTCATTCCTGAGAACAAACAACCTGAGGCACGTAATATACTGCTGGGGGGAGAACGTACTTCGAAAGAGATCATCGACTGCGCATTAGAAATAGCCTCCACGGGTTTCCGGCAGCTTGCAGGAGCAGCTGTACTGCGCCGTCAGGGATGGTTGAAAGCAACCTCTTTCAGGCCAGATGTCCAGTCCAGGATATTAGACATGCCCAATCATGGCGAAACTCTCTTCAGCAAGCATATAGATGACGCCTTACAGGCCATTGAGACTGACACGGACACTGCTCGTTCTCTGGGTACCCTGCTGTACAAGAAGCAGCCCTTTTGGGGAGCCAGAGGTAGAGGTTTCTCTACATTTCGTGGCTCCTACTATAGGCAGTACCAACAGCCACAATACAGCCTGGCCTATCAACAGTCTTATAGACAACCATCCACGACCTCTTATCAGACAAGGTGGGAGAAGGAAACAGAGCTCGCAACCCCGGGATCAACCTCGTAAGCAATGATCCTTGTCTGGCACCGGCTACGCTTCCATGTTTTCCACAATTCCATCAAGTTGGAGCGAACATCTCGAACTATCTACTGAATTGGAAAGACATCACATCGGACAAATGGGTGATGGATATAGTGGCTCACGGTCATACACTGGAATTTGTACAAAAACCACCACAGTTATCCGGTATTGGTATCTTTCATAAATTCACATGCAACCCACCCTCCTCCCCTTTGAGGCTCACATTTCCTTTCCATTACATACTCTTCATTCTTGTGCTAGAAAATCTGAGGGGAAAGAGCCTCTTTGGGGAATATTCTAGAGGGTGCTGGAGCCTCATTGGTCATAAGTCAAGTTTGGTTCTTTTTTACAAAAGGACATGGATAGATGCCAATACTGGATAACTGTAGTTACAAGTAAGTAACTTGTTTTCTTATCCTGATTCATCTTGTTACGTGAAATGGAAGGTTATTGTTCAGATCTGGCATGTGGGCTGTTAATGAGTAAAAGTAAGTTGTCAACCTACTCTGAAAAAATTATATTTCTTTGCATTAGGTTTGATTCCGTTCTCTGGTTTGGTTATGCCTGATTCTCTCAAAGAGCATTTAGACATCTAGAGAACATCTTTAGAGGAAAGAGAACCTCCTTGTCTGTTGTCTCTTATGAGATTCTATCAGCTGAAAAGGAAGCCATTGATGAGGATTGATGCCTAGTGGTTGGAATCTAGGAGGCAGTGCCCTCCAAATCTTTTTAAAAGATAGGGCCACTCTGCTAGATCAAAGACCTTTTTAAAGTCGAGGACAGTGGAACACAGCACATATTATTGAACAAGGTAAAACAACCCATCTCCAGACAAAGGCTCGAAGAAAAGAGACAATTTTTTTGCAAACAGATCAGCAATGCTAAATACACAAAACAAATTATTTTATTTATTGAATCCTTTCACTACATTAATTTTCGCGATTCATCATAATATATTCTATGATACAAAGATAACACACATTCTGTTGTCAACAATTTATTTGATTTTTTTTATGGGCTACAAGTGCTGTGGGAATGCCTCGCAGGGTTGCTTTGTAGCCATACCAGATAACTTCTTTAGTGATTGTTTCACTGGTATTATTGTAAAGAGTTTGATTGTGAATGACTTAAAATAGTGGCCAACATCTGGACTATTCAGGAAGTTGGTGTTTACCTGCCCTCTGAGGTAGGTGTTAGTGATTGTTGTGTTTTCCAGTGACAGTGAGATTGGTGTATAGTCAGAGCGAATTGCTGATCCAATATCTATGACTGTCATGAAGTTAAGTAGAGCTTTGGAAATGAAGAGATAGTTGATTCTCCTGTGTGAATTATACAGGTTGGAGTAAAAAGTGCATTATTGTTTGTATCCTTTGGCTGTGCGCCAGACATCTGCTACGTTTGCATCTTCTGTTAGTCTATTAAATGCTTTATGAAATGTGTTAGGGTTGGATCTTGCAGATGGAAGTCTACGAGTGCATTTCAGTGACCTACAAAGTTCTACTTTGCTAATGAAAGGTAGCTCTGATGGCCAGTAGGATTTCTTTCAAGGTGGGCACATTCAGAAGCTGAAGAATAAATGTTAAGTAGATTGTAGGTGGCAATCCTGGTGTTAACCATGGCTCTGACACATCTGCCTTGCTTGTAGGATATTGTGGCAATAATGGTGCTATTGAGGTTCTTGTGGATCAGGATGATTATCTGTACGTGTAAAAACAATTTATTCCATCCACTTCCTTCTGAGCTCAAGATTTCTTCTTTTGTTTAGAAGACTTTCCTGTAGGATAGAACCCAGTTAATGTAATTGTGCCACTTAATGGGATTGTCTATCCTTTGACGTTCTATGAAATGCATTTAGTGAACATTTTGGTGTTCAATGAGGGCTGCTGGGAATTTTGGCAGCCAACAAACTTCCTTAAGAATAGTTTAGTATAGTACAGTGATAAAGGCATGTCACTCAGTGAGTGAGAATCAGAGAGCTAAGGACTTTGGCTATTGTCGTAGATGAGCTAGCTGTTGTGCTACTTTGTTTTGCTTGTTGTATTTAGGGCTGTTGTTATCTCCCTTGAAAGCATTTGTTAGGATTTGAAGTTGGCTGTTTGTCTTTATTTCTGAGGAAGTTAAAAAGTCAACAAATGTTGGTAGGTCTCAATTATATCATTTTAAGTAATTTCACATCTTTCAATGTAGATAATGCTGTTTCCGGCATTTTCATTTTTCATGGCAGATATCATCTCCAATAACTTTTTTTGCTTGTGGCTTGTGTTTTAGGCTATATATTTACATGTTAGATATACTTGTTGGATGCAGTGTGTTCATTTGTTTGCATAGTAGCAGCTTCGATGATCATATTGGCTTGATTCTAGGAAGAATAACTATACCTCTGGATATTGATTTGTTTGCATAGGCCCAAGGGGGACTATACTATGAATACCTGTATGTTCAAGGTTTCCTTTATTGAAATGTCGCAAGGTTTGGGTTGGAGGCATGGTAGGAAGGTATGCCCTAAAGTCTTAGCTTGTTTCTTTTACTCCGGTTTTCGAAGTCTTTTTTAGCACAGTATAATCTGTCAACCTTGAATTTAAACTCCTGGATTTGTAAGAGAGAGCATACAAGACACCAAGGGCCACATGTACAAAAATCAGATTTTAAAACTCGCAGATTGCGAGTCAGAGCGACTCGCAATTTGCGAGTCGCAAAACCTGATGTACAGCAGTGTCAATGACACTGTTTGCGATTCCCAATGAGGTCGTAAGTGACCTACCTCATGAATATTTATGGGGTAGGTCGCAATTTGCGACCCCATTGGGAATGGCCGCCCTCGCAGGGATGGTGGCTTGCTGCAGACAGCAGACCACCATGTCTGTGACTGCTTTTAAATAAAGCAGTTTTTTTTATTTTTAAATGCAGCCCGTTTTCCTTAAGGGAAAACAAAATGCATTTCAAAATAAAAAATGAAACGTTTTCTTTTTATTTTTTCATAGCAGGCAGTGGTCCGTGGGACCACTGCCTGCTCTGAAAAAATATTTTCGCTACCATTCACAAAGGGGAAGGAGTCCCATTGGGACCCCTTCCCGTTTGCGAATGGGTTAGCACCAGTTTGAAACTGGTGCTAACTGTGATTGTTTTGCAACCGCGTTCGCGTTCACAAAACAATCATACATACCATCTGGGTTTGTATTAGGAAGGGACGCTCTTGTCATGCCCCTTCCTAATACCAAATCGCAAAACCCAAACTACAATTCGGTAACAA
Source organism: Pleurodeles waltl (assembly GCF_031143425.1). Lineage (NCBI taxonomy): Eukaryota > Metazoa > Chordata > Amphibia > Caudata > Salamandridae > Pleurodeles > Pleurodeles waltl. The sequence continues at coordinate 735,291,884 of NC_090446.1, forward strand.
GTTACCGAATCGCAGTTTGGGCTTTGTACATCCCAAATAGCATTTTTCAAGTCGCAAACGGGCCAATTCGCTGTTTGCGACTTGAAAACTGCTTCGTATATCTGGCCCCAAATTCTGCCATTTTTTCTGTTATCTTTCTCGCTATGATTTCAATCTTCCCTTCTTTTTTTTGTATCTTATCTGAAATTACTGCAGGATGGGTTTGAATAATTTCACTTTGTTTATGATTCCTGCCCACAAGGGATCATTTTTTACAGACTAAAAAGTGTCCATTTAGCTCTATTTTTACCCATTTTAAACTCATTGTTTACGTCTTGGCTTCATTCCTTCCATTTTGTGTAGAAACAATGCTTTCATCTTCCCTTCTTTTTTTTGTATCTTATCTGAAATTGCTGCCAGGATGGGTTTGAATATTTTCACTTTGTTTATGATTCTTACCCGCAAGGGATAATTTTTTACAGACTAAAAAGTGTCCATTTAGCTCTATTTTTACCCATTTTAAACTCATTGGTTACGTCTTGGCTTCATTCCTTCCATTTTCCAGAAACAGGCCTTTCATCTGACTGGTTCGCTTTTTGGAGGTCGGTGTTTGTCATGGTGGTAGACTCTTGGTGTTTTCTGGAGTTCTTAAGATAGCTATGTTAATTATGGTGCATAGTTTCTTTTGAAGTCCTTGTGTTGGTTTTGTGCCATGTACATTTCATTGGTGTTCTAGATACTGTTAGCGTTCTCTGTATAGCTAGTGTGTATTGCTAGTGTTTATGTTATCACTGTCTGCTGTTCTAGTTTTTACAGTATTCATTCTTAGTATGACTCTTTATTACTGTTCTGGTGACATTCAACAATGCAATTAGTTCTTCCGGTGTGTAAGTCATATATGTTTTCCCTTCGATGTTGGTTCAATCTTGATTAGGATTGGGTAATTACTCCATTAGTTAGTGCCAAGCAGAGCTCAGCTATTTCCTTAATTGTGATTGTGCATATTTTGTGGTTGTCTTGATATTTGCACTTTACTTAATCTCTTCATTTGCCTATTAAGTCCTTTACACAGTGTTGATACAACACGAGAGGGCCAGTGCCATGTGGCCTAGGGCTGAAAAGATGACACAGCAGGCTTGTTTCTTAAGCTGGTACTTTGAGCAGGGGTGGACCAGGAGCTAAGGCAAAAGATTCTGGAGTCTTGCAATGTTGAATTTGTCAGCGGGTTTGCTAAAATTTGAGTGAGAAAAGATAGAACTCTGTGCAGGGTCTCACGCACTCAGCCGTTCCACTACTCCAAAATTCTGCACTCACCACCATATATGTCCTGTGATCTACTGTGGGTCTATTTTGGTAGATCCATGCTTGGCACATGGCTGGGGCCACACTGGCATGGGGCACACATTGTGTTAAGGAGGGCAACATTTCTTGTTGATGGGATCATAGTTTTAAAGTTGTGATAGGAGGGGAAGAGCTCTTCGTTGCTCAAGCAGCACTGGAGTGGCATCTTCAGTGTGGAGGTATGCTGGATTAGCTCTTGCCATGGATGGTGTTCTGAAGGGCCCGAACCTCACGTAATATAGGTAACAATAGAACCACTTGATTCCTGAGCTCACCAGGGCTCCATATGTGTAGTTGTTGTAGGAAAGTCACTCTTTTTGGCATTGTTACCCCCACTTTTTGCCTGTTTATCAGTGTATTTAGACTTATTTCACTGGAATCCTGCTAACCGGGACCCCAGTGATTGTGCTAGTTCCTCTAAATTTGGTTGTGTTGGTACCCTTTACACCCCATAGTTGGCACACTGGTGTACCCCTGTAAGTCTCTAGTATATGGCACTTAGGTACCTAGCGTGTTGGTACACCAGGGATCCCCCATGGGCTGCAGCATGTATTATTTCATGCATGGGAGCCCATGCAAACTATCTCTGCTGGCCTGCCATTGCATCCTGCGTGAAAAGGTGCATGCAGTCTTTCACTGCTGGTCACTGCATCAGGTCACTGTAAGTCATCCCTATGGTAGGTTCTCCTAGCCCAGAGGGTAGGGTGCAGGTCCCTTTGTGTGAGGGCACCCCTGCATGAGCAGAGGTGCCCCTACGGACTCCAGTTCCAATGCACTGAACATCGTAAGTGTGGGAAAGCCATTTTACCCATGTGTTGGACACAGGTCACCACCTGTGTCCAGTTACATAATGGTAACTCCAAACTTAGGTATGTTTAGTATCAAACATGTCTGAATCATACCCCAATGCTAATGCTAGTATTGGTGGCATGATTCCATACACTCTGGGGCTCCTTAGAGGACCCCCCGGTATTCCTCCTACCAGCCTTAAAGGGTTTGCGGGCAGCCTACACTGCTGCAGCCCCTCAGACAGATGTCTGCCCTCCTTCTGTTGACCAGCTCAAGCAGGGGAAGGCAGAATAAAGGATTTCCAGTGGGGGAGGGAGGCAATACCGTCTCCCTTGGAAAGAGGTGTTACAAGGCTGGGGAGTGGTAGCCTCCCATACCACTGGCTTGCTTTGAACAGCATATTTGATCCCCTCTTTGCATAATCCGGCTTGCACCAGCCAGGGACCCAATGCCTGCTCTAGTGCGAAACCACACAAGGGAAAGGGGAGTGGCCACTCCCCTGTCCATCACCACCCCAGGGGTGGTGCCCAGACCTCCTCCAGGTGGCCACTTGATTTTGCCATCTTTGAAACAAGATGTGCAGAGGCCTCTGGGAGCATCTGGTTGGTAAGGACAGGTGACTGACACTAGTGACCCCATGTGATGGGTGGTCACCGTGCAGAGTGTCCAAGCCCCTTGTTAGGGCTATTTAGGGACTCCCTTGCAGGTGGGTCCCCAGATTCAGCATGCAAGACTCTATCAGGACTCCTCTGCATCAACCTCCTCTGCTCCTGACCACCGGAACTGCTGCTGGACTGGAACCAAACAAGCTCACAACTCCTGAGACTACCTCACCTTGCAACATTGATTTTTGGCTCCTTCCAGTAATTGCAACATTTCAATGGCTGTGCATCCTCTGGGGTCAGCAAGACTTCAGCTGCACTAAAGAAGCAAGAAGGAATTTCCTTTGGAATGAAGGAGTCATTCCCCTGCATCTGCAGGCAACGACGTCCTGCTGCTGGCATTTGCTCTCCACAGGAAGTGCATGGATCCACCAACACAGGTGGTAGTCCAGAGTGGTCCCCTTTGTCCTCTCTGCTCTCTGTCCATCTTGGGAGACGGTGAGCCCTTCCCTGTCCTTGCAGGACAGTATCCCTGTGCACCGAGGTTCTTGTAGCAGCCAAAGCTTATTGACTCCGGCTCAAGAGATCTTCAGGCTCCAAGTAGCCCCGGCCTCCAGTACTTCATCCTTGCAAGGACAGTCTCTCCTCTGCTGCTCCAGCGACGTGGGACTCCTCTCCAAAGGTGCTGACTGAGCCTCACTGCAACTTACTATGCCTGCTGCCAGTGGGTTGCCTGTGAGGACTGCAGTTGCTTCTGCTGGCTCTTCTGACTGTTGAGGTTCAGTTAAACTCCCCTCCAAGGGTCGAGTCCCCTGGACCTTGCTGGCCCTCTTCTTTGTTGCAGATCCTCTGCTATTCAGATTTGCATTTGCCAAGGCTTGTTATTGGTCTTCCTGAGCATCGGCGACCCAGCGTGGGACATCATTTGCATGACTCCATAGACCTCCCTGCAGCTCCTGGGCTCCACTTCTGATCTTCATCTTCCCTCGTCAACCCGAATCTTCATCCACAGAAGGGTGGGCAGTGGCTCCTGCCCCACCTGGACACTTCTGCGTGGACTGGAATCCATGTTGGGTTCTGCTGGACTGGTCCTGGTCTTGCAGTCTTCCTTTGCCAGGTATACTGGTTAGTCTTCGGGAAGCCCAGGTATCTTCCTTCTGCTCTCCTGGTCGCTGGGGGTTATCTAGGTACTCACTTCTTGGGGTCCCAAGTTCTCCCAGCTCCCTTCTAACTATTCTACATCATTGGGTGGGGAACCTAATTTCGCATTCCACTATTGTAATATATGGTTCCCCCTCCCCACCTTATAGGGCCCTAGCTATTTTCTACTATTTCTTGCCAATGCTTGTTGTTTTTCTCAATGCTAATTCCTAATACTTATTTTGTGTGTGTATATATATATATGAGGACTACCTATAAGTAATCTAGTTCAGTACTACTGTAATAAAGTACCTTTATTTTTGTAACACCGTGTGGTTCCTGTCATGTGAGATAAGCTCCTGTGTGACTACTGTGGTATTGCAAGTGCTTTACACTCCTTCTAGGCAGGTCATGGCAGCTCACCATAGCTACCACCAGAGATCCCTGGCTTCCTAGGTACTGTCTCACTAACTAATAGGGGTTTCCTGGACCTGGTATAATGTGCAAATACCATATGGGTCCACCACACACCAGGCCAAAGTCCTACAGTTGCTTCTCTAAACGTGAAAGAGAATGCACCTAAAATACAAATGTATACTCAATCAGTGTGGTGCTTTTTGTCTAGCCAAACCCTTTCCCCCAAAAAGGGCTGGTAAGAACAGCTCTTTTGAGGCGGGCCTCTGCAGAAAAACACAATTTTTAATTTAAGATTTCAGGAGCTCCCATGTATTAATCCAGTACTTAATAAATTTACGTAAATGTAACAGCATATCATAGAATAAAGAGTATTCCTATAGAAGGATATCTTCCAAAAAGTATTCATTATGGTAAAGAGCTACACCATCAGCAGCCTCACAGGAACTTCCATGTCACCCACTGATGGTTATGGAAAGCTTGAGAGGTGATATCCTAACCATATAAATGGAGAAATGCAAAAGAACAGTCACGAAAAGGAAAGCGGAAGAGAGAGATACAGATAAAAGGCTAAACCATTTTCTGCAGTATGTTATTCTTTCATAAACACACACACAAAACAAAATAGGGAGAAAAGGGTGCTGACTGTAGACTATAACAAAAGAGCACTACAATAATGATAACAGGTACAGCACATAGATAATATTTCTGAATCTTCTTTTAATCTACATTTTCATATCCCTGTCGTAACTCTTAAATCATTTCCAGTTTGTGAGAATATATTCTGCAGATTTCACTTTACAAGTAATGAAGATTATCGGTAAGTAATCGTTTTAACCATAGTTTCAGTTTCAGTTTTCATAAATTAAAAACATTTTCCCCTTCCATTAACTTTAGCTTCCACATACTTGTATTCAGTCACCTTCTCACGTGGACAGCCATCGTGCCACGAGTTTAGCAGTGTGAATGCTAATGGTTGTAAGATCTTACGGCTGTGCTATGTAAGACCTGAACCGGTAAATTTTGTGATGCTAAATGTTCAACTATTTAACATGTATTTTGATGAAGTAGCGCTCTACCCTGCCCTTATAATGATTCTGTAAACATTACCAACTGATATTGTGAAACCCCTTAAAATTACCATACATTTGCCCCTGGCATTGTGGAATTAATTTGTGGCTTACTAGTACTATATCGCATTTATAGCTGTCCATCTTATCAAGGTGATCGTAGTACTGAGTAAGTGAAAGAAATATGTAAATTTAAGTCAGTATTTCTCCGCTTTATTGTAACTCATGCCTGCTTCCATTTTTAGGTCCATTGAGCCCTCGTTTCCTCAGCCTTTTACAAAGGAATTCAGTCTTTTCTACAGTATCACTTCCTGCTTCACCAAGTCAACTAAATGCAAGAAAAACGTACCCTGTATCCAGTCCCCTACTGGCTGATGTAGTGCACGTATGTTCAGAGAGGTTTGAATATCTAGGCAAACTTACTTTTTGTGTATTTTATTGTGGGATTTATTAATGTACAACCTCCCATCCATGTGAAAACGATCCAATGGATACTTCTGGCTGGAACAAACAGAGACAGGAATGGGAAACAGAGAGCAGGCTCTGGCTGGAATAAGCAAGGACAGGGCTGGAATACAGGGAGTAGGAATAAGCAGTAAACAGGACTGGGAAACAGAGAGCAGGTTCAGACTGAAACAAGGGAGGAACAGAACAGAGAAACAGAGCAGGCTCTGGAAGAAACAAGCAGGTACAAGGCTAAGAGATAGGAAGCAGACTTTGGCTGGGACAATCAGGAGCAGGGAAGAGAAACAGAACACAGGTTCAAGCTGGGACAGAACAGGAATAAGACTGGAATACCATCTGATAAGGGGTCTGTAACACAAAGGAATCAGACTCCAATGCACAACGAGGAGCTTGAGGAAATGGCTTCTTATAAGCAGTTCCAGGCTGCAGCAAACCCTACGTGAAATCACGAGACAGGGCTGCACAGGAGAGGTTTCAGTTGTGTGTAGTTTCAGACACTCGCAAGTCCTGGAGGAGAGAATCCAGTGAAAAGGAGCAACTGGACTTCTCCCATAGAAAACAATGTATAACAGAATTGAGGCTTTCCTGACTACCAGGCTGTGCATTATGGGATTTGCAGTCCCAGGAAGCAAATGTAATTCTACAAAAGTATACCATAGCTAAAAGAGAAACACACAGGAGTCAGCAGGGGACTCTAGATAATTGTTCAAGGTGATTCCCAGGATACTTATAGTCCCTTTACAGCGCCCCCTAGAGGTGTGATGACAGAGTCGTAACAGTATACACCCATGCTCCCCCTGCCCTCCTCCCCTTACCCCCCCCCACCACCAGTCTGCTCAAAAAGAGAAGGCAATCCTTTGGCTGAAGAAAGTTGAGCCACTGCAGGAAAATCCAACACCAAACTTGGTTGATAAGTTTACAGTCCTGCCACAAGGGAATCATCCAATGAGCAAAGCATGTATTAATACCCATATGGGCTCCAATGTCTTTTCTCTTTATTGTTCGATTGATATGGGAGGAGTGCATGGAGTTGGTTTCTGGTGAAGTGGATTCAGGAGCAAAGAGATCTGGAATGGCATTATGGGTGGTACTCTTTAGGTCATCAGTTTCCTGTTCAGTACTTTCTTCTTTGGAGGAGATAATTGGCATATTAGTAAACACCAGGTCTGTAACACCTTCTGACAAGCAGGATATGTCTGTTTCTGCAGCGGTATTTGCATTGATTGTGGTCTGAGGCTTGCAAATCACAGAGATGTGGGAGACATGGGTAACTGGTGTTTTCAAGGTAAACATGAAAAAGTCTGAATTTTCTTTAGTTTTGGATGACTTCGGAATATCAATTACAGGATCAACAAGAGTTTTTAAGTCTTTAGAAACTGGATTAACAACTGAAAATGTAGAAGCCCCACAAGCTAACTCTTTAGGATTATCTTCAGACAAGACTGAGATTTCTGGATTGCAGGTGCTCGGTGGTGTATTCATGGTATCAGAAATAGTTTCTTTGCAAAGCGTTTCTACTACAGTTAGTTGATCTTCAACTCTGTTAACACTGAAAGGTTGTTCTTTAGAAAGAAATAGAACTAGAGTCTCTTCAGAAATCGCCTTTACGTTGTTATCTAAATTTTCAGCTCTTGCCTTGAATTGATGATGGTGTCTTGCAATAAAACACTAAGTATAGTACTTATCATTAGATCTTCGAATACAAGATTCAAGTTCATGTCTTCAATTTTGGTGGGAGGCATTACTTTCCTCAATACTTCTGTTGCAGAGTGCTGGTTTTCAGGAGTCTTTAATTTCAGAGACACAGCAGGTGGCATTAGTGTGGTTGGTTTTACATCAAGATCAGATACAGGAAGATTAAAGATCTGTTCTTCACTAACCGTTAAGCTGGAAACAGGATACACAGTGGCAGGGAACAGCAAGTCAGGATCAGTGGTTGAGGCTGCAACTGTGTCCAGTTCTAGGAGAAGGCTATCATTTCTTATGACATGCTATTCAGTTTCAGATTGCTGGCTTTCTTGTCTGAAATCTCCACTATTTGCTTTGACACAGAAGAGATTTTTAGACTTTCTGATAAGTCCATTACATTCTTAGAAACTGCTGGTATTTCTTCACGGTCAGAAAAATCCATTAATTCACTTGAAACAGGAACTGCCTCTTCATTATCTGAAAATTCTATGATATTGTTTGAAAAGGCAGAAGTATCCTCACAATCTGAAAATTCTGGTGTGTGTGTCATTTGAACAGCACTATCTGCAGGTTTGTTTACCGCAGGGCAGGAACCACTATCATCACTAGATTCAGATTCTTCAACACTGTTGCAATACTTGCCTTTAAACTCCAGTAAAGTCATATCTTGGTTTCTTAAGGTGCAGCTATTGGAGTCTGCATCAGAACTGTCTTCTTCCTTTGGCTTTATTTGTTCTGATAGATGGTCTAAGACACTCCTTCTGAAGACTCTGATTCATCCTTTGAATCAAGAGGTGTCAAATCTCTCAGAGAAGTCAGAGATTCAGTTAACTGTACAGGGATATTCTCTTGAGAACTACAAGCTGAGAGAGAGTCTGAAGAAGAGGCTGATATATTTATAACTGGAGCTGTCTTTCGACATTCATTAATAGAAGAGAAAATCTGCTCTATAGTAGTCTTTGGAGAGGCACATGAAGTGTCACTTCTGTCAAGGAGTCCGGATCCTCGGGGTTTGCGCTTGTTCCCAATATGTCCACCTCTTGGCAGCTCCCAAGCCTACTAGCCATTATAGCACAGAGTTAAAGAATGGCCAGGTGGGGGATGGGGTTTTAGGTTGGGAACAGCGGGGAAGGAGACATGTGGAAGCAAAAGTTAGGAACACAATAGCAAGATTATTCACATTGACTTTCATAAGCTTTGTTCATAATATCTATATATTGATAACATGAATGATTAAGAGCTTTCCTATATCATGACCTTATTAGCTCTGGATACCTGGAAAATAAAGAAGGATTATGCAAACTTTCATATGAGCTTTTTGTAAAATCAACTCTTATGCGCTGAACCTTGAACTGACTCAAGTTATTTCTTGGAATAGCAATTACATGATAGCAGTAATCAATAAAAACATTACTTTTTAGGAATTAACTGTGTTAGACTCATGAATGATTCTGCAAGGACACATTATAGCAGTAATCAATGAACACATTAGTTTTCAGGAATAAACTGCGCTAGACTCATGAATGATACTGTAAAGACACACTATAACAGTAATCGATAAACACTTTAGTTTTAAGGAATAACCTGCACTAGACTCATGAATGATACTGTAAGGACACTCTGTCTTGACTTTCAAGATTCAATTGCTTAGAAATTATTATACACTTTAATATCAAACTGTGCATCAAGATTTTAATGCCTAGAAATGATCGCGCAATCTGCCAATCTGAAACACAAGGGTTAAATGCCAAGAATGAATCACGCACTCTGTTAATGATTTAACCATCAGGATTTAAATGTCAAAATACGATCGCGTACTCTGCGGATCTGGATTGCAAGTTTTAATTGCCAAGAAGGAATCATGCACACTGCTGCAGATTCAACCATCAAGGTTTAAATGCCAAGATACGATCGAGCACACTGCTGATCTGAACTGCAAGAGTTAAATGCCAAGAATGAATCGCGCACACTGCTGCCGATTCAACCATCAAGATTTAAATGCCAGATAAGATCACGCACACCGCCGATCTGAACTGCAAGAGTTAAATGCCAAGAATGAATCGCACACACTGTTGCCGATTCAACCATCAAGGTTTAAATGCCAAGATACGATCGCGCACACTGCCGATGTGAACTGCAAGAGTTAAATGCCAAGAATGAATCAAGCACACTGCTGTCGATTCAACCATCAAGGTTTAAATGCCAAGATACGATTGTGCACTCTTCTGATCTGAACTGCAAGAGTTAAATGCCAAGAATGAATCAAGCACACTGTTGCCGATTCAACCATCAAGGTCTAAATGGCAAGATATGATCGCGCACACTGCCGATCTAAACTGCAAGAGTTAAATGTCAAGAAAAACATCACACACGCAATTTAACCAAATGGCCCAAAACTTGAGTATTTCTGAAAACGGAGTCGGGGCCTAACCCAACCTCCGCCTTACCACCCTGCTTGAAGATCACCAAGGAAAATGAGGACAGGGCCTGGAAATCCTAAGTAGGCTTCCGGAACAGGAGTTCTGGAAAATGCTGCTGCTCTGCACCAGGACCTCTGAATAGTGAGCACGTGGAGCTGGGCTGGGTCCCTTAAATAGACCCAGGCCCCGCCCACGTGCCACACCCAGTCAAGCTGCAGGAAAGGATTCTAGAAAGGCTTGGAATAGGGACCACACCCTAACCACACCCTGTAATCCTGCATCAAAGTTTTGAAAATGAGCAATACATTGCAAACAGCATTAATGGTGTTTCAATATGAATCTCCCAATGCAAAAGGTTAACATACTGCATTAACACTTAATGCATGAATTATTACATTACATAAGGATTGGCTTTTTGTATTACGTTGCCCGTAGAGCGCGCACTGTCCTGATGTTGACATGAAGTAGCATACTGTTCTTTAAGCCAAAGCTGGTGATCATTTTCTTTTTTCAGGTTTTCAAATTGCCTTGCAGTAGTTTCCGTCAGCTGCTCTGTTATTTTGTCTACCTTACAAATAAACAGAATGTCTGGTTCTGGCAACAGCGAAATATGCACCGATGAAAAGAGCCTACATGCAAGATTTCTTGTGTATGTTACAACATATTCATCATAGAAGTCCAATATCTGCCTTTTAATCTGCCAAAATTGCTCTTTTAGTGTGTGTTTGTTGTATTGTTATCAAACCCACTCACAATTGAAAAGGGTGTAGCAGAACTTTTAGGGATTGTGACTGGTGTATTATCATCCATTTTGGGAAGAGGACAAGCCATTTGAGTTGAACTAAGGAATCCCACAGTCTTTTTCTAATCCCTGAGATACAGGGTCTAGCCTGCTGATTTAAAAGCTCTGGGTGACTGGTAGGTCTTTATAAGAGTCAGCACTGCACTGTGAATTCTGAGAAACAGACCTAGATGGGCTAAAGCATTCAACAGAAAACAAGGGAATCCCTAGTGGGGCTTCTTGGACAGTGTCAGGGCTCTTTGTTATAGCAGAGTCCAGGAAGTAAACTTGGGATGGACTAGCATGAGGCAAGGAAATAACCAGTTTTTCTTGAGAGTAAGTGTCTTGTGCAGAGGTAGCAAAAGCACTTTCACTGTTAGGAACATTCTTCCCTGTTTGAGGTAATAGAAACTCCAAAAAATCATTATTTCTTTGTAATTCTTCTACAGACAGGGATTGGGGGTCATAATCTCAGATATGATAATAGTTGAACATTGATGGATCAGCAAGCCACACAATGTTGTACTGAATTTGCAATCTTTGATTTTCTTTAACAAGTCTATCCTTTAAACTAAGGCCTTTTTTTAGAGGTCTTCAGAGAATGTATAGGTTTAGAAAGGGGTGCCTTCACATGATAGGAAACCATTTAGGTCTGTGTGTGCCTTTACTGCCTGGGAAGCTTGAACATTTTGGGTTGTGCTTTCTGTCATGGTTTCAGGCGGGTCTGATCAGGACTCTGGTTGGGACACCCCTTTAGGTCACAGAATATCCCAAAGAGGTAGTGTACTGGGGCAGAAGAGCAGCTAAAGGCATACACGGGAAATGACAGCTATGGACATGCACCGGAAACAGGAAAGTAAAAGCAGAGCAACCCTTGTGTGAACAAACAGTAAAAGGATTACTAATGGACAGACACACTGGGGTTGTACACAGTGTAGAGCGCAGAATCTCCCACAGCAACAGGGAATGTCAATGCCTCTGTGCAGTTTACTCTTACAGATAGTCACCCCGCCAGCCCCATAGAAAGGAGGCAGAAAATGTGATTCTGTCTCTGGACCATTAGAGCACAAACAAGGATAGTACTTACAGACACAAGACAAGCTCTTGTGGGTCCAGCTGGAAACACAGTGGCAATTCCTGGAAAAACAGCAATAGCACATTGTCACTGTTAGGCACTAAAGACTATGTATATCACTAGACAAAGGATGGGGGCTGGAATTGCCTCCTGTAAACCAGGAGCCAACCCCAGTACAAAGGAAAACACTTATACACAGGTGATGACTGATAGAACACTTACCAGACACAAATACCCAAGAGGAAACGGAAACAGAAGGAACAAACTATGAGGTAAGGGCAGGAACTGGGAACAGGCTCAGGCTGAAGCAAAGGCAGGAAATGGAGTGCAAAACAGAGCACAACCATCTGGCTGGAACCAACAGAGAGCAGGCTCTGGCTGGAACAAGCGAGGACAGGGCTGGAATACAGGGAGTAGGAATAAGCAGTAAACAGGACTGGGAAACAGAGAGCAGGCTCAGGCTGAAACAAGGCAGGAACAGAACAGAGAAACAGGGAGTAGGCTCTGGAAGAAACAAATAGGTACAAGGCTAAGAGATACGGAGCAGACCATGGCTGAAACAATCAGGAGCAGGGCAGAGAAACAGGAAACAGGTGCAAGCTGGGACAGAACAGGAACAAGGCTGGAACACCATCCAATAAGGGGTCTGTAACACAAAGGAATCGAACTCCAATGCACGATGAGGATGTTGAGGAAATGGCTGCTAATAAGCAGTTCCAGGCTGCAGCAAACCCCAGGTGAAATCACATGAATGGGCTGCACAGGAGAAGTTTCAGGTGTGTGTAGTTTCAGACACTCGCAAGTCCTGGAGGAGAGAATTTAGTGAAAAGGAGCAACTGGACTTCTCCCATAGAAAACAATGTATGACAGAATCCAGGCTTTCCTGACTACCAGGCTGTGCATTATGGGATTTGGAGTCCCAGGAAGCAAATGTAATTCTAAAAAAGCATAGAATAGTGAAAAGAGAACAAACGGGAGTCAGCAAGGGACTCTAGATAAGTGTTCAAGGTGATTCCCAGGCTACCGACAGTCCTTTTACAGCGCCCCTAGAGGTGGGACAACAGAGTCGAAACAGCCCCTAGCTAAATAGTACAGATTTTGCACTGTTTGGCCGGGAGCCATGCAAATAACGAGGAAAGTTCACTGTTTACACTTCTGCTGGCTAACTAGCAAAGATTATATACTATTCGGCCGACAGCCATGCGAATAGCAATGTAGCTTTACTTTTTACCTAGCCTGTAGCTATTCAACATGCATTAGGCACTGTTTAGCCAGCAGTTAAGCAAATAGCAAAGAAACTTCACTCTTTACCCGGCTAGTGGCAAAAGACATACAGTATGTACAATTTGGCCAGCAGCTTTGCAAATAGCAAACAAACTTAATTATTTATCTCACTGCTGGTTAAATACCAGGAATTATGTGCAATATGGACAATGGCTTTGCAAATAGTAAATAAATTTCACAATTTACCCTGATTCTGACTAAATAGAAGACATTCTGTACCATTTTCTGGTTGCCTTTGGAAATAGAAAAGTGACTTCATTCTTGACATGGTCATTGATTAAATAGCAGCCATGCAAATAGAAAAGAAACTTCATAATTCATCCATCTCCTTAAGCAAGTTAGGGTCCAGATATATTAATATTCAATTTGCAAAAAGTAGTTGCAAATTTGCATAGACTTTTTGCAAATAGAATAGTATTTTGCACACCAGCCTATGTACTATTAGTCTGGTTCACAAAATACTGAATCTAAAGGGGTCGCAGAATGACCTGAATAAAAATGATTTATTAAAGTGGCTACTTGCAAGCCTATGTGATTGGCTAAATACACAGGGATGATGCCCTGAAAGAAAACCACACCACCATCCCAATGACTGGGAAGCAGAATACTTTTTTTAAAGCAGCCTATGTTCCTTAACCCCTTCGTAGCCAAGGACATAATGGTTACATCCTTGGCTGCAGCAGTGAGGCGCCAAGGACGTAACCGTTACATCCTTGGACCAGCTCATGGGGGGAGCGCTAGTGCTCCCCCCATGAGCCTCGCCTCGGCACCCCCAGTGCAGGGGTGGAAGGGAAATCGCTTCCCCTACCATCCCCTCCCCCCCAACCCCTCCGTGGCGTCTGCTGACATCAGAACGCAATCTCGCGCTGACCTCATCAGAGGCCTGCCCCTCCGTGCTGGAAGCTCAGCTTCCAGCACCGATCGGAGGAATTCAGAGAGGCATCAAAGGAAAGGAAAGGCCTTCCCTTTCCTTTGACGTCTTTCTCAGCATTTCTACTGCCCGATCGGGCTATTATAATTAGGTCGATCTGCCCCCGGGGGGGCAGAAACAGCTAGACACCAGGGCAATTTTTTTTTTGGTTTATTTTTTTTATATGTGGGGAGCAACCCCTTAGGGGGAAAATATTTTTAGGCCTTTTCTGCCACCTCCCCCCCTCTCCCCGGGGGCAGATCAGCCTATTATAAATAGGCCGATCTCCCTCCAGGGGGGCAGAAACCCTAGACACATTTTTTTGTTTCAATTTCACACTAGGGGAGCGACCTCCTTAGGCAAGGGTCGCTCCCCCTGGGGGGGGGCAAATTGTATTTAGGTCATTTGTGCCCTCCTTGAGGGCAGATCAGCCTATTTATTTTAGGCCATTCTTTCCCCCAAGGGGAGGAGATACCACTAAACACCAGGGATATTATTTTTTTGTTTCAATTTCACGCAAGGGAAGCGACCCCCTTAGGCAAGGGTCGCTCCCCTGGGGGAGGCAAATTCATTTTAGGCCATTTCTGCTCCCCTTGGGGGCAGATCAGCCTATTTCTATTAGGCCGATCGGCCCCTGGGGGGTGAGTGGGGAACCACGTAGGCACCAGGGATTTTTTTTTTTTTTACTCTTGTATTGGAACTTTCATAGATTCACATGCTTGAATCATTCCCCGTTGTTGAGATGGGAGCCCCGGTAAATTTAACCAAGCAGTGTTGACATAGATGTAACCTAAGGGCCCTGTGCCCCTAAATTTAACAGTCTATCATCAATCAGAAGACACCACCCTGTAGAACCCTCCTGAGAGAAGCTCCAGTACCTCAGATTTTCTACCGCACGTCATGCTAGCGAGTCTCCTCAGAGCTCTGCTCTTTCTTCACACTTTTGGATTAGCTCTAAGATGATTTTCTTCTGCTTAACTTGTTTTGACTGATTGTGGGTAAGGCCTACAGCATGTCTGACAAGTAAAAAGAAAGGTTTATTCAGAGCCTGCAAGACTTGTGGCAAAAAGAGACTACCCTCTGAAGACCCTCATCAGGACTGCACATACTGCCTCTATCCAGACCATTCAGCTAAGGACTGTAAGGTTTATCGTACCTTTTCTTCTAAGACTCTGAAGGATAGAGAAGGCAGATTATTGATATGGCTGCAAAAACTTAAGTCCAGAGATAATCCAGTCTCTGATTCAGATAGTGATGACCCCTCAACATTGTCCAAAAAGTAATCAAAAAGGGATACATCACATTCAAGATATTCTTCAGAGCAATCAAGGAAAGCCCAAAAAAAGACCACCTTGGGGTCTTACAAGCGCCGCAGCTCCTCCACTTCTCCTCATGGATTCTCAAAAAAAGGGGAAAGAGGTCATGCCAGCAGTTCTGAAAGGCACAAAAAGTCATCTTCTGTATCTCCATCTATGTCTGTTGCACCTTTCAAAAGTCCCTCATCTGCTCCTGGGGCAAAGACTATACCGTCAATGACATTCTCATCGTCAACGACTCCACCGTCGATGAAGGCTATATCTGTGCCATCGACGACACTGTCGACAAGGGAAAAACAGCACAGAAGCCAGGAAATACTTAACCCACAGCATACTTCACCTAGTAAAGTAACCCCTCTCATGCCAGTACATCTGCTGGATGGGGATGAAGAATCAGACGAAGAGGGACCATTTGGAATACCACATAGCCCCTCACAGTTAAATGTGAAGTATCAAGAGGAGGATGATGAGTATGGCGAGACCTATGACCCGCAGTACTATGTAGGGGATGAGGCATACCAGGAGGAGGCATACATACTGAGCTCTTTGTTGTCTGATCTCAGAGCAATGCTTGTTGATTACAGTAAGCGTTTTCCACCTCAGGAACAGAGACTATAACAAGCTCCTTCGTCGCCCGTTTCAAGGGATACCACTCCACGTCAGAGGCCAACCTCTTTGCCACTAGCGAATGTGGTCACGCCCGATACGACCATAACACAGGACACTGATGTTTCGGAAGGTGATCAAGAAGAAGGAGAGTTCCTTGCTCCTCCTTCTCCTCAGCCGAAAGTGGATTCTCCTCCAGATGACATCGAGGGATTCCATAATCTCCTGGAGAGAGCGGCTAAACGATTTGCTCTTCCAATGCCATCTAAGCAAACAGATTGCTTCTTTTAAAAAAAATAAATTATTGGTGTTTTATCAACAGGCAAACAATAAACAACGTATCCCACAATTCCCTCCCGCTACCCCATTCCCATGTGTGCGCTCCATTTCCTGATTGTGGTCTTCCCATCTGGCCACTGTTGTACTTGGTCACCCACGCTCCCCGCATGAAACAGTTTGAGATTGTATAAGTGTCACTGATGCTAGTCCTCTGCTGCGTCCGATTCCTTTGTGGATGCACTCTGTTCCCTGGAACCAGTTTCTGGGTTTTTCAGGCGATCCAGCAGGTAGTCCCATTGTCGAGCCCTATCCACTTTTCCCGCCCCTTTTACTACTTCCTGGTGCAGGACCCTTCCCTCAGCTTCAGCTCATTTGACAAGTGTGTCCCTCCATCTAGGTATCTGCAGGCCTTCTGGGTCTTTTCAGTGCATTGTAATCTCCCTCCTCACGAGAATTAGTGCTAGATCTATATATTTATTTGTAACTCTCTTCAGGTGAGGTCTAAACAGATTGCTTCTTATATGATTTTAAGGAGCCGTTCAAGAAATCTGTACGTTCCATACCATTAGTCAACTTCTTATGAGAAGAGGGTTTGAAAGTCATGCACAACCCTGCTACGGTCACGGCGGTGCTTCCTCGACTGGACAAAAAGTACAAAGTACTGGAGGATTCCCCAGCATGTCTAACTGGTCACCCTTATCCAGATTCAGTGGTCGCTCGGGCAGCACAGAGAAGGTCCAAAAGTCCCTCTGCTCCAATCCCCGCACCTTGGGACAAGGAGGGTAGACGGTTGGACAACATTGGAAAGAGGTTTTCGTCAATGGCCAGCCTTGTTATATGAACGGCTAACTCCCTGCCAGTGTTAGCCAGATATGACAGATAACTATGGGCAGACATCGCCCCGCATATTGACCAGTTACCAGAGAATGTTAAGTCGGAGGCGAAGAAGATGTTACATGAGGGAGAGCGTACGTCAGCGGAACTGATAGATTGTGCTATGGATATAGCCACAACTGCGTTTTGTCAGCTCGCAGGTGCGGCTGTCCCTGTCGAGCCGCGGCGTGAGCTGAACATTCAGCTCGGGACGCGGCCGCGATCCGCCGCGGCAGGACTTGCCGTGCCCCTGCCATTCCCTATTTTAATTGAGGCCCCAAATTGGGAATGGGGCCTCGACAAGTTACGGGCGCAGCGTGCCCCTGCTAGTTCTTCCTTCCCTCCACACACAAACTCACCTTCACTTACATTATGCTTCTTTTTTCTTTATTCTTTTCTTCTTTCCTTGTTTCTCCCTGTATTTATGCCCTTCTTTAGTTGCCATGATCCTTTCTCCTTCCCAGTATGCCATCCTTCACCCTGCATGCCTTTGGAACCTTTTTTAACCTGGTGACTTTTCTATAGGTTTCTATGCTATATTCCCAAACCAATATGATATCTTTTACTTCCTGTTGGTCACTTCCTGTTCTTTGGGTGTATATAAGGTGTGTGATTCCTGTTCTCTTTACGCTGCAACATTTCCTTTGGGTGGTGATCTTCGCTCCTGTTTCTTCTGCGTCAGTTATATTTTTTCTTAGCCTGTTCCAGCTTTTTTCATTGTCATTTTTCCTTTTGTTCAGATTTAATTTTTTCTTTGTTCCAGGAGTTCCTGCTTATAGGTTTTTTCCCTTTTTGTGTTTTTTCCCTCTGGGACTCCTTTTGGAGGGCACGGACTTCCTTTGGCGTTCCCTCCGTCAGCAGCACTGTGGCTACCAGAAAGGGTCGCCCCTACTTGGGTCAAGGCAGAACTTATAGGAACCAAGACCTCGCTGCATTTCTAGTGGGCCACAGACATAGACAACGAGTAGTTTGTGACAGTCCTTCGGAGGCAAGGCTGTTTAAAGGCTACATCGTTCCGTCCTGAGGTCCTGAATTAAATCTTCGATCTTCCTTTCGATGTCCAGGCATTGTTTGGAAAACATATTGACGAAACACTGCAGTCTATTCAATCTGACACAGATACGGCAAAATCGTTGGGAACTCTCCAGTTTCGGAAACCTTCCTTTCGAGCCACGATAGGACGTGGAATGCCTTCATATAGGGGAGGCTACCAGGAATACAGATACTCGACGTATCCTTCCTCCTCTCAGCAGTTCCGTCAATACTACACACAAAGGCAACTGCCACAAGCGGCTTACTGCAGATCTGGCTCTAGAGGATGATCAGCTCGCCCTCCTAAAGACTCAGCTCGCAGAGCTTGATATACCCAAGGCTCCGGCTGTATCCGCCCATCCTCCTCTGGTTCTAGGTGGAAAGATATCCCTGGTTTTCAAACAATGGCAAGTCATAACATCGGACGAGTGGGTCTTACAATTAATGAAACAGGGCCACACTCTAGATTTGTCCAAATGCCTCCTCCCAGTCCTCCTCGCAGAACTTCACCGAAGTATGTAGAACAACTGAAAAGGGAGATCAACAAAATGCTCCTCAAAGGAGCAATATAGAGAGTACCTTCATCACAGCGAGGAAGGGTTTTTTACTCCAAGTTCTTTCTCATGCGCAAAAAGTGGAAGGAATGGAGGCCAATCCTCGACCTCAGAGAATTAAACACCTACTTGAAAAAACAATCCTTCCGCATGATAAGCCTACAGGATGTCCTTCTGCGATTGAACTAGGGAGAGTTTATGTCTGCAGCAGACCTAAAAGATGCATATTTCCACATCCCTATTCATCCAGCCCACAGACAATACCTGAGATTCATGGTAGCAGGAAACCATTTTCAATTTCGAATCCCCCTTTTGGCTTAAAATCAGCTCCAAGGATATTTACGAACTGCCTAGCGCCGATTGCAGCCTTTCTCAGGAGAAGAAAACATCCGGTATTCCCATACCTAGACAAATGGCTGATAAAAGCAAGCACCTATACAGGAGGTCAACAAGAAAGTGCATTTCCTTGCTCAACAGCTTAGACCTGACCCTCAACTGGGAGAAATCCAAACCCCTACCATCACGCAGGATCCCCTTTTTAGTAGCAAAACTGGACACTCAATCCACTATGGCATGTCCCACTATGGAGAGAAACAAAAAATATTAGCTCTAGCGAAATTGATTCAAAGAAAGGACTACATTTCAGTTTGCCTCTTCAAATCTTTACTGGGCATGATGTTATCATGCATACCTCTAGTTCTTCTCTGCAAACTCAAGATGCGCACCCTGCAAGAGCAGCTCAATCTGCAATGGCTCCAGATTTCAGGAAGCTTCAAAGATCATATAAACATAACCCCAGCAATAGTCAAAGCTCTGGTATGGTGGTCTCAGAAACATCATCTGTCTGTCGGCCTATCGTTTCTCCATCGCCCAGCACTTTGGACTATCACCACAGACGCCTCCCTGGAAGGTTGGGGAGCTGTTCTGCAAGATCTACGAGTAAGTGGCAAGTGGCCACTAGAGTTGACGACAATGCACATCAGTCTGCTGGAGTTCAAAGCAGTTTATCTGGCTTTACAGGCTTTTCTCCCAAAGATTGCCGGGTCAGAGGTGGTAATAAGAACGGACAACATCACTATGATGCATTACCTCAACAAACAGGGAGGTACAAGATCTCTTCCTCTCTCCAGGGAAGCTCAAAGAATATAGAACTGGGCATCGCAGCAAGGCATCAGGCTCACAGCGGTGCACCTTCCAGGTATACATAACAAGATAGCGGACTCGCTCAGCAGACAAAAATCGATGTGTCAGGAATGGGAACTGGACCAGTCCACAGTCAATCACATTTTTTCCCAGTGGGGAACGCCCAAATTCGACCTTTTCGCCAGCGGGTTGAACGCCAAATGACAATATTTCGCATGCTGGCATCACCAAAAAGGATCATTGAGGAATGCATTTTCCATAGCTTTGTCAGGAATCTTTCAATACGCTTTTCCTCCAGTACCATTGATCCCGAGAGTCCTGACAAAGATGAAGAGGGAACCGTGCACTCTCATATTAATAACTCCGTACTGGCCTCGCCAACATTGGTTTGCAGACCTTCTTCTTCTGTCAGTGAAGCCTCACATCCCACTGAAACCATCTCCACACATGCTGACAATGAGCAAAGGGCAAATATTGCATCCAGATCCTCAGTCGATACGATTATCAGCATGGCTCCTGAGCACAGGGAATTTGCACATTTAAATATTCCACAGGAGTGCAGAGACATTCTGTCCAAGGCCAGAGCAGCTAGTACCAATAAGGCTTACTCTTGTAAGTGGAAAAGGTTTTGATTGTGGTGTCACCAACAGCAAATTGATCCTCTTTCTTCATCGCCGGAGCAAATATTGCCTTATTTACTGCATTTAGCGCAATCTGGACTTGTGCATTCCTCTATAAAGGTGCACCTGGCAGCGATTGCATTGTACAGGCGTTCAGACGCTTCACCTTTGTTACGGTCCTTAAGATTGATAAAACGATTTCTGAAAGGACTTTTCAGAGTCTTTCCTCCATTCAGGCCTCCTCCTCCGTCGTGGAATCTGAATATTGTTCTTGCGCAACTGACGAAGCAGCGGTTTGAGGCGATTCATTGAGCTTCTCTGAAATTTCTCTCCTGGAAAGTTGCCTTACTTGTGGCCCTCACGTCAGCCAGACGAGTCAGTGAGATACAGGCTCTTTCCATACAAGTGCAGTTTTTACACATCAAACAGGACAGACTAATCTTGCGTACTAACCTGCATTTTATCCCAAAAGTCCCTTCGGATTTTCATCTGAATAAGCCCTTAGTTTTCAAGACAGTTTTTCCAGATCCGTCAACTCCTGTGGAGAGAGTTTTGCACTCCTTAGACTTCAAAAGGTGTG
The DNA here is from genome assembly GCF_031143425.1 of Pleurodeles waltl. NCBI lineage: Eukaryota > Metazoa > Chordata > Amphibia > Caudata > Salamandridae > Pleurodeles > Pleurodeles waltl. Next base: position 735,312,846 of record NC_090446.1, read on the forward strand.
TTAAATTCTATTTGGACAGGACTTAGGCCCTCATTATAACCCTGGTGGTCGGTGTTAAAGCGGTGGTAATACCGCCAACAGGCCGGCGGAAAGAAAATGGGATTTGGACCCTGGCGGTTAGCCATCCAACATCGCCACTTTAACATACCAACAGCCAGGGTGGTAAGGGCCACTGGGCTGAAGACTTCGGTCTCCAGTCCGGCGGCCGATACATTCCCACCCTCTCGATTACGACCCGGCCTACCGCCATGGTTTTCGTGCCAAACTTACTACCAAGAAAACCATGGTGGTAGCCCCTATCAGGGAATCACTTCCCTGGCACTGATAGGGGTCGTCTGTCCGTGCACATTCTACGCGGGCAGTTTCTTCTTCAGCAGCGCTGTTTGCTGGGGTACTGCTGCAAGACATTTGTAGAGCAGCGACATGGAAAATCTGCCATATGTTTACAAGACATTACTGCTTGGAAGCACTATCTCAAGGAGAGGTAGCGGTGGATCAAGCATGCATTGTTCCATCATACATTCGTCAACAGTATTTATGACATCATACTGCCTACCAGGGGTGATACCTCTAAGAGGGTTTTGATATGGTTGTGTACAGTTTATAATACAATGCAGCACAGCACAGCACATGGTACTAAATGGAAAACACTGTTTTTAAACTTTAAAGCAGGACAAACATCTATTTCTGGAAAAACATAAACTATTATGGCTACCATGTGTTAGTTGTACATCTGAATGCTGCACTGTCTCGTTACACAGAAAAGTGAATGCAAACAGTGGATCAACATCAGCCTCAAATTCAATTAAACAATGCATTGTAGGCTACCAAGTTCTTAGGAGGATTAGAAATGTAAAAGTATGATAGGCTAGTTATGGTTGATGTATCATCAGTATGTATGACATCATACGGCCTACCAGGGGTGATGTCTTGATGAGGGTTTGACATGATCATGTACACTTTTTAATACAAAGTTACACAGCTAATGGTACTAAATTGGAAACACCGTTTTTAAATCAGGGCAAATATCTGTTTCTGGAAAAACATACACTACTATGGCTACCATGTTTCATAAAGGAGTTACTTGTACATCTGGATGCTACACTGTGGATTTAAAAAGAAAGCTTGATGCATACAATATGACATCAACCTCAAATTTAGTTAAACAATGCATTATAATCTACCAAGCTCTAAGGAGGATTAGAGATGTAAAAGTGTGATAGTGTAGTTGATGTATACGACCTCCCAGGGGTGATGTTTTTATAAGACTTTTCATGTGCTGCTGCCTTATATATGTATTATTAGTACTCTAGCACTTCCAATGATGGAGGTGTTATTTTAGCATATCTTTCTTTACTTGGGTACAACAAGTATAAGTGAAACGATCATTTCAAGAATTTTTGTGAGTGCAGTGCACATTGTTGCTTATTTACAGTGACATAGTGTGCAGTTCTTTAAACTATATGATTGTTTTTTTCCCCCAATGTTCAAGGGTGAATCTTTATACAGTGCGTAAGTTATTGTGTATAAGTATAGAACCTGAGAACAGTAAACAAGGGAAAATGAAATGCTTAAATGTAATGTAACATAGTATTACAGCATAAGACGTATTCTAATTTCTTCACATTGTAAAATTAAGCATTATCACAATTGTAAGTACATTAACTTTATAAATTATAATTCTAACTCTTATTTGTTTTTTTCTTTTTACACAGATGTATCGTGTCATCTTTTTGAGTAATGTATATTACTAATTGGTTCTTTCAGTGTTGTTCCATACCATTACATTCTCAGAGTAAACACCCAGGTGGACACCAATACAACATCTCATACTTGGAAGTATAATACAGCCACTGACATGCCCAGACACACACCAACACAAACTCTCACACACCCAGTCACACAGACTGATACAGGTAGTCACTTACCTATGGAACACACCAATGTAGCAAGGCATACATGCTGAGACAGGCACTGATATACCCAGGCACACCAATAGAACCTCTGACACATCCATGCACAGACACTGACACAGACACTAATATACCCAGGCACAAACAAATACAATCTCTCACACACCCTGGCATGCACACTAATATAGACACTGACATACCCAGACACAAGGACACAAACTCACACACCCAGCCACAAAGACCGATATAGGCGCTGACATACCCAGGCATACGCCCATACAACCTGTGACGCACCCAGGAAGAGACACTGACCCAGGCACTAATATATCCAGGCACACACCAATACAACCTCTCACACACCCAGGCACACACACTAATACACACACTGATATACCCAGACGTACACCGACACAAATTCTCACTCACCCAACCACACAGACCAATATAGGCAGCGACGTACCCAGGCACTGACACAGGTAGTGATATACCCAGGCACACACCAATACAACCTCCCTTTTTGGAACCATGAAAGGAGTTTTTACCAATCAAATATTTTTATTCCAGAGTCACATGGGATTTGGGGTGCTGATGTCACAGCAAATCCAGAAACGTGTTACAAAACAACATTGTAACATACATGTAGCTATTGTAATATGTTTTTATGTACTTTTAGAGAACCACTTAACTCAAAGTACATTTTATAACCTCTTTATATGTTTTTAAGTGATATTAAAAATCACAGATTTTACACTCGCAAAACAATGGAAATTCAGCAGTTAGTTACCTGAGCTAACAGGATCTTATGCCCCCACAATGCACTAGTTATGACCTCACAGATTACATGATTCACGACATGGTCAGTGACATCTCAAATGACATAACTGATGACATCATCGACAGAACTGCTCAAACACCTACTCACACACCCATACAACCTCTCATGCACACACTCAGACATCCACACAACCACTCACATACCCATTCACACACCCATAGAACCACTCACACACCCACTCTTCAATACAGCCACTTACAAACCCTCACATATGCAGCTACTCACACACCTACTCACTTGCCTTTAGAGCACTGACAGAGCCAGTCACTGTCCCATACAGCACCACACAGCATTCACTCACTCACTCATAAAACCATGCACACGCCCACACAACCTCTTACATTCCCATTCACACAGTCATACTACCACGCACACACTCACCCATACAACCCCCGACACATATACTCACTAATACAACCACTCACACATCCACTGAATTACCAATAGCCACTCATTCATCCCATCATTCAAACATAGACTCACTCACACAGCCACTGACTTACCCACACAGCCACTCACACACCCACTCACCTAGCCATACAGCCACTCACACAGCCACTCACACCCCAAATCAGGCACTCACACAGAAACTCACTCATCCATACTGCTACTCACACAGGCGTTCACACACACCCTCACACATAGATACAGTCACGCAGCTACTCACATAATATTCATGATATTTGTTACAAATAGTATTACTCCTTAAAAGTATACAAAATATAATAATTTAACTTAGCAAGTAGCTTAGTATATATGTGTAACACTCAGACCCTTTTAGAAACACTCACAATCACTGGTTGATTACATATATACTTCACCAAATATCTATTGGCTTGCATTTTGCTTCTTCCTTCCATAGCTGCAATAATTATTTTACGGGGACATAAATATAGTGCCAGTCAAAAGTGGTTTCCCAGCAATACGGCACCTGGTTTATCCAATGATTGTTAGTACCTATATATACTAGGTTGTCTTCACTAGTGTTCCATATTAATAAAGGCATTGATTGAACGTTGCAGTATTATTTCATCAGTATATACCAGCATTGGCATATTTGGCAGACGGAATGCCTTTCCTAGTACTTGTTGTGATTTATTTTAGAACCGTTCACTAGTTTTGGAGAAATTAAGTTTCAAATGTGTGTATATATCACGCCACAGAGGATTAGTGAAGCTGACCGATCTAGAAATAAGACCTGATCGGCTGCCATCACATCGACAAATATGTAGTGGCTGCCATTTTAGGAAACAGGAACTCAGTCCTCTATCTTGAAAATATGATACAAATATATATGGCTAGGCTAGAAATACCCTGTCCCCTTGGCCTGGTGGGGAAGGTGTCTGTGAGGGCCCCCCCGGGAGAAACAAATGATATTGTACTTTTTTGACTGGAATGTGGATCTGTGGAGGCTCCACAGATCTGCAGTCCTGTAAAAAAAAAATGAGCCCACCCTTTTCATTATTAACCTAACATCCCTCCCACCCCGGTTGGTTAAGGGCTGGGTGGGGCTAAAGGTTTTAATATTTGGGGAGGCAAATGTGCGTCCCCCCCACCCTGAAGGCTTTGAAAGGTCCCAGGGACCCCATCTCCCTGAGCAGTGTTTTTTATTTTTTTGGGGAGGTGGTTGTGCAGTCAACCCCTCTCTGAAACTTGGACTCCATCCCCGGCGCTGTTTGCAATATTTTTTGGAAAAGGGGTGTGGCATTCCTCTATGAGCCTTTGAAAGACCCAGGGGACCGAGTTCCATAGCGCTGTATGCAATTTTTCAGGCCTAGGGACATGCAACACCCCCACACCCCCAAGCTGATTTCAGCCATGAGGACCTGGTCCCTTGAGGCTTGGTTTATGGTTCTCACCCCTAGCGGAAGCAGCAAAGCTTTCACTGGGAGGGAGCAGGCATTGTGTTTGTTCTCGCTCTTCAAATGGGGGCAGGGAATAAAGTTTTCTTCTGCTGAAAGAACAGAGACAAAATCTTTCATAGCTGCTGGCCATGGTGCCAGCAGGGGCTATCAGAGCCCTTGGACTTTCAATACAGCCTCTCCCCCCAAAAAAGGCTGTAGTTCAGCAGTTGGCAATCTGTGGTCCGCTGACACCCAAGGGTCTGTGACACATTCTCAGGGGATCTGCAGGCATTTCAAGGCCTGGGCCGGCAGGAAGGCACTTCTCCAGCTGGGGCCTCTAGTCAGAAATATGTGAGTGTATTTATATTTAGTTACTTCATTTGTGCAGCAATGTTAAAAGCACTGCAAAGTTTCATTGTATAGCCAACCATTTTGGGCAAAAATAAAAAGTGTCAAGATAACTCTGGTGTCTTATGTACTTACTGGAGAGAGATGGGAATTTTGACTCATCTAAGGTAGCACAGATGGTTAATGTGGTGTGCAGCATCCGGGCCCTCTGGGATTGCGAGTCCTTCTGTGAACAATGGTGCTCCTTGTTTGAATCCTACGCCGTGGGAGGTGTAAGGTGTTTTAATGTGTGCAGTGCATGGAGAGAAAGCAGCCTCTCCTACTTGACAGGTGCGCAGCATCCAGGCCTTCTGTGACTGCAAGTCCCTCAGTGAACAACGGTACTCCTTGTGTGCAATTAATGATTTTACATGACAAAATAGACACATTACAAATGACAAATTATGAGGACGCATTTACTTAGAACAATCAAAGTTAAACAACGTAAATGAACGCAGTACTTAATGTGTCAAAATTTTGATCATCAAATATTTTGCCGTGAAATTTCCTGTACTACCCATTCCTAACAAATTACCAGCACACTGATATACTCATTAGATTACAAGTTTTGACAATTAATGTAAGATTATGTAAAGATATACTTATACTCATGTGAAGAAGTTGTCAATAACATCTTGACGTACGTCAGTGCCTTCCTCTTCACCACTATCGTCTTCACATGGCATTTTAAGATCCTCATGGTCTCCATTCTCTGCAATGCATGGTATGATCCATTGCAGGGCTATGTTGTGCAACATGCAGCAGGCCATGACGATTTTGCACACCATATGGGGTGAGTACAGGAGGGCTCCACCATTCTTACCCAGACAGCTAAATCAGGCCTTTAAGAGCCCAAAAGCCCTCTCAGCTGGGCTCTGTGTTCTTTCATGGGCCTCACTGAAGCAGACTTCCCCTGGCATTGTTGGATTTCTCAGCGGTGCTAACAACCATGGTGTGTTAGGATAAGCTGAGTCTCCTATATGAAAAAAATATATTGAGCAAAAACATCTAATCCCATTGTACATTCTTAAACTAGAAACTAACCAGATAATTATATGACAGATTGTACTTACCAACACGCCAGGCCATCTCAGGTCCAAATTGTGACAGTTGCAGTGCTTTGCTGTTGTTTGGTAGTACAAAGGAATCATGTGTTGATCCTGGGAAATGGCCACACATACTGGAGATGTACAAATCAGGTAAGCAGACAACTTGCACATTGATAGAATGGAGGTTCTTCCATTTGTTGTATGTTGGTATTAAGGCAATATGTGTACCATCAGTTGCTCCAACCCCATGTGGTGTGCCACCCATTGCATACAAATCTCCCTTCAAATTGGCAAAATCCTCATTTCATGGAAACTGGATGAAACTGTTGATGTGTCTCATCACTGAAGAAATAACTTCTTGTAGCACACCACTGAAAGTTCATTGTGATATGCCACCAGATACTGCCACAGTATATTGGAAGGATTGCTTGACCACAAAATGGAATACTGCCATGGGTTTGACTATTAGTGTTCTTGCTGTGGGATTCCTATTGTGAGGCAGAAGATCTGGCTCCAGCTGATGACATAAATCTAGAATAGTTTGCATATTCAATCTGATTTCATTTTTTATAATGTCCCATTCTTCCATGGTGGCAAAGTCTGTAAATTGTCTAAAAACCTGAGGTGGTTGTCTTCTACCTGGGTTCATACATCTGCCTGTAAGAAAAAAGAGGAATACCTCTTCAAATGTGCAAACATTTCTTTGATAATCAACACACATCTCATGCCTTTGTAAAATTACATATGTTTTTGTGAGATATTGTTTTAGTGATGTAAATTAAAATAACAATTTTGTTAGACCTGACAGCCTTAGGGTGGTCATCCCCCAACATTTTGCCTGCCTCCCCACCATTATCTTGTTTTTGCTGGTTTTAGGACTCTGCCTACTTTACCACTGCTGACCAGTGCTAAAGTGCATGTGCTCTCTTCCCTATATATGGTAACATCAGTACTTACCCATTTGGCATATTTAATTTACATGTAAGTCCCCAGTAAAGTGCACTACCTGTACCCAGGGCCTGTAAATTAAATGCTACTAGTGGGCCTGCAGCACTGATTGTGCCACTCCCATAAGTAGTTACTTACCCATGTCTCAGGCCTGCTATTGCAAGGCCTGTAGTTTCACTGCCACTTCAACTCGGCATTTAAAACTACTTGGCCAGCCTTACATTCCCCCTTTTCTAAATATGAGTAACCCTAGGTAACCCATAGGGCAGGGTGCTATGTACGTAAAAGGCAGGACATGTGTTTTACATGTCCCTGTAGTGAAACACTCACCAATTAATTTTCCACTACTGTGAGGCCTGCTCTGCTCATAGACTAGCATTAGAACTGTCCTCATATACTTTTAAGTGGCAGATTCTGATCTGGAAGGAGTAGCCCTGTCATGTTTAGTATTGCCAGGATGGTAATAGAAAATCCAGCTTCTCCAGTATTGGATCTTTCATAGATTCACATGCTTGAATCATCCCCGCCGTCGAGGTGGGAGCCTCACGGTAACCTGAAATACATATAGCAGTACATTTTACACACTAGGCCTCAAGGGCCTCCTTGGGTTCTTTTATAGTCTATCCATGTCGTTTTGCTAAAAGACCCAAAGTTGAAATTCAGCCAATCAGGCGTCGACACCCTCTAGAACACTCCCAACAGAGGCTCTCTCCCTCAGATTTTCTACTGCACGTCGTGTGAAGGGAGTCTCCCTGAGCTCTGCTCAGTATACTTTTCTGACAGGAACTTTTCTCTCAGAAAATTTCACTTTTGCAATTCTAGCATGTCTCAGCAGGCTAAGAAAGGTCTGTTTAGAGATTGTGGCAGTTGTGGGAAGAAGAGACTTCATGTTGATGACCCCCACAAAAAGTGTATTTACTGCCTCCATCCTGACCACAAGGTGAGAGACTGTAAAATCTGTTGCACCTTTAGTCAGAAAACCCTCAAGGACCGTGAGGGTAGGCTTCTGTTGTGGCTCCAGAAGCAGAAAGTTATGGAAAACCCATCCTCAGATGAAAGTGAAGCATCATCTTGCTCCCTCAAGCGTCATGGAGGAAAAGAAGAACTGTCTGAGGAACCACCAAGGAAGATGGTAAAAAAGACGAAGCATAAGTCTATGGAAAAGCAGGGGCACCAGGAGCCTTCCACTGCCAGATCAGAACACCAGGCAAAATTCTTTAAAAAAGTTCGTTCAGAGCCTACAACACCTGTGGCAAAAAAGGCATCCACAAAAAGTGCCTCTCTGTCACTGTCGCCGACGAGTGATCCGGTAAGGCCTACCCCTGATATCACCAGAAAACGTCCACCGACAACGGCCCCGTCGACGACACCGTCAACGGTCACAGGCACGACGATGACATCCATGTTTACGACGGCTGTATCGCCAATGACTAAAGCATCGTCACCACTGTCGTCGACGACGATCATAACGGGCAAGATATTCAAGAAGGCATCGTCGACGAAGGCATCGTCAACGAAGACATCGTCGACAGCGGGTGCAGAGGTAGTTTATCTGTCTGCGGCAGCATTATCATCGATGAAGCATCTGTCGTCGAGAAAGACAAAGACAACGTCGACGAGCACACCTGTACCGTCGGCGAGACAACCGTCGACGAGACAACCGTTGACGAGGGACCCGTCGACGACACCACCATCGCCGACGACAGATCCGTCGATGGCGCAACTGTCGACGAGAGTCCTGTCGGCAACACCATCGATGAGAGAACCGTCAACGAGGGGACTGTTGACGACGGATACTGAAATGTCAGCAGCAGGGATGGAAGTTCTGTCCACTCAACCACTGGCTATCATGCCCTCTTCCGGAGACTTGGAGGCACAGCAGGAGTCCTCAAGATTCCTCCCTCTTTCTTTATCTCCATGGGAGAAAGGACATCTTCAATCCTTCCATGCCATACATCTCCAAGTAAAGTCCTACCATATCCACTGTAGCATCTATTCGATGACGATGACGAAAACTATTCCCAGGATGAAGGATTGTTTGGTGTAGCCAGTAGCCCATCTCAGCTGCACGTAAAGTGCCAAGACTTAGATGAGGAGGAGGAAGAACAGCAGCAGCTCTACTATTCTTCGACAGTGTATCAAGAGGGCTCTTCATACCCGACAGGTGAGCCGGAACCGTCGTTTCCCATACTCAGGTCTCTAGTGTAAAATCTGCAGAGTATGCTTAAGGACTAGTATAGACGATTCCCACCGTCAACGCCAGCAACCTCAGCTAGACCGTACAGTCCACGGACACCTATACAAGCTCCATTCACTAGCCCTCCCGGAACGCCGCAAATAAGTATCCCATTCGTGCCACTGCCACAGGAGGAACACATCTCATCAGATGAAGAGAGAGTAAGGAGAAATTTCTGAAGCAGTCCCTAGTGAGTGGGATGACTACCACATTCCTACGCTGTTGCCCCCGCCAGCAGCACCAGTTGACTCGTCCCCGGAGGACATTGGGGGTTTCCACAATTTAATGGCGAGAGCAGCCAAGAGGTTCGAATTACCTATTGTTTCCCAAGAAACAGCTTGTTTCTTATACGATTTCAAGGAGCCATCAAGGAAGTCTATAAGGGCAATACCAATAGTTGACTTCCTATGGCAAGAGGGATTGAAGGCTATGAAAAACCCAGCCACAATGCCTTCACAGAAGCTGGAGAAGAAATACAAGTCCCCGGACAACACTCCAGCCTGTTTAATATCGCAGCCAAGGCCGGACTCAGTAATATCCCGGGCTGCACAACACAGGTCAAAGAACCCTTCGGCACCTATCGCAGCGCCTCCTGACAAGGATGGAAGGAGGTTTGATAATATTGGGAAAAAGTTCTCCTCGGTGGCGGCGATCACAGTGAAGGCAGCCAACTCCTTAGCCATTCTGGGGAGGTATGACAGACAGATGTGGGCTGACATGTCAGCTTACGTGGACTTATTACCTGGGGATGTCAAGGTGGAAGCAAGAAAGGTACTGCAAGAGGGGGAGCGGATCACAGCGGAAATCATTGACTGCGCCGTTGACATTTCCTTAACAGGATTCCGCCAACTCGCAGGAGCAGCGGTCTTGCGTAGGCAGGGGTGGCTCAAGTCTACCTCGTTCCGCCCAGAAGTCCAGAGCCGCATTCTGGATATGCCGTTGGATGGAGAGAGTTTATTTGGGAAGCATGTGGATGACATGCTGCAATCCATAAAGATGGATACTGATACGGCGAGATCGCTTGGTACCTTGCAGTACTGCAGGCAGCCCTTTCGTGGGGCAAGAGGCAGGGGAAATTATTCCTTTCAAGGGGGTTTTCAACAACATAGACCCCAGTTTCAGTCCTCTTCGTCGGGAACCAGACAGCAATACAGCCAACATCGACAACATTACTGGTTACCGCCTACCGCAGCATATCTGCACCCGGCGAAAGGAAGATCAGCGCCAAGGGGAAGAGACACCACCAGGAACAAATGACCAGCTAGCCATACCAGCTTCCTACACTACCAGGGGATTCAAGGTCAGGGTCGCATCACTTCTCATTACCTTCGTTGGAAGGTCGTAACATCAGACAAATGGGTGTTGGACATAGTAGCCAGAGGACATACTCTGGAATTCATTCAGAAACCACCGAACATCATGCCGTCGGGCCCTCCACCTCCACAAGTAGCCCAACTCCTCAAGGAAGTACAAGTGATGCTATGCAAGGGAGCAATAGAGCTGGTCCCTGCCCCTCACAGGAACAAGGGGTTCTACTCACGCTTCTTTCTGGTGAAGAAGCCCTCCGGAGACTGGCACCCCATTCTGGACTTACGGTTGCTAAACAAATTTCTGAGAAAACAGTCGTTCAGGATGGTGACATTGCAGGACGTCTTGCGCCTCCTGAATACCGGAGATCATATGGCATCCCTAGACCTCCAGGATGCGTATTTTCATGTTCCGATACACCGCAACCACTGAAAATTCCTCAGGTTCAAGGTAGCTGGTATGCACCTACAGTTTCGGGTCCTTCCTTTTGGTTTAAAATCAGCCCCCAGAATTTTTACAAAGATCCTGGCTCCAGTGGCAGCTCATCTGCACCAGTTGGGTGTACAGGTGTTTCCCTATTTCGACAACTGGCTGATAAAAACACCGTCAAAACACCATGTGGTGCATCACATATCTCTCTGCCTCCAGTTGTTCGAAGATCTGGGACTTACCGTCAACTACCAGAAATCGCATCTTCACCCAACGCAGACATTGAGCTTTTTAGGAGCAATGCTGGACACTATCCAAAGCAAATCGTTTCCGTAGCAGGAAAGACAATTAAAGCTCAGCAGGTTAGCCCGCAACCTCTCGGCAAAAAAGTGCATTTCAGTTCGCACTTACAAATCATTGCTGGGAATTATCTCATCATGCATCCCACTGGTTCCGGACTGCAGGCTACAAATGCGGCCCCTGCAAGAGCAACTGGATTTGCAATGGCATCAGCTTCAGGGGTCTTTCGAAGACAAGATTCTCATCACATTGAAAATGAGAGTAGCCATGGATTGGTGGGCAACACCAACAAATTTATCCAGAGGTCTCACGTTTCTTCACCAGGTACCTCGCTATGTAGTGACAACGGATGCTTCCCTTGAAGGGTGGGGTGCCCACATTCAGGATCTTCGCATCAGTGGGTCCTGGACTCCGAAGGACAGACAGCTCCACATCAATCACCTGGAGCGAAAAGCTTTAGATTTCACCCCAAAAGCTTTCCTACCAAGGCTTCAGGGCTCAGATGTTTTGATCAGAACGGACAATACCACGTGCATGTTTTACCTAAACAAACAAGGTGGCACGGAGTCTCTGCAGCTCAAAACATATGGAGATGGGCCATAGAGCACAACATTTCTCTAAAAGCAGAACATGTTCCAGGGCAAAACAATGTTCTGGCGGACATCCTGAGCAGGACAATAATACCCTATCACGAGTGGGAACTGGATCAGGAGATTCTGGATCAGATATTCCAGTTATGGGGAAAACCAAACCTCGATCTGTTTGCCACATTCGAGAACAGAAAATGCCCTTACTACGTAAGCTGGCTTCCCCAAAGAGGGTCGTGGGGGAATGCGTTTTCGATAAGATGGTCTGGCATTTATACCTATGCTTTTCCTCCGATCCCACTCATACCGAGGGTCCTCAGCAAAATGAAAGCGGAGGGTTGTCGCATCCTATTAATAGCACCGAGATGGCCCAGACAGGTGTGGTTCACGGAGCATCCTCATGCTCTCGGAACGACCACATGTGCTACTCAAACGGAAACCAGCCCTATTAACGATGCACCAGGGCCAAGTCAGACATCCGGACCTGTCATCTCTCCACTTATCGGCCTGGCTCCTGAGTTCCATGAGTACTCCAACGTAAATATCTCTTCTGAATGCAGAAAGATTCTAGCCAGGGCTAGAGCGGATACTACTAACAAGACCTACAGACTAAAATGGAAGCGTTTTTGTCTGTGGTGCGTGGCTGAAGGGATGCACCCGATCTCTTCGCCTCCAGAACAGGAATTACCGTATTTGTTGCATCTGGCAAAGTCTGGACTCTCATACGCTACTATCCGTGTGCACGTGGTGGCAATTTCAAGATACTGCAGATCTCAGGAGGCGGTTTCATTGTGTTCCACCAGAATTGTGAAACAGTTCCTTACTTTTCCACCAGTGCAGAAACCTCCACCGTTGTGGTCCTTGAACGTGGTCCTGGGGCTGCTCATGAAGCCGCCTTTTGAGCCCATTCATAGAGCGGATATAAAGTTAATTGCATGGAAGACGGCGCTGTTGCTGGCTCTTACCTCCGCTAAGAGAGTGAGTGACATACAGGCATTCACGATTAAAGAGCCTTTTCTTCAGTTCACCACTACTAGTGAGATTTTAAGAACAAATCCCAAGTACATTCCTAAGGTGCCCTCAACTTTCCATCTAAATGAACTAGTTGTTTTGAAGACTTTCTTTCCTAATCCGCAGACAGTGGCGGAAAAAGCACTGCATTCCCTGGACGTTAAAAGATGTCTGAAATTTTACCTGCAAAAGACTCAGAGCATACGCAGGTCAGACCAGTTATTCGTAGCCTTTGGAAACGCAAGGAAGGGACTTGCAGTATCCAAACAAACTATAGCTAGGTGGATCGGCCTAGCCATACAGTTCTGTGATACCCAAGCTGGTAAGCCTCTCCACAGTAAGGTACGGGCCCACACGACTAGGGCGGTAGCCGCATTGGCTGCCCTCTTCTCTAGAGTACCCCTACGGCAAATCTGTAGAGCAGCTACATGGTCCAGCTAGCACACCTTCACGAGACACTATTGTCTTGAGGATGCGAATACCATGGACACAGCAGTGGGCCAAGCAGTCTTGAGGCATTTGTTTCGCTAAGGTGAGCCTCTTGGATCATCCCACCTCCACAACCAGGGTAAGGTGAACAACGTTTTTTTCCTATATTAATCAAGATTAGCCTGTTTCATTTCTTATTCTTTTTTGCTAGAGTTTGATTATTGTAGCATGATATGTATATATATATATACAGTATATATAAAAAAAAAAAATATATATATATATATATATATATATTTGTTATACAACAGTGATCTGGGCTTATTATGATTGATAGTTACTTGCGGAATAACAACATTATGCTCCATTGACCACTAACTAGAACTACTGTTGCCTTCTTTCCTATTGATATCCGAATGTTGGTCGGTTGGTATAAATATGGCTATATATCTGCTTACTCAATCTCACTGCTCGCTACTCTAATTCAAGCATGTGAATCTATGAAAGATTCAATACTGGAGAAGAAAATTAGTTACTTACCTGTAACTGTGGTTCTCCTGTATTGGTATCTTTCATAGATTCACATGCGACCCACCCTCCTCCCCGCAGAGGCTCCCCTTATAGGTAAACTCTTATCTTCACACTTTTTCTAGAAAATCTGAGTGAGATAGCCTCTGTTGGGAGTGTTCTAGATGCTGTCGACGCCTGATTGGCTGACTTTCAACTTTGGGTCTTTCAACTTTGGGTCTTTTTGCAAAACGACATGGATAGACTATAAAAGAACCCAAGGAGGCCCTTGAGGCCTAGTGTGTAAAATGTACTGCTATATGTATTTCAGGTTACCGTGAGGCTCCCACCTCGACGACGGGGATGATTCAAGCATGTGAATCTATGAAAGATACCAATACTGGAGAACCACAGTTACAGGTAAGTAACTAATTTTCTTACTGATGGAGTTGGATTTAATATTAGTATTTTAGAAATACCACTTTTAGAAAGCGGGTATTTCTCTGCACTTACTGCCGTCTGTGCCTTACAACCGTGATCCCAATCCTCATCTGGTATGTGCTGTTTGACAGCTCCCCTTGTGCATTCCCCCCTGACAACCAGAAACACAGGACACTCATTCACATCTCCATTCATCTGCCTACTGAATGGATCTCCCTGAGCAGGAAGGGTAAGGCCAGTGGCCTGCCCTCACACAAAGGACTGATAACCCCCCACAGGGATACTTGCAGACAAGGCTGGGCTTAAAGGGGAACCTGTTCACGCTAAAACCACTCTTTGACGTTTCCACCACTTCAAAGGAATTTTCTGGTATATAAACTAGGTTTCTGACACCACCAAATCAGACACTTCTGGACCTACACATGGACACTATCAGAGAGTCAGCCAGGCTGCCCAAAGGACTTATCTAGACTACTTTGCTGAAGGACTGCTCTCCTGCTTGTTGCCCTGGCGCTTCTGACTCTGCCTTCCTCCTAAAGTGCTCTCCAAGGGCTTGGATTGAGCTTGCCTCCTGTTTCTGTAGTCTCAGGGCCAACAAAGACTTCACCCCTTCAGGAAATTCTTGTGAATCAGAAAATCAACGCAACACCTGCAGAAAATAATGCATTGCCTGCCTTGCGGCTCAAATTTCTCCGCTTCGCCTACCGGGTTGACGAAGCGCCTGCTCCTTCTACCAGCACAACAAGGATTTTTCACACATCGTCCCTGGGTGTCAAAATATCCTGGCATCACAGTGAGGAACCAAGGCTATGTTTCTGGAAATCGAAGCATCACCTTGCAGCGTTGATAGAAACTGTGCATCGTCTGTAATGCGCCGGAAAATCTGACGCAACGCCTTATTTTTCAACGCATCTCCTCCTCTGCAGCACCAGCGCGTCGTTATTTTTAACGTATCCCAGCTAATGTGTGTTACAAGGATACAACCACTGTTTCTTAAGAACTGAGACTCTTTGAAACCTTTAAAAGTTGATATTGCAACTTGTGCTTATTGGATCTTTGTCGTTTTGATCTTATTTTATTCAGATAAATATTATCTATTTTTCTAACCCTGTATGGTGCATTTTTGTGGTGTTTTCACTGTGTTACTGTACGAGTTACTGCATAAATACTATACTATACACTTTGCCTTCTAAGTTAAGCCTCCCTGCTCTGTGCTAAGCTACCAGAGGGTGAGCACAGGATAATGTGGGTTGTGTTGTGACTTACCCTGTCTAAGATTGTAGTCCATACTTGGACAGGGTGCCCACCTCTGCCAACTAGAGACCCAATTTCTATCAAATGTTTTACATGTCTTTTATTTAAAAAAAAAATAATATGTAATAAGCATTAGCTATGTACACCTTCTACTTTAAAAAAATATCATGCTGCCGGCCCCTCAGGATTGCAGGCATTTAGCTGTGTACCACCCCTTTAGTTCTGCAACTTTCACAACAAAAAGAATTGATCAATAAAATGATGTGTAAATTACATATTTGAAATGTATTACTTACATGTTATTTTTTTTCTAAATTTCTGTCAACCAAAGTATAAAATAAACTGTGACGCTGTCTCATTTAACCACAGTAATGCATTACATTACACTGTTATACATTTTCTGAAAAAGAGTAGCGTTTGCATTTCGTATAAATAAACCAAATAGCTACCATTTTGAGTGGTGGTGAGGCATTTAAATTACACTGGTTCACATTTTAAAATGGTAGCCGCCTGACCTTGCTGTCAGGACATTTGCAATCTGACGTCTGTCGCCGGAAGTTGACTGCGTAGTGGGAATAATCCTCCACGACGGACACAGCCATAGACTAAAGTGTGTAACAGCTATGTATGAAAGCCAGTGAATGTGGCCGTCTACCTTTGACGATCATGTGTGTTGTGTACACGTACATGGCCTTAAAGCAAAAGGTCACTTGCCTCCTAACACTGTGACCAGTAATACCTTCTCCACTTTTGCTGCTCTTACTGTCTTCTGGAAGCCACAATGCCCAGCAAAGCAGGTGACCAAGCCCTAACTTCTCAGCAGAGGAGTTGGAATTGCTGACCACAGAGGTCCTGTACCTGTACAGCCAGCTGTATGGGACACCAGAGGAACAAGTACACATTTGAAAGGAAAATGTATTTGTAACTAACTTGTTTTTTTAAACACAGGCTAAATTGTCTGTTTTAGTTCCTTAGTGAATTGTTGCGATTGGAGTGACTCAATAATTTGGCTGTGAACAAAATTATTTTTAACAAGGTTTTTAAATGTCTATAAATTGAAATGAAATGTTAACTTGATGATTCAGTTAGCTTTCCATTTCATTTTACCCACTTTTCTTAGTTTTCCATTTACAAGCAGCATTCCTGTTGCTTCCAGTGGCCAGATGACATTGTGTGATAAGTATAAGTGAAAAATACAGCCATATGTCGAAATGAGAGGAATGTAAAGTGCCGAAAAGTAATTCAAGTTATGGACTGGATAATATTTTTGTCCTTTACTTTTATCCCATTCTTTTAATAATGAGTGTGTATTTGTATTATACATTTAATGCTGCTACATATGGGGAAAGGTATGTCCAGTGCTACAGGTACATACAACACGGGCTTTCAATCACCAATACAAATATATCCCATTTCTACACACACATGTTCATACATCACCAAATATTGCACTCTCAATGACACATATGGTATCCCTTTCATAGTATCTGGCTCTTTGGACATTAGGCATTAAGCCCATGTATTTGGGTGTGGCGGTGTGTGGTAACATAGCACAAGTTGTTTAGCCTCCATTACCTCACAATGATTTGCACTGACAAGAAGTAGCTCTCACTACAGGAAATGTTTCAGACCCCTGGCCTAGATGATGTTAGGTGTCTGAATTTGTAAAATAAGGACATGAAAAGTGATGTGGGTAGTCAACCGGTCACTACAAATTTGTAGTTTCAAGTAAATTATACATTTTAAAATGTGCTGTACTTTTATGTTTAGAAATTATTGCGAGAGATTTATCCAAATTGTATTACATCAGTACAAAGAAACAACCTCACTAAGCATTTTTTTTTGTATCCATGCATGTCAATACCTGTCAGAAAAAGACCATATGGAATACCATCGCCAAGAAAGTGCGGACCCTGGGGGTCTACGTGCAGTGCGGCTTTCTCTGTCGAAAGAGGTGGGAGGACCTACGATGCTGGACCAGGAAGTCATCAGACCATCGGCCAGTCCTCTTAATGTAGGAAGTGCGTGTGCCGCACCTTTACTCCCCTAATGACCTGCATACTTGCGGTGGCCTATCCTGAGCTGGATGGGCAGTTCAGATCCCAAAAGCAGCATCAAAGGAATATGTTCTTTTTTGGATTTTTAATTGTTAAATAACTTTTTTTGGTTACAGCAACAAATTATGGCATCAATATGAATCTTGACAAATGTCAAACGCAAAAGTATGATGATGTGTTTTGTGTATTGATTTGTGGAAAACGTTACCGCTAGATTTCTGACCACTACCAAAGGACTGTTTTGAGCAGACACATGCTTGCCTAAGAAAACAAATTTACTTGGATTTTGTCTATGAGGGACAGTTGTACCAAACAGGCCACAGTCCATGATTGTGTCAGGTGTGATGCTCCTTTACAATTGTGAGGAGGTTAAATTGGCCCTATTACCGGTGACATAGCATGCAATGTACTTATGATACAGCGAATGTTCTAAACTTCACATTGGTGAATTGGTATAATAAAGGGGAGTGACCATGTGATCCAAAATGACTAGTAACATGAGAACAATGGCAACTTTTTTAGCAAAATATATTTTCACTTCAAAATTCATGTCAGTTCATGTACACAGTTGCAGACTGGCATGTTGCCTTATTCCTTTACATATGTGCATGTTTTTACAAACATGAATTTGTTAGGCAATCATTATTAAATAAAACAGACAGGAACGTGTACACATTTATGACAAGGTAACACATACCCAAAAACAGCATTTTTGTGTCCTTTGTTATATCTAGATGATAAATTAATATTGATGAAATAGTTATTGTAAAGGACTTTTTCCAGATGGACAATGTACATGTTACAGAGGTTTCTTGCTACATATTTATTTTTGTGACACGAGTTCACTATTTGAAACAACCAGTCTGTACCATTCCGAGGTGTAAAGCAATTCCAGGAAAAATGTGTGAAATATTTAAGAGAAATGATCAAAAATTAAATGGGAGTAATGATGGTAAATTATGAATCCGTGAGCAAGTGGGTCCTTAAGATGTTCCCTACATGCATGGGTTAGTTGTAAAGTACACCTAAGTTTAAAAGGCTAGAAGCAGGTGAAATATTAAAATTAGGAAATGTTTTATTACAAAAATTATGATCATTTTTCTTTGCACATATCCTATAACAATGTTGTATCTGTCTTTTCAGCATCTTCCGGAGCAGGTGAAGGGGACATTGGCCATGAAGGCGGGAAAGCAGCTGGCCACTGTCAGGTGGTGAGACCTCAGACACTGATGAACAGTGCTATGGAGTGTGAGGGAACTGGAATGGATGCCACTAGCTCATAATCTTCTTCGGAAGCCTCCACAAGTGATCAATCCCAAATGATGACAGACTCTACAGCATCTTTACCATTGCATCATTATCCCCCACCTAGATTTCCATCTCCGCCCTTCTTTTTGGTCCCCCACACCCAGTTGGCCAAACCCACCCCGTAAAAGCGTTGGTCTCCTTAGCTGCAGGCACCTCCTCCCCTGCACCCCGCTGTGCTCAGTGAAGAGGCTTTTGACCTGTTAGGCAGTATCTCTGTTGGCCAGGCAGCAGTTGTGAATGGCATCCAGGGCCTTAGTTGTCAAATGCAACAAATGGTTGCATTTCTGGATGCCATTCATAGTTCGATGTCTGGCATGAAGTGATCACTTGCGAAAATAGCCTCTGCACTGACCGCAGCCCCCAACTGGCCCAACCTTGTGCTCCTACTCCGGTCACTTCCTCATCCCAAATCCCAACACCTGCCCCAATTCCAAGCACACTCGCTTCTTTGCACATACCCTTTCCAACAGACTCAAGCAGTACACCCACACCTAAACACAAGTAAAGAAACACAAAAATAAACCCATTCACCATACACACACCACTGACACTACACCCACAAGCACCACAACACCCACCAGCAGAGACCACAAAAGCAGCAGCAAGCACACCCACAGTCACCACAATGACCAGCACAACCATCAGCACACCCGCTAGCACCACAACATCCAGCTCAATGGCGCACTGATCCAAACATACACAGTCAGACACACCACACCTACATGAAAAACAACACCCACAGTTTCACAGTCACCTGACTACAAAACATCTATGAAGCCACACATTCAAACATACACCAGACACACATGCATCTTCAACACATACAGGCACGCACCACAACCACCTCAACAGCACTCATTTAAACAAACACATTCACTGAAAAGCACACCCGCAACACCCACCAAACACACACACTAACCCAAACACCACACACCGTCCAAGAAACACACACCCATACATACACAGTGTACACCAGACTCACATGCACCTGTAAAACAGAGACACATCACCCAATTCACCTCCCACTACCTCCCAAGCCCAATCCTCTCCCACCCCGTCTGTCCCTTCTTCTCCACACAATTTTACTTTTTACCTCTCTATGACTCCTAAGAAACCCAAACCCTCCCCTCCCAAGAAGGATCCTTGAAGTGCCTGCTCTGTGCCCACTAGATGTCCCTCCCTGAGGAGGTTGTCCATTGGTAGTGTAATTAGGAGGCAGGTTCTTGAGCAAAAAAAACAAATATTGATGCAGTGCAACCTGTCTTATTGGACATTTATGTTTTGTTTGTTTTGAGACTTTTTGAAGGCCATATCTGATTTAAGAATAAAAAGTGTTATTTTCACAAAGTTTGTCCTGTCATTATTTTTTAATTAAAAGTAATTGATTGATGACAATGGTATTTATGAAAATGTGAGTAACATGAACTTATGACAGTGAATAAAACAGCTTTTATTTTTGACATATTTGTAAAGTTCACACATTAGTGTTGAACATTTGTAATGGACATGTTAATTTTAGTGCAAGAGGACACAGACACCAACATTAAATGACAAGTGTTAATAATAAACATGCATTGGACATAAAAAAAGGACTTGACAGTTAAATTAAATGTAATGATATACAGAAAATGCAATGGACAAGGGAAATGTGACATTAATACATATATGAAATGTTTTTAGTTTAGAGAGGACACTGAATGTACATTTCCTGTAAACCCATGTGTTGCATTATGTAGTGCAACTACAACATTTTTTTAGAATGTTGCTGTCCAAATAATATTTAATACATCTATGTCTGATTTGGTAGTTTGGGGAAAATTATTAAACACCCTTGCATTTGGGATTAATGAGACCTTTTGTGTAGGTGTTGATTAGCATGAAGGCAGCTTGGACCAAATTGATAAATGTCAATAAAATATACAGGTGTGTTTCTTTAAATTTCTAACACTACCACATTACACATATGTGCATTTTTACTAACGTATCCTTTCATTGTACACTTTATTAGTTTTAATAAGAACAACAATTCCATTTCACAATCAACATTGTTTTTATTGGTGTTATAACAGCTTGCAGAACCCCAACACCAACTCTACTTAGCCACTCTGTCACCTTTTCTATCAAAACTACTCCTTGTCATTTTTATCCAAGACCCTACCATCTCCAAAACCTGTGGTTCTTCTAATAATCGTTTTTGTGTGTCATATTAGTTATGTTAGCAATGTATGAATGAGTCATTCCACTATAATCAGAGACATAAGTTCAACTCATCTTTCTCCAATTACCTTACAAACTCTGCCCTCTTTTGCCAAAATAATGTCTAAGGCAAAACAGTTCTGCATTACCATTGCTCTTATTGCCAACATCTATACATTCACCAGCTTAAAAGACCCTGCTTTATCCATCAGAAGTTAATACCCAACCTCTTTCATAATTGCAAAAGCTGTTGTGCCAACCTTTGGCATTTTCTGACCTTCTGTAGGCTTATTCTCTGTTTTTTTAGGTTTAAGTTTTGTAAATACTCCACACACATTTACACTTGTTCACGATCAAAACAACTTAGAAAGTCAAACAACACTGAAAACGAACTTAGCGAACAACAATCAATTGCAGCATGGCTCTGTAAAAGGTCAACCTATCACAACATGGCTATACTAACGTGGTGATGTTACACCAATGCCAGCATGGCTCCCTGGCTCAACATACAGTCACATAAAGGGGGAAATAATGACCAAATAACAATAAACCTTTAGAAATTAATAAACCCCTTGCCTGAGTGCCATAGAAAGGAAAATAAATCACAATTTCTCAAGTCAGAATACTCTCCACATTAGAAAATCTGGTTCGAGCAAACGAAGAAAAAATGTGCCAGAATTTATAACTGAATCTCACGCAACCTACAAAGTTCTTGCTAGGCAAACTTCTGACCAGTAGAATTCTACCACTGATTTAATGTACCACACCCCTGTATTTAGGGCAAGCATAGTATCTCCAATTTATCTCTCAAACCTGATGAAGGGTATTTTTTAATACAGAATCCTATAGATTTGTAAGTGATGCCTTGCTGTACACACCACAATTACTGACGCATCGGTTCCTTACTGCTAGGCAGGGGACGTGAGTCGTCTGTTCCTTACAGATCGCAGGTGAGGTGATGTGCCGTTGGTGGCGAAGCGTCGGTTCCTTATGACCTGGTGGGGTTGATCAATCCAATAGCTCAAGACATGTGGCATTGACTTTGGGGAGTCGCGATCACAACATAGAGCTACAGGGGCAGCGGGGGAGTTGGGTGTCACGGATGTCGGCAACAAGTCACTTGGGACTCACACTGTGGCTGGACTTCAGAGGCGCTGCATCGGCATTGGACCTGAGGTGTTGGTTGCGGTCGTTGCACTCAGACGGGACCACAGCTCCTTGTCCATCAGCGGCGTGGAGTTTGACAGCGGCGTCAGAGCCAAAGTCGATCTGGAGTCGGTGTACTTGGTTTCTTCTTGGTTGCATCAGAACTCACTTCCAAGGGCCAGGAAGTGGATTTGGCACCACTTGGTGAGTCAGGACTCTCAACAAGATCACCCAGGTGCTGGCAGATGAAGTCTTTGATGTCCCTGAGACTTCTAACAGGAAGCAAGCTCAGTCCAAACCCTTGGAGAACCTTTGGAAGCAGGATGCAGAAAGCAAAGTCCAGGAGAAAAGCGGTTAACAGCAGTCCAGCACAGCACAGCAAAGCAACAGGCATAGTGCCAGTCCCTCCTACAGTATCTAGCGCTTCTTCCTGGCAGAATGTCCTCAGTCCAAGGGGATTCTAAAGTTGTGGTCTCAGAGGTCCAATACTTATACTTATTTCTTCCTTTGAAGCAAGCAAACTTCAAAGGAAAGTCTTTGTAGTGCACAAGACCTTGCTTTTCTTGCCCCAGACCCATTTCAGGGTGTTGAAGGCTGCTTTGTGTAAGGACTGTCTAGAGTGAATTCACAAACTGCTCACCTATCATCCTAACTCAGACATGATTTCCACAGGCAGGCAGAGGCACAGAATGGTTAAGCAAGAAAATGCCTACTTTCTAAAGGTGGAATTTTCAAACTTACAATTTAAAAAAAACAACTTCTCCAAAAGTTGTATTTTTAAATTGTGGGTTCAGAGACCCCAAGTGCCATATCCCCATCTACTCCCAATGGGAGAATAACACTTGAAAGATATTTTAAGGCAATCCCCATGTTAACCTATTGGAGAGATAGGGAGTTAAAAACTGCACCAACAGACAATGCAGTGGCAGGTCTGAGGCAGGTTTACAGGGCTACTCCTCTGGGTGGCACAATCAGTGCTGCAGGCCCACTAGTAGCATTTGATTTACAGCCCCTGGGCTGTAGGGCCTTACTAGCAAATCAAATATACCAGTCATGGAGAAATCAATCACCAATACCATTTAGGCAGAGAGCTCTTGCATTTTAGCACTGGTCAACAGAGGTAAAGTGCCCAGAGTCCTAAAGCCAGCAAACATAAAATTCAGCACACAGTCAAAAACAGGAGGTCAGAGGCAAAAAGATTGGGGATAATTCTGCAAAAAGGGGCATTTCCAACACTAATAATATCTCAAGATCTTGAATTGTCACGAAATCTGATAACCAACTCGGTTCTCTTCTATGAACAAAACAACATCAAATGGGTTCACAAATATGAATAACACAAGTTCAACATAGTAATCAGCCCACCACTTGAAGCCACAGTCATCATCATATAACCCAACAGCTTATCACAAAAACAGAATTCCATCAGCACAAAGCACACAAACTCATGCATTGAAGCTATCCATGATCACAGTTACACTCCAAGTTAATTCAGGACTGTAAAGCAGTATAGTTTGTCACCCCACATGAGGATCCAGCACTGGGAAGTTGGCAAACAGAACTCCTTTCTCTTTTGTTTCAGTCACATAAGCCAAAAATCTTCCAAAACTCATTTGGCGACCCCTTAAAGAGGAGGTGCTCAAATGCTAACCATGCCCTGTTACCAATTTGTTAGATCAAATATTCATCTGAACCCAGATATTTGAGAATAATGCATGACATGCCATCAAAGCCTAATACAGAAGTACAGATAAACGCAGAATTAATAAAACCTTAAAATACAAAATCAGTCAAATTCTAAGTGTCAATCTCATAAAGAGGACAGGATCCCAATAGAAAGTTTAAGAGCAAAAGAGGAGCATGGTTGTTCGCCTACAAGGAAAATAGTAAAAAGACATCTCCTGCAAAAGACAGGAATCACAAGTTTTATATACCAATCACACAAGCTATTAATAGATTCTGCAAATTTAGCATGTTATGTTTATGGTTAGGATTGCACTGGCAAATCAGAATCAACAAATTAGTTTTCTAAATCTTTAGCATTAACCTAATTCTTAAAGTAAGAGAAAACTTCTGCTTGCTGCTACATCAACTGTACTCTGGAGATGTACACCACATGTGAAACATTTCTTAAACACTTACTGACACTTTGAGTACACGATGGAAGCTCCATTCACAATACATCCTTTCTAACGGTATATCGCTAACTTGATGTTCTGCGTAAACAAAGGGAAAGATGGCTTTGCAGAGTGACACTGATTGGGAGGACAAATGAGCAGGAGAAAGCTGAGTTGAACACCAGAACTATATCCATTTTCAGAATAACGGCGTATTACATCAAAATGTGCCATAACTATTCATTTACACCTCCAACTGATCTAGGTAACTTGCTCCAAGTGCATAATCATTAGTTCATCCGTTCCGACTCTGCATTATTGACAACACTAATTATCAGAGATAGTTTTCCCTACGATATCTGCACATTTTGCATATTTTGGAAATGCTGCAAGATTCCATATTAAAAATCTGCACACTGGCACATTCTGATTACTAAGGTACTCCACTTTTATCAATGTAAACAGAAATCAGAAAGGAACTGATGTCAGAGTGCAGAAGTGGCAACTATTTAGGGGCCCCAACGTCACATCCGGGTGGGACGCATCTGGCGCAGAGCTACATGATGGCACCACCTACCAATTTGTAAGGGAATTGCTGTAGAACCTTCTCCAGAAACAGTTTGGCACCTGGGGGTAATCACAAGGTGTGGAATCTGCAGGTAGAGTATCCACCAGAAGGAGGATTACCAAAGGTAAGTATCCTGTTCAACCGGCCAGGAGGAGCAAGTCAGCTTAATGAGTGGTACTGCAGAAGATGTGGCTGCCTATGTCTGCAGTGTGAGCTCTGATAAGCTTTCACAAATAAACCCTGCCATTCAACAGTGTGCCTTTCATGTAGTGTGCAGGCAGGAGGACAGGGAATTGTTTATTGTTATAGTGACCCTATGGGCTGAAAGGAGAGCAAGACTACACTGCTGTGTGGCACAGTTCTGATCATTACAGCAGCAGTGCATTTCCATTCTAGTGCATCAATGCTTAAGAATTCATTCATTTTGATTAAATCACTACATAGGCAGGCAAATATACCTAATACATCAATTAAATGGCCACATGCTATGAAAGAGAAATACTTTTGCGTGCTGTTCCAAAATTGGGATGACACTCTTAACAAGTAATAGGTGAGAGCACTTGGCGGTGAAAGGGGACAGATCACATACCCATACTATGTCTCATTTTCTCCATTACAAAAGATATGCAATACTGCTATAGCTGTCTCTAGAGAGACCTAAAAAAGCACAGGAAGAGGGACACTTATTCTTGCGTTTCTTCTGAAACGTTCAGGGAGACACTTTGCCTCAGAGATGGTGGGTGCGAAATTCTCAGATATAATGATATGGTGTAACAAAAGACCAAAACTGTAATCAAGTTGTTAGACCTGTCAGCACTTGGGCTGGTTTTCCTTGTCTTTTTGCTTCTGACCTCCTGTTTTTTTATCCTGTGCTGAATTTCGTTTTTTGCCAGCTTTAGGACTCTGGGCACTCTACCACTGCTGAACAGTGCTAGAGTGCACAAACTCCCTATCTAAATTGTATTGGTATCTGGTTTCTCCATGATTGACACATTTTTTATTTACTATTAAGCTCCTAGTAAACTCCACTGTGTGTGCCCAGGGCCTGTAAATCAAATGCTACTAGTGGGCCTTGTGTACTGATTGTGCCACCCACATGAGTAACCTTGTAAACATGTCTCAGACCTGCCACCACAATGTCTGTGCGTTCAGTTTTTAACTGCCATTTCAACATGGCACTTGCACCCACTTGCCAGGCCCAAACCTTCCCTATTACCACATGTATGTCAACCGTAAAGTAGGCCCAAGGCAGCCCTATGGGAAGGGTGCAATATATTTAAAAGATAGGACATGTACGGGTGTGTTTTACATGTCCTGATAGTGAAATACTGCTAAATACTATTTTCACTATTGCAAGGCCGATCGCTCCCATTACGCAACATGGAGATAGCCATGAAATATATTTTAAGTGTAATTCCCGTTGGGAGCAGATGTAGGTGTGAAGTTTGGGGTCTCTGAACTCACAAATTAAAAATACATCTTTTAGTGACGTTGGTGTTTGACTTGGCACTTTTAGAGGGTGGGCATTTTCTTGCTTAACCATTCAGTGCCTCTGCCCGTCTGGGTCAGGATGAAAGTTGTGCTGTGGGTGCATTCACTAAGGACAGTACCACAAAGGGAGCTGAGATGTGCCCTGCATATCCTGATGGCCCATCACTAGGCTGATGTGTCTTCCTAAACTAGTGTAGCTGACACTTGACCTGAATAGCGCTGTGCTTGTCCGCACACAAAGCAGTCTCCAACCCCCTGGAGTGTGGTGTCTGGGGCCACTGCAGGGAAAGGCAGGGTCCTGTGCACTACAAAGATTTATTTTTGAAGTTTGACTACTTCAAAGACAGAAATGGATATCAGTACTGGACCTCTGACCCCACATAGTTAGAACACTTCTGGACTGTGAAAAATCTGCCTGGAAGAAGAGCTGGATGCTGTAGAAGGGACTGCCACTCTGCCTGTTGCTTTGTTGTGCTGGCCTGCTGCTTCCCTCCTGGGAGTGAAAGAACTGGACCTTGCTTTCTACATCAGGTTTTCCAAGGTTCTCCAAGGGCTTGAAAATGAGCTTGCCTGACATCAAAGACTTCATCTGCCAGTGCCTGTGCTCTTCTGCTGAAAATCCTGACTTGCCAAGTGGTGCCAACTCCAGTCCCTGGGCCCTTGGAAATGTAAGCTGATGACCTGAAGGAGAAAATCCATGCACTGACGCACAACATCTGGAAAATCGACGCAGCACCTGTCCCACAGCCGGAGAATCAATGCAGCGCTGGTCTCAAAGCTGCAGAATCGACACCGTGCCTGTTTTAGCATGGTTTCACCAACACAGCGCGTCTGGATTTTCCATGCATCATCCTTTGGCATCAATTTTGCATCGACTCTGCAGTAAGGAACCGAGGCCACATGTGCAGAAATCAACGCATTGCCTTGCCTGCAAGGAAAGAATCAATGCATCACCGCCCCTGCCAGTAAGGAGCTGACGCACAGCCTCTCCTGCGAGGAAAGAATTGACAAATCACCTCCCCAGCGCAGTAAGGAACAGACGCATCGCTTTGCTGTTCTGTCGCCTCACTTCCCCTGTGGCTGGCATTGTCTTTGTTTTTGAAGCATCCCAGGTACTTTGTGTTAAAAAGATACAACCATTGATTCTTAGAGATTAAGACATATTTAAACTTTTAAAAGTGATATGTTGTTGGATTTTTTTTGTTTTAGTCTTGTTTAACTCAGATAACTATTGGTTATTTTTCTAAAGTGGTGTGGTGTGTGAGTGGGTGTGTGTGTGGGGGTACACACAAATACTTTACACATTGCCTCTGAGGTAAGCCTGACTGCTTGTGCCAAACTACCAAGGGGGAGCAGGGGATATCTCTGCTGTGTGACTCCTTTTCCTGACTTATGTGAGGCTCCCTACTTAGGGTGCAAACCACTGCCACCTGGACATTCCATTTCTAACACAAATAATTATTGTAAGCCTCTCTAACCAGTATCAAGACCGTGTGCTTTTACTATAACAGTAGCACTTCTCTTTCTAGTGGACACAACTTAATTGGCCTTGATATTATATCTCATTTGTTATTTTCAATATGGTACTTTGTTTTAAAATGTCTATTACAACTCATATTAATGGGAATGATTCTGACCAGTTTACATCTATTGACAGGTTTGTTTACAAATAGAGCCTGGTGATAGGGCGACAGCATCTGCACTACTGAAGCATGAATATTTCACCACAGAAGGATTTGAAGAAACGTAAGCACATTGTTATTATTTAAGACATCTACATCTTACCCTGGAACGTACAAAAAGGAAATATATTAAAGTTACTTCTGAAGTTACCATTAAAGATTCATAACTTAAATGACGTATGTACTTATTCCATCAACGCAAAACTAATTTTCAGATGGCCGTCAGTAGAGGAGGACCCATGTTCAAATTATCTGCAGTTCCATGCAGACACACGTTCGTATAAGGTGAAAGAAACAGCACAAAATAACACTTGAATGCAACTGTAGTTTTCGAGAGAGCAACACTTTTTACCATTGGGCGAATGGCATCACTTATGGATTGTATTAGTAGCAACTACTTTATAATTGCATTACTTTGAAGATAGAAAAAATATCCGTTGTTAAGTTATCATAGATTAAATATTTTTATCTCCAATAAAATTCAAATACGTAATTTGTGTGGTATTTCCCACTGACTTTTTTATGCGATGAATGTAAGATCGTTTTGGTGACTAAGCAGGTAGTTGTGCTTCATAGCTAACAATGGTATGTGTCACAAGTTTCATCCCGGGTTGGCCTTAACTTGCACCTAGGTACAGTCATGTGCATCCATATGACCACAGTTAACTTTTGGTGCTATTTTTCATTTTAAACTTTAAAAATTCAGAACACCCGTTCTGCTTATTGGATTTTTGTCATGTTGGTGTCATTATATCTATTAAAATGTGCTCTGTTTATAAATTGGATTTTTCCTATGTTGTGGTTTGACATTTTTCCTATTTGAGTACAGCATAAATACTTTATACATTGCCCCCTGTCTGCTCTGCACCATAGCCACCAGGGGTTTGAGCTCAGGTTAGGTTGATCACTTTAAGGGCTTACCATGAAACGGACTGTGGTTACTATTGAGATGGTTATTTAACCCCATTCACGGTTACCCCACTCAGCTATTGTCACAATTTCTCACGGTCTCCATCCCTATAATCCTCATCTGAATCATGCATTACACTAAGAGTCTAAGTTTCAAACAGAGCACAATCCACTCTCTTCATTTCTTTGAATCTATAACCGTACTGAGTGGGCTTCAGTCTATCCCATCTGATCAGAGCTTCCTTCATTCGATCACTATTGATTTGATCAGTGACAGGTATTCTCCCAATGACTGTTCTACCTTCTAATGGCAAGATACTCAATACAGTAACTTTCTTTTACACATAATTCAAACCCATGCTTTCTGAGCAATCTCAGAACTCACAAACCTTTCCAACCTGTCCTGCCTTCCACATATATGTGTGCAAGCTCTTTTAGAATCTTGACAGGTACTTTTACTGAGCGTTTTGTCTCTAAGGCATCCTTTCTCTCTCCCAATTCTTTCTCTCTCCTTTTCATGCTTTCCTTTCCCTTTCCTTTTCCTTTTCCCTCTCCTCTCTCTTCTTTCCTCTCAGGCCTGTTTCTGCTGTCTCTCCGCCTCATTTGCTCTTGTTCCTGGTGAGCTAATCTCAGCTTCTTTCCCTTGAACTCACTAGACTTCTCTTTACTCTTGGCTGTCTGAAGAACCAGCTGCATGTTCAGGGTCTCAGTATGACTTTAAGCACCCAAGCAAATAACTCTTGTAGTTGGTGACAATGGTGCCCTTGAAATCAGAAAGAGGGGGATGTCTCCGGGTAACCATTCAAAACAAATTGGAGATACTATCAGGGGTTTTCTTAGGAAAACATGTGCTACGTTGCTTAGACAGGCTGGCACTACGGCCCTACCTTCCTGGGTTTCTATCCTGGTATTGTGTCTAAAATTATTCAAAGTTTCTTCCCTACTGCCACTTTCTGTAAATGGTCCTTTACATAACCAACAAGGCTCTCACTATCCTTATTTCTGGGTGCCTTGCACCTTTTCACCAAACACAGACCCCTCAACTGATGTAAGAACACGGTGTGAAGATCTACTCCCATCAACTGTATCTATCATTTTACTGTGCGTGTATTTGTTTGTGCGTAAGGCAGCAGAAGCTGGAACTTGTGGATCCTACTGCTGCCACCAGTTGTCAGACCCGACTGGGGTAGGGCACAGGGAAGACAAGGGATGTGGGGCCCCAACATTGTTGGTTGAGGTCACTTGCTATTGGTTTTCACGGGTTTGTCTTGCTATGCCTCTGCAAACTGAAACTAATATAATAATTTATGAAATGTATGACTCAGTGTAGCAATGGCGAGTAGTTCCAGGCATCTCAGGGTGGTAGTGTTGGGGGGGGGGGATTTCAGAATTCAGCACTGTACTAACAAATACAATAAAGTATTGCCCATCCTAGTGCTCGTCTTTTATGTACGATACTGTAATCACACAGCATTACTTTATACTACAGATTCCAAAGGCCATTCAGTTACTTGGTTGTAAATCCCCTGAGGGATCTGTTTAGACGTTGATATCACTATGGTGCCTTCTTCCCCCCCGTCTATCTCTCCATCCTTTCCTCATCTATCTCTTGTGTGACTTGGGCAGAGATATGGATACAGGCATAGGCTAGTCGCAGGTGCATGTCGTATTTTGGCTCAACAACCCAGAGCCAGCCAAGGCTAGCATTACCAGAATCAGTCTCCCTGTACACAAGTTCAGGCATAGTATCCCAGTTTAGCGTGCTTGTCAGACTTGTTGGAAGTCGGAGCTTGAAGCCAACACAGTCGCCTTTGGTAATTGCAGCCGTGGAGGGTCGATGCAGGTGAATACTTATCTTTGTCAGTTTCGGCCCTGAAGTTTAATGCAGCAAGCTTCTCTTCGATGGTGGTAGTGACAGCACTCTGGGTTGATATCAGTAACCTTGGACTGCATGGTGACAACTTGGTGAATACTTGTTTTTGCAGATCACAGTGAAAGCTGCAAACGAAGACCAGCGGGCCCTTCGGACTTTGGGTTAGGACCAGCTTCACCCCTTCTTAGCAGTCAGCTACTTCGGAGTGTCCCACGCCCAAGGAACAAGCTGGGCTACTCATTCTGCAGTGCATCTTCTCCTACATGGCCAGGCACTGTCCTTCCTTCTATGAGCAGAGTGGTGGGAATTCAGGAGCTTTGGCAGACCCTGAACTTCTCCATAAAGTTGCAGACTTTAAATGATGTTTCCTCACCTGTGAGAGACAGACTGTCATAGAAATACCACCCCTTGTCACACAGTAGTCCTCTGTGTATGCTGGGGACTGCTCCCTACCTTGGTCATAAAAACTTGAACAAAGAGGGGTGATTTGGATCACACTTTTGACACATTTTTCAGAGAGGATGTGGTTCTTGTGCCTCAAGCTATAGAACTGGTTTAAGTTGGTTGTATTTCAAATTTTGTTTCCCAGCTGCGTCTAGGCACAGCCTTTGGTGAATGGGTTACACAGTAGATAGCAATATCATTGGAATGATAGAATGAGGTTCTTGCTTCAAGTTGGAGTGTCCATAACATGGGCACAGTTAAGTGTGAGTTATCTGCACCTGGCTACCACGTTCTTAAACCTGTAATGAGAGACATATAAAGGGTCAGACCCTCTCTATAAAGTCCCTCATTTTGAACAACAGAAACTCTAGTTCCACCCTTAACCTTGGCATCTGCAAATGCCAGTGCTCAGGAAAAACAAATAGGCAGCTTTTGCTATCAAGACTCTCATGGAATGTCTGTATCACCACCCTCCAGCCACTGGAATGCAGGCAATACAATTCCTTTGTTTGGGGAAGTTTTCCTCACCCTTCATCTTGTGCCATGTTTAACTAGGGGCACCAAACATGGATCCCACTGGCCTCAGTACGTGGACTTATACAACACACACAGAGTCCTACTAGCACATGTGTACACATGCACTGCACATACCTACACACAAGACGTACACACGGAGTGTCAGCAAAAGGTACTGGATTTTACATAACAGCAGAATTTTACACAAGTATGGTCAGTAGTCTGGGCTGTCACTGACACAATAGAAAAAGGCCTGGTTACACTATAAAGTCACAAAAATGGGAACACTGCCACTACCGCTTTACGTGATGTACCCAAGGGAAGTGCAGTAGTCCACTGCCTTCTACGAGGGCATGTAGTACACTTTAAAATTTGAACTGTCTTAAGACAACATACCACAATTTGTCAAAGACACCACCTTTATTTTCTGACTAGCAACTAAGATGATTTATTATGGACAATCGGAGGATCTCATCAATGTATTTCGTAAAACACTGGACATTTCTACAAGATTTCCTGTTTTTCATCACAATGCTTTTCACAACTCCTAGGACTTTTTCTGTTGCGAGATCACTGTACCACTGTACACGGTAACTAATCATAATGCATTGGAGTAATCTTTGAACAGAATGAGCTGTGGGGTGTTTTTTTAGGTAAATGCTTTTAATCTTGTACATTCTGTCAACAATATCCTTCCACCAGGCCTCAATTTTCTCACAAGAGATCCTCTTAAAAGAAAGTATATCATTTCATCTGTAACACGTCATACAGACATTCAGAATTGTAAAGCTCGCTCTAGTGAACGTCTGCTATTTTAAACGTAGGCCAGCCTTTTCTGTTATTGAAGAAATCCAACTTGGATAGCAATGGTCTGTGGGAAAGCGTACCTTTTTGGGGAAACTAATGGAAAAAGCTAATGCTCTACAAGTAGTCTCTGACACTGCCAGCTAAAACTTCCAAAACCCTTTTCTGTTTGCCATCCAATAAGATGTATGTGAGAAAGTGAATTATTAGTTGAGGTGGATGGTATTCCACTTTTGTGATATAATACGAAAAATCATATGTTGCTGTTTAGAGACAACCCCCAGCTCTGTCTGAGTGTCTCCTCCTCAGATGAAATTATACCCTTGAAATCCAATCAAAAAAGCAATTGATAATGAATAACTAACTTGGATCTATAATCATCCTTTAATACAGGGTTAGGGTAAACTGTGGAATGTTCTGGACAGTTTGGGCATAGACCTTACCCTGCTGTAATAATTATTCACTTCTAAACGGACAGCTATGCAACATACAACTATAGCTAAGTATGCAAACAGTTTTTACATGTCGAATTCACAGCACTGCATATTGGCTCTTTTTTGGGTTTTGCATGAATGGTGTTATGTTGTTATGCAGAGGTACTAAAAATGACTACATGCCATGGGAAAAAAAAGTACCTATGCATAAAATATTAGTCTCCTCTCATTGCAAAAGGAAAAAAAAGTTATTGTACAAGTGATTCCATCATGGTGAGAAAGCAGAAAATAAGAATCTCTTTCCTGGAGGAAAAGCTGGGTCAATGTGCCACTGGCAAGCACTACTGACATAACTGCCAGAGAGTACTTGTGATGTGCCTGTCACCCTCACCCAACTTCAGCGATGTGAAAGTCATAATCAGAAGTAACTTTATTCAATCCAAATAAATAGACCATTGTGAGAAAACAGGTCATTTTGCAGTGCACCCCTACTTTTGCCCCTATTTTGACCCCTAGATGCTGTTTTTCTGACTCTGAGCATTCCCTGGGCTCTGCTAACCAGACCCAGGGCTGTGCTCTGTGTTAAAGGAATATGCAAATTAGGCATAATTATAATTGGCTATGACAGCCTACCTGTACATCCCTAGTATATAATAGGGTATAAATGATTAGCGGCCTCTTGGAGTTAATGCACTCTAGTGTGCACTGCTGTAGTGGCTGCTGTCACTTTAAAGGCAGCCCTGCTTTGCACGCTGCTTTTAAAAGTAAATTATATGCAAATTCGATTTTGGAATTAAAAGTACTTCCAAAGTCTCAAACCACCTTATTTTTACATATGTCACCCCCTAAAGGCTCTCAGATGTGAGAATGTAATATACTGTATGCAGGATTTTTTGTTGTACCAGCCTGAATCTGGCCCTAATGGCTATATCCTTGGTGCTGTCAATGTCATCCCCCACTCATATTCCTCTAGGGGACCCAGGTCAACCTCCTATATCTTCTTTAAGTTACTCAGCGGGTCGGAGGAGTTATTGACTAGTTTATTATAAATTACAGAAATTCCCTACCTAGGGAGTGGCTCCAGTAGGATTTGATATTCCAGAAGGGAAGCGTCCGGCAGACTATCCCCCTCCCCAATGTGTCTCCTCAGTTCATTTCCCAATTACAAGTACCGAAAGTGTTCACTGGGTGCCAATGTATACTCCTCCCTAAGCGTCTCAAGACTAACCAATGCCTGCCCCCTCCACACGTCTCCTAGGTGCTCTATGCCTATCATTTCCCACTTCTGGAATCCCTGTAGGCCTTGCACCTCAGCTGGTTCATCACTATGCCATAACGAGGTGAGGTCAGTGAGTTTTCCCATCCACCCCAAGTGTTTAGTTGCATCCTTCCAGGCCCGAATCACTGCACTCGTGTGGTGCGGTAGGTCTTGCTCCCGTCGAGTGTTGTGTAACAGGGGCTCGAATCCCCCCTTTCCCTTCATGTATCTTTCCAACCTGTATGTCAGGTCTTGCCGGTACCCAAACACCCAGTCGTTGACCACGAGAGGATGTGATGCCCAATAATATTTCTGAATGTCTGGTACTGCCAATCCTCCCTCATATAGTCCCCTCTGTAGTTTGGTTAGAGCAATCCGTGGCGTTCCCTGCCGCCACAATAGTTGTCATAACTCAAAGTCTGTAGTGCCAAAAACTTCATGTGGAATGCTGCAAGGGGTGTTTTGCATGACATAGATGAGGCGCGGCAGCCTCATCATCTTATAAAGAGCAACCTTCCCCATCAAGGGCAAGGGGAGATCATGCCAATGCGTCACATCCCCCTTAAGTTTTTCCAGCTGGGTGGTCAGATTTTTCCTCAGAAAGTCCCTGGGGTCTCTGGTTACATATATTCCTAGGTAGCGAAAGTCCTCTATCACAACTGTGGCCCCACAATCTTGTGGGAGGCAGGGCCTCTCCCCCGCAAGGGGATACACCACTGATTAGACTAATTTATCATATATCCAGAGTGGTCGCCAAATATTCTGAATATTTGCATGAGCCTGCCTCTCATCAGTGAGGATCTTGAGACATAGAGGAGAATATCATCCGCGTATAATGATATACGTTCCTCCCAGTCACCTGGAGCTTGTATTCAATTCACCAAGGGGTCCTGGCGGATCCATGCTGCTAATGGTTCTAGCGCTAGAGCAAGAGCAGGGGGGGCCAGTGGACAACACTGCTGGGTGCCCCTCTGCAACTCAAATTCTTATGATAGCACCCCATTGACCCTCAACGCACCATGGGAGAGGCTTATAGCAGCTTGGTCCACGCACAAAACTGCGGCCCGAACCCCAGCCGCTCAAGTACTGCAAACATATAGTTCTACTCTAGGGAGTCAAACACCATTTTGGCATCCAATGCCATCGGAGCCGCCTGGTCCACGTGTGGTCAGGTCAGCACACCAAACAGGTGTCGAAATTGGGTCTTGTGCTCCTGTCCGGCATGAAGCCTGACTGATCTGGGTGTACCAGGGATCCTATTACCCCCACCAAACCTATTGGCTAACACCTTGGCTAGTACCTTGCCTCCATATTTAGTAAAGATATCGGTTGATATGAACTGCACGCCTCTTGAAGGTTTCCCCTCCTTATATTTCACTGTAATCGTCGCTGCTCTCTGGTCTGCTGGTAGACAGCCCTTGTCCCTGGCTTCTTTATGCATCTCTGGTAATGGACTGGCAATCACAGTGGCCATTCCTTTATACAGTTTGACTGGGATCCCATTCAGGACCGCAGCCTTTCCCATCTGTAAATCTCGTAGTGCAAGGGTCACCTCTTCCTCCATCATCTCGACTTCCAATGCATCTCTATCATCTTTCTGCAGCTCCTGCAGTTGGATATCTCTGAGGAAGTCCTTGCAGACCTCAGCGGACATGTCTGTCTTTGAGGCATACAGGTTCTCATAATAATCTGCAAAGGGCTCCACTATGGTTGCACCAGTCGTCTGCATGACCCGCTCTGAGTCTCCCACCCTTAGCACCCATGCGCGTTCTCTGTCCCTCAGCTCCAGTCATGCTAGCAGTTTTCCTGCCTTGTCGTCCACCTCATATAGCCTGCTATAACTGCTATGGTGTTTTGCCTGGCCTGATTTTCTGCCAGAGATCTCAGCTCCATTTGTCTCAATCTCAGTTTCTCTCAAGCTTCTGGGTCACCTGAGGCTAGAACTGTCACTTCCAGCCTAACTATGTCTTTTTCTATGGCTGCGCACGTTAAACGCATCTCCTTCTTTGGACCCCCAGTAATGCCTGTGCTTGTCCCCTCAGGACTGTCTTAAATGCTTCCCACAATGTTCCTGCAGATGACACTGAGCCTCGGTTATCTGTGAAGGAGAGGGCTTGCCCCTTCCCGCAGACTTTCTTTGGTCCCCGAGTCTCTCAAGCCCCAAGCGTCCAGACGGCCTGGGAGCATATAGTCTTGTCGTGGGCCCATCAGTTTGACCTCGACTGGGGAATGATCAGAGATACCTCTCGCGTCGCAGATCCAGGAGGTATAAGTGCATAGGATGAAAATGTAGTCCAATCTGGAGAAACTCTCATGAGCCACTGAAAAGTATGTGTATTGTCTTGTGTATGGGTTCCCTTCCCTCCAGAGGTCAGTGAGGCCCAATGCCTCTACAACTGGTAGAGTATTCCCAACCCTCCTCCCTCCCCAGATGCCCCAGATCTATCTAACTCCGTGTTCATGGTGAGATTGAGGTCGCCGCCTAAGGTAAGGATCCCCGGGGGTAGGTTCAGCAGTAGATCTCCCATTTCCATGTGGGTCGGTGCATGCAGTCGAGGGGGGAGAGATACTGAGCACAGGCTGAGCGTGGTACCCTCCCAAGGCCTTGATATGGCCACGTAGTAGCCCATATAATCATGCCACATCTGGTGGATGACAAGGGGTACAGTTTTCTTAACAAGTATGCCCACTCCCCTGGAGTCTGTGGTGTACCCTGTGCGTACTCTAAGTGTATAACCAAATTTGTCCAGGGCTTTGTAGTAGTTGCATCTGAGATGTGTTTCCTGGAGCAGGACAATGTCCGGAGCATGGCGTTTTATGTGTTGCAAAACTAGAGTGTGCTTTATCCTGCTCCCAAGTCCATTTATGTTCCAGGACCACATGATCAGGTTGTGCACTGGACTACCCATTTGCAATGTTGATTCTGTGAAGGGGCCTGACACTTCTGCCCCCGATGTATCCTCCCGCTCCCGGACAGGGATCTCAATCCCTTTTGATCGTGTAGTATGAACCCCAATTGCCCAAAAATGTGGTTCTAAGATCATAAGTATACCTAGTTTCTTACATAAGAACACTTGCTTCCCCAACTCCCCCCTCCCAGCTACTCTGCTTCGTGAGCTCAGAACTGCCCACCCCCTCCAGCGTGCAGAGCTCCTGTCACCCTAAATAGACTATACTTCACCTGGGGTGTGCTGCCACCTATGTGGTATCGCTCAGCGGATTTTATTTTGGCAGGTGCCCAGTGTCTTCCCCCTTTGCGTTGGCTAGTTGTTGTGACCCTGGTCGCTGAGTAATGAAGCAAACCTGATTGTTCCTCATCAACTCCCTCTGTGTGAGGGAATCCAATCACTCCAGTATCCACATATTCTGGGTGTTCTCAGTCCTTCTGCATTAGGCGCTTTCCATTCTTCCATCCTGGTCCGGATTGTGTTGTTCCTGCTGCGCTGGTTGATCAAGCTCTCCTACCATCTCCCTGCCTATTGCCTGGTGGTCTCCAGCCCACCAGCCAGTCTCACACCTCTTCATGGTAGCCAAAGTATCAAGTCTTGCCCTCAAATTCCACTCTCAGTTTATCTGGGAATAGCATCATGTATTTCAGGTGAGATTGAGGTCGCCGCCTAAGGTAAGGATCCCCGGGGTAGGTTCAGCAGTAGATCTCCCATTTCCATGTGGGTCAGTGCATGCAGTTGAGGGGGGAGAGATACTGAGCACAGACTGAGCGTGGTACCCTCCCAAGTCCTTGATATGGCCACGTAGCGAACCATATAATCATGCCACATCTGGTGGATGACAAGGGGTACAGTTTTCTTAACAAGTATGCCCACTCTCCTGGAGTCTGTGGTGTACCCTGTGCGTACTTTAAGTGTATAACCAAATTTGTCCAGGGCTTTGTAGTAGTTGCATCTGAGATGTGTTTCCTGGAGCAGGACAATGTCCGGAGCATGGCGTTTTATGTGTTGCAAAACTAGAGTGTGCTTTATCCTGCTCCCAAGTCCATTTATGTTCCAGGACCACATGATCAGATTGTGCACTGGACTACCCATTTGCAATGTTGATTCTGTGAAGGGGCCTGACACTTCTGCCCCCGATGTATCCTCCCGCTCCCGGACAGGGATCTCAATCCCTTTTGATCGTGTAGTATGAACCCCAATTGCCCAAAAATTTGGTTCTAAGAACATAAGTATACCTAGTTTCTTACATAAAATCACTTCTCTTCCAGGGGATCCTCATCAATAGTCATAAACATTGAATATTCCCGCCCTTGTGCGGGGACCCCGGAGCATATATAAAATATATACACATTATACATGTGTAACAAACAGTCATGCAGGCTATCATGTTAAAAACAGGCTAAAATGCTTTATTTCTATGAAGTTGTTTTTTTTTTTTTTTTTTTTTAAATACTACAATAGAGCATAAATAAGTACCCAAGCTCCTAAAACTAGGCTTGGGGAAGTACGCAGTAGCAAACTCTAGTGAAAAAATTGAGAAAACTGCATTGAAAAACAATGAAGCATTCTTAGCCAATAGGCTGCATGTAGGTTAACACAGGAGAACCATAAAAACTTTGGCACTGTGCCTTTAAGACCCTGAGCACCTCCAGTATCCCACCATGCCTCAGGGGTGAAGGAAAGGTGACAGTTGGTTCACAGTTAGGTCAGTTCTTTTTTCCGGCTCCTTCTGAGAGGATCCTGGAGCATTGAGCTCTCAGTTTTTCTGAGTTTTCCTCAGAAAAATTCTTTAAAAAAGCGTTTTTTCACTTTTCACTCGACAAGTAACATCTTTGTCTGAGCTAGGAAGGTTTTTTCTGACAGAAAAATGCCTTCTCTTTTTGTCAAATGCCTTGCTTGTGGGAAGAAGAAGGCCCAGTCAGATCCCCACTCTCTGTGCATAGTGTGCCTGCCTCAGAGTCACTGCCCTGACACTTGTAAGTACTGTAAGAACATGTCTAGGAGGACTCTGAAAGACAGAGAGAAGATCCGACTTCATGGGCTTCAGGAGAGGAAAAGAACATCGTCCTCCTCACTCCCCAGGCATCCAGAAGGCCATTCTCAGGAGAGAATGGCCCGGTCGACGTCGACAGGTAGGAAAATACCTGTTTGTTCACCGTCGACGTCGTCGCTACCACCGTCCCACTGGCATAGATCGCCGTCGACGGCGACGCACCCGACGTCGAAGGGAACGGCGTCGAGGGAACATCAGAGTAGGGGCAGGTCTCCGTCGACGGCAGCCCGCCGATCGACGTCGAGCCACCGCCGGCATGCCCGGTCGCCGCCAAAGGCTGTGCGCCCCCCGACGTCAGGACACACGACGTCGAGATCTCCACGACGGCACGGGAAACATCCGCCGTCAACCTCCCATCGCTCCACGTCGAGGCACACGACGGCGAGCAGGTCGAGGTCCAAGGAACGCCGTTCGACGTCAAGGCACTCAACGTCGAGGCAATCAACGGCGAGGCAGGACCAACCAACTGGGCGTCCTTCGACGTCGAAACAGCCATCGACGTCGACGCAGGTTTTACCTGTCCAACAGGGAGCAGAACATCGCCCCTCGCCAGACAAGGCTCAGTCTCCAGTGGTCTCCATACCGAGCGACTCTTCTCGGTCAAGAGCATCTCCTGGGCATGTCTCGCCCATCAACCTATCTCCGAGATGGCTGGAGAGCCTCAACAGATCAGCGGCCTCCCCAGATTCGCAATATTCGCGAATGTATTCACCCACTGCCTCCCCGCCAAGAACGCCATCGCCGACAGCCGGGGCAGAACGGGCTCGTTCAGCTCCTCGACAGCCGACCGCGAGGCCTAGGCGCTCGGCTACAGCGTCCCGCAGCAGATCTCGCTCTCAACGGAGATCCAGGTCGCGCTCAAGAAGATCACCCTCTTGGTCTTCATCAGGTTCTTCTGTCAGGCGTTACTCACCTACTCTTACAGATTCACCACCTGCTAGAGTCTCACCAGTGGATGACATAACCACTTTCAACGAGGTGTTGCTAAGAGGAGCACAGAAACTCAATATAGAGGTTCCAGAACCATCTACCTCCTCATCAATCATCTTTGAGACACTACAACAGAGATCAGCGTCGAAAAAGTTGCTGCCTCTAGTGCCTGGTTTGTTGCAGCCGACCATGGACACTTTTCTGGCCCCAGCCTCGCTTAAGTCTGCCCCGGCTCGGATTCTTAAAAAGTACAAGGCTCCAGAGCAAGACCCTTTATTCCTTAGGAAGGATCCGCCACCAGACTCAGTGATCATAGCTGCCGCCCGAAAGACCCACTCGGTGGCATCTTCATCCACGGTACCCCCGGATAAAGAGAGCAGGCATTTAGACTCTCTGGGAAGAAAGATGTGCGGGACAGCGGCTTCAGCAATGAAGGTCTCTAGTGCGTCTGCGCTCCTGGGCAGGTACGATCGTTCTCTGTGGGATTCCCTCAGTAGATTTACAGAAAAACTGCCCAGAGAAGACAGGCAAGATTTCCAAGAGATTCTACAGGAAGGATGCCTGGTATCTAACCAAGTTATCAGCGCGGCAGCGGATGGGGCGGATTTGGCGGCTCATGGGTACGCACATGGTATCTGTGCGAGGAGATCTTCCTGGCTGAGGCTCACTGGCTTGAAACAGGAGGCACAACAACGTATCCTGAATCTCCCATTTGCCGGGAATTCTCTATTCGGTGCCCATGCAGACGAAGAGATGGCCCGCATGAAGACCGAGGTGGATACCATGAAGGCGGTAGGCCTCGAAAGAAGGAAAGATTTCAGGCGGAGGTACAGACCGTACGATAGACGCCCTTTCCAACAGAGGGTTCAAACCCCTCATTGGTCGCAAAGGTCTCAGCAACGACAGGGACGCCCTCTGTTTCAGCGAAGAAACACAAGGGAGCGAGGGTCAAGTAGACCTCAACAGTCCACTCCAAAAGCACCCACTAAGCAATGAAGTCTTGCTTCCCTCGACACTGTACACCACTCCGGTGGGGGGAAGTATTATTGCTCATCTTCACGAGTGGCACTCTATCACAAGAGACAAATGGGTGCTCAATATTGTCGAACATGGCTATTCTCTCCTTTTCAAGCAGCCTCCACCACACTTGCCACCAACCAAACACAATCCGGCTCATCTCACCTTGCTACGCAAGGAGGCTCTCGCCCTCCTAAGAAAGAATGCCATAGAAAGGGTTCCACCTGCCCACAGAGGAAAGGGGGTCTACTCCCGTTACTTTCTAGTAGCAAAGAAGGGTCAAGAGGGCGTTTTCAGGCCAATCCTGGATCTAAGACTGCTGAACAAATACATAAGAAAGCAGAAGTTCAGAATGCTAGCGCTTCACCAAATTTTCCCTCAACTGCATCAGGGAGACTGGATGTGCTCCATCGACCTGCAGGATGCGTATTTCCACATCCCAATAGCTCCAAAGCATCGAAAATTACTGCGCTTTCGAGTAGCGTTACAGCATTACCAGTTCAGGGTTCTACCCTTTGGCCTGAAATCTGCTCCAAGAGTTTTCTCGAAATGTATGGCAGTGGTGGCGGCGCATCTACGAAGACAAAGGATATACATATATCCATACCTAGACGACTGGCTACTAAAGGCTTCTTCTCCGGAGCAGGCGAGAAGCCATCGGGACATTGTACTAGGAGTTTGCGAAGCTCTAGGTCTTCAGGTCAATTACCAGAAGTCAACCTTGACTCCAACGCAGAGTCTTCACTACCTAGGAGCTATCATAAACACAGAACTACAAAAAGTGTATCCTTCGGAGGAACGACTGTCCTCAATAAATATGAAGTGCCAGGACCTGTTGAGAGCCAGCGCACCTACGGCACGTCAGGTGACATCACTACTGGGCTCCATGGCATCGTGCATCTTTATTGTCCCAAATGCCAGACTCCACATGAGACCCCTCCAAGAGGCATTGGAGGCCAATTGGAGCCAAAGAACAGGTCGCTGGGAAGACACAATGCGGCTACCGGAGGTAGCACTGCAGTCATTGAGATGGTGGATGCACAGACCTCACCTGTCAGTGGGCGCTCCGTTTCACCAGGTACTTCCATCCGACACTCTGGTAACGGATGCGTCTCTTCAGGGATGGGGGGCTCATCTGGGTCCTTTTCAAGCGCAGGGTCTGTGGTCAGACAAGGAGAAGCAGTACCACATCAATCTGCTAGAACTCAGAGCGGTCCATCTGGCTCTCAAGTCTTTCACACCGCTAATTCAGGGGAAAACTCTATTGATACAGACGGACAATACAACCACGATGTATTACTTGAACAAACAAGGGGGAACGAGATCCCTACCCCTTTCACGAGAGTCCCAAGCGATATGGCATTGGCTCCTGGCCAGAGGAATGTCAATCACAGCAGTTCACCTGCCAGGTCAGCAGAACGTAGAAGCAGACTTTCTAAGCAGACACCTGGAGGACGTTCACGATTGGGTCCTGCACGACGAAGTCGCAGAATACATCTTCGCGCAATGGGGTCGGCCTCAACTGGACCTCTTCGCAGACGATGTAAACAGGAAATGCCCAGACTTCGCATCCAGGTTCTACCGTCCAGGATCTCGAGGGAATGCCCTGTTGATCGACTGGTCAGGGACATTTCTTTACGCTTTTCCTCCGACTCCCCTCATTCCGGCAGTGATCAGCAAACTTTACGGATCCAGGACCAGAATGATTCTTATAGCGCCACAATGGCCTCGACAATTCTGGTACACGGATCTCCTCAACCTGTCGGAAAAACCTCACAGGAGGCTGCCGTGCAGACCGGATCTTCTGAGCAGAATGGAGGGCAGGATTCTGCATCCCAACCTACCCTCTCTGAGCTTAACAGCATGGCTCCTGAATTCCTGCAGTATGGGCACCTAGGACTCTCGCAGGAGTGCATGAACATCTTGAAAGAGTCCAAACGGCCTTCCGCGCGGCGTTCCTACGCTTTTAAGTGGAAGAGATTCTACATATGGTGCTGTCAGCAAGGCCATAATCCCATACGGGCGCAGGAGGACGTGATACTGTCCTATTTGCTTCACCTAGCGAAATCCGGTCTGCAGGTATCATCTATTAAGGTACATTTGTCTGCTATTACTGCCTATCGCAAGTCACCTTCTCAGGAATCCTTCTTTACGAAACCTGTAGTCAAGGATTTCTTAGAAGGTTTGAAGAAAGTTTTTCTGCCAATTCGGAGGCCTTCTCCTCCGTGGGAACTGAACATAGTCCTAGCAAAACTTATGGGCCCTCCTTTCGAGCCTATCCATAAGGCCTCCTTACAACACCTTACGTGGAAAACGGCTTTTCTGGTGGCCATTACTTCAGCGAGGAGGGTCAGTGAGATCCAGGCCTTGTCTGCAAAAGAACCGTACACGGTTTTTCATGACAATAGAGTAGTTCTGCGAACTCACCCATCTTTCCTTCCGAAGGTGGTGTCAGAATTCCATATTAATCAGACCATAACTTTACCGACGTTCTTTCCCAATCCGGAAACTCCGGCTGAGAAAGCATTGCACTCATTAGACTTGAAAAGAGTGCTGAAATTTTATCTGGACAAGACAAAATCGATTAGAAACTCTAACCGCTTGTTTGTGAACTATGGTCATTTAAGGACAGGAGAAGCAGCATCTAAGCGAACAATATCAAGATGGATAGTCTCTTGTATTGTTAATACTTACCAGCTAGCTAATAGACAATTGCTAGCGCGGCCTAGAGCGCATTCCACAAGGGGAAAAGCGGCTACAGCTGCTCTCCTTAACAATGTTCCTATATCTGAGATTTGTAAGGCTGCTACATGGAAGTCTGTCCATACTTTTACAAGACATTATTGTTTAGACTCAGATGCAAGAGCGGATGCCCAAGTGGGGCAGGCCTCTCTAAGGAATTTATTTGCGTAAGACATGTCTATTCCTGCACTTCTATCGGACAGTCCGCTGGGTTTAGGGATGGGCTTGCTAATCTATTCAATGTTTATGACTATTGATGAGGATCCCCTGGAAGAGAAGGATAAGTTACTTACCTGTAAATCCTAGTTCTCGTCCAGGGGTATCCTCATCAAAGTCATAAACAACCCACCCTCCTCCCCGGACACACGTCTACTGGAAGTGCAGGACAGACAGTATTTTGATTCAATTATACAAATTGTCACCGTAAAAAGAACTGACCTAACTGTGAACCAACTGTCACCTTTCCTTCACCCCTGAGGCATGGTGGGATACTGGAGGTGCTCAGGGTCTTAAAGGCACAGTGCCAAAGTTTTTATGGTTCTCCTGTGTTAACCTACATGCAGCCTATTGGCTAAGAATGCTTCATTGTTTTTCAATGCAGTTTTCTCTATTTTTTCACTAGAGTTTGCTACTGCGTACTTCCCCAAGCCTAGTTTTAGGAGCTTGGGTACTTATTTATGCTCTATTGTAGTATTTAAAAAAAAAAAAAAAAAAAAAAAAAAAAACATAGAAATAAAGCATTTTAGCCTGTTTTTAACATGATAGCCTGCATGACTGTTTGTTACACATGTATAATGTGTATATATTTTATATATGCTCCGGGGTCCCCGCACAAGGGCGGGAATATTCAATGTTTATGACTTTGATGAGGATACCCCTGGAAG
The DNA here is from genome assembly GCF_031143425.1 of Pleurodeles waltl. Taxonomy (NCBI): domain Eukaryota; kingdom Metazoa; phylum Chordata; class Amphibia; order Caudata; family Salamandridae; genus Pleurodeles; species Pleurodeles waltl. The sequence continues at coordinate 735,357,704 of NC_090446.1, forward strand.
AGAACTAGGATTTACAGGTAAGTAACTTATCCTTGCTTCCCCAACTCCACCCTCCCAGCTACTCTGCTTCGTGAGCTCAGAACTGCCCATCCCCTCCAGCGTGCAGAGATCCTGTCACCCTAAATAGACTATTCTTCACCTGGGGTGTGCCGCCACCTTTGTGGTATCGCTCAGCGGATTTTATTTGGGCAGGTGCCCAGTGTCTTCCCCCTTTGCGTTGGCTAGTTGTTGTGACCCTGGTCGCTGAGTAATGAAGCAAACCTGATTGTTCCTCATCAACTCCCTCTGCGTGAGGGAATCCAATCACTCCAGTATCCACATAATCTGGGTGTTCTCAGTCCTTCTGCATTAGGCGCTTTCCATTCTTCCATCCTGGTCCGGATTGTGTCGTTCCTGCTGCGCTGGTTGATCAAGCTCTCCTACCATCTCCCTGCCTATTGCCTGGTGGTCTCCAGCCCACCAGCCAGTCTCACACCTCTTCATGGTAGCCAAAGTATCAAGTCTTGCCCTCAGATTCCACTCTCAGTTTATCTGGGAATAGCATCATGTATTTCAGTTCCTTGCCATTCAGCGATCTTTTGACTTCCTCAGTATTCTTTCATTGACATTGCACCTGGAGGGTAAAATCAGGAAAGAAGCAAATGATAGCGTTGTCTTGCTTCAGGTCCCAGAAGGTTCTAGCTGCTTGCAATATGGCATCCTTGTCTCTGTAATTAAGAATCCTGGCGACTATTGTGTGCAGGGGCGCTTCTGGTTTCGGTGGAGGACCGGGTACCCTGTGTGCCATCTCCACCGAAAAGAGTTAGACAGGCGCTTTGGTTTAAGTTTATTCAGGACCAATTCCTCCACAAATAGGTCTGTGTTCTGGCCCTCCATGCCCTCTGGAACATCCACCTCCTCCTTGAGGTGTGCCTTGCGCAGCATCCATTCTTACTGTGTACCTGTCCAGGCTGTTTGTTTGTGACTGCTTGGGAGTGCTGCCTTTGACCATGGTCTCTGCCTTCGATTCCTCACTTTGTGCAGGGACACTTTGAAGCTGCATACCTCAGTTCAGTCAGTCCTTGAATAACCTCCCCGGACCAGTTCCTAAGAAGTCTCTGTTGCCAGCTCATGCTCTCTGCAATGCCTCTGATTACTTTAGGTTCTGTCAGGCTCACCGCATGCATTATCTTCTGTGTGCCCCCAGGGCCTCCATTCTGCTTCCTTTGTCCGGCTTCCTGCCCCCGCTCTTTCTTTCCTGGTATTCACTCTGGAGGATTTCACCCCTCACTCTCTCTCTGCGAGGGGTCGCATTCATCGCACCGCTGTCCCTTCCTTCAGGTCTGCGCTCCGTTCAGCTGATCTTTCCAATACAGCGTGTGGCCTTCTCCTTCGCTGATGACGTTTCTCTGTGAGCCCTTGCTTGCTCAGGGCTTGCCCTGTGCCCCGTCACTGTCAGGATGGTGCCGGATTTTAGGGGGCTATGCACCACGGAGGCTGGCTCAGAGTGCGGTCATCTTTGTTGGCAGCAAGCTCCGTTCCCCCCGGCTTAGCCATATCTTAATCCCAAGGAGAGATTTCCTCCATCTTTAAATTTTTTAAGAATTGTGCTTCCTAGGATTGATTTTTGCCACACCTAATAAATATGGAAGAGTTGCTCAGAAACTCAGATCACTGCCTGAACTACAAGGAGAAGAAGGTCTACCTGCTGGAACCAAGGTCTGCAATCCAAAGGACTGCACTCTGCATGACTGCACCTGCTGCACACTGAGAAACTACAGTTCTAAGGACTTTGCTTACCTTTAAGAGAGGAAAGTAGTGCACTCCCTGAAAGCAGCAGATTAAAAGAGCTTCACCTGTAACATCCCCACAAAGAAGTCTCCGGGAGACCATCCTTCAACTGAATTTTTGAGGATTTGGCAGGTGCATTCTGGTGACCTTTGTCACAACATCTCAAGGACCATCTCAGAGCTTCTATCCCCTTGGAGTGGTATTGTGGACCACTGGAGACCCAAAGGAGGACTTCTGGAAAAAGATCGAAAAAGTTTGGAGAAGATTGAAGAAGGTTTGGAAAAAAGCTCCCTAAGGTGACCAACCCGTCCAAAAGAGTCAAGCCGCTGATGTCAAACCACAACCCAGCCTGTAATTCATGTTTGTCCCACTGACGCTCTGGAGCTTTTCCCTGTTGACGAGTTGACCGCGAGCTCATGCTGAGCCAAGCTGACAACGTTGCCTCGGACCCCGGCCTGACGAGAAGCCTCATCCGACGACGAACGAAAAAGCTCCAGAAAAAAAAACGTAAGTCCGAAGGTAAAACTTTGAGCGAGGCCTCCTGCTCAGTGTATTCGAGCAGAGCTTTATCATAGTCGGCCTCATATTGTGACGTAGTGCTAGTCCAGCACGCCCAGGTGTCCCCAGTTGGCGCTATTGGTTTTCAAGCACTAGAAAGCACATTTAAAGAATGTATTAAAAAAAAATCATATCTATGGTTCCCTACATTTGATTTTTGTTGTTTTGGTATCATTTTAAGCCCTTGGGCACCAAGGACAAGCTGGTGTTGCCCTCGGCCACGGTTGCTGTGCGCAGAGGGCGAGACCAGCTTGCCCTGCTCCCAGCCCACGCGGGGAGCGCTAGTGCTCCCCCTGTGGATCCCCCACCCACACCCCTCAGTTAGGGTCGGCAGGGGAAGTGCTTCCCCTGCAACCCGGACCTCCCCTTGGCCATCTGATGACGTCGGGGATGTGCTGTAAGCATTTGCTTCGAGCCCGCCTCAGAAGGACTCATTTTGGTGAGTCCTTCTTCTGGGGGCTGTTTGGGGGGGCGAAAGACACAGGGGGAAAGGAAAGAGTTTTTCCTTTCTCCCGTGCCTGTTTTGAATGGATTCCTGCTCCTCGATGGTGGACAAGGCCCTCGATCATGGAGCAGGAATCCACCCACTAGACACCAAGGATGTTTTCTTGTTAGGCAAGGTTCGCTCCCCTGCGGGCGATATTGAATCTGTGTTTCGGTCCCCTCTGGGGGCTAGATAGGCTGTTTTTTGGCCGATCTGTTCCCCGGGGAGTCGAAACACACCAGGCACCAGGGATTTAGGAAATGTTATTTTTAGGGCAGCGACCCCTTGGGCAAGGGTCGCTGTCCTGGGGCAATATATTTTTCTATATTTCCCCCCCCCCCCCCAAAACGGGGCTAGATAGGCCATCTTTTCGTCTGAATGGGCCAGCAGAGTGCGGGGGGGGTCGAAACCCCCTAGGCACCAGGAATCTGTGTGTGTGTGTTTATTGTTTGTTGGGGGCAGCCCCTTGGGCAATGGTCGTTCCCCAAAGAGGGCACATAACTCTTGGACATTTCTGCCCCTCTTGGGGGCTTATCAGCCTATTATTTTAAGGCCCATCAGCCCCCAAGTGGGGTAGAAGCCACAAAGATATCAGGGATTTCTTTTAGTTTTGTTTTTATTGTGTGTGTGGGGCGACCCCTTGGGCAAGGGTCGTAAAGGGGGCACACAACTGTTGGCAATTTTTTTTAGGCACATCTGCCCTCAAGGAGGATAGAATCCACTAAGGCACCAGGGATTATTTTGTTTTAATTTTATTTGGGGGGTGGGAGGCGGCCCCTTGGGTAAGGGTTGCCCCCTCCCAAGAGGGGCACAAAACTGTTGGCCATTTCTGCCCCCCCTTGGGGGCAGATCGGCCTATTTTTGTAAGGCCCACCTACCCCCAAGGGTGGCAGAAAGCCCACTGAACATCAGGGAAGATTCTGTTTTTAAAAAAGAGGGTGGGGGTTATGGCCATATCCCCACCCCAAATAAATGGGGACAAAGATGTTCTGCTCATCGGTAGACAGATGGGGCAATTACCCAGGATCCACGCCCTGGGGGGCAGAAAGCCTACTAGATGCCAGGGAATAAAAAAAAAACATAGAGGGGTGGTAGCTGCCACCAGTATGGGCATGGTTATGCCCCCCCAACCCAACTAAAGGGGGTAACAGTCTTTCAGCCCCCCCTGCAAATTAAATGATCTTATCCCAGCGGCAAGCAAGAGGACCTTTTATTGTTTTGATTTTACATTTGGTCAAAAATGGTCCAACTTGGAGTGGTGAGCGCCTACACTTTTTGGACTTTGGGACGCTGCTACCTAGGAAAAACTACCAGACCTAGACACATCTGGAAACTAAACATCTGGGTGAGTCCAGGGTGGTGCGCTTCACATGCACCCCACACCATTTAGTTACCCACAATGCCCTGCAAACCTCCAACTTTGCTTGAAATCACACATTTTCCCTGCATTTTTCTGCTGGAAACTTCCGGAATCCGCAGGAGTCCACAAAATTCCTAGCACCTAGCATAGTTGCATCTATACCGATAAAAAATCTGCCCCACTTGTCAGCCGAAAAATGTTTTTTTCTCAAACTGCCCTTTTGGACCCGTATTGGTTCCCTCTCAATTTTGGCATGTTTTTGGCCCTTCCCAGTCACAGGCAGTTGGCCCAACTATACAAGTGAGGGATAATTTTTATTGGGAGACTGAGGGGAATGTTGGGTGGTAGACAATTGGCGCTGGTGTGGTGATCCCACACGAAAATGTGATTTTCTTTTAGCTAACTTTGAGGTTTGCTGAGGATTCTGGGTAAGAAAACACTAGGGGATCCATGCAAGTCCCATCTCCCTGGACTTCCTCAGGTATCTAGTTTTCAGAAATGTCTGGGTTTGGTAGGTTTCCCTAGATGGCTGCTGAGCCCAGGCTCAAAAACGCAGGTGCCCCCCTTTCAAAAACAGGTAGTTTTGTAATAGATCATTTTGATGTCTCTGTAATGTGTTTTGGACCCTTCACTGTCGTGGGTACTTGGCCTACCTAGATAAGTGAGGTACCAATTTTATCGGGAGAGGTGGGGGAATGCTGGGTGGAAGGAAGTTTGTGGCTGCCCTCAGATTCAAAAACTTTGCTGCACCGAAATATGAGGAAAAAGTGTTTTTTTAGCCCCATTTTGAGGTTTGCAAAGGATTCTAGGTAACAGAACCCAGTGAGAGCCCCATAAGTTACCCAATTCTGGGTTCCCCTACGTGTCTAGTTTTCATAAATAGACAAGTTTGCTAGGTTTCCCTAGGTGCCAGATGAGCTAGAGGCCAAAATACACAGCTGGGCACTTTGCAAAAAATATGTTAGTTTTCTTTGGGATGATGTCCACGTTGTGTTTTGGGGCATTTCCTGTTGCGGGCACTTGGCCTACCCACACAAGTGAGGTACCATTTTTATCTGGAGACTTGGGGGAATGCTGGGTGGAAGGAAGTTTGTGGCTCCCCTCACATTTCAGAACTTTCCATCACCGAAATGTGAGGAAAAAGATTTTGTTTTTTTGCCAAATGTTGAGGTTTGCAAAGGATTGTGGGTAACAGAAACTGAGGAAAGCCCCACAAGTCACCCCATCCTCGAATCCCCGAGGTGTCTAGTTTTAAAAAATGCACAGGTTTGCTAGGTTTCGGTAAGTGCTGGCTGAGCTAGAGGCCAAAATCCACAGCTAAGCACTTTCCAAAAAAACACATCAGATTTCAATGTAAAAATGTGATAAGTCCATATTGCGTTTTAGGGTGTTTCCTGTCCTGGGCACTAGGCCTACCCACACAAGTGAGGTACCATTTTTATCGGGAGACTTGGGTGAACACAGAATACAAGAACAAGTGTTATTGCCCATTGTCTTTCTCTACAGTTTTTCCTTCCAAATGTAAGACAGTGTGTAAGAAAGAAGCCTATTTGATAAATGTCCTGTAATTCACATGTTAGTATAGGGACCCCCGAATTCAGAGATGTGAAAATAACCACTGCTTCTCAACATCTTGTGCCCATTTTGGGAACACAAAGGTGTCCTTGATATCTATGTTTCTCTATTTTACCAAATAAATTGCTGAATACCTGCTATACAATGAAAACCCACTGCAAGGTGCATCTCATTTATTTGCTTTGGGTACCTACGGTTCTTAATGAACCTATAAGACCTATATATCTCTGCAACCAGAAGAGTCCAACAGACATAACGCTATATTGCTTGTAAACATCTCCCACAGCTGGAAAAAGTTACAGAAGAAAACGTGGACAGGAATGGCTGTTTTTTTTAACTCAATTTCAATATTTTTTTTATTTCAACTATTACTTTCGTTAGGAAAACCTTGAAGGGTCTACACAAATGACCCCTTGCTAAATTCAGAATTATATCTGCTTTTCAGAAATGTTTAGCTGTCCGGGATTCACCATTGGTTTCAGACCCATTTCTGTCACTAACTGGAAGGAGGCTGAATGCACCAAAAATAGTAAAATGCCAAAATAGTGCTGAGAATGTGGTTTTCTGATTCAGGTCTGCCTGTTCCTGAAAACTGGGAAGATGGGGATTTTAGCACTGCAAGCCCTTTGTTAATGCCATTTGCAGAGAAAAAAACACGTTTTCTTCTGCAGCACTGTTTTCCCCGTTTTCCCCCCAAAAAACACATTCTCTCGTAGGGGATTTCCATGATAGTCATAAGCACTGAATAGTTCCGCGCGTCTGCGGGGACCCCGGAGCACTGATGTGAAGTATATTCTTAAGTGCAAACACCAGCCGTTTGAAGAAAAGGTCTGTCAAAAATCACTTAAGAATAACATTGTGCAGCCTATGTGAACAGCTACGCAGGCCAAATTGTTGAAAAGAAAAATCAATAGTAGTGTAAATTCATGTTCAAACACCTATTTATTCTAGAAATGTAATAACAAATACATTCTCATACTTTATTTACACCTCTGATGAGAATAAAACAATGCAGGGCAGTGTAGCCCATAGGCTGCCATTATACAGAATGTAAATAGAGCTGTGCCTTTAAGAAAGCAAAGTCTTCCTGTATCCCATCATGCACAGCAACAGGCAGTTGCCTCAGTTCTTTTTTCCGGCTCCTGCTGACAGGACCCTGAAGCATTGAGCTCTACCTCACAAAGCTTTTTGTGACAGAAATTCATTGAAATATCTTCTGAATTTCATTTTCACTCGACGTTTTTACCTTTGAGTGATCATTTTCTACTGATTTCTGTTAAATTCTGACAGAATTTTGAGTTTTTTTCTAGTTAGAAATGCCTTCACTTTTTGATAAATGTCCTTCTTGTGGCAGAAAGAAGGCTAAAACAGATCCACATAGGGTCTGTATAATTTGTCTTCCATCCAGCCACAAACCGGAGTCGTGTGACATTTGTAAAACCTTCTCTAGAAGAACCCTTCGTGATAGAGAGAAGATCCGACTTCAGGCGAGAGAGGACAGGAGAAAAAGTGGCCATTCCACTACAGAGCGAGGAGAAGGTCAGGCTTCTACCAGGGCTCTACCTGTTTCCTCCATGACTCCTTCCAGACCTGCTGAAAAACGACATAGATCTCCGACGACGTCGAGAGCGTCGACGTCGAAGCAGGGAACGGCGCCAACATGTTCGCCGTCGAGGAGTGGTTCGCCGGCGAGAAAAAGACATTGTTCGCCGTCGACAGCTATTTCGCCGTCGAGGCGGCGAAGACACCCGACGTCGAGGGGATCTGGGTCGCCGTCGACACGGCGAACACAGTCCACGCCAAGGAGATCCGAGTCGGGCTCGCCGTCGACACGGCGAGGGAGATCGCCGTCGAGAGAGAGTGTTCGCCGTCGGAGGCGTTCACCGTCACTGCACCGACGTCGAGGGTCATCGTCGAGAGGTTCGCAGTGGCGAGACGAGTCGACGTCTAGAGGCACTCGCCGTCACCGCAGTTCGACGTCGAGGAGTGCTTCGACGTCGAGAAGACCATCTAAGAGGCCTAGAAGGGTTTATACAACCTCGGAATCCTCGGCCTCGCTTATCCTACTTCCAGCATCGCCACAGCTCTCGCAAAGGCAGTCGCCGTTACCACAGACGCCGGTAACACCTACGGCTCCTCTTCCGGCGCCTCCTCCAGAGCCTGTTCCGAGGACCCCAACGCGATCTGCAGGGCGTTCTGGATATTCATCGAGGCGTACATCTACCTCTAGGCACCGTCGTCAGGAATCACATCATGGACATTCTTCATCGTCCACACGGGACTACTCTCCAACCTTATCGGACTCACCGTCCCCAAGAGTGTCCCCCATAGATGATGTCAACACATTTCAGGAGGTCTTAGTGAGAGGGGCAACCAAGCTGAATATCCCGCTAGCAGCTCCGGCCCCATCGACATCAGTGATCTTTGAGACCTTGCATCAAAAGACATCTTCACAACCTTTACTTCCACTGGTTCCGGGTCTTATTGAGCCAGCAATGGACATTTTTCTCACGCCGGCTACAACAAAGTCTGCTCCTTCCAGACTCATTAAAAAGTACCGTCCACCAGAGCAAGATCCTCTATTCTTGAGGTCGGACCCAGTACCAGACTCGGTAGTTATAGTGGCAGCGAAGAAATCGCATTCGACGTCACCGTCTTCCTCTGCTCCTCCAGACAAAGAGAGCAGAAAGATCGATGCTGCAGGAAGAAAAGTATGCTCGACGGCATCCATCACCATGAAAGCAGCCAGTGCCACTGCTTTTTTAGGGAGATATGATCGATCCCTCTGGGACTCTATACTGCAGTTCGTGGAGCATCTCCCTAGGGACAAAAGGGAAGATTTCCTAGAGGTCATGAGCGAGGGAGCTATGGTTTCTAACCAGATTATAAGTGCTGCAGCGGATTCTTCAACACTATCCGCACATAACTATGCTCATGGTATAGCGCTCAGGAGACATGCATGGCTGCGGCTTACATCGCTTAAACCCGAAGCACAGCAGAGGATACAGAACCTACCTTTCTCAGGCTCCACTTTGTTCGGCTCTCATGCCGATGACGAGATGGCCAGAATGAAGTCGGAGCTGGATACCCTGAAAGCGGTAGGCATGGAGCGACCTAAAGAACAGCGAAAAGGATTCCGACCATATCAAAGAAGACTGTTCACCCACAGGTATCAGACTCCACATTGGACGTCTTCACGCCCTCAGCAACAGCAGCAGCAGCAGCATCAGAGGGGCTTCTCCAGAAGGTCGACAAGGGGTCGTTCAACACCTCAGACCCAGACACCTCGACAGGTGCCCGCGTCTAAGCCCTGAATCTTTGCTTCCCCCTCCTCCGTTACCCACTCCGGTAGGGGGAAGTATCTCAAATCATCTGGACGAGTGGCTACGCATCACATCAGACGCCTGGGTTTTGAATATTGTGAGACATGGTTACGTTCTCAGGTTCACCAGTCCTCCACCATCTGTTCCACCCAAAACAACCAACCGACACCTCGAAGCTCTTCAGTTAGAAGTCACCATCCTATTGCAAAAAAGAGCCATAGAACCCGTCCCGATCAGCCAGCAAGGGAAGGGGATTTATTCGAGGTATTTCCTTGTGCCAAAAAAAGACAAGCAAGAGTTTCGTCCCATTTTAGACCTAAGGACAGCAAACAAGTGGATTCGCAAAGAGAAATTCAGGATGCTATCCTTGCACCAAATTTACCCACATCTTCGTCAGGGCGACTGGCTCTGTGCAGTAGACCTTTGCGACGCTTATTTTCATATTCCGGTGGCCAAGAAACATCGAAAATTCCTAAGGTTCACCGTCGGAAAACATCATTACCAATTTGCGGTTCTGCCCTTCGGCCTAAAATCAGCGCCGAGGACTTTTTCCAAATGCATGGCGGTGGTAGCCGCCCATTTGAGGAAGCATCGAATTTTTGTCTACCCCTATCTAGACGATTGGCTCATAAAGGCCTCCAGTTATTTAGAGACGCAACAACATTTCAAATGGACTCTACAGCTGTTACAGAAACTCGGTCTTCAAGTAAATCTCCTGAAATCCACAGCAACACCGGTTCAGAGGTTGCATTACTTAGGAGCCATTATAGATACAAATCTAGGAAAGGTGTTTCCTTCGGAGGAACGACGATTATCGATTCTCCAAAAGTGCAAACAACTGCAAGAGGCTCCACAGACCACTGCAAGAGTAATAGCTTCCCTACTGGGCTCGATGGCGTCTTGTATCCATCTCGTTCCCAATGCTCGCCTCCATATGAGACCATTGCAGGAAAACCTGGAGGATCAATGGAGTCAACTAATGAACGAATTTGGAGAACAAAGTCCTCCTTTCTCCCCACGCCTTACAGTCCCTCAAGTGGTGTCTACCCGACAATCTCTTGGTGGGGATTCCGTTCCAACGACAGCCTCCAGCTCAAACCATCGTAACAGATGCGTCACTGCTCGGATGGGGAGAGCACATGGGACATCTTCGAGTCCAAGGCAAGTGGTCACAGAAAGAGAGTCTCTATCACATCAACCTGCTGGAACTTCGAGCGGTCCACCTTGCGCTCAAAGCTTTCCTTCCCTCTCTGAGAGCGGAAACTCTCCTTCTTCAGACGGACAACGTGGCCACCATGTACTATGTAAACAAACAAGGAGGCACCAGGTCCAGGATTTTATCCAGGGAGGCTCAGACAATCTGGCATTGGCTTCTAGCCAGGAACATGTCGCTAGTAGCAACTCACCTGCCGGGCATCCAGAATGTGCAAGCGGATGCTCTCAGCCGAGTAATGGACGAGAACCACGAGTGGGTTCTACACGACGACGTCGTTCATTCCATTTTCGCACTATGGGGTTCCCCCTCTATAGACCTGTTCGCAACCCCAGAAAACAAAAAATTCCAAAACTTCGCCTCCAGATATTACCATCCAGGGACACTGGGGAATGCCCTGTGGATAAACTGGTCAGGAGCATTTCTTTACGCCTTTCCACCGCTTCCCCTGATTCCGGCGGTCCTCCAGAAGTTATCCAATGCTCAGTCCAAAATGATCCTGATTGCTCCGGAATGGCCACGACAATGGTGGTTCCCAGACCTTCTTCACCGGTCACTCAAACCACACATCAGGCTCCCTTATCGTCCGGACCTGCTCACGAAGTTCGGAGGGCAGATATCTCATCCCAACCTCTCATCACTGAGTTTGGCAGCATGGCTCCTGAGCTAGTGCAATATGGACACTTGAACTTACCTCAGGACTGTATGGAAATCCTGAGAGAAGCTAAGCGCCCTTCCACACGATCCACTTATGCAAGCAAGTGGAAGAGATTTTGTGTGTGGTGTTTAGACAACAACATTGACCCGATATCCTGTGGAGAAGAGTCTATTCTGCCATACCTCCTAACATTGGCAAAATCGGGCTTACAATTATCATCAATAAAGGTACATTTGGCGGCTCTAACAGCATACAGGAAGAGCCCATCGCAACCTTCCTTTTTTAGAATCCCAATTATTAAAGACTTCCTGGAGGGTTTAAAAAAGGTTTTTCCCCCCATTAGAAGGCCGTCTCCTCCATGGGAATTGAATGTTGTCCTATCGCGCCTGATGCTACCTCCATTCGAGCCAATACATAAGGCATCGCTTCAACATCTCACATGGAAAACTGCTTTTCTGGTGGCAATCACTTCAGCGCGTAGGGTCAGTGAAATCCAAGCCCTTTGCTCTCAGGAACCCTACACGGTTTTTCATTCTGCGAAAGTGGTAATGAGAACTCATCCAAAATTTTTACCGAAAGTCGTCTCCGATTTTCATGTGAATCAAACCATTTCACTTCCAACTTTCTTTCAAAATCCAGCTACTCCTGCTGAGAGAACGCTGCACTCTCTGGATGTAAAGAGGGTTTTGAAATTTTACTTGGACAGGACAAAAGGCTTACGTAAATCACAACAGCTTTTTGTTAACTATGGCCCACTTAGAACAGGATTGGGCACGTCTAAGCAATCACTATCCAGGTGGATTGTTTCATGTATAATGTTATGTTATCAGTTAGCGAACAAGTCCCTCGGTGGTAGGCCAAAAGCCCACTCTACTAGAGGGAAGGCAGCTACTACAGCCTTAATGAGAAATATACCTTTGGCAGAAATATGCAAGGCTGCCACTTGGAAGTCTGTCCATACCTTTACTCAGCATTACTGCCTTGATACAGACGCTAGGGCGGATGCACAGGTTGGACAGGCCTTGCTTAAGAACTTATTTGCATAACTTTAGTGTTTTGGCACTATTTTTTCTGTCTGCTCCACCGCGGTTATGGGGATGGGCTTGCTACTCTATTCAGTGCTTATGACTATACATGGAAATCCCCTACGAGAGAATGAATGGTTTCTTACCTGTAACTCCAGTTCTCTCGTAGGGGTATTTCCATGATAGTCATAAGCAACCCTCCCTCCTCCCCGGTGGAGTTCACATAGAAAAAGCTGCCATAAATATGGTTGATGTTGGTACTCCAACAAAGCTTGTTCCAGGTTAAAAGCCTTCAAAAAGAACTGAGGCAACTGCCTGTTGCTGTGCATGATGGGATACAGGAAGACTTTGCTTTCTTAAAGGCACAGCTCTATTTACATTCTGTATAATGGCAGCCTATGGGCTACACTGCCCTGCATTGTTTTATTCTCATCAGAGGTGTAAATAAAGTATGAGAATGTATTTGTTATTACATTTCTAGAATAAATAGGTGTTTGAACATGAATTTACACTACTATTGATTTTTCTTTTCAACAATTTGGCCTGTGTAGCTGTTCACATAGGCTGCACAATGTTATTCTTAAGTGTTTTTTGACAGACCTTTTCTTCAAACGGCTGGTGTTTGCACTTAAGAATATACTTCACATCAGTGCTCCGGGGTCCCCGCAGACGCGCGGAACTATTCAGTGCTTATGACTATCATGGAAATACCCCTACGAGAGAACTGGAGTTACAGGTAAGAAACCATTCCTTTTAGCTGTATTTTGGCAGAATCCCTACGCTGTTGGAAAAAAAAGACACACAATTGGCATGGATAGCTTATGTGGACAAAATGTTATGAGGGCCTAAGCACAAACTACCCCAATTAAAAAAGGCTCAGCACAGGAGGGGGAAAAGGCCTGGCAGCGAAAGGGCTAAAGATTACAATATTTCCTATTTTGAAAGATTGGTGTTCAATTTTTATTGTGCATTGTCCTATTTATTTAATGTATTGGTGTTTTTAAATGCTTTACATACCTGTATCCTAAGTTAAGCCTGCCTGCCTGTCTGTTGCCAGCTACCAGGGACTGAGTAGGGGATTAATTTACTGAAACCCTGACTGAACCTTTTATTGTGTTTGTGATCTTATTTCTAGCGTTAGGTCCCTGCTTACCACTATTAATAACCCACTTTCCAGAAAAAGTAAGTTAAAAACTAGCAGCTGCACTAAAAAGCAATTGATGTCCACTGGTACATTATAAAACAATTGATGTGGGAGAACAAAAACCTCATTATAAAAGCAGAAATAAGGGCAAGGCATAAACCTGATGGCTCCCTTCTGGCAGAATTGGGAAGGGCTATTAAGGGCTACGAGGGGCAGCTAACTTAAGTGGTAACAAAAAAATATACAATACATGAAAATTAAAAATTACATATGTAAACTCATCAAATAGCGTACCACAAATCTAATAACATTAATAAGAATGTGAAAGTGCAAAGAATATAATCAAACCTTCTTGGCCGGATGGCCCCACCCACCTTTGCAATGGTGTACGCAAGGCAAAGAGAGGAAACGGCCCAGACTGGGCGTCGACAGAGCTACATCAGCTTATTTTCCAAAGTCATTGGTCGAGGTCGAGTCCGGAGGTGACTTCTCTTGTAGCACCCAAATTCCTCCTGATCCTTCTTACCGCACTCAGGTAGGTGTAAAAGGTTGCTATATTATCAGCAAAACCTAGGCGTTGAAGAAGATGTAGTGCCTACATGCAATGTCTTAGAAAGAGTTTGTTTAAAAGAACTTTAATAGTGTTTAATCTTGGTAGGCCATTAAAACTGCAAAAAGAATTACATGAAGGTACATTGTGAGGAAATTAAATCACAGGGACAGGGGTCCAATTTATGCTCCCAGTGGTTACACTGAGGGTATGCCACCAACTGGTGAAATATACTGAATCAGAACCTCAACAGGTGAAAGTTCTGGTAGTGTGGTACGTTGATTAACAAAAATGACCTCAGGCCATCAAACGGGCCGATAAGATAAGACTGTGGACAGAGTTTTAACTTTGTTCCTCTTTGGTGCCCCATACTTAACATAGCACATATCCCTTAGAATCCTTTTGTTGAGGGAGGAGAGGGAAAACAGATTGTCAAACAGCTCTGGCTTAGGCAGAGCCAGAGTTGTGCCCCTAATCTACCTCAACCAGGGGATTTCAAGGCCCCGGTCCTTACAACCAGTCTTCAACGATTGCTCTATTTAATGTCATTGGTCCAGACTCGTCGCCACAGCATCTAGGGGCAGGTTTGTATTTTGTCCTCCAAAGGTTAACCCCAACTTATTCAGGCAGATAAAAGTGACAGTGCTTTGAGGCAGGGAATGCAGGCAATGGGCAAACCTATTTTCAGATAGCTGTAGCCCTGTTGCTTTTTCCAGGCCCCAGACTCCAGCCCCATACCTTGCCACACTTAGGCATTTTGCCTGGTAGATCACTAATATATGATGTACAGGTCTCCTTCCTAGTTTAGCAGCAATTCAGAAGAGTGCGTTGATACTCCACGTGAACTCAGTATTGCTGACCTCCAACTGCTGGTGCCAAGACCCAGAGTTGTTTAAAACAAGGCTCAGGCAAATAAAATTCTTCATGGATTGAATGGATTTAGAGTGCAAAAAAAAGAATTGAGATTTAACCGCATGTTTGTGACTGCATGACATGAGAAATGTTTTGCAAATATGAACTATCCAGCCCTTCATATAGGTGGAGAATCAGTCTAAAAGATGCTGCATTGCTAGGGGGGGTATGCCCAAAAGGAAAGCGTCATCTGCATATAGCAGAGCTCAAACAGGGTGCTGTCTGATCCGAGGCAAGTCCCTGCACTTTTGAACCAGGTCCTTATCCAAATGGTTGATGTAGAGAGTGAAACGGAAAAGAACAAGGACACAGTTGTGCCTTAACCTGCTCCTTTGAACATCAAAGATCTCTGAATATTTCTCCCCCCAATTCCTGGGGCAAACCTCACTGATGCACTGTTGTCCCGATAAATCTCTCTGATGGGGCTAATTATTGACCTATCCACTCAGAGATCTTCCATGGTGGTCCAGAATTTACTATGAGAAACACAGTCAAAGGAACTGAACAGGTCCACAAACTCCAAGAATAAAGAGCCCTGCTTGGCGATGGTGTGGTTACCAAGCAGAAAGGAAAGATTGAGGCATTGATCCTTTGTCCCGAGCCATCTCCTGAATATTGAATATCAGAAAAAGTTCAGGAACCCTTTGCTCATACCTCAAGATGAGATAAGAGGACATAATGGCTCTTCACCGTGGAATCCAGGAGAGAGATTGGGTAGTAGCTACTCCCAGCGTCTGGTCCCCCTTTTTAAAAATGGGTACGATGATAGACTGCGACCACGTAGGTAGTTTACTGGTTCGGCTTGCTGCCCGAAGAACTTTTTTGACCAGTGGGGCACAAAGATCCATCTTGCTCTTGAAGAGGTCAGTGGGCACCCCCATCAGGGCCAGGGGTTTCACAGCTGGGGCTGGTTATAATAGCAAACAGCACTTCTTTAGAATGCAGGAGGTATTTAGGATGAGAGTTAACCCTTGGATCTGCCCAATGGGTATGCTTAGATTCGCTAAATGTGTCTCCTCAGATCCTGTGGAATAGACCCCTCTGAAGAAAGATGCCCACACCTGTCCTGATACAGCAATTTCTAGGGAGGGCTCAGCTGCCTAACTTAGAAAGGGTTGATTCACAATGCCCCAAAATGCTGTGAGATCTTTCTCACGGCTAGCTTCCTCAAGATCCACCCAGGCTTTAATCTTTAGGGTATTTTTCCTAGATTTCAGTGCACTGGGTCACTACATGCGGTATCCTATGGGACTGTTTAAGTGTGTGCATGAGAACCTTGTGGTCCGTCATGCAATCTTTATCGAACCATCCCTTCCGGTGCCCTAAGTGCGAATTACGAGGCCTAACAAGTGCATCATTAATAGCCTCAGAGAGAAATGTGAAGGCCTCATTAATAATGCTGGGGTTCGCCTCATCATCCAAGCAAATGTTCATCAAATGGCTTTTATCCTCTGCCAGTCTTGACATAAGGGCCTCGCTGTTCACATGTTCCCACTTATTCTTCTAGCCCTTTTTTACATGAACAGCAATAGTGTGTAACACCCCAGTTGGAGTGGAATGTCGACAGATGAACCTTGAAGCAGATTGTGACTAAGGGAATTTGGGTGAGTGGTAATGCTCCCGAAACAAGGGTCTAGGTTGACCAAGGAAAGAATTAAATTAATGGTGGATCCCTCTCTCTTACCCACAAACGTTATCACAAAAGGAGCCCTATTAGCACTGGATTCATTGGCAAAGTCCAAATTAGGCTTCAACAAGACATGATTAAAGATGTTGCCAAGGGCGTCCTGTGAAGTGGGACAGTGGTAGCCAGTCCCTGTCTAAAACCCCACAAGCTTCTCACAGCGCTGCGGGGAATAAGTGGGCTTTAAACTGCCTCTCCCCCCCACACTGTGCCCATGTGTTTGCCACCAGGAGTAATAGAGTCCAGGTTAATCTCAGGTCAGAACAATACTGTAGCTTTGTATGTGTGGAAGGATATTATTATAAAAAATTGACAGCGCCCAGCCTTGTTCCGTCTCTGAATTCCAGGCAGACAAATCGGTAATAAGGTGTATCTGCTTTGTAAAAAAAAAGAAATGATCTTGCATATGCTATGACTGAGAGGTATATTGCCACACCTCCATAGGTCTACCAGAGGAAGATGATGTAGCAACAAGATGTAAAGTCTTAAAGCTATTTAGATGTAATGGTATTGTGACCTAGGTTTCTTACCAGCAAGCTGTACAAAAGGTCTCAATGAAATCAAACCACAACACATTATTGCTTTTGGGCATAAGACTTGCTAGGTTCAAGAAAACAAGCGTCAACTTCTGATCCGTATGACTTGAGATTCAGGGACCCTGGGGTCTGAGGATACGGCATCACAAAGATTATGAGAAAACATTTTGCACAGGATTAAGCTGGGTTCAGCATTTGGCTCTCCAGGAGTAAAATTCGACTGCTGAATTTATGCTTTGTGGATCTCCTGATTACACCGGGCTCCATACTGCTGTCTTGAAAAGTAGGGGGCAAGGAAACAATTTGTCATGGAAGGCCATTGGTATGGGCACTGGTGACTTGTAGATGTACATAATTGTTAAAAGACTGCTAAGCCCTAAGTGCTACAGCTGCGCTGCTGAGCACACTTTTGTTGGTAAGATCGGAATGAGTGCGGCTTGGCTGTAGAGGGGAGGATAACTCGGTGGTGACTGAAAGGCAACCTCAGAGTCCCAGTCTAGAAATTTGTTTACTGCGCTCCCAGACCTCAAAGGCGATCTCCTGGGTTGCCCAAGAGGTCACGGTTAAGTCTCTACCTTGCAGCATAGGGTGGGGCTTGAACTCCACACCTTCAAGATGTTTGGATGTTGCATGTTCCAGATCCCTAAGGTGCCAATCAATCTAAGTAGATGTCATGAGTGCATTTAGAAATGTAACTGGGAGTCAACACTAATTTCTTCATGTGCAGGCGTGAGCTGCTGTTAACCTCAGAGCTGGCTGGAGTTACTCTGGCAGTGTGCTGATTGGTATTCCAACCATGGGTATCGGAATCATTAATAGGTGGGTTATCCATATTCACTGGCATGTGCAACCAGGCTAAGGGCAAGGACAGCGGTGCCGGAACACCTGTGCCACAAGATGTGAGGGTGACATCTACTACTCCCTTAGGGCATGTGATGAAATTCTGGGCCTGTTGGTGATTGTTTGAGAGTACTCTCTCCATAATGACATGGTTGAAGGTGACCTCCTGAGTGTTTAACACAGCATTCTCCATGGGGGTGGTTAAACAATCATAGGTTCTGATGGGAAGCAAAGAAGGTGCTTTTGGCTTTGCTGGAGGGGGATGTCCAAAGGTAGTTGATGAATCCAGATGGAAAGTTGGACAAGGCTGAGAAAAGAAAAGTGTGGGATAAAAGATGACTCGTTTGCTGTTGTCCCCTCTGGCTTACAACTGTCCTGCTTTTAAGAGAACAATTGGGTGGAAAATAGGATGTCTGCTTTCCCATTAGTGACATGATCTCGGTAGATGAGGGTACTAGGGTACTAGGGTGGCCGATGTTACAACCCAAGACATTTAGGCCATCTGGTTACAACAGAAATTTCCAAAGTGTGGCTAGCCCGATTTCCTTGTTTCTTGTCTTCCTCTGCTGTTTTCTTACCTTTTTGAGAGCATCCTATGATGTACAGGGGATGCGGCGTGGGCCATGTAGATGCTGAAGCAGTGGAAGACAGAGCTAGAATGCACATTTCTGGGCTGGGAAACCTCAGTGGAATTCTCTCATCCCTTACCAGTCAAAGAATGAATTCAATGAGTCAGCAACATTTGCCCTTCCGCCTTAACTTCCTCCGTGCAACACATTCTAATGGGGAGGTTTTCTTGCCAATTACTGGTGCCTTTAAATTCTTCCAGTATAACAGGGAGAACTGACAAGGCACTGGCTAGGCAATCAAGAGTAGTTCAACACGAACAGGTATTGTATGTCGTTTCAGCGTTGACCTGCACTCGAGAACCCTTTCATTAATTATCAATACCCATTACAAGGACAGTGGGTTGATTGAGGAGATCCACCTGAAGCTCTCATTTATTGGAGTGGAATTTGAGAGCTGAGGAAATTGCGTCTAAATTATGTAACAATAAATCCTAAAGTAGTGCCTCCGAGAGGGCCGGGGAGATTATGCTATCAGATTGCCCATCTCTTTTACATTCAGCTGCAATCGTGATAGATCCTGGGGCATACTTTAAATCCCCCTAGCAGCGCTATTAGTCCCACTTTAGAGGTGCCGAGTTAAATTGAGATATTGAGGATTCCAACGTTGCCGCATCACTTGCAGTCAACCAGGTCACCATCAAGACTCCATAGGAGATCGTCAACAAGATTGATACTGACGTTGAGGCGTCAACGTTTATCACAGTCGACAAGCAGGTTGATCTTGAGGCATAGAGATAGATCAACATTGAGAAGCTTTACAATCTCCTCACGACTCTATGATGCAAGACAGAAGAGAAGCCATATCTATGCATCTCCAGACTCTGAGTACTCAAGAACATACTTCCCTTCATGAGTTGCACCTGGCTCTCTGCTACCAGTGCCATCTCCTCAACCTACACCACTTCCTCCTCCACCACTTCCTCCTCCTCCTCCAGCGCCACCTTTTCCGAGGTCCACAACTCATTCTAGGTCACACCATTGGTCCAGACATCACCACAGTTAGAGACCCTCATCTCACTCAAGACATTCACGTCATTGACACTGTTCCAGGAGATCTCGTTAATGGCACACCCTTGATACCTCTTCCTCCACTATTCGATGCTACTCTTTGACATTGTCAGACTCCCACACCACCACGCATATCACCTGTGGATGACATTACCACGTTTCAAGATGTCCTGGTTAAAGGAGCTGCCAAATTGAATATCCCGATGTTGACTCCAACTTTGTCGACCTCAGTCATCTTTGAGACCTTACAACACAGTTCAGCATCTAGAACTCGTTTGCCTTTGGTATCAGGCTTGTTAGAAACAGCCATGGAATTGTTTTTAACACCAGCCGTGGTCAAGCTAGCCCCTTCCAGGCTTCAAAAGAAGTACGGCCCTCCAGAATAGGATCCAGCTTTCCTACGAACAGGTCCAACACCGGACTCAGTCATAGTAGTGGCAGCCAAAAAACATGCCACTACTCCTACTTACACGGTGCCTCCCAATAAGGAAAGGCGAAGAATTGACTAGTTTGGGCAAAACGTCTGCACTATGGCAGCAACCTCAATGAAGGCCGCAAGCGCTACGGCTTTGTTGGGCAGGTGTGACAGGGCATTATGGGACTCCGTACAACAATTTGCGGAATATCTCCCAAGAGATAAAAGAACTGATTTTCAGGAAATCTTTAATGAAGGCCTGCTCGTCTCCAACCAAATATTTAGTGCCTCAACCAATTCCTCGCTCCCTGCAGTGCATGAATGCTGCCATGGGATTGCTATCCAAAGATATTCGTGGCTTTGTCTTACCTCTCTGAAACCAGAGGCTCAGCAGGGAATTCTAATCTTCCATTTTCTGGCACATCCTTTTTCGGAAGTCATGCTGATGGTGAGATGTTGAGGATGAAGGCTGAGATTGAGACCTTGAAAACTGATGGCCTGGAAGTACCCAGAGAGCAACGTAAATCTTTCCGACCCTACCACAGATGATACTATAACCAGAGGGTTCAAACCCCTCATTGGAGACGACACCAAAGCAGCACCCAACAACAACAGCGGCCCCACCACCAGTACCAGAGGAAACAAGCCTGGGGTAGATCCACCCAACAAATCACTCAAGGTGTAAAGCAAACTTCCGCTTCCAAACCCTGAGTCGTTACTTCCCCCTCTTCTGTTACCCACTCCGGTGGGAGGAAGCATATCATTTCATTTGGCAGAGTGGCAAAAAATAACAAAAGAAGTCTGGGTTCTGAGTATTGTACAAAATGGATATTGTGAAAAAGAGAAACAAGAACAAATTCAGACCCATTATTGACTTCAAATGAGCCAACAAGTGGATTAGCCGAGAAAAGTTCTGGATCATTACCCCAAATTTATCCCCAATTACACCACAGGGATTTGCTTTGTTCCATTGACCTTCAAGATGCATATTTTCACAATCCAATTGCCAAAAAGCACTGCAAGTTATTGAAATTCTTAGTATGTCAGGACCACTACCAGTACAAAGTCCTTTCGTTTTTGTCTCAAGTCAGCACGCAGACCACTCTCGAAGTGCATGGCAGTTGTGGCTGCCTATCTCAGAAGGCACAAAATATTTGCCTGCCCCTATCTAAACGATTGGCTGATCAAGGTGTCCATGTCTCAGGAAGCTCAGCGTCACTACAACTGGACTTGCAGTCTTCTCCAAAGCTTAGGTCTCCAGGAAGACCTCCGCAAGTTGAATTCTGTTCCGATTCAGACATTGCACTACCTGGGAACAACCATCAACACATGAAAGGAGTAAGTATATCCTTTGGAGGAGTGACATTTATCGATCCTTCAGAAATTTCACTCTCTCATGACATCTCACCATCCACCAGTGACCCAATATCCTCTCTGCTGGGCTCAATGGCATCCTGAATCTTCCTCACACTGAATTCTCATCTTTATATGCAACCTTTACATGAATATCTAGTGGACCAGTGGGGCCAGCTGACAGGCAATTGGGAGGACAGGATAACACTCTCTAGTCATGCAAAGAAGTTTCTTAAATGGTGGTGCTCCCAAAGAAACTGCTTCAGGGGTTGCCTTTCCATCAGGAGCTTCCTCCTCAAACAGTAGTTACAGACGCCTCATTACTAGGCTGGGGGCTCACATGGATCACCTCCAAATTTAGGGCATATGGTCAGAGAGGGAGGCCTCATACCATATCATCCGTCTGGAATTAAGGGAAGTCCATCTAGCGCTAAAAGCATTTCACCACTCCTTCAGATCCAACTCCCTGCTTGTCCAGACGGACAATACGACTACCATGTACTACCTCAACAAGTAGGGAGGGACAAGGTCCAGACCTCTATCACACAAAGCCCAGGTGATATGGAAATGGCTCATAGCCAGAAATCGAACAAACACCGCTTCACATCTCCCAGGTGTGCAAAATGCCCAGGAAGATTCGCACAGCAGGATTCTGCAAGAAAATTATGAGTCGCTCTTGCACGACTATGTCGTTTACAGCTTATTTCATCTGTGGGGCACACCTTCCATAGACCTGTTTGCAATCACAGAAAACCAAAAATGCAGAAGCTTCGCCTCGAGGTTCTACCAACAAGGGACACTGGGGAATGCCCATTGGATCGACTGGTTCAGCAAATTGTTTTATGCTTTTCCACTGATTTCCCCTAATTCTAGTTGTTCTCATCAAGTTGTCTCACTCGAGAGCCAAGACGATCTTAATAGCTCTGGAGTGGCCACATCAATGGTGATTCACAGACCTCCTTCACAGGTCAATCCATCCACATCTCAGGATACCATGCAAGACAGACCTCCCGACCTCCCGACGAAGTTCCAGGCCAGATACCACACCCCAATCTCTCCTCCTTGAATTTTGCCACATGGCTCCTGAGATAGTTCAGTATGGACACTTGAATCTGCCAAAGAAGTGCGTGGACATCCTCAAAGAGGCTAAGTGGCCTTTCATCCTTCCTGCATATGCCTTCAAATGGAAATGATTCTGTATTTGGTGTTCCTCCAAGAATGTAGATCCCACTTCTTGCCAGGAGGACATCTCCATCTGGCAAAGTCTGACTTGCAATTCTCATCTATAAGGGTTCACCTGGCGGCCCTCACTGCCTACAGTAAATGTCCTTCACAAACCTCTTTTTTCAAAATCCCAGTCGTCAAGGATTTTTTAGAAGGTTTAAAAAAGGTTTTGCCTCCCATTAGGTGTCCATCACCTTCCTGGGAACCTAATATTGTGCTCTCATCTAATGCATGATCCTTTCGAACATATTCACAAATCATCCCTAATACACCTTTCCTGGAAAACAGCTTTCCTTATAGCTATAACATCAGCTCCCAGGGTTAGCAAAATCCTGGCACTCTGTTCTTACGAACCATATACAGTCTTCCACTCCAACAAAGTAGTTATGAGAACTCATCCGAAGTTCCTCCCTAAGGTTATTTCAGATTTCCACGTTAATCAGACCATATCTCTTCCATCATTTTTCCAAAATCCCTCTACTCCAGTGGAGAGATCTCTCCGTTCCTTGTATGTAAGAAGAGCTTTAAACTTCTTAGATAAGACAAAACCATACAGAGGTCGAACCAACTATTTTTCAACTGTGGTCCGGTCTGTACAGGCTTGGCCTCTTTTAATCAGTCCATTTCCATGTGGATTGTTTCTTGCATCCTCTTATATTATCAAAAAGCTAATACAACACTATCAGTTCAGCCTAAAGCTCTCTCCATTAGAAGTAAAGTGGCTACAACTGCTTTATTAAAAAATATCCCTATTCCAAAGATTTGCAAAGCAGCCACATGTAGATCTGTCCAGACATTTACCAGACACTACTGATTAGATTCAGATGCTAAAGCAGACAATCAAGTAAGACAGCCATCCCTGTTTGCTTGAATTTGCATTGCTTTTTGTCCCCTCCACCGCCTTAAGCAGGGATGGGATTGCTACTCTATTCAGTGCTTATGACTATAAATGTAAATCCCGTACAAAAGAAGGAATAGTTTCTTACCTGTAACTCCAGTTCTCTCGGGGAATTTCGATTATAGTCATATACAACCCTCCCTTCTCCCCAGTTGGTAGGAAAAAAAATGTATGAATTCTCTAAGGTATCATCATGCACATGTTGCCTTAAAAAAGAAGGGGGGGTGTGACTGAGGGCGTCAAGATGGCGGTTGCACTCTGAGAGTGCCCCACCGTCGTCCGCCGTCATCCATGCTGCATGGTGGCCAATGGGACCGGCGTTGGAATCCTCATCCCGGTGTAGGACAGCCGTGGACCGAACGGAGGACATCGCTGGCCATAAAGACCCGAGATGTTGCGGAACCCAGACGGCAGGCGAGCAAGATGGTGGATGTCTGCTAGGCCTCGACCAGCGCAGCCTGGAGGCACACGACGACGGGGCGCTGAAGGGCCCTGGAGCTGTGGTGACCCTGGTATTAGCCCGGCCCTCGCTCGCCGGCCTGGAGCAGCAACACTGGCCCATCCTGCAGAGAGGAGAGGCAGGGCTGGCCAAGGAGGCCCTGACGGTATCAGCCCTGGGAGGGGCACCAGCCTGGGACAGCCGGGGGAGTGCAGTGAGTCTGCTTGGCCTAGGGGTGCTCCGACGGCCACAGACTCCTGGAGGGGGCGTCCAGCCACCCCACCTGCATTTGGTGATCAGCGGCGAGGCGGAGAGGTGGCGGCCCCCCTGGGTGGCCTGGCTTGGGGTGCTGTGGATTCCCTTGGTGCCTCGGATGGTGCGGAGGCGCAGATGGTGAGGCCAGTGAACGGCAGAGGCCCACAACATAGGACTGGGCCTGGGCCCCCGCCTTGGATTCTTGTGGGGCAAAGGCATTTGAGGGGACAGACAGCCTGAGGCAGAAACCCCACGCTGACACTGGACACAGGTAAACTGCTTGGCTGGGGACACTAGGACGCATGAGAAACGGAGCCTGGGGCAGTGGGAGACAACCTGGCGGCCTCTGGGCCAAGTGGTGGGAGGTGTACCGGCCCTGCATCCGACGGGGTACTCCAAGGCCCAAAGAAACACAAGAGGAAAACTGCTGGGCCTGCCTGCTGGACCTTGCTCGCTGGCAACCCTCTCCCTGGGTATCGATAGAAGTACTGCCGTAAGGGTCTATACACAACTGAATTGAAACTCACTGAGGCCCTGGGGGTGCTCCACTGAACTCAATATACCTGTTGTTAATCTTCCCTGCACCACAGGGAAAGACACACAGGCAAAGCCATCCTCCTCCCAAACTTGCATTGCAAAATTTACAACTCCAGCTGGACCCCGGGGTGACATCACGGGAGCCCATGCTCTAGCAGAAGAGAACAATAGGGACACCGACAAGATCCTACGAGCCATACAGTCCTCTCAGGCAGAGGTCGAGAATAAGAGTCCAGGGGTTTCCCCGAGGCTTAACAGAGGCTAAAGAAGATAATGCTAATGCTCTCCTTTGTGGTAGTTTGGTCGAGCAGTTAGGCTTATCAGAGAGTAGTGCAAAGCATTTGTTGTATACACAGACTATAGAAGAAGCACACACTCAGGCCCTCATTACGACCCCGGCGGTCGGTGATAAAGTGGCGGTAATACCACCAACAGGCCGGCGGTAATAAATATTAAATTGTAACCACGGCGGAAACCGCTCAGACAGACAACCACTTTAACAAGCCGACCGCCAGGGCGAAACCAACAGGCACTACGGCGGTAACCACCTACAGCCAGGCGGAAGACAATGTTCCGCCCACTGTATTATTAGACACCAATCCGCCACCTTTTCTGGGGCGGTACCAATGACATCAAAAGCCTGGTGGAAACACTGCACAGAAGGGAAACGATTCACCTCTGGAGACCCAAGGAAGACCCACGCCGCCATGGAGCCCGATGTTCTTTTATCTTCTGCTCCATTACGAACACCAACGTTGGCGAAGACGACCATGGTGAGTACTACGGCCTAGCACACAGGGGAGGGGGGAGGTAAAAGAGAGTGACACAAACACACAACACTCCCACCCCCAACACTATACAAACAGATGCACTAACATTACATATATACCCTGTACCCCTCAGGAATAATGCAAGGACAAAATGAATCGATTAAAGTGAGTGTAATAAGATGAAATACTATAAATATATCCTTCAAAATCAAAAAGTATATACATATTTACAAACGTAGGTACACTGCCCAGTTCTCAATGTCTGCGGGCCACAGGGCCACATTACAAAGTCCAAGGCCCCACCTTACTTCTGCAACAACACGGAGAGAACACTGCAGGAGCATCAGGTCAAAAACAGACAGGCACCTCAGGGGGACGGGGAATGGGGGGGGGCACCTCAGCCGGAAGATGGTACAACACCACTGGTCCTGGAGGGGCAACATGGCCATTACTCTGTCCTAGGTAGCAGGATGCTGTATAATTAAAAGTTAGGACATGTACTTTTAAGTTTTACATGTCCGAGTGATGAAAAACTCCCAAATATGTTTTTCACTACTGTGAGGCCTACCCTGTATTGTCAGTGCAGCCAGATAGGAACCAGGGCAGGGGAGGCAGGAAACTCCTTGAACTTCAAAGAGCCTTTCTGAAAACTTCCCACCTTCTAGGAGCAGGGCACTATGGTATAAAAATGGGGCTCTCAGACCCACTCTTCATGTCACTACTGGACCTGCTGAAGGTCTCTGAGGACTACCTGCTACTGTGACCGGCCATGAACTCTGTCAGACTGCTGCTGTGCATGGAAGGACTACTTTTCTACCTGGACCCTGCCTAGAACCCTCAAAGGCCAGCTCTGCTGTTGAGCCCTGCATCCAAGACTTCCAGAAGTGACTCCAAGTGCTGGTTTGCTGGCCGACTGCTCAGAACCACAAGGACATAACAGGCTCCCACCATCTTAAACCCGCACCTTGTCCAGAGGGCCAATTTCCACAACTAAGGGCTTAAACAAAATTTGTCCAAAAAGTGATTTGACCAGGATGAGACTGGGATCAACGTGCTCACCCATGTGCCTGAGGTGCATCGCTGGTCGGATTGACTTTGCGGCTTCTCCCAATATTCCCTTCTCCGCAGCAGCAAATCCATTTCAGCAGTCTTTTGCAAAATGGGTATCCAACCTTGTGGAACTGTCTTTGGCCACAGCTATCTATTTCGTCTCGCTGGAGATTTTCTACTTCCAGCTCAACGACTAAGTCCGAAGGTAAAAATCTTCACAGCAGCTTTGCTTCATGGCAATCCGGCGACAGTGCTGCCTTCTCGGACACTCCTGCAGCCGTTCCCCACTGAACTTCTTCCTTCTCAGAGACTTTTTCTTCAAAAGTCCAAAGGTAAGTGCTGACCGAGCCCAATCCACTTTGTGAATCAGAACCACGCTCTATTACAGTTGCCTTAACTTTTTACTTTGCCTTGGTCTAGCACGATCATATATCCGTGGTTGGCAGTTTTTGCTTTTAAGTGATATTTTAAACCATAGACTTCTACTATTTGGATTTTGATGGTATTAGTGTCAAATAATCTAACAACATTTACTTCATAGTTTTTATTGGTTTGAGCTTTTTATTGTGTTTTCAGACCTTGGGTTGTTGTTCGACTCACAGGGTAAACTACAAAAAATACCTAAATTAACCTGTGCTTAACCCACGGTAGCTTTGCACAAAAAGCAGTCGGCCTTCATTTAGGGGCAATGTGTAAAGTATTTATGCAGCACACACACAATAATAAAGTGAAAATATACCGTAAGCTAAGATTTGATTTGGATAATGAAAACCATAGGCAAACGGCATACTAACCAACAAACTATAAAACTGAATGGGCCTAGTGTCAAAAATGTATCATCTAAAAACACAGTAGAAGCTAAACAGTGTGTATGATGTATGATGCCGCAGTTGCCAAGTGCCAATCATTTGTCCTGTTCGGTCAAAAGTGACAATGCATCATTTACAACTGTTCCCTGATACTTAGGAAAACAGTTCAATTTCATTAAAACATCAGTACATAAAATGATCCAAACACCAAGTCAGTTCTGACAGTGAGAACTGAACAGTAACTAAAATACATGATAGCAAAAGCAACTAGTGCCAAAACTCTTTACTACGAAACCAAAACTGACAGTGCATCTTTTAAAATGATGCTCCTGTACTAATCAAAACATTTCATTTTCATTAAAACATCTTTGTGCAATAACATACCAATTCTGTCGGGCCTGCAGCCCTCATGTTTCCATAAGGCCCCATGGTTGTCTCTACAACAGTAGCATGTTCAGTCTTAACTGTTAAGGTTATTGCTTTGTCCATTAATTTAATTAGTCTATCAGACACTGTTGGAAAATCGCCTCTCATGTTAAAAAACAATTGCTTGATAAGTTCTGATGCAGTATTGGATGAAAATCGAGCAAAGCTAATACCTGTGTTTGTTTAAAATGCTGATGCCAATACAGAGTAAATGCAGTAGCAATTATTTGTGAGATGATGGTTATCTGATAGAGAGTTCTAGCTGCAAATTCCTTACCTTAAAGTTATCTCCAGACATCAGACTGGAAGTGACATGCGGGGGGCCTGATGGTCTTGATCCCATTTGAGAGAAAGATCATTGGATTCGTCGCAGAGCCATTGATTTCCGTTGCAGCAAAGTCATCTGGGCACACATGGAATTTCCACAAAAAGAAGAAGCTCAAGAAGTTGAAGAGGTCTTCGACTTCACCTTGTCCGTCAAAGTCATCCGAAGACACGAGGGAGCATCATCTTTCAAGGCCTGGCTCTACAGTTCAGTCTGCACGTGGGCCTACTCAGCGCCTCCTTAAGTTTCTGGGTGCTGGAGTAACCCACACCAAACTCCACAAATTTTATGATGCCATGCAACTCGTATTTGGGTGGCCCATACCAGTTGGCACACCTTCAGACCCTTCAGTGTTTGGAGTCACCCCTACTGGTTCCTCACTGCACCATTTGGGCCCCTTGGATCCACAGATGGATCCAGACTGACACCAGTCGTACCATCTCGACCCTCCCCTACATTGGTCTTGACGTTGAAGCTCCTGAGCCTCCATGGTGCCATCCTCATTTTTATCCCCGACTCAGACACAGAGCTGGAGGGGAGTCATTCAACACCAACTACAGCGCCGACTGGAACCATATCATCCAGATCGGATCCTGATCCCCATTTCTAAGGGCTACGACTTGCGGAAGATTGGGAGGTACTACTGGACCCTGAAGAATACAAGCCTCTAAACCCCAATATGGACTGGTGTGAAGAATCAGCAGACGCCTGTGGACTGGACTCCTTACCAGATACTAGCATGATCTCTCTTCCTACCATGGCTACGGAGGAGGGAGCCTCTTGTGCTTTGGTGGTGAGAAGGGAAGACAAGGTCTTGGACCTTAGCCTATCTTCAGTGGCACTCAAAACTAACGTCTTGACAGAGGTGCTTCAGCCAGGAATTTACCCCTCAGAACCGCTTCTTTCATTAAATGAAGCCCTTATGGATGTCCTGCTTGGGACCTGGTCCAATCCCTGCACAGAGGCTCCTGTGAACAAGACAATTGCCATACAACATCACCTTGCCGCAGGAAACCCCAACTTCTACAGGCAACATCCCACCCTGAAGAGCAGATAGTTGGTGGTCCAAGCCTCCACCTCCAGTGTGAATCCTGGTGCATTCGCTACCATGCGACTGGATAGGGAATCTAAGAAGTTAAGGGCCAGTTGCACAACACGATTTTGCGGTTGCAAAGTGCAAAATTTGCCCTTTGCGCCTGCAAAATGGCCTTGTTGGATGTACTATCCTTATTTTGCGAGTCAGTATCCTGTTACCGACTCGCAAAATAGGAATTGCGACTCGCAATTAGGAAGGGGCGTTCCAAAGGAGTCCCTTCCTAATTGCTACTCACAGGCCCATGTATGAGTGTTTTGTGACCGTGATTGTGGTTACAAAACAGTCACAATTACCAGTCATTTAAAATTGGTGGTAACCCATTCACAAACGGGAAGGGGTACCCAAGGGACATGTTCAGAAAAAGAAGAGAGTGATGGCAAAATGTTTGGGGTGCGTTTTCTTTTGATTCAAGCTTTTATTCACTCAAGTCCCATGCTGCCTCTATTTACCTCATGTACTGTGATGCTTTAAGTTTCTCTGTTAAAATGAATTAGCATTATTTATCATTAAAATGACAATCCATGTTTTCCCACTGAATGAGCAACGGGGCCCAGTCTTCCTGCAGTCCAAGTACATTTCGAGCTCTCACAAGAAATACAGTACTGCCGGAACTGAGATTTAGGGCTGCCCTTCTGTGATCTGTAAGTATATAATCCTCTCCATCTCTGTGGTTCACAATGAGAATTCTACTGGTGTTGGTCACTGTGGTGTTCCTGAAATTATATCTGTCTGATAATGAAGTAGCATTCTGATGTAGTCAAGAACTACTTGAAGGACAGCAGCATAAAGTGGAGCCAGAACCAGAGAGTCAATTTCTAGACATTGACTCCAGTTCACATAAGTGGTTTGGACCTTCAACTTTTGGGCCAAACATTTTATAGCTGATGGAACCTTTTCTTGCATTTAGCATCTTCTGTGTGTGACAGTTCATTGCACTTTTGGTTTCTGGTATATTGAAGATTACCTTTCTTTATCTGTGAACTGTCCGGTAAATGAAACTTGGCTTAGTGATTAACGACAAAGCATGCAGGAGCCAATGAGCTTGGGCAGCAACAATAAATGTGGCAAGTCAGAAGTTACGTACAAGCTAGTGAATTGAGCTGCAATAAAACCCTTAAGGCAGTCACCTTATAACTTTCTCTAGACACGAGGTTGAATCTAGAATTTACATAGCAATTCCCTCATACGTCAGTTGATAGTGTGGGGGCGGCTCTGCGTTGGGTCTGTCCCAACCCGGATGTGACGTCGGGGCCATTAAACCTGTGCCAGCTGTGCAGCTGACATCAGTTCCTTTCTTTCTGTGCTAGCCAATGCAGATCTGAAGCGCAAATCCTGTCATATTTGACAGAGATTTTTCCCCTAAACTTTTCTATAGTGTACAGACAATGTCACCTTCTAAGACTATAGGTCATTAACTGACAGATGTCGGTGATGGACACTCATGACGTTTGCCTATGGTGCTTTGGGACCAAACACGACTCAGTGTCATGTCGTTTTTTTGTAAGGATGCTTAAGCCATCCTCAACTGCAAGGCTCAGTGGTCCGTAGATTAAAAATGTCCTTATAGTCAAGGTCAGGGGCACAGTGGTTGCAATCGAGGGTCGAGGATGTGCTCCCTCTCTCCCGGTTGCTCCTACTATTGGTGGTCATTGAGGTCACGGGGCTCAGGTATGTCCTAAAAGTCACACGGAAAAAAAAGATGAAAATATCATAGCATCGGTCTCCTTCGTTCCGCCTCTCCCACCACTGAGAGTTGCACAGATGTCCAGACCATGGAGTCGTTCCCCCACATGGAGCTGATTCCAATGCCAGTCCTGCTTTAGCCCTTTCCTGAATGGACAGTGACAACACAGCATCTTCAGCAACTAATGGTAGTTATGGAGGACATTTTTGATGCCTCACTGGACTTCCCTGGAGCACCTTCTAACCGACATGGATTTGTGGAGACCCCAAGTTGAGTTACGATGTTCCTGAACACCATCTGCATCCCTTGATCTTGCACGAAGGTCAAACTCTTCCCCAGTGTTTCCACTGTTGGCGATAGCGTCAAAGTTGCCTATGGTTCCATCCTTGGAACCGTGCTCCACACTTTTTGTGACCCCGATACTGACGCTACATTGATAGTTAACTCGGACACAGACAATAACATCTAGGTAGTTCTTTTGGACTCAGATGATGGCAACCAGTTTGAGGATGATGGCAGTTATATTTGACAACCTTGAGGATGCCAGTGGTCTGAACCCTTATCCAGACACTGGCCTGTCTTTATCTGACTCTTTGGCTACTGAGGAGTCTGCTTCTTTTGTGATGGTATTTCAAAGAGCAGTTGAGGTGCTAGGCCTTACTTTTCAAACTCAAGATATCGAAACCAACAGAGGTCCTCACCCCAGCACTATCCAGCCAGAAAACCCTCTGCCCCTTTAATGGCCAAGACTGATATTCTGGCGGGCACCTGGGTCAAACCAGGGTTTTGCCCATCAACATAAAACTGTTAAGGCAGCAGAAGCCAGCTTATGGAGATCCTGCCTTTCTTCTTCAGCACCCTACTCCAGAGAGCCTGGTGGTGCAGTATTCTACTAGCTGCCTGTCCCCCACATTTCTTTTCCTATTGCAAAACAAGACACGGAATCCAAAAAGATGCATAGATTTGCAGAACAATGGTTGTCCTCCACAAGCCTCACCCTATGCTCTGTCAACACAACATGCCTTCTGTGCATGCATTCACCATTCACAGAGTGGCAGACTTTCCTGTGTCCATAGAAACTCTGTGCACTCTTGCAGAGGCCTAAATGGCCGGACAGGACTCTGCAAAATACTCAGTGAGATTTGGTCTGGACACAACCAACTGCCTTGGTAGGGCAGTTGGCACCAGCGTAGTGCTTAGGTGCCATGCCTTAATTTGCTTCATGGCCTTCTCACCTGATGTCTGGCAGTCCCTTTGTTGGCTCTATACTGTTCAGAAGAAATGCAGACTCTGCCCTTTTTAAGAGTTAGGGAGAGTATGGCCACTGCCCACTGTCTAGGCTTAGCTCTGCCAGTTATACAGTTCCCCTAAAAGCAAAGCCGCTTTTAAGGCTTTGGTAGCAGCTTCCAGCAGAAGTAGACACAATAAGCACCTCAGCAGCAACAGGCCTCCCACTCCTTTAGAGGTCAAGGTTGAAGATCATGAAGACAGAATCCATGCCCCAGGACCAACAACCAACCTAATTCCCAGCTCCTCCCCTCTCAGGCATCTCAAAACAACTTTTAACTTCTCCATTTTTGGGTCTTTCATAGATTCACATGCTTGAATCATTCCCTGTCGAAGTGGGAGTCCCAAGGTAGCATAGAAAAGAGGAGAGAAAAATCTACATAGGAGTTAATGTTAAATACATTCACTTTAATAGCTAATTAGTGTCATTTAAAAGGACGCTAAGTCCAGCCAATCAGGTGACAGCACCCTTTAGAACTCTCGCCACAGAGGCTCCAGTCTCCCAGATTTTCTACTGCACATTGTGGGCTAGGACTCTCCCTGAGCTTTGCTCAGTTTGCTACCTTTTTTCTCTAACCTTGAGAAGATTTTTCTTCAGAAAATCAGTTCCTACTTATATTTATATATATTCTGAGTTAACCAACATGTCAGACCCCCTACAAAAAAGTATTATTCAGATCTTGTGGGAAAAAGATGCTCCATTCAAATGACCCACATAAGGACTGCATCTACTACCTTTATCCAGCTCATAAGGTGAGAGATTGCAAAATTTGCCGCACCTTTTTCTAGAAAACCTTGAACGATAAAGAGGGTTGATTGTTGCTATAGCTACAGAAAATAAAATCTAAAGAATTCCCTCTATCTGAAGAGGACAGTGATGAGTCCTCGAAGACTGTTACATCTCACAAGAGGTCCACTGAAAAAGTGCCTCTAAAATCACCTCATAAAGCTATGAAAAAAAACTCACCATGGCTCAGCTGGGCATTCTAAAAAGCTGGAAGAGCTCCCTTCTTCCTCAAAAAAGGAGAAGATTTCCTCAGAAAAGTTTAATTCTGAACCCTCTCCTCCTTCCCTCGAAGCTCGCCCAAAGAAAGCCTCAAAATCACTACCGTTTACGAGAACATCACTTAAACCAATTTCCACTTCAGAATTTACAATCTCGTCGCCGACAGTGCTGTCAGCCGTCACTTTGTCAACGACAGCATCTATGATGACCTCTTAGACATCGATGTTTACGACAGCCTTGTTGCCCATGTTAATCTCGTTGTTACCAATATCATCGTCGACGATCACAACAGCTAGAATCAACATCGATATCTATGGCCCAGTCCACCATACCAAGGAGAGAACCGCCCACTAGACCATCGATGAAGGATCTGTCCATGGGAGAAGACTTGGATGCACTGGAAGATTCGTTGACGACATAACTAAAAAGACCAGTCTATGACAAAGGAACCATCGATGAGGGAACCGTCGACGAAGGAACCTTCTATGAGGGAACCATTGAAAAGAAAACCAGCAACAATGGAATCCACCTCGAAGACAGCATCTACAATAGAGACAATTCTCCCAGCCCACACCACACCAAGTAAGGTATTACTTTACCCACCAACACATCTTTTGGATGATGATGATGACTCGGAAATTAAAGGCCCATCGGAGTGGCGCATAGCCCATCAGAGCTCCACATAAAGTGTCAGGAAGACGATGATAATGTAGAGCAGTATTACGAGGAACCTCATTATACTGCTGGAGAACAAGCTCGCCAATACCAGGAACAATATTCCATTTATGATCAGCGAGAGTAGCAAGAGCTGGCAATTCAAGTGCCAATGTTTCTTTTCAACAATTTGCAGAACATGCTGTAAAACTATTACAGTGGGTTCCCAGAGCCAGTGACCATGGCTTCTGCACTACAAACACCACTGCCAAGACCATTGCGTCTTTTCACCACACCTGCTTTAGGTGCTACACTAGCAGATCCTTCAGCTGAGGATGCTCCTTTCATGGTTGACAAAAGGGAGGAAGAGGAAATTAGAGTCACTACCTCACTTACGAACAAATGGGAAAACTATCTTATTCAAATACCATTCCTCCAGCGCCACCACAAGTGGAATTCTCATTGGAGGACATTATTAGCTTTCATAATCTTATGAAAAAGGCAGCTAAAATTCCAACTTCCCATAATTACAAAACAATCAGATTGTTTCATCTACTATTTCAAGAACCCACTATGAAATCTATTCGGGCTATCCTAGTGTGGATTTTATCTGGGAAAAGGGCCTCAAGGTCATAAAAAATCCAGCAACTGTTTCATCGATTCTACCTAGGCAGGATAAAAAAATATAAAGCACCTGATGCTTCTGCTGCATGTTTAATTCGACAACCTAAACCGCATATCACAAGCGGGACAGTGTTTTCCTAGGAACCCGTCCACTCCTATTTACACTCCACCGGACAGAGATGGTTGCTGGCTGGACAGCATCAGGAAGAGATTCTCTTCCATGGCAGCCACAACCGTCCGAGCGGCAAACTCCCTGGCAATTCTTGGCCATTACGACAAAGAATGTAGTCCGACATCACCACATATATTGACCTCTTGCTGGAGGAAGCAAAACTTGAAGCACGAAAGATTCTACAGAAGGGAAGAGAGGATTTCAGCTGAAATTATAGATTGTGGCATTGATGTCTCATCCACAGGGTTGACAACAGGCAGAGGCAGCTGTCCTCCAGAAGCAGGGATGGCTTAAAGCCACGCCTTTCCTTCCTGAAATCCAAACAAAGATTGTAGACATGCCTTACGATAGCGAATCACTATTAGGTAAGCACGTGGACAATACCATGCATGCCGTCAAGACTGACACAGCCCAATCTCTGGGAACACTACCATTCCGAAAACTTTCAAATCCTACAGACAGCAATTCCAGCCTTTACAGAGTCAGTATCATCCACAGTACTCCCAACAACAGCAACAACAATATAGACAGCCACATTCAGTGGCCTACAAACATACCATCTGGGGAAAACTATCTATCTGAGGAAGAGACACTGTCAGAAAGCAAGCAGTGACCGCTACAGGTACTAGAGACATCAATGTTCCAATATGACATCCGACAAGAGGGTGCTTTGATATCATCAAACTCTAGAGTTAATCAAAACTCCTCCATATGTTCCACCAAAAGGAGCACCAACTCCCCACCTACAGGAACCTCTGCTGCAAACATCAACCATGCTGAAGAAAGGAACAGTAGGAGTTGTTCAGAAAACTCAGAGAGGAATCAGTTTCTACTCTTGCTCCTTCCTTATCTTGGAAAAAGTCAGGAGATTGGTGCCCCATCTTAGATCTTTGGAAACTCAACAGATTCCTACAGAAACTAGCTTTTCGCATGGCCACCCTTCAGGATGAACTGCATTTTCTCAATCAAGGGGATCATATGACAGCCTTAGATCTCCAAGATGCATACTTCAATGTTCCAATCCACCCAAAACACTACAAATTTCTATGATTCAAGGTAGCCGGCACCCACTACCAGTTCCAGGTGCTCCCATTCAGTCAGAAATCAGCACAATGAATATTCACCAAGATGTGGGCTCCAGTGGCATCCTATCGCAAACATGGTGGTGTTCAGGTATCCCCTTACCTGGACGACTGAATGATAAAATCACAAAAATCTAATCTAACCCCCACAACATTAACCTTCTTAAGAGTGTTGCTGGATACAACCCAAAGTAGAGCTTTCACCTTGCAAGACAGACAAAAATGAAACAGCACAGAATTTAAGCACAAGGTAGTCTGTTTCTGTCTGGACGTACAAATCACTTGGAATGCTTTCCTCTTTCATCTCTCTCATTCCAGATTTCTCCCTTCACATGAGACCGCTCCAAAAAAAGCTAGACAGATAATGGTTGCAAACACAGAGGTCGTTCAGCAACATCATTCAAATTACAGCAACCATGATCCAACCCATGCTTTGTTTGTCGCGCAAATCAACCTTATCCAAAGGTCTATTCTGGCACAAATCCTAGACTATGTAATAACAACGGATGTGTCCCTGGAACAGTGGCACGCTAGTCTCCGGGACTTATCAGCGGCAAACAGAATCAAACACAAACCAAAAGGCACATAAACATTGTGGAACTGAAAGCCATCACCTTGGCACTCAAATCTTTCCTGCCTAAAGATAGAGCGGTCATCGGTGCTAATTTGAACAGACAATACCACCAGCATGCATTATATAAACAAGCAAGTAGGGACAAGCTCATCAGCGATATTCCAACAAGCGCATAAAACCTGGAACTGGGCACTTCAGCATCAACCAACATGCAGAGCATGTGCCAGGAATATCCAATGCCATTGCAGACTTACTAAGCAGAACCAATGCCACATGCCATGAATGGGAGCTCGACTAGTTGACTCTGGACACCTTATTCCATCACGGGGCAAGTTGAACTTAGACTTGTTCATGAAAAGAGAGGAACGGAAATTCCAATTCTTTGCAAGCTGGCATCCATAGGAGGGATCAGAAAGGAATGCTTTTTCAATCAGATGGTCAGCTGAATTTCCTCAGGAAACTGAAGAGAGAACCTTGCAGAATGTTCCTCATTGCTCCCGGGTGGCCCAGACAGTTCTGGTTCACAGAACTCCTACTCCTTTAGGAGCAGCCCCACATCCAGCTAAAGCCAGTAGCGGCATTGCTGACAATAAAACAGGGCAGGTGCATCATCCCAACCCGACATTACTACACTTGTCGACATGGCTCCTAAGTTAAATGAGTTTGCCTTGCTAGATATTCCTGTAGACCGTAGGAAAATTCTAGTGAAGGCGAGGGCAGATGCCACTAACAAAACATTCAAATTAAATGGAAACGTTTCTGTCTGTGGTGTATCAACTCCAAAGTTCATCCTCTCACATCACCACCAGAACACCATCTTCCTTATCTACTTCAGTTGGCAAAATACAGCCTCACCCACTCTTCTATCAGAGTTCATCAGGCAGCTATTTCCAGATTCTGATGGTCTTAAAGCACACCTTCATTATGGTCTAGTAAAATAATAATACAATTCCTCCATGGCCTATTCAAGACATTTCCTCCAGTGAACCGACCCCCTCCTTAGTGGCACTTTAATGTTGTACAACCTATGAAGGCCCCGTTTGAGCCCATCCACAAGGCAGAATTAAAATATCTTACCTGGAAAACAACGCTTTTTATAGCACTTCCACCAAGAGAGTAAGCAACATGAAAGCATTTACAATAAAAGAACCCTTTCTTCATTTGAAGTCAGACAGTGTGCTACTTAGGACTAACCCTAAGTTTATACATAAAGGGCCAGATGTAGCAAAGTATTTGCAGGTCGCAAACGGCGAAAATCGCAGTTTGCGAGGTGCAAATGCCTCTTTGCTATGCAGAAATGCATATTGCGAGTCGGTACTGACTCGCAATATGCATTTCCGACTCGCAAATAGGAAGGGGTGTTCCCTTCCTATTTGCGAGTCTGAGTGGTATGCAATACCATTTGCGACCGCGTACGCGGTCGCAAATGGCATTGCAGTTACCATCCACTTCAAGTGGATGGTAACCAACTCGCAAATTGGAAGGGGTCCCCATGGGACCCCTTCCAGTTTGTGACTGGACCCACAAACATTTTTTCAGGGCAGGGAGTGGTCCAAGGGACCACTCCCTGCCCTGAAAAAATACCGAAACTAAAGGTTTCGTTTTTTTTTTAAGTGCAGCTCGTTTTCCTGTAAGGAAAACGGGCTACACTTAAAAAAACAAACTGCTTTATTTAAAAGCAGTCACGAACATGGAGGTCTGCTGACGACAGCAGGCCTCCATGTTTGCGAGTGCCTATACTCGCTATGGGGCCGCAATTTGCGACCCACCTCATGAATATTCATGAGGTGGGTCATTGCGACCCCATAGCGAGTTGCAGTCGGTGTCTGAGACACCGTACTGCATACCAATTTGCGAGGTGCAAAGTGCGAGTCGCATGGACTCGCACTTTGCACCTCGCAAATTTTAAATTTGCTACATCTGGCCCAAAGTCACCTCGGATTTTCATCTGAACTAACCAGTAGTACTGAGGACCTTCTTTTCAAACCCTCAAACAGCAGCAGAGAATTCTTTACATGCCTTAGACGTTAAAATATGTCTCAAAGCCTGTTTGCACAGGACTCATCAACTCTGCAGAGCGGATCAATTATTTGTAGCCTATGGAGACCTAAGGAAGGGATTTCCAGTTACTAAGCAGAGAATAGCCAGATGAATTTCATCCCCATCCACGTTTGTTACAGGCAAGTTAGGAAACCATTGACTAACACTCTACCAGAGCTGTCTACACCTATACAGCTGTCTTTGCTGGTGTGCCCATTCAACAGATATGCTGAGCAGCAACATCGGTGGCTGCTCCTGCGCAGTGGCGGAATTCCGGCTACTGTCATAATATGGCGTTCGGCTGGTAGCCAAGATGACTGTCTTTTGGCAGTCGTCGCCGTGGCGGTAGGCGCCACATCCCGCCTATGTCAAATTGAGGGCCTCAGTCTTTTCCTTCAGGGGATCTCCATTGACAATACTTAGTATTGAATAGAATAGAAAGCCTATGCCCTCAAACTGCAAAGAAAGGGGAAAAAAGTAACCTAGAAGCCAACACATCAAGTTTTCTCAATGACGCCTGCCCTACTTCTGCATCTGCTCTAGAATCTGGTTCAAGACAGTAGTGTCTTGTAAAGTAATGAATAGATCTCCAGGTAGCTGCTGTGCGAATCTCAAAAACAGGGATATTTCCCAGTAACAGAGCGGAAGCAACTTTACTTGTAGTTGTGTGGACTTTCAATTTAGGAGAAAAAGTTTTGTTTGCTTTCTGGTAGCAAAGTAGAACGCAGGATACAATACTTTCAGATAGATATTGTTTAGATGAGGCCAAACCTGTGCATAATTGACCGTAATTAACAAACAACTGTTTGGATGTCTAGATAAAATGTCAGGACTTTTTTCATGTCAAGAATATTGAGGGATTCTGCGGAGGCAGGTGCTGAGGGCCCAGTGAGTAGGAAGCATCTCGCGAAGGGTCGTCATTTGTGGCTCAACCATGAGTCGGGGGGATGTAGCTGCAAACAGCAGCAGTACTCCAAGATGGACAAATAAGCCACCATTCGTGGGAGTGACAAGAGGGTGACTGTGGGGTGGAGACTCGAGTGGTGACAAGGGTCAGAGAGAGAATGGTGCTATGGAACCCTCTCTCAAAGGTGTAATGGCCATTGTCCATTGCATATGGGTGATACTGGGGCCTCTAGAATCCAAAATAGACGCTGTTGCTATGGAGGCTACTCTATTGCAGGCCAATTTCAGAAAGCTCAGTAAAAGAACCACGCAAACTGATAAGACTGTGGCCCAACTCTAAGAGGAGTCAAAGTCTCTTAAAGCCAAGGCTGACCAACTACAGAAGGAGAGTGCGGTGATGCAGGTGAGTTTGAAGGTCAACAAGGGTAGCTCCAGATGCAACAACATCCACGTGGTACAGGTCCCAGAGCTGGCGGAGGGGCCTAGTTTTGAGTTATTTTTGGAGGAGTTCATACACAGAAGGGAAGACTGCAGAAGTTTGAGGGGAGGAAGTTGACATGTTTGCAGAAGGGATTGAGAATGGGACTCTCCCCCCTTTTCTCAGTTGGGGGTATATGACAACTCTGAGCATCTCTGGCCATGTGCATAGACAGTTTGCTATGATACCTGGCCTGGCCGTGGTTTGGACCCCTCGCTGATCTCTGTAAGTACGCTGCAGGTTTGATTTTGCATGACAAAGGTGTTGGATGACAGGCACTGTTACTGTTGATGTCAAGGGGGATTGTTGTGGAGATCCAACTGTCCACGAGAAGAAGCTCTTGTTAGCATGAACGGTATGCTGTTGTTAGGGGGACAGGCAATTGGTGTTGACAGGTAGTTTGGAGCCTGTCTAGCTGGGGGGCAGAGTGGGGGTAGTTGCGAGGGGGGGGTAGTTAGAGTTACCACGTAACTGGCATGTTTATGTCTCAGAACCCTGGGCCCAGTGCACAGATATAGTGGGGCTGGATGCCCCAGTGCTCCAGACTTTCATTCCGTGTCTCACTAAGCCATACTCCCAAGGTATGCAGGAGGATAAGCTGACTTTTATGTCAGAGAACTTAAACAACCTATGGAGTAAGATAAAGAGAGGGATCGTTAATCAGAGTTTGGGTCACCATAGTCTGACCATTGTGCTGATGCAAGAAACTGAAAGGGAATGAAATTAAGATGATGGGCAGGCAATGCGATAGAATGTCTGCTCATGCAGGCTTCACCTCATATTCTAGGAGGGTAGGGATCCTACTGAAAAAGTCTACACCTTTAACACTATAGCATATGTGGGTTGATGGCCACGGCAGATATGTCGCCCAGTCGGGCACTTGAAATGGGATAACCTTAAAGGTGTGTGTGATATATGTTCAGCCTGTATTGAAGGCACCGGCCCTGAGAGAGTTGAGGATATGTTGCTCCAGTTCCAGGAAGGGATTATATTAGGAGGGACCTCAAACATATCCTTGTTGTGGAGGTAGATCGTGGTCCCCGGGAGGCATGGGGCCCCCAACGCGGGAGTTGTAGGCTGTCTGGAGGCCATGGGATTGGGTGACATCTGGCAGACCCTTAACCCTGGGAAGAAAAAATTCACATACTACTCGGTGTGTAGGAAAGTGCTCTCTTTTTGCCATGGTTACCCCCATTTTCTGCCTTATGTCGGTGTGTTTGACTGTGTTCACTGGAATCCTGCTACCCAGGACCCCAGTGATTATGCTCTCTCTCCTCTAAATTGTGTCACTGCCTACTGGTAACAAAGTATTTCACCCAAAATTAGCATACTGGTGCCCCCTTATAAGTCCCTAGTATATGGTACCTAGGTACCCAGGGCATTGGGGTTCCAGGGGATCCCTATGGCATTTCTTTTGCCACCCATAGGGAGCCAATGCAAAGGCTTCTGCAGGACTGCCATTGCAACCTGCGTGAAAAGGTGCATGCACCCTTTCACTGCCATTTACACTGCACCAGGTCGCTTATAAGTCACCCCTATAGCAGGCCCTTCAGCCCTGAGGGCAGGGTGCAGAGTACCTATGTGTGAGCCCCCACAACCTCCAGGACCATTTTCCCAGACTTTGTGAGTGCGGGGATGCCATTTTACACGTGTACTGGCCATGGGTCACTACCTATGTCCAGCTACATAATGGTAACTCTGAACATAGGCATGGTTGGTATCAAACATGTTGGAATCATACCCCATTGCTTTTGCAAGCATTGTTTGTATGATTCCATGCACTCTAGGGGCTCCTTAAAGGACCCCCAGTATTGCCATTCCAGCCTTCTAAGGTTTTCCAGGCAGCCCCAGCTGTTGCCACCTCACAGACAGGTTTCTGCACCCCTGTTGCTTGAGCAGCTCAAGCCCGGGAAGGCAGAACAAAGGATTTCCTTTGGGAGACGGGTGTTACACCCTCTCCTTTGGAAATAGGTGTTACAGCCTTGGGAGGGGTAGCCTCCCCAAGTCTCTGGAAATACTTTGAAGGGCACAGATAGTACCCTCCTTGCATAATCCAGTCCACACCAGTTCAGGGACCCCCAGTCCCTGCTGTGGCGTGCAATAGGACAAAGGGGAGTGACCACTCCCCTGACCTTCACCACCCCAGGGGTGGTGCTCAGAGCTCCTCCAGAGGGTCCCTGGGGTTTGCCATCTTGGATTCCAAGTTGGCAGGGCACTCTCGGAGCATCTGAGTGGCCAGTGCCAGCAGGTGACGTCAGAGCCCTCCTCTGATAGGTGCTTACCTGTTTAGCTGACCAACCCCCCTTTCAGGGCTATTGAGGGTCTCTCTCTTGGGTGGTTCTGCAGATTTGCATTGCAAGACTCAAGCAGGAATCCTCTGCATCCTTTACTTCACCTTCTTACTGAAAAAACTGTATCTGGACCCTCCAGGAACTCTCCAAACTGCAAGAAAAGTAGCAAAGATGTCTTGTGCATTATTGTATCTTCAGCTCCTGCCAACAACTGCAACTGTTTCCCGTTCGTGCATCCTCGGAGGACAGTCTGTCTTCAGCCTGCACCAGAACAACGAAGGAATCTCCTTTGGAGTGAAGGAGTCACTCCCCTGCTTCAGCAGGCACCTCTCTGCAACGACGACCGGTTGTGTGGGACCCCTCTCCTGACGAGCTGCATGGATCCTGCATCACAGGTAGTGGACTGAGACGGTCCTGACACCAACTGTCCAACTTTGGTGGAAGTAAGAGCTTGCCTCCCCACGCAAGACAGTACCCCGTGCACCACACGTTTTGCACTTGCCAAGGCTTGTTGGTATTCTTCCACAAAGTTCTTCGTGCACCATGCAGCTCCTGCCCCCCGCACTTCCTCCTGCGATGCACATCTTCCTGCGTGGTCCTCCAGCAGCGTGGGACCCTTTGTTGTAGTGCTGCATGGGCCTCCTTTTGCACCTTCTTTGTCCCTGTGCTGTGGGACTCCTGTGTGTGCTGCCTGGTCTTCTGAGGGCTCTCTGAGTTGCTGAGAGCTTCATCTTGCTCCCCGTCCTGGGTAGAGTCCACCAGGTCCCTCCTGGTCCCGGGCAGCGCCATTTTCTGCTAACTGTGAGCTTTGCGTGTGCCAAGGCTTGTTGGCGGAATCCAGCGATGCAAACCAGACTGCAATCATCCATCCGGCGTGGGACATATTCTGCACCAACCAGGAACCCACATCTGTCTTCTTGGGTGCAGTACTGACTGTTGTTCTTCACCGGTGGTTCTTTTGCACCTTCATCCATGTTAGCAGGAGCTCCTGTTCTCCCTGGACTCTTCAGTGCTTCTTGGACTTAGTCCCCTTCTTTCACAGGTCTTCAGGTCCAGGAATCCATCGTTGGTGTCTTGCAGCCTCTCCTGGTTCTTGCGATATCTTCTTTCTCATGTTCTAGTGTGTTCTAGGAAAGTTAATGTGATTTACTCCAGCTTTCCTGGGCTCTGGGGTGGGTTCTATTACTTACCTTTGGTGTTTTTTAATACTCCCACCACCCCTCTACACAGTACACTTGCCTAGGTGGGAAACCGACTTTCCTTCAACTTCCTTAGTGTATGGTTTGTGTTACCTGTAGGCCCATTTCTAACTATTGTGATTCTCACTATTTACACTGTTTTCTAACTGTTTTTACAGCTATTTCTGCATACTAGTGCATATAATTTGGATATTACTTACCTCCTAAGGGAGTATAGTCTCTAGGGTATTTTTGGCATTTTGTGTAACCAAAATAAAGTCTCTTTATTTTTGTAACACTGAGTATTTTCTTTCTTGTGTGTGAGTACTGTGTGACTTTAGTAGTATTGCATGAGTTTTGCATGTCTCCTCATCCACAGTACCTCTAGAGCTCCTGGTGTAACGCTGCGCTTAGACGCGGCGTCTCTTTCTGTGCTCGCGAATGGAACGCGCTACCGACACTCGGAGCACCGTTCTCTGCGTTTTTTGATTACACATCCTGGGAAGCATATATTTCGCTCCAGGTCGCGCTACACTTACCTGTAGCACTTTGTTCTTCTTTTTTGTTGTTGGTGGTGGGTTTGTCTGGTCTTTTTTCCTGTCTCTGTCCATGTTGTGTCCATCTTGTCTTTTTCGTGTTTTTTCCAAGCATGCTCTGTTTTTCTTTTATGCTACTTTCTTTTTCCTATTCTGGTCTATGGGTTTTTCCCAATTCAAGATGGTGTTCTTTCCTTTTCCTGTGATGTCACTTCCCTTTTCTCAGTCTATAAGTCAGTCGGTCCTGTTACACCTTGCGTTGCAAACACTTCCTTCTGGTTGTGCTGTTCGCTCCTGTTCTTTGTTCCTGCTTTTGCCTTGGGATATTTTGCCTGTTCTATGTTTCTGCTTCTTGCCTTGGGACATTTTTCCTGTTCTTTGTTCCTGCTTTTCGCCTTGGGATATTTTTCCTGTTCTTTGTTCCTGCTTTTTGCCTTGGAAGATTTTGCCTATTTTTGTTCCTGTTGTCAAGTCCTGTTTTTTCTTGTTTTTCTTCAGGAGTTCCTGTTCGAGGTTTTTTCCCCAGTG
The DNA here is from genome assembly GCF_031143425.1 of Pleurodeles waltl. Classification (NCBI taxonomy): domain Eukaryota; kingdom Metazoa; phylum Chordata; class Amphibia; order Caudata; family Salamandridae; genus Pleurodeles; species Pleurodeles waltl. Next base: position 735,401,610 of record NC_090446.1, read on the forward strand.
TTGGGGTTTTTCCCCTCTGGGACTCCTTCTGGAGGGTACGGTCTGCTTTGGCGTAGCCTGTCAAGCGGCACCGTGGCTACTAGAAGGGGTCGCCCTTATCTGGGAGTATCCAGAACCTTTAGAAGATTTGGTGTATTCGCCAACCCGGTATCCAGAGGTGAGAAGTCCAGCGCTGTACGTAACACCTGGCTTCTAGACACTGTCTACATTTCACTAATAAGGGATAACTGGACCTGCTATAAGGTGTAAGTACCTTAGGTACCCACTACAAACCAGGCCAGCTGCCTACACTATGTATGCATCCTTGGCAGGTTTCTAAAGAGTCAGGATTATGGCATGAGGAATATCAGTCCACACACCTCTTTGAGTGGATCTCCAGGGCCCTATTTTGGTGGATGGTTATTACAGCCTTTGGCCCTCATTTCAAGTTGAAACCACCGCATGGCCGCCAATGCGGCCGCACTCCTGCGGTGTCTCTTTCAAGATCCCCGCTGGGCCGGCGGGCAGAAACCTAGTTTCCGCCCGCCTGCCCAGCAGGGATCTCGGCCCCAACACGGGAGCTGGCTCCAAATGGAGCCAGCGGTGTTGCGGCAGTGCGACGGTTGCAGTTGCACACGTCGCGCTTTTCACTGTCGGCGGGGACTGAGCCAACAGTGGTCCTGTCATTGTAAGTGGCCAAGCCTTTCAACACTTTGAATTGGGAGTTTCTGTAGGGGGGTACTGGAGATGATGGGCCTTTGGTCCTAACTATATTAGATTACTGTATATTGAGCCGTCGGCTCAGATCAGAGTTAATAGGATGCGATCCAGTCAGTTTGCGCTGCATGGGGGCCCCACACAAGGGTGCCCATTATCACCAATGTTATTTACCCTGCTGGTGAGTGGTCTAGACTCGGGAAAGGGATGGAAGAACAGAATCTCTCTATATGCTGATATCCTCCTTTATGTGTCTTGTCCTTAGGTCTCCATCCCCGGGCTGCTCCATATTTTCCATCTTTATGGGATCTATTCTGGATTCAAGATCAATTGGGGAAAATTCCTTCTCTACCCATTTTGTTCGTGGACTGCGAGGCAGAGCTTCCAGAGGGGCTTCTGGTGAAGGAAGTGGGATTTAAATATATTGGCCTCTGTGATACCAGGCCTGTCGATCTTTTCATCTCAGTTAATGTTATTTTTTAAAAAAAATGTTTTTATTTGTTTTTCAACCACTGTATGGCAATAACTCAAATTACAAGTATAATATGTGGCAGTATGCATATGGGCATTGCATATTGACATTTCAACCATAGAGATCCTACAAGCGGAATTTAAAAAAGACATCAAATCCATATCACAGTTCCCTTCTATTCTGAGAGGCCTGGCACTTGTCTCACCTGGAGTCCTCCAGTGCCCCCATATGGCTCCCCAAACCTTCCTCCGACCATGGCATTTTGGGGCAGGGCTCCAAACATATTCCCTGTGCCTCCTCCATTCCTCTCCATACAGTATCTTATAATGGTTCTTGGGGCACCCTGTGCCTCATAGATGATGTTTGTCAGGAGGAGCTTGGCTTCTAATAGCGGAACCTCCAAAGCCACACAGAGCACTGGTGCTAGTGCATGGCGGAGTTGCAGGTATTGAAAAAACTGTGTGCGGTGCAAAGTGTACTCCGCCTGCAGCTCCTAGAAGGATTTCAGTATCCCATTACGTAAAACATCACCCATAGTTGAAATTCCAATAGTGTCCCATTCTGAAAAGCCCTACAGGGCCACAACCAGAGTGGAGTTTCCAGCGTCAGCCTATCCATCCAGCTAATGGCTTTCTTGGCTGCTGCCCAAGCCTCCAGCACCACTCGAGTCACCAGGTATAGGAACCCTCACGCAGCCACCTGTCTAACAAATGTGGCAGGCCTTGCAATCCCATGGCTCTCCCTTCGAGAGCATAAGCAGGGTCTGCGAACCACCCAAACCTCCAATAATTATCAATGAGAAGGTGGGCTGCCCAGTATTACAAACCAACATCTGGTGTGGATATGCCCCCCTCGAACACCAGCTGACAACACCGCTTCAAGGAGATGTGTGGTGCTCTGCCCCGCCAAAGCAGTGCCCCTGGAAGTGCATTCACCTACGTGAAAAAGGACTTGGCAATCAGAAATGGGTGATTTTGTAAGTGGTATAGGAGTCTCTTTAGTGCAACCATCCTAAAGATGGCCGATCGTCTCAGCAAGGACAGCGGGAGAGATTAGTTCACAACCAATGTCCCGCGCCAACCACACCAGCTGTGGCGCTGGGTTCCTATCAAAGGAATGTTGTGTATTTCCCATGAAAAACACCCCCAAGTATTGAAACCCATCAGGTTCAATTGACAGTCCCTGCACTCCCAATGAGGACACCAAGCCTCCATTTTCGGCAAAGAATTGCTCACATTTGTGCTGACACATGTCTCTAAAGTCATCCTGCTGGAGGGATCATTTATCCAGTCTTCACCCAGATCTCGGCCGTCTCTTCCCCCATAAAAGAGCCATCTCCACCAACAAGTGGTCAGAAAAACCTTGTGCAAGATGCCTAACCTCCAGCGCTCTATGACGCTCCAGAGCAGTCATGAAAAAATAATCCAACTTAGAAAAGGTCTGATGAACACCGGATTACAAAGTATAGCCCCACTCTGTCGGGTCAATGGCCCTCCACATCTCCAGACCCCAACTGCGGAACAATCCTTGCCTACATCACGCACCCCATTGAGATCCCCACCCAAAATCCATGGGGCCTCGGTAGCTCGCTTAACAAAAAGCCCATTGTTAGCGGGGGTGGGGTATAAACACATATATAATGGATATAGGTAGGCCCTGAAGGGCCCTGGTGATTGCCTCATAGCGGCCCAAGCCCCATCCTGCCACACCTTCGAGATCACCAGTGGGGTGTGTTTTCTGATCAATATGGCCATGCCCCTAGAGCCTCTATCAATACCTGCCTGATAGACCTGGGAGTACCCCCTACAAGCCAAAAAGGGGCAGTTATTACCCAGTAGGTGGGTTTCTATGAAGAGGACAATATCTGCCTCTGTTCGCATTGCTGCTTTGAGTACCATCCCCCCTCTTGATCTTATCCAATAATCCATTTACATTCCATGGCAGCACCTTATGGGAAGCCAGTCTGGTGGAAACTGAACCGTCACTCCCCAGCAAGGTAGGATCCGCCATAAGGAAGCATGCCTAAGCATCGCGCCTGCCTCACTTGTAGATATGCAGTAGGTCTATTATGAACTTCCACACCAAAACAATAGGGAAAAAAACAAGCCCCCATCCCCAACAGTCCACCCACCTCACCCAACCCCCCCCAACATACTTTGCAAACTAGAAGTGCCTGTTGTGGCGTGTCTAGGGACCTAGCCAACCAGGCTAACCTGTGGTGAATATCATTCCTTACACCTGAGCCTCCCTCTCCAGCAAAACTCAACCCCCACACAAAGGAGAACATGGCTACCATTTCAGTTGCTCACAAGCTACCCGTGGTCTCCCCCTCCTCCTTGGCCTTTGGTACAAAGCTGTGTGCCATTCCCTCTGCACTCCACTGTTCACGCACCCTTGCACTGAGGGTTGGAGAAACTGTTGAGGTGGCTGCTCTTCTATCCAGTTCCAGACCACCTCTGGTGTGCCAAAAAAGAGCAATTTACCTTGAAAAAGTACCTTTAGGTGGGCCGAGAATAGGTCCATGGCCCTAAGTTTGGTCTTGGGCTCCAGGAAGGAGCAGTGCTGCTGTTGAACTTTCAACGTATAGTCTGGGGAAACCATTATGAAGCATTGGAATTTGCCCAAATCATCCCTCGTGTCCAGGTCACATGTCTAGAATACAGAAATAAAAGAGGGGAAATAGCGTGAATGAATTATCAAATTAAATCAATCTATGGTGGGAACATTATTTAGACACAGTGCTTGCTGGTGTATATCTATCACTAATTGACTCATAAAAGTCTTATTTAATATAAGCTCAAGTCCCTGTGCTTGTGTTGTGTTTTGTTTACATAAATACACACCATACACATTCTCAGAACAATGACGTAAGGACTATAGACACATTATCATATGTATACTTCTGACTACATATAATACACGCAGATAAAATGTAGTAAACTATACATTATTCAATAACATAACAAGTGCAACAAAAAACTAATTCAAGGTCTTGGCTCTGAATGTTCTCCAGTCTTCCAGTAGAACTTCTGTGACTTCAAAACAATGTAAGAACATAAAGCCCACAGATAGAGGTGGTCCTATTACAAAACAGGTTCTAGGGACTTTTAAGTCCCTTATTTCTCAGGCTGTGCATGACAGTTTGTAAAAGCATTTTTTAAATTTGTTAGGGACCCCTTCAAATAGAATGCCAACGGGTTTCGGCCCTCCTGGCTATGGGACTCTTCAGGACATTGTTTATAATGTCGCGTGGGCTCTCATTATTCTAAATGAGACTACTGGATTTCTAGGTAGCAGGATCTATAACGGTGTGGGGGACTGAGTCTGACCCACGTGTAAAGAACTCTGTCACCCTAAATCCGTTTTTTGCTCCGGCTAACTAGCAGTGCCTCATTTCTCCCATGTGGAAGGAATGATTCGGCAGCCGAGCGCATGACATCTTTGGAACTTCTCAGGGAAGTCGTGGTTACTCAGATCCAAACCAACTCTCTTATTTCCAATATGATCTCATATACAAATGACAAAGACAGTATAAGTTTTATATAATGTTTTTAATAAAACGACTGTATTTTAGATATTAAGGCGTGAGCCACAATAACCAGAACGATACAACACAGTAGGATTGAAATAGTCACCAGGAGAGTAAAACATAAGAACAAAGCTATCATATGGTCTAACAGTTTCTACTCTCCCTCTGCTTGTTCTATTTAGAGCACAGCATGTTAAGCTTCTAGCTTGCCTATTAGAATCACTGTGGAGACATCAGCCCTCATACCTGAGCAAAGACCTGTGATCTTGGTTCAGCATCTGCAACGAGGCAGTCAGCGTCTAGTTGTGGTTCCCTGGTCGGAATCTCCCTCTTACGTGTATTGGGACAAGGAAGTGATTTTATAACTAACATGTCATCGTGATCACAAAATGTCCCTAAGCAGGAATGCCAAGTCTAAACTCCTACCACGTCTATCGGCAATGTACCAGACTGTATCCTTGACTGAAGCACAGAGTAAATATGTTATGGAGAACTCCAGTGCAAAACAGTGTGATATGAATAAAAAACAGCACCGTAGAACTGGCTATTTGAAAAATAACAGTACGAAGCCTAATAAAAAGCATGTAGAGCAAAGTGCACAGAGGCTCTAAGCTGTCAGCAAACGAATAAAATATATTCAGGGCAAAGTGCACAAAGGCCTAAAGCCTGAAGCTAAAGCGCAATGAATACGTAAAACTAACCACACTACACCCTCCCCTTGTCGGTAGCAAGTGGTTCCAATAATATAAAAGGATGCCCTAAATATAAACAATACCTAAAACAATTATTTCGACAAGGTGAGAAGACAACAAAGTCATAAATTTAGGTAACATGTGATCATAAAGCCAAATTCAATATAGTGTCAATTTCGTAAAAATCCAATCGTCAGATAGAAGCAATAGAACGCAGGAGTTCCTCCACTTTGATATATGTCAATATCGGAAGATCCACGCCACAAAGTACCATGGAGCAGGTGTGATCCAAAGCCCCAAAACCATTCAGGGCGGCACCCCGTGCAGGGCCTATGAAAGAGACAATACCATTTTCCTCCAGGAAGGGAATCTCATAAACTGCCTCACGAAGCAAGCGCATCCGTAGTGCACAAGTCTGGGAATGAGCCCTAATCGGGAACATCAACAGATCAGTATCGACCATTGGAGGGCGCTGCAATGAGAGACAGAGAGCCAGTGCATGTTCAAATGAGCACCAAAGGCATCGAAACACGGGTTGCACACAATCCAAAACCGGTCTGAATGACAGAGACCAGTCACACTCCAAATGTCCCAGGAGTGTCGCTCCAAAATGCTGCATCATGCGTTCACGACACAGCTGCGCTGACGGGAGCAGCAATACAGGATCTCGTCGTGACGGGACAGCCATTGCGAAAAAATAGCAACAACAGCAAGACTCCAGCCAATAAAGCCAAAGTAATCGGGAAACCCCCAAAAATGCTTCCGAAAATAGAATGTATAGCCAAAGGTATCAAACCGAATATGGAACAGAAGGTATGAGCAAAACCTACACCAACGACTTTGAAAAAATGTGCAATACCAGCAGTGCTGGATGCATTAAATATACGTCCCACAAGTTCACCGAAGTGATTCGGAAAGTTAGTATTCAAAAGGGACTGTATCTCCGCCGATGACCTTGCCACCTGAAGTGCGTAGGTCTCGCTAGCAGATGTAAGGGCCACATGCTTTTGAAACAATAAAGCTTTTAGCCGACTCAACTTTTCGAAATCAACCTTGGAAGTAGCAATATGAGGCCAGATGTCCGCTACCTCCCTAATTTGAGTGGGGGGAAACAACACATTCCCGCAGCACGTAACGGCCTTGTTGACAACGACGATGTAAACTATTCCGGCACGCATGCCACAGCAGCGTTCGCTGTTAAGAACAATGTAACTGCCATTAGAAATCACCTGGAAAGTGTTTTTAATAACCGGGACTGGAACTCCCTTCAGATAACAAGCTAAGCTAGCAATCGAAGCGTTACACGCCCCGTGCAAGGACACCTGTTTACAAACCATTGAATGACTGACAGAAGCTTCGCATTCGCTGCCGCTAAGAAAAACCTCCTTCAAACCATTAACACATCTGTACTGAAAGGGAAGGTCCCACACCTCGTGTATGTAACTGTCTCCCAATAGTTCATATCTACCCACTGGAATGTGCTTCAAACAAGAAGTAAATTGCAAAGTAGAGATAGGCAAATTAATAACCCCATGAATCAACCATTCAGCTGACGGAATCTCAGCTACCGTGAAAGGCAGTTTCTCTAATTTCTCAATATTCAACATAACATATGTTGCTTCCTTTTTAGCCATCAGTTGTTGTTGACGAGTCAAATTAAAAGAGATAAAGATCTCTCTGGCACTAACGTGCTGCCATGGAACGCGACCCGCCTTCAAGGTCTGAAGAGTCCAACCCAGCTGCATGATGGACCGCGTCTGACTCTGCCCTTGATATAAAGAAGACATGTCCGATTTAATAATGTCAATGGCAGAGGAAACAATGCTGTCAATCGTGTAAACACGGTCAGAAAGGGTATGCATGCCATTATCAACAACAGACAAAGTCTGCATCAGATTTTCCTGATCAATCTGCCTCAACCGGGCTGCAGCCTCTTGTTGTGAAAGCTTCCAAATCTCATTATAAACCTCGTATAAGAACCTTTTCTTCCGTGGTACTTTGGGACCTGACAAAAAATCTTGTAAATCAGTATCATTAGACAGTAACGTGAGATGTGACTTAACTGCATCCAGCGTGGATGACTTCAACCATTGCTGACAAAGCTTCCCCACACTGTATATAGTTATAATATCAGCATGTTCTGGTGATACGTAACGAGGGTCTGCCCTACTAGTCCTGAACCCCCCTGAAGAGGTGACAAAACGTTGATGACACACATTAGTGTCTACAGGCCATAATAACCACCCGCCTGGATGTAACGATGAAGTGTTAAGCGTACCATTCTGGACCCAATGTGTAAAGTAACTAAAAGTAGCATTCACATAGTGCTGCCAATTTTTTAATTTAGAAGGGACAGGTATACTAGGCAAAGTCAACTCCCTAATTGTCGCTAAGCCCAAACAGCTAGTCTGTTGTACTGTGTCATTGAGGAAAATCATCTGCACAGGGATAATACATGCTCTAAATAACGTGTCCCTGCCTCGCATTTGCCAATTTTTCGAACCCCAAACACTCTTCAAGTCAACAGTTTTAAACCAGTATTCATATCCCTCGACCAAAAGTTTAGATACAAACAAATTGGAATACAGTAATTTAGTATCGGTCAATAACATTTGCTTATTAGAATACGGTGCAACTTTAAAATAGTAGGACTTAGCATTACGTTGATCATGCCCAGAAAAATATGCAAATTTATCATAATACGTTTTCGAACTCCCTTGTGGAGGAGTCGAGCAATGTTCCCATTGCACATAATTAAACATGGGCTTAGGGCTACTAGCTTTATGAATAAAGTGGTGTCCATAATAGTTGTAACAAAACATGTCACCATGATTATCTCTAAACTGGTAAGCATCATCATCGTCATAGACAGTATAATATTGCAAATCCGTTAGCATAGAATCAACTGTCTTCACATCCCAATCATCAGAAACAATGCCAGGTATAACAATATCATTCATTGATAATTTGAGGACATACGGTATTTGAATCAATTCAGTGGGACCATATATATATCAAACATTACTTTATCCCACACAATTCCATCCAGAACTGGTATTGCAGAAATGTTTACAGTGGACAAGTCTCTTCGAACCATATGAGACGAAAAATGCGGTTTTAACACAGTCTCCACGTGCTCAATGTTAGATCGATCAGGAAGAAAATGACTATGTATTATCAGAAAAAAAATAACCACAAATCCCAACCATAATAAAAGAGTCATCACGGCCAAAAACAGCCAAAAATAGTTCCAAGGAAAAACAAAATATGTGCGTTTAAGCCAACCCAGCAGCCGTTGTGGACCGTGGACAGAAGACATCGAGGACGAGGAGCCGGACACATCATTATCAGCGTCGTTGAAGCAGCCAGAAGCAGTTCTAGCAAAAGGTGCAACTGTGAACAAAGAAGCAGATGGAGGCTCTTGCCGTGGCACACTATAAACCACATGTTCAGAAACGTCGGTAGAACGTACAGCAATTTGATCAAAAGATTCCATATTAATCGCCGTCGGTGGAACAATCGCAAGATCATCATCCACCCTCCCCAAGCTCGGAGAGGAAACAGTGTCAGTGAAAATCACCTGCAGTGGGACTTCTTCCCCAGTAGTGAGAGGGATTCCGGAACTACTGGGTGTCCCTCTTGGTCTGCTGTGCAGAATCGGCCACATGTTGTAACTTGACATTATCAATGGAAACAAAGCGATTTCCTTTGGCCCCTCGCAGTGGCGGTAAAATCACAGTTCTCGTGCCGCTCACCCCCAACACGGGGACAGGTTCTCGATAAGAAGGACCAAATTCTTTTTTAACTGCGACCTTTTCATGCACCAGATCCCCAATCCTGGGTATCCAACCAGTAGGTGTTACTGGCTCATCCTTAATTCCTGAGGGGCAGCACTCGCAGAAGAGTTATCTTCACGGAATTGTTGTAAATCCTGCAAAACAGTGACACGATCATTTATGTCAAAGGGCGTATCTGCCGCCTCCACACCAGGACCATCTAGATCAGGAACATACATTTGCGTTCCAAACAGGCACTCATATGAAGTACGACCCCCCAGTGACCTCCTAGGCAAGTTATTAAGTGCTCTCTGTACTCCATATAGGTGGGCCGGCCAACCACGACCTGTACCTATAACTCTGGCCGTTAAGGACTGCTTTAAATCACGATTTAAACACTCCACGACAGAATTTCCCTCGGGATGAAATGGAGACGAGAACTGGAGTTGGACCCTCAACGAAGCCATGGTGTCCCTGAATGCCTTAGAGGCAAAAGCAGGGCCCTGGTCCGAATGAAAAGCCGCAACTGCAAATATATAGACAAAGATGCGCAAATCTTTAATAACAGTTCAGGCGTCAGCCGAGCGTTGTGGCCAGACCCACACAAATCTGGAGCACGAATCTACAGCAACCAATATATATTTGTATGCACTATCTGGTGTCAGCGGACCACAATGATCCAAGTACACACACTGTAATGGTTTATTTGAAATCAGAAGGGGCGTCTGCTGCGGGCGTCTAGCCAACGATGCTTTAATTTGTTGACAAACGTCACAACAAAGGATATATTGCTTCGTCTCTGTATAGAGACCAGGCCACCAGTAACGAGCCTGTAAAAGTGAAATCGTGACAGCCACACCAGCATGTGCAGATGCAACCCCCTCATGTGCTGCAGAAATTAATCGAGGTCTCTTAATCTTATTGGGAATTTCACGTACACCAATGCCTGGAATTGTAACAGTAGCATTCAGCGCACCATTCAAGCAGTAACTATATTTTGAAGGAAATCCTTTAGGAAAGGGCGTGCCATCAACCGTAGCCTTTATGGCAGCCGAAATTTCTGTGTCTGGTTTGGTGCTCGAACGAGTCACTGCGGCCACAGTGGCAACAGCCACTGCCGATTTCGCGGCTTCATCAGCCAAAGTATTCCCAGCAACGTGTATTCCAACGCGCTGGTGTCCAAGTGTATGCACAACATGGACTTTAGGAAGCGTTTCCTTCAGATCCGCAACCTTACCCCACAACATTTTATGTTTAATGGTGTTGCCTTTAGAATCTCTGAACCCATTCATCTTCCAATAGTGTAAATATTTGTTGAAAGACTGTACACAGTAGTAGGAGTCACAGACCAGCAAGGTTAAAAGCGCCGGATCCGCGTGCTCCAACGCTAACAATAGAGCTTTGAGCTCAGCCAGCTGTGCCGTGCAATCTCCCAAGGTTTTAGTATAAGTATGTCGGGGGCAGAACACTTCCCCCTCCATAGTGCCGCTCACCACCGCACATGCAGCAGAATACTGTTGTTTAGTCCCAACCGCTGGTTGCGCAGAGCCATCGGTATACATGACCACTTGATATTGGTCAATAGGCAACGTACCAGCAGGAACAGGGTATTCCATTTCATATTGAAGAAATTCTTGAGTCTGCAGTTTAGGGTCAAATACATAATCTACATCAGTGGCTGTCAAAGACGTAGCCCATTGTATCCATCGCGGGTGCAAAGCTTTCGAATTTGGAACACTCGCTTTTGTAACTGCCTCTAAGGCCGGAATTGGGGAAACGACAACAATGCTTTGACCCTGGGCCAGCGGTCTTTCTTTAATAACAGCCATCTGTACTGCAGTGAGAATTTTTTCAGTCTGTGCAAAACGTTGTTCTGCAGCAGAATACAAGTGAGACTTGTATGCAATCGGGACTGTCTCCCCCTCATTAAAGGTGACATAAGTAAACCCAACAGCCCCAGGTATCACCCTGATGACTAAATGTGTCTTATTGTCCCGTGTGTGTAAGTGTTTAACTGCTAAGAGATCACTTTGTAATTCCCGTAGTATGTGTGTATGTTCAATCGACCAAAATCTACTCCAAAAATTTGGGCGAATCAACTCGTATAAGGGTTTTATACGCGTCGCATAATCAGGAATGTAAGTTCTGCCAAAATTCAGAAACCCCCAACAATGACTGGAGCTTCCGAACCATATTAGGAGGCTGCAATAAAGCACATTTCTCCAAAAAATGTGCCGCTAAGCTCTTGCCCTCACTCGACAACTCATATCCCAGGAAAATGACGCTGAGGAAGGCAATCTTTGATTTCTTAAAATTAAACTTATAGCCAATATCAGCAAACCCCACAACAATGCGCGATACACGCCTTAGATGTTGCAGAATCTCATCATCTGTCAGATATATGTCATCAACATATGATAATGTTTCAGGGTTGAACTCATGCAGCATTTCAGTTACACGAGCCGAAAACAGTCCTGGGCTATTCTTATACCCCTGAGGCAAACGGCAAAATTTTTTCTGAGAGCCAAACGCACTGAAACAGGTATAGTCCCGACTCTCGGGCGCTATATTCTGGCAGAAAAATCCATTTGAGATATCTAATGTTGTCTTTTATTTTTTACGCACAATATTATTCATAAGCGCTGCGCTGTGTGAATTCTGTATTGCATATGTGCATGTATGACTATTCAAATGTCGTTAATCCACCACTATCCTATATGAATGGTCCGGTTTAGCAACCGGAAACAAGGGATTATTCATCGGCGAGACACAGGGCTCAATTACACCCTGGTACTCCAATTGTGTAAGAATTTTCCTAACCGATGCCCTTGCTTCAAATTTGATAGGATACTGCGGTTGTGGCTGAGGTTCACCCTTTATCGGAATTACATGATAAGGTGATTGTCTGTCCCACCCCACGTTATTTCTATACAAGGCGGGAGCCTGTGCTAGAGCCCATGATTTACTATAGGACTCCGCTAGTTCTCTCGGAACAAGTGGTGAGAAGGAAGGTGTAATAACCTCCTCCCCAACCGGACAGTCGCGAACAAAGTCAGGTGGCCAATCCTGTTCGGCCAGCAGAACATCATATGATTTTACCACATGGTCCCAAAAAATGGCGTTTATAATACGGTCAATGTCCCCTTCCAATCGTAGAGTCACTTCATATACTCTATCAGAGACTCGCATATCCGCCGTCTCGACTTGTATGAAGTCATCAGTTGCTTTCACCTCCAGATGCTCTAGAAGACTCCGGCGAACTATTGTGACCTCTGCCGCGCTGTCTAACAGTGCTAATGCCCACGTCTCGTTCGTCAAGAGAACTCTCTTCTTGAGCGGCATGTCTAACTGAGACTGCTGCCACTTTCTTCTTTTTAAATTGCTGTTTTTGTTGCAGCGGTTTCTCTTCTTGTTTAATAGAAACCTCCGCTGAGCGTTGTGAATCCTGTCTCGGTTTCACGTACTCCGTCCTCCGCTCTGACCGCCCACCTCTCTCACTTCTCTTTTCCGAGGAGTCCTGAAAGGAACGAGATTGGCGTGTATCAGTATATTGATATCTATCAGGCGTCTTCAAAGTATCCCTATTCCTGAGATTATACTTATTCTGTGGGGTCTCCGGTTGCGGAGACTGCCCACCATCTTTCTTAGATGTTTGCTGTTTCTTTTCCCAGCGCTTTTTCAAATCCTCAGGTTGTTGCTGTTTAGCATTCTCTTTATTATTTTTACCCTGTAACTGGGGTTTTTGTGGTCTAGCCCCTAGGCTATCACGACCAATACTAGAATATCTTTCCGCTTTTATTCTCGGAAGCTCCCGCTCCTGATTAAGCAGCGGAACATCCCGAAGATGCATTCGCACTGCTAGTGCTACTGCCTCTCCTTTGAGATTACTCAAAATAATAGAAGAAACTGTGGCAAAATTGCCCAGCAACTGCATGCCCAAATCTAAGGCAGGGGCAGCCCCATATTCATCTTGAATCTGTTTAAGCGCGTCCGGTAAATTAGCTAATGTCGGTGTACCGTGTGTCGTAGTGTAGAGCGCGGCAAACACCGTGCCCCAGGTATTACAAAGGTCCACCGGAGGAACCATCCCATACGGCAAACACATCGTCAAAATTCTATGTTTATCCTGAGGTCCCGTATGGGGAAATACTGCTTCCAGCGTATTAATTTTTTGCGCCAGCCAAAATGGAGTCTCCTCTCGTTTAGCCGGTACTTTACCCATAACTGAGTGTAACCTAACTAGTGCTACTGTGTGTGGGAGGGCGCCATCAAGCCAATTATGGTGTTCGGTGTTCTTGATAAGATAGAGGTATTTCTAAATAAGCGTAAGCCCTGTATTGTCCAGGGACATTCGCAACAGTGTATTCGTGAAAAGTATTTGTTCCCCCATCCACTGCTGGAAATCCGACCCAAGAATAAAAAAAATCCGTTCTATAGGCTGCATGGACGTCCACCACAAAAGTGACTGGACCCCCTGGACTGTCAGTCCATGTGTCAACAGATGTCCCGTGAGCGGATGACGCATATTAATTGCTATATTCATTACATTAGGATTCGCCATTTTATAAAAAATAGCTTCAGGTCAGAGAAGGCACACCAATATCGGGGTTTTTCCTTTCAAAGTTCAAGCTTGAACAACCAACCACTAAGCAATAGGAAGCACCTATGCCGTGGCGGCGGAAACCCTCAGCCCCACGGACGTCTCCATATACGGAACCGAGGAGTCAAACTATATATGAGACCAAGAGAGTCAGTCGGACCTAATCATTAGAGCCAGACCAAACGTTGGAGGCGCCATGTCGCGTGGGCTCTCATTATTCTAAATGAGACTACTGGATTTCTAGGTAGCAGGATCTATAACGGTGTGGGGGACTGAGTCTGACCCACGTGTAAAGAACTCTGTCACCCTAAATCCGGTTTTTGCTCCGGCTAACTAGCAGTGCCTCATTTCTCCCATGTGGAAGGAATGATTCGGCAGCCGAGCGCATGACATCTTTGGAACTTCTCAGGGAAGTCGTGGTTACTCAGATCCAAACCAACTCTCTTATTTCCAATATGATCTCATATACAAATTACAAAGACAGTATAAGTTGTATACAATGTTTTTAATAAAACGACTGTATTTTAGATATTAAGGCGTGAGCCACAATAACCAGAACGATACAACACAGTAGGATTGAAATAGTCACCAGGAGAGTAAAACATAAGAACAAAGCTATCATATTGTCTAACAGTTTCTACTCTCCCTCTGCTTGTTCTATTTAGAGCACAGCATGTTAAGCTTCTAGCTTGCCTATTAGAATCACTGTGGAGACATCAGCCCTCATACCTGAGCAAAGACCTGTGATCTTGGTTCAGCATCTGCAACGAGGCAGTCAGCGTCTAGTTGTGGTTCCCTGGTCGGAATCTCCCTCTTGCGTGTATTGGGACAAGGAAGTGATTTTATAACTAACATGTCGTCGTGATCACAAAATGTCCCTAAGCAGGAATGCCAAGTGTAAACTCCTACCACGTCTATCGGCAATGTACCAGACTGTATCCTTGACTGAAGCACAGAGTAAATATGTTATGGAGAACTCCAGTGCTGAAGTAGGCAAAACAGTGTGATATGAATAAAAAACAACACCGTAGAACTGGCTATTTGAAAAATAACAGTACGAAGCCTAATAAAAAGCATGTAGAGCAAAGTGCACAGAGGCTCTAAGCTGTCAGCAAATGAATAAAATATATTCAGGGCAAAGTGCACAAAGGCCCAAAGCCTGAAGCTAAAGCGCAATGAATACGTAAAACTAACCACACTACAATAAGAGGTCCTCTTTTTCCACAGTTGCCCAAACCATTGGCTTCACTGTGATTTGGCCAGGTAAAAGAAATCCAGAATACTCAGGCAACGCTAGAATGTGAGGCGTGTCGTAACAGCTGCGATCTGCCATACTGGGTCTCAGAGGGCTCACCGCAGAAACCTAACCGTGTCTCAGTCCATCAGTAGTTAACTCAATTCCAGCTAAAGGTCCAGAAATGCAAAGGCAGCACCACTGGTTGCTGCACAGAATGCAGCTGCTTAGGGGAAAATGCTCCACTCAAGTAAGGCTAGTCACTAAGGAAAACTTCCTGGGAAAACCATCACAAGAGAGGATTGGAATAATAAAGGCTTCACTTGTCATGCCTGTGAAAGAGGTCTCATTTTGCATGGTTAGCCACCCTACATTTTGCCTGGAAGATGATGTGGTTTTCAACTGTAAGTGCCCTGGACCCCTGCTAAACAGGTTCCCAGGGCCAGATCTCTTTTCTCAAAACTACTATATTTGGCACTTCAGCCACCCTTGTAAGTCCCTAGTAAATGGTGCCCCTGGTACCTAGGACCTGGTTACTGAAGAGGGTCCCCCCGACCACCAATTGTACCACTCTGAGAGACCCCGACACCAGCCTCAAGCAGACTGCCAATGCAAGTGCATGATCTGGTGCATTTAAAAGTTACAAACTCAACATGGCACTCACCATGAGTGCCCTGTTCACTAACACTGCATGCAGTATAGGTAAGTCACCCCTTTGGCAGGCCTTACAGCCGTCAGGCAGGGTGCACTATAATGCGTGTGAGGGCTGTTGTTTGCATGAGTAAATATGCCCCTACTGTGTCTTTACAAAACCTTAATGCACAGTAAGTGTACAGGGGAGCCATAGCGAGTACATGTGCTGGACACTGGTCATTACGAGTTGCCTAGCTCCATGAGGGCTACTCTGAACCTTGGATTGTTTGGTATCAAACAATTCAGAATAACAAATCCTCACTGGTACCAGTGCTGGATTTATTATACCATGTAACCAGGGGCCATATTAGATGTGCCATTGCTAAACCTACACCAGCCTGACAAGGTTGCTGGCTAGTCCAAACCAGCCTGCCACCACCAGACATGATTCTGGATCACTGGGGTGAGAGCTTCTGCTCTCTGGCACCAGAAGACAAAGCCTTTTCGGGGCTGAGGTGTCACCCCTCCTTCCCCAGGAATGTGCCCTGCTCTGGCAGGAAGCTTCAAAGGGCATGCCACCTTTGAAGCTCTGCTCCAACAATTTGCTGCTAGCCTTTCATTTTCCTCCATCTTCGATGGCAGGAAAATAGACAACCAGGGCTAGGGATATGACTTTTTCCCACAGGAAGTGGTCACATAGTAGGTGTAGCCACCCAAAGGTAAGTGACCCATGGGCCACTACCAGGAGCCCCGTCTAACGCCCACAGTATTTAGTGGGTATCCCTAGACATCAAATTCAACAGACACAAGAAGGCCAGCAACAAAGAAGACCCAAAACTCGAGAACAGAAGTCCTGCTGCAAGAAGAAAAAGGTGCCAACCCCTGCCTGCTGCACCCAGGACTGCACAGGCGCCGCTGAGAGGTAAACTGGACATCTGATGGACTCTAAGAAACCCCAAAGGACCTCTAACCTTCTAAAAATTGCCAAGAACCTTCCACCAGAGTAAAGGCATCACTCTGTGCACCCAGCAAGCAAGATCCAGTGAACTCCAGTTCACTGACCGACCGCTGACCAACGAACAAGACAAAGCAGCCAGTCCAAATTCCACCCGACTAACTCAGAGGCGAACCCTAGGAAGTGTACCAAGTTTGGTGGCACCGCAGCATTCGGTGGTGGAGATATGACATAGCCTGGGCTACTGGACCCCCAACATTGGACACCCAGAAGAAAAGTCCACATCAGGCTCTCGGAGGACCACAAGAAAACACTAGTTGCAAGACTTCTGGACACCCAACAATCACCTCCCACATTGGCCCTGCTGACGTGTAATCCACCATCAAATTGATCTGCAACTGACTCCAAAGGCTCCTTGACGCACAAATGTTGGATGAAATATCTGCTCTGCAGCCAGCCTCCCTGGCCCCAGCATTAGAGATCAAGCTGTGCTCTCGGGGACCCCCCAGGCTTTCTCCTAAGTCCCCATGTGCAGCGTGTTTCGGAGTGGTCCCCTTCCCTGTAGTCCACCAGGTTGTAGACTTTCAGCCTCTGCTCCTGCCGGAACAGGGAGCTGCCCAAACTTTACCTGCTGGCCCACAGGTCATCTTGATGACCTTGACCTAGAAACTAATGGTGTCACTTGTGAGAGCACTGCCTGATTTTATATGCAATTAAAAAAAATTCTTCCATTGATTCCTATGGTGCAAAATTACGCAGATAAACAGAACATTTTCTAAACTTTGAAAAATCATACCTTAGAAAGTACTTACCCGATTTCAGGATCTTGGTCTAAAAAAAATTATAAAAATCTGAAGTCTTTTTGTAAACTGGTCTCGGGTTATTCTTCAGAGTGTGTCCACATTTATTGATAGCGTGAGTACAAAAGCTTAGCACATCTCATCGATTAGCCTAACTGCTCGACCAAGCTACCACAAAAATAGAGGATTATGTGATCTATTTTTTCCTCTGTCAAGAGACTCTTTAACACCGTCAAGCCCTGGAGCATCCCCCAGCACTTACTCCATCATTGGTGCTGAGCTGACGGTCATGTCCACCACCCCGTTTCCAAGCTGAGCTTTGATGGCGAAGCTGAAATCAACTTTGATCTGAAATCTTAGGAGCTGAGATCTTCAAAGCAGATCGCCAAGCCTGATTCTGAAACAGCTGTGAAGCTGATCCTTTATAGACTGCTGGAGCAATTGGACATGAGGAAAAAATTGATTCACATCCAGCCACACACTGGGCGCATCCTTGGAAAAGCTGCCACTCCCATGCCTCCTCCACCACCTAAAAGGAGGCTGACTGTTGAAGAGCCTGGACATGCCAGTTCTCGGTAGCAGGGGAGAAAAGTGGCAAGTCTATCAGCTCTTGGACCCTTCAGCCTGCCTCACCACCTCCACCACCAGTTACACCTTCTCCACCACATAATGGACAAGATCCATTAGAAATATCACCACAGGGGTCCCTCAGTCAGACACTTCTGGGTATGGTGGGACACAAGACACTTTTGTGACACCACCACAAGATAACCCCTGGGATACATACAATGCTGACCCCCCCCCCCACAGATACAGGTACAGATCTGTACCCTGCACAACCTTCCCCTCCTGATGATGCTTTCTCTTCAGAAGGTTAAAGCCAGAGCTGCTGCTTTCCACTATGTGGAACTTCACAAAGAGCCTCTAAAGGATGATTTTCCATTTGACACACTTTCCAGCATCCATAGGGCTACACAGTACCACCCTATCTAGAGAGGCATGCTACAACACAGAGCAGATATCTTCAAATACCCTATTAGAGCTAGGATCATAACACCCAGAGTAAACAAGAAATACAAACCCTCGCCATCGGACCCTTTATACATTAGGGGCCAGTTGCCACTAGATTCCCTTGTGACCATGACTACCTGCAAATATGCCAACTCACAGGTAACTGGGGATACCCTGCCTCATGGTAACTAGAGTAAAAGAATTGATGCTGCAGGATAGAGAGTTGCAGCTCAGGCTGCCAAACATTGGCACATTGCCATCCTTCAGGTCCTTCTGGTGTACTATGACTGTGCCCACTAGGATGAGATGGAGGATCTCCTCTAGTATTTCCAGATGAGCACAAAAAATGAGGTCAGGAACTGGTTGCAGAGGTGAAATTAATCTCTAACACTTCTATAGGATTTGTGCTAGATGCCATTGCTTGGCTTAGTATATCCGGTTTTAAACCAGAGGTATAGCAGACCATACTAAATATGTCCTTTGATAAGGAGCATCTCTTTGGGCCTCAGGTATACCCCACACTAGAAAACAACAGACCGTACTCAATATATGTTCTTTGATGAGGAGCATCTCTTTGGGTCTCAGGTAGACACCACACTAGAAGAAATAAAAAAAAGACACGGAGACGGCGAAAACAATGGGTGCTCTTCAAACCCCTGCTCCTTGTGGCACCTTTCATTGTCCCGCTTATTATGGGGAGCTCAGAAACCTACTCATCAGATGCCTTCACTTCCTATCAAAGACAGCAAGGCCAAAGCACATCTCTCAAGGGCTACTATCATGGCTCCTATAAAATAAACAATAGTAAAGAAAGAGGTAAGGGTGCCTCCCCACATGGAGCAACACCCTCCACAACAGTGACTTTTCTCTCCTGTCCCCCAATCCCGTAACACCTGTTGGGGGTTTTTGGATTCACCATCAATGTTCCCAAGTCTCACCTACATCCTCTGCAGATTCAGCTATATCTAGGGGTTATTCTAAACACACAAACAGGATTAGCATATCCTAACTCCACAAGAGTGCAGAATTTTCAGATGCTAGTGCTTCAATTTCAGGGAAATCAACAATTCACAATGAGGTCAGTCAAGTGGCACTTAAGGTTCATGGCCTCCTGCATTGCCATAGTACCCCATGCCTTTTTACACATGCGCTCGTTGTAACAGTGTTTAGCTCAACAGTGGTCTCAGTCAAAGGTTCAATCAAAAAATCTAACATTGATAGTCTGCCAAACTCATCACTCTCTGTAGTGGTGGAATACCAACAACCTGTCGAAAGGGCAGCCTTTTCCTGACCTTGTTCCCCAACTCACTGTCATGACGGATGCATCACTCCGGGGATTGAAGGCATGTCTGAAGTATCTCACAATGCAGGGTATGTAGTACAACAAACACTGGGGTCTGCAGTTCAACTCCAAGCTGTTCACCTAGCCTTGAAGGCATTGCCACCTCATCTCAATCACACGATTGCCCTAGTCTGGACGGACAACATGACAGCCATGTACTACCTACAAAAGCAGGGTGGAACACGGTATCCACAGTTATCTTGTCTATCACAGACCATTTGGAGATGGGCACTACATCACAACATTCACCTGTTAGCAGAATATCTCTTGGTAACAGACAAAGAATTTTACAGACCTGCTCAGCAGGACGCAGCAACAAGTCCATGAGTGGGAACTCTACCCACAAGTCCTCCTCCTGAACTTCCACAGATGGGGGAGGTGTCCTCGGATAGACATTTATGGAACCGCAGAAAATGCAAAATGTCCAAGCTTTATCTCCAGTTTCCCACACTCACTACCCAAGAGCAAACTACTACGGAGGAGTTGGTCTGGTTCAATAGCTTAGGCAAACATGATCCTAGTAGCTTCCGTGTGGGTTTGCCATCCGTGGTTCA
Source organism: Pleurodeles waltl (assembly GCF_031143425.1). Classification (NCBI taxonomy): domain Eukaryota; kingdom Metazoa; phylum Chordata; class Amphibia; order Caudata; family Salamandridae; genus Pleurodeles; species Pleurodeles waltl. The sequence goes on from NC_090446.1 coordinate 735,421,904, forward strand.
CAACACTATCAGACCTCTCTAAAAACTCCCTAACAAGCCGGACCTTCTCACTGAGAACCATGGAGAAGCCAGGCACCCAGATCTCAAAGCTCTCAACTTAGTGATTTGGCTCTTGAGATCATAGAATTTAGTTGCCTTAACTTACCACCTGAATGTATGACAATTCTTACAGAAGCCCGCAGACCTACCTCTAGAGTTTTCTACATAGCAAACTGGAAAATATTTGTCTGCTACTGACCTTTATAAAGCCAATATACAATATATTGTCTGCTATTTGCTTTATCTACAAAAAGCTTGGTTAGACTGCTCATCTATAAGGTCGTATCTTGCTGCAATGGCTGCCTATCTTCAAAATAGGCAACATGTCTCTTTATTCGAAATACCGGTCATTAAAGCCTTCATTGAAGGGCTCAAAAGAGTTATCCAACCATGGTTTTTACCTGCACCCTCATGGAATCTTAATGTTGTTCTTTCACACCTTAGGAACCCTTCATTTGAACGACTGCATACATGCCTCCTTCAGTTCCTTTCTTGGAAAGTAGCATTTTTAATCACTGCCACCTCACATAGGTGTGTTAGTGAGCTCCATGCTTTAACCTTGGAAGAGCCTTTCTTCCATCTACATGTAAACATGGTGGTCCTCTGCACGATCCCTACATTTCTTCCTAAAGTTGTCTTCCATTTTCAACTTAATCAACTGAGTTGCCAGTTTTTCACAAAACCAGATTGAGTTGAGGGAAGGGCTCTCCACACATTAGATTTTAAAAGGGTCCTTATGTTCTACATTGATAGACCTAAAACTTTCAGAAAAACTTAGCAACTATTAGTTGCTTTTTAACCTCTCCATAAAGGAATCCTCTATCTTAATCAGGCATAGCCAGATAGATAGTTAAGTGCATCCAAATATGCTATGCTGAAGCCAAAAGAATTTTACCTACACCTCAGAGAGCACACGCTACTCGAAAGAAAGAAGCGTCCATGGAATTCCTAGGAAACATTGGCTGACATAAGTTAGGCAGCTACATGGTCCACATCATATACCTTCACAAAACAATATTGTGTGGATGTTTTAGCACACCAGCAAGCTAATGTCGGCCAGGCAGTGCTACATACACTTTATCAAACATCTGCAACACCCACAACGTTGTCACTGTTTCTGAGTGCCACTGTTTTACAGTCTATGCAAAGCATGTGTATTTACAGCCACACATGCCCAAAACGGAATATGTTACCCTGTAAGCATCTGTTTGTGGCATGTAGTGCTGTAGTTTCACATGCACCCAACCTCTTTCCCAAACACCTGTGGCCGTTGAAGTTTTTTTCTTACATTACATTCACATGGACATCTCATTACTTGCACTTATACACTCAACTTTCACCCTCTTGCAGGAAAACAATCTAACAGTGGAATCAATGCCCACACGCACTATCACTGAGATGGGGAGTCACTCAACCTTCTGACTCGAAAATCTTCTTAAAGGAAAAACAACTTGTACAAATCTGGACCCAACACTAGATATCAGGAGTATACAAAGCATGTGAATCTACAGTACTACATGCCACAAAAAGGTGCTTACAGGCTAAGTAACATATCAGGGGGAAGGGGACATAGGTGAACTAGAGGAGGTGAAATGGGAAGAGGCAATTTGATCACCCAGAGAAGTGGCCATTAGAGTGCATTTTCAGCTAGTACAGTTGCCTCTATTACACCGGTCCTACCACATAAGGTTGCTGGACAGGCTACCTCCGATAGGTACAATAGCGGATGTGGGTTGCAGGAGGGGGTTTCTGCATACTCTTTGGGACTGTCCATGTTTGGAGGGTTTCCGGGTGTGGATCAGGGAGGGTCTCCGGCAAGGGGCCAGCCTCTGCGTGGAGACCTCGGTCAAGACAATCTTATTGAACATTTGGTGGAAGAGAATCCTAGCAAATATCCCAGACTGCTGTCTATCCTGGGGTTCGCAGTGGCTGAGCGCAATGTTGGTCGTTTGGGGGGAGCAACTGATCCCCCAAGTATGGAGCAGTAGCAGATGGACATGGATTGATGCAGGGCAGCAGGGCAGCAGGGCAGCAGAGCGGCAGTTTTATGAAGGCAGGAGCTGCCCTATCAGTGTGGGCCTCACTGATGGCACATTGGGACTGGAGCAACAATGTCTACAGTGTTGATTACGGGCAACTTTTACCCTTTGTCTGTGAGGGGGGCATTCAGGTTGGAGGGGCAATACTGGGGAGTTTAACTGCTATATTGTTGTGGTATCCTCTGAGATACATCATGCTGACATGGGTATTGGTTGCGTTTTTCTACAAAATAAACATTGTTTTAAAAAAAGAAATATGATATGGAGGGATTTCTTCACAGGTGAATATCCAAAACTAGTTAGGAAGGATTTGAACCCAATTACCGCACTATTACAATGGAAAACTGTATAATATTTAAGAGAAAACAGAGCCTGTGTTTCGTTAACCTTGTGCAGATGTTATAGTCACAAGGAAGGTGGCCTTCCTGGTGAGGTGTTGTAAGGTTGTCTTACAGACAGGCATAAATTATGAACCCATGTGGCTTGAAAGGATGATATTTAACTTCCACAGGGAAGAACGGCTGTGAATTGGGGAAAAACATTTTAATGCCCCCCAGGAAGTCCTTAACCACTGGGATCTTGAAAAAAACAGTACCCTGTAGGCAGTAATGGCTAGTGTGTGGACTTCCATGGAAGATAATTACAAACCTAATCTGGCCAAATGAAGAAGATATTGGAGTAAAGCTTCTTCTTGAGATATGTAGGAACTACATTGTTATGAGAAAAACAAATGCAGAATCTCCTCCTTCTAAAAGATTAGGAAGCTTTGGTGGGAATGTGTTTAGCTTCTCTTTGAACATCTATTAAATCCTGTAGAAGATTCAAATTGTATGGATTCAGGCACCTGGCAATCAAATTCTGTGATACTAGACTAGGATGCAGCATCTGGTTCATGAACATGTGCACAGGGTTTGTTCTACACTGAAGTTTTTTACGTGGTTGTTCTGACAGGTGAACAAGGTCCTTGAACCACTACTGATAGGGCCTCTCTCGTGCAATGAGAATCATCCTGGTTCTCAAGTATGTCAATTTGACGAGAACTGCTGGGATCACAGGGCTTGGCAAAAAAACATATAGAGAAATTCGCCAGACCGGTTGATCCACAGGGCATTCCACTTCAGTCTTCGTTCGTAAAATCTTGAGGTCAAGTCTGGGCATTTTCTGTTCTCTGCTTTTGAGAACGGGTCTAATTGAGGAAAATGCTAGAAACAAAAGATGTCATGCAGAACATAGTAATTTAAGATCTGCTCATGGTTCTCATGAATTAATCTACTCAGAGAATCTGCTTGAGCATTTTGGACCTCTGGAAGGTGGACTGTTGTATTATCAAATTCTTGGCCATTAGCCACTGTCACATGGATTATTTTCTCAGAGACGGGGTTCGGGGACACGAGCCTCTCTGTTTGTTCAGGTAATGCATGGTGTTGTATTTCCTGTCTGAACAATCAGGGAATCCATGCTGAGTAATGGAAAAAAGGCTTTCATGGCCAGGTGAACAATCCTCAGTTATACAAAATTGATGTGGCACATCCTCTTCTGCGGAGACCAAGATCCTTGGAATTGCAGATGAACCATGTGTGCACCCCAACCTCACAGGAAGGCACTGGCTACTATCCTTGGAGTTGGAGTGTTCTGATGGAAACTCATTCCGCAAAGTAGATTTCTCTGAATGATATCACAAAGTGAGGGATTGTGTTGCTTGAGGAGTCAGGCTGATCTTGTCATCTCACTTGTTTGCGGATTGGCACCCCTGATATTCCAGACATTTTTTAAATGGCCTCATTTGGAGGTGTGCATTTGAAACAAGGAAGATGCAGGAGGCCATTGACTCTATCAGATAATACATTTACCTAGGTGTTAGAGGTTGCTACTATTAGTAGCCATTTGAGATGAATCGACAATAGTCTCTTCTCCGAAGAATACACTTTTGTTATGAACATATCCAGGACTGCTCCCAGGTAATGCAGAGGCTGGTTTGGGGTTGAGTTTGGTTTTCTGTTATTAATGTATGGTCATAAATGCTTGAGAGTGGATTTGCTGAGAAGCTTGCTGGAGGGTTATCTCCATAGTAAGGCAACCCCTCAGATAATACAGACAAAGATCTTCTATTTCCTGAGATGTTCTACGACGACTCCCATGCACTTTGAGAATGTCTTCGTTGCACATTTGGGGCTGTGTGGAAGGACCTTGTAGAGATAATATTTGTTTGTGGTCACAAAATTATAAGAAACTTTCAATATTTCTTGACTGTGTGCATGAAAGTACACAACGCAAGGGACTCTGAAACATTTCCAGTCCCATTGATGAATCAAAGGATAGATTTGGTGTAACACCAGCATCCTGAGCTTTATGTTCTTTATCCATCTATTTGCGAATTTAAATCTGGTATGTGTCTGAATTTGTTTTCAGGAATCAATTGCCAAAGTTTATTTGGGACAAAGGAACCTTCTTTATAGCTTGTTTTTGTAAGTGGGTGGTGACTTCTTGTTGAGTTGTTCACAGTGTAGTGATATGACTTCTTTGGAGGAATTGCTGATGAAGAGTATCTAAACTTGAGACACTTGCCGTTTTGTAAATTCAGAACCTATTTGTTGTTGCCGATGGCTTTCACTCTTACAGAAAATGCGAGATGCTTCCCTCTGGAGTGAGTAACAGAAGAGGGGGGAGTGAAATGTCACTGCTTCATTCCAGTTGCAGGTTTAGTGGCTGGTGCAGGTGGTTGGAAAACTCCTCTACTTCTGGACTGGTGTCTTCTCTGTTTGCAGGCATGCCTTTGGTGTTGCTGTTGTACATAGGACCACTGGGGGTTTTGAAACTTTTGTGGAAAATAGTAATGATCAGGTCAATAATTGTATTCTCTATGCTCTACTAGGCTTCAATCTCCGTTTCTATTCCGGCCACCCAATCATTGATACGAGAGAAGAACTCAGTGTTCACCGAGAAAGGTTGATTCCAAATACCCTGGTGAGCTTCAGATTTAATACCTATGACTCTTAACAAAGATAATCTCCACTAGGCAAGACCATAACGGTAACTATGAACTGCCAGGATAGATGTTCCAGAAGCTGATCCAAGGAAAAGCCCTAGAGCTGGTTCAGTAATACCTAGAACTAGCGGTAGCAAAGAACTTCAGGTGAATTTTTTAAAACAATGTCTCAAAGATGACAGATGCAGTTGACACAGTTACTAGAAGAGGGAGAATACTTTTATTCGCCCCTCTGAAAGGACTTCTTGAAAAGTATTAATGTCATGTACCTGTCAAATCCTCTTTGGAGGGCTACCTTTCATCACTTGATGAAGATGAAGAAGACCAAGGACAAAGTGACCTGAATCTGTTAATTTGTCCGCATCTTGAAGAACTCCTTGAAGAGTAGGGTCTTGATCTCCTAGATCTGGAACAGCAAACCTGAAAACGGGACCAAGACCTTGTCGTAGACCTACGGCGAGGTCTGTAAGGAAGTGACAGTGACCTGAAATACCTTGGAGGAACTGCACATTGGTCCTGGGTAAAGATGGCCCACAGGAATAATTTTAGTAGGTTGTGAAGACAAAGGAGGATGAAAAGTAGAAAGATTGAGTGGTGGCGGTAGCAGAGGGCTAGAAGGTGAATGTGGGAAGATGGTGAGTCTGGACTCACCACTGGAGAAAGACTATAGAATATTGTGTGTCAGATTCCAAAGAAAGTATTTGCCTTCATTCTTGTAAGCCAGCACACAGTTTTCTGTACAGAAACAGTAGATTCTGTGAAATTTGATGTTGAATGATGTCTCAATATTGAAGTGTCTCTCGATGATAAATTTCACCTCCTCTATGGTGTTGACAGGGTCCTCAACAGTGAACCAGGCCTCAAATCAGTTACAAGGTCTGATTTCTGAGTTTTTTCGATTCAATAAACTTAAAGGGTGCCTGGCCTGTGAGGGAGCAAACCACAGTTTGTGTGGGGTCAGTTAATGACCACCTGAAGGAAACATCAGGAGAACTTTGCAGCCCTATCTCCCCCCTGAGGTCCCTAAGGGAGAACCAGCATTGAGGGGATGCCCTTCCACCCGAACATCCAGCCAGTCAGTCTCCAGATTCACAAGTCAAATTCCAGGCAACTGAACCTTTCATTAATCTGAGCCACAATTGGACTTTCTTGAGTATCCCACAAGCATGAACTCTGGAGGTAAAGGCACAAATTCACAACAGAGTGCCAGCTCCTGGTTTTTCACAAGGGAGATCACAATGGAGATTTCAAACTGAGAAAGTAGAAGAAGAGATGGGGGGCACCTCCCTAAATGGTGTTCATTCACTAAAATCAAGAAGGCCAAGGAGGGAAAGCATCTCAGATCAAGAGCTAGGAAATCTCTCAGACTGCTTCCTTGCATCACTGGAAACTCAGATCGAAGCCCAGCTTGAGGCCTCCATGGCACACACTCCGGCCCCTGAGCACGGCCAGAATCGTGGAATTACCAGTTCCGAATATTTAGGCAACTATGAACCCTCTCTCAACATGATCCTCGAGCCCCTTTCAGGCCTTGCCCACTTCTCTTGCCTCCATTAGTACTAAGCAAAATACAATAGCAAGTGCACTTATTTGACATGCACAAAAAATTTAGCTCCAGATCGACCTAATTCAACTCATCGCTTCCACTTTGTCTGTCCGGGGCCACGTACTGAGCCACCTGGAAAGAGCATCTGGGTGGACCAAGGTGGATCAGCCCTGTGCATGTTTGCCATTGATTGCCAAATTAAGCTCCTTACCTGAGATATTATAGTCCCTCATCAAGAGTGTCAAAAAACTGTCTAGGTATCCGAGTGCTGATCTGGTTGAGTCGACTGCTGAAAAATGTGCTGACAACAATTACACCAAATATCTCAATCAGATCTCCCTCAGCACTAAGTCCCTCAGCCCAAACAGGGCGTACAATGGGGGGATGGCAGGGGTCCCCATTAGCACAAGGCACTGGCCCCCTCTGGACAGAGGAACATGGACACGACCATTAATATATTGAGCTTAATAGAACCAGCTGACACATCAAACCCATCCAAATTGTCTAAAAGAGCAACAAAGAGACCAATAAAGCATACAAAAAAGCAGCGCCTTACTTTACAGACGTCCATAATTATAGGGGCCAGGACCACCGTAGTTTCAGATCGAGGGGAAGGCACCTCAAAGCTCTTCCCAATTTTTCGCGCTGCTACTAAATCCACTAAAATTATTAAGGGGCCCATGGAAAGCACAAGGCCGATACCATCAGCTCCTGTTTCTGGAAATGGGCCAGAACCTACAGATAGAGGAGGGGCTCCGGGACTTAGCAAACACTTGAGCCTGGAGGCCACTGGCAACATGCAAGGGATCTCAAATAAGTCAGCAACCTTAGGACTACCTCCCATATTGAACGAAAGGACTGTTAGCTTCTCAGAAAGTCTGACTATGGCAGCTATAATCTGTAACATGGCAACATGCGCTCACCAGAAAGGCACTACCCAATGGGAAGCACCTCCTGAAAAGATGCAAGCAGGATCTGGGGAGCGAGAAGACATCTGCAACATAGGAGCTCAACCAGCCTTGTCCACAGCTACTGCAGAGAGTATCAATAAGGCCCAGACTATTGTTCCAATGGCCATAGGATATATGACAATTCTATCAGGTATAAGTGGACAAAGGGCACCAACGGCCAATATAGGCACCAATACTCTGCCTCTTCAGGGCAATCAATTCCCAGCAGCTTTTACAGGCCCCTCTGCTCATCCAAGCAGTTTTTAACACCCAAAGCAGCAAAGTAACAGTTTGCCACGTATATCTATCCCAGGACTAACTACTATGAAGCACAATCACTTTCCAGATAACACCTCCTGGACAGAATGAAACCCCGCTCATTCCTGAAAAGTGTCCAATATGAATATGCTCGATAGTGAACATCAAATGTGCCCATGTAACAATTGGGCCTTCAAGAAGAGGCCTTCTGTCAATTGCCCCAATTTACATCTTTTGCCCAGCAAGCCCCTCAATCCTGCTCATAGATTAAGCACAACTGCCATTGTACCAACTATTCAGGAGTCCAGGTACTCGTTAGGACAGCTCCTTTGGACGGAAAGGAACTCTGTTCAATATGGCCAAGCAAAATGAATAAACCAGATGTCGAACGAGAAATGTGCTCATGCAGTGATTGGAGCTATAAGGAGAGGCCTTCTAATAACATTCCATCACTACCACAGTCACCTAGTAGGACACCCAATCCAGTACATGGGCTTCGCTGGGATAAGGTAAGCCCTTCTTTATATAATTCAGAGAACCCGTAGCAGGAGACGGAAACGGGTGAAATAAGCCAAAGAGATTTTAGACAAGCTAGGGCCATAGATAAGCCTGAACATGCATTTATTCTGCATTATACACCAAACGGGGCCTATGATATAGTAAACAGAGGGAATCTACTTTGTCTGTTCAAATGTATTCCAGCAATGAAGACAGTAACCTCTGACAACATTATTGCAGTTCATTTTGAAACAATAGCAGGAAAAGCTCCACAGATGCCACAATAACTGTGTGGCAAAGAGCTGATTATATTGAAGCCATCTTGAAAGAATCTAAGGGCCAGATGTCTCAAAGGGTTTTACCCATTCTGTGTCTATGGGAAATAGTGTTCATACATATGGCCCTAAGACCTTTGAGGACCGGAGGATTGAACTTTTTACACTCCTGCCACCCAAATATCCCCATATCCTATTCCCGCAAGTGGAACCAAATGCTCAGAGATCGGGTCTAAAGGGTGTTTGTGGTGCCACACATGATTGGCTGCCAAGTGCTACAAAAGCCTCAAATTCCTTGGAAGTCCAACTCGCGCATAAGCAATTAATTATATCTTCCACATCAAAAAGCAGTGAATCTGGCACTTGGAACCAGCAGAGCTTGCCCTATAGGAGAACCCAAAAGATGCATTCCTAGCCAATACATTACAGTTCAGAAACAATCTTGGAAGTCTTTAGAAGTATCTAAACGTACTGTAATCTCATGGAATGTGGCAGGTCTCAAAACTGCATTGAACAGTAAATTGGCAGTGGCATTCCTGCAAGAAAGTGACATTATCTGCCTACAGGGGACGTGAGCATCGGCTCCAACAAAATTAAATGGCTATCAAGAGTTTTTCAAACCAGCAAGCAAACTAAGGCCCCCATCAGGACATTGTCGGTAAATCCCACTTACCGCCACACTGACGGCCGCCAACATACCGCAGCGGTGGTGGATAACCTTTCGTCATTTTACAACATACACACACCAAACCTACAGAATACAGCCACATACACAAATCCTCCAGCCCAAAGGTCAGTGCTAAAGTGTCGGTCCCAACACCCATACCGTTACACCAACAGAACAACGCCCAACACATCATGACTCACAAATCACCACAGTGGACATTCAACAGTGGTAAACCATTGGCGGTACACACCGGCGTGCTCAGAATGGACACCCAAATACTAAACTACTCAACATTGGCCAATTTAAACAACACACACCTGACACCCATACATACACCACACCCACCCACTCAGACCACTATAAAACACCCACCCACATTACCCACAACCCCTTACGAATACAAATCATTGCCACCAGAAAGACATCAAGACTACTGCGACAAATACACACACTCCCATACATACCTCACGCACTCCACTACGCACACCCAATCACACCACCCAACACTTACACACACTCACACACATCACACAACACCAATGGCCCCACAAAGGCACCCCGTTTCACAGATGAGGAGTTGTGGGTCATGGTAAATGAAAAAGGGGAGAGCCACAGCTGTTTGGAGCATAGGTACAGCAGATATCCATTGCAAAGAAGATGGAGCTATGGCGGAGAATCTTGGACAGGTTGAATGCCGTGGGACAGCATCCAAGAACAAGGGATGACATCAGGAAGAGGTGGAACGACCTACTGGGGAAGGTACGTTCCGTGGCAGCAAGGCACCAGCTCGCCATCCAGAGGACTGGTGGTGGTCCCCACCTCTTCCCCCTCAGCTCACAGCATGGAAGGAGCACATCTGGGCATTACTGCATCCTGAGGGACTCACTGGAGTAGCCGGAGGACTGGACACTGGTAAGTCAACATTTAACACTTATCACCCCATACCTGCATGCCATCTCACACCCTCACCCTCACTCCCATCACTCCACTCCATCCCACATACTCCACCAATGCAGATAACTAACTCCAATGCCAAGCCCTGCATGCTATACCAATGCATGGACTGCCTTCTCAGCCCTGCATGGACACCCATCACCAAAGCATGCACAGCATAGGGGAACTAACAATCCCACAATACTTCATCATACACAATCAAAGGTGGCAGGGCAAAAGCAACCATAGAGGGGAAGATCGGAATGTACAACATGTCACAGGCATGAAGCATAATACATCAATTACATCCCCACAGGTGCCTCAGTCAATCTTAGTGGAGAGGAGGTGCCACAACTATCCAGTCCCCCAACAGAAGATGCCCGTAGTGATGACAGTAAGTCTGGACTCCAGGATCTGGGTCAACAACCTGGCCCATCAGGGACCACTGGACAGTTGGTCACCCCAGCGCACTCACAGTCCACCACAGAGCCTCCCCCATCAGTTACCAACACCACAGCACCCACCCAGCGTACCCACACCTCTGTCCACAGGACACGTCAATCAGCAGTGTGCCCACCTGTACAGGGACCCCAGTCCACACCTCATACCCAAGACAATCAGGGACCTGGGATCAGTGGCAGTGGGGACACCGTTCAGGGGACAGGACAACAGGGACACTGGGAGGACCACCATGCGCCAGGGGAAGGACAGGCCCAGGACACTGGTTCTCCAGGAGGCTCTCACCAATGTCCTGGGTGCCTGCCAACAATCCCAGGACACAATGGGCCAGATCCTGAACAACTTGCGGGAGAACAAGCGGCTGCAGGAGGAACACCATCAGGAGATCAGGGAGGACTTGCAGGCTCTCAACACTACCATGATCCCCATAGCAGGGGTGCTGGCAGACATGGCCAACATCGTGAGGGGATGGGCAGCACAGCAGCGGGCCCCTACCATTAGCCAGTCTATTGACCACCCCTCCACATCTGCTGCAGCTAGTGGACAGGATGCCACAGACCACCAGCACCCCTCCCCCTGAAAAAGTTGAACCACCCCGCAACCGTTCCCTGCAAACCAGACAAAAGCCAGAGACACTTGCCAAGACCAAGACCACCACCAGGAAATTAGACTCTCCTGATTGTCCCCCTTGTGTCCCACCCTGTCACCTTGTCCACTTTGAACTGACATTGCTCTCCTTCCTATGGCCCCTTGGACACTGGATTCTCTGCTACAAACTGTCTGGAATAATATCCTGGACTTTCCTCCACCATCACCCCATTCCTTTGCACTTTACCCTCAATTATATAGCACTACAATAAACATCCTTGAACACAGTTTGAGAAGCACTGTTTTATGTGTCTTAAATTATGCATTTGCCACATAGAGTACAAATGATCTGAACACTGTGATAGCTAACAAATAATGACCTGGAAAAGTCTGTAGTAATCACATCAGGACAATATTGTCATATCACCAACATTTGGAAAATGAGAAGCCATAGGTGACAATAAGTTGAGATGCAAAGGAAGTGAATGCCATCATGCCACAGGCACACAGATAAATCAATAGTCATGGTCAGTTCCACTGTCTCACCTGTTTGTCATTGGAAGTATTGTCGTCTAACTGATGTTCTGTTGTCCTCATCCTCATCCTCTGCCTCCTCATCCTCACTGTGCTAAAGGTGCACTGCTGCCACAGGGTCATCTCCAGTCCCCTCCTCCTGCAGAAAAGGCACGTGTCATCTGAGGGCCAGGTTGTGCAACATGCAGCACGCCACCACTATCTGGCAGACCTTTCCGGGTGAGTAGCACAGGGATCCACTGGTCATATGGAGGTACCTGAACCTGGCCTTCAGGAGGCCGAAGGTCCGCTCGATTATTCTTCTGGTTTGCCCATGTGCCTCATTATAACGGTCCTCAGCCCCTGTCCTGGCATTCCTCACAGGGGTCAGCAGCGACGATAGGTTTGGATAGCCAGAGTCACCTGCAAGTGTTGAGGTACAACATTTAGCCTTACACAATCCTATGGGGAGAACACCTGAAGGCATTTACTGACATACAGTGGGCGGGGGAATCTGTCTCACCTATTAGCCACACCCTGTGCCTCTGTAGCTGGGTCATCACATTTGGGATGCCTCTGTTCCTCAGGACAAAGGCGTCATGCACTGACCCAGGATACTTGGCAGTGATGTGGGAAATGAACTGGTCCGCCAGGCAAACGATTTGCACATTCAGTGAGTGAAAACTCTTCTGATTCCTGAACACCTGTTCATTCTGGCGGGAAGGACTAACGCAATGTGTGTACCGTCAATTGCACCTATTATATTTGGGATATGGCCCATTGCATAGAATCCTGTCTTTACATTGGCCAAATCTTCCACCTGGGGGAAAGCAATGTAGTTGCACATGTGTTTCACCAGGGCAGACAAGACACTTGCCAGCACAATGGAAAACATTGGCTGTGACATTCCAGCTGCCAAGCCCACTGTCACTTGGAAAGAACCAGTTGCCAGGAAATTGAGCACTGATAGCACTTGCACAAGAGGGGGGATCCCAGTGGGATGATGGATAGCTGATATGAGGTCAGGCTCCAATTGGGCACACAGCTCTGTGATTGTGGTCCTGTCCAGTCTATAGGTGAGTATAATGTGCCTGTCCTCCAGTGTAGCCAAGCCCACAAGGGGTCTGTACACGGGGATTCGTGTTCTCCTCCCATTCATCTGCAGCGGGAGGTATCTAAGGGAGGCAAGAGTGAGTAGGCTGTCACAGTTTGAACTAGGGAACCACAACCTCAGTGTACATGTTGCATTTATGTGATGGGACAGTGGTAATGACAGGTATGTGCAAATCTAGTCAGTGACGCAGTTAAGGTTAATCTGATGGTTGTCCATCTCCATGACATGGCGACTGCCTGTCCTGTATGTAGGGGCAGGTGGAAATGAGGTAACTCCTCCGACAACAGGCGCTGTGGCAGAAGGCGGTCTTGCACCACCGTGCAATTCCTCATTGGATAATATGGGGCTCTATGGAGCACAGTGGCCAATGGAGATCTGCGCCGGCGGTGACAGTGTACACCGCCTCAGACTTGACTGCCATTTTCTATCTCAGTCCTCACTTGTTTCCTGACCTTCAACAGGAGAACACCTGCACTGCGTGTGCTGCTGTGACCTGTATCTGGAACCTACCATGGCCCGTGTGACAGGGGAGAGGGCTCCTGCCTTCACTGTGGAGGAGTTGGAGTGGTTGGTGGATAGGGTCCTACCCCAGTACGGACTGCTGTATGGGCCTCCAGACCAACGGGAGAGTGCACCTTGGGTACAATGCATGTGGGAAGGATGCATGGAAATGTGTGTGCAAGCATTGTGTCATGGGGGGTGATGTAATGTGGTGGTGTACATGGTGTGTGCTGGCCGATGTGTGTGCCAATGGTGAAGTAAATGGGATTAGTGGGTTATATGTGTGACAGGCTGGATTGTATGTGTAATGGTGTCCTCCCGTCTGTATGGCCGCTGCAGGTCAACGCCCATCAAAAGAAGGGATTATGGCATGCCATCGCCAAGGACATGCGGACCCTGGGGTTCTATGGCAGGCAGAGCACCCACTGTCGGAAACGGTAGAAGGACCTGAGACGCTGGGCACGGAAGACTGCAGAGGCCCAGCTGGGGATGGCCTCCCAACGAAGAAGGGGTGCGCGTCGGAACCTGACCCCCCTGATGGCCTGCATACTGGCGGTGGTTTACCCAGAGCTGGATGGGCGCTTGAGGGCATCACATAGCCACAAGGGGTGAGTACAGTGGGCATTACTACAATAATTGGTAGGTGGCATGGGATCCAGGTGGTGGGTGTCAGTTAGTGGGTACCCGTTAATGCCAGTACAGAAATTGCAGCGTGATCCAGCTCCAGGGTAATGGCTGAAAGGGTAAAGAAGATAACCTAGCTCAATGGCATTCCATGTCAGACAGGGCTTAGTGGGTGCCAGGAGGCATGCAGTTGGTCGTGTTTGGCCCTCATCTTGCTTTGGCATCTAGCCAAATCAATGGCAGTGCAATACATATTGCTTAATCCCGATCCCTGTGTATGACGGTGTGGTGTATGCCAAAAGTGGTGTTGGTGCAGTACTTGGCCCTGTGTTCTCTTTCTCTCTCTCCCCCTTTATCTTCCATCATCCTGTCCATGTGTGCATTAGCATCATCTGGCGGAGGAGCAGAGGGAGCTGCATCCCACAGGACCCAGCAGGCAGAGTCCACTGATGCCGAGGGAAACAGTGGGACGGAGGGCGAGGGGAGTACCACGGAGAAGACAGGAGGTGACAACACAGACTCAGATACCTCCTTTGATGTAAGCTACCTGGTGGTGGCGGACACCTCTTTGACCACCCCAGCTGCAAGTACATCCGCCACACCCCGTACCAGCACTGTCCTCCCAGTAGCTCATCAGCGAGTTGCCCGTGCCCGCTCACCCAGGAGGGTGGGCAGCAATGCAGTACATTCCTGAAGGGCATCCACTGTGGATTGGCGGCCCAACAGAGATCGATTCAGGCTCTAGCCTCCTCTCTGATGGCAGCCATTTTCCCTATCCCTACCGTCCCCCTCCAACTACCACTTCCCAGTCCCACTCTCCTCAACCCCAACCCATCCCATGCACACATAGAGATGAGCATGCACACAAGACAACACACAAGAGTAGCACAGTCAAACACAGGCACCACACTTCAACACACAAGCACTCACGCAAACACCAGACAGTTGCAGACATAACCACATCCACTGCCTCCACTGTCTCCCCTCCTCCTCCTCCACCTCCCTCACAGTCACATCCACACTCACACCTGCATGTACTGCTTCAACAGCCACCACCAGCATCACCACACCAAGCAGCACACACCTCACTAGGAGACACCTCCACAACATCTATGCATGCGTCCCCTGTGCCCTCTCCAACCCTGTCTGCCCCTCCTCCTAAAGCTTACAAACGCGAGCACTCAGACACCCAGCAGCCATCTACCTCACATCAGCACACTCCCCATGCACCTGCATCTAAGTCCAGCAGACGTACTCCTCCAACAACCACTCCCTCACCCTCCACTCCCATCCCTCCTCTCTCTTCCCGCCCCACTGTCCCTAAAAAGCTTTTCCTTGCCCAACTTGACCTCTTCGCTCCCCCTCTGCCCCTGTCCTGCCTGTAAGAGCAGGGTCCCAACGACCCTTACCAGCACCTCAGCGAATCAGTCTACGCAGACAGGGGAGGCACCTCCTAATCGTGGAGGCAAGACATTGATGGTTCCCACTCCACCAGCCAGGAAGGGTAAGGATCCCACAGCCAGTGCCATCAAGGGGAAGAAGCCCTCGACTCCTGCCATGAAGGGGAAAGAAGCCGCACCTCCTGCCATGAAGGGGAAGGAGACCACACCTCCTGCCATGAAGAGGAAGAAGCCCTCGACTCCAGCAGAGGCTGGCAGGATGACACCACCACGATTGGTCACGGAGCTCTCACCTCCAGCTGAGGAAGTGCAGCCCACTCCTCCTGCAGAGGCTGCACCTTCAGCCACTGAGACCGTGCAGCCCTCACCTCCAGCAGAGGCTGGCCAGGAGGCACCTTCACCTGCTGATACAGTGCAGCCCTCACCTCCAGCAGAGGCTGCAGGATGACACCACCACCAGTGGTCACAGAGCCCTCCCCTCCAGCTGAGGCAGTGCAGGCCACTGCTCCTGCAGAGTCTGCACCTTCACCTGCTGAGACAGTGCAGCCCTCACCTCCAGCAGAGGCTGCCGAGGAGGCACCTTCACCTGCTGACAGAGTGCAGCCATCACCTCCAGATGAGACGGTGCAGTCCTCACTTCCAGCAGGGGCTGCCCAGGAGACACCTTCACCTGCTGACATAGTGCAGCCCTCACCTCCAGATGAGACAGTGCAGCCCTCACCTCCAGCAGAGGGCATGTAGGCTACCCTCCTGCGACTGCTGTACAAGGAACCCCCCCAGAACCAGTGTGAAAGTCACCCACCTGAGAGTCTGTGGCCTTGCACTCCCCAACACAGAGAAATGGGCATGGATCCCCCTCCAGAACCAGTGGGCAAGTGACCCACCTGAGAGGCTGTGGCCTTGCGCTCCCCAGCACGGAGAAATGGGCATGGAGCCCCCTCCAGAACCAGTGTGCAAGTCCCCCACCTGAGAGATTGTGGCCTTGCACTCCCCGGCTCAGAGAAATGGACCAGTTGGCAAGTCACCCACTTGAGAGCCTGTGGCCTTTCACTCCCCAGCACAGAGAAATGGGCATGGAGCCCCCTCCAGAACCAGTGGGAAAGTTCCTGATTTCAGCGGAGTTGCCTCCCACCCCCATCCCCCTGAGGTGCCAGCCCACTTCCAAAATGATGCCCCTGCAGAGTTCTGTGCAGTTGATGTCAGGAGACAAGTTGGGCCATGGACTGTAACCTGTGGCTATGTGGGCCCTTTGTACGTTGTACTGGACATTTGCCCTTTGTGGACAATTGTACATATCTTGTTCATGTGCTGGCTTTTCCCTTGCTAATACATTTTCAGTACTTCCGAAGTCTGGTCCATGTTTTATTGTGCCGTGTGTCATGCGCGATTGGTTTCTGTGTGCAGCTGGTTGTGTGTATGGTGTGTGTGTGTCTGGTGTATGTTGTGCATGTGTGTGTCACTCTAGTTTTCCTCCCTCCCTCCCTTGTGTGCTAGGCGGCTGTACTCAACGTTGTCGTCTTCCCTGGCCCTTCAGTCAACTGGTAATGGTCTGGCAGTGACTAGTCAGTCTAATGAAACTACTGCCTAATCTCTTCGAGACTCAAACAAGCAATTGGTGTTCTTGAAGTAATTCTGTATGTCTTTCTCATGTGGAAATTGCCGTATAAGAAGCAATAACTTTTGATAGAGCACAAAGGCGTTTTATTTTTTTATACAGATTTTATGATTAAGATTCAATAGGTGTTTGCTCCATTTTTTAAACATAATATTACCTTTTCACACTGTTTTATTTCCTTTTGCAATAGTGTTAAGTAACAATGTAGTACTAATAAAACTGAAATATTTTATACAGACATTGGTATAGCATCTGGGTAGACAATGTGGACACAACACAAATCCCCAAATGCTTCCCTGGTTCCCTTGCCTGTCATTGCCACCCCCCTTTGAAAGGGTGGGCATCGACATTGTTGGCCTTCTGGATTCCAAAACTGCCTTAGGCAAAAGGTTTATCTTTGTTCTGGTGGACCATGCCACTAGGTACCAAGAGGCCATACCTCTGAGGTCTGTAAGTGAACCTGCTGTGGTTAGGGCCTTGATGTTTTTTTTTTACTCTAGTGGGGTTCCCGAAAGTAGTATCTGACAAGGGCACAAACTTCATGTTTGCATACACGAAGTCAAACTGGGATGAGTGTGGGGTTACTCATAAGTTCTCTACACCCTGTCACTTTCAGACCAATGAGCTTGTTGAGAGGTTCAGTAAGACCCTAAAATTCATGATTATAGGCCTTTCTGAGCCCATGAGTCAGAAATGGGGCGTCCTCTTACCATGCCTACTTTTTGCCTGCATGGAGGTATCACAGAAGACCTCGAGACCAACACGAACTCCATGTTATAGGAGGCTGGCCTGGTGTGCGGGGGTACCTATGGTACTTACACCTTATACTAGGTCCACGTATCCCTTATTAGTGCAGTGTGGATGAGCAGCCAAGGCTTATCTAGGAGACATGAAAAGATCATGTAATGCCACTGTAGTCACACTTAGGTGGTCATTCCGACCTAGGCGGGCGGCGGTTGCCGCCCGCCCGTCGGAATCCGCCTGAATACCGCCCCGCGGTCAATTGACCGCGAGGGGTATTCTGACTTTCCCGCTGGGCCGGCGGGCGATCTGATTCAGATCGCCCGCCGGCCCAGCGGGAAAGCGCCTTCCACAAGGAAGCCGGCTCGGAATCGAGCCGGCGGAGTGGAAGGCGTGCGACGGGTGCAGCAGTACCCGTCGCGCTTTTCAGTGTCTGCATCGCAGACACTGAAAAGCCTAGTTGGGCCCTGTTAGGGGGCCCCTGCCGTGCTCATGCCATGGGCATGGGCACGGCAGGGGCCCCCAGGGGCCCCGCGACCCCCCCTACCGCCATCCTGTTCATGGCGGCTTTCCCGCCATGAACAGGATGGCGGTAGGGGGGGTCAGAATCCCCTCGGCGGCGCAGCGAGCTGCGCCGCCTTGGAGGATTCTAAGGGTCAGTGGAAAACCGGCGGGAGACCGCCGGTTTTCCCGTTCTGACCGCGGCCAAAGCGCCGCGGTCAGAATGACCAAGGGAGCACCGCCGGCCTGTCGGCGGTGCTCCCGCCCCCGTTGGCCCTGGCGGTAGGGAACCGCCAGGGTCAGAATGAGGGCCTTAGTACTTACACACATGAAAGAAAACACTCAGGCCCTCATTACGACCCTGGCGGTGGGCGCCAAATTATGACCATGGCGATGTTAACTTCCATAGACAGCCAATGTACCACACCAACCGCAACGGCGGAAACAACAGCCACCACGGCAGTAGCCTCCAACAGCCAGGCGGGAGACAAAGTACCACCCATCATATCATGACACTGTAATCCGCCACCTTTTCCGGGCCGGTACCAACGCCAACAAAAGCCTGGTGGAAACAGAGCTCAGAAGTGAAAGGACTCACCATTGGAGACACAGGGAAGAACCACTCCGTCATGGAACCCGAACTGCAAGTTTTCCCGATGATCTTCTACGTTATGCTCCACCTGGAACACCAACGTCGAAGACGACAACGGTAAGTACAGCTGCCTAGCACACAAGGGAGGGAGGGAGGAAAACTAGAGTGACACACACGCACAACACACACATCATACACACAACCAGCTGCACACGTAAACCAATCGCACAAGACACATGGCAGAGTAATACACGGACCACAATGCTGGAGTAACAACAATGTATTAGCATAGCAAAATCCACCTCACGAACCAAATGTATACAACTGTCCATAAAGGACCAATGCCCTGTCCAAGTCATGAGAGCACACAAGGATACAGGGCACATTTCAAGGCCCAACATGTTCACTGACACAGCAGGAGAGAACACTGCAGGGGCATCATTTTGCAAGTGGGAAGGCACCTTGGGGTGGGTGCACCTCAGCCGAATACAGGAATGTTCCCACTGGTTCTGGAGGGGGCAACATGCCCATTGCTTTGTCCTGGGAAGTGCAAGGCCACAGTCTCTAGAGTGGGTGATTTGCCTACTGGTTCTGGAGGGGGCAACATGCCCATTGCTTTTTCCTGGGGAGTGCAAGGTCACAGTCTCTAGAGTGGGTGACTCGTACACTGGTTCTGGAGGGGGCAACATGCCCACTGCTTTGTCCTGGGGAATGCAATGCCAGAGACTCTGGAGTGGGTGACGTGCCCACTAGTTCTGGAGGGGGCAACATGCCCATTGCTTTGTCCTGGAGAGTGCAAGGCCACAGTCTCTGAAGTGGGTGACCTGCCCACTAGTTCTGGAGGGGGTAACATGCCCATTGCTTTGTCCTGGGGAGTGCAAGGCCACAGTCTCTGGAGTGGGTGACTTGCCCACTGGTTCTCGAAGAGGCAGCCTGCACGGTAGCCCCTGGAGGGTGGACCCCATGGAGTCCGCCTGCAGTGATGGCTGCACTGTGGTGGTGGTTGGAGGAAGCTCCTGGGCAGCTCCTGCACTCACTGATGGCTGCATTGTGGTGGTGGTTGGAGGAGGCTCTTGGGCAGCCCCTGTACTCACTGATGCCTGCACATCCGCAGCTGGCGGTGGGGGCCCGTGACAGCTGGTGGTGGCAGCGGTTGTAGCCTGACAGCTTCCTCTGGCGTAGAGTGCCTCGTCTCCTCCTGTTTATGGGTCGGGGTTCTCTTACCCTTCCTGGCAGGGGTGGATGGGCTCATCCCCTCTCTCCCTGGTGGTGCAGGCTCCTTCCCCTTCTTCACAGGTGGTGCAGGCTCCTTCCCCTTCTTCACAGTTGGTGCAGTCTCCTTCCCCTTCCTCACAGCTGGTGCAGGCCCCTTCCCCATCCTCACAGCTGGTGCAGGACTCTTTCATTTCATCCCTGGTGGTGCTGGCTCCTTCCCCTTCAGTGTTGTAGGTCTGGTATCCTTACCACCACAAGTAGGTGGTGCTACCACTGTCCCTGTTTACTGTTTGGCTGAGGTGCTGGGCTGTGTCCTTGGTACCCTGGCAATAGTGCAAGACGGGGGGAGAGGAGGGAAGAGGTCAATTGGGGAAAGGAAAAGCGTTTTAGGGACGGTGGGGCAGGAGAAGTGAGGAGTAATGGGAGCGGAGGATGAGGGAGTGGTTGTCGGAGGTGTATGTCTGCTGGATTTGGGTGCAGGTGCCTGGGCTGCATGCTGATGTGAGGTGGATGGCTGTTGGGTGAATGAGTGCTGTGTGTCCCTTAGGAGGGGGAGGGCAGGCACGGTGGCAGAGGACACAAGGGACGCATGCATGGCTGTTGTGGAGGTGTCTGCCAGGTGTGTTCTGCATGGTGTGGTCATGCTGATAGTGGATGTAGATGTAGTGCATGCAGGTATGAGTGTGGATGTGACTGTGAGGGAGGTGGAGGAGAAGGAGGAGGGGTGACAGTGGAGGCTGTGATGGTGTTGTGTCTGCAACGGTATGTTGTTTGTGTGAGTGCCTGTGGGATGAAGTGTGGTGCTTGTGTTTGCCTGTGCCTCTCTTGTGTTGCCTTGTGTGCATGCTCATCTGTCTGTGTGCTTGTGATGGGTTGGGGTTGAGGAGAATGGGACAGGGAAGTGGAAGTTGGAGGGGGGCCGGTAGAAACAGGGACAATGGCTGCCATCAGATGGGAGGCCAGAGCCTGACTCGATCTCTGTTGGGCCGCCAAACCACCATGAATGCCCTCCAGGAATGCATTGCATGGCTGCATCTGCAATGCCAGCCCCTGGATGACATTCACAATGGTTGATTGCCCTACAGAGATGGATCTCAGGAGGTCAATAGCCTCCTTACTCAGAGCAGCAGGGCTAACTGGGGCAGGGCCTGAGATGCCTGGGGCAAAGGAGATGCCCACCCTCCTGGGTGAGCGGGCACAAGCAACTCGCTGAGGGGCTACTGGGAGGGCGGTGCTGGTACGGGGTGTGGTGGCTGTACCTGCACCTGGGGTGGTCACAGAGGAGTCCGCTGCCACCAGGGAGCTTCCTTCGGAGGAGGTATCAGAGTCTGTGTTGTCCCCTCCAGTCTCCCCCGTGGTGCTCCCCTCACCCTCCATCCCACTTGATCCCTCGCCATTGGTGGACTCTATCTCCAGGGTCATGTGGGATGCAGCTCCCTCTATCGCCGGTGCCCCTGCTCTTCAACCAGATAATGCTAATGCACACAAGGACAGGATGACAAAACAAGAAATGGAGGGAGAGAGACAAAAGATACACTGGGTCAATGACTGCAACAACACCACTGTGGCGTACACAGCACCCTCACACACAGGGACCAGACCTATGCACTATGCATTCCACTACCAGTGACATGGCTAGTCACCAAGGCATGAAGAGGAGCACACACCACCAACTGCATCACACCTGGGACCCACGCAGCCCTGCCTAGAAGTGAATACTAACAAGCTAGGTCACCTGTAATTGCCATGCAACCATTACCCTTCAGAGGACCCATGCTGCAATGTCTGGCCTGGCCGTAGAGGCACCCACTAACACACAACCACCATCTGGATACCACCCAACCAGCCATAAGTTGTAATGATACCCACTGTACTCACCCCCTTGTGGCTGCTGTGATTCCCTCAAGCGCCCATCCAGCTCAGGGTACGCCACCGCCAGTGTGCAGGCTATAAGGGGGTCAGGGTCTGATGGGCACCCCTTCCTTGTTGGGAAGCCATCCCCAGCAGGACCTCTGCGGTCTTCTGTGCCCAGTGTCTCGGGTCCTCCCACGTTTCTGACAGGGGGTGCTCCACCTTCTTAGACCCCTGGGGTCCGCACCTCCTTGGCGATGGCACGCCATAATCCCGTCTTTTGTTGGGCGATGACCTGCAGAGGTAATACATACAGGAGAACTCCATTAAACAAACAGGCCAGCCTATCACACACATGGCCCATCATACCTGGTTCCATCACCATTGGCACACACATAGGCCAGCTCACAACATGTACACCACCAACAGACAATCCCTCCACACCCCACCCACCCTTACACAATGCCTTCACAGAAATCTCCATGCATTCATGCCACATGCACTGTGCCCACAGTGTACTCACCTTTTGGTCTGGAGGCCCATACAGCAGTCCGTACTGGGGTAGGACCCCATCCACCAGTCGCTCCAACTCCTCCGAAGTGAAGGCTGGGGCCCTTTCCCCAGTCACACAGGCCATGGTAGGTTCCAAAGACAGGTCACAGCAGCACATGAAGTGTAGTTCTTGTCCTTTGGAAGGTCTGGAAACAAGTGAGTAATCGGATAGAAAATGTCAGTCATGTCTGCGGCGGTGTATACCGTCACCGCCGGCATAGTTCCCCATTGGCCACTGTACTCCATAGGGCCCAATAGTATCCAATGAGGAATTGCACGTCAGTTCATGACTACCTACCGCCACGGCGCACTTCGGCGGAATTACCTCACCTCACTTACACCTCTCCCTCCACACAGGACAGGCGGTTGCCATTTCAGGGGGGTGAACAGGCCTATCGATAATTGCTGTGTCACGGGATAAATAGTCACATAGGTTTAAATTACACTGTCCCAATACATGATTGCACGATGTGGACTGCTGTTGTGGTATAGTTGATCAAATTGTGACAGCCTACTCACTCTTGTGCCCCTCAGATACCTACTATTGCGGATGAACAGGAGATAGAAACATACCCCCGTATACAGACCCCTGGTGGACATAGCTACCCTGGAGGACAGGCACATAATACTCACCTATGGACTAGACAGGGCCACAATCACAGAGCTGTGTGCCCAGTTGGAGCCTGACCTGATTTCAGCTATCTGCCATCCGACTGGGATCCCCCCTCTTGTGCAGGTTTGATCAGTGCACCATTTCCTGGCAACAGGTTATTTCCAAGTGACAGTGGACTTGGCAGCAGGAATGTCACAGCCAGTGTTCTCAATCGTGCTGGCAAGAGTCTTGTCTTCCCTGGTAAAACACATGTGCAGCTACATTGCTTTCCCACCAGTGGAAGATTTGGCCACTGTGAAGGGCGGATTTTATGCAATGGGACATGTCCCCAATATTATTGGGGCGATTGACGGAACACTTATTGCGTTTGTCCCCCCCCGTCAGAATAAACAGGTGTACGGCAATATTAAGAGTTTCCACTCCATGAATATGCAGATGGTATGCCTGGTGGACCAGTACACCTCCCACTTCAATGCTAAATATCCTGGGTCGGTGCATGATGCCTTTGTCCTGAGGAATAGCTGCATCTCAAATGTGATGGCCCAACTGCAGAGGCACAGGGTGTGGCTTATAGGTCCGCCTTGGTCCCCACCCAGTGTATGTTGGTGTATGCCTCTGCTGTTAGCCAAATAGGATAGTGTGTGGCTAAATGTTGTCCCTCAATACTTGTAGGTGACTCTGGCTACCCAGACCTATTGTGGCTGCTGACCCGTGTGAGGAATGCCAGGACAAGGGCAGAAGAATGTTATAATGAGGCACATGGGCGAACCAGAAGGATCATTGAGAGGACCTTCGGTCTCCTGAAGGCCAGGTTCAGGTGCCTCCATCTGACCGGTGGATCCCTGTGCTACTCACCGAGAAGGTCTTCCAGATAGCAGTGACATGCTGGATGTTGCACAACCTGGCCCTCAGACACCATGTAACTTTTATGCAGGTAGAGAAGACTGGAGATGCCCCTGTGGCAGCAGTGGACCCTGAGGACAGTGAGGATGAGGAGACCGAGGACGAGGATGTGGACAGCAGAACATTAGTGATCCGTTAGTACTTCCAATGGCACACAGGTGAGACAGTGCAACTTCACATTTCTAGGACTATTGTATTCTGTGTGGCAGTGGCATGCTGGCATTACCCACTTGTTACCCCTACTTACTGTCACCTATGGATTATCATTTTACAGATGTTGGTGATATGACAACAATGTGCTGATGTCATCACTACAGCCAGCAACAGGTCATTAATTCTATGCTCTCACTATGTACAGTTCATTTGCAATGGATGTAGATGTTTCAATCAATACACATTTTCAATACACGAAATACTAGTCGAGTTTTATCCAAGGGTGTTTATTGTAGTGCCTAAAAATAGAGGGGAAAGTGCAATGGAATGGGGTAATGATGGAGGAAAGTCCAGTATATTGTTCCAGTCTGTTTGTAGCACAGATGCAGTGTCCCAGGGGACATAGGAAGGGGAGCAATGGCAGTTCAAGGTAGACAAGGTGACTGAGTGGGACACAAGGGGGACAATTAGGGGAGTCTCATTTCCTGGTGGCGGTCTTGGCAAGTGTCTCTGGCTTCTGTCTGGGTCGCAGGGAACGTTTGCGAGGTGGTTTACCTTCTGCAGGGGGAGGGATGCTGGTGGCCTGTGTTTCCTGTGGTGGGGCCTCCTGGCCACTAGCGGCAGAGGAAGTGGAGGGCTGTTCAGTTGACTGGCTAGTGGTAGGGGCCTGCTGATGTGCTGTTGCCTCCCTCATAATGTTGGCCATGTCTGCCAGGACCCCTGCTATGGTGATCAGGGTTTTGTTAATGACCTGCAAGTCCTCCCTGATCCCCTGATACTGTCCCTCCTGCAGCCGCCTGTTCTCTTGCACGTTGTCAAGGATCTGACCCATCATGTCCTGGGAATGTTGGTAGGCTCCCAGCATCTCGGAGAGTGCCTCCTGGAGAGTCAGTTCCCTGCTCCTGTCCTCCCCCTGGTGCACAGCAGTACTCACAGTGGCCCTGTTGGCCTGTGCCTCTGTGCCCTGAACGGTGTGCCCACTGCCACTGACCCAAGGTCGCTGATTGTCTTGGGGGTGAGGTGTGGCCTGGGGTCCGTGTGCAGGTGGGCACACTGCTGGTTGACGTGTCCTGCGGACAGCGGTGTGGGTGCGCTGGGTGGGTGCTGTGGTGTTGGTTCCTGATGGGGGAGGCTCTGTGGTGGTCTGTGAGTGGGCTTGGGTGACTAGCTGTCCAGTGGTTTCTGATGGGCAAGGTAGGTCCTCCAGATCCAGAAGTCCAGAATTACTGTCATCACTGCGGGTCGCTTCTGTTAGGGGACTGGAAAGTGGTGGCTCCTCCTCTCCACTGACATTGGCTGGGGTACCTGTGGGGATGTAAATGATGTATTATGCTTCAAGTGTATGACATTTGCACTTCCCTTGCTTCCCCTCTATGGTTGGTGTTGCCCTGCCAGCTTTTGCTTGTGTATGGTGATGCATTGTGGGATTGGTAGTTTCCATATGCTGTGCATGCTTTAGTGATTTGTGTCCATGCAGGGCTGGGAGGGGTGTCCATGCATTGATATGGCATGCAGTGCTTAGCATTGGGATTAGTGAGATGTGTAGGTGCAGTGTGTGGGATGGAGTGGAGTGATTGGAATGAGGGTGTGCGTGTGAAATGGCATGCAGGTATTGGGGGGGGGGGGGTGATAGGTAGTAAATATTGACTTACCAGTGTCCATTACTCCGGCAACTCCAGTGAGTCCCTCAGGATGCCAGTACCTGCTCCTCCCATGCTGTGAGTTGTGGGGGAGGAGGTGGGGGTCCACTGCCAGTCCTCTGGATGGCAAGCTAGTGTCTTGATGCTATGGAACATACCTTCTCCCGTAGGTCATTCCACCTCCTCCTGATGTCGTCCCTTGTTCTTGGGTGCTGTCCCATGGCGTTGACCCTGTCCACGATTCTCCGCCATAGCTCCATCTTCCTTGCTATAGATATCTGCTGTACCTGTGCTCCAAACGGCTGTACCTCTACCCTGACAATGTCCTCCACCATGAACCTTGACTCCTGCTCATTGAAACAGGGTTGCCTTTGTGATGCCATGGGTGTGTGTGATGTGTGTTGGTGAGGGTGTGTTGGGTAAAGTGGTGGCGTGTGTGATATGGAGTGAGTGAGGTGTGTATGGGTGTAAGTGGTGTGTGTATCTAGTTGTCTCTATGCTTTTCTTCTCAGTCTCCTGGCGACAATTGTTGTTTGTAAAGGGTTGTAGGTACTGTGGGTGTGTGTTTTACAGTGGGGTGGGTGTGGTGTGTGTATGAGTGTCAGGTGTGTGTTTTTAGTAATGGCCAATGTGGTGTTGTTTTGCATGTGGGTGTCCATTCTGACCTCGGCAGTATGTACCGCCAATGGTTTACCACCATTGAATGTCCGCTGTGGTGATCCGTGGGTCATAATGTGATGGGTGTTGTTTTGTTGGTGTAACGGTATGAGTTTTGGGACCGCCACTTTATCACTGACCTTTGGTCTGGCGGATTTGTGTATGTGGCTGTATTCTGTCGGATTGGTCTGTGTGCGTGTGTCATAATATGGTGAACGGATATCCGCCACTGCGTGGTATGTTGGCGGCTGTCATCGTGGTGGTAAGCGCAATTTACCATCAGTGTCATAATGAGGGCCTCAGTGTTACAAAAATAAAGGTGCTTTATTTTGGTGACACAAATACCAAAAATACCAAAGAGACTGTACTCCGTTAGGAGGTAAGTAATACACAAATTATATACACTAGTATTCAGAAATAGGCATAAAAACAGAAAACAGTGCAATTAGTGAAAATCACAATAGTTAGAAATGGGCCTAGGGGGAGCACAAACCATATGAAATGCAAAAGTCGGTCCCCCACCTAGGCAAGTGTAGTGTGTAGAGGGGAGCTGGAAGTACTAGGAAAGCCTAAAGGTAAGTACCACAACCCCCTCAAGCGACCAGGAAAACACGAGTAAATCACAATCTGTTTCCCAGAGCACACACAAAGAAACATTTTGCAAAACCCAGAAGAGACTGCAAGACACCAACAGTGAATTCCTGGACAAGAAGACATGTGGAAAAAGGGGACCAAGCCCAAGAAGCACAGAAGAGTCCACGAAGGGCAGGAGACCCTGCCAACCTGGATGAAGGAGCAAAAGGTGAACCACTGGTGAAGAAGAAGAGTCAGCACGGCACCCAAGAAGACAAAGGCCCTCATTATGATCATGGCGGTTTGGCCCGCCATGCCGGCAGTGACAGCTGAGGCCAGCCGGCATGGCAGGCCAAACCGCCATATAATGTACATGGTGACGGCCGCCAGCGGCAGCCGTCACCCACCGCCAGACTCCCGCCATCAGGCAGCCTGGCAGTAGGTTGAAACACCATCCGCCAGGGTAGCTGTGCTGCCCTGCGGATAATGTTTCATTTCCTGCCAGCCTTTATCCTGACGGGATATCCTGCCAGGAAAAGGCTGGCAGATGGGGGGCCCCGGTGCAGAGCCCCATCGTGTAGGTCACTGGGGCAGTGATCTGTGCGACGGGTGCAACTGCACCTGCCGCACAGAGGCATTGACCCGCCGTCAATGTCCCGGCCGAGCCTTTCTGTGAGCCAGCAGGTGGAAATAAGGTTTTCGCCCGCCGGCTCACAGAAAAGTTCATTATCTGGCCGGCGGGGTCAGTGTTTTGACCGCCAGCATGAACACGGCGGTTGTTTCCGCCGTGTTCATAATGACCACCAAAGTCGGGTTCCTGGAGGGTGCAGATGATGTCCCATGCCGGATGGAGGATTACAGTCAGGTTTACATTGTCGGAGTCTGCCAACAAGCCTTGGCACATGCAAAGCTTGTGGTTAGCAGAAAATGGAGCTGCCGGGGACCAGGAAGGACCAGGTGGACTCTACCCAGGAGGGGGAGAGAGAGGGAGCCCTCAGCAACACAGAGAGCCCAAAGAAGACCAGGCAGCACCCACAGGAGTCCCACCGGATGCGAACAGGAAAGTCACAGAAGTCCATGCAGCACTTTGAAAAAGGCTCCCACGCCGCCGGAGAACCACTCAGGGAGCTGTGCATTTCAGGAAGGAGTGCTGGGGGCTGGAGCTTCAAGATGGATGATGATCTTGGAGAAAAGATGCCAACAAGCCTTGGCAGCTGCAAATGAAGCAGTGCAGGGGGGTACTGTCCTGTGTGGGCAGGCAAGGGCTTACCTTCACCCAAGTTGGACAGTTGGGAGAGGGGACTGTCGGGACCACTTCAGTCCACCACCCGAGATGCAGGATCCAAGCAGCTCAGCAGGAGAGGGGATCCATGCAGCTGGTACTCGTCGCAGTTGGTGCCTGCAGAAGCAGGGGAGTGACTCCTTCACTCCAAGGGAGATTCCTTCTTTCTTCTGATGCAGGCTGAAGATGGGCTGTCCTCAGAGGATGCACAACCAGGGAAATGTTGCAGTTGCTGGAAGGAGCCGGAGAAACAATGTTGTAGAAGGCGTCTTGCTTCTTTATTGCCGCTTGTAGGGTCCTAAAGAGTCCATATGCAGTTTCTTTGGTCAGAAGTCGAAGTGGAGAGTGCAGAGGCTTCCTGCTGGAGTCTTGCAATCCGAATCTGAGGAACCACCCAAAAGAGAGACCCTAAATAGCCCTGAAAAGGGGATTGGTCACCTAGCTGGGTGACCACCTATCAGGTAGGAGCTCTGATGTCACCTGTTGGCACTGGCCACTCAGATGCTTCCAAAGTTCTATGCCAACCTTGAATCCAAGATGGCAAAACCCAGGACCCTTGGCAGGAGCTCTGAGCTCCCCCTGGGATGGTGATGGACAGGGGAGTGGCCACTCCCCTTTCCTTTGTCCAGTTTTGCACCAGAGCAGATACTGGGGGTCCCCAAATGTGCCCTTCAAAGCATTTCCAGTGGCTTGGGGAGGCTACCCCTCCCAAGCCTGTAACACCTCTTTCCAAAGGGAGAGGGTGTAAGACCCCTCTCCCAAAGGAAATCCTTTGTTCTGCCTTCCTGGGCTCGAGCTTCTCAAGCAACAGGAGAGCAGAACCCTGTCTGGGAGGTGGCAGTGGCTTGAGCTGCCTGGAAACCCTCAGAACGCTGTAATGGCAATACTGGGGGTCCTCGAGGAACCCCCAGAGTGCATGGAATCATAGAACAAATGCTTGCAAAAGCCTTGGTGCATGATTTCAACATGTTTGAGACCAAACATGCCTATGTTCGGAGTCACCATTATGTAGCTGGAAATAGGTAGTAACCTATGTTCAGTACACACGTAAAATGGCATCCCCGCACTCACGAAGTCTAGGAAAATGGGCCTGAGGTTTGTGGGGGCACCTCTGCTAGTGCTGGGGTGCCCACACACACAGGTACTTTGCGTCCTGCCCTTTGGGCTAGAACACCTTCCATAGGGGTGACTTATAGGTGGCCCGGTGTAATTAAAAATGGCAGTGGAAGGGTGCTTGCACCTTTTCACGAAGGCTGCATTGGCAGTCTTGCAGAAGCCTTTGCATGGTCTCCCTATGGGTGCCAAAATATATGCTGCAGCCCATAGGGATCCACTCAAACCCCAATGCCCTGGGTACCTAGGTACCATATACTAGGGACTTATAAGGGGGCACCAGTGTGCCAATTGTGAGTGAAATACATTGAGAACAGTTACCAACAACTAAATTTAAGGGAGAGAGCATAACTACTGGGGTCCTGGTTAGCAGGATCCCAGTCAAACACACTAACAAACATGCCAAAAGTGAACCTCTCCCCAACCTCCTGTCTTCCAAAGAGCAAGATGGGTCAGTGGAGGGTGTCAACCTACGTCGGACCAGCTTCTCAGTAGCCTCCGCTACATTCTTCTCATCAGCAGCAAATCCTGTTTAGCAGCTCCTTGCAGACGGGATATCTGGACTCCTGGAGCCCTTGTCAGTGACAGCCTGCAGCTTCATCTTTCTGAAGATTTTTGACTTCCATAAAAGAGACTAACTCCAAACCTAGAAATCTTCATCCTAACTTTGTTCAGCTGCTCCCCGACGATGCTGCCGCCCCCTCCTCAGACACTTCCGTCTGCCTTGCCCCACTAAACTTTACCTTATAAGATATTTTTCTCTTCAAATGTTCAAAGGTCAGTGGAAACAAGGCCCAAATCACTGTCGGTGTATCCACACCGTGCTCCATTGCGATCGCCATAACTTTCAACTTGATGTCTGTGGTTGGTGCTTTGATCTTTCACTTTAATCTTTAAAAATTTATAACTCCGGTTTTACTGATGGGATTTTGTTGTGTTAAATAACGTATTAAAATTTACTCTAATTCTCTAAATTGGTGTGGGATTTTTATTGTGCAGTGTTGTCACTTTATTGTTGTTCAGATGCTGCAGAAGTACTTTACACATTGTGTCTAAGCCTTACTATTTTTGTCCCAAACTATCAGAGGGTTAAGAACAGGTGACCCTGGCAAAGCCTACCTCTACCCTACATTTATATTTGAATGTTAGTCTGGTATAATGTGAAATGAAGACGGTTCCTGTCTTCATTATAATCCATTCCTGTTCCAGGAATAACCGTATTTATGTCTCCTATATCTAATCACATATCCATTCCATCTGCTCAAAACGGAATCCTGAACCTGTTTAAACTGTAGTGTGAGCTGAGTTATTTTCATGACAATTGAATCACACACCAATGCCTTAGCTATAAATATGCCTTAACCAGACACAGAGAAATCAGTTTTGATCTCATAGATGTTGCACATGTTGGAGTTACTTATGGTATTCTAGTGTGAGACACGGTATGGCAGTGTGCCACCAACGTAGCAATTAATTGGGTATCTCAAGCATTGTCCTCATTAGTTGCTGGTAATCTTCATTACTCTTATTCCTACTCGTCCTTATCACAGTCATTAAAACTTCAGGTGGCTCCATCACACGTACAGAAAAAATGCAAAATTTAAAGTATGCTATAAGAGGGTAGTTTGCCAAGAATTCTACTGTTATATATAAGCATTGTCAGGAGGAAGGAAGGTGGATGGGTGGGTTTATAACGACTTTGACAAGGACAAGTAGGACTAAGCGTAGTGAAGATTTTGCATAAGTATTCATGAGATCTACATCTCTCGTCCCAGTGATTGCAAATTGAGGTATACCAAATCATATGACTTTGATCCCAAGGAAAACACGTTGATGCTAGTATGCAAACCCTGTGAATTTAATGCACATTACCATGAAAACAGGATCTATCCAAGGACTAATTAAAACCCCCTACTCCAAAATTATGCATTGTAGTCAATGACATTATTTAGTCCTTAATGTCTGACAGAAATAGAGTCCCAGGACCAGGTAGCAGCCCTACAGATTTCCTGAATAGAGACCCCCTGGAACTCAGCCCCAGATGTGGACATGCCTCTAGTGGATCTACCTTGAACCCACTTACCCTCAGAGGATTCTTGATCATCCTGCAAAATAGTAACTTTCAGCCATTTGCTCAAAGTTATCTTAGTTGCCTTTCTTCCTCTTCCCGCTTGTCCAAAAGTTACAAACAGATGGTCTAACTTCCTGAAAAGTTATGACCTGTTAAGATAAATCGAAACAGCCCTTTTACCATCCAGTAGCTAATGAGGAGACAGCTCTTACTGAGAGGAAGGAGAATGAAAAGGAAATAATCACCTTCTGTGACTTGTGAAAGGAAGAACTGACATTAAGTAAGAAAGAGGGCTCTGGTCTCAATATTACTTCATCATCGAAAACCGTAGGAAAGGTGGTTGACAGAGTAAAGACATAAGTACACCAACTCTGCGTGCCAAAGTTATGGTAACTAAAAAGACTACCTTATAGTAAAGAAACTTCAAGAATACTCCCTCTTGTTCAAAAAGAGGAGCCCGAAGAGAGCATGGAAGAATTTAAGAAGGAGAAGAGAACTTCAAGAAACTCTTGAGAAATCTCTATAAGCCATGTTAACTAGGGTGCCAACTTCCCTGTGTGGCTCAGAGAATTTCCTAAAAGCTTTAAGAACAAACACTGTGATCTAAAGACAGCTGAAACCCCTCCACAAATAATTACATTACAGTGGAAAATAGACAGGAAGGTGCTCTGAACTCAGGCACAGAACACCACTTGTCAAATGTCTCCCAATGTCTAGAATACTCCTTTTAAGTAGTGGGTCTCTTGAATTCTGAACCATCTCAACCAACTGAGGAAGAAGTCCCTTACTCAACAAGTTAATTCTTTCAACGTCCAGATTACAGAACCAGATTTAGAGGAGGATGGAAAGCTGTCTTGATGGGAGTTGGATCTGGAGGAAGAATCCATGAAGGGCAAATTGCCTGACTGCTCAGGGTTGGAAACAATGATTGTTGTGGCCAGTAGTGCAGTATTTGTATAACATCTGCTTTCTCCTGCTGAATCTTTGATAATGTCCTCCTGATTAGGGGAAAACGTGGAAAAGCATAAAGAAGACTCTGGAGCCAGTTTATCAGAAAAATGTCTGTTTCCCATGCTTCCTTCTCCTGGACCTCAAACAATACCTTGGAACTACTGCATTCTAAACTGAGACAAAGAGGATTAGAAAAGGAGCCCCAAAGTTCCAGCAGGTTTGTTTGAAGACTCTTTGAGATTGTGCAGGGTTCATTGAGAATGGAAAGTTTCTGCTGACACTGTCTGCCAGAATGCTGTCTTCCCTTTGATTTGAATGGATGAAAGACTTGGAAGATTGGCCTCCACCTATAATCCTATTGCAGTAGCAATCAGATGCAAGTATTTAACCCAGGTGCTCCCCTGATGTTTGAAGTAAGCTATGGAGACCTTATTGTCCGATCTCACTAGAACATCCTTTTGAAACATCAGGTTATTGAATCTCAGGAGAGCTCTGTGAATTGCCATAAGTTCCCTCTAGTTGGATGATCTCCTTTGTTCCAAAACGGACCATTTCTGCTGCCATGATTTGCCAAAGACTGTTGCTACCCAACCAATCTTGCTGGCATCTGTAGTGGGCATCACAGGCTTCTCTGGATGCATGTACATGCCCTCCTATAAATTGTTTGAGTTCATCCACCACAGCAATTCCTGCTTGAAGATCCAAGTTGTAAATTTCTAGAGAGTAAAAGCTGTGCAGGTGCCAGAGGAAAGGGCACAGATGACACCATGTCTAGGGAAGCGTGAAAACGCAAGCTGGCACATGTCCCTGAATCTCCAGACATAACTTGATTGGAACCTCAGAGCTGCAGAGAAGAAGAGCTATCAGAATCTGAAGCCGTGAAATTCTTTACAAAGCGAGAAATGTCTTTCCCACATCTGTTTTGAAAATATCTCTAATAAACTTGATCTCTTTTCACAGTACCAGTTGGCATTTTTGAATGTTGAGCTGAAGCTCTAAACTCTGGGAGCTGATTTTATCCCTAATGGAAGGACCATGAAATGCCAATACCAATTCCGTTTTCTTATTTGCTGAATCCTTCAATATGTTCTTCTCCGTCATGGATGATCTGCCCACCAGGTGGGTGGTCACTAAATCCATGTGTATATTGTCTGAAAGAACAAAAAGTGTCTGCATCCTCCAGAGGATAATGCTTTGTTTTGAACGTGGAAGAAAGATCTTCTCTGGGTCCTTCCACTCATTTTTAATAACCTTCTAAATATGCTAGTGTGTGGGCAGTCCTGATCTAACAGGCCTCTAAAAACTAAGGTAACACTGCATCATGTGATGTAGAAGATCTATCAGATGGAGCAAAACTCATGTTCTCCCTGACATGGGAAAGCACATCCTGCAACATCTCCTTGGAAATGTATTTGCCTTTCTGGTCCGGGAGAGGGGAGATGTCTTCGCTGTCAGAAAAGATCTCTGAAGCTGAAAGAAAATCACCAGACAGTTTTGTGTAGCAAGCCTCCTTTTTAGAACATTCCATGAATGCTTGCAAAATCTCTAAAACAGTCCTGCGGATCCTCTCTCCATCTTCCTCTCCCCCTTGTATGCATCTCTTGGGAGAGGAAAAGGAGTCATTTTGGATCTGGCTATTTCTGCACGGTCACCCCAAAACGTTTTCCCTTTTTCCTTCCATTTTTTCTTAAATTGTTTATTTTAGCCTTAGGACTGTGTGCACTTTACCACTGCTAAAGGGCTTCTGCTCACTCCCCTTAACATGGTGAAACTGCATCATATAGCACATTGGCATATTTAATGTATTTATTAGTCCAGTGTAGAGGGTATACCATATACCCATTGCCTGTAAATTTAATGCTACTCATAGGCCTACACCACTTATTGTGCCACCCAGTTAAGTAGCCCCTTAAAACACATCCCAAGCCTGCCATTGCAGCCTGAATGCAGTTTAAACCACCAATTCGACTTGGCAGTATAACTCCCCTTCCCTTTTATTGCACATAAGTCACGCCTGAGGTAGGCCCTGTGGGACCCATAGGTCAGGGTATATTGTAATTAAAAGGTTGGAAATGTACTTTTAAGTCTTACATGTGCTGGTAGTGAAAACCCCCTAAAAATGGTTTTCACTACTGTGAGGCTTGGATAATTTTGGGTTGCCATATCCGATTTAATAAGTGCTAACTTTTGACTGGGGACAGATAGGCATTTCATGCTTGGTATCTATCAACTTGTGATTAAAAATACTCTTTAATGGTGACATCACATTTTAAATTACAATTTTGGAATTTTCCTGTCCTTTGCTATTTAGTGCTGCAGCCTGTCCTAGGTCATATGACTGGGTGTAGTTGGCATTTGTACTTTGCAAATACCTTTCAGACAGTAACACAATGGAGAGATTAGGTGTTCCTGAATGGGCCATCTGCTTGCAGAAAGAGGGAAGAGGGCAGGGGAGCTGGGCACAGCCCCACTTGCAACTAAATAAGCTGTACTCATCCGTCACACAAAGGGCTTGTCACCACTGCATTGTTCCTTCAGTCATCCTGAGGACAGGGCCAGGGAGTCTGGAAATTACAAGCACTTCAAAGAGAAACCTCTAGAAACGTCTATTTCAAAGAAGGCACCAGGTATACAAATCGGACATTCAAACCCACTCTTCAGTTCACTTTCCCAGACTTTGAGGACAGCCTCTTGCTGTGTACTCCACAAGGCGGATCCTTTGCTGGCTGGATCCTCCCTTGAAACTTCAGGGGCCTGCTGTGCTGCTTGAGCCCCACTTCATCACTTGAACCCAGGAATACTTGAGTGACTCCAAGAGCTAGTTTGCTGGTCTCATGTTCAGAGCCACAGGGACATAACAGGCTCCCACCATCTTGAACCCGCACCTAGACCCAACCTGAGTGAGTCATGAAGCCCCACGTGGTGCCCCTCTATTCCTGGACCATTGGTTGTGGTGTTAAAGGTGCCTAAATAGCCAAAACCCAAAACTTGGGACTTAAATAATTTTTGCCTAAAAACTGCTCTGAAAACTGAGGGAAGACCGGGACGAAACTGCTTGTATATCCACCTGAGGTGCAATGCTGTTCGGCATGATTTACGGTAGCATCTGCTACATTCCTCTCCGCAACAGCAAATCCTGTTTAGCAGTCCCTCGGTGGAGGGGTGTCCAGACTCCTGGGACTCTTGTCAGCTACAGCCTCCAGATTTGTCTCACTGCAGATTTTCAACTACCAAAAAAGAGACTAAAGGCCACATGTACAAAGCTTTTTCTCATCGCAAACAGCTCGATTCCTAGAGTCAGGCCGTTCATAACATGAAAAAAGCATTTTGCGATGCACAAACCCAATGTTGCGATTAAGTAATCTCTTTACTGAATCGCAAATAGGGTTTGTGAGCTGCATTTAGGAAGGGGCGTTCCCTTCCTAATTGTGAGTCGCAGTGCATTGTATAATTGTTTTGTGACCGTAAATACGGTCACAAAACAATCACAGTTGGCACCAATTTCAAATTGGTGCTAACCCATTCACAAACGGGAAGGGGTCCCCATGGGACCCTATATCCTTTGTGAATGGAAGCAAAAATGTTTTTTTGGAGCAGGCAGTGGTGCCACGGACCACTGCCTGCTCTGAAAAACTGAAAAGAAAACTTTTAATTTTTGTTTTTGAAATGCAAACGGGCTGCATTTGAAAAAAAAATGCTTTATTTAAAAACAGTCACAGACATGGTGGTCTGCTGTCCCCAGCATGCTACAATCCCTGTGAGAGCAGCCATTCCCAATGGGGTCGCAAATTGCGACCTACCTCATAAATATTAATGAGGTAGGTCATTCGCGACCCCATTGGGAATCATAAACATTGTGAGGTACACTGTTGTACATAAGGGTTTTGTGACTCACAAATGAGTTGTACATAGCGAGTGGCAAAATTCTGGGTCGTACATCTGGCCCTACGTCCAAATGTAGAAATCTTCACTGCGACCTTGTCTAGTGGCTCCCTGACGATGACTCTCCCTTCTCAGACACAGCATGCACCCTTGCCCACTTTATCTTCTCAGAACATTTTCATCAAAATTTCTTTTAAGTAGGAAGGTAAGTGCCAACCAGGCCCAACACACTTCTTGCATCCTGTCTGCGCTCCATCGCAGCTGGCCATAGTTTTCAACTTTGACCCGGTCTCACTCGACTAGATGTCCGCAGTAGGTGCTTTCATCCTTTAGTATTTTGTCTTTACAAAAAACTATTTTAAAAAATTGGATTTTTGTCACTTTGGGTCATATCATTTATCAAAATTGACTCTACTAGTGTGGGGGTTTCCTTTGTTGTTTTCACTTTATTGCTGTTTGTTTGGTGCATAAATACCTTACACATTGCCTCCAAGTTAAGCCTGAGTGTGTTTGTGCCAGGTTACCAGAGGGTTATGCAGATGTTCATTTAGTGATGTTTGTGGTTCATCCTGACGGGGATTGAGGCTGTTACTTGAGCAGCATTAACACCCCAGTCAACCAACTACACAATTTCTCACAAGTTACCATAGGACTTTAAAGCTGTCAATACTCTTTGGGCTTCATTGCAGCTCACACATTGCTCTGCTGTGATAAGGTCTTCTGTAATTCCAAATGTTCTCTCTCTCTGCCCTGACCACTCATCCTACTAAAATGCTTACATTTGAAATGTTGTGCATGTATATACTTTGAAGTGCCACCATCTTCCACAATCATGGCTTTGTTGTTCACTTCACTTGTGGCTTTTGGGCAGAAGGTGATTTGGAATCCCATACCCGCCTCGTAACATTATTATTTGCCTGTCTGGACTTTGGTTTGTTATGGTTTGGAGCGCAGATATTATGTTGCCAGATTTTTTAGCAGGTGCTAGATATCAGAATAAACCGATTTACCTATATTGTTGTCTCCAACCTCTTTCTCTTTGTATTCACTCTAAGTTTGGCTGCCGGGGTATTTTCCCCGGGCGTTGAATAGAACCAGAGAGAGCAGGACATACCTACCGTTTCCATTGCCTTCTTTGCACCTCAGAAGCATCTGAGGAATACTTTCATGTGAATACTTAGCTAGACTTGCTGGGGTAATGCCTGTGAACTTTGATAAAATATCCTGTTGCACCAGTTTTAGCGCCCAGGGATTTAGACAGTCAGTTTTGGTCTTTCCATTCTTATTTACAATGTGAAGGTATTGCAGAATGCATTGAGAGTGATCAGTCGCAAATGTGTGTGTTGGTCAAGACCAAATCAGGGCTTGTCACCCTTTTTGTTAGGTTGAGTGTAAGCGTATGCCCTCTAGTATGCTTTTAGTATACGTACTTCTGTGGGCTTGAAGCCAGTTTATATGTACGTTTTAGCGTAATTTGAAAATCCTTGCATGCTAGTGGTCAGTCATACTTCACTGTCCCTCCTTTTTCTATTTGGGAGCAGGGACTATCTACTGTATAATTGCATTTTGTTGTGTTTATCTGTTCTGTGGGGGACTTTGTTTCTTGGTTTTCTGCTCTTGTGAGTCAATGTGCTTTCAATGCTGAGCTTGAGGGCATTGTACATGAACCCAACAGCTTTATTCATAGCACTTAAATTTCAATTCCCCATGCTGTATTCTTGCTTGTCCCGCCGCTCAATCACCCATCTCCCGCTTATAACATCTGTGCCACCGTGGCCTCTTGCTCCATGCCCCCTTGTTTTCTTTTGCCTTGTCGCTTCACACTCATGGCGGTATGTTGTTTCTGATGGATACAAACTACCTGTGGATTCCTCACATTATGAATTTGTCCTGGCGCCAGTATCCGACGGAAAGTCTTCTTCCCAGCTCTCCACGTTGACGAGGACGTCACAATTGCACGGTTCCACGTGACTCCGTCTGACATCACCATGCCAATAAGAGGTCCTCGCCGGCGTGCTGACGTCAGTTTCCTTTTTTCCGTGCCTTCGACGCTAACGTTTTTTTCCTGGCTAGCTTCGGTTGGTGTATCTACTGTAGCTCTTGTGGTTACAATGTCTCCCCGAGGAAATCTGGGTTTAAGCCATGCAGAGAGTGCCCTGGTCGGATGTCTGTCTCAGACCCACATTAAGATTGCCTTTGGTGCCTTAGCTCTGAGCATGACATCGACGAGTGTGCGTCGTGCCAGAGCATGAACCCTAAGGGAGGCCAAGCTCTTTTTGGCAAAAGCTAAAAAGAGTCATAGAGGCCATAAGAGATCATCTTCCCATGCTTCTTTGAAGAAGCATAAGAAGCGGCACCATCACGACTCTCGGCGCCGTTCGGCTCGAAGTCGTTCGAGGTCAAGGTCCCCATCTCGTCAGCGCAATGATAAGTGGGAAGTGAGCCCGACAGTGACTCCGGAGCCCCAGAGTCCAGAGGCTTCTCAGGTGGCTCCTCATAGTCCTCGATTCTCTCCGGCTCCGCAGGAGTCAGATGGACAGCAACAGGAGCAAGACCATGGGTATCCTGCCTTCCCGGCGCCGTGAGCGGATCCGGCGGCATTTTTAAATGCCATGTATGCCGTCTTTCAGACAATGGCCCCTGGTGGTGGTGCACCGGCTGGTCCCACGGGGCCATTGGCATTTGGTTTGGTCTCCCTGGCTCCTTACAAGACGGTGCCGTTTATGCCGTTTTGCCCGGCTGAAGGTACCGGGCCATCTCCCTGCCAGCTGGCTCCGGTGGAGGTGCTGTTGGAATCCGTGCCGATACCTGGTCCGAGTGATGGGTCTCGGAGTCAACCTTCCTCTCCAGTGCCTTGTCTGAATTTGAAGGTGGTGTCTTTGGCGTCAGCAAATTCAATGTCGACGCCGAGGGTGGAGTCGCATTTGAGATCTCGCAGGAGGGCCTTGCGTCTCCTGGAAGAGGAGGAATACTGGAGACAGCTGGAGGAAGGTGAACTTGTCGAGCCCTTGGGAGAGTAGGAGGGCTTGGAGTTGGCCAGTGGGTTGGATACTTCCCCGGAATGGGACTTATCTTCGCCAGGGGAGTTCACAGAAGAGGCGGCAACTTTTCACTCTGTAATTAAAAAGGCTGCAGACTTTTTGGAACTGCCTTTGGCTGCAGCGGAGATAAAGACCAACTTGTTTACTGAAGTGCTGCATCCCTCTACAACTTCTGCTGACCCTTTGCTGCCTTTCAATGAGGCGTTAACAGAACCCATCTTAGACCTGTGGAGAAAGCCGGTTTCGTCTCCAGTGGTTAATAGAGCTGTGGCTAGAAGGCATAGAGGAGCGCCTGGTGATCCAGGGTTTTTGTCCCGCCATCCAACCCCGGAAAGTCTGATAGTTCAGGCCTCTTGCTCCATGAGGTCCGCTCCTGGGTCTTTCCCTGTGAACCCATCTGACAGGGAATCCAAGCGGATGGAGCAATCTGTGAAAAAGACCTTTTCATCTTGCAGCATGGCTCTTAAGGCTGCGAACGCTACCTGTGTGCTGGGCAGGTATGTCCACGCCCTCATGGATTCAGCAAAGGCTATGGTTGTAGATCTGCCTCAGGAGGTTTAAAGACCATTTGGGGTGCTCCTTTCTGATGCACAGGCAGCGGCAAAGCAGATTATTCAGTCTGGTTTGGACGCCACAGGCTCGGTGGCCAGGGCAATGGGAACATCTATTGCTACCAGACGGCACGCTTGGCTAAGGTCTTCGGGTTTCTCCGCTGATGTGCAGAACACATTATTCGACTTGCCCTTTGATGGAGAAAGGCTGTTTGGCGAGAAAGCAGATTCTGCCCTGGAACGCTTTAAGGACAGCCGGGCCACGGTGAATTCCTTAGGGTTACAAGCCACTTCTGCTACCCCTTTTAGATCCTTTCGCAGGTTTAGGGGGTTCGGTCATGGGGCAGCTTTTCGAAGGCCCCAGTCTTCAGTCCAGCAACCTGCCAATCCTCCATATCGATCCTTTAGAGGGCGGCGGAGGGCTAGAGCTCGAGGGCCGCCCAGCAGCACCCTTCATCAACCTCTTCCTCTGGAGGACAACAGCAAGGGAACCAGTCCTAGTTTTCCCTAATTTATCGACCATACCTCTCCTGTAGGGGGAAGGCTACTTGTTTTTCTTCATGCGTGGGAGTCGATTACATTGGACTCATGGGTGCTGAATATTGTAAGAAAGGGATATGCTCTCCCTTTTCAGGGGTTTCCTCCTCCTATCCCTCCCCATCCCTCGTTTTGTTCAGAAGACCATCTCCTGTTGTTGCAACAGAAGATTCAGACCCTATTGTCAAAATGTGCGGTGGAGTTGGTTCCAGAGCAGGAACGGGGTCAGGGCTGTTATGCAAGGTATTTCCTGATCCCCAAGAAGAACAGTCGTTTGAGACCAATCCTGGGCCTGAGGATTTTGAATTGGTTCCTCAAGCAGGAGAAATTCAAAATGCTGACTCTATCGCAGGTACTTCTGGTGTTGGGCGAAGAGTATTGGATGGTGACTTGCAAGATGCGTACTTTCATATCCCTATACTGAAGTCGCACAGGAAGTATCTCCGGTTTGTGGTGGGATAGCAACACTACCAATTTGCGGTCCTTCCGTTTGGGCTTACTTCTGCACCTTGAGTCTTCACAAAGGTGATGGTGGTGGTTGCAGCAAGTCTCAGGAGGAAGGGAATAGCGGTATTCCCTTACCTGGACGATTGGTTGATCAAAGCCAAGTCTCCAGAGCTCGTGCTGCATCACCTGCAGATGACAACCCAGTTGTTGTTCGATCTGGGCTTTTCGGTCAATGTGCCCAAATCTCACCTGGAGCCCTCTCAACGCCTCCTGTTCATAGGGGCAGTACTGGACACAACATTGAATCAAGCCTATCCTCCGCCTCAGCGGATTCAGGACATTCAGGCGTTGATTCCAATGTTTCGAAATGGAGCGGTTGTTCCGGTCCTCAAGGTCTTATGCCTGCTCGGTCTGTTTGCACCATGCATTCTGTTGGTCACTCATGTGCGCTGGCATATGAGGGCTCTTCAGTGGTGCCTCTGCTGTCAGTGGTCTCAACACAGAGGAGATCTCGAGGAATCAGTAAAGATCTCCAGGGATGCTGCAGCGGATCTCCAATGTTGGGCTGTGGATGGCAATCTTTCTTGAGGAAGGCTGTTTTTGCTACCACCACCGGTGACAATGGTTATAACGGATGCTTCCACTCTAGGGTGGGGAGCTCATCTGGGGGACCTGGAGATCAAAGGTCATTGGTCTCCAGCAGAACAGATGTTTCTCATCAATCTGTTAGAATTGCGGGCGATACGTCTAGCTCTCAAGGCTTTGACGGACAACACGACCGTGATGTGGTACATCAACAAGCAGGGAGGAGTA
Organism: Pleurodeles waltl; assembly: GCF_031143425.1. Taxonomy (NCBI): domain Eukaryota; kingdom Metazoa; phylum Chordata; class Amphibia; order Caudata; family Salamandridae; genus Pleurodeles; species Pleurodeles waltl. The sequence goes on from NC_090446.1 coordinate 735,463,588, forward strand.
GGGTCGTACCTTCTCTGCAGAGAGGCTCTGCGGCTCTGGTCCTGGGCTCAGGACCATCAGATTTGCTTGCAAATCATTTGGCCGGAGTCTTGAATGTACGTGCGGACAGTCTCAGCCAGCACTTCTCAGCCGATCACGAGTGGCGTCTCCATCCAGGCCTGGCCCTTTACATCTTTCAGATGTGGGGATCTCCTCGGGTAGATCTGTTTGCCACTCGGGAGAACGCGCACTGCCCGACATTCTGCAGCCTCCAGTATCCGGTGCAAGGAGCATTGGGGGACACGTTTCAGATGTCCTGGTACGGCCAGTTGCTTTACGTGTTTCCCCCCATACCCTTGATTCCTCGGGTTTTGAGGAAGATTCGCCAAGACCGGGCCCAAGTCATCTTAATAGCTCCGGATTGGCCAGGAAGGGTATGGTACACAGACCTTCTCCAACTCTCACGGTGCCCACCGCTCCGTCTCCCTCACAGGGAAGACCTCCCCTCGCAGTCGCATGGGCATGTTCTATACCCTCACCTCCAGAGCCTAGACCTTCATGCCTGGAGATTGAACGGGGCAACCTGAGTTCCTTTTCTCTCCCACCGGATGTAGTGGATGTTATCTTATCGGCCAGGCCACACTCCACTAAGACCATTTATGCCGGCAGGTGGGCAAAATTTGTGGCTTGGTGTGGAGAGAGACAGATTGATCCCTTGAAGGCCCACCTTTCTGACATTTTATTATTCGCTTTAGAACTAGCAAAGAATGGCTGTACAGTGGCTACAGTTAAGGGTTATTTGGCTGCTCTATCAGTTTTTCTTTGCCTCCCGGATCAGCCCTCTCTGTTTAAGTCACCTATTGTAAATAGGTTTCTAAAGGGTTTGCTTAGTGTGTTTCCACCTACACCTTTTCATATGCCTCAGTGGGATCTAAATCTTGTTTTAACTTACTTGATGGGTTCGCCTTTTGAGCCAATGCACTCTTGTTTGTTAAGGTTGTTAGTTCTTAAGACTGTTTTTCTAGTTGCAATAACCTCAGCTAGGCGGGTTAGTGAGCTTCAAACTCTTTCTGTGAAACCCCCTTTTACTTTGTTTTTCCCTGATAAAGTGGTACTGAAAACCAGGGTGGCTTTCCTGCCAAAAGTTGTCACTCCTTTTCATATGGGGCAAACAATGACCCTTCCATCCTTCTACCCTCCTCCTCACCCCTCAAAGGAGGAAGAGAGACTCCATCAATTGGACCCCAGAAGGGGCTCTCAGTTTTTACATTGAGAGGACAAAAGACTTTCGCCTTGAGGATCAGCTGTTCGTGGGATATGTGGGACAGCGAAAGGGCAGAGCAGTCCATAAAAGAACTATCTCCATTGGGTCATTGTTTGTATCAAGGTTTGCTACTCGTTGGCAAAGACTGTTCCCCCGGAGGGTATCAAAGCCCATTCCCCTAGGGCTAAGTCAACCACTTCGTCCCTGGCAAGGGGTGTTCCAGTGGTGGACATGTGTAAAGCGGCGACTTGGGCATCCCTCCATACCTTCGCAAAACATTACTGTTTGGATTCAGAGGTTAGGAGGGACGGCCATTTTGCGCGTTCTGTATTACAGGATTTCTTAGTGTAATCGAGCAGGCACCCTCCTCCGAGTCCGGTACTGCTTTGGGACTCTATTCATAAGGTGAGGAATCCACAGGTAGTTTGTATCCATCAGAAGAACAAGTTACTTACCTTCGGTAACACTTTTTCTGGTGGATACAATAGCTACCTGTGGATTCCTCACAGTCCCACCCGCCTCCCCGTTGCCTGCCTGATTGCACTAGGATGTGTGCTATTTGTATATATGAATTTTATATATATGTATATTTTGATGTTTTTCTCGTATTTGTTAATGATGTGTTTGATTATTTTGCATCATGAAGGTTTTATGTATGTATAAATCTATTGGTGCTATTGTGGGTCAGTTCTCACTTGTTCGCCTCAAAGGCACGTAAAAATGGGTGAAACTGACGTCAGCACGCTGGCAAGGACCTCTTATTGGCAGGGTGACGTCAGACGGAGTCACGTGGAGCCCTGCAATTGTGATGTCCTTGACGACGTGGAGAGCTGGGAAGAAGACGTTCTGTCGGATACTGGCGCAAGGACGAATTCATAAGGTGAGGAATCCACAGGTAGCTATTGTATCCACCAGAAAAAGCGCTACCGAAGGTAAGTAACTTGTTCTTCTTTCTCGTTTTCAGGCATCTTGTTGTTTCTTTGCGATGTCTGCAGGTTTTTTTGCAGTTTTATGTAGCGCAAACTCGACACAAAGGTACTGGAGCTCTTCATTTTTTTTTTTGCACTTTTATATAGCACAAACTCAATACAAAGGTATAATATCGATTTATGTGGGCACTGGTTACTTTACACAGGAACACATTAATTTTTTGGTAGCAAGGGGAGATTAAATTATTTGCGCAGAATCACAGGATGTTGAGCCGGTGCAGAGACTCAAACTGTGTTCCCCAGCTCCAAGGCCGTCAGCTCTGACCCTTACTCCACATCCTTTCCCCTATGGTTCTTAGTCTGGTGCTTGTTGGGGCAGTCTGGGAATAACTGTTTTTTTTTCCATATATATTTTTTTCCAGGCTTGGTTATACAGGTTCTGCCATTTCATAGGGCTGCAATGCAGGTACCAATCTTAACAAAATCACTATAATTCATTTGCATCGACTTTGCACAGATGAAGAGGTTATGCCAGGATTGTAATCTGTGACATTCTCGTTCTGTCAAGGCCTCTGCAATAGGTACATTAACCAACTGATTTAAGTAGATCTTAACACTAGGCGATAGCGCATGCTCTTGATAACCTCTAGAGGGTCACCAACCAAGCATCTAGGTTAGTTCTAGGCAAGATGATGGCGAAAGGTGTTGATTCAAAATGGTGGAAGAGAAGTTGTGACTCCAGACCAAAGTGCTTTATGGCCTCAAACATGAAAGTAAAAAACATCTAGCATTTGGATGTAAATTGGTCATCTTCAAATAGAGTTCAGTTGGTAGAGGCAGCCATTTTCCTAACTCTGTAGCACAAAGAAGCTAACACAAGGGAGAGGAGCAGCGTATCATAGGGCACAAAAGTTGAGCAAACTCCATCACTTCGCCCTCTCAGAATTCACTGGTTTCATGGCTTTGATGACAGTCCCCTCACAGCTGCTGCGACCTTGCAGATGCCACTCCTGGAAGCACTGCCTAAGACGGCTCAATTAGAACTGCTTCCTGTTTGAAGAGGCACCACCTCAAATACCCCTCACTGTCCCAGGCGCAAAGCGCTTCCCGATCATCCTCTGGGCTCCTGTGTATAATGATCCATACATCGTCTGACAGAGTCTAGTAATGTTTAACCTGCTGTCCTCTTTTTTAACCCCAGGCTTCATGTAACCACTCCACTAAGTTCCCATGCATCATTTGATGTAAACTCTATGCATTGTTTCTGATTGCCATGGTTACCAAGTACATGGAAAATGTATGTCAAGAAAATATCTTTCTGACCCTTTCAAGTGGCCCTTTTCTCACTCCTGCTTCTACTGGTATTCCTCTCAGTGCTTTACCACGCCTCCCTGTGTCTATAGGAAAATACCTGTATTTTTTTAAATGGGTACACACCCCAAGGACTACATCTCAAAGTCAATCCTGGACAGTAACAGTGAAGATGCCATGGGCAGGAGATGTTTTAAACAGGAGAACTGTTGTTTCTCAAGCTGTGGCTACCAGGACCAGCCACTGCTTGTACTTGTGTAACCCAAAGGGGTCGTTGTGACTGAAATCTTTTTTTGTATTAGACAACAAACAGGCAGGATCCATGCCAGGCTTGTAGGGTAACCACTGTGTAAATATGTTCCATATAAATTATTTTTTACGTAATTTATCTTATGTGGGTATCAAGAAACTCTGACATGGTTCTGGACCTACCTTGGATCCCCCCACAAAAACATACATTTGAATCCTTTGCATAGCCCAAACAAATGCCAGTGAACCAGCCCTGTGGGAGCATCACTGGGCACCACAGGTCTAGGTGAAAAAAAACTATTGTCCAAACCCAGGCTTCCTGCTCTACTTGAGTGGTCCAGATGGCAAGGCCTAGGATTCAGATTTTGAGTAGCCACCCCAACAGAGATAATTCTGACTACAAAACCATCAGCCAGTGAACAAATGTATGCACCAAAAAGGCACCATCAACGCCCAGGAGATTCAGATACATATATCTGTTATACAGAGTCCAGCCCTGAGCCGTGGGATGTCATAAGACTATTAACCGAAGGCAGTGCTTTAAATGAATACAGAGTACCAGCCCTTCTGTATTTCCATTCAAAATACTGACCTTAGGTCACAGATGTCGCACCTCTGGAACCTATCCTGTCAGCCCATCTACCACTGAAGCTCTGTTTCACCAATCTGCACACAGTTGAAGCCTCCCGTTCAGTTAAGCTGCCTCTTCTGTTATTCTCCTTCTATACAGTCAATGTTTTTAAAAGTTAAGCTGGTACTGCCAATGTAGAGGAATAATTAAATTGAAAGTTTAACACAGAGACAAATATGGCTGCTTCCTTTTGTTTGCTCCTAACTCTTGACCCCCTCCTTCTCTGGGTTAAACGCCACAAAGGTGCCACTTTGTGGCTTGTTTGGTGCTATAACCGTTTAGGTAAACACACTAGAAAAGGTTGCATTCCTAGGGCATTGAAGCCACTCTGTAAGAATGAGGCAGTGCAACTCCCAAGATAGCAGCCTTGTTTTGTAATCTCTCCTGCACTGACAGGCCTTGTAGGGTTGCTATGGCACCTGGCATACATCCACTACACTCCCAACCAAAACACCCAGGAAAATACATTGTTATTTACAACTGAAATAGCTCTAATTCTCACAAATGTGAGACCTATTGCATTGCAAATGCTTGTTTTATTTATTAGCGCCTTCCTGGTTACACACAATGTTTAATGTTTTCTATCAGCTGCTTAGTTTGTGTACATCATTCGTGGGAACTCCCGTTACACGGAGTGGGAAAGAAGTGCTGGATAATAAAGTGCATATTGAGTTATCCTTTCATTTCTTCTGACAGCTAGGAGTGATCATGGGCTCTCAGCGCAGAAATGTTATATATAGAGAAGCGGTTCCTGCACCTCTGTTTTCCTCCTCTATAGTACAATAAAGAGACTGTCAGGTGCCATTTTCAAAGGAAATGTATGTCTCTGTGGGGGCTTCTACAAGATGGCCCCTTCAACAGCAGAGCTTGTCACTGAGATCTTTCGGCTGGAGAACAAGCACCTCTGATGCTAGGTCAATAGATTGATGGCCACTGAGGGACCAAGCAAACAGATCGCGGATTGCGGCAATGTGCACTGAAGCGCAATGTGAGATTTGGTGTCTGTTGCCGGAGCTCGTGCGCTGCATGTCTTAGGGGCAGTTTCTTCCTGCCTTTTGCCACTTAGTTCTTGGGCTCAGACATACACTCTGATTATTTGATCCCTTTTAGGCATCATTTGAGCGGTGGTCAGTTGTACAGTCGGTATCTGAGAGACTCCTATGGCCACCATTTATCTTGTTTTCTGTACAGAACAATTAAATCCAGCGCCCCTAGCGCAGTCTATTTAAAAGGGAAGGAGAATTGAGAAAAGATAAGGGACTGGCAATAGAGTAGTGGCTAAGCAAGAGAAGAGGAAAAATACTTGGTGGAGAAAGAGTGTGATGACATGACATATGGTCAAGTCCCCGAATAGCAGACTACATACCCAAGAGATCTAGATTGTGTTCCAGACCTCTCCAGGGCCTCTCAACGTCTTGAAGGGGATTCACTGTGCCATATACGCTCGTACACTTAAACAAATGATGGAAATTCAAAAAGATAAGACTGTTGGAGAGTAGGGGAGGTGAATTAAATATGGGGGATTGGTAGAGAGCATGGGAAATGGGTGTGAAAGGTGTTAAATATTACAAGGATCCATTCCTAGAGAATTCAATGTTAAATTAAGTGGTTCTGCTGTGCTTACCATTGACACGTTTTAGACTTCCTAGTCACTTCTGCCCTAAAGCTGTACAGAAGTAAACATGCTTAATGGTGATCCAGTTCTCATGCCTATAGGGCTCTGACGCATTTACCAAGGGCCTGACAGTTTACTCTGCCCAAAACAGAAGTGAAAAAAAACAAGGAGAAGGAGGGGATAGGAGACGCGAAGAGTGACCAAAGGGAATGATTAACAAAAGTGGGAAAGAAGAGGAGAAACAATCTAATGGATAGAATGAAGAATAAAGAACCATGCTGCATTGGTAGTGGTGGTTTCCAGACTAAATCAAACTGTCAAAAATGGCAGCTATGTGAACATGTTGGGCAACAGATCTCTGGACGACGGAGATCAGTATGTACCTCTCCCAAATAGGACAGAAACAAAAGTCTCCAGTAAACAAAGGGAGAAGGTGAGAATGGGCTTTGGGGGGGGGGGGGGCAGGGCTGTACAAACCTTCTCCAATACTTTCAGCCTAATTTCAAGTTTGATTGTGAATTTTCCTTCCACAGCGTAATCAGCGTTTGAAAATCTTCCAAATCTATTATTCTCATCCAGTGTACCAGAGGTTTCTTTTCCGAGGCAGCTGTAGCTGTTGCACCAGTGGTGGTGCGGACAAGAGGGACCTCTAGAAAAATTCGGGGTGAGGAAGGCCCAAAGCTAATGAGTACACTCTATATCAGGAGTAGTGACTTTATCAGGTTGAGCCAGAAAAAGAGCAAATATAAATTTCAATCAATCCCTTAGTTTAATGCCTTAACATTGATCATTTTAGCTTTTGAGACATCCATCTATAACGTTACTAACTATACTTACATAAGTTATGAGTCTATTTCTACAGAACGGAAGTGTGGGTTTGTACCTTGCATACAGCCACACATTTGGGGACAGTTGGACCAAAAAAACTGAAAGAGCTCAATTGTCCCATCTTCATTAGTAAGAGTTTAAACTTAGCCACACCACAAACCTTTCAGAAGTCTAGGTGGTAGTATTGAATTTATATGTAGTTTAAATATATATATACCTTAGTAGGTGTTAAAGTCAGCGGTTACAGAAATGACATGGCTTGGGGTGATGCTTCTATGTTGAGTGGAGGGAAGGTATGTTAGGGTCACGCAGGTCTCAAGAGTTTTATGGACCACCGATGCCCTTTAACTGTGTGGGACAAATAAGAGTTGCTCAGCATAACAGCACTATCTTGGGGCGTTCACCCAAAGGTCTACAGACATGCAGAAAATCAGAATAACGCAAGTGCACAGAGGGCCCTCAGCAGCACACCAGGATGTTTTTGTGAGAGGATTCCTAATCCTTCTATTTCAACTGAAGCAGGATACCCTGTACTCATCTGCAGGACCTCAAGTTGATATGGGAACCCCGTGGCAATTATAAAAAGTTATACTTACAGATCCTGGCTACAACAGTCACCAGTTGTCCATCTGAACTGCTAAACTACACTGAGGTTCTTGGTAATCTCCCTGTCCGATCCATGATGCAACTCAGTAGAACTGCAGCACAACTCAAGATGGAAGAGGCAGCACTTTGAGACCCCCATTGGTGATTTTGAAATCTTGATTGTTTTTTTGAAGAGGATAAGTCGCGGGCTTTTGTTGATCTTTGAACCTGGAATCACAGAGCTTGGGGGGATCTAGAACTGAATTTGAGGGAGGTGAATCAACAATCCTCATAACAACGTGAGAAAAGGCACAAATTATCTGTTTAGAGACGGTTCAGACCTGCAAGAGTGGTAAAAAAAAGATAGCGTGGTGGAAGTACTGAACAAAGTAATAAACCATTAGAACAAAAGCACAATCAGCAGTTACAGAGAAGCTATTTGCCTTCTACTCTATTGTGTAAATCTGTACATTTAACCTTGTAGCAAGATAAAGCCAGGTCTTTGTTTTTTTAATTACTCTTTATTTGTTTTAAATTGACCAAATCACATCACTATACAGTAATTGTCTGTGTATCTCTTTTTCTAACAGCACTTCAGAATGTAATAGTAAAAGGCATTTTTATGGAACAGTGTTGAACAACATTGCACTTTGCTTGTAATAGGACTCCTATTGACCCTGGTTTGATCGATTATTCCATGTCTATGAAACACACACACATACATACATAATGATATGAGGCATCCTTGAGAAATTACCATAGATTTCCCTGTGATTCATTAGTTCACTAGGTATTCCAGCAACATTTATGTATTATCTACCCTGATATTTTTTATTTCTTCTCTGACTACACAATCATACAAAGGCAACTATTAACCTAATTTTGTTAGTGCCATAGCTGGCCCTCTAGTTTGATTCCCCGAGTATGGGCTATTCTTGGATCATTCAGTGTTATACCTTTAATAGCATGACGTGATTTAGATTCCTCGCTCTAATTTTCATGTGTATACTTTCAGGCGTGGCTCCTCAGCTAAGGCGGAGGAGTGTCACCTCCCCCCCACCAGCAGCTGCAAAACCTTTACAAGAAACGATAATAGACTATGGCCCTCATTATGACATTAGCGGTAAATTCCACTAACCGCCACGCTGACTGCCACCAAAATACCGCTGCGGATATCCGTTCACCATATTATGACACACATACACCAATCTGTCACTATTCAGCCACATTCACAAATTCACCACACCAAAGGTCAGGGATAAACTGGTGGTATCAAAACCCACACCGTTACGCCAACAGAACTACACCCACCACATTATGACTCAGGAATCACCACAGCGGACATTCAACGGCGGTAAACCAATGGCGGTACATACCGCCATGCTGAAAATACACACACATAAACAAAAGGACACCAAATTGGACAATTCAAACAACATACACCTGACACCCATACACACACCACACACACACTCACACCACTATAAAACACATCCCGGCAGCACCCACAACCCTTTACCATTACAAACAATTGCCACCAGAGAGAGACAGCAAGACCACAGACACAACCAGAGCCACACATTACTCACACCTATACACCACTCACGCACCCCACATCACACACCCCAACACATTACCCAACACACCCTCACTCACACACCTCACACAACACCCATGGCACCACAAAGACACCCCTGATTCACAGAGGAAGAGCTACGGGTCATGGTGAAGGAAATCCTCAGGGTAGAGCCTCAGCTATTTGGAGCACCGGTGCAGCAGATATCAATAGCCAGAAAAATGGAGCTATGGCGGAGAATCATGGACAGGGTCAACGCTGTGGGACAGCACCCAAGAACTAGGGATGACATCAGGAAGAGGTGGAACGACCTATGGGGGAATGTATCTTCCATAGCAGCAAGACACCAACTCCCGATCCAGAGGACCCAACTTCCTTCCCCACAACTCACAGTATGGGAGGACCAAGTCTTGGCAATCCTGCATCCTGAGGGCCTGGCCGGAGTAGGAGGAGCATTGGACTCTGGTAAGTCAACTCTCCACTATTATCACCCCCCCTTCCTGCATGCCATCACATACCCCCACCCTCACTCCCATCACTCCACCACTACCCGCCCAAGCTACCAGCACATCTCACTCACACCAATGCCAGGCCCTGCATGCTTCACCAATGCATGGACACCCCTCACAGCCCTGCATGGACACTCATCACTAAAGCATGCGCACTATATAGAACTAATCATCCCACCATGCATCAACGTACACAAGTGAAAGCTGCCAGGGCTAATGCAACCAAAGAGGGCAAGTCACAGAAGCACAATATATCAGACACAGAAACCATAACACTTCATTTACATCCCCACAGGTCCCCACCGGAGATGAGTGCCAGCACTATCCAGTCCCCCAACTGAACAGGTCAGTCAGCAGTGTGCCCACCTCTACAGGGACCCCAAGGCACACCTCAAACCCATGACAATCAGGGACCTGGGGTCAGTGGCAATGGGCACCTGGTTCAGGGGATGGAAGCACAGGCCAACAGGGACACTGGGAGGACTGCTGTGCACCAGGGGGAGGAGAAGCCCAGGGAACCGGCTCTCCAGGAGGGACTCACTGAGATCCTGGGAGCATATCAACATTCCAAGGACACACTGGGCCAGATCCTGGACAATGTGCAGGAGAGCTGGCGGCTGTAGGAGGGACAGTACCAGGGGATCAGGGAGGACTTGCAGGCTATCAACAACACCCTGATCTTCATAACAGGGGTGCAGGCAGACATGGCCAATATTATGAGGGAGGCAGTCTCACAACACTGGGCCCCTGCCACTAGCCAGACATCTGAACAGCCTTCCACCTTCACTGCCGCTAGTGGACAGGAGCCCCCGCCACAGGACTCACAGGCCACCAGTACACCTTCCCCTGCAGAAGGAGAACCAACCCGCAAATTTTCCCTGCCATCCAGACAGAAGCCAGAGACTATTACCAAGACCCCGCCAGGAAATTACACTCTCCTGATTGTTACCCTTGTGTCCCACCCTGTCACCCTGTCCACCTTGAACTGCCATTGCTCCCCTTCCTATGTCCCCTTGGACAATGCATCTGTGCTACAAATAGACTGGGACAATACCCTGGACTTTCCTCCATCATCACCCCATCCCATTGCACTTGCCCCTCAAAATTTTAGCACTTCATTAGACACCCTCGCAAAAAAAAGAATTTTGCGGTATGTCAAATTTTGCTTGTATGTATTCATTTAAACAGGTACAAACATTGCAATTCAACTGTACAGAAAATGAGCATAGATTAATGATCTGTAGCTGGCTGCAGTGATCACACCAGGAGCATACGTGAGGTCGCCAACATCTGCAAAATGAATTGCCAAAGAGTACAGTAAGTGGGCATAGAAGTGGGAAATAGCAGCATGCCAGTGCCACAGACGTTTCAACAAATATAATACATATGTAAAATAACACTGTCTTACCTGTGTGTCATTGGAAGTATTGTCTGATCACTGATGTTCTGTTGTCCCCATCCTCATCCTCTGCCTCCTCATTCTCACTGTCCACAGGGTCCACTGCTGCCACACGGGCATTCCCCCCAGAAAAGGCAGATGGCTTCTCAGGGCAAGGTTGTGCAACTTGCGACATGCCACTACTATCTGGCAGACCTTCTTGAGTGAGTAGCACAGGGATCCACGAGTCAGATGGAGGCATCTGAACCTGGCCTTCAGGAGGCCAAATGTCCTTTCTATTATCCTTCTGGTTCGTCCATGAGCCTCATTATAACGTTCTTCTGCCCTTGTCCTGGCATTCCTCACAGGGGTCAGTAGCCATGATAGGTTGGGGTAACCAGAGTCACCTGCAAATACTGAGGTACAACATTTAGCCACACACTATCCCACACTATCCCATATGGCCAACACCATACCATTACATCAACATATACTGGGTGGGAACCAGGGCTCACCTATTAGTCACACCCTATGCCTCTGTAGTTGACTCATCACATTTGGGATGCTGCTATTCCTCAGGACAAAGGCATCATGCACTGACCCAGGATACTTAGCATTGATGTCGGAGATGTACTGGTCCTCCAAGCACACCATCTGCACATTCATTGAGTGACAACTCTTCCGATTTCTGAAAACCTGTTCATTCTGACGAGGGGGGGGGACAAATGCAATATGTTTTCCATCGATCGCCCTTTTTACGTTGGGGATATATCCCATTGCATAGATCTCGGCCTTCCGGGTGGCCAAATCTTCAACCTGGGGAAATACAATGTAGCTGCACATGTGTTTAGTCAGGGCAGACAACACTCTTGTTAGCACTATTGATAACTTTGGCTGTGACATTCCTACTGCCAAGCCCACTGTCACTTGGAAGGAACTAGTTGCCAGGGAAATGGGCACTGATAGAACTTGCACAAGAGGGGGAATCCCAGTGGGGTGACGGATAGCAGATATCAGGTCACGCTTCAATTGGGCACATAGCTCTGTGATTGTGGCCCTGTCAAGTCTATAGGTGAGGATAATGTGCCTGTCCTCCATTGTTGGCAAGTCCACCAGGGGTCTGTACACGGGGGTATGTCTCCATCTCCTAGTCATCCGCAGCAGTAGCAATCTATGGGGCAAAAGAGTGGGAGCCGGTCACAAACTGAACAATGGGGCTACAACAGAACTTTGCATGCTGTTAACTTGTAATGGGTAATTGTGATTTGTACAGTATGCCCAAATCATCCAGGGCCTGCCCCTCACCCCCTGAAATGGCATCCGCATGTCCTGTGTGGAGGGACAGGTGGAAGTGAGGTAATTCTGCTGATATGTGTGCTGTTGCGGGAGGCGGTCGGGAACCGCCGTGCAACTCCTCATTGGAGAACATTGGGCCCTATGGTTTACAGTGGCCAATGGTGATCTACGCCGGCGGTGACACTATGCACCACCGTGGACATGACCCCTATTTTCTATCTGATTCCTCACTTGCTACCTGATCTTTAACAGGAGAGGAACTACACTGCATGTGCTGCTGTGACCTGTGTCTGGAACCTACCATGGCTCGTGTGACTGGGGAAAGGGCCCCAGCCTTCATGTCAGTGGGGTTGGAGAGACTGGTGGATGGGGTCCTACCCCAGTACGGACTGCTGTATCGGCCTCCAGACCAACAGGTGAGTACACTGTGGGCACAATGCATGTGGCATGAGCGCATGGAATGGTGTGTGTGAAGGTATCGTGTAAGGGGGGTGGGTGGATGTCATCTGGGCGACGTATTGGTTGTGTGCTGGGCCATGTGTGTGCAAATGGTGATGTGAATGAGGGGTATGGTTGGCCATAAGTGTAACAGGCAGGACTGTTTGACTAATTCTGTTTTTCTGTGTGTATTTCCTCTGCAGGTCAGCACCCATCAAAAGAAGGGTATATGGCGTGCCATCGCCAAGGAGGTGCGGACCCTAAAGGTCTACAGCAGGCAGAGCACCCACTGTCAGAAACGGTGGGAGGACCTGAGACGCTGGGCACGGAAGACGGTGGAGGCCCAGCTGGAAATGGCCTCCCAATGAGGAAGGGGTCCCCGTCGAACCCTGACCCCCCTAATGGCCCGCATACTGGGGGTGGCCTATCCTGAGCTTGATGGGTGCTTGAGGGCATCACAGCAGCCACAAAGGGGTCAGTACAGTGCCCATCATTACTACTTAAGCATGGTAGGGTGGTATCCAGGTGGGGGATGTGTGTCAGTGGTTGCCCCTAGGCCAGGCCTGACATTGCAGCATAGGTCCCTGGGTGGCTGGGGTTCAGAAGGGAAAATCTTGCTACCTAGCTCGTAGGCATCCACTACTGGTCAGGGCTGGTTGGGTCCCAGGTGTGCTGCATTTGGCGGTGTGTGCCCCTCCCCAGGCTGTTCCCTGTGTGTGAGAGTGCTGTGTACGTCAATGGTGGTGTTGGTGCAGCCATTGACCAAGTGTATCCTTTGTATCTTCACTCTCTTTTTTGTTTTGTCACCCTGTCCTTATGTGCATTAGCATCATCTGGTGGAGGAGCAGAGGCACCGGTAACGGAGGGAGCTACATCCCACAGGACCCAGGAGGCAGAGTCCACAGACGCTGAGGGCACCAGTGGGACGGAGGGCGGGGGGAGCACCACGGCAGAGACTGGAGGGGACAGTTCTGAAACAGATACCTCCTCCGATGGTAGCTCCTTGGTGGTGGCGGACACCTCTGTGACCACCCCAGCGACAAGTACAGCCGCCACCCCCGTACAAGCTCTGCCCTCCCAGCAGCCCCTCATCGAGTTGCCCGTGCACGCTCACCCAGAAGGGTGGGCATCTCCTTCACCCCGGCACCTCAGGCCCTGCCCCAGTGAGCCCTGCTGCCCTGAGTGAGGAGGCTATTGACTCCTGAGATCCATCTCTGTAGGGCAGTCAACCATTGTGAATGCCATCCAGGGGCTGACAGCCCAGATGCAACAGACTAATGCATTTCTGGAGGGCATTCACAGTGGATTGGCGGCCCAACAGAGATCGATTCAGGCTCTGGACTCCTCTCTGATGGCAGCCATTGTCCCTGTTTCTACCCTTCCCCCTCAAACTTCCTCTTCTCAGTCCCATTCTCTTCAACCCCCAACCCTTTCCAAGCACACAGGCAGACGAGCATGCACACATGACAACACACAAGAGTGGTACAGGCAAACACAAGCACCACACTTCATCCCTCAGGCACTCACAAACACCATCCAGATGCAGACACACCAACATCCACTATTTCCACTGTCTCCCCTCCTCCTCCTCCTCCTCCACCTCACTCCCAGTTCCGTCTACACTCACACTTACATGCACTACATCATCATCCACTACCAGCATCATCACCACACCAAGGAGAACACATACCTCACTGGCAGACACCTCCACAACAGCCATGCACACGTCCCCTGTGTCCTATCCCACTGTGTCTGTCCCCCTCCCCTCCTAAGGAACACAAACGCAAGCACTCAGACACCCAATAGCCATCCACCTCACTACAGCATTCAGGCCATGTAACTGCACCCAAAATCAGCAGACAGACACCTCCAACAACCACTCCCTCTTCCTCCACTCCCATTCCTTCTCCCTCGCCCCACCCCAATGTCCCTAAAAAACTGTTCCTATCCACCATTGACCTCTTCCCTACCCCTCCCCCGTCCTGTATGTATGGCACTTCAGCCACCAAGTCCACAGGCCCAGTCGTCACCACACCCACTCGTGGTTGAGAAGGATCCATGTCCTGAAGGTGAAAGAGTCTGCACCAGGCAGCCTCAAGGAAAATAAGCCTGTCCAAGCTGCCAGAAAGACCAGGGAGCCTACCCCAGCAGGCAAGAATGTAAAGGAGCCTGCCCCAGCTGCCAGAAAGAGCAAGGAGCCTCCCACAGCAGCTGCTAAGATGATAAAGGAGCCTGCCCCAGCTGCCAGAAAAAGCAAGGAGCCTGCCCCAGCAGCTGCTAAGAAGGTAAAGGAGCCTCCACCAGCAGGCAGGAAAAGCAAGGGGCCTGGGGCAGGAACTGTGACGGAGCCCCCACCACCAACCATGGTTGTTCAGCCGTCTGAGGCTGCAGGAGATGGGCAGGAGCCTCCCCCCACCAGCAACACCACCACCTCCAGTGGGCAGCCATCAGAGACTGCAGGGGATGAGCAGGAGCCTCCTCTCACCAGCAGCAGCATCACCACTGAGCAGCTGTCACCGCCAGTGGACGGTATGTAATCCTGCTTCCATGGGCTGCTGCGCCGCCTGCCCCCTGTAAATCCAGTGGGTATGACACCCAACTGAGAGACTGTGACCTTGCACTCCCCAAGATCAGCAGCACAGGGCACGAGGCCCCTTCCAGAACCAGTAGGTAAGACACCCACATAGCCAAGATACACCAGGGTCAAGAGCACAGGGCATTAGGCCCCCTCCAGAACCAGTGGGTAAGACACCATATAGCCAAGATACCCCAGGATCAAGAGCACAGGGCACGAGGCCCCCTCCAGAACCAGTGGGCAAGTCACCCACTCAAGAGACTGTGGCCTTGCACTTCCCAGGACCAAGCACAGGGCATGTTGCCCCCTCCAGAGCAGATGGGCAAGTCACCCACTCAAGAGACTGGCCGTGCACTCCCCAGGACCAAGCACAGGGCATGTTGCCCCCTCCAGAACCAGTGGTGTTGTTCCATCTTCTGGCTGAGGTGCCCACCCGTCCCCCCTCCCCCTGAGGTGCCTGCCTATTTACCAACTGATGCTCCTGCACTGTTCTGTCCGTGTTGATGCAGGTGACATGTGTGGCCTTGGCCTTTGGCCTGTGGCCATTTGGCCTACGAACATTGTGGACTGGGCTGTGTCCCTTTTTATGTACATATGTATATATCTATTCTCTTGCCTAAAGTATTCTTCTAGATGTGTTGCTCTCATTACATTCACTTTCTCAAAATCTTTGTGTCCTTGCATTATTCATTGGAGTTGGTAATTTTTTTTAGTAATGCAGCTGATTGTGTGTATGGTGTTGAGGTGTGTGTGTGTGTGTCGCTGTTGTTTTCCTCCCCCCTTCCTTGTGTGCTAGGCAGCTGTACTCACCATCGTTGTCTTTACCGGCGTTGATGTTCGTGGTGGAGCAGCACGTAGAAGATCATGGGGAAGTCATGCAGCTCAGGCTCCATGGTGGCGTGGTTGTTCCCTGTGTCTCCAATGGTGAGTCCTTTCCCTTCTGTGCTCAGTTTCTGCCTGGCTTTTGAAGTCGTTGGTACCGCCCCGGAAAAGGTGGCGGATTGATGTGTCTTATTATGGTGGGCAGAACGTCGGCCTGGCTGTAGGCCGCTACCGCCATGGTGGCTGTTGTACATTGGCTGTCTATCGGAGATCTTTCCGCCATGGTCATAATTTGGCGGTAATTACCGCCGGCCTGATGGCGGTATTACCTCCACTATAACACCAACCGCCAGGGTTGTAATGAGGGCCTTTGTTTATTATCATTTTCTTGTAAAAAGACCGGGCTACAGGTGATGACAGGGACTGAGGGGGAGTGCACCACACTGCCCCTCAGTGCGCATGTATGTTTGGCCAGCTGTCTCGGGCCTGCCAAACACACATGCACACTAGGCTCTTTCCAACCCAGCACTGTGTTGCCGGTTGGAGAGAGCAGGCACAGACTCCCAGTGTGCCTGGGAGCGCCCTGGCTTGGCGCGGCAACCAATCGGAATGCTGCTGTCATGTTGACCTCAGCATTCAGATTGGCTGCAGGGCAGGCTCGGAGCCTGTGCCTCGGGCTGCAGTGAAGGCGAGAGGAGCGGCGCAATGGTTGTGGAGGCAGCGATGATTCAGGTAAGTGGTTTTTTTTTAATGAAATAAAAAAAAATCCTCCCCTTGTCATGCGCTGCCCCGCCCCCCTAAACGCGCCACAAGCCGCCCCTGTATACTTTGAGAAGCGTGAGGAATGCAATCTGCATCCCACCGCGTATTTGTTTGTGCTGTGTCACCCACTACTTCACAAAAGGTATGATATAGCCTCTGTGATACGTTGTGAGCCAGTGTGTTATTTTTACTATCGATCTGATTGCATCGGGTCTGGCGACATAAGTGTCCAAAGGATCACTGGGTCAAGTATAAGGTCTTTTCATACAATTACATAACCTAATGCAATTTGAACAGAGAATATGTAGGTCCTGATGAAAGCCCTTGAGCGCCTCCTAGTTAGGGCATGTTTTGAACTGAAACTTGTCATTCATTAGGATTGCATCATTCCCCTCCTGTTTTAAATCATATCACGGGGGACAAGAATAAAACTGTTTAGCCTACCATGAGGTTATTTTAATCATATCCTACCTCTATATTTGATGTGATAGAGATAGTTTGTCCTCTCTTATTACACTTAGAATAGTCACCCATACTAGGACCTCATTCCCAAAACATCAAAAGATCTCCCCTGAATCGCAGGGAAGTAGCCCATGCCTTAAGCCTGAGGAGTTGTCCTGTAAGGTAACAAGTCCCCCGTTTCGTGAGGTCGGGCTAATGTTCCTAAAAGAAGACATTCCCTTAAGGTCAACCGGTTTCCAAACAACTCCACTGCTTTACCTGTTCCCTCACCTGAATGGTACCTTCAGTTGATGTCACTTATGTGATTACATCATATGTGAGATGCCACCTATATTGGGATGCTGACAAAATGTTCCAAAGGAACATTAATCATTTCTATTTGAAATAAAAATATGTGTTAATCTGAAGAGGATAAAGTGAGACAGAACGGCAACCTAAATTCGGAGAAGAGTGGATCAGGGAGAGGGAGCCATTCTTGTTCTATTGGATCTTTCTGTGGCATTTGACACTGTTTCCCCTCAACTGCTGATCCAGTGGCTCCATCAGGCTGGAGTAAGAGAGAAAGCCCATGACATTTTGAAATCATTCCTGACGGATAGATCGATTACGGTGAGATGTGGCGATTTCAAGGCCACCCTGTTTCAACTCCCTTGTGGTGTGCCGTTCATTTGGCTTTCAAGTGGTGTCTCACACGGACGATACGCAGTTAATTATTCCTGTCAACCATAACTGGTAGGAGGTGGCAGACAGATTTCATGATTGTATGAGTAAGGTCAATAGTTGGATGAGCCATAACTGGCTCAAAATGAATGGAGAAAAGACGGAAATTCTTTCCTTTAACACTGACACTAATTTATGGAGCCCACGTTGTTGGCCAAAGTCTTGCAATGAGTGTTCAGTCTTGAACCCTTCAGCCAGGAATCTCGTATTGTATTCGATAGGACTTTATCATTTAAGCAAGTCAACCACATGGTCAAATGTTGCTACTGGTCAATGAAAATGCTAAAGAAAATCTTCCGTTTTCTTTAGGAAGAACTTAAAATTGTAGTTATCCTAGCTTTAGTCATTTCTAAATAAGATTGCTGCAATGCTCTCATGTTGAACATTAAAAGGCCACCCTTCATAGACTACAGCTTATTCAGAATGCGGCGGCCCGCCTTGTCCTGGATCTACCTCGATCCGCATCGGCTAGTAAGAGCATGAGACAACTCCACTGGCTACCAGTGGAGAAATGGATTAAGTTTAAGACACTCTGCCTTACTTATAAGGCTTACCACAAGGAGGGCTGCACCTACCTGAGCTCGGTCTTACAGCCCTACCCTCCCTGTTGTCAGCTTAGATCTGCTACTCTCCAGCTTATCTCGCTGCCCAGCTGCCATTGGGCTCGATGGGGGGATAAAGCCTTCTCGGCGGTATCAGACTATAGAATACACTTCTGCCATCAATCAGGCAGGAGGAGATGTATCTCCGCTTTAGAAAGCAACTTAAATCCTGTCTGTTTTCGCATTAGGCAGAACTCATCTTTTGGCAGTCTTAGTGTTTTATTTTCTGGTTCAGGATTCCTTTGACTTACTGTTTTTCTCTAGCCCTTCGATGCTACGGCCGGAATGCGCTCTACAAATACTACAATACAATTCAATACAATTATTTATACCAAAACTGTCACATTTTAATGGTTCCCCTGATGTATACCACAACTATAGGAGGAGGGGGAAAAGATTTTATAAAACAATAGTAGCTATGTTCACATATTCATGTTGAATATGAACTATTTTATTGACCTAAAGTATTCCTTTCAATTGCATGGCAGGTCACTCCTGCGAAGCACAGAGGTAAAGGTTTTATTGGAACACAGTTTTCAAGTATTCACAATAATGAAATATGGCAATAGCGTGTTCTGTTTAAAAATGTTTTTAGTTAAATTTTTTATTCAGTCAGAAGAGTGCATATTGTGCTTAAATGTATTTATGTTGCTAAACTTAAAGCATAATAGATCCTGTTCCCAGTGTAAGCTACAGAAAGTAAACAGGGCTCATCAAGACATTGTTTAACTTCCATTTCTAGGGTGACAGCAGTCGGTCTTTGAAAGTGGTGATGTGTAATACTTGCCCTGAGCTGTCTCAAGCAAGTGATCCCCACCTTTTCTGAGGAAGATTCAGAGTGGTGGGGATCTCCCCAAAACAAAATGTTCAAACAATTGTGATCATATAGTGCATCATACCACACCATTTTGACATCGATTTGCAGAAAAGCCATAGGCTCTGATAAAGCACTCATTAAATGTTCAATTCCTTTCATAGAGTGCCAGGCCAATGAAACTTGATGCTGGACAGGAGTTGACCTCATTGTTTTCAAAATGTGCTGTGGATGCCCCCATATATAAAAAATGAACTTCTTTGTGCCCGGGCTAGCATTTAATCATGGCCTGCCTGACATATGCTAATGTGCCCCCACAGGCCAACAATTACAATATGCCAGTACAATCATTTAGCCTTTAGTGCTATTCATATATCATGGGTGACCCATATGCCAAACCTTCCATTTCATATTTCAGGGCCAGCATTTTGTCTTGGTTGCCTCTATCGTGCATGCCACAGTTGTCCTCCATTGTGCCACAATTACCTCCAATGTGTTAGTGCCAGTATTTTTCATGGGTACCCCATGCCAATAATTGCATCTACTATGCCAGCACCATGATTTTTCCACAGGTGCAACTATGCCAAGAATGCCGGCGTTTTTACATATGTGTTTTTATGCCAAGAAGTATCTCCAGTATGCTAGTGCCAACCTTTGTGCCAAGGGTGTCCCGTATGATATGTATTACCTATGGTGTGCCAGTGCTAGCATTTTGGGTACCACTATAAGCAAATAATTAATTTCAGTTTGCCAGGGCCAAATGAATGCTCATAAGCTTAGCAACCAGTTCTTACTCACGCTCAATTACATTTACTCACCATCACTCTCATTTATTCTTACTTTCTTGCACTCATTAATCTCCCTCATACACTCACTCTTATTTTCACTCAGCGTTACTTGTTTGCACTTAATCTCACTCACTCCTACTCTGGTACACTCATGCTTTTCCAACCACACACACTTGTCCTCACTTATTTTCAGTCTCACTCTTCTCACTTATTCTCAGTCACTCTGACTTATTCCCTTCCACTCACAGGTACACTCATTTTCACTCTCTTTCTCACTCACACTCATTCTAACAGTCCCTCGCACTAATTTGCAATTTTTTACTCTCCTTCACTTTCACTCACATGCAGCTACTCTTTCTCTTCACTTTTTCTCTCACTCACTCCCTCATTCTTATGCACTCATACTTAGGGGGTCATTCTGACCCTGGCGGCCGGTGGCCGCCAGGGCCACCGACCACGGGAGCACCGCCAACAGGCTGGCGGTGCTCCCACGAGCATTCTGACCGCGGCGGTTCAGCCGCGGTCAGAAGCGGCAAGTCGGCGGGCTCCCGCCGACTTACCGCTGCTCGGGGGAATCCTTCATGGCGGCGGAGCGCGCTCCGCCGCCATGAGGATTCTGACAGCCCCTACCGCCATCCTGTTCATGGCGGGAAACCCGCCATGAACAGGATGGCGGTAGGGGGTGCCGCGGGGCCCCTGGGGGCCCCTACAAGTATTTCACTGTCTGCTTGGCAGACAGTGAAATACGCGATGGGTGCAAATGCACCCGTCGCACCTTCCCACTCCGCCGGCTCGATTACGAGCCGGCATCCTCGTGGGAAGGTCGTTTTCCCCTGGGCTGGCGGGCGGCCTTTTGGCGGCCGCCCGCCAGCCCAGGGGAAAACTTGAAATACCCGCTGCGGTCTTTTGACCGCAGCGCGGTAGGCCGCCCGCCAGAATCAGAATCAGGCCCTTACTGTCAGGCTTACCCATTCCCCCTCACTACCTGTTCCTCACTCACTTTCACACACATGTATGCTCACATGTTTACACATAATCTCTCAAACACACATTCATCCTCACAAAACATGCATTTAACATAATTTTAACTTACATACCTACAGTGCCGGTAAAAGTATTGTTCCAGCTACTGGTACTCCGTTATATATTATACTAAAAGGAAATAATAGATTAGATAGCCTATAGAATAGGATAATTAAAAAAGTTTAGAAAACAAAAGCCGCTTCATACATAAGAGCAGGCAATCTCTGTGTTCTTCACGTTGGAGTAGCAAGGGTGTCATGGACCCTTGTGCAGGCAGTTGGGATGTAAAATATAGCCAAAACAGGAGTTCACTCGTACCACTGGGTCCTGATGACACTAAACCTCTTGCACTGTTGATACCTACCCCATGGTTCTTGGTACTGATTTGAGCCCTCTGAGGTCGCAAGGGCAGTGGCATGGGTTGCAAGGAGCAATCCAGGGGCTGACACTGCAACACCTGGCTTTTTTCAACTTTAGAGTTTGGCTATTTGTTCTCTTGATCACCGCAGCTTTTAGCGGTAAAATGCCTATGGGCATTAGCGTGCTTTTTAGATTTCATTGTAGCGAGCCACCTACACTAAGGAGCTATCATCTATTACATGCACAAAGGATTTGTCTAATAAATGATACCAAAGGGAGTGATAGTCCATCTAACTGTAAGATATTCTTGCTCTGTGCAGCATACTTCTCTTTTTTTTTTGTGGGGAAGTTGGGGGGGAGGGGTAGGGTATTACAGTAACAAGTTATTCTGCTCTTTGGTGTTCTTGTGCTAGGGCAGCTTCCAGTCCACAGTCTTAAGTATCTGTTTGGGGAACAAACCATTTGTAGAAGTGAGGAGACCTCAATCATGTGTTGTCACACAGGGCTTGTTTCAAATATTGTCTCAAATACTGCAAGACATGCTTTTTGTTCTCTCTCCACCCATCCTGGTTAGATTCTTAGTTTTAGAGCAGTGCTTTCCAAACTTTTTTGAACCACAACCCAATTTTTAGAATGACAAATTTTTGCAACCCCCTAGCTTTAATGGACATGAGGCAGGTGATTTTTTCATGTAACTAAGAATCGTGTGGTAGCGCACTGTCACATTTTCCACGGAAATGGCCACTACATTAGTTTAGTTTAGTTTAATAGATTTTTAAAGCGCATGGCTACCCGAAGGCCTCCCAGCGCTGAAAGAGGACGAGGGCATCACAGTGAATATTTATGCTGGAAAGAGTAGAGTCTTCAATTTACCTCGAAAAGAAAGTTTGGAATTGTCCATTCGAAGTGACGGGGGAAGGGAATTCCATAAATTTGCTTCTTTGAATGTGAAGGACCTACCTCCCCATCTTGTTTTTTTAATATGGGCACATGTCAACTAGACCGGCAGATGAGGATCTAAGGGCTCTCTTGGGTGTGTAAGGTGTGATCATCCACTTAATTTAAGAAGGTCCTCTATTATGAAGAGCTCGATGTACCATACACAGAGCTTTAAAATTAATCCTTTGCTGGATAGGAAGCCAATGAAGGGAGGCTAAGGCTGGTTTAGCCGATGCAGTTCTGGTGATAGTTATGAGTGGCTGAGCTGCTGCATTCTGCACTATCTCCAGTCTCCTTAATGCACAGATGGGAGAGCTCAGGAACAGCACATTCCCATAGTCTAGGCGGGATAATATGAGGGCTTGAATAATAGCTTTTTTGGCAAGAAAAGGGAGAGATTTAAAAAAATCCTAAGCATTCTTAGAAGATTGAAGCAAGAGGCCGCTAATTTTTTTGCATGCTGTTCCATCGATAGACAGGAATCCAGCCATACTACTAGGCGTTTTATAGTTTCCTTTGGAGGAGAAAGTCTTTTCAATTCATCTGGAATTGAGATGGGAGATTTAAGTAGGGACAAATTGCCAACCAACATTACTTCAGTTTTTTCATCATTTAGCTTGAGCTTACTATCTGACATCCAGGTAGCGATGACTGTAAGACAGGAGGATAGCGCTTCTTGATCAGAGTTTACATTGGTGCTAAAAGAATAAACCAGCTGGGTATCATTCGCATAAGATATCAGAGAGAGACCATAGGGTTCCACGATTTTAGCCAAGGGGGACATATAGATGTTAAAAAGAGTGGGGCTTAGAGAGGAGCCCTGGGAAACCCCACAGCTAGAGGAATGGATATCAGAAAAAAAGACCTATCCAAAACCTGAAACGACCTCCCTTCTAAGAAGGAAGAAAGCCAGTTAAAAATACCACCTTCAAATCCCACCCGGGTAATTCTTTGAAGAAGGATTTTATGATCAACTGTGTCAAATGCTTCACTTAAGTCTAATAAAATAATTGCTGCATAGCCACCAGTATCTAGTTGTTGCTGAATTTCTTCTTTCACTGCCAAAAGGGCTGTTTCCATACTATGTTGAGGTCTGAAACCCATTTGAATGGGATGCAGGAGCTTATGTTCTTCTAAGAAGCCAGAAAGTTGTTTGTTAACATGCTTTTCCGCTATTTTGGATGCTATAGGAAGAAGAGCAATAGGTCTATAATTGCTCAGTAGAGATGCATCTAGCTTAGGTTTTTTCAGTAGAGGTTTAATAATAACGTGTTTCCAAATTTGGGGTAGACTCCCAGCTATAAAAGAATCATTGAAAATATTGGTTAAATTGGCACTATAACATCCAAACCTGGAATTAAAATGGCTGGAGGAGCAAGATCCAAAGGAGAACCTGATTTTATTCTTGAAAAATACTTTCCATGTAGATCTCTTGTCATCGATTGGATGACTGAGAGAAAGGGTCTGGAGGGATGGTGTTCCATCTGAGATAACTTTTTAGGCTCTTTAGATGAGTCATTAGAAAAGGTTGACTGAATGTCAGAAATGTTATTAAGAAAAAAACAAGCTAAGTTATTGCTGTGTTCTTTGGAAGCTACGATAAGACTGGAGGCAGCAGGTTCCTGCGTCATTTCCTTAAATATAAGAAGATCTCCTTAGAAGAATTAAAGGACTGTTCAATTCTAGAAGCATAATAAGCTGCCTGCACAGATTTGATTTCCATATGATATAATTTGACCAATTTTCTGTATTCCAATTTGAAAGCATCATTATAGGTTTTCCTCCATTTCCTTTCAAGTTTTTTACACTCCTTTTTTAAAAGACGCAATTGAGGGGAGAACCAAGGTGGCTTTTTTGTGGCCCCCGTTTTTAACCATCGTCTTGGTAGGTAGAATGATATCTAGGGAACTAGAAATCCATTCATTAAATCTTTCTGCTGAGCACGCTTCTATTGGAAAAGTGCGGGTATATTTTAGGGTGTCTAACCAATTCCTACAGTTAAGTTTAGACCACTGCCGCAAAGTCAGCTTCCTAAGAGGGTTGTATGTTGATGTAGAGTAGGTGAGTGTAATATTGAAGGGAATTAAGAAATGATCAGACCAGACCAAAGGAAGGGGGGGTTGAACAACTAGTGTTTGGAAGTTGCTAAAAATTAAATAAATGGCGTGACCTTTGGCATAAGTGGGGGCCGTAATCAACTGTCCAAGGTCTAACGATGCCATATCCATCAGAAGAGTTTTGCCAACTGTATTGTGCGTCTCCGCCATATGAATATTAAAATTACCCAGGATAGTAAAATTGGGGTATTTCAGACCAAGTCGACAACCAATTCTGGAAGAGCCTGTAGAAACCTCCCACATTGACCAGGGGGAAGGTATATTAAAATTCCAGAGAATGTACACGTAGCGCTGATTGCTAAAGAGAAGAATAGGCTCTCACTATCAGGTAAATCAATGGGCTGGGAAGTGCAATTGATGGAATTTTTATACATGATTGCGACTCCTCCACCTTTAAGGAGAAGTCTGTCCTGGCGATGAATTAGATAATCTTGGGATAGAGCCAAAACTACATCTGGTGAGGATTCCTCAGAAAGCCAGGTTTCAATTTAAAAAAGAGCTTCAGGGGCACGTTCGCTCAGTAGTAAGTAGATATCTAATTTGTGTGTGGAAAAAGAACGACAATTGACTAAAAGAAAATTGCCCATACGCTCTGAATCTTTCATAAAAGCAGGGGACAATTTAAGCTGAGGAAGCCATTGACAGGAGTGACATCTTATAATAGGAGAATAAGGACAACAGAGTGCTGACAAACGTTACTAAAATGATTGAAATGACTCCTAGTGCCTAACAATTCATAACATTAGCACAGACATACAGTTTTACTGATAAAAGTATTTTGCACACAAATAATAATATATAGAAATAGTCTTTCAGTGATTATAATTTGTGTAACACCAAGTCAAGTAAATGTTTGTGATCATATGAAAATCTGTTTTCATCATACTTCAGAATTACACAAAATGTGCTTCATTTTTCCCTTCCTAACTGCTGAATGTGTACAGTTCATTTACAGGTATTACATTTTGTTGTGGGTTACAAAGAAATGACATGCATAGCTTTTCCTTTTGCACTCTCTGTACCCCAGCAAGATTTTCACATAATTCACTTTACTTTATTTTCTCTGACTTCAAAGTGAGAGAAGTTTGTAAACACCATTGCCCATGTTAAAAAAACAAGTACAGTTTGTCAGAAGATATATTTGATGATTGACCTCTGCCTTTGAAGTGCAGCAAATGTGACAAGATAAATACAGAATTTAAAGGCATCTTTATTTATTGCTTAAACTTTTGCGACTCACCAAAAATAGGCTTCTCCAGTATATCTTTCAAAGATTAACGTCTTGAATCATTCTCCGTTGTCATAGTCGAGTCCCACTGTATCTTAATAAAGCAGTAAGTGACAATACTATAGGCTGTAATGGCAATGAATAGTCACTGCAATAGCCTATATATGTCCATTGCAAAAAAGGCCCAAACCTGAACTATAACCAATCAGACAACAGTGCCATATATAACACTCCCAAGAGAGGCTGAGTCCCTCATATTTTCTACTGCATGTTCTATGACAGGGAGTCTCCTTGAGCTCTGCTCAGTTTTCTTCAGTTTTTCAGTTTTGGTATATCCATTCTTCTCTGCTGTATCACCATGTCAGAATCTTCTATTCGTCTTTTCAGACCATGTGAATCTTGTATATGAAAAGGAGGCATTCTGAAGATCCTCACAAAAACTGCATTTATTGCCTGCATCCACACTACAAGGTGAAGGGCTGCAAAATTCCCAGAACAATTTCATATAAAACCCTCAAGGATAGAGAGGGAAGGTTATTATTGTGGCTACAAAAACTTAAAACTAAGACTATTGTTGTCTCTGAGGAGGAAGACACTGAGAGTTCCACCATCTTACAGGAGAGATCTAAGAAGAAAAGGTTGCAGGGGTTACCAGAAGGACATACAAAAGCTTTTAAAAAGAAACACCAGGAGTCTTCCAAAAGCTCCTCACAGAAAAGAAAACAAAATACAGTTCCTTCTGAAAAATCTGACCGTTCAACTCCAACTTCTGCATTGCCTATAAAGCCTACAAAATCCCTCTCAGAAACTGTATGACACCCATTCAAGAAGAACTGGACAAGCAATGGGTTCAAGTGACCGGTTTATTCGACTATCTCACTTGGATAGCACCAACTATGAGAAAGGTTCTTCCTTGGTGGCAAGCCTCCAGGAATCTCTCATCAGGGCTAACGTTCCTGTCTCCGAATACATAATCACCACAGACTGTACTCTAGGGGTCTTGGGAGCTCATATTCAAAACCTACAAATAAGTGGCAGATGGAATTTTTCACTATCCAAGATGCAAATAAACGTCCTGGAGCTGAAAGCAATTTTCCAGCCTTTTAGTCCTTCCTATGAAGAATATAAGGGTCATCCTTATTAATACGGACAGACAACACCACCAGAATTCATATCTCAACAAGCAAGGGTGTACAAGGTCTCGTATTTTGTCTCTGAAGGTTTAAAGAATATGGAAACGGACTCTACTACACCAGATATCCATGAGATCATCTGCCAAGTGTAAGCAGCAATTTAGCGGACACCGTGAGCAGAATCAACCAATCATGTCACAGATGGGAGCTCAGTCAACCAATTCTCTACACCATATTCCGACAATAGGGCACACCAAACTTGGATCTCTTTGCCTCTCAGGAAAATAAAAAATGCTGGGTCTCCACAAACTGGTAACATCAGAAAGGGTGATGGGGGAATGCATTTTCAATCAGATGGTCAAAGATCTATGCATAAGCTTATCCCCTATTTCCTCTCTTTCCCAGGCTTCTCAGAAAAATAAAAAGAGAACCATGCTGACTGATCTTAATTGCTGCACAGTTGCTCCGACCGCATTAGGTCACAGAGCTCCTTCTGCTTCCAGAATGCAAACCCATTCACCTCCCAGCAACAGAAGCACTGTTAACCATGAACAAAGGCCAATCCCTGCATCTGGATCCCGCCTCTCTTCAGTTGTATGCATAGCTCGTGAATTCAACAAATTCAAAGACCTAGACATTCCTCAAGCTGTAGGGATATATAATCAAAAGCAAGAGCAAAATCAACAAACGAAACAAACAGATTATAATGGAAGCGATTCTGTTCACGTGTCAACAACATACTCTCCATCCACTGGAAGCTTCACCTGAGCAGATTCTGCCTTACCTTCTTTCACTTGCTAGATCAGGATTAGTGCATGTATCTGTCAAGGTTCACCTCACTGCGATTTCAAGATAAATGCATTCTTCACAATCTTTATCTCTCTGTTCTACAAGTATAGTCAAACAATTCAGGATGGCATTATTCAAAGCTTTTCTCCCATACTTGATTTCAAAATACATTCATTCTTCACAATCTTTATCTCTCTGTTCTACAAGTATAGTCAAACAATTCATAATGGCGTTATTAAAAGCTTTTCTCCCATACTAGCTCCTCCTCTGGAATGACATCTCAATGTGGTTATTTCACAGCTTATGAAACAACCATTTGAGCCAATACACAAGGCAAACCTGAAGTTCCTTAATTGGAAGGTCGCATTATTGTTGGCTCTCACTTCTGCTATAAGAGTCCACGAAATCCAGGCTTTCACAACACAGGAACCTTTTCTATGGTTCACTGAATCAGAGATTAATTCCCAAGGTTCCATTTCAATTCCATCTCAACAAACCTGTCATACTTTGTACATTTTTTCCAAACCCCTCTTCACGAGCTGAGAGGTCTCTCCATAGTTTAGACATTAATAGATGTCTTAAATTGTATTTGCAACATACTAAACAAATTTGGAAGACTGACCAAGTGTTAGTGTTGCGTGGTCCATCCAGACAAGGTGCTTCAGTCACAAAAGCAGCTATTGCAAAGTGGATTTCCGCGACCATCCAGTTTTGCCATTCAAAAGCTGGCAAACCACTCACAGTTAAGACTAAGGCACATGCACCAAGAGCAGTGTCCACCTCGACTGCTCTGTTTGCTGGCGTCCCATTGGAAGAGATATGCTATGCTGCACCCACACTTTCTTGCAGCACTACTCACAAAACTCATTATTGTTTTATTATATATGCAGTAATGTTCTTTAGCTGTAAAGATATCTAATAAATTGTTACCCACTATCCTCATAGGGGAATTTCATTACTACAATATTTACTTACAATAACTGCTTGGTATTCTGATTCAAGCATGTGAATCTATGAAAGATCCAATGCTGGAGAAGAAAATGAGTTAATTATCTGCAACTACAGTTCTCAAGTTCATATGCGACCCACCCTCTTCCCCTGAGAGGCTTTCCTTACATTGTCGCGTAGGTTCCCATTATCCTAATGAGACCACTGGATTTGGGTGGCAGAATCACTTGTATTTTCAGAGGACTGAGTCTAATCCCTGATTGTGCAGCCGTCGAAGGCTGCAGGGAATGGGCTGGAGCCTCCCCCCACTAGCAGCAGCAGCACCCCCACCACCACTGGGCAGCTGTCTGAGGCTGTAGGGGATTGGCTGGAGCCTCCCCCCAGCAGCAGCCACAGCGACACAACCACCACCACTGAGCAGCAATCCGAGGCTGCAGGGGATGGTCTGGAGCCTCCCCCCACCAGCAGCAGCAGCACCACTACCACCACTGGGCAGCCGTCACCGCCGGCAGACGGTATGTAATCCTGCGCCCATGGGCTGCTGTGGGGCCTGCCCCCTGCAAGTCCAGTGGGTATGACACCCACCTGAGAGACTGTAACCTTGCACTCCCCAGGATCAAGAGCACAGGGCACGATGCCCCCTCCAGAGCCAGTGGGTAAGACACCCACCTACCCCTGCATTCCCAGGATCAAGAGCACAGGACACAATGCCCTCTCAAGAACCAGTGGGTAAGACATCCATCAACACCAGCCTCCCCAGGATCAAGAGCACAGGGCATGTTGTCCCCTCCAGAGCATGTGGGCAAGTCACCCACTTGAGAGACTGTGGCTTTGCACTCCCCAGGACAGAGCACAGGGTATGTTGCCCCCTCCAGAGCATGTGGGCAAGTCACCAACTTGAGAGACTGTGGCCTTGCATTCCCCAGGACAGAGCACAGGGCATGTTGCCCCCTCCCGAACATGCGAACAAGTCGCCCACTTGAGAGACTGTGGCCTTGCACTCCCCAGGACAGAGCACAGGGCATGTTGCCCCCTCCAGAGCATGTGGGAAAGTCACCCACATGAGAGACTGTGGCCTTGCACTCCCCAGGACCAAGCACAGGGCATGTTTTCCCCTCCGGAACCAGTGGTCTTGTTCCATCTGCCGGCCGAGGTGCCCCCCATCCCAGTCCCCCTGAGGTGCCTGCCTATTTTCCAAATGATGCCCGTGCAGTGTTCTCTCCGTGTTGATGCAGGTGACAAGTGGGGCCTTGGACTTTGGCCTGTGGCCCCGTGGACCACGCACACTGAGGACTGGGCAGTGTCCCTTGAACTGTACATTTGTATATACCAGTTACATTGTCAGTTGTGGAGACGGGGGTGCAGGTTGGGGGGAGCACTGGTGCTGGGGCCTGGTTGGCGGGCCTCGGCGCGCATTCGATTCTGAACGTGGCATCGGCGGGGACAGAAAGTCGGGGGTGGCCGTGCCGGGAGGCATTTCCTTACAGTCAGTACCTGCACCGTGTCACTTGCAGCTAGCATGGCTTGTTGGCCTCTTCTCCAAGGGACCTTCTGACTCTGTGTAGCCTCAGCTGCCAGCACTCTTCTCTGCGACTTACAGCCCTCTGCGTGCTTCTCCTGTGGCATGGGACCCTTCTCCAGTTATGCTGCGTGGGCTCCTCTGCGACTCCTGGTTCCTCTTCCAGTGGGTCTCCTGTGGGGGCGGACTTTTTTTCTGAGGACTCTCTACCTTGCAGAGGGACTTCCTAGGATTCCCCCTGTTGGTTGAGTCATCTTGGACCTTGCTGGTCCCAAGCAGGTCCACTTTCCCTCTACTGCGACTCTTGCCTGTGCCAAGGCTTGTTGGTGGCTTTTCCATGCCACTGACCAACTGCAATCTTCCGTCTGGCGAGGGATGTCGACTGCATCCTCCAGGAACGCTTCTCCGGCTGCATTGCTGACCATCTTTGTCCTACAGTCAACCAACTCCTGCAGCCACAGACGGGTGGGTAGTGGCTCCTGCCAACATTGGACACTCCTGCGACTTCTGGACTTGGTCCCCTTCTTCCACAGGTCTTCCTCTTCAGGAATCCACCACTGGTTTCTTGCAGTCTTGTCTGGGTGTTGCATTATCTCCTTTTTAGTCCTTTTGGGTGGCTTGGGAAAAATTCAGTAGCTTAATCCTTTCTTCCTGGTCGCTAGGGGGGACTATGGTACTTACTTTTGGGGTTTCCTAGTTGCCCCAGTTCCCCCCCCCCAACCCCAACCCCACACACATTCCACTTACATATGTGGGGGTCCCGCCGTTGCATTCAATTTTTTTAGTATATGGTTTGGGCTCCCCACTAGGGTCACTATTGCTATTTGCGCAGTTTTCTACTGCTTTTTATGCCTATTTCTGGTTACCAGTGTACATATCTAGTGTGTTACCTCCTATTGGAGGGTTGGCCCTCTAGTACTTTTAGATAATTGTCACTAACATTTTTGTGGAACTGAGTGTTTTCTCTCGTGTGTGAGTGCTGTGTGACTGCGGTGGTGTTGCATGAGCCTTGCATTTCTCCTGGATAAGCCTTGGCTGCTCATCCACAGCTACCTCTGGAGGGACTGGCTTCTGGATACTGCCTACGGTACACTAGTGGCGGATACCTGGACCAGCTGTGGAGTGTGCGTGCCTCGGGTGCCTACCGCGCACCAGGCCAGCTTCCTACAAGTTTGTCTTGGTGTTGAGGTCTTGTTCGGTTCCTGTGAAGTCCAGAAGTGGTTCCAGTGGCCAGGAGCAGAATAGGTCATTGCCAAGGTGTCCTGGTGGAGTGTTGCACACTGGATCTGGGGACCCACCTGCAGAGGAATTCCTAAATCTCCTGAAAAGGGGCCTGGTCACTTTGCAAGTTGACCACCTATCTGACTGGGTCACTGACGTCATCTGCCTAACCTGACCAGTCAGATGCTCCCAGGGGCTTCTGTCCATCTTGTTTTCAAGATGGCAGAATTAGGTGACCACCTGGAGGAGCTCTGGGCACCACCACAGGGAAGTGGTCACTGTGGGAGGCTGGCCTGGTTTGTGGTGGGTGCCTGTGGTGCTTGCGCCGTATACCGGGGCCAGTTATGCCTTATTGGTGAAGTGTAGGCGGTGTCTGGGGGCCGGGCTGTCTAGAGGTAGCTTTATAATTACAATTAAGGAGGGGTCATGGAGATTATAGGTCCAGTGTACACTCTCCCAAATTCAGCTGATGAGAAATTGTGGGGTACACTGTCCCATAAATGAAAAAGAATACGCCTGCAGGTGTGGCCCGTCAGAAATTTGCAGCGCTGGTCTGACGAGGAGGTTGCCCAGTGATGAAGCTTGACATATCCTATTGGGTGTGTGAGGGCTCTCCTAAGCTACTGACTATCATTAGCCCTGCGTATATCCGTTTTCCTTTTCATTTGTGGAACAGTGTACTTCATCATTTTTCATTAGAGATCGCTTTAGGCAGAGTAGCCACGGCTGGACAGGGAGACATGCGGGGCTCTTGCGGTGCGGACACACAGTACTCGCACACACAAAAGACAATACTCAGTGTTACCAAAAATAAAGGTACTTTCTTTTAGTGACACATGGCCAAAAATATCTTAGAGGCTATACTCCCTTAGGAGGTAAGTATTTTTTTTTTTTTTTAGGGTTGTTATACTAGATATTTACGAATTCCTGCTCTCATCTTATCACACTTATCTACTCATCACTCTTATGTCATGTCTCTATCAAACTATCCCCCATTCTTACTCTGACTCATCCCAAATCCCTTCTACCACTTTCATCTCCTAAATATATCTGCCTAAGCTCTTCCCTCCACATCTAACTCACCAAACCTCACTCTACCTCTGTGACCTCCCACACAACCCTACTAAATTCTCCTGCATTCATCTCACCCTGCTACTATGCTCTCCCTAACCCTTCCACATACTCTTCCCCCTCCACCCCCCTTTACTCATCCCAAGCCTTGGGTTGAGTAAATGAAGGATATACTCCCAATTAACACCTCTGGATTTATTTCCTCCTCCACCCCTCCATTACTCCAGTCTAACTAACAAACTCTCATATCCGCGGCTCAAATTAACTCATAATAATACTAAAACTGTACTCATTATTTAACGATACTAATCCATCACTAATTCTTGTTGGGTTCCGGAGTAGCGTGCTACTCATCGAAAAGCGCTTCGACGCCTCGTCAGGGGTAGTAAGCGCTATATAAATAAGATTACAATAACAATTACAATTGCATATTTCTTATTTATACTGTGTTGATCTCATTACACTCACTTTAGTAAATTCCTGTTGTCCTTGCATTATTCATCCGAGGTACGGGGTATGAATGTTTTGTTACTGCAACTGATTGTGTGTATGGGGTTAGGGGTGAGTGGGTTGCGTGTGTGTCACTCTCTTCCCCCCTTGTGTGCTAAGCCGCTGTACTCACCGTCGTCGTCTTCGCCGTTGTTGGTGTTCGTGGTGGAGCAGCACGTGGAAAATCATTGGGAAGACATGCAGCTCAGGCTCCATGGCGGCGTGGTTGTTCCCTGTGTCTCCATGGTGAGTCATTTCCCTTTTGTGCTCAGTTTCCTCCAGGCTTTTGATGTCGTTGGTGCCGCCCCGGAAAAGGTGGCAGATTGCAGGGTCTTAATACAGTGGGTGGGATGATGGCTTCCGCCTGGCTGTAGGCGGCTGCTGATGTGGTGGCTGTTGTTTCCGCTCTTGTGGTCAGTTTATGTAAACTGGCTGTCTAGCTGAGGTTCTCACCGCCATGGTCATAATTTGGTGGTAATTACCACCAGCCTGTTGGCGGTATTACCACCACTTTTACACCGACTGCCAGGGTTGTAATGAGGTCCATGGTATTTGAATGACCTCCGTTGGGTTGTATATATCAAATGTGACTTTATCTCAAACAATCCCATGAGGAGTGGGTATAGCGGAAATGTTCACGAGGGACAAGTCTCGAGAAGAAAAATGGGATTTTAGGACCTCATCCACCAGTTCAACTGTTGATTTTTCAGGAACGTAGTGACCATGTATTAATAGAAAGAGCGTAGTAACAAAACCAATCCAAAGGAGGAAAGCTAATATAGTCAAGGAAAGCCATAGGTTGTTCCATGGAAAAATGAAGTAATTTGTTTTAAGCAAGTTTATCAGCTTACGTGTTTTAGTTCAGGTGTAGCAGAAGCAAATGAGTCCGAAAAGGTGTCATTGGTGTTGGCAAAGTATCCAGAAGCAGTTTGTGCAAAAACTGGTGCCGTATTTGAAGGAGGAGAACTGGAAGGGGTCTCCCGCGGTAGTTCATGTAAATGATGCCATCCGTTTGTGTAGAGGGCGAATCAAATTGATCAGCAATTTCCGTGTTGCTTTTTGTAATAGATGTTAGTGGGACTAATGCACAATCATTTTCCACCTTACCCAAGCTCGGAGAGGTGTCAGCATTGCTGCTTAAAACTTATAGAGGGACCTCTTGACCAGTAGTGAAAGGTATTTGGGTACTACTGGTTGTTCCTCTTGGTCTGCTTTGCAGGATCGGCCACATGGTGTAACTTGACATTGTTGATGGAGACAAAGCGTTTTTCTTTAGTACCAGGCAGCAGTGGTAGAATGATAGGTCTGGTACTGTATATTTCCAGGACTGGGACCGGTGCACAATAGGAAGGACCAAACTCCTTTTTCATAGCAACTTTTTCACGTACTAGATCGCCAACCTTTGGAATCCAGCCGGTAGATGTTATTGGTACATCCTTAGTTCCTACGGAGGCAGCATTGGCAGAAGCGTTGTTGTCACAGAACTGTTGTAATTCCTGCAAGACAGTGACATGTTTGTTTATGTCAAAGGGTGTTTCTGCCGCCTCCACGCCAGGACCATTAAGATCTGGAACATACATTTGAGTTCCAAACAGGCACTCGTATGAAGTACGACCACCATGGACCTTCTAGGCAGATTATTAAGTGGTCTCTGGAGTCCATACAGGTGATTAAGCCACCTACGAGCCATGCCTAATACTCTTCACAACACTGAAATGGAGATGAGTAATGGAGTTGGAGCCCTAATGAAGCCATGGCGTTCCTGAATGCACTTGAGGCGAAAGCAGGGCCCTGGTTCAAGTGGAAAGCCACAAATGCATATGTGCTGATAAAGATTTGCAAATCTTTAATAACAGTCCGAGCGTCAGCTGAGTGTTGGGGCCACACCCATGGAAATCTGGAGCAGGAGTCAACAGTGACTAAGATATATTTGTATGCACTGTGCGGCGTTAGGTGACCCACAATGGTCCAAGTACACACATTGTAGTGGTTTGTTAGAAATTAGGAGGGGTGTCTGTGGTGGATGTTTGACCGTAGACCCCTTAATTTGTTGGCAGATATCACAACAAAGGACATCCTGCTTGGTATGTTTAAATAGACCTGGCCACCAATAACATGCTTGCAATAATGATATTGTAGCCTCCACACCTGCATGAGCAGAGGCATCCCCATCATACTTTGCTTTAATCAACTATGGTCTTAGGTCTTTATTGGGAATTACTCAAACTCCTACGTCTGGTAGTTTTACTTCTGAGTCAAAGAAGCCTCCAATCCGGTAGGAATATTTGGCATGGAATGCTTTTGGTAAAGGCGTGCCTTCAGCCATGGCTTTCACGGCAGCCCATATGTCATCGTCCAGTTTTATTCCAGAACGAGTTACTGCAGCAAGTGCTTTATCAGCCAGCGTATTCCCAGCAATGTGTATTCCAATGCACTGGTGTCCAAGTGTATGTATAACATGGAAATTTGGTAGCGTTTCCTTTAGAACCACTACTTTCCCCCACAGAAGTCTGTGTTTGATGGTGTTACCTTTGGAATCTCTGAACCCATTCTGGTGCCAGTAATGCAGATATTCATTGAAGGAATGAACGCAATAATACGAATCACAGACAATCAGCGTTAGCTGTGCAGGATCCACATATTCCTGTGCCATCACCAGAGCCTTTAGCTCTGCTAGTTGTGCAGTGCAATCCCCTAGGGTTTGCGTGAAAGTATGTTGTGGATAGAATTGACTACCCTCCATATAACCGCTTACGACTGCGCAAGCAGCAGGGTATTGATGCCTAGTGCCTATTGCAGGTTGTGCTGAGCCATCAGTGTACATGACTCTTTGGTATTGATTGATAGGCAATGTATTTGGCGGGACTGGGTATTCTAGTTCATATTGCAAAAATGATTGAGTTTGTAATTTTGGGTCGACGATATAGTCAACATCAGTGTCTGTCAGAGACGTTGCCCATTGGATCCAACGTGGATGTAATGCTTTAGCATTTGGAATACTGGCTTTGGCAACAGCCTCGAGGGCTGGGATTGGAGATACGACAATAATGCATTTCCCCAGGGCCAGTGGCCTTTCGTTAATGACAGCCATCTGAACAGCAGTCAGAATTTTCTCTGTGGGAGCAAAATGTTGTTCTGCTGTTGAATACAGATGTGATTTGTATGCAATCAAGACTGTCTCACCCTCACTGAATGTTACATAGGTGAAACCAATGGCACCAGCAATTACTCTGATGACCAGATGTTTCTTATGGTCCCTTGTATGTGAGTGTTGTGCTGCAAGCATATCTGTTTGCAAAGCTCCGAGAATACATGTGTGTTCGACTGTCCAGAATTTACTAGAAAAGTCAGGACGGATTAAGTCTTATAAAGGTTTTATTCGTGATGTAATGTATGTTCTGCCAAAACTTAGAAAACCCAATAGGGATTGGAGTTTTTAATGGTATTTGGAGGTTGTAACTGTGCGCATTTTTCTAAGAATTGTGGCGCTAGGCTCTTTCCTTCACTTTATAGTTCGTATCCCAGAAACAGGATGCTAAGGAAGGCTATTTTTGTGTTTTTTTATTGAATTTATAGCCAAATTCGGCAAATCCTACAACAATGCGGTCTACCTGTCTCAGATGTTGCAGTAATTCATTGTCTGTAAGGTAGATATGATCTACATAGGAAAAATGCTTCTGGGCCAATGTTGTGCAATATTGAAGCTACACGAGCCGCGAACAGTCCTAGAGTGTTCTTATACCCCTGTGGTAAACAACAGATTTTTTTTCTGGGAGCTTAGTACGCTGAAACTTGTTAGATCTCTACTCTCAGACACTATGGCGGTCATTCCAACCTCGGCGGTAAAAGGCGCTTACCGCCATGCAGAAGACCGCCATAACACCGCCGCGGCAAACCGCCACGGTCATTCTGACCCACAACAGGCAAACCGCCAAAATACCGACATCCACAAAAGTCCGCCACACCAAAGGGCAGCGAGAAACTGGCGATGACCAAACCTCCACCGTCACGCCAAAAGAAATACGCCCATAGCATTACGACCCACGAATCCACGCTGCGGTCTTTCAACCGTGGTATTCCATTGGCGGTACACACCGCTGCGCTCAAAATACACACACAGCTCCAAAACACAGCCACATTGGACAATTCAAAATACACACACCTGATACACATACACACACCACTCCCACACACTCAATACAATATAAAACACACACCCACATCACACACAAACCCCTACGACCAAAAACTCTGAGGGAAGGCCAGAGAGAGACACTACCAGCAAGTACAACAGCATTCACAGGCACATAACACCATCACCCACACAACATCCACGCACAAAACACCACACACCACCACACTCACCACACTCATCACCACAAACACCACCCCACACCTGTCACGACTCACGTGCTGCTTGCGCCTGGAATTTGCAGATCTGGTGGCGTGAATCTTCAATGTTCGGCTTTGGCCCAAAAAGGGGCGACTCTTTCTGGTAGCCACGGTGCTGTAGGCAATGGAGACACCAAGAACAGACCGTGCCCTTCAGAAGTAGCGCCAGAGGGAAAAAACCCCTTAAAAAGGGGAAAAAACCTCCAAACAGGAAGACTCCTGGAGAAAAACAAGAACAAACAAACAGGAATCCAAAAGGAGCAAAAATCAGAAAACACAGAATGCTGAATCCAAAACCAAAAGGCAAGGAAATCAGGAGCGAAGACACTAACTGAGCAGAAAGTGTTGCAGCGCAAAGAAAGAGGAAAAACACAGCCCTTATATACCAAAAAACAGGAAGTGACCCACAGGAAGTAAAAGGACACCATCTTAGATAGGGAAACAATACATAGAACAGAATAGTAGAGGAACCATAGAGAATAGGGAACAAGGAATGCTGGGAAAGCACAGGAATCTGGGAAGGAGGAAAAAACATAAAGAAAGGCACACAACAGACTGCAAAAAAGAAGAAGGACAAAGAAACGAAGAAAAACAGGTAAGAGGGTTCAGAGACCCCTGGGACAGTGAAAGGCAGAAGGAAGAACGAGGCCCCAAGCAAATCTGGGGCCTCGAAACGCGCAGGAGAGGCTGGGGGCGCGCCGCGTCTTAATAACGCGGTGCGCGGCCCGAGCCGAACGCCCGGCAGAAGTCGAGCTCTCGGCTCGCGCCGCACCGCGCGGCGCGACAGTAGGTCCCCCTCCCGAAGGCCCAGGTTTAAGAGGGAATAAACGGTGAAAGCGTTGAATCAGGAGAGGAGCGTGAACGGAAGAGGCATCTTCCCATGAACATTCACTGAGAGGATAACCCTTCCAATGAATCAGATACTGAAGTCGTTTATGAAAAAGACGAGAGTCACAAATTTCCTGCACTTCATATTCAGGAGCATCATCCACAAGGACAGGAGGTGGACAAGGAAACTGACGTGAGTAAGGATCAGGCACATAAGGTTTAAGCTGAGAAACATGAAAAACCGGATGGATCTTCCATGTATGGGGTAAGTGAAGACGGACAGTGACAGGATTGACCAACTGGAGAATACGGAAAGGCCCATAGTAACGAGGTGTGAACTTGTTTTGAGAGAGACGTGAGGGCAAGAATTTGGAGGAGAGCCAGACTTTATCTTGCAGATGATAATTTGGATTGGTTGTACGTCTCTTGTCTGCAGCCTTCTTCATATACCTCTTGGTATGTAACAAATTAGATCGAATTAGTTTATGGAGTTGGAGAAGGCGTTTGGAGAAATAGTTAATAGCAGGTAGAGGAGAGTTGGATTGTGGAGAAGTAGGGAAAGAGGTAGGATGAAAACCATAGGAACAGAAAAAGGGAGTGACCTTGGAGGCACTATGGACTGAGTTATTGTAGGAAAACTCAGCTAAAGAGAGGTAAGTGCTCCAGTTACTTTGGGTAGAATTGCAAAAGCATCGAAGATATTGCTCTAGTCCTTGGTTCAGACGCTCAGTCTGTCCGTTGGTCTGAGGATGGAACCCTGAAGACAAGGCTCTATTTATATTCAGGGTTTTACAAAAATGCTTCCAAAATCGGGAGATGTACTGAGGTCCTCTATCAGATATTATGGTATGTGGAAGTCCATGGAGACGGAAGACATGATCTATGAATATTTGACTTAGTTCTTGAGAAGTAGGCAGCTTTTTTAGGCCAGTGAAATGAGCCATCTTTGTGAAAGAATCCACTGTGACCATGATAACCCGGTTTCCTGCTGATGGTGGGAGCGAACACATAAAATCAGTAGAGATAGTATGCCATGGGGCCGATGGAACAGGCAAAGGCTGTAGTAATCCTGCCGGTCTGGTGTGAGGTATTTTGACTTGGGCACATATGGGACAGGCCTGAACGTATTTTTCCACATCCAGTTTCCAGGTAGGCCACCAGAAAAATCGTGAAAGTAGTTCTTGTGTGGCTTTGATGCCTCTGTGACCAGCTACAGGGGAATCATGGCACATTTGTAATGCTTTCTTTTGCACCTTGTTTGTAGGGAGGAATATCAGGTCTTGGTAATAAAAATATCCTTGTTTCTTGTACAATAATGGTCTTAGTTCTTCTATGTCATGGTCCGATAGGTTGGCGTATTCTTGTTGTACTTCTTCCAGGAAAGACTGAGCCACTCCAATGATCTTACTGGGTTCTAGAAGATACTGGGATGAGGAAGGAGAACACTCTGGATATCGGCGAGACAGAGCATCAGCCAGAATGTTTTGAGATCCTGGAATATATGTAATATAAAAATCGTACTGACTGAAGAAAAAGGCCCAGCGGGCCTGACGACTATTCTGGCATACAAAATTTCTTAAACATTGTAAATTACGGTGGTCTGTCCTCACCTCAAATGGTTCCTTGGAACCCATCAGAAACTGTCTCCACTCAAGGCAGGCTGTTTTCAGAGCCAATAATTCCCTTTCAAGTACGGAATAATGTTGTTCAGCTGTGGAAAGGATATGAGACAAATAGAAAACAGGATGTTCAAGGCCATCATCCTCTTGTCGTTGGAGTAAGACAGCTCCGATGGCTCTCTCAGAAGCATCAGTTACTACTATAAATTGCTTGGTGGTATCTGGATGTCTTAAGATGGGGGCTTGGGTGAAGGCTCTCTTTAAGCTTTGAAAGGCTGCTTCAGCAGCCTCAGTCCAGACAAACCCCTTCTTTAAATTGTCCTTCTTTAAGGTGTGAGTTATGTGGCTAGTCTGACTGGCAAAGTCTAGAATGAATTGTCGATAGAAGTTTGCTAAACCTAGGAAACATTGTGTTTCTTTTATGGTAGAAGGAGAAGGCCACTCTAGGATAGCTTGTACCTTTTCTTGATCCATAGCTATGCCGGTGGGACTTAAATGATAGCCCAGATATTTGACTTCCGTCATGTCGAACTCACATTTCTCTGGTTTGCAAAATAGTTGATGATCACGAAGTCTTTGAAGAACTTGTTTAACATGGGAAGTATGGAGTTCAGGATTTCTAGAATAAATAAGAATGTCGTCTAGGTAGATCACGACTGTCTGATTCAGTAGGTCTGAAAACACTGAGTCCATAAATCTCTGGAAGATTGCGGGGGCGTTAGTAAGACCAAACGGCATAACCCTATATTCAAAATGGCCAAATGGGGTCCTGAATGCTGTCTTCCATTCGTCGCCTTCTCTTATGCGTAAAAGGTGGTAGGCTCCTCGTAAATCCAATTTAGTAAAACCTTGGGCCCCTCTGATTGCTTCCAGTATGTCCCTGATGAGAGGCAAAGGATAACGATCTTTAATGGTAATTTTATTCAGACCTCGAAAATCCAGGCACGGACGAAGATCCTTAGTCTTCTTGGGCACAAAAAAGAGAGGGGCCCCAGCCGGAGACGACGATGGAACAATAAGACCACTCTGTATATTTTCGTCCAGATACTCCTTTAGAACTTCCTTTTCGGGTTCCGTGAGGGAGTACATCCTCCCAAAAGGAACAATTGTGCCGGGTTCCAATGGAATTGCACAATCATATTCTCGATGTGGAGGTAGCACAGGTTTTGACGGTTTTTGGAAAACATCCTGAAACTCCAAATAGTGGTCTGGGATCCCTTGGACCGTATTAATGGACATACCAGTGGCACCTTCAGTAGCTAAGGATCTTTTCGGAGACCAATACTTGTCGGAAGTAAAACAGTTCTCATGACAAAATTGCGAAGACAAAGAGACTGTCCGGGTAACCCAATTTATATATGGGTTATGTCTGATGAGCCACGGAATTCCAAGAATGATGGTATGGTTAGGGGACGTAATAAGATCGAAGGAGATGTGTTCTTGATGGTTTCCCACCTGTAGACTTAACATCAGGGTAGTGGTGTCTACAGGACCAGAGGATATCAAAGATCCATCCACAGTGTGTACCTGTTCGGGTACTTCTTTTGCTTGAGTAGGAACTAGGTTAGCAGCAGCCCACGTCTTGTCCATGTATATACCACTAGCACCACAATCTAGTAATGCCATAGTCTTTTCTTGACGACCGTCAGGAAGTTGTAACAGGACCGGAAAGATGAACAAGGCAGTTGTATTGTCATTAAAGGAGCTGATGGAAGGTATAGCTGTAGATCCCGTCCCCTCCCTTCTTACAGAGGACGGGAGGTGGCGTTTCCCGAAGGCCTGGACGGACGTACTGGACAGGTACGGAGCATGTGACCAGCAGAACCACAATACAGGCACAACCCTCTCTTGCGTCTGTCTTCTCGTTCACTAGCAGAGAGCGGACCTCGGGTAGTATCCACCTGCATGGGTTCCCCTTCGATGTCTCTAGCAGGAGTGCGAGGTTCCTCGGAACGCTGCAGGTAAGCACGTGAGCTACTTGGCTGGGCAAACCCTCTACTCCTTTTCTTCTCCGATCTCCGTTCCTGAAGACGATATTCGATGGACAGTGCTTGATCCATCAGGCCACGAAGATCTTCCGCTCTGGTAGAATGCACTAGTTCATCCTTTATTTCTTCTTTGAGTCCTCTACGAAATAATGTTACCAGAGTACGTTCCACCCAAGTGGTCTCTGCCGCCAGCTGACGAAAACGGGTTATATATTGCAGGACGTCTTGGGAGCCTTGTTGGATGTCGCACAAGGCTTCTTCAGCGGAGGCTTCCAATCCAGGACGACTAAACATCTGTTTGAAGCGACTCACAAAGGCGGAATAGTCTGACAATACAGGGTCGTTGGAGGACACCATCGGGGTTGCCCAGGCCAAGGCTGGACCGGATAAGGCACTGATAAGATAACCCACCTTGGTCCTGTCGTGGGAGAATTGAGTAGGTCGGAAGGCGAAATACACCGTTAAAGCATCCAGGAACTCGCGAAGCTTGGTTGGTTCACCAGAGAAACAAGGGGTAGAAGCGGAGATTGTCGGAACATCACTGGTGCGGAGGGCCAAAGCCTGTCGTAACGCAGCATTTTCATTACGTAGTTGTTGCAATTCCTGGGCTTGTTGCTGAATCGTGGTCAACAGAGATTGCTCCGGATCTGCAGCAGCCGCCACTGTATTATCCATGGTGTTTGAGGACGTCGGAATGGTTGGGCGCTGCAATCTGTCACGACTCACGTGCTGCTTGCGCCTGGAATTTGCAGATCTGGTGGCGTGAATCTTCAATGTTCGGCTTTGGCCCAAAAAGGGGCGACTCTTTCTGGTAGCCACGGTGCTGTAGGCAATGGAGACACCAAGAACAGACCGTGCCCTTCAGAAGTAGCGCCAGAGGGAAAAAACCCCTTAAAAAGGGGAAAAAACCTCCAAACAGGAAGACTCCTGGAGAAAAACAAGAACAAACAAACAGGAATCCAAAAGGAGCAAAAATCAGAAAACACAGAATGCTGAATCCAAAACCAAAAGGCAAGGAAATCAGGAGCGAAGACACTAACTGAGCAGAAAGTGTTGCAGCGCAAAGAAAGAGGAAAAACACAGCCCTTATATACCAAAAAACAGGAAGTGACCCACAGGAAGTAAAAGGACACCATCTTAGATAGGGAAACAATACATAGAACAGAATAGTAGAGGAACCATAGAGAATAGGGAACAAGGAATGCTGGGAAAGCACAGGAATCTGGGAAGGAGGAAAAAACATAAAGAAAGGCACACAACAGACTGCAAAAAAGAAGAAGGACAAAGAAACAAAGAAAAACAGGTAAGAGGGTTCAGAGACCCCTGGGACAGTGAAAGGCAGAAGGAAGAACGAGGCCCCAAGCAAATCTGGGGCCTCGAAACGCGCAGGAGAGGCTGGGGGCGCGCCGCGTCTTAATAACGCGGTGCGCGGCCCGAGCCGAACGCCCGGCAGAAGTCGAGCTCTCGGCTCGCGCCGCACCGCGCGGCGAGACAACACCTCATCCACACCACCCCATGGCACCGCAAAGACACCCCAGG
The DNA here is from genome assembly GCF_031143425.1 of Pleurodeles waltl. Classification (NCBI taxonomy): domain Eukaryota; kingdom Metazoa; phylum Chordata; class Amphibia; order Caudata; family Salamandridae; genus Pleurodeles; species Pleurodeles waltl. The sequence continues at coordinate 735,506,924 of NC_090446.1, forward strand.
TTTTCTGACGCTGAACTCAGGGTCATGGTGGAGGAAATAGTACGGGTAGAGCCACAGCTCTTCGGGACACAGGTGCAGCACACCACCATTGCCAGGAAGATGGAGCTATGGAGCAGAATAGTGGACAGGGTCAACGCTGTGGGACAGCACCCAAGAAATCGGGACGACATCAGGAAGTGGTGGAACGACCTACAGGGGAAGGTGCGTTCCATGGTATCCAGGCACAACATCGCGGTGCAGCGGACTGGCGGCGGACCCCCACCTCAACCCCCAGAATTTACAACATGGGAGGAGCAGGTCTTGGCGATCCTGCATCCTGAGGGCCTCGCAGGAGTAGGCGGAGGAATGGACTCTGGTAAGTCAAATCTCAACTACTTCATCCCCCCCACCCACCAGCATGCCAACTCATACCCCCACCCTTCCCCCCCACCCCCATCACACCTCCTCCTTGCAAATGTCTCACCATCACAACCCACCCATCCCAACACCAAGCCCTGCATGCGACCACAAACCATGGACACCCATCACCTAAGCATGGCCACTGCACATACCCACCCCCCCAAACCACCGTCACAACAGCCCCCACAAGGGAATGCCAGCACTGGGGTACACGGGCACCCACCCATTGCACGCTATGGCACACACAGAAGCAATAACCATACTCTTATACCCCTGCAGGACCCGAGCGCCACGTCACCGCGCAGGAGGGTCCACAAATGTCCACTCCACCCCCAGAAGAGGCCGACAGTGATGACAGCAGCTCTGTCTCCCTGGATCTGGATGACCAGCCCGGCCCATCGGGGACCTCGGGACAGTCGGTTCCCCTCAGACAGCCACAGGCCACAGCAGACCTACCCCCCTCTGGGAACACCAACACAGCACCCATCCAGCGGGCCCATACCTCTATCCCCAGGACACGTCAAGCAGCGGTGTGTCCACCACTACAGGGCACCCAGGTTAACCCACCACCCCAACAACAACAGGGACCTGGGGGCAGTGGTAGTGGGCACACGGTCCAGGGGACAGAGGCCCAAGGAAACAGGGGAACTGGGAGGGCTGCTGTGCGACAGGGGGGGGACAGCTCCAGGGAACCCACTCTCCACGAGGCCCTATTCTCCATCATGGGAGCATACCACCACTCCCAGGAGACGATGGCGACGGTCCTGGCCAGGTTTCAGGAGATCCAGCTTCTGCAGGAGGAACAGTATATGGGGTTCAGGGAGGAACTAAGAAACATCAGTTCCGCAATGGGCACCATCGTAGTGGCTCTGAATCAGGTAGTCACCACATTGCGGGACACTGTGGCACCACAAAGGGCCCCTGTCACTAGCATGGACCAAGAAATGCCTACCACCTCCGCCGGCGCTAGTGGACGGGAGGCCCCGACACAAGACAAACAGGCCACCAGAACCCCACCCCCTGCAGAAGGAGAACCACCCCGCAAGCGGGCCCTGAGATCCAGGAAGAAGACAGAGTAAGATGCCAAGACCCCCTCCAGGAATGGATACCACCCTGATTGTCATCCCACTGTCCCACATTGTCACCCTGTCCAACCTTAAACTGCCCCTGCTCCACTTTCCACAGGCATTTGGACAATGCACCTGTGAGACTGATAATCTGGACTCTGCCATGGACATTCCTCCACCATCACCCCTCACCGAATGGCAAACACTTACCAATTTAAAGCACTTTATTAAACACACTTATTGCACAAAACAATCTGGAGTCTGGCTGTAATTTTGAACAAATGTATTAGACATAACCGTGCCAAATTGTTCATTTACATTGTGATGACAACATACCACTGTCACACAGCTGTAGTCCATGTGGAAACAAAGCAGATGTCACGCAGTGGGGCCCACATCTCTGAAATCGGAAGAAAAAGTCACAACTCAGTTACCATACACTGGGGGAAAAGGTCAGACAGTAGAGAGGTAGTAGTCTTTAAGTAAATGTAATATACCGGGGTGGATTCTTACCTGTGTGTCATTGAAAATACTGCTGTATTACTGTGTTCCTGTTGTCTATGTCGTCCTCTTCGCCTTCCTCCTCTTCACTCTCCACAGGCTCTACAGCTGCTACAACACCACCATCTGGACCATCCTCCTGCAGAAAAGGCACCTGGCGACGCAAAGCCAGGTTGTGACGCATACAGCAGGCCACGATGATCTGGCACACCTTCTTTGGTGAGTACATTAGGGATCCACCTGTCATATGGCAGCACCTAAACCTGGCCTTCAGGAGGTCGAAGGTCCGCTCGATCACCCTCCTAGTACGCCCATGGGCCTCATTGTAGCGTTCCTCTGCCCTTGTTCTGGGATTCCTCACTGGGGTCAGTAGCCATGACAGGTTGGGGTAACCAGAGTCACCAATTAGCCACACAAGGTGCCTCTGGAGTTGACCCATCACGTAAGGGATGCTGCTATTCCGCATAATGTACGCGTCATGCACTGACCCAGGAAACTTGGCATTAACATGGCAGATGTACTGGTCAGCCAAACAGACCATCTGGACATTCATGGAATGATAACTTCTCCAGTATTGGGGTATCTTTTTCATAGATTCACATGCTTGAATCATTCCCCGTCGTCGAAGTGGGAGTCCCACGGTACATAGAAAGCAATAAATAGAGAAAAACTTGTCTTTTTTTTTTTTTTTTTTTTTTCATTGAAGTCAATAGGAAAAAACACATTCAATTGTAGAACTATCAGCCTCTTTAGAAAGAGCCCAAACTTCAACCAATAAGGCGTGACCACCCCTTTAGAACCCTCAGCACAGAGGCTGTCAGATTTTCTACCGCACGTCGTGTGTAAGGGAGTCTCCCTGAGCTTTGCTCAGTTTTCTATCTCTTCAAGAGAAATCTTTAGAAATTTTCACTTGACTTTTTTCTACAAGACTTTTTCCATCATGTTTACAAGAAAAGGTCTTTTTAGGCCTTGTGGGACCTGTGGCAAATTGAGACTTCACTGTGAGGATCCTCACAAAGAATGTATCTATTGCTTACATCCAGAGCATAAGGTCAAGGACTGTAAGATCTGCAGGACCTTTCCTAACAAGACTCTGAGGGACAGAGAAGCCAGGCTCCTACTTTGGCTCCAGAGAAAGAAGGCAAGAGAAGCTCTTTCTGAAGAGGAGAGTGACACTTCAGTGACCTCAAAGAAAAGGAAGAGGTCTGTGGAGAGCTTATCCCCTACAAGCAGTAAGTCAGCCAAGAAGCTGCATGTTTTTAAGGACACGGGGGATCTACCTTCAACATCCAAGGTAGCATGTGGCAGGGTTCACTCAGAGCCATCCACACCTGCTTCTTCTTCAAAGAAGCTTAAAAAGCCTTCAAGCTCACTGCCTCCGTCGACGTCCAAAAAATCGACACCGTCGACGAGCGCTCCGTCGACGACAGGTCTCCCTGTGACGACGACTACAGTGACGGCTACGTTTACAGCTCCTCCATCACCGATGATAGTAACTTCGTCTCCGCTGTCATCTACGACAATAACACCGATGAGTCTAAAGTATGGTCCGTCGTCGTCGCACACTTTGAAGATCACAAAGAAGCCGTCGACGGGTAAGAAGCTAAAATCTTTGCCGTCGACGCATTCATCGACGAAGAAATTCAGAAGGTCGCCGTCGGCTTCGCCGACGAAGATTCCATCGACGCGCCTGACAACGACAACTCCGTCGACGACAACCCCGTTGACGGGTGGCGTAGTGACATTGACTTCGTCGATGAGACCTTCGTCGACACTGGTATCACCGACACCAACTACATCGACAGCCCCGTCGACGCCTGCTCTGTCGACGCCTGCACCGTCGATGAGGACACCATCGGCGAGTGCTCCGTCGACGACAGTTCCGTCGACGACTCATTATCCTCACTCTGGAACATCTCCTTACCTACCGCAAAGAATTTTACCTGTGCAGAGCAAGTCGTCTTTATTGCTGCCATCACATACATCGCCCAGCAAGGTTGCACCAGTTCCTCCGCAGCATCTTTTTGCTGATGATGATGATGACGGCGATGGTTACTCTGATGACGGATTTTTTCCGGTAGCGCGTAGTCCATCCGAACTGCGTATAAAGTGCCAAGAGGAAGATGAAGAGGAGGATCTTCAGCCTTTTCCGGACCAACAGGATCCAGGGCATTTCCAACAACAAGTACAGATGCCGGTCTCGTTGATTAACAACCTTCAACAAATGATGCAGGACTACTATGCGAGGTTTCCCCCGCCTGGTTCTTCTACACCGGTACAACTTCCACAGACACCAGTGTCCACTCCGGCTAGGCCTTCAGAATTTCCGGACCCTACCACAGCACCTCCATCGGTTCAGGGTATTGCGTCACCGTCATCCGATGAGGAACAGGAGGAAGGGGAGATACAGGACTCAGATTCTCTCATACCGGAGTGGGATGAGTATCAGATCCAGACTCCATCTCCGTCTACACCACCGCCAGTGGACTCTCCACCGCAGGACATTGGGGGTTTCCATAGTGTCATGGAAAGAGCTGCAAAAAGGTTCCAGCTACCGATTACGTCAAAACAATCAGACTGCTTTCTTTATGATTTTAAAGAAGACACTAGAAAATCGGTAAGGGCCATTCCCATTGTCGATTTCATCTGGGAAGAGGGCCTAAAAGTCATGCAGACTCCGTCCTCCATTCCTGCAGTCTTGCCCAGACTAGAGAAAAAATATAAGGCACCAGACAAATCCCCAGCATGTTTGATCAGCCATCCTAAGCCGGATTCGGTTATTTCACAAGCAGCTCAGAGGAGGTCCAGGAATCCGTCGGCTTCTCTGACTGCCCCCCCAGACAAGGAAGGACGTCGTTTGGACTCCATAGGCAAAACATTTTCAACTATGGCTGCCACCACGGTTAGAGCGGTTAACTCTCTAGCAATACTTGGGAGATACGATCGCCAGATGTGGTCTGACATGTCACAATTCATTGATATGTTACCTGAGACCAGTAGAGCAGAAGCACGCAGAATTCTGCAAGAAGGAGAAAAGATTTCGGCTGAAATCATAGACTCTGCCATTGATGTTTCCTCCACAGGATTTCGACAATTGGCCGGGGTGGCTGTGCTCAGACGCCAAGGGTGGCTAAAGGCTACCTCTTTTAGGCCTGAAGTTCAATTGAAGGTTCTGGACATGCCGTATGATGGCGAGCTTTTGTTTGGCAAACATGTCGACGAGGCATTGCAGTCTATTAAGGCAGACACTGAAACAGCCAGATCACTTGCAACGCTTCAGTACAAAAGGCAACCCTTTCGGGGAGCGAGAGGGAGAGGAACCCTTTCACATAGAGGAGGCTTTCAACAATATCGACCTTACTCCTCTTACCAAGGGCAATTTCGCTCAACCTACGGACAGCAAGAGCCGCATTCCTTTCGTCAGCAATCATCAGCTCGCTTCAGACAACAAAGGAGAGGAAAGTCTGCTTTCAGAGCCAAAGAAACAGCAAGAAAGCAGTGACCCTCATCAAGTGTCTGCACCCAGCCCCTATATCAACACTCTTATAGGGGGCACAATTTCCGAATTTCTACACCAATGGTCCAGAATAACAACAGACAAATGGGTTTTAGATATTATCAAACGGGGGCATACACTAGAATTCAACCAACCTCCCCCTCAAGTACCACCAAAAGGCCCCCCGCCAGCCCATCTCAACGAGCTTATGGAACAGATTGCTATCTTAATGAGCAAGGGAGCAATAGAGATCGTGCAAAGAAGCCAGAGGGGAACAGGTTTTTACTCCCATTTTTTCCTTATCAGGAAGAAGACCGGAGACTGGAGGCCTATTCTAGATCTTCGTTCGCTCAACAAATACCTCAAGAAGCAATCTTTTCGCATGATCTCTCTTCAAGACGTTCTGAGCCTGCTCAACCGAGGGGATTTTATGACATCGTTAGATCTTCAGGATGCATATTTCCACATTCCAATTCACCCCAATCATCGGAAATTCTTGCGGTTCAGGGTCGCAGGCATTCATTACCAGTTCAGAGTGCTTCCTTTTGGCCTCAGGTCGGCTCCAAGAGTGTTCACCAAGGTTTTGGCGCCAGTGGCAGCCCACCTCAGACACCTAGGGGTACAGGTGTTCCCGTACCTAGACGACTGGCTAATAAAGGCACGTACAGCGTCGAAGGCTGCCAGAGACACGGAGACATGTCTCTCCCTTTTCGGAGCTTTGGGTTTGACAGTCAATTACCCCAAGTCTCACCTAGAACCCACTCAGAACATCACGTTTCTAGGAGCCATCTTAGACACTCTGCAAGCGAAAGCCTTTGCTTCGCAGGACAGGAGAAAGAAACTTCGAAACTTAGCAGCACGGCTCAGCAAAAGAAGGTCCGTTTCAGTGCGGACTTACAAGTCTTTTCTAGGGATACTATCGTCTTGCATTCCGTTGATAAGGAACTGTCGTCTGCACATGAGGACTCTTCAACAATAACTAGACAACCAATGGAAACAGACAGAAGGCTCTTTCAACGAGGTAGTACAAATAACCCCTTCAGCGAAACAGGCTTTCAGGTGGTGGAAGGAAACTCCCCTAGTCTCAGACAGACTGTCATTTCTAAAGGACAGGACCATGCACATAGTAACAACAGACGCATCCCTGGAGGGATGGGGTGCTCATTTACAGAATCTTTCTGTGAGGGGAAAATGGTCCACTCAAGAATCAACTCTCCACATAAATGTATTAGAGTTAAGAGCGGTGGCTTTGGCACTCAAATCCTTCCTCACGAACATCAGAGGCTCTTCAGTTTTGATAAGGACGGACACCACCACGGTCATGCATTATATCAACAAGCAGGGAGGCACAAGATCTCGAGCATTATCTCTGGAGGCGCAGAAGCTGTGGCATTGGGTGATTCAGCATCGAATCTCCATCCGAGCAGAACATCTCCCAGGGATCACCAACACCTGAGCAGATGCCTTGAGCAGGAATCGAACCAGCTGCCACGAGTGGGAACTCGGTTCTCGACAGTCTCTTTCGTCGTTGGGGCAAACCCACTCTAGATCTGTTCGCGACCAGAGACAACAAGAAATGCCGACACTTCGCAAGCTGGCGTCCGCAGAGGGGTTCGAAGGGGAATGCGTTTTTTATCAGATGGTCAGGGATTTATGCATACGCTTTTCCCCCGCTGCCACTCATCCCGAGGCTTCTGCTAAAGATGAAGAAGGAACAATGCAGGATTCTTCTAATCGCTCCCAGGTGGCCACGCCAGTTCTGGTTCACAGAACTTCTATTGCTATCGGAACAACCTCACATTCGGCTGAAGGCAATACCGGATCTGTTGACAATGAGCCAGGGTCAGGTTCGTCATCCCAACCCGACATCTCTTCGTTTATCAGCCTGGCTCCTGAATTCTATGAATTCGATAGATTAAATATTCCTCCGGATTGCAGAGAGGTGCTTGCCTGTGCCAGAGCTCAGTCTACAAATCGCACATACAAGTTCAAGTGGAAGAGGTTTTGCTTGTGGTGCGCAGCTTCCAACATCCATCCTCTAACATCATCTCCTGAACAAATTTTGCCATATTTATTGCATTTGGCTAAATCCGGTCTTTCACATTCATCGATTAAGGTGCATCTGGCTGCCATATCACGTTTCCGACGAACGTCTCAGTCACCTTCACTATGGTCCTCCAGAATAATAAAACAATTTCTTAAAGGTTTATTTAGAATGTTTCCACCAATTCATCGTCCTGCACCACAATGGCATTTGAACATTGTACTCTCCCAATTAATGAAACATCAGTTCGAGCCTATTCATAGAGTGGATCTAAAGTTCGTTTCTTTTAAAACGGCCCTTCTTTTAGCCTTGACATCGGCAAGGAGAGTCAGCGATATCCAGGCCTTCACAATTTCTCCACCTTTCCTTCAATTCAAGCCAGAGGTGGTCATTTTGAGAACAAATCCAAAGTTTATACCTAAAGTTCCATCATCTTTTCACTTAAATGAACCAGTAGTTCTAAGAAATTTTTTTCCAAATCCTCAAACGGCAGCGGAACGAGCTCTGCATTCTTTAGACATTAAGCGCTGTTTAAAGTTCTATATAGAAAGGACAAGTGGTTTCCGTAAATCTGAACAATTATTTATCAGCTATGGAAAGATCAATCACGGTAACGCAGTTACTAAACAAACTATAGTGCGCTGGATCTCTTCCGCCATTCAGTTGACCCACCAGTTGGCGGGGAAGCCATTATCATCCAATGTCCGAGCGCATTCCACTAGAGCGGTATCCACTTCCACAGCTCTGTTCGCTGGAATCCCTCTGAACCAGATCTGCAGAGCGGCAACATGGTCACGTGCTCATACTTTCACCCAGCATTACTGCCTGGAAGCTACTGACAAGGTGGATGCTGCGGTTGGACAAGCAGTTTTGCGCAATTTGTTCACATAAGGTGAGCCTATAATTTCTACCCTCCGTCCTCTGGGTATTGTTTGAAGTATAATTTAAAGTATATAGTTGCATATGTATAGCTATGGATACATATGTTTTTATATAGATAGAGGTGTATGTGTAGGTATATATATATATATATATATATGTATATGTGTATGTGTGTGTATGTTTATATATCGTTTTTTTTTATATATATATAGATGGATACTATATGTAGTTAATATGGTTAGCACTTAATTTGCAGATGTTAATTGCTTATATAGATTCAGACAACATGCATTATAATTATGCATGCTATTGGTGCTACAAGAAGTAACATTTTGTTATTACTGCTGGCTATTCTGATTCAAGCATGTGAATCTATGAAAGATACCCCAATACTGGAGAAGAAAATGAGTTACTTACCTGTAACTGTGGTTCTCCAGTATTGGTATCTTTCATAGATTCACATGCGACCCACCCTCCTCCCCAGAGAGGCTCACCTTCTTGGATTTTTTCCTGTATTCTCTAGTGCGGAGAAATCTGACAGACTGAGCCTCTGTGCTAAGGGTTCTAAAGGGGTGGTCACGCCTGATTGGTTGAAGTTTGGGCTCTTTCTAAAGAGGCTGATAGTTCTACAATTGAATGTGTTTTTTCCTATTGACTTCAATGAAAAAAAAAAAAGAAAAAAAAAAAAGTTTTTCTCTATTTATTGCTTTCTATGTACCGTGGGACTCCCACTTCGACGACGGGGAATGATTCAAGCATGTGAATCTATGAAAGATACCAATACTGGAGAACCACAGTTACAGGTAAGTAACTCATTTTCTTTTCCTGTTCCTGTACACCTGTTCACTCCTGCTGGGGGGGACCAAAGCAACATGTGTCCCATCAATTGCACCTATGATGTTGGGGATATGTCCAAGGGCATAGAAATCACCCTTCACGGCAATTCCCCCACCTCAGGGAAAACTATGTAGCTCCGCATGTATTTCAGCAGGGCAGACAACACTCTGGACAACACCTTTGAAAACATAGGCTGAGACATCCCTGATGAAATGGCCACTGTTGTTTGAAATGACCCACTTGCTAAGAAATGGAGTACTTACAGAACCTGCACTAGAGGGGGGATCCCCGTGGGTTGGCGGATGGGTGACATCAGGTCTGCCTCCAGCTGGGCACACAGTTCCTGTATAGTGGCTCGGTCAAGCCTGTATGTCAGTATGACATGTCTTTCTTCCATTATCGACAGGTCCACCAGCGGTCTGTACACGGGAAGATTCCTCCATCTCCTCGCATGTCCCAGCGGACGGTGCCTATGAAGGACAACAACGAGCACAGAGTCAATCAACCCACAGGTACGTTCCCACAGCTTGCACATAACATGATTCCCAATGCATTGTATGGCTTGTATGAGTGTCGATGCAAGGCCTAGGTATGTGTGACGCAGTAGAAATTAAGCCATGTGGGCCCTTAAAATGGCGGCTGCCTGACCTGTGAAGTGCGACAATGGGATGTGAGGTCAATGCGCTGGCGTGGCACACTGTGGCGGTAGGCGGTCGAAGACCGCGGCGCAAAGCAGCATTGGTTAACATTGAACCCTATGGGTTTCAGGAGCCAATGACGATGTGCGCCGGCGGTCGCAGTACGCACCGCCGCGGTACGCACCGCCGCAGGCATGACCGCCATTTTCTATCTGCTTAATCACTCAATACCTGATCTTCCACAGGAGAGGACCTATACTGCAAGTGCTGCTATGACCTCGGTCTGGAAGAGACAATGGCTCATGCGACTGGGGAAAGGGCCCCTGCCTTCACTGCGGAGGAGTTGGAGAAACTTGTGGATGGGGTCCTCCCCCAGTATGCGCAACTCTACGGTCCTCCAGACCAACAGGTGAGTACACTGGGACCATGCTTTGGGGGCAATGCCTATGTTGAGTCGGGTGGATGAAAGATGGTGGGGAGGGGAGCGATTGAGGCATGCATCAAACGACAGATGAGAGCATGTGCCACATGGCAAGGGTGGGGATGGGGAGCCACTCACATGGAGCTTGCAGAAGGTGATGATTATACTTCTCTCCCTGTACATGTCACATAGGTCAGCGCCCACCAGAAAATCGATATTTGGCGTGCCATCGCCGAGGACGTCCGGACCCTGGGGGTCCACAACAGACGGGGCACCCACTGCCGGAAGAGATGGGAGGACATCCGACGTTGGAGCAGGAAGACAGCGGAGGCTCAGCTGGGGATGGCCTCCCAACGTGGGAGGGGTGCCAGTCGTACTTTGACCCCCCTGATGTCCCGGATCCTGGCGGTGGCCTACCCCGATTTGGATGGGCGTGTGAGGACATCACAGCAGTCACAAGGGGGTGAGTACATTCTCATTCTGGTGACTTTGCGCGCAGTGGAGGTGTCTGGGTGGGGGAGGAGGGCTGTGGGTATCCCTAGGCCAGGGCGATTTCTGTAGGCTAGGCCCCTCCGTAAGGCATGGCCCTGTGCCCCCGCCCCCCACCTCTGTAGGGTGCCAAGTACAGCTATTCATGGCCCTGTGTCATCTATGTGTGCAGTTGTCGTCCATAGGCTTGTAGGCCATGTCCCACGGATTGAGTAGTGGAACCCAAGTGCGCGGCGTAGTGCAGGGGGCTTCTGTGTCTGTCCTCTCCGCCAAGGGTGTCGCCAATGCATGCACTCAACATGTCTTTATTTCTCCCCCCCCCTTTTTTGTGGTCTTCCTGTTCATGTGTGCATTAGCATCATCAGGCGGAGGAGAAGTGGCATCGGAGCACGAGGGAGCTGCATCCCACCTGGCCCTGGAGGGCCATGCAACGGAGTCCGAATACACCAGTGGGATGGAGGGCGAGGGGAGCTCCACAGCGGGGACCCGTGCAGACATTAGTGACAGCGACTCGTCCTCTGAAGGGAGCTCCCTTGTGGTGGCGGCAACATCCGTGCCCCCCGCAACAACAGCTACAGCCGCCACCCAGCGCACCAGCACCGCCCTCCCAGCAGCCCCTCAGTGTTTGCCCCGTGCCCGCTCACCCAGGAAGGTGGGCATCTCCTTCGCCCCAGGCACCTCAGGCCCTGCCCCTGTCACCCCTGCTGCCCTCAGTGAGGAGGTCATTGACCTCCTGAGGACAATCATTGTTGGGCAGTCTACCCTTTTGAATGCCATCCAGGGTGTAGAAAGGGAGGTGCACCAGAGTAATGCATACCTGGAGGGCATTCATTCTGGTCAGGCTGCCCATCACCGATCGTTCAACACTCTGGCCTCAGCACTGATGGCAGCAATTGTCCCTGTCTCTAGCCTCCCCCCTCCAACTTCCTCCACCCAGACCCTATCACCTGTACCTCTGCCTATCCCAGGCACACCATCAGACCAGCCTGCACACACCTCAACACCCAAGGGAAGCTCATCCAGACATAAGCACCACACATCACACAAGCATTCACACAAGCAACATCCACATACAGACATACCAACACCCACTGCCTCCACTGTGTCCCCCTCCTCCGCGTCTCCCTCCTCCCTCCCTATGACGTCTCCACTCACACCTGCATGCACAACATCTTCAGCCACTACGTCCATCACCAGCACACCCACCAGAACCCACCGCACACGTGCAGTCACCACCCCCACTGCCATTTACACGTCCCCTGTGTCCTCTCCCACTGTGTCTGTCACCCCCTCTTCCAAGCTACACAAACGCAGGCAGCCACCCACCCAACAGCCATCCACCTCACGACAGCCTCCAGCCCAAACACCTGCACCCAAAGACACAAGACTTCAAACTCCTACAACCACAACCTCTTCCTCCACTCCCATTCCTACTACACCTACCCGTCCCTCTCTTCCTAAACTTATTTTCCTTTCCAAACTTGACATCTTTCCAACAACTCCCCCACCCCGTCCATCTAACAAGACTCCAGTCAGCACCTCAGCCACTACAAAAGCGGGCCCTGTGAAGACAGTCTGCCATGGACTGCGGAGTCCCCCACCCTCAAGGGCAGCCAGCTCAGTAGGGAGCCAAGGCACGGGCAGCCCACCGCCGCAAAAACATGCAAAGCTTGTCAGTGGCCGGCGCAAGAGGCCTAAAACACCTGGGACAAAAATCCCTACCATGGCACCGGCAGGGAGTGTGGTGCCACCTGGCACACCGCCAAAGGTGGCGAAGGGCCACAGGCGACCAGGGAAGGCTGGGAAGGGCAGCACGCCCGACAAGACCGCCAGCAGCCCAGCTGTGCAGGAGGGCCCCGCATGCCCCATCCCAGGTGGGCAGGAGGACACCAACAGGCCCGGTAATGCAGCCCAGGAGGGCCCCACCAGGCCCATCCCAGGTGGGCAGGAAGGCGCAGCCAGCCACAGGCCAAGTGACGAATGACCTCCACGCCATGGGCTGATCCGCTGAACTGGGCACTCATCCGAAGAACCGCTCCGCTGGACACCGCCGTCTCAAGCACCGCTGCACTGGGCCCTTCATCTCAAGCACCGCTGAACAGGGCACCGCCGTCTCAAGCACCGCTGAACAGGGCACCGCCGTCTCAAGCACCGCTGCACTGAGCCCTTCATCTCAAGCACCGCTGAACAGGGCACCGCCGTCTCAAGCACCGCTGCGCTGGGCCCTTCATCTCAAGCACCGCTGAACAGGGCACCGCCGTCTCAAGCACCGCTGCGCTGGGCCCTTCACCTCAAGCACCGCTGAACAGGGCACCACCGTCTCAAGCACCGCTGCGCTGGGCCCTTCATCTCAAGCACCGCTGAACAGGGCACCGCCGTCTCAAGCACCGCTCCGCTGGGCCCTTCATCTCAAGCACCGCTGAACAGGGCACCGCCGTCTCAAGCACCGCTCCGCTGGGCCCTTCATCTCAAGCACCGCTGCACTGGGCCCTTCATCTCAAGCACCGCTGAACAGGGCACCGCCGTCTCAAGCACCGCTGCACTGTGCCCTTCATCTCAAGCACCGCTGAACAGGGCACCGCCGTCTCAAGCACCGCTGCTCTGGGCCCTTCATCTCAAGCACCGCTGAACAGGGCACCGCCGTCTCAAGCACCGCTGCACTGGGCCCTTCATCTCAAGCACCGCTGAACAGGGCACCGCCGTCTCAAGCACCGCTCCGCTGGGCCCTTCATCTCAAGCACCGCTGAACAGGGCACCGCCGTCTCAAGCACCGCTGCACTGGGCCCTTCATCTCAAGCACCGCTCCGCTGGGCCCTTCATCTCAAGCACCGCTGAACAGGGCACCGCCGTCTCAAGCACCGCTGCACTGTGCCCTTCATCTCAACCACCGCTGCACTGGGCACCGCCGTCTCAAGCACCACTCCGCTGGGCCCTTCATCTCAAGCACCGCTCCGCTGGGCCCTTCATCTCAAGCACCGCTCCGCTGGGCCCTTCATCTCAAGCACCGCTGAACAGGGCACCGCCATCTCAAGCACCGCTGGCCCATTGGCGGAAGGGGCAGGCCCGCATCTGTGTCGGGCAGGGCTGCACAAAGCACTCTGGGCACTACTCCCCCTCCAGTACCAGTGGAGACTGATATTGACTTGAGAGACTGTGGCTTTGCACTCCCCAGGATGGCACAGTGGGCATGCCACCCACTGTAGAGACTTGAGAGACTGTGGCTTTGCACTCCCCAGGATGTAACAGTGGGCAGCCCACCCACTGTCTGGACTTGAGAGACTGTGGCTTTGCACTCCTCAGGATGGAACAGTGGGCAACCCACCCACTGTAGAGACTTGAGAGACTGTGGCTTTGCACTCCCCAGGATGTAACAGTGGGCAGCCCACCCACTGTCTGGACTTGAGAGACTGTGGCTTTGCACTCCCCAGGATGTATCAGTGGGCAGCCCACCCACTGTCTGGACTTGAGAGACTGTGGCTTTGCACTCCCCAGGATGGAACAGTGGCCATGGAGGCCCCTCGTGGATCTGGCGTCGTGGACTCATCTGGCTGAGGTGCCCCCCCTTCCCTTCCCCCTGAGGTGCCTGTAGTTTTGGTATCTGATGCCCCTGCAGTGTTCTCTCCGTTGGAGTCAGGTATCCTGTGTGGGCTTTGCCCATGTGATTTGGGCCCAGTGGCCCACGAACAATGCCTGATAAACATATCGGACTGGACAATTTATGTATATAAAGTTTTAGATGTGTGATATATTTTAATGCCAGTTATACAATATATTCCAATGTTTATAATCATTTCCTTTTGTCTTTGCATTCTTACGGGGGGTTTGGGTGGGTAACTGTGATGTGTTGCTATGCATTGATGTGTGTGTTGTAGTGGGTGAGGGTGGGGGTGGGTGTGTCGCGTATGTGTGTCCCTGTAATTTTTTGCCTCCCCCCTCCCCTGTGTCGTAGGTGCAGTACTCACCGTTGTCTTCTGCGCCGGCGTTCGTGCTCCTGGTAGAGGAGCAGGAAGACAATCGCTGGGAGGATGTGGAGTTCTGGTTCCATGCTGTCCAGATTCCTCGTGGGGTGTATGGAGGTGAGCATTTTCCGTTTGAAATGGCTGTTTCCGCCGTGTTTTTATCGGCGGGACTACCGCCCCGGAAAAGGTGGCGGATTGGTGGGTTGTGATAGGGTGGGCGGTACATTGTCTCCCGCCTGTCTGTTGGCGGTGACCGCCGCACTGTTTGTTTGTCCCGCCGTGGCGGGCGGTGTGTTGAAGTGGCGGTCTCTGTTGGCGGTTTCCGCCAGGGTCAGAATTGCATTTTTTTTCCCACCAGCCTGTTGGCGGTTTAGCCGCAGCTTTAACACCGACCGCCAGGGTTGGAATGACCCCCTATATATTTGGCAGAAGAAACCATTTGAAATATCCGATGTTGTTTTGTATTTTTTGCGCACCAGGGTTTGATTACACCCTGGTACTTCAGTTGTGTGAGGAATTCCATCCCCGGTGCTTTAGCATCATGTTTTATTAGGTATTGGGGTTGAGGTTGGGGTTCATATTTAATTGGAATTACATGATAGGGGGAATCTTTATCCTACCCCACGTGGTTGCGATATAACGCGGGTGCCTGTGCCAATGCCCAATTAATGGCATAGGATTCTGCGAGCTCCTCATGAACAAGAGGCAAGAAAGAAGGTTTGATAACCTCTTACCATATGGGCAAGTACAGACAAATCTGGTGGCCATTCCTTCTCGGCCAGTAGAATATCATAAATGTTTATGACACGATCCCAAAAGACTACGTCAATTGTGCGTTCAATGTCTTCTTCTAACTGTAACATTACTTTGTACACCCTGTCAGGCTTGAAGACACGCACGTCCGCAGTTTCAACCTGCAAGAAGTCATCAGTTGCTTTCACCCCCAGATGCTCTTGAAGATTCCGGCAAACTATTGTGACCTTTGCTGCACTGTCTAGAAGAGCTAGTGCCCATGTCTTGTTCTTCAATAGAGCCCTCTTCTTGAGTGGCATGACGAATCGCAAATGCTGCCACCTTCTTTTTAAATAGGGGTTTTTGTTGGGTAAGTTTCTCTTCTTTTTTTTAACAGAAACTTCTGTAGAGCGTTGTGATTCCTGTCTCAGTTTCACGTACTCAGTTCTTTGCTCTGACTGCCCGCATCTCTCACTGCGTTTTTCCGGTGAGTCGTGGAAGGAACAAGATTGCCATGTATCAGTATATTGATATCTGTCAGGCGTTTTTATATTATCTATATTTCTGAGATTATATCTATTCTGTGGGGTCTCCGTATGCAGAGAGTCTCCCTTTCTTTTTTAGGTGTTTGTTGTTTTTTATCCCAGCGTTTTTTTAAACCGTCAGGAGCTTGCTTGGTAGTATCTTTATTAGATTTACCCTGAAACTGTGGTTTTGTAGGTCTGGCCCCCAGAATATCTTGACCAGTGCTAGAGTAGGTCTCCGTGATAATCTTTGGCAGCTCACGATCTTGATCCTCTGGAGGAACGTCCCATACCCACATGCCCACTGCTGGTGCAACTGCTTCCCCTTTAAGGTTACTTAGTATGATTGAAGATACTGTAGCAAAATTGCCAATAAGTTGCATCCCCAAGTCTGGGGCCGGTGCAGCCCCGTATTTATCTTGAATTAGTTTTAACACTTCCGGTAGATTGGTGAGTGTCGGTGTACCTTGTGCGGTAGTATAGAGTGTGGCAAATTCCGTACCCCAAGTATTGCAGTGATCTACTGTGGGAACCATCCCAAATGGCAAGCACACAGTTAATATTCTATGCTTATCCTGAGGTCCCCTATGGGGAAATACTGCTTCCAGTGCATTTATTTTTTGAGCTAACCAAAACGGAATCTGTTCTCGTTTGGCGGGCACTTCACCCATGATCAAATGTACAGTCGCAGGATTAATGGCTGGCGTTACTGCATGTGGTTGCACCGGGGCAGCACGTGCTGGATTTGTATTTAATGTTTGCATTATAAACTGAACTAACCGTCTGTATATTTCCGTAAGCTCAGTACATAAGCGGTGGACTTCAGCTACCGTCAAGGTTGCTGCATCAGGGTGTGATGTATATATGGCCAATAAAGGCCAGGTAGGACCATCATTACTTAGAGGACCTAACCTAACATGTAGGATTGTATATGGTAGGGCGCTATCAAGCCAATTATTATGTTCTTGATAAGATAAAGGTATTTCTAGATATGCATATGCTCTATATTGTGCAGGTATGTTTTCAGGTGTTTAGTGATGAAATGTATTTGTGTTCCCATCAGCTGCTGGAAGTGTGACCCAAGAATAGAAAAATTCTGTTCTGTAGGCTGGATGAGCCTCAACAACAAATGTAACATGACCCCCCTGGGCCGTTAGGCCATGTGCCAATAAATGTGCAGTAAGGGGTGGTCGCATATTGACTGCATTTGCTTCCTGTTGCGGGTTCGCCGTGGTAAATGGTAAAATTTGTTCAGAGATAAGCAAACCAAGTGGGGATTAGCCTTTTAGGGTTCAAGCTTGAACAACCGACAGCGTTAGTTAGGTAGTCCCTACTTGGCTGAGGAGGAGAATCCTCAATACCACAGACGTTTCCGTATGTAGTCCTGAGGTGTGTTTGCATGTAGTGAGACAGAGATACTCAGGAGAACCAGAAAATTAGTGCCTGACCAAACGTTGGCAGCGCCGTGTCGCATAGGTTCTCATTATCTTAATGAGACTACTGGATTTGGGCGGCAGAATCACTTGTATTGCTGAGGACTGAGTGTGATCCCACACCAGGTGACACCTGTCGGCCTAATCCGGGTAATTGTTTTAAGCCATTTCTGTCCCCCTTTGGGGCACATCAGCCTATTGTAATTAAGCTGATCTGCCTCCGAGGGTGGGCAGAAACCTCTAGGCAACAGGGATATATTTTTTTATTTTTTATTTTTTTTGATGTGGGGAGAGACCTCTTAGGCAAGGGTCACTCCCCTAGGGGGAAACTTTTTTTAGGCCATTTCTGCCCCCCTTTGGGGCACATCGGCCTATTGTAATTAGGCTGATCTGCCCCCAAGGGGAGCAGAAACCACTAAACACCAGGGATTATAATTATTTTGTGTCAATTTCCCACAAGGGGAGTGACTCCTTAGATAAGGGTCGTTCCCCTGGGGGGCAATTTATTTTAGGCCATCTCTGCCCCCCTTGGGGCCAGATCAGCCTATTTTTCTTAGGCTGATCGGCACCAAGGATTTTTTTTTTGCGTCAATTTCACACAAGGTTAGCGACCCCTTAGGCAAGGGTCGCTGCCCTGGGGGGCAAATTTATTTTAGGCCATTTCTGCTCCCATTGGGGCAGATCCACCTATTTTAGAAGGCCCATCTGCACCCAAGGAGGCAATACCCCCTCCCTAAATAAATGGGGCCAAAGTTGTTCCGCCCACCGGTGGGCAGATCGGGCAATTACCCCGGATCCACTCCCCGGGAGGTGGGGGTTCAAAAAAGCCTACTAGATGCCAGGGAATAAAAAAAAAAATATTGGGGTTGTGGCTACCAGCTAGAAAGGGCATGGTTATGCCCCCACCTCAAATGAAGGGGGTAGCAGTCTTTCAGCTCTAAAACATCTTATCCAACGGCAAGCAAGAGGACATTGATTATTTGGGGTTTTGGTTTTACATTTGGGCCATGAGAGCTTGTCTAACTCTCGAAACCGTCGCACTTGGAGTGGTGAGGGCTGCACTTTTTGGACTTTGGGATGCTGCAATGTAGAAAAATCCACAAGACCTAGACACCTAAATCCACAAATTTCCTACCACCCAGCATCGTCACATCCATACCGATAACAATTCTGCCCCATTTGTCAGCCTAAAAATGTTTTTTTTCAAACTGCCCTTTTGGACCTGCTTTGGTTCCCCCTTAGTGTTGACATGTTTTTGGCTCTTCCCTGTCACAGGCACTAAGGCCACCTACACAAGTGAGGTATAATTTTTACTAGGTGATTGAGGGGAAAATTGGGTGGTAAATGTGTCCTGGTGCGGTGATCCTACAAAGAAATGTGGGAAAAATATGATTTGTTTAGCTAAATTTGAGGTTTGCTGAGGATTCAGGGTAAGAAAACACTGGGGGATTCATGCAAGTCACACCCCCTTGGAGTCCCTTGGGTGTCTAGTTTTCAGAAATGTTTAGGTTTGGTAGGTTTCCCTATATGGCTGCTGAGCCCAGGACCAAAAACGTAGGTGCCCCTCCCCAAAAAAAACAAGTGATTTTGTATTTGACAATTTTGATGTGTCCAGATAGTGTTTTGGGGCATTTCCTTTTACGTGCACTAGGCCTACTCACACAAGTGAGGCACCATTTTTACTGGGAGACTTGGGGGAACGCTGGGTGGAAGGAAATTTGTGGCTCCTCTCAGATTCCAGAACTTTTTGTCACCGAAATGTGACGAAAAAGTGTTTTTTTGTCCACATTTTGAGGTTTGTAATGGATTCAGGGTAACAGAACCTGGTGAGAGTCCCACAAGTCACCCTATCTTGAATTCCCCTAGATGTCTAGTTTTTAAAAATGCACAGGTTTGGTAGATTTCCCAAAGTGTGGGCTGAGCTAGAGGCCGAAATCCACAGCTAGGCACTTTGCAAAAAACAGGCCTGTTTTCTTTGGGAAAATGTGATGTGTCCACGTTGTGTTTTGGGGCATTTCCTGTTGCGGGCACTAGGTCTACCCAGCAAAGTGAGGTACCATTTTTATTGGGAGACTTAGGGGAATGCTGGTTGGAAGGAAAGTTGTGGCTCCTCTCAAATTCTAGAACTTTCTGTCACCGAAATGTGAGGAAAAAGTGTTTCTCTGGCCACATTTTGAGGGTTGCAAAGGATTCTGGGTAACAGAACCTGGTGGGAGCCCCATAAGTGACCCCATCTTGGATTCCCCTAGGTGTCTCGTTTTAAAAAAAATTACAGGTTTGGTAGGTTTCCCTGGGTGCCGACTGAGCCAGAGGCCAAAATCCACAGCTAGACACTTTACAAAAAACAGCTTTCTTTGGGAAAATGTGATGTGTCCATGTTGTGTTTTGGGCTATTTCCTGTCATGGGTACTAGGCCTACCCACACAAGTGAGCTACCATTTTTATCGGGAGACTTGGGGGGATGATGAGTGGAAGGAAATTTGTGGCTCCTCTCAGATTCCAGAACTTTCTCTCACCGAAATGTGAGGAAAAAGTGTTTTTTGGGCCAGATTTTGAGGTTTGCAAAGGATTCTGTGTAACAGAACCTGGTCGGAGCCCTACAAGTCATGCCATCTTGGATTCCCCTAGGTGTCTGTTTTTCAGAAATGCACAGGTTTGGTAGGTTTCCCTAGGTGCCGGCTGAGCTAGAGATCAAAATCCACAGCTAGGCACTTTCCAAAAAACACATCAGTTTTCAATGCAAAAATGTGATGAGCTCATGTTGCATTTCCTGTCGCAGGCATTAGGCAGACACACGCAAGTGAGGTACCATTTTTATCGGGAGACTTGGGGGAACACAGAATAGCAGAACAACTGTTATTGCCCCTTGTCTTTCTCTACATTTTTCCCTTCCAAATGTAAGACAGTGTGTAAAAAGGAGGTCTATTACAGAAATGCACTGTAATTCGCATGCTAGTATGGGCACCCTGGAATTCAGAGATGTGCAAATAATCACTTCTTTTCAACACCTTATCTTGTTCCCATTTTGCAAATACAAAGGTTTCCTTGATACCTATTTTTCACTCTTTATATTTCACCAAATGAATTGCTGTATACTAGGTATACAAGGAAAACCCATTGCAAGGTGCAGCTCCTTTATTGGCTCTGGGGACCTAGGATTTTTGATAAACCTACAAGTCCAATATATTCCCGCAACCAGAAGAGTCCAGCAGACGTAATGGTATATTACTTTTGAAAATCTGACATTACAGGAAAAAGTTACAGAGTAAAACGTGGAGAAAAATTGCTTTTTTACCTCAATTTCAATATTTTTTATTTCAGCTGTTATTTCCTGTAGGAAAACCTTCTAGGATCTACACAAATTACCCCTTGGTGAATTCAGAATTTTGTCTACTTTTCAGAAATGTTTCCGGGATAGAGCAGTGGTTTGACACCCATTTCTGTCACTAACTGGAAGGAGGCAAAAAGCACAAAAATTAGTAAAAATGGGATATATCCCAGTAGAATGCCAAAATTGTGTTGCAAAATTTGGTTTTCGGATTCAAGTCTGCCTGTTCCTGAAAGCTGGAAAGATAGTGATTTTAGCACCACAAATGCTTTGTTGATGCCATTTTCAGGGAAAAAACACAATCCTTCTACTACAGCCCTTTTTTGCCATTTAAAAAAAACCCGAAATCTTTGCTGTATTTTGGCTAATTTCTTGGTCTCCTCCAGGGGAACCCACAAACTCTAGGTACCTCTAGAATCCCTAGGATGTTGGAAAAAAGGACACAAATTGGTGTGTATAGCTGATGTAGACAAAAAGCTATGAGGGCCTGAGCGCGAACTTCTCCAAATAGCCAAAAAAAGACCTGGCATGTGAGGGGGAAAAGACCTGGCAGCAAAGGGGTTAAAATACTGTAGAACTCCCATTACGACAACGATTGAAGCATGTGAATCCATGAAAGATATCAATAGTTACAGATAAGTAACTTATTATTTTGCGATCCATCAGTGGGTCACAGCCCACAGTTTGGGGAGCACTGTTTTAGACCAAGTGGTTGAGAAGGCCGGCAGGTTGAGATTACAGGAAGAATTTCTAGTAACAAACCAATAACCACAAAAGGACCACACATCCTTTTTTGTTTATGACGTTTTGAAGTCTTATATTGCCTGTACTTTTGGCAGTTAATGTCAAAGGATGCCATTGCCTGCTATGTATGCCAGGCACTTCACTGACTTTTTGGCTACGGTCCATTTAGTGGTATTGACCCGCAGGTACACATTTTTATCAGGAACTCAAGGTGACTGATTCATGTACAGCTCAAAATATTCACAATATCCATTTACATCTTTGCATGGTTGTGTTGTGGTCTTAAGATTTGGTTCATTTGTCACTGAAACGTAGGTGAAGCCCTGTATAAGTAAATTGATATGGCTGTCGAAGGGGGAAGAAGTTGGGGTAGTGAAGAACAGTTTCTTTTGATCATCTACTTTCAAGAGGATTGACTAGTAGCCCTTTTCATGGTCTAATGTTTTCTTAGACAATAAGTATATTAAACGGAGGTTCCTAGTGGAATGGTAGATGAAATTCACACTTTATAATATAGAACATAGGAATAAATCAAAGGAATAGATCATCATTAAAAATATATTAGTCATTGCAATATTTCTTTGAAGAATGAGAAATAACTGTTCATACTAAGTGCTCACTGCTCAAGTAATCAAACAGTGCACAAGAAAAAAAGAGGATATATGCCCTCATTTCAACCCTGGCGGTCAAAGACCGCCAGGGCTGTTTTGACGGAAGCACCGCCAACAGGCTGGCGGTGCTTCACATGCGATTACGACTGCGGCGGAAGCGCCCCGGTCGCACCACCAGGACCGGCGGTTTCCCACCACATTGGTCCCGGCGGGTGTAATCAGCGCTGCCCAGAGGATTACGAGTCCCCCTCCCGCCAGCCTTTTCATGGTGGTATAAACCGCCATGAAAAGGCTGGCGGAAAGGGGAGTCGCGGGCCCCTGGGGGCCCCTGCACTGCCCATGCCTATGGCATGGGCAGTGCAGGGGCCCCCTGCCACGGCCCCATGGAGCTTTTCACTGTCTGCTATACAGTGAAAAGCGTGACGGGTGCAACTGCACCCGTCGCAGCGACCCAACACCGCCGGCTTCATTTGGAGCCGGCTCCCGTTTTGCGGCCGAGATCCCCGCTGGGCCGGCAGGCGGAAACTAGGTTTCCACCCGCTGGCCCAGTGGGGACCTCCAAATAGACACCGCGGGAGTGAGCGCACATTGGCGGCCGCGCTGCGGTTTCAACTTGCGCCGCCTGCCAAAGTTGAAATGAGGGCCATAGTCATGGTGTGTACTATACACATAAGGCAATGACACATAAATACTTTTATTGCTGTTTGTTGTCCTTTATAAAGGAAACAGTCTTTTATAATTATGCAGCAAAGTCAATGATGGATGGACATAGTCCATTTGTCCAAGAGGTGTAAGCAGTGTTTCGATCCTTTATGGACTGAGTGTCATCATCAGGACATTAACAGTTCATGAGGATAGCACTATTTTGCCTAAGGACAGCACAATAGTTAAACCTTTAGGTGGGGGTGTCAGCCAATGGCTGAAACCATCGCACCCTACCCAGTGCATCTGTCAGCCATTGGCCAACACTGTGGATGGTTAGAAATTGCCCTTGGGGGATATCTCAGCCCCGTGAGCATTGATTTTTAAGGGAAAGGTATCATCAAATGAATGAATGTAAAGAACGTCTGTGGCTCACAGCTCCTCAGAAAAAGTGTCCTGGCTCTCTAGGCCACTGAAGAAGGAAGAGAAACAAAAACAGAAAGGCGTACTGTCACTCACCTTTGAATGAAAATGTTTTCAGAGCCTTCTTGCATTTTACTTCATCCTTAATAGATCTCAAAGGCCCAGGCAGCTGGTTCCACAGGCTAACTGCTTTAACTGTGAAGGAGGAGACTCATCTACATTGTCTTTTAACATTAAAAAGAGTAGGACTTAGGGAGGAGCTCTGTGGCACCCTCCAGTTCAGTTTTTTTTGCTGCTGAAGCATAGGGCTTCATCCAGGCTACCTGTTCTTGTCCTTCCAGAAGAGAACCCAACCAACTTAAGGCTGAACCTATCAACCCTAGATGATCTAGCCTACCGCAACAAGATGGTATGGTCTACCATATCAAATGTGGCTGACAGGTCCAGCAGCACCAAAGTGACATTAAGACCAGAGTCCATGCTTGGCCTAATAGATACAGAGAATTCTCTTGGTACTTTGGTGGGCTCCAACACTAGATTGTGAGGGTTGTAGCAGATTGTTCACAGCTAAAGAGGTGGTAAGCTTTAACTTCTCCACGTTTTCCAGGATTTTCTAGGCTGCAGGAAGCAAAGAAAATGATCTAATATTTGTTAGAATTTCAAGGTCAGCATTAGATTTTTTGAGCAAAGGGATCACCTTTGCACTCTTTCAGGTCTCTGGAATGATCCCCGATTGGAGAGGGATGGCAAATAGTTCCTGGTAAATAGGATCTATAATATTCACAATTTTTATCATGATATGTGCTGGCATAGGGACATTAGGAGATCCAGACCTGCAATTTGCAAATACAGCCATTACATCCTCCAAGGAAGGGGCCGTAAAAGATGACAATTTAAACTCAGATGTGGGACCTGCAAATTCTCCTGCCCCAGGTCCTGAAACAGAGAATTCATTCCTCTCCCCCCCTCCCGCCTCCCAAATTGGACTGAATTGTGAGGATTTTATCCTGAAAAAAAATCACAAAGTTGTGTGGGGATATAGCTTTCAGGTCCATGAAGCTCGGAACAATTTTTAAAATGTCATTCCCATCATTGTCAGCTTCCTTTTCTGATGGTAGATTTTCAGGGCCAGTTTGTAGCACTTTTTATCTGACCCACAATAATGTCAACTCCAACCTGTTTCAGATTTTTCACTGAGCTAAATCCTGCGAGAACCATCGAGCTGAGCAGGCACAAGCTACTTTTCTCCCTGTCGTGCTCGGGGTAAGCCAGGATCTGATTACTATGTCACCCCCAAGAACAGAGTTTGGGATACATGGCTTCAGTTCAGAGTCCTCCTAAGGTCTACTGTTGACACCTTACACCAACGTCTGTGCCCAGCCTGGGGTTGAAGCAGTCTGGCTTCCTTCTGACTATCAAAGTGCCAGGCGAAAGGGAGTAAACAATGATCTGACCGAGGCACCTGGCAGGGTATCTCCCAATGTAACTGTGCATTAGAGAAAATGTCATCAATGGCATGTTCAGCTGTATGAGTCGGGCCTATTGTTAGAAAGGAGAGAATCTCCCCTTTCCAATGGTATCTCTGGCCAGTGTATCCCTGCTTGAGAATCACCACAGGAGGGCGATCTCCAAGCAGGGATTCACCCACTGGGCACTAGGGAAAGGGGAATGCAGCCCCTTGGGCAAGGGCTTGTGCTTCCCCTTAACTATTTTCATATATAAATCTTTCTGACCTCACCCCCCACCCCTTACCTCCCCAGCAAATGCCCCGATCTGCCCTCCAGGCACCAGGGATTTAATTTTAAAATAAGAATAGAGGAGTGGGGACTGCCCTGAATGGGCACATCCATGACCCACCCCTAATAAAAGAGTGAACAGTCTTTCTGTCTTTCTTCCTCCCCCTGGGTGGCAAAGGAGAACAATTGCCCTAGATCTGCCCCCCAGAGGGGGTCAGAACCCCATTTTGACGCCAGAGATATTTTTTGTTTTTAAAAATATATGGGTGGGGGCTGCCCACATGGGCATGCCCCTACCCATACTAAAGGGGGCAACAGTCTTTCTGCCTCCCCCCCAGGGAGCAGCAAGGGATAATAGCTCCCAATCTATCCCATGGGGGGTATAAAGCCCACTGTATAGCAGCAACATATGTTTTTGATTAAAAAATGGGGTGTTTCTTATCCCCATCCTGTCATCAAGCCCCTAAAACCTTCTGGACCAAAGCATCCAATCTCAATGGCAAGCAGGAGGACATTTGATTCATTTGGGTGTTGTTTTTAAATAAGGGACAGGAGAGTTTGGCTATCTCTGAGTATCACCCCACTTGCAATGGTGAAAGGCTGCACTTTTTGGGTTTGGGCAGACCAGACCCAGACAGTTTGGAAAACTAGAGATCTGGGGTAATCTAGAGTGGTGTGCTTCTCATGCATCGCACACCATTTTCTTACCCACAATGCCCTGCAAACCCCAAACTTCTGGAATCAGCAGGGATCCACAAATTTCCTACAGCACAGTATTCCCTCAAGTCTCCTGATACAAATGGTATCTCACTTGTGTTGGTGGACCAAAAGACCTTATCACAAAAGGACCGAAAGTGCTACGTGGAGAGATCTACAGTAGGGGTAGCTGCGGGATTGAGGCTATACTCAGTCACCACCCATGAAAACCAACAATCACAGACATTTTTGAAATGTAGACAACCAGGGAATTCTAGGGTGGTGTGCCTTGTGTGAATCCCATAAGATTTTCTTACCCATAATGCCATGCAAAGCTCAAACTTTGCCTGAAGTTACACATTTTCCTCACATTTCTGTGATGTAAACTTCCCGGAATATGCAGGAATCCACAAAACTCCTACAATCCAACATTGCCCCAGTTGTGTAGATAAAAAGGCTGCACTGCTAGTGTGTTTGGGCCTAGTACTAGCAGCATGAACTAATCAAACCAAAGTCAATGAGAGTTCCCACATGAGGGCTCCTATTGACCTTGGTTTAATCTATTCCTGTCGCGGGCACTCGGCCCAGCCACAGAAGTGGGTGGCATTTCTATTGGCACAAGTTGGGTAGTGCTGGGTGGTATGAATTTTGTAGATACCTGCGGGTTCTGGAAAATCCCACACCGAAATGTAAGTAAAATGTGTGATTTCAGGTAAAGTTTGACATTTGCAGGGCTTTTTGGGTAAAAAAACACTTCATGGGATCCACATAGGTCATCCTATGCTGGTTTCCCCTAGGTGTCTAGTTTAAAAAAATGTGCAGGTGTGCAAGGTTTCCCTAGGTACCTGCTGAGCTAGGGTCCGAAATCCACAGTTATCCATAAAGGGTCAGTTTTGAGTGGAAATATGTGGCATATCAATATTAAGTTTTGGACCGTTTCTTGTCACAGGCACTACGCCTACACACACAAGTGAGGTACCATTTTACCAAAAGACTTGGGGAAATACTGGGTAAAAAGAAGTTTGTGGCTCCCTGCAGATTCCACAACTTTACATCACACAAGTGTGAGGAAAATGTGTTTTGCTAGTCAAAGTTTGACGTTTGCAAGGCATTATGGGTGACACAACCTGGTGATTTCAGGTAAAGGTTGCAGGCATTGCGGTAAAAAAAAAAACTCAAGGGAGCCACATAAGTCACCCCATCCTGGATTCCACTAGGTGTCTAGGCTTTAAAAATGTGCAGGTTTGCTAGGTTTCCCTAGGTGCCGGCTGAGTTAGAGCCTAAAATCCACAGCTATCCACTTTGCAAAAAACTGGGCAGTTTTGAGAGGAAAAATGTGATATATCCATGTTGAATTTTGGACCATTTCCTGTTGCTGTCACTAGGCCTACTTACATAAGTGAGGTGCCATTTTTATCAGAAAACATGTGGGAGCATAGCATTGTGGGAAATTTGTTATTACAAATTATTATTATTTAATTATTACAAATTACTAAATTTCATTTCTTGTGCCCATTTAAAAAATACAAAGGGTAACTTGTTACCTTTTTTCCCCTCTACATATTTCACCATATGAATTGATCTGTACTCAGTGCACAATGAAAAACCATTCTACGGTACAGGTCAGTTGTTGGATCTGGGTACCTCGGGTTTTTGGAGAACCTGCAAATCCTATATATCCTCACAGCCAAAAGGACGTTGCAAACGTAATGGTACATTGGTTTTGTAAATCGGCTATTGTGACAAAAAGCTACAAATGAAACCAATGTCACAAATGGCTGTTTTTTTTCTTACTCATTTTCAATATTTCTTTTACACTTAGGGCCTGATTTTGAGTTTGGTGGACGGAAAACTCAGTCTGCCAAACTCCCGACAGGATGGTCGCTGCCTACGTGGCGACCTCCCCGGCGGAGTAAATAAGAGTTTCTTGCTAGGTCTGCCGGCGGAAACCTAAGTTTCCGCCTAGCGGGAAACAGGCTACAGCATTGTCTCCTGCTCATAATTGAGCCGGCGGCAATGTTGTAGCCTGCAGGGTGCATCAGCACCCTTGCAATGTTCACTGGCTGCTAAGCAGCCAGTGAACATTGTGATCGTGCTGGGCCGGGGGGTCCTGCACCTGTTCTCTGTCAGCATTTTCAGGGCAGTGGTACTGCCATGAAACCTCTGTTGGATAAGGGGGTTGTAATCCTCAGGGCCGTGCTGCTTGCAGTGCTACCCTGCTGAGTTAGGACCGCCACCACCTCCAGAGCGCCGGGATCTCTGATCCTGGCAGAGCTGGCGGCCGGACTGCCAAGGTTGTAATGTGGCGCATGGACCGCTGCAATAGCGGTGGTCCGACCACCATCTGTAATGACCCCCTTAGTTTCTTTGGGAAAAGCTTAAGGGATCTACACATGTGACCCCTTGCTGACCTCGGAAAATTACCCCCTTTTCAGAAATATATAGCTTTCCTGGACTACCCATGAGTTTCACACTGGTTTTCACAACAAACAGGTAGTAGGTTGAAAGCACAAACAGGTAAAATGGGCTATCTCTTTGAAAAATGCCAAAACTGTGGTAAAAACATAGGTTTTTGATTCAGCTCTGCATGTTCCTGAAAGCTGGGAAGATGATGACTGTAGAACAGCAAACCGTTAGCTGATGCCATTTTTAAGGAAAATAAAACAGACACTTATCCAGAGCAAGAACTCATAGGGCAGTGACATAATAAGTCAGTCTTCCAGACAGAAGGACAGAAGAAGTAAACTCCTGTAAGAACAACAGCGCTGAAGGCACCCATGTGCACTCGAGTTCAGAGGACAGTGCTGCCCGCTGATGCTTACCTTTGAACCATTCCTGGTCTCACTTTGGACAGTGACACTACCAGTTTTAACTATTGTACTATACTTATTATTAATTTTGTAAAAAAACAAAACACTCCATAATTCTGGCTAGGCCCCCGTGGTAAACGTCTAGAATGTATTCATTTTACATTTTCGTTCTCAGCTATTGATGAATGTTTGGTGACCCACTGTGCACGAGTGAAATTTTTAGTCTGGTGAGCAAGTATGCAGGTATATCACTAAAGATTACCAGACTTCAAATATGAAATTGTAAGTGTAGCTTTTGGGGCCACATACCTGAATTAATGTATAGCCAAACGCATCTTGAGTCTTTTTGGCTCACTTTAAATTACTTTCAGTTAATTGTAACCAAATGTGCACATGCATACTTTGAATGTCAAATACTTGTTCCCAATACTTACGTTTTAATTTTTTCATGAAGGTGTCTCGAATTAGTGAGATTGGTATTTCTGAAAAGGTTGCACATTTTTTTCCTTTATATTGATTTTGCGCCAATGATTGACTAATCAAAATGTGTTTGTTACCTTTCTTTTGGAGTTCATTGTTTGGCTTGACGCTAGAGGAAAAGTATTTAAAAAGGCCTTGCAATAAAATTCCTCCTGATTTGACAAGCGTCACATTTGGAGTATCTTCAACATAAAATCACAGAATTTTAAAGAACCTAAACAAGTGGATAGGCTGTGATTCCACTGTATTTGCTTATTATCATTGTGGTAAAAATACCACTGAGAGGCTGTGATAGACTAATATATGTCAAGTAGGCATAGTCTGTGTGAATAATTAGATGATTGTGGTCACTTTAAATGTGTGAAATGATTTTAAAACTGGAGCAGGGATGGAAGTCAGAGGTATGCAAAAAGTGTTGTCAAAAAGTGATTGCATTTAGCAGGTTCATCAGTGCTGAATCGACCAATTAAACAGCAGAAACCCAAATCTTTTATGGTTGAGGATATAAGGTTATTCTTCCCTGACAGAGTTCTATCTTTAGGTAATTGTGATACCTTATACTGATGATTGAGTGAGTTTGATATACATACATCAGAATAATAATTGCTCAACAAATTAGCAATAAAATCCCCAGTGATTACTATTAAAGTGTTAGAATATTTAACAATCAGATGTTCAATTTCTGAAAATAACGATTTTAGGCTTAAATAGCGAATGGGGAAAATAAACATTGAGAATTAATATTGTTTGTTTTGTCGTTGGTTCTCAATTGAGCACAAAAACCACAAGTATGTATTTTGAATGGGTGTTTAGATCCTTGAATATCTAAAGCACAGTTGACCAAAAGTAATCTGGCTTCCACTGGGTTTACCCCTTCATGCCTTCGAAGCAGAGGTTTCAAATGTAACTAAGTTTTTAAAAGAGAAGTTGTTCAGCCTTCATGATTCTTCATAACGTATGATAGAAAAAGAGTTTAGAAATTACTTCACATTTTTACCACCATATTTTGTTTCTCTGTTCCAGCAGTGTTGTTGGATCAAATTTGAATAGAAGTGTTTAGGAGAGTGGCAATCAAAGTAGATTTGGCTGGAATCTTGCGTACATCTTAAAAGCAGGTACTAATGAGCGTGTTTTAAGATTTGCAATGGTTTTTGAATCTTAGACTTCAGGTATATTTCATTTTGGAACCCTTTTCACTGAGCTTCACATAGCTAAAAGGTTGGAACACCTTTTGTGAATCTGTGTCTGCTTACATATTGTTGAGAGACTGGCCCATTCATGTTCATCTTGAAACTGTGCTTGTGCTTCAGATACCAGTCCTTTGTTTTGGGCCTTTTCAGGACTTTTGAAAACTGAGCTGGAATTTGGAAGATTAATTTTACCGTCTATATTATCCACCCTCAATGGCTTGATTGTAATGAAAATTAATGAACAGTGACATTACTGTAAATGCTATTGTTGAAACAATGGCGGATTTCAGGGTTTTTCAAATTTATGACTACTTTCACTGTTGGAGCTGGTCAAGGGTGATTTGTTTCAATGGCGGTAAATGTTTATCAGAACATTTTAATATAGAACTGATTTTCATTGGGATAAGTCTTACTTGGTCAATTATATGGTCAATGTAAAAAGCTAGTGCCGCTTTCTAGATGTAACTCCTCACTGTTTTTATTTAACAGTGCTGGTTGCTTTTAGAAGGTATTCTCTGTTTCAGAACTGAAAGCTATGATCTTCAGTAAACGCACTTGATCATTTGGTAATGATGAGTGATTTATCAGACTGCAACTCATTTTTGAGTAGCAGAATAGGAAATAGTTTGAGCCATGTCATTGTGATTGTCTTGACCCAGGAAAAGAAGTGAAGTGGACAGTACCATCTCCTTTGTTCGATTTAGTGGCAGTAGTTTTAGAGTAGAAAAACAGTACTTCAAGTTCACCTAAGGTTGCTGCAGGAGTCATTCACAATAAACTGAATGACTAGATTGTCAGATTTATCTGAAAAGGATATGATTAAAGTCATAGTCATGATGTTAATCGCAGCCATACATGGATGCAAAATTTGATAACGGACAGTCCTGTACCGGATGGTGGATAATTATAGTTATGGAACTTACTTATGCACTAGTAACATTGCTGTGACTACTTCAGTATGGAAGATTCTTGAAAGTTGTTTGTTGTAGGACTGTATACTATTGTTGTAGTGCGCTTAATAACAATGCTAGAAAAACAAGATGAAATATACTGTTTACAGTGGAAAGGTTTAAGGGATGTTAGATGATTGTTGTTTCGAGTACTAGAAATGGATTGAGATAAAATGGGTTAGAAGATATCACCTGTTTATCTTCCACTTTAATGCGGCTGCTAGGTCCAGCTTGAACAGTTATTCTTTTTGGCTTGGGTGATCATGGTGCATGAAGGAACATAAAAATGGAAAAAAGAGAAAAAGAAAGCAAAACAAAAAAAAGGTAAAAGGGAAATAAAAGTGTTCATTTATAGGTTCAATACTGCTCCAGGGCAGTGATGTGAGCATTTTTGATGGACGATGAGATAAAAAAGAGAAAAAAGGAAATGTGTACTTAACTTGCTGTTGTGTGTATGTCCCACTCTCTGGTGGTTTCTTTCCTGTGGTGTGTCTCTCCCATTCCCCTTTGGCTTCCTGTCTGTCCCTTCTGAGTCATCAGGCAGGTGAAAGAGTGGGTTTGTTAATATACAGAAGAAATAAGTAACCTGCTAGTGTCATAATCAGAAAGGGTGGCGACTGCATGAGTCACTATCCGAAAAGGTTGAACCAGGCATATTTATACCAACTGGAAATCAGTGAGAACCTAATCATGTAGCTGGTACTAGGGAGGCCTGGGCAATGTAGGACTGATAAAAAATCCAGTGAGGTGGCTTCTATGGTCAGCAGTAGCAGAAACCAAGAATAAAGATCACCAGGTGATTCTGAGTATAAGTTTTCAAAATGTGTTTTTTGGGCACACAAGCTTAAAGTTGATAGCCAAAAATATAAGCAGTGCAGTAGTGGGAGAACTTTCCCTGCCATTCTGCAGTCCCACACTGCTTCTAATAAAAATGATATCTACATGATTGAATGGGACTACAGCACAAGAGTAACACATCCAGGTAAAGGCAGGAAATGAAGTACCTTCATCCTCCTTGGAGACTTTAACTTTCATCTGGAGAATTGCGATGACACCAACTCGACCACCCTCCTCGAAAGCCTTGGAAAACTTGGCCTCATGCAGCCATCACTGGGCCCACTCACATATCTGGACACCACATGAACCCTATCTCCTCCACCCTCAGTAACATCACGGTCAACAAACCAATGCCTTTCACATGGTCTGACTGCTCCATTGTTTACCCGCATCATCACCTTCCCTAACCACAGAGAACCTACCTCCTTGGGTCAGGCTTGCTGTAGCTAGAAGAACATATAAGAAAAGGACTGGGCTTCTGCCCTCTGTGTACCCCACCTTCCCTGAGCAAACCAACAATCTTACATAAGACATCAAAAACTTCTGTGGAATGTTCTCCGCCTGTGCAGAAATCCTACCTCTCCTCAAGCACAGCAAAGTAGCAAGAGCACAAACAGAAACCATTTCGTACATAGAGGAACTCAGGGTGGCAAAGCAGCACTGCAAGCAGCTGAAATGCAAGTGAACGAGCTAAGACGCCACAAAAGAGGACATCTTGAGATAAACTCTGAGATAATACCACCAGAACATCCAGCATGCCAAGTGAACATCAGCAGATGCCTAACCGACCACCTCATCAACCACCAGCTCCTCGATGGCAAATAGTCTTGATTCAAACCCAACCATAAAATGAAACCGGCACTTATCACAGCCACAGATGACATCCTCACATTACTAGTTAGAGGAGAAGCTGCTGGCCTCATCCTCCTAGACCTCTCGGTAAACAGCCCTCTCAGACCACAACAAAGCCAGCAATAACATCAGTAAATAAATCTTCTTCATCATCAAAGAATTCACTACACCTGGAGCCTCCGCCAACAATATCAGCCCCTCAAAAGACTTCTTTAATGACCACTCAGACCTCTCTTGCAACAAGATCATGTCCATATACAACTTCAACCCTCAACCTGACCCCATCAACCGCGCAACTAGTCTTCCAGTCTCGGCTGAAGACCAGGTGGAGCACCATCACCATAGATGAGACTGAGGCAACCAAGAACACCTTCCACTTAGAGCCCCATCAGTACCCTGCCACCAATACACCTTCAACAGAGAATTCAACACCATTAGTAAAGGCTTCACTCACATCCTGGACAAATCCATCAACACACCCTCATTCCCAGAAGCCTGGAAACACCAACTTGCTAAAGAAAACCTCTGTGGACCCCACCAAGTTTAGCAACTATGGACCCATCTCCCTCTTACCATACCTGGTCAAAGTCCATTGAAAAAACAATCAACAGATACCTAACTGACCACCTCATTCATCAGCCACCAGCTCCTCAATGACAAGCAGTCTGGACTCAAACCCAACTATAGCATGAAACCAGCACTCATCACAGCCACAGATGGCATCCCCAGTTCCCAAGTAGAGGTAAAGCTGCTGCATTCATCCTACTGGACCTCTCATCAGCATTTGACATGGTTCACACTAGGGGTGGACGTAACTGTGTAGTGTAATCGCTCAGAATTACCCAGAAATGCCACAACATTATGGGGAATTACATGAGATGCATCTCAGGCATGTCACGTCAGAAAATAACGCCACTTGTGGTGTTTGCAGTGGCGGCCCGTCCTTTAGGGCGGAGGGGCCACGCCCCCCCACCTTTTGCCCCTCATGAAGAGTGTCTGTCAGGCTGAACAAAGGCCTGCCTGACAGACACTCTTCATTTTCAGCTCAGCCAGGAGTGAGCCATGCACGATTTGCGCAGACTCCTGGCTGCCTGAGCTGAACTTTGCTGGGCTGAGGAGGTCACAGCTCCTATGAGCGTGACCTTCTCGGCTCAGCAAAGGTGCCTTGAGGCCCTCCCCTGGGTGACGAGGAAAGCGTCACCCATTGACACTCGCCCTGGGCACTTCAGGTTTAAGCCCTGAAGCGCCCAGGGCGAGTGTCAATCAGTGACACTTCGTCACAGAGTGGGGTGGGGTTAGCAGTCTCACTGACCCCATCCCACTCTGGTCAGCCAATGAGGGAAGGCAGCATTTGCAACCCTCCTGGGACCTGGAGGCTGAAGGTAAGTGTGTGTGTGTGTGTGATGTTTTAAATTGAATGTTTGGTGCGCACGTGCATGTTTGAGTGTTATGAGTGTTGTTAATGGAAGTGCGTGCATGCGTGCATGTGTGTGAAAGAATGAGTGTGCGTGATCTTTTAAAATGAATGTTTGGTGCATGCGTGCATGTTTGAATGTTATGAGTGTTAATGGATGTGCGTGCGTGCGTGTGTGAAAGAATGAGTGTGTGTGATGTTTTAAAAAAAATTTTTGGTGTGTGCGTACATGTTTGAATGGTATGAGTGTTGTTAATGGATGCGTGTGCGTGTCTGTGTGTGAAAGAATGAGTGTGTGTGTGCTTCCCGCCCACCCCCCTCCCTCCTAAAGCTGCCGGCTGCCACTGGGTGTTTGTGTTGAAAAAACAGTTGGAACTGCATGTTGTGATGCGCATCCGTGTGCTCATTTTGTTTTTTAAGGCCTGCCTAGACATCCCTTTGTGTTGTCTGCTCCCAAGAACCTATTCAGTACCCTTTTCAGGGGTGAGCGCAAAGTGCTCCGTCCCTTGTAGTAATCTCTCTTTGGGCTTCCAACCACGCCTGTGTCACAATAGTCACTTTCATTGGTTCGTGGGCTTGCCTTTTAAAATCCGCTTGCTTTCATTTCTGCATGCCTTTGCTGGTGTTTAGCCCACCTACACATCACCAGTACACTACTAAAAACATATGATGCTCGATGTTTTCAGCATGGTCTCCTCACTACTTTATCTGTTTATTTTCTACCAGCGTGATTGCGCTGGGGTTTGCGCTGGTTTTTTGCGTTTTCAATTTCAGCACGATCGCACTGTATATACATAGTGTGATCGCGCTGCGTTTTTTTTTCTTTTCATTTGTGTGGCAAGAAAAGTCCGGTTAGGAGTTTACAACGCTAATACCTCTAACTTGAGCAAATGCAAGACCCGTTGCATTGAAAATGCTTGTTTTAATATATGTTCAATTTTTTATTAGTTTCCTACTCCCCTGTGTGTTCAATCTATCAATGCCCCCCCCCCCCCACATTGGGTTAACGTGTTTTTGTGTTTGTATTCGTCCCATACAGTCCCACCCTATCTATGGCAGAGGTAGTCACACATCCCCTGTGGCCGATGTGGACACAAGGGTTTGATGCCTCGCCACATTTTTAGCAAGGCAGAGATGGTGGCGCTAGGTTTTTATACGCCGCATCACTTCTCTCTCATGCTGGCAGCCGGCCCTAATGGGACTTCAGCCTAGCGAGGGTCGGCTGAGTGGGGGAGAGTGTGGTGCTCTGCAAAATCAGTCTCCAGCAACCAGCGGCAAGTGACTCATTGCTGGGCTTGCATAATCAACCGTGAGCAGGACCTGCTCATCCAGCTTGGAAGTTACAGGTAACATTACACCACAGGTAAGTTTGTGTATGCGTTTATGTACACACATATAAATATCAATTCATTTTACATATAATGAATGTGCATGTGTTATTCTTAATGTATATTTTATATCTAAGTTATAAATATGAATGTTATTTACAGTATGTATTTTATGTAAATGTTTATGTAATTAAATGTTCATTTATGTATATACTGATGTGTGCATATGTGTGTGCATATATGTATATATATAAAAATATATATATATATGAGGTATATTATAGATCATCTTTTAGTTTCATATTTCATAACATATGTAACAAATTACAGTTTATAAAAAAAAATATATAAATATATTTGTGTGTGTGTTTATGTATGTGTGTGTGTGTATATATATATATATATATATATTTCTTTATTTATTTATTTTAGATAGTAATTTAGTTGATCAATACTTTTCAGCAAAGGATGTGTACAGACGTGCCCTCAGGTGCAAAATGGACATTATTTATTTGCGTGATGGTACCATGTTCGCAATGGACAGGACTCATTTCAGGGGTTAATGTTGGTATGTGCCATTCACATAAATAAGTGCACTTTTTACATAAGCGTATCTGTGCCCACTGTCTTTGAAAGGAGTGGGCATAGTATCTCTGCACACTTTTGGGTGTGAACTGTGAATTGCATGTAGTCCACAAAGTATGGGGCATGTTGCCATTTCCAGTCTGACAGGGAGGGTTTAAGGCTGAAGGATTGGGAGTGATGTGGAGTCGCGTCTGGACATCAAGTGACTCATACAACCTGGAGTGTGTTCCACAGTGTACCCGCTACGTGCTTGGGCCTATTTAACAGATGTTAGTTACTACGACAGTATGATATCAGGTGTGTTACCGTTGGCACACTCTGTGATTTTATGTGGCTAATACATTTTCCATCTTCGTAAAGTACATTACGTGAAGGTAGACTGGCCATCAATAGAAAAATGTTGTGAAACAACTGAAGTAGAAGTATCATGGTACGAAGCAAACATTAAGTAGGGACAAGAAATGTTCTTAGGGAGTAGTTTGAAGGGATACATTGTATTGGTTAGTCAGACAGTACAATGCCTGAATGCCTCTCTGTACAGACTACTACTAATCATTGTCTACTTTATGTTTCCTCCTTTCAGAAAAACTGATGATAGCCGAACCGGGCAAGAAGGGTGGGCCGGCAGCAGCAGTTCAGCTGGGGCCCTGAACTGCACCGGCCACAGAAAGCGATAGTGCTTGTGCTGGTAAGTAATTTTCATTATTTATTTCTTATTTTAACTATTCCCACCTAGGGTGTAATATGCCATTCAGTATTTTTCATTTTCACAACTTACCCTGGTCTCCTTTAAGTTTAATGTTCGCTGTCCCCACATATTGCCTTGTGTTTTCTATTCTCCCTATTTCCACAGCTGACTTCCTCTTATCTGTAGCTTTTGTTACCCATCCACTGTTAAGGTGACAGAAACTTTTACCTCACCCATCTTTTACATCTGTGCTCCATCCTGTGTGGTGTAGTATACGAAAGGAGACTGACTTTGCCCATAGCTTTCAGAGTGTCTAATAATTTCAAACCAGTATGAAGCAAGGGCCAGGAGCCATTTGCTATTTTATTTTTAGGGTTGGAATTGAAGGGAAGTAAAGTATTGCTTAGTGCTGCATTACTGTAGATTTGTTTAATAATAAGTACTGTAGGAAGGTGGCTCTGTATGTACAATCTTAAAGTGAGAGATAGTGTGCACAGAGTCCAATGGTTCCCCTTAGAGGTTGATAGGGGCAAAATTAGATAATACTAATGCTCTATTTTGTGGTAGTGTGGTCGAGCAGTAGGCTTATCAGAGGGTGGTGTTAAGCATTTATTGTACACATACAGGCAATAAATGAGAAAACACACTCAAAGACTTAACTCCAGGCCAATAGGTTTTTATATAGAAAAATATTCTTTTCTTAATTTATTTTAGAACCACAAGATTCAGAATTTAGGTAAGTACATATATTGTAAGGTACTTCACACAGGTAAGTATGGAACTTTGAATTAAAACAATAGTATACACAATTTTGGCAAAAATGGTAATAAGCTATTTTAAAAGTGGACACTGCAAAAATCAACAGTTCCGTTAAAAGCGGGGGTGGGGGGTAAGTATTTGTTAGTTTCTCTGGTAAGTACAGCACTTACATACAATTTCAGTCTCCTAGGCATAGGCAGCCCACCGTTGGAGGTTCAAGGCAACTCCAAACCCTCAGCACCAGCAACACAGGGCCGGACAGGTGCAGAGGTCAAAGGAGGGCCCATATAACATTGGCGCCTAAGGAGAACAGGGGTGCTCCAGTTCCAGTCTGCTAGCAGGTAAGTACCTGTGTCCTCGGGGAGCAGACAATGGGGGTTTTGTAGAGCACTGGGGGGGGAACGGGGGCACACAGACACACAAGACACAACCTCAGCGGCACAGGGGCGGCTGGGTGCAGTGTGCAAGGTAGGTGTCGGGTTTTGCATTGAAAGCAATGGAGGGACCGGGGGTCACTCTGGCGATGCAGGCAAGGCACAGCGGGGATTCTCGGGCCAGCCACCGACTGGGCTAGGATGAGGGCCACCTGCTGGTCACTCCTGCACTGGTAGGTGGTTTCTCTCAGTCCTGGGGGCTGCAGGTGTAGTGCTTGGTCCAGGCGTCGGGTTCCTTTGTTACCAGCCAGTCGCGGTCAGGGAGAGCCTCTGGATCCTCTCTGCAGGCCTTGCTGTGGGGGTGCAGGGAGGTCGACACAGGGTGTCCACGCTGTTGGAGTTGCCTGAGGGTCCTCTCTGCGGTGTTGGTTCTCCTGAACTCGAGCCGGGGGCGTCGGGTGCAGAGTGTGAAGACTCACGCTTCTGCAGTGAGGCGAGAGTCTCTTTAAAGTTAGTTTCTTGTTGCTGTTTTGTAACCGAGCTGCTGTTTTTAGGAGGTTCTTGGTCGTTTAGGTGCAGGGCAGTCGCTGGATGCATCACTGTGCAGGTTCTTTGAGTCTGGAGACATGCCGGTAGGTCTGGGGCCAAGTCAGTTGTCATCTCCGTCGTCTCTGCGGGGCTTTCAGGTCAGCAGTCCTTTTTCTTTCTTCAGGTTGCAGGAATCTGATTTCCTGGGTTCAGAGTCACCCCTAAATACTCAATTTAGTGGGGTATTTAGCTCTGGGGGCAGTAGCCAATGACTACTGTCCTGGAGGGTGGCTACACCCTCTTTGTGCCTCCTACCTGAGGGGAGGGGGCACATCCTAGTCCTACTGGGGGAATACCCCAAAAAACAAGATGGAGGATTTCTTATGGCAGGGGTCACCTCAGCTCAGGACACCTTTGGGGCTGTCCTGACTGGTGGGTGACTCATCATTGTTTTTCTCATTATCTCCTCCCGACTTGCCCCCAAAAGTGGGGGCTGCGTCCAGAGGGGCGGGCATCTCCACTAGCTGGGATGCCCTGGGGCGCTGTAACAATAGGCATAAGCCTTTGAGGCTCATCGCCATGTGTTACAGTTCCTGCAGGGGGAGGTTAGAAGCACCTCCACCCAGTGCAGGTTTTTTTTCCTGGCCACGGAGTGACAAAGGCACTTACCCCATGTGGCCAGAAACCTGTCTGGTTGTGGCAGGCTGGCAGGAACTGGTCAGCCTAACACTAGGAATTGGACTGGTACACAGGGGGAATCTCTAAAATGCTCTCTGTGTGCAATTTTCAATAAATCCTACACTGGCATCAGTGTGGATTTATTGTGCTGAGAAGTGTGATACCAAACTTCCCAGATTTCAGCGTAGCCATTATGGAACTATGGAGTTTGTGTTTGACAAACTCCCAGACCATATACTCTTCATGGCTACCCTTCAATAACAATGTCTACGATTTGGCTCAGACACTGTAGGGGCATACTGCTCATGCAACTATGCCCTCACCTGTGGTATAGTGCACCTTGCCTTAGGGCTAAAAGGCCTGCTAGAGGAGTGACTTACCTATGCCACAGGCAGTGGGTTGAGGACATGGCAGTCTGGGGGGAGTGCCATGTCGACTTAGCCATTTTCTCCCCACCAGCACACATAAGCTGTGAGGCAGTGTGCATGTGCTGAGCGAGGGGTCCCCAAGGTGGCATAATACATTCTGCAGCTCTTCCCTGGCCACAGGGCCCTTGGCACCAGGGGTACCAGTTACAAGGGACTTATCTGTGTGCCAGTGCTGTGCCAATTGTGGGGACAAAGAAACAGTTTAGGGAAAGAACACTGGTGCCGGGGCCTGGCTAGCAGGATCCCAGCACACTTTCAATCATAACTAGCAACAACAAAAGGCAGAAAGTTAGGGGCTAACCATGCCATGGGAGGCATTTCCCTACAAGTACTGTTCGGTCTTCTCTTTATTTTTCCTCATTTTAGGACAGTCCACCATCACCACTGATCCCCACTTGTGCCATAGGACCAAAGCAGCCTCCACCTCTGCCATTTCTGCTGGTGCTGCTGGTAAGACATATTTACTCCTTTCTGCCTTTATGCTAGTATGTATTAGGGTCCTCTCTATTTTATCTAACTTCCTCCATCTTCTTTAGTGTCCGCTTTAACCAAGCAAGCCTGCCTCCTTGTGTTGTCTTTTATATTCCCACAGTTTCTGCAACTGACTTCCTCCTGTCTAGCTTTCTTCCTCTGCCTTTTTAGTGACCTTTCTTTCGTCCCTCTTTTACATGTCTTGTGTTAACAGAAGATTTTGTGGTAAAGTATGGAGCATCAAAGGCCTAAGTATTTACATCATCTAGGTTGACTGAATGCTTTATTGAACACACAGTCCATAGTACACACGTACAGAGAGGATTATGATGGACCCCAACAGGAAATAGGATATCATACAAAGTTTAATTCCATAATGTCATCACAACAATGCAGCATGTAGGATACCACCATAGTTCTTTCCAATACCTTCCACCCCTTCATTTCATTGGGCTGTTTTCAATCTTTTTTTACTCATGTCCCTACATTATAAAAAAGAGTATTATATAGCGATGAAGAGTTGACTACTTACTTGGTCCCATAAACCTTTCTGATACTTTGGTTAGTAGATAAGAACTCAACATTAGTGATGAATTGCTTTCATTACTTGTGAAAAATAATGTGATGGTTACTTACAGTAGGTATTTAAATATGTGCATTATGTTTTTTGTCTAGGATCAGCAGTAGTCCAGGCTCCTGCAGAAGAGGGCAGAGCCCACCAGTCCATTGGGGGGAGAAGGAAGTGGCTGCTGGGACAAACGGTAAGTCACTTTCCTTTCTCAGTGACAACTACTTCATTTGTTACAGTATTCCTCCCTTTCTTCCTAGCTCACTTAGCAAACCTTTTATAAATTATCCAGATTTCTATGTTTCAGTCTTATCCTCTCTACCATTCAATTGCAAGAAGAAAAGGTGCCAGACCCCAGTGCCCACTCTCCGAACACATAACTCATTCTTCCTGTCCCACAGAGCCTAGAAATTGCAATCCCATCTCAGTATGTGCAACATTTCTCTAACAGTTTCCGCCTAAGTGACAACTTTCCTGGCTTAATTACTATTCCTTCTCTTATAGGGGATTTCCATGCATAGTCATGAGCTGTGAATATTCCCCACCGGCCGTTTGCGGGGACCCCAGAGCACTTTTTCCAATATAACTTCTTAAATGTCAATGTTCGCCTTACTTCAGAAAGGCCTGCCAAGTCACTTAAAAATGTTCATATGCAGCCTAGAGGAGAGGCTACAGTGTCCAAAATTCTTTATCCAGTCTATCTTTAAAAGGGACAAATTTGAGATATCTGCATTTAAATGCCAGAATGAATGACAAATTTTTCAGAAAAATTCCTTCTCAAACCTTTTATATATTGTAAAACACTGATGAAGAAGTGCAGGGCCATGTAGCCCAAAGACTGCCATAGTAATGAAGAAAAAGGTGACTGTGCCTTTAAGAGCAGCCAGCCGTCCAGTATCCCATCATAACTAGAGAGAGGCAGTTACCTCAGATCTTTTTGTAGGAAGTCCTAGCTGAGAATTATGAGTAACTTGAGTTAGTAATCTGTCCACTCCACCGGGGAGGTGGGAGGGTCGCTTATGACTATCATAGAAATACCCCTGCGAAAGAACTGTAGTTACAGGTAAGAAACTATTCCTTCTCTCGTAGGGGATTTCCATGAATAGTCATAAGTTGTGAATAGAATAGCAAGCTCATCCCATAAACATCAGAGGAGTAGACAGAACATTCATGAAATACATATTCAAGCAAAGAGGTTCCTGAGAGAAGCCTGTCCTACTTGAGCATCTACCCTGGCATCGGAGTCAACACAATAATGCTTTGTAAAGGTGTGAACAGACCTCCAAGTCACAGCTCTACAAATGTCTGCTAAGGGAACATTCCTCATTAAAGCAGTCATTGCCGACATGCCTCTAGTAGAATGCGCTTTTGGTCTGCCAGCTGGTGTCTTGTTAGCTAGTTGGTGGCAAAATAGAATACAGGAGACAGTCCATCTCAATATTGTCTGTTTGGAGGAGGCCAGACCGGTACGAACCGGACCATAATTAACTAACAATTGTGAAGATCTTCGAAGAGAATTGGTCATATCTAAGTACAATTTTAACACTCTCTTTACATCTAGAGAATGGAGAGCTCTCTCTGCTGGAGTAGATGGGTTTCGAAAGAAAGTTGGTAAGGAAATCGACTGGTTGACGTGAAAATCAGATATAACCTTGGGTAGGAATTTAGGATGTGTACGCAGTACTACCTAGGAGGAGTGAAATCCTGTGTAAGGTTTGTGGGTACAGAGGACCTGAATCTCGCTAACCCTTCGTGTTGATGTGATTGCCACAAGGAAAGCAGTTTTCCAAGTTAGATGGTGGAGAGATGCCTTGTGTATGGGCTCAAATAGAGTTTACATGAGCCTCAAAAGGACCACATTAAGTTCCAATGGTGGGGAAGGACATCTAACTGGAGGAAAGACCTTCTTTAACCCTTCCAGGAAATCTTTGATGACTGGCATCCTAAAGAAAGAGTTTTGCGAAGGACTTTTTCTGTATGCAGTTAAAACTGCCAAATGGACCTTTATGGAAGAGAGTTGCAGACCAGATTGAGACAAATGTAACAAGTATGGAAGAATGACATCTTCCTGGCAAGATGTAGGGTCTATCCCCTTAGAAGAACACCAGATGCAGAATCTCTTCCAATTGTCTGTGCTCAAGACTGTGGACGAAAAGGTATCCCCTTTAGGAGATTGTCTGGAGAACACCACCAAGAGAGAGATCTTTTTGCATGGGTGGACAGACAAATCTGATCTTCCCAGTTCCCTGACAGTTGACTCCATTGGTCCTCCAGACACTCCTGAAGAGGTAGCATGTGGAGGCGAGCGTTGGGTGTTAGGAAGATGCAGGAGGCCAATGAGCCGAGATGGGAAGAGACTGTGCGCACTGTTGGGTGATGCATAGTTTGGAGTGCCCGACACTTCTGGAGAATGGATAAGCGTTGTTCCTCCGAAGGGCACACTTTTGCCTGTAGTGTGTCTATGGTAGCTCCTGAATAGTGTAACTTCTGGACAGGAACTGTCATCGACTTTTGAAAATAGACATGAAGGCCTAGCCGATAAAGGAGATCGCAGGCCCACTGGAAATAGAGTTGGGCTTCTGCACGGGTGGATGCTTTGATTAGCCAGTCATCCAGGTATGGATAGATGTAGATCCGATGTCTTCGGAGATGTGCTGCCACCACAGCAATGCATTTGGAAAAGGTTCTGGGTGCTGACTTGAGATCGAATGGTAGGAAAGTGTATTGGAAGTGATCTTGACTCACCACAAACCTCAAGAACTTCCGATGCTTTTTCGTGATGGGGATGTGAAAGTAAGTATCGTGAAGGTCTACCGAACAAAGCCAGTCCCCTTGTTGAATCTGAGGGTATATCTGGTGTAAGGATAGCATCCTGAACTTTTCCTTTCTGACCCATTTGTTGGCAATTTTGAGATCTAGAATGGGTCTGAACTCTCTCTTGTCCTTCTTTGGGATGAGAAAATACTTGGGAGTAAATGCCCTTTCCCCGCTGGTTGAGGGGAACGGTTTCAACTGCTTTCTTTTCTAGGAGGATGGAAACCTCCGCCTTTAGAAGGCCGAGATGAGAAGTGGTGGATTTCAGCGGAATGTTTGGGGGTGAAGTGGAAAACCTGAGACAATATCCATTCTGTACAATGTTTAAGACCCAAGCATCTGTTGTAATTCTTTGCCACTCTGCCAAGCAATTGGTGATGCTTCCCCCACCGGAGTGGGTAACGGAGTTGGGGGAAGGAGATTTTCAGGGTTTTGAAGCTGAAGGTTGTAGAGAACCATGATTGGACAGCTGGGTCGAACGCCCTCTCTGTATTTTTCGCTGAGGTTGATAAGATCGTTGGTATTGTTGGTGAGATCTTGCAGGGACCCATTGAGGGGTTTGAACCCTTTGAGTGGCATAGTGACGCTGGAAAGGTCGGAAGAGCCTTCTTTGCTCTTTGGGTTTTTCAAGACCCACTGCCTTTAAAGTTTCCACCTCAGCCTTCATCCTTGCCATCTCATCATCGGCATGGGAGCCGAATAGAGTGGAGCCTGAAAATGGCAGATTCAGAATACGCCGCTGAGCATCCGGTTTCAGTGAGGTAAGCCTCAGCCATGAATGTCTTGCGGAGAGCAATGAAGAATCCGCCGCTGCACTGATGATCTGATTTGAGACCATAGCACCCTCTTGGACTATCTCCATAAAATCCTCCCTATGACCTCTCGGAAGATGCTCTGCAAACTGGAGAAGGGAATCCCACAAGGACCTGTCATATCTGCCCAAAGGGCTGTTGCACTTGCCGTCTTCATGGAGGTTGCAGCCGAACTACAGACTTTGCAGCCTGTTGAATCTACCTTCTTACTCTCTTTGTCCAGAGGAGAGGTGGAAGATGGAGATGTTGCGTGGGATTTGCGAGCAGCCAGTATGACCACTGAATCAGGTGGAGGGTCAGAACGTAGAAACAAAGGGTCTTGTTCTGGAGGACAATACTTTTTCTGTAGTCTGGTGGGAGCAGGCTTGGTCATAGCAGGCGTAAGGAAGACTTTCATAGCAGGTTCTAAAAGGCCAG
Organism: Pleurodeles waltl; assembly: GCF_031143425.1. Lineage (NCBI taxonomy): Eukaryota > Metazoa > Chordata > Amphibia > Caudata > Salamandridae > Pleurodeles > Pleurodeles waltl. Next base: position 735,551,509 of record NC_090446.1, read on the forward strand.
GTACCAGAGGTAGCAAAGGTCTGGCAGCTACACGCTGTTGGAGAGTCTCAAATATAATCGAAGTAGTAGGTGTTAGGGGTAGCCATTGGAATGTTGTTTTGTCGCACCTCTGACCAGAATTTCATGAAATGTATTGATATCATCCACCGGTGAAGACCGAGGTGGAGGTGTATCCCATAAAGTAGGGGAGTAATCTCTGGTAGAGGACAAAGAATCTCTGTGATGGTCAAGTGATCTTGATCTATGGCTAGATCTACGGTGAGGGTGTCGTGACCTTGAACGGCCTGATGACTGATAGCCATGTCGAGACCGATGGCATGATGTAGAGCGCGGCCTAGGAGCTAAGACACTGATAGGCACTTGAGGCACTGGAAGTGGTGCCGAAAGAATCGGGTCAGATGGCTGCAATGGTGTTGCTGGAGGAGAGGCCTGAGGAAAAGGCGACAAAGGAATAGGCACTATAGAAGGAGAATGTTGCGATTCCGATGACAAATAAATTCTACTCCTTTTCTGCCTCATCGACGTCGATGGACTCCACGACGTCGATCTTCTCTGACGTCTTGACGTTGATGTTAAGCGGGACCTCGACGTCGAAAAACGCCATCGTTGTTTTCATCTCGACGTTAATTCCAATGACGCCGATCTGCTTCTCGACGTCGTGTGACGTGGACTCTATGACGTTGTGCGGTGTCTTGACGTTGAACGGCAACGCTTATGCAACATCGATCCAGACTTCGACGGCGAGCATGTAGGTGCCGTACCTTCTCTTGACGTCGATCTCCTCGACGTCGACCTCCTTGACAGCGATCTCCTCGACGTCGACCAGGACCTAAAGCGTTTTCTGGTAGAAGAACACCTCTCAGACCCCCCACGACGACTGGAGGCTGAGGTAAGAGCCCTGGTGGAAGACTGACCTTCCCCTCGCTCAGAGGTCCCACTGGTTTCCTGGCGTTGTCTCTCCTCTTTCCCTTGAAGGCGAATCTTCTACCTGTCGCACAGGGTGCGCCTGGAAAATGTCTTGCAGATGTTACAGGAGGCAGGTATATAAGAGGACGGCAGACAGATGATGTAGACCTCGTGGGGGTCTGTTTTGGCCTTTTTCCTGCTACATTTTGGACATTTGTCAAATAGAGAACGCATTTTTGTGGTAAAAAAGCCTTAAGTCCAGTCAAAAATCTAGAGAGAAAGTCGAATGTAGCAGTTATTTTTTAAATTTAAACTGTATTTTTGAAGAAAAAAACTAAATAGGTCGAGCTCAATGCTCCAGGGTCCTGTCAGCAGGAGCCGGAAAAAAGAACTGAGGTAATTGCCTCTCTCTAGGCATGATGGGAAACTGGAGGACTGGCTGCTCTTAAAGGCACAATCACCTTTTTCTTCATTACTATAGCAGCCTATGGGCTACATGGCCCTGCACTTCTTCATCAGTGTTTTACAATGTATAAAAGGCTTGTGAAGGCGGCGGCGGTCATTCTGACTTTCCCGCTGGGCGGGCGGGCGTCCGCCAAAAGGCCGCCCGCCCGCCCAGCGGGAAAGCCCCAGCAACGATGATGCCGGCTCCGAATGGAGCCGGCGGAGTTGCTGGTGTGCGACGGGTGCAGTGGCACCCGTCACGATTTTCAGTGTCTGCTAGGGAGACACTGAAAATCATTATGGGGCCCTGTTAGGGGGTCCCTGCACTGCCCATGTGGCATGTGCAGGGGCCCCCAGGGGCCGCACGACACCCGTTCCCGCCATCCTGTTCCTGGCGGTTTTTACCACCAGGACCAGGATGGCGGGAAGGGGGTCGGAATCCCCATGGCGGTGCTGCGAGCAGCGCCGCCATGGAGGTTTCTTTGGGGCAGGGGTAAACCGGCGGGAAACCGCCGGTTGCCCTTTTCTGACCGCGGCTTTACCGCCGCGGTCAGAATTGCCCATGAAGCACCGCCAGCCTGTTGGCAGTGCTTCCGCTGCACTCTGCCCTGGCGGTTTTCAACCGCCAGGGTCAGAATGACCGCCTAAATGTCCATTTGAAGTGCTGTTGGGCTTCTGGAAAGGTAGGTGCCTTGATAAGCTAGTCGTCCAGATATGGGTAGACAAATATTCAGTGTTTTCGAAGATGTGCTGCCACAACAGCCATGCACTTGGAGAAAGTTCTGGGTGCTGACTTGAGACCAAATGGAAGGACAGTGTATTGGTGGTGTTGTTTCCCCAACAGAAATCAATGTTTCTTCGTAGTGGTGATATAAAAGTAGCCATTGGGTAGGTCGACTGAGCAAAGCCAGACCCCTTGGTGAATCTGGGGATGTATTTGGTGTAAGGCCAGCATCCTGAACTTTTCCTTTTTGATCCATTTGTTGGCAACCTTCAGGTCTAAAATGGGTCTGAATTCCTTTTTGTCCTTTTTTGGGACAAGAAAGTATCGTGAATAAATGCCTTTTCCCCTCTGGGAGAGGGGAACAGTTTCTGTTGCTTTCTTTTCTTTTTCTCCCTACCGGAGTGGTTAACGGGCTCAGGGGAAGAAAACTTTCAGGGTTTTGTAGGTGGTTGTAGTCGGGTACCCTGAGTGGGCTGGTGTGCCGCTCGTCCTCTTTGTTGCTTCTGTTGAGGCTGATAGGCTGGTTGGAACTGCTGCTGAGATCTATTAGAAAGCCACTGAGGAGTTTGAACACTCTGAGAAGGGTAATGGCGCTGGAAGGGATGGAAGGATCTTCAGCCTTTAGATTTCTCAAGACCTACCAATTTCAAAGTGTCCTGCTCTGCCTTCATCCTTGCCATTTCATCGTCAGCATGAGAGCCGAACAGTGTGGATTCTGAAAATGGCAAGTTCTCAATGCGCTGCTGAGCATCTGGTTTCAGGGACGTTAGATGCAGCCAGGCATGCCTCCTTAAGGATATTCCATGGCAGTATGCATGTGCGGAGAGCAAGGATGAGTCCACCACTGCGCCTATGATCTGGTTCGAGACCATGGCGCCTTCTTTTACAATTTCTAAAAAATCCTCTTTCTGATCCCTCGGAAGATGGTCTGTGAATTGGAGTAGGGAGTCCCACAAGGCCCTATCATATATTCCCAAGACTGCTGTAGAGCTTGCTGCCTTTATGGATGTTGTCGCTGAACTACATACTTTGAGGCCTGCCAAATCCACCTTTCTACTCTCTTTTTCAGGAGGAGAGCTAGCAGACGGAGAAGTGGAGTGAGATTTGCGGGCCGCCAGGATCCCCATTGAATTAGGTGGAGGGTCGGAGCACAGAAACAAAGGGTCCTGTTACGGAGGACGAAACGTTTTTAATAGTCTGGAAGGAGCAGACTATGTTGTGGCCGGTGTAAGGAAGTCTTCCATGGCGGGTTCTACAAGACCTGGCACCAGAGGAAGTAAAGGTCTTGAGGCCGTACGTTGTTGTAGTGTTTCAAAAATGTCTAAAGTAGTTGGTATTGGGACAGCCATAGGAATGTTCAGTTTTGCTGTTCCTCGAACTAGAACTTCCTGAAAGGTGTTAACATCGTCCACTGGTGAAGTACGTGGTTTAGGTGAGTCAGATAGAGTGGGCGAACAGTCTCTGGTAGATGAAGAGGTGTCTCCGCGGTAGCACCGAAAAGAACATGACCTTGATCTTTGTCGAGATCTGTGATGGGAGTGTCTTGATCTTGTTGTAGAATGGACAGATGTATGATGGCTATGATGTGAATGGTGATGTGATGTTGAGCGTGGTCTAGGAGCTGAAGTAGTGCTCGGTACTTGAGGTACTGTAAGTGGTGTAGGTGCCGGGAGCACCGGAGAAGATGGCAATGGAGTAGCCAGACCTTCAGGTTGAGGATGCGGTGGAAGAGTTGCAGCCGGAGGAGGAGAGGGGGGAAGAGGTGAAGAAGATGAAGGAAGGAGAACCAGCGACTCCGATGAGTAATAGATCCTTCTCCTTTTAGAAGGTTTCTGTGTCCTCTATGTCGCGGGACTCTTTGATGTCGACCTCTCTCACCATCATCGATGTACCGACGGCGACCTAGAGGTCGGACTGTGACGGCAACGTCTCCTCCGTTTCTACGCCGAGTCCACCTATGTCGACACACTCCTTGACGTCGTGTGTTGAGCATCTGGAGGCCTCGACATCCAGCGGTCTATCACTGTCTTGCAGCCTCTTGACATCGTGTGGTCTCTCGACGTTGTGCGACAAATCTTGTGCGACGTTGAGCCAGACTTCGACAGCGAACATGTTTGCATCGTACCTCCTGTCAACGACGATCTCCTCGAAGTCAACGGGGACCGACAGCGTTTTCACCCAGAAAAACGCCTCTCAGACCTTCCAAATCCACTGGAGGCTGAGGGAAGAGCTCTGGTGGAAGACTAACCTTCCCCTCACTCAGAGGTCCCAGTGGCTTCTTGCTGGCGTCACATCTCTGCTTTCCCTTGAAAGCGTATCTTCTCCCTGTCGCGCAGGGTACGCCTGGAAAATGACATGCAGATATTACATGAGGCAGGAAGGTGTGAAGAAGGCAGACAGATGATACAGACATTCTTGGGCCTTCTTCCTGCCACAACGAGGGAATTTGTCAAAAAGAGAAGGCATTTCCCAGGAAAAAATACTTTAAAGCCACTATCCAAGAAAGAAAGTCAAAAGACGTCGAGTGAAACTGTTGTTAGTGAGATTTTTACTCAATTTTTGTGGAAAAAACTTAAAAAGGTCGAGCTCAATGCTCCAGGATCCTGTCAGCAGGAGCTGGAAAAAAGAACTAAGGTAACTGCCTCACTCTAAGCATGATGGGATACTGGAAGTCTCTCTGTTCCTAAGGACATACTCCCTTTTTTTTATTCATTTATAATGGCAGCCTATGGGCTACACTGCCCTGCACTCCATCCTTATTCTGCATTACAAAAAGGTTTGTGAAGGATTTTGTTTGTAAAAATGTTCAACCCTTTCATGCTTTTGAACGCATGTGCCTTAGTATATGGCCCTTTTTGAAAGCAGACAAGATGAAGAATTTTGGACTCTGTAGCCCTTTCCTTTAGGCTGCATATTGACATTCTTAAGTAACTTTGCAGGCCTTCCTGAACTAAGGCGAACATCAACACTTAAGAAGGTTTTTATGAAAAAGTGCTCCGAGGTCCCTGCAGGCAGGCAGAACTATTCAGCGCTTATGACTATACATGGAAATCCCCTATGAGAGAATTGATATTTTTAATAAAATGATGAAAATGATTTAATGTGGTAAGAGTGACAGAGGCAACACATGCTTAATGTGTTAATTCATTAATGAGCTGCCAAATATAAATATATATTGTTACTGGTGAATATGGCATATTTAATCAATGCTGCACTTTTTAATTAACTATAACATGCAACATTAATGGAGACAACCTGAAAGGGCAGCATGTTTTTTTGGGACAGCTAGTAGCTTGTCACCATAAATTCCAGATGCCCTGCGCTCGCTTATTCTTAATACTCCTTCCTGAGTCCCACTCTGCTAATGACTCCACACTAGGTTCCAATCCAGACTACACCCTCCACCTAAAATGCTCTACACATGCTTTTTCCCCTTCGCTATGGGGCATTTAAATGACAATGAAGGGTAAGTTTAGGTATGTTAAAAAGCAAAGAGCTAGGTTTATGTTTGACTATGAATTAGCTGGTTGTCATATACTAGTAGGCTTAGTTGCATGGTTATACAGTATTATATGGTAGAAGATGGAATAGTTTCTTACCTGTAACTCAAGTTCTCTCGTAGGGGTATTTCCTCCTTAATCTTGTTTATCGCCTAGGACTCCATGTCAACTTTCCCAAGTCCATGGCAACACCTGTCCAGAGACTGCACTACTTAGGAGCTACCATAGACACGCTGCAGGGAAAAGTATATCCTTCGGAGGAACGACATTTATCAATACTACAGAAGTGCTGCTTGCTCAAGACTATCCGTCGCCCAACAGTGCACACAGTTTCCTCACTTCTAGGCTCCATGAACTCCTGCATTTTCCTAACTCCCAGCGCTTGCCTCCACATGCGACCACTCCAGGAATGCCTGGAGGACCAATGGAAACAACTGAAGGGAAAGTGGGAAGACAGAATCATTCTATCCACCCATGCAATCAAATCCCTCAGTTGGTGGTGCTCCCCAACTAATCTGCAACAAGGAATGCCTTTTCGTCCACATGCTCTGTCGCAGACCATCCTGGCGGATGTTCCTCTCCTCAGTTGGGGAGCTCACGTGGATCACCTAAAAATACAAGGCCTCTGGTCTCCAAGGGGGAAGTCTTACCACATCAATCTCCTTGAGCTACGTGCGGTTCACCTAGCTATCAAGGCTTTTCTCCCTTAGTTCAAAACCGACACCCTGCTGTCCGAGACGGACAATACAACCACCATTTATTACCTGAACAAGCAGAGGGAAACCAAATCCAGAGTCTTGTCTCAAGACGCCCTGATGATTTGCCACTGGCTCCTGGCCAGGAATGTGAAGATAATAGCAACTCACCTTCCAGGCGTTCAGAATGTACACCCTCAGCAGGGTTCTAGAAGAGAACCACGTGAGGGTACTGAATGAAGATGTCGTTCAAGATATATTTTGTTTGTGTGGCACACCTTCTATCGACCTTTTCGCCACAGTAAACAACAGAAAATGCTGTGGCTTCGCTGCCAGATTTTCCCATCCAGAATCAAAGGGGAAAGCTCTGTGGATAGACTGGTCCAACAAATTTCTGTATGCCTTTCCACCATTTCCCCTGATCCCAGCAGTCCTAATCAAACTCTCAATGACCTCAGCCAGAATGATCCTCATTGCACCAGAATGGCCAAGACAATGTTGGTCCCTGGACCTCCTTCACCGATCGCTCCGACCACATCTCAGGCTTCCATACAGGCCAGACCTCCTGATGAAATTGGGAGGTCAGATGAGACACCCCAGCTTCTTGTCCTTGAGTTTGGCAGCATGGCTCCTGAGCTAGTACAGTATGGGCACTTGCATCTTCCACAGAACTGTATGGAAATTCTAAAAGAGACAAAACGGCCTTCCACCGAGCTGCACATGCCTCCAAATGGAAGAGATTTAGCATCTGGTGTTCCTCCAAGAAGATAGACCCTACATCTTTCCAGGAGGATGTCATCCTCCCATATTTGTTACACTTAGCAAAATCTGGTCTGCATTTCTCTTCTATTAAAGTTCATCTGGCAGCTCTGACTGCATACAGAAAAGGTCCTTCACAAACCTCTTTCTTTAAGCTGCCAGTCATAAAAGATTTCCTAGAGGAATTGAAGAAAGTTTTTCAACCACTTAGGCGTCCTTCTCCACCGTGGGAGCTGAACATGGTTCTTTCACGCCTCATGCATCATCCATTTGAGCCTATACACAAAGCTTCTCTCCAACACGTCACTTGGAAAACAGCTTTTCTTGTGGCAGTGACATCAACACACAGGGTTAGTGAGATTCAGGCTCTCTGTGCTCATGAGTCCTACACAGTGTTCCACTCCTCCAAAATAGTGGTGAGAACGCATCCTAAATTCTAACCCAAAGTTGTTTCTGACTTTCATGACAACCAGATGATTTTCTTGCCGAATTTCTTTCAAAGCCCATTCACTCCAGCTGAGAGGGAACTCCACTTTCTAACTGTAAAGAGGGTTTTAAAATTCTATTTGGATAAAACCAAATCTGCTAGAAAGTCACAACACTGTCAGCAGGAGCCGGAAAAAAGAACCTCACTCTAGGCATGATGGGATACTGGAGGTCAGTCTGTTCTTAAAGACACAGTCCCTTTTTTTCTTCATTTATAATGGAAGCCTATGGGCTACACTGCCCTACACTCCTTCATCCTTATTCTGCATTACAAAAAATATTTTTTTCTGCAAACATGTTCAACTCTTTCATGTGCCTTAGTATATGGCCCTTCTAGAAAGCAGACAAGATGAAGAATTTTGGACTCTGTAGCCCTTTCCTTTAGTCTGCATATTGACATTCTTAAGTAACTTTGCACGCCTTCCTGAAGCAAGACGAACATCAACACTTAAGAAGGTATTTTAAAAAAGTGCTCCGGGGTCCCCGCAGGCGGGCAAATCTTTTCAACACTTATGGAAATACTCCTACAAAAAAACTGGAGTTACTGGTAAGAAACTATACCTTCTTGTTTATGGTGGTGATCATGGATTGATTCATACAATGCACTGCTACTGCATTGTATATGTATGTATGGGAAAAACATGCCCCTGGACAAAGAATCACATCAAAACATTCCAATGGCTCTAGTGGAACGGCAATATTGTGGCAACCCTACAATGGGATTAGTACTCCGAATTAAAGTTTTTTTTCTTTAGATCATCTTGCTAATCCTGCGGACCCTGTGGGACACTGCTGCTTAGCTGTGCTCCCTAAAAATAGAGGCAATCGTGGTGGAATACTTCTGGATGGTGGTGCCTGAGGTGGAGGAGCCTGCTGCCTCAGGCCACAGGCCGGAGGGACACCGGCAATGTCATTGCTGTCTCTGCAGACTCTCAAGGTTCCCAGCCACCCTAGCCAACCCCCAACCACCACCACTGTGGACTCTGTCATCCTCCAGAGAATCATGCAGGACCTAGTGGAGATTAAGTGCTGGCAGCAGGAACATTTGTGGTGGGTATTGGCCTTTTTGTTTGAGGGGTGTGGCTTGTTGTGGAATTTAAGGGTGGGAAGAACATTTAGGGGCAGGGTGTTTCTGGGTTGTGTTAGGTTTGGGTGTTGTAGGAGTAGAGGGTGGGAAGGACACTTGGGTACAGAGCATTTGTTAGGTATGTTGGCTTTGGGTGATGGGGTGGACCTGTTGTAGGAAGCAAGATTATAAGTTTTACACATTTCATTTTTGTTCAGTTAAATGAGTAGGTTTTTGTTCATTGTGAATATCTGTCTTTGCATTGCTAGTTTGAGTAGCCTCACACACAGTTAAAAATGAAGCACTACAGGCTTAATAAGAACAGGCATTCTTCTCCGCACTTGTCCCAACGCAAACAATTTTTCCCATGCGTCCATTTAAACTTTAACGTTTTTTATATTTCTCTACTCATCTCTCTTTTCTTATGTATTATTAACTATTCTGCTTACCTTGCTTCATCCAATCCAGATCCCCCTCCCTTCAAACAGGGTTGTAAAGTATGATGTGAGCGACCTGACCATACACAACCCTCCCACCCTTGCTTGATGAGGCTGAGCAACAACCACCCTTTCATTATCATTTGCACGGCTTACTACTGAACTTGCCTTGCCCTACCCTCTGTAACCACAATAGGGGTCAGTCAACATATAGCAAAAACAAAAATCCCACCTTCCCAAGAGTTTTTTTTTTCTTACCTTATTGATAAAGTGATATCTGCTACCTCTTCTATAAACAGTCCATACCTTAATGCAGGGATTTGCAAACAGCCTTCAGCAGGTAATCCTAATTGAACCTGGTGAGGTGAGCTAGTGTATCACAGCCACTCGCTACACTAAAAGAAAACAGAATGAGTGAAAAATCCAAAAGCTGAGATTATAATAATGAAACAACAATTAGCAACATAGGGCCTCTTTCACAAATGTAAACCTACACATGTGCATAAGTTTATGATTTTTGGAATTCACAAAGGAATTTTGCGAGTAGTATCATTACGACTGTGTAATCGCCACACTTGTGGCGGAGGCTTCGCACATAAAACAATAGGCAGTCATAAAGATACTGCTCATAAAAAATCCTTTCTGAATTCCCAAAAATTGTAAACGTACACAAAAGTGTAAGTTTACCTTTATGAACCAGGCCCATAGTGTTGAGTTACTTACGAAAGTAAGTATAACGAGCCCTCATGTCTCACGAGGAGTTGAGAACTCAGTAGAACGTTGCTTCAGTAGAATACAATTACATTAGGCGTAGATTATGGAAAAATACACACTACCTATCCTTTGCGGTACAGAACTGTAATTAAGTCTTCTGCCTATGATGTCCCTTTTATGCCTGGGAAAATGTTGGTGCTACTAACCGCCTCCTGTAAGAGTTTGCGATGCAACTAATCACACAGCCTGGGGAAAGAGGCTTAGGGATTTTAGGAATGGATAGGTGGGGAAATTAGGAAAAAGTGAGAGATAAACACAACATTCATCAAGTCGATGAGCTTATCACATCTGTTGTGGAAGGAAAATGACAATTTAGTTACCAATAGAAAAAAGTCCTTAAACTCCCATGGCCCTACGTTATCTAACCAGTGTGTAACTTATGGCTTGAAAAATACAAACTATGGAGAACAGACTCAGTGCAAAAAATACCTAAACAGTTAGTTAGGAAAAGAAAAATTATATTGTATACAAATGGATGGTGCATCTATATTCTTCTAGCATTGGCCGTCTTGGATGCAGTGCTAAACCACAAAGCTGGAGCACTATGGAATAATCTTCTTATAAAAGAGATAACCTGCGGAGTGCAAAAATAAAGGCCCTCATTACAACATTGGCGGTAAAAGCCGAAGACCGCCAACACACCGCCGCGGCCGCGGAATTCCACCACAACAATTATGACCCACAGCACGGAATCTGCCAAAATTCAGACACCCACACAAGTCTGCCACACCAAAGGTCAGTGATAAACTGGCGATAACAAAACCTCCACCGTCACGCCAACAGAAATACGCCCACACTATCACGACCCACAAATCTACGCGGCAGTCTTTCAACCGCGGTATTCCATTGGCGGTACATACCGCTGCGCTCAAAATACACACACACACAAAACACAGCCACATTGGACAATTTGAAATACACACACCTGATACACATACACACACCACTCCCACATTACAATATAAAACACACACCCACATCACCCACAAACCCCTACTACCAAAAATTCCGAAAGAAGGCAGGCAAGAACAACAGCATCCACAGGCACACAACACCATCACCCACAGAACTTCCACGCACCTCATGCAACAAACCACTATATATCAGCACACTTATCACCACACACTCCACCCCACACATCACCTACACCACCCCCTGGCATGGCAAAGACACCCCAGGTTCTCGGAGGAGGAGCTCAGTGTCATGGTGGAGGAAATCGTCCGGGTAGAGCCACAGCTATTCAGAGCCCAGGTGCAGCACACCTCAATTGCAAGGAAGATGGAGCTATGGCGAAGAATAGTGGACAGGGTCAACGCAGTGGGACAGCACTCAAGAAATCGGGAGGACATCAGGAAGAGGTAGAACGACCTACGGGGGAAGGTGCGTTCCGTGGTCTCAAGACACCACCTGGCGGTTCAGCGGACTGGCGGCGGATTCCCACCTCCTCCCCCACAACTAACAACATGGGAGGAGCAGGTCTTGGCGATTCTGCATCCTGAGGGCCTCGCAGGAGTAGGTGGAGGGATGGACTCTGGTAAGACAAATCTTAACTATTACATCCCCCACCCTACCTGCATGCCATCACATACCCCCACCCTCACCCTCACCCCCAGCACTCCAACTCCTCACATATGTCCCAACATCACAAACCACACATCCCAACACCAAGCCCTGCATGCAACAACAAAGCATGGACACCCATCACTAAAGCATGCCCACTGCACATACCCATACAACCCCCTAAACCATCATCACACAAGATCCCACACAGGAATGCAAGCTCTGGGGTACACGGTCACCCACCCATTGCACACCATGACACACACAGATGTAATAACCATCCTTTTATACCCCTGCAGGACCCCTACCCAACGTCACCGGACAGGAGGGTCCACACATGTCCACACCACCAACAGAAGAGGCCCACAGTGCTGACAGCAGCTCTGCCCAACTGGATCTAGATGACCAGCCCGGCCCATCGGGGACCTCTGGACAGTCGGTTCCCCTCACACAGTCACAGGCCACCACAGACCTTCCCCCCTCTGGAAACACCAGCACAGCACCCACCCAGCAGGTCCATACCTCTGTCCCCAGGGCACGTCAATCAGCTGTGTGTCCACCACTACAGAGAACCCAGGCTAACCCACCACCCCAACAACAGGGACCTGGGGGCAGTGGTAGTGGGCACACGGTCCAGGGGACGGAGGCCCAGGAACACAGGGGAACTGGGAGGGCTGCTGTGCGACAGGCCAAGGGAACCCACTCTCCACAAGGCCCTCTCCTCCATCATGGGAGCCTACCACCACTCACAGGAGACGATGGCAACGGTACTGGCCAAGTTTCAGGAGACCCAGCGCCTGCAGGAGGAACAGTATATGGGCTTCAGGGAGGAACTCAGAACCATCAGCTCCACCCTGGGCACCATCGTAGGGGTGCTGAAGGAACTCGTCAACGGCAGGAGGGACACTGTGGCACTACAAGGGGCCCCTGACACTAGCATGGACGATGAACTGCCCACCACCTCCGCTGGCGCTAGTGGACAGGACGCCCCACCACAGGACCACCACACCAGCACCCTACCCCCTGCAGAGGGAGAACCACCCCGCAAATGGTCCCTGAGATCCAGGAACAAGACAGAGCACGATGCCAAGACCCCCGCCAAGAAATTAGACCACCCTGATTGTCATCCTACTGTCCCACTTTGTCACCATGTCCACACTTAAACTGCCCCAGCTCCACTTCCTATGCCCATATGGGCAATGTACCTGTGAGACTAATAGACTGGACTCTGCCATGGACATTCCTCCGCCATCACCCCTCACCATTTTACTACCCCCTCCAATATTGAGCACTTAAATAAATACACTTAAAGCACAAAACAATCTGGAGTCTGTCTGTGATTTCGAAATAGTGTATTACCAATTACAGTGACAAAATGCTCTTTCAATTATAATGTCAACATACCTATGTCACACAGCTCTAGTCCATGAGGAATCTAAGCAGATGCCACACAGTGGTACCCACATCTGTGAAATCGTAAGGGAAAGTGACAACTCAGTGACCATACACTGGGTGAAAACGACAGACAGTAGAGAGGTAGTAGTGTTAAAGTACATGTAGTAGGCAGGTCTGTACTCTTACCTGTGTCTCACTGGAAATATTGCTGGATCACTGAGTCCCTGTTGTTCATGTCTTCTTCCTCTGCTTCCTCATCTTCACTGTCCACAAGCTCCACAGCTGCCACAACACCGCCATCTGGACCATCCTCCTCCAGAAAAGGCACCCGTCGTTGCAAAGCCAAGTTGTGAAGCATACAGCAGGCCACGATGATCTGGCACACCTTCTTTGGTGAGTAGAATAGGGATCCACCTGTCATATGGAGGCACCGGAACCTGGCCTTCAGGAGGCTGAAGGTCCACTCGATCACCCTTCTAGTTCGCCCATGGGCCTCATTGTAGCGTTCCTCTGCCCTTGTCCTGGGATTCCTCACTGGGGTCAGTAGCCATGACAGGTTGGGGTAACCAGAGTCACCTGCAAATGGAGAGGGACAACTGTTAGACACACACTAACCTATAGTGATATCCCCAGACCCAGACAACCATTCCCACTGACTAGCTTCCAGGTGCTCACCTAATAGCCACACACGGTGCCTCTGGAGTTGACCCATCACATAAGGGATGCTGCTATTCCACAGGATGTAGGCGTCTGAGCCAGGGAACATGGCATTCACATGGGAGATGTACTGGTCTGCCAAACATACCATCTGTACATTCATCGAATGATAACTCTTCCGGTTTCTGTACACCTGTTCACTCTTGTGGGGGGGGACCAAAGCCACATGTGTCCCATCAATGGCACCTATGATGTTGGGGATGTGTCCCAGGGCATAGAAATCACCTTTCACTGTAGGCAAATCCTCCACCTGAGGAAAAACGATGTAGCTCCGCATGTGTTTCAGAAGGGCAGACAACACTCCTGACAATACGTTGGAAAAATTAGGCTGGGACATCCCTGATGCTATGGCCACTGTTGTTTGAAAAGACCCACTTGCAAGGAAATGGAGCACTGACAGCACCTGCACTTGAGGGGGGATTCCAGTGGGATGGCGGATTTCTGACGTCAGGTCTGGCTCCAACTGGGCACACAGTTCCTAGAATTGTGGCACGGTCAAGCCTGTATGTGATAATCACATGTCGCTCCTCCATTGTCGTCAGGTCCACCAACGGTCGGTACACTGGAGGATGCTGCCATCTCCTGACATGTCCCAGCAGACAGTGCCTATGAAGGACAACAGCGAGCACAGAGTCAAAAAACTCAGAGGTACGTACCCACAGTTTACACAGAACACCATTCATACACAAAAGGTGGCCTACATGTGTGTTGAGTCTAGGCCTAGGTATGTGTGACGCAGTTGAAAATGAAGCCATGTGGGCCCCTGAAATGGCGGCTGCCTGACCTGTAAAGTGGGACAATGGGATGTGAGGTAACTGCGCTGGCGTTGTACACCGTCGCAGTAGGCGGTCGAAGACCGCGTGCGCAATGCTGCATTGGTTAACATTGGACCCTACGGGTCCCAGGAGCCAATGACGATGTACGCCGGTGGTGACAGTACGCACCGCCGTGGACGTGACCGCCATTTTCTATCTGTTCAATCACTTGATACCTGATCTTCGACAGGAGAGGACCTACACTACAAGTGCTGATGTGACCTCGGTCTGGAAGAGACAATGGCTCGAGTGTCTGGGGAAAGGGCCCCTGCCTTCACATCGGAGGAGTTGGATAAACTCATGGATGGGGTCCTCCCCCAGTACACGCTACTCTACGGTCCTCCAGACAAACAAGTAAGTACACAGGGAGCATGTTGTATGGGCTATGCTTGTGTTGAGAGGGCTGGATATAAGAAGGAAGGGGGGAGAGTGCTGCGTGCATGAAAGACGGTGAATGCATGTGCCACATGGCAAGGGTAGGGACGGTGCAGTTGGTAATAACTTCTCTTTTTCCCCTGTACATTTCATGTAGGTCAGCGCCCACCAGAAAAAAGATATTTGGCGTGCCATCGCCAAAGACGTCCGGACCCTCAGGGTCTACCACGGACGCAGCACCCACTGCCAGAAAAGATGGGAGGACATTCGCCGCTGGAGCAAGAAGACGGCAGAGGCTCAGCTGGCGATGGCCTCCCAACGTGGGAGAGGTGCCCGTCGCACCATGACCCCCCTGATGTTCAGGATCCTGACAGTGGCTTACCCGGAGTTGGATGGGCGCTTGAGGGCATCACAGCAGCCACAAGGGGGTGAGTACACTCTCGTTCTGCTGATTTTGCACACAGTGGAGGTGTCTGGGTGGGGGAGGTGGGCTGTGGGTTTCCCTAGGCCAGGGCAAGTTCCGTAGACAAGGCCTCTCCGTAAGGCAGGCCATGTGGCACCCCACCCCACCTCTGTAGAGTGACAACTACACCTAGTCATGCCCCTGTGTCATCTATGTGTGCAGATGTCGTCCATAGCCTTGTAGGCCATTTCCCAGGAATTGAACAGTGGAGCCCAAGAGCGCGGCGTAGGGCAGGGGGCTTCTGTGTCTGTTGTGTCCGCCAACGGTAGCGGTAATGCATGCACTCAACATGTCTTTCTTCTGTCGTCCCCCCCCTTTTTGTAGTCTCCCTGTTCTTGTGTGCATTAGCATCATCAGGCGGAGGAGCAGTGGCACCCGGAGCACCAGGGGGTTGCATCCCACATGGCCATGGAGGACCACACTACGGAATCGGACTGCACCAGTGGGACGGAGGGCGAGGGGAGCTCCACGGCGGGGACAGGAGCTGACACCAGTGACACGGACTCGTCCTCTGATGGGAGCTCCCTTGTGATGGTGGCAACATCTGTGCCACCCCCATCTACAGGCACAGCCGCCACCCCCCCTTCCAGCACCGCCCTTCCAGCAGCCCCTCAGCCTTCGCCCGTGCCCGCTCACCCGGGAGGGTGGGCATCACCTTCGCCCCAGGCACCTCAGGCCCTGCCCCAGTCACCCCTGCTGCCCTCAGTGAGGAGGCCATTGACCTTCTCAGGTCCCTCACTGTTGGGCAGTCTACCATTTTGAATGCCATCCAGGGTGTAGAAAGGCAGTTGCAACAAACCAATGCATTCCTGGAGGGCATTCATTCTGGTCAGGCGGCGCTTCAGCAAGCTTTTCAGACTGTGACCTCAGCACTGATGGCAGCCATTGTCTCTGTGTCTAGCCTTCCCCCTCCAACTTCCTCCACCCCAACCCAATCACCTGTACCTCAGCCTATCCCAAGCACACCTATGGACCAGCATGCACACACGTCAACACACAAGGGAAGCTCAGGCAAACATAAGCACCACACATCCCACAGGCACTCGCGCAAGCATCACACACATGCAGACACACCAACATCCACTGCCTCCACTGTGTCCCCCCCTCCTCGTCTCCCTCCTCCCTCCCAGTCTCGTCTACACTCACACCTGCATGCACTACCTCTACAGCCACTACGTCCCTCTCCAGCACACCCACCACCACACCCCGTTCATGTGCAGTTACATACCCCCACTACCATTCACACGTCCCCTGTGTCCTCTCCCAGTGTGTCTGTGACGCCCCCTCCCAAGATACACAAACGCAGGCACACACCCACCCAACAGCCATCCACCTCATGTCAGCCTCCAGCGCATGCACCTTCACCCAAAGTCACCAAACGTACACCTCCTACAACCACCACCTCTTCCTTCACTCCCAAACCCCCTCCAGCTACCCGTCCCAGTGTGTCCCAAAAACTTTTCCTGTCCAACCTTGACCTCTTTCCCACACCTTCCCCACCCCGTATGTCTCATAGGTCCCGAACTAGCACCTCAGCCACAACATCTCCGGGACCAGTAGTGCCTGTAGTCACCGGAATCTGGAGTGCACCGGCCACAGGGGAAGCCAGTGTGGCACGGAGCCACAGCACAGACAGTCCCCACCTGTGAAGCATCAGAAGTTGGCAAGTGCCTGGCGGGAGAGGGGGAAGACTCCAGCCACCAAAGCCGCTCCCAGGGGTCCCGTTGGGAGTGTGGAGTCAGCTTTGACACCTTCCAAGGTGGGGAAGGGCCACAAGAAACCCAGCAAGTCTGGGAAGAGCAGCACGGCGGAGAGGACCGCCATCATCCCCGCTGCCCAGGAGGCCACCTCCAGCACAAGCCCAGCTGACCAGGACAGGCCCGCCAGCACAAGCCCAGCTGCCCAGGACAGGCCCGCCAGCACAAGCCCAGCTGCCCAGGACAGGACCGCCAGCACAAGCCCAGCTGCCCAGGACAGGACCGCCAGCACAAGCCCAGCTGCCCAAGACAGGCCCGCCAGCACAAGCCCAGCTGCCCAGGACAGGACCGCCAGCACAAGCCTAGCTGCCCAGGAAAGGACCGCCAGCACAAGCCCAGCTGAACAGGGCACCGCCATCTCACGCACTGCTGAACAGGGCACCGCCATCTCAAGCACCGCTGCACAGGGCACTGCCGTCTCAAGCACCGCTGAACAGGGCACCGCTGTTTCAAGCACCGCTGCACAGGGCACCGCCGTCTCAAGCACCGCTGAACAGGGCACCACCATCTCAAGCACCGCTGCACAGGGCACCGCCGTCTCAAGCACCGCTGCACAGGGCACTGCCGTCTCAAGCACCGCTGAACAGGGCACCGCCGTCTCAAGCCCCGCTGAACAGGGCACCGCCGTCTCAAGCACCGCTGCACAGGGCACTGCCGTCTCACGCACCGCTGAACAGGGCACCGCCATCTCAAGCCCCGCTGAACAGGGCACCGCCGTCTCAAGCACCGCTGCACAGGGCACTGCCGTCTCACGCACCGCTGAACAGGGCACCGCCATCTCAAGCCCCACTGAACAGGGCACCGCCGTCTCAAGCACTGCTGAACAGGGCACCGCCATCTCAAGCACCGCTGAACAGGGCACCGCCATCTCAAACACCGCTGAACAGGGCACCGCTGTCTCAAGCACCGCTGGCCCATGATCAGCAAGGGCACTGACGCAACTGAGTCCGTCACGGGGTGAATGATGCACTCTGGGCACCATGACCCCTCCAGAACCAGTGGAGACTGTCATCCACTACCTCTGTCCTTAGCAGGATGAAACACTCTGGGCACCATGCCCCTCCAGAACCAGTGGAGATTCACATCCACTACCTCAGTCCTTGGCAGGATGAAGCACTCTGGGCACCACGCCCCCTCCAGAACCAGTGGAGACTGTCATCCACTACCTCTGTCCTTAGCAGGATGAAGCACTCTGGGCACTATGCCCCCTCCAGAACCAGTGGAGACTGTTATCCACTTGTGAGACTGTGGCTTTGCACTCCCCAGGTATGGCAGTGGGCAACCCACCCACTGTAGAGACTTGAGAGACTGTGGCTTTGCACTCCCCAGGATTGAACAGTGGGCAACCCACCCACTGTAGAGACTTGAGAGACTGTGGATTTGCACTCCCCAGGATATGGCAGTGGGCAACCCACCCACTGTAGAGACTTGAGAGACTGTGGCTTTGCACTCCCCAGGATATGGCAGTGGGCAACCCACCCACTGTAGAGACTTGAGAGACTGTGGCTTTGCACTCCCCAGGATTGAACAGTGGGCAAACCACCCACTGTAGAGACTTGAGAGACTGTGGCTTTGCACTCCCCAGGATGGAACAGTGGGCATGTGGCCCCCTCGTGGATTTGGCATCGTGCACTCAACCGGCTGAGGTGCCCCCCTTTCCCTCCCCCTGAGGTGCCTGTTTAGTTGCTCTCTGATGCCCCTGCAGTGCTCTCTCCGTCATGGTCGGGGATCTTGTGTGGGCCTCGCCCATACCGTGTGGTCCCAGTGTTCCACGGACTTTCTTAGAGCACTACCTGGACTACTATGCTTGGTATATCTTTTGTACATGGTGTATATATATATATATTTTTGCCTACTTGCTTTTACAATGGTTACACTCATTTTC
This sequence comes from Pleurodeles waltl, assembly GCF_031143425.1. Classification (NCBI taxonomy): domain Eukaryota; kingdom Metazoa; phylum Chordata; class Amphibia; order Caudata; family Salamandridae; genus Pleurodeles; species Pleurodeles waltl. The sequence continues at coordinate 735,570,267 of NC_090446.1, forward strand.
TATTGCCTTTGCATTCTTCCCGGGGATTTGGGGGTGTAACCGTGATGTATTGATTTGCATTAGTGTGTGTGTTGTAGTGGGTGAGGGTGGGGGTGTTGCGTGTGTATGTCCCTGTTTTTTCCCTCCCCTCTCCCCTGTGTTGTAGGTGCTGTACTCACTGTGGTCTTCGCCGCGGGCGTTCGTGCTCCTGGTAGAGGAGCAGGAAGACTATTGCAGGGAGAATTTGGAGTTCCGGATCCATGGGGTCCTCGTTCCTTGTGGGGTGTGTAGAGGTGAGCGTTTTCCCTTCGGGATTCCCGTTTCCGCCGTGTTTTTATCCGTGGTGAATCCACCCCAGAAAAGGTGGCGGATTGGCCTGTCATAATAGTGTGGGCGGTAGTATGTCTCCCGCCTGTCTGTTGGCGGTGACCGCCACGCTGTTTGTTTGCACCGCTGTGGCGGTCGGAGTGTTAAAGTGGCTGTCTTTGTTGGTGGTTTCTGCAACGGTCGTAATTTAATTTTTTTTACCGCCGGCCTGTTGGCGGTCTTACCACCGCTTTAACACCGACCGCCAGGGTTGTAATGACCACCAAAATGTCACTATTAGAGGGCATAGGCTAGTGGAGTGGAGTGGAATGGTGTGTGCCAATAACTAAGAAGTGAGAACAAAAAATCTCATAACACCAATCACAGAAAACTAGTTTCAAGTACCTGGCTAATCACTCTAACAATAACAAAATTTTGCTTTGTGCACTAAAGCACACCACAAGTTGATCACTTAGAGTTTGCCATATGAGTGACAACTCTGAATTTTCCTAACCAGAACACTTGAAGTGCACAGAGGTAGGCCCCTTTGAGTCATCATGTTTCCTATTAAAGCAGATACCAGACAATGGTGTTTTTTTGTTCGCTGTCAATTGTGCTTTAACATTATTTTAGCTGAGAGAGATAGACCTTTAGTGTGTTGATGAGAAAATACAAATAATTTGGGGATTAGTAGTTTTAGTTTAGTCTTGATAAATAAATGAATTGACTGTTCTCAGAAGAACCTAAAGGTGATAGGCTTAAGTTAACCATAAAGTCATAATCTTGCTTAAGTTAACCATTTGGGTGCCATTGGCCGACACACTAACACCCTCCCCACTGCATCTGTCGTTCATTGGCTGACACCGGGGAGCGCTTTAAAGAATCCTCCGGTGCTTTGCTCCGAGGATTCCTTTCCCCCCAACCCTCCCAGGGGAGGCAGCGAATCGCTTCTGTGTCTTTCCCGACCCCCTTCCTGCCCATCTGTGATGTCAGCATGCCGCGAGTCGCACTGACGTCACAGTTTTTCTCATTGGAGCCAAGGAAGCAGCAGGTAAGGCCACTCTCTACTCCAGTGGGGAAAATAGACCCAAAAAGGCCCCCCACATTTCAGGGAGGCCTCATCTTTAGTAAAATATATGAAAACTATCATCATACAACATATTGTGTTCTGTACTCTTTTTCAATAACATTGGTTATGATACAAGTTAATCATTCAGTTTGCACACTTTCAAAGCAAAAGTTGGTGAATGAGTCCCACAGGAAATTTGTTTGGCTTGTTACTTTAGGGAACTTATGCAGTATTCCCCAGCATGTTTGCCTTAGTTTCAACAGTAGATATGCTCGCTCAGTTCGAGGTTTGAGGAATAGGCATTGGAAGACATACTCATACACCCCCAATTTGCATCTACAAACTGGAATGAGTTGGATTTAGCACAGTTAGGGGGTCATTACAACCCTGGCGGATGGTGTTAAAGCGGCGGTAAGACCGCCAACAGGCTGGCGGTCTTATTTTTGGAATTATGACCATAGCGGTTACCGCCATGGTCATCCGCCGCTTCTCCGTTCCGCCCGCCAGGGCGGAGACGACCTCTGGGCTGGAGACCTGGGTCTCCAGTCCGGCGGCCGTGACAATACCGCCGCTGGTATTTTGACCTGCCTTACCGCCGTGGATTTCCAGCGGTAGGAACCGCCATGAAATCCATGGCGGTAAGCACTATCAGTGCCAGGGAATTCCTTCCCTGGCACTGATGGGGGTCTCCCCTACCCCCACCCCCACCCCGACTCCCTCCCCTACACCCCCCACCACCCCTGCCACCCCCCAAAGGTGGCAGGACCCTCCTCCCCACCCCGACCCTGACATTACCTTACACACACCCGACACGCACGCAGGCACCACCAACACACATACACGCACACGCACCGACACACATGGGGGATGGAGCCATGGGGGCAGCTCTGCCGACACCACACCGCCAACAGAACACCGCTGCGCAGAATCACAGGACGTGATTAGCTGGGCGGTGTTCTGTTGGCATGGCGGTGGAGGTGGAGCAACCTCCACTTCCCCGCTGCCCGCAAGTATGGCTGTTGGCGGCTCTCCATCAGAAAAACGACGGATGGCAGCCAACAGTCATAATACGCCGAGCGGCAAACCGCCAATACTGGCGGTCTTCCGCGCGGCGGTCCCTCTGCGGTCTTGTTAAAAGACCACTGAGGTTGTAATGACCCCCTTAGTGTGCTGATGGCGCATGAAAGATATGTTTTCTTAAGCTTCAAGCAGGTAGGGACAGAAGGCATACGTATAGCTTCACTTGTACAGGATTAGTAACACAAACCTTTTGTGTTGCGAAAGGCACCCTAAGTGGCCAGGGTCGAGCACAGATGCGAGTCCCTTGATCACTGTGCCACTAGGTTCAAGCTAGCCTGGCTGATGAGGAGTGATAACCCGATACTGGTCACAGGATGCTTGTTTCTGGTCCAGGGAGGACCTGGCCTGGCAGTTCTTCGGGCCTGACTGTTCCCATAGGGAGCAGGCTCAAAACTGATTTGCATATGGTTGGGTCCAAACTGGAATGGCATGATGAGCAAAAGAACGATGGATTAGTCAGGACTCTGATGAGGACAGAGACATGAATGGGTAAGAAAAACTTACAGTAGGTGTGCTTTCCAAGGGATATTTCATAGGTGGAAGGTAGCTAGTAAAGGCAGTAAAGATACATATGCCATGACTTCATCTTCACCTGTGGATTTAACCCATGTGCCGCACTCGTCCCAATACTGAATTACTGTGGCACACAGGGGTAAATGTTGACGTGCCTGCCATGTTCATTCTCTGTCAGAACTTAGTAGATGTTCAGTTTGCTGTATGATAAGTGTGTAACAGTCACATCACTGAACAGAACTTTGGATGGGACCTATGTTGTGTTCTCACGGACTACCCTGTGTGTCAAAATCTACCATTCATCATAATTTATGGCGTGCTTTTTAGGGAATTTTGGCAGTATTCCCCAGCATGTTTGCCTTAGTTTCAAAGGTAGATATGCTCACTCAGTTTGAGAAATAGGCATTAGAGGCATACTCGGACACGCCCAACTTGCATCTACAAACTGGAATGTAACACTGTGAGAGCACTATAGACACCTATAAGACATGTATTCCTGAGTCTCATGTGGCTGTCATGGAATGCGTTAGTAAAGGTTCACTAGGCATGCTTTCAGTGTTGTTTAGAAAGAAGGAGACAGTTACTTGACAGGTAGTAAAATGTACTCATTGATTCCGTCCAGTGGCGCATGAATGTGATGGGCCATTTCATGACCTGAGCACACTGATCGTTTGGATTGGGCATGCGGCTTGAAAGTCTTATGTGTGGTGTGTGGTGTGTGAATGGCATGTGAATGGACCATAAAGCGGTTGGTGCCTTGACGTGGCTTTATGGCTCACCTTTGTAAGTCTTGGTTTCAATATTCAGCTACTTTGATGAGTATTTGTGCTTGAAGCCATCATTTTTGGAGGTGCTAAAACCAACCAATGTAAGTGGTGGTTTAGCTTTATAAATGAGTACCAGATTTATATCTGTGAAGGTAAGAAGGCTCTTATTAAGAACTCCTTTTTTATCCATTATTGGATCTTTCATAGATTCCCATGCTTGAATCATTCCCTGCTGGCAAAGTGGGAGTACCATGGTGTCATAACATAGCACTATGTATCATTACCATAGGCCTCAATGACAATGAACAGTTTCTTTAATAACATATCCATGGTGTAGGAGGCTAGCCTAATGAGTGGTGGGTACCTATGGTACTTACACCTTATAGCAGGTCCAGGTATCCCTCATTAGTGTAGTGTAGTCAGTGTCTAGAAGCCAGACTCTCTAAAGGTAGCTGTGGATGAGCAGCCACAGCGTATCTAGGAGACATGCAAAGCACATGCAATACCACTGTAGTCACACTTAGTACTTACACACATGAAAGAAAACACTCAGGCCCTCATTCCAACCCTGGCGGTCTATGGAGTGGAGGGCAACGAAAGCACCGCCAACAGGCTGGCGGTGCTTCCGGGGGCATTCTGACCGCGGCGGTAAAGCCGCGGTCAGAAAAGGGAATCCCGCTGCCCCAGGGAATCCTCGACGGCGGCGCTGCAAGCAGCGCCGCCATGGGGATTCCGACCCCCTTCCCGCCAGCCTGGTTCTGGCTGGCGGGAACGGGTGTCGTGGGGCCCCTGGGGGCCCCTCCAGTGCCCATGCCACTGGCATGGGCACTGCAGGGGCCCCCTAACAGGGCCCCACATTGATTTTCAGTGTCTGCGTGGCAGACACCGAAAATCGCGACGGGTGCAACTGCACCCGTCGCACACCAGCAACTCCGCCGGCTCCATTCGGAGACGGCATCCTCGTTGCTGGTGCTTTCCCGCTGGGCGGGCGGGTGGCCTTTTGGCTTTCGCCCGCCCGCCCAGCGGGAAAGCCAGAATTACCGCGGCGGTCATTTGACCGCGCAGCGGAATTCTGCCGGGGGAACTTTGGCGGGCGGCCTCCGCCGCCCGCCGGAGTTAGAATGACCCCCTCAGTGTTAAAAAAATAAAGGTACTTAACTTTGGTTACACAAATACCAAAAATACCATAGAGACTATACTCTGTTAGGAGGTAAGTAATACACAAATTATATACACTAGTTTTCAGAACTAGGCATAAAAACAGTTAGAAAACAGTGTAATTAGTGAAAATCACACTAGGAAAAAATGGGCCTAGGTGGAGCACAAACCATATACTAAGAAAGTGGAATGCGAAAGTCGGTCCCCCTCCTAGGTAAGTGTAGTGTGTAGAGGGGAGCTGGGAGTACTATGAAAGCCCAAAGGTAAGTACCACAACCCACCCCAGCGACCAGGAAAACAGGAGTAAATCACAGTAAGTTTCCCAGAACACACACACAGAAGTAAAGAAGAATATTGTAAAACCCAGAAGAGACTGCAAGACACCAGCAGTGGATTCCTGGACCAGAAGACCTGTGGAAAAAGGGGACCAAGTCCAAGAATCAGAGGGGACCCTCAGCAACACAGAGAGCCCACAGAAGACCAGGCAGCGCCCACAGGCGTCCCAGAGGACGGGGACACGAAAGTTGCAGAAGAAGCCCATGCAGCACTACGAGAAAGGCTGGAGCTTTAAGATGCCTGAAGAACTTGGAGGTAGGATGCCAACAAGCCTTGGCAGCTGTAAAGGATGCAGTGCCCGGGGGTACTGTCCTGCGTGGGCAGGCAAGGGCTTACCTTCACCCAAGTTGGACAGTTGGAAGAGAGGACCATCGAGACCACATCAGTCTACCACCTGTGATGCAGGATCCACGCAAAACAACAGGAGAGGGGATCCACGCAGCAGGTCATCATCGCAGTTGGTGCCTGCAGAAGCAGGGGAGTGACTCCTTCACTCCAAAGGAGATTCCTTCTTTCTTCTGATGCAGGCTGAAGACAGACTGTCCTCAGAGGATGCAAGACTGGGGAAATGTTGCAGTTGCTGGAAGGAGCCGTAGATACAATGTTGCAGTAGGTCTCTTGCTTCTTTGTTGCAGCTTGCAGGGTCCTGAAGAGTCCAGATGTAGTTTCTTCGGTCAGAAGTCGGAGTGGAGGGTGCAGAGGACTCCTGCTGGAGTCTTGCAATCCAAATCTGAGGAACCACCGAAAGGAAAGACCCTAAATATCCCTGAAAGGGGATTGGTCACCTAGCTTAGTGACCACCTATTAGGAGGGGGCTCTGACGTCACCTGCTGGCACTGGCCACTCAGAGGCTCCCAGAGTTCCCTGCCAACCTTGAATCCTAGATGGCAAAACCCAGGGACCCTCTAGAGGAGCTCTGAGCACCCCCCCTGGTGTGGTGATGGACAGGGGAGTGGTCACTCCCCTTTCCTATGTCCAGTTTCACACCAGAGCAGGGACTGGGGGTCCCTGAACTGGTGCAGACTGGTTTATGCAAGTAGGGCCCTTCAAAGCATTTCCAGTGGCTTGGAGAGGCTACTTCTCCCAAGCCTGTAAAATCTATTTCCATAGGGAGAGGGTGTAACATCCTTTTCCCAAAGGAAATCCTTTGTTCTGCCTTCCTGGGCTCGAGTGTCTCAAGGAACAGGGGGGCAGAAACCTGTCTAAGAGGTGGCTGCAGCGGGGGCTGCCTGGAAACCCTCAGAAGGCTGCAATGGCAATACTGGGGGTTCTCTAAGGAGCACCCAGAGTGCATGGAATCATACAACCAATGCTTGCAAAAGCATTATGTACCTGGACATAGGTAGTGACCTGTGTCCAGTACACATGTAAAATGGCATCCCCGCATTCACGAAGTCCGAGAAAATGAGCATGGAGTTCGTGGGGGCACCTCTGCTAGTGCAGGGGTTTCCTCACATACAGATACTTGGCACCCTGACTTCTAGGCTGGAAGGCCTGCCATAGGGGTGACTTATAAGTAACCTAGTGTAGTGAAAAGTGTCAGTGAAAGGGTGCTTTCACCTTTTCATGCAGGCTGCAATGGCAGTCCTGCAGAACCCTTTGCTAAGGCTCCCTATGGGTGGCAAAATAAATGCTACAGCCCATAGGGATCCCCTGGAACCCCAATGCCCTGGGTACCTAGGTACCATATTCTAGGGACTTATAATCGGCACCAGTGTGCCAATTGTGGGTGAAATACAGACTTTTGGGAGAGAGAGCATAACCACTGGGGTCCTGGTTCACTGGATGCCAGTGAACACAGTCAAACACACTGACATCAGGCAGAAAAGGGGGTAACCATGCCAAGAAAGATGGTACTTTCCCACACAAGTCCTTTTTAAAAAAAGGACCAAACTTGAACTATGACCAATCAGGTGACAGCACCCTCTAGAACACTCCCCAGAGAGGCTATTTCCCTCAGACTTTTTACTGCACATTGTATGAAAGGAGTCTCCCTGAACTCTGTTCAGTTTTTTTCAATTCTTTGGATTACTATCTCATCCAGAATGTCTGAAACCTCTAAAAAAGGCTTATTCAGAATCTGCAAGTCCTGTGGTAGAAAACGTCTACCTGGGAAAGACCCACATAAAGAATGCCTTTCCTGCCTTTACCCAGTCACCAGATGAAGGACTGCAAAATGTGGGAAACCTTTTCCACAAGGACCCTAAAAGACAGAGAAGGCAGGCTACACCTGTGGCTATAGAAGTCCATGCACCAAAAAACAATCACTTCTGAAGAGGACAGCAACACTTCAGAAAGGTCAAGGAAAAGGGTGATGTCCTCCAAAAAACCATCTGAAGAAGGTAAGAAGGCCTTCAAATCCCATAATGAAGACCCTCTGAGAAAGGAGAAATACACCATATCCCCACAGTAAAGGACTCTTCTCAACCTACTACTCCATCTCAAAACAATTGGAAAACCTTCTATGTCTAAAACAGTTTAAAAAACCATTGTTGAGGACATCACCTTTGACGGCACTCTTGAAGATGCGGACGGTTATTACTGTCTCATCGATGAGACTAATGTCAGCAGGAACCACAATGGCCGTCGACATGCCTATCCCATTGACAAGGATTTCACCACCGTCGACACTACCATGGACAACTGCTCTGTCCACGAAGGCACAGTCAACTGCACCACTGTAGACAACACCACCATCGAAAACACCACCAAAAAAGGCACAGTCAACGGCAAAACCATCAACATTTATGACAAGGACCTCACAGCCTGAAATTGAGTCAACGATGATATCGACTACTGGGCCATTACTGATGATAATAAATGTAGCAAAAACAACAAGTGATGGACGGAATGCTGAACATTGTCAAACACTCACCCCCAGTCATAGATCTGGGTTTAATCCATCGTTCTTTTGCTCACCATGCCACCCCAGTTTGGACCCAGCCATATGCAAATCAGTCTTGACCCTGTTCCTCATGGGAACAGTCCAGACCGAACCGCCAAGCCAGGTCCTCACTGGACCGGAAACAAGCATCCTGGGACCGGTTTCGGGGTTTCACCCCTCATCAGCCTGGCTAGCTTGAATCCAGTGGCATGGGAAGCACGGGACCCACGTCTGGGCATACCCTTCCCACTAAGGGCAACAAAGAAAAAACAACAAGTGATGGACGGAATGCTGAACATTGTGCACCACTCACCCCCAGTCATAGATCTGGGTTTAATCCATCGTTCTTTTGCTCACCCTGCCACCCCAGTTTGGACCCAGCCATATGCAAATCAGTGTTGACCCTGTTCCTCATGGGAACAGTCCAGACCGAACCGCCAAGCCAGGTCCTCACTGGACCAGAAACAAGCATCCTGGGACCGGTTTCGGGGTTTCACCCCTCATCAGCCAGGCTAGCTTGAATCCAGTGGCATGGGAAGCACGGATAATAAATGTAGCCACAAAGACAATTACACCATCTATTACTTCTCCAAGTAAGGTCTTTCCTTTTCCTTCTTCACATCTATTGAATTAAGAGGAGTCTGATGAAGAAGAACCATTTGGAACTGCAAATAGTACATGTGAGCTCCCGGTTAAATGTCAGGATGATGACGTCTGTGAGGATGATGACCAATACTGTCAGCAATATTACACTCTTCCACAAAGGAGAGATTATGAACATCGATATCATTATCAAAAAAGGCAAGAAGAGATACAATTACCTAACTCTTTAGTACAAGACTTGCAAGCTACAAGACCATAAGAGAAGATTTCCTGGCACAACATCAGAACATCAGGTGCCACCTCCTCAGTCTATTACACTACCCCCACCTTCACCTATTCCTATTCCTTCCCCAGTAACTCCAAGAATTACAACACGTCCAACAATGGCAGCACCACCAAGAGAGGACCCTCCTTCTTCTGACGAGGAAAGAGAAGACGGAAGAATGCAGGAGAGTCTTCCTCCACAAAATGAGTGGAATAAATATCTCATTCCCACACCTTCACCTCCACCTCTACATCCATCTGATTCATCACCGGAAGACATGGGGGGTTTCACAATGTGATTGATAGAGCAGCCACCAGATTTCCTCTTCCAGCTTTGGTCAAACATGCTGACTGTTTATTTTATGACTTTAAGGAACAGGCAAGGAAATCTCATAGAGCCATCCCCATAATCGGCTACATCTGGGACGAGGGGATAAAAATTATGAAGAACCCAGCAACAATGGTGGCAGTGCCACCCCAGGTAGACAAGAAATATAAAGTCTCTGAGGATTCCCCTGCATCCTTAACTGCTCATCCCAAACCTGACTCAGTTATTTCGTAATCAGCACAAAGAATCCTTTAGCCCTTATCTCCACACCACAATACAGGGAAGGTAGATGTTTAGACAACCAGGGCAAAGGATTCTCCCTCATGTCTGCCACTGTAGTGCAAGTTGCAAATGCCCTGGCTATCTTATGCTGCTATGGTAGACAGATGTGGTTGGACATTAGCAGTAGACCTCATCCCGGAAGACAAAAAAATCAAAGGTGATCAAGCTCTTACAGTAAGGAGAGCGCACCTTCTCTGAGGTAATAGATTGCACTCTAGATATTGCCTCAACAGGTTTTCGTTAGCTGGCTGGAAAAGCACTACTTAGGTGCCAAGGAAGGCTGAAATCAACATCTTTCAGACCGGAGGTACAAAATAAAGTCCTAGATATGGCTTACGATGGAGAGACATTATTTGGTAATCATATTAAAGATGCGCTGCTAGTGATTAAGACACATATGTATACGGTGAGGTTCCTCAGCACCCTCCAGTACCTAAAGAGCTCCCTTTTGTGGAGTCAGTGGAAAAGGGTTTACATCCTAAAGAGGTGCTTACCAATGCCAAACAGTATAAGCCCTTTCAGTCACAATATAGTATACATTATCTACAGCAGTACTGATAGCCACCTGGAGCGGCCAACACCAAACAAGGTCCCCACTGAAAACCAACCTCACAGAACAGAGAAACAGGTGCAAGCAGTGACCTACAATGGGTACTGCCCACAGTTACTTCCATCCAGTGAGTGTGGAGATTTCCAGACATTTACAACATTGGAAACAAATAAAATAAGACAAATGAGTATTAGACCTGGTCAAGTATGGTCATGCTGTGGAATTTATACAAACACCACTAAACTACCCCCCAAAGGGAGTACACCCCTCATCTTCACTTATTGAAAAAAGAGGCCATCACCATGCTGGCAAAAAGAGCAATCGAGAGAGTTCGAGACTTAAGAACACTGAACAAATTTCTATGCTAACAGTCATTTCGGATGGTCACCCTTTCCAATATCCTGAACCAATATTTTATGACAACTCTCAATTTTCAAGATGCATATTTTCACATCCCCATTCATTCCAAGCACAGAAAATATATTCGCTTCACCGTGGCCAGTACCCATTACCAGTTCAAAGTCCTCCCATTTGGACTGAAATCGGCACCTCACATGTTTACGAAGTGCCTAGCACCAGTAGCAGCCACTATCTAGAACCAAAGTCATCAAGTGTTTCCTTACTTGAATGATTGGCTCCTCAAGGAGTGAAACAAGCAACTAAATCTACACAAGCCAAACTGGACCTATTTCACAAATTAGGTGTCACAATCAGATAAAATCCCAAAGCGAAACATAATGTTTCTAGGAGCTCTCCTATGCATTATACACAACAAGGCGTATTTATCCAAAACTAGACAACACAAATTAAGAGACATGGCAATCAAACTTTCAAGAGAAAGGTCAGTTTCAGTGCGTCTGTACAAGTTGTTCCTAGGCATGATGTCTTCTACAATCATTTTAGTGACTTGCTTGGCTGTAGATGAGACCACGTCAGGAAAAATAGCAGAAGCAATGGAAACAGATGGAGGGATATTTTGACAATATTGTGACCATCAGTCCAAACATGAAGAATGCCCTGGTGGGGTAGTCCCAGGCTCATTTATCGCAGAGCCTCACATTTCTTCCTTATATACTACGTGATAACCACAGACACCTCTATGCAGAGGTGGGGTGGCCATCTGCAGGACCTGCAAATTCAGGGAAAGTAGTTGACACAACAGAAAACCTTACACATCAACAGTCTGGAGTTGAGGCCATTTTTATCTCTTTACCGGTTTTTCTTCTGAGGATAGCAGGCATATTGGTGCTGATCTACATGGACAACACGACCAGCATGCATTACATAAACAAACAAGGAGGCACGCGATCACTAACACTTTCTCTAGTGGCGCAAGATCTGTGGAATTGGCTCACTATACACCACATATCCCTGAGAGCCGAACATGTGTCCGGAGTCAGCAACACTTTAGCGGGCACATTGAGCAGGACAACAGACAGCTGTCATGAGTGGGAGCTGGATCAAACACAGCTAAACAGAATATTCTCATACTAGGGCATTCCGGTATTGGATATTTTTGTGACAGACAAGAACACCAAATGCCAGTTTTACACCAGTCGGTACCCGCTCCCAGGGTCGTGGGGGAATGCCCTTTTGATAAGATGGTCAGGGATTTATGCTTACGCTTTTTCCCTCTTCTCCCTCAAACCATCGGAAAATGAGAAGAGAGCATTGTTGCCTGATTGTTATTGCTCCCAGGTGGCCCAGACAACACTGGTTCAAGGAACTTCTCCTGATGTCGGAATACAAACCCATTCACCTCCCACCACTTCCAACATTATTAACCAGGAACAAGGGCCACATTTTCTGTCCAGAATCAACATCTCTCCATTTATGTGCATTGTTCCTGAGTTCAGTGAATTCAAAGACCTAAACATTCCTCAGGACTGCAAAGACATCCTGTCTAAGGCAAGAGCTGAATCCACCAACAAAATATATAGATTACAATGGAAGAGATTCTGTGTGTGGTGTCAGGAATTAAAATTGCATCCTTTTAAAGCATCACCTGAGCACATACTGCCATATCTCCTATCTCTAGCTAAATCTGGATTGGTGCATGTTTCGGTCAAGGTCCACCTTGCAGCAATATCACGATATAGATGTTCATCCCATTCTCCCTTCCTTTGCTCTGAAAGAATAATTAAACAATTTTCGAAAGGATTATTCAAAGCATTTCCTCCGGTCAGAGCTACGCCTCCAGAATGGCAACTCAATATAGTACCCTCACAGCTAATGAAACCACTGTTCGAACCTATTCACAAAAAGGCTTAAAATTTCTCACTTGGAAAGTAGCATTATTATTAGGGCTGACCCCTGCAAGAAGAATCAGCAAGATACAAGCTTTAACTACACAGGTACCATTCATACAATTCACCAACAATTATGTTCCCTTAAGAATGAATCCTCAATTTACTCCCAAAGTACCAACTCATTTCCATCTAAATGAACCAATGATTCTCTGCATTTTCTTCCTCAATCCAGTCCCCCCAGCAGAGCAATCACATACACTCTAAATGTAAAAAGGTGCCTTAAATTCTATTTGCATCATACTAAAAACATCCGCAAATCTGATCAACGTTTCATATCATATAGTCAAGCACATCAGGGATCTGCAGTTCCAAAGCCACTTTCGCAAGATGGATTTCCACTGCAATCTAGTTTTGTCATTTAAAGGGGGGTAAACCACTTACAACTAAAACCACAGCACATTCAACAAGGGCAGTATTCGTAGGAAAGTAGGATCTTTCTAAAATGGATCCCTCCAACTTTTTGCCTGGTGCTGGTTTGTTTTCATTGTTGTACATTGGGATCCTGCTAACCTGGACCCCACTGTTGGTGGTTCTGTCCCCTAAATTTGGTTGGCAAGTATCCTTACACTCCACAATTGGCATACTGGTGTACCCCTGCATGTCCCTGGTATATAGTACTTAGGTGCCCAGGGCATTGGTACAGTAGGGGTCCCCCATGGGTTCCAGCATGTATTATGTCACCCATGGGAGCCCATGTAAGCTGTGTTTACAGGCCTGCCATTGCAGCCTGTGTGAAATGGTGCAGGCATATGTCACACCAGATGTAAGGTTTACCTTATATTGAGGTAACTGCCCTTTGACCCTATAAGTCACCCCTAAGGTAGGCCCTTCACCCCAAGGGTAGGGTGCACGGTTCTAAGTGTGAGGGTACCCTTGCATGAGCAAAGGTACCCCTACAAACTACAGACTCCATTTTCTGGGCTTTGTAAGTGCAGAGAAACCATTTAAGGTATGTAGTGGATCCTGGTCATTATGAGATGTACAACTACAAATGGTTTCTTCAAACCTAGTCATGTTTGGTATCTAACATGTTGGAATCATGCAACTACACCGGTTCTAGTGTTAGTTGCATGGCACCATGTACTTTAGGGGTTCCTTGGAGGATCCCACCTGTCTGCCTGTTCAGCCTTGCAGGGTCTGCGTGCCAGCCAGTGCTGCAGCCGACCCAAGACACTGTTCTTCCCTCCTGCTGCTGAGCTTAACTCAGACCGGGGAAGGCAGAGCAACGGACTGCCTTTAGAGGAGAGGTGTTACCCCATCTCCTTTAGAAATAGGTGTCTCTGTCTGGGGTAGGGGCTCTCTTGAGTGCTACCAGACTCCTTTGAAGGGCACATTTGGTGCCCTTCTTCCAAAACCGGTTTCTTTCAATGCAGGAGCCCCCAGTTTCCCACACTGTTGTGAAACACACAACAGAAAGGGAAGTGACCCACCCCTGTGCAGCTCCTCCCCTAGGGGAGTGCCCAGAGCTCTGCCAGATGGTCACTTGATTTTGCCATCGTGGAAACAGGATGAGCAGAGGCTCCTGGAAGCAGCTGATTGGACAGTCCAGCCGAGCAGCATCCCTGACCGTGGGCATCCATCTTCTATGTGCTGCTGAGGCATCCTCGCAACTCACTGTGCTTGCTGCCAGAGGATCCTCCCGGGGTCTCCATCGACTCCTGCTGGCTCTTCTCACTGCTGAGGGCTGGTCCTGACTTACCTATAAAGGTTGAGACCCAGGGACCTTGCTGGTCTCAACTACTGCAACTCTTCCTGTAACACTTCTTTTGCATTTGCCAAGGCATGTTGGAGGTCCTGCTGATCACTGACCCTGCTGCATTCGACAGCCGGTGTTGGACAGCTCATGGACATCTCCTGGGATCTTTCTGCATTGCCTGGATGCCGCAGCTGCTTCTCCATCTTCACAATAACTGTCCAGCAGAAAAGCATCCATAAGAAGGGTGAGCATTGCCTTCCTGCACCCCCTGGACATCTCTGGGTGGTTTGGACTCTGTTCCTTCTCAACACAGGTGTTGCTTTCCCAGAATCCACACTGGTGCACAGGACACCGTAGCAGCTGGACAGCTGAGGTCCCCATTGACTTCAACAGGAGGTTCTGACATGACTTCACCCCTATGCACTTGGGCTTCCTGGTGTAGTTACTCTGGTTCTCTGGGTATCCATGGGTGGGGGCACTCTTGAACCTTCCTTGTTCCAACAGGCTTCTTTGGGGTCCTCTGATAAGGGTCTGTGTCCAACCTTTTCCTAATCGCGACTTACCCAATGTTATCCTGCGGGATAGCCGACACTAAGTATCACCTCTGCACACAGGCTCCTGGGGAATACCTGCTACTTACCTTTGTTGTTCTGGTACTCCCCCAGTTCCTGGGATACTTGAGTGCCAGTCTTGGTTAGCTGTGTTTTTATTTACCCATTTTTTTGTGAATGGTTTGCCTCCCCCCCCCCCATAGAGGCCCAGGTTATTATATGGGCCCATGTTATGGGCCCATGTTGTTATATGCTTGTACCCACCTGTTTTGAAGTATATTTTTGGGGATGCCCATCGTATTTTTGGGGCTAGGATGAGCATCAGTCTTAGTGACTGCATTGAGGCCTCTGTAGTCTACATAGAACCTCATTTCTTTCCTGCCGCCCTGGGAATAAGGTTTGGGTACAAAGACTACAGGACTAGCCCAGGGGGGTCTGAAGGCTCAATAACCCCAACTCTAGCATCTTGGAGATGTCTGCTCTGATACAATCTCTAACATGGTCAGGTTGCCTGTAGATTCTATTCTTGACAGGTAGACTGTCACCTGTATCCACACCATGGGCACACCAGGTAGTCTGACTGGGTGTCATAGAGATGAGTTCTTGGAACTGACTGAGCACCTGTCTGCAATCAGTTTGTTGATGGTCAGTGAGGCTGTCAGCAAAGACTCCTCCATCAACTGAACCATCAACAGGGCTGTGTGAGAGGAGATCGGGAGAAGGTCACTCTCTTCCACCAGTCACTCATCAGTGGCCATGAGCAAGCTTTTGTCAGCCCTGTCAAAGTAAGGCTTTAGGCGATTCAAATGAAGCACCCTATAGAGGCTTCTTGGAGTACCCAGGTCCACCAAGTAGGTGACCTCACCTTTCTTCTCCACAACTGTATGGGGGTCACTCCACTTCTCTTGGAGTTATCTTGGGGCCACAGGCTCCAAACCCACACCTTCCACCCTGGTTGATAAACAGTTAGAACAGCCTTCTTGTCATGCCATAACTTCAAAAGTTCTTGGCTGGCCTCAAGGTCTTTGGTGGCCTTCTCTATGTATTCAGCCATACATGAACATAGGCATAGTACATAATCCGCAATGTCCTGTTGGGAGGTTTGAGAGGTTACTCCCATCCTTCCCTCACAAGACAAAGAGAACCACTAACTAGATTTCCAAACAGAAGTTCAAAGGGGCTGTAGCCCACTCCCTTATAAGGAACCTCCACGTAGGCGAGCAGAAGTCAAGGTGGTAGGACATCCCATCTCCTCCTGATCTTGTCAGATAGTCCCATAATCATACCTTTAAGGGTCTTGTCGGATATGTCAACTAGACAATTGCCCTGTGGATGATAGTGGGTGGTGAGCTTGTAAGTTACACCAACCTCTTTCCACTTCAGCCGTGTCTTTCTTTACCCATTTTTTTAGTATATGGTTTGCCGTCCCCATAGGGGCACACGTTATTATATGCTTGTTATATACCTTTTTGAAGTATATTTTTATGTGTTCATATCTCGTTAGAAGATATGCCAAAGTTAATTCAGTGCCTGTGTGCTAATAGATAATACTTTATTTTTTTAACACTTGGTGTGGGTCTTTCTTGTGTGTAAATCACTGACTGACTCTGGTTATTGCCATTGCTTTACACCCCCTCTGATAAGCCTTAGTTGCTCTCCACAGCCACTCTTTCAGTGCTTTGGTTATTAGAAACCTCTAACACTATCACTAAGGGTTGCCTGGACTCAATGCAGGGTACATCACCAATAGGTGTACACCATATTCCGAGCCAGCCTCCTACAGTATCCACCTCAGCTGCTCTGGTTGCAGGTGTACCTTTGGAGAAGATTTGCCATGCTGCAACATGCAAGAATACCTACACATTCACACAGCATTACTGCCTGCAGTCAGCGCTCTACTGCAACATTTGTTCTAATAAGGTGAGCCTCTGTTTATAGGGGCTATTGTATACTGCTAGTTAGCTATGTTAATTTGTTACATACTATTATTGGTATAACTGTCATTCTATTTCTAGTAGTTATGGTTAAACAATGTAATTATATTGCGTTGTTTTTTATTACCCACTATCTGCAAATGATATTTATATTGCGTAAAAGCATACTTATAGAAACTTCTTGCTATTCTGATTTAAGAATGAAAAGATCCAATACTGGATAAGAAAATGAGTTACTTACCTGTGACTGCAGTTATTCAGTATTGGTATCTTTAATAGATTCACATGCAACCCACCCGCCTCCCTTAAGAGGCTCCCCTTATAACATATACACAAGTTATTACACTTGTGCTAAAAAATCTGTGGGAAACAGCCTCTCTGGGGAGTGTTCTAGAGGGTGCTGTCACCTGACTGGTCATTGTCCTAGGAGCGGGCTGAGCTAGGGTCCAAATTCTAGAGCTACCCATATTGGAAAAAGTCAGTTTTCTGTGGAAAGATCTGATGCTTCCATGTGTGTTTTTGTCTTTCCCTGTAGCGGCCACTAGAGCTACCTACACAGGTGAGGTACCATTACTCCAGTATTGGAACTTTCATAGATTCACATGCTTGAATCATTCCCTGTCATCGAGATGGAAGTCCCCTGGTACATTATAATAGCAAAGCAATTATACCTATATTGTATGAAGGCCTAAGGCCTCCCACCTTAGTAGTTTATCTTTGTCAATTTGAGAAAAGAGACCACACCTAGGTTTCAGCCAATCAGGGTGCTCTCCCCTCTAGAACACTCCTGTGAGAAGCTTCAGTCTCTCAGATTTCCGAATGTGGAGCTAGGGAGTCTCCACTGAGCGTCTCTCAGTGACATCTTCCAGAAATCATTTCTGGCATCTTTTTTCCTCAGAATATTACTTCTACCAGTTGAAAGCTTCTAAACCTTATTTTTCAGTTTTGGAGAAAACCTAAATTTGCTTCAATTACCATGCCTGACATAAAGAAGAAAAGTATCTTCAGAGCCTGCAAGACCTGTGGCTAGAAGCGGCTTCATTTTGAGGATCCCACAAGGACTGCATATATTGCCTTTTTCCAAACTATTCAGTGATGGATTGTAAGGTATGCAGAACATTCTCAAACAAAACCCTCAAGGACAGGGAGGGCAGGCTGCTCATTTGGCTCCAGAGATTAAAATCCAGGAAAAATCCTGTTTCTGGTTCTGACAGTGAAGAGCTGTCTACATGCTCCAGAAAAATTGAAAAAAAAGGACAGATCACCTCAATTTAGCCGTATGGAGAAACAGCCCATAAAACCCTTATAAAAGACTAATCAAGGGTCTTACAGGGCTCCCAACCCTTCTAGTTTTGCCCATAAAGAGAGAAAAGAGCATTCAACCTCATCAGAACTTCCTAAAAAAAAGCTTTTGAGCTACCTACTCCACCTCCTACGATCGACATTCCTTCAAGAAGCCATCTGGAAATGCAACGACGGCATAATCGACGTCAATATCGTCGATGAGAAAAGTGTCTATAGCATAGTCGATGACCTCTACAACGACGACAGTTTACATGCAGTTCTTCTAATGTGCACACACCAATGAAACCATTGTCAACCGCCCCTTCGGTCATGCCGTCGATGTTGAAAATAACCATCTCCTTGCCTCTGTTGAGGAAAGCGACGAAGAATCCACCGTCAAAGACTATGGCCCTCATTCTGACCCTGGCGGTCGGCGGAGAGACGGCGGTCGGACCGCGAACAGACCGGCGGTATTAAAAATGGCATTCTGACCGCGGCGGTCCCCACCGCGACCGACCGCTACTTCTCCACTCCGACCGCCGCGGCGGTCATGACCGCGGGGCTGGAGTTTGCGCACTCCGGCCCCGCGGTCGTCCCAAGACCGCCAAGGGTATTATGACCCTGCCTACCGCCGCGGTTTCTTGCGGGCGGGAACCGCCGTGCGAACCATGGCGGTAAGCACTATCGGGGCCAGGGAATTCCTTCCCTGGCACTGATAGGGGTCTCCCCCACCCCCCACTACCCACCCGAGTCCTCCCCCCACACCCTCCACCCCCCTGCCACCCCCCAGAGGTGGTACGAACCCCCTCCCCACCCCCACCCCGACATGCACATACATGTACCCCGACATGCACACACCCCCAACATGCACATATACACACCCCCTACACACACATACACAACGGGGACACATACCCGCACACATACATGCCGACATGCGCACCTGCCGAACAGCACACATTACCCATAGACACAGCAGCACCCCTCTACACACTCACACGCACACCCCCATGCACGCCCACATCACACAACACCCCCCCACCCCCTCCCCCCACGGACGATCAACTTACCTTGTGCGTTGGTCCTCCGGGAGGCGACGGGAGCCATAGGGACGTGACCGCCAACAGAAGACCGCCAACAGAAGACCGCCACACAGAAATGTGGGTCGTAATTCTGTGGGCGGTGTTCTGCTGGCGTGGCGGTGGAGGTTGACCAGTCTCCACTTTCCCGCCGACCGCCAGTGTGGCTGCTGGCGGTTTTCCGGCGGAACGCTCCCAGCGGTCAGAATGCGCACAGCGGCACACCGCCGCGGTCGGCGGTCTTCACCGCGGCGGTAACTCAGCGGTCTTGCGAAAAGACCGCCAAGGTCAGAATGAGGGCCTATATCTTTACTGCTGACGACCGCCTCATCGATGGGGGTCGGACCATCCTTACAACCAACACCATCGACGTCATCATCGACGATACCGTTGATGACGGAAAATTTAAAAAACATGGGAAATCAGAATTTCTTTCCTCATCACACTCTTCTTCAAGTAAAGTTTCAGCATTAATTCCCACGCATCTTTTTGAGGAGGATGATTCGGAGGTGGAGAGGCCATTTGGTGTTGCCCACAGCCCTTCGGAGTTACATGTAAAGAGAAAGGACTTAGACGATGACAAACAATATGATCCTTAACCCTTTCATTCACCTAGGGCTCAGTATTCATACAAGGAGGAAATGTTTCCTATACCTGGATCCATTACATCGGATTTACAATCAGTGCTGGTGGACTACAGAAAGAGATTTCCACCAGTCAACACTGAGGTCCAGCAGGCATCTGTACCTTCACCAGTGTCACCTCCTTCCACACCGGTTAGATCGCAAATACTTCTTTCAGACGTATGCCTGAATACACCTCTGTCAGTCCCAGTACAAGATCCGTAAGATAATGACAGAGAAGATGGAGGGTTACCAGATGCTGTTGTGGAGTAGGATGATTATCAGATACCTACAGGTAAGTAACTTGATTTCCTTTTATTGGACGACCTGTGGGAGGACAGAATAGTAGAACATATGTTATTACCAATTAGACTTCGCTGCATTTGTGTCTTTCAAAAGTAAGCCAGTATATAAAACAAGATGACATTTAGAAAAATACCCACTAAATCATTTGGTAATATGCGTACCCACAAAAAGATGTACAAATAACCACTGCTCCTAAACTCCGTATCTTGTACCCATTTCAGAAATACATTGGTTTCCTTCATACCTGTTTTCCACTCTGCCATTCCACCATATGAATTGGTCTATACTTGGTACCCAATTAAAAAACATTGTATGTTGCAGCTCAGTTGTTGGTTCTGGGTACCTTTGGTTCTTGGAGATCCTACAAACCCTATATAGCCTCACAACTAGAAGGGTCTAGCGGACGTAATGGTATATTGCTTTTGTAAATCAGCCATCGTGTGAAAAAGTACCAAAACAAAATGTCACAAATGTCTGTTTTTTCCTACTCATTTTCAATATTTCTTTATTTCAACAGTTATTTTCCTTGGGAAAACCTTGAGGGATCTACAAATATGACCCCTTGCTGATTTCAGAATGTTGTTCTTCTTTTCAGAACTCTATACCTTTTCTGGATCACTAATGGGTTTCACACTAGTTTCCACCATAAACTGGGAGTAGGTTGAGATAAAATGAAATAGGGAAAGTAGGCTACCTCTTAGAAATATGGCAAAACCGTGGTACAAAATTACGTTTTTGATTCAACTCTGCATGTTCCTGAAAGCTGGGAAGATGGTGACTTTAGTACTGTAAACCATTCGTGGATGCCATTTTTAGGAAAAAACAGACACTTTTATCAGGACGTTGAAAAAATATGGAGCTGTAAGCGCAAACTACCCCAAATAGTCATAAAAGGGTCAGCACTGGACGAAGTGGGGACTGCCCAGCAGCTAAGGGATTAATGAAAGGAAAATGAAAGTCAATGTATCCCATTATGTGACAGGCAAGCAATGATGTAGATTGATCACCCAACCAATACACAGACCCTTCCATCCACTACAACATGATGAATCTTTTATTTGGTAATACCCATTTGTGCAAGCAAAGGGATCACTGACACAAAATTGAGGTAAACATTATAGTTTGACACAAATATTGTGTCAAAAATATTGTTTACCAAAATATTGTGCCCCGTTACTTATAATTATGTTATGCCATGGCTTGCTGCTTCTTGGGCTTCTGTGAAATCACCATTGATGAATCTTTGCCTGTCTGCTCTTAGTCTTCTCTTAGCTTCATTGTTTATTTTGATGTGTTCACCTTGAGCTTCCACTTTTTCTGCTTTTGTTTGAGTTTTGGTTAAGATCAATTCTTTGTGCTGGTGTTTCCTGGGACCCAGTACCTCCTGGCAGTTTGATGTCACTGTTTATTTGATCTTCTCCCACTGACTTTCTACTGGGTATCTGTTGTCCTCTAGTTTGTGCAGGACTTGAAACTTATTACTGAGGGTGACTGAGTATTCATAGCACAACTGCAGTCATTCTTGCAAGCAATGCACTGGAAGAGGCCACCACCAGCAAAGTCCATACCTTCATCAACACCTCTCTGAGGAAAATCCTCCAAATCTGCTGGCCAAACACCATCAGCAACAATGACCTATGGCAGCAGACTTTCCAACTCCCTGCTCCTGAAAAAATCCAGAAAAGATGCTGGGGCTAGATAGACACATCCTCCGCAAGCCCATATCAAACACCATCAGGCGAGCCTTGAACTGGAACCCTCAAGGGCAAAGGAAAAGCGGAAGGCCAAGAAACATCTTAAGCTGAGGCCTCAAGGCTGACTGCAAAAATATGGGGTACACTTAGAGTCAGATTGAAAGTAAAGCCTAGGACAGAGAGTGCTGGAGAGTATTGGTTGAAGGCCTGTACCCCAGGACATGTAGTAGGCATAAGTTAGTAAACTTATAACGTTAAGTACAAAAATATTGGAAAGTAAATATCTTTTATCACTATTATCATCCAAAAACATACAAAAATATATTTTTTAAATGTATGTATAGTTTAAAGTGATAAATTGTAAATATTAGATTATATAACATTATATTAATGTAAATTACATATATTCCCCTAACACCTAATATATGTATAAAAATATACTTCTATAAACATATACTAAATATAAGTGTGTGTTTATATATATATATATATATAATATATATAGATATATTTTATTGTGTAAAACTGTATAAAGTTATGTTTTACATTATAATACATTTTTTTTTTTTTTAGATATACTAGTATGAAAACATATATATATTTCAATAAAACTTTACAAATCTTAACAATTCAATTACAAAATACCAAATTAATATAATATATAACAAAAATTGCAATCCAACAAAACACAATTACAAAAAAATATTATAAAATGTTAAAACATTAAAAATATAAAATATATTAAATTTGGGGAAAAAACAACAAATAATACATAAAAAAAAGGAATAATAGGAAAAATATTGGTTTCTGGGAATTTTACATGTACTTTCCAACTCCAGTTTATGCAATGGTGGGCAATGTGTAGGAATTTGAAGGGGTTAAATTTACTATTCCCATTCCAAACAGCACAGCAGTAGGCAGTGTTGGACTTCAGAGGGATTAGACTAGCTATTCCCACTCCAAACAATGCATCAGTAGGAAAAGTGCTAAATGTTTTTGAGGTTATATTTACTATGCCTAACTACAATCAATGCAGCAGTAGGGAAAGTGTTGAACTTGGGAGGGGTTAAATGTATTATTCCCACTCCAGCCTAAATAATAGTAGGGAAAGCATTACACTTTTGAAGGGTTACTTTTACTATTCCTACTCCAGTCACCACAAAGTTAGGGAAAGTGACTTTGGAGAGGTTAAATGTACTGTTCCCATTCCAAACAGTGCAACCATAGGGACAGTGTTGGACTTCAAAATGGTTAATTACTATTCCTATTCCAGTATATGCAATAGCAGGGAAAGCATTGGACTTCATTATTCCCACTCCGTAACAGTTAGGAAAGTGTTGGACCTTGGAGGTGTTAGATTTGCTATTCCCACTTCAGACAGCACGCCAATAGGGAAAGTGTTAGACTTCAGAGGGGTTACATTTACTATTCTCACTCCAAACAGCATAATAGTAGGGAAAGTATTGGAATTTGAAGGGGCAAGACTTACTATTCCCACTCCAGTCTGTGTAACAGGATTGAACTCTCGACATTATAGATCGTCAATTTTAATGTGTTCTGCACTGAATTAGGCGGCATGGAAGACAAAGACAAAATGGCCACCAAACATACACACTATCTGGTTCCACAAAATGGTGGTCTCTGCATAGCTAGCAAAGATGGAATCATAGATAACAAGGACAAAATGGCCACCGTGACCACACAACCACTGGCTTCACAAAATGGCCACCGACACATGGCCAGCAAAGAAGAGGCATGGAAAACAAATAACACATGGCAGCCTATAGCATTGACAAACTCACACACTGACAGAAAATCGAAACAAATACTTGAAATAATTCCTGGTGTCCCAACAGGTCCTAGAGCCCATGGGGACTCTGGGAGGAAGAGGAGGCAGGCAAAAATATTCAAAAAAGAACAGCAAATTATTGCTGATCCCCACCAGGGCTCATGGGGACTCAATGGGATGCAGGGAAAGGCAGGCAAAAAATGAACACTGCACTACAATCAACAACAAGCAAAATTAAATATATCAGGAAAAAAGAAACAAATGAACAAAACAACATAGGCCTCTTCTATCTTTGGTCCTAGAAAATTAATTTTAAAAGTGTAATAAAAGGGATTGAAGCAAACACTGGCTGCACAGAATGGTGGAAGATAGCTCATTCACCCCATGGCCATTGAAAAAGAAGGCATGGAGGACAAAGACAAAATGACCACTAAACATACATATACATTAACTGGTTCCACAAAATGGTGGTCGCTGCATGGCCAGCAAAGAAGGAGGCATAGAGAAGAATGAGAAAATAGCTACCGTGAGCAGACACACACACACACTGGATATACCAAATGGCCAGCAATGAAGAGGGATGTATAACAAGAAACACATGGCAGCCTACAGCAAACATACTCGTAGTGGCTACAGAAAATGGTCACTGCCTCATAGCCAACAAAGAAAAGCATGCACTGTCCTGCCTTGAGCACCCCCCGTAAAAACATCTTGTAATAGCATTGCAGAGAAAGTATTGCAAAGATATTATCAGCAACAGGCACATGCAGACAAAAAATAAAATAACATTTGTTTGCATTTAATCCACAGCCATCCACAACACCCTAAATGTTTTTTTTCAAAAAGCATATAGCTCAGCAGCAGTCAGAATGTAAAACATAAATCAAAAATACACCAAAGTCTTAGTGCAGGGCAGACTAGCCCACAAAACAGTAAAACAATATCACAGTACAATGATAAGTCAGCATAAAATTAAAAGCAATTCACAAAAGAACATGGAGAAAAAGTATATTTAAACCTAGATCTCCACCATCAACCAACAATTGCTAATGTTTTCCCTTTAAAAATTGTATCCCACATGCCCCCCCTGACTCCAGCCTAACGTACGGGCCACCCACCAACAAAAACACAAAATGTAAAATAAAAATAAAGGAAAAAGAATTTCTGAGCATGCCCTCCCTCAAACAACAAACTTCCCAAAATGTTGCATTGAACTTGATTTCTCTCAGAAACTTAAGATCCCAATGGTGTGGATACTGCAAGGATTGCATACAAAGATTCCCTCCAAAATCCAAAGCAAAAGTAACCCAGGGCTGGACAAAGCCGAGGGAGAAGTCTTTAGCACAGGAAGAGGATGTTTCTACTGTATGTGCAGTAGCCTCCCAGTCTCTATAGCACTTTCTTCCTATTTGTTTAAAAAAAGTGCATTTTGTGCTGGAAAAAAGCCCAAAGTTCTTTTTGGGTAAAATATCAATTCAGGAATGCATTTCAGTTGATTTTCTTGCTGCTCAAGTAAACAATCATCTACAAATTCTGACTGGTGACCGCCCACATTGTTTGTGTGCTCGAAACAGCTGGTAAACATTGTGACCGTGTTCACCAAAAGACGAACACAAGCATTCACTCTCTTGCATTGTTTCAGTGCATTACGTGGTTCGAGGGGTCCGATTTTCCCCAGTCGGAAGAATTAGTTATGCAGTGTGGTGTCATGATGTTACAGTCGGTAATTCCATGTCACAAGAGTAATGTAAAATTACAAATTCTCCAGTATTGAGGTATCTTTCATAGATTCACATGCTTGAATCATTCCCCGTCGTCGAAGTGGGAGTCCCACGGTACATAGAAAGCAGTAAAAAAGAAATTGTCTTTTTTTTTTTTTTTCATTGTAGTTAATGGCAAAAATACATTCACTTTCCCAGCTATCAGCCTCATTAGGAAAGGCCCAAAGTTCAGCCAATCAGGCGAGACCACCCCTTTAGCCTCAGCACAGAGGCTCAGTCTCTCAGATTTTCTACCGCACGTCATGTGTAAGTGAGTCTCCCTGTGCTCTGCTCAGATTACTTTCTCTTGAGGAGATATTATTCAGCTTTCATTCTTAGCTTGGCTGTAGTTCTTTCTCCATCATGCCTACAGCTAGAAAAGGTTTGTTTAGACCTTGTGGTACCTGTGGGAAATTGAGGCTTCATTGTGAAGACCCTCACAAGGACTGCATCTACTGTCAAAATCAGAACCCCGTACTCCCAGTTGTGGTTTTGTATTGATTTTGGGAGTCGATTACGGCTGTGTTCTTCTTCTGTCCCCCCTATCTCCCATATACTCTCTCATAGTGTGTTTTGACTGCATCTACTGTCTCCATCCTGAACATAAGGTCAAGGATTCCAAGATCTGCAGGACATTTCCTAATAAGACTCTCAGAGACAGAGAAGCCAGGCTCCTGCTTTGGCTTCAAAAGCGAAAGTCCAGAGAGACTTTCTCTGAGGAGGAGGACAGCAATGCTTCAGTGGTCTCAAGAAAGAGGAAGATGTCTGTGGAGAGCTTCTCCCCCAAGGGCAGTAAGTCAGCTAAGAAGCTGCATGTGTTTAAAGATAGACCTGAGGAACACCCATCAACTTCCAGGGGACATAGTGGTAAGGTTTGTTCTGAGCCATCTACTCCAGCTACCACATCAAAGAAGTTCAAAAGATCTTCAAGTTCCCTACCACCGTCGACATCCAAGATTTCCATACCGTCAACGGCGCGGTCAATGACCGCATTGTCGACGACAGTTTTTCCTTCATCGACGACAACAGCGACGGCCACATTTACAGCTCTGTCGTCGCCAATGATTATTACTTCTTCCCCGTTGTCAGCTTCAACCATAACGTCGGTGAGCTTAAAATACGTTCCCTCACCTGCTCACACATTAAAGATTTCAAAGAGACCGTTGACAGGGAAGAAGGTGAGGTTTCTATCGTCGACGCACACATCAACGGGTAAGCTCTAAAGCTCTTCGTCGACGATCCCACTGATGGACGCATCGACGACGGCGCGAGAATCTACTTTGCCGTCGAAGACATCGGCTATGACACCAGCTCCGTTGACGAATACTCCGTCGACGACACCTCCGTCGACGGCAGCTCCGTCGACGCCTGCACATCTACGACAGCTCCGTCGACGCTCGCACTGCCGATGACGACACCGCCAACAATGGCTCCATCGACGCCTACACTGTCGATGAGAACACCATCGACGGGCGTACCGTCGACGACAGCTCCGTCGACGGCTCAATTTTCTGAGTCTTTATCCAAACAATATGGAGCATCTCCTTCCTTACCTCAAAGGATTCTGCAGATAAAGAGTAAATCTACTCACCTGTTACCTTCTCATACATCGCCTAGTAAAGTCTCTCCAGTACCCCTGCAGCATCTGTTTGCTGATGAGGAGGAGGCGAATGACATATATTCAGATGATGTTGTTTTCCCGGCAGCATGTAGCCCTTCAGAACTATGCATTAAATGTCAGGAGGAAGATGAAGAGGAGAGTGAGCAGCTCTATTTAGGTCAACAGCCGCAGAGTCACGTACGACCTCAGGAGCAACAAGAACAAATGATCCAGATGCCTGTCTCCTTGATTGCCAACCTGCAGCAGATGATGCAAGACTATTACACTAGATTCCCTCCACCTGGCTCCACTACTCTGGTGCAACCTCCACACACACCGATAACTACTCCGGTTCAGCCATCGGATTCTATGGAACCTATCCCAGTTCCTTCATCTGGCCAGGATGTTGATCCACCTTCATCAGAGGAGGAGCAAGAGGAAGGTGAAATTCAAGACACTGACTCGCTCATCCAGGAATGGGATGAATATCAGATCCAGGCGCCATCCCCTTCTACGCCGCCACCGGTGGACTCTCCACCACAAGACATTGGTGGTTTTCATAGTATAATGGAGAGAGCAGCAAAAAGGTTTCAACTGCCAATAACATCAAAGCAGTAAGACTGTTTCCTCTATGATTTCAAAGAGGACACTAGAAAGTCAGTAAGAGCAATACCTATTGTTGACTTCATTTGGGAAGAGGGGCTTAAGGTCATGCAGACCCCGTCTTCAATACCAGCGGTACTACCAAGACTCGAAAAGAAGTACAAGGCAACAGATAACTCTCCAGCATGTTTGGTTAGTCACCCTAAGCCGGATTCTGTGATATCCCAAGCAGCTCAGCGAAGGTCCAGGAATCCGTCTTCACCTTTGACTGCGCCCCCGGATAGGGAGGGACAGTGGTTAGATTCGATTGGCAAAATGTTTTTGACTATGGCGGCAACCACGGTCAGAGCAGTGAATTCCCTGGCAATCCTGGGAATATATGACCGCCAGATGTGGTCCGACATGTCGCACTTTACAGAGCTACTGGCTGAAGATAGTAGAGCGGAAGCGTGCAAGATATTACAGGAGGGTGAGAAGATCTCGGCTGAGATTATAGATTGTGCCATAGATGTCTCGTCTACAGGTTTCCACCAGTTAGCCGGAGCGGCCGTACTCAGACGTCAGGGGTGGCTGAAAGCTACATCGTTTCGACCAGAGGTGCAGTTAAAGATCTTGGACATGCCCTATGATGGTGAGCTCTTATTCGGTAAGCATGTAGATGATGCTTTGCAATCCATTAAAACAGACACCGAAACAGCCAGATCCCTGGGTACATTACAATACAGAAGACAGCCCTTTCGAGGAGAGAGAGGAAAAGGGCTCTATTCTTATAGAGGTGGCTCACACCAGTACCGCCAATATTCATCCTACCAGGGCCAATTTCGTTCCACCATTGGCCAGCAGCAGCCGCATACTTATCGGCAGCCACCATCCACACACTTCTGGCAAGCTGCAAGAGGAAAATCGTCTTACAAGGCCAAAGAAGCAGCAAGAAAACACTGACCTTCATCAGTTGCCTGCACCCAACCCCTATACCAACACTCTGATAGGGGGCAGAATTTCCAATTTCCTCCACCAGTGGTCCCAGATTACATCAGACAAATGGGTACTCGATATTGTCAGCAAGGGACACACACTAGAATTCAATCAGCCTCCCCCTCACGTACCACCAAGGGGTCCCCCACCTGCCCATCTAAAGGAACTCCTAGTGCAGATTACCATCTTGATAGAGAAGGGAGCAATAGAGATCGTACCAAGGAATCAGAGGGGAGCAGGCTTCTACTCTCGCTTCTTCCTTAAACGGAAAAAGACAGGAGACTGGAGACCTATTTTAGACCTTCGTTCTCTCAACAAATTCCTTTAAGAAGCAATCATTTCGCATGATCTCCCTTCAAGATGTCCTACCCCTACTCAACCAGGGAGATTTCATGGCGTCCTTGGATCTCCAGGACGCGTATTTCCACATTCCCATTCACCCCAGTCACAGGAAATTCTTACTGTTCAGGGTTGCAGGCACCCATTACCAGTTCAGAGTGTTACCTTTTGGCCTCAGATCGGCCCCAAGAGTTTTCACCAAGGTCATGGCACCAGTTGCAGCCTACCTCAGGCAACGAGGGATTCAGGTGTTCCTGCCAGCTGCCAGGGACACAAGAACATGCTTATCTCTCTTCAGGACATTAGGCCTAACAGTCAATTACCCCAAGTCTCATCTAGATCCTTCGCAGAACATCACCTTTCTAGGAGCCGTCTTGGACACAGATCAAGCGAGAGCCTTTGCTTCACATGACAGACAGAAAAGACTTCAAGATCTAGCAACCCGTCTCAGCAGAAGAAGATCCGCCTCTGTTCGGACCTACAAGTCTTTTCTGGGGATGCTTTCTTCATGCATTCCGTTGATAGCAAACTGTCATCTACACATGAGGACACCTCAGCAGCAGTTGGACATTCAATGGAAGCAAATAGAAGGATCTTTCGACGATATAGTTCGAATAACTCCATCAGCAAGGCAAGCCCTAAAATGGTGGAAGGACACCCCCCTCATCTCGGAGGGTCTCTCCTTCCTGAAAGACAAACTTATGCACATTATAACAACAGATGCATCATTAGAGGGATGGGGCGCACACTTACAAGACCTATCAGTGAGAGGAAGATGGTCCACACAGGAATCAACTCTCCACGTAAACATATTAGAATTAAGAGCAGTTTCCTTGGTACTCAAAGCCTTCCTCCCCAACATCAAAGGTTCCTCGGTGTTGATAAAAACCGACAACACCACAGTCATGCATTACCTCAACAAGCAGGGGGGTATAAGATCACAGGCGCTGTCTCTGCAGGCACAGGAGCTGTGGCATTGGGTGCTTCGGCATCAGATATCAATCAGAGCGGAACATCTTCCTGGAGTTTCCAATACTTGGGCGGATGCCTTAAGCAGGACTCGAACCAGCTGTCACGAATGGGAACTCAATCAGACAATTCTCGACCGCCCCTTTCGTTGTTGGGGCAGACCCAGTCTGGATCTGTTTGCGACCAGAGAGAACAAAAAATGCCAACACTTTGCAAGCTGGCAACCGCAGAGAGGATCAAAGGGGAATGCGTTTTTGATCAAATGGTCAGGGATTTATGCCTACGCTTTTCTCCCCCTCCCGCTCATCCCGAGACTTCTACAGAAGAAGAAGAGGGAACCATGCCGGCTTCTATTGATTGCTCCCAAATGGCCGTGCCAGTTTTGGTTCACGGAACTTCTATTACTCTCGGAACAGCCTCACATGCGGCTGAGACCAACACCAGACTTGCTAATGATGTATCAGGGGCAGGTCCATCATCCCAACCCGACTTCTCTTCGATTATCAGCCTGGCTCCTGAATTCTATGAGTTTGACGGCCTAGATATCCCTTCAGACTGCAGAGAAGTGCTTGCCTGTGCCAGGGCCTAGTCTACAAATAAGACATATAAACTCAAGTGGAAGAGGTTCTGCATATGGTGTTCAACTTCTTATGTTCATCCTCTGAAGTCCTCTCCAGAACAGATCCTTCCATACCTGTTACATTTAGCGAATTCAGGTCTTTCCCATTCATCTATCAAGGTCCACCTCGCTGCCATATCCCGTTTCCGACGGACATCAGTGTTACCATCTTTATGGTCATCCAGGATAATAAAACAATTTCTTAAAGGCTTGTTCAGGATGTTTCCGCTGATTCACTGTCCTCCACCTTCCTGGCATTTGAATATTGTGCTCTCCCAATTGATGAAGCATCCATTTGAGCCTATTCACAAAGCAGACCTGAAATACATCTCTTTGAAAACAGCTGTCCTTCTGGCCCTCACTTCCGCGAAGAGGGTTAGCGACATCCAGGCATTCACAGTCTCACCACCTTTTCTGCAATGTAAATCAGATATGGTCATTCTAAGAACTAACCCAAAATTCATCCCCAAAGTTCCTTCGACCTTTCATTTGAATGAGCTGGTGGTTTTGAGAACATTTTTTCCAAATCCTCGAACTCCAGCAGAGCAAGCATTACATTCCCTAGACATTAAACGATGTCTGAAATTCTACATACAGAGGACTAGCAGCTTTCGTAAATCTGAACAACTGTTTATTAGCTATGGACAGATCACTAGCGGCAATGCTGTTTCCAAACAAACCATAGCACGCTGGATCTCTTCTACCATACAACTCTGCCACCAGCTAGCAGGAAAACCGCTATCGTCCAATGTCAAGCGCATTCCACTAGAGCGGTATCCACGTCGGCAGCTCTCTTCGCAGGAGTTCCTCTGAACCAGATCTGCAGATCGGCAACGTGGACGCATGCCCACACCTTTACGCAACACTACTGCCTGGATGCTACTGACAGGATGGATGCCGCGGTAGGACAAGCAGTGTTACGTAATTTATTTGCATAAGGTGAGCCAATAATCTTCTTTACCCTCCATCCTAAAATATTATTTCCAGACTGATATTTATCTTATATATGGTTAAGGTAGATGTATGTGTCTGTTTTTAGATATTGATAAACATATTTAACTACCTATATAAGTTCATATATGAAGAAATGTGAACAAACATGTTTTCTGTTAGTTGCAGAACTTAAACATCTCTTGTACTGCTGACTATTCTGATTCAAGCAAGTGAATCTATGAAAGATACCCCAATACTGGAGAAGAAAATAAGTTACTTACCTGTAACTGTGGTTCTCCAGTATTGGTATCTTTCATAGATTCACATGCGACCCACCCTCCTCCCCATGGGGGCTCACCTCTTCTGTATCTTAAAATCACTAGTGCAGAGAAATCTGAGAGACTGAGCCTCTGTGCTCAGGATTATAAAGGGGTGTTCAAACCTGATTGGCTGATCTTTGGGCCTTTCCTAATGAGGCTGATAGCTGGGAAAGTGAATGTATTTTTGCCATTAACTACAATGAAAAAAAAAAAAAGACAATTTCTTTTCTATTGCTTTCTATGTACCGTGGGACTCCCACTTCGATGACGGGGAATGATTCAAGCATGTGAATCTATGAAAGATACCAATACTGGAGAACCACAATTACACGTAAGTAACTTATTTTCGTATTCTGAAGTATTTAAAATTATGCACAGGCCTGTATCACACCCCATCCTCATCAGATACCTGCAGAACATCGGCATTTAAGGACCTGCCCTGTGATGGATATGCTCTCAGACAGTCAACTTAACACCATACTCCTTAGGAACCCAAAAACCCATCTGCCTCAGGGTCATCCCTCAACCTGACCCTCTACAATGCTTACATGATGTCACTGGCTACCATAACCCATGCCTATGACATAGAACCTCTCTACTACACTGTGACACACAATTCCGAGCAGCAATAGAAAGACCGTTACCTATGCACTTATTACAAGCAAGTTAGAATATGGCAGATCTCTCTATGCTTAAATTACCAAACATCTCACCTGAACATTGCAAACAGTCCAAGGTCTACCACACTGAACACAGATCACACACCCCCTGAGGGATATACAAGCACAAACAATTCAGACTCCTAACCCACACATTCAGAGCACTACATAACACAGGTCCCGCCTTCCTTAACAACTGCATCTCCTTCCAGGCACCTCCAGTCAACCAGACTCCTACTCGCACACATCCCAGACCTACACAGAAACAGAAACGGAGGTTGAGTCTCGTCATACTTTGCTCCAAAAGTATGGAACAACCTCCCTCTGTACATCAGAGCCTCACCCTTGCCTCTTGAGTTTCAGAAGAAACTGAAAACTTAGCTGTTGGAATGCCTCCCCCCGAGAGGCTAGACTTCCACACCTGCACAGCGCCATGATGCCCTTCCGGGTGTTAGAGAGCTCTACGAATACTAGTAAAATAACATCATTTAACATAATATTTGATCCCAGTGTCAGCCAGCACCCACAAAAATTCCAACCGCAGATAACTTTGAAAATCAGATACTTTGATATATTTAGTCACATTTTGGTGGCAGACTGTTATGAATGTTGTGGGGAATAGAAAATATGAGGCATCTCAGTTTTCCTACACTCCCTCTATTAAAAGAGGAAGTGCAATCTTCCTTTTCAAATGTATATTTTTAGATGTGGGTAGTTGCTGAATTTGGCTTGATATCAGCTGGCAGTCAGGATAGTTCACCAAGCTCAGACACTTCTTAATAACTACAATCCTTCTTGTAACCCCAGATACACTGCATGTATGAAAATCTTTCTTTACAAAACAGAATTTCATCACTTTTTTATGAGGGTGTGGACCTAATGGCTGGGACTGGAAAGAATAAAAAAACGCAACCATTGAAAACCTCATGAAAGCTAATTGGAATTTGATTGATTTTTAGGTTTGTGTGGCTGCGGTATTTAGACCTCGGTTCAGCTAGAACTGAGGAAAACAACTCAAGACATTTCCGAAAACTATACACCCAATAGAGTCCAGTGTTGTGTGACGTGTGTCGATCCTGCTACTTTTTCATATTCAGAATACCTTGCAAAAGATAAACTTTGGCTAAAATCAGAACATTTCCTTACATTTCTATGAGGGAATGTTCCAGAATCTTCCTGGGAGGACAAAAGTCCAAATGTCTACCATTTCTACACTAGGTGACCCACCAGTGTGGTAGGCCATATCGAGCGTGGGTAGCCCAAAAACACCATTGTGGAAGCTTTTAAAAAACTGCTTAGAATTTGATACATTTTGTGGTTTGTGTAGCTGCAGTATTTGGACCCATGGTTGGCTTGCATCCAGGAAAATATACTAACCCAGACATTTCTGAAAACTAGAAAGCACAAGGAATCCATGCTGATGTGACTTCTAGTTTTTCTTATCCAGAATGAGGTGCAAAGTCACATTTTGAGTAAAATCACCGAATCTTCACCCATTTCTGTTGGTGAAAATTCCAGACTCCGTGAACATCAGCAATAGTTCTGTCGTCCAGCTTCTCCACAGTGTCCTTGATCAACATTTTACCCCACATCTGTGGATGTGGGGATAGGCCTTTTGCCCAGTAGACAAAAGATAGGAGGCTGCAAACACAAAAATGTTCTCCAAGTTCTTTTGCAAAGAGTTTGACTTGTGCACTGTTGGCATTCAATGAAATATATTAGTACCAGGCAATTTTGAAAACTGCTAGAGACCAGGGTGAGTCCAGCGTGTTGGGGTCTGTATAGATGCAGCCACTTTTTAATACCCAGAATATACTGCAAACATCAACTTTGCTTCAAATATAGATTTTTTTTCTCATTTCTGTTACAGAAGATTCCAAAATTTCTATCTTCTCTTGATTAAACAAACCTCTATCAGATGGGGCACAAACGTGAAATAATTGTAGGGTCAACGTAATCTTCAAATGATCACAGCTTTGACCCTTTTCTGTCTTGGGCAGTAGGTCCACTCACAGATGTGGGATACTTTTTTATCAGAATAGAGAGACTGTTGGACAATAGAATCTTTGCAATTGCTCAGTATTTCTCTGTCACAAATTAAATTTAATTTTCACCTAGAACTTTGATATTTGCATGGCATGTTGGATTGAAAATGGGCAACCATGCATTCAATACACACCACACTGGATTTACCTGGATCTCTATGTTTTAGAAATGCCCAGGGTTGATATAGTTCCTCAGGTGCCAACCGATCACGACACCAGGAGTGAACACTGCTTGAAAACTACAGTCATCCCTCATGCAAATAGATAGAAATTTGTTTTAGGCATTGTTTTGATTTTTGAAACTCATTCTATGTAAGACAGTGAACTGGTATCCAGACAAGCTACACTACTTTGGGTTTCCCTGAGTTTGTAGTGTTCTAAAAAGCACAGGATTGGTAGCGTTCCATGGGTACTAACTGATCCTGAGTCCGAGCACTGCAGACACCCTCCATAGAAACTGAGAGAAATTTGATTCATACAAGGCACATCATCCTGGTTTCCCAATGATCTATATCTAGAGTTTTCATAAATGTCTGTGACTGGTGGGGTTTCCTGGCTGTCGGCTGACAGCGGCCCAAAACACTGCAGCCACCCTCAATGTAAACCAAGAAGGGATCTATGGAAGCGTCACCAGATTGAATTCACCTGTGTTTCCAGTTTTGAGAAATGCACAGAGTTGGTAGGGCCCACCGAGTAACAACTGACCCCGGGGACCAAACACTGCAACCAACCCTCATGGAATCCGAGAGAATTTTTTTTTGTTAGGTACAGTTTTGATTTTCTCAGCGTGTTGTTGGTAAGACAGTACGTTAGGATCCACACGCCAAAACCACTGAATTTCCCTCAGTCACTAGTATTCAGAAAAGCCCAGAGTTGGCAGAGTTCTGTAAGTGTTGTCCATTCCTGAGCCCAAACACTTCAGCCTTCCCCAATGGAAACCTGTGTTTTTGGCATTGCTTTAATTTTTTAAGTGGATTCTTGGTAAAAACACATACATGGGTTCATACAACCCATGCTACCTGGTATTCCTCTGAATCTATCATTTTCAGAGATTGGTAAGGTTCTTGGGTGCCAGCTGACCAAAGCTCGAAACACTGCAAAACATTACCCATGGAAACTGAGGAAATTAGTCAGTTTCGCAATGTACAGTCCACACTGATTTTACAGAACCTCAGTTTTTTCACTGTGGTTAGGTCACATACCCAAGTGGTCAACCACAGAGAGGGTCGAGGGGGGAATGCATTTTTGATCAAATAGTCAGGAATCCATGCTTACACTTTTTTCCCCCGCTTATCCTGAGAATTCTGCAAAAGCTGAAGAGGGAACCTTGTTGACTATTACTGATAGCTCCCAGATGGTCACGCCAGTTTTGGTTTATCGAGCTCCTTCTCCTCTCGGAACAACCTCACATTCTGTTGAAACCAATACCGGACTTGCTAACGATGAATTGGGACCAGGTCATCATCCCAACCAGACTTCTCTTCGGTTATTGGCCTGGCTCCTGAATTCAATGAATTTGCTGACCTAGATATTCCACCAGACTGTCATGAAGTGCTTGCTAATGCAGAGCCCAGGCTGCAAATAAACATACAAACTCAAATGGAAAAGATTCTGTGATATGGTGTAAAGATTCCAGTATCTACCCTCTGACATCTTCTCCAGAACAGATACTTCTGTATCTTCTACAATTGACAAAATAAGGTCTCTCTCACTCATCCATCAAGGTACACCTGGCAGCCATTTCTCGATTTCTCGATTCCGCCGTACTGCTACTTCACCATCTTTATGGTCCTCAAGAAGAGTAAAGCAATTCTTAAAGGGATTATTCAGATTGTTTCCTCCAATTAAGCTCCCTCCTCCTCCCTGGCACCTCAATGTTGTACTTTCGCAAATGATGAAACATCCATTTGAACCTATTCACAAAGCAGAATTTAAATATATTTCTTGGAAGACAGCGTTCTCCTAGGGCTTACCTCAGCAAAGAGGGTCAGTTACATTCGGTCATTTACAATCTCTCAGCCTTTTCTTTAATTTAAATCAGACATAGTCATCCTTAGAACTAATCCAAAATTAATTTCTAAAGTTCCCTCGAACTTTCATCTGAATGAGCCAGTAATATTAAAGACTTTCTTCCCAAACCCCCAAACTCCAGCAGAAAGAGCGCTACATTCCTTAGATATCAAGAGATGTCTCAAATTTTACATGCAGAGGACTAGCAGCTTTCGTAAAGCTGATCAACTGTTTGTAGGCTATAGACACCTCAGAAAGGGGTATCCTGTTACCAAACAGACTATAGCTCGGTGGATAGCCACTGCCATACAATTTTGACACCAGCTAGCAGGAAAGGCACTGACAGCCAACGTCAAAGCCAACTCCACCAGAGCTATATCCACCTCCACAGCTCTCTTCCCAGGAGTGCCTCTACAGCAAGTTTGCAGAGTAGCAACGTGGTCTAGCAGCATCACCTTCACTCAGCACTGCTGCTTCGATGCCGCAGACAGGATGGACGCAGCAGTGGGACAAGCGCAATTTATTTGCATAAGGTGAGACAATATTTCTTTACCATCCTCTAAAATATATATTTGTATATGTATATATGCATAGGTATGAATATCTTATGTTTACTGCTAATTATTCTGATTCAAGCATGTGAATCTATGAAAGATACCCTAATACTGGAGAAGAAAATAAGTTATTTACCTGTATCTGGTTCTCCAGTATTGGTATACTTCATAGATTCACATGCGACCCACCCTCCTCCCCATAGAGGCTCACCTCATGTTTTTTCTTCCTTTATACATCACTTGTGCTAGAAAATCTGAGAGACTGGTTCCTTTGTTCTGAGGGTTCTAAAGGGTGGTCTCGCCTGATTGGCTGGACTTTGGGTCTTTTCTAATCACACTAATAAGCTATGAAAGTGAACGTATTTTTCCATTGACTTCAATGTTAAAAATTTGATCTACTGCTTTCTATGTACCATGGCACTCCCACTCCGACGACGGGGAATGATTCAATCATGTAAATCTATGAAAGATACCAATACCGGAGAACCACAGTTACAGGCAAGTAACTTATTTTCGTACCCACCACACACCAGGCCAGATTTCTACAGCCCACCCTCAAGTTTAGGTGTGCCACTGCCCCAACCCCAGAGCGAACCAATGAGCTGGGGATAAACTACCCATTCTGTGCCCCTGCTCGAGGACAAAAGGAGTGTGTATGCACTAAAGGTGAAGGGTTATAGCCCAGTTCCAGGAAGAACTGGCCCATCAGTTTTTTATTTAAATACCATGGCACCTAGTGGCCTTTTTGCCCCAGTGGGGCATACAGATTGGATTTTAACTCCCTAATTCCCCCCCGAAGGGGCAGAAGCACTGTCTGGGTACCAGTAGAATAGTGAGTCTCTATGCCAGAGCAGGCTGACCCCACAATCCCATTCCTTTTTTAAATGTTTTTTTCTCTGTTGGTTAACTAAGCTTTCTTCCACCCTGGGTGTGCACATTGGGGGTAAACCTCCTAAATGCCAAAGCAGCAGAAAGAATGTTTGAGTCCAGGGGTAGAGATGTGCATCCCGGTGCCAGGATATGCCGGCCACCCTCCCATTACTATTTGTTTCAATTATTTCCCTGATGGTCCAGTGTGCTTTCTGCAGCCTTTGGGCTGTCAGATCGGGGTACAGCCCTCATTCCGCAACCTGATGGGTGGGGCAGAAAGAAAGTTTGATGTTAGTGGTTGGTGGACCATCTGATGCCAGAAAAGTCTGGTCCCACATCCATTTCTTTTTAAAACAAGCAGTTGCAATGCAATAGGTCACACATTTGCGAGAGTTAGAGCTATTGGCGTTGCAAATGCCTAATTAGACTTTTCTTGCCACATAAATTGGTCAAACCTGCCTCATAATTTGGTCCTTTCCTGCTACATAATTCCAGTTGCCCTGCATATAACTAAAGCACTTCCATTTACCTTCTCCCTCTATCTGCAGCAAAAGTGATAAAGTGCATAAAGCACTACAATATAGCAGAGCTTTCTTGCGTGTACAAAGACAATCACAAAAGAAAGCACTGCTACATTGTAGCGCTTTATTATGGTTGCTATAACATAACGTTATATTTTGTTTGATGTCACGTTCCACCTATATGCATTTTTAAAAACAACCTTTGGTGTGTTTATCTGCTTATTCTGCCACCACGCAACTCTGGTTACCATATAAACACACAAATGTTGTTTTTATTTACACACAACTGTAACATGTAGTGCTTTATTACTTGTGCTACCACCTGGAAACAAAAGTGTTTATATTCAGCAACGTAAGTGCAAAATATGGACAAGGACATGTTTCAAAGCATCATCAAAAGAAAGCACTGCTACACTGTAGCGCTTTATTACTTTTGCTAGACTATAAAAACAAATTCCATTGAATGTCACAGTTCCACGTAAATATATTTTTATAGGCAACCTTTGTGTGTTTGCCTGCTTATTTTGTCACACTGAGATTTCTTTTTTTAGATTGCCAAATGTTTCCTTCTAAAAATACAGTTACCTTTAACCGCAACATCAAACAAAAAACAATGTTACATTGTAGCAAACATAATAAAGCTCAACAATGTAGCAGCCATTTCTTTTGAGATGCCTGTGTAGGCGCAGGAAAGCATTGCTACATCATAGCGCTTTATGTTTTTTTGGATTAGCATTTTGTGTCAGCATAATTAGTTTTCCAGTTGGTGAGTAGTTTTGTGATAGTGGTGTGTTATAGCTTGATGTGACATGTCATATTCTTGTGAAAAGAAGCTGTTTTTTATACAATATAACAAAACATACATGACTGAAATGCCCCAATGCAACCTTAAAATCAAACAGAAAGCAGGAACACATTTTTAAATGTTGCTAGTAATTACCTAAAAGATAAAGGTTGTCTTTATGCTAGCTTCACACCCCAAGCTTATTGTAATGCATTCACTCCATTAAAAAAAAAAAAAAGGGTGTGCCAAGGAGTCTAGGCTGGCATGAAATATTGGAATAGTGATCTGACAGGAAACAGAACAGTGTAATAAAGAGAGAATTAGCCTTGTAGTAAAGATCCTTATCTATGATGCTGCACCAAATGTTGAATACACATTGAGTGATGTGCCCTAAAGAACTGCCTAGGAAGATTCTCACAGTGCCTTGTACCATCCTGTCTCCTGTTGAAACATGTGGAGTATTATTCAAAGCTTTCACACCAGCCCAGACTCCTTAGCACACCCTTATTTCTTTTTAAAAAATGGGAATGCATTATTATAAACTTGCGGTGTAAAGCTACCGTAAAGGCAACATTTACCTTTTAGATAATGACTAGAAACTTTTAAAAATGTGTTACTGCTTTCTGTTTTATTTCAAGGTCGCCTTTGTGCATTTCAGTTATGTATGTTTTGTTATATTATGTAAAAAAAACTGCTTCTATTCTCAAGAATATGACATGGCACATCAAGCTACACCATACCATTATCACAAAATCACTCACCAACTGGAAAACTAACTAAACTGCCACAAAATGCCACTTCGTGCGAGTACAAAACCAATCTCAAAAGAAAGCACTGCTACATTACAGCAATTTATTACTGTTGCTACAATATCTCATTATATTTTGTTTGATGTCACGATCAGCGTAAATGTATTTTTAAAAGAAACCTTTTATGTGTTTATCTGCTTATTTTGTCACCACACAGCCCCAATTACTGTATTAACACACAACAATTTGTTGTTTAAAATTTATTTAAACACCACCGCGACATGTAGCGCTTTATTACTTGTGCTACCTCCTGGACAAAACAGGTGTTTACATTCAGCAACGTGAGTGCAAAACATGGACCAGTACATGTTCCAAAGTAACCTCAAAAGAAAGTGCTGCTACATTATAGCGCTTTATTACAGTTGCTATATGTTATATTATAATTATATAGTGTGCAACTGTAATAAAGTGCTATAATATTGCAGCACTTTTGAGATTGGCCTTGGAACATGTACTCATCTATGGTGTGCACTTATGTTGTTGGATAAAAACAGTGGTTTTATTCCAGGTGGTAGCACAAGTGAAAGGCGCATAAAGCGCTATAATGTAGCAGAGTTGTTTTTTGTGTCAAAGGCAATCACAAAAGAAAGTGCTGCTACATTATAGTGCTTTATGACAGTTGTTACAATATAACCTTATATTTTGTTTGATGTCACGTTCCGCGTAAACGTATTTTTAAAAGCAACCTTTTGTGTATCTATCTGCTTATTTTGTCACTACGCAGATCTGTTTACCATATAAACACACAAAATGTTGTTTTTTAAAATACATTTACACACAAGTGCGACTTAAACAACTGTGAAATAAACAGAAAATACAGACACTACCTAAAACAATGTAAAAACAAGAGCGAAGACACACAAGCAGTTATATGCTTTTAAAAATGCACTTACGTTCATGTGTGGCAGAAACAACAAAAAACAGGAATAAACAATGGAAGTAAACTGGTCTACATGCAAATAGCTCCAATATTGCTGAGCATGATCGGGCTTTGAGATAAAAAGAAAAAGTAATCCAGAATCCATGCTGAAAACATGGAGCTGCGTATTTTTTCAGTAGTTGGCCGGTACATTCAAGAAGGGTGAAACACCGGAAAAGGCATGAAGATTGCATTCCTTTTGCAAATGAAATCAAGGCCACAAATGAACGAAAGTGATGGCCATGACATGGGCGTGGTTAAAAGCCCACATAGATATCAACACGTTGAAAAAGCAGCGCTTGTGTGCGGCTGTGCTCAACTTAAAAATGTTGTTTCTGGTATCTAGTGGTCTTATTGCCTCCTGTTTGATGGGTAGATTTCAAATAAAACAAAACTTTTCTTTCCCAGGCTGTGAGCAGCTCAGAAAGGGCTGACAGCCTGGGACCTGGGTGACAAGGGCTGCAATAGCTAAAGGTGGGGTGCTCTTCCATGATAAAATCCCTACTGGTCCACTGGAGTTAGAGCTCAGGTATCGCCCTTCTGCAGTGATCCATGAGTAGGAATGTAATAGAGAAAGGATATCAAGAGAATCTCCTTACACCCTCTCCAGTGGTATCTCTCACCATGAGATAAGTGCTATGGGGTCAGAGTGGTGCCCAAATACCGATGACACTGGAAGAAACCAGAATCTAAAGACTCTAGCTCATTAGCTCCTTCCAGTTTCCCTGTCGTTGATGTTTGCATACATGGCACACTGGCAAAATGTCTGTGGCTCCAAAGAAAGCTCTTCCCTTCTCCAGCCCATGCTGGAGACCTAGCCGGAGAACTCCTCTGGTGTGAGCACAGGGGGATTTCATACTTTGATGCAAGGCCATGCTCTCGCCATCCTCTGCATTCAAGAGGTAGTGCAGGGGATGTGGAGGTCACATCTTCAACA
Organism: Pleurodeles waltl; assembly: GCF_031143425.1. NCBI lineage: Eukaryota > Metazoa > Chordata > Amphibia > Caudata > Salamandridae > Pleurodeles > Pleurodeles waltl. The sequence goes on from NC_090446.1 coordinate 735,611,877, forward strand.
CTAGAGCAATGAATATTGTAAGTGCAATAGCTTTATGCCTTGGATAAAACATAAGTAGAAAACAATTGCATGCCAATGGTTCTTGATTTTAGGCATATCATGTAGGAAAGAATATTTTGGAAGTACTGACAGAGCCACTTTTATGGTCTACCGATGCATCAGAATCCCACAATGCAGAGAGAAAAATCACCCCAGAGGGACCACAGTGAAATACGAGGTGCAGAAAAGATGCAGTGATGTGTCCGACAAAGGAATCGTAGTAATGAAGACTTTGTAAAATACATATTTACTCCTTTCCTTTTTAAAAATCATACTAGAATCAAAGTTACTAGGTGACCCTTCATTTGAGGGATTTGAGATTATTACTAGGTCTGCCATTCGCCGTCCTCGAGGACGACCTAAATTGTCCTTCCGTTGGTCATTTCATGAGAGGTGCATTATTTGATAATAACAAAACTTGCATAGAGTCCAAGTGCCCATATCAGATGTCAAAGGGATGATGTGTTGATTAGTGACATTCAGGATTTTTTACTTCACTTGATGGCTATTAAAGGCTCCGGTCTGGATGACATTGAGGGATGCCTAAATATAGTTAATGACAAGTCTGCTAGAGTAAAAATGTTGGGAGAGTTTTATGCCAAGATCGCCAGTAGAACCTGCAAAGAAGATTCAATGGGATAGACTATCGGGGATCGTTGGCCCCCGTTGCTTAATGAAGATATATCTAAAAAGGCCATTGACTGTTTTATAAACTGAAAGCTTATAATATGTGTGCTTAGTATTGTTTTTTGCCAACAGATTGTCAGGGCCACTGAAATTATGCATTTGGATGACCGCAACATTTTTTGCATGATTATAGATGTGGTGCATTTACCACATAATCCATAACGTGCTGCATAATCTGCAGATTTTAACAAAAAAATGTTTTTATGTCAAACAGTTCAAAGTTAATAAAAAGGCAATGACAAGTGTTGCTCCACAGTGGGAGGGCCTTTAGAAACACTGACTGATCACCTTTTGGGTGCTTATTGCTATATTTGGTTGTTAAATTGGTACTTATGAGGTGCAACCAATGCCTAGACGGTGTTAACAGGTGTAAAAATGATAAAATAATAAAGTAATACACTACCCCAAAATGTGCCACATTATGACACATAATTTGCCTTTTTGTGACGCCTAATTTACTGAACCCTGCAGCATAATTTGGCCCTCACCTGCCACATAATTCCAGTGGCTCTGAAGATTGCCCTGCCCAGCCTTTAAATTAATAGGTAGCTGTTCTTTATTTATTGGCTACATTTTGTAAGTGATTGCTTTTATCTGTTGTTTACCACATTCTGGATATGTTTGCTCGCAGAAGTGCCAAAGTGTTTCTTGTTAATATTTATAAAACAGGTTAATGATGGCGCATAGTTCTAACAGGCCTAAACATCGATTTACGTTTTACCCTCCCATAACTTTCAGAAAATTATTTAATTGCCTTATGCTCAAACATTGTGGCGATACATTTTTGCTTCAGAATTTAATAATTAATTATCTTTCTTTCTAATTTGCAGTAGTAAATCAATTAGGTAAATACTTAAAACAAGTATTGGCAAAGCCAGTAGTCCCAACTTGTTTTTATAATAAGCATTTCCAAAACCAAGGGGTCCGCCTTGTATGATATACTAGAAGCCAGATCTGCCAGCTCCCTCCAATCAGACATAAGTCCTTGCTGTAGCAATCTTTAGTATCTTTGTTAATTGCTAGAGCTCTCTGGAATCAGACACAAATACATTCTGTAGCAGTCTCTCTGGAGTGAGACACATTGTTTTCTGTAGGAGGTTTCAATACCTGAGTTATTTACTCGAGGTCACTGATATGAAAAACACATGTTTTCTGAAGCAGAGTCTAGTACCTTACATTGTTACTAGAGGTCCTAAGAGCCAGACATATGTCTTTATCAGTCTGTAGCACCCTGGGTTGTTAATAGACTTCACTACAGTCAGAACCAAATGTTTTTTGAAGCAGACTTCCTGGTGTCAGCCATCTTTTTCCGTCTAACAGGCTGCACCTTGGGTTTTTACTAGAGGTCCCTGGAATGAGTAACAAATCCTTTCTTGGCAGGCTTCACAGGGGATGACTCCAACATTCCAGCCCAGGATCAGTCATTACTCAGAAAATTCTACCAACACTGGACATTTCAGAAACCTAGCGATCCAGAGGAATCAAAATTGTTCAGCTTTCTTTCAAGCCCAGTTTTTGTTTTAGATTCTACTTTACAAATTGAAGCATAGTTGAAATACAATGAAAAAACATAAATAGTCACAGCTTGGTTGATCGCTCTGGGTATCTAGTGTTACTACAAATATTATCTATGTGACCAAAAGAATGTGCCAGATATAATGGTATATTACTTTTGTGAATCAACCTTCAGTGCAATAAATTAGAGATGAGAACACTGTCGCATATTTCTGTTTCCTCCTTACATTCACTGATTCTTTTTATTCAAATTATTAGTTTCTTTGGAAACACCATGAGCAATCTACACAAATCATCACTGAAATCAGAGAGTTTTCAAAAGTGCTTAGCCTTCTGGGTTCACCCATGAGTTTCACACCTGTTTCCCCTACACACTACAAGTGGGTAGAAACCACAAAAACAGAAAATATTGGCCTGCACTTATAAAAGTTTAAAAACATGGTGAGGAAGGAGTTTCTTATAAATGTGTCTATTTCTGAAAGCTGGAACTAGCTTGATCTTGTCGCACCAAAGTGTTTGTTGATTCCATTAAAAAACACTTTCTTACACATCACTTTTTCCGCATTTTGTCAAAAAATGTCACAGTTTAGCCATAATCGCAGTTCCCTTCAACGGAACCCATAAATCTGGGCACCGTCAGAATTCCCATGTCAAAAACGGATACAGATTTGGCCTGAAAATCTTTTGTGGAACAAAAGAATGTGAAGGCTTAAGCATAAACTGCCTCTAATTTAAAAAAAAGGGATCAGCACTGAGCGTGGAGGGAGCAAGTAAGGTTAAAAATCATAAATGAAGAGGACACAATATCTGTTTGAAGGATTTCTAGAAAAATTAGGTCACCGTTGGTAATTTGTACCTCCAATTAGAATTGGAGCAGATAATAAGGCAACACACTTTGTAGCTGATTATTCTCAGCTATTACATATTATTCGTAACATCCCATATACGTTACCATCTTTAGGTTGAAGCCATGATGGTGGACTTCATTAATAAATGCAATGTTTAATGTGCATATGTATTTATAGAAGAATGCCAGGCTGCTGGCCAGTGTGCTGTTTAATCCTTGTCGCCAAGAAGATAATTTTGTGAAGGGCATCGAATCACAGGTTACTGTCCATGTTGGGTCTTTGCACTGTATAGCATCTAAAGCAATTTGACTGCCGATCCAACAGGTCTGCCATTAAGGAAGGTTCATTATTGACAATACAGCATCCCTCGTGGTGATGTGAGCATTGAGGAAAGGGGCTTTACAGATGCATTGTCTTTGTGTGCTTTTTTTCACTACAATTGCTCAAATAGATTGTTGTAAATGTGGTGTAATATAACTCCGAGGGCATTTCAAGACCTTATCATTCTGATGAGCGAATTGTCTTCTGATACATGGATGGCAATATGCGATTGGCCAAGACAGAAACTAAGCTTTATTAGTGGAATGAAGCACGGTTGTTCCCTAGGCACACTTTAGTATTTTAATTGAGCTGATCATATATTACTTTGTGATGTCACACCACTGGGATTACAACAGCATTAAATATAATGTCTGTTTTTGCCGAGGAAAATAATCTACTAATGAAACTGGCAAAGATCAAATAATGACCTTTAATAGGCTGACAATTAAACTGACTGGTGTGGAATGAAGTCGATGCTTGTAAAAAAAATATGAATGTATTTGCTGTTGTTCCCTGTGGTGCACACATCATGCTCCCATTCAGCCAGGACCATTAAATCCCTTGACCACCAGTTCTAGAGAAAAAATTGTAAAGATCAAAACCTTCACATTTACTGCTTTCAACAGTTTAGAAGTCAGTGACCACCAACTGTTTCTCACAATGACCCATGCTTCCGACTGAACATCCCAAAGTCATCATTTTCAGGTCTGCTGGGATAGAAAAGCCCCTTCCCCCGTTTCCTACATTGCTGCTGGCACTTCTTTCCAGTAACAGTTAGTGTCACCAGATGTGAATAAGGTCTCTCCTTACACCAGAAACGCTACCCCAACTGTCAGATACTTCCTTTTCGACTATCTGGGATCAAGTAGTTTAATTGCCTTATTTGATGGTTCCCTGTGGATGAAAAAATATATTAAATCTCTTTATGTCTCTCAAGAGGCCATACCCTCCACTCCATAAATGTTTTTGCCGAGCAATTTCTTCATAAACTCCATCTCGGAGGTGAGAAGACCTGTAAGAAAAGTTTCTATATCTAATAGAGCCAATCTAGCTGCAGAGTCCATACCTTAGGATTATTCCCAGGCATCACAGAAGATCCGGAAACTTTTCATAAGTGATAACCCTGCATTCTGGTAGGTGGCAGCGTCCCTGCTGGAAGAGACGTGTGAGCTGCCTATATAGACGCCAGCACGGTGATGTCAGTTCTTTTCTTTCCATGCCAGTCACCACAGATCCAGAGAGAGCTACTCCGTGTCATTATTTGACTGACTTTTTCAGCTTTATGTAGAAGTTGTTTTAGATCTTTTTCCTGGTGTGGCAAGGATGTCTTCTAGGAAAGCTGGCTTCAAGCCCTGCGGTGCCTGTCACTGACAGATGGATGTGTAATGACGTGGTGTATTAGAATCTGTTTATGTCACCTGGAATCGGGTGACATTGTCTTGACTGTTGTCACAGGATTCCGAGACATCGACTGGCAGTAGCGACCTCTCTTCTCTGTGCCCCTTTACTTCTAAGGAGGCTTCAGTCTTTATTCAATAAAATGTACAATTACCTAAGGACCCGACGTGTGCTCATTGTAATGTGGCGACGAGGGAGAGGAACTTCGGAGAAGAAGCTGCGCTGATTATCAGAAGAGAAACGTGTTTTGTATTTCCTGCATTCAAAGCGGCTGCCACAAGTATTTGTAACCGCTGTGAGTCTTTCGAGTTGTTTTAGGGCACAGAGTTTACATTTTGGGCAGCGGTTACCACATTTTTTTAGATGCGTGTTCGGCACCTAGCGTGCGTGCAGTAATGTTTCTGCAGCACGTGTCAAGCTGCGTTGTTGCTTGAATTTGAAACGCCAGCAGCTCAGCTCACTGTTGCCAGCACGCCTGCGTGGTACACGCACGTTATCATTGACTGGCTTTAATACTGAACTTCTACACGTGTACCAGGATGATTACACATCAACATTCTGTGTATTTAAAAGTTTTTCCTACGAATACTCAAATTTAAAAAAAAAAAGAAAAGAAGAGAACCAGAAAGAACTTACCACATCAGCAGGACTCCGGACTCCCGTGTTACCTTCTGTCTTCTCTTTTTTTTTCAAGTAATGTGTTGGCAAAACAGAGGAAGGACTTAAGGTTTTGTTTCCTGCAGGCCGGCCATCTTACCTTGGGAGGAAGAAGAGAAGAAAATACATTAAAAAAAAAAATCTTTCCTTTTTGCTTGTTCTCTCAGTTATTTTTAAACAAAAAAAAAAGAAGAAAGAAAGTGGTTTTTTTTGTCTTGCTTTTGGAAGAAGTTATTTTCAGTATTTCTGGACTTTGTGAACTTTTCCAAGTTTTTAATAATTTGACAATGCAGAATGTTTTACCACCTTCCCCTTTCTTGCAAGATCCTGGGGACCTTCCTTTGGAGTGGAAATTATGGTTGCACTCTTTTAAGGCCTATTTAGGGGCTATTGATGGTCACAAATTCAGACCCAAAAGAAAAAAAAGTTTGATGTATTATTATTTAGGTGTTGAAGGACAAAATGTATTTGATCACTTACCAGCGTATGAGATGGAGAAAGAAGAAGAATTGGATGAATTTGACATGGCAGTTGCACAGTTGGACAAACATTTTGTTAAAACTAAGAACATTGTGGTGCATAGATATAAATTCTTTACTAGATCGCAAAATCATAATGAGAGCATTGATACATTTATCACAGCACTGAAGGTGTTGGCTGCAAAGTGTGAGTTTGAGAATTTTACTTCTCAATTGATTAGGGATCAATTAGTAGCAAGATGCTATTCTAAAACAATTCAGGAAAGATTACTTACATGTAAAGACCCTTCTCGAGCTAACTGATGTTTCTACAGTTGCTTTTGAAGGGAGCAGAATTGATTAAATTGGATAATTTGGGGCGCCATTATCTATCATTAATGGGACTATTCAAGGAAAAGTTTATGTGGCAAAAAAGGGAATCAACGTTCTAGGTTTGATTCACCAAACTGAATGTAATTTATTTATCAAACGAGAGAAACCAGTGTCATTGAAAAAAACAGATTAAGTTGTGTAGATTCTGTTGCAGATGGTGTAAGTACTTAACAACAGAAATTAAAAAAAATATTTCAAGGCAAGCTGGGAAAAATAACTAATTTTACACATACAATTAAACTTAAACAGGGTGCAGTGCCGGTTAAACATAAATTAAGGAATGTACCTTTCAGTATAAGGACAGATTTGTCCAATTTATTAAAAGACATGTGTGAGCAAGGTGTAATAGAGAAAGTAGAGGCAACTCTGTGGTTGTCTCCATTGTTTTAGCTGAAACAAAGTTCAGGAGACTTGAGAATGTGTGTGGACTTAAGTTTGAATAAGGAAATTTGGGTGGATAATTTTCCTTTACCAAGAATTGAAGATCTAATCACGAAGGTTGGTTCATCTAGCTGGTTTACAAAACTGGACTTAAAATAGGCATATCATCAAGTAGAACTGGATGTCAATTCCAGACACCTGACGGCTTTTGTTACACCTGATGGTACATTTCAGTTCTGTTGCCCTTTAGTTTAGCCTCGGCTGTGGCAGTCTTTCAGAGACTTATGTCTGACATGTTCAGCAATAATCCTAATGTTGTAGTATTTCAGGATGATATTTTGGTTTTCTCTGTCACTGAATTGGCACATGACAAAATTTTGGAGGATGTTTTAGGCACATTGGAAGACAGAGGAGTCACTTTAAGGGAAGAAAAGTGTATATTCAAGTCAAGAGAAATTGAGTATTTGCGCCACATTTTATCAGGTCAAGGTATTAAACCAAGACCGGGTCTGGTAAGAAGCATTTTAGAGGCGCCAGATCCAAAAAACAAAGAACAATTATTGTCATTTCTGGGGTTATGTGAGTTTTATGCGAAATTTCTGAAAGATTTTGATAAAACAGTTGAGTGTTTCAGAGCTTTGCTTAAGAAAAACTCTGTTTTTGTTTGATCAGATGACTGTAATAGAGCGTTTGAAAAGGTCAAACAATATATTATAAATGCTCCAGTTTTGCAACCTTTTTCTGAAAGCATGAAAACTATTGTCGCTGTGGATGCTTGTGAATACAGTTTGGGTGCAGTTCTAACACAAATTTCAAGTAATTGTAATGAGAGCGCTATTGGGTTTGCCTCAAGAACTCTACGTTTGGTGGAGCGCAAATACTCTGTAATTGAAAAAGAACTTTTGGCCTGTGTATGGAGTGTTGAGAAGTTCAAACCATATCTGTGGGGCAGACATTTCATTTTAAAAACGGATCATCGACCTTTGGTAGACATACTAACAGGGAGGAAAATTAAAAGTTCTACAGCTCGCATTGGCAGGTTATCTGCTAAACTTTTAGATTGAAATGTTTCCGTTGAGTATATACCTGGTGGGAAGAACTGTAGGGCTGATTTCCTCTCTTGTTTACCCATTAAAGAGGATGAGGAACAGGAGTGGGAAACAGAGATTGAAGAATGTTTTGTGGCTTACATTACCGAGTGTGATAAAACTTTAGATGAGGAAGGCTGGATTGAGTCAGTGAGGAAAGATAATTTGTTAGTTGAAGTGATGCGTTTAGTGAAATCTGGCTGGCCCAAAGAAAGAAATATTTTACCTGATCTTCAGCCCTTTTGGAAAGTGTCTGATGAATTATCTATTGAAGGAGACAAATTGGTGAGAGGTGATAAGCTTATTCCTCCTGAGTGCATGAGAAAATATTTAATTGTTAGAGCTCATTCTGGTCATTTAGGTGCAACTATCCCTAAGAGTAAGCTGAGATCTGATTTGTGGTGGCCTAGAATAGATAAAGAAATAGAAGGTTATGTCAGAAGTTGTACAAGATGCTCTACGAGTGATAAGGTTTTGGTTACAGGAAGTGACACAGATTCATTTGTACCATCACCGGCTAGGGCTTGGCAGAAGCTAGGTTCAGACTTCTTGGGTCCTTATCGTGTGTTGCCACCCGACATGAGGTTCTTTATAGTGATCATTGATCATCTTTCAAGATGGGTTGAGGTAGAATTTGTGAGGTTTCCTACCACCCAAAGTGTGATCAATTGCTTAAAAACAAAAAATTATTCGCAAGGTTTTTCCAGAACAAATTTGGACTGATAATGGTGTTCATTTTGTTCGATGGAAATGGTACAATTTCTAAGCAAATATGTCATCAAACATATTAGAACTCAATTGTGCCATCCTCAAAGCAACAGAATGGTGAACAGTTTAATCGGGTGTTGGTGGATTGTGTCCAAGCTGCATTTAGAGGCAATGTGTCAGTGGATCAGGCCATTAAAGACCTGGTTTGGTCTTATCGTACAACACCACATGTGGCTACTGGTAAAAGTCCATTTGAGCTCATGAGAGGTAGAGTTGCAGCTACTGAATTATGCCCGTTTTGGATGGTTAAATTGTTTCATGATGGTTCTGATTCGAAAGAAACCTGGCGAGTAGCAGAAACTAATTCAAATAGAGTAGGACAAAGAAAACTGAGTGGGTTACAAGACAAGAATAAGAAGCTGCATGTTAGAGATTGGGTGACGGTAAAGAATCCTTTGTTGGTTAGAAAAGGTATGCCCAAATTCAGGAATTCTCTACAAATTCAGGAATTGTGAAGGAATGCGGCGAAGTTGTCAGATGGCAACTAGTGGAGTACTACTAGAATAGCTCTGGATCCTACTATGATGGTGCAAGGTACACAGAAACAATCCATGGTTGCTGATTCTGATGAGATTGGAGAGTGTTTTAGGAGACAAAGGGGGTCATTCCGACCCCGGCGGTCCTTGAACGCCGGGGCCGGGGTCGGCGGGAGCACCGCCAACAGGCTGGCGGTGCTGCTGAGGGCATTCTGACTGGTATGGCCGCGGTCAGAACCGGAAAACCGGCGGTGTCCCGCCGGTTTTCCGCTGCCCTGAGGAATCCCCCCAAGCTGCGCCGCCATGGGGGATTCCGACCCCCTCACCGCCATCCTGTTCCTGGCGGTTTCCACCGCCAGGGACAGGATGGCGGTGAGGGGTGTCGTGGGGCCCCTGGGGGCCCCTGCAGTGCCCATGCCAATGGCAAGGGCACTGCAGGGGCCCCCGTAAGAGGGCCCCACTTTGAATTTCAGTGTCTGCTTAGCAGACACTGAAATTCGCGACGGGTGCTACTGCATCCGTCGCACACCTTCCACTCCGCCGGCTCCATTCGGAGCCGGCTTCCTCGTGGAAGGGTGTTTCCCACTGAGCCCGCCAGCCCAGTGGGAAACCCAGAATGACCGCCGCGGTCTTTTGACCGCGGGACGTTCTTCTGGCGGTCCCAGCCAGGCCGGCGGCTTCCGCCGCCGGCCGGGGTCAGAATGACCCCCAAAGTGTGAGAGTTGGTTATAAACCTGCAAAATGTTGAGATTATTTCATGACATAAAGAGCTGCATCATAGAATTTTTATTTAAGGATGTCTGTTAGAGATGTTACTTTTGCTTACAGGATTGTTCTAGTTTTATTCTCATTATCTATTCTGTAAATGTGTTTTTTTTTGCATTATTTTTCAAGGGAGCAAGAAATGTAATGATGTGGTGTATTAGAATCTGTTTATGTCACCTGGAATCGGGTGACATCGCAGTGACTGATGTCACAGGATTCCAAGGCATAGACTGGCAGTAGCGACGTCTCTTCTCTGTGCCCCTTTACTTCTAAGGAAACTTATGTTTTAATGCGCCTTCAGTCTTTATTCAATAAAATCTACAATTACCTAAGGACCCGTTGTGTGCTCAAATCAGGATGCCATGCACCCAAAAGCCTTGCGGGACTGGTCCCACAAGCTCCTTGCAGCTTGACATGTGATGCCGCAATGGTCTTGATCATGGTCGAGAGAAAGGTCCCGAGATTGGTTGTGTAGCCTTTGATTTTCATCAAAGTCACTCAGGCATTCAAGTAAGTCTCACAAAAAGAAATAAAAGTAGGAAGTCGAAGAGGTTTTTGAATTCTATCTGTCCGTCAGTCATCTGGCAAGACGAGGGAGAGTTGCCATTCAAGGCCTGGATCCGTGGTTGAGTCTGTGCCTGGGCCGGCTCCTCGCCTCCCCGGGTTTCTGGGAGCCAGAGTGACCCCTGCCAATTTTATGAGGCCATGCACCTCATATTTGGCCGACCTGTCCCTGCTTGCATGCCTTTGGGCCCCATGGGTTTGGGAGGAGCCCTTACTGGTTCCTTGCTGGCAGGTCCACCCCCCAGTGGCAGTTGGGCTCCTTTGAATAATGGATGGATCCAGATCAGTGCCGGTCGTATCACCTTGACTTCACCAACGCCAATGTTGATGCTTCCCAGCGCCGTCCCCATCCTCATCCTGGACACTGACATGGTGGCAGAGGGGCTTCGTCTGAGGCCAACTCCGGCGCCGGCTGGAGCCCTTGCCCTCCAGACCTGATCCTGAACCCTCTTCCTATGGTCTATGCTTGGGGAAGATTGGGAGTGGCCAATGGCCAGTGGGGAATATTAGCCCCTAGACCGCAGCATGGAATGGTGTGAGGAACTGTTGGACGTCAGTGGACTGGACACCTCCCCAGATAGTAGCATGGTTTCTTCTCCTCCCATGGCTATGCAGGTAGCCTATTTTGCTATGGTGGCGAGAAGGGCGGCTGTGGCCTTTGACCTTAGCCTGCCCTCAGTGGCAGTCAAGACTAACATCTTGACAGATGTGCTTCAGCCGTGAGTGACCCCTCGGAACTGTTTCTCCTGTTTAGTGAAGCCTTTACAGACATCCTGCTTGGGTCCTGGTCCAAACTCAGCACAGGCCCTCCTGTGAACAGGTCGATTGCTCACCGCCATTGCCCTGCCCCAGTAGAACCCAATTTCCTCATGCATCACCATACCTCGGAGATCATGGTGGTCCAAGCCTCCACTTTCTTTGTTAACCCTGGCACATTCCCTACCATTACACCAGATAGAGAATCCAAGAGGCTGGACACCTTAGGCAAAAAAATGTTTTCTTCCACCAGCCTGGCACTGCGGATTGTGAACACTGCTTGCCTTTTGTGGTGTTATTCTCATACACTGTAGGATTCACTTGCGCAGGTGCTGCTCATGGTCCTGGAGGAGGCCCGATCCATATTCTCCCAAGCGATGGCAGACAGTAGAGATACAGCCAAGTTCACCATTAGATGTGGCTGGGTTGAGGACTCGCAGAGCAATTTCTTCATTGGTGGCCTTATGGCACCACGCCTGGCTAAGAATGACTGCCTTTTCAGGGTATTTCCAAGGGAAGGCTAGTACAGGTATTCATGGACAACAACACCGCCATGTGGTACTGCAACAAACAGGACAGAGTGGGGTCGTTAACCCTTTGTCATGAGGCCCTGCGCCTCTGAACATGGCTGAAATGTCCAGGCATATCCCTGGTAGTTCAAAATGTGATGGGTTCTCTGAATGCCAGGGTGGACAAAGTCACAGCAGATCACAAATGATTGTCCTTCCGGAGATGTTGCAAGGTCTTTCAGCAATGGAGAGTGCCTTGGTTAGATATGTTCTCCACCGCCAAGAATGCGCAGTATCAACAGTTCTGCACACAGGAGTTTCCAAAGCGGCTCCTGCTCTGAAATGTTTTTTGTCTTGAGTGGAGCTCAGGCCTCCTGTACATCTTTCCACCCATACCACTTCTGCTCAGAGTTCAGTAATGACCGGGACCAAGTCAGCTTTGTGGTTGCGGACTGGGCTTGGAGAGTTTGGTATCCTGAGCAATTGAGCATGGCCATCGCTCTTCCGATCTGGCTGCCACTTGGGGAGGATCTTCTGTTGCAGCAGCAGGGGAGGGTTCTCCACATGAACCTGTCAACGCTCATCCTTCATGCATGGAGATTGAACAGCAACAGTTTTCGACCTTCCGCCCAAAGTCTGCAGGCCAGGTGTCCCTCCACCAAGACGGCATATGCTTGCCGATGGAACAAGTTAATGGCATGGTGTGCAGAAAAGCAAATTGACCCTCTTTCTGCTCCCCTTTCTAAGGTCCTTCTGTTTAATCTGTCTCGCCTAGCAGGGCTCTGAATTGGACATCTTAAAGGGCTCTGTTTCTGCCATCTCATCCTTCTTGCAGTTGCCAGATCAGCCATCACTCTTCAAATCCCCTGTTGTAAATAGGTTTTGGAAAGGTCTCCAACATATGTTTTCTCCTTCATCCTTTATCATGCATCAATGGGACCTCAATCTAGTACATACCTTTTAAAAAAGTATTTATTTTATTTAATAAATTTCCACTTTGGCAAACAGCAGTAACAGGAAAACTGACACAGCTATGCGTGACTCAATGACCAGGTAAACAAGCTGACCTATTGATATTGTCCATGCACAAAGTCATCAATGGTAGTTCCTCAAATTCAACTATTAAGCAGCAGTACCAGCAAATTATGACAATATAGAATCTAGAGCCCCGCAGTACAAAGGTGCATAATAGGTGGTGAACAATAGCAGGATCTCAATAAGATTTGCTTCCCACTTCGCACATCCCACATGTAAAGCGTATCCTATCAGTCCAGGTTGACTTTCAGCAAGTAGGACCACACTGGTTCCCAGAAGTCACCGGGGCGGGCCGCTGGTAGCAGTGTTTCTGCATATAGACCAGACCTTTACTCACATAGTGACATATCTTTCAGCCAGTCTTGAAATTGTGGAGTGAGTTTACCACCCCATCTCAACCACACTCTACGTTTCCCCAGGAGCAATGCCAGGGTAACAAATTTTCAGAACATTTTGGGGAGTCCCTTAAAATAATCCTGTAGTAGCACAAGTAGGGTGAGTTGAAATGTATGATCAGTCACGTCATGTCATGCCACCATAATTTGAGACCAGAATGAGGCAACCATTTGGCATGTCCATACTAGATGAAAAAAGGTCACTTCCAGCATTTCACATTGAGCGCATTTTGGGGGTTATTACAACTTTGGAGGAGGTGTTAATCCGTCCCAAAAGTGACGGTAAAGTGACGGATATACCACCAGCCGTATTACGAGTTCCATAGGATATAATGGACTCGTAATACGGCTGGTGGTATATCCGTCACTTTACCGTCACTTTTGGGACGGATTAACACCTCCTCCAAAGTTGTAATAACCCCGTTTGTGTCAATATCAGGATAGTATTGCTCACGGTCTACTGGTGAGCAGTACAATCTGTGTAAATATTTAGATGTGTTGATTTGCTCCTGCTATTCGAGGAAACTTCCTTTCTTTGCTGACAGCAATAGCGCCATTGTTCATCAGCTAGATCCTGACCCAAATCCCTTTCCCAAGCTTGCTGTGTTTTATACAGGTCCAGGTCTTGGCTATCCATGACTACAGAGTATAGTTGTGATACTGGTTTAGAAAGTTGCGAATTGGTAAGTATGATGGTCAGTATCAACCACTCTGGGCGCTCCTCAAGAAAGCTTCAAAAGAGACATCGAGCTTTATGGGCAAGTCCTGCATAAGTTAGTACATCTGTCAGAGTGATGCAAAGGACTCTCACATATTCTTGATAAGTTATAAATTTAAGGATATTAAATAGGTCCCACGGTGTAAGAAACTGTTTCTTTAGTATCAATTGTAACATCCCCGGTTTGGTATCAAGCTGCAACTCACGGTAATGCCTGATGAGTATGTGTGGAGAGTATGGCAGCAAGATATTGCACAAAGTGGCTAATCTATTCCAGGCCCAGACAGTGCAGCGCACTCTATGTATTTCTTGAGTTGGTCTGGGAAGCTGTGTGAAAGAAACCGCTGGGAGAGGAGCGGGACTCATCAGACCCTTTTCAATAATCATGTGAGGGGCATGTCTGTTGTTAGGAAACCAGTGATGGATGTATCGTACTTGCGCCACCAAGTAATACATTTTTAAATTGGGGGCTAAAAACCCACCATTATGATACAGGAGTTGTAGTATATGCAACCCACTATGGGGATTCCTGCATCCCCACACTAGCTTAATCATGAGGGAGTGTAGCTGAACAAAAAAAAACTTTAATTAACGGTATTGGGATGTTCTGGAATAAGTAGAGCATCTTAGCAAGGATTAACATTTTCATTAGGGCCACCCTACCCACGAGTGAAAGTGAGAGGGTGATCCATTTGGCTACATGAGATTGTAGGATCTCCATGTAAGTATCATAATTGGCCCTGAACATGGTGTGGGGTGTCTGGGTAATTAAAAAATGCCTAGATAGCTGCCTGGGTCAGTCGGCCATTGCAAGTGGTATGGGGTGTCAGGTTTAAAGGTAACATCAGTCAAGAGAACCATTATTGATTTGGACTAATTAATCTTAAGTCCCGACACTGTTCAAAGTCAATTATTTCCTGTATAATGGGATTCAAGTTGACATCTGGATCTTTAATCACCAGCATTGCATCATCTGCGTACAGTGACAACAAGATATAACTAAATCCCATATTTACCCCCCAGCGCTGATGGAAGTCTCGTAAGATGCAAGCCATCGGTTCCATCATAAAGGCCAATAGAAGGGGTGTCAGTGGGCACCCTGCTGCGTACCCCGGCCTATGTGGAATGGCTCCGATAAGCTACTGTTCAGAACTAAACAGGCTGATGTGCCCGTGTAGAATAGCTGCACCCACTTCACAAATGCTCCACCCAGTCCTAAACTAGCTACAACTGTGAACAAAAATGGTCATTCAACAGTGTCAAATGCTTTAGCAGTATCTAAGAAGGTTGCAATATCCGGTCTTTCCCGGTCTAACTGATGTGTAAGTGCGTAAAGAGATTGCAAACTATCTGCAGTGGAACTGCCTGGAATGAAACCTGATTGGTCCGGAGGTGCCAGTTTGGGCATTAATGACAGTAGGTGATTAGCCAATATTTTGGCCAGAATCTTACCATCCACGTTAATGAGAAATAGGGAGTGATATGAGTTGCACCTGTTTGGGGGTTTATCTGGTTTAAGGAGTGTGATTATGATGTTTTTTTCTGGAACGCCTCAGTGTATACCTCAAGCCAAATAGGTGTCAGCTCCGTAGAATATATTTTATAAAACTCTAACGGGAGTCCATCACTCCCAGGTGCCTTCCCATTTGCACAATAACTTGGTCAATCTCCTGAACTGTTAAAGGTCGGCAGAGTACCTGAATGTGTGCCCTATTCAGCCAGGCCAGAGTGACCCACTGCAAATAGTTACCTACTACCTGCTGGAGGAGCCTGCATGTGGGAGAAGTGTAGCTAATGGTAAAAGGTGACCAATTCCTGTATGATCTTCTCAGGGTCATGTACGGACGAGCCTTCAGAGGTATTGACAGTATGGATATAATTAACAGTGACCCGGGGTTTGAGCAGCATGCCGAGTGTGCGTCCCGATCTGTCTCCCTCCCTATATCTCCTAGCCAGCGAGTATTTACATAGGAACTTCACCTCTCTATCTGCCTCATCCCGAAACTCCAGCAGAAGTGTCTTTAGGAGCTCCAATAAACTACGCTCCCTGGAGTCCTCATAACAGAGCTACAAAGCCGGAAGTTCTTTTTCAAGTCGTGCAAGCCTCCCTCTGATAAATTTAAGGATTCCCTGCCCCTTGGTGATGCACTCCCCCCGATGACCATCATGACCACCTTCAAAGCCTCCCAGTGAGCAGCAATAGTAGCAACAGAGCCCTTATTAAGGTGACATAGGTCATAATTGCTGATCGGCTGATCTAATTGCTTCTCTAACAGCTGCATCTAGCAGCATCTTAGATTGGAGTCTCCAAATCAGCACTTGCACCCATGCTGTTGGTAAAGCAAGCAGTAGGATCACCGGAGAGTGATCAGATAGAGTGAGGGGAAGATTTATCACAGTCTTCACCCAGCTCGCCACTTCCTGGGATCCCACCCAGTAGTCAAGTCATGAGGAGGTACCATGTACTGAGGAGTGGAATGTGCACTCCGGGTCATCCCCGCAGCTCACGCCAAATATGTTGGAGGTCGAACTGTGTCATGATATCTAAAAAGGCAGCACGAGCCCTGGTTAGACGATGTTCATTTCCGACTGAACAGTCTAAGTCAATATCCAATATTAAATTATGATCTCCCCCGCAAAAGATAGTACCAGGGTCAACTTCATGCCAATGTTTAAGTATTGTGTGATATATGTCAGGGCAATCAACGTTTGGACCATATGTGTTAAATGTTAAATAGCGTTATCTTGGTGTTACCAGTAAGGCCCTAGAGTATTAAAAACCGGCCATACAGATCTGCTATGGTCCGGAGATGGCGGAAGGGCACACATTTACGGATAATGATAGGCACCCCCGGAGTAGGATGAATAAGAAGCAAAGTATTGTAAGGGCCCCAGGAAGCAGGTAGGCCCACCCCCCTCCGAGACATAAGATGTCTTTCTTGTAAATAAATAATGTCCGCTTCAAGCCTGTTGCCATAGGCCAGGACCTGTCGGCATTTATGGGGATGAGTTTAACCCCGTACATTCCATGTTATAAAAGTTAATGCCAGTCCTTCAGGTGCTGGTGTATTCACCATCAGTAACCAAATATACTATTAATTAACACACGTGTACATCAATTATTAGCCATGTGTCACAAAGTGGTATCCTTTCAGGAATAGTGCAGACAGTTACACCCCCTCACCCCACCCTCCCACCACTGAATCCCCAGAACTAGGTGAATACCCTAAACAGGAAGATAGTCCCAAATTGGGTGAAGTATCAAACAACGCATGAGATAACATGGCAGGAGGCAGCCAGAGCACTGAAAATTCAGCATCAACCAGCACTGGAGATTAGATGACATATGACTTAAGAAAGGCTCTTGGTGAATAATATCATAAAAGATTAAAATCAAGCAAGTATTGCACGGTGTGTGATATGATTCTTATAGCTCAGACAGGAGCTGGAACACAAGGCAGTACAACAGTAGAGCTAAGATTGTTCGGGAATCAGCTCATCCCTTCCAGATGTGCAGAAAGGCATACAAGACACAGAGGCCCAGTCATTCCACCTCGTCTAGGGACGACATATTGTCAATATGGATACGTGGCGACGTGGCTACATTGAGAGCGGAATTTTCTTTAGGAAGAAGAGGGCTGTCGCCAGATCCGTGAAAATCTTCTGTTTCCCCTTCCATGTGAATAGTAGTTTCGCCAGATAGAGCATAGCATATGGGATGCCCTGTTCTTGGAGTGCCTTCTTGATGGGCAGGCATTTGTTTCGGGCATCTTACACAGGTTGCGTGAAGTCAGGAAAGTGCATCCTGTCATAGCAGACCTCCCATGCTTCCCAGGCCAGATGAAGCACCTGGTCTCTATCCATGTAGTTGAGGAATTTCACAATAGTGGGCCTTGTAGGGGCGCCTGAAATCGGTCGGGGGGACAAGGATGTCTGTGCCCTCTTTATGACAAAAGACTGGGAGAATTTCTGAGCGCCAAACAACTGAAGAAGCAAGTGTTTAATATAATCTTCACTGCTCCCCATTGCTGTAGTTTTGGGAATTTCCAAGATGCGTACATTATTTCTCCTAGATCGCTCCTCTAAATCATCATGTAGTTTTGGGAATTTCCAAGATACGTACATTATTTCTCCTAGATCGCGCCTCTAAATCCACATTTTTCAATGGTACTTTTTGCAGTTCCTCCTTCATTTCTTCTACTACTTTCGCCTGCTGCTTTTGCGCATCCTCAGCGTCGGAGATAGGTTGCTCAGCATCTGTAAGGCACATCTGGTGTTTTTCAATGCAATCTTGTCGTCCATGCACCTAGTCAGGGATTCAAGCTTGTAGTCTATGGTAGTGAGACTGGACCTCATTTCAAGGAGGATCTTGAGGTCCTCTTTGAGATTGGATGACTCACCCCCATCTCCACCGGGCAACTGGTCAGCCAGTAGGGCTGTCTGACTTGCCTGACTTTTGGCCTTAAAGGTAAGTTGTTGCTGTTTCGCAACTGTTTGACTCACCACTGCGCCAGATAGGTAGAGCAGGTGAGTCAGGCCAGATAGGCGCAATGGTATTGCTGATCAACCCCAAGTAGTGTCCTGCTGCAAAGCTCCTCACTTACACGTTGTTGGTAGTGCTCTATGCGCCGTCTGACGGTAGCAAGGATTTATGCAGTGTAGAGTGAGTGCAGTGTCAGCAATTTTTATATCCAAATTATAACAGGATAGGCAGATTCAGGCAGACAGTATCTTGCTACAAAGCATGTTACGTGGGAATCACTGGTATGGTGTTTTACGCCACCTGATGGTGGCCAAGAGTCATGCAGCGGTAACAAAGTACAGAGTCAGTAAATGTACATTTACCAGTTGTAGCAGTGCATGTAATATTCAATATTCCCCGTACATATATCACCATTACTGTTGTGCTCACTCGCTTTATTGCTGATGGTGCAAGAGGTGTCTTTTGGAGCGCCACCAGCGCCTGTGCACTTCATTAGGATTTGTGCTCCTTCCTTGCTGTGGCTCTGTTTAGCTGAAATATGCTGATTAGCAGGCCATGGTTGGGTCGACCTAGCACATGGGCCTCAGTGTGTTCCTTTCTTCGTCCCCCTCGGTCACATAGGGGCTGCAGTGCTGTATAGCCATGCCCGCCCCCAGTCAGCAAATGCTGGCTTGGTGTGTTGGCACCAGCAATTGACATGAAATGCCCGGTTCTGAGGCGGCTCAGCAGTGCAGGCCCGACACAGGCAGCCTTCCTCCGGGTAATGCTTGGTAGGCTTCCCAGCAGTCCCCGGCCGTATCCATCTCAAGCCGTGTTGCTGGCAACAATTTGTGGCTCCCCAGCCGGCTGATGACATGGGCCAGACCGAGGCGGCATGCAGGATGAGTGCTCTGACCAGCGTAGCAGCATTCAAAAACTGCCATCTTGGCTCAGCGTTAGGCCACGCCCCCTCTTACATACTTGATGTGTGCTCCCTTTGAGCGGCTCCATAACTTCCTTCTCAAGATCCTTATCATCAAGATGACCCTCATAGTGATGATAAAAACTGCCTGGAGAGACAATGAGCTTCAGGGGTCGTCATCTAAGACTCTAGCTAACCATCTTCTCAGGAATGCTGGTTATTCAAACTTGAGCTTCCTTCTTGCCAAAAGTTGTCACTCACTTTTATGTAGGCCAGTCCATCACCCTGCCTACTGTTTATGCTCTGCTACATCCTTCTAAGGAAGAGGGGAGATTCCATTGATTGGATCCAAAATGAGTGTTGCCATTTTAACTTGACTGCTCAAAAGAATTCCGGGTGGGTGGCCAACATTTCATGGTGTATATCGTAGCCAAGAAAAGGAAACTTTGCAGAAATGGGCCATCTCTCATTGGATCATGCTCTGCATTCAAATCTGCCATGCACTGACCAAGAAGCAACCCCCTGAGGGTTTGCTTATTCTTTCCTCCATAGCTAAGGGTGTGACCACTGTGTTATCATGGGGAGTTCCAGTCCGTGGCACCGGCCAGTCAACAATGCGGGCTTCTCTGCAGACTTTCACCAAGCACTGCTGCCTGAACAGTCAGGTTCGTCGGGACACTGACTTTACCTGTTCGGTCCTGCAGGACGTTTTAGTGTAAAGTCATTCTGCAGACCCACCTCGTGGGAGGTATTGCTTGGGTATCTATTCAAAGATAAGGAATCTGTGGCTGGAAGTCTCTGTAAAATGAACAAGTTGCCTACCTTTGTTAATGTGTTGTCTGGTAGAGACTCTAGCTGCAGCTTCCTTACCGACAGACCCATCCTGCCTGCTCTGTGAAAAGATTCTAGAGTCAAAGTTGCTCAGAGCCCTAGTTTTTAATACTAGTAGTGAGTGTTCTTTGTGGCTCTGCACTACTGGAATGTGAACTTGCAAAAATAAACAGAAGTCAGTGAGCTAGGGTGGCGCCCATATAGAAACCATGCATATCACTTCCGGCACGGATGATGCCGACAACACCATATGAAGCCGAATGATGCCACATACTGCTGTGCAGGGATACTGCTCACAAAAAAAAATCCAGAATGCCTAGAGATAATTCTAAGGGAAGGAATTTGTGGCTAGATAGAGTCTCTACCAGATAAGGCATTTCCTAAAGTAAGTAACTTTTTCAGTTTGGCTACTGCACCTTTGTGCCCATCCACTGTCTTTACAAGCTTCTCAAAACCTTTTGGCCGACTTGTGGCTCCTAGTTTATTAGGGGTAGGTTCTCAGTGCCTAGTTGTTGGAATCTGAAATGCTCTTCCCTCACCGACCACAAATGTTTTCTTGCAGTCCTCAAAGAACGAAGTTTTACCCTTTATAGGCATTTCCTACATTGGCTGGGGTAATGTTTCTGGTATTATAAATAGGTGTGGGCAGGGATGGAAAGTTAATCAGTTGTGTCAGCGCCATAGAGTTCCGAATGTCCAACATCATGCACATTAATTTACTGTATTTCAGTCTTTGGACCTTTACTGCGTTCGATAGCCATAAAACATCCCAAAGTTTTTTTTCCTGCTACCACCTTATCTTTGTGCACTTTGTGGCTACTGTAATTCTTCTTCTCTTATATAAAATTTGACATCTGGGAATCCTAGCCCTTCCTTATGGATAGACATTCATAGATTTAGGAAGGAAGTTGTCTGCAAATAGTGAAATTGTGTGCGTCACCCCACTACATTTCTACCCCTTTATTCCCTTATGTTTGCTTATCAGTGCTACCAGTGGTTCAGTGCCATTTGCAAATAGCAACAAGTTAATCAGACAAAGCTGTCTAGTGCCACTTGAGGTTATTGCACTTTCTCTAAGATTATGCCAATGTCCATGGGAGCCCGTAAAATACACCCAGTCCTTGACTTGTCCAAACCTTTCTCCCAACTCACCATATCAAGAGCAAAATCGATTTGCAACATGTATATAGAAATGCAAATACCCTACAATATGAAGAATAAACTGTGTGGCATGACGTTTGTGTCAGGAATTACTCCAGGCGAATCGAAAAACATTTACATTTCTTTATTTTGTGAAAACGGTGTTTATTGCTTTATTTTTAACAATGTGCATTGCTCCACCGGCAATCGTACACTGATGTAAGAAGCTGTACAATATATTTCCTTCCGAGATTTCTGGCTGGCCAACAACACGCACCCAATGTCCATCAGTGTCTTTATCACAGCTTGGGTGAAGGGGTGTCCACCTGGGCTCCTTTCGCATATTCCCGTCAACATTTACATGTTTTAGATGAGGGCACATTTAAACACTCTGGGCTACTAGGAAATGGAGAAAAATGCAACCTAATGATTTGTTAAAGAGGCTGAAACCTTTGAATTTGTCCTCTAGAATGTATTTCACTGCAATGCTTAACAGATGGCACTTCTACACCTTAATAGCCAGGCAGAAATAATCTAATAGGCATGCCATGGTGCAAGGACTGTTAAAGTCTAAGGTAGGCGCACGTTTCCAGACGTTACTAAACATATGAATTGTTTCTTACATAAAGTATATGGTAAGTTATGTTTTACGTTGATTCTAGTGTAATGAGTGAGTATGTATTTGGGTGAGTAGTAAATGTAATAAAAGTTTTTTTATACTAAGTGTCTGATAAATGACAATTTTATCAAGATTGTAAAAAAATTGATTTTTGGTTGAGGGGGTGAATTCCTACTCAGGCAAAAAGCTCCAATCGTTGTCAGGGTGAACCACAAAATGTCACTCAATTAACCTGTACTAAACCATCTTAACGCCAATTTAGAAAAATAAAGTACAATTGGATACATTATTTCACACCAAAATGTCAAAAATCGAATCATTAGGACCTGAGTTATACATTTTTACAGTTTAAAGCGAAATTTAGCTCCTAAAAGATCAAAGCACCAACCAAGGGCATCTAGTCATGTCAGACCAAAGAAAGGTCGAAAGTTATGGCTGACAGTAAAGTGAATTGTGCTCGGCCTCTGCTTACCTTTGGACTTAGAAGAAATTTGGAAGAACAATGTCTGAGAAGGTAAAGTTTAGTTGGGCAAGGCAACCAGTGGTGTCCGAGGATGAGGTGTCATTTGCGGGGAGCCTCTGAATGAAGTTGCAGTGAAGATTTCTACATTCAGGCTTTGTTTCTTCTATGGAAGTTAAAAATCTCCAGCAGAACAAAGCTGCAGGCAATAGCTTATGAGGGCTCCATGAGGCTGAATACGCCTTCTGTAAGGAGCAGCTGAAAATGATTTGCTGCTGCAGGTTAAGAATATAGTGGGAGCTACCGTGAAGTCAGGCAGACAGGCGGTGCACATTGGGTGGACAGGCAAGCAGGTAGTTCCCAGTCTTCTCTTGGTTCTCTTATTTTATGGTAGTGGGATTTATAAATCGCCTGGTTACTCCAACTGGAGTGCCCCTGCACTAAGGTCCACTGACCACTCCACAGAGACTCCAGCTCAAAACAAGTGTAGCCTGAAAGAGCCAAGATTTACATTTTTTTTTTCAGAAGACTGACTCCTGACTTTCCAGTCTAAGGTCTGAGCAGCAAAAAGTTCCATAGTTTCGGGGCCAGGAGCCTGAAAGAACAGCCTCCTATCCATGCTCTCTTCACTCTTGGGATTAATGTAAGAGCCGGGGGAGAAGATCTATGACTTTGAGTTGGGCAGTACCTCAACATCATGGGAAGCAAATATGGGGGCTCTTACCCTGCAGTATTTTATGACAAAACACAGGGCCTTAAAGGCCACTCTCATCCTTATCGGAAGTCAGTGGAGGAAGATGAGGACCTGTTGCATGGGAGAGAATTTCGGAAGGTTGAGTAGCAAGCAGGCAGTGGCATTCTGCACCTAGTGGCTCCAAGGTAGAGAACATTGCAGTAATCTAACCTTGAGGTAATCAAGGCCAGTACAACCATTTTCCTGGATTCTATCGGCAATAGGTCTGTGATTTTTCAGAGCATTTTTTAAATGCCAAAGCAGGTACCTGCCAAACTAGAGATCTGTTTTTTTAAACTGATATTGGAATCAAATCAGATGCCATGATTCTTCACTGCAGGTTTGCGGGCTGGCTCTGATCCCAAGGCATCACGCCACCAAGCTGAGGACCATTTTGAGGGTTGCTTTCCAGTTACTACTACTTTAGATTTACCAGCATTCAATTTGAGGCAGTTCTGTTCCATCCAGCTTGCAAGAAGCCACGCATGATCTAAAACGTTCTGCGGACGACTTCTAATTATGAGTAAGGGTAATGATCAGTTGGTTGTCATCTGCATAGGATACTACTTTAACACCCCACCTTTCAATCACCTCCACTAAAAGACACATGTAGAGATTAAAAAGTGTAGAACTAATTACCGAGCCCTGGGGCACACCTTGTTTCAATGGGAAGATCTTTGAGGAACAAGGATGCTGTATAACCTGATGTCTTATCCAGGTGACTGGTTGACACCTGTTCGGTATAAGTCAATAAGGACGCTCAATGAAGGACCACACGCCAATTATGAATACAATTTAGCTTTACTAGAATTTCAGGTAAATGTAGGCATTTAGCACATTAACAATAGTGGAATAAGAATAGCAATGAAAAGCATCTATTTATATATAAGTACACTACAAAGAGCATCTATGCATATATATAAGCAAAGAGTTAATTGACAGATGCATCACACTACGATGTTCAGGAAGTAGGATATAAATGAGTTGAATACTTCAGATAAGCTTTGATTTACTGCACACCAAAATGCATGTTTCAATTACTGCGGCAGGCTCACACTACCATGTTCAGGAAGCAAAATATAAAGGAGCTGAATACTTCAGATAAGCTTTGATTTACTGCACACCAAAATGCATGTTTCAGTTACTGCGGCAGGCTCACACATACGAGGTTTAGAAAGCAAAATATAAACAAGCTGAATACTTCAGGTTATAAACACAGTGCAAGCATAAATTATCAGTCATAATAATAGAGCAGAGAAACAAGGGCCTTTCATCCCTGTGTGGAACTTAACTTAGTCCACGAAATCCTGGGAAGCTCTCTACCGCCTGCTTGGACCTCTCTCCCCCTCAAGCATCACAGTCAGCAAAACTGGGAGGCAGCGCTGGGCCATGGCAGCTTTCACAACTCCATCTGCGTGCTTCAGATCCCTCACCCACACTTCAGTGCTTAAATAACTCTAAGCTTGAATTCTACCTCTTGCTGGCATTTTCTAGCTATGTTATCAGCACTTGGCTGCTCTGCCCTTCTCCAGCCTTTGTTTTCATTCCATCGTCTTCCTGTACTCTCATTCTCAAGGTTGAGACAGAGTCTTCTACACGAACAAGCTTGAAAATAATATCATGAACCTTTCCACGTTGGTAGGGGGCGTGGCCAAGATGGCGATCGGAGCGGCAGCATAAACCGCAGCTCCGTCGCCCAGCCCGCACAACCATCCTGTCGCTAAGCACCTAGCCCTCCCTGGGGCAGGGTGAGGAGGCCGTTCCGGGGACCCCAAAGTGCTGCACCATTACCCAAGTCCGCGGCATTTGAGACGCTCCGATCCCGGAGTGGGAAAAGAAAAAAAGCATCGCCGGGGTCGGCGCTTGCCTCGCGGGCCGCCTAGCCCAGCCGATGGGGGGCCGCGCGCTCGACGTTCCGGAACCGGCGCTTGGACTTCGCCGCCACCAAAGAGGTAAGGGCTCGCTGCCACGACCCCGTCGTGTGCGCCGGAGCTGTCCGCTGGCCTACGGGGGGCCGTTCGGCATGCACAGGGCCGGCCGAGTCCTCCCGCAAGCGTCCCTGCTCCGTGGAGTGCTGCGCCGGAGCGCGTTTATTAGTATAGATCACACTCCCACCGCGGGATCCCGCGCTTCGTCCAGAAGCTATGTCCCACACCTGAGACATCTGAAACTTAATACAGTCTTTATTGACGGCTCGGGAGGCGGCCTGGGAAAAAAGGCATAATTGAACACTCGCAGGATCGGTAGCTGCCATTTTAGGTGCCTCGGGCCTCGGTGGGACCAAGTCCCTGCGGCTCAGTAATATCGTACTCGCCAGCAAAGTAAACTAAACTGCACAAGCGCCCCCCTTAAACGTGCTGTATACCAGGTGCACTGACTGGCCGCATTTGAGCAAGAACATCACCTCAAGCCCCATTGTGCCCCCCTAAGACATCAAGTGTGCTAGAATTAGCGAAGACAATGTAATTGGTGCAAGAGGGTAGCAGCAGAGTCAGAATAAACTGCGAACGCATCCCTGGAGCACAAGCAGCGCAGATTAAAACATAAGGGGTGCCCCCTGGCGATACTCGTCAGTTCGAAGTTCCGCAATAAGTTAAACATTCCTTTCAAGAAACCCTAAACATCCAGCACAAATATTGCTTCCACCTGAACTGGAAACGCCATATCTACGCCTCTTCCACAACGCGATACCCGGCTGACTCCGCCAACTGCAGCCTCTTTAAGCAGATAGTCAACGCTTCTAGCTGCTCCTTCTCCGTTTAATCGCCAGTCGTGAGCCCCGGACGGCCGGCTTGCCACAACACTTGATCTGGTAGCTTTCGCCGCAGGGACCCCAAATGCAACACTAAATTCACAGCCACTGCTGCATTTCTCAAATGGTGAAGCCAAAGACCACTCGTGCACCCCTCACCAAAATGGACCACACTACAACATCCCATCCGGAAGCGCACGCCACTGCGCAATCAACATTACAGAAGCTGGAACTAACTTTACAATCACATACTTCACAATTTGAAAAAATCCTGCAAGCCATTCTAGACACTAAGACCACCTTGGAAGCCAAAATAGGCTCTGTAACAGAGGACCTCAATATCCTTTGCACCGATCAACACGCTCTAGCCGATAGAGTATCCAAACTTGAAAAAGACACGGCGTCCCTGCCTGGCTCCATGAAAGACCTGCAACTACAGCTATCGCAACTGTCAACAGAAGTTGATTTCTTAAAGCGCAGAACAGAAGATGCAGAAGGCAGGTCTCGCCGCAACAACATACACGTGGTCGGTTTTCCTGAACGTGCAGAGGGCTTAAGCGCGGAACTGTTCATTGAGCAATGGCTCATAGACACAATGCTTAAAAATAATATCCTGAAGTTCTTCTCAGTTGAAAGAGCACATAGAATTCCAGGCAGACCTCCAGCACCTGGTTCGCAACCACGCCCTCTTATAATAAGACTCCTTAACTGCAGAGACAGAGACCTCATCCTCCAACTATTCCGCAAATCAGGCCCAGTGTGCTACGAAAATGCCACGATAACAGCTTATCCAGACTTTAAAGCAGAAGTGCCAAAAAAATGTAACTCCTTCTACAGGGTTAAGGTATGCCTTCGTATACACGATATCAAATATGCACTGATGTTCCCAGCCAGACTTCGGATACAGGATGACTCTCGCTCCTTCTTCTTCACCACTCCGGAAGATGCCTGGACCTGGGTACACGCCAAAGGCCTAGCTGACCCGTCGGATGCAAGCACTCAAGTCGACAATAGATATCTCTCCACGAGGTACCGAAAGCAACGCAAGAGACAGGGAGCCAGACCCTCACCTGAGCAGGCAAAATCCGAGCGCTCTCGGCTCCTCCGAACAACATCCAGTTTTGTCAATGCTCCCTCCGCCGCCTCACCCTCGCAAACGGAAATCGAACAGGAACAAGTCCTAAACTCCGATTCAGCTGAGTCCACATGTGGCCCTCTTCTCACACCACGCACAGCGGACGATATCTGATGAATGATCAGACTAGCTCACTTAACGCCTAAAAGTTTCATCGCAGCTTCTTTAAGGCTCCTACACGTGGTCTTGCAGTCAACGGGTGCCCCCCGTCCGACGTGCTTCGCCTCTTAAACTATGCGAAACTCGGGCAGGGTAAGACAGTACCTTTGCACCAACGCTAATTGGCACCCCCCTGCTCCATATGGACAATTACCTCACACTGGATTTCTCCGGTATTGTTTTCTATATGTTAATAGTTTATTTGTTGTATGTTGTTTTAGGGGGCACCTCTATATTAGGAGTAGGGATTTATAGTAGGCGGGCCAAATATAAAAACAGCAGCAAACACACAAGAGACGCTGACTGTAGCAACAACAATACAGCTCACAGCTTGTCTCTTGATTGTCGGCCAGTCACAGCGATTGAGTCCCATAACAATGTCAATACCGGGTCGTTAGATAATTACAACCCCGATCATATAACACATACAAAACAACTATGGCCACTCATAGACACCTGGGAACCCTAAAATATAAAACACTCACTTGGAACGTTAAGGGTATGGCAAATCCTCGGAAACGCCAAAAGGTTCACGCCTTTCTCACAAGACATCAAATACACATAGCTTTCCTACAGGAGACACATTTCACCAAATCTATCCTAGACACCACACGTTCAAAATGGAAGGGGCAATTATATGGCACTACTTCTTCGTCCTTTGCTCGTGGAGTAGCCATCTGGATAGCACCTAGTGTCCCGTTCGCGTCCTCCCGCACGCAATGCGATCCAAACGGTAGATATGTAATACTTGAAGGCACCCTAGACGGGTCCCCATTAGCCCTGGTCGCACTATACTCCCCAAACTCGAACCAGCGCGACTTCTTATCGACGCTCACTACTGGCAACTTTAGCGACCCTACATTGGAAAGCATATGGGGAGGCGACATTAATAGCGTCCTAGACACTCACATGGATCGCTGATTTCCCCCACTCATTGCAGCCCCGCCAATCGTGCTTCAGAATCTCTGGCGCAGTGGGCGTCAAACAATGGACTAAGAGATATATGGAGGGTGCATCACCCCACTCACCGCGAGTACTCTTACTTCTCCCCAGTCCATAAACTGCATACTAGGATAGATATATTCTTTGTATCCGCCACTGTTAATCACAAAATATGCTTATCCGAATATTTAGCACGCACAATATCAGACCACAACCCATTATGCCTAACGTTGGCATGGGGACACATACAAACTCGGATACCAACATGGCGTTTGCAACCAGAAGCCCTCCTTGATCCTCCTTTTCGAAAAGATATCTCCAACAGTTTAACCGATTACTTTCTATCAAATAAAAATACAACCTCATCCCGTGCCATAGAATGGGACGCTCATAAAGTGGTGATGAGGGGGCACTGCCTTTCGGCCACGGTAGGGATCAGAAAGGTGCTCATTAAGGAATTACAAGTCTTAGAAATAAAGCTCCGTAATGCTAAAAATGCAAATGATAATAGCGAACCCGCACTAGCAACACTACATCTGCTTAGGGCCTCTCATAAGGAGACAGACAATAGACTGGGTAAACACGATTACAGACACTATATGACCAGACAACACGCCGAAGGTGACAGATCTGGTAGATTATTAGCTTGGCTGACTCGGCAACCATCACAACCAACACCCATTGGCGCAATACGCTTAAATCCTGACACGTTCGTTAATACCCAAGCAGGCATAAACGATGCCTTCTCCACATACTATCGGACCCTCTATACGCCTCCTCCACCACCTCCAGAGCAACATATTATCAACACACTAAGCCTGGTCCCCCAAAATCAACTTATCCTTGACAACACCGCCACTCTAGATGGCCCCGTTACTATTGAAGAGTTGCGCCTTGCATTATCACAAATAGAACGTAATAAAACGCCCGGCTCAGATGGTCTACCGATAGAATATTACAATTCCCATGCTTCCCTTTTATTACACCCATTAACAGAAGTATTCAACGAAGCACACCATAAATTACAATTGCCGGACTCAATGTGCGAGGCACTGATAGTCATCCTTCCAGAAACAGCCCGCGACCCTCTAGATGTCAAATCATACAGGCCGCTCTCCTTGCTGAACACAGACTGCAAACTATTAGGTAAAATACTCGCAAACCGTCTCCTCCCTTATTTACCGACTTTAATACATCATGATCAATCAGGCTTCATTCCTGGCAGAAGCACCTTCCTGAACATTAGGAGACTCTTACACATAATACACAGTAATACAAACTCGGTAGCAGTGGCCCTATCTTTAGATATAGAAAAAGCATTCGACACACTTAGTTGGAACTATCTGTTACACACACTTAAAGCGTTCGGCTTTGGTGCCGGTTTCATTAACTGGATCAAGACGCTGTATTCCAAGCCCACTGCTCGTGTCAAAAACGGACGAGTTATCTCTGAAGCATTCCCCATAGGCAGAGGCACCCGACAAGGCTGCCCATTATCCCCATTGCTGTTCGCTATTGCTATGGAGCCACTAGCGATTAAATTACGGAGCTATGCACACATATGGGGTATACCGGAGGCTAACACCCACCACGTCGTATCTATGTACGCAGATGATGCCTTAATATATCTGCGTGACCATTCGGCCTATATGGCTGAGGCCCTGCAGTTACTGGACTCCTTCGCTATCGCCTCTGGACTGCACGTCAACTGGTCCAAATCAAGCATATTCCCCATTTCTCCGTCCCCGGTAGCTCACCATATGTTGCTACCGCAATACAAATTGCCCTGGTCACATACAACCTTTAAATATCTGGGAGTGCAGATTTATCACTCTATCACGGATCTAAAAGAAGGAAACATAGACAGAATCCTTGGCTCCGTTCGCGGCTCAATTCCCTTCTGGAGCTCACTTCCCCTGTCTCCAATGGGCCGTGTGGCGATAGCCAAAATGCTCATCCTTCCAAGGTTTCTATACTACTTTACAGCTCTCCCGCTGTGCTTACCGCGTTCCTTTTTTAATAAGCTGCAATCAATACTAACGGATTTACTCTGGGGTAAAGACAGACGCAGAGTGGCGCTGTCAATAACGCAACATCCGCAGGAGTTGGGTGGGTTGGGAATGCCTAACTTCGAAAGATATTATGCAGCCGCCCAATTATCATGGCTATGTGACATCCCGTCGGCTGAAAGCAGGATGTTACAGACACATATAGCATCACAGAGGCTGCTACTCTCGATACTGACTAGTACCCCCCATACGTCTCCCAGACTAATATTACTAGAGGCAGCCCGATTCTGCTGGCGCAGATATGTCCAAACTAAGTCCACATCTTTCCCCTACTCGCCTCTGCTGCCACTACTTCAACTGCCGGGCACCCAAATCCTGTCAATACACCATGATACACGCGAAATGAACATGCTCCAACTGGGTGATTTATACTCTCGCTCTGCGATGCGTACTTTCGCTGAACTGGTAACTGCAGGCACTATGCAAAATGGGGCCTTCCTAACATTTAATGCCATAAGGCTATTGCTCAATAATATCTGGGGCGCAGGAGACTCGGAACCTCCCGAATCCTTGCTGCTCACCACTATACTAACCATTGGCAGCTCAAAGAGCATTATTACCACATTAAATAAAGCATTGCTTGAAGCAATATGTACAACACTGCCACACGCAAAGGCGCGATGGGACGCTGTCCTTCCTACCCCACTACCACAGAAGACCTGGGTCACTGCCCTCACAACAATCAAATCAGTATCCCGTAATCCTCGCCTACGGTACACTCAATTTAATTATCTTTACCAATCATATTTATCACCAGCCCGCATCCAAAAAATCTACCCCAATACAACACCAACATGCCCTAGATGCACTACACCAGCAGCTGACTTCTACCATATGGTTTGGAGGTGC
This sequence comes from Pleurodeles waltl, assembly GCF_031143425.1. Classification (NCBI taxonomy): domain Eukaryota; kingdom Metazoa; phylum Chordata; class Amphibia; order Caudata; family Salamandridae; genus Pleurodeles; species Pleurodeles waltl. Next base: position 735,642,721 of record NC_090446.1, read on the forward strand.
CATTCCATAAACTTGGCCTGGCAATGCGTGACGGAGGTTACAGCAGAGATCTCATCCCACACCCTAGTGCCCACTCCTGACTCCTGCTTACTCGGCATAAGACATCGTACTAAAGCAGACAAACATACGCACAGGTTTATCGACCTGGCTTTTGTGGTGTATAAACGCTTGATAGCAATACATTGGAAAGCTCCACATGCTCCTTCCCACGCGACATGACTACGTGATTTACATAGCCGCTCTCAAGCTGAAGCCCAGACACTTCACTTGCCACAACACAGAGGTCTCATCCTAGCTGGCCCGGAGGTCTGGGACACATTTGTGGTTGCAATGGAGGCCAGAGACGACATGTATCCCCCATGAACAGGTTTCAACCCATGTACACCACAGCCTGTGCTGACGCTGTTAAGGCCGGAACCGCACAGCACCAACTCCGTTTGTCCTTAAACACACTCACTACTAATATCCTTCTTCTTCCTCGAAAGACATTTCTTAGCTGTGCCCAATCACTCCCCACACGCTTATACATGCCTGTAACATACAATCATAACAAGTAAAATAGTCCTGCCCCTGAACCTGTCAACACCACAGACACTCTTTACACCCCTGAAGTGATTACTATATTAGATACAGATATCGTCAATGTCTGGCCAGACCCCGTCAGCTGCAATCAGCCCTCATAATAGCTCGCATGTTAAATGTCACTGCATTCTCCTTTTACAACCCCCTTAACCTTCTTGCATTATTAAGATTAGCTGTTAAAGTTCTCCCTTCCAGATATCCCCGCCTTCCTCTTCCAATTCCCCTCTCTCCTCCTTTCTTTTTCACACCTCTCGTTATGGCAATGCTGTGTAAAATTATACAAGTGTGTAAACGTATTGCAAAATAACGTACAGCTATTGTATTGATGTGTGTAGTTTGCGTTCAATAAACAGATTTTTTTTTAAAAAAAATGAAGAAAAAAAATGAACCTTTCCACGTTGTTTGGGGGGGGGGAGGTCAGCAGGCATCACACTCATCTACACTGCTCAAGCAAATTAACCCTTCGCGTCACAATGTCTTCCGCACCTTTCCCTAAACTGATCACCTGTTAAGTGTGGTTGTGGAGAAAGTAGGCTATCCACCTTAAGGCGGGTCCACTAATGCCCAAGAACCATAACCGCTCCAGCAATATGCCATGTCACACGGTGTCAAACATCGTGCTTAGATCCTGCATTATCAGTGCAGCAGTGTCCCCTTCATCCACAATGTGCCTAAGCAATTTGGAGGCTAATAAGAGAGCAGACTCCATACTGCGGTGAGGGTCGGAAGCCTGACTGACTCTTGGGTAAAAGGTTATTAACCTTTTTGAACTGCATCAACTGCTGATTCACACATTTCTCAGCTACTTTAGCGTAGAAAGGCAACAGCAAGATAGGTCTAAGATTTTCTGGCTTGCTAGGGTCCAGCGACTGTGTTTTCAGTAGAGGAGCCACAGTAGCATGTTTCCATTCAGCAGGGAACCTGACCTGACTTCACGGATAGGCTCACTAGCTCACAAAGAGCTGGGACAATCACTTTCATACCTCATTCTAGGATACCCAGAGAAGACCCAGATTTGATCTTGGTAATCACTCGCTGTAGATCAGTCAGTGATGCAATTCAAAACTTAGCCAAACCTTCTCGGAGCAGTATTTGGCTGAAAACTTTCTAAGTCAGAAATGTGGGATTTAGGCTATCTGGACACTTTTAGCACCACTTCTAAGAATCAGGACTTGAGAAACAGCATGAGGCGGATCAGCACTCACTCAAGCTGGGTCCACGTGCGGGTTCAGGATGGTTGGGAACCTTTTCTGTCCCTGAGGATTTGATTAGGAGGCCAGCCAACTAGCCCATAGTCACTCTGAAAGTCCTTGGTTTATCCTGCCCGGATGGCCTATCGCACCAACATCTAGTCCTCCTATTGTGTGGCTGTCTGGGAGGAATACACAAAGGCCAACTGCCAACTACACCTAGTCATGTGACCCAGGAGCAGACTGCAGGCACCAAATGGCTAGAGCAAGAAAATGCCAAATTTCTAAAAGTGGCGTTCCAGAATTGTGGCTTAAAATCCGACTTCACTATTAAAACGTATTTTAAATTACAGTTCCTTAGACAGCAATTATGACATTTCTACCTGCTCCTAAACAAAACGTATCACTTATTAAATGTAATAAGGTAACCCAAAAGGTATCCTATGGGAAAGGAAGGCCTCACAGTAGTGAACAACAAATGTGAGTTTTTCCACTACCATGACATTTAAAGCTTAAAAGTACATCTCGCTTTTAAAATGCACTGCACCCTGCCCTCTGAGCTATTTAGTTCTTACATTAGGGGTCACTTATATGTATTAAAAAGGAAGCATTGTTCCTGGCAAGGGGTTTATTTTACTAAGTTGAATTTATATTTTAAAACTGCCCACAGGCTGCAGTGGTAGTCCTGAGACATGTTTTAAGGGACTATTTAAGTGGGTGGCACAATAAGTACTGCTTGTCCACTTATAGCATTTAATGAACCCGCCCTGGGTGTATGGTGTACTACTTTACTAGCGACATTTAAGTAAATTAAATATGGCAATTAGGTGTAAGCCAATTTTATCATGTTTTAGGGAGTGCTGGTTAGCAGTGGTAAAGTGCACAGAGTCCTAAGGCCAACAAAAACGAATTCAGCAATAGGGAGGGGAAAAGGCAAAACATTTGGGGGAAGACTACCCTGAGATTGACAATTCTAACTTAGATTATTTGTATAATTGGTTTTAAGATGTAAATATGCACACAGTTTATTACAAGCTACAAACTATTATTGAAGTTGAAATGTCTTACAAACATATGAACAGACACTCCTGGTCAGCTTCCTGAAAGTTCAAACTGAAGAAAGTCAGTAGTTGTTTTCACAATTACAGTTTTTTTGCAAATAGAAGAAGGCTATATTGCTCTGGTCCAGGTTCATCCTTTGAAGTGCAGCACACTTTGATATGCAATACTATTCACTCACAGTGGTAGCTTTTGTGATTGTTTATCAATTAGTCTCCCTTGGAAATCCCAGTTTAGCATCAACTTAGGACCAATCTAAAGATCTTTGTCATCTTGGAAACCTGGTCATAAGTATACCGTGGTTGCCTTTGCATCTTCTAGTGGCAATCCTGTGCCTCTGGCCCTACTGATAATTATAATGACTATTGATCTTGTATACAGATCTTTACACTAGAATTGCGAATTGCGTGTGGTCTTGCAGAAGTAAATAGAAGTAATAGCGTCTTTCATATGATTCCATCTTAGGTATACAATGTGGATGGACCCTGATGAAAAGTGAGTTGTAGGTTAAATATTAAATCCTCACTTGTTCTTTTTGCTGAAGCTATACAATAGGAATACCATCTTCAAGTACATTTTACTAGACTAGTGCCAAATAGGCCCATGCATCATTTTTATTACACAGGCATAATCCTGCATAATTACTAGTTCTCCAGTGTTGGAGCTTGAATAGATTTACATGCTGGAATAATTCCCCTTCATTAAAGTGGGAGACCCACGGTACAATTAGAAAAGCAGTGTCATGTTAAACATAGCTTGGAAAGGCCATAAAGCCTTCACTTTAGAAACATATCACTATCAATTAAAAAAAGATCTAAACCTCAATCAATCAGGTTGCAGCACCATCTAGAACACTCTCTTCAGAGGGTTGTGTCTCTCAAATCTTCTACTGCATGTCGTGTGAGGGAGTCTCCCCTGAACTCTGCTCAGTTTAGCCTATTTCCAATATACAGTATTTATATTTCTAATTACCATCCGCTGTAACTATGACTCTACAATGTCAGGGCAAGCTAAAAAAAGGTCGTTATACACCATGTGCGACGTCTGGCAAGCCAATGCTTCAATCAGAAGATCAACACAAGGATTGCATTCACTGCCTCTATCCAACCCACCAAGTGAAGGACTGTAAAGTGTATCATACCTTTTCTTTCAAAACCCTAAAGGCTACAGAGAGGAGGCTGCTACTGTGACTCCAAAAACTGAAGACTAAGAAGGACCCTGTTTCTGAGGATGACAGTGAGGACTCTTCCTGATCCTCCAGAAAGGTTTCCAAAAGGGAGTGGGAGAGGTTAGAAATTCGTTCTCATCATGAGCCTCCCAGAAAATCTTCTAAAAAGACCCTCCATAGGTCTCACAATGAGCGAAGTCCTTAAGAAAAATCTCTCTGAAGCATAAAGAACATGTTATTTCTTCAAAAAAGCCTGAAAAATTAAGGTCTGAACCTCCAATACCTCCACCTCAAATGTCCCACAAATTAAAAAAAAAACATTGTCGGTACCATCAACGGAGAGATGGTCGACGAGTCCACCGCCGACAAAGAAATTATCTATTCTGCTATCAACGACGGGGACGACTACGGCGGCAATTACAACTCTAACCACAATGCCGGAGACAACTGTGATTTTAATCGGATCATTGTCGACGACAATCACCTAGTCGATGATACAGTCTACAGAGCTCATCCCATCAACGGTCAATCTCTGTCACGTACTGCGCTGGACTTCTCACCTCTGGATTTCGGATTGGCGAATACACCAAGTCTTCTACAGGTCCTGGATACTCCCAGATAAGGGCGACCCCTTCTAGTAGCCACGGTGCCGCTTGACAGGCTACGCCAAAGCAGACCGTACCCTCCAGAAGGAGTCCCAGAGGGAAAAAAACGCAACACTGGGGAAAAAACCTCTAACAGGAACTCCTGAAGGAAAACAAGAAAAAACAGGACTTGACAACAGGAAACAAAAATAGGCAATATCCAGGGTAAAAGGCAGGAAAAAAGGAACAGGTAAAAATATCCCAAGGCAAAAGCAGGAACAAAGAACAGGCAAAAATCTCCCAAGGCAAAAGCAGGAACAAAGAACAGGCAAAAATCTCCCAAGTCAAAAAAGCAGGAACAAAGAACAGGAGCGAACAGCACAACCAGAAGGAAGTGTTTGCAACGCAAGGAGGAACAAGACTGACTGACTTATATACTGAGAAAAGGGAAGTGACATCACAGGATAGGGAAGTAACACCATCTTGGATTGGGAAAGCCCATAGACCAGTATAGGAAAAAGGAAGTAGTATAAAAGAAAAACACAGCATGCTGGGACAAAAACACGAAGAAGACAAGATGGACACAACATGGAAAGAGACAGGCAAAAGGACCAACAAAAAACCCACCACCAACAACAAAAGAAGAAAAAAGGCTACAAGTAAGTGTAGCGCGTCCGGAAGCGAAATATATGCTTCCCAGAAAGCATAGTCAAAAAACGCGGGGAACGGCGCTCCGAATATCGGTAGCGCGTTCCACCCCCGAGGACAGAAAGAGACGCCGCATCAGAGCGCGGCGTTACAGTAGGTCCCCTCCCCGAGGCACCAGGTTTGTCAGGATGATTGTCAAAAAACAGGCGAACCAAACGGAGAGCATGGACGGAGGAAGCATCCTCCCAAGAACAGTCACTGAGGGGGTATCCTTTCCAATGGACCAAAAACTGTAGCTTGCGTCGAAACATTTTGGAATCACAGATCCCCTGGACTTCATACTCAGGCTGTCCGTTGATAGAAAGAGGAGGTGGACGTTGGAACTGACAATGGTAAGGATCAGGAACAAAGGGTTTTAACTGGGACACATGGAAAACAGGATGAACCCTCCAGGTATGAGGTAAGCGGAGACGCACAACTACAGGATTCAGGATGTGCGAAATTTCGAAAGGGTCCATAAAAATGTGGTTTGAACTTACTGGTAGAAAACCGGGATGGTAGAAATCTGGAAGAAAGCCATACCTTGTGGCCCACTTGATACAAAGGTGCGGCTTGCCGATAACGATCCGCCTTTCGCTTCATGGCTTGTTTCGAAGCTAGGAGAGTTGTGTGAAGTAGGCCCTGGATTCGACGGATTTGTTGTGAAAAAGAAGTGACTGCAGGCACAGAAGAGGACGTTCGACAAACAATAGTGAAAGTCCTCGGATGAAATCCATAAGTACAATAAAAGGGTGTGGTCTTGGTCGCACTATGTATTGTGTTATAGGAGAACTCGGCAAGAGCAAGATATTCTGACCAATTGCTTTGTGTGGCATTACAGTAACATCTCAGATACTGCTGAAGTTCTTGATTCACTCGTTCAGTTTGCCCATTCGTTTGTGGATGGAAACCCGAGGATAAAGAAATCTCAATGTTAAAGAAGGCACAAAAGGCTCTCCAGAAACGTGATACATATTGAGGCTCTCTGTCCGAAATGACCTCTTGAGGAAGACCATGGAGGTGAAAAATATCCCGTAGAAAAATGCGACTCATTTCTGGGGCCGTTGGTAGTTTCTTCAAGGCTGAAAAATGGGCCATCTTGGTGAATGAATCTACGGTCACCATAATTACTTGGTTACCAGAGGAGGTAGGTAGAGAGCATATGAAATCCATGGATAGAGTACACCAAGGAGCGGAAGGAACCGGTAAAGGTCTTAATAAACCTGCCACCTTAGTTCGGGGTGTCTTAGTCTGGGCACAGACTGGGCATGCTGACACATAGGTTTCAGTGTCTGTCTTTAGCGAAGGCCACCAAAAAGATCGCTGAAGCAGCTCCTGGGTCTTCCTGATACCTCGATGACTGGCTATAGGAGAATCATGGCACATTTGCAGGGCTTCTGTCTGCACTTTCTTGGTAGGTAGGAAAAGAGCATGTTGATGGTAGAAGTAGTTGTCCTTCTTCTGCAAAAAAGGAGTCACTTTATCCCATTCTGAAGCAGACAGAAACTGGTACTCAGATTGAATGCGTTCTTGTAAAGATTGAGTAGCTCCGATGATCCTGCTAGCCTCAATAAGATGTGGAGAGGAGTTCTGGGCTATGTCAGCATATCTGCGGGATAAGGCATCTGCCACTAAATTCTGGGAACCAGGTATGTACGTGATCACAAAATCGTGCTCAGGATCACGGGAATATATCAAGATATCATCCAAATAAATGACTACATATTGATTGAGTACATCAGAGAACACTGAATCCATAAATCGTTGAAAAACAGAAGGGGCGTTGGTCAGTCCAAAGCGCATAACACGATACTCATAGTGCCCAAAAGGGGTACGGAAAGCAGTCTTCCATTCATCTCCTTCCTTGATCCGAAGGAGATGATAGGCACCCCGTAAGTCTAATTTAGTAAATATCTTGGCTCCTTGAATGGCATCCCGTATATCTCTGATTAAAGGCAGTGGATATCGATCCTTAATCGTTATTCTGTTGAGTTCACGAATGTCCACACAAGGACGCAGATCCTTAGTCTTCTTTGGGACGAAGAAGAGAGGAGCCCTAGCGGGGGATGTGGAAGGAGCAATCAAACCGTTGTGTAAGTTGACGTCTAAATATTCCCTTAGCACCTTCTTTTCTTGGTCTGTCAGAGAATACATTCGACCGAAGGGGACGACTTCATCAGGAATCAAAGGAATAGCACAGTCATAACTGCGATGAGGTGGCAAAATAGGATTACTAGGTTTCTGAAAAATCCTGATATATTCCTGATAACAATCTGGAACCCCCTGGATAATATTGATAGAGTTAGTGTTATCCTTAGTTGACTGACAGGACCTTTTTGGAGTCCAATAAGAAGTAGTGGAATAACAATTCTGTTGACAAAATGAAGACGTTAGGGATATAGTTCGTGTTTCCCAATTGATATAGGGGTTGTGTCGGGCTAACCAGGGAATTCCCAAAATCATGATGTGATTTGGTGAGGCTATGAGATCAAAGGCAACGTGTTCTTGATGCCCCCCAAATGTCAAACAAAGAGTAGGAGTTGAGGCCACCACAGGTCCTGAGATTAACGGAGAGCCATCCACCGTGTGAACCTGCTCAGGAGTTTCTTTAGGAATGCGGGGAATTCCTTTACTCGTAGCCCAGGTCTCATCCAGATAGAGTCCACTGGCTCCACAGTCAAGGAGAGCCAGAAGATGTTCTTCTTGATCTTGTGAACTTTGTAACTTGACCGAGAGGATAAACAGGGTGGACATGCTTTCTTTGAAGGAACATATTGATGGTACTTCAGCTCCTCCGTCTCCTTCCTCCTTACAGGGGACGGGAGCTGGCGTTTCCCGCAGGCCTTGAGGGACGTACCGGACAACTACGGATCAGGTGGCCAGCCTTACCACAGTATAGGCAAAGTCCCCTTCGTCGTCGTTCCTCCCTTTATGACTCGGTCAATGGCCCACGAACCAGAGCTATCTGCATGGGCTCTTCATGGGGTGGTGGAGAGGCTTCAGATGGACTATCTTCCGTTCGCCGACTGCTAGCACGGAAGGTACCGGATTGGTATGGAGCTCTAGTTCTACGTCTTTCCATCCTGCGCTCTCGAAGTCTATACTCGATGTTCATAGATTGATCCATTAATTCTTTCAAAGAACAAGCTGGAGAAGAGTGTACAAGCTCATCTTTAATTTCTTCACGCAGGCCTCGGCGGAAAAGGGTTACGAAGGTGCGTTCTACCCAGGAGGTTTCAGCTGCCAGCTGTTTGAAGCAGGTTATATACTGCAGTACATCCTGATTACCCTGCTGAATGTCACATAAGGCTTCTTCAGCTGCTGTTTCTACCCCAGGTCTCTCAAACATTTGTTTGAAAACAGTCAGGAAAGCGTAATAGTTAGCCAGGATTGGGTCATCTGCAGAAACCAGAGAAGTCGCCCAAGCAAGTGCTGGACCAGACAAGGCGCTGATCAGATAGCCAACCTTAGCCTAATCCGAAGAAAACTGGAGTGGACGAAAGGCAAAGAAAACCATCAGGGCGTCCAAAAATTCCTTCATCTTTAAAGGATCTCCGGAATATCGAGGAATAGTAGCTGATACTGGTGGTATGTCCATTGATCGGGAAGACAAGACCTATCGTAGCGCAGTGTTCTCTGCCCGTAACTGTTGTAACTCTTGGGCTTGTTGTTGGACAGTCTGTGACATGGCTTGAGCATTTTCTGACGCCTCTCCCTGTGGATCTTGCATGGCGCTTTCGCAACGCAGAATATTTTGGCGTTGCAATCTGTCACGTACTGCGCTAGACTTCTCACCTCTGGATTTCAGATTGGCGAATACACCAAGTCTTCTACAGGTCCTGGATACTCCCAGATAAGGGCGACCCCTTCTAGTAGCCATGGTGCCGCTTGACAGGCTACGCCAAAGCAGACCGTACCCTCCAGAAGGAGTCCCAGAGGGAAAAAACCCCAACACTGGGGAAAAAACCTCTAACAGGAACTCCTGAAGGAAAACAAGAAAAAACAGGAATTGACAACAGGAAACAAAAATAGGCAATATCCAGGGTAAAAGGCAGGAAAAAAGGAACAGGTAAAAATATCCCAAGGCAAAAACAGGAACAAAGAACAGGCAAAAATCTCCCAAGGCAAAAGCAGGAACAAAGAACAGGCAAAAATCTCCCAAGTCAAAAAAGCAGGAACAAAGAACAGGAGCGAACAGCACAACCAGAAGGAAGTGTTTGCAACGCAAGGAGGAACAAGACTGACTGACTTATATACTGAGAAAAGGGAAGTGACATCACAGGATAGGGAAGTAACACCATCTTGGATTGGGAAAGCCCATAGACCAGTATAGGAAAAAGGAAGTAGTATAAAAGAAAAACACAGCATGCTGGGACAAAAACACGAAGAAGTCAAGATGGACACAACATGGATATAGACAGGCAAAAGAACCAACAAAAAACCCACCACCAACAACAAAAGAAGAAAAAAGGCTACAAGTAAGTGTAGCGCGCCCGGAAGCGAAATATATGCTTCCCAGAAAGCATAATCAAAAAACGCGGGGAACGGCGCTCCGAATATCGGTAGCGCGTTCCACCCGCATCAGAGCGCGGCGTTACAATCTAGTCTCTGCCTCATAAACGACGACAACAGCATAGATGGCGATATCAATCTCAGTGCCAGTACCAGTGAATCTGCCATCTACGACCTTGAGGACGACATTGACGACAAAAGAAAAATCTCAGGAAAAACCAAAAGAGAGGGGAAAAGCAACATATTTAGGGGCTCATTACGACATTGGCGGTCGGACCAGCCCTGAGAGGACACCAGTGTCATACCGGTGGCATCCCCCCGCCCTATTACAATGTTCCCGGAGTGCTCACCGGCAGGAACATTGTAATAGAGCATTCCTGCCGGTCAGTCCGGCGGGAAGAGTGCTATGATATAGGACCCGTCTCTCTTAAGGAGCCGAGTCCTATACTGTAGCACAGAGGGGGCTGACTAGCACCCTCGGAATGCGCACTGTCAGCAAAGCAGTGCGCATTCTGAGGGTGCTGGGCAGGGGCCTTCTATGGCCCCCAGTACACCCTTACCACCAGCCTTTTAATGGTGGTTAGACCCCCATGGGAAGACTGTCAGTAAGGGGAGTTGTAATCAGGCAGGTGGTGAGGATTTCAGCACCTCCCTGGCTGAGTACAACTCAGAACACCGTCATGCCGTTGGGAATCATGTTGCCAGAGGGGAAGGTGGTCCCCTGGTGGTCCCACTGCCATGGTCATAATGAGGGGGTCGGACCATCAAAGATTCGACAGTCCAACCGTCACCGCAAGTGTGGCGGTCCTTGGACCGCCACACTCATAATAAGGCCCTTACCACCCAGACACTCCTGGATGAAGATGACTCAGAGGATGATGGTCCTTTTGGGGTTGCACGCAGTCCATCAGAACTGCATCAAAAATACCAGCAGGAGGATGATGAAGAGAAGAAGGTTACTATACCCAAGAATAATATCCCCTCAACAAGAGGGTTTACATTACTATGGAAGGGTGTCAGGACGTAAAATGATGCTGGCAGATTATCACAAACACTTTCCGCCTACAACCACTTCACCCAGACAGGTGACTGTGACTCTGCAAACTCCTCCAGTGTGACCCTTCACTCTACAAACCCCACAAAATGTACTGACAGCTGCGTCAACAAGGAATACTACACAGTTTACAGTGGTACGTTGGTATGATACTTCACAAGGAAGTGGAATTCCTATAGCCCGACGCCCAGGACACATTGTTTGGGCTCAAGGGCAACAAGTTTTCATCTTTATTTTGTCCTGGAAACAAGTAGGCCTAAACCCATGTAGCACAAACCCTTTCCTTGCTATTTTATAAAGAGGGATATGTCTTCAGTTGACATAATATGTGTGCCTTTAAATTATTGTGATTCAACTTGTATTTATGGTATATTAACCCCTTCGCTGCCAGGCCTTTTCCCCCTCCTGTGCCGAGCCTTTTTTTGGCTATTTGGGGCAGTTCGCGCTTAGGCCCTCATAACTTTTTCTCCACATAAGCTACCCACCCCAAATTTGCGGCCTTTTTTTCCAACATCCTAGGGATTCTAGAGGTACCCAGACTTTGTGGGTTCCCCTGAAGGAGACCAAGAAATTAGCCAAAGTACAGCAAAAAGTTCATTTTTTTTCAAATAAATGCTAAAAAAAGGGCTTCAGAAGAAGGCTTGTGGTTTTTCCCCTGAAAATGGCATCAACAAAGGGTTTGTGGTGCTAAAACCACCATCTTCCCAGCTTACAGGAACAGGCAGATTTGAATCAGAAAACCCAATTTTTCAACACAATTTTGGCATTTTACTGTGACATACCCCATTTTTATCATTTTTTGTGCTTTCAGCCTCCTTCCAGTTAGTGACAGAAATGGGTATGAAACCAATGCTGGATCCCAAAAAGCTAAACATTTCTGAACAGTAGACAAAATTCTGAATTCAGCAAGGGGTCATTTGTTTAGATCCTACAAGGGTTTCCTACAGAAAATAACAGCTGAAATAAAAACATATTGAAATTGAGGTGAAAAAAACAGCCATTTTTCTCCACGTTATACTGTGTAACCTTTCCCTGCGATGTCAGATTTTTTAAAGCAATATACCGTTACGTCAGCTAGACTCTTCTGGTTGCAGGGATATATAGAGCTTGTAGGTTCATCAAGAACCCTAGGTACCCAGAGCCAATAAATGAGCTGCACCTTGCAATGGGTTTTCATTCTATACCGGGTATACAGCAATTCATTTGCTGAAATATAAAAAGTGAAAAATAGGTATCAAGAAAACCTTTGTATTTCCAAAATGGCCACAGGATAAGGTGTTGAGAAGCAGTGGTTATTTGCACATCTCTAAATTCTGGGGTCCCAATACTGGCATGTGAATTACAGGGCATTTCTCAAATAGACGTCTTTTTTACACACTGTCTTACATTTGGAAGGAAAAAAGGTAGAGAAAGACAAGGGGCAATAACACTTGTTTTGCTATTCTGTGTTCCCCCAAGTCTCCCGATAAAAATGGTACCTCACTTGTGTGGGTAGGCCTAGCGCCCGCGACAGGATATGCCCCAAAACACAACGTGGACACATCACATTTTCAGAAAGAAAAAAGAGCTGTTTTTTTACAAAGTGCCTAGCTGTGGATTTTGGCATTTAGCTCAGCCGGCACCTGGGGAAACCTAGCAAACCTGCGCATTTTTTAAAACTAGACACCTAGGGGAATCCAAGATGGGGTGAATTGTGGGGCTCTGACCAGGTTCTGTTACCCAGAATCCTTTGCAAACCTCAAAATTTGGCAAAAAAACCCACTTTTTCCTGTCATTTCGGTGACAGAAAGTTCTGGAATCGGAGAGAAGCCACAAATTTCCTTCCACCCAGCGTTCCCCCAAGTCTCCCGATAAAAATGGTACCTCACTTGTGTGGGTAGGCCTAGTGCCCGCGACAGGATATGCCCCAAAACACGACGTGGACACATCACATTTTCAGAAAGAAAACAGAGCTGTTTTTTGCTAAGTGCCTAGCTGTGGATTTTGGCCTCTAGCTTAGCCGGAACCTTGGGAAACCTAGCAAACCTGCGCATTTTTAAAAACTAGACACCTAGGGGAATCCAAGATGGGGTGACTTGTGGGGCTCTGACCAGGTTCTGTTACCCAGAATCCTTCGCAAACCTCAAAATTTGGCAAAACAAACACTTTTTCCTGTCATTTCGGTGATAGAAAGTTCTGGAATCTGAGAGGAGCCACAAATTTCCTTCCACCCAGCATTCCCCCAAGTCTCCTGATAAAAATGGTACTTCACTTGTGTGGGTAGGCCTAGCGCCCGCGACAGGATATGCCCCAAAACACAACGTGGACACATCACATTTTCAGAAAGAAAAAAGAGCTGTTTTTTTACAAAGTGCCTAGCTGTGGATTTTGGCCTTTAGCTCAGCCGTCACCTAGGGAAACCTAGCAAACCTGCGCATTTTTTAAAACTAGACACCTAGGGGAATCCAAGATGGGGTGACTTGTGGGGCTCTGACCAGGTTCTGTTACCCAGAATCCTTTGCAAACCTCAAAATTTGACAAAAAACCCCACTTTTTCCTGTCATTTCAGTGACAGAAAGTTCTGGAATCGGAGAGAAGCCACAAATTTCCTTCCACCCAGCGTTCCCCCAAGTCTCCCGATAAAAATGGTACCTCACTTGTGTGGGTAGGCCTAGTGCCCGCGACAGGATATGCCTCAAAACACGACGTGGACACATCACATTTTCAGAAAGAAAACAGAGCTGTTTTTTGCTAACTGCCTGGCTGTGGATTTGGGCCTCTAGCTTAGCCGGAACCTTGGGAAACCTAGCAAACCTGCGCATTTTTGAAAACTAGACACCTAGGGGAATCCAAGATGGGGTGACTTGTGGGGCTCTGACCAGGTTCTGTTACCCAGAATCCTTTGCAAACCTCAAAATTTGGCAAAACAAACACTTTTTCCTGTCATTTCGGTGATAGAAAGTTCTGGAATCTGAGAGGAGCCACAAATTTCCTTCCACCCAGCATTCCCCCAAGTCTCCTGATAAAAATGGTACTTCACTTGTGTGGGTAGGCCTAGCGCCCGCGACAGGATATGCCCCAAAACACAACGTGGACACATCACATTTTCAGAAAGAAAAAAGAGCTGTTTTTTTACAAAGTGCCTAGCTGTGGATTTTGGCCTTTAGCTCAGCCGTCACCTAGGGAAACCTAGCAAACCTGCGCATTTTTTAAAACTAGACACCTAGGGGAATCCAAGATGGGGTGACTTGTGGGGCTCTGACCAGGTTCTGTTACCCAGAATCCTTTGCAAACCTCAAAATTTGGCAAAAAACCACACTTTTTCCTGTCATTTCGGTGATAGAAAGTTCTGGAATCTGAGAGGAGCCACAAATTTCCTTCCACCCAGCGTTCCCCCAAGTCTCCCGATAAAAATGGTACCTCACTTGTGTGGGTAGGCCTAGCGCCCGCGACAGGATATGCCCCAAAACACAACGTGGACACATCACATTTTCAGAAAGAAAAAAGAGCTGTTTTTTTACAAAGTGCCTAGCTGTGGATTTTGGCCTTTAGCTCAGCCGGCACCTGGGGAAACCTAGCAAACCTGCGCATTTTTTAAAACTAGACACCTAGGGGAATCCAAGATGGGGTGACTTGTGGGGCTCTGACCAGGTTCTGTTACCCAGAATCCTTTGCAAACCTCAAAATTTGGCAAAAAAACCCACTTTTTCCTGTCATTTCGGTGACAGAAAGTTCTGGAATCGGAGAGAAGCCACAAATTTCCTTCCACCCAGCGTTCCCCCAAGTCTCCCGATAAAAATGGTACCTCACTTGTGTGGGTAGGCCTAGTGCCCGCGACAGGATATGCCTCAAAACACGACGTGGACACATCACATTTTCAGAAAGAAAGCAGAGCTGTTTTTTGCTAACTGCCTGGCTGTGGATTTTGGCCTCTAGCTTAGCCGGAACCTTGGGAAACCTAGCAAACCTGCGCATTTTTGAAAACTAGACACCTAGGGGAATCCAAGATGGGGTGACTTGTGGGGCTCTGACAAGGTTCTGTTACCCAGAATCCTTTGCAAACATCAAAATTTGGCAAAACAAACACTTTTTCCTGTCATTTCGGTGATAGAAAGTTCTGGAATCTGAGAGGAGCCACAAATTTCCTTCCACCCAGCATTCCCCCAAGTCTCCTGATAAAAATGGTACTTCACTTGTGTGGGTAGGCCTAGCGCCCGCGACAGGATATGCCTCAAAACACAACGTGGACACATCACATTTTCAGAAAGAAAAAAGAGCTGTTTTTTTACAAAGTGCCTAGCTGTGGATTTTGGCCTTTAGCTCAGCCGTCACCTAGGGAAACCTAGCAAACCTGCGCATTTTTTAAAACTAGACACCTAGGGGAATCCAAGATGGGGTGACTTGTGGGGCTCTGACCAGGTTCTGTTACCCAGAATCCTTTGCAAACCTCAAAATTTGGCAAAAAACCACACTTTTTCCTGTCATTTCGGTGATAGAAAGTTCTGGAATCTGAGAGGAGCCACAAATTTCCTTCCAC
The DNA here is from genome assembly GCF_031143425.1 of Pleurodeles waltl. Classification (NCBI taxonomy): domain Eukaryota; kingdom Metazoa; phylum Chordata; class Amphibia; order Caudata; family Salamandridae; genus Pleurodeles; species Pleurodeles waltl. The sequence goes on from NC_090446.1 coordinate 735,658,073, forward strand.
CCAGCATTCCCCCACGTCTCCCGATAAAAATGGTACCTCACTTGTGTGGGTAGGCCTAGCGCCCGCGACAGGATATGCCCCAAAACACAATGTGGACACATCACATTTTCAGAAAGAAAAAAGAGCTGTTTTTTTACAAAGTGCCTAGCTGTGGATTTTGGCCTTTAGCTCAGCCGGCACCTGGGGAAACCTAGCAAACCTGCGCATTTTTTAAAACTAGACACCTAGGGGAATCCAAGATGGGGTGACTTGTGGGGCTCTGACCAGGTTCTGTTACCCAGAATCCTTTGCAAACCTCAAAATTTGGCAAAAAACCCCACTTTTTCCTGTCATTTCGGTGACAGAAAGTTCTGGAATCGGAGAGAAGCCACAAATTTCCTTCCACCCAGCGTTCCCCCAAGTCTCCCGATAAAAATGGTACCTCACTTGTGTGGGTAGGCCTAGTGCCCGCGACAGGATATGCCTCAAAACACGACGTGGACACATCACATTTTCAGAAAGAAAACAGAGCTGTTTTTTGCTAACTGGCTGGCTGTGGATTTTGGCCTCTAGCTTAGCCGGAACCTTGGGAAACCTAGCAAACCTGCGCATTTTTTAAAACTAGACACCTAGGGGAATCCAAGATGGGGTGACTTGTGGGGCTCTGACCAGGTTCTGTTACCCAGAATCCTTTGCAAACCTCAAAATTTGGCAAAACAAACACTTTTTCCTGTCATTTCGGTGATAGAAAGTTCTGGAATCTGAGAGGAGCCACAAATTTCCTTCCACCCAGCATTCCCCCAAGTCTCCTGATAAAAATGGTACTTCACTTGTGTGGGTAGGCCTAGCGCCCGCGACAGGATATGCCCCAAAACACAACGTGGACACATCACATTTTCAGAAAGAAAAAAGAGCTGTTTTTTTACAAAGTGCCTAGCTGTGGATTTTGGCCTTTAGCTCAGCCGTCACCTAGGGAAACCTAGCAAACCTGCGCATTTTTTAAAACTAGACACCTAGGGGAATCCAAGATGGGGTGACTTGTGGGGCTCTGACCAGGTTCTGTTACCCAGAATCCTTTGCAAACCTCAAAATGTGGCAAAAAAACCCACTTTTTCCTGTCATTTCGGTGATAGAAAGTTCTGGAATCTGAGAGGAGCCACAAATTTCCTTCCACCCAGCATTCCCCCAAGTCTCCTGATAAAAATGGTACTTCACTTGTGTGGGTAGGCCTAGCGCCCGCGACAGGATATGCCCCAAAACACAACGTGGACACATTACATTTTCAGAAAGAAAAAAGAGCTGTTTTTTTACAAAGTGCCTAGCTGTGGATTTTGGCCTTTAGCTCAGCCGTCACCTAGGGAAACCTAGCAAACCTGCGCATTTTTTAAAACTAGACACCTAGGGGAATCCAAGATGGGGTGACTTGTGGGGCTCTGACCAGGTTCTGTTACCCAGAATCCTTCGCAAACCTCAAAATTTGGCAAAACAAACACTTTTTCCTGTCATTTCGGTGATAGAAAGTTCTGGAATCTGAGAGGAGCCACAAATTTCCTTCCACCCAGCATTCCCCCAAGTCTCCTGATAAAAATGGTACTTCACTTGTGTGGGTAGGCCTAGCGCCCGCGACAGGATATGCCCCAAAACACAACGTGGACACATCACATTTTCAGAAAGAAAAAAGAGCTGTTTTTTTACAAAGTGCCTAGCTGTGGATTTTGGCCTTTAGCTCAGCCGGCACCTGGGGAAACCTAGCAAACCTGCGCATTTTTTAAAACTAGACACCTAGGGGAATCCAAGATGGGGTGACTTGTGGGGCTCTGACCAGGTTCTGTTACCCAGAATCCTTTGCAAACCTCAAAATTTGGCAAAAAAACCCACTTTTTCCTGTCATTTCGGTGACAGAAAGTTCTGGAATCGGAGAGAAGCCACAAATTTCCTTCCACCCAGCGTTCCCCCAAGTCTCCCGATAAAAATGGTACCTCACTTGTGTGGGTAGGCCTAGTGCCCGCGACAGGATATGCCTCAAAACACGACGTGGACACATCACATTTTCAGAAAGAAAACAGAGCTGTTTTTTGCTAACTGCCTGGCTGTGGATTTTGGCCTCTAGCTTAGCCGGAACCTTGGGAAACCTAGCAAACCTGCGCATTTTTGAAAACTAGACACCTAGGGGAATCCAAGATGGGGTGACTTGTGGGGCTCTGACCAGGTTCTGTTACCCAGAATCCTTTGCAAACCTCAAAATTTGGCAAAACAAACACTTTTTCCTGTCATTTCGGTGATAGAAAGTTCTGGAATCTGAGAGGAGCCACAAATTTCCTTCCACCCAGCATTCCCCCAAGTCTCCTGATAAAAATGGTACTTCACTTGTGTGGGTAGGCCTAGCGCCCGCGACAGGATATGCCCCAAAACACAACGTGGACACATCACATTTTCAGAAAGAAAAAAGAGCTGTTTTTTTACAAAGTGCCTAGCTGTGGATTTTGGCCTTTAGCTCAGCCGTCACCTAGGGAAACCTAGCAAACCTGCGCATTTTTTAAAACTAGACACCTAGGGGAATCCAAGATGGGGTGACTTGTGGGGCTCTGACCAGGTTCTGTTACCCAGAATCCTTTGCAAACCTCAAAATTTGGCAAAAAAACACACTTTTTCCTGTCATTTCGGTGATAGAAAGTTCTGGAATCTGAGAGGAGCCACAAATTTCCTTCCACCCAGCATTCCCCCAAGTCTCCCGATAAAAATGGTACCTCACTTGTGTGGGTAGGCCTAGCGCCCGCGACAGGATATGCCCCAAAATACAACGTGGACACATCACATTTTCAGAAAGAAAAAAGAGCTGTTTTTTTACAAAGTGCCTAGCTGTGGATTTTGGCCTTTAGCTCAGCCGGCACCTGGGGAAACCTAGCAAACCTGCGCATTTTTTAAAACTAGACACCTAGGGGAATCCAAGATGGGGTGACTTGTGGGGCTCTGACCAGGTTCTGTTACCCAGAATCCTTTGCAAACCTCAAAATCTGGCAAAAAAACCCACTTTTTCCTGTCATTTCGGTGACAGAAAGTTCTGGAATCGGAGAGAAGCCACAAATTTCCTTCCACCCAGCGTTCCCCCAAGTCTCCCGATAAAAATGGTACCTCACTTGTGTGGGTAGGCCTAGTGCCCGCGACAGGATATGCCTCAAAACACGACGTGGACACATCACATTTTCAGAAAGAAAACAGAGCTGTTTTTTGCTAACTGCCTGGCTGTGGATTTTGGCCTCTAGCTTAGCCGGAACCTTGGGAAACCTAGCAAACCTGCGCATTTTTGAAAACTAGACACCTAGGGGAATCCAAGATGGGGTGACTTGTGGGGCTCTGACCAGGTTCTGTTACCCAGAATCCTTTGCAAACCTCAAAATTTGGCAAAACAAACACTTTTTCCTGTCATTTCGGTGATAGAAAGTTCTGGAATCTGAGAGGAGCCACAAATTTCCTTCCACCCAGCATTCCCCCAAGTCTCCTGATAAAAATGGTACTTCACTTGTGTGGGTAGGCCTAGCGCCCGCGACAGGATATGCCCCAAAACACAACGTGGACACATCACATTTTCAGAAAGAAAAAAGAGCTGTTTTTTTACAAAGTGCCTAGCTGTGGATTTTGGCCTTTAGCTCAGCCGTCACCTAGGGAAACCTAGCAAACCTGCGCATTTTTTAAAACTAGACACCTAGGGGAATCCAAGATGGGGTGACTTGTGGGGCTCTGACCAGGTTCTGTTACCCAGAATCCTTTGCAAACCTCAAAATGTGGCAAAAAAAACCCACTTTTTCCTGTCATTTCGGTGATAGAAAGTTCTGGAATCTGAGAGGAGCCACAAATTTCCTTCCACCCAGCATTCCCCCAAGTCTCCTGATAAAAATGGTACTTCACTTGTGTGGGTAGGCCTAGCGCCCGCGACCGGATATGCCCCAAAACACAACGTGGACACATTACATTTTCAGAAAGAAAAAAGAGCTGTTTTTTTACAAAGTGCCTAGCTGTGGATTTTGGCCTTTAGCTCAGCCGTCACCTAGGGAAACCTAGCAAACCTGCGCATTTTTTAAAACTAGACACCTAGGGGAATCCAAGATGGGGTGACTTGTGGGGCTCTGACCAGGTTCTGTTACCCAGAATCCTTCGCAAACCTCAAAATTTGGCAAAACAAACACTTTTTCCTGTCATTTCGGTGATAGAAAGTTCTGGAATCTGAGAGGAGCCACAAATTTCCTTCCACCCAGCATTCCCCCAAGTCTCCTGATAAAAATGGTACTTCACTTGTGTGGGTAGGCCTAGCGCCCGCGACAGGATATGCCCCAAAACACAACGTGGACACATCACATTTTCAGAAAGAAAAAAGAGCTGTTTTTTTACAAAGTGCCTAGCTGTGGATTTTGGCCTTTAGCTCAGCCGTCACCTAGGGAAACCTAGCAAACCTGCGCATTTTTTAAAACTAGACACCTAGGGGAATCCAAGATGGGGTGACTTGTGGGGCTCTGACCAGGTTCTGTTACCCAGAATCCTTTGCAAACCTCAAAATGTGGCAAAAAAACCCACTTTTTCCTGTCATTTCGGTGATAGAAAGTTCTGGAATCTGAGAGGAGCCACAAATTTCCTTCCACCCAGCATTCCCCCAAGTCTCCTGATAAAAATGGTACTTCACTTGTGTGGGTAGGCCTAGCGCCCGCGACAGGATATGCCCCAAAACACAACGTGGACACATTACATTTTCAGAAAGAAAAAAGAGCTGTTTTTTTACAAAGTGCCTAGCTGTGGATTTTGGCCTTTAGCTCAGCCGTCACCTAGGGAAACCTAGCAAACCTGCGCATTTTTTAAAACTAGACACCTAGGGGAATCCAAGATGGGGTGACTTGTGGGGCTCTGACCAGGTTCTGTTACCCAGAATCCTTCGCAAACCTCAAAATTTGGCAAAACAAACACTTTTTCCTGTCATTTCGGTGATAGAAAGTTCTGGAATCTGAGAGGAGCCACAAATTTCCTTCCACCCAGCATTCCCCCAAGTCTCCTGATAAAAATGGTACTTCACTTGTGTGGGTAGGCCTAGCGCCCGCGACAGGATATGCCCCAAAACACAACGTGGACACATCACATTTTCAGAAAGAAAAAAGAGCTGTTTTTTTACAAAGTGCCTAGCTGTGGATTTTGGCCTTTAGCTCAGCCGGCACCTGGGGAAACCTAGCAAACCTGCGCATTTTTTAAAACTAGACACCTAGGGGAATCCAAGATGGGGTGACTTGTGGGGCTCTGACCAGGTTCTGTTACCCAGAATCCTTTGCAAACCTCAAAATTTGGCAAAAAAAACCACTTTTTCCTGTCATTTCGGTGACAGAAAGTTCTGGAATCGGAGAGAAGCCACAAATTTCCTTCCACCCAGCGTTCCCCCAAGTCTCCCGATAAAAATGGTACCTCACTTGTGTGGGTAGGCCTAGTGCCCGCGACAGGATATGCCTCAAAACACGACGTGGACACATCACATTTTCAGAAAGAAAACAGAGCTGTTTTTTGCTAACTGGCTGGCTGTGGATTTTGGCCTCTAGCTTAGCCGGAACCTTGGGAAACCTAGCAAACCTGCGCATTTTTTAAAACTAGACACCTAGGGGAATCCAAGATGGGGTGACTTGTGGGGCTCTGACCAGGTTCTGTTACCCAGAATCCTTTGCAAACCTCAAAATTTGGCAAAACAAACACTTTTTCCTGTCATTTCGGTGATAGAAAGTTCTGGAATCTGAGAGGAGCCACAAATTTCCTTCCACCCAGCATTCCCCCAAGTCTCCTGATAAAAATGGTACTTCACTTGTGTGGGTAGGCCTAGCGCCCGCGACAGGATATGCCCCAAAACACAACGTGGACACATCACATTTTCAGAAAGAAAAAAGAGCTGTTTTTTTACAAAGTGCCTAGCTGTGGATTTTGGCCTTTAGCTCAGCCGTCACCTAGGGAAACCTAGCAAACCTGCGCATTTTTTAAAACTAGACACCTAGGGGAATCCAAGATGGGGTGACTTGTGGGGCTCTGACCAGGTTCTGTTACCCAGAATCCTTTGCAAACCTCAAAATGTGGCAAAAAAACCCACTTTTTCCTGTCATTTCGGTGATAGAAAGTTCTGGAATCTGAGAGGAGCCACAAATTTCCTTCCACCCAGCATTCCCCCAAGTCTCCTGATAAAAATGGTACTTCACTTGTGTGGGTAGGCCTAGCGCCCGCGACAGGATATGCCCCAAAACACAACGTGGACACATTACATTTTCAGAAAGAAAAAAGAGCTGTTTTTTTACAAAGTGCCTAGCTGTGGATTTTGGCCTTTAGCTCAGCCGTCACCTAGGGAAACCTAGCAAACCTGCGCATTTTTTAAAACTAGACACCTAGGGGAATCCAAGATGGGGTGACTTGTGGGGCTCTGACCAGGTTCTGTTACCCAGAATCCTTCGCAAACCTCAAAATTTGGCAAAACAAACACTTTTTCCTGTCATTTCGGTGATAGAAAGTTCTGGAATCTGAGAGGAGCCACAAATTTCCTTCCACCCAGCATTCCCCCAAGTCTCCTGATAAAAATGGTACTTCACTTGTGTGGGTAGGCCTAGCGCCCGCGACAGGATATGCCCCAAAACACAACGTGGACACATCACATTTTCAGAAAGAAAAAAGAGCTGTTTTTTTACAAAGTGCCTAGCTGTGGATTTTGGCCTTTAGCTCAGCCGGCACCTGGGGAAACCTAGCAAACCTGCGCATTTTTTAAAACTAGACACCTAGGGGAATCCAAGATGGGGTGACTTGTGGGGCTCTGACCAGGTTCTGTTACCCAGAATCCTTTGCAAACCTCAAAATTTGGCAAAAAAACCCACTTTTTCCTGTCATTTCGGTGACAGAAAGTTCTGGAATCGGAGAGAAGCCACAAATTTCCTTCCACCCAGCGTTCCCCCAAGTCTCCCGATAAAAATGGTACCTCACTTGTGTGGGTAGGCCTAGTGCCCGCGACAGGATATGCCTCAAAACACGACGTGGACACATCACATTTTCAGAAAGAAAACAGAGCTGTTTTTTGCTAACTGCCTGGCTGTGGATTTTGGCCTCTAGCTTAGCCGGAACCTTGGGAAACCTAGCAAACCTGCGCATTTTTGAAAACTAGACACCTAGGGGAATCCAAGATGGGGTGACTTGTGGGGCTCTGACCAGGTTCTGTTACCCAGAATCCTTTGCAAACCTCAAAATTTGGCAAAACAAACACTTTTTCCTGTCATTTCGGTGATAGAAAGTTCTGGAATCTGAGAGGAGCCACAAATTTCCTTCCACCCAGCATTCCCCCAAGTCTCCTGATAAAAATGGTACTTCACTTGTGTGGGTAGGCCTAGCGCCCGCGACAGGATATGCCCCAAAACACAACGTGGACACATCACATTTTCAGAAAGAAAAAAGAGCTGTTTTTTTACAAAGTGCCTAGCTGTGGATTTTGGCCTTTAGCTCAGCCGTCACCTAGGGAAACCTAGCAAACCTGCGCATTTTTTAAAACTAGACACCTAGGGGAATCCAAGATGGGGTGACTTGTGGGGCTCTGACCAGGTTCTGTTACCCAGAATCCTTTGCAAACCTCAAAATTTGGCAAAAAACCACACTTTTTCCTGTCATTTCGGTGATAGAAAGTTCTGGAATCTGAGAGGAGCCACAAATTTCCTTCCACCCAGCATTCCCCCAAGTCTCCCGATAAAAATGGTACCTCACTTGTGTGGGTAGGCCTAGCGCCCGCGACAGGATATGCCCCAAAATACAACGTGGACACATCACATTTTCAGAAAGAAAAAAGAGCTGTTTTTTTACAAAGTGCCTAGCTGTGGATTTTGGCCTTTAGCTCAGCCGGCACCTGGGGAAACCTAGCAAACCTGCGCATTTTTTAAAACTAGACACCTAGGGGAATCCAAGATGGGGTGACTTGTGGGGCTCTGACCAGGTTCTGTTACCCAGAATCCTTTGCAAACCTCAAAATCTGGCAAAAAAACCCACTTTTTCCTGTCATTTCGGTGACAGAAAGTTCTGGAATCGGAGAGAAGCCACAAATTTCCTTCCACCCAGCGTTCCCCCAAGTCTCCCGATAAAAATGGTACCTCACTTGTGTGGGTAGGCCTAGTGCCCGCGACAGGATATGCCTCAAAACACGACGTGGACACATCACATTTTCAGAAAGAAAACAGAGCTGTTTTTTGCTAACTGCCTGGCTGTGGATTTTGGCCTCTAGCTTAGCCGGAACCTTGGGAAACCTAGCAAACCTGCGCATTTTTGAAAACTAGACACCTAGGGGAATCCAAGATGGGGTGACTTGTGGGGCTCTGACCAGGTTCTGTTACCCAGAATCCTTTGCAAACCTCAAAATTTGGCAAAACAAACACTTTTTCCTGTCATTTCGGTGATAGAAAGTTCTGGAATCTGAGAGGAGCCACAAATTTCCTTCCACCCAGCATTCCCCCAAGTCTCCTGATAAAAATGGTACTTCACTTGTGTGGGTAGGCCTAGCGCCCGCGACAGGATATGCCCCAAAACACAACGTGGACACATCACATTTTCAGAAAGAAAAAAGAGCTGTTTTTTTACAAAGTGCCTAGCTGTGGATTTTGGCCTTTAGCTCAGCCGTCACCTAGGGAAACCTAGCAAACCTGCGCATTTTTTAAAACTAGACACCTAGGGGAATCCAAGATGGGGTGACTTGTGGGGCTCTGACCAGGTTCTGTTACCCAGAATCCTTTGCAAACCTCAAAATTTGGCAAAAAACCACACTTTTTCCTGTCATTTCGGTGATAGAAAGTTCTGGAATCTGAGAGGAGCCACAAATTTCCTTCCACCCAGCATTCCCCCAAGTCTCCCGATAAAAATGGTACCTCACTTGTGTGGGTAGGCCTAGCGCCCGCGACAGGATATGCCCCAAAATACAACGTGGACACATCACATTTTCAGAAAGAAAAAAGAGCTGTTTTTTTACAAAGTGCCTAGCTGTGGATTTTGGCCTTTAGCTCAGCCGTCACCTAGGGAAACCTAGCAAACCTGCGCATTTTTTAAAACTAGACACCTAGGGGAATCCAAGATGGGGTGACTTGTGGGGCTCTGACCAGGTTCTGTTACCCAGAATCCTTTGCAAACCTCAAAATGTGGCAAAAAAACCCACTTTTTCCTGTCATTTCGGTGATAGAAAGTTCTGGAATCTGAGAGGAGCCACAAATTTCCTTCCACCCAGCATTCCCCCAAGTCTCCTGATAAAAATGGTACTTCACTTGTGTGGGTAGGCCTAGCGCCCGCGACCGGATATGCCCCAAAACACAACGTGGACACATTACATTTTCAGAAAGAAAAAAGAGCTGTTTTTTTACAAAGTGCCTAGCTGTGGATTTTGGCCTTTAGCTCAGCCGTCACCTAGGGAAACCGAGCAAACCTGCGCATTTTTTAAAACTAGACACCTAGGGGAATCCAAGATGGGGTGACTTGTGGGGCTCTGACCAGGTTCTGTTACCCAGAATCCTTCGCAAACCTCAAAATTTGGCAAAACAAACACTTTTTCCTGTCATTTCGGTGATAGAAAGTTCTGGAATCTGAGAGGAGCCACAAATTTCCTTCCACCCAGCATTCCCCCAAGTCTCCTGATAAAAATGGTACTTCACTTGTGTGGGTAGGCCTAGCGCCCGCGACAGGATATGCCCCAAAACACAACGTGGACACATCACATTTTCAGAAAGAAAAAAGAGCTGGTTTTTTACAAAGTGCCTAGCTGTGGATTTTGGCCTTTAGCTCAGCCGTCACCTAGGGAAACCTAGCAAACCTGCGCATTTTTTAAAACTAGACACCTAGGGGAATCCAAGATGGGGTGACTTGTGGGGCTCTGACCAGGTTCTGTTACCCAGAATCCTTTGCAAACCTCAAAATGTGGCAAAAAAACCCACTTTTTCCTGTCATTTCGGTGATAGAAAGTTCTGGAATCTGAGAGGAGCCACAAATTTCCTTCCACCCAGCATTCCCCCAAGTCTCCTGATAAAAATGGTACTTCACTTGTGTGGGTAGGCCTAGCGCCCGCGACAGGATATGCCCCAAAACACAACGTGGACACATTACATTTTCAGAAAGAAAAAAGAGCTGTTTTTTTACAAAGTGCCTAGCTGTGGATTTTGGCCTTTAGCTCAGCCGTCACCTAGGGAAACCTAGCAAACCTGCGCATTTTTTAAAACTAGACACCTAGGGGAATCCAAGATGGGGTGACTTGTGGGGCTCTGACCAGGTTCTGTTACCCAGAATCCTTCGCAAACCTCAAAATTTGGCAAAACAAACACTTTTTCCTGTCATTTCGGTGATAGAAAGTTCTGGAATCTGAGAGGAGCCACAAATTTCCTTCCACCCAGCATTCCCCCAAGTCTCCTGATAAAAATGGTACTTCACTTGTGTGGGTAGGCCTAGCGCCCGCGACAGGATATGCCCCAAAACACAACGTGGACACATCACATTTTCAGAAAGAAAAAAGAGCTGTTTTTTTACAAAGTGCCTAGCTGTGGATTTTGGCCTTTAGCTCAGCCGGCACCTGGGGAAACCTAGCAAACCTGCGCATTTTTTAAAACTAGACACCTAGGGGAATCCAAGATGGGGTGACTTGTGGGGCTCTGACCAGGTTCTGTTACCCAGAATCCTTTGCAAACCTCAAAATTTGGCAAAAAAAACCACTTTTTCCTGTCATTTCGGTGACAGAAAGTTCTGGAATCGGAGAGAAGCCACAAATTTCCTTCCACCCAGCGTTCCCCCAAGTCTCCCGATAAAAATGGTACCTCACTTGTGTGGGTAGGCCTAGTGCCCGCGACAGGATATGCCTCAAAACACGACGTGGACACATCACATTTTCAGAAAGAAAACAGAGCTGTTTTTTGCTAACTGCCTGGCTGTGGATTTTGGCCTCTAGCTTAGCCGGAACCTTGGGAAACCTAGCAAACCTGCGCATTTTTGAAAACTAGACACCTAGGGGAATCCAAGATGGGGTGACTTGTGGGGCTCTGACCAGGTTCTGTTACCCAGAATCCTTTGCAAACCTCAAAATTTGGCAAAACAAACACTTTTTCCTGTCATTTCGGTGATAGAAAGTTCTGGAATCTGAGAGGAGCCACAAATTTCCTTCCACCCAGCATTCCCCCAAGTCTCCTGATAAAAATGGTACTTCACTTGTGTGGGTAGGCCTAGCGCCCGCGACAGGATATGCCCCAAAACACAACGTGGACACATCACATTTTCAGAAAGAAAAAAGAGCTGTTTTTTTCCAAAGTGCCTAGCTGTGGATTTTGGCCTTTAGCTCAGCCGTCACCTAGGGAAACCTAGCAAACCTGCGCATTTTTTAAAACTAGACACCTAGGGGAATCCAAGATGGGGTGACTTGTGGGGCTCTGACCAGGTTCTGTTACCCAGAATCCTTTGCAAACCTCAAAATTTGGCAAAAAACCACACTTTTTCCTGTCATTTCGGTGATAGAAAGTTCTGGAATCTGAGAGGAGCCACAAATTTCCTTCCACCCAGCATTCCCCCAAGTCTCCCGATAAAAATGGTACCTCACTTGTGTGGGTAGGCCTAGCGCCCGCGACAGGATATGCCCCAAAACACAACGTGGACACATCACATTTTCAGAAAGAAAAAAGAGCTGTTTTTTTACAAAGTGCCTAGCTGTGGATTTTGGCCTTTAGCTCAGCCGGCACCTGGGGAAACCTAGCAAACCTGCGCATTTTTTAAAACTAGACACCTAGGGGAATCCAAGATGGGGTGACTTGTGGGGCTCTGACCAGGTTCTGTTACCCAGAATCCTTTGCAAACCTCAAAATTTGGCAAAAAACCCCACTTTTTCCTGTCATTTCGGTGACAGAAAGTTCTGGAATCGGAGAGAAGCCACAAATTTCCTTCCACCCAGCGTTCCCCCAAGTTTCCCGATAAAAATGGTACCTCACTTGTGTGGGTAGGCCTAGTGCCCGCGACAGGATATGCCTCAAAACACGACGTGGACACATCACATTTTCAGAAAGAAAACAGAGCTGTTTTTTGCTAACTGCCTGGCTGTGGATTTTGGCCTCTAGCTTAGCCGGAACCTTGGGAAACCTAGCAAACCTGCGCATTTTTTAAAACTAGACACCTAGGGGAATCCAAGATGGGGTGACTTGTGGGGCTCTGACCAGGTTCTGTTACCCAGAATCCTTTGCAAACCTCAAAATTTGGCAAAACAAACACTTTTTCCTGTCATTTCGGTGATAGAAAGTTCTGGAATCTGAGAGGAGCCACAAATTTCCTTCCACCCAGCATTCCCCCAAGTCTCCTGATAAAAATGGTACTTCACTTGTGTGGGTAGGCCTAGCGCCCGCGACAGGATATGCCCCAAAACACAACGTGGACACATCACATTTTCAGAAAGAAAAAAGAGCTGTTTTTTTACAAAGTGCCTAGCTGTGGATTTTGGCCTTTAGCTCAGCCGTCACCTAGGGAAACCTAGCAAACCTGCGCATTTTTTAAAACTAGACACCTAGGGGAATCCAAGATGGGGTGACTTGTGGGGCTCTGACCAGGTTCTGTTACCCAGAATCCTTTGCAAACCTCAAAATGTGGCAAAAAAACCCACTTTTTCCTGTCATTTCGGTGATAGAAAGTTCTGGAATCTGAGAGGAGCCACAAATTTCCTTCCACCCAGCATTCCCCCAAGTCTCCTGATAAAAATGGTACTTCACTTGTGTGGGTAGGCCTAGCGCCCGCGACAGGATATGCCCCAAAACACAACGTGGACACATTACATTTTCAGAAAGAAAAAAGAGCTGTTTTTTTACAAAGTGCCTAGCTGTGGATTTTGGCCTTTAGCTCAGCCGTCACCTAGGGAAACCTAGCAAACCTGCGCATTTTTTAAAACTAGACACCTAGGGGAATCCAAGATGGGGTGACTTGTGGGGCTCTGACCAGGTTCTGTTACCCAGAATCCTTCACAAACCTCAAAATTTGGCAAAACAAACACTTTTTCCTGTCATTTCGGTGATAGAAAGTTCTGGAATCTGAGAGGAGCCACAAATTTCCTTCCACCCAGCATTCCCCCAAGTCTCCTGATAAAAATGGTACTTCACTTGTGTGGGTAGGCCTAGCGCCCGCGACAGGATATGCCCCAAAACACAACGTGGAAACATCACATTTTCAGAAAGAAAAAAGAGCTGTTTTTTTACAAAGTGCCTAGCTGTGGATTTTGGCCTTTAGCTCAGCCGGCACCTGGGAAAACCTAGCAAACCTGCGCATTTTTTAAAACTAGACACCTAGGGGAATCCAAGATGGGGTGACTTGTGGGGCTCTGACCAGGTTCTGTTATCCAGAATCCTTTGCAAACCTCAAAATTTGGCAAAAAACCCCACTTTTTCCTGTCATTTCGGTGACAGAAAGTTCTGGAATCGGAGAGAAGCCACAAATTTCCTTCCACACAGCGTTCCCCCAAGTCTCCCGATAAAAATGGTACCTCACTTGTGTGGGTAGGCCTAGTGCCCGCGACAGGATATGCCTCAAAACACGACGTGGACACATCACATTTTCAGAAAGAAAACAGAGCTGTTTTTTGCTAACTGCCTGGCTGTGGATTTTGGCCTCTAGCTTAGCCGGAACCTTGGGAAACCTAGCAAACCTGCGCATTTTTTAAAACTAGACACCTAGGGGAATCCAAGATGGGGTGACTTGTGGGGCTCTGACCAGGTTCTGTTACCCAGAATCCTTTGCAAACCTCAAAATTTGGCAAAACAAACACTTTTTCCTGTTATTTCGGTGATAGAAAGTTCTGGAATCTGAGAGGAGCCACAAATTTCCTTCCACCCAGCATTCCCCCAAGTCTCCTGATAAAAATGGTACTTCACTTGTGTGGGTAGGCCTAGCGCCCGCGACAGGATATGCCCCAAAACACAACGTGGACACATCACATTTTCAGAAAGAAAAAAGAGCTGTTTTTTTACAAAGTGCCTAGCTGTGGATTTTGGCCTTTAGCTCAGCCGTCACCTAGGGAAACCTAGCAAACCTGCGCATTTTTTAAAACTAGACACCTAGGGGAATCCAAGATGGGGTGACTTGTGGGGCTCTGACCAGGTTCTGTTACCCAGAATCCTTTGCAAACCTCAAAATTTGGCAAAAAACCACACTTTTTCCTGTCATTTCGGTGATAGAAAGTTCTGGAATCTGAGAGGAGCCACAAATTTCCTTCCACCCAGCGTTCCCCCAAGTCTCCCGATAAAAATGGTACCTCACTTGTGTGGGTAGGCCTAGCGCCCGCGACAGGATATGCCCCAAAACACAACGTGGACACATCACATTTTCAGAAAGAAAAAAGAGCTGTTTTTTTACAAAGTGCCTAGCTGTGGATTTTGGCCTTTAGCTCAGCCGGCACCTGGGGAAACCTAGCAAACCTGCGCATTTTTTAAAACTAGACACCTAGGGGAATCCAAGATGGGGTGACTTGTGGGGCTCTGACCAGGTTCTGTTACCCAGAATCCTTTGCAAACCTCAAAATTTGGCAAAAAAACCCACTTTTTCCTGTCATTTCGGTGACAGAAAGTTCTGGAATCGGAGAGAAGCCACAAATTTCCTTCCACCCAGCGTTCCCCCAAGTCTCCCGATAAAAATGGTACCTCACTTGTGTGGGTAGGCCTAGTGCCCGCGACAGGATATGCCTCAAAACACGACGTGGACACATCACATTTTCAGAAAGAAAACAGAGCTGTTTTTTGCTAACTGCCTGGCTGTGGATTTTGGCCTCTAGCTTAGCCGGAACCTTGGGAAACCTAGCAAACCTGCGCATTTTTGAAAACTAGACACCTAGGGGAATCCAAGATGGGGTGACTTGTGGGGCTCTGACCAGGTTCTGTTACCCAGAATCCTTTGCAAACCTCAAAATTTGGCAAAACAAACACTTTTTCCTGTCATTTCGGTGATAGAAAGTTCTGGAATCTGAGAGGAGCCACAAATTTCCTTCCACCCAGCATTCCCCCAAGTCTCCTGATAAAAATGGTACTTCACTTGTGTGGGTAGGCCTAGCGCCCGCGACAGGATATGCCCCAAAACACAACGTGGACACATCACATTTTCAGAAAGAATAAAGAGCTGTTTTTTTACAAAGTGCCTAGCTGTGGATTTTGGCCTTTAGCTCAGCCGGCACCTGGGGAAACCTAGCAAACCTGCGCATTTTTTAAAACTAGACACCTAGGGGAATCCAAGATGGGGTGACTTGTGGGGCTCTGACCAGGTTCTGTTACCCAGAATCCTTTGCAAACCTCAAAATTTGGCAAAAAACCCCACTTTTTCCTGTCATTTCGGTGACAGAAAGTTCTGGAATCGGAGAGAAGCCACAAATTTCCTTCCACCCAGCGTTCCCCCAAGTCTCCCGATAAAAATGGTACCTCACTTGTGTGGGTAGGCCTAGTGCCCGCGACAGGATATGCCTCAAAACACGACGTGGACACATCACATTTTCAGAAAGAAAACAGAGCTGTTTTTTGCTAACTGCCTGGCTGTGGATTTTGGCCTATAGCTTAGCCGGAACCTTGGGAAACCTAGCAAACCTGCGCATTTTTGAAAACTAGACACCTAGGGGAATCCAAGATGGGGTGACTTGTGGGGCTCTGACCAGGTTCTGTTACCCAGAATCCTTTGCAAACCTCAAAATTTGGCAAAACAAACACTTTTTCCTGTCATTTCGGTGATAGAAAGTTCTGGAATCTGAGAGGAGCCACAAATTTCCTTCCACCCAGCATTCCCCCAAGTCTCCTGATAAAAATGGTACTTCACTTCTGTGGGTAGGCCTAGCGCCCGCGACAGGATATGCCCCAAAACACAACGTGGACACATCACATTTTCAGAAAAAAAAAAGAGCTGTTTTTTTACAAAGTGCCTAGCTGTGGATTTTGGCCTTTAGCTCAGCCGTCACCTAGGGAAACCTAGCAAACCTGCGCATTTTTTAAAACTAGACACCTAGGGGAATCCAAGATGGGGTGACTTGTGGGGCTCTGACCAGGTTCTGTTACCCAGAATCCTTTGCAAACCTCAAAATGTGGCAAAAAAACCCACTTTTTCCTGTCATTTCGGTGATAGAAAGTTCTGGAATCTGAGAGGAGCCACAAATTTCCTTCCACCCAGCATTCCCCCAAGTCTCCTGATAAAAATGGTACTTCACTTGTGTGGGTAGGCCTAGCGCCCGCGACAGGATATGCCCCAAAACACAACGTGGACACATTACATTTTCAGAAAGAAAAAAGAGCTGTTTTTTTACAAAGTGCCTAGCTGTGGATTTTGGCCTTTAGCTCAGCCGTCACCTAGGGAAACCTAGCAAACCTGCGCATTTTTTAAAACTAGACACCTAGGGGAATCCAAGATGGGGTGACTTGTGGGGCTCTGACCAGGTTCTGTTACCCAGAATCCTTCGCAAACCTCAAAATTTGGCAAAACAAACACTTTTTCCTGTCATTTCGGTGATAGAAAGTTCTGGAATCTGAGAGGAGCCACAAATTTCCTTCCACCCAGCATTCCCCCAAGTCTCCTGATAAAAATGGTACTTCACTTGTGTGGGTAGGCCTAGCGCCCGCGACAGGATATGCCCCAAAACACAACGTGGACACATCACATTTTCAGAAAGAAAAAAGAGCTGTTTTTTTACAAAGTGCCTAGCTGTGGATTTTGGCCTTTAGCTCAGCCGGCACCTGGGAAAACCTAGCAAACCTGCGCATTTTTTAAAACTAGACACCTAGGGGAATCCAAGATGGGGTGACTTGTGGGGCTCTGACCAGGTTCTGTTACCCAGAATCCTTTGCAAACCTCAAAATTTGGCAAAAAACCCCACTTTTTCCTGTCATTTCGGTGACAGAAAGTTCTGGAATCGGAGAGAAGCCACAAATTTCCTTCCACACAGCGTTCCCCCAAGTCTCCCGATAAAAATGGTACCTCACTTGTGTGGGTAGGCCTAGTGCCCGCGACAGGATATGCCTCAAAACACGACGTGGACACATCACATTTTCAGAAAGAAAACAGAGCTGTTTTTTGCTAAGTGCCTGGCTGTGGATTTTGGCCTCTAGCTTAGCCGGAACCTTGGGAAACCTAGCAAACCTGCGCATTTTTGAAAACTAGACACCTAGGGGAATCCAAGATGGGGTGACTTGTGGGGCTCTGACCAGGTTCTGTTACCCAGAATCCTTTGCAAACCTCAAAATTTGGCAAAACAAACACTTTTTCCTGTCATTTCGGTGATAGAAAGTTCTGGAATCTGAGAGGAGCCACAAATTTCCTTCCACCCAGCATTCCCCCAAGTCTCCTGATAAAAATGGTACTTCACTTGTGTGGGTAGGCCTAGCGCCCGCGACAGGATATGCCCCAAAACACAACGTGGACACATCACATTTTCAGAAAGAAAAAAGAGCTGTTTTTTTACAAAGTGCCTAGCTGTGGATTTTGGCCTTTAGCTCGGCCGTCACCTAGGGAAACCTAGCAAACCCTGCGCATTTTTTAAAACTAGACACCTAGGGGAATCCAAGATGGGGTGACTTGTGGGGCTCTGACCAGGTTCTGTTACCCAGAATCCTTTGCAAACCTCAAAATTTGGCAAAAAAACCCACTTTTTCCTGTCATTTCGGTGACAGAAAGTTCTGGAATCGGAGAGAAGCCACAAATTTCCTTCCACCCAGCGTTCCCCCAAGTCTCCCGATAAAAATGGTACCTCACTTGTGTGGGTAGGCCTAGTGCCTGCGACAGGATATGCCCCAAAACACGACGTGGACACATCACATTTTCAGAAAGAAAACAGAGCTGTTTTTTGCTAAGTGCCTGGCTGTGGATTTTGGCCTCTAGCTTAGCCGGAACCTTGGGAAACCTAGCAAACCTGCGCATTTTTGAAAACTAGACACCTAGGGGAATCCAAGATGGGGTGACTTGTGGGGCTCTGACCAGGTTCTGTTACCCAGAATCCTTTGCAAACCTCAAAATTTGGCAAAACAAACACTTTTTCCTGTCATTTCGGTGATAGAAAGTTCTGGAATCTGAGAGGAGCCACAAATTTCCTTCCACCCAGCATTCCCCCAAGTCTCCTGATAAAAATGGTACTTCACTTGTGTGGGTAGGCCTAGCGCCCGCGACAGGATATGCCCCAAAACACAACGTGGACACATCACATTTTCAGAAAGAAAAAAGAGCTGTTTTTTTACAAAGTGCCTAGCTGTGGATTTTGGCCTTTAGCTCAGCCGTCACCTAGGGAAACCTAGCAAACCTGCGCATTTTTTAAAACTAGACACCTAGGGGAATCCAAGATGGGGTGACTTGTGGGGCTCTGACCAGGTTCTGTTACCCAGAATCCTTTGCAAACCTCAAAATTTGGCAAAAAAACCCACTTTTTCTTGTCATTTCGGTGATAGAAAGTTCTGGAATCTGAGAGGAGCCACAAATTTCCTTCCACCCAGCATTCCCCCAAGTCTCCTGATAAAAATGGTACTTCACTTGTGTGGGTAGGCCTAGCGCCCGCGACAGGATATGCCCCAAAACACAACGTGGACACATTACATTTTCAGAAAGAAAAAAGAGCTGTTTTTTTACAAAGTGCCTAGCTGTGGATTTTGGCCTTTAGCTCAGCCGTCACCTAGGGAAACCTAGCAAACCTGCGCATTTTTTAAAACTAGACACCCAGGGGAATCCAAGATGGGGTGACTTGTGGGGCTCTGACCAGGTTCTGTTACCCAGAATCCTTCGCAAACCTCAAAATTTGGCAAAACAAACACTTTTTCCTGTCATTTCGGTGATATAAAGTTCTGGAATCTGAGAGGAGCCACAAATTTCCTTCCACCCAGCATTCCCCCAAGTCTCCTGATAAAAATGGTACTTCACTTGTGTGGGTAGGCCTAGGGCCCGCGACAGGATATGCCCCAAAACACAACGTGGACACATCACATTTTCAGAAAGAAAAAAGAGCTGTTTTTTGCTAACTGCCTGGCTGTGGATTTTGGCCTCTAGCTTAGCCGGAACCTTGGGAAACCTAGCAAACCTGCGCATTTTTTAAAACTAGACACCTAGGGGAATCCAAGATGGGGTGACTTGTGGGGCTCTGACCAGGTTCTGTTACCCAGAATCCTTTGCAAACCTCAAAATTTGGCAAAAAAACCCACTTTTTCCTGTCATTTCGGTGACAGAAAGTTCTGGAATCGGAGAGAAGCCACAAATTTCCTTCCACACAGCGTTCCCCCAAGTCTCCCGATAAAAATGGTACCTCACTTGTGTGGGTAGGCCTAGTGCCCGCGACAGGATATGCCTCAAAACACGACGTGGACACATCACATTTTCAGAAAGAAAACAGAGCTGTTTTTTGCTAACTGCCTGGCTGTGGATTTTGGCCTCTAGCTTAGCCGGAACCTTGGGAAACCTAGCAAACCTGCGCATTTTTGAAAACTAGACACCTAGGGGAATCCAAGATGGGGTGACTTGTGGGGCTCTGACCAGGTTCTGTTACCCAGAATCCTTTGCAAACCTCAAAATTTGGCAAAACAAACACTTTTTCCTGTCATTTCGGTGATAGAAAGTTCTGGAATCTGAGAGGAGCCACAAATTTCCTTCCACCCAGCATTCCCCCAAGTCTCCTGATAAAAATGGTACTTCACTTCTGTGGGTAGGCCTAGCGCCCGCGACAGGATATGCCCCAAAACACAACGTGGACACATCACATTTTCAGAAAGAAAAAAGAGCTGTTTTTTTACAAAGTGCCTAGCTGTGGATTTTGGCCTTTAGCTCAGCCGTCACCTAGGGAAACCTAGCAAACCTGCGCATTTTTTAAAACTAGACACCTAGGGGAATCCAAGATGGGGTGACTTGTGGGGCTCTGACCAGGTTCTGTTACCCAGAATCCTTTGCAAACCTCAAAATTTGGCAAAAAAACCCACTTTTTCCTGTCATTTCGGTGACAGAAAGTTCTGGAATCGGAGAGAAGCCACAAATTTCCTTCCACCCAGCGTTCCCCCAAGTCTCCCGATAAAAATGGTACCTCACTTGTGTGGGTAGGCCTAGTGCCTGCGACAGGATATGCCCCAAAACACGACGTGGACACATCACATTTTCAGAAAGAAAACAGAGCTGTTTTTTGCTAAGTGCCTGGCTGTGGATTTTGGCCTCTAGCTTAGCCGGAACCTTGGGAAACCTAGCAAACCTGCGCATTTTTGAAAACTAGACACCTAGGGGAATCCAAGATGGGGTGACTTGTGGGGCTCTGACCAGGTTCTGTTACCCAGAATCCTTTGCAAACCTCAAAATTTGGCAAAACAAACACTTTTTCCAGTCATTTCGGTGATAGAAAGTTCTGGAATCTGAGAGGAGCCACAAATTTCCTTCCACCCAGCATTCCCCCAAGTCTCCTGATAAAAATGGTACTTCACTTGTGTGGGTAGGCCTAGCACCCGCGACAGGATATGCCGCTAAACACGACTTGGACACATCACATTTTCAGAAAGAAAACAGAGCTGTTTTTTGCTAAGTGCCTAGCTGTGGATTTTGGCCTCCAGCTCAGCCGGCACCTGGGGAAACCTAGCACACCTGCGCATTTTTGAAAACTAGACACCTAGGGGAATCCAAGATGGGGTGACTTGTGGGGCTCTGACCAGGTTCTGTTACCGAGAATCCTTTGCAAACCTCAAAATTTGGCCAAAAAAACACTTTTTCCTGTCATTTCGGTGACAGAAAGTTCTAGAATCTGAGAGGAGCCACACATTTCCTTCCATCCAGCGTTCTCCCAAGTCTCCTGATAAAAATGGTACCTCACTTGTGTGGGTAGGCCTAGTGCCCGCGACAGGATATGCCCCAAAACATGACGTGGACACATCACATTTTCAGAAAGAAAACAGAGCTGTTTTTTACTAAGTGCCTAGCTGTGGATTTTGCCCTCTAGCTCAGCCGGCACCTGGGAAAACCTAGCAAATCTGCGCTTTTTTGAAAACTAGACACCTAGGGGAATCCAAGATGGGGTGACTTGTGGGGCTCTGATCAGGTTCTGTTACCGAGAATCATTTGCAAACCTCAAAATTTGGCAAAAAAAAACACTTTTTCCTGTCATTTCGGTGACAGAAAGTTCTGGAATCTGAGAGGAGCCACAAATTTTCTTCCACCCAGCGTTCCCCCAAGTCTACCGATAAAAATGGTACCTCACTCGTGTGGGTAGGCCTAGCGCCCGCGACAGGATATGCCCCAAAACACGACATGGACACATCACATTTTCAGAAAGAAAACAGAGCTGTTTTTTGCTAAGTGCCTAGCTGTGGATTTTGGCCTCTAGCTTAGCCGGAACCTTGGGAAACCTAGCAAACCTGCGCATTTTTGAAAACTAGACACCTAGGGGAATCCAAGATGGGGTGACTTGTGGGGCTCTGACCAGGTTCTGTTACCCAGAATCCTTTGCAAACCTCAAAATTTGGCAAAAAAAACACTTTTTCCTGTCATTTCGGTGATAGAAAGTTCTGGAATCTGAGAGGAGCCACAAATTTCCTTCCACCCAGCATTCCCCCAAGTCTCCTGATAAAAATGGTACTTCACTTGTGTGGGTAGGCCTAGCGCCCGCGACAGGATATGCCGCAAAACACGACGTGGACACATCACATTTTCAGAAAGAAAACAGAACTGTTTTTTGCTGAGTGCCTAGCTGTGGATTTTGGCCTCTAGCTCAGCCGGCACCTGGGGAAACCTAGCAAACCTGCGCATTTGTGAAAACTAGACACCTAGGGGAATCCAAGATGGGGTGACTTGTGGGGCTCTGACCAGGTTCTGTTACCCAGAATCCTTTGCAAACCTCAAAATTTGGAGAGAAAAAACACTTTTTCCTGTCATTTCGGTGACAGAAAGTTCTGGAATCTGAGAGGAGCCACAAATTTCCTTCCACCCAGCGTTCTCCCAAGTCTCCCGATAAAAATGGTACCTCACTTGTGTGGGTAGGCCTAGCGCCCGCAACAGGATATGCCCCAAAACACGACGTGGACACATCACATTTTCTGAAAGAAAACAGAGCTGTTTTTTACTAAGTGCCTAGCTGTGGATTTTGCCCTCTAGCTCATCCGGCACCTGGGGAAATCTAGCAAACCTGTGCATTTTTGAAAACTAGACACCTAGGGGAATCTAAGATGAGGTGACTTGTGGGCCTCTGACCAGGTTCTGTTACCGAGAATCATTTGCAAACCTCAAAATTTGGCCAAAAAAAACCACTTTTTCCTGTCATTTTGGTGACAGAAAGTTCTAGAAACTGAGAGGAGCCACAAATTTCCTTCCACCCAGCGTTCTCCCAAGTCTCCCGATAAAAATGGTACCTCACTTGTGTGGGTAGGCCTAGCGCCCGCAACAGGATATGCCCCAAAACACGACGTGGACACATCACATTTTCAGAAAGAAAACAGAGCTGTTTTTTACTAAGTGCCTAGCTGTGGATTTTGGCCTCTAGCTCAGCCGGCACCTGGGTAAACCTAGCAAACCTGTGCATTTTTAAAAACTAGACACCTAGGGGAATCCAAGATGGGGTGACTTGTGGGGCTCTGACCAGGTTCTGTTACCGAGAATCCTTTGCAAACCTCAAAATTTGGCAAAAAAAACACTTTTTCCTGTCATTTCGGTGACAGAAAGTTCTAGAATCTGAGAGGAGCCACAAATTTCCTTCCACCCAGCGTTCTCCCAAGTCTCCTGATAAAAATGGTACCTCACTTGTGTGGGTAGGCCTAGCGCCCGCGACAGGATATGCCCTAAAACACGACGTGGACACATCACATTTTCAGAAAGAAAACAGAGCTGTTTTTTACTAAGTGCCTAGCTGTGGATTTTGGCCTCTAGCTCAGCCGGCACCTGGGAAAACCTAGCAAACCTGCGCTTTTTTTAAAACTAGACACCTAGGGGAATCCAAGATGGGGTGACTTGTGGGGCTCTGACCAGGTTCTGTTACCCAGAATCCTTTGCAAACCTCAAAAATTAGCAAAAAAAACACTTTTTCCTGTCATTTTGGTGACAGAAAGTTCTGGAATCTAAGAGGAGCCACAAATTTCCTTCCACCCAGCTTTCCCCCAAGTCTCCCGATAAAAATGGTACCTCACTTGTATGGGTAGGCCTAGCGCCCGCGACAGGATATGCCGCAAAACACAACGTGGACACATCACATTTTCTGAAAGAAAACAGAGCTGTTTTTTACTAAGTGCCTAGATGTGGATTTTGGCCTCTAGCTCAGCCGGCACCTGGGGAAACCTAGCAAACCTGCACATGTTTGAAAACTAGACACCTAGGGGAATCTAATATGGGGTGACTTGTGGGGCTCTGACCAGGTTCTGTTACCCAGAATCCTTTCCAAACCTCAAAATGTGGCTAAAAAAACACATTTTCCTCACATTTCGGTGACAGAAAGTTCTGGAATCTGAGAGGAGCCACAAATGTCCTTCCACCCAGCGTTCCCCCAAGTCTCCCGATAAAAATGATACCTCACTTATGTGGGTAGGCCTAGCGCCCGCAACAGGGTATGCCCCAAAACACGACGTGGACACATCCCATTTTTTGACAGAAAACAGAGGTGTTTTTTGCAAAGTGCCTACCTGTAGATTTTGGCCTCTAGCTCAGCTGGCACCTAGGGAAACCTACCAAACCTGTGCATTTTTGAAAACTAGAGACCTAGGGGAATCCAAGATGGGGTGACTTGGTACCCAGAATCCTTTGCAAACCTCAAAATGTGGCTAAAAAACACATTTTCCTCACATTTCGGTGACAGAAAGTTCTGGAATCTGAAAGGAGCCACAAATTTCCTTCCACCCAGCGTTCCCCCAAGTCTCCCGGTAAAAATGATACCTCACTTGTGTGGGTGGGCCAGGTGCCTGCAACAGAATAAGGCCCAAAACTTGTTGAGATAGAGGGGATAGCACAACGAGTTTATAAGGACATATTCTTCTTTTATACATCTTTAGGCTGACTCTGCTTTGGGGACCCACATAAGTGAGGTGTCATTTTACTTGGGAGACTGAGGGGAACACTGGGGAGTAGGAATTTTGTGCTGGAGCGGTTGATCGTACAAACGAAAGTCAGGAAAATATGCGTTTTTAAGCAAATTTTGAGGTTTGCAGAGGAGTCTGGGTAAGAAAATGTTGGGGGATCCACGCAAGCCACACCTCCCTGGACTCCTTGGGGTGTCTAGTTTTAAAAAATGTCTGGGTTTGGTCGGTTTCCCTAGATGAAGGCCGCACCCAGGACCAAAAACATAGGTGCCCCCTCCCCCCCAAACACAGGTAGTTTTGTAATATATCATTTTGATGTGTCCACATACGTCTGTGATGTGGCAAACACAAAAATTGTGAAAAGAAACGCACTTAGGTTATGTGAAAAAGACTCCTCACCCACCAACCAAGTTGGTGGCATGCTTCATCATCAGGGTCCCACCCGAGGCACCGAGCATGTCACAGGTGTGCTGCGACGCCTGATTACAGCGGAGCAGGTTTTGTCATTTTTACCACACATACTGGTTGGATTTGGCACGAGGGTGAGTGATGGTTCAATGGATCAAATTTTATTGACAAGAGATTTCACAAAAATGAAATGCACTGTTAATAACTGAAAGGCAAAAAACTGAACCAATGACTCACAGCTCGTGAGCTGTAAAGCTGCGACAAGGCACCAACCGCTTTACAGTCCATTCACACACCTTTCATACATGAAACGCACAAGACCATTCACACCGCCAGCCACGGGCCCAGCACATTACAACACTCACATCGTCAGACAGCGCCACTCAAGGGCCCATCATTTACATACGCCCACATGTCTGATACAACAATCACACCAGCTAATGGGAGTGTGTGGACTGGTGTTTGGCTGGCAGTGTGTTGCAGTAGCCAACAGTAAGTCAATATGTACACTATGTACACCCTCAGCCAAGCCCCACTCCTCACACAATGGGATCATTTTTTTATTTTTATTTTTAAACAAAGGAACCCCTAACTAAGTAGAAATAATTACAAAACTACAAACCCAAAAGCTCTAAGTACATGACAGAAATGCTAACCATGAAACTGAACATATGAAAATACAAAACAGACATGAGTTTACACTCATGGTTGTTCCCAGTAATTCTTCTGGGTGTGGTAATTCTTAAAACAACCACCCACACACAGCCCAGGCTTTGAAGGACAATCTGGGCAGTACATTCGAGTCTCCCTCCGGATACCTCTTCGAAAACACACTCTACATTTCTTAGCTGGAAAGTCTTTTTTGGGTGTGGGAGGAATGTGCTCAGCAAAGTGTCGATCTTTCAATCTAGCCACATCCTCCACCACTTCTTCTCTAGGAACTCTGGCCTGTTCCACCACAATAAGGCTCTCTATCACTGACTCCTGAAATTTCACAAATTTCATCTTTGACTCTGGGGACCTATCCTTAAACACAATAAAAGCATTAAAGGTTGTTAAGTGGAAGAGGTGAATTGCTAACTTCTTATACCAAACGTAAGACTTACGAATAGCAGTATAAGGTTCCAACCTCTGATCAACTCTATCTACACCTCCCATGTGCTTATTATAATCTAAAATGCACACAGGTTTGCGCACTTCAGCAACCTGGCCCCAAACAGTCACGGGGGAAGTACTCTCATCATGGATGGTACAAAGCATGTAGACATCCCTCTTGTCTGAAAATTTCAAAGCTAGCAGCTCATCATTCCGCAAGGCCCAGCACTGGCCCATCTCAAGTTTTTTACAAACAAGCTTCCTTGGATAGCCTTTCCGGTTACAACGAATTGTGCCACAAGCAACAGTGCCACTTTAAACAATTCCTTGAACAACTGCACTCCAGTGTAGAAGTTATCTACATACAAATGGTGACCTTTGTTGAACAGTCGTCTACCAAGATCCCACACAATTTTCTCAGTAACTCCAAAAGTGGGAGGACAACCAGGGGGGTCAATATTGGAATCCCTACTAGTGTAGACATGGAAACTATACACATATCCTGTACTAGTTTCAGACAGTTATACAATTTAATTCCATATTGTGCCCTTTTGCTAGGAATGTACTGCCTAAAAACCAAGCGACCCTTGAAGAGGACCAAAGACTCGTCCACACTTATCTCTTTGCCTGGAACATAGACCTCCGAAAACCGATCTACAAAATGATCAAGGACAAGCATAATCTTAAAAAGACGGTCACAATCAGGGTGATCTTGTGGCAAGGCTAATGCATTGTCAACAAAATGCAGCATCCTAAGAAGAAGCAAATACCGATTACGACTCATGGTCGCAGGAAATATGGCTGTTACCATCAAGAGACTAGTAGACCAATAAGAAGACAGTGACGGCTTCCTTATCAACCCCATCAAAAAAGTCAAACCCAAAAACATTTTCATCTCCTCCAAATTTGTGGGAATCCACTGGGCAGCTCTAGAGTGTGGCCTAAGTCTAGCAGCGTTGTCCCTCAAATGCTGCTCCGCATACAAAGTAGTCTGCTCAACAATCTCTTCCATGAATAACTCAAAGAAATTGACAGGCAAAAAGTTCTCTGTATTGGCGCTACACCCCGGGAGACCAGTAAAGGCAGGCAACTCTGGCTGCTCCATGTTTGGGGCAACCCAGAGATCAGGTCTTATAATGGGAAACCTTTCAGCCCCAGGTTGCTGCACTAATGGCACATCAGCGTCCTCCTCTAAAACAGGCCCTTCATCTGCACTGAGTGTGGCTTCCTCATCAGAAGATTCCTCTCCAACAGAAACATCACTGCCAGAATCTCTCACTTCCTCCTCTGCCTCAGATGCAGAGTCCAACTCATAATCATGATCAGACAATGACTCAAAAAGCATACTAACCACCTGCTGAGCGGTCATCCTGCAGCTAGCCATAATCTTTCCTACTAAAATTAACTGGACAAATGCACCACCAACAACCAGCACTGTGTAAGATAAGTAATAAAGTGTAGCTTTATTAGTAAGAGTTATAAACTCAAAAACTATACCGCTCACTTGCCTGAAAAAGCTTGAATCACCAGCAACTACTCTGCACAGACACAGCAATCACCAATGATATCCCACTAAAAAGAAAGAAAGAAAAGCAAATTAGAAATAAGACAAAACAAATATAATAGTGCACAACTCTAAGGACAATTTCACACACAGTCCTGCATTTAGTACACCCCCTACAAACATGCCATTCATGCATGGCAACAATACTCCTTTGGAGTAAATAGTTTTTACTTACCTTAAACATGCAACTATGCAAACCGCAGGTCAACCACCGCCAAAACCACAAGGAGCCACAGCAAAGAAAGCAAAAGCTTTGAACTAGAACAAAAAGGAGGAAAACATTTTTTATCACAAATGCAAATACTTAATCAGTTGACAAACACCCCACCATCAAACATTTAGAAATTGGTGCCTAAGTGGATTCTGCCATAGGGGCAGATGGGCCTACTAAAAAATAGGCCTATCTGCCCCAAGGAGGGCAGAAAATACCTTTAGTAGTGTGTCTCCATGGGGAGCAACCCTTGCCCAAGGGGACACCCCCCCAAACAAAAAAAACAAAAAAACACACACACACTATCCCTGGTGCCTAAGTGGCTTCTGCCCCCTTGGGGGCAGATGGGCCTAAAACAATAGGCCCATCTGCCCCCAAGGGGGGCAGAAATGGCCAACAGGTAAATGCCCCCCACAAAAATAAACATTACAAAAATCCCTGGCGTTCTAGTGGTTTCTGCCCCCCTTGGGGGCAGATCAGCCTAAAAATAATAGGCCGATCTGTCCCCAAGGGGTGCAGAAATGGCCTTGGTACATATGCCCCCAAGGGGGGGGGGCGACCCTTGCCCAAGGGGCCGCCCCCCATTCACTAACACACACACACACACACTATCCCTGGTGTCTAAGTGGCTTCTGCCCCCAAGGGGGGCATAAATGGCCTTAAAAGACATGCCCCCCAAAGGGGAGCGACCCTTGCCCAAGGGGCCGCCCCTCCCATCCACTAAACACACAATCCCTGGTGCCTAAGTGGCTTCTGCCTCCTTAGGGGCAGATGGACCCAAACAAAATAGGCCGATCTGCCCCCAAGGGGGGCAGAAAAGGCCAACAGTTCTATGCCCCCTTGGGGGGGCCCCCTTGCCCAAGGTGGCACCCCCCCACATAAATAAACAAAAATATAAACATCCCTGGCGTTCCAGTGGTTTCTGCCCCCCTTGGGGGCAGATCAGCCTAAAATAATAGGCTGATCTGCCCCCAGGGGGGGGCAGAAATGGCCCTAAAAGACGTGCCCCCCAAAGGGGAGCGACCCTTGCCCAAGGGGACGCCCCCCCCATCCACTAAATGCACAATCCCTGGTGCCTAAGTGGATTCTGCCCCCCTTGGGCGCAGATGGACCTAAAAAAAAATAGGCTGATCTGCCCCCAAGGGGGGCAGAAAAGGCCAACAGTTCTATGCCCCCTTGGGGGGGGCACCCCCGCACATAAATAAACAAAAATATAACTTGCCCTCAAAAGGGGAGCGACCCTTGCCCAAGGGTCCGCTCCCCGATACCAAAGTTTACATATATACAAAAAAAAAAAACCCTGCCATCTAGTGGGCATTCCTGCTGCCCGATCGCAATGCGATCGGGCAGCAGGAATGCTCAAAGAGACACCGGGGGGAAAGGAAAACCCTTTCCTTTCCCTCGGTGCCTCTTTCTTTGAAACCCCCCACCCACCGGGAAGAGAAACTCACCTCTTCCTCCGATCGCGTACAGGAAGCAAATGGCTTCCTGCGCGACAGACACCCTGTAATGATGTCAGCGCGCGATTGCACGCTGACGTCATTATAGGGGTGAGGGGGGCGGTTCGTGGGAGGGGAAGGGCTTCCCCTTCCATCCCTGCCTTTGGGGGGTGGGGGGAAGCACACAGAGGGAGCGAGAGCGCTCCCTCTGAGCTGTGTGCCAAGGACGTAATGGTTATGTCCTCGGCACAGCAGCACTGTGCCGCAGGACATAACCGTTACGTCCGCGGCACAGAACGGGTTAATGAAAAGCCTTTATTATTAAGATGAGCATTAATAAATGGTTTAAGGTCACACTGCACTGCTGACAGTGGTTCCAGTAACAAAAAAAGTGTACACTTGTTTGAAAAGTTTAACAATAGGAGGCTAAGTATAATGCTCCCAGAATGCTCCCTAATTAGATGCAAATGTTTGCGGAAGCTTGTAAGCAGAAGTGATGATTCTTTGCTTTCAAAATAAAATGTTCAGAAAAATTTGCAAGTAGGAAAAAAAACATTTTGCTACTATGAAATGTTAGGTGCTATTTCTTTGCAGCATCATTTTAGTAAAATGTTTTGATGCATGATAATATTTCTAAAAAAATGTTCCTAATGGAAAATCAGTGTAACCATTTTCAACGAGATCATGGGAAGCATGAAAATAAACAAGCACTGGCAAAGCCAACCGATCCAAAAAAATGTGTGAGTCTTTTGGATTTGTCAATGCGTGTCTCGTTTGACTTGGCTTTTGTAACACTTTATAGTTTTTGGGAGAAACGAGGCCCTCACCATTGTAAGGAACAGTGGCAAAAAAGTTTTTTTGGTCTAAAAAATCTGACTAACAATGGCCCCCTCAGCCCCTGCGGAGCGGGGGCCCCCTTCAACACAGTACCTGCCCTGAGTTAGTCTGGGTGGGGGCCCCTTCATGTTATTTGCAGGGCCCCCCTCCAGTTTCGTTATGCCACTGATTGCCCCAGTAGTTCCTGGGACTGAACAAAACTACTTTGTGTACCAATATGCTCCTTGTGGAAGAGCAGAATGTGACCACTCACAGTAAAGCCAGCCAATAGAGAGAAAGATAGAAACTGTTTTGGTTAACGACAGACCTAATTAGGGACCTAATTCTTAAAGGAAGTCACAAAAGTGCACCCATATTAAATATCTTTGAAATAATGGCTTTCATGAATTTACAAGAAATTACAGAGGTAGACCAGGAAATCTTACTCCTAGAAAATATTTGTGAACTGTATTTTAGCATGTGCAAATATGCATGTAGATTTTATGCTAACATCTATTGAGTGCTTACAAGTTCACTTTCCCTCCAACCACTTTTTTCCCAACCCTGGAAAAACTTCTACTTCTGCCTTGTGAGTACATTTCCAACCTTTCTCAGTAAGGCAAAAGATTAGAGAAGAGCTGGTGAAAATCCTTAAAACATGCAAGTTAGTAGGATTGCATACTCAAATGCATACCAGCCCTGGAACTATTGCTTACTGCTTTCTCCAGGTCCAGTATATAGATCTTCGGAAACGTGGCAAAATAAGGAAATTGCTATAGGAGGGATTAAAATTGCAAAGCATTCAATCTCTACTATAGTTTTAGCCCTGGCATAATCAGAGAGGCTATTAGAGCTCTTACATAATGAGATTTCTGCCATAATGTGCTGCCTTACTACATGGCACCAAAGGGACAAGTAGATTTTTTTACAAGACAACTAGATTTAAGAAACAACCTGTCCCATTGACAAGTAGACGTTTTAATAAATTTCACTTCCCTGCCTCATCTTCAGATGATGACAGGGAAGAGGGGGAACTTTGAGCTGTCAACAGTGAATGGAATGATTACCTCATTTCAACACCGTCATACCCCCAACACCACCACCCACAGATTCACACTCTTAAGACATAGGTGGTTTCCATAAACTCCTGGAGAGATCGACAAAGAGGTTTGATATTCCTCTGACGGCAAAGCAATCTTATACGACTCAAAAGGAACCCTTCAGGAACAGCGTCAGGGATATACCCATTGTGGATTACATCTGGTAAGAAGGACTAAAGCCCATGAAAAACCCAGCCACAGTGGCTGCAGTATTGCCATGCTTTGACAAAAAATATAAATTATCTGAAGATTATCCTGCCTGCCTCATTGGGTAGCCCAAACTGGACTCTGCAATTACCCAAGTGGCACAGTGCCATTCTAAGAATTCAGCTGCACAATTTTCCGCACTTCCTGACAAGGAAGATATGCTCTAGGCCCGGGCAGAGAAATTTACTCCGCTCAAGGAGTTTGCAGAATTCTGGAACTCCACGCTCTGTGTGCAACACAGAGTTCCCTGTAAATTTCACATTCTGCTGTGGAGTTTCAGCACTTCTTGCATGATCTGTTGCACACCACTGCGTCCTTCTGTTCATTGAACAATGGATAAGTTCCAGATTATAGCTACTTCAGCCGGAAGCAACCTCCTTTTTCCTTTAGCTGCGGTTCAGATTTCAAGAATAGGAAGGTGAGCCTTGTTTAATATTGAAACTGCAGCTTCTGGTTGAAGAAAGCCTAAATAACACTGGGTGGGTGTTCCTGAGAGTTGGCTGATCACTCTGGGCCTGCATTTGTTCTTTGATCATGCTCTGGCAGCTAAGGTTGGCATTGGATGGCTAGTGCTGATGATTTTTGTTGAGCTCCCCGCCTTTATGATGCCCGTGTCAGTTGAACCAGCTGAATGTGGTACGAATGACTGTGTCTGCAAGGGGCCACCAGAAAGCGTTTGTCTTATTCCTAGTTTCATCAGAGGTTTCTTTCAACGGTGTTCATGCCAAAAGATCCTGCATACATGGGCAGAATGGTATAGGTGGACATTTACAAAGCTGGGAAGCATTTTTGAAAGGGCTGCCACATCGGATGACACAGTCTACCTGAGCCCATCCATCAGCAGGCTGCTGGCAAAAGGAGAGGTCTCTAATGGAGGTAAGCAACATTTGTTTTGCTTTAACTTTAGAGCCGCCCGAAGCTGCTCTGGCCTAATGACTGCAGCC
Source organism: Pleurodeles waltl (assembly GCF_031143425.1). Lineage (NCBI taxonomy): Eukaryota > Metazoa > Chordata > Amphibia > Caudata > Salamandridae > Pleurodeles > Pleurodeles waltl. The sequence continues at coordinate 735,689,832 of NC_090446.1, forward strand.
TGTGTTTGTGTTTGCCTTTATAGTTCCAGTTTCGGCCATGTGGAAGGTGTTATCTTTCCAGCACATTAAAACGTTGCCTGTGCTGGTGTCTTTGGGTCTCTTGTTCGGCTCCTAAAAAAGTGATGAATGTATTTATAATTTAAGCAGATTGTTTTTGCGGGGGCAGGGGGAGGGATGAATTAAATGCCAGGCCAACGGGTTAAGGTCAGCCGTTAGAAAACAAAGCATTTCATCAATGTACATATTATGGACATGTCAATATTACTTTACAGTGTCATACGGTGGGGAAGGGTAGGTGGGATAAGCATCAAGTTTATCCTGTGAAGTTATTGGCTGAGCCCTGTGGGAATCCCTGCTCTATGTGAAACTCTCATTTCCCAGAGAGATTTTGAAATCATTATTGGGCAGCACGGGCAGAGCACGTGAGTGAGAGAGCTCTGCAGCAGCTGAGACTTCTTTGCTCTAACTCATGAGGGTGCGATTTGGGTGACCGGGTTCGTGCCTGGAAGCTAAACAGGGAGCTGAGGCGTGCAACGCCTGGGTGCACACTCAGTGGAACTATGTGGAATTCATCTGAGTTTTTTTATAACTCCACGGAATTCCGCGGTGGGAAACTATGTGACTTCTAACCACCCTTAGTAGGCACCAAAACAACATTGGGAAACATTTTTCTTTGATGCCAGCAGGCACGGTGCGATCAGCAAACATTTTCACAATGTTTGGAAGATACGACTGACAAATGTGATCAGACATTGCACCATATCTTGAACATGTTCTAGATGATGCCAAAGCCGTGGATAAGAAAATCTTTCAGGAAGAAGAATATACCTTCTTCGAAATCACAACTGTGCCAAGGACATTGTGTCCACAGGTTTTCGACAACGGCAGGCTCAGCACGGAGGCAAGGTTGGTTGAAAGCCACTTCCTTCAGACTGGAGGTACAAAGTAAGATTCTGGACCTCCCATATGACAGCAAAGCCCTCATTGGGAAGTACATTGATGACGTCCTCCAAACCATAAAAACGGACACAGATGCACCCAAGTCACTGGATACCCTGCAGCATTGTAAAATACCTTTTCGTGGTGCACGAGGTAGAGGGCAATGGTCCTACAGAGGGAGTTATCAACAGTACAGGTACCCATCATACCAATCCAGGTCTCAACAGTTTTCTCAGCAGAACCAGTAGGAACAGCCTTTACATGAGGCAAACCCAGAGACAAAAACTGGGCCGTCAGAGCAAAGACATAGGACGTCAACAGTGACAAACTACAGGCACTGGCTACATTTTCATCCCCTCAGACATGCCTCGGAGGCAAAATATCCAACCATCTCCACGAATGGAGAAAAATCACAACAGACCAAAGGGTACTGAATCTAATTCAATTTGGCAACACTCTAGAATTTACCCAAAAAACGCCTCTGACTCCACCCCAGAAGTCCCCTCCAAAGCATCTGCACCTTCTCAGGTTAGAAGTCCGGGCCATGCTCAGCAAAGGGGCCATTGAACGTATCCCTGGAAACTAGAAGAGAAAAGGTTTTAATTCCCATTTTTTCTTAGTCCAGAAGAAGTCAGGAGAATGGAGACATATCCTGGATCTGAGAAACCTGAACAAATATCGCAGAAAACAGGCATTTCCCATGGTCACGCTCCAGGACATTCTGCAGCTTCTAAACCAGGGAGATTAGGGCCCTTATTAAGAGTCTGGCTGTTGCATCATCCCCAGACTTGCGTTGGCAGACCCACAGCCAACAGGCTGGTGGTTGGACTGCGACATGATGACCGTGGCCTAGTGGTCCCGGTGGTCTTCATCCTCCAGAGCAGCGCTGCTCTGAGGATTACGAGCCCCCATTCCACCAGCCTTTCCATGGCGGTAAAAGACTGGTGGATTGGGGGCGTCAGTGGTCGCCTGGGGGGCCTTGCACAGGGGCTTCCATGCACAGCCCCGTTCCACATTCCACTGCCCGAATAACGGGCAGGGGAATGCGCGATGGGTGCTGCTGCACCCGCCGCACCGCCACATTGGAGCCAGCGTCAAAGTTAAAGCCCTGTTCACTGCAGGGCTGGCGGAGGAAACACTGTTTCCGCCGGCCGGCCCTGTGGTGAACTCCTAATAGGGCCGGCGGGTTTCAGACCGCATAGGTGGCCTGAAGGCAGGAAGAGTTTGGTGGGCGGTGGAACTCATAATGAGGGCCAATGTAACAACATTGGCTCTCCAAAATGCAGATTTTCTCATACCAGTACACCCACAACATTGAAAATATTTAAGATTCACAGTAACCAGCAGCCATTATTAGTTCAAGGTTCTTCCATTCGGCCTGAAATCCGCCCCTCACATTTTCACAAAGTGCCTGGCATCAGTAGTGGCATTCTTAAGACAGGAAAAACACCATGTTTTTCTGTATCTTGATGGCTGGGTGGTCAAGGCACCTTCCCATCAATCCGCACAAAGGTCAAACACCTCCAGCAAATTTGGCCTTTTGCTGAATTTGTAAAAGTCTGCCCTTCAGCCATCCATGCAGAGCTCATCTGCAAGATTTGCAAGGAAGCGGCAAATGGGACCAATCTCAGTTGTCTCTTCACATCAACTTGCTATAACTCAAGGTGATACATTTAGCCTTACAAGCCTTCCTACACAGAGTACAAAAACTCTGGAGTATTCATCCGCACAGACAACATCACAAACATGCACTTAATCAACAAGCATGGTGGCACAAGGCCTCAAGCCTTGTCCCAAGAAGCACAAAGAATTTGGAAGTAGTCGATCCATCACCAGGTGAATCTGAAAGCAGAACATGTGTCAGGAAAGCAAAATGTCATAGCAGACACTCTGATCAGAACGAGAAGTACTTGTCACAAATGGGAGATCAATCAGGAATTCCTGGACCTGTTCGCAACCTCTCAGATCCGAAAATGTAGATTCTATGCAAGCTGGCATCCAGAACCATCGGCACCTGGCTGATTACAACCCCACTTTCCACCAGCCTTTTCATGGTGGTGACCCTGCTATGAAAAGGCTGGCGGAAAGCCAGTGCCGGGGGCCACAGGGAGGCCCCCTGTCTAGCACCGTTGGAATGCGCACTGTCTGCTGTGCAGACAATGCACATTCCGAGGGTGCTGGTCGGCCCAGTCTGTGCTATGGTATAGGTCCGGCTCCCGTAAGGGAAGCGAGACCTATACAATGGCACTGTTCCTGCTGGTCTGACAGACGAGAAGGTAGCACTTTTCCCACCGGATTGACCAGCGGGAACGCTCCATTACAATGTTCCTGCTGTTCAGCCCGGTGGGCACAATGTAATAGGGTGGGGGGTTACGACACTGGTATGACGGTTGCATCCTCCCCACAGCATTGGCCGTCAGCTGGTCCCACCGCCAATGTCGTAATCAGACCCTTGGTCTTAAATGGAAGCGGCTTTGGATCTGGTGTCAATGGTGGTACAACGTGCACTCAGTATCATCTACACTAGAAGAAATCCTTCCTTATTTACTACATCTGGCATGTTCATGTCTTGCTTATGCTTCCATTAAAATTCATCTAGCAGCCATGTCCCGCTTCAGGAGATCAGTGGCATCACTATCGTTGTGGTCTAGCAGACGCATCAAACCTATTCTCAAAAGTCTGTTTAGGGTCTTCCCACCAGTATGGCATCCTCCCCCACTCTTGAAACTAAATACTGTGTTTTATCAACTAATGAAAAGCCCATTTGAGCCTATACACAAAGTGGACATCATATTTCTGTCTTGGAAAGTGGCTCTCCTCTAATGTGATTCTGTGAACGATTCCAAAATTCATTCCAAACTTTCCTGTCAGACTTCCAGTTAAATTAACCAATAGTTTTAAAGACATTTTTCCTGGATCCCAAGACTGTAGCAGAAAGGACATTGCATTTCTTAGATGTCAGGAAATGTCTAAAATTTTACCTTGACAGAACGAAACACTTCCGAAAGTCCAGTCAGTTTTTAGTGGCATACAGTGCTCCTAGAAGAGCTTGTCCACTCTTGTAACAGATCATAGCCAGATGAATAACTAATGGCATAAAATATTGCCATGAAAAAGCTGGCACAACAAAGGAGCATTCTCATTCAACCAGAGGTATATCAACTCCAACAGCGTTGTTTACTGATGTATCTATCCAAGATATTTGCAGAGCAGCAACCTGAAAAAATTGATACACCTTTACGTAGCACTACTGCTTGGATTCCGCAGTTCACTGAGATGAGGGAGTGGGCCTGGTGGTATTCAGTATCTTTTTCTGTGAAGGTGAATCATTGTAGTAAGTGGTACCCACAATCCTCTAATGTATTACACACATTTTACATTGTTGATAAATGTATATGTATGCAACCCACCCTCCTGCCCTGAGAGGCTCACTTGTTCTTTAGTAATAATAAATATTTACACTTGTGCTCTAAAATCTGAGACAGAAGCCTCTGAAGGGAGTTTTTTAGAGGGTGCTGCATCCTGATTGCTTGAAGTTTAGTTTCTTTCCAACAATAGTGATGTTACTGAAGTGAAGGCTTTATGGCCTTTGCAAGCTATATTTTAACATTACGCTGCTTTTTTAATTGTAGTGGGACTCCCACTTAGTCGACATTGAATGATTCAAGCATGTGAATCTATGAAGAATACCAATACTGGAGAACTACAGTTACAGGTAAGTACTGTGTTTTCGTATCGAGTCACGCAAATTGTGCACATTTTTTGCCATTTTACGTTACATGAAATTTTGCATGATTTTTCCCAGCAGAATACCTTGTATCTGATACCCCGAGTTAAGGTACAACACAGTAGAATCTATTATTTTTTATTGCTCAAGGACTGTGCAGTTCCAAAAGGATGTCTTGAAAACAGACTCAAACAGGGCCTTATAAAATATTCAACATCCCTTTGCAGGGGCCCCGATTTTCTTCATTTCCAAGTCTTATGGAACTTTTGGCACCTGCATAGACTCCCAAAAATGAAATGCGATAACTGCAAAGAATCAGTACTGGCTCCTATTGATAGCCATATTGCTTTATCAAATTAAGAATGAAAAGTTTATCTCAAAACTAGATCCTACAGGTGCCTCCAATTTGGTCAGAATAAAATATGGAGATGAATGTAAGACCACTTATCCAGTGTTGGATCTTTCATAAATTCACATGCTTGAATCATCCCCGTCGTCGAAGTGGGAGTCCCCCGGTACATGAAAAGCAATAATTAACAAATAATATTTTTTTTCCTCCTACAGGCTATAATGGTAACCCAAGACACTCATATAGCCAATCTAAGTCCTTTTGTGAAAAGGACCCAAACCTGGCTGCTGGCCAATCAGGTACCAGCACCCTCTAGAACACTCTCCAGAGAAGCTCTTTCCCTCAGATTTTCTACCGCACGTCGCATGAAGGGAGTCTCCCTGAGCTCTGCTCAGTTTTCTACTTCTTCAGAAGTGTTTTTTCTCTCAAGAAACCTCTAAGGATGTCAGATTCTTCTAGAAAAGGCCTTTTCCGCCCTTGCAAGACCTGTGGCAAGAAAATGCTCCATGTGCATGATCCACATAAAGAATGCCTATACTGCCTCTACCCTACCTCTACTCTGAGAAAGGTATCCATCAAAATTAAGTCGACGACGACACCACCATCGAAGACACTGACGACGACGACGGTGTTCACATCTACCGTCTCCACCACCTCGTCGACGAGACCATCGTCGGCGACGACTAGCTTGACGTCGGTGGTAAAGGCTACTATTTCTTCTATTAAACCTCTGTCGACGAGGCTTCCAGAAAAAACAGCGTCCCTGACAACGTCGATGCCTTTGTCGACGAGAACATTGTCGTTGATGACCGTCTACGAAAGCCCCGTTGACTGCAACACCACTGACGAGAGCTCCGTCGGCTGCATCACCATCGACGAGGACGCCGTCGACGAGGACACTGTCGTCGACACCATCGTCGACAAGACCGTCGTTGATGGAAGGATCATCCGCTATGGCAGTGCCGTCGACGGGACCATCGTCGTCGACATCATCGACTATGCCAATGGTGCCTGTGAGTCAGATAGAGGCCATTCCTACTTCTTCTAGGTCTCCTGATCTTCGAGCCATGGTCAAGATCACATCATTGTCCAGATCGGCGACCTATACTACAGATACTTCACCAAGTAAGGTGTCAACCTTATTACCTACTCATCTGCTGGACTGGGAGGAATCGGATGAGGGTCCATTTGGAGATGCGCACAGCCCATCTCAGTTGCATGTCAAATACCAGGAAGAGGATGATGATGAGTATGATCAATATCAACCTTATTATTCTCATCAAGGGCGCTATTATCAACCGCAGCCTCAACCAAGAGACTCTGTCCAGATGCCTGCCTCCTTGATCCAGGACTTACAGTCAATGTTGCAGGATTATAGGAGGAGGTTCCCAGTTACAGCAGAGGATCAACCACCACCGCCAACTTCTCCTGTTGCACCAAGGAGCGTACCTCCACCTCCAGCTACTCCTAGGATGACTCCTCATTCTGTGTTAGCTGCTCCCCCCGGAGATGACGTTTCGACATCAGGGGAAGAGGAGGAAGAAGGTGAGATATCGACGTCACAGCATCCTACTGAGGAATGGGATGACTACTTAGCCCCCACTCCTTCTTCACCACCTCCTCGCCCTTTAGATTCTCCACCGGAGGATTTAGGTGGTTTTCACAATTTAATGGATAGGGTGGCCGAACGTTTCCACCTGCCAACATCTGTCTCGCAGTCTGAATGCTTCCTCCATGATTTTAAAGAACAAGCAAGGAAGTCTGTAAGGGCCATCCCTATCATTGACTTTATATTGAGCGAGGGTATCAAGATCATGCGCAACGCGGCAACAGTTCCACCATTGCCACAAAAACTTGACAAAAAATATAAGGCAACTCAGGACTCTCCGGATTGTTTAACTGGCCACCCAAAGCCGGACTCTGTCATCTCTCAAGTGGCTCAAAGGCGTTCTAAGAACCCGTCAGCGCCTATCTCTACTCCTCCAGATAGAGAAGGAAGTAGATTAGATAACGTGGGAAAGAGGTTCTCGTCCATGTCAGCAATTACTGTTCGGGCAGCAAATTCCTTAGCGATCTAGGGTCATATGATTGACAAATGTGGTCTGATATGCAGGCTCTTATGGACCTCATCCCGGAAAGCAAACAAGCAGAGGTACGGAAGATCCTCCAAGAAGGTGAGGGTACGTCTGAAGAGATAATTGACTGCGCTCTAGATATAACCTCCACCGGTTTTCGTCAGCTGGCTGGTGCTGCAGTATTACGCCGACAGGGTTGGCTCAAGGCCACATCTTTCAGACCGGATGTGCAGTTCAGAATTCTTGACATGCCGCACGACGGAGAATCTCTCTTCAGCAAGCATGTGGATGGCGCATTGCAGACCATCAAGGCTGCCACTGATACTGCTAAGTCCCTAGGTACCTTGCAGTACCGGAAATAGCCCTTTCGGGGTGCAAGAGGAAGGGGATTTACCTCATTTCGAGGTTCCTATCACAGGCAGTATCAGCAGCCCCAATATAGACCATCCTATCAGCAGCAGTATAGACAACCATCCACTGCCTCATACGCCAGACAGGGAGGAAGGAGAAAACAGGATTCCCAAAACCGGAATCAACCTATAAAGCAATGATCATTACCAGGCACCGGCTATTTTTCCCCTCTATTTACAGACTCAACAAGTGGGAGCGAACATCTCCAATTACATCCAGAAGTGGAAAGACATAACATCAGACAAATGGGTGCTGGATATAGTGACACAAGGTCATACCTTGGAATTTATACAAAAACCACCACACCATCCACCAGGAACATCCAAACCGTTTCATCTTCGCCTGCTTCAGCAGGAGATGTTCCTGATGCTCGCCAAGGGAGTGATAGAACAGGTTCCGGTTCAGCGAATAGGTCTTGGGTTCTATTCCCGGTTCTTTCTGATGAAGAAGAGGTCAGGGGAATGGAGACCGATCCTAGATCTCAGGAAGCTCAACAAGTTCCTTCGGAAACAATCCTTTAGGATGATCACGCTGTTGGATATCCTATACCTTCTCAATCCTGGAGATTTTATGACAACAATGGATCTCCAGGATGCTTATTTCCACATACCAATACATCAAAAACATTGCAAGTATCTCTGTGTTACTGTGGCTGGTGCCCTTTATCAATTAAAAGTTCTCCCATTTGGTCTGAAGTCAGCTCCATGAATTTTCACAAAATGTCTTGCCCCAGTCGCAGGTTTCCTCCGCAACAGGGGTTTTCAGGTGTTTCCATACCTGGACGACTGGCTCATAAAAGCTCCTTTATCACTACTAGCATCCAGGGCTACAAACGCCTGCCTAGAATTATTTCGCAGTTTGGGACTAACAGTAAACCTACAGAAGTCAGTCATCCTTCCCTCGCGCAGGATAGTCTTCTTGGGTGCAGAACTCAACACCATCAAAAACAAGGCATACCTCACCCCGGCACGGCAGCAGAAACTAACCAACTTGGCGGTCGGTATTTCCAGAAAAAAAGTTTGTTTCTGTACGACTGTCCAAGTCACTTCTAGGTATGATTTCCTCAGCAATCGTCCTAGTTCATCTAGCAAGGTTGAGAATGAGACCTTTTCAAGAGGAGTTACAGCTCCAATAGACCCAGTCGCAAGGATCCTTCGAGGACTCAATAAGTGTTACACCAAGAAATCTACAGGCTTTGCAATGGTGGTCTCAGACCAACCAACTCTCCCAAGGACTCACTTTTCTAACGCCAATAGCAGAATTTATCATCACAACAGACGCTTTCTTGGAAGGCTGCGGAGGCCATTTACAAGACATGCACATTCAGGGAAGATGGTCAGATGCGCAGAAAGGAATGCACATAAATCTGTTGGAATTAAAGGCGATCCATCTCATGCTCAAGGCTTTTCTTCTACACATTGCAGGGTCATCAGTGTTGGTCCGGACGGACAACACAACAAGTATGTTTTATATCAACAAGCAGGGAGGAACAAGATCCCTCTCCCTCTCAAGAGAAGCTCAATTTCTTTGGGACTGGCTCACACTGCACAATATTTGCCTCAGGGTGGAGCACCTGCCAGGTGTCAACAACGTCCTGGCGGACACTCTCAGCAGGATGGACGACAACTGCCACGAGTGGGAACTCAACCAGAAGGTACTCAACGGCGTCTTCCGACGCTGGGGTCAACCGACCCTAGACTTGTTTGCCACCAATCAGTATGCCAAATGGCAATTGTACGCCAGTCTATACCCACTCCTGGGGTCGTGGGGAATTGCTCTTTCAATGAGATGGTCCGGGATCTTTGCATACGCTTTTTCCCCATGTCCTGTTGATCCCCAGACTCCTGTGGAAGATGAAATCGGAGGGCTGCAGGATCATTCTCGTAGAGCCCAGGTGGCCCGGCAGTATTGGTACACGGAGCTCCTACTCCTGTCCATGGCCAATTCCATGCGCCTTCCCTACAACCACGACCTTCTCACGAAGAATCAGGGTCAGATTCTTCATCCCGATCCAACATCTCTTCAATTGCACGCTTGACTCCTGAGTTCCGAGAGTTCCAGGGTAGGAACATTGACCAAGAATGCAGATGGATTTTATCTAGGGCACGACCGGACAGTACAAATAAGACGTACAAGCACAAATGGAAGAGATTTTGTGTTTGGTGCTGTCAGAACAAGTTCCATCCTTTACAGATAAAGCCAGAACAAATTCTCTCGTACCTTCTCACCCTCTCAAAGGATGGTCTATGCCATGCATCGGTTTAGATTCATTTGGCAGCTATAGCCTCCTATAGACGCTCTGCTGATATGACCTCACTTGGCTCATCCAGGATTATTAAACAGTTCATGAAAGGCCTCTTCCGCACTTTCCCTCCGGTGCGTCCACCTCCGCCTAGAATGGCATCTGAATGTAGTCCTCTCCCAGCTAATGAAAGCTCCGTTCGGACCCATTCACAGAGCTGAACTCAAGTACATCACATGGAAAGTGGTAACTCTTGCTTGCTCTTACTTCCACCAGGAGAGTCAGCGATATACAGGCTTTTACTACGAAGGATCCTTTTCTGTTTTTTTCGGATGACTTTGTTCTGCTCAGGGCTAACCCCAGATACATTCCTAAAGTGCCATCATCATTTCACCTGAATGAGCCTGTAATACTACGTACGTTTTTCCCAAATCCGTCTACAATCGCAGAAAGGACTCTGCATTCCTTGGACATCAAGAGATGCCTCAAATTTTACCTCCAAAGTAACAAACAAATAAGGAAAACAGATCAGCTGTTTGTATCTTATGCTGATGGACGGCAAGGTGCAGGGGTCACTAAGGCCACCATAGCCCAGTGGATTGCTTCTATAATTCAGTTTTGCCACACCAAAGCAGGAAAACCGTTGACTAAGCGCCCGAGAGCGCACTCCACGAGAGCAGTCTCGACATCGGCTGCTCTGTTCCAGGGCATTGCTCTGGATAAAATATGTCAGGCTAGGACATGGAAGACTACGCACTCCTTTACGCAGCACTACTGTTTGGAGTCATCACAGAGAACTGACTCTCCAGTTGGACAAGCTGTCTTACGTCATCTCTTCCACTAAGATGAGACCTTTCCTTTATTATGTAGAAACAATTCTATATGCAAAGGTCTATAGTTGCTATGCAATATGGTTTGAGATTGTTGTAGTTTGGACTCTTGCTCTGAGCAAGACTGCTGGTTTAAGGATGACAGTACTTTTGTTTGTAGGCGACTACGCCTTTCCTACAACAAGTCGCAACTGTTGTCCCAACCTTACCGGCTCACTAGCAGCACCTCACCAGAAACACAGTAGTAAAAGGTGATTTATGGCAGCCGTTACGCATGGACTCGAGAATAAAACATCTCAGGGAGTGTCGTGGTTAAACGGAGATTACCCCTTTCTCACAGATATATCATGTCTCATACAAACACAGGCAATGACAAAGATGCAGTATAGTTTCAATAGTTTTTATTTATCATAACTGCAATTTGCGATATGTTCTATGGGCTGCAATGATTAGGATAATGAATAATGCAAGAAACAGAATTGTGAAGATGAGAGTCATTATTACAAAGACCCCCACCATCTTGCAATACGTAAAAAAAGATATATGAGAAGTAATATGCCCTAATACCCTAATGTGGAATTGCCTAACCTCCTACCCAAAGGAGAGCTGGGTTTGTTAATCCTAATCTGCCAAGGCCATGCCCATGAGAGAAGCCCCCAACCCTCGTTACCTTAGAACGAGGTCTCTATCTCAGACTCCGCAGGGACACGAAGACTGGGTCAGCGTCAAGACGACTGCAGCATTGGTATCAGCGATGGTGGCGATGCCCTCTGGTTGGAATACCTCTGATTATCTGTCTAAAGTGTGATGTATTTATACAGATCTACAAGGACCCCTGACATAGGTGTGTTCCTAAACAATAGATAACAGATATGCTTGCGACAGCAATTAATATAAACAATCCCTCGAAAGTATAGAGAGGGAAAATCCCTAAGTGTGAACACCTACTGTTTGTTTGTCTTTGGTGCTTGATCTTGACGCCTTGGCGCGGTGACACTGATAATGTTACCCATAACAAGTGGCCTATCTATAAACAAGGCAGCCATCTTAGAAGAAATAAATAATTAAATGGGCTAAGGCAGAGCAAGCTAAGTAGGTTAAAAGTCACTAGGTGACGGGGGCACGAGTCTGCAAGCCAGAGGCTAAGCTAACTCCTGTTATCCCATTAAAATGAACTAGGATTCACTACACCCTCCCCATTACCGTAACAGGTATGACGAAGGTACATGAACCCAAATGCTAAAACTTGCTCTGAACTCAAAGCTAAAAGCAAAAAACAAGCTAAAAAAAATCTTTGGAATATGTTAAAAAACATATTAAAACAAATCTGCTAAAAATACATACAGAGATGTTAATGTCAACTACGACAAGCACAGCGTGCAAAAGCAAATGTCAATTTAAATGCATAATTTGGAATCGGGAATGGCAAGTCAATTCATCAAATTATTTGCTGTACGCATGATCTTGAAGAATGTCATTGAAGTCACCAACCAAGGACCTAAAAAATTAGCCAACATCATCTGATGTTAAGTCAGGTGCTGGGCGGACAAACGGATCCACAGAGCAGAAGTGAGTTGTATTTCCTGGTGTATAGTTATCCGTTGCAGTGTCCTCATCCATGGTAGATCTCAAAACGGAAGTCTCATAGGTGGCCTCGAGGAGCAACCTCAGTTTCTAGGGGCATGATCGTGTATGAACCCTCATCGGGGACATCAGCAGTTCGTGGTCCACAGGAGATGTTGGTGCAACAGCAAGACAGACCATAGGCAGATGTTCAAAGAGACACCAAATGCAGCAGAAGACTGGTTGTACGCATCAGAGAAGGGGTCGAAATGACAACGACCAGTCATGCTCCAGTTCCACCAGCAAAGGTGCACCGAAGATCCAAACCATGCGCTCACAGCACAGTGGAGTTAGTGGGAGCGGCTCCATTGCTCTGTGTTGCTGGAAAGAAACAACCACTGCGGATCAGAAGAAATAGCAGTAGTAGTCTGCCAATCAAAGCCAAAATATTCAGAAAGCCACCAAACACACTTGAAAAGAGAGAATGGATGGCTGATGGGATGACTCCGAAGACAGTCTGAAAGATGGACACGAAACCAGACCCGACAGCCTTAAAGAAATGAACAATCCCAGTGGTGCTCGAAGCATTGAATATTCTAGATACCAGATCTCCAAAGTGCTTGGGGAAGTTGGTATTTAGAAGGGATTGTATCTCGGCTGTTGATCTCGCAATCTGGAGAGCATACGTCTCCTTTGCGGATGTCAAGGCGACCTGTTTCTGAAACAATAGCGCCTTTAGCCTACTCAGCTGGTCATAGTTCACATTAATAATATCTATGTGGGGCCACATGTCAGATACTTTAATCTCTCGTGTGGGGGGAAACAAAACATGTCCACAACACGTAACGACCTTCGAGACCGAGATTGCGTAGGCAATGCCTGGACGCATGCCGCAACAACTTTGATCGTTCAGTGTAGGAAAGTACCATCTTGCCTGGCATGTTACCCCCATATTTCACTGTATATATGTTGTTTTAGTTGTATGTGTCACTGGGACCCTGCCAGCCAGGGCCCCAGTGCTCATAAGTGTGCCCTGTATGTGTTACCTGTGTTATGACTAACTGTCTCACTGAGGCTCTGCTATCCAGAACCTCAGTGGTTATGCTCTCTCATTTCTTTCCAAATTGTCACTAACAGGCTAGTGACCAAATTACCAATTTACATTGGCATACTGGAACACCCTTATAATTCCCTAGTATATGGTACCCAGGGTATTGGGGTTCCAGGAGATCCCTATGGGCTGCAGCATTTCTTTTGCCACCCATAGGGAGCTCTGACAATTCTTACACAGGCCTGCCACTGCAGCCTGAGTGAAATAACATCCATGTTATTTCACAGCCATTTACCACTGCACTTAAGTAACTTATAAGTCACCTATATGTCTAACCTTTACCTGGTAAAGGTTGGGTGCTAAGTTACTTAGTGTGTGGGCACCCTGGCACTAGCCAAGGTGCTCCCACATTGTTCAGGGCAAATACCCTGGACTTTGTGAGTGCGGTGACACCATTTCACGCGTGCTCTATACATATGTCACGACATCTGTATAGCGTCACAATGGTAACTCCGAACATGGCCATGTAACATGTCTAAGATCATGCAATTGTCACCCCAATGCCATTCTGGTATTGGGGAGACAATTCCATGATCCCCCGAGTCTTTAGCTCAGACCCGGGTACTGCCAAACTACCTTTTCAGGGGTTTCACTGCAGCTGCTGCTGCTGCCAACCCCTCAGACAGGTTTCTGCCCTCCTGGGGTACAGCCAGGCTTGGCCCAGGATGGCAGAACAAAGGACTTCCTTAGAGAGAGGGTGTTACACCCTCTCCCTTTGGAAAAAGGTGTTAAGGCAGGGGAGGAGTAGCCTCCCCCAGCCTCTGGAAATGCTTTCATGGGCACAGATGGTGCCCATTTCTGCATAAGCCAGTCTCCACCGGTTCAGGGATCCCCCAGCCCTGCTCTGGCGCGAAACTGGACAAAGGAAAGGGGAGTGACCACTCCCCTGACCTGCACCTCCCCTGGGAGGTGCCCAGAGCTCCTCTAGTGTGCTCCAGACCTCTGCCATCTTGGAAACAGAGGTGCTGCTGGCACACTGGACTGCTCTGAGTGGCCAGTGCCAGCAGGTGACGTCAGAGACTCCTTCTGATAGGCTCCTTCAGGTGTTGCTAGCCTATCCTCTCTCCTAAGTAGAAAACCCCTCTTTTCTGGCTATTTAGGGTCTCTGTTTCTGGATATTCCTTAGATAACGAATGCAAGAGCTCATCAGAGTTCCTCTGCATCTCTCTCTTCACCTTCTGCCAAGGAATCGACTGCTGACCGCGCTGGAAGCCTGCAAAACTGCAACAAAGTAGCAAAGACGACTACTGCGACCTTGTAACGCTGATCCTGCCGCCTTCTCGACTGTTTTCCTGGTGGTGCATGCTGTGGGGGTAGTCTGCCTCCTCTCTGCACTAGAAGCCCCGAAGAAATCTCCCGTGGGTCGACGGAATCTTCCCCCTGCAACCGAAGGCACCAAAGAACTGCATCACCGATCCTCTGGGTCTCCTCTCAGCACGACGAGCGAGGTCCCTTGAACTCAGCAACTCTGTCCAAGTGACTCCCACACTCCAGTGACTCTTCAGTCCAAGTTTGGTGGAGGTAAGTCCTTGCCTCCCCACGCTAGACTGCATTGCTGGGACCCGCGTGTTTTGCAGCTACTCCGGCTCCTGTGCACTCACCGAGGATTTCCTTTGTGCACAGCCAAGCCTGGGTCCACGGCACTCTAACCTGCATTGCACGACCTCCTGAGTTGTCCTCCGGCGGCGTGGGACTCTCTTGTGCAACTTCGGGTGGGCACCATTTCACTCCACTTTTTAGTGCCTATTCTGGCACTTCTGCGGGTGCTGCCTGCTTCTGAGAGGGCTCCTTGTCTTGCTGGACGCCCCCTCTGTCCCCTCACGCAATTGGCGACATCCTGGTCCCTCCTGGGCTACAGCAGCATCCAAAAATCCTAACCGCAAGCTTTGCAGCTAGCAAGGCTTGTTTGCAGTCTTTCTGCAGGAAAACACTTCTGCACGACTCTTCACGACATGGGACATCCATCCTCCAAAGGGGAAGTGTCTAGCCCTTGTCGTTCTTGCAGAATCCTCAGCTTCTACCATCTGGTGGCAGCTTCTTTGCACCCACAGCTGGCATTTCCTGGGCATCTGCCCACTCCCGACTTGATCGTGACTTTTGGACTTGGTCCCCTTGTTCCACAGGTACTCTCGTCTGGAAATCCATCGTTGTTGCATTGCTGGTGTTGGTCTTTCCTGCAGAATTCCCCTATCACGACTTCTGTGCTCTTTGGGGAACTTAGGTGCACTTTGCACCCACTTTTCAGGGTCTTGGGGTGCGCTGTTTTCTTACAGTCCCAGCGACCCTCTACGAGGTCACATAGGTTTGGGGTCCATTCGTGGTTCGCATTCCACTTCTAGAGTATATGGTTTGTGTTGCCCCTATCCCTATGTGCCCCCATTGCATTCTATTGTGACTATACATTGTTTGCACTGTTTTCTATTGCTATTACTGCATATTTTGGTATTGTGTACATATATCTTGTGTATATTTGCTATCCTCATACTGAGGGTACTCACTGACATACTTTGGCATATTGTCATAAAAATAAAGTACCTTTATTTTTAGTATATCTGTGTATTGTGTTTTCTTATGATATTGTGCATATGACACTAGTGGTACTGTAGGAGCTTCACTCGTCTCCTAGTTCAGCATAAGCTGCTTTGCTAAGCTACCTTTTCTATCAGCCTAAGCTGCTAGACACCCCTCTACACTAATAAGGGATACCTGGGCCTGGTGCAAGGTGTAAGTACCCCTTGGTACTCACTACAAGCCAGTCCAGCCTCCTACATTCAGTACCACATAACTTCCATTGGAAAGTACATGAAATACCGGGCGAATCAAAGGGACAGGAGTACCCTTCAGAAAACAGGCCAAATTCACGACCCCCGCATTGCAAAGACCGTGAAGAGACACCTGCCTGCATATCATAGAATGACAAACAGCAGTCTCACATTCGCTCCTGCTAAGAAAGACCTCCTTTTCGCCGTTCAGACATCTATAGTCAAAGGGCAACTCCCACTCTTCCTTAATAAAGCTATCTCTTAGTTGCTCATATCTTCCCACTGTAAGATGTTTCAGGCAGCTCAAGAAACAAAAGGTCGAAATCGGTAAATTAATTATGCCATGTAAGAGCCAGATAGTTGAAGGACTCTCTGCTATTGTGAAGGGCAACTTATCTAACTTTTCTACTTGAAGCAGGGTGAAACTAGCCTCCCTTTTAGCCATTGTCGCTTGTTCCTTTGAAAAATTAAAGGCAGTGAAGAATTCACTTCCATTAATATACTTCCATGGAATGCGCCCACTTTTCAGTGTCTCTAATGTCCAACCTAGCTGCATGATGGAACGTAGCTGTGTTTGTCCATGATATAACCGGGACAAGTCTGTCTGAGTGATATCAATAGCAGACGACACTATATTTGATAGTAAATAAATTCTGTTGGACAGTGTATTCATGCCGTTGTCGACAACAGCTAATGTCTTTTTGTTCTTTATCCAATTGCCTTAAACGCGCAGCAGCCTTCCAAATTTCATTGTACATAGCATATAAAAACCTTGTTGAGCGCTGTTTCGTAGGACCCAACAGAAAATCCTGCAAGTCTATATTGTCAGACAGAGTGTTCAGGTGTTTCTTAACCGCGGCTAACGTGTTTGTTTGTACCCATTGCTGGCACAGCTTACCCACACTGTATGCTGTAACTATACCTGTATATTGACCCGATATAAAGCGAGGGTCTGGCCTGTTAATTGAAAAAACCCTGAAGAGTTCAAAAAACGTGCTTGATACTCATTAGTGTCAGTGGGCCATATTAACCACCGCCGGGACTGGAAAGTGAAGAATTATAGGTACCAGCCTTAACCATTGCGTCTAGCCTCTCCTCTGTGATATTAAGGAAGTGTTGCCAATCTTTAAACCTTGCCGGAGTAGGGATACGGGGCGTGTTCAAATCCTTAATTTTCGCTAACCCCAGACAGGAAGTCTGCTGAATAGTGTCATTTAAGAAAATCAACTGCACAGGAATCAGGCATGCTCGAAATAAAGCCTCCCCACCCTGTATTTGCCAATCTTGTGTTCCCCATACACTTTTCAATTCAATAGTGCTTTTCCAGTATTTGTAACCCTCAATTGCGAGCCAGGAAACAAAGGGATCTGAATAAATCAATTTGTATCAGTTAGCAAACTTTTCCTAATTTGTGCCGGAGGTAATTTAAAATAATACGACTCTGCTTTTCTTGCATCGTGCCCAGAAAAGTATGTAAATTTATGGCTATAATACTTTGGACTCCCCACCAGTGGTGTAGAACAGTATTCCCACTGTGTGTAGTTCAATACTGGCTTGTATCTAGTGTCACGGTGTAGGGAGTGATGTCCACAATTGTTATAGCAGAACATTT
Source organism: Pleurodeles waltl (assembly GCF_031143425.1). Lineage (NCBI taxonomy): Eukaryota > Metazoa > Chordata > Amphibia > Caudata > Salamandridae > Pleurodeles > Pleurodeles waltl. The sequence goes on from NC_090446.1 coordinate 735,707,453, forward strand.
CCCCATAATTCATTGTATAATCATATACATCATCACTTTCAAAAGCGGAATAGTCCTTCATTTCAGTTAGCATGGAATCAATTGTTTGGACATCCCAATCATCAGAGACAACATCAGGTGTAATTACATCAGTCATTGAAATTTTGAACACGTATGGTATTTGAATAATTTCTGTAGGCCCGTATATATCGAATGGAACTTTGTCCCACACAATCCCATCAGTAATCGGTATTGCTGTAATATTTACAGGGGACAAATCTCTGCGGACCTTATGTGAAGAATGATGTGGTGTTAAAACTTCATCAACAGGCTCCACTGAGGAGCGATCAGGAATATAGTGACCATTTATAAGCTAAAAAACCACAAAACCAATCCATAAAAATAATGCAAAAAATGTCAAACAGAACCACAAGTAGTTCCATGGGTATATCAAATAGTTATTTTTAAGCCATCTATAGAGCATACTACTTTTTGAGACATTGTCAATCACAGTAGTGGATGAATCTGAAGAAAAATCATCAATGTCAATGAAATAGCCAGAGGTAGTCTCTGCAAACACAGGAGCCGGTGTACTCTGGTCCACTGCACGTGGAGGCTCTTGGTAGACAATGTCATCAGTCGGTGATGTGTTTGTGTAAAATACAGCTAAATCTTGAAGCGGGGTGGTCACTGAAGATGTGACTGGAACCAACAAGAGTTCATTTTCCGCCCTCCCCATGGTCGAGGAGGTGTCTGGAACAGCAGTTGACATTGTTGCATAGTCTGTAGTAGTGATGTTCATCCTACTATGTAGATGGATGTGCTGTTGGGTAGTGAGAGGGGATCAGGACCCACCAAAGGGACCTCCTGGTCTACTGTGAAGGATCGGCCACATGGTGTAGTTTGATGTCATCAATGGAGATGAATCTGTTCGTCTTAGAACCAGACAGTGGTGGTAAGATGACAGTCCTGGTGCCTTGTATTCCCAAGACTGGTACAGGTGCTCTGTATGATGGACCGAACTCCTTCTTCACAGCGATCTTCTCACGAACCAGATCCCCAACTTTAGGAATCCAGCCAGTTGAAGTTTTCGCCAAATCCCTTATTCCTAAAGTGGCAGCACTTGCAGATGATTTATCATCACGAAATTGTTGAAGCTCCTGTAAAACAGCGAGACATTCTTTTATGTCAAACGGTGTTTCTGATGCCACCATACCAGGGGCATCAAGATCTGGGACATACATAGCTATCCCAAAGAGAACCTCATTTGGAGAGTGTCCCCCCAAGGACCGTCTTGGCAGATTATTCAGTGCTCTCTGGACCCCCTATAGGTGGTGTAACCAACTGCGGCCTAAACCTAATACTCGAGCTGTTAAGGACTGCTTTAGACCACGATTCCGCCTCTCCACGACCGAATTTCCCTCGGGATGGTATGGTGAGGAATAATGGAGTTCAACACCCATCGTCCCCATGGTGTCCCTGAATGCCTTAGAGGCAAATGCAGGGACCTGGTCCGAATGGAATGCTGCAACCGCATATATACCGATAAAGATCAGCAAATCTTTTATAATAGTCCGGGCGTCAGCCGACCGCTGTGGCCATACCCACAGGAATCTAGAACAGGAATCTACAGCTACTAAAATGTATTTGTATGCACCATCAGGCTGTAAGGGACCACAGTGGTCTAGGTACACCCACTGTAGTGGCTTGTTGGACACTAAGAGGGACGTCTGCGGTTGGCGCTTGATATTAGAGCCCTTGATCTGCTGGCAAATGTCACAGCAAAGGACATACTGTTTTGTTCTTCTGCATAGACCAGGCCACCAGAAGCGTTGCTGTAGGAGTGTTATCGTGGCCTGTATACCAGCATGTGCAGAAGCGACACCCTCATGCGCTGCTTTGATTAAATCTAATCTCTTGTCGTCATTGGGGATCACTCGATCTCCAACCCCAGGAATCGTTGTGTAAGCAACATTCTGTGCACTGATATGGTAAGTATAGTTTGTAGGGTATCCTTTCGGAAGGGGCTTGCCTGCAGCCAAAGCTTTAACGGCAATCAATATTTCTTTATCAATTCTCGTTTGTGAACGAGCCACTGCAGCCACAGAAGCCATAGCTACTGCTGTTTTGGCCGCTTCATCAGCCAATGTATTACCGGTAACGTGTACTCCTATACGTTGGTGTCCCAATGTATGGACTACATGGACACACAGTAGCTTATCCTTAAGATCAGCCACCCTCCCACACAATGTCTTGTGTTTAATGGTGTTCCCTTTAGAATCTCTAAACCCGTTCAGTTTCCAATGATTGAGATATTCATTGTATGACTGGACGCTGTAATATGAGTCACAGACTATCAAAGTCTGGCATCCTGTCTCAGTATGTTTGAGCGCTAGAATAAGAGCTTTAAGCTCAGCCAACTGGGCTGTGCATTCCCCTAAGGTCTGCGTGTAGGTATTGTGAGGGTGGAAAACTCCATCTTCCATCACTCCGCTCACGGCTGCGCAAGCTGCCGAGTATTGATGTTTAGTACCTACAGCCGGTTGCGCCGAACCATCAGTGTATATGACAGTATGGTAGCTGCCTGGTGGCAAGATATTTAGAGGAGCCGGGTACTCTTGTTCATACTGGAGGAATTCCTGTGTCTGAAGTTTTGGATTAAATATATAATCGACATCCGTGGCGGTCAGAGATGTTGCCCATTGAATCCAACGCGGATGTAATGCTTTAGCGTTAGGAACGCTTGCTTTGGTGACAGCCTCTAAGGCCAGCACCGGGGAGACAACAATAAAATGTTTCCCCTGGGCAAGTGGCCTCTCTTTTATGACCGCCATCTGAACTGCCGTCAGAATCTTTTCTGTAGGTGCAAAACGTTGTTCAGCATTTGAGTATAAATGTGATTTATATGCTATCGGTACCGTGTCATCCTCATTAAAGGTGACATAAGTAAATCCAATGGCACCAGCAATTATTCTGATGACCAAATTTGTTTTATTGTCACGTGTGTGTAAGTGTCTAGCTTCTAGCATGTCCTGTTGCATGTCGCTAAGGATGTGCGTGTGTTCAATTGTCCAGTGGCTGCTAGAAAAATTGGGCTGAACTAAGACATAAAGTGGCTTGATGCGTTCTGCATAATCTGGAATGTATGTTCTGCCAAAATTGAAGAAACCCAGTAATGACTGCAATTTCTTAAGTGTGTTTGGAGACTGTAGTTGAGCACACTTCTCTAGAAAGTGCAGGGCCAGGCTCTTCCCCTCGTTTGATAGCTCACATCCCAGGAATAATACGCTAAGAAAGGCTATCTTGCTTTTCTTAAAATTTAATTTATAACCGAGGTCTGCAAATCCCAAAATGATCCGATCGACCCTCGCAAGCTGAATGTCGAGGACGTCGTCTGTGAAATATATGTCATCCACATAGGACAATGCCTCGAAATCAATATCATGTAATATTGATGTTACACGGGCTGAAAATAGCCCTTGGCTATTTTTATAGCCTTGAGGTAAACGACAAAAGCGTTTTTGACAGCCAAATGAGAATGCACTCAGGTCCCGACTTTCATGTGCTAAATTCTGGCAGAAGAACCCATTAGATATGTCTAATGTTGTTTAATTTGTTTTACGCACTATATTGTTTATCAGTGCTGTGCTGTGCTGTGTGAATTTTGTATAGCATACGTGCGTGTATGACTATTTAAGTGTCTATAATCAATGACTATTCTATATGAATGGTCTGGCTTTGCAACGGGGAATAACAGATTATTCATTGCAGATGTACAGGGCTCAATTACTCCCTGGTACTCAAGTTGGGTGAGGATCTCCTTCACCGGAGCCTTTGCTTCATGTTTGACAGGGTATTGTGGCTGCGGTTGGGGTGTAGACCTAACGGGAATAATATGACAAGGAGACTCCTTGTCCCAACCTACATGTTTGCGATATAGCGCAGGTGCCTGTGCTAAAGCCCATTCAGCAGCATGGGCTTCTTTTGCTGCTTCTGAAACAAGAGCGGAGAAAGAAGGCAAAATGACATCTTCCCCATGCGGGAGCTTGCGGACATGTTCAGGTGGCCAGTCTCTTTCAGCCAATAGGATATCACTAGTAAGTTCATCCCAAAATATCACACTAATAGTGTGCTCTATGTCTCCCTCTATCTGAGGGGGAAAGAAAGCGGCCATCCGCTGTTTCAACCGCGATGTAATCGCTAGTTGCTGTCGCATCCAGATGATCTTTCAGACTCTGGTGACATATCGTGACTTCTGCCGCGCTGTCTAACAGAGTTACTGCCCACTTCTTGTTCCTCAACAGTGTTCTCAATTTTACTGGCATTTTTAACTGTCAGTGCTGCCACCTTCTTCTTTTTAAACTGTGGCTTTTGCTGAGGAGTCTTTTCTTCTTTTTTAATGGTAGACTGTTGTGAGTCTTTCTTCTCTTTCACGTATTCCGGACGTCGATCTTGGCGGCCCCCTCTCTCGCTATGTCTATCTGGTGCGTCCTGAAAGGAACGAGAGGGACGTGAATCAGTATATTTGTCTGGAGTTTTAACGTTCTCCCTATTTCTGAGATTATATCTCCTTTTGGAGTTCTCCGGGTGTGGAGAATCAGCTCTCTTATTTCTTCTTTCTTTAAAATCTTTTTGTTTGTCCCAGCGCTTCTTAGAGCCCTCTTGTGCCTGCTTTGTACCCTCCTTGTGGGCGGTACCTTGTAACTCAAATTTTTTAGGTTTGGCTCCCAAACTATCCCGTCCTATACTAGTATAGGTATCGGAAATTATTTTCGGTAGCTGTCTCTCTTGTTCCTGGTGTGGAGTTTCCCGGAGACGCTGGCGAATTGCCAGTGCTACCGCTTCCCCCTTAATATTACTCAGTATTATTGAGGATACGGCGTCAAAGTTACGCATTAATTTCATCCCCAAATCCAGGGCTGGTGCAGCCCCATGCTCATTTTGTATTTGTTTTAACACTTCCGGTAAATTGGCAAGTGTCGGGTGCCATGTGTGGTAGTGTATATGGCAGCAAAGATTGTACCCAATGTGGCACAGTCATCCACCGAGGGAACCATCCCAAAAGGCAAGCACATAGTGAGCAACCTATGTTTTTCCTGTGGTCCCTTTCCAGCTGATTCGTTTTCTGGGCAATCCAGAACGGTATTTTTTCCCGTTCCGTGGGCACTTTACCCATAATAGTATGCACTGTTTGCGGATTAATCCCAGTAGCCAATTGATAACCACCAGCTACTGGCGGTGCTGGACGCGCTGGTATTGTGTTCAATGTTCGCATTACGAACTGGACTAATCGTCTATATAATGCCATTAATTCATTATATAAAACTCATAGATCTGCTATTGGCATAGTCTGTATGCCTGGGTGAGGTGTGTATGTGGCAAACATAGGCCATGTAGGTCCATCATTACCTAAGGGACCTAACCTCACTCTTCGTAGTACATGTGGTAGGGCGCCTTCGAACCAGTTCTGATGCTCCTGATATGTGAGCGATATTTCATGATACTGGTATGCTTGGTACCGTAAAGGTACGTTTGCAACTTCATAGGTGTGGAATGTGTTTGTTCTTTGGTCAACCTCAGGAAAGGTGACCCAACAGTAAAATGTTTCTGTTTGGTATGCTTCATTAGCTTCTATTATCAGAGTAACATCCCCTCCCTCATCTGTAAGGCCATGCATTAATAAATGTTGTGTTAGTGCTTGTCTAGCATTTTCAGGAATGTCAATGGCATCAGCCATATTTGTTTAGAAAAACGGACACCAAAAATGGGTAGTAGAGTCCTTTTATGAATTCGAACTCGAACAACCAACAGCTTAATCAGGTGTTACCTTTTCAGCTGAGGAGGATTCTCCCAAAGACCACGGATGTCTCTGTATAATGGTACTTAGGGTACCTGTTGTCTGTGAGACAGTGATAGTCAGGGTATCCGTAAATTAGTGCCTAAACACCATCGTTGGTGGCGCCATGTCGTAGTTTGGACTCTTGCTCTGAGCAAGACTGCTGGTTTAAGGATGACAGTACTTTTGTTTGTAGGCGACTACGCCTTTCCTACAACAAGTCGCAACTGTTGTCCCAACCTTACCGGCTCACTAACAGCACCTCACAATAGTAAAAGGTGATTCATGGCAGCCGTTACGCATGGACTCGAGAATAAAACATCTCAGGGAGTGTCGTGGTTAACCAGAGATTACCCCTTTCTGACAGATATATTGTGTCTCATACAAACACAGGCAATGACAAAGATGCAGTTTAGTTTCAATAGTTTTTATTTAACATAACTGCAATTTGCGATAAATTGCATGGGCTGCAATGATTAGCATAATGAATAATGCAAGAAACAGAATTGTGAAGACGAGAGTCATTATTACAAAGACCCCCACAATCTTGCAATACGTATAGAAGATATATGAGATGTACTATGCCCTAATACCCTAATGTGAAAGGCCTAACCTCCTACCTAAAGGAGAGCTGGGTTTGTTAATCCTAATCTACCAAGGCCATGCCCATGAGAGGAGCCTCCAACCCTCGTTACCTTGGAATGAGGTCTCTATCTCAGACTCCACAGGGAAACAAAAACTGGGTCAGCGTCAAGATGACTGCAGCATCGGTATCAGCGATGGTGGCGATGCCCTCTGGTCGGAATCCCTCTGATTATCTGTCTAAAGTGTGATGTATTTATACAGATCTACAAGGACCCCTGACGTAGGTGTGTTCCTAAACTATAGATAACAGACATGCTTGGGACGGCAATTAATATAAACAATCCCTCGAAAGTATAGAGAGGGAAAATCCCTAAGTGTGAACACCTACTGTTTGTTTGTCTTTGGTGCTTGATCTTGACGCCTTGGCGCGGTGACACTGTTAATGTTACCCATAACAAGTGGCCTATCTACAAACAAGGCAGCCATCTTAGAAGAAATAAATAATTAAATGGGCTAAGACAGAGCAAGCTAAGTAGGTTAAAAGTCACCACTAGGTGACGGGGGCACGAGTCTGCAAGCCAGAGGCTAAGCTAACTCCTGTTATCCCATTAAAATGAACTAGGATTCACTACAAGATACTGTTTATATATATATATATATATATATATATATACATATATATATATATATATATATATATATATATATATATATATTTATGTGTATAATATAGGTATATATATATTTATGTGTATATTTGTTTTATGCTCATAATACAAGATTTATAAGCTTGTTATTTGGTAATATGTTTTACAGGATTTCTATGCTCGCACCCTCCATCCACTGCGGGCATGACATTTATTAAGAGTACTGCTGGCTATTCATATTCAAGCATGTGAATTTATGAAAGATCCAATACTGGATAAGAAAGCAAGGGCCAGATGTAGGTAGGTATGGAATTGCGACTTGCAATTTGCGAGTCATAGCGACTCGCAAATTGCAACTCGCAATCCGAGATGCAGAAAGGTGTCTCAGACACCTTCTGCGACTTGCTATGGGGTTGCAAAGACCCACCTCATGAATATTAATGAGGTGGGTCGCAGTTTGCGACCCCATAGCGAGTCTAGGCACTCCCAGGGATGGTGGCCTGCTAGAGACAGCAGACCACCATGTCTGTGACTGCTTTTTGAATAAAGCAGGTTTATTTTTTCTTTTTGCAGCCCGTTTTCCTTAAAGGAAAACGAGCTGCAAAAAGAAAAAATACCGAAACCATTTAGTTTCGGTTTTTTCAGAGTAGGCAGTGGTCGATAGGACCACTGCCTGCTCTGAAAAAATATTTTTTGGGGCATTCACAAAGGGGAAGGGGTCCCATGGGGACCCCTTCCCTTTTGCGAATGAGTTACCATCCACTTAAGGTGGATGGTAACTGCGAGTTGGTTTGCGACCGCATTCACGGTCACAAACCAACTCTGCATGGCGATGCAGTTGCAAATAGGAAGGGAACACCCCTTCCTATTTGCGAGTCGCAGCCTCAAATTGCGAGTCGGCACTGACTCGCAATTTGAGGTTGTGCATCGCGTTAAGCCTTTTGCGCCTTGCAAACAGCGTTTTTCGCCATTTGCGAGGCGCAAAAGGCTTCCTGCATCTGGCCTCAAGTTACTTACCTGTAACTACAGTTATCCAGTATTGGTATCTTTCATAAATTTACATGCGACCCACCCTCCTCCCCTTAGAAGCTCGCTTTTCCCCTTAGGTCATGATCTTTTTCACTCTAGTGCTAGAAAATCTGAGGGAAAGAGCTTCTCTGGAGAGTGTTCCAGAGGGTGCTGGTACCTGATTGGCCAGCAGCCAGGTTTGGGTCCTTTTCACTAAAGGACTTAGATAGGCTATATGAGTGTCTTGGGTTACCATTATAGCCTATAGGAAAAACAATATATATATTTGTTAATTATTGCTTTTCATGTACCGTGGGACTCCCACTTCGACGACGGGGATGATTCAAGCATGTGAATTTGTGAAAGATACCAATACAGGATAACTGTAGTTACAGGTAAGTAACTTGCTTCTCTCGTAGGGGATTTCCATGTATAGTCATAAGCACTGAATAGTTCCGCGCGCCTGCGGGGACCCCGGAGCACTGTTGTGTAGTATATTCTTAAGTGCAATCATCAGCTCCTTGACAAAAAGGTCTGTGAAAAACACTTAAGAATAACAATGTGCAGCCTATGTGAACAGCTACACAGGCCAAATTGTTAGAAGAAAAAAACAGTTGTAGTGTAAATTTCACGTTTAAACCTCTATTTATTCTATAAATACATAAATAAATACATTCTCATATTTTATTTACACCTCTCATGAGAATAAAACAATGTAGGGCAGTGTAGCCCATAGGCTGCCATTATACAGAATGAAAATAGAGCTGTGCCTTTAAGAAAGTAAAGTCTTCCTGTTTCCCATCATGCACAGCAAAAGGCAGTTGCCTCAGTTCTTTTTTCCGGCTCCTTTCTGACAGGACCCTGAAGCATTGAGCTCTACCTCACAAAATCCTTTTGTGACAGAAATTCATTTAAAATCTTTTGAATTTCATTTTCACTCGACGTTTTTAACATTGAGTGATAATTTTCTGCTTTTTTCTGTTAGATTCTGACAGAATTTTGAGGTTTTTCTACTTCAGAAATGCCTTCACTGTTTGACAAATGTCCTTCTTGTGGCAGAAAAAAGGCCAAAACAGATCCACATCGGGTCTGCATAATTTGCCTTCCATCCAGCCACAAACCGGAGTCGTGTGACATCTGCAAAACCTTCTCCAGAAGGACCCTTCGTGACAGGGAGAAGATCCGACTCCAGGCGAAAGAGGACAGGAGGAAAAGTGGTCATTCTACCACAGAGCGAGGAGAAGGTCAGTCTTCTACCAGGGCTCACACTGGTTCCTCTATAACTCCGACCAGACCGGCTCAAAAACGGCACAGGTCTCCGACGACGTCGAGGGCGTCGACGTCGAGGCAAGGAACGGCGCCAACATGCTCGCCGTCGAGGAGTGGTTCGCCGGCGAGAAAGAGACATCGCTCGCCGTCGACGACGATTTCGCCGTCGAGACGGCGTGGACTTTCGCCGTCGAGATCTGGGTCACCGTCGACACGGCGAGGACGTTCCACGTCGAGGAGATCTGAATCCGGTTCGCCGTCGAAACGGCGAGATCGATCAACGTCGAGGGGTGCTCGACGTCGTAGACGTTCACCGTCATCACGGCGACGTCGAGGGTCGTCGTCGAGAGATTCTCAACGGCGAGAAGAATCGACGGCGAAGGACACTCGCCGTCACCGTACTTCGACGTCGAGGAGTGTGTCGACGTCGAGACAATCAAAAAGACCTAGGAGGGTTTATACAACCTCAGAATCCTCGGCTTCAATCATCCTCCTTCCAGCGTCTCCACAACTCTCTCCTCGACAATCACCATTGCCACAGACGCCGGTAACACCTACGGCGCCTCTTCCGGCTCCGCCTGTAGAGTCTGTTTTGAGGACTCCAACGCGGTCTGTAAGACGTTCGGGACATTCCTCTAGACGCTCTTCTTCCTCTCGACACCGTCATGACCCACAGAGATCTCAGCATTCACATCACAGGCGTTCTTCTTCGTCTACACGGGACTACTCTCCAACCCTATCGGACTCACCGTCCCCGAGAGTGTCCCCCATAGATGATGTGAATACGTTCCAGGAGGTCTTAGTACGAGGGGCAACCAAGCTGAACATCCCGCTGGCGGTACCTGCCCCATCGACGTCAGTGATCTTCGAGACCTTGCATCACAGGACATCTTCCAGACCTTTGCTTCCACTGGTTCCAGGTCTCCTTGAACCAGCAATGGATATTTTCCTTGCACCGGCCGCAACAAAGTCTGCTCCTTCCAGACTTATTAAAAAATATCGTCCACCAGAACAAGATCCACTATTCTTGAGGTCGGACCCAGTTCCTGATTCGGTGGTCATAGTAGCGGCAAAGAAACTGCATTCAACCTCACCATCTTCTTCTTCACCTCCAGATAAAGAGAGCAGAAAGATAGATGCTGCAGGACGAAAAGTATGCTCTACTGCAGCCGTCACGATGAAGGCAGCCAGCGCTACTGCGTTATTAGGGCGGTACGATCGTGCCCTCTGGGACTCTTTAATACAGTTTGCGGAACATCTTCCTAAGGATAAAAGGGAAGATTTCCTGGAGGTCGTGGGTGAGGGATCCATGGTGTCTAACCAAATTATAAGTGCTGCAGCTGACTCTTCGGTGCTATCCGCACACAATTATGCACACGGGATAGCGCTCAGAAGGCATGCATGGTTGAGACTTACATCACTCAAACCTGAAGCGCAGCAGAGAATACAAAACCTGCCTTTCTCGGGCTCCACCTTGTTCGGTTCTCATGCCGATGACGAGATGGCTAGAATGAAAGCTGAACTAGATACCTTGAAAGCGGTAGGGATGGAAAGACCGAAAGAACAAAGAAAGGTTTTCCGGCCATATCAACGACGACTTTTCACCCACCGGTATCAGTCGCCACACTGGATGTCTTCGCGCCCCCAGCAACAGCAACAACAGCAGTATCAAAGGGGTTTCTCTACTCAGCGAAGGTCGACAAGGGGTCGTTCAACACCTCAAACTCAGGCAACTCGACAGGCTCCCACGTCTAAGCCCTGAATCTTTGCTTCCCCCTCCTCCGTTATCCACTCCGGTAGGGGGAAGTATCTCAAATCATCTGGACGAGTGGCTACGCATCACAACAGACGCCTGGGTATTGAATATTGTGAGACATGGTTACGCTCTCAGATTCACCAGTCCTCCACCATCTGTTCCACCCAAAACAGCCAACCGCCATCTCGAAGCTCTACAGTTAGAGGTCAATATCCTATTGCAAAAAAGAGCCATAGAACCCGTTCCCATCAGCCAGCAAGGGAAGGGGATTTATTCGAGATATTTCCTTGTACCGAAAAAAGACAAACAAGAGTTTCGTCCCATCTTAGATCTGAGGACAGCAAACAAATGGATTCGCAAAGAAAAATTCAGGATGTTAGCCTTACACCAAATTTATCCACATCTACGTCAGGGCGACTGGCTATGTGCGATAGATCTTTGCGACGCTTACTTTCACATCCCAGTAACCAAGAAACATCGAAAATTCCTAAGGTTCACTGTCGGAAAACGCCATTACCAATTTGCAGTTCTACCTTTCGGCCTAAAATCAGCGCCAAGAACTTTTTCCAAATGCATGGCGGTAGTAGCCGCCCACTTGAGGAAACAGCGAATATTCGTCTACCCCTATCTAGACGATTGGCTCATAAAGGCCTCCAGTTGTCTCGAGACACAGCAACATTTCGAATGGACTCTACAACTGCTGCAAAAACTTGGTCTTCAAGTCAATCTCCTGAAATCTACAGCAACACCTGTTCAGAGGTTGCATTACTTAGGGGCCATTGTAGATACCAGGCTAGGAAAGGTGTTTCCTTCGGAGGAACGACGGTTATCGATTCTCCAGAAGTGCAAACAACTGCAGGAAAGACCTCAAGCCACTGCAAGAATAATAGCTTCTCTACTGGGCTCGATGGCGTCTTGTATCCATCTGGTTCCCAATGCTCGCCTCCATATGAGACCATTGCAGGAAAACCTGGAGGATCAGTGGTGTCAACTGAGGGACGATTGGGAGAACAAAGTCCTTCTTTCTCCTCACACCCTACAATCCCTCAAGTGGTGGTGTTTACCCAGCAATCTCTTGGTGGGGATTCCGTTCCAACAACGGCCCCCATCTCAAACCATCGTAACAGATGCGTCACTGATCGGATGGGGGGCGCACATGGAACATCTTCGAGTCCAAGGCGAGTGGTCACAGAGAGAGAGTCTCTATCACATCAACCTGCTGGAACTTCGCGCAGTCCACCTTGCGCTCAAAGCCTTCCTTCCCTCTCTGAGAACGGAAACTCTCCTTCTCCAGACAGACAACGTGGCCACTATGTACTACGTGAACAAACAAGGAGGCACCAGGTCCAGAATTTTATCCAGAGAGGCTCAGACAATCTGGCATTGGCTTCTAGCCAGGAACCTGTCACTAGTGGCAACTCACCTGCCCGGCATCCAGAATGTTCAAGCGGATGCCCTCAGTCGGGTAATGGACGAGAACCACGAATGGGTACTACACGACGACGTCGTTCATTCCATTTTCGCACTCTGGGGTACCCCCTCTACAGACCTATTCGCAACCCCAGAAAACAAAAAATGCCAAAACTTCGCCTCCAGATATTACCATCCAGGGACACTGGGGAATGCCCTGTGGATAAGCTGGTCAGGAGCATTTCTTTACGCCTTTCCACCGCTTCCCCTGATTCCGGCGGTCCTCCAGAAGCTGTCCAATGTTCAGACCAAAATGATCCTAATTGCTCCGGAGTGGCCACGCCAGTGGTGGTTCCCAGACCTTCTTCACCGGTCACTCAAACCACACATCAGGCTACCATATCGTCCGGACCTTCTCACGAAGTTCAGAGGGCAGATATCTCATCCCAACCCCTCATCGTTGAGTTTGGCAGCATGGCTCCTGAGCTAGTGCAATATGGACACTTGAACCTACCTCAGGATTGTATGGAAATTCTGAAGGAAGCAAAGCGCCCTTCCACACGATCAGCCTATGCAAGCAAGTGGAAGAGATTCTGCATTTGGTGTTTACACAACAACATTGACCCGGTTTCCTGTGGAGAACAATCTATCCTGCCATACTTGTTAAGTTTGGCAAAATCGGGCTTACAACTGTCGTCAATAAAAGTTCACTTGGCGGCTGTCACAGCATACAGAAAGAGTCCTTCACAAACTTCCTTTTTTCGGATTCCGATTATTAAGGATTTCCTAGAAGGTTTAAAGAAGGTTTTTCCCCCCATTAGAAAGCCTTCTCCTCCATGGGAACTGAACGTTGTCTTATCACGTCTGATGCTGCCGCCATTCGAGCCAATACATAAGGCATCGCTGCAACATCTCACATGGAAAGCTGCTTTTCTGGTGGCAATCACTTCAGCGCGTAGGGTCAGCGAAATCCAGGCCCTTTGCGCTCAGGAACCCTACACGGTTTTTCATTCTGCAAAAGTGGTAATGAGAACTCATCCAAAATTTTTACCTAAGGTAGTCTCCGACTTCCATGTGAACCAAACAATTTCATTACCGACTTTCTTTCAGAATCCAGCTACTCCTGCTGAGAGAACTCTGCACTCTCTGGATGTAAAGAGAGTATTGAAATTTTACTTGGACAGGACAAAAAGCTTACGAAAATCACAACAGCTTTTTATTAACTATGGCCCAATCAGAACAGGTTTGGGTACATCTAAACAATCTTTATCCAGGTGGATTGTTTCATGTATAATGTTATGTTATCAGTTAGCAAACAAATCCCTTGGTGGTAGGCCAAAAGCCCACTCTACCAGAGGGAAAGCAGCTACTGTAGCCTTGATGAGAAATGTCCCTTTGGCAGAAATATGCAAGGCTGCCACTTGGAGGTCGGTCCATACCTTTACTAAGCATTACTGCCTTGATACAGACGCTAGGGCAGATGCTCAGGTTGGGCAGGCTTTGCTCAAGAATTTGTTTGCATGATTCATGTTTTTCTCAGTATTCTTATATCTACTCCACCGCGGTTATGGGGATGGGCTTGCTACTCTATTCAGTGCTTATGACTATACATGGAAATCCCCTACGAGAGAAGAAATGGTTTCTTACCTGTAACTCCAGTTCTCTCGTAGGGGTATTTCCATGATAGTCATAAGCAACCCTCCCTCCTCCCCGGTGGAGTTGACATAGAACATGAATATTATGGAGGTTGGTACTCCAACAAATGTTTTGTTTTTTCTTCATGTCAGGTTAATAGCCTCCAAAAAAGAACTGAGGCAACTGCCTTTTGCTGTGCATGATGGGAAACAGGAAGACTTTACTTTCTTAAAGGCACAGCTCTATTTTCATTCTGTATAATGGCAGCCTATGGGCTACACTGCCCTACATTGTTTTATTCTCATGAGAGGTGTAAATAAAATATGAGAATGTATTTATTTATGTATTTATAGAATAAATAGAGGTTTAAACGTGAAATTTACACTACAACTGTTTTTTTCTTCTAACAATTTGGCCTGTGTAGCTGTTCACATAGGCTGCACATTGTTATTCTTAAGTGTATTTCACAGACCTTTTTGTCAAGGAGCTGATGATTGCACTTAAGAATATACTACACAACAGTGCTCCGGGGTCCCCGCAGGCGCGCGGAACTATTCAGTGCTTATGACTATCATGGAAATACCCCTACGAGAGAACTGGAGTTACAGGTAAGAAACCATTTCTTTCTTTTCATACTAGGTTATGAAGCAACAAATATCTTGTAATGCCATTAAGTCTTTGCGATTTCCCTGCAACGTTTCAACATTTCATTAAGGTTTCAGAGATATGCTTGACAGCTTTCTCATCGTCTACCTTGTTTTTAACTCACACCCTGTAGGAACATTGTTCTCACAGTGGAAATGTTCCATTACACCTGAGCAAAAATGGATTACATGCAAAGACAGAAAAATGTTTTGGTTCGAGGTCTCCTCCATATCCTTGCCCTCTCAGAACAGGGTATCGGAATAGATAAGAAAAATAAAGCAGCCATGCGAAACTTGCAGTATACAGTTAGAGATCCAGTGAGGTGGTTTGTCAACTTTCATAGGCACTTTATTGAGTACTTCTCCCCTCTGGTATCTTTTATCACTGCACTAACCAAGAAGGGGTACCTTTTCAGTTGGAAGAAATACAAGAAAAGCTTTTTTGGAACATAAACTGCACCACAATGACCCCTATCATAGGCCAACCTGATCCAAAGAAGCCCTTTATTGTGAAACAGTAGTGGACGTAGCCACAACATACTGTGTTAGAAAGTGATGAGTCCTAGGCCAAGAAGCCTGACAGTTTGATGGAAACCACTAAGCTTTGGCAAGAAGGTTACATAGATTCAGGTCTCTGCTGCTCCTTTATGATGTCTGTGAGAAGGGAAACCCCACATTTCCAAACTGGTTCTTAGAAAGCCATCTAATCTACAAACGAAACCTCATTATGTACAGTGCTATTAAAAACTTGTTTAGATAAAAATCAAGGTGCCACAGATAAGAGCGGTCTGTGGCTGTGCTCTTTAGAAATGTGTCTTGGTTAATGTTAACTGATGAGAAATGTACATGATACTTATAATTGACATATTGCAAAAGGCATACATACCGAGCTCATGGTTCCTACTGCCACAGAACGCAAACAAATAATGAATACAGTTCTGTTATTTTAGGGCATATTCAATATGCCTATTATATTAATAGTAAAAATAATAACACTGATAACTATAAAATGCTTTGTTAACCCGTGTAATATATATTTCAGAGTAATCATGTACCTGCTCTTACACTAATTGGCAATCAGCATTGTTATTTTCAGATTCGTTCCCGAACTTCAAGCATTATTGCAGCAAGACAGGACATTCAAAACGTTTACCAAACTAAAAGGGTCCAACACAAAAGCAGATTCCGTTAACGAAAAAACATTGGAATCCAAAGAAAGTCATTCACAGATAAGCGTAAACCATTTGGTAAGCATTTTACTGTTTCCGAATTGTCTTTCTTGTTGTATTATTAATTGAGAAAATTACTTTCAATATTCATTATATTGTTCGTTATGAGGCTAAGAAGGGACTGGATTGCAGAATTTGGCAACAATAGGGATTTCTGCCTTCTAGCTGAACTACTGCCCTACTTCCTTTCTGATTTGATTTGAGTTTTTGTAGAGCACAAAAATACCCAGCAATAGTGTGCCCGGGTGCTAGCTTGAAGGACAGTATGATCATCTGTGTTATTTGAAGCACCTCTAAATAGAGAAAAGATGGGTATTCAGTGAATTGCTGGATTTCAGCAGGGATTCCTCTGTCTTGGTTCTCAAAGGTAGACCCTCCAGGATTCGTCAGTGACAACAGAAAAGGTATGACCGCTTTGTGAAACCTCCGGAAATTAGGTACGGGTTAAAGATGTGATGAACATTATTGAAGAGTCCTAGACAGAGTAGATAGTGAGAAAAGAGACGATTTGTAGTTCCTTGCAGGAAGGTTGTGGAGGGCTTTGTAACAGAAGCATAGATACTTGAACAGGCAGTGCTCCTGAATAGGTAAACAGTGAAAAATGGTCAAATGAGAGGTGATGTGAGTCCTTTCGCACAAACCAATAATGAGGTAATCAGCCATGTTGTGGATCAATTGAAGCTTGTTGAGCAGTTTTCCAGACAAATCCTCAAAAAGTGAATTAATTTCAGCAGTCCAGCCTAGACATGACATGGGCTTTGACCCAGAATTTTCCTATCAATAAAATAGCTTTTTTTATTAGATGTTTTTGTATCAATACAGCATTTACACATAGGCTCGCTAATGTTAATTTATTTCATATTTAGATATATTATAGCCAATGTAGGCATGTATTTTAAAATGGCTAATGTTTGGTTGCCATCTTGCTTTGTGCCAGCTGGAATTCTAATTAACAAATATAATGTTCTTCTGCTTTCTTTCCCAAGTGAAGAAATGTTTTCTTTGCTTTTGATAATTGTTGAATGTTTTACTGAATAGCACATTTAAGACGACACCTGCAGAGTACAGCTTGGTACAACTATCTCATCTTGATTCAGATAATACACGTTTGAAGAAGCCTGAATTGTGAAATCTTAAAAGGTTAATGAGCACATAATTATATCATCTTGCTTTAAACTGATTGGAAAACTCTTTTGAGAACTGTGTGTAAGTGTGCAAACTATTAGAATTATGTTTTTAATGTAGCATAAAGCTGACCGAGAAACTCGGATGATGATCTTTAGAGAACAAGACTTGGAATAGAACAGAGGAGAGTTTCACTCAGAGAAAACCCTGACTTTATTTTGTCCTTTCTTTTTAACGTGACTTTATACTGGTTCTTCTTCTGATTAAATCACTTTGATATACTTTGATTTCCATATTATTTGAAGCATATACGTTTTGTTTATGACTCGCTTCTAGCCTGATTTTTTCCTTCTGTAAACTTTTAATTTTAATAAACCTTCATGTGCCAGATGTGCTTCGCATATTATTGAATGTTACTGATTTGTTGAACAAGGTGAGTTGTACAATTCGATCCTTCCGTTAGCGCTTTATGGTCCTCGAAATTAATGCATAGTAAAGTGAAACAAATCTGGTAGCTGAAGCTGGTTTACAGCTGAGGATTTTATGATTTAACATTCACTCCTGAACATTAAACTTTTCCTGATTTCAACCTGCGTCACAGTTCTTCCATGGTCCCATTTGGATTATTGATGACGATCCTTCTTTTCTGAAAGCGTTTGCTGTAGCCTAGGAGTGTGAGTATGAATAGGGTTAAGCGCTTTGAATGTGAGTTGTTTCAAGATGTGGTGTTTGTGCGTTGATGAATTAGTCATATTTTTAAGTTGTGCTATCCAGTTATGTCCAAAAAGGACTTTGGGGTCCATTACGACTTTGGTGGAAGGAAAAGGCCGTCTGCGAAAGTCCTGACAGTCGGGTTGCCGCCAGTGCGGCTACCTTCCCGTGGGCTCCATTAAGAGTTTCCCACTAGGTCAGCGGGCGGAAACTGTGTTTCTGCCCGCTGGCCCAGCGGGAAACAGCCTACAACATTGATGCCGGCTCAGAATAGAGCTTGTGGCAATGCAGTAGTGAGTAGGGTACACCAGCACCAGTCGCAATGTTAGACAGTGAACATCAGGACGGGCCTGGCTAGGTGTGTCCCTGCACTGCCCATGGCAAGTTCAGGGAAGGGACTTGCAATCCCCAGGGCAGCACTGCATGCAGCGCTGCCCTGGCGGATTAGGGCCGCCACCACCGCCAGACCCTCCTGTGGAGGAAAACTGGTGGTGCTGGCGGTCCGACTGTGGCGCTACCACCACGGTCGTAATGTGGCTGTCGGACCGCCACTGCGAACCTGTCGTTCTTGTTAGCACGCCTGGTCTTTAGTAAACTTACAAGGGGACACGTTTAGGTTGATGAACCTTTTGATTTGCGCGGAGTATCATAGCTAGGCTAATGGTAGTCACACTAATAATTAACACACAATTCAATAAAACTAGTTATCAACATTAATGAAACCGAAACATAACACCCCATGACTCTCCGGTCATGAATAACCACAACTCACTATACATTTTTGTAATTTTATTCCCTATTAGTTACAATGCTAATTCATGGAAATTAATTCAACTTTATTACGTCAGCAAATCCGTATTAATTTATTAGAAGGTGCCAAAAACATAATCTAATCAAAACTTGCATGAGAGTACATTTTAAAGCAGTAGTATAAATCAATAATTGAATCAGTGATGAATAAGTCAACATGAGTATCAGAGTTCAGCAAATCAGTTTGTCGAACATTTGTCACTGTATATGTCAATGTCCTAGAATGGGAACCTCATCTAGCCCAGATTAGCATTAGCATGTGGGACTTCATGCTAAAACAGTGTAGAATATGAATGTTGGAAAACATCTAGCTAAAAGAAAAAAAAAAAAGAAAAAAAACACACAGCGCAGTTGTTACCTAGAAAGAAAAGGCACACAAGTTAATTCAGTCACATTGTCATATCTACCTATCCACTATATGGATCAGCAACAAAGTCATTCTTCGCCTTCAGGTCATCAATCGATCAGCATCTCATCAGGCTCTCAAGAGCATGAGCCCAATGACAGAAGCTCGAATCTCTTCAATCTCGCAGTCTCTCTCTCTATGGAGTTCCGCCTAACATCTGAACTCTCCCCTTCTGTCATGTCATTATGTCAAAGTTGCCCAGACTTTTCCCCAATTCCTAATTGGTCAATTAATCACACGATCTTGCATTATCCAATAGTCCTTATTTTCCCCAATCTATGAATTCTAACATTACACAGTTCCCATGTAGTTGATTGGTTCACTTTATGATGTCCTCATCATCTGGCTCGTCAGGTATCGAAAATGTTGCATCTTCTTATTCAGTCAGTGTCTCCATTGTTCAAGTCCTGGGAAAGTACACTGAATGCTTTACACAGTCCTTGATATATTCTGGTTTCCATTGTCTCCTGTCTGTCGGTTTATGCATAGGATTTTAGCTGACCAGATTTTATTAAACAACAAGCAGTTCATGGTCAGTTCAGCACATCAGCATTTCTGCATTGAGCGTTAATATTCAGCTTCTGCACGAGGTGTAGCAAAACTAGGCCACTACTTCGGCTAAGTTAAGCTGTACAATATAATGCAAAACATACGTTATATATTTCAATATGACATATTACCACATTATTTCAATACGTTTTTCTATATTTCATACATGTTATTCATTTTATTAGTACATTCGTGAATCTTGGTGATCGCTCTCCCAGGGCACATTTTCAAACGTGCACATTATGTTTCTACATTAATCGAATCTACAGTTTTTCTTCATTCAAAATATATAAACATTCATTAATACCTTTTAATGAATATATTTGCTCTAGCAGTCTCAAGACCACAAGTGTCATAATGACCCCCTTTGTGTTGAGTTACGAAATTGAGTGTTCTTTCATGTTTATCACTTTTGCTCATTGAGATTAATGCACCTATTGTTCAGAGTTGAGTTTCAAGTTATCGTATCCTTTCTAATCCCACATCCCGGGATAGATATATTTAACAAGTATTTGACTTGTCCGTTAGCGTTGAGGTGTTGGCCAGTGAAACACCATGTTCGCACCAAAGATAGGGACTTACTAAACTTCTGTTAGAGACTGTACTTTTGTTAAGCAGATAAGAATTGTTGTATTTTTTGCTATTTTGCTTATGTAGAGCATATATGAGTAAAGTAAGAATCTTTGTGAATTAGGTCACTAGTTGTCGCACTGAAATTGGTTCTTCAGCATGTGTGCCACACTGGGAATACTCAATTTGGTGTTGCCCTGCAACTGTTTGATTTTGTGAAGCGTACTCGGATCAGGTGTTAGTGTTGCCAAGTACTGTATTGTGATTTGATGGAAACTGGCAGTCATTTTAATTCGGAAATTACACATTCTGTGCTTATTTTAGAGAAGAGTAGAGAAGATAGAGTTCTCTGAGAAAATAAGGGTTTGGTGAAAAGTGATGATGAACCTGCTTGTCAAGATGAGGAGGCTCCCAGACAGCCCACCAGCAAAAGATATGGCCACAAAGGTCGGGCCTCATACATGTATTTGATCAAACAAGGGAATACAATCACAGCAAAAGGTGGGTCCTTGTCATTTCTTCAGTATGCACGTTCAATGTGAGAAAAATTGAAAATCTGAGAAGTGTGGTGTAAAAGATGAAGCCTCAACCAAGTCTGGTGTAGCATGAGGTGTTGAATGCATGGGAATATGCTGTGCATGAAAAGGAAAAACAGAAATATAAACAAAAGAAAAAGTCTGTGCTTGGATGGCAATAGAATGTGAGACAGTGGTGGAAATCGAGAGCAGAATTTGAGCAGCTTGTGAAATGAAATTTTGATCCAGACTTTGGGAACACATACAGTGAGTTGGAGTGTTTGTTTTTAGTGGAGAGGCTGCAAGATTTGCTTGTGTGGCGCATTCCAGAGTGGAAGTGTGGCTGAGGATTTTGGAATGAATATGAACGACAGTAAGAGTGTGCAAAAGAATTTTAGGATGTTGATGACAGATGATGAGTTAAAGAAAATGAGAACGCCACGAGTGAAAGTGCCTGTTAAGAAGCTACTGGAATGCATTAAAGAAGGGGGGAAGTACAGAAATAGAAGAGCAGATGGTAGAAGTGTGTAAGGAGAAGAAGGAAGAGAAAGGGAACATAGTAGAAAAAGAGGAGAGATCTAGTGTGAGTGACTCAGAGGCTGGGGAGTGCCCGCTGGTAGAGATGTATGAAGGTGTATTTGTTTAGTGCCTTAGGGTTGTAGTGATTTTTTTCATTCAGAAAATCTGTTTCAGAAGTGAGAGAGAATCCTAACAAATGTTATACTGAGGTTGACAACATTTTTTAAATCTCAAAGGTCATTTGGGTACATTAGAATATATTTTTTTCAATTGTGGCCCCAAAGATATGTGGTTGAAATGCAAATTGGTCATGGTTTGGCTGATGGTGAACCGCAGAGAGAGGCCAATACGAATACACCTGT
Organism: Pleurodeles waltl; assembly: GCF_031143425.1. NCBI lineage: Eukaryota > Metazoa > Chordata > Amphibia > Caudata > Salamandridae > Pleurodeles > Pleurodeles waltl. The sequence goes on from NC_090446.1 coordinate 735,729,018, forward strand.
CCTACTATCATGGATAAATATAATCAGATAATCACTCATTTGATAACATATGCCTCACCAACCATCTCAACAACCACCAGGTCCTCAGCATCACGCAATCTGACTTCAGACTCATCCACAGCACGGAAACAGCCCACATTGCCGCTACAGGGCATATCTGTATGAACCTGGACAGAACAGACATGGCTGCCCTCACCTTCCTTGACCTATCCTCAGCATTCAACATGGTATCCCACCCCATCTTCATTCAATGTTTGCATGATATTGGAATCAAAGGACCTGCTCTCTGCTGGATATAATCCTTTTGGACTGCAAAGTCACAATTGGTAAGCCCAGCCTGACTCTTCAAATGCCCACAACCTCATCTGATAGACTACCGTAAACATTCCCACTGAACCCAAACCTATTCAACACCTACATGATCCCACTAACAAGCAGCATCTGCACCCACTACACCGATATCCTGTGCTACGCTGACATCAACAAGTTGATACTCTCTGTGTCGGACAAGACTCCCAACTCCCAGACCAAGTTTGCGGCCTGCATGACGGAAGTCTCTGGATGGATGAGTACCAACTATCTCAAACTTAACAACAGCAAGACTAAAGTTCAATCTTAAAGAAGAGCCCATCACTGTAATACTCAACCTATTGGCCTGCTGGAGTCAAACCCACACTCACCCCTACCACCCACACTAAGAAACTCGGGATTGTCATCGAAAGCCAATTTACAATGACTGCTCAAGTCAACACTGTCACAGCTTCTTGCATCCACACCCTGAAGATGCTGAGAAAAATCTTCAAATGGCCCTCAACTAGCACCCACAAACCTATCAAGCATGCCATTTTCACAAGCAAACCGGACTAGGCTATGGTAACACCCTCTAAGTCAGAATCAGCAAGCAATTTACTAAATGACTTCAAACCATTCTGAACCTGGAAGCGAGAAATAAACTCAACCTACCACGCCACATGTACATCGCACCTGAGGGAACTCCACTGGCTTCCTATTGGAGCAGTGTAATTTGTTGGCCCACCCCTGCACTTCATTAGTAAATTGCAGGGAGTTGCTATGTATTGAAGTAGATGAGAGCCACCCATATATTTAGTGGGATTGTATTAAATGTATTTATTATAGAAGATAGTGTATTTCCTTTGTAAATGTATTTGATATAGCGACTTATTCTAACTGTGTTTGTTTAGAGTCTATTGCAAACCTAATATTGGCTTAACTTGTAACTAGGCCCGAGTTGCACACTATGGCCCTCATTACGTGAAGCCACCCGCCAAGATCGGACTGCTGGGCGGCCGCCAATGCAGCCGCACTCCGCTGCAGCCATTTGGAGATCCACGCAGGGCCGAGTTTCCGCCCACCGGTCCAGTGGGGATCTCGGCCGCAACAGAGGAGCCGGCTCCAAATGGAGCCGGCGGTGTTGCGGCTGTGCGACGGGTGCAGTTGCACCCGTCGCGCTTTTCACTGTCTGCTCTGCAGACAGTGAAAAGCTCCATGGGGCCCTGTCAGGGGGCACCTGCGACTCCCCTTTCCGCCAGCCTTTTCCTGGCAGTTCAAACCACCAGGAAAAGGCTGGCGGGAGGGGGACTCGTAATCCCCTGGGCAGCGCTGCAAGCAGCGCTGCCCTGGCGGATTACAACCGCCGGGGCCATTGTGGCAGAAAACCGCCGGCCCCGGCGGTGCGACCGCAGCGCTTCCGCCGCGGTCGTAATACCCCAGGAAGCACCGCCAGCCTGTTGGCGTTGCTTCCGTCATTTTTGCCCTGGCGGTACAAATGACCCCCTTTATGTTTTCCTAAATATTTTGTAAGTGCCTTGTTTTTCTCTACTTTGCAGGTGCCTTTTTATGTGCCTCAATAAGTTGAATATCTTTATTGTGTGTAGTATCAGATTAGTAGATTACTGAACTTTTAATTAGAGGTTGACCTCAGACATGAAGACCGAGGCAGTGGTGAGAGATACCCTCCGGTACCAGGCAAACTGGAATGATGTTAAATACAAGGTCTACCATAGGACTGCTTCTTTGTTGAGAGCTGAGGAACTATGGAGTCTACCTGCTCCCAGAGAACACTGTGCTCAGATTGGTTAGTTTGGTGCAGATTGATTTGAAGAAGCATTCTAGAATCTTCTTTCCTACTTTAATTTTTAAATCGTTAGAACAGAACTTGTCCTGACTTCCCTGAGAGAAAGACTTCTTCTTGTGTCGCTGATTTCACCTGCCTGTAGTATTGAGCCTCATGCTTGAGCACTTCTATTTCCCCCTTGAATCTTAAAATTGGTTCATCTAATGCTACTTCCTTTGGTGATTTATTTAGAATGGAGAAGTTCCTTCATGAAACCTACTTGGTTGATATTTTGCCTTCTGTATGTGATCCTGTTTTGCATAGTTTCTTGATTATATATAAATTCAGATAACGTCATCACATAGGTATGTATGCTCTTCAATATTTGTTTTCCAATTATACTGACTGATTTAACTTGTAATTTGAATTGCATTGTTAATAAACCCCCTAAGGTTTGGACAGAACCCTGTCTGTTGTTCTTGTTTAGCCACATTGGTTTCACTATATTTGAAATGTATTCTCAGTGTGAGCTAATTTGTTCGTATTGACAATCATATGTCCATATGACCAGTGAAGGATTTTTTTCAATTACTTTACAAAATAGTGAGATTCAAGTATTCCCTTCACTACACACAAACAAGCCTAATTCAAACTCCTCACATACACCTTCAAATCCCTCCACAACATGGGACCATCCTATCACAACAGCTGAATCCCATTTCATAAACCAACCAGACACCTCCAATCAGTCAGACTCCTGCTTGCACACATTCCTTGCATTCCCACAGAACCAGAATTGGCAGTAGGGTATTCTCTTACATCGCCCCAAAGCCTGGAACAACCTGATGTTACACATCAGGGCTGCTTCTTCAATTCTTCAGTTCTACAAGAAGCTGAAGATCTGGCTCTTTGAAAAGGCCCACTCACAAGCCCTATGCCAGACTAGATTGGCACCTGCAGCAGGGGCAGGATGCCCTCCCAGGTGATAGTGTGCTTTACAAATAGGTAGAAAATAACATAAAACAACAACATGATGAGCCAAGAGAGTGGTGAGGTTTAATATGAAGGACATTTAAAACATAAGTGTAAACTTCCTTACAACATTGTTAAATGATCTTCTTCCCAAGAAGGCTAAGCCAGGGAAGGCAGAACAGGAGCTGTGGATGAATCTGCATTTACACTGGATCCAAATTACTACCCATCTTATAGCCGGGGCACCCTTCCTTCCTTGCACCAGGGCCCATGACAACCTTGGTACACCACTGTTGACATGAGGAACTAAAAGCAGAATGGTAAGCACCCTCAAATCAAATGGACTGCTCTCTGCCAAAGAATGATGAACACGAGGATACAGCATAATACTCAAGGCATAGATGAGATGTAGCTATAGAGAGCACTAGAAGCAGGGGTACAATTGTATTGCTAAAATATAAATTCAAAATTAATGCTAACTTTCATGAAACACGTAGGGTTGTTTAGCACTAGCTGTCCTTAATTAATTTATTATACTTTTTTATAAGAATGAAGTGAAATCAAATTTTAGTGCAATGTGATGGTATGATATAATGGCTAATATACTTGTTTTGCTGAATATCTTACACTCATTGCAGTAAAAATACTTTGTAATGGGTTGATTGATGGGTGTGGCATTCTGTTTTAACATTTAAAAGTGCAACAAACTGCACAGCCCTTCTCATGCTCCTATTGCATTTGTGTTGTGCAGATGAGACATTATTTCCATGTTATTTCTGCTTGTCATATCATGTTAGACTTACATTATAAGGGGTTCAAACCTGTTCCTTAGAACATTTATAAATTAACCTTTGATTCCTAAATTTGTATATACTGAAAGCATGCATGAATTGAAAGATGACATAGATATAACTTACATTGAGCATACATTATGACTTTCCTTAGTAAATATATGATATTGGGGTGGTTTGTGGCCTGGGGATGTCCTCAGATTCATCCTATATGTATTTTTAAGTATTGTTTATTTTTTTTTCTTCATTTCAGCGAGTACAGGAATATTGAGATCACAACATCCACCCACTACCCATTTGTGCAAAGGCCAGGCACTGCACACCCACAGAGGCAGAATCCATATCAGTATCTCTAATGTATTCCACCACAGTGACCTTCCCATTCTCCCAAGGTTATGAGTAAAGACCGCTAAAAAGTCTATTATTCTGATGGATACACCTACCTGTGGATTCCTCACCTAAAGAATTCTCCCCTCGCGCCAGCCCTCGACGGAAATTTCTTCTAGCTCTGCACATCGACGATGACGTCACTATCGCCTGACTCCAAGCGACGCCACATGACGTCATCCAGGCAATAAGAAGCCCTCGTCGACGTGCAGACGTCAGTTCCCTTTTTTCCGTGCCCGAATAACGGTTAATTCTTCGAGGCTCACAGGGAGCTACTGTTTCCAACGGCGGTTACGATGTCGCAGCCTAGAAAATCCGGCTTTAAACCTTGTAGCCAGTGCGGGGGTCGGATGTCGGTTACCGACCCCCACGAAAACTGCCTCTGGTGCCTTAGTTCTGACCATGAGGTCGAGGCATGCGGTTCGTGCCAACGCATGAACCCTAAGGCACTTAAGGAGAGGGAGGCAAAGTTATTCTTGGCCCGGTCCAAGAAGAAGAAAGAGAGGCATCATAGGAGGGAGTCTTCGTCAAGATCTTCGGGGTCTCGTCATCATCATAGTGACTCTTGGTGCCGTCATGGATCTCGGCGCTGATCGAGCAAGGGACGGTCCAGATCTAGATCGGCTTCTCTGTCGGCTTGGCGTCGTCCGACGTGGGAGATAAGCCCGACCGTCACCCCTCCACCTCCGGCGACCCCGACGTCACTGGGGTCGGTCTTTGAGGTCGAGCCTCCCCAGATGCCTGAGGGTTCTCCTGGCCAGGAGTTACCTGGACCCTCTTCGGCAGCTTTGCCGGCGCTGGTGCAGCAGCAGCAGTACCTGGCTTTCCCGACTCCGGGATCGGATCCTGCAGCGTTTTTAAACGCTATGTATAACATCTTTGCTTCCATGACGCCGGGTGGAAGTCATGCAGGTCCGTCTGGCCCTTTGGCCTATGATTTGGGTGTTCCGGCGTCTTACAGGTCGGCGCCGTTCACCCCGTTTTTGTCTGCTGCACCTGAAGCGGCGCCGATGCCTACGACGTCGCCCAGGATGGCTACACCTGTTACGGCGCCGTTGGATTCGCCTCGGATCCGATCGACGTCCAAGAACACTTTGGAGCCGGAGCCTCCGGCTCCGGACGAATCCGAGGTTCGGCGCTGACGAAGATCTTCGGCGTCGGCCGACGCCTTGTCGACTCCAGGCTTGGAGTCAAGACTTAGGTCAAGACGTCTGGCCCTTCGTCTCTTGGAGGAGGAGGAGTACGCGAGACAACACCTGAAGGAAGGAGAAGTTATAGAGCCCTCAGGTGACTTCCAGGGACTGGACTCAGCTAGTGGCCTTGACACTACCCCGGAATGGGATCTGGCTTCCCCTGGAGAGGTCACGGAGGAAGCTGCTTCTTTCCATGCAGTCATTCGTAAGGCTGCAGACTTTTTGGATCTTCCCCTTCCTACCGCGGAGGTCAAGAGAAATTTATTGACAGAAGTCCTCCATCCGACGTCTGCTTCTGCTGAGCCTCTTCTACCATTCAATGAGGCTCTGCTGGACCCCATTAAGGATATGTGGCTGAAACCTGTATCCACCGCTGCGGTCAACAGAGCGGTCAACAGAGCGGTGGCTCGGCGGTACAGGACGGCACCTGGGGATCCAGTGTTTCTTTCCAGGCAACCAACTCCGGAGAGCCTAGTGGTCCAAGCTTCATGTTCTTCCAGATCCTCTCCTGGTTCGTTTCCTGGGGCCCCTGCGGACAGGGAGTCAAAAAAGTTGGACCATACTGCTAAAAAGACATTTTCATCTTGCAGTATGGCCCTAAAATCTTCCAATGCCACATGCATACTGGGGCGTTACATCCATGCCCTTATGGAAGAGGCGAAGGGCCACCCTAATTTGTCCCAGGAGATGCTGCAACTATTAGCGGATGCTCAGGCGGCTGCGACGCAAGTGATCCAGTCTGGATTGGACACTTCGGACTCGGTGGCTAGGGCTATGGGCACGACCATAGTCTCTAGGAGGCAGTGTTGGCTTCGATCATCAGGCTTCTCGTTGGACGTGCAGGCCACACTCCTTGATCTTCCGTTTGATGGAGAAAAGCTCTTCGGCTCTAAGGCTGTCTCTGCCTTGGAACGTTTTAAAGAGAGCAGAGCGACACGTAGGTCTTTGGGACTCAAGTCGTCGGCCTCATCCACCTTCAGAGGCTTTCGGAGATTTAAGGGATTTGGACGTTGTTCCTTTCGAGGAAGATTGCAAGGACCACAACAATCTACTTCTACCCTGCCTTACAGATCCTTCAGGGGCAGGGGCAGAGTCCGTACGAGAGGAGCCACCTTGCAGCACTCTGCCTCTTCCTCTTCCTCGGAAGGGGTGCAGCAAGGAAAGCAGCCGTAGTCCTCCACCACTCCCTGTCCATTCGTCTCCGTAGGGGGTAGACTTGCCTCTTTTCTTCCAATGTGGGAGGTCATAACATCGGACTCCTGGGTCATCGACATTGTGAAGAGGGGGTACGCTCTTCCCTTTCGGGAATTCCCTCCGACCTTCCCTCCCCGCCCATCCTTCTGTTCGGAAGACCATCTTCTCCTGTTACAGCAGGAGGTATTATCCCTGTAACAAAAAGGAGCAATAGAGTTGGTTCCCGAGCAAGAGAGGGGTCAGGGATGCTATTCAAGATACTTTCTGATTCCCAAAAAGGATGGTCGACTGAGACCGATTTTGGACTTGAGGATTTTGAATTGGTTCCTCAAACAGGAAAAGTTCAAAATGCTGACCCTCTCACAGGTTCTTTTGGCGTTGAACGAAGTAGACTGGATGGTGTCGGTCGATTTGCAGGACGCGTATTTTCATATTCCGATCCTCAAATCGCACAGGAAGTATCTCCGGTTTGTAGTGGGATCACAGCATTATCAGTTTGCGGTCCTTCCCTTTGGTCTTACTTCAGCACCTCGAGTCTTCACGAAGGTGATGGCGGTGGTAGCAGCAGAGCTCAGAAGAAGGGGGATAGCTGTGTTTCCCTATCTGGACGATTTGTTAATCAAGGCCAAAACTCCGGAGCTCGTGCGGTGCCATCTCCAGTCGATGACTCAATTGTTGTACGACCTGGGTTTTTCAGTCAATGTACTCAAATCTCACCTGGAGCCCTCTCAACGCTTCCTGTTCATAGGGGCAGTATTGGACACGACATTGAATCGGGCCTTTCCTCCGCCCCAGCGGGTTCAGGACATACAGGCTTTGATTCCAATGTTTCGAAATGGAGCGGTAGTTCCAATCCTCAAGGTCCTTCGTCTGCTCGGTCTGTTTGCTTCTTGCATACTGTTGGTCACTCATGCACGCTGGCACATGAGGGCTCGCCAGTGGTGCGTCCGCAGGCAGTGGTTTCAACACAAAGGGGATCTCGAAGATTTGATAAAGATCTCCAGAGACACTGCAGAGAATCTTCGATGGTGGGCAGCGGTCGACAAACTGTCTCAAGGAAGGCCGTTCTCGCTGCCTCCTCCAGTGACCACGGTGGTAACGGATGCTTCCACTCTAGGGTGGGGAGCTCATCTGGGGGACCTGGAGTTCAAAGGCCTTTGGTCTCCAGGGGAACAGAAGTTGCATATCAATATGTTAAAGTTGCGGGCTGTACGCCTGGAACTCAAGGCCTTCCTCGCTTCCATTCGCGGTCAATCGGTCCAAGTTCTAACGGACAACACGACCACGATGTGGTATATAAACAAACAGGGAGGAGTGGGGTTGTATCTTCTCTGCAGAGAAGCTCTTCGTCTCTGGTCCTGGCTTCAGGATCACAAGATCTGCTTGGTTGCACATCATTTGGCCGGAGTCCTGAACGTGCGTGCAGTCATTCTCAGTCGATGCAGCTCGGTCGATCACGAGTGGCGTCTTCATCCAGATCTAGTTCTGGGTATCTTCCGGATGTGGGGTTATCCACAAATAGATCTGTTTGCAACTCAAGAGAATGCGCAGTGTCCGCTATTTTGCAGCCTCCAGTATCCGGTGCAAGGAGCTTTGGGGGACGTGTTTCAGATGTCCTGGAAGGGTCAGTTGCTTTACGCGTTTCCCCCCATACCCTTGATTCCTCGAGTTCTCGGGAAGATCCGCCAAGACCGAGCTCAAGTCATCTTAATAGCTCCGGATTGGCCGAGAAGGGTGTGGTATTCGGACCTACTCCAACTCTCTCAGTGCCCTCCGCTCCTTCTCCCTTGCAGGGTGGACCTCCTCTCGCAGTCGCAGGAGCAGATACTACACCCCCACCTCCAGAACCTGCATCTTCATGCCTGGAGATTGAACGGGGCAATCTGAGTTCCTTTTCTCTCCCTCCAGATGTGGTGGAAATTATTTTATCGGCCAGGCGACACACCACCAAGTCAATCTATGCTAATCGTTGGGCTAAATTTTCAAGCTGGTGTGGAGAGAATAGTTTAGATCCTTTAAAAGCTGGTTTGTCTGACATTTTGTCATTTGCACTCCATCTGGCAAAGAAAGGTTTCGCAATTGCCACTGTTAAAGGTTATCTGTCTGCACTATCTGCTTTTCTGTGCCTTCCTGATCAACCGTCCTTCTTCAAATCACCAATTGTTTTAAAGTTTCTAAAGGGGCTCACTAATAGGTATCCACCCACCCCATTCGTTATGCCTCAGTGGGACCTTAACTTAGTCTTAAGTTTTCTTATGGGGGCTTCGTTCGAACCAATGCATTCTTGTTCTTTACGGTACCTGGTATTAAAAACTGTTTTCCTGGTGGCCATAACATCTGCCAGAAGGGTTAGCGAGCTTCAGGCTCTCTCAGTGGAAACCCCATACCTTTCTTTCTTTAAGGACAAAGTGGTATTGAGGACCAATGCGGCTTTCCTACCGAAGGTTGTTACAACCTTTCACCTGGGGCCGTCGATTACTCTCTCTTCCTTTTACCCTCCACCTCACCCATCCAAAGAGGAAGAGAGGCTCCACCGGCTGGATCCGCGAAGAGTTCTGAGCTTCTACGTCACCAGGACGAAAGAGTTCTGACAGGATGAACAGCTCTTCGTTGGATACGTGGGGAAGAGGAAAGGTAGAGCGGTCCACAAGAGAACGCTATCCAGGTGGGTCATTCTATTTATTAAGATCTGCTATTCTTTGGCAAAGAAGGACCCACCTGTGGGGATCCGTGCCCATTCCACCAGAGCCAAAGCAGCTTCATCAGCTTTGGCTAGAGGTGTTCCTGTGGCTGACATCTGCAGGGCAGCGACTTGGGCGTCCCTCCATGCTTTTGCCAAGCATTACTGTTTGGACTCTGAGGTTAGGAGGGATGGCCATTTTGCTCGCTCAGTGCTGCAAGATTTCTTGGTTTGACCATTCGGGCACTCACCACCGGAGGTTTTACTGCTTTGGGACTCTATTCTTTAGGTGAGGAATCCACAGGTAGGTGTATCCATCAGAAGAATAAGTTACTTACCTTCGGTAACGCTTTTTCTGGTGGATACAATAACTACCTGTGGATTCCTCACGGTCCCACCCACCTTCCCGTTGCCTGTCTGGTCAAACCAAGATTTCTTTGGGTGCGCATCCTTGATCTTGTAATATATGTATATAGCTGTTTCATGCATATGGTTGCATTCATTGTATATACTTTTCCTTTGCACATTAAGATAGTGAAAAGGACATTTTGGACTGGATTTATGCTCATATATATTTATTTCTATCTCAGTTTGAGCAGTCATATCTGTGACTTTTGTTGAGTTTTATATTAAATGTTTTATTTTCATCTATTCTGGATGAATGTGTACTCTTTAGGTTTAACCTGTTCGCCTCTATGGCACGTAAAAAATGGTGAAAACTGACGTCTGCACGTCAACGAGGGCTTCTTATTGCCTGGATGACGTCATGTGGCGTTGCGTGGAGTCGGGCGATTGTGACGTCATCGTCGACGTGCAAAGCTAGAAGAAATTTCCGTCGAGAGCTGGCGCGAGGGGAGAACTCTTTAGGTGAGGAATCCACGGGTAGTTATTGTATCCACCAGAAAAAGCGTCACTGAAGGTAAGTAACTTATTCTTCTCTCTTTCCACCCATGTTTAAATTGTGTGCCAAATTCTACCCTCCTCTTGACCCACATTCATAGCCCAACCTCCCCATATTTTATTTAATTTCCTCAGGCACCCTCCCCCCTTGTAAACTTCCTTTTCCATCATTCTACAATATTCCATACCAAGCTCCCAATCCTGAGTCGGAAGTCCAGAACCCCTCCTATGTGCAATATCCCACTTGACCAACAAACAACCAAAATTCACCAATAGTTTCTGGTAACAGGAGTGATCTGACGGGCCCCATATACTCAGTAATGCCAGGCTTGGCCATAGCCCCAGGGACAACCCTGGATCCTCCTCCAGAGAATTCCCAACCGCTTTACAGAAGGCTCGTATGCGAGGGCAGCTCCAGAGTGTGTATAAAAAAATTCCTTCCAGCCTACACCCCCGGAGGCGTCACCCACCCTGCCAATCATACATGGTAAGGTGCATGTATAGTATGCCCGGTGTATAATCTTGAACTTAATCAGTCAGAAACTTGCTTTTATTTCCACCATCGTAGGGAACTCCAGAGCCTCCCACCAGTTGTTCTGATTGCTTCCCCCCAGGTCTTGCTCACATATGCCCAATAGTTTAAACAGAGGGGGTTGCGTATTTCTCATCACTGTCCTGTATGTCAATGAGATCATTTTCTTCTCAACCCACCCATCCAGGAGTCTACTTTCCAAAAGAGAATCCTCTTGTGTCTATTCTTCTAGAGACACATTCCCTGAGGGAGCGCCTCAACTGACCATAGTGCAGACATTACATCGCCGGCATTCAATATTCTCATAACAGAAAGGCAAAGAGAACCAACCCGTTTGCATCCCACACATCCGCCAGCGCAGACAGTCCGATGATGTCACAACCCTTAAACCCATGCAGAGCCACAACTGGTCACAATCTGGAGCCCTCCCACAATGGTGTTGTTGAGATCAGCCTTCGGCTCCATCTCATTTCTCTGGTGAGTCTCTTTCAGACATCCACCACTACCCCGGTTACAGGACTCGCTTCAGGCAGCAGCCTGCCCTGGCATAATGTGTGTAGATAATTTTTGGTCCCCATTCCTATCATGTCATGCTTAAGCGATCGGTCAGCCCAATCTACCTAAGCCCAATCATTTACTACACTAAATTGTGCCTCCTCCGAATATTTCTGCACATTTGGTAAGGTAATACCCACCTAATATTTTGACCTCTGAAGGACTACCATGGCTATTAGAGGCTGCCCCCCAGCCCAAAGTAGTGTTCGCACAAATGCGTTCACCTTGGTGAAAAATCCGCCCAGAATCTTGCGGTTCTGGAGTACATACAGGAACCTAGGGAGTGCACTATTTTGTACATCGCAGCCTTCCCTAATAATGAAAGTGGCAGGGACTGCCAATGTTTCACATCTTGCTATCGTCTTTTGAGCAAATGACGCAGATTAGCCTTGTAGTACGAGTCAGGACATTTAGCTATCCAGATACATAGATATTTAAACTTTGTTATTTCTATCCAAAGCGGCAGAGCAAGTGTTTCCCTCTGTGTCCATTCTCCCTTCAGGAATAGCAAAGATTTGCCCAAGTTTATAGCAAACCCAGAGTGATCGCCAAATACCCTGAAAATATCCCACAACCTATCTGTTGGAAACTGAGTTATTAGTTCTGTGGCCAGCACAAGTAATAGTTCCTCATTTGTCCTTAGTGGGATCCAAACACCCCATTGTAGCGCTTGACTCTTACAGGGTAGTGAGACTGAGCATTCTAAGGTCTACTCTAGGTAGGTAGTGTGAGATAGTAATGAACAATCACTGGCATGCAATAATACCACTAAATAAGTGATTGTCCAGTCAGTACTTTTCCCTTAGAAAAGGGAGAAGTATATGTATTTTGCACACACTACTGAATACTATGCAGTAATTTACAAACATACATTTGCAGATGGAACATACCCTAGAGGGGGTCACTCAAACATACCAAGTGAGTTTCAACAGTCATTATGTAATGACAAGATTTTACTTGGGCATGAATCATTGTCATAATGGTGATAATAATGTACCAATAAAACACATGCAGTCATCATGAAAACCCAATAACACATTTATCAGGAATTCACTTTGTGGTTTGTGCTTCTTTTCATATACTTGGCAATAAACTGTAATGGCCAGAACAACCTCTAGAGAATATCACAGTAAAACAGTCAGATGAAAAAGCATTGCAGTGTAACCATACAGGCAGTAACTAGAGGGCATAACCACTTAAAAATAGCATAGTGAAGAACACTGCAGTGGGCCCCTAGAGGGCACAACCACATGAACAACTCATTACACATTTTCAGGCATTCAAGGCCTTCTAAAATGATACCATATGCAAGGCCTCTAAACACAAACTACTCCCGACTGTAGAGCAAAAGCTCCACCCATGGGAGAAGTTGAAAATGCAAGTAAAAGTAGGAAAAGGGATGGCCTAGGGTAGGGACCCCAAAGATGGCCTGAGGCAGCACTTTGTATTGAACATTTTGGTGGTGGTCCCAAGTTCCTAGGACCACCACAACCAGAGTTCAGGGTGAAAATGCTTTTTAAAAGGAATGCCGCACAAACCATTATGTGGCGAGTTTCCAGAGTGCAGTGAATATTATAACAGCGGCTCTCCTTCTGTGCCAGGGAGAGCTGTGATGAGGTTCTAATTCTGTCTTTCCTTTAGAGGTTTTTATTCTTTTTTTCCTTTAAATGTGGCCTTGCACCGTTTCCCCTGTTTGTTTTTGATGGGAGGGGTGCCCAGTACCACCTATGCACCCCAGAGCTAGATGACATTGGAGGGCAGCACAGGGAGCCCACCCCTGCTGTAGTTGCTGGCTCCTCACACGGCCCGCACTCCTGCATGTGGGAGCCGGTAATCCTTCTTTGTGTCCGCTCGCTCCAGCGGGCATACGTGAGCAGGGGTGGTCGCTGCCTCTTCGTATCCCGGGGTGCAGGGATGGGGTCCTGGGATTTTCCAGTTTCCTGGCGGGGAGCAGGGCAGCACCTATCCCAGGTGAACACCTAATCCTGCAGAGTCCCCGGTGTGCCAGGATACCTGTGCACTGTGACTGCGCTGTGCACAACAGTAGTCTCCCACACGCAGCCTGTTTCCCTGTGTTCACGTGTAACCAACCAATTCCCCTTATCTTTACTGCATCGCAGCCACCTTATCTTAAAAGGCAGACACTGCCAGTAAACATGCGCAGTCCATTTACCAAGTGATTACCATGGGTGAGACACTGGCAGTGAGGCTCACCCTCAGTAAACAAGTCTAAACAAGCATTTTCAATGTAACTGATCTCGCATTTGCTTGAGTTAGAGCTCTTAGCTTTGTAAACTCCTAACTGGACTTTTCTTGCCTCACAAATTAAAAGAAAAAAAAACGCAGCGCAATCGCGTATGGCAAGAAATGTCCCGTTAGGAGTTTACAAAGCTAATAGCTCTAACTCGAGCAAATGTGAGATAAGTTGCATTGAAAATGCTTGGTTTTGTTTGGGAAGGCGTAGCTGCTGGAGCTTTTGGCACGTTCCACTAGCTCTCAGATGTTAATTGTTGCAGGCATTGGGAGGCTTTTAGAAAGACAGAAAGAGAGGGAGGGAGGGGAAAGGTAAAGAGAAAGGATTACAGAGGGAGAAGAGAGAAGGAGATAGAGAGAATGGATGGATGGAATGAGAGAGAATGCGGGAGAAGAGGAAGCGAATGGGGCTGGTTTGAGCATTTTTGCCAGGGCTTCATTTGATTCCCCAGTCCGGCTTGGTGCATAAGGAGCCTAAACAAATTTCAAGTTTTAAAAACTATACAGAGGTGAAAATAAAATACTACTTTAAACATTATTGAAATAATAATGAAGTATAAGATAGCCACATATTTTATTCTTCAAACAAAGTACATTTCAGTCGGCAGAGCTAGCTGCAGTAACTTTAGATACACGCTGCCAGCACTTTTGTTTCACTGAAAATTCAGGTAATAGACGACAATACGTTTTTCGAAACTGGATAGGAAGTACGGAGGGAGCAGGGCCTCGAACAGACAGTCCTTAAAAACTAAGCAAGCCCCTTCTAGAAACATCAGGCAACCAATTCAGTAACGGATCACTTTACATTTATAGTCTTAGCCAGCAGTTTTTAGCATACTAACAAATGGAGGTGAGAAGCATTAAAAAAAGGTTTGCTTGCAGTTTTCTTAGTCGCTATTCGCACCTTGCATTGATTCAGCATTTTGCTATTTTCCTTTCTGGCTAATAAACTAAATGCACACTCCGTGTCTAACCCCGGTATTCATCTTCATTGTTTTGCTCTTAAGTCACTTCTACATATAGCTCCTCAGAGCATTCATCTTTCTTCCCTCCCTCACGCCTACCACAAATCCGCTTAAAATGGCTGAATGTCCTCATCCATCTTCATTTCATGCACCTTAGGCTGACGTTCATCATTTGCCGATTCGTTCTCATTTATCAGAGCATCAGCTACTGCGCATGCTTGTAAATATCGGAATTATGCACGGCTATTACTTATGAATGAACATAGTGCAAAGAGGGTTAGCTTTAAAATAAGGGGCACTGGTTCTTCCCTTAATTATTCATCAGTTTTGACACTGACACAAGAGACAAGGGAGAGCTTTTCTAAACAACCATTTGGAATGCAATAGTCTTGTGTTTTCTCGAGTTAGAGATCATAGCGTTGTAAATTACTGACTGGACTTTTATTGCCACACAGACTGAAAATAACAAGAGGAAGAGAGCGAGAGCGAGCAGGCCCTGGAAAAGCCCCTCTCTGATGTTGGTTTATGTTTACAGAGGGAGCTGATGGGGAGGAGGGACTGAACACACACCCACAGTGCAAGGCAAACAGGCCAATACTGAAAGAAAAAGTCCCCTTCAGAAGAGATAAACAGGACATTGTGTAATTACACAGTACTTTTTGCTGCTCCCAAAGTGAAAAAAGGCAGGACAAAGAGGCAGAACTGACCATTATCAAGCAAGGATTTTTGAAGGACACCACAACTAACAAATCAAAACAATGGAACTCACTCTGTTGTATACTTTAGTATACAGCAGGCCGAACGCTAACGCTCGACCTAAAAACGGGTGATCAGAAAAGCAAAAAAATTGATGGGGCAGAACCTAGTGCAACACACACCGCCGGCAACTGAGAGCAGGGAGGGAATATCCATCACTCATGGGTACCCTTAGCTACTCAGTGGAACTTCTAATGACCCACCTATGTTTAGACCACCCGCCTATCTCAACCATGTGGCTGCAGATCCCTACAGGGCACCTAGACTGCCCTGAGAACTCCCCTGGATCTAATTCAGATGCATCCAGGACTCTAACCACCTGTATGAACTGAGCAGGTCTAGACCCAAACTTGACCTGGGTCACCAACACTGAGTCCACCACTCAGTTTCTGGCAAGGGTCCTCTTCCTCCCTTGCCAGAAATGGACACAAATACAAGTGACAGGTCTAAAACCTGTCCAATGAGTCACTAGGTGCCCCCCCCCCCTAAAGAGGACACAACCCAGTACTCGCAACAGAACTGACTCACACAAAACCCTTGACCAAGCTGATGAGACTATGGATTTGGGTGGCAGAATCTCCTGCACTGCGGGAGTCTGTGTCTGAACCCACTACAGGTGACACCTGTCAGCCTAATCCGGGTTCTGCTCCGGCTAACTAGTTGTGCCTCATCTCCACCCTAGAGCAGGGATGAGTGGGCAATCGAGCGCATGACACAATTGACTCCTCAGGGAAATCGTGGTCAGTCAGATCTCATCCGTTTCTCTCAGTTACTTGAGTCTCACGTATCCAAAGACAATCAGAGGCAGAGTATAGTTCAATAAGGTTTTATTGAAGTAACTGCATCTTAGATAATAAAGCATGCATTGCAATAACTAGGATGATGAAGCTGGACAGGATTAAAATTGTGACAAGGAGAGTGAAACATAAAAAATAATGCTACCATATTGTCACTAAATTGTTAAGAATAGCTCCTACGTATGTTAGAGCACAGCATGTTCAGCTCTAATTCTACCCTTCAGGTTCCCCTGGGAAGACGGAATCCCTCCTACCTGAGCAAGAGGCCTGTAGTCTACATAAGCAGCTGCAGCGAAGCCCTCAGCAATCAGCATACAGTTGTGGTCATCTGGCTGGAATCTCCCTCTAACGTCCATGGGTAAAAGGAGTGTTTTTATAATAAAACAGCTAATATTCCATGAAAGGATCCCCACGTAAGAGTGTGTATGTTTCTATGAACATTAGAGACAAAATGTACCACTTTTACCGGCAACCTATCTTACTGCAGCCTTGAGAAAAGCACAGAGTGAAAGAAGTGTCTTGTTTAAGAACGCAGTGCTGGCCTAGGCAAAGAACAGCTAGATAGAGAAAATAAAATAAGACCGCAAATGTGGCTATTGTTAAAAAAATACGCTGAATAAAATATATATAGGTTAAAGTGCACAGCTGCAGGCCTAGTATGCTAAAATAACGTGTATGAAGCTATAATTAAAATGACTACACTACACCCTCCGTTGCTGGTTTAGAGGTGGTTCAAAGCCTAATTATGTATAAAAGCTACTAAAATTCAACATAAGGCATATTGATAAGAATGTCAATAATGGCAAGTTAATAGACACTTGAGCATATGTAAAAAGGACAATTTAAAATGTTAATTGTGGTGTCAAAAAGGCAGAATTTCAAAAGTCAGAGTCATTTTGGAAGTTGCCAATTGAATCCGGGATAATTGAAGACAGGAAATCTTCCACTTCGGCAGGTGGTAAAGTAGGAAGTTCATTGCCAAGGAAAACCAAGGAACATTTGTGTTCCAAAGCCTAAGCTCCAGCTGAGGCAGCAGCATTCGTGGTGTGCCCAACAATGAGTTTAGAGCTGCAAGATCCACAAAGGGCAACTCATATCAGCAGCTTCTCGTAGAAAACACACCCTCAACATGCATGTCTGTTAATGAGCCCTCAGCAAGAACATCAACAGATGAGCATCCAATGAAAGCAAGTGCTGCGTAGAAAGACAAACTTTTAGTGCATGTTCGAAGGAACACCAGAGGCACAGAAACACAGGCTGCACACAATGCAAACTGGTCTGAATGACAGAGACCAGTCACACTCCAATTGCTCCAGGAGTGTTGCTCCAAAGTAATGCAACATGCGTTCACGACACAGCTGCGTTGGTGGAAGCGCTTTCAGTCCTCTTTGTTGTGATGGGATAGCCATAGCTATAGCAAAATGCCACCTATTATAGCCAAAGTTATCGGAAATCCCACGAAAATACTGGGGAAGATTGAGTGGATGGCAGAAGGTATTAAGCGAATATTGAGGAGAAGGTGCGAACGAAACCAGAACCAACAGCATTAAATAAATTTGCGATTCCAGTCGTACTGGATGCATTAAATATTCATCCCACAAGCTCACCAAAGTATCTCGGAAAGCTAGTACTTAAAAGGGCCTGTATCTCTGCTGATGACCTTGCAACCTGAAGTGCATAGTTCTCGCTTGCAGATGTGAGCGCCACATGTTTTTGAAACAATAAAGCCTTGAGTCTGCTCAACGTGTCAAAATTCACATTTGAAGTAGAGATATGGGGCCAAATCTCAGCTACTTCCCTTTGTTGTGTAGGAGGAACAAGTACGTTTCCGCAGCATGTAACAATCTTAGAGACCGAAATGACAAACTATTCCGGCTCACATCCCACCACAGTTCTCACTATTGAGGAGGACATAGCTGCCATTCAAGAGCACCTGGAACGTAGGTCTACTCAAGAGAACTGGAACTCCCTTCAGATAACAAGCCAAGTTCACTGACGAAGTATTACACGCCCCGTGCAAGGACAGCTGTTTACAAACCATCGAATGGCTGACAGAAGTCTTGCATTCACTGCCGCTAAGAAATACCTCTTTCATGCCACTGAGACAGTTGTATGAGAAGGGTAGCTCCCACACCTCATGTATGTAACTATCTCTTAGCCCTTCATATCTGCCTACTGGAATGTGTTTTAAGCAGGATGTGAATTGAAGTGTTGAAATTGGCTGATTATTGACCCTATGTATTAACCACTCAGCAGATGGTATTTCAGCAACAGTAAAAGGCAAATTTCTAATTTTTCAATATTTAACATGACTAAGGCGCTTCTTGCTTTGCCATTGGTTGTTGTTGCATTAAATTAAATGTATCTTGCGCTAACGTGTTGCCAGAGAACGCAACCTGCATTAAGTGTTTGTAGTGTCCAACCCAACTGCATAATGGGCCTTAGTTCACTCTGTCCATGGTGTAAAGAAGACATGTCACTTTGTATTTATTGCAGAAGATGTATATCTGGTCGGACAGGGTATTAATCCCATTATCTATAACAGCTAATGCTTTCTGTAAATTTTCCTGATCTATTTGCCTTAACTGGGCAGTAGCTTCTTGTCGAGAAAGCTTCCAAATGTCATTATAAATTGCATATAAGAAGCACTTTCTCTAATTGTTTTCTGGGACCTAACAGGAAATCTTGTAAGTCATTGTTATTAGACAGGAGACTGAGATGTTCTCTAACAGCATCTAGTGAGGAACTCTTCAACCATTGCTGGCATAGTTTTCCTACACTGTATGTTGTTACTATACCCGCATGTTCAGATGACACATAGCGAGGGTCTGGCCTACTTGTTCTAAAAACCCAGTGGAGTTTATAAAACATATATGACACCCGTTGGTATCTATTGGCCACAATAACCACCCACCGGGATGTGAAAGTGAAGCATTAAACGTGCCATTCTGGACCTATTCATATAGCTGATATTCAGTTGCATTTATATTCTTTTGCCATTTATAACATTTTGCAGGGCCAGGAATACTGGGCGCATTCAAATACTTAATTTTTGCTAAGCCTAAACAACTTGTCTGTTGTACAGTTTCATTTAGAAATATAATTTGAACAGGTATCAGCCATGCTCTAAACAAAGCTTCCTTTCCCCTTATTTGCCTATTTTTTGTTTCCCACACACTTTTTAAGTCAATCGACCTTAACCAATATTCATAGCCTTCGATAGCCAACCGGGAAACAAAGGAATCAGAATAAATTAATTTTGTATCTGTCAATAATATATGTAGACTTTCCATCAATGGCAATTTGAAATAACATGACTGAGCATTTTTAACATTGGGCCCAGAAAAATATGCAAATTTTTCATAATATGTTTTCGAACTCCTGTGTGGTGGAGTTGGACAATGTTCCCATTGTGTGTAATTAAAAATAGTCTTTGGGGTACTTACTTTGTGAATGAAATGGTGTCCATAGTAATTATAGCAAAACATGTCACCATAATTCTCTTTGGGTTGATAAACATCCTCACTTTCAAATACAGTAAAATACTGCAATTCGCCATCATAGAATCAACTGTTTTCACATCCCAGTCATCAGAAACAACTCTGGGTATTATTACATACTTCATGGAAAGTTTAAACACATATTGTATTTGAATGACTCCCGTCGGACTGTATAAATCAAATGTGACTTTATCCCAAACAATCCCATCAGGAATTGGTATAACTGAAGTGTTCACGAAAGACAAGTCTCTGCGGACCTTGTGAGAAGAAAAATTGGGTTTTAAGACCTCATCCACCAGTTCAGCTGTTGATCTTTCAGGAAGGTAATGACCATGTATTAATAGAAAGAATGTTATGACAAAGCCAATCCAAAGTAGGACAGCTAATACAGTCAAGGAAAGCCACAGATAGTTCCATGGAAAAATAAAGTAATTTGTTTTAAGCCAGTTTATCAGCTTATGTGTTTCTGGTAGTTCAGATGTAGATGAGGCAAATGAGTCTGAGAAAGTGTTGTTGATGTTGGCAAAGTATCCAGAAGCAGTTTGTGAAAAAGCTGGAGACGTATTTGTAAAAGGAAAACTAGTAGGGGTCTCCCTCGGTGGTTCACAGTAAATGATGTCATCTGTCTGTGTAGAAGTTGTGTCAACTCGATCAGTAATTTCTGTATTGTTTGTAACAGATGTTAGTGGAACCAATGCAAGATCATTTTCCACCCTGCCCAAGATGAGAGGTGTCAACGTTGCAGCTCAAAACCTGTAGAGGGACATCTCAGCCAGTTGTGAGAGGGATTCGGGAACTACTGGCTGTTCCTCGTGGTCTGATGTGCAGGATCGGCCACATGGTGTAACTCGACATTGACAATAGATACAAAGCGATTTTCTTTAGCACCAGGCAACGGTGCTAGAATGACAGTTCTGTGACAGTGTATTCCCACGACTGGTACTGGTGCATGATAAGAAGGACCCAACTCCTTTTTCATAGCAACTTTTTCACGTACTAGATCCCCAACCTTTGGAATCCAGCCAGTAGATGTTATTGGTACATCCTTAATTCCTGCGGAGGCAGCACTGGCAGAAGCGTTGTCATCACGGAACTATTGTAATTCCTGCAAGACAGTGACACGTTCATTTATGTCAAAAGGTGTTTCATCCGCATCCACGCCAGGACCATCAAGATCTGGAACATACATTTGAGTTTCAAACAGGCACTCGTAGGAGGTACGACCCCCCAGAGACCTTCTAGGCAGATTGTTAAGTGCTCTCTAGACTCCATACAGGTGTTTAAGCCAACTATGACCGTACCTAATACTCTGGCTGTTAAGGATTGCTTTAAATAACGGTTTCGTCGCACCACACCACTATTTCGAGTTGGACCCCTAACGAAGCCATGGTGTCCCTGAATGCCCTTGAGGCAAAAGCAGGGCCCTGGTCTGAGTGGAAAGTTGCAACTGCATGTGTGCCAATAAAACCTTGCAAATCTTTAATAACAGTCTGAGCGTCAGCCGAGCATTGTGGCCACACCCATAAAAATCTGGAGCAAGAGTCAACAGCAACTAAAATGTATTTGTATGCACTGTCTGGTGTTAGGGGACCACAATGGTCCAAGTACACACATTGTAAAGGTTTGTTGGAAATTAGGAGAGGTGTCTGTGGTGGGTGTTTGACGGTGGAGCCCTTAATTTGTTGGCAGATGTCACAACAAAGTACATACGGCTTGGTCTGTTTGTATAGACCTGGCCACCAATAACGTGCTTACAATAATACGATTGTAGCCGCCACACCAGCATGGCCAGATGCAACCCCCTCCTGCGTTGCTCTAATCAACTCTGTCTTATATCTTTATTGGGAATTACTCAATCTCCCATGCCTGGTATCTTTACTTTTACGTCAAGGAATCCTCCCATTCGGTAGGAATATTTAGCGGGAAATGCTTTTGGATAGAGTGTGCCTTCAGCCGTTGCTTTCACCGCAGCCCATATGTCATTGTCCGGTTTAGTTCCAGAACGAGTTACTGCAGAAATAGAAGCTGTGGCTACTGCTGATTTGGCTGCTTCATGAGCCGGTGTATTTCCAGCAACGTTTTTCCAACACGTTGGTGTCCAAGTGTATGTACAACATGGACGTTTGGTAGCGTTTCCTTCAGATCCGCTACTTTCCCTCACAGAAGCCTGTGTTTTATGGTGTTGTCTTTGGAATCTCTGAACCCATTCTGACGCCAGTAATGCAGGTGTTCATTGGAGGACTAGACACAATAGTACGAATCACACACAATCAGTGTTAGCTGTGCGGGATCCGTATGGTTCAGTACCGTCACCAGAGCCTTTAGCTCTGCCAGTTGTGCAGTGCAATCCCCTACTGTTTGTGTGAAAGTATGTTGTGGATAAAATTTATTACCCTCCATGTAGCCACTTATGAATACGCAAGCAGCAGAGTATTGATGCTGCGTGCCGATTGCTGGTTGTGCTGAGCCAACAGTGTACTTGACTCTTTGATATTGGTCAATAGGCAATGTATTTTCTGGAACTGGGTATTCTAGTTCATATTGCAAACATACTTGAGTTTGTAACTTTGGGTCGACAAAATAGGCCCTCATTATGACATTGGCGGTAAATTCCACTTACCGCCATGCTGACTGCCGCAAACATACCTCAGCGAATATCCCCCAACCATATTATGACTCACACATACCAATCCGTCACTCTAAAGCCACACACACATGTCCACCAGCCCAAAGGTCAGTGATAAACTGGCGCTATCCAAAACCACACCATTACTCCAACAGAACAACACCCACAACATTATGACCCACGAATCATCGCGGCGGATATTCAATGGCAGTAAACCATTGGCGGTACATACTGCTGCGCTCAAAATACACACACATTCAAAACAACACCACATTGGTCAATTTAAATAACACAGACCTGACACCTTACACACACCACACTATAAAACACACACCCACATCACCCACAACCCTTTATGACTACTAACCATTGCCAACAGAGAGACAGCAAAAGCACCCACACAACCAGAGTCACATACCACCATCACCTATATACCACCCACGCACCTCATAACACACACCCCAACACATCACCCTAAACACCCTCACCCACGCCACTCACACCACACTCATGGCACCACAACGACACCCCAGGTTCTCTGAGGAGGAGCCAAGGGTCATGGTGGAGGAAATCATCCGGGTAGAGCCACAGCTATTTGGATCACAGGTGCAGCAGATATCCATTGCTAGGAAGATGGTGTCACGAACTGCACTCAACTTCTCACCTCTGGATGCAGGATTGGAGAAAACACCTGGTCTTCTGCAGGTTCTGGATAATCCCAGATGGGGGTGACCCTTTCTAGTAGCCATGGTGCCGCTGGACAGAGAACGCCAAAGCAGACCATACCCTCCAGAAGGAGTCCCAGTGGAAACAAACTGGGGAAAAACCTCAAACAGGAACTCCTGAAAAAGAAGAAAAAACAGGACTTGAAAACAGGAAAAATAAAACAAGGCAAAAATACTCCAAGGCGAAAACAGGAACGACGAACAGGAGTGAAGAGCACTACCAAGGGGAAGTGTTTGCAACGCAAGGTAGAGCAAGACTGAGTGACTTATATACTAGAAAAGGGGAAGTGACATCACAGGAAATGAAAATAACACCATCTTGAATTGGGAAAAGCCCATAAAAAAGAATAGGGAAAAGGATGTAGTATATAAGAAAAAGAGCATGCTGGGAAATGAAAACAGGAAGAAGACAACATGGACACCAACAGGAACACGAAGGAATGCAGAATACAGAAGCAAGAAAAAGAAACGAATAAAGAAAAGAAAAAAGACCAGAAAGAAGACCACCACGACAGGGGAGACGAAAATGCCCTACTGTTGGTAAGGGCAATGCGACCGGGAGTGCAAAACAGGCTTACCGGTGTGTTTTGCCAAAATGGCAAGAAAACACGGGGAACGGCGATCCGAAAACCTGCAGCGCGTTCTGACCGCGGTCGGAACAAGAGACGCCGCGCCGAGGCGCAGTGTTACAGTAGGTCCCCTCCCCGAGGCCCCAGGTTTGTCAGGGTGACGGGCAAAAAACAGGCGAACCAAGCGGGGAGCATGGACAGAGGAGGCATCCTCCCAAGAGCAGTCACTGATAGGGTAGCCTTTCCAGTGAACCAAATATTGCAGTCTGCGCCGAAAAAAATCGGGAATCACAAATTTCCTGGACTTCATATTCAGGCTGGCCATCAACGAAAAGAGGAGGAGGACATTGAAATTGTCAGTGGTATGGATCAAGAACAAAGGGCTTCAATTGGGACACATGAAAAACTGGATGAACCCTCCAAGTATGAGGCAATCGCAGTCACACAACAACAGGATTCAAGATTTGCAAAATCCGAAAGGGTCCATAAAAACGTGGTTTGAATTTATTGACAGAAAATCGGCAGGGTAGAAATCTGGAGGAAAGCCACACCTTGTGGCCTACTTGATACGAAGGTCCCGTTTGTCGATAATGATCCGCTTTTCGTTTCATTCCTTGTTTAGAAGCTAGGAGAGTTGTATGAATTAGGCTCTGGATTTGGCGGATCCGACGTGCAAAAGAAGTGACTGCAGGAACAAAAGAGGATGTACTGGGAACAGTAGATATAGCCCTAGGATGAAATCCATAGGTGCAATAAAAGGGTGCGGCTTTGGTCGCACAATGCACCTTGTTATTATGGGAGAACTCGGCAAGGGCAAGAAACTCCGACCAATAACTCTGAGTGGCATTACAGTAACATCTCAGATTCTGTTGGAGTTCCTGATTCACTCGTTCAGTTTGACCATTCATTTGTGGATGGAAACCAGAGGATAAGGAGACCTCAATGTTTAATAAGGCACAAACGGCTCTCCAGAATCGTGACACATATTGTGGCCCTGTCCGAAATGACCTCTTGCTGAAGACCCTGGAGGCAAAAAATATCCTGAATGAATATGCGACTCATTTCAGGGGGTGTTGGTAACTTTTTTAAAGCTGTGAAATGTGCCATCTTGATGAAGGAATCAACTGTTACCATGATTACGTAGTTACCAGAAGAGGTTGGTAAGGAACATATGAAATCTGTGGAAAGTGTACACCAAGGAGCTGAGGGAACCAGTAAAGGCCTTAATAAACCTGCTGACTTAGTTCGGGTGTCTTGGTCTGGGCACATACTGGACATGCTGAAACATAGGTTTCTGTATCTGTCTTAAGCGAAGGCCACCAAAATGATCTTTGCAGCAGCTCCTGGGTCTTCTTGATTCTTCGATGCCCGGCTATTGGGTAATCATGACACATTTGTAATGCCTCCATCTGAACTTTCTTAGTAGGTAAGAAAAGAGCCTGCTGATGATAGAAGTAATCATCTTTCTTCCGCAAGAAGGGTGTCACTCTATCCCATTCTGAAGTAGAAAGAGACTGGTACTCAGATTTAACACGTTCTTGAAAAGAGTAGCTCCAATTATCCTACTAGACTCAATAATGTGTGGAGAAGAGATCTTAGCAACGTCAGGATATCGACCGGATAAAGCATCCGCCACTAAATTCTGGGAGCAGGTATGTACGTGATCACAAAATCATACTGGCTAAAGAAGAAAGCCAATCTTGCTTGACGACTGTTGCGACATTGGAAACTCCGAAGACATTGTAAATTGCGGTGGTCAGTCCTGGCTTCAAAAGGCTCTCTGGAGCCCATCAAGAAATGCCTCCATTCCTTACATGCTACTTTGAGAGCAAGTAATTCTCGTTCCAGGACTGAATAATTGTGTTCTGCTTCTGATAAAATATGAGAAAGACTTCTTTAATTCTTGAAAAGCGTGTTCAGCATTCTCAATCCAGACGAAGCCCTTCTTCAGATTCTCTTTCTTATTTGTTTGGGTAATGAAACTTTGTAGGTAGGCAAAGTTCTGAATAAACTGGCAATAGAAGTTTGATAGCCCAAGGAAACATTGCGTTTCCTTTATTGACGATGGAGAAGGCCCATCTAGGATGGTGCTGACCTTGTCAGGGTCCATGGATATTTCGTGTTGATTGATACTGAGTCCCAAATACTTCACTTCGGTCTTCTGAAATTCGCACTTCTCTGGTTTACAAAATAACTGGTTCTTCTTAAGTCTTTCCAAGACCTGCAGTACATGTTCCGTATGTTGCTCAGGATCACGGGAATATATCAGGATACCATCTAGATAGATTACTACATATTGGTTTAGTAAGTCAGAAAACACTGAATCCATGAATCGTTGGAAGACAGAAGGTGCATTGGTCAACCCGAAAGGCATGATACGATACTCACAGTGTCCGAAAGGAGTACGGAAGGCTGTCTTTCATTCATCTCCTTCCTTGATCAGTAAAAGATGATAGGCACCCCTTAAATCTAATTTGGTGAACATCTTGGCTCCTTGGATGGCATCCAACATATCCCGAATTAAGGGTAAAGGGTAAGGATCCTTAATTGTTATTCTATTGAGTTTACAAAAGTCGACACATGGACGCAGATCTTTCGTTTTCTTGGGGACGAAGAAAAGAGGAGCCCAGCAGGAGTCTTAGAAGGAGCAATTAACCCGTTCTGTAAGTTGTCATCTAGGTATTTCTTGAGCACCTTCTTTTCTTGGTCTGTCAATGAATACATTCGACCAAAAGGTACGACTTCATCGGGAACCAACGGAATAGCACATTCATAGATTCGATGAGGAGGTAGAATGGGATTACTGGGTTTCTGAAAAATCCCAATGTATTCCTGATAACAAGTTGGGACTCCCTGAATCATGTTAATGGAGTTAATATTATCCTTAGTTGACTGACAGGACCTTCTAGGAGACCAACAGGAGTTAGTGGAATAACAGCTCTGCTGACAAAAAAAGATGTTAGAGATATAGGCCCTCATTACAACCCTGGCGGTCGGTATTAAAGCGGCGGTAAAACCGCCAACAGGCCGGTGGTAAAAAAAATGGAATCACGACTGTGGCGGAAACCGCCAACATAGACAGCTACTTTAACACTCCGACCGCCACGGCGGTACAAACAAACACAGCGGTGGTAACCGCCAACAGACAGGCGGAACCAAATGCACCTCCCACATTATTACAACAGTCCAATCTGCCACCTTTTCCGGGACGGATTCACCGCGAACAAAAACACGGCGGAAACAGGACTTGGAAGGGAAAACGCTCACCTCTACACACCCCACTAGGAACCAGGACGCCATGGAACCCGAACTCCAGATTCCCCCAGCCTTTGTCTTCCTGCTCCTCTACCAGGAACATCAAAGACGGCGGCGAAGACCACGGTGAGTACTGCACCTACGACACAGGGGTGGGGGGAGGGAAAAAAGAGTGTCACAAACACGCAACACCCCCACCCCCACCCTCACCCACTACAACACACACACAAGTACATGTTGATACATTACATTTACAACAAAAGGAAATTAGTTGAACTTTTGTAATCTATTAAAATACAGTAATCAAAAATATGTATCTACACTATAAACAAATATATATACCAAGAATACAAATCCAAGGTATTCCACCATTAAAGTCCGTGGACCACTGGGCCCAAAATGCATGGGCGAGGCCCACACAAGTTAACTAATCAAAATGGAGAGAACACTGCTGGGGCATCAGATAGAAATACAACAGGCACCTCAGGGTGAAGGGAAGGGGGGGCACCTCAGCCGGATGAGTGCACAACGCCAGATCCACGAGGGGTCTCCATGCCCACTGCTTTATCCTGGGGAGTGCAAAGCCACAGTCTCACAAGTCTTTCCATTTGGGTGGTTTGCCAGTGGATATCAGTCTTCACTGGTTCTGGAGGGGGCTTTGTGCCCAGAGTGCTTCATCCTGCCAAGGACTGAGGTAGTGGATGCCAATCTCCACTGATTATGGAGGGGGCTTTGTGCCCAGAGTGCTTCATCCTGCTCGTGGCGGCGTCAGTAGCGTCAGAGCTTTTGGCGCTCATTGCCTGCGGGGCTTGTGGCGGCGGTGTCCTGTGCAATGGTGCTTGTGGCGGCAGTGTCCTTGGCAGCGGTGCTTGTGGAGGCGGAGTCCTTGGCAGCGGTGCTTGTGGCGGCGGTGTCCTTGGCAGAGGTGCTTGTGGTGGTCTTGTCCGACGTGCAGGTTTTCGGCGACTTGCCTGTTTTTCTGTGTCCCTTCCCCACCTTGGATGGTGGCGCAGCTGTCTTCCCACTCCCAACTGTACTCCTGGGAGAGGCTTTGGTGGTAGATGTTTTGCCTCTGTCCCGCTGGGCAGTGGCCAACTTTTTATGCTTTTGAGGTGGGGGACTGTCCGTGGTCTGGCTCCTTGGCACACTGGCTACCCTGCTGCTTGGCGCACTCCAGAAGCCGGTTACTGCTGGCACCACTGTTCCCGTAGATGTTGTGGCAGAGGTGCTGGGTTGGGACCTGGAAAGGCGGGCCCTAGGGGACTGAAGGGGTGGAGGAGGTGAGGGGAAGAGGTCAAGGTTGGACAGGAAAAGTTTTTGGGACACACTGGGACAGGTAGATGGAGGGGGTTTGGGAGTGGAGAAAGAGGTAGTGGTTGTAGGAGGTGTACGTTTGCTGACTTTGGGTGAAGGTGCATGGGCTGGAGGCTGTCGTGAGGTGGATGGCTGTTGGGTGGGTGTGTGGCTGCGTTTGTGTACCTTGGGAGGTGGGCTCACAGACACACTGGGAGAGGACACAGGGGATGTGTGAATGGTAGTGGGGGTGGTGAGTGCAAGTGAGCGGGGTGTGGTGATGGGTGTGCTGGTGATGGACGTAGTGGGAGGGAGATGAGGAGGAGGGGACACAGTGGAGGCAGTGGATGTTGGTATGTGTGCATGGGTATGATGCTTGTGTGAGTGCCTGTGGGATGTGTGGCGCTTATGTTTGCCTGAGCTTACCTTGTGTGTTGAGGTGTGTGCATGCTTGTCAGATGGTGTGCTTGGGATAGGCTGAGGTACAGGTGTTTGGGTCTGGGTGGAGGAAGTTGGAGGGGGGAGGCTGGACACAGGGACAATGGCTGCCATCAGTGCTGAGGCCAGAGTCTGAAAAGCTCACTGTTGGGCTGCCTGACCAGAATGAATGCCCTCCAAGTATGCATTGGTCTGTTGCAACTGCCTCTCTACACCCTGGATGGCATTCAAAATGGTAGACTGCCCAACAGTGAGGGACCTGAGGAGGTCAATGGCCTCCTCACTGAGGGCAGCAAGGCTGACAGGGGCAGGGGCTGAGGTGCCTGGGGCGAAGGAGATGCCCACCTTCCTGGGTGAGCGGCCATGGGGCACACGCTGAGGGGCTGCTGGGAGGGCGGTGCTGGTAGGGGGGTGGCGGCTGTACCTGTAGATGCGGTGGGCACAGAGGGGCCCACCACCGCAAGGGAGCTCCCATCAGAGGAGGAGTCCGTGTCCCCGCCGTGGAGCTCCCCTCGCCCTCCGTCCCACTGGTGACTTCTGACTCTGTTGTTTCGCCCTCCAGGACCATGTGGGATGCTGCTCCTCCTGCTCCAGTGCCACTGCTCCTCCGCCTGATGATGCTAATGCACAAAAGAACAGGGAGACCATAAAAAGGGGGCGGGGAGACAGAAGAAAGACATGTTGCGTGTATGCAATACCGCTACAGTTGGCGGACACTACAGACACAGAAGCCCCCTGCACTACGTCGTGCACTTTGAGTTCCCTAATTAATCAGAGGGACATGGGGTACAAGGCATATGCCTGATTGCTGCACACATGGAAGTCACAGGAGCCTGACTAGGTGTAGTTGGCTCTGAACACAGGTGGGGTTGGGTGCCACATGGCCTGCCTTACGAAGGCACCTTGCCAACTAAACTCGCCCTGGCCTAGGGGAACCCACAGCCCACCTCCCCCACCCAGACACCTCCATTGCGCGCTGAATCAGCAGAATGAGAGTGTACTCACCCCCTTGTGGCTGCTGTGATGCCCTCAAGCGCCCATCCAACTCCGGATACGCCACCGCCAGGATCCGGAACATCAGGGGGGTCATGGTGCGACGGGCACCCCTCCCACGTTGGGAGGCCATCCCCAGCTGGGCCTCCGCTGTCTTCTTGCTCCAGCGGCGAATGTCCTCCCATCTTTTACGGCAGTGGGTGCTCCGTCTGTGGTGGACTCCCAGGGTCCGGACTTCCTTGGCGATGGCACGCCAAATATCCTTCTTCTGGTGGCCGCTGACCTACAGGAATAGTGCAGGGGAAAAGGAGAAGATATAACCGTCCGCACCGTCACAGTCATTGGCCCCCATCCCTACCCTTGCCATGACGCACATGCACTCACCGTCGTTTCATGCACGCCTCATTCCCCCCCACCCCTATCTTTCATCCACACCACTCCACACAGGCATTGCCCATTCGGCATGCTCACAGTGTACTTACCTGTTTGTCTGGAGGACTGTAGAGTAGCGTGTACTGGGGAAGGACCCCATCCATGGGTTTCTCCAACTCCTCCGTGCTGAAGGCAGGGGCCCTTTCCCCAGACACATGAGCCATTGTCTCTTCCAGACTGAGGTCACAGCAGCACTTGCAGTGTAGGTCCTCTCCTGTCGAAGATCAGGTATCAAGTGATTGAACAGACAGAAAATGGCGGTCACGCCCACAGTGGTGCGTACCGTCACTGCCGGCGTACATCGTCATTGGCTTCTGGGACCCATAGGGTCCAATGTTAACCAATGCAGGATTGTGCCGCGGTCTTCGACCACCTACCGCGACGGTGTACAACGCCAGCGCAGTGACCTCATATCGCCTTGTCCCACATTACAGGTCAGGCAGCCGCCATTTCAGGGGGCCACTACATTTTAACTGCGTCACACATATCTAGGCCTTGCATACACACTGATACAGGCACATAGCAGTTTAAAAAAATTGTGGAATAAAGTTGTGTTTACGTACCTCAGTGTTGGTTGACTCTCTGCTCGCTGTTCTTCTCCATAGAGCATGTCCGCTGCGGCAGGTGAGGAGATGGCGGCATCCTCCGGTGTACAGACCGCTGGTGGACCTGTCGACAATGGAGGAGCGACATGTAATTGTCACCTACAGACTTGATCGTACCACAATCCTGGAACTGTGTGCCCAGTTGGAGCCAAACCTTATGTCAGCTATCCGCCATCCCACAGGAATCCCCTCCTCTAGTGCAGGTGCTGTGAGTACTCCATTTCCTGGCAAGTGGGTCTTTTCAAACTACAGTGGCCATAGCATCAGGGATGTCCCAGCCTATGTTCTCCAACGTGTTGTCCAGAGTGTTGTCTGCCCTGCTGAAACCCATGCGCAGCTACATCGTGTTCCCTCAGGTGGAGGATTTGCCTACAGTGAAAGGTGACTTCTATGCCCTGGGACTTATCCTCAACATCATTGGGGCCATTGATGGGACACATGTGGCCTTGGCTCCCACCGCAGGAGTGAACAGGTGTACAAAAACCAGAAGAGTTACCATTCGATGAATGTGCAGATGGTGTGTTTAGCCGACCAGTACATCTCCCATGTGAACGCCAAGTTTCCAGGCTCAGTGAATGACGCTTACATTCTGAGGGATAGCAGCATCCCTTATGTGATGGGGCAACTCCATAGGCACAGTGTGTGGCTATTAGGTGAGGACATGGACCCCATACAGTGTGACTAGGTTTCTGGGTCTGGGGATGTCCCTAAGAGTTAGTGTGTGTCTAACAGTTGTCCCTCGACATTTGCAGGTGACTCTGGTTACCCCAACCTGTCATAGCTACTGACCCCAGTGAGTAATCCCAGGACAAGAGCAAAGGAACGCTACAATGAGGCACATGGGCGAACTAGGAGGATTATAGAGCGGACCTTCGGCCTCCTGAAGGCCAGGTTCCCGATGCCTCCATATGACAGGTGGTTCCCTATTCTACTCACCAAAGAAGGTGTGCCAGATAATCGTGGCCTGCTGTATGCTTCACAACTTGGCTTTGCGACGACATGTGCCTTTGCTGCAGGAGGATGGTCCAGATGGAGGTGAAGACGAGGAAGCAGAAGAAGAGGACAAAGACAACAGAAACACGGTGATTCATCAATACTTCCAGTGAGACACAGGTAAGAAGACATCACTGCCTGCTACATCTGATATAATTGTTCTCCCTCTCATCTGTCTGTCACTTTCACCCAGTGTATGGACCCTGAGTTGTCACTTTCCCTTTCAATTTCACAGATGTGGGTCCCACTGTGTGACATCTGCTTTGTTTCCGCATGGACTAGAGCTGTGTGACATAGGTATATTGACAATACATGGGATATAGCATTTTTCCACAGTTATTGCAAATACACATTTTCGAAAACACAGACTGACTCTACATTGTTTTGTGATTTAAGGGTGTTTATTTAAGTGCTAAATATTGGAGGGTGTTGTAAAATGGTCAGGGGTGATGGTGGTGGAATGTCCATGGCAGAGTCCAGTCTATTAGTCTCACAGGTGCATAGGAAGTGGAGCTGGGGCAGTTTAAGGATGTTTTGCGCTCCCGGCCGCGTTGGTAAGGGCAACGTGACAGGGAGCGCAAAACACGCTTCCCGGTACACATTGCCAAAAGGGCAAAAAAACGCAGGGAATGGCGCTCTCAGAATCGGCAGTGCGTTCCGACCGCGGTCAGAAAAAGAGACGCCGCATCAAGGCACGGCGTTACAGATGGAGCTATGGCAGAGGATTGTGGACAGGGTCAACGCCGAGGGACAGCACCTCAGAACAAGGGATGATATCGGGAAGAGGTGGAACGACCTATGGGGGAAGGTACGTTCCGTTGCAGCAAGACACCAACTGGCTGTACAGATAACTGGCGGTGGACCCCCACCTCCTCCCCCACAACTAAAAACATGGGAGGAGCAAGTCTTGGCAATCATGCATCCTGAGGGCCTGGCAGGAGTAGCAAGAGGTCTGTACTCTGGTAAGTCAACTCTTTATTACTATCACCCCCCTACCTGCATGCCAAAAACACACCCCACCCTCACCCTCACTCCCATCACCCCACCACCTCCCACACACCCCACCATCAGAACCCACTCATCCTAATGCCAAGCCCTGCATGCAACACCAATGCATGGACACCCCTCACAGACCTGCATGGACACCTATCACCACAGCATGCACACTAGAGAGAATCACCTAGCCCACCAAAAAACAAGTCACACAAAGAAAAGCTGCCAGGGCAAATCCAACCAAAGAGGGGGACACACCCATGCACAATATGTCACACACAGAAACAATAACACTGTATTTACCTCCCCACAGGTAACCCAGCCAATGTCACCGGCGAAGAGGTGCCAGCAACATCCAGTCCCCCCAGAGAAGAGGCCCACAGTGACGACAGCAGCTCTGGTCGCCTAGACCTGGATGACCAACCTGGTACATCTAAGACCTCCGACAGTCAGTTACCCAGGCACACTGTCACATCACCACAGAGCTTCCCCCCTCAGGAAACACCACCAAAGCACCCACCCAGCGGGCCCACACCTCTGTCCCCAGGACACGTCAATCAGCAGTGTGTCCACCACTACTAGGACCCCAAGCCACCCCACTAACACAGGACAATCAGGAACCTGGGTTCAGTGACAGTGGTCACACGGTTCAGGGGACAAAGGCACAGGACAACAGGGAAGCTGTGAGGACTGCTGTGTGCCAGGGGGAGGGCAGGCCCAGGGAACTGACCCTCCAGGAGGTACTCACTGCGATCCTAGGAGCATACCAACATTCCCAGGATACGCTGGGCCAGTTTCTGGACAAGTTGCAGGAGAACGTGCGGCTGCAGGAGGGACAGTACCTGTGGATCAGGGAAGAATTGAAGGCCATCAACACCACCCTGGTCTCCATTTCAGGGGTGCTGGCAGACATGGCCAACAGTATGAGGGAGGGAGTGGCACACCACAGGGCCCCTGACACTAGCCAAACCAGTGAACAGCCCTCCACCTTCGCAACCGCTAGTGGACAGGAGACCCCGCCGCAGGACCAGCAGGCCATCAGCACCCCTAACTCTGCAGAAGGAGAACCCCCCGCAAACGTTCCCTGCGATCCAGGCAGAAGCCAGAGACTATTGCCAAGACCCCCGCCAGGAAATAAGACTCTCCTGATTGTCACCCTTGTGTCCCACTCTGTCACCCTTTCCACCTTGAACTGCCATTGCTCCCCTTCCTATTGCCCCCTTGGACAATGCACTTGTGCTACAAACAGACTGGACTCTACCCTGGACTTTTCTCCATCATCATCCCAGCCCATTGCACTACCCCCTCTTCTTCGGAGCACTGCAATAAACACACTTTGATAAAAAACAATTGTGGTGTATGTCAAATATTTAAAAAATGTATTTGTTTAACCAGGTTCAAACATTGCAATTCAACTTTACAGTAATGTTTACATATGGAAGACCTGTAGTTAGCTGCACTGACCACACCAGGAGCAATAGTGGGGCACCAACATCTGCAAAAAGAGATGCCAAAGGGTACAGTGAGTGGGCATAGAAGTAGGAATACACAGCCTGCCATTGACAATGTCACACATCAAACTGTCAATTATATGTGCATTAACACTGTCTTACCTGTGTCTCATTGGAAGTGTTGACGAATAATTGCACTTCTTCATCCTCATCCTCTGCCTCCTCATCTTCACTGTCCTGCAGAAAAGGCACCTGGCGACGCAACGTAACGTTCCTCTGCCCTTGATCTGGCATTCCTCACAGGGGTCAGTAGCCATGAGAGGTTGGGGTAACCAGAGTCACCTGCAAGTATTGACGGACAACTGCTAGCCACACATTCACCATTAGGGCCCACACCATACCCATACACTAACATCCACTGGGTGGGAACCCGGGCTCACCTATTAGCCACACCCTGTGCTTCTGGAGTTGGGCCATCACATTTGGGATGCTGTTATTCTTCAGGATAAAGGCATCATGTACAGACCCAGGATACTTTGCATTGATGTGGGAGATGTACTGGTCCGTCAGGCACACCATCTGGACATTCATGGAGTCAAAACTCTTTCAATTTCTGAACACCTGTTCACTTCGCCGGTGGGGGGGAGACAAAAGCAATATGTGTTCCATCGATTGTCCCAATGATGTTGGGGATATGTCCCATTGCATAGAAGTCAGCTTTCACTGTGGCCAAATCCTCCACCTGGGGGGAAACAATGTAGCTGCACGTGTGTTTAATCAGGGCAGAAAACACTCTGGTCAGCACTATTGGGAACATTGGCTGTGACATTTCTGCTGCCAAGCCCACGGTCACTTGGAAAGACCACTTGCCAGGAAATGGAGCACTGATAGAACTTGCACAAGAGGGGGGATCCCGGTGGACGGATAGCAGATATTAGGTCAGGCTCCAATTGGGCACACAGCTCTGTGATTGTGGCCCTGTCAAGTCTATAGGTGAGGATAATGTGCCTGTCCTCCATTGTTGCCAAGTCCACCAGCGGTCTGTACACGGGGGATGTCTCCATCTCCTATTCATCTGCAGCGGTTGCAATCTATGGGGAAAAAGAGTGAGCAGCTCTCTACATTCTAACCACTACGGTTCAATGCATATTGTGATTGTAACATTATTGTTGTTGGAGTTGTCCAAAATAGTGCATTTGTGTACTGTGATGCACTTAGGATCCATGGCCTGCACCCCCCCTAAAATTGGCATCCGCCTGTCCTGTATGGAGGGACAGGTGGAAATTAGGTAATTCCGCTGATGTCGTGCGCCGCTGCAGGAGGCAGTCCAGAACCGCAGTGCAACTCCTTATCGGTTTTCATTGGTGATGTACGCCGGCGGTGACTGTATGCACCGCCGTGGACGTGACCGCCATTTTCTATCTGTGCACTCACTTGCTACCCGACCTTCAACAGGAGAGGACCTGCACTGCAAGTGCTGTTGTGACCTGTGTCTGGAACTGACCATGGCTCGAGTTACTGGCGAAAGGGCCCCTGCCTTCACCTCGGTGGAGTTGGAGCGACTGGTGGATGGGGTCCTACCCCAGTACCGACTGCTGTATGGGCCTCCAGACCAACAGGTGAGTACACTGTGAGTACGATGCATGGGGTTTGAATGCATGGCGTGCTGTGTGTGAAGGCCTCATGTAGGGGGGGTTGGTGGTTGGGCTCTGGGCATCGTAGAGCATGTATGGTGGGCCATGTCTGTGCTATTGGGGATGTGAAGGGGAATGGTGGGCCATGAGTGTAACAGGCAGGACGGTCGGACTAATACCTTTCCCTGTGTCTATTTCCCTGCAGCTCAGCGCCCATCAAAAGAAGGGTATCTGGCGTGACATTGCCAAGGACGTGCGGACCCTGAGGGTCTACGGCAGGCAGAGCACCCACTATCGCAAATGGTGGGATTACCTGAGACGCTGAGCACGTTAGACAGCGGAGGCCTAGCTGGGGATGGCCTCCTAACGAGGAAGGGGTGCCTGTCGAACCCTGACGGGGCTGATGGCCTGCATACTGGCAGTGGCCTATCCGGAGCTAGATGTGCGCTTGGGGGCATCACAGCAGCGACAAGGGGGGTGAGTACAGTGCCCTAATTTACAACTTACGCCTGGTGGGGTAGTATCCGGGTGGGGGGTGTGGGCCCTGTGGGTGCCCCTAGGCCAGGCCTAGCATTGCAGAGTAAGTCCATGTTGTGCAGGATTCTGATGTGAAAGTCCTCCACCCCAGCTACAGGTACAGTCGCCGCCACCCGTACCAGCAACGCCCTCCCAGCAGCCCCTCAGCGAGTTTCCTGTGCCCGCTTACCCTGGAGGGTGGGCATCTCCTTAGCCCCATGCACCTCAGGCCCTGCCCCAGTTAGCCCTGCTGACTTGAGTGAGGTAGCTATTGACCTCCTGCGATCCAGCTTTGTTGGGCCGTCAACCATTGTGAATGCCATCCAGGGGCTGGCAGCCCAAATGCAACAGTCCAGTGTATTTCTGGAGGGCATTCACACTGGCTTGACGGCCCAACAGAGATCAATCCAGGCTCTGGCCTCCTCTCTGATGGGAGCCATTGTCCCCGTTTCCACCCTCCAACTTCCTCCACCCAATCTCATTCCCCTTAACCCCAACCTATCCCAAGCACAGAGACAGATGAGCAGGCACCCAGGACAACACATAAGAGTGGACATGGCAAACACAAGCACCACATTTCATCCCACAGGCACTCACTCAAACACCATCCAGAATCAGACATACCAACATCCACTGTTTACACTGTGTCCCCCTCCTCCTCGCCCTCCACCTCTCTCCCAGTTGCGCCTATACTCACACCTGCATGCACCACATCCTCATCCCTTACCACCATCACCAGCACACCTATCAGTACACACCCCTCACTGGCAGTCACCACCCCCACATCCATGCACACGTCCTCTGTGTCCTCTCCCACTGTGTATGTGCCCCCTCCTCCCAAAGTACACAAACGCAAGCACTCACCCAACAGCCATCCACCTCACAACAGCATCCAGCCCATGCACCTGCACCCAAACACAGCAGACTGACACCTCGTACCACCACTCCCTCCTCCTCCACACCCAAACCATCTCCCTCTTCGTGCCCGAATGTCCCTAAGAAGCTTTTCCTCAGCAACATTGACATCTTCCCTAGCCCTCCCCACATCCCTCACGTCAGACTAGGGTGGTCAAAACCCAGGCAAGGACCTCAGCCACCCAGTCCACGGGCACAGTAGTGTCCCCAGCTACTCCAGGTGGGAAAGGATCCCGGCCACCAGCCAGCCAGACAGAGAAGGTGCCTGCCCCAAGTGTGTCAAGGAAGGGCAATGAGTCAGCCCCAGCTGCTGCAGGAAGGAAGGGCAAGGAGTCAGCCCCAGCTGCAGGGAGGAAGGGCAAGGAGGCAGCCTCCGCTGCAGGAAGTAAGGGCAAGGAGGCAGTCCCAGCTGCAGGAAGGAAGGGCAAGGAGGCAGCACAAGCTGCAGGAAGGAAGGGCAAGGAGGCAGCATCAGCTGCAGGAAGGAAGAGCAAGGAGGCAGCCCCAGCTGTAGGCAGTAGGGACAAGTGGCCTGGTGCTGGGTCTCAGTCAGAGCCCCCACCACCAACCATGGTGGTGCAGCTGTCCGAGGCTGTGGGGGATGGGCTGGAACCCCCCCCCACTGCCTGCACCACCAGCAGCAGCCTCAGTGGGCAGCTGTCTGAGGCTGCAGGGGATGGGCCGGAGCCTCCCTCCACCACTGCCAGCACAGCCACCCCCACTGCCACCAGCAGCAGCAGCCCCAGTGGACAGCCATCTGAGGCTGCAGGGGATGGGCGGGAGCCTCCCTCCACCACTACCAGCACAGCCACCACCACTGCCACCAGCAGCAGCAGCCCCAGTGGAAAGCCATCTGAGGCTGCAGGGAATGGGCTGGAGCCTCCCCCCACCACTGCCAGCACCGCCACCAGCAGCAGCAGCACCAGTGGGCAGCCGTCCGAGGCTTCAGGGGATGGGCTAGAGCCTCCCCCCACCACTGCCAGCTCCACCAGCAGCACCATCACTGCCACCACTGAGCAGCCGCCACCGCCGGCGGACAGTGTGTAGTCCTGCGTCCATGGGCTGTTGTGCGGCATGGACCCTGCAAATCCTGTGGGTATGACACCCAGGTGAGAGACTGTGATCTTGCACTGCCCAGGATCTTTATCACAGGGCACGATGCCCCCTGAAGCCATCCACTCACTCCATCCTCCCCAGGATGAAGCTCAGAGGGCACAATGCCCCCTCCAGAACCAGTGGAGAAGCCATCCACTCACCCCATCCTCCCCAGGATGAAACTCTGATGGCACAATGCCCCTTCCAGAACCAGTGGAGAAGCCTTCCACTCACCCATTCCTTCCCAAGATGAAGCAAAGGGCATGTTACCCCCTCCATTGCCAGTGGCAAGTCACCCACTTGAGAGACTGTGGCCTTGTACTCCCCAGGACCAAGCACAGGGCATGTTGCCCCCTCCAGGACCAGTGGCGTTGTAACATCTTCCGGCTGAGGTGCTCCCCCATCCCCCTGAAGTGCCTGGCTCTTTTCGACCTGATGCCCCTGCAGTGCTCTCTCCATGTTGTTGGAGGAGTGAGGTGGGGCCTTGGACTTTGTGATGTGGCCCTGTGGCCCACAAACATTGAGGATTGGGCAGTGTCCCTTGATTTGTGAATATGTATATACATTTTGATTTGGATGCACGTATTCCTAATATATTTATCTTATTACACTCTTTTTACTCTATTTTAGTTGTCCTTGCATTATTCCTGAGGGGTATGGGTGAATATGTAATGTTACTGCATCTGGTTGTGTGTGTGGTGTTGGGGGCGGGGGTGTTGTGTGTTGCATGTGTCACTCTCTTTTTCCTCCCTTTCCTGTGTGCTAGGCAGCAGTACTCACCGTGGTCGTCTTACCCGATGTTGGTGTTCATTGTGGAGCAGAACGTAGAAGAGCATGGGGAACACATGCAACTCGGGCTCCATGGTGGCGTGGTTCTTCCTTGAGTCTCCAGAGATGAGTTGTTTCCCTTCTGTGCAGTGTTTCCGCCAGGCTTTTGATGTCGTTGGTACCGCCCCAGAAAAGGTGGCGGATTGGTGTGTCATTATACAATGGGCGGATCATTGTCTTCCGCCTGGCTGTGGGCGGTTACTGCTGTGGTGCCTGTTGATTTCGCCCTGGCAGTCGGTGTGTTAAAGTGTCTGTCTATGTGAGTGGTTTCCGCCATGGTCATAATTTCATATTTATTACCGCCGGCTTGTTGGCGGTATTACCGCCACTATATCACCGACAACCAGGTTTGTAATGAGGGCCATAGTCTACATCAGTGGCTGTCAAAGACGTTGCCAATTGAATCCAACGCGGATGTAATGCTTTAGATTTTGGAAGGCTGGCTTTGGTAACAGCCTCTAGGGCTAGAATTGGAGATACGACAATACTGCGTTTCCCCTGGGCTAGTGGTCTTTCTTTAATGACAGCCATCTGAACAGCAGTGAGAATTTTCTCAGTGGGAGAAAAGCGTTGTTCTGCTGCTGAATACAAATGTGACTTGCATGCTATCAGGACGGTCTCACCCTCATTATATGTCATGTAGGTGAAACCAATGGCACCAGCAATTACTCTGATGACCAGATGTTTTTTATTGTCCCTTGTGTGTAGGTGGAGGTGTTGTGCTGCAAGCATGTCTGTTTGCAAAGCTCTGAGAATGCGTGTATTCGACTGTCCAGAATTTACTGGAAAAGTTAGGACGTATTAAGTCATACAAGGGTTTTATGCATGATTCACAATCTGGAATGTAAATTTAGGAAACCCAATAGTGATTGGAGTTTTTTAATGGTATTTGGATGTTGTAATTGTGCGCATTTTTCCAAGAATTGTGCCACTGGACTCTTTCCTTCACTTGATAGCTCGTATCCCAAAAACAGGACGCTAAGAAAGGTTATTTGTTATTTATATTTTAAATTGAATTTATAGCCGATTTTGGCAAATCCCACAATAATGCGGACTCCCCGTCTTAGATGTTGCAGTACTTCATCATCCGTGAGTGGAATATCATCTACATAGGACAATGCTTCTGGGTCAATGTTGTGCAATATTTACTGGGAACCTAGTGCACTGAAACTTGTT
The DNA here is from genome assembly GCF_031143425.1 of Pleurodeles waltl. NCBI lineage: Eukaryota > Metazoa > Chordata > Amphibia > Caudata > Salamandridae > Pleurodeles > Pleurodeles waltl. Next base: position 735,769,104 of record NC_090446.1, read on the forward strand.
AAGTCTCTACTCTCAGGCACTAAATTTATGCAGTATTGTTTTGTATTTTTTTGCGCACTATGTTGGTCATTAGTGCTGTGCTGTGAGAGTTTTGTATAGCATATGTTCATTTATGACTGGTTAAATGACTGTAGTCTAAGACTATTCTGTACGAATGGTCTGGTTTAGCTACTGGGAATAAGGGATTATTCATTGATGAGACACATGGTTCAATTATGCCCTGGTTCTCAAGTTGTGTGAGGATTTCCCTCACGGGTGCTTTAGCATCATGTTTTATTGGATATTGTGGTTGAGGTTCATTTTTAATGGAATTACATGATAGGGGGAATCTTTATCCCCACCCTACGTGGTTGCGATATAACGTGGGTGCCTGCGGCAATGCCCAATCAATGGCGTAGGTTTCTGCGAGCTCATCGGGATCAAGGGGCGAGAAAGAAAGCTTGATAACATCTTCCCCATATGGGCAAGTACGGACAAATTCAGGTGGCCAATCCCTTTCGGCCAGTAGAATTCATATATGTTTACGACGCAGTCCCAAAAGATTGCGTCTATTGTGCGTTCAATGTCTCCTTCTAACTGTAACGTTACTATGTACACCCTATCAGGTGTGGAGACACACATGTCCGCAGTTTCAACTTGTAAGAAGTCATCAGTTGCTTTCATCTCCAGATGCTCTTGAACATTCCGGTGAACTATTGTGACCTATGCCGCGCTGTCTAGGAGCGCTAGTGCCCACGTTTTGTTCTTCAATAGAGCCCTCTTCTTGAGTGGCATGACGAATCGCAACTGCTGCCACTTTTTTCTTTTTGAATTGGGGTTCTTGTTGAGTAAGTTTCTCTTCCTTTTTTAAGAGAAACTTCTGTAGAGCGTTGTGATTCCTGTCTTGGTTTCATGTACTCAGTTCTTCAATCTGACCGCCCACCTCTCTCACTGCGTTTTTCCGGTACTGAAAGGAACGAGATTGGCATGTATCAATATATTGATATCTGTCAGGCGTTTTTATGTCATCTCTATTTCTGAGATTATATCTATTTTGTGGGGTCTCCGTATGCGGAGATTCTCCCCTTTCTTTTTTAGGTGTTTGTTGTGTTTTTATCCCAGTGTTTCTTAGAACCCTCAGGAGCTTGCTTGGTAGAATCTTTATTAGATTTATCCTGAAATTGTGGTTTTGTAGGTCTGACCCACAGACTAATATACTAGAATAGGTCTCTGCGATAATCTTTGGCAGCTCACATTCTTGATCCTTTGGAGGAACATCCCGGAGCCGCATGCGCACTGCTAGTGCAACTGCTTCCGCTTTGAGGTTACATAGTATGATTGAAGATACAGTGGCAAAATTGCCCATAAGTTGCATCCCCAAGTCCAGGGCAAGGGCAGCCCCGTATTCATTTTGAATTTGTTTTAACATTTTCAGTAAATTGGCAAGTGTCGGTGTACTGTGTGTGGTAGTATAGAACGTGGCAAATACCGTGCCCCAAGTTTTGCAGTTATCTACTGTGGGAACCATCCCAAATGGCAAGCACATAGTTAATATTCTATGCTTATCCTGAGGTCCCGTATGGGGAAATACTGCTTCCAGTGTTTTTATTTTTTGAGCTACCCAAAATAGAATCTCTTCTCGTTTGGCGGATACTTTACCCATTATCGAATGTACTTTCGCAGGATTAATAGCTGGCGTTACTGCATGTGGTTGCGCCGGGGCAGCACGTGCTGGGTTTGTATTTAATGTTTGCATTACAAACTGTACTAATCGTCTATATATTGCTGTAAGCTCAGCCTATAAGCAACAGACTTGAGCGACCGTCAATGTCGCTGCAGCAGGGTGTGGTGTATATGTGGCCAATAAAGGCCAGGTAGGACCATCATTACTTAGAAGACCTAACCTAACGTGTAAAATTGTATGGGGTAGGGTGCCATCAAGGCAATTATTATGTTCTTGATAAGATTTAAGTATTTCTAGATATGCATATGCTCTGTATTGTGCAGGTGTGTTTGCAGGTGTCTAGTGATGAAATGTATTTGGGTTCCCATCAGCTGCTGGAAATGTGACCCAAGAATAGAAAGTTTCTGTTCTATAGGCCAGATGAGCCTCAACAATAAATGTAACTGGACCCCCCAGGGCCGTTAGGCCGCCTGCCAATAAATGTGCAGTAAGGGGTGGTCTCATATTAACTGCAATTGATACCTGTTGCGGGTTTGCCATGATGAATGGTACATTTTCTTCAGAGATAAGCACACCAAATGGGGATTATCCTTTTAGGTTTCAAGCTTGAACAAACTACAGCATTAGTTAGGTACTCCCTACTTAGCTGAGGAGGAAAATGCTCAATACCACAGACGTCTCCGTATATAGTATAGAGGTGTCTTTGCATGAGTGAGGCAGACATACTGCACTCCCTGGTAGTCCAATGACTTTCAACCCAGGATGTATGGGGCCCCCAGAGCATCCCCCCCAAGGCTGGTACACCAGGAATGCACATGGAGGCAGGGGCCTACCTAAGGCAGAGCCTCCCGCCAACCCTCTCCATACTCTGGTGCCAAACCCACCAACCAAACTCAGCAGAGAGCCTGTCCCCTCCTACTGATTCCTTGCCTGGCAAACCAGGACTTCGGGGACTTCAGAGTGTTTCCCCAAGGCTGGTACATCAGCAGTACACCAGGCAGGGGCTTGCTTAAGGCAGAATCTCCTGTGCACCCTCTCATTGTGCTGAGGCCATAGCCCCTCAGCTGCAGGGTTTTCACCCACGGTCCTGCAAACTGACCCCACATGGCCTACCTGATTGGCCTACCGGCTGGACATTGCCTCAGCCATCACCTCAGATACAGAACAAAAATAGTCCTAGGATGACATCCTGGGAAGTTACATACCCTACCCCGATAGCTTAGGTTCTACCACTAAACCATTCTGGGAATCTAGGGAGGCCTCTCTGATCTCCTCAGGGTCAGTCAGCACACCTTTAACTGCGGGAACTATCCCTCCACAGGGCCACCCACCTCTGTGGGCTTCCCTGGGCTAGCTTCCCACTCCCCACCAGATAACCAATGGAGGCCATAGAAACCACAACTTTCTTGCACTCCAACCATGGGAGAATTTCTTGGGAGCCTCCTACCCTCCTGGTAGCAATTCCTAGGGAGGGCCACTACTCGTGGGTACCCTTCTGCCCCACTCTTCCAGTGGTTTCTCTCCTGCACCAAAAAAGGCTGTAAAAAAGAATGACTTGTGGTCTTCCTCATGGAAAATCTGCACTACCCAGGTAAGCACAAGACTTTCCTGGAGCCTCACAATCACCTTCTACATCCCCAAAAGCAGGGTCGACCCCTACACCGGATCTATGATAGCATCTAAACCTATAGAGAAGAACCCTCCTCAAAAAGGCCCAGTGTGTACTGCAGGGGTTCACAGGACACACTTTAGTCTGTAATACTCTAGTGGGAACACTGTGTGAAAGCCTACTCCGACACCACATAATTTAAAAAATGCAAGCTGGTCTTAACTAACATAGTCAGTACATTTATCAATATTCAGTGCTTTTACATGAAACGTGTGCAGGGGCTTTTCCCTCCCCGATCTAGAGTTTGCCCAACCAAACCCTTAAACCCCTCTCACAGCCTTGCGCTCTGCTATTTGCACATTAATGCATAGGTAATGTGTGGCAAAAACTGCAGTTATTAAATGTTATCAATAAGTTCCAGAACTGGGATACCATTTTCAGCTGCTGAGCACCAATGTTGGAAACTGGGCTATTAGTTGTGTTGGCAGCAATAGTTCCTCAGTTTTCCTCATTGGGAGCCAAACACCCCATTGTACCGCTTGACTTTCACAGGGTAGCCAGGCCAACCAGTCTAAGACCTACCCAAGGAAGGTGGTGTGGGCTAGTCCTCACCAATCACTAGCACGAAATAATAACACTCAATAAATGATTGCCCAGTCAGTACTTTTTCTTTAGAAAAAGGAGAAGATCATGTATTATGCACACTCTACTAAATTCTATGCAGTGGTTTACAAATATACATTGGCAGATGGAACATACCATAGATTACATTATGTAATCATTGGTGGCCTCCCAGAGGGGTCACCTAAATATATCAAATGAGTTTTAACAGTCATTATGTAATCACAAGATATTACTTGACCATGAATCACTGTCATAATTATGATAATAAGGTATCAATGAGACATATGCAATCATCATGAAAACCCAATAAAATATTTATCAGGAATTAACTTTGGGCCTTATTGGCTGACTAGTAACGTTGTCACAAATGTGACAACTATCCTGTCCACCTAGTTCCATAGGCTATAATACTGCGCATGGGATATCTGTCACGTTTGTGATGGAGTAACCCTGTCCGCCAAACTCTAAATCAGGCCCTTTGTGTTTGTGCCTCTTTTCATATACTTGTCTTTAAACTATAATGACCAGAACAACCTCTAGAGGATATCGCAGTAAAACAGCAAGATTACAAAGCATTCAGTGTAACCATCCAATCGGCCTCTGGAGCTCATAATCACATAAAAAACAGCATAGTGAAAAACATTGCAGTGTAACCATACATTCAGCTGCTACAGGGCATAACCACATAAACAATCCATTAGACATTTTTAGGCCTTTCAGACCTTCTAAAAAGTTATCATATGCAATGCAACTAAGGGTGAACTACTCATGGCTGTGGAGCAAAAGTTCCAGCCATTGGAGAGCTTGAAAATGATGATTTTGCCCACCCCCAACTTAGGGTTGGGCCCTTAACCATGACCTGAGGAGAGACCACATTGTGCTGAACATTTTGGTGGTGGTTCCATCGTCCTAGGGCCACCACAGTCAGAGTTATGGGTGAAAATGCTTTTTAAAAGGAATGCCCCACAAAGCATTCTGGGGCAAGATTCTGGAGTGCAGTGAATATTATAGCAGCTGTTCTCCCGCTGTGCTGGGGAGAGCTTTGATAAGGTTTTCATCCTTGCTTTTCCTTTAAACTCAGACCTGCGTCATGTTTCTCCTCTTTATATTTGATTGGGGCCCATCCGAGCATCCCAGAGCTGAATAATGTTGGAGGGCAGCACAGGAAGCTCATCCCTGATCTTCTAACTCATAACCATGTCATTTAGTTTCCTGTGGTCGTCTCTAGGCAGTCCTTCTTCATTCACAACCACCTATATTTGGCTTTCCAAGGATGTCTTTGTATCTTTAATGTCCGGTAAAATAGCCGCTGGGTGCGCAGCCAAGGAGGCACTGTCCTCGCTCTTCTTAGACACTTGCAACCTAGTAACGTCTGCTTCCTTGTTGTGAATTTTCACCTGAGCCAAGTCCTGTTTGTGGCATCTCAATGTTCATGCCACCTTCACATTTTGGTGAAATGACGCGCACTTTGTGGCGTGTACCCCCATCCGCCCTTGGACCTGGTCAATGTCACACACATGTACCTGTATGCAGCAGTCCAAGCTCGGGGGTATACACACTCTCCTTGAATGTACGCAGTCCATTATCTGTCCGAGGGGAGTGTAAGTCAGCCAATGTCGATATCAGGCAATTCCTGCGTCGCTGCCCCGTCACTGCTCTGCTGTGGGGGAATTAAGCATGCCTCTAGCCTAATTCGCCCAACCTTTGCCTGGTGAATAATATTCTCTGTCCCATGTGTGTGGGGGGTCCAAAAGAAGTCACTTGAGTAACCCCGAAAGTCTTGTAATCACAAGGGGGAGGGTGGAGGAGGAGAGCCCTCCTCTGTGGACTGTAGTCCGCTTGCCCTACAGGCTTGGGCCAACGTTATTCTCCAGTCTGAGAGAATAACGAGTCGACCGCACGGCTAGGACTCAGGCAGTATGTCTGTTTCGCAGCTGCTTTGGGTCCCTCCCTGCTTCCGCCGCACAACCTATTGGCTAAGGGCTCTGCAGCGTGATGACCAGCGGGCCCCGATTCAGCTTCCCACACCATTGCCTCAATTATCTGGATCCAGCTGACCCTACAGTTATCAAGGCTACACTATGGTGGTCATTACAACATTGGCAGTAAAAGCCACTTACCGCCATGCAGAAGACCGCCAACATACCGCCGCAGCTGCGGAATTCTGCCACAGCTATTATGACCCACATCTCGAAATCCAACAAAATTCAGACACCCACACAAGTCTGCCACACCAAAGGTCAGTGATAAACTGGCGAAAACAAAACCTCCACCGTCACGCCAACAGAAATACGCCCCCGCTATCACAACCCATGAATCCACGCGGAGGTCTTTCAACCGCGGTATTTCATTGGCGGTACACACCGCTGCGCTCATAAAACAAACACATTTACAAAATACAGCCACATTGGACAATTCAAAATACACACACCTGATACACATACACACACCACTCCCACACACCCATTACAATATAAAACACACACCCACATCACCCACAAACCCCTACGACCAATATTACAGAGAGAAGGCCAGAGAGAGACACCACCATCCACAAACTAGCATCCACAGGCACTCAACACCATCACCCACCCAACTTCCACGCACAAAACACCACACACCACGACATATCACCACACTTATCACAACACACCACCCCACACATCACCTACACCACCCCATGGCACAGCAAAGACACCCCAGGTTCTCGGAGGAGGAGCACAGGGTCATGATGGAGGAAATCGTCTGGGTAGAGCCACAGCTATTTGGAGCACAGGTGCAGCACACCTCAATTGCAAGGAAGATGGAGCTATGGGGAAGAATAGTCGACAGGGTAAACGCAGTGGGACAGCACCCAAGAAATCGGGACGACATCAGGAAGAGGTGGAACGACCTACGGGGGAAGGTGCGTTCTGTGGTCTCAAGACACCACCTGGCGGTTCAGCGGACTGGCGGCAGACCCCCACCTCCTCCCCCACAACTAACAACATGGGAGGAGCAGGTCTTGGCGATTCTACATCCTGAGGGCCTCGCAGGAGTCGGTGGAGGGATGGACTCTGGTAAGTCAAACCTTTACTACTATATCCCCCACCCTTCCTGCATGCCATCACAAACTGATACCCCTACCCTCACCCTCATCACTCCACCACCTCACTTATACCCCACTATCACAAACCACCCATCCCAACACCAAGCCCTGCATGCAACCCCAACGCATGGACACCCATCACTAAAGCATGCCCACTGCACATACCCATACAACCCCCTAAACCATCATCACACAAGTCCCCACATAGGAATGCAAGCACTGGGGTACACCGATCACCCACCCATTGCCCACCATGACACACACAGATGCAATAATTAAGCTTTTACACCCCTGCAGGACCACTACCCAACGTCACCAGACAGGAGGGTCCAGACATCTCCACCCCACCCACAGAAGAGGCCACGGGACAGTCGGTTCCCCTCGCACAGGCACAGCCCACCACAGACCTTCCACCCTCTGGTAACACCAGAACAGCACCCACCCAGCGGGCCCATACCTCCATCCCCAGGACAGGTCAATCAGCTGTGTGTCCACCACTACAGAGAACCCAGGATAACCCACCACCCCAACAACAACAGGGACCTGGGGGCAGTGGCAGTGGGCACACGGTCCAGGGGACGGAGGCCCAGGAACACAGGGGAACTGGGAGGGCTGCTGTGCGACAGGGGGCGGACAGGCCAAGGGAACCCACTCTCCACAAGGCCCTCTACTTCATCATGGGAGCATACCACCACTCCCAGGAGACGATGCAGGAGGAACAGTATTTGGGGTGAAGGGAGGAACTCAGAACCATCAGCTCCGCCCTGGGCACCATCGTAGGGGTGCTGAAGGAAATACTCAACACCAGGAGGGACACTGTGGCACTCCAAGGGGCCCCTGACACTAGCATGGACGGTGAACTGCCCACCACCTCCGCCGGCTCTAGTGGACAGGAGGCACCGCCACAGGACCACCACACCAGCACCCCACCCCCTGCAGAGGGAGAACCACCCCGCAAGCGGTCCCTGAGATCCAGGAACAAGACAGAGCACGATGCCAAGACCCCCGCCAAGAAATGAGACCACCCTGATTGCCAACCCACTGTTCCACTTTGTCACTCTGTCCATATTGGAACTGCCTCAGCTCCACTTCCTATGCCCATATGGGCAATGCACCTATGAGACAAATAGACTGGACTCTGCCATGGACACTCCTCCGCCATCACCCCTCACCATTTTACTTCCCCCTCAAATATTTTGTATGTAAATAAACACAACTAAAGCACCAAAAGATCTGGAGTCTGTCTGTGATTTTGAAATAGTGTATTTGCAATGACAGTGACATTTCCAGGAAATAGTAATGTCAACATACCTATGTCACACAGCTCTAGTCCATGAGGAATCTAAGCAGATGACACACGTTGGGACCCACACCTGTGAAACCGTAAGGGAAAGTTACAACTCAGTGACCATACACTGGGTGAAATCGACAGACAGGATAGAGGTAGAAGTGTAAAAGTACTTGTAGTAGGCAGGAATGTATTCTTACCTGTGTCTCACTGGAAATATTGCTGGATGACTGAGTCCCTGTTGTCAATGTCTTCTTCCTCTGCTTCCTCCTCATCACTATCCACAGGCTCCACAGCTGCCACGACACCGCCATCTGGACCATCCTCCTGCAGAAAAGGCACCTGTCGTCGCAAAGCCAAATTATGAAGCATACAGCAGGCCACGATGATCTGACACACCCTCTTTGGTGAGTAGAATAGGGATCCACCTGTCATATGGAGGCACCTGAACCTGGCCTTCAGGAGGCCGAAGGTGCGTTCGATCACCCTCCTAGTCCACCCATGGGCCTCATTGTAGTGTTCCTCTGCCCTGGTCCTGGGATTCCTCACTGGGGTCAGTAGCCATGACAGGTTGGGGTAACCAGAGTCACCTAATAGCCACAGACGGTGCCTCTGGAGTTGACCCATCACATAAGGGATGCTGCTATTCCGCAGGATGTTGGCGTCATGCACTGAGCCAGGGAACATGGCATTCACATGGGAGATGTACTGGTCTGCCAAACATACCATCTGTACATTCATGGAATGATAACTCTTCTGGTTCGTGTACACCTGTTCACTCCTGTGTTGGGGGACCAAAGCCACATGGGTCCCATCAATGGCACCTATGATGTTGGGGATATGTCCAAGGGCATAGAAGTCACCTTTCACTGTAGGCAAGCCTTCCACCTGAGGGAAAACGATGTAGCTCCGCATGTGGTTCAGCAGGGCAGACAACACTCTGGACAACACGTTGGAAAACATCGGCTGGGACATCCCTGATGCCATGGCCACAGTTGTTTGAAAAGACCCACTTGCAAGGAAATGGAGCACTGATAGTACCTGCACTTGAGGGGGGATTCCAGTGGGATGGCAGATTGCTGACATCAGGTCTGGCTCCAACTGGGTACACAGTTCCTGGATAGTGGCACGGTCAAACCTGTAGGTGATGATCAAATGTCTTTCCTCCATTGTCGACAGGTTCACCAGCGGTCGGTACACCGGAGGATTCCGCCATCTCCTCACATGTCCCAGTGGACAATGCCTATGAAGGACAATAGCTAGCACAGAGTCAAACAACTCAGAGGTATGTACCCACTGTCTGCACAGAACACCAATCATACACAAAATCTGGCCTGTATGTGTGTTGAGAGTAGGCCTAGGTATGTGTGACGCAGTTGGTAATTAGGCCATGGTGGCCCCTGAAATGGCGGCTGCCTGACCTCTAAAGCGGGACAATGGGATGTGAGGTAACTGCGCTGGCATTGTATACCATCGCGGTAGGCGGTCGAAGACCGCAGCGCAATGCTGCATTGGTTAACATTGGACCCTATGGGTCCCAGGAGCCAATGACGATGTACGCCGGCGGTGATGGTACGCACCGCCACGGACGTGACCGCTGCGGACGTGACTGCCATTTTCTAACTGTTTAATCACTCAATACCTGATCTTCGACAGGAGAGGACCTACACTGCAAGTGCTGCTGTGACCTCGGTCTGGAAGAGACAATGGCTTGTGCGTCTGGGGAAAGGGCCCCTGCCTTCACTGCAGAGGAGTTGGAGAGGCTCGTTGACGGGGTCCTCCCCCAGTACACGCTATTCTACGGTCCTCCAGACCAACAGGTAAGTACACAGGGAGCATGTTGTATGGGCTATGCCTGTGTGGAGAGGGCTGGTTGTAAGAAGGAAGGGGGCAGAGTTCTGCGTGCATGAAAGACGCTGAATGCATGTGCCACATGGCAAGGGTAGGGATGGGGGCCACTCACTTTGACGGTGCAGTTGGTAATGACTTCTCTTCTTCCCCTGTACATTTCATGTAGGTCAGCACCCACCAGAAGAAGGATATTTGGCGTGCCATCGCCAAGGACGTCCGGACCCTGGGGGTCCACCACAGACGGAGCACCCACTGCCGGAAGAGATGGGAGGACATTCGCCGCTGGAGCAAGAAGACGGCGGAGGCTCAGCTGGGGATGGCCTCCCAACGTGGGAGGGGTGCCTGTCGAACCATGACCCCCCTGATGTTCCGGATCCTGGCGGTGGCCTACCCTGAGTTGGATGGGCGCTTGAGGGCATCACAGCAGACACAAGGGGGTGAGTACACTATCATTCAGCTGAATTTGCGTGCAGTGAAGGTATCTGGGTGGGGGAGGAGGGCTGTGGGTTCCCCTAGGCCAGGGCGAGTTCCGTAGGCTAGGCCCATTCGTAAGGCATGGCCCTGTGGCCCCCCCACCCCACCTCTGTAGAGTGGCAAGTACAACTATTCATGCCCCAGGGTCATCTATATGTGCAGATGTCATCCATAGCCTTGTAGGCCATTTCCCAGGAATTGCACTGTAGAGCCCAACAGCGCGACGTAGTGCAGGGGGCTGCTGTGTCTGTCTTGTCTGCCAACGGCAGCGGTAAGCCAAGCACTCAACCTGTCTTTCTTCTGTTCCCCCCCCCTTTTTTTGCAGTCTCCCTGTTCTTGTGTGCATTAGCATCATCAGGCGGACGTACAGTGGCACCGGAGCATGACGGAGCTGCATCCCACATGGGCATGGAGGCCCACACTACGGACTCTGAATACACCAGTTGAACAGAGGGCGAGGGGAGCACCATGGCGGTCACAGGATCTGCAGCCAGCGACACGGACTCGTCCTCCGATGGGAGCTCCCTTGTGGTGGCGGCAACATCTGTGCCCCCCACTTCAACAGGTACAGCCACCACCCCCCTTACCAGCACCGCCGTCCCAGCAGCCCCTCAGCCTTCGCCCGTGCCTGCTCACCCAGGAAGGTGGGCATCACCTTCGCCCCAGGCACCTCAGCCCCTGCCCCTGTGACCTCTGCTGCCCTCAGTGAGGAGGCCATTGACCTCCTCAAGTCCCTCACTGCTGGGCAGTCTACCATTTTGAATGCCATCCAGGGTGTAGAAAGGGAGTTGCAACACACAAATGCATTCCTGGAGGACATTCATTCTGGTCAGGCTGCCCTTCATTGAACCCTTCAAACTCTGGCCTCAGCACTGATGGCAGCCATTGTCCCTGTGTCTAGCCTCCCCCCTCCAACTTCCTCCACTCAGACCCAATCCCCTGTACCTCTGCCTATCCCAAGCATACCATCAGACCAGCCTGCACACACCTCACCACACAAGGGAAGCTCAGGCAAACATAAGCACCACACATCCCACAGGCACTCACGCAAGCATCACACACATACAGACACACCAACATCCACTGCCTCCACTGTGTCCCCCTCCTCGTCGTCTCCCTCCTCCCTCCCTGTCTCGTCTACACTCACACCTGCATGCACTACCACTACAGCCACTAAGTCCCGCACCAGCACACCCACCACCGCACCCCGCTCACGTGCACTCACCACCCCCACTACCATTTCCACATCCCCTGTGTCCTCTCCCAGTGTGTCTGTGATGCCCCCTCCGAAGATACACAAACGCAGGCACACACCCACCCAACAGCCATCCACCTCACAACAGCCTCCAGCGCATGCACCTGCACCCAAATCCACAAAAGTTACACCTCCTACAACCACCACCTCTTCCACCTCTTCCTCCACTCCCAAACCCCCTCCAGCTACCCGTCCCAGTGTCTCCAAACAACTTTTCCTGTCCCCCCTTAACCTATTTCCCACCACCCCCCCCTCCAACTCATAGGTCCCGTACTAGCACCTCAGCCAAAAAATCTCCGGGACCAGTGGTGCCTGTTGTTACAGGCATGTGGAGTGCACCGGCCAATAGGCCAGCCAGTCTTTCACGGAGCCACAGCACAGCCAGTCCCCCCCCCCCTGTGAAGCACCAGAAGTTGGACAGTGCCCGGCGGGAGAGGGGGAAGACTCCAGCCAGCCAAGCCGCTCACAGGGGTCCCGGGGGGAGTGTGGACTCAACTGTGACTCCTCCCAAGGTGGGGAAGGGACAGAAGAAACCTGCAAAGTCAGTGAGGAGCAGCACGGCGGAGAAGAGCGCCATCATCCCCGCTGGCCAGGAGGCCACCACCAGCCCCATCGTCGCTGGCCAGGAGGCCACCGCCAGCCCCATCGTCGCTGCCCAGGAGGACACCGCAAGCCCCATCGTCGCTGCCCAGGAGGCCACCGCCAGCCCCATTGTCGCTGCCCAGGAGGACTCCGCAAACCCCATTGTCGCTGCCCAGGAGGGCCCCGCAAGCCACAGCCCAGCTGCCCAGGAGGGCCCCGCAAGCCACAGCCCAGCTGTCCAGGAGGGCCCCGCAAGCCACAGCCCAGCTGCCCAGGAGGGCCCGCAAGCCACAGCCCAGCTGCCCAGGAGGGCCCCACAAGCCACAGCCCAGCTGCCCAGGAGGGCTCCGCAATCCACAGCCCAGCTGACCCATGAAGGACTGCCAGCCACAGCCCAGCTGGGCAATGACGGACCGCCAGGGCAAGGACCGCTGAACAGGGCAAAGACCGCCATGGCAAGCACCGCTGAACAGGGCACGCACCGCTGAACAGGGCAAAGACCGCCATGGCAAGGACCGCTGAACAGGGCAAGTACCGCTGAACAGTGCAAGCACTGCTGAACAGGTCAGAGACTGCCAACTCAAGCACTGCTGAACAGGGCAAAGACCGCCATGGCAAGCACCGCCGAACAGGGCAAGGACCGCTGTACAGGGCAAGGACCGCTGAACAGGTCAGAGACTGCCAACTCAAGCACCGTTGAACAGGGCAAAGACTGCCATGGCAAGCACCACTGAACAGGGCAAGGACCGCTGAACAGGTCAGAGACTGCCAACTCAAGCACCACTGAACAGGGCAAAGACCGCCATGGCAAGGACCGCTGAAGAGGGCAAGCCCCGCTGAACAGGGCAAATACCGCCATGGCAAGCACCGCAGAACAGGGCAAGCACCACTGAACAGGTCAGAGACTGCCAACTCAAGCACTGCTGAACAGGGCAAAGACCGCCATGGCAAGCACCGCTAGCCCATTAGCGCAGGGGCAGTGACGCAACTGGGACCGTCTCGGGGTGAGTGCTGCACTCTGGGCACCAGTCCCCCTCCAGAACCAGTGGAGAACAGCATCCACACCGTCTGTCCTGCACAGGTTGAAGCACTCTGGGCACCAGCCCCTCTCCAGAACCAGTGGATACATGCATCCACTACCTCTGTCCTGCACAGGATGAAACACTCTGGGCACCAGTCCCCCTCCAGAACCAGTGGAGAACAGCATCCACTACCTCTGTCCTGCACAGGATGAAGCACTCTGGGCACCAGTCTCCCTCCAGAACCAGTGGACAACAGCATCCACTACCTCTGTCCTGCACAGGATGAAGCACTCTGGGCACCAGTCCCCCTCCATAACCAGTGAAGACTGTTATCCATTTGAGAGACTGTGGCCTTGCACTCTCCAGGATTGAACAGTGAGCAAACCACCCACTGTTAGAGACTTGAGAGACTGTGGCTTTGCGCTCCCCAGGATGGTACTGTGGGCAAACCACCCACTGTAGAGACTTGAGAGACTGTGGCTTTGCACTTCCCAGGATGGTACAGTGGGCAAACCACCCATTGTAGAGACTTGAGAGACTGTGGCTTTGCACTCCCCAGGATGGTACAGTGGGCAAACCACCCACTGTTAGACACTTGAGAGACTGTGGCTTTGAACTCCCTAGGATGGTACAGTGGGCAAACCACCCACTGTAGAGACTTGAGAGACTGTGGCTTTGCACTCCCCAGGATGGTACAGTGGGCAAACCACCCACTGTAGAGACTTGAGAGACTGTGGCTTTGCACTCCCCAGGATGGTACAGTGGGCAAACCATCCACTGTTAGACACTTGAGAGACTGGCTTTGCACTCCCCAGGATGGTACAGTGGGCAAACCACCCACTGTAGAGACTTGAGAGACTGTGGCTTTGCACTCCTCAGGATGGTACAGTGGGCAAACCACCCACTGTTAGACACTTGAGAGACTGTGGCTTTGCACTCCCCAGGATTGAACAGTGGGCATGGTGCCCCTCGTGGATCTGGCGTCGTGCACTCATCCGGCTGAGGTGCCCCCCCTTCCCTTCCCCCTGAGGTGCCTGTTGTATTTCTATCTGATGCCCCTGCAGTGTTCTCTCCGTCATGTTCGGGTATCTTGTGTGGGCCTCACCCATGCATTTTGGGCCCAGTGGTCCACGGACTATGAATGATGCAAAACCTGGACTACTAATCGTGGTATATATTTTATTTATAGTGTATATATATATATATTGTTGCCAATGTCCTGTTGAAGGCTTCGGCCGAAACGCGTAGACATTTGGAAGGAAGACAGCATGGAGCCGGAACTTCATATTCTCCCAGCGCTAGTCTTCCTGCTCTTCTACGAGGAGCACCAACACCGGTGGTGAAGACCAAGGTGAGTACTGCACCTACGACACAGGGAAGGGGAAGGCAAAAGTCAGGGACACACACATGCAACACCCCCACCCCCAACCCGACCCTCACCCACTACAACACACACACCAATGCATTTCCGAACATCACAGTAACAACCCCCAACCCCCCCCCGGATAAATGCTAAGACAAAAGGAAATGAGTTCAAACATTGTAATGTATCAAAAATCAGTAAGCACATATATACATCAATATATACGCATTCCAAATATATACATCACGAATAGTAGTACAGGTATGCACATTTCAATGTCCGTGGACCACTGGGCCCAAAATGCATGGGCGAGGCCCACACACGATACCTGTCCTGGAACGTAGAGAACACTGCAGGGGCATCAGATAGAAATACAACAGGCACCTCAGGGGGAAGGGAAGCGGGGCACCTCAGCCGGATGACAGCACCACGCCAGATCCACGACTGGGCTCCATGCCCATTGATGTATCCTGGGGAGTGCAAAGCCACAGTCTCTCAAGTCTCTACAGTGGGTGGCTTGCCCACTGTACCATCCTGGGGAGTGCAAAGCCACAGTCTCTCAAGTCTCTACAGTGGGTGGCTTGCCCACTGTACCATCCTGGGGAGTGCAAAGCCACAGTATTTCAAGTCTCTACAGTGGGTGGCTTGCCCACTGTACCATCCTGGGGAGTGCAAAGCCACAGTCTCTCAAGTCTCTACAGTGGGTGGCTTGTCCACTGTACCATCCTGGGGAGTGCAAAGCCACAGTCTCTTAAGTCTCTACAGTGGGTGGGTTGCCCACTGTACCATCCTGGGGAGTGCAAAGCCACAGTCTCTCAAGTCTCTACAGTGGGTGGCTTGCCCACTGTACCATCCTGGGGAGTGCAAAGCCACAGTCTCTCAAGTGGATGCAGGTCTCCACTGGTTCTGGGGGGGGACTGGTGCCCAGAGTGCTTCATCCTGTGAAGGACAGACAGAGTGGATGCATGTCTCCACTGGTTCTGGAGGGGGACTGGTGCCCAGAGTGCTTCATCCTGTGAAGGACAGACAGAGTGGATGCAGGTCTCCACTGGTTCTGGAGGGGAACTGGTGCCCAGAATGCTTCATCCTGTGAAGGACAGACAGAGTGGATGCAGGTCTCCACTGGTTCTGGAGGGGGAATGGTGCCCAGAGTGCATCGTGCTCCCCGTGACAGTCCCAGTTCCGTCACTGTCCCAGCTGCACATGGGCTAATGATGCTTGATTTGGCGGTGCTTTGCCCTGTTCAGCTGTGCTTGCCTTTGCTGTCTCTGACCTATTCAGCGGCGTTTTGCCCTGTTCAGCGGTCTTCACCATGGCGGTGCTTTGCCCTGTTCAGCGGTGCTTTGCCCTGTTCAGCGGTCTTCACCATGGTGGTCTTTGCCCTGTTCAGCGGTGTGTGGCATTACGCTCCATCAGTGCCCAGCGGGGCTGTGGCTGCCGGGGCCCTCCAGGTCACTGACGCTGGCGGTGGTCTCCGGACCAGTGGCGATACTGCTGCCCTCCAGGGCACTGACTCTGGCTGTGGTCTCCTGACCAGTGACGATAGTGGTGCCCTCCAGGGAACTGACTCTGGCGGTGGTCTCCGGACCAGTGACGATACTGCTGGCGGTGGCGTCCTGGCCGGCGGGGAGGATGGCGGCCTTCTCCGCTGTGCTGCTCTTCCCAGACTTTGGAGACTTCTTCTGCCCCTTCACCACCTTGGGAGGAGTCACAGCTGACTCGGCACTCCCCCCGGGACCCTTGTGAGCTGTTTTGCCAGCAGGAGTCTTCACCCTCTCCCGTCGGCCACTTTCCAACTTAAGGTGCTTTACAGGGGGTGGACTGGCAGTGCTTTGGCTCCGTGTCACACTGGCTGCCCTGGTGGCCGGTGCACTCCACACACCTTTAACAGGCACCACTGGTACCGGACTTTTTTTGGCTGAGGTGCTACTACGGGACCTATGAATTGGAGGGGTAGGGGTGGTGTGAAAGAGGTCAACGTTGCTCAGGAAGAGTTTCTGACGAACACTGGGACGGGTAGCTGGAGGTGGTCTGGGAGTGGAGGAAGAGGAGGTGGTTGTAGGAGGTGTAACTTTATTTAGGTGATTTGGGTGCAGGTACTGGAGGCTGTCGTGAGGTGGATGGATGTTGGGTGTGTGGGTGCCCGCGTTTGTGTACTTTGGGAGGGGGCGTCACAGACACACTGGGAGTGGACACAGGGGGCGTGTAAATGGTAGTGGGGGTGGTGAGTGCAGGTGAGCGGGGTGTGGTGCTGGATGTTCTGGTGTGAGTCCTAGTGCCTGTAGATGTAGTGCATGCAGGTGAGAGTGTAGACAACACTGGGAGGGAGGAGGGAGACGACGAGGAGTGGGACACAGTGGAAGCAGTGGATGTTGGTGTGTCTGTATGTGGGTGATGCTTGTGTGAGTGCCTGTGGGTTGTGTGGTGCTTATGTTTGCCTGAGCTACTTTTGTGTTTTGAGGTGTGTGCATGCTTGTCTGATGGTGTGCTTGGGATAGGCTGGGGTACGGGGGACTGGTTCTGGGTGGAGGAAGTTGGAGGGGGGAGGCTAGACACAGGGACAATGGCTGCCATCAGTTCTGAGGCCAGAGATTGCAGGGTTCGATGAAGGGCAGCCTGACCAGAATGAATGCCCTCCAGGAATGCATTACCGTGTTGCAACTCCCTTTCCACACCCTGGATGGCATTCACAATGGTAGACTGCCCAACAGTGAGTGACCTGAGGAGGTCAATGGCCTCCTCACTGAGGGCAGCAGGGGTGACGGGCAGGAGCTGAGGTGCCTGGGGCGAAGGTGATGCCCACCCTCCTGGGTGAGCGGGCACGGGGCGAAGGCTGAGGGGCTGCTGGGAGGGCAGTGCTGGTAGGGGGGGTGGTGGCTGTACCTGTAGAAGTGGGGGGCACAGATGGTGCCGCCAACACAAGGGAGCTCCCATCGGCGGACGAGTCTGTGTCGCTGTTTGGTGATCCGGTGACTGACGTGAAGCTCCCCTCGCCCTCCATCCCACTGGTGTATTCAGAGTCCGTGGTGTGGCCCTCCACGGCTACATGGGATGCAGCTCCCTCGTGCTCCGGTGCCACTGTACCTCCGCCTGATGATGCTGATGCACAAAAGAACAGGGAGAGCACAAAAAGGGGGGGGACGACAGAAGAAAGACAGTTTGAGTGCATGGCTTACCGCTACCGTTGGCGGACAATACAGACACAGGAGCCCCATGCACTATGCCGTGCTCTTGGCCTCTACAGATGCAATTCCTGGGATCTGGCCTACATGTCTATGGTGGACATCTGCACACATAGATGACACAGGGGCATGTATACCTGTACTTGGCACTCTACAGAGGTGGGGTGGAGTGCCACATGGCCTGCATTCCGGAGGGGCCTAGCCTACGTAACTCGCCCTGGCCTAGGGAAACACACAGCCCTCCTCCCCCACCCAGACCCCTCCACTGCGCGCAAAGTCTGCTGAATAATGTTGTACTCACCCCCTTGTGTCTGCTGTAATGCCCTCAAGCGCCCATCCACTCCGGGTAGGCCACCGCCAGGATCCGGAACATCTGGGGGGTCATGGTGCGACGGGCACCCCTCCCACGTTGGGAGGCCATCCCCAGCTGAGCCTCCGCTGTCTTCTTGCTCCAGCGGCGAATGTCCTCCCATCTTTTACGGCAGTGGGTGCCCCTTCTCTGGTGGACCCCCAGGGTCCGGACGTCCTTGGCGATGGCACGCCAAATGTCCTTCTTCTGGTGGGCGCTAACCTACATGACATGTACAGGGGAAGAAGAGAAGTCATTACCAACTGCACCGTCGAAGTGAGTGGCCCCCATCCCTACCCTTGCCATGTGGCACATGCATTCACACTCCTTCATGCTCGCTGAACTCTGCCCCCTTCCTTCTCACAACCAGCCCTCTCCACACAGGCATAGCCCATACAAGGTGCTCCCTGTGTACTTACCTGTTGGTCTGGAGGACCGTAGAGTAGCGTGTACTGGGGGAGGACCACGTCAACTAGCTTCTCCAACTCCTGAGCAGTGAAGGCAGGGGCCCTTTCCCCAGACGCAGCAGCCATTGTCTCTTCTAGACCGAGGTCACAGCAGCACTTGCAGTGTAGGTCCTCTCCTGTCGAAGATCAGGTATCAAGTGATTGAACACATAGAAAATGGCTGTCACGTCCGCGGCGGTGACGTCCGCGGCGGTGCGTATCATCCCCGCCGGCGCACTTCATCATTGGCTCCTGGGACCCATAGGGTCCAATGTTAACCAATGCAGCATTGCGCCGCGGTCTACGACCGCCTACAGAGACGGTGTACAACGCCAGCGCAAATACCTCACATCCCATTGTCCCAGTTTAGAGGTCAGGCAGCCACCATTTCGAGGGCCCACATGGCTTCATTTACTACTGCGTCACACATACCTAGGCCTACACTCAACACACATACAGGAAGAGTTTTGTATTTTGTGTTGTGTTCTGTGTAGCTGTGGGTATATACCTGGGAACTTGTTGACTCTGTGGTCGTTGTTGTCCTTCTTAGGCACCATCAGCTGGGACATTTGAGGAGATAGCAGAATCCTCCGGTGTACCGACCGCTGGTGGACCTGTTAACAATGGAGGAGCGACATTTGATAATCAGCTACAGGTTTGACCGTGCCACAATCCAGGAACTGTGTACCCAGTTGGAGCCAGACCTGATCTCACCAATCCGCCATCCCACAGGAATACCCCCTGAAGTGCAGGTGCTATCAGTGCTCCATTTCCTTGCAAGTGGGTCATTTCAGACAACAGTGGCCATGGCATCAGGGATGTCCCAGCCTATGTTTTCCAACGTGTTGTCCAGAGTGTTGTCTGCCCTGCTGAAACACGTAAGGAGCTACATCGTTTTCCTTCAGGTGGAGGATTTGGCTACAGTGAAAGGTGACTTCTATGCCCTGGGACATATCCCCAACATCATAGGTGTTATTGATGGCACCCATGTAGCTCTGGTCCCCCCACGCAGGAGTGAACAGGTGTACAGGAACTGGAAGAGTTATCATTCCATGAATGTACAGATGGTATGTTTGGCAGACCAGTACATCTCCCAGGTAAATGCTATGTTCCCTGGCTCAGTGCATGACGCCTACATCCTGCGAAATAGCAGCATCCGGTATGTGATGGGTCAACTCCAGAGGCACCGGGTGTGGCTATTAGGGGCTTTGGTTACCGCAACCTGTCCTGGCTATTGACCCCAGTGAGGAATCCCAGGACCAGGGCAGAGGAACGCTACAATGAGGCCCATGGGCGGACTAGGAGGGTGATCGAACGCACCTTCGGCCTCCTGAAGGCCAGGTTCAGGTGCCTCCATATGACAGGTGGTTCCCTATTCTACTCACCAAGGAAGGTGTGCCAGATCATCATCGCCTGCTCGATGCTTCACAATCTTGCTTTGCGACACCAGGTGCCTTTTCTGCAGGAGGATTGTCCAGATGACAGAGTTGTGGCAGCTGTGGAGCCTGTGGAGCCTGTGGACAGTGATGAGGAGGAAGCTGAGGAAGAAGACATAGACAACAGGGAGTCAGTCATACAGCAATATTTCCAGTGACACACAGGTGAGAACAATTGTTTTACTATTACATTCACTTTCACACTTCTACCTCTATCCTGTCTGTCAATTAGTAGCAGTATTTGGTAACTGAGTTGTACATTTCCCTTACGGTTTCACAGGTGTGGTTACCAACGTGTGTCATCTGCTTGCATCCTTCATGGACTTGTGATGTGTGACATAGGTATGTTGGCATTACATTTGAAAACGCATTTTGTCACTGTCATTGCTAATATACATTTTCCAAATCACAGACTGACTCCAGATTGTTTTGTGGTTCAAGGGTGTTTATTGAAGTGCTAATTATTGGAGGGGGTGGCAAAATGGAGATGGGTGATGGTGGAGGAATGTCCATGGCAGAGTCCAGTCTATAAGTCTCACAGGTGCACTGCCCATATGGGCATAGGAAGTGGAGCTGGGGCAGTTCCAATCTGGACAGGGTTACATAGTGAGACAGTGGGAGGACAATCAGGGTGGTCTCATTTCCTGGCGGGGGTCTTGCCATCTTGCTCTGTCCTGTTCCTGGATCTCAGGGACCGCTTGCGGGGTGGTTGTCCGTCTGCAGGGGATGGGGTGCTAGTATGGTGGTCCTGTGGCAGGCGTCCTGTCCACTAGCACCGGCGGAGGTGGTGGGCAGTTCATCGTCCATGCTAGTGTCAGGGGCCCCTTGTAGTGCCACAGTGTCCCTCATGGT
This sequence comes from Pleurodeles waltl, assembly GCF_031143425.1. Lineage (NCBI taxonomy): Eukaryota > Metazoa > Chordata > Amphibia > Caudata > Salamandridae > Pleurodeles > Pleurodeles waltl. The sequence continues at coordinate 735,790,188 of NC_090446.1, forward strand.
CTTTTGTATGTCCTTCAGCACCCCTACGATGGTGCCCAGGGCGGAGCTGATGGTTCTGAGCTCCTCTCTGAACCCCAAATACTGTTCGTCCTGCAGGCACTGGGTCTCCTGAAACTTGGCCAGGACCGTCGCCATCGTCTCCTGGGAGTGGTGGTATGCTCCCATGATGGAGGAGAGGGCCTCGTGGAGAGTGGGTTCTCTTGGCCTGTCCGCCCCCTGTCGCACAGCAGCCCTCCCAGTTCCCCTGTGTTCCTGTGCCTCCGTCCCCTGTACTGTGTGCCCACTACCACTGCCCCCAGGTCCCTGTTGTTGTTGGGGTAGTGGGTTAGCCTGGGTTCCCTGTAGTGGTGGACACACAGCTGATTGACGTGTCCTGGGTACGGAGGTATGGGCCCGCTGGGTGGGTGCTGTGCTGGTGTTACCAGAGGGTGGAAGGTCAGTGTTGGGCTGTGCCTGTGCAAAGGGAACCGACTGTCCCGTGGCCTACGATGGTCCGGGCTGGTCATCTGGATCCAGTTGGCCAGAGCTGCTGTCGTCACTGTGGGCCGGTTCTGTGGGTGGAGTGGAGATGTCTGGACCCTCATGTGTGGTGACGTTATGTAGTGGTCCTGCAGGGGTATAAGAGCATGATTATTGCATGTGTGTGTGTCATGGTGTGCAATGGGTGGGTGTGCGTGTACCCCAGTGCAAGCATTCCTGTGTGGAGGCTTGTATGATGATGGTTGGGGGGTTGTTATGGGTATGTGCAGTGAGCATGCGTTAGTGCTGGGTGTCCATGCTTAGTTGTGTCATGCAGGGCTTGGTGTTGGGATGTGTGGTTTGTGTTATTAGTACATTAGTGAGGAGTTGGAGTGATAGGGGAGGGGGTGAGGGTGGGGGTGTGTGATAGCATGCAGTTAGGGTGGGGGATATGATAGTTAAGATTTGAGTTACCAGTGTACATTCCTCCACCGACTCCTCCGAGTCCCTCAGGATGCATGATGGTCAAGACCTGCTCCTCCCATGTTGTTAGTTGTGGGGGAGGAGGTGGGGGTCCGACGCCAGTCCGCTGAATCGCGATCTTGTGGCTGGAGACCACTGAACGCACCTTCCCCCGTAGGTCGTTCCACCTCTTCCGGATGTCCTCCCGATTTCTTGGATGCTGTCCCACAGCGATGACCCTGTCGACGATTCTTCGCCATAGCTCCATCTTCCTGGCTATGGAGGTGTGCTGCACCTGTGCTCCAAATAGCTGTGGCTCTACCCGTAGGATTTCCTCCACCATGACCCTGAGCTCCTCCTCGGAAAACCTGGGATGTCTTTGGCGTGACATGGGGTGGTGTAGGTGATGTGTGGGGTGGTGTATGTGTTGATGAGAGTGGTAATTTGTGGTGGTGTGGGGTGTTTTGAGCGTAGATGTTGTACGGGTGATGGTGTTGTATGCCTCTGTGTGGTGGGGTTCTCTATTGCTGTAGTCTCTCTCTGGCCTTCTTTCAGATTTTTTGGTCGTAGGGGTTCGTGGGTGATCTGGGTGTGTTTTATATTGTGTTAGGTGTGTGGGAGTGGTGTTTGTATGTGTGTCAGGTGTGTGTATTTTGAATTGTCCAATGTGGTGGTGTTTTGGAGATGTGTGTGTATTTTGAGTGCGGCGGTGTGTACCGCCAATGGAATACCACGGTTGAAAGACCGCCACGTGGATTCGTGGGTCGTGATAGCATGGGCGTGTTTCTGTTGGCATGCCGGTGGAGGTTTTGTTTTTGCCAGTTTATCACTGACCTTTGGTGTGGCGGACTTGTGTGGGTGTCTGAATTTCGGCGGATTCCGAGATGTGGGTCATAATAGCTGTGGCGGTATTCCGCGGCCGCGGCGGTGTATTGGCGGTCTTCTGCACGGCGGTAAGCGCCTTTTACCGCCAATGTTGTAATGACCCCCTCAATGACTTAACTCCAGACCAATGGTTTTTATATAGCAAAAATATATTTTGTTAATTTATTTCTAGAAGCACAAGATTCAAGTTACAGGTAAGTACATAAATCAATAAGTATTTCAAATATGTATCGATATTACTTTGATTACAACTGGTACGATATACCGTTTTTTAATAAATGGCAATAATCTGTTTTTAAAGTTGACACTGCAATTTTCAGAAACAGTTCCTGGGGAGAAACAAAGTTAATACGTTTTGAAGGTAAGTACAACAGTTACAATTCCAGCCTCTGGGGGTTAGGAAGTACACTGGTTGGTGTTCAAGTTAACCCCAAACACCCACCACCGGCAATACGGGGTGGCCAGGTACAGAGGTAAAATCTGAGGCAAATTTGACGTAGGCTCCTATGGCGACTGGGGGCACTTGGTTTTAGATCTGCAGGCAGGTAAGTACCAGTGCCTTCGGAGGGCAGACCTGGGGGGTTTAGAGCACCAGGGAGGTCCACAAGTAGCCCCCAAACTCACACCCTCAGCGGCACAGGGGCGGCCGGGTGCAGGGTGCAAACAGAGCATCAGGCTCCCAATGCTTTCCTATGAGGGGAGTCCTGGGGTCACTTAGATGCTACAGGCTGGGTCCATGGGGTCGATTCAGGAAAACCACAGACTGGACAAGTAGGAGGTTTACCTGCTGAGCGTTGCTGCACCGGAGGTCGAGGTCTCCAAAGCCTGCGGACTGCGGGTGCAGTGTACCTTTAGTTGTCAGATGTTCTTCTGGAGTTTTTATTGTCAGTTGGGGGTCCTCTGGATTCACACTGCAGGCATCGTTGTGGAAGGCAGTACAGGGCAACACAGGGTGGGCACTTGCTCCGAATTGCCTGGGGATCCTCTCTAGCTGTTTGCGCCACCTGGACAAGGGCCGTGGGCGTCTGGTGCAGAGTGGTCAGGATTCACGGATCCGGGGAGGCTCTGGAGTCCTTAGATGTAGTTTCTTCTTGGACAGGACCGCTGTCCATGGGAGTTCTTGGTCCTCTGTAATGCAGGGCAGTCCTCTGGAACTTGGCAGATGTTGCTGGTCCAGCACGATGCGTTGCTTTCTTTGCAGGTTCTTTGACGTAGGAGACAGGCCGTAGGGCTGGGGCCAAGTCAGTTTTCGTTGTCCTTCTTCTATGCTGGGGTTTCAGTTTAGCAGTCCTTCTTCTTTTTTGTGAGGTCACCAGGAATTTGGTAAGCTGGGTTCAGGGAAGCCATTAAATACTAGATTTAGGGGTGTTACAGAGGTGAAAGGGCAGTAGCCAATGGCTACTGTCCCTGAGGGTGGCTACACCCTTCCTGTGCCCACTCCCTTTGGGCAGGGGGACACAGACCTAACCCTATTGGTCCCAAAATGGAGGGTTCTCCAATGACTGGGTCACTTCAGCGCTGGACACCTTAGGGGTGGTCCCAGCTGAAGTGGTCACACCTCCTTGTTTTTCCTACGTTTCCCGCCAAGCTTGCTGCCAAAAGTGGGGCTTTGTCCGGGGGGCGGGCAGCTCTACTAGCTAGAGTGCCCTGGGGCCTTGTGACAGGAGGCCTGAGCCTTTGAAGCTCACCACCAGGTGTTATAGTTCTTGCAGGGGGAAGGTGTGAATCACCTCCACCCAGTGCAGGCGTTGATTCTTGCCTCCGAGAGCCCAAAGGCTCTCACCTCACGGGGTCAGAAACCTGTCTCTTGGTGACAGGCTGGCACTGACCAGTCAGTCCTGCAATAAAGCCCTGGGTAAAATACAGGGGGCATCTCTGAGATACCCTCTGAGTGCATTTTTCAATAAATCCACCACTCACATCTGTGTGGGTTTATTGTGCTGAGATGTTTGATACCAAACGTCCCAGTATTCAGTGAAGCCATTATGGAACTGTCGAGTTTGTAAGGACAACCTCCCAGCCCATATACGTAGTATGGCCACACTGCACTTACAATGTCTAAGAATGACACTGTGTTACTGTATGATTTATTGCACAAATACTTTACGCATTGCCTTCTAAGTTAAGCCATACTGTTCAGTGCCAAGCTACCAGAGGGTGGGCACAGTATAATTTGCATTGTTTTGTGACTAATCCTAGCTAGGATTGTGGTCCCTACTTGGACAAAGGTGTATACCTCTGCCAACGAAAGACCCTGTTTCTAACATTGGTGGCAGTGGTTGGTAGGACTTGTGTTTGTGCAGTGCCATACAATAGCTATGTGTACACTGCCCACTCACAGTCAAAGATCATTTTTTTGATTTGTTTCTTTTTGCTTTTTTGCTACAAATTTCCCTGCTTGACATTTTCTAATCTAATCCTATACAACATGTCTCTGGCTGGGTCCACAAGTAGAGCTGTAGACTTTGACCTAGCCAAGCTGGAGACATATACCTTCTACCAGCTGAAAGGTTTCTGCAAAGGAGCCTCCAAGAAGGAGGAGTACCAAAGGGCGCTGAGGGCCTGGGCAGAAGCCCGCTCACAAGAGCATGTTGAGCTGGGAGAGCAAGTGGATGGCTCTCCAGAGGACTTACCAGCTGTAGTGGGAGTGACACCCCTGATTTTGTTCCTCCTGCAAGATCTGGAAGCAGTGTCTCCCACCATGGCCCAACCGCAGAGGAAAGGAGGCAGGAAAGATAATTTCAACTACAGTTGGCAAGATTAAAAATAAAGGCAGAGGAGAGGAGAGCTGAGGCTTAGAGAGTTTGTGACCCAAAATCAGTTTCTTTTCTGCCAAGGCTGAGTCTGAAAGAGCTGGAGCTCAAGTATAGGCAGTCTGAGTCCAGCAGTGATGGTGGCAGCTTGCACGCAGGATCTGCTGGAGACAAGAAAGTCCATACCCAATGGTGTGATGAAAGATGGCATTGACTAGTGGTTTCCAACTTATGAAGTTGCACTAAGGGCTCATGGGGTTCCCTAAGAGCAATGTGGGGGGAGGCTTGTGGAAAAACGTGCCAACACTTGGGAGGGATACACTTCTCATATTAGAGGATAGGGACCAAACCAAGTATAACCCTATGAAGTCCATTTTAATTGCTAAATTTGGACTGACCCTTGAAAAGTATCCCCAAAGATCCATGGACAGTAACAAGCTCACCAACCAAACCTGGGTAGATTTTATGGATTTTTCCAGTAAGGCACTGAATAACTGGGTCTGGGGCAGTAAAGTAAATGATTACATGGGTTTGTACAATTTGATCCTGAGAGAGCATGTGTTCAGTATTTGCTTTACAGAGTTTTGGCAGCACCTAGTTGACAGTAGGCTGACTAATCCCAGAAAGCTTGCTGAGAAGGCAGACCTCTGGGCTAGCACCAGAGTGTCCAAAGATGTATCTGGGTGGACACCCACAAAGGTGGTCAGGGCCCTCATCAGAAGAAAGAGGGGGGGGGGAAACATTAAAAGGTACCCCAATATGTAGAGTGCTCTAAGTATGGTCACTATAAGGGTGACTCCAGATGTCCAAAGAGGGCACAGCCCCCCACTGGAGGGAGACACCTAGATTGGCTAGTGTAGTGCTCGGGGAGGAGGTAGTCCCAGTTAGTTTTGGGGAATAGACAGAGGTAACCCTAGTGTCCCTGGGGATGCAGAAATGGTGCCAAACACCCACATGCCTGCCAATACTTCCAAGTATAGGCAGTGGGTCACCATTAATGGGCAACAGATAGAGGCTTGTCATGACACAGGAGCAAGCATGACTACTGTCAGTGGTTAGCTGATGTCAGCAGAGCAGGTCCTACCGAACACATTCCATCATGTCATATTCGCCAACAGTCAGAGAGCAACCTAACAGTAGCTTTGGTTCCCTTTGAACGAGTGGGTCTCTGGTACTCTGAAAGTAGCTGTGAGTCCTGCCATTCCCGTAGATTGTCTGTTAGGCAATGCCCTTGAGCACACTACCTGGAGGAAGGTAGTGCTAAGGTCTCACTTGGAGATGTTGAGATTGCCTAAGTGGGTCTGCATGGCCTCTAGGTCAATGGCTGCCCAGGAGGAGAGTCAAGGGTGTCTGGAGCCTGGAATGGCTGCTAAGGGGGGGTTAGAAGGGGGCAAGGGGTGCCAGAAACGAGTCCCAGAAGTTCCTGTGGTGGTTGACGGGGTGCCTGAGGAGGAGGCCCCTGAGCCAACCAGGGAGAACATTGCTGCCCCGGGTGACCTACCTGAGCTAGCTGGCTGGCACGTTGAGGATGGGCCAACCAGGGAAGAAATCTGCAGGACACAGAAAGAGTGTCCCACTCTTGTGGGCTTGAAGCAACAGGCCTCAGCCCAAGCAGCAGGTGAAGCATCTGGGGATCACTTTATCTATTGGGAGAATGATCTTCTTTACAGTGGGCCTAAGGTACCAGAGGCTGGGGCAGCACGTGTACTGGTGATTCCCCAGTGTTACCGGGCTTTCCTACTGGGCCTGGCTCATGACATTCCCCTGGCAGGACATTTAGGGCAAGACAAGACCTTTGCCAGGCTTGTCACCCACTTCTATTGGCCCCGAAAGCAGACAGCCTCTGATGCATTCCGTAGGTCCTGTCCTACCTGCCAGGCCAGTAGGAAGACAAGGAAAAGGCTCAAGGTCCCCCTGATCCCACTCACCGTCGTTGGCACCCCCTTTGAAAGGGATGGCATCTACATCATTGGTCCATTGGACCCCACACCTGCCCTAAGCAACAGATTTACCCTGGTTTTGGTGGACCATGCAATCCGTTACCCAGAGGCAATCGCTCAGAGGAGGGTGACTGCACCGGCGATGACTAGAACTCTGTTGGGGATCTTTAACCATGGGGAATTCTCAAAAGAAATTGTGTATGACAAAGGCACAAGCTTCATGTCTGCATACATGAAGTCCATGTGGGATGCATGTGGGGTGACCTACAAGTTCAGCACACCCTATCATCCTCAATCCTGTGGTCTTGTGGAGAGATTCAACAAGACCTTGAAGACTTGAGGCATAAGTGGGGCATCCTCTTGCCATGCCTTCTCTTTGCTTATAGCGAGGTACCCCAGAAGGGGGTAGGGTTCAGTCCCTTTGAGCTTCTCTATGGGTACCCTGTCAGGGGACCCCTAAGCATTGGGAACAAGGGGTAGGAGAAAGCTCCCAAGGCACCTCCCAAGGATGTGGTCAGCTACATGTTGGCCCTCCGCAACCAGATGCACCGCTTCTGGAAGAAGGCCAAGAGCAACCTCTAGGCCAGTCAAGAGGTTATGAAACACTGGTGTGACCAGAAGACCACCCTGGTGGAGTTTCAGCCTGGAGGCAAAGCATGGGTGATGAAGCCAGTAGAGCCTAGAGCTCTCCAGGACCACTTGACTGGCCCATATGAATTAAAGGAGCAGAAAGGGGGTGCCACTTACCAAGTGGACCTCCAGTCCCCTAGGAACCACCTAGGGGTGCTCCATGTGAATAGACTGAAGCCTCATTTTGAGTGGACTGAAGTGAACATGCTTCTGGTGACAGATGAGGGTGTGGAGGGACTCTGCCTTCCCCCCAGAAGTGCTCTCCAAGGGCTTGGATTGAGCTTGTCTCCTGTTTCTGAAGTCACATGACAAACAAAGACTTCACCTCTTCAAGAAATTCCCTGTGTGTCGAAAAATCGATGCAACGCCTGCAGAAATCGCTGCGAAGCCTGCCTGTGGCTGAGAAATTTCCACACAGTTGACCATAACAACGCAGCCCCGATTTCCTCACTGGAAATTCAATGGAGCGCCTACCTTGCAACGAAAAATTCTACCCTGACTAGGATTGTGGTCTCTTCTTGGACAAAAGTGTATACCTCTGCCAACTAGAGATCTCATTTCTAACAAGAGCCTTCAGGTGAGGCAGTTTCCTCTGAATCTGTTAGGAACTGATGATTGACGAGACAGATGTCTGAAATGGGATGAGCCCCTTGTGACAGATTTGCTGGGATAATGCACTGTTAACATATGTCCCATTTGTGTCACAACCTTTCAAGGTTCTGCATCAAATGGAGGATCTGTCTTTCACTTGACAAGAACCAAATTACCTTCATCAAATACAACTTCTTGAGTTTGACAGCGTCGATCAGCAGACGTCCTCATCTGATGCTTCTGAACAGCGTAAGTAGCACAAACAACATCATCATGTAAGATTCGCTCCGGGAACCAATGTGGTAATTTGGTTCTCTTGGCTCTCCCGAACATCAGAGTGACAGGATTCTTGCCTGTAGTGGAATGAGGGGTTGACCAATAAGCACAGAGATGCTGGTCGGCCCCCTCTGTGCTACGAGATAGCACTCAGCTCCTGTAGGGGAGCCGAGTGCTATCACCTAACACTGTTCCTGTGGGTCTGACTGGCGGTAAAGCTATTTTGCAAAGTTCCCACCAGTCAGACGGGCAGGAACATTGTAATAGGGCAGGGGATACACCACCGCCGTGGCAATGGTGTCCTCCCCACAAGTTTGGCAGTCCCACAGTGGGACTGCCAAACTCTTAATGAGGCCCTAAGCCTGTTGATTTTTCAGAAGCTTGCACTAATAAAAATGCTCAACACTTACTAAGAAGGTGTGATACATATGTAATTGTGTCCTGTACACCTTTGGTAAATACTTTATTTATACATCCTTATGCACATTTTTGTCATAGATGCGTTAATACCAATTGTAAATGTGGTGTGAGCCTCCATGACGGAAGCGCACACCAAATATCCAATGTAGATTTGACCTTTAAATGACTATCAAATTACAAATTACAAATCTAAATAAAACTACTTAAAACATTTTGAAATTTCTTAGACTTATTTGTAGTCATAATGCCCTTATATTGCAGTTGTTTATCCACATTACAAACAGGGGCGGCTCCTATATAAGGGAGGAGGAGAGTCGCCTCCCGCCAGTAGCACCTGCTGCAAATCCTTTCACAAGGACACAGTTTATTATCCCTTCCTTGTGAAAGGGATGTGGCATTGGGGGTGAAGATCAGAGGGGAGTGCACTGTGCACTCCCCTCAGAGCACTTGTGTGTTTGGCTGGGTGTTTTGGACACAGTTGCTGGGCTGGAGAGAGCCTGCACAGGCTCCCAGTCTGACTGGGAGCACCTGGCTGGGCGCTCCTAGCCAATCCTAGCGCTGCTCTGAGCAGCCTCAGTATTGGTCTGGCGGCAGGGCAGTTTGGGAGCCTGTGCCTGCGTGTAGCAGAGGAGCAGTGGAGCGGCGTGGGAGTGGAGGTAAGTTTAAAAAAAATGTTTTTTAAATGTTTATTACTACACCCCCTGTGCCGAACCGCCCTGCCCCCAGGAATCCCCGTGAGACGCTACTGATTACAACTGTTAATATTTCATTCATTATTGCATCAAATCATATAGGTATCTTTGCCTTTCATGTTATTACTAAAATCTGTTGGACTTTGCCTTCTCTGAAGGGTCACCCCTAACAATTTTGACCTTCACCCCTACTGTCTTAACAGGCTGTTTGTTATCAGGGTTCTGGGCCTTTGCCAATGCTAACCATTGCAAAAGGGATTTAGATCACTCCTTTGGCTTACACCTAATTGACACATTTTAGGTACTGGTAACTTTCCACTAAAGTGGTATTTCATGTATGCTGCCCTGTACATTAAATGCTACCAGTGGACCTGCAGCATTTGTTATGGCAGCCAATCAATCAATCAGTGTATTTGTAGAGCGCACTACCACCTGTGAGGGTCTCAAGGCGCTGAGGGGGGGTGCTGCTACTGCTCAAATAGCCATGTTTTGAGCCGCTTCCTGAAAGTCAGCAGGTCTTCGGGCTGTCAAATGGGGAAGGTAAGGGTGTTCCAGGTCTTGGTGGTGAGGTGGGAGAAGGATCTGCCTCTGGTAGTCGCTCTTCAGATGCGGGCGATGGTGGCGAGGGTGAGGTCAGCTGAGCGGAGTTGGCGGGACGGGGTGTAGAAGGTGAGTCGTCTGTTGAGATAGGCTGGACAGGTGTTGTGGAGCGCCTTGTGTGCGTGGGTAAGGAGCTTGAAGGTTACCTTTCTGTTGACAGGGAGCCGATGTAGGTCTCTCAGAAGGGGAGTGATGTGACTGTCGCGTGGGCATCGAGGATCAGGCGTGCGAAGGCGTTTTGTATGCATTGCAGTCGTTTGAGGAGTTTGGCCGGGGCTCCTGCGTAGAGGGTGTTTCCGTAGTCAAGTTTGCTGCTGACGAGGGCTTGGGTGACTGTTCTTCTTATATCAGCCACTTAAGTAACTCTTTTTAAAATGTCCCTGGCCTGCCATTACAGCCTCTGGGCAGTTTAAAAACGCGAAGTCGATTTGGCAAAATAAAAATTATGCCAAACCTAAACTATTTTGTAACTTTTGTGTTTCTCCTAATCAAATCAAATCATTAACATTTATAAAGCGCGCTACTCACCTGTGCGGGTCTCAAGGCGCTAGGGGAAAGAGGGGGTTACTGCTGCTCGAAAAGCCAGGTTTATAGGAGTCTCCGGAAAGCGGATTGGTCCTGGGTGGTCCTGAGGCTGGTGGGGAGGGAGTTCCAGGTCTTGGCTGCCAGGAAGGAGAAAGATCTCCCACCCGCCGTGGAGCGGCGGATGCGAGGGACGGCAGCGAGAGCGAGGCCAGAGGAACGGAGGAGGCGGGTGGGGACGTAGAAGCTGAGGCGTCGGTTGAGGTATTCCGGTCCCTTGTTGTGGAGGGCTTTGTGTGCGTGGGTGAGAAGTCGAAAGGTGATCCTTTTGCTGACTGGGAGCCAATGCAGGTGTCTCAGGTGTGCGGAGATGTGGCTGTTGCGGGGTACGTCGAGGATGAGGCGGGCCGAGGCGTTTTGAATGCGTTGCAGGCGATTTTGGAGTTTGGCTGTGGTCCCAGCGTAGAGGGTGTTGCCGTAGTCCAGGCGGCTCGTGACGAGGGCGTGGGTCACGGTTTTTCTAGTGTCGGCGGGGATCCAGCGGAAGATCTTGCGGAGCATGCGGAGGGTGAGGAAGCAGGCGGAGGACACGGCGTTGACTTGCTTGGTCATGGTGAGAAGAGGGTCCAAGATGAAGCCGAGGTTGCGGGCGTGGTCTGTGGGGGTCGGTGCGGTGCCGAGGGCCGTGGGCCACCAGGAGTCGTCCCAGGCGGACGGGGTGTTGCCGAGGATGAGGACTTCCGTTTTTTCAGAGTTCAGCTTGAGGCGGCTGAGCCTCATCCAATCTGCGACGTCCTTCATGCCCTCTTGTAGGTTGGTCTTGGCTCTGGCGGGGTCCTTGGTGAGGGAGAGTATAAGTTGGGTGGCGTTGGAGGTGATGATGATGTCGTGCTTGCGTACGATGTTGGCGAGGGGGCTCATGTAGACATTGAAGAGTGTCGGGCTGAGTGATGAGCCTTGAGGTACGCCGCAGATGATCTCGGTGGGTTCTGAGCGAAACGGAGGGAGGTAAACTCTTTGGGAACGGTTTGAGAGGAAGGAGGCGATCCAGTCCAGGGCCTGGCCTTGGATCCCGATGGAGCGGAGGGGGATGATTAGGGTGCGGTGACAGATGGTGTCGAAGGCAGCCGAGAGGTCGAGGAAAATGAGGGCGACTGTTTCACCGTTGTCCATCAGGGATCTGATGTCGTCTGTGACTGAGATGAGGGCGGTTTCCGTGCTGTGGTTGGTTCGGAATCCGGTTTGTGAAGGGTCGAGCAGGTTGTTGTTTTCCAGGAAGGTGGTCAGCTGTTTGTTGACGGTCTTCTCTATTACCTTGGCTGGGAAAGGCAGGAGAGAGATGGGGCGGAAGTTTTTCAGGTCGCTCGGGTCAGCCGTAGGTTTCTTTAGTAGGGCGTTGACTTCGGCGTGTTTCCAGCATTCGGGGAAGGTAGCAGAAGAAAAAGAAGAGTTTTTGACGGCCTGGAGGTGCGGGGCGATGATGTCGTCGGCTTTGTTAAAGATGAAGTGAGGGCAGGGGTCCGAAGGGGCGCCGGAGTGGATAGAGTTCATGGTGGATTTGGTTTCTTCAGTGTTGATGTGGGTCCAGTTGTTGAGGGTGATGGCTGGGGGTGCGGGTTCGGTGGTGTTAGGTTTGGTCTGGTGTCCGAAGCTGTTGTGGAGGTCGCTGATCTTGCGATGGAAGAAGGTGGCGAGGGATTCGCACAAATCCTGTGAGGGCGTGATGGCGTTGGCGTTGGGGTTGGAGAACTCCTTGACGATGCTGAAGAGTTCTCTGCTGTTGTGGCTGTTTTTGTCCAGTCTGTCGGTGAAAAAGTTCCTTTTAGCTGCGCGGATCAGGTGGTGGTGTTCGCGGGTAGCGTTCTTGAGGGCGGTCATGTTGTCAGCGGTGTGGTCCTTGCGCCAGGCCTTCTCGAGGGCGCGACAGGTTTTCTTTGATTCTTTGAGGGTGTCAGAGAACCAGAGAGGTTTTTTGGTGTTGGTCTGTCGATGCGTGCGTTTGAGGGGAGAAAGGTTGTCTGCGCAGTTGGAGATCCAGTTTGTGAGGCTGAGGGCTGCGTCGTTGGGGTCGGTGGTGAGGGTGGGTTGGTTGGCGGCGAGTGCGGAGAAGAGTTGCTCTTCGGGGATCTTGTTCCACTGTCGACGAGGGATGGGTTGAGTGCGGAGGTGGCGGGTCTCGCGTCAGAATGTGAAGTGGACACAGCTGTGGTCGGTCCAGTGTAGAGCGGAGGTGTGGCTGAAGAAGATGTGTTTGCTGGCGGAGAAGATAGGGTCGAGCGTGTGTCCGGCTATGTGTGTGGCGGTGTTCACCAGTTGTTTGAGGCCGAGGTTGGCGAGGTTGTCGTGCAGGGTGGTGGTGTTGGGGTCGTTGTTTTGTTCCAGATGAAAGTTGAGGTCGCCTAGGAGGATGTAGTCCGGTGAGGCGAGGGTGTGCGGGGAGATGAAGTCGGCGATGGCGTCGCTGAAAGGGGCGCGCGGTCCGGGAGGACGGTAGACGAGGGATCCTCTGAGGGTGGTCCTCGGGTCGGTGCGAATCTGAAAATGCAGGTGTTCAGCGGTGAGAGGGGTGTCTTCGGTGGAGGTGGTGACGCTGATGGAGTCTTTGAAGACGATGGCGATACCTCCTCCAACTTGGTTGGTGCGGTCTTTTCTGGAGATCTTGTAGCCTTCGGGGATGGCGGTGGTGATGTCTGGAGCAGAGGAGGCGTTCATCCAGGTCTCCGTGATGAAGGCGACGTCCGGTGCTGTGGAGTCCAGGAGGTCCCAGAGTTCAACAGCGTGCTTGTGGACGGAACAAGCGTTGACCAGGATGCACTTGAGGTGGTTGATGGCGCGTGGGCTTGTGGTCGTGGTAGTTGCGTGGTGGAAGATGCGTTTGCAGGAGTTGCAGGCGAAGGGTCCATGGGTGCGTTTGGGGTGAGCTTGGAAGCAGGTGTTGGAGCGCCCTGGGTTGAGGGCGTGGAGGGTGGTGGGGTCGTAGCGGATCAGCGGGGCTTGGGAGAGCTGGGGATCAGGGGTTGTGGCGCTGGGCGCGGGCCAGGCGCGGACGGGCGCAGATGGGCGCAGCGGCCGCCATGTGAGGTAGGAGGGGGGGGAGGGGTCAGCTGGGGGCAAATGGGAGCTGGGGGCGTGCAGGAGGTCGCGGCGGGAAAGCGCAAGGGAAGGGGGATCATGTGGTCATTTTTCTAAGGGGTTTGGGAGGAGTAGAGGTGGTTTGGGGGAGGAGTAAGGGTAGGTGGGCTGGGTTTAGTGGGTGTTTGGGAAGAAGAGGGTGCTGGGATCATTGTTGACGTATTTTTGTGTTGTTGTGAGATTCAGTGTATTTCTGATGTTTTTTGATCATGTGTGGTTTTGTTTATGGATATGTATTTGGGTGTGTGCTGTACTGTGGAAGAGGGTTTTGATTTGGGTGAAGGTGTTGTTTTTTGATGTAGTGGCTTTCGCTGTGAGTTTCTGTGGAGTCGATTTGGGTGACAGTGTGTGTTTTGCTGAGGTTGTGGGTTTCAGTGAAGTAGTTGGTTTGGGTGATGGTGTGTGTTTTTCTGAGGGTGTGTGTTTTGCTCAGGTAGTGGTTGAGGGTGTGTTAGTGGTTGAGGGTGTGATAGTTGTTGAGGTTGTGGGTGTATGTGTCATTCTGATTTTAATTATTATTGGTAGATGCGTGGGGGTGTATTGTATGTGAGTCTCTGTGTGTGTGTTCAATGTGCCCGTAATGGCAGAGTGTGTGGTGCTAATTAGCGCATCTGTATCTGCTTGTGTGTGCTAGTTGGAATGTCAGTGTGTGTGCCTGTATGTTTGTCCGTGTCTGGCTGGGGTTTGGTTATGGGGTTGTTGGTACAGAAGTGCTTTGTGTTGGTATGGTGGTAGAAGGACGTATTTGGGAAGAGGAAGGGTACAAAGATGCAAGAGCAGGTGGTGGTGTGTGTGAAGCAGGGGTGACTGAGGGGGATTGGATGCTGGCCATGTCTCTCTATATAGCACATACTGCACTGTGTATGCCACCCTGGAAGGCCAATTACTGTGTCAGTTGGTGACTGATTCCGCTGGATGGCACACAACAGTGCAGTTTATTCTATAGAGAGGCTCCTCCCCAATTGCAGAGCCTCCTCAGACATCACTGCTGGGTGGATAGGGGCAGAAGGTGAGGTCCGTAGAGCAAAGGAGACCCAAGCCTTTTTAGGGGCTGGGTGTTGGCCAGCATTGAGGGGAATAGGAGGGAGGGGGCTGATCTTGCTGGTGGAGGTGTCTAATGATGGAAGCCTATGAGATGGTCTGCGGTCCATGACCACTTGGGACTGGACTGAATGGAGGCCTCTGAATTTAGTTGCATCGACTTCCGGCTCCCAACAGATGTCCGATTCCCTGTCTTCTTGGCCAGCGTCCTTTTTACTAGCTCAGGAGGATGCTTATAAAAGAATGAGAAATGTATGAATTTTTATGTGCATTAGTTAAGTAAGATAAGCACATATTCTAACTATAAATTATGTAGCTGTAGTATCTAAAAAAAAACTTCAGCAGTCTAGATGCTAAAAAGTTGGTTACATTATAATCACAAGTGACTGTTTACATTTTGGATGGATTATTAGGTCACATGCATGCCTTATAATGTGTCTGTCCTATAACAAAAAGCATAAGGTATAAGACGCTTGCAGTAAGGCTGACAGGATATTGTAACCTTTTTTGATGGATTAAGATATCCACCATCATCAGCATCATGACTGACATTCAAGTTTGTATCACAATTTCAACCAAAGGATTGATTTAATACACTTTCCTACCTACGCACACAACATTGATTGTTCTTTCATTGATATGTTGTATATGTGTGGATAACTGAAATATTAGGCTCATAAACACAAGAGGTCACTTAGCATGTTGTCACACAATTATAACATTACATTTTATGTTGTCATCTTCTTATAGTTTTATCACTATTTCGTTCAGGTACTTTGCATGTGCATCATTCCATCCATCCAGCTATATCATACATATACTTCATACATCATAATGATGTACCATTCCTGGTATGGAAAGGCTTTGATGGTGTAATCAACACTCTAATGATCAGATTGTTAAGTAACATATTAAGTTCCAATTCTGCTCCTAATGTAGTAAACATGTGCTACGTAACATATAACATATACAACAGTAAAATCAGAACATCTGGTTGAATATGTATTTAGCATTTTGATAGGTATATACTGGTAATATTGAAAGTAATACCCATTGGCGGTCGCTACTAGGTAGTTATATAGTTTTTATAGAAAAAGCATTTTTTGACAAGCCTATATCTTTGGCACCAGTAGAAGAATCTACACAAAACTGTCTCACAAAATGATATGCTCACTTCAGCTGCTGTCTGGGACGTTTTGGGGTGATCCAAAATGTGTTTTCCCCATTCATTTTTCAGCAGGGATTTTTAACACGACTACAGCCCGAACCGCTGGACGGAATTACACCAAATTCAGCAGAAAGGAAGTTCTTGGTTGAGAAAGAACCCTTTATGTTGTTTGGTGTAATTCCGTTCAGTAGTTTGGAAGCTATTATAGAAAAACAAAATTTGTATACATAGGGAAGTGAAGGCTCGGCGAACCCTCACGATCTCGTGCTGAGATCTGATTTGCTCCCAACACTGCAACCAGGAAGTGTTGGCAGCCCTCTTGGGAGTGGGCTTCAGCAGAGTCCCAGAAGAAATTAAAAAAAAAAAAAATGGGGGCAGGGTAGGGACACCCTGACCCCTTAATTCTGGTGTTGGAGTCCCAGAGGGACCCCATCAGGGCAAAAACGCATGTTTTAAAAGTTTTCACTGAAAATCGTAGCAGAGCCGCAAATCTGGTGAAAATTGAAAATGTCGAATAGCAGTCCTAGGTGGGTCAGTATCCTGGCGTCTTTTTTTTTTTTTTAAACAGGAGGGCACATGGGGGGCCCCCTCCTAAGGCTCATTGAGCCCTGGGGACTACCACCTCCCCAGAGCTTTATTTTTAATAACTGAGAGGGAGCTGTGCAACCCCCGTCCTGGACTTCTAAGAAGCCTCGGGGACCACCACCTCCCTGGGGCTTTGTTTATAATCATGGAGGGAGGCTTTGTGGCCCCCCTCCTAGGCCATATATGACCCTGGGGACCATCACCTCCTCAGAACTGGCCAGTGCTCAGAGAAGGAGGAGGCCCTGCGGTACCTCCTCCTTTCTAAGAAGCCCCTGGGACCACCACCTCTCCGTGGCTGACTCATGCTCAGAGAAGGAAGGGGCCACACAGTCCCCGTCTTGGAGCCCGTTCTAGCCCTGGGGACCACCACCCCCTAGGGCCAGTTCCTGCTATGTCCCGGGGTGCCCACCCAAGAGCCATAGCTGTTTGCTCTGACTTGGCAAGAGCTTTCACAAGTCCTGTCAAGCCGGAGGAAACATGAATTCTGCTCCCAGGAAGTGAGAGCTGTGAAACCACTCTCGCTTGCTGAGAGCCGAGTTTTCATCTGTTTTCATCTGGAAACAGACAAAACTAATGCTCTCACACACAGGGAGTTGCATGTTTAGCAGCTCCCTGTGTGCGAGAGCAATGCCTGCTCCCGCAGGAGGTGCAGAGCCGGTTTGGACCAGAGGGGCATTCAGGCTTCTGACATGTCCCCAACACTGCTGACAGGGTGCCCTTGGGGGCACCCAGAAAACATGGCTGGACCCCAGGGGAATGGGGTCCCTGGGACTAAAATCGGCCTAGGGACTAGGGCTGTGTGGTCTCTTGCCCATATTTAATGAAGGGTTGGGGCCCCCAGGGAAGATATCGCCCCAGGGAGGGGAGCTCCCCCTCCGCTATTATAATCTAAAATTGTTTGTGGAGGTGAATGCATCGCTGACCGACTGGAGCGCAATCTATGTGTGACTGTGATGAGTGTGTTCTTTCTTGTCCTCTCCTGGTGAAAGCAGAATCCATGGTTCTGCCTTTAAATTGCTACGAGTATGCAAATGTGCAAATCACCTGGAAGCTCCACCAGCTTGGCCCCGCACCGTCCACCTTAGTTGTATGCAAAAGACTTCCCGCGTTTTGCCAGGATGATGGGCCATATCTCTTGTGCTTTCAAAAAGCCTTCCTCAGCTCCACCTGCCGACAGGTCGTTGACGATCACACCACCATTGAGGGGAGCACTGACAAACACTCCACCATCGACGAGAGTGTCACTGTTGACATCAAGAACGTATATGGTGGCTTCATTAACGAAGAGAGAGACCATCTCTTCACCTACGCTGACCTCCTTCTGGATGATGACATCGACGGCGATCAAAATAACTTCTTCCTTGTCATCTCAGGAAGCAATCATTCCACATGATAATGCTAAAGCATATCCTCCTCCGCTGAAACCATTGGGATTATGTGTCCACCGTCGATGTGCAAGATGCATACTTCCATATCTCAATCCACTCTTTCCACAGTCAATTCCTAAGATTCACCGTAGCCAGCAGCCCCTACCAGTTTTGGGTTGTACCTTTTGGTCTAAAATCAGCCCCCAGGATATTCCCAAAGTGCCTGGTGCCTTTGGCTGCATTCTTAAGAAAACAGAAACATCAAATCTTCCTGTACTTGGACGACTGGCTCGTCAATGCAAAGGCTTCTCAGGCAGCACAATAATCTACAAAAGTGTGCATTGCCTTGTTTAGTGAGCTTGGCCTCACTCTCAGTCGGAAAAAGTACAGTCCTGAGCCCTTACGGACTACAACCTTTTGGAGGCAAACCTGGACACTACCACGTCCAACATAGCATATCCCACTTCAGAAAGACAGCAAAGGCTGATTGCATTTGCAAAGGCCATTCAGAAAAGAAGGTATCTTTCAATACGCCTTTACAAGTCATTATTTAGGATCATGTCCTTGTGCGTCCCACTGGTGCTGTTCTGCAGGCGACGGATGCGTCAACTCAAGAGAAGCAAAGCCTCTAATGCATTCAAGCCACAGTCGGTTTATATGATTTTATCATGATCACTCCACTAATGGTCAAGAACCTAGGTTGGTGGACTCAGGAGAAACACCTCTCAGTCGGTCTCTTTCCTCCCTCAACCATATCTTTATGTCATCATCACCTATGCCTTGCTGGAAGGCTGGGGAGTATACCTTCACAACCTACAGGTCAGCGGCAAGTGGCGGGTACCTCATTGGAGTTTGCAGGTGGTTCTAAGAAACCTTTTCCTGGAAAGGTGAGCTATCTCTGTCTTCCCACCATCCTTGTTTAGTTCTGCACATTGTTTGCATTAAAGGTATAAAACGGAAAGTGTTTAATGCTGCATTGTTTTTGTTAACAGATGTACGCAGATGTGTTTTGCCTTATGTTATCTCTATATAGTGGCATACATATCTTGTTAGTATCCTTTTATAGTACTTGCATATGGCATTACAATGTGCCTCACTATTGCTTTGTACTGTGATTCAAGCATGTGAATCTATGAAAGTTCCAATACTGAAGTAAGAAAATAAGGCCCTCATTACAACCCCAGCGGTATATGCCACTTACCGCTGTGCTGATGGCTGCCAACATACCGTGACCGCGGCGGTATTCTGCTATGGGTATTATGACCCACACAGAGAAATCCGCCACTATACAGACACCCACACAAGTCTGCCAGACCAAAGGTCAGTGATAAACTGGCGGTACCAAAACCCACACCATTACACCAACAGAAATACGCCCACAGTATCACGACCCACAAATCACTGCAGCGGTCTTTCAACCGCGGTAAACCATTGGCGGTACACACCACTGCGATCAAAATGCACACACACTTACAAAACACCACCACATTGGACAATTCAAACTACACACACCTGACACACATACACACACCACAACCACACACCGAATCCCATATAAAACACCCACCCACAATACCACACCTCCTTACAACGAAAAAAAAGATACCATCCACGCACCTCACACCACACCACAACACATCACCCCTACACACCCTCACACATACTACTCACACAACATCCATGGCACCCCAAAGACACCCCAGGTTTTCAGAGCAGGAGCTAAGGGTCATGGTGGAGGAAATCATCTGGGTAGAGCCACAGCTATTCGGATCACAGGTGCAGCAGACGTCCATTGCAAGGAAGATGGAGCTATGGCGAAGAATTGTGGACAGGGTCTACGCCATGGGACAGCACCCCAGAACAAGCGACGACATCAGGAAGAGGCGGAACGACCTACGGGGGAAGGTGCGTTCCGTGGTTGCAAGTCACCAGGTAGCCGTACAGAGGACTGGCGGTGGACCCCCACCTCCTACCCCACAACTAACAACATGGGAGGAGCAAGTCTTGGCAATAATGCATCCTGAGGGCCTCGCAGGAGTAGCAGGAGGACTGGACTCTGGTAAGTCAAACCTTTACTACTATCACCCCCCAACCTACATTCCATCACATACCCCCACCCTCACTCCCATCACTCCAACACCTCACACATGCCCCACTATCACAACCCACCCATCCCAATACCAAGCCCTGCATGCCACAACAATCCATGAAACCCCATCACAGACCTGCATGGACACCCATCTCCACAGCACGCCCAGTAGAGAGAATCACCCAGCCCACACATTCACCATGCACACAAGGCAAAGCTGACAAGAAAATCACAACCATACAGGGAAACACACCCATGCACAAGATGGCACACACAGATACAATAACACTGCATTTGCATCCCCACAGGACCTCTACTCAACGTCACCGGAGAAGACTTGCCAGCTACATCCAGTCCCCCCCAGAAGAGGCCCACAGTGATGATAGCAGCTCTGCACACCTGGATCACGATGACCAAACTGGCCCATCAGGTTCCTCTGGACAGTCGGTTACCCTGCCACAGCCCCAACCCACCACAGAGCCTCCCCCTCAGGAAACACCAGCACAGCACCCACCTAGCCACTGTCCCCATGACACGTCAATCAGCAGTGTGTCCACCAATACAGGGACCCCAGGAAACCCCACAAACCCAAGACGATCAGGGACCTGGGGTCAGTGGCAGTGGGCGCACGGTTCAGGGGACAGAGGCACAGGACAACAGGGAGGCTGGGAGGACTGCTATGTGACAGGGGGAGGACAAGCCCAGGGAACCCTCTCTCCAGGAGGCACTCACTAACATCCTGGGAGCATACCCCATTCCCAGGAGACCATGGGCCAGATACTGGCAAAGTTGCAGGAGACCCAGTGGCTGCAGGAGGGACAGTACCTAGGGGTCAGGGAGGACCTGAAACACATCTACATCATCCTGGTCACCATTACAGGGGTGCTGGCTGACATGACCAATACCATGAGGGAGGCAGTGGCACACCAACGGGCCCCTGACACTAGCCACACCGATAAACAGCCCTCCACCTCCGCCGGTGCTAGTGGACAGAAGGCCCCATCACAGAAACAACAGGCCACCAGCACCCCATACCCTGCAGAAGGAGAACCACCCCGCAAACGGTCCTTGCTATCCAGGCAGAAGCCAGAGAACATTGCCAAGGCCACCGCCAGGAAATAAGACTCTCCTGATTGTCACCCTTGTGCCCCACTCTGTCACCCTGTCCACCTTGAACTGTCATTACTCCCCTTCCTATTCTCCTTGGACAATGCACCTGTGGTACCAAAATATTGGACTCTAACTGGACATTCCTCCACCATCACCCCAGCCCATTGCACATCCCCCTCTACTTATGAGCACTTAAATAAACACCCTTGGAACAAATACAAATCTGGAGTCTGTCAAATGATTCAAATATGTATTAATACAACATTATCAAAGCATTGCAACTCATATGTACAGTTAAATTTACAATAGAATGACCTTTAGTGGGCAGCAGTAAACATACCAAGAGCCAGAGTGGGCCACAGAGATCTGCAAATAGAGATGCCAAAGGGTACAGTAAGTGGCCATAGACATAGGGAATTCAGGCTGCCATGTTCAATGTCCAACAGGAAACTGAAAAGTAAAGTGAAGTTACAGTCTCTTACCTGTGTGTCACTGGAAGTACTGCTGTATTATATTACTTCTGTTGTCAACATCTTCTCCCTCTGCCTCCTCTCCCTCACTGTCCACAGGCTCCACCGCTGCCACAAGACCATCTCCAGACTCATCCTCCTGCAGAAAAGGCACCTGGCGTCTCAAGGCCAGGTTGTGCAAATGCAACATGCACTGATGATCTGGCACACCTTCGTGGGTGAGTAGTACAGGGATCCACCTGTCAGATGGAGGAACCAGTACCTGGTCTTCAGGAGGACGAAGGTTCTTTCAATTATCCTCCTTGTTCGCCCATGTGCCTCATTGTGACATTTCTCTGCCCTTGTCCTGGGATTCCTCACTGGGCTCAGTAGCCATGAGAGGTTGGGGTAACTAGAGCCACCTGCAAATATCGAGGGACAACTGTTAGACAAACAATAACCCTTAGGGACAACCCCATACCAAGACATCTACTTATACTGGGTGGGGACCTTGGGCTCACCTATTATCCACACCCGGTGCCTCTGGAGTTGACCCATCACATATGGGATGCTGCTATTCCTCAACATAAATGCGTCATGCACAGAGCCAGGATACTTGGCATTCACATGGGAGATATACTGGTCTGTCAAACACACCATCTGCACATTCATAGAGTGATAGCTTTTTCTATTCCTGCTCACTTGTTCATCTCTCCGGGGGGTGGACAAATGCCACATGTGTTCCATCAATGGCACCAATGATGTTGGCGGTATGTCCCAGGGCATAAAAGTCAGCTTTCACTGTGGCCAAATCCTCCACCTGGGGGAATACGATGTAACTGCACATGTGTTTCAGCAGGGCTGACAACACTCTGGTCAACATGTTGGAGAACATTGGCTGCGACATCCCTTATGCCATGGCCACAGTTGTTTGGAAGGAACCACTTGCCAGGAAATGGAGCACTGAAAGGACCTGCACTAGAGGGGGGATACCTGTTGGCTGGCGGATAGCTGACATCAGGTCTGGCTCCAATTGGGCACAGTTCCTGGATTGTGGCCCGATCAAGTCTGTATGTCACAATAATGTGTCTGTCCTCCATTGTCGCAAGGTCCACCAGGGGTCTGTACACCGGAGGATGTCGCCATCTCATATTCAGCCTCAACGATTGAAGCCTATGGAAGAAAACGGTGAGTAGAGGGTCATATTCACACATATATAGCAATATTGATTCATCTTTTCCTTTACAGATCCAGTATGTGAATCCGAGAGTCAGTTGCTGTGCCAATGTCTGCTGTGATGCAGTTAGGTGCCATGCTCTGTGTCCCTCTGAAATGGCGGCTGCCTGACCTCTGAGGAGGGGCAAGTGGAAATGAGGTAATTCCACTGGCTTTGTGCGCCGTTGCGGTAGGCCGTCGATGACGGCCGTGCAACTTCGCATTGGTTATCATTGGGCCCTATGGGTTCCAGGAGCCAATGGCGATGTACGCCAGCGGTGACGGTACACACCGCCGTGGACATGACCGCCGTTTTCTATCTGTTCACTCACATGCTACCTGACCTTCAAAAGGAGGGGACCTACACTGCAAGTGCTGCTGTGACCTATGTCTGGAAGAGACAATGGCTCATGTGTCGGGGGAAAGGGCCCCTGCCTTCACTGTGGAGGAGTTGGAGGAACTGGTAGATGGGGTCCTACCCCAGTACACGTTACTCTACGGTCCTCCAGACAAACAGGTTAGTACGCTGTGAGCATGATGCGTGGGCCATGAATGAATGGATTGCTGTGTATATAAGCCACATGTGGGGGGGCTGAGGGTCCTGGACTGAGTGCTGCATGTATGGTGGTCAATGTGTGTGCATCAGGGGATGGGAGGGATCTGGTGGGCCATGAGTGTGAGAGTCCGGATGGTTGACTAATTCCCTTTTCTGCTGTCTTTTCCATGCAGGTCAGCACCCACCAGGAAAAGGGTATTTGGCGTGTCATCGCTAAGGATGTGCGGACCCTGGGGGTCTTTGACAGGCGGAGCACCCACTGGCGCAAACGGTGGGAGGACCTGCGCTGCTGGGCAAGGAAGACAGCAGAAGGCCCAACTGGGTCTGGCCTCCTAGGGAGGAAGGGGTGCCCGTCCTACCCTGACCCCTCTGATGTTCCGCATCCTGGCGGTGGCCTATCCAGAGTTGGATGGGCGCTTGAAGGC
Organism: Pleurodeles waltl; assembly: GCF_031143425.1. NCBI lineage: Eukaryota > Metazoa > Chordata > Amphibia > Caudata > Salamandridae > Pleurodeles > Pleurodeles waltl. The sequence goes on from NC_090446.1 coordinate 735,813,555, forward strand.
ATCACAGCAGCCACAAGGGGATGAGTACAGATTTAGAATCATGAATGTGCGCGCATTAAGGTTTACCTGGGTGGGGGATGTGGGCTGTCTGTGCCCCTATACCAGGGCGCACATGGCTGGGTAGGTCCCTTGTTGGACAGGCTCTGAAGCACTGCTACCCCAATAGTGTTAGTGGGCATCTACTACTGGGCAGGGTCCTGTGGGCTTCAGGAGTGCAGCTAATGGCAGTAGGCATTGTACCCCATGGGCTGGTGTCTATCTTAGTAACTGGTAGTGCATGGCATATTCCATAGGTGTAGGAAGTTGGCTCTGTATGTACTATTTCAAAGTAAGAAATAGCATGCACAGAGTCCAAGGGTTCCCCTTAGAGGTAAGATAGTGGCAAAAAGAGATAATTCTAATGCTCTATTTTGTGGTAGTGTGGTCGAGCAGTAGGCTTATCAGAGGGTAGTGTTAAGCATTTGTTGTACACACACAGGCAATAAATGAGGAACACACACTCAAAGACAATTCCAGGCCAATAGGCTTTTATATAGAAAAATATATTTTCTTAGTTTATTTTAAGAACCACAGGTTCCAGATTTACAAACAATACTTTAAATGAAAGGTATTTCACTCAGGTATCTTAGGAACTTTGAATCATCACAATAGCATGTACAGTTTTGGCACAAATGGCAATAAGCTCTTTTAAAAGTTGACAGTGCAAAATTCAACAGTTCCTGGGGGAGGTAAGTATTTGTTAGTTTCACAGGTAAGTAAATCACTTACAGGGTTCAAAATTGGGTACAAGGTAGCCCACCGTTGGGGGTTCAGGGCAACCCCAAAGTTACCACACCAGCAGCTCAGGGCCGGTCAGGTGCAGAGGTCAAAGTGGTGCCCAAAACGCAGAGGCTTCAATGGAAATAGGGGTGCCCCGGTTCCAGTCTGCCAGCAGGTAAGTACCTGCGACTTCGGAGGGCAGACCAGGGGGGTTTGTAGGGCACCGGGGGGGACACAAGTCAGCACAGAAAGTACACCCTCAGCGGCACGGGGCGGCCGGGTGCAGTGTGCAAACAGGCGTCGGGTTCGCAATAGGTTTCAATGGGAGACCAAGGGGTCTCTTCAGCGATGCAGGCAGGCAAGGGGGGGCCTCCTCGAGGTAGCCACCACCTGGGCTAGGGAGAGGGCCTCCTGGGGGTCACTCCTGCACTGGAAGTCGGATCCTTCAGGTCCTGGGGGCTGCGGGTGCAGTGTGTTTACCAGACGTCGGGTTCTTTGAAGTAGGCAGTCGCGGTCAGGGGGAGCCTCTGGATTCCCTCTGCAGGTGTCGCTGTGGGGGTTCAGGAGGGTCAACTCTGGCTACTCACGCGCTCGCAGTCACCGAGGAGTCCTCCCTGTAGAGTTAGTTTTCCGCAGGTTGAGCCGGGGGTGTCGGGTGCAGAGTGGAAAGTCTCACGCTTCCGGCGGGAAACATGTGGTCTTTAAAAGTTGCTTCATTGTTGCAAAGTTGCAGTTTCTTTGGAACAGGGCCGCTGTCCTTTGGAGTTCTTGGTCGTTTAGATGCAGGGTAGTCCTCTGAGGCTTCAGAGGCTGCTGGACCCTGGGGGACGCGTCGCTGTTGCAGTTTTTCTTGAAGTGGGGAGACAGGCCGGTAGGGCTGGGGCCAAAGCAGTTGGTTTCTCCATCTTCTCTGCAGGGCTTCAGGTCAGCAGTCCTTCTTCGTCTTCAGGTTGCAGGAATCTAGTTTCCTAGGTTCTGGGGAGCCCCTAAATACTGAATTTAGGGGTGTGTTTAGGTCTGGGAGGGCAGTAGCCAATGGCTACTGTCCTTGAGGGTGGCTACACCCTCTTTGTGTTTCCTCCCTGAGGGGAGTGGGGCACATCCCTATTCCTATTGGGGGAATCCTCCAAAATCAAGATGGAGGATTTCTAAAGGCAGGGGTCACCTCAGCTCAGGACACCTTAGGGGCTGTCCTGACTGGTGGGTGACTCCTCCTTGTTTTTCTCATTATCTCCCCTGGACTTGCCGCCAAAAGTGGGGGCTGTGTCCAGGGGGCGGGCATCTCCACAAGCTGGAGTGCCCTGGGGCATTGTAACACGAAGCCTGGGTCTTTGAGGCTCACTGCTAGGTGTTACAGTTCCTGCAGGGGGGAGGTATGAAGCACCTCCACCCAGAGCAGGCTTTTGTTTCTGTCCTCAGAGAGCACAAAGGCCCTCACCACATGGGGTCAGAAACTCGTATCTCAACAGCAGGTTGGCACAGACCAGTCAGTCGTGCACTGAACAATTGGGTAAAATACAGGGGGGATCTCTAAGATGCCCTCTGTGTGCCTTTTTTTAAATAAATCCAACACTGGCATCAGTGTGGGTTTATTATTCTGAGAAGTTTGATACCAAACTTCATAGTTTTCAGTGTAGCCATTATGGAGCTGTGAAGTTCGTTTTTGACAAACTCCCAGACCATATACTTAATATGGCCACAACTGTACTTACAATGTCTAAGAATAGACTTAGACACTGTAGGGGCATATTGCTCATGCAGCTGTGCCCTCACCTGTGGTATAGTGCACCCTGCCTTAGGGCTGTAAGGCCTGCTAGAGGGGTGACTTACCTATGCCACAGGCAGTATTTTGTGTGCATGGTATCCTGAGGGGGATGCCATGTCGACTTTGCCTTTTTCTCCCCACCAGCACACACAATCTGCAATGGCAGTGTGCATGTGTTAGGTGAGGGGTCCCTTAGGGTGGCACAACATATGCTGCAGCCCTTAGGGACCTTCCCTGGTTACAGGGTCCTTGGTACCACTGGTACCTTTTACAAGGGACTTATCTGTGTGCCAGGGGTGTGCCAATTGTGGAAACAATGGTACATTTTAGGTGAAAGAACACTGGTGCTGGGGCCTGGTTAGCAGGGTCCCAGCACACTTCTCAGTCAAGTCAGCATCAGTATCAGGCAAAAAGTGGGGGGTAACTGCAACCGGGAGCCATTTCCTTACAATAGGGCTGCTCCCTTTGTGTTGTGTATGCCAACGGTAGTGGTGTTGCTGGCATTGACCAAGTGTATCCTCTGTCTCCCCCCTCCTTTTTGTTGTGTCACCCTGTCCTTGTGTGCATCAGCATCATCTGGCTGAGGAGCAGAGGCACCGGCGACGGAGGGAGCTGCATCCCACATGGGCCTGGAGGCCGAATCCACTGACGGTGAGGGCACCAGTGGGACGGAGGGCGAGGGGAGCACCACGATGGGGACAGGAGAGGACACCACAGACAGCAACTCCTCCTCCGATGGAAGGTCCCTGGCACCAGTGGATACCTCTGTGCCCACCCCAACAACAGTACAGCCACCACCCCCCCTATCAGCACCAGCCTCCCAGCAGCTCCTCAGCGTGTTTCCCGGGCCAGCTCACCAAGAAGGGTGGGCATCTCCTTCGCCCCAGGCACCTCAGGCCCTGCCCCATTCAGCCCTGCTGCCCTCAGTGAGGAGGCTATTGACCTCCTGAGATCCCTCACTGTTGGACAGTCAGCCATTCTGAATGCCATCCAGGGTGTTGAGAGGCATTTGCAACAAACAAATGCATACCTGGAGGGCATTCACTCTGGCGTGGCGGCCCAACAGAGATCATTTCAGGCTCTGGTCTCCTCCCTAATGGCAGCCCTTGTCCCTGTCTCTAGCCTCCCCCCTCCAACTTCCTCTACCCAGTCACAATCCCCTCAACCCCAGCCTATCCCATGCACACCTTCAGACCAGCATTCACCCAAATCAACACACAAAAGTGGCTCAGGAAAACACAAGCACCACTCTTCATCTAACAGGCAGTCACACAAGCACCATCCCCATGCAGACACACCAACATCCACTGCCTCCACTGTGTCCCCCTCCTCTTCCTCGTCCACCTCCCTCCAAGTAGCTTCTCCACTCACACCTGCATGTACTACATCCTCATCCACTACCTCCATCACCAGCACGCCCATCACAAAACACCTCTCACTGGCAGTCACCACCCCAACAACCCTGCACACGTCCCCTGTGTCCCCACCCAGTGTGTCTGTGACCCCTCCTCCCAAAGTACACAAACACAAGCACCCACCCACCCAACAGCCATCCACCTCAGAACAGCATCCAGCCCAAGCACCTGCACCCAAACTCAGCAGACACCTCCTACAACCACTCCCTCTTCCTCCATTCCCAAACCCTCCTTCTTCCCACCCCAGTGTCTATAAAAAGCTTTTCCTGGCAAACATTGACCTCTTCCCTACCCCTCCCCCCCACCCTTTCTTTTGGGCCAGGGGGGCCAGAACCAGCCCAGCACCTCAGCCACAAAGTCAACGTCTGCTGTGGTTCCTGCAGCAATCAGAGGCTCATGGGGGCACCCGTCAGCCCAGCCAGTGTGCCACCAACCCCTGACAAGGTGAAGAGGGGGACAGCATCGAGCAAGGGGAAGGAGCCACAACCACGCAGCAAGGCTACCTCAAAGACTCCAGCTGCCAGACCCAAGGTCACACCACCATCTGCCAAGGACAGGAAGGGTCACAAAACATCAGGCAAGGCACTTCAGCTGTCCGAGGCTGCAGGTGAAGGCCTGGTGGCTACCAGCACAACCGCCAGCACCGCCACCTGCACAACGGCCAGCACCGCCAGCAGCCCCGCCGCTAGCACTGCCGCAAGCACCGCTGCTAGCACCACTACTGTCAGCAGCAGCAGCCCCAGTGGGCTGCCGTTTGAGGCTGCAGGAGAAGAGCTGGAGCCTCCCTCCACCACTGGCAGCAACGGCACCTGCACCACGGCCAGCACCGCCACCTGCACCGCTGCTAGCACTGCCGCAAGCACGCCACCTGCACCGCTGACAGTAGCACCACTACCAGCAGCAGCAGCCCCAGTGGGCAGCCATCCGAGGCTGCAGGAGAAGGGCGGGAGCCTCCCTCCATCACTGGCAGCACCCCACAAGCACCGGCACTACCACCAGTTTGCTGCCATAGCCATCGCAGGATGGAGTCTAGCCCTGCCTCCATGGACTATCATGCAACTGGTCCCTGCAAATCTCGTTCCTCAGACAACCAGGTGAGGGACTGTGAACTGCCACACCCCAAGTGTTGCATCACAGGGCTCAAAGCCCCCTCCAGGACCAATGGAAGAAGGCATCCACTCACCCTATCCTTGCCAGGATGAAGCACAGTGGGCACAAAGCCCCCTCCAGAACCAGTGGAGAAAGGCATCCACTCACCCTATCCTTGCCAGGATGAAGCACAGTGGGCACAAAGCCCCCTCCAGAACCAGTGGAGAAAGGCATCCACTCACCCTATCCTTGGCAGGATGAAGCACAATGGGCACAAAGCATCCACTAAAGAGACTGTGGCTTTTCACTCCCCAGGACCAAGCAGTGGGCAAACCACCCACTTGAGAGACTGTGGCTTTGCACTCCCCAGGACCAAGCCGTGGGCAATCCACCCACTTGTGAGACTGTGGCCTTGCACTCCCCAGGACCAAGAAGTGCGCAACCCACCTCCTGGAGAGACTGTGACTTTGCACTCCCCAGGACAAAGCAGTGGGCAATCCACCCACTTGTGAGACTGTGGCCTTGCACTCCCGAGGACCAAGCAGTGGGCAAACCACCCACTTGAGAGACTGTGGCTTTGCACTCCCCAGGACCAAGCAGTGGGCAATCCACCCACTTGTGAGACTGTGGCCTTGCACTCCCCAGGATCAAGCAGTGGGCAAACCACCCACTTGAGAGACTGTGGCTTTGCACTCCCCAGGACATTGCTGTGGGCATGGAGCCCCCTCGAGGAGCAGTGCCGTTTTACCATCTTCCGGCTGAGGTGCCCCCCCTTCACTCTTTCCCTGTGGTGCCTGTGTGTTTTCAACCTGATGCCCCTGCAGTGTTTTCTCCATATTGAGGCAGGAGTCAGGTGTGGGCTTGGCCTATGAGTTTTGGCCCAGTGGCCCACGGACATTCTGAGTGGACAATGTACGGCCTTATGTACATATTGTATATTTTTGTAAATACTATTTTTCTAAATATTACATATATCTGACTATTTCTAATATATCACTGATTTGACTCTATTCCTTTTGTCCTTGTGTTCTTCCATGGGGTTACGGGGTGTAAATGTAATGTTGTTGCATGTGTTTGTATGTATGGTGTTGTGGGTGAGGGTCGGGGTAGGGTTGTCGCGTGTTGCGTGTGAATGTCACTCTCTTTTTCCTCCCCTCTTTCCCTGTGTGCTAGGTGCAGTACTCACTGTGGTCGTCACCTCTGCCGTTCGTACTCCTGGTAGATGAGGTGGTAGACCAGCATGGTCAGGACCTGCAACTCGGGCTCCATGGCATCCTGGTTCTTCGTTGAGTGTCGAGAGGTGAGTGGTTTCTCTTCTGTGTACTGTTTCTGCCATGCTTTTGTTGGCGCTGGTACCGCCCCGGAAAAGCTGTCGGATGGGCGGGTTGTGATGGGGTGGGCGGTACATTGACTTGTGCCTGGCTGTTGGCAGTTAACACCGTGGTGCTTGTTGCTACCGCCGTGGCAGTCGGAGTGTTAAAGTGGCTGTCTGTGTTGGCGGTTTCCGCCGTGGTCATGATCCCATTTTTTTAAATGCCGGCCTGTTGGCGGTATTACTGCCGCTTTAACACTGACCGCCAGGGTTGTAATGAGGGCCTAAGTTACTTACCTGTAACTGTAGTTCTCCAGTATTGGAAGTTTTCATAGATTCACATGCGGCCCACCCTCCTCCCTTCTGATATGGTTCTCCAGCATGTATGCTATGGAAAATTTGAGGGACTGAAGCTTCTCTCAGGAGTGTTGCCGCCTGATTGGCTGAGAGATAAGTTTGGTCTCTTTTTTACATTGACTATGATAGACTGCAAAATTGAAGGGCCTTGGGCCTTCTTGCTCTATCTTTATCATGGGATTACTATTACATGGTGCCGGGGACTCCCATCTCGACAACTCATGCATGTGAATCTATGAAAGCTTCCAATATTGGAAAACAACAGTTACAGATAGGAAACATTTTCTTACAGATGTTGCTTCCAGCACACTCCTAAGGGGACTTGGCACCAGATTTAGTGACCCTACAATTTTTTATAGCCTACAAGATAAAGAAATAAGGTTGCTAAAACCAGTGTTGGTTTATGATACTTGTTGGACACATTTCCAAGGTTTACAACATCCATATTTGCAAGCACCTTTTTACCTAAAGAAAAAACTCCTGAAACTTCCACATCTTGTGTTGTTTTCAATCTTTCTACACATTTGTCCAATGCCTTCATCACAGAACCACTCCATGCACAATTATTTTAATTGATGGCATATTCTATGTGGTTGTACACAAAGAAATCTGATTTCTCTGCCCCTTCACATATATGTTGGGTTACACATCTAGTTCACACGTACATATGGGTTAGCTACATTTTACGAAACATAGGGCCACATGTACGAACTTCAGGTTTTGCGACTCGCAAAAACCTTATGTACAACAGTGTCAATGACACTGTTTGCGATTCCCAATGGGGTCGCAAATGACCTACCTCATGAATGTTCATGAGATAGGTCGCAATTTGCAACCCCATTGGGAATGGCCGTCCTCACAGGGATGGTGGCCTGCTGGAGACAGCAGACCACCATGTCTGTGGCTGCTTTTAAATAATGCAGTTTTTTTTTAATGCAGCCCGTTTTCCTTGAAGGAAAACAAGATGCATTTCAAAAACAAAAAGTGAAAAGTTTTCTTTTCATTTTTTCAGAACAGGCAGTGGTCCATAGGACCCTTGCCTGCTCTGGAAAAATATTTTCGCTGCCATTCACAAAAGGGAAGAGGTCCCATGGGATGACACCAGTTTGAAACTGGTACTAACTGTGATTGTGTGGCGACCGCATTCGCGGTCACCAAACAATCATACATGGGACTGCGACTCGCAATTAGGAAGGGAACACCCCTTCCTAATTGCGAATCACAAACCCTTGTTGCGATTCGGTAAATAGATTACCGAATCGCAAAAATGGGTCTGTACATCCCAAATAGCATTTTCCACGTCGCAAACAGCCCGATTCGCCGTTTGCTGCGTGGAAAATGCTTTGTACATCTGGCCCATAGACTCTCTTTATGACATTGGTGGTAAATGCTGCTTACCTCTGCGGTGACAGCCGCCAACATACTGTTGCGGAGGCGAACATCTGTTCGCCATATTATGACACACACACACACTAAACCGACAGAATACTGCCACAAACACAAATCTGCCAGACCAAAGGTCAGTTTTAAAGTGTCGGTACAAACACCCATACCATTACCCCAACAAAACAATGACCACCACATTATGACCCACGAATCACCACGGTGGACATTCAACAGCGGTAAACCATTGGCGGTACATACCACCCAAATACAAAACAACACATTGGCCAAAACTAAAATCACCTGACACTCATACACACACCACACTCATCCACCCACAGCAGTATAAAACACAAACCCACATTACACACAACCCTTTGCCAACACAAAAAGACTGCAATAGCTAGCCATGCAAATCACAGAGACAACTACACATACACACACACACACCACAAGCACCCATACATCCGTCACATACTCCATATCCCACACCCCACCACATTACTCAACACCCTCTGCACAACACACACCACACAACACCCATGTCCCCACTAAGGCCTCCCTGTATCACAGATGAGGAGTTGCGGGTCATGGTGGAGGAAATAGTTAGGGTAGAACCACAGCTCTTCGGAGCTTAGGTATAGCTAATATCCACTGCCAGGAAGATAGAGCTATGGCGGAGAATCATGGACAGGATAAACGCCATGTGACAGCATCCAAGAACAAGGGACAACATCAGGAAGAGGTGGGACGACCTACGGGGGAAGGTAGGTTCCTTGGCAGCAAGGCACCAGCTCGCCATCCAGAGGACTGGTGGTGGACCCCTACCTCCTTCCCCACAGCTGACAGTATGAGAGGAGCAAATCATCCTGAGGGACTCAGTACAGCACACCAGCGGGCCCCTTCCACTACCCAATCAACTGAACAGCCCAGCACATCTGCTGCAGCTAGTGGACAGGAGGCCCTGCCACAGGACCCACAGGCCACCAGCACCCCTCCCCTGCAGAAGGTTTACCACCCCGCAAACGTTCTGTGCGACCCAGACAGATGCCAGAGACACTTGCCAAGACAAAGACCACCTCCAGGAAATTAGACCCTCCTGAATGTCCCCCTTGTGTTCCACTCTGTCACCTTGTCTTCTTTGAACTGCCATTGCTCCCTTTCCTATGCCCCCTTGGACACTGGACCTGTGCTACAAACAGACTGGACCAAAACCCTGGACTTTCCTCTACCATCACCCCATTCCATTGCACTATTCCTTCTATTAATTGCAATATGATAAACACACTTGAATACAAATTGAATGCTAGTGATTTATGTGATGAAAATGTGCACTTATGATAACAGTTACATCCTGTGCAATTGACATGAACTTTGGTAAAGTATACAAATGATGAGTTGTCTGTAGTTATGACATCAGTGCACAGTAGTAATAACACCAATATCTACAAATAGAGAAGGCATAGGTAACAGTCAGTTGAAGTGCAAAGGAAGTGCCTGCCATCCTGCTACAGCCACACTGAAAACATAAATAATTAGAGGAATGGTCAATTCCACTGTCTTACCTGTGTGTCATTGGAAGTACTGACGTATTACTGATGTTCTGTTGTCCACATCCTCATCCTCTTCCTCTTCCTCCTCATCCTCACTGTCCTCAGGGTCCACTGCTTCCATAGGGCCATTTCCTGTCTCCTTCTCCTGCACATAAGGCAGATGTTGTCTGAGGGCCAGGTTGTGCAACATGCAGCATACTACAACTATCTGGCAGACCATCTCAGGGGAGTAGCACAGGTATCCACCTGTCAGATGGAGGCATCTGACCCTGGCCTTCAGGAGGCAGAAGTTATGTTCTATGATTCCCCTGGTTCACCCATGTGCATCATTCTACCGATTCTAAGCCCCTATCCTGGCATTCCCCACAGGGGTCAGGAGCCACGACATGTTTGGGTAGTGTTGGCAATAGCCTTTCTGCAGGGTCTCTGACTCTACCAACTCAGACACTTCTGAGGTAAACACTTCTACTTCACAGACACTTCCTAGAGAAGAAACCCTGAACCAGAACCTGCAACCTGCCAAGAAGAACTGCCTGGCTGCCCAAAGGACTCACCTGGACTGCTTTTCTGAGAAGGACTGCTGCCTTGCTGGTGCCCTGATGCCTTGCTGCTCTCTGGCTGTGCTGAGAAGTGCTCTCCAAGGGCTTGGATAGAGCTTGCCTCATGTTCCCTGAAGTCTCAGGACCAAAAAGACTTAATTCCTGCAAAAGAACTCCTTATGCGGCAAAAATCAATGCACAGCCTGCAAGAAACGACGCACAGCCTGCATCATGGTGAGAAAATCACTGCACGCTGAACTGGAATGACACAGCCCAACATTACAAGGAGAAGATCGACGCAGCGCCAGCGTTGCAACCAGAAATTTGATGCATGGCCCACTGGATTGACACAAAGCATAGCCGGAACAACGCAGCCTGACTTCCTGAGAGGAATCGGCGCAGCGGCTGCCGTGCACCAGAAACTTGCACACATCGCCCACTGGATCGACGCAGACCCTGTGACTTCATCCTGCATGCCCAGGATTTCGACGCATCATCCCCGGGCGTCCAAAAACCCCGCAACCCAAAGAGGATCCCAGTCTACGCACCAGAAATTGACGCAAAGCCTACCCTGAAAACTCAACAACGCATTATCTCTGCGCGCCGGAAAAATCGACGCACACCTCCCCATTTTCCACGCAACTCCTCTTCTGCGGTCCCCTGCGGAGATTTTGAATGCAAACCAGCTACTTTTTGGTTGCAAGAGACACTTGTTGCTTATTAAAAGACTAAATACACTTTGGCCCTCATTACAACATGCGGCGGTAATACCGCAAACAGTCTGGCGGGCAAAAAAATGGAATCATGACCATGGCAGAAACCGCCAACATAGACAGCCACTTTAACACTCCGACCGCCATGGCGGTAGAAACAAACACCGCGGCGGTAACCGCCAATATACAGGCGGAAGACAATGTACCGCCCACCATAACACAAGAGGCCTATCCGCCACCTTTTCCGGGGCGGAACCAATGCAAACAAAAACACGGCGGAAACAGTACACAGAAGGGAAAACGCTCACCTCTCCACACCCCACGAGGAACCAGGACGCCATGGAGCCCGAATTGCAGATACTGCTGATGCTGGTCTTCCTTCTTTTCTATCAGGAGCACCAAAGACGGCGGCGATGACCACAGTGAGTACTGTACCTACAACACAGGGAGGGGGGGAAAAATAGAGTGACACACACACGCAACACCCCCACCCCCACCCCCACCCTCACCCACAACAACATACACACAAATACATGCAGCAACAGTACACATACACCCACCCCAGCCCCTGGAAGAACGCAAGGACAAAAGGAAATGATTTGAACTAATGTAATAATGTGAAATTTCATTATCAAAGTTCAAAATCCAGTAAATACAATTATGAACACCAACTACACAAGTTCGAATAGTGCACCAATCATTGTCCGTGGACCACTGGGCCCAAAATGCATGGGCGAAGCCCACACATGATACCTGACTGGAAACGGAGAGAACACTGCTGGGGAATCAGATCGAAAATACACAGGTACCTCAGGGGGAGAGAGAGGGGGGCACCTCAGCCTGATGAACGCACAACGCCACTGATGTACGAGGGGGCTCTATGCCCATTGCTGTATCCTGGGGAGTGCAAAGCCACAGTCTCTCAAGTCTCTCCAGTGGGTGGTTTGCCCACTGCTGTATCCTCAGGAGTGCAAAGCCACAGTCTCTCAAGTCTCTCCAGTGGGTGGATTGCCCACTGCTGTATCCTGGGGAGTGCAAAGCCACAGTCTCTCAAGTCTCTCCAGTGGGTGGTTTGCCCACTGCTGTATCCTGGGGAGTGCAAAGCCACAGTTTCTCAAGTCTCTCCAGTGGGTGGGTTGCCCACTGCTGTATCCTGGGGAGTGCAAAGCCACAGTCTCTCAAGTCTCTCCAGTGGGTGGTTTGCCCACTGCTGTATCCTGGGGAGTGCAAAGTCACAGTCTCTCAAGTCTCTCCAGTGGGTGGGTTGCCCACTGCTGTATCCTGGGGAGTGCAAAGCCACAGTCTCTCAGGTGGATGCCTTTCTCCACTGGTTATGGAGGGGGCCTTGTGCCCAGAGTGCTTCATCCTGCCAAGGACAGAGGTAGTGGATGCCTTTCTCCACTGGTGCTGGAGGGGGCCTTGTGCCCAGAGTGCTTCATCCTGCTCGTGACGGACTCAGTAGCATCAGTGCCCTTGGCGCCCATGGGCCAGCGGTGCTTGTTGCGGCGGTGTCCTTGGCAGTGCTGCTTGTTGCGGCGGTGTCCTTGGCAGCGGTGCTTGTGGCAGCAGTGTCTTGTTCAGCGGTGCTTGTGGCGGCGGTGTCCTTAGCAGCGGTGTCCTGTTCAGCGGTGCTTGCGGTGGCGGGGTCCTTGGCAGTGACTAAGCTGGTGGTGGTGCTTCATGGCCCAGCGGGGCTGGTGTTGGTGGTCCTTCATGGCCCAGCGGGGCTGGTGCTGGCGGTCCTGTCTGTCCCAGCGGGGCTGGTGCTGGCGGTCCTGTCTGGACCAGCGGGGCTGGTGCTGGCGGTCCTGTCTGTCCCAGCGGGGCTGGTGCTGGCGGTCCTGTCTGTCCCAGCAGGGCTGGTGCTGGCGGTCCTGTCTGGGCCAGCGGGGCTGGTGCTGGCGTTCCTGTCTGTCCCAGCGGGGCTGGTGCTGGCGGTCGCCTCCTGGGCAGCTGGGCTGGTGCTGGCGGTCGCCTCCTGGGCAGCAGGGCTGGTGCTGGTGGTGGCCTCCTTGGCAGCAGGGCTGGCGGTGGCCTCCTGGGCAGCGGGGATGATGGCGATGGCCTCCTGGGCAGCGGGGATGATGGCGGTCTTCTCCGCCGTGCTGCTCTTCCCAGACTTGCAGACTTTCTTGTGGCCCTTCCCCACCTTGGAAGCTGACTCCACACTCCCACCTGTACCCCTGGGAGCGGCTTTGGTGCCTTCCCCCTCTCCCGCCAGGCACTGGCCAACTTTTGATGTTTGAACAGGTGGGGGACTGTCCGTGCTGTGGCTCCGTGCCACACTGGCTGCCCTGGTGGCCGGTGCACTCCAGATTCCGGTGACTACAGGCACCACTGGTCCCAGAGATGTTGTGGCTGAGGTGCTAGGCTGGGACCTAGTGAGTCGGGCCCTAGGAGACTGACGGGTTGGGGAGGTGAGGGAAAGAGGTCAAGGTTGGACAGGAAAAGTTTCTTCGGGACACTGGGATGAGTAGCTGGAGGGGGTTTGGGAGTGGAGGAAGAGGTTGTGGTTGTAGGAGGTGTTCGTTTGTTAACTTTGGGTGAAGGTACATGCGCTGGAGGCTGTCGTGAGGTGGATGGCTGTTGGGTGGGTGTGTGCCTGCGTTTGTGTTTCTTGGGAGATGGCGTCACAGAAACTCTGGGAGAGGACACAGGGGACGTGTGAATGGCAGTGGGGGTGGTGACTGCACGTGAGGGGGGTGTGGTGGTGTGTGTGCTCTGTGATGGAAGTAGTGGCTGTAGATGTAGTGCATGCAGGTGTGAGTGTAGACAAACTGGGAGGGAGGAGGGAGACGAGGAGGAGGGGGACACAGTGGAGGCAGTGGATGTTGGTGTGTCTGCATGTGTGTGATGCTTGCGTGAGTGCCTGTGGGATGTGTGGTGCTTATGTTTGCCAGAGCTTCCCTTGTGTGTTGAGGTGTGTGCATGCTGGTCTGAAGGTGTGCTTCGGATAGGCTGAGGTAGAGGGGATTGGGTCTGGGTGGAGGAAGTTGGAGGGGGGAGGCTAGACACAGGGACAATGGCTGCTATCAGTGCTGAGGCCAGAGTCTGAAAAGCTTGCTGAAGGGCCGCCTGACCAGAATGAATGCCCTCCAGGAATGCATTTATTTGTTGCAACTGCCTCTTTACACCATGGATGGCATTAAAAATGGTAAACTGCCCAACAGTGAGGGACCTGAGGAGGTCAATGGCCTCCTCACTGAGGGCAGCAGGGGTGACTGGGGCAGGGCCTGAGGTGCCTGGGGCGAAGATGATGCCCACCCTCCTGTGGAGGCTGAGGGGCTGCTGGGAGGGCGGTGCTGGTGGGGGGGTGGTGGCGGCTGTACCTGTAGATGCGGGGGGCACAGATGTTGCCACCATCACAAGGGAGCTCCCATCAGAGGACGAGTCCGTATCACTGGTCTCAGCTCCTGTCCCTGCCGTGGAGCTCCCCTCGCCCTACGTCCCACTGGTGAACTCCGGGTCCGTTGTCTCGCCCTCCAGGGCCATGTGGGATGCAGCTCCCTCCTGCTCCGGTGCCACTGCTCCATCCTGATGATGCTAATGCACACAAGAACAGGGAGACCACAAAAAGGGCGGGAACGACAGAAGAAAGACATGTTGAGTGCATGCATCTCCGCTACCGTTGGCGGACATGACATACACAGAAGCCACATGCACTACGTTGCGCACTTGGAGTCCACTGTTCAATCCCTGGGACATGGCCTACAAGGCTATGGCCGACATCTGCACACATGGATGACACAGGAGCCTGACTAGGTGTACTTGGCACTGCACACAGGTGGGGTTGGGTGCCACAGGGTCTGCCAGAAGAAGGGGACATAACTAGCACACTCGCCCTGGCCTACGGAAATCCACAGTCCGCCTCCCCCACCCAGACACCTCCACTGCACACAAAACCAGCAGAATGAGAGTGTACTCACCCTCTTGTGGCTGCTGTGATGCCCTCAAGCGCCCATCTAACTCCGGGTACACCACCGCCAGGATCCTGAACATCAGGGGCGTCATGGTGCGACGGGCACCCCTCCCACGTTGGGAGGCCATCCCCAGCTAGGCCTCCGCCGTCTTCTTGCTCCAGCGGCGAATGTCCTCCCATCTCTTATGGTAGTGGGTGCTCCGTCTGTGGTAGACCCCCAGGGTCAGGACGTCCTTGGCGATGGCACGCCAAATATCGTTTTTCTGGTGGGCGCTGACCTACAGGAATTGTACAGGGGGAAAAGAAAAGTTATTACCAACTGCACCGTCACAGTCATTGGCCCCCATCCCTACCCTTGCCATGTGGCACAAGCACTCACCGTTGTTTCATGCACGCCTCAATCTCCCCCACCTCATCTTTCATCCACCCCACTCCACACAGGCATAGCCCATACAGCATGCTCCCAGTGTACTTACCTGTTTGTCTGGAGGACCGTAGAGTAGCGTGTACTGGGGGAGGACCCCATCAACGAGTTTCTCCAACTCCTCCGATGTGAAGGCAGGGGCCCTTTCCCCAGACGCACGAGCCATTGTCTCTTCAAGACTGAGGTCACAGCAGCACTTGCAATGTAGGCCCTCTCCTGTCGAAGATCAGGTATCGAGTGATTGAACAGATAGAAAATGACGGTCACGTCCGCGGCGGTGCGTACCGTCACCCCTGGCGTACATTCTCATTGGCCCCTGGGACCCCTAGGGTCCAATGTTAACCAATGTAGAATAGCGCTGCGGTCTTCGACCGCCTACCGCAACGGTGTACAACGCCAGCGCAGTTACCTCACATCCCATTGTCCCACTTTACAGGTCAGGCAACTGCCATTTCAGGGGCCCACATGCCTTAATTTCTAACTGCGTCACACATACCTAGGCCTTGCCTCAATACTTATACAGGCCAAATTTCAGATTAGGATTCGTGTTCTGTGTAAGCTGTGGGTACGTACCTCTGAGTTGGTTGACTCTGTGCTCGCTGTTGTCATTCATAGGCACCGTCCGCTGGGCCTTGTGAGGAGATGGCGGCATCCTCCGGTATACAGACCGCTGGTGGACCTGTCGACAATGGAGGAAAGACATGTGATCATCACCTACAGGCTTGATCGTGCCACAATCCTGGAACTGTGTGCCCAGCTGGAGATAGACCTGATGTCAGCTATCCACCATCCCACAGGAATCCCCCCTCAAGTGCAGGTGCTGTCAGTACTCCATTTCCTAGCAAGTGGGTCATTTCAAACAACAGTGGCCATAGCATCAGGGATGTCCCAGCCTATGTTTTCCAACGTGTTGTCCAGAGTGTTGTCTGCCCTGCTGAAACACATGTGGAGCTACATCGTTTTCCCTCAGGTGGAGGATTTGCCTACAGTGAAAGGTGACTTCTATGCCCTGGGACATATCCCCAACATCATAGGTGCCACTGATGGGACACATGTGGCTTTGGTACCCCCCCCACAGGAGTGAACAGGTGTACAGAAACTGGAAGAGTTATCATTCCATGAATGTGCAGATGGCCGACCAGTACATCTCCCATGTGAATGCCAAATTCCCTGGCTCAGTGCATGACGCTTACATCCTGCGGAATAGCAGCATCCCTTATGTGATGGGTCAACTCCAGAGGCACTGTGTGTGGCTATTAGGTGAGCATCTCGAAGCAAGTCAGTGGGAACAGTTTTCTGGGTGTGGGGATATCCCTACAGGTTAGTGTGTGTTTAACAGTAATCCCTCGCCATTTGCAGGTGACTCTGGTTAACCCAACCTGTCATGGCTACTGACCCCAGTGAGGATTCCCAGGACAAGGGCAGAGGAACGCTACAATGAGGCCCATGGGCGAACTCAGCGGATTATAGAGCGGACCTTTGGCCTCCTGAAGGCCAGGTTCAGGTGCCTCCATATGACAGGTGGATCCCTTTTCTACTCACCAAAGAAGGTGTGCCAGATCATCGTGGCCTGCTGTATGCTTCACAACTTAGCTTTGCGACAACAGGTGCCTTTTCTGCAGGAGGATGGTCCAGATGGCGGTGTTGTTGCAGCTGTGGAGCCTGTGGACAGTGAAGACGAGGAAGCAGAAGAAGAGGACATGGACAACAGGAACTCGGTGATCCTGCAATATTTCCAGTGAGACACAGGTAAGAATACAAACCTGCTTATTACATGTACTTTAACACTACTACCTCTCAACTGTCTGTCGTTTTCACCCAGTGTATGGTCACTGAGTTGTCACTTTCCCTTACGATTTTACAAATGTGGGTTCCACTGTGTGACATCTGCTTTGTTTCCTCATGGACTAGAGCTGTGTGACATAGGTATGTTGACATTACATTTGAAAGAGCATTTTGCCACTGTAATTGCTAATATACTATTTCGAAATCACAGACTGACTCCAGATTGTTTTGTGCTTTAATGGTGTTTATTTAAGTGCTCAATATTAGAGGGGGTTGTAAAATGGTGAGGGGTGATGGTGGAGGAATGTCCATGGCAGAGTCCAGTCTATTAGTCTCACAGGTGCCTTGCCCAAATGGGCATCGGAAGTGGAGCTGGGGCAGTTTGAGGATGGACAGGGTGACAAAGTGGGACAGAAGGATGACATTCAGGGTGGTCTCATTTCTTGGCGGGGGTCTTGGCATCGTTCTCTGTCTTTGTCCTGGATCTCAAGGACCGTTTGCGGGGTGGTTCACCCACAGCATGGGGTGGGGTGCTGGTGTAGTGGTCCTGTGGCGGTGCCTCCTGTCCACTAGCGCTGGCGGAGGTGATGGGCAGTTCATCGTCCAGGCTAGTGTCAGGGGCCCATTGTTGTGCCACAGTGCCCCTTCTGGTGTTGAGGACTTATTTCAGCACCCCTACGATGGTGCCCAGGGTGGAATTGATGGATCTGAGTTCCTCCCTGAAGCCCAAATACCGTTCCTCCTGCAGGCGCTGGGTCTCCTGAAATTTGGCCAGTACAGTTGCCATCGTCTCCTGGGAGTGGTGGTAGGCTCCCATGATGTTGGAGAGGGCCTCGTGGAGAGTGGGTTCTCTTGGCCTGTCCTCCCCCTGTCGCACAGCAGCCCTCCCACTTCCCCTGTGTTCCTGGGCCTCCGTCCCCTGGACTGTGTGCCCACTGCCACTGCCCCCAGGTCCCTGTTGATGTTGGGGTGGTGGGTTAACCTGGGTTCCCTGTAATGGTGGACACACTGCTGATTGACGTGTCCTGGGGACAGAGGTATGGGCCCGCTGGGTAGGTGCTATGCTGGTGTTTCCATATGGGGGAAGCTCTGTGGTGGCCTGTGACTGTGTCAGGGGAACCGACTGTCCAGAGGTCCCCGATGAGCCGGGCTGGTCATCTAAATCCAGTTGGACAGAGCTGCTGTCATCACTGTGGGCCTCTTCTGTTGGTGGTGTGGACATGTGTGGACCCTCCTGTCCGGTGACGTTAGGTAGGGGTCCTGCAAGGGTATAAAAGGATGTTTATTACATCTTTGTGTGGCATGGTGTGCAATGGGTTGGTGACCGTGTACTCCAGTGCTTGCATTCTTGTGTGGGTCATTGTGTGATAATTTTTTAGGAGTGTGTGTGGGTATGTGCAGTGGCCATGCATTGGTGATAGTTGTCCATGCTTTGTAGTTGCATGCAGGGCTTGGTGTTGGGATGGGTGGGTTGTGATAGTGGGACATTTGTGAGGAGTTGGAGTGATGGGGTGGGGGTATGTGATAGCATGCAGGTAGGGTGGGAGATGTAGTAGTTAAGATTTGACTTACCAGAGTCCATTCCTCCATCTACTCCTGCGAGGCCCTCAGGATGCAGAATCGCCAAGACCTGCTCCTCCCATGTTGTTAGTTGTGGGGGAGGTGGTGGGGGTCCGCCGCCGGTCCGCTGAACCGCAAGGTGGTGTCTTGAGACTACGGAACACACCTTCCCCCGTAGGTTGTTCCACCTCTTCCTGATGTCATCCCTATTTCTTGGGTGCTGTCCCACTGCATTGACCCTGTCCACTATTATTTGCCATAGCTCCATCTTCCTAGCTATAGAGGTGTGCTGCACCTGTGATCCGAATAGCTGTGGCTCTACCCGGATGATTTCCTCCACCATGACCCTGAGCTCCTCCTCCGAGAACCTGGGGTGTCTTTGCCGTGCCATGGGGTGGTGTGGGTGATGTGTGGGGTGGTGTGTGTAGTGATAAGTGGGGTGGTATGTAGTGGTGTGTTGTGTGAGGTGCGTGGAAGTTATGTGGGTGATAGTGTTGAGTGCCTGTGGATGCTATTGTTCTTTCTGGTGGTGTCTCACTCTGGCCTTCTGTCGCAATTGTTCAGAGTACAGAGATCTGTGATTGTGGCCCTGTCCAGTCTAAAGGTCAGTATTATATGCCTCTCCTCCAGTGTAGCCAAGTCCACAAGGGGTCTGTACACAGGGGCTTGCCTCTTCCTCTTCCAGTGTTAGGTTTCTAAGAGACACAAGAGTGAGAAGGGTGTCACAAACTGAACAATGGAACCACAACCCCAGTGCAACTGGGCATGTATGTAATTGGACAATGTGAATGACAATGTATGTACAATTCACAGCAATGACGCAGTTTCCAATTTCTGATTGTTGTCCACCACCATGAAATGGCAACCGCCTGTCCTGTAAGTATAGAGAGGTGGAAGTGATGTAACTCTGCCAGTGTTGGTCATCATGGCAGAAGGCGGTCTTGCACCACCGTGCTATTCCTCTTTGGCTAACAAGGGGCTCTATGGAGTACAGCATCCAATAACGATCACTGTTGGTGGTGACAGTGTACACCGCTGCCGACTTGACCGCCATTTTCTATCTATAACCTCACTTGATTCCTGACTTTCCACGAGACATCACCTACACTGCGTGTGCTGCGGTGACCTGTGTCTGGATCCTGCCATGGCCAGTGTGACTAGGGAAAGGGCCCCTGTTTCACTTTGGAGGAGTTAGAGCACCTGGTGGATGGTGTCCTACCCCTGTATGAACAGCTGTAAGGGCCTCCAGACCAGCAGGTGAGTACACCAATGGGACGATGCATGCAACAAAGTGTGGGGTATGTCTGGTGGTAGTGTACATGCAGGGCTCTGGGTGATGTGTGTGCCAGTGGAGATGGAAGTGTAATTTGTTGGCCATATGTGTGACAGGCCGGATTGAATGGTTAATGGTGTCCTCCAGCCTGTATTACCTCTGCAGGTCAGTGCCCATTAGAGAAGGGATTGTGGCATGCCATCGCCAAGGATGTGTGGACCCTGGGGGTCTATAGTAGGTGGAGCACCCAGTGCAGGAAAAGGTGGGAGGGCCTGAGACACTGGACCCGGAAGACTTCGGAGGCCCAGGTGGGGATGACCCCCCAACAAGGTGGGGTGCCCATCAGAACCTGACCCCCCTGATGGCCCACATACTGGCGGTGGCCTACCCAGAGCTGGATGGGTGTTTGAGGACAGCACAGCAGCCACAAGAGGGTGAGTACAGTGAGCGTGACAAAGATTTTTGTTGTCTGGCATGGGATCCTGGTGTTGGGTTTCAGTTAGTGGGTGCACCTTAATGCCAGCTCAGACATTGCTGCGTGGTCCAGCACAAGGTAACTGGGTGTATAGCAAAATCTTGTATTCCAGCTAGGTGGCATTCCAGGTCAGACAGGGCTTATTGAGTCCCAGGAGGGTTGGCAGTGGTTGGCTCTCATCTTGCTGTGGTACCTAGCCAATAGAATGCCAGTGCGATTCATAGTGCCCAGTCGTGATCCCTGTGTGTGATGGTAGTGTGTATGCCATCTGTGGTGTTGGTGCTGTAATTGACCCAGTGCTCCCTTTCTCTCTCCCCCCCATTTTCTTCTGTCATCCTGTCCATGTGCGCATTAGCATCATCTGGTGGAGAAGCAGGGGCACCGGCGACTGAGGAAGCTGCATCCCACAGGATCCAGGAGGCAGAGTCCACCGACGCCAAGGGGACCAGTGGGACGTAGGGAGAGCGGAGCACCACAGCGGAGACAGGAGGTGACAACACTGACTCTGATTCCTCCTCCGATGGGAGCTCCTTGGTGGTGGCGGACACCTCTGGAAGCACCCCAGCTATAGGTAGAGCTGCCACCCCGTACCAGCACCGCCCTCCCAGTAGCCCCCCCCCCACTGAGTTTCGCGTGCCTGTTTTCCCAGGAAGGTAGGCATCTCCTTCACCCAAAGCACCTCAGGCCCTGCACCAGTGAGCCCTGCTGCCCTCAGTGAGGAGGCTATTGACCACCTGAGATCCATCTCTGTAGGGCAGGCAAGCACAGTGAATGCCATCTAGGGGCTGGCATCACAGATGCAGCGATATAATGGGTTCCTGGAGGGCATTCACGGTGGCTTGGCGGCCCTACAGAGATTGTTTCAGGCTCTGGCCTCCTCTCTGACGGCAGCCCTTGTCCCTGTTCCTACCATTCCCCCTCCAACTACCACTTCCCAGTCCCAGTCTCCTAAACCCAACCCATCTCATGCACACATACACACAAGCATGCACACAAAAGATCAGACAAGAGTAGCAGAGTCAAACACAGGCAGCACACTTCAGGTCACAAGCACTCACACAAACAACAGACAGTTGCACACACAACCACATCCACTGCCTCCACTGTAGGAAGTTGGCTCTGTATATACTATCTCAAAGTAAGAGATAGTATGCACAGAATCCAAGGGTTCCCCTTAGAGGTAAGATAGTGGCAAAATTAGATAATTCTAATTCTCTATTTTGTGGTAGTGTGGATGAGCAGTAGGCTTATCAGAGGTTAGTGTTAAGCATTTGTTGTACACACACAGGCAATAAATGAGGAACACACACTCAAAGACTTAACTCCAGGCCAAAAAGACTTTTTATATAGAAAAATATATTTTCTTAATTTATTTTGAGAACCACAAGATCGAGATTTGAAGTAAATACATAAAATGCAAGGTACTCCACAGAGGTAAATTAGGAACTTTGAATTAAAGCAATATCATACACAGTTTTAGTAAAAATGGCAATAAGTTATTTTAAAAGTGGACACAGTGCAAAAATCAACAGTTCCTGGGGGAGGTAAGTAATGGTTAGTTTGTCAGGTAAGTAAGACACTTACAAGTTTAAGTTCCTGTGCATAGGAAGCCCAACATTGGGGGTTCAAGGCAACCCCAAAGTTATCACACCAGCAGCACAGGGCCGGTCAGGTGCAGAGGTCATAGAGGAGCCCAAAACACATAGGCGCCTATGTAGAGCAGGGGTGCTCTGGTTCCAGTCTGCCAGCAGGTAGGTACCCGCGTCCTCGGAGGGCAGACCAGGGGGATTTTGTAGAGCACTGAGGGGACACAAGTAGGCACACAAAACACACCCTCAGTGGCACAGGGGCGGCCGGGTGCAGGGTGCAAAGCAGGCATCGGGTTTTGCATTGGATTGATTAGAGGCACCCAGGGGTCACTCTAGCGTTGCAGGCAGGGCACAGGGGGGCTTCTCAGGTCAGCCACCAACTGGGCAAGGCAGAGGGTCGCCTGGGGATCACTTCTGCACTGAGGTTCGGTTCCTTCTGGTCCTGGGGGCTGCGGGTGCAGTGCTTGGTCCAGGCGTCGGGTTCCTTGTTACAGGCAGTCGCGGTCCGGGAGAGCCTCTGGATTCTCTCTGCATGCGTCGCTGTGGGGGTCCAGGGGATCGAGAGAGAAAAACAACGCATCGCCTACTCGACCAGGGAAGAAACAACATACTGCCCCAATTGCGAGTATGGAATTGACTCATTGCTGGCTTTTCCTGTGCACGCTCGCCCATGAGGCTTTATCAACGCATCCATTATTTTCTATGGATTAACACTCTTTTTACTTTAAAAATTCATAACTTCGCTTGTGTATGTTGGATTTTTGTTATTTTGGTCTTGTTTGATTTAGTTAAAAATTGGCCATATTTCCAAACTGGTGTTGTGTCCCTTTTGTGGTGTTGACTGTGTTACTGTGTGTGTTAGTACAAATACTTTACGCATCGCCTCTGAGATAAGCCTGACTGCTTGTGCCAAGCTACCAAGGTGGTATTAGCAGGGGTTATCAAAGGTGTGTATCTCCCTTACCCTGATTATACTGAGAGTCCCTGCTTGACAGAGTGCAAACTGACTGCCAACCAGAAACCCCATTTCTAACAGCATTCAAGAGTCGAGTTTTGGGGTCTGGATGGTGCCTTTTGGCCCTTCTGTGGTTGGACTGGCCTATGGCCTTGGACTTGTTTTTTAGTTATTATATTTTTTGCTAAAAATAAACCCAACCTGTTGGAGTTTGTGTTACACCTTTGTCCTGCATTTCCATTCCTAGGTTTCTAATGTTCCTGGCTGATGTTGTCTGTGTGCGTGTAGTTGTGTGTTTTTGTGCTGCTTGCTGCTCCATGTCATGTTTTTTTGCAGTCTGTGAGTTTGTGTGCAGTGCTGTTGTCTCTCAAGGGTTGGGTGTGTGTTGTGTGATGGGTATGTTTATGTAGATTGAATGTTGGTGTAATGGCACTGTGTTGTGTTTGCAGTTTTATGTGTTTCTTTTTGTGTTGTGTGAAGTGGGCATGTATGGTGTATGTTTTGTCCCCCGGATATGAGTATTGTGTACATGTGGTGTGTGTGTTCCAGATTTTTGTCAGTGCAAATCTGAAGTGTGTGGAGTTGTGGTAGTTTGCTTTGTATTTGAGTGTGCATGTGTCCATTTAGGTGTGTGTTCATGGCATCTGGTTGATGTAGGGGTATGTCCCATGGAGTGTGAATTGTGTGTGCTTTGTTTCCTTGTCCTTCCCCCATTGTCGGACTGTGCTTTGTAATGGTTATTACGATTGGTTGTCCCTGAGATCCAGTTGTGGCCATTTCATGTGCATTGGTTGTTTGGGGCCTTGCTCAGCATGATATGTGTCCCAATGCAGCCTCCTTCCATGTATGGTCCAATCTGGTCCCATAGCAGTTGTGCAGGTGTTGTTGTGGTGGTTTGCTTTGTGTCTTTTGTGTGTTTATCTCCGAATGTATTGTGCATGGCATTTTTGATGCATTGTGCTATGTGTGTGTTGATTGCAGTGCTGTTTAATGTTGGTGTGGTGTGTGTGCCAGGGCAGATGGATGTATATTTCTGTTGTATGTATGGCCAGTCCCTGGCAGTGTTGGGTGTGTGTGGAATGTATTTGTTTGTGTGCATTACTTGTTTTGTTGTTGCTGTGTGTTTGTATGTTGTGTGGTCTTCGGTGTCCCTGATCCACAGTAGTGTAGCTGTGCGTATTTGTGTGTTATTGCTGTGCAGTGTGTGTGTGTGTGCTGCCTGAAGTGTGGGTGCTGTGAATGTGTGGGTGTCCGTGTTGCAGTATGTGAGTGTGTGTGTCATGAATGATGGGTGTAGGTGCTAGCCTTGGTGTGCACCACCGAGGGTGTGTTTGCTAGCGGTACAAGTTTAATAAAAATGAAAACAAATGTAGATTGGTTGACGGCATGACGTAGAGGTATGGCTCCAGACGTGTATTGCAGTGTGCAGGTGAGTGTCTTCCTTTATACTGCTTGTTTCTGCCTGGTGCTCTGTGGTAGTTGGAACGTGGCGGTCACATTGGCAGTGTGCAACCTCGTAATAGGTCTGGTGGAAACATGGTCCCCGCTGGCATGTTTGTTGCTCCAGAAGACAGCGGCACTCTGTGCTACCTGGCGGTGGCGGCGGACCGCTGACTGTCTTCTATTTCCTATGCTGCCAAAGTCATATTATGACGGTCTGCTCCGCCAGACTGTTGGTGGTTGGACTGCCACCGCCAACTTGGAGGTCACTGGACTGCCAAAATCATAATCAGCCCCACAAATCTGCCCCTTATTCTTCAACTTTCAGACCTCTGACCTACCGTGTGTAAGTAAACTAGGTTTGATGATGGCTATTAGTATTGCCCATATATATTTCTTGTTTTATCCTTTGTCCTGCTGTACGTGTAATGAATCTGGGCTTTGGAAAAGGCACAGATTTTCCTTATTCCTCCATGTTTTAACCTTTGTCCATGGAGCCTTGGAAATAGTTGCCAAAAGAATGACCACATATTTAGTTCTCAGTAAATGGGACTTTCTCCATCTGTATTTACTAAAAGCTCACAGGTATTAACGGTGTGGGTATGGGCCTCGATGTTTCAGCACTTTGGTACTACATGTGCTGTGTTTACGAATGTTGATGGCGTAGCGGCGCCCTACATATATTTCTGTATTTCTATGCACTGTCCTAGTCTATGTATTAGGTGTGTAGAAGTGTTGTAAAACTGTGGTGGCTAAAGGTATTTCTTCAAAATGTGAGTATTTTAGCTATTTGTTTCCTGAAGTGTGTGGTTGGCTTTGTAACATCTGACATCTCCCTACATGGAAAGACCACAGCTTGTGCCTGGTTTGGATTCTATTTTATCTGCTATCCTATTTCTCGTGTGTATGCTGGGCTTGACAGCTATTTTCTCTACCATGCTATTATTCATGTGAATGTTGTGCCTTGCAGTCATTTGATCTATCATGCTGTTTTTCATGTGTGCGTATCGGCCTTCATATAATGTGTGTACTCTCAAAATGTCCTCTATTTTCCCCATTTTTATTGGCGAGCGCAAACCCTCCTCCATTCTGTAATCTCTCTTTGGGCTTCGAACCACGCCCATGTCAGGTCAGTCATTTACATTGGCTCCTGGGCTTGCCTTTTAAAATCCATTTGATCTCATTTGTGAAAGGCATTCACATGTCATGCCTTTTCCGATGTTTAGCCCACCTACACAGCACCAGTAAACTACTAAAAACATAGGCTCGATGTTTTCTGCAAGGTTTACGGACTACTTTATCTGTTTATTTTCCACGCAGCGCGATAGTGCTGGTGTTTACATAGCCCGATGGCGCTCGGTTTTTACGTTTTCAATTTCAGCGCGATCCCGCTGCATTCTTACTTATTGCTGTTCCTCAGAGTTTAACCAAAATGAAGTGAAATCGGTAAACTGCATTTTCATTTCATTCTTCTGAAATTCTTTAGTTTTTTTATGTGGGTTTTTAAACACAATGCACATTCTCCGCAGACGGTTACGTGCTAGCTCCGATCCCTGCAATGATTTAATGTGGAAGGAACCCCGCACATTTTGCAGCATCTACATTTGTTCTCTGCTCCGCCCCGGTCAAACGATTCCTCGAAATGCCTTTTGCAACAGGAAGGAGACATTTTAATTTTCTAATGAAACCAGGGGCCCCTTTGTCGTAAGTGTTTTTTTTTTATTTGTTTGTAGTTTGCAACTCTTCAGTTTCTATTTTTTCAGCACTGAGGTATTATCAACATAATAACCGTAACGTCTTTGTGATTATCTTTGTGCCCAGATTCAGGCAATTCCCAAAAATGTTATTTCTCCCAGTAAACAATCTGTTTTTCCTCTGGGTTTTATTTTGTCTAATAAATTACAGTAGTTTACGCTTCCGAAAACCCTTATGTGCACAGTAATGAAATGCAGCCATTCTGTATGCTAAAAAGGCAATCAACGATTGCACTGAAAACCCTTCCAAACACATTTAACATATTGCAGGGTAGACTGGAGGAATTTGCTCAAGGCCTTCGGCCCGAATAATGGCATCAGCAAGCAGATATCCAGAATCAAGAAACAATAAAGGCAAAGCTACTACACAGGAAAATAAATGCTAACTACTCAAGAAAAAATTACATTATGCACCAAAGCGTTCAAGAGAGGTATTCTGTAAAACTGGTACAGTTCCAATGTAATTTAGCAGCACATGCATATAACAGGTTTGCTCTCATCAAAAAAACAGAAAAAACACATACAGACTACAGGTCTAGGTTGCAAGATATGCGTTTCCTTGACTGGTAAACACAACATGTCTTGGTATAGATGGTTACATTGTGGGAGCTCATCTCTACCGCTTCTCCTGATCCAGCTCCTTCAGCCGATCCAAAGAAGAGAATTAAGAGAAAGCTGAGCTAGTCTATGTACCTTCGGGTTTACATGTCTTTCATGCACCACTGTGAGGAGATATAAGACTAGAATTATTAGAAAATCTCAACGTTTTATGCTGGCCATTGATTGTAAAGCATTGATTGCTTCTCATGCCTCCTGCTGCGAACAACATATTTATTGACTTTCATGTTCTGCTCCTTGGCTCCCTAAGAAACTTCAAATGCTCATTAGATTTGATGCTACTGGTTATCTAGGTCTAACCTCAGTGGCAATGTACTGGGCCCATTAAGTACTTTTAGTTCAGTCTGTGCAATCTGAAAACAGCACATTTCCACTTTTGACAGCCTGCTGTTCCCCCCAAACCAATGCTCCCTGATCAGCCCAGGCAGGTCTCACAGCTGTGGACGCACATGGGGCTTCCCTTCCACAATGCTGAATGACACATTGCTCAGACGCCAAGGAAGTGGGTAACAAACCATTTCTTAGTCTAGGTATGTCTGTAAGCAAAAGCAGGCAAAACACTGCATGTATTGTTTTACTTTAATGTGCCCCCTTCACTGTACGTGTGCTTTGAGCAGGGCCGGCTTTAGCACTGGTGGCCCTCGGTCTGACAGTCTTTTTTGGAGCCACCTCCCCATGACCTCCTCCTCCATGATTTTCTTCACTACCACTTTCCTACAGGGCACCTGATCTCTCCATAGCCTTTCCCTGACATACCTTTCATTTTTAGGGTTGAGCACGCAAGGGCTCTGGCCTGTTGTAATTTCCCTGTGGGATTTATGCCACGCCCACTCTTGCTATTCATTCTTTTTTAGCCATCACACTATGTCATGCTTCTTCCTGTTACAGCGTGTGATGGTGTTAGCGCGTCAGAGCCTAGATAAGTAAACTTCCCAGGAGACGCGTTTAGGCCGACAAACCTTTGGACGACGTTTGGAGACTTCCCAGTACGAAATATTTTCTTGTCATCGCCAATTAATAGATCAATAATCAATTCAATAACAACAATCACTAGTCAATAAACATTTGATAAACCAATAGTTGAACACACCATTGATTCCTAAGTCACAAATAACCACACCAGTTTAGTCAAAAGTTACGATTTTTTATTTCTGTATTGGTTACAATCTAATATCATATCTGTTAGTCTCAATAGCAATAAACCCACTCCAAAACAATCCAATCAATAACCAAAACGCTATTTAACTCAATACATCTACTAATTTCATTTAGCATCTAGGCACATCATTATACAAATCAACTTAGCAACGTTTCATTAGTACATGAATCAACAAAGCAAGAACTCAGTCATTTGTCTATTTGCACAAAATATTAGTGAACGCCTTAACTAACCTCAAATTAGCATTAGCATGTTGGGCTTCATACAAAACATTTAGTGAACACGAATTTAGAAAACATCTAAACTAAGGCCTCTATCAAAATAGCAGTTGGTACCTAGAAAGAAAAGGCAAACAGGCAATTACAATTTGCATCAGATAGTTACCAATCCAACAGATCAGCAAACAGAGTCAGTCTTCGTCCTCAGGAGATCAGTCGATTCACCATCAGCAGAGATAGAAAGGGGCAGAGTCTCATTATAGCATAACTCCAGAACGGATTACTTCCCTCAGATAGAGGAGAAGTTAGCATCAGGCAAGAATGGGGTAGAGGATGGTTATAAAGTACTCAGAATAAACTCAGGAAAACGCTAGAGCAATAGGAATGACAAATGGAGATGGCGAAATGGAGTGAATTGGAGTGAAATGAGTTGGTTTCTTCTTGGGTAACGCCGTTAAATCAAAACTGTCTAACTATTCCCTAATTCCTCATTGAATGAAATTTTGTGCATTATGATCTCCACCCAATAACTCAGCAAGTACCCTACTAGAACTTTCCACAATTTGTAGTTCCCATGTCACGGATTGGTCCAAGTTATTGACGTCTTCAACAGTTGGAATGTCAGGTAGAAAATGTTACACTTTGCGCTCCAGTCAGTGTCTTCATTGTCTTCTCCTAATACGGTTAACCTTGCACCTGTTACAAATTACACTGTTGCATCTAGCAAGAACATCGCCTTGAGCAAGCCGGTTCTCATGAGGAAGAATTTACTACAGCTGCACACACATAACTCCTGGAAAAATACAGCTTTGTGTCCTTCAGGAAAACAGCACATTACACGTTAGAAAATACAATTCAATACGAGGCCAGGCAGCTAGGCCCAAACCCTCGCTAAGCTAAGGCCCTCTGATTTAATAAAGCAAGCTCTTAAAACATAACTCTAATTATGATATACTAATACAAATTCAAACATTATTGCATATCAAATTTCTGAATTAATAAGCTTTCATTAGTCTTCGTATACATTGGTAGCCACTCCCCGTGGGCACATTTCAATGCGTGCATTATTTTCTACATTAACACATTTTCTATGCAGTTTCATCACACAATATATTACAAGCTTTTCATATTAATATTGATAAAAAAAAACACACTGGAAGAATCCCTACTCTGATAACACTTGTCATCACACAAAACTTTCCCCACAAATATTTACATTAATCAGAACCCTTTCATTTTTCCCTAAACAATTTTTCCCTTTCTTTTTCTTCCCTCCTCTTATTATTTTTCGCCTTATTTAATTTTATCCTTTTGCTAATTTTACATGCCACCCATAATCCAAATAGGCAAGCTATAACAATCAATATCCCCTGTATTATTTTAGACAATATCCCATGCCAAATGTTGCTAAGCCAATTTCCCACTGAAGCAAAACCCCTTCCAACCTTTTCCCAACCACCAGGTTCCTTCAGTTCTTTCAAATCTGCACTATCCCTAGTCAAGTTAGTAAGCATACTTCTAATCTCATTACTATTATCTGGTATATATGCACAACAATGACGCTCATTAAGCATCCTACAAACTCCTCCATTTTTTGCTAAAAAATGTCTAAAGCAAGCCTGTTTTGAAGAGTCATCGCCCTCTCCACAGCAAGTTCAGTATCCATTAAGAGTATAGCTCCCCAAAAATTTGTCAGCATGTTATCCACAGTAGTAGACAACTTTCCAATCTTTATGGAATTCAAGATAACTTCCACTGAAGGAACTATTGCTCCAAATATGTTTCCCACTACGCCAGCAGCAGTTTCTCTCTTCTGTCTAGTGCGATGTAACTCAGACAATTTAGGAAACCTCTTCAAATCGTCAAGTTGGTACATCTTTGGGAAAACTATCCCCAAGTAACATGTCCCATACCATCCCTTCGGAAGACGGTAATAGGCATTAAGCCCACATATATAGTAGATCCATGGGGTCGCTGGATCCTGCCCATTTAACATAAACATCCATTTACTCTGAAACAAAAACACATGCTTACATTCACTCATTCCCACAAACACACTGTCATAGTATGATTTCGGTCTAGATATACAAAGCTTCCCCATGTGTACTGCATCCAAAGCTAGCTTCCCTTGTTCCCTAATTGCACCATAACTTTCACCACTAGCAAAAACTCGCTGCTGTAATCCCTTTTCTAATTTACCCTTAAATGCCTTCCTTCTATCCTCTGTGTTATCTAAAAAGCTTTTCTCTACAGGTGTAAGCAAGCATGTCAGATTATTACAATGTGCATAAGATGTACTAATTGTCGATGTCGGCTCAAAGAATCCTTTAACTAACTTTATACTATAGTATCTAGCTACCCCACTCAAACCCTCTATTATAGGTACATATGAAAACGCTAAGGCGGTCATTATAACATTGATGGTAAAAGCCGCATACCGCTGTGCAGAAGACCGCCAACACACCGCCGGGGTCGCGGAATTCCGCCACAGCTATTATGATCCACATTTCGTAATCCGCCAAAATTCAGACACCCACACAAGTCCGCCACACCAAAGGTCAGTGATAAACTGGCGAAAACAAAACCTCCACCGTCACGCCAACAGAAATACGCCCACACTATCACGACACACGAATCCACGCGGCGGTCTTTCAATCGCGGAATTCCATTGGCGGTACACACCGCCGCGCTCAAAATACACACACGTTCACAAAACACTACCACATTGGACAATTTGAAATGCACACACCTGATACACATACACACACCACTCCCACACACCCAATACAATATAAAACACACACCCACATCACCCACAAACCCCTACGACCACATTTACCGAGAGAAAGCCAGAGAGAGAGCACCAGCAAGAAGAACAGCATCCACAGGCACACAACACCATCACCCACAGAACTTCCACACACCTCACACAACACACCACTACATATCAGCACACATATCACCACACACTCCAGCCCACACATCACCTACACCACCCCATGGAACGGCAAAGACACCCCAGGTTCTCGGAGGAGGAGCTCAGGGTCATGGTGGAGGAAATCGTCCGGGTAGAACCACAGCTATTTGGAGCACAGGTGCAGCACACCTCCATTGCAAGGAAGATGGAGCTATGGTGAAGAATAGTGGACAGGGTCAACGCAGTGGGACAGCACCCAAGAAATCGGGAGGACATCAGGAAGAGGTGGAACCACCTATGGGGGAAGGTGCGTTCCGTGGTCTCAAGACACCACCTGACGGTTCAGTGGACTGGCGGCGGACCCCCACCTCCTCCCCCACAACTAACAACATGGGAGGAGCAGGTCTTGGAGATTCTGCATCCTGAGGGCCTTGCAGGAGTAGGTGGAGGAATGGACTCTGGTAAGTCAAATCTTAACTATTACAACCCCCACCCTACCTGCATGCTATCACATACCCCCACCCTCACCCCCAGCACCCCAACTCCTCACATATGTCCCAATATCACAAACCACCCATCCCAACACAAAGCCCTGCATGCAACAACAAAGCATGGACACCCATCCCTAGAGCATGCCCACTGCACATACTCATACAACCCCCTAAACCATCCTCACACAAGGTCTCACACAGGAATGCAAGCACTGGGGTACACGGTCACCCACCCATTGCACACCATGACACACACAGATGTAATAACCATCCTTTTATACCCCTGCAGGACCACTACTCAACGTCACCGGACAGGAGGGTCCACACATGTCCACAACACCAACCGAAGAGGCTGTTCTGCTTTCCTACCTTTCTCATATCAGAGCTTACAGAACCTCTCTGGAATGCACTTCTGAGTTCAAAGAAGACCTTTATTGTTGTTAATTCTTCCCCACCCATAAGTTCTTGAGAGACGAATTAATAGATTTCATGCACACAAAGTAGTCGCAGCAAGAAAACAAAATATATCACAGTACTTCTCAGTTGCAATGTACACAGCATATATATACCTTTATATGATTATAGTAGCAAAGCATAAAAATCAAAATTCATCACCGTATGAGCAAGTAGGACCTATCTTCAGCTTCATCTTTCTGGGGTCTGGAAGTTGATGACTCCGGTCAACTGCGTGAAAGAGATTATCTACCCACACGGGAGACTGGCAACTGACGCCTAGTTCCAGCCTGAAGTCAAGCAGATTCAAATCTAAATCACTGTAGCCCAGAGTCATCCTTACAAAAGCGTGCCCCCTCCTCTCAGACTCGGGAAAACTACGCAAGCCTTTGGAGACTGGCCAGATCTCTTAGACTTCTCCTATTCCCAAGCCTGAGCAGAAAGGAAAACACCAAATGTACTCTCTCTTATCAGGTCTAGTCTGGTGTGAAGAAAACATCTTGGTTTGATCTTGTGGAAAAACACAGCTTGGAAGAACACAGACATCTGCGATGTTTCAACTGCAATGTCTAACTCCACGTTAAAGCCAATAGGCAGCTAACCTAAATATCAAATGTAATGTCTAATGTCATGTCAAAGCCAATAGGCAGCTAACCTAAATATCAAATGTAATGTCTAATGTCATGTCAAAGCCAATAGGCAGCTGAGCTGAATACAAAATGTAAGGTCTAATATAATGTCAAAGCCAATAGGCAACTACACTGAATACAGAATGTCAAAGCCAATAGGCAGAATACAGAATGTAATGGCTAATGCCATGTCAAAGCCAATAGGCAGCTAAACTGAATAATGCATGTCAAAGCCAATAGGCAGAATACAGAATATAATGGCTAATGCAATGTCAAAGCCAATAGGCGGCTAAACTGAATACAGAAAGTAATGGCTAATGCCATGTCAAAGCCAATAGGCAGCTGAACTGAACAAAACATACAGGGGGTCATTACAATATTGGCGGTATAAGGCACTTACCGCCGTGCAGAAGACCGCCAATACACCGCCGCAGTAGACCGCCACAGCTATTATGACACACATTACGGAATCCGCCGAAATTCAGACACCCACACAATACCGCCACACCAAAGGTCAGCAAGAAACTGGCAGAAACACATCCTCCACCTCCACGCCAACAGAAACACGCCCATGCCATTACGACCCACGAATCCACGCGGCGGTCTTTCAACCGCGGTATTCCATTGGCGGTACACACCACTGCGCTCAAAATACACACACATCTCCAAAACACCGCCTCATTGGACAATTTGAAATACACACACCTGACACACATACACACACCACACCCACACACCCAATACTATATTAACACACACCCACATCACCCACAAACCCCTACTACCAAAAATTCAGAGAGAAGGCCAGAGAGACAGCACAGAACAGACAACCCCATCACACAGAGGCACACAACACCATCATCCACGCAACATCCAAGCACAAAACACCACATACCACTACACTCACCACACTCATCAACACATACACCACCCCACACATCACCTACACCACCCCATGTCACGCCAAAGACACCCCCGCTTCTCTGAGGAGGAGCTGAGGGTCATGGTGGAGGAAATCATCTGGGTAGAGCCACAGCTATTTGGCTCACAGGTACAGCACACATCCATAGCCAGGAAGATGGAGCTATGGCAAAGAATAGTGGACAGGGTCAACGCTGTGGGACAGCACCCAAGAAATAGGGAGGACATCAGGAAGAGGTGGAACGACCTACGGGGGAAGGTGCGTTCCATGGTATCCAGACACCACATCGCGGTACAGCGGACTGGCGGCGGACCCCCACCTCCTCCCCCACAACTAACAACATGGGAGGAGCAAGTCTTGTCCATCCTGCATCCTGAGGGCCTCGGAGGAGTCGTTGGAGGAACGGACACTGGTAAGTCTAATCTTAACCATCATACCCCCCACCCTACCTGCATGATATCACACACCCCCACCATCACACCCTCCCCTATCACCCCAAATCCTCACCTATCTACCCATGACACCAACCACCCATCCCAACCCCAAGACCTGCATGACATAACTAAGCATGGACACCCATCACCAAAGCATGCCCACTGCACAGACCCACAACACCCCCCAACCATCAGCACACAAGCCCCCACACAGGAATGCCTGCACTCACGAACACCCAGCCATTGCACTCCATGAAACACACACATGCATGTACTTATACCCCCGCAGAAACCCGAAGGAACGTCACCACACCAGAGGGTCCAGACAACACCACTCCACCCCCAGAAGAGGCCAACAGTGACGACAGCAGCTCTGCCCCACTGGATCTTGATGACCAGGCCGGACCATCGTGGGCCTCAGGACAGTCGGTTCCCCTTGCCCAGCCACAGCCCAACACCGAGCTTACACCCTCTGGTAACACCAGCACAGCACCCACCCAGGGCCCAAACCTCCCTACCCAGGACAGGTCAATCAGCGGTGTGTACACCACTACAGGGCACCCAGGTGAACCCACCACCCCAACAACAACAGGGACCTGGGGCAGTGGTAGTGGGCACACGGTCCAGGGGACGGAGGCACAGGAACACAGGGGAACTGGGAGGGCTGCTGTGCGACAGAGGGAGGACAGGCCAAGGGAACCAACTCTCAACGAGGCCCCCTCCTCCATCATGGGAGTATACCACCACTCCCAGGAGACGATGGCCACGGTCCTGGACAAGTTGCAGGAGACCCTGCGTCTGCAGGAGGAACAATATTTGGGTTTCAGGGAGGAGCTCAGGACCATCGGCTCCGCCCTGGGCACCATCGTAGGGGTTG
Source organism: Pleurodeles waltl (assembly GCF_031143425.1). Classification (NCBI taxonomy): domain Eukaryota; kingdom Metazoa; phylum Chordata; class Amphibia; order Caudata; family Salamandridae; genus Pleurodeles; species Pleurodeles waltl. Next base: position 735,848,332 of record NC_090446.1, read on the forward strand.
AGTGTAGGCCTCAGTATGTGTGACGCAGTTGAAAATGAATCCATGTGGGCCCCTGAAATGGCGGCTGCCTGACCTCTAAACTGGGACAATGGGATTGTGGGGTAACAGCGCTGGCGTTGCACACCGTCGCGGTAGGCAGTCGTAGACCGCGGCGCAATGCTGCATTGGTTAACATTGGACCCTATGGGTCCCAGAAGCCAATGAACAGGTGCGCCGGCGGTGATGATGCGCCCCGCCGCGGACGTCACCGCCGTTTTCTATATGTTCAATCACTAGATACCTGACCTTCGACAGGAGAGGACCTACACTGCTAGTGCTGCTGTGACCTCGGTCTGGAAGCGACGATGGCTGCTGCGTCTGGGGAAAGGGCCCCTGCCTTCACTGCACAAGAGTTGGAGAAACTTGTGGATGGGGTCCTCCCCCAGTACATGCTACTCTACGGTCCTCCAGACCAACAGGTTAGTACACAGGGAGCACGTTGTAGGGGCTAGGCCTGGATGGACAGGGCTGGGTGGAAGAGGGAAGGGGGCAGAAGTCATACTACAGTAAAGCATGGGAATAAATGGGCCATATGGTCAGAGTAGGGAGGGGGCACTCACATTGATGGTGCAGTTGGTAATGACTGTTCCTCTTTCCTTGTGCATGTCATATAGGTCAGCGCCCACCAGAAGAGGGACATTTGGCGTGCCATCGCCAAGGAGGTCCGGACCCTGGAGGCCCACCAGAGACGGGCACCCACTTCCGTAAGAGATGGGAGGACATTCGCCGCTGCAGCAAGAAAACGGCGGAGGCTCAGCTGGGGATGGCCTCCCAACGTGGGAGGGGTGCCCGTCGTACCATGACCCCCCTGATGTTCCGGATCCTGGCAGTGGCCTACCCAGAGTTGGATGGGCGCTTAAGGACATCACAGCAGACACAAGTGGGTGAGTATGCTCTCATTCTACTGACTTTGCGTGCAGTGGAGGTGTCTGGGTGGGGGAGGTGGGCTCTGGGTGTCCCTAGGCCAGAGCGAGTTAGGTAGGCAAGGCCCCTCCGTAATGTAGGCCATGTGGCACTCTACCCCACCTCAGTAAATTATCAAGTTGAGGTATAGTTGCCCCTGTGGCATCCATGTGTGCAGATTTCCACCAATGCCATGTAGGCTATATCCCAGAAATTGCATGTGCAGAGGGCAGGAGCGCGGCGTTGTGCATGGGGCTGCTGCGTCTGTCTTGTCCGTCAATGGTAGCGGTATGCCATGCACTAAAACTCTCTTTGTTCTGTCTCCCACCCTTTTCCTGCTCTCCCTGTCCTTTTGTACATCAGCATCAACAGGCGGAGGTACAGTGGCACCGGAGCACGAGGGAGTTGCATCCCACATGGCCATGGAGGGCCACACCACAGACTCTGTATACACCAGTGGGACGGAGGGCGAGGGGAGCTTCACGTCAGCCACCGGATCACCAACCAGCGACACAGACTCGTCTCCCGATGTGAGCACCCCTGTGGTGGCGGCACCATCTGTGCGCCCCACTTCTACAGGTACAGCTGCCACCCCCCCTACCAGCACCGCCCCAGCAGCTCCTCAGCGTTCGCCCCGTGCCCGCTCACCCAGGAGGGTGGGCATCACCTTCGCCCCAGGCACCTCATGCCCTGCCCCAGTCACCCCTGCTGCCCTCAGTGAGGAGGCCATTGACCTCCTCAGGTCACTCACTGTTGGGCAGTCTACCATTGTGAATGCCATCCAGGGTGTAGAAAGGGCGTTGCAACACGGTAATGCATTCCTGGAGGGCATTCATTCTGGTCAGGCTGTCCTTCAGCGAACCCTGCAATCTCTGGCCTCAGCACTGATGGCAGCAATTGTCCCTGTGTCCAGCCTCCCCCCTCCAACTTCCTCCACCCAGACCCAATCCCCTGTACCTCAGCCCATCCCAAGCACACCTACAGACCAGCATGCACACAAGTCAACACCCAAAAGTAGCTCAGGCAAACATAGGCACCACACATCCCACAGGCACTCACACAAGCATCACAACCATACAGACACAGCAACATCCACTGTCTCCACTGTGTCCCCCTCCTCCTCTTCTCCCTCCTCCCTCCCAGTCTCGTCTACACACACACCTGCATGCACCACATCTACAGGCACTAGGACTCGCACCAGGACACTCAGCACCACACACCGCTCACCTGCACTCACCACCTCCACTGCCATTTACACGTCCCCTGTGTCCTCTCCCAGTGTGTCTATGACGCCCCCTCCCAAAGTACCCAAACGCCGGCAATCACACACCCAACATCCATCCACCTCACGACAGCCTCCAGTACCTGCAACCAAAACAGCTAAAGTGACATCTCCTACAACCACCTCCTCTTCCTCCACTCCCAGACCCCCTCCAGCTACCCATCCCAGTGTTCGTCAGAAACTGTCCCTCTGTCAAATTGACCTTTTTGTCCCCACCCCTGCCTCCAATTCATCAGTCCCATCGTAGCGCCTCAGCCAAAAAGCCACCAGTACCAGTGGTGCGTGTTCCAGGTTTTTGGAGTGCACCGTCCACCAGGGCAGGCAGTAGGACCCGGAGCCAAGGCACTGGCAGCCCACCCCCTGTAAAGGCTCCGAAATTGGAGAGTGGACGACGGGACCGTGTCACGACTCCTGGTGGGACAACAAGTGAAATGGGATCAAAGGCGATTGGTGAGTCAGCTGTAACTCCAAAAAAGGTGGGGAAGGTCCAGAGGAAGTCTGCCCAGCCTGTTGTGAGTGTCACAGCGGAGAAGTGCGCCATCATTTCTGGCGGTCCAGACACAACCGCCAGCACCGTCGTCACTGGTCCAGAGCCCACCGCCAGAGTCAGTGCCCAGGAGGGCCCAAGTATCGTAATGGGTCCAGAGCACACCGCCAGAGTCAGTGCCCAGGAGGGCCCAAGTATCGTAACGGGTCCAGAGCCCACCGCCAGAGTCAGTGCCCAGGAGGGCCCAAGTATCGTCACTGGTCCAGAGACCACCGCCAGAGTCAGTGCCCAGGAGGGCCCAAGTATCGTAACGGGTCCAGAGCCCACCGCCAGAGTCAGTGCCCAGGAGGGCCCAAGTATCGTCACTGGTCCAGAGACCACCGCACAAGACACAGCCCAGGAGGGCCCAAGTATCGTCACTGGTCCAGAGACCACCGCACAAGACACAGCCCAGGAGGGCCCAAGTATCGTCACTGGTCCAGAGACCACCGCACAAGACACAGCCCAGGCGGGGCCAGGATGCCACAGCCCCGCTGGGCAATGATGGAACATCATGCCACACACCAATGTCCAGTATGGAGATCGTCATGCCACACACCAATGTCCAGTGTGGAGATCGTCATGCCACACACCAATGTCCGTATCAGAACCGCCATGTCGAAGCACCGCTGAACAGTCCAGAACCGCCATGGCAAAGCACTGCTGAACAGGGCAAAGACCGCCATGGCAAAGCACAGCTGAACAGGGCGGAGACCGCCATGGCAAAGCACCGCTGAACAGGGCAAAGACCGCCATGGCAAAGCACCGCTGAACAGTCCAGAACCGCCATGGCAAAGCACCACTGAACAGGGCAAAGAGCGCCATGGCAAAGCACCGCTGAACAGTCCAGAGACCGCCATGGCAAAGCACCGCTGAACAGTCCAGAACCGCCATGGCAAAGCACCCCTGAACAGTCCAGAGACCGCCATGGCAAAGCACCGCTGAACAGGGCAATGCAACGGGTAGGAATGAATGGCCCACCACATCAGGCATCCTTATCCCATGTGCAGCTGGGACAGTGACAGGACACTACCTTTCACGGGGAGACTCATCCAGTCTGGGCACCAGTCACCCCCCAGTACCAGTATGGACCTGCATCGACTTGAGAGACTGTGGCTTTGCACTCCCCAGGATGGTACAGTGGGCAAGCCACCCACTGTATAGACTTGAGAGACTGTGGCTCTGCACTCCCCAGGATTGAACAGTGGGCAAGCCACCCACTGTAGAGACTTGAGAGACTGTGGCTTTGCACTCCCCAGGATACATCAATGGGCATGGAGCCCCGTCGTGGATCTGGCTTTGAATTCATCTGGCTGAGGTGCCCCCCCCTTCCCTTCCCCCTGAGGTGCCTGTAGTGTTTCTATCTGATGCCCCAGCAGTGTTCTCTTGGATTTTGGTCAGGTATCTATTGTGGGCCTCGCCCATGCATTTTTGGACTGTTTGTGCACGGACATTGTTGTGTACATATCTGCAATACTTCTCAGATTATTTATGTAAATATGAGTGATTTTGGAATACATATATTTGTATATTTTTGTATGACATGTATATTGGCAGATTATAATGTTTGCCCGAAATTCGCATTGTCTTTGCATTCTTCCGGGGGGATTGTGGGTTGTTACTGTTCTTTTTGTGACTGCATTGGTGTGTATGTTGTACTATGCGAGGGTGGGGATGGGGGTGTTTGGTGGGTGTCCCCCTAACTTTTGCCTCCCCTCTCCCCCGTGTCGTAGGTGCAGTACTCACCGGTATCTTCTGCGCCTACGTCGCTGTTGGTCGTGAAGGAGCAGAAAGACAAGGGCAGGTAGTATTTGGAGTTCCAGCTCCATGGAGTCGTCGTTCCTCGTGGGATGTGTAGAAGGTGAGCGTTTTCCCATAGCAAAAGCTGTTTCCGCCGTGTTTTTATCCACGGTGAATCCGCCCCGGAAAAGGTGGCGGATTGGCCTGTTGTGATACTGTGGGCGGTACATTGTCTCCCGCCTGTCTGTTGGCTGTGTTGGCGCTGCTTGTCTGTACCGCTGTGGCAGGCGGTGTGTTAAAGTGGCTGTCTTTGTTGGCGGTTTCCGCCAGGGTCATAATTCCCTTTTTTTGTCTGTCTGACTGTTTGCGGTATTACCGCATCTTTAATACCGTCCGCCAGGGTTGTAATGACCACCACAATGTGCTACTGGTGAACATTGAGTAACTAATATGCGCAGTGGTGAAACACAAAGTCATTGGTCTAACACAATTAATAGCATCACATTCCACCCTATGACCAATTAATTTTTGTTTCACATACCTCTTATTTCAAACAAAAACAAAAAACATCAGCACAAAAAAAACATTATCAGCAAATCAGATTTGAATGATCAAAGCAATCACTGTAAAGCAATGGAAGTGGATTAACATATTGATCTCATAACCTTTCACATCAGATACATCTACACAGAAAAGACTGAAACTTTTATACTCTGAATGAGATTATAGTGTCTCTAAAATAGCAATTTGATGTAGCATGAGTTCTACTCATGTAAAGGTGCACGGTCCACCTGAAAGGTTTGCTGGAATGTAAGCGAAAGTCAGAGTTCCACACGAAAAAACACAGACAGTTAACTGTTAAGGTTGCTTAGTTCCAGTGGAAGAATGCAATCAAACAAGTTGAACTTGAACTGAAGGCGCCATTTGTGCAAAATGGATCCATAGTGCTTGCACTTTACTCAGTCAGGTTCAGGTTGGGGGTTCGGTCCCTTCCCCGACTCCACACGCACACACCCGAAGGGAGACCACACAGCACACTCAGGGACAGTGGCGAAACGTGGTAGGATCTGCAAAAGAAAAAAGTATGACTTTTCTTGCAAATAACATTTGTCATTTGAAATGTACCCTTTCTCTTCCTTTCCCTGTTTTATAATCAGCAGGGCGTTTTTGGGGCCCTTTGTTATATTTTCTGCAGGTTCTGGAGGGTCACCTGGGGCTTCAGCCCACACCTCAGCACTGAGGTTTTAACTACTGCACCACAGCTTCCCTTTTCTTGCACTATCAGAAGGGCTGGGGCAGACTCCTTCTTTACCAAACTTCCATTCACTGCACTTTTGGCAAGTTGGGCCATTCTGTCTCCAATTTGTATGAATGAATCAGATTCTTTTCCAGTTATCAGCATAATTTTGATTTCTTCTTGGTAATCTGCAGCAATCACTCCTCCTAAAACCTGATCAATTTGCCATATCTGTCCTGGTAACTTTCCTCTCCCCAACTGCTCTGTGACTGCTTGTGGGACAGATTTCTCTTGTGCGTGCTGCACAGTTTTTATCAAATCTAGGGGAATGTGCATCTCTCTCATCTCTGCCCACCTGTACGTGGCTTTTTCTCCCAGCTGTTCACATTTCTGGTGCACCCACTTAGCCATCCCCACTAAGTCAGAATTCTGGGTGAACACTTCAGACTCTGAATTTTTCTCTTTAACATCTGCAAGGGAATTGAACCAATTATGTACAAGCCATGTGGAAAACCAAACGGCTAAACCATTGGCAATGAACCAAGAATCATTGTAAAAATGACACATCTCACGCAGCTCTTGCTTTAAAATCTGACACACATTGTACTACGCTGTTACTTCTCCTGTGCCAGAAAACAACATTTCAGTCAATGAATCATTAATCAAACAAACATGCTTTTTATCTTCAGGGGACACGAATTCAAATGGTGCACTCTATTTCACTGGTGACTCTTTTACCTGTGGTACTCTAGCCCTGTCTTGCAGGTACCAGATCCAGTGTATGATCCTAGCTAGGGGCACTCTTTTCTTCCCCTGTTCCTGATTTACATGTAAATCCGTGTTTCCCTCTTGCACTGCGCAGAAACCTAAAGTCTGCATTATTTCATTTGCCAAATCACAAGCGCGCAGCTGCTTATATTTTTTCCTAGGGACCATATACCAAAGTGTTAGGATTTCACTCAGATAATGGCTATTCTGTTTCCAAAAATCAAACAAGCTAATGAAACTCAGTGTCTCTTGCTTAGTGCAAACAGTAAGAAACTCTAAAATCTTTTGTTTTACTTGAAAATGCGATGGTAACTCGTAAATCACATTCTGAGCTCTGTTCTCCGTGTTATCAGTTAAGGAATGCACTTCGACTGCCAAAAAACCTGGCTCACACGGAGGCTCAGACTGGCTCACAACTGTCTTAACCCCCTCATTACTGGAATGGGAAAAGACAGAGGGGGTCATTCCGACCCCGGCGGTCAAGGACCGACGGGGCCGGGGATGCAGGAGCACCGCCAACAGGCTGGCGGTGCCCCGCAGGGCATTCTGACCTGCGGCGGTTTGGCCGCGGTCAGACCAGGAAAACCGGCGGTCTCCCGCCGGTTTTCCGCTGCCCTGGGAATCCCCCATGGCGGCGCAGCTTGCAGATTCCGACCCCCTCACCGCGGTTCCGACCGCCAGGAACAGGATGGCGGTGAGGGGTGTCGTGGGGCCCCTGGGGGCCCCTGCAGTGCCCATGCCAATGGCATGGGCACTGCAGGGGCCCCCATAAGAGGGCCCCACTTTGAATTCCAGTGTCTGCTTTGCAGACACTGGAATTTGCGACGGGTGCCACTGCACCCGTCGCACATCCTCCACTCCGCCGGCTCCATTCGGAGCCGGCTTCCTCGTGGGGAGGGGTTTCCCGCTGGGCTGGCGGGCGGCCTTCTGGCGGTCGCCCGCCAGCCCAGCGGGAAAGCCAGAATGGCCTCCGCGGTCTTTCGACCACGGAGCGGCCATATGGCGGCTCCCTCCAGGCGGGCGGCTCCCGCCGCCCGCCGGGGTCAGAATGACCCCCAGATTCTTCTAAAACAGCATTTTTATACATTTCAGCATTATCTTGCATTAATGTGTTCTGGCTAATTTGCTCACGTAAATTCTTATTTTCATGTTCTAACTGCCTACATTTCTCCTGCATTTTTCTGTAAGCAGATAAAAATATCCAAACCCTTCTGTCAAAAACAAAAGGAACATCATTGCTTCCAAAAGGCACATTTTCTAAATATGCTTTATCACAACAAGAAAACATGTTTCTCACAGCACCATCAGGCAGTTTAACTACACATGCATTTTCAAACATGGTCTGCCGTGCTTTCTGTAATTCTCTAAACAACAAAAAACAATACACTTTTAAATTGTGCACGTAGAAATCTATAACTCGACTTTCAAGACTGCTGACTACGTCAAAATGTTCTGCTTTCCTACTTATCTCATATCAGAGCTTACAGAACCTCTCTGGAATGCACTTCTGAGTTCAAAGAAGACCTTTATTGTTGTTAATTCTTCCCCACCCACAAGTTCTTGAGAGACGAATTAATAGATTTCAAGCACACAAAGTAGTCGCAGCAAGAAAACAAAATATATCACAGTACTTCCCAGTTGCAATGTACACAGCATATATATACATTTATATGATTATAGTAGCAAAGCATAAAAATCAAAAAAGCAAGTAGGACCTATCTTCAGCTTCATCTTTCTGGGGTCTGCAAGTTGATGACTCCGGTCAACTGCGAGAAAGAGATTATCTACCCACACGGGAGACTGGCAACTGACGCCTAGTTCCAGCCTGAAGTCAAGCAGATTAGAATCTAAATCACTGTAGCCCAGAGTCATCCTTACAAAAGCGTGCCCCCTCCTCTCAGACTCAGGAAAACTATGCAAGCCTTTGGAGACTGGCCAGATCTCTTAGACTTCTCCTATTCCCAAGCCTGAGCAGAAAGGAAAACACCAAATGTACTCTCTCTTATCAGGTCTAGTCTGGTGTGAAGAAAACATCTTGGTTTATCTTGTGGAAAAACACAGCTTGGAAGAATACAGACATCTGCGATGTTTCAACTGCAATGTCTAACTCCATGTTAAAGCCAATAGGCAGCTAACCTAAATATCAAATGTAATGTCTAATGTCATGTCAAAGCCAATAGGCAGCTAACCTAAATATCAAATGTAATGTCTAATGTCATGTCAAAGCCAATAGGCAGCTGAGCTGAATACAAAATGTAAGGTCTAATATAATGTCAAAGCCAATAGGCAGCTAAACTGAATACAGCATGTCAAAGCCAATAGGCAGAATACAGAATGTAATGGCTAATGCCATGTCAAAGCCAATAGGCAGCTAAACTGAACACAGCATGTCAAAACCAATAGGCAGAATACAGAATATAATGGCTAATGCAATGTCAAAGCCAATAGGCGGCTAAACTGAATACAGAAAGTAATGGCTAATGCCATGTCAAAGCCAATAGGCAGCTGAACTGAACAAAACATACAATGTGCTACTGGTGAACATTGAGTAACTAATATGCGCAGTGGTGAAACACAAAGTCATTGGTCAAACACAATTAATAGCATCACAGAGGCCCACAGTGATGACAGCACCTCTGTCCAACTGGATCTAGATAACCAGCCCGGCCATCGGGGACCTGGGGACAGTCGGTTCCCATCACCCAGTCACAGGCCACTACAGACCTTCCACCCTCTGGAAACACCAGCACAGCAACCACCCAGCGGGCCCATACCTCCGTCCCCAGGACACGTCAATCAGCTGTGTGTCCACCACTACAGGGAACCCAGGATAACCCACCACCCCAACAACAACAGGGACCTGGGGGCAGTGGTAGTGGGCACACGGTCCAGGGGACAGATGTCCAGGAACACAGGGGAACTGGGAGGGCTGCTGTGCGACAGGGGGCAGGCAGGCCAAGGGAACTCACTCTCCACGAGACCCTCTCCTCCATCATGGGAGCCTACCACCACTCCCAGGAGACGATGGCAATGGTACTGGCCAAGTTTCAGGAGACCCAGCGCCTGCAGGAGGAACAGTATATGGGCTTCAGGGAGGAACTCAGAACCATCAGCTCCACACTGGGCACCATCGTAGGGGTGCTGAAGGAACTTGTGAACACCAGGAGGGACACTGTGGCACTACAAGGGGCCCCTGACACTAGCATGGACCATGAACTGCCCACCACCTCCGCCGGCGCTAGTGGACAGGAGGCACCGCCACAGGACCACCACACCAGCACCCCACCCCCTGCAGAGGGAGAAGCACCCCGCAAACGGTCCCTGAGATACAGGACAAAGACAGAGCACGATGCCAAGACCCCCGCCAAGAAATGAGACCACCCGGATTGTCATCCTACTGTCCCACTTTGTCACCCTTTCCATACTGAAACTGCCCCAGCTCCACTTCCTATGCCCATATGGGCAATGCACTGTGAGACTAATAGACTGGACTCTGCCATGGACATTCCTCCGCCATCACCCCTCACCATTTCATTACCCCCTCCAATATTGAGCACTTAAATAAACACACTTAAAACACAAAACAATCTGCAGTCTGTCTGTTATTTCGAAATAGTGTATTAGCAATTACAGTGACAAAATGCTCTCTCAAGTTGAATGTCAACATACCTATGTCACACAGCTCTGGTCCGTGAGGAATCAAAGCAGATGTCACACAGTGGGACCCACATCTGTGAAATCGTAAGGGAAAGTGACATCTCAGTGACCATACACTGGTGAAAACGACACACAGTAGAGAGGTAGTAGTGTTAAAGTACATGTAGCAGGCAGCTCTGTATTCTTACCTGTGTCTCATTGGAAATATTGCTGGATCACTGAGTCCCTGTTGTGCATGTCTTCTTCCCCTGCTTCCTCGTCTTCACTGTCCACAGGCTCCACAGCTGCAACAACACTGCCATCTGGACCATCCTCATGCAGAAAAGGCACCTGTCGTCGCAAAGCCAAGTTATGAAGCATACAGCAGGCCACAATGATCTGGCACACCTTCTTTAGTGAGTAGAATAGGTTTCCACCTGTCATATGGAGGCACCTGAACCTGGCCTTCAGGAGGCCGAAGGTCCGCTCGATCACCCTCCTAGTTCGCCCATGGGCCTCATTGTAGCGTTCCTCTGTCCTTGTCCTAGGATTCCTCACTGGTGTCAGTAGCCATGACAGGTTGGGGTAACCAGAGTCACCTGCAAAAGTTGAGGGACAACTGTTAGACATGCACTAACCTGGAGGGATATCCCCAGAACCAAACAACCATTCCCACTGACTTCTTTCCAGGTGCTCACCTAATAGCCACACACTGTGCCTCTGGAGTTGACCCATCACATAAGGGGTGCTGCTATTCCGCAGGATGTAGGCGTCATGCACTGAGCCAGGGAACTTGGCATTCACATGGGAGATGTACTGGTCTGCCAAACATACCATCTGTACATTCATAGAATGATAACTCTTCCGGTTTCTGTACACCTGTTCACTCCTGTGGGGGGGACCAAAGCCACATGTTTCCCATCAATGGCACCTATGATGTTGGGGATGTGTCCCAGGGCATAAAAATCACCTTTCACTGTAGGCAAATCCTCCACCTGAGGGAAAACAATGTAGCTCCGCTTGTGTTTCAGAAGGGCAGACAACACTCTGGACAAAACGTTGGAAAACATAGGCTGGGACATCCCTGATGCCATGCCCACTGTCTGAAAGGAACCACTTGCAAGGAAATGGAGCACTGACAGCACCTGCACTTGAGGGAGGATTCCTGTGGGATGGCGGATTGCTGACATCAGGTCTGGCTCCAACTGGGTACACAGTTCCTGGATTGTGGCACGGTCAAGCCTGTAGGTGATAATCAAATGTCGCTCCTCCATTGTCGACAGGTCCACCAACGGTCGGTACACCGGAGGATGCCGCCATCTCCTCACATGTCCCAGCGGACGGAGCCTATAAAGGACAACAGCGATCACAAAGTCAAACAACTCACAGGTACGTACCCACAGTTTACACAGAACACCTATCATACACAGAAGGTGGCCTGTATGTGTGTTGAGTCTAGGCCTAGGTATGAGTGACGCAGTTGGAAATGAAGCCATATGGGCCCCTGAAATGGCGGCTGCCTGACCTCTAAAGTGGGACAATGGGATGTGAGGTAACTGCGTTGGCGTTGTACACCGTTGTAGTAGGCGGTCGAAGACCGCGGCGCAGTGCTGCATTGGTTAACATTGGACCCAATGGGTCCCAGGAGCCAATGGCGATGTACGCCGGCAGTGACGGTACGCACCACCGCGGACGTGACCGCCATTTTCTATCACTTCAATCACTCAATACCTGATCTTTGACAGGAGAGGACCTACACTGCAAGTGCTGCTGTGACCTCGGTCTGGAAGAGACAATGGCTCGAGTGTCTGGGGAAAGGGCCCCTGCCTTCACATCGGAGGAGTTGGAGAAACTCGTGGATGGGGTCCTCCCCCAGTACACACTACTCTACGGTCCTCCAGACAAACAGGTAAGTACACTGGGAGCATGCTGTATGGGCTATGCCTGTGTGGAGAGGGCTGGATGTAAGAAGGAAGGGGGGAGAGTGCTGCGTGCATGAAAGACGGTGAATGCATGTGCCACATGGCAAGGGTAGGGATGGGGGCCAATCACTTCGACGGTGCAGTTGGTAATAACTTCTCTTTTTCCCCTGTACATTTCATGTAGGTCAGCACCCACCAGAAAAAAGATATTTGGCGTGCCATCGCCAAGGACGTCTGGACGCTGGGGGTCTACCACAGACGGAGCACCCACTGCCGGAAAAGTTGGGAGGACATTCGCCGCTGGAGCAAGAAGACGGCGGAGGCTCAGCTGGGGATGGCCTCCCAACGTGGGAGGGGTGCCCGTCGCACCATGACCCCCCTGATGTTCAGGATCCTGGCGGTGGCCTACCCGGAGTTGGATGGGCGCTTGAGGGCATCACAGCAGACACAAGGGGGTGAGTACACTCTCATTCTGCTGACTTTGCGTGCAGTGGAGGTGTCTGGGTGGGGGAGGAGGTCTGTGGGTTTCCCTAGGGCAGGGCGAGTTCCGTAGGCAAGGCCCCTCCGTATGTCAGACCATGTGGCACCCCAGCCCACCTCTGTAGAGTGCCAAGTACAGATAGTCATGCCCCTGTGTCATCTAAGTGTGCAGAGGTCGTCCATAGCCTTGTAGGGCATTTCCCAGAAATTGAACAGTGGAACCCAAGAGCGCGGCGTAGTACAGGGAGCTTCTGCGTCTGTCGTGTCCGCCAACGGTAGCGGTAATGCATGCACTCAACATGTCTTTCTTCTGTCGTTCTCCCCCCTTTTTGTGGTCTCCCTGTTCTTGTGTGCATTAGCATCATCAGGTGGAGGAGCAGTGGCAACGGAGCACGAGGGAGCTGTATCCCACATGGCCCTGGAGGGCGACACTACGGAGTCTGAATTCACCAGTGGGACGGAGGGCGAGGGGAGCTCCACGGCGGGGACAGGAGCTGACACCAGCGACACGGACTCCTCCTCTGATGGGAGCTCCCTTGTGGTGGCGGCAACATCTGTGCCCCCTGCATCTACAGGTACAGCCGCCACCCCCCCCTACCAGCACCGCCCTCCCAGCAGCCCCTCAGCCTTTGCCCCGTGCCCGCTCACCCGGGAGGGTGGGCATCACCTTCGCCCCAGGCATCTCAGGCCCTGCCCCAGTCACCCCTGCTGCCCTCAGTGAGGAGGCCATTGACCTCCTCAGGTCCCTCACTGTTGGGCAGTCTACCATTTTGAATGCCATCCAGGGTGTAGAGAGGCAGTTGCAACAAACCAATGCATTCCTGGATGGCATTCATTCTGGTCAGACGGCCCTTCACCGAGCTTTTCAGACTCTGGCCTCAGCACTGAAGGCAGCCATTGTTCCCGTCTCTAGCCTCCCCCCTCCAACTTCCTCAACCCAGACCCAATCCCCTGTACCTCAGCCTATCCCAAGCCCACCTACAGACCAACATGCACACACGTCAACACACAAGGGAAGCTCAGGCAAACATAAGCACCACACATCTCACAGGCACTCACGCAAGCATCATACAAAGCAGACACACCAACATCCACTGCCTCCACTGTGTCCCCCTCCTCCTCGTCTCCCTCCTCGCTCCCAGTCTCGTCTACACTCACACCTGCATGCAGTACCTCTACAGCCACTACATCCCTCTCCAGCACACCCCGCTCATGTGCAGTCACCACCCCCACTACCATTCACACGTCCCCTCTGTCATCTCCCAGTGTGTCTGTGACGCCCCCTCCCAAGATACACAAACGCAGGCACACACCCACCCAACAGCCATCCCCCTCACGACAGCCTCCAGCGCATGTACCTTCACCCAAAGTCACCAAACGTACACCTTCTACAACCACCACCTCTTCCTCCACTCCCAAACCCCCTCCAGTTACCCGTCCGAGTGTGTCCAAAAAACTTTTCCTGTCCCCCCTTGACCTCTTTCCCACACCTCACCCACCCCGTCCGTTTCATAGGTCCCGAACTAGCACCTCAGTCACAACATCTCCGGGACCAGTGGTGCCTGTAGTCACTGGAATCTGCAGTGCACCGGCCACCAGGGCAGCCAGTGTGGCACGGAGCCACAGCACAGACAGTCCCCCTCCTGTGAAGCATCAGAAGTTGGCCAGTGCCCGGCGGTAGAGGGTGAAGACTCCAGCCACCAAAGCTGCTCCCAGGGGTCCCGTTAGGAGTGTGGAGTCAGCTGTGACACCTTCCAAGGTGGGGAAGGGCCACAAGAAATCCGGCAAGTCTGGGAAGAGCTGCACGGCGGAGAAGACCGCCATCATCCGCGCTGCCCAGGAGGCCACCGCCAGCACCAGCCCAGCTGCCCAGGAGGCCACCGCCAGCACCAGCCCAGCTGCCCAGGAGGCCACCGCCAGCCCCAGCCCAGCTGCCCAGGTCGCCACCGCCAGCACAAGCCCAGCTGCCTAGGAGGCCAGTGCCAGCACCAGCCCAGCTGCCCAGGAGGCCACTGCCAGCACAAGCCCAGCTGCCCAGGAGGCAAGGCCCATTGGGCCATGAAGGACCGCTAGCAGCTGAGACCCTCCAATGGAGACCGCCATCTGAGGCACCGCTGAACAGAGCACCACCATCTGAAGCACCGCTGAACAGGGCACCACCATCTGAAGCACCGCTGAACAGGGCACCGCCATCTGAGGCACCGCTGACAGGGCACCGCCATCTGCAGCACCGCTGAACAGGGCACCGCCATCTCAAGCACCGCTAAACAGGGCACCGCCATCTGAAGCACCGCTGAACAGGGCACCGCCATCTGAAGCACCGCTGAACATGGCACCGCCATCTGAGGCACCGCTGACAGGACACCGCCATCTGCAGCACCACTGAACAGGGCACCGCCATCCGAAGCACCGCTGAACAGGGCACCGCCATCTCAAGCACTGCTGAACAGGGCACCGCCATCTGAAGCACCGCTGAACAGGGCACCGCCATCCAAAGCACCGCTGAACAGGGCACCGCCATCCGAAGCACCGCTGAACAGGGCACCGTCATCTCAAGCACCGCTGAACAGGGCACCGCCATCTCAAGCACCGCTGAACAGGGCACCGCCATCTCAAGCACCGCTAGCCCATGAGTGGCAGAGGCACTGACGCAACTGAGTCCGTCACGGGGTGAATGATGCACTCTGGGCACCATGCCCCCTCCAGAACCAGTGGGGACTGTCATCCACTACCTCTGTCCTTAACAGGATGAAGCACTCTGGGCACCATGCCCCCTCGAGAACCAGTGGAGACTGGCATCCACTACCTCTGTCCTTAACAGGATGAAGCACTCTGGGCACCATGTCCTCTCCAGAACCAGTGGAGACTGACATCCACTACCTCTGTCCTTAACAGGATGAAGCACTCTGGGCACCATGCCCCCTCCAGAACCAATGGAGACTGTCATCCACTTGTTAGACTGTGGCTTTGCACTCCCCAGGATTGAACAGTGGGCAACCCACCCACTGTAGAGACTTGAGAGACTGTGGCTTTGCACTCCCCAGGATGGAACAGTGGGCAAACCACCCACTGTAGAGACTTGAGAGACTGTGGCTTTGCACTCCCCAGGATGGAACAGTGGGCAACCCACCCACTGTAGAGACTTGTGAGACTGTGGCTTTGCACTCCCCAGGATATGGCAGTGGGCAACCCACCCACTGTAGAGACTTGAGAGACTGTGGCTTTGCACTCCCCAGGATTGAACAGTGGGCAGACCACCCACTGTAGAGACTTTAGAGACTGTGGCTTTGCACTCCCCCGGATGGAACAGTGGGCAGACCACCCACTGTAGAGACTTGAGAGACTGTGGCTTTGCACTCCCCAGGATGGAACAGTGGGCATTTGGCCCCCTCGTGGATTTGGCGCTGTGCACTCAACCGGCTGAGGTGCCCCCCTTCCCTCCCCCTGAGGTGCCTGTTTTCTTGCTCTCTGATGCCCCTGCAGTGTTCTCTCCATCATGGTCGGGGATCTTGAGTGGGCCTTGCCCATACCGTGTGGTCCCAGTGTTCCACGGACTATCTTAGTGCACTACCTGGACTACTATGCTTGGTATATATTTTGTACATGGTGTATATATATATATTTCTGCCTACTTGTTTTTAATATATTACAATGGTTACACTAATTTTCTATTGTTTTTGCATTCTTCTGGGGGGTTGGGGGGTGTTACTGTGATGTATAGATTTGCATTTGTGTGTGTTGTAGTGGGTGAGGGTGGGGGTGTTGCGTGTGTGTGTGTCCCTGTTTTTTCCCTCCCATCTCCCCTCTGTCGTAGGTGCAGTACTCTCCGTGGTCTTCACTGCCGGCGTTTGTGCTCCTGGTAGAGGAGCAGGAAGACTATCGCAGGGAGAATTTGGAGTTCCGGGTCCATGGTGTCCTCGTTCCTCGTGGGGTGTGTAGAGGTGAGCGTTTTCCCTTCGAAATTCCTGTTTCCGCCATGTTTTTATCTGCGGTGAATCCGCCCCGGAAAAGGTGGCGGATTGGTTGGTTGTGATACTGTGGGACGTACATTGCCTCCCGCCTGTCTGTTGGCGGTGACCGCCGCGCTGTTTGTTTGTACCGCCGTGGCTGTTGGAGTGTTAAAGTGGCTGTCTTTGTTGGCGGTTTTCGCCACAGTCGTAATTGCAATTCTTTTACCGCCGGCCTGTTGGAGGTTTTACCGGCGCTTTAACACCGTCCGCCAGGGTTGTAATGACCACCTAAATCAGGATTAGAGTAAAAATATTGGATCTCCTCTTGGTTATAAAATCTTGTTAGTAGCAGACTACAAATTATCCCATAAGTTAACGGCAATCTATGATAGGTAACTCCCTCTTGTACCGAAACAGGAATCTATGTACACACAAAGCAATCTTTCGCTTCCATTGTCTCAACATACTCACTCAGCAAGTGATAGAATACGTTAGTAGATAGTTCCCCTTTTGCATTAGTTCCCTCATGCAAATATCTCTCATCCAGTTCAAACCTTTCCCAAGCTGTTAGTGCAGTGGTAGTCTCAAGAACTGTAGCATTGTTAGTCCCACTCTTATCCATTAGTGTCATACTCACAATCACAACCACAATGAATATCACACACACAATGCCTAAACTAACACCTAAGTATTAACAACGCCTACTCTCTACATTATCCTGCCTAGTGTTAGCCATGATCTGTAAAGAATCAGAAAGTGAAGAATAGTGAATTCACAACTATAACAACAAAGGAATGGTCAGTAATTCTCTCCTGCAGCAAAGGTCAAACAAGCAAATCTTCCTTCAGCAATTTTTTACAGCTTCAATTTCACTCCCAGGATCCTTTGTCAATTCTGTTTAGCAGCTTGTCAAAATCAGTTCTCAAAGTCTCATTTGGTAATTTCTCAGTCTCTTTTATCAAGTTCGATAGCAGCTCAAGTCTCTACACCCTTTTTCAGATTCTATCGCCAAACTCAAGTGCCAAAGTATTGACCTGGGACTTCTCGATCAAAACAGAATGCCAAGAACTCCTGTTGCCATTCAGCTGTCGTTGCATACACCCATTCAGGACCTGCGTACCTTCTATTTGCCACTCTCTTCCTTTTCAATTTGCGATCACCTTGCAGCTCTCCTTTACTTAGGTCTTCTCTCCTTGTGGTGTCTACCTCTTCCTCTATTGCATCTTCGACAACCACTTTTCCCCTCTTCACTTGTAATTCTGGCCACTTGTCTCCTTTCTGTAACTCCTTAGTCTTTGATCTTTCCTGTGGCAACCCTTCTTCCTCTCTTTGCTCTGGGGTATTTTCGCTCGATTGATCTGCAATCTGCTCAGGAGGAGTCTGGACCCTCTGACTCTCTTCCACCTCAATTCCTTCGCCTTCTGGGTCTGTCAAGTGCTCTGGCTCATTCTCATAATCGTCTACTTCTGGGAGAACCTCTCCTTGACTAGGCTCCCCTGTCGCCCTAGTTGAGATAGGCTCACCGTCACCCCTCTGGATCTCTTCTCCTTCGTCTCTTACTGGAGTGACCAAGCCGTCCTCAGAGGGCTCTCCTTCAGTCTCAGTTCCCCTTCGATCACTCTCCGGCCCTGAGACTTCCTTGACTGTTGTTGGTACTTTCAACAACTCAACTTCCTCATCAGTTGGACACGTCACCTTTTTCGTGTGACTGGCATGGATCCAGTTCGGAATTCCTGCACACTTCACAGCAGTGGTAGTCGTTAGTATCACTTGGTAAGGTCCCTTCCAACGTGGCTCCAAACACGTCTTCCTTACGTGTTTCTTGATGACAACCCAGTCACCAGCTTTCAGGTTGTGTCCTGGATCATGAATTGGTGGCAGGGTGGTAGCTTCCACCTGGTGAGAAAAAGAGCGGACCACATCAGCCAGACCCTTGCAGTAGTCCAACACCATATTATCCGTGATATTCACAAGATCATTTGCAGGCACTGCAGGCAGTCTCATAGCTCGACCCATGAGAATCTCATGTGGAGACAGTCCTGTTTTCTTGTTAGGCGTATTTCTCATTGACATTACCACTAAAGGTAATGCGTCGGGCCATTTCAAATTCGTAGCTGCACACATTTTCGCCAGCCTCGATTACAGGGTATCATTCATCTGTTCCACTAGTCCTGATGCTTCAGTGCGGTAACTTCAATGCAACTTCTGCTCAATGTTCAATGCTGCACACAGTAACCTGACCACCTCATTGTTGAAGTGACTTTCCCTATCTGATTCTAAAGAGATCGGAAAACCGAAATGCGGTATCAATTCCCTAAGCAACAACTTCACCACTGTGAGACTCATTTCTATTTGTAGAGTAAGCTTCAATCCAATCACCAACACATATCTCAACCCTCCACACACAGGCATCTCAATGAAATGCAATTGCATTCTGCTAAATGGACCTCCAGCTCTCCCAGTGTGGGTCAAATTCACCACAGTCCCTTTTCCCGCGTTCATCTGCTGGCAAATGATACAACGATGGCATATTACCTCTGCAGCTTGTCAAATTTTGGATTAAACCAGTCAATCTTGAACAACCTGATCATGGCATTCCTCCCAATGTGTGCTTGGCCTTGATAAAACCTTGTAAACAGTGACAAGAGACTGTTCGGCAAGACCATTTTCCCTTCATCTGAAACCCACAAATCATCTGGTCTTTGTACACATTGCATTCTAACCCAAGAATGCTTCTCATCTTTGCTGGCACGACCTTGCAACAGTCTCAGCTCTTCTAACGTGTCAATCACCCTCAATGCGTAACCTGTACATGTCTCATTCTCCTTTTCAGGCAACAATTCCCATTGATCCTTAAACGATATACAGTTTAATGAGCAAAACCTTGCGACTTGATCCGCATATCCCTTTCGCATTGAAACAAAGTCTTGCGACTTCAGGTGTGCACTACATTTCACCACAGCACTTTCATGAGGTAACTGAATCGTGTGCAACAACTCCATTATTCTTTCACCATTTTTCACTGGTGAGCCAGAAGAGGTCAAATAACCCCTCTTTGACCATAGTTGGCCAAAATCATGAACATTTCCAAATCCATATCGACTATCAGTATAGATAGTCACTCTCATCTGGGCCGAAACGTGGCAAGCTCTGGTAAGAGCTACCAGTTCAGCCACCTGAGGGGAATACACTCCTTGAAGCCAGGACGCTTCCAGAATACCAAAAATCGTGCATACAGCTTTTCCAGCTCTCAGCACGCCTACTGAGTCTCTTAAGCATGAGCCATTGACAAAGATAATTTTATCATTTTCCTCCAATTGGGTATCTTTAATATCAGGTCTTGGTTTGGTGCACATTTCTGTTACCTCAAGACAATCATGTTCTACATCGTCCATATTTTCAACCTCAGTATTTTCACTTGGAAGCAAAGTTGCCGGGTTCAACACTGTACATCTCTTTAGCGTTACATTTGGTGACCCCAATATAATCGTTTCATATTTCGTCAACCTTGCTTTTGTCATGTGCTGCGTTTTTGGTCGGGTTAGGAGGATCTCAACTGAGTGAGGGACCATGACTGTTAGAGGATGTCCCATCACTATGCCTTCACACTGTGTGAGGTTCTGTCCAACTGTTGCTACTGCACGCAGACAACCCGGTAAGGCTGCTGCAACTGGGTCCAAAGTAGCTGAAAAATATGCTGCTGGTCGGTTTACACCTCCATGGACCTGTGTCAAGACAGACAAAGAACATGCACCACGTTCATGACAAAACAGAACAAAAGACTTCGTGTAATCAGGCATACCCAAAGCTGGAGCCCTACACATGCTCTCTCTTAACTCAGTGAACGCTCTCATTTCCTTCTCTCCCAACACTATGGCGTCCAGATTCTCTTTGACCGTCAGCCTCTGCAATGGCTTAGAAATGACTGAGAAATTTGGGATCCACTGGCGACAATAACCCACCATTCCTAGAAACATCCTGAAATCTCTCTGCGTCGTTGGGGGATTCATCTGTAACACTGCAGTTACTCTTTCTCTAGATAACTTCCCTGACCCTTTCTCTATCTGATGACCCAAATACTTCACCTCTCTCTGACAATATTGCAATTTCTTCGGGGACACCTTGTGCCCATTCTTTCTAAGGTGATTCAGTAAGGCAATCAAATCATACTTGCACTCGTCCCTTGTTTTAGATGCGATCAACAGATCATTAATGTACTCCACTCGAGTCGCTTGGAAAGGCAGTTCCAATGACTCCAAATTCTTCTTCAGTATCTGATTGAATATGGAAGGTGACTCCGAAAACCCTTGAGGAATTCGACACCAACTGTAGACTTTGTCCAAGAATTCAAAACTAAAGAGAAATTGGCTGTCCTCATGAAGAGGCACAGAAAAGAACGCTTGGGACAGATCAATTACTGTGAACCATTCTGCATCGCATGGAATCTGAAACATAGTCACAGCTGAATTTGACACCACTGGTCAACGTTTCACCACTATGTCATTTATCTTCCTCAAATCTTGAACAATCCGAACCTTCCCACAAGGCTTTCTCTACCCCATTATAGGTGAGTTACACAGACTACTCAACACCTCTTTCAGGACTCCCTGTTTCACAAAATCTGCAATGATTTGCGCAACCTTTATAAGGACATCTTGCGCCATATGATACTGCGTTATCTGGGGGAACGCAGCGTTAGGCTTCAGATTGACTTTGACTGGCTCTACTCGCTCTACTCCTTTCATCATCCCTACTTCTTTCCCAGTCAAGTCCCACACCTTTTCTTGAACTGTTCCCTGTAAGTGCGCCGGGAGATCAGCCATGGTGAACATCGGAAAGAAGTTAATCAGAGGATATTCCTCATCTGTTGTCTCCGTTTCAGGCTCTGAACCCTGTTCCTCCCCTTCATCATCACTGTTTGTCTGTACCTCAATTCCCTCATTGGAACAGGTGATTGAACACCTCGTCTTGCACAATAAGTCCCTTCCCAGTAAGTACACAGGACTTGAATCACAAACCACAAATCTGTGCAATCCTTGGAAAGTGCCAAGCTCAACCTGAACCGGATCTGTGATCGGGTTAGTCAGGAGTTGGTTTGCTACTCCCACTACCTTAACCGTCCGTCCCGAAAGGGGCAGTTTCGGAACCTCTGCACTTCTGACTGTAGAGCATGTAGCTCCTGTGTCAACCAAGAATGAAACCTTGTGACCCATTGTCTTCCCCTGGACATAGGGTCTTCTCTGATCTACCTCTAAGGATGCTGCCAGCCTACACTCCTCACTGTCTGAACTCTCATCCGACCATTCATCATTTATTCCATTCTCACCACGCAATGGGTACTGCTGCACTGTGTGATTTTGACTCACTCTTTGACCTGTGACATGTTGAGGAAGCATCACCTGTTGCTGTTCCATTGAGGCTAAAGGCACTTGCATTTGCTGACTAGGTACCATGGGAACCTGCTGTTGCGCTTGTTGTAACTATATTGGCTGTATAAGTGGCATCTGCTGCATAGATTGAAAACCCTGCATTTGATTCACATTATTCTGAAAGTTTGGATTTGGACCTCTCAATCTTGACCCTCTCATATTTTGAAATGAACTGACGGCATTGCTTTGTTGAGTGACACCATCCTGCTACATCATTGGGCACTCCCGTTTCCAATGTCCAACGACCGCACAAGCATGACAAGGTAACATCTTCTTCATTCCCTTTGCATTGTTTTGAACTACTACGGTGTTCAAGACTACGCGTCACAAAACCTCCTCGACCTCTACCTCTCACTTGCACCTGAAACATCCCGTTTCCCTGTGGCTGCTGCACCATCTGCTGTAAAAAAACCTCCCTGCATCCCTGTCTGCGTTTCTTTGATTTGCGCCACCATCGCTTTCTCCTTCAACTTTCTCTGCTTCAACTCAATCTCGTCACTGCAGTACTTCGCATACTGCAACACCTCATCAATTGGCTTGGCTTGGCAGCAAATCAGATGATTCTTAATCATCTGGCCAATCTCAGGTCTCAACCCTTCCACGAACCTGAACACAAGGTGATTCATGTCCTTCGCCTCAATGACCGCTGTAATGCTTAAACGCCTTCAACAACCTTTCATAATAAGCATGTATCGACTCCTTGATTTCCTGAGCCTTTCAATCAATCCTTTGCCAATCAATATTCTTCGGCGAAACTCTTGTTTTCAGAAACTCAATCACCTTATAATAATACTTCATCACATCAGGAGATGGCACCCCTGGGTTTCTGTCCCTTGCCGGTTCCTCAGTCGGCAAATCTACACTCCTTTTACACTCAATCCACAAATCGGCTGGAACTATGATCTCAAAGAGAGTATTCAGATCTTCCCAGAGATACTTCGCGAGTTTCACAAAACTGTCAGTCTGCTGATACCACTCTATTGGTTTCTCCCTCAGCCTGGGGAAATTATTTGTGAATGACAGAATATCCCCTCTAGTCCAAGGTACATGGACGAGAACCCCTCCGTCAGTCTCTCTCATTGGTAACATCTTTACCGTGCCTGTATCCGGTAATGTTTTAGCTGGCTGTTCTATGCAATCACTCTTCCTCTTGTCTCTTTTCTTCGCCCATCTGCCTTCCCACTTCTCTAAGGCTCCTCAAACTTGTGCACTTTGCAGTATCTCCTTGAGGTGCGCTTTCATCCCAGTAGACCTCATGTGTTTGAAGTCCTTTGGCTCAAAATCTAACCTGTAACTCCTCTTTAAATGTTTGGTATTTTCTAAATCTACACCATATTTGTCTGCCGGATTTGCCAACCTCTGGTGCACCCCGCTCACTTCTCTGGTTATCTTTGGACACAAGTACCTCAATTCTGCTTCTGTGTATGACTCTAGCCTGTTCACACCCATGCTTCCTTCAACAAGTTCATTGGCTTCCAGACCCAGCCTCATATGGTTCAAGTACTCCTCTCCTTCCGCTCTCCCTGCTGCTACAGGAGTAGTCTGTGGAGTATTAAGCTTGTCTAACCAATCGGTCAACTGTTGTGCTGTTAGACCTTGCAACAAGATATTCCCAGCCTGCACTAAAGGTGTCTGTGGTACGTTCACACTCGAGATCTGCGGAGTTAACAGTCTCGAACCTGTCTGTCTCATGGCTTCTGGAGGAGCCCCAATCGGACTGAAATCTAACAGGGACCTAGATCCTTCAAATGTCGGTTCCACTGGAGTCGTTCCTTGGGAGCTTTCTACTAACCCTCCTCTTGTCATATCTTGGGTCATTACCCCTTGACTGCATACCCTAGGCTTCGCCTGCGCATACAACGGCAGTGGTGGACCAATTGTAATAAGCAAAGATATGGCATCTGGTGTCTGTCTGTTTCCCAAAACCTGCGGAGGACTAACTCCCATATTCTGGCTCATCACTGGTGTCATGTCTGATTGCGGTCCTGCGACCGAAGTATATCTCGGAATCATTTGCGGCTGTACCTGGGGCACTAAAGGTGGAGTTGGCTCAGTCTGAATCAATTTTGGTCTCCCATATACTTGCTCCGTCGGCACCATCAGATTAGGGGTAGTTTCTAAAATGGGTACATCAGGGTAAAGCCTCTGAACCTGCGGCGGTTGCAACTGAGGTTGCATAACCTGGGCAGCAGACACACCAAAACTACTCTGCACCGGGTCTTGTGTCGAGACAGGACTAACCTGTGTAGGATATATTGTCACCTTCTCTTGTGTCAAACCTGCAGGACATGCAGTGGTACTCTGTCTATTTCCTTTTAGCGCCTATGGCGGAGCCCGATCATTAAGTAACTGATTAAGGAATTCATCATCATCTGTGTCATCTCCCTCTGACCAGGGCTTCCTAACCTCTTTGTCTTGGGAAGGACTTTTGTCCGTCTTACAAGTAGCTTTCCTCCCTTTGTCTTCACCCTCTTGAGCTATCGCTGGAAACAGTCTATCTCCATCTATTGTCTCTCTCCTCCAAACTCTCTGTGCACTATCCCACCTAGCCTCCACTAGTGTATTTTCTGCTTTCCTCATTCTCCTCTCAAACTTCTGTTGCTGTTGCCGTATTGCCATTACTTCTCAAATTGCTAACACCTCAAACTGTGCTGGTCTCGGAGGCGGCTTCAGAACATTCAGCACCCTCTGTAAATTTTCTAAAACCCTCAAATTGAAAGTTTCATTTTCAGGAAACGCTAAGCACCCCTCTTTCTCTGTAACTTTGCACCATTGCTTTAACCAAAGACATGGCGTGACACCCTTTTCCTCCATTACAAGGTAAGCCGGTGTACCCTCTGATGGTGTAACCTCCCCTACACTCGCTGTAATATATACGCCTCCCCTCAAAGCGCTCTTTAAAGTCTTGAAAAATTTCATCTTTACTTCTCTTATTTTGTTCACAATCAAATCAGGAAATGACTTTAATTCCCAGTACTCTCTTCGCCTACCTTCTCAACCAATTGCCTCTCACGGACGGCTGCCAATCCGTGCGCGACCCTTCTCACTAACCAACCTATCGCAGCGCGGTTCCAATGACGTCACACTCACACACACTGCGGCTAACAAAGTCTTGCGGCTTGTCTTCCCACTCTCGATTCACACAAACTAATGCAATATATTGTGAGCACCAACCAAATAAACTCAAATTTGCCGGTTTACTACAGGAAAGGGTAACACAATTGCTTCAGAACTTTACAGAGATTTCACTTAGCCTCGGCTGCTACTCTCTCCGTCTCAGATCCCGCACTTGCAAGCAAAATTTGACCCGCAAATTCTACTCTCGACTTGTCAATGGATTATTGTTCTAGTGCACTTTAGAACTCACCAAATCTCCATCGAAGTTTTCATTCACTCACCTTGACTCATACTCGACTCGTCGACTTCAACATCAACCTACTAAACTGCACAAATTACAACATAAACCAAGTGTCGCATACACTTATCAATATACTCCGTAGTCTTAGACCGCGCAGGGTCCGTACATCATCAACAACCACATGGACAATTTATGAGCACAAAGCGCCACACTCACATGAAGTTCGCCGACTTCCCTACTCTCACACTGCGGAGTACGCCCACTCCTATTAAAACATCACCAATTGGCCTAAAATCCTCTCAAACATCGCAATTCACCTGCGGTATGCATAAGTTGTGCAAGCGCATAACCCTACTTCATTCACACTGTCACTAGAACGCCGAGAACATACTCAAACTCCCTTCAGCAAGCTCTGAGATTCCGGGAGAGTCATTTGGGGCTTAGGAACACATCATCCCTCCAATTTGCATCATTGAAAAATACAAATCCACGAAACCCAATTTATTCGGTACACCTCGCCTACTACCAAACCCTGAGGACCTCAAAGGACCAACCCCATCAATCTCCAACTCTATCAAACCGTAAGCTTTCATACTGGGGCCCCAAAGGGCCAAACCATCACCTCTGCTACCAAAAACTGTTAGCGCGTCAGAGCCTAGATAAGTAAACTTACCAGGAGACGCGTTTAGGCCGACAAACCTTTGGACCACGTTTGGAGACTTCCTAGTACAAAATATTTTCTTGTCATCGCCAATTAATAGATCAATAATGAATTCAATAACAACAATCACTAGTCAATAAACATTTGATAAACCAATAGTTGAACACACCATTGATTCCTCAGTCACAAATAACCACACCAGTTTAGTCAAAAGTTAAGATTTTTTATTTCCCTATTGGTTGCAATCTAACATCATATCTGTTATTCTCATTAGCAATAAACCCACGCCAAAACAATCCAATCAATGACCAAAACGCTAATTTACTCAATACATCTACTAATTTCATTTAGCATCTAGGCACATCATTATACGAATGAACTTAGCAATGTCTCATTAGTACATGAATCAACAAAGCAAGAACTCAGTCATTTGTCTATTTGCACAAAATATTAGTGAACGCCTTAACTAACCTCAAATTAGCATTAGCATGTTGGGCTTCATACAAAACATTTAGTGAACACGAATTTAGAAAACATCTAAACTAAGGCCTCTATCAAAATAGCAGTTGGTACCTAGAAAGAAAAGGCAAACAGGCAATTACAATTTGCATCAGATAGTTACCAATCCAACAGATCAGCAAACAGAGTCAGTCTTCGTCCTCAGGAGATCAGTCGATTCACCATCAGCAGAGATAGAACGGGGCAGAGTCTCATTATAGCATAACTCCAGAACGGATTACTTCCCTCAGATAGAGGAGAAGTTAGCATCAGGCAAGAATGGGGTAGAGGATGGTTATAAAGTACTCAGAATAAACTCAGGAAAACGCTAGAGCAATAGGAATGACAAATGGAGATGGCGAAATGGAGTGAATTGGAGTGTAATGAGTTGGTTTCTTCTTGGGTCACGCCGTTAAATCAAAACTGTCTAACTATTCCCTAATTCCTCATTGAATGAAATTTGGTGCATTATGATCTCCACCCAATAACTCAGCAAGTACCCTACTAGAACTCTCCACAATTTGTAGTTCCCATGTCACGGATTGGTCCAAGTTATTGACGTCTTCAACAGTTGGAATGTCAGGTAGAAAATGTTACACTTTGCTCTCCATTCAGTGTCTTCATTGTCTTCTCCTAATACGGTTAACCTTGCACCTGTTACAAGTTACACTGTTGCATCTAGCAAGAACATCGACTTGAGCAAGCTGGTTCTCATTAGAAAGAATTTACTACGGCTGCACACACATAACTCCTGGAAAAATACAGCTTTGTGTCCTTCAGGAAAACAGCACATTACACGTTAGAAAATACAATTCAATATGAGGCCAGGCAGCTAGGCCCAAACCCTCTCTAAGCTAAGGCCCTCTGATTTAATAAAGCAAGCTCTTAACACATAACTCTAATTATGATATACTAATACAAATTCAAACATAATGCATATAAAATTTCGGAATTAATAAGCTTTCATTTGTCTTTGCATACATTTGTAACCACTCCCCGTGGGCACATTTCAACGTGTGCATTATTTTCTACGATAACACATTTTCTATGCAGTTTCATCACACAATATATTGCAAGCTTTTCATATTAATTTTGATTTTTTTAAAAACACACTCCAACAATGGCCCCTCCCTCCAGTTTCGGTTTGCCTTTCATCCCAGCCACGATCCTTTAAAGACACTCACGCAGGGAGCAAATAACTCTTGCACTCACGGCAGCCGTGACGCTTTTAATTGACTTGCTAATGTCAACTGTTTTACTTTCCATTTTCAATGTATGCTTCAAAAAAAGTCCAGTTAAGAATGTACAACGCTATTATCTCTAACTCGAGCAAACGCGAGACCCATTGCATTGCAAATGCTTGTTATTACTGCGTGTGCTAGGTTTCTCGCATTATTGGTGGCCTGTGGGTGGCTCTATATTTATTTATCTATCTTTGGGCATTTTTCTTTATAGTGTGCTATAAGCCTGGGGTCAGTGCTTAATTTGTGCTTGTTTTTTCCGGTGCTGAGCACCGGCAGTTATTTTTGCGGGGCAGGGCTTATTCTTCTGCCGCAAGCCTTTGCCATGAGCAAAAGACACATATGGGAAAGACGGATGAAGGGAAAAACGAAAAAGCGTCACAAAGGGAGAAAGTAGAAAACTAGAGGGAGCTGAAGGGGCAGGGAGGGGCTTTATATGAATTGATGAGGCCCGAGATGGCTTCAGGATTACGCTGCCTCAGTATTCCATGCTCGCACCTTTAATTGCAGCAGCCGCGTGTTTAAAGGAGGGCTTTGGGCACCGGCACGTTTTTATGTATAAATTAAACACTGCCTGGGGTGTTTTGTGCCAGGGATGGTCTCACTTTTTTTTACAGTGTGCACTGTCTCTGCTGTTGAATTGTATCACGGCAGTCCAGGTATATAGCTTGATACAAGTGGCCAAAAAAGTCTCTTGCAAAGCAGACATGGATGCCTCTTGGAAATACACCTGAGAAACAAAATTGGGACAGCTGTCAGTTCATCTTCGTAATTCACATAGCCAAGGTTTTGCAAAGGAGATGCTACTGCACAAGGTGGCATGTATCCGTGTTCAGGTGTCAGGAAAAGACCCGTAACCACTTTAGAATGCTTGCATCTGCACCTTCTTTCTGGCATTGGAATGTCGTCTGCTGTTTTGCGCCCACACCTCAGACCATCACTCAGCTTTATTGGGCACGTGCAAAACAAAAGGAGAGTCAACGTCAGTTACAGCATGACTGAAGTTCGTGAGCAAATTCCAGGTACAAATTGTGCACCCGCAGTTACCGTTTGTGTGCAGTGTGGTAATTCGTGTCTGCACAATTTACACCTGATTTTAAATTGCAAATACATGGGGAATTATCCTCAAATTTTGCATGTTTTCACCTGGCATGAGGAGCTCAAAGTGGCATTTCATAGTATTAGTAAATCCCTCTTTAATTTGCTCCAGGGTTTAAAGTGAAGGGTACACAGCTGGTGAAGCAAATTATATCTTACTTGTAATCTTGTTTCAGACACAAACATAAATTTGACTAAAAAATGAGACTATCTTCCAACTTTAGTCAAGGATTTAGTACAGTTGTTGTAGGTATATCCATCACACTAACATATTTTCTTTTCTCATTTATGCTGCAGGAAAGTGGCAGGGAAATAAACCGTCATGAAAGCAAATTCGAAGTAAATCATGCTAAAGTAAACGTGGATAAAACCGAGAGAAAACCAGAACAACAGCATATCCTTCCCAAAGAGAGCGCTAGGATTATTCCAGAATTACCACAAGAGAGTCAACATTTAATCCCGGAACTAACTACCCTGATACCACCTTCAAAGAATTTTACTGTCACCAAGGACTTGCCCACTGTGGTAATGCCAGTAATCAATCCTAACTCTGGAAACCTTACTCTTTCAAACAATTCGTCAAAAATCACAAGTGTAAGGTCAGTGCTTAAGGAACCTTGTCCCCTTCCTTTAAGAAGGTGTATTTTCATAATTTCCTTGCAATTTGAACGAGTTACATGATGGAGCATGAGAGGTTTTAGGAAAAGGCACATTCGTTTCTTTAAACGTTCATTTTACCTTAAATAATCATTTATTAAAAATAATTAGGTTTTCGATTCGATATTATTCATTTCGTATTGATTCGTTTTATCGTAGATTCGAGTTCTTCATAGGAGTTACTAGGAACAACTATCATTTTTTTTATTTTGAACTCTGTACAGTTTTGATATTTCATTAATCGCGTTCCTACTTTTTTTGTCATACGTTTTTTTTTCATTAGACCGTGTGCATACTATGCAACATCACTTCATACTCCAATACGTAAAATACCCATAATTAGGAATATTATGATGAGTTTACTTTGAATTAGTATTGCCCTTACTGTGCACTATGGACATCGGAGATAGCTTGAGAAAGTATGTTTGTGTTCTAACTGACCGAAAAAGAGCTCAATGCCAAACCCTCTTCTACCACATGACATTAACACTATATAATACTCTACTGATAATGACGGGCTGCCTCCGCAAAGCACGTTCCAGCGTCTGTATCTCAGCTTTCGCGTACTGCCTTACATAAAATTATGTTGCTTCAAATTGTCTTTTAAAGTTGTCAGTACTTTTCTTTGAGTTCTCCTTTTTCAAACTCCCTAACACCATCACCAATCTCCCTTAGCACCAGCACAGTGTCTAGTGCATTTTCCCGATGGAAACTGTAAATCCATAAAGTTAAACACCTATCTTTCAGGAGGAAGATCCCTGTACTACATAGTTGATCAGGAGAGTAATTTTACGATATAAAGGAAAACTCTGGAAAATTGTTATGGTTCTCATTTGAATAATACCTAAAGAACGAAGCAGTAAATCTTTCTCGGAATGGTGAGACTGCATATTCGATAAAGGCTGCTATAACAAGTTCCTTGCACATTAGGTAAGGCTAGCATTCCGATGTGGTTGTAGAATTACATGGTGAATCAGTGAAATTCCTGCAGTCCACTATTGATAATATTGGAATTATATGATATCCTTCCACAGAACTATATGGTATCAACACATCGAATGGAAAAACAGACTGCAAAAATATATATCAAAATATCAACCAATCATAAATATCAAATACGGATCCTGCCCCAGTCCTTTCCAATTTCTCACCTATCCCAAGCGTCTGCTGTAGTTCCATGTGATCAAGCCTACTTGAGGATGGAAATTATGGCAGCTGAGGTGGATAAAACAATATTAAGAGAAACACAGCCCACCAAGGGCAAGACAAGAGCTCTGGAAAAAGACTCCAGACACCATAGGAAGGTGGCTCCCAGATGCACTTACAAGAGAGCCGACTGTGCAAGAACTCGTTCTGACCTGAGCGTCATCCGGTACCCAAGATGGTGATCACTTTGTAGAAGACAATTGCATTGAAAATTCCAAATCTAAAATGACACCCATGCCTATTTAATGTTTCTTCTGATATTCCAAACCAGTAGCAGCCCACTGTGTTGAAATCACCTGGCAGAACCGGGAAAGGGTGCTTCTTATCTTCAGCTGAAAGCATTGCTAGTGTGTGATGCTGTAAAAACCTGTCATGTCCCATCTTCTCTTTGCTTCCCTCTGTTTGTGGTGATTACTTTGATGATTACAGGTCCCAGACCATTAGGGTGAACTTGAAAGTGTTCCTGTTTAAACAGTGACATACTTAAAGTAATCAGAGTGGCAGTAATTCCCTGTCAGTGACTTTATTACAGCAGTGATCATTTATCCAGTAGTAGGGCTAGTGAAGAAGCTTTGAACCCTCCCTAAGCTAGTGGTGGCAGTACTGAGTGGAGGACCAGCAAGACTTTCATTGAGAAGCACAGAAAGCACTATCACAGTCTTGCAGAGATAGAGGGGCTGGGAAGATTAGAGCCGCGGGCCTAGAGGAATGCTTGAGTCTAGAATGCAGACGGGTCTGGGGAAGATAACAAACAGGCCTGCAAAGCATAAACAGGAGAGTCCTTAAAAACTGCTCAGGCAAGAGAGTTGGTGGCTGGAACCTGACACATTAAAGGAAACATCAAAGGTGGGCAGAGAGACATTGGTTCACAATACTATTCCTGCAGTGGCTATGGTACCAAAGAGATGCAACAAGATCACAAATGCTATCCAGCCTCATCTGAGCCTCATCTAGCAGGAGAACCTTACTGAGAAACTGCTCAACACCACCCATAATAATGAGCGGTTACCTTGCAGCTAACAGGAATTATCTATGAAGGATTTGTTAGTGAACATGGCCTTCAAGAAGGAGAAGGAATACTTCTCTCACCCACACTGCAACACTCCCCAAATAATGACACACAAAAGCATAAAAAGATGGAGATTACCCAAGGCATCCTAACAGGCTTCCTCGGTGAGATTAAATTGGAAGTAGGCACCATCACATCTAACTTCATATATTGCTTTGATGAACTTTAAAGCAAGCTGGCATGAGTGGATGACATTGAAAATACTGTGGATGATAGATGGGAGGAAAAACATTGGATGTAGAGAGTCCCTGTTTCTCATTAAGAGCGAAATGAGGAGCTGTGATCAAACAAGAAGAATGAGAAAACCCCCAGACTAAACAATATAAGAATATGAGAATTTCCAAATCCCTGAGAACCAACCGCTGAAGCTGGATCACACCCACAAAGCTGGTCCAGGGCCCGAGGAGGCTGAGGTACAGACTATCCACCTGTCATACTCATAAGGGGGCACTTGTTTGAACATAAAGAGGAGATCATGCCAAATGTGCTTGCAGAAAGAGGAATAATAAGTCTTGCTCACAAAGTTCAACTGAAAGAAATCACTAGAGTATGCCTTGCTAAAAACTTTGCTTGTCAATGGGTGTACCCTTTCAATCTAATATTTCAGTAGAATCGGGAAAATATCTTCACTGCATCCATTAAATCTACAAAGAATATTGTGGGCCCAACAAAAGATGATGGAAAGCAAGAACCTCCTAAACCTGACACAGCGAAGACTTAGACCTCTGTGTCAGAGAGTATCAGTCTGTGGGAGAAAAGCAAATCCTTACATAAAGACATGGAAGCGGTGAAAGCTGATGCTTCGCAGTAAGTGAAGGAACTCGGCAAAACAGCTGACCCTTGAAGTAATTCATCAGGGGGTGCCCGGCCTGCATTCCTGCGTCCAGTTTTCAGAGGTATAGTGAAAGACAATGCAGCGCTCCAGGTGAGGGGCCCCACCTCGGAAAAGGAAATGAAAAAAGCTAAGTCAGAAGTCTTCAGAGAAGTGGAGAAACTTTAGGGTCGAACACCCTAATTGAATTTATAAGGATCGAGAACTGATGAAACTCATGGCAACAACTAGAGTACCACAAAGTAGATTTAGCATCCATGGGCCTGACATGGAGCTGACAAGGGCTCACAAGCATGTGGGTGAAGGGGGAGTTTATACCATTCTCATGTTTGAAGATGACCACAACCAATACCAAGAGAAATGAAATGCACACCTCTTTGCTAGGACTTGACTGGAAGGTGTATTTGGGAAGGCACTTAAGGAGGGAAATGTGGAAATAAGTTTAAGGAGACCAATAGGAACTTTGGTCTCCCAAGCGGGATGGAAATGTACATAGGGTCTAGTAAAGATAACCTGACCTCAAACATCACAGAAATATACACGCCAAGGGGTGCACAGGTAAAGTTGACAAACATAGATGAGGGGCAGGGCCTATGGAAGTAGAAAGCTTTTGGTTGTGAAGACCATTAGATGAGCATCTTATATAAAAAGTATGGTGACAGTAGTTAGCCTCAATGTAAAAGGGCTTAATGCCCCAGTAAAGAGAAGGCTCATTATTAGCCTGCTGAAGGAGAGCCAGAGAGATATTTGCCTCCAACAGGACGCACACCTATTGAGGTATGATTTGGCTAAAATGATGTTGAATCAACACTTCTCCTCACACACCTAACATTTTCCTATTAAACTTGGATATGACGCTCTTGTGTCATACCATCTCACTTATGCTGAATCAATCAATGAATCAACCTTTATCACTCTCTCCCAATGCAGAGAAAACACTAAAAGGCGTATATACCTTATAATGTCCTTCTACTTCCGTTGGATGTCAAGAAGGCGTTTGGCAGAGTGGATTGTTCATTTACTATGCAGCCACAGGGCTGGATTTGGTCAACATTTCCAAACTTGAGATCTAGCGAGCTACTGCTCTTCACAAAAAGGGATCATGATCATAGGGATCAGTTCTGTGCAAGTGAACACAGAAAGAGGTATGAAGCAGGGCTGTCTGTTTTCCACAAATCTTTCTGCTCTCACTCTAGAACCACTAGCTTGTCACAATCTTGGGTTCCCCCACCCTTGAGGTACAGGGGTCAGATTTCTACCCCTTGGTGGAAGGACTTATTTCACTGCACCAATACAATTTAGAAATGTATTTTGACTGTGACCGGCACGCAACCCACTGCACAGTACTGTATAGAAAGTGTTTTCTGATTTCTGGTATGGTTACCAGATACAATTGGCCTTGGACCATTCCGCAACATGTGATATTTGTAATTATTAAATAACAAATGCTATTCAGAAGTGTGTGTTAGTCTGGAATGGATGAAACAGTTTCAACTGACAATTAACAACTTAATTCTGTCATTAAAGGGTTTCAGGCTCTTGCAGAGTGATGGAATCGCAGGAGTGAGTGACCTTGAGCACTGGAACATTCAGCTGTGCATATGAATGCATGATTATCCTGTGTGTAACAGTAGAATTCAAACGGCAACTCCCGCACATGATGAAGAAAAGTGTTGTAAGTTTTTTCATACCAACCCAAGGAAATTATATTTTTGGCATTCATAAAAGTGAAAGGTGGTAACGAGCAGAACAATTCCTCCAAGTATGGCCCACATAATATGTGAGTCTTCTGCTACGGAATACGGGGCGTCTTCCATTTCGTCTATAACTAATAGGGCATAGGTTGCTTCCTTTTTATCCATGATCGATGATATTGAGGTCAGATGATGTGGTTCAAATATGGCACTCTCGTTAATAAGGTTCCAAGTCACATTGTTAGATTTTAACGTTTGTACCATCCAATTTAGTTGTGTAATAGCTTGCAATCAAGCTTGTCCATGTTATGAAAGGTTTAAGTCATCCTTTAGAAGGTCGAGGACCAATGACCTTATAGTGCTTTTGGAATACACTGGAGAGTGTTTGCATGCCATTATCAATAACTGTTGTGTGCATAATTTATGTTTCAGTTTCTCAAATTCTTTCAACTGGCACGTTATCTGAATATCTTTGCGTTTGATTATAAATTGCATTACCTATTGCAAATAAGAAGCATTTAACTTTAGCTGGGTGAGAACCCTGGAAGAAGTCATTGAAATTTGTATTATCACTAATTAAGAGGGATGCTCTTTCACAGCCAAACGGGCTGGAATGTGCTAACCATTGTTGGCACAGCGTATCCACACTGTAATTGGTGACAGTTACTGGTGTATATTTATTATACCTGAGATCTAGGCTATTAGCTAAAGGACCAGCAGTTTGGAAGAAAATCAGTGTGTGCATACATCAATATCAATTGGCCAACGGGCTATTCTTTCAGAGTATATTATGGTCAAATTATAAGTACCATTTTTGATAATGCCATTTGATTCGGAATCTGTACTGTTTGCGTTCCTTCACGAATTTAGAAATTGTGTTGAATTGACTTTTAGAGTTAAAGGCTTTTTAAAGTCTATAATGGACCCAAATCCCAAGTGTATGGTCTTGGTCTGCTTTACAGTTTTGGTCAGAAAAATCAATTCTTTGAGAATTATGCATGCTCTAAATATTTTTGCCCAAATGTATCTATGTTTTATCAGTTTCCATTTTGAATCTCTCAGTCAGTTCAGTTTCTAATGAGCTCGTCGTCATTGTACCCTTGCATACAGAAGGATACATTTGGCACTGTTGGTGTGGAAACTAATGGATAAACCTTCTGTAGTCAAGCAACAAGCAATGCATTTCTACAAACTGTGCAGAGCAATCACCTAAACCTTTGGTTTGTGTCCACCGCAGGTTACATTTACAATTTTCACAATTTCCCTGCACCGCAGCCAAAGCCTTGGAGCATTTTTATTTAGTATCAACTGCAAGCTGTCCAGAGCCATCCATATAGAACATGCTCTTGTAGTCTTCAATGGGTAAAATATTCGGTGTCTGTAGTACGTTTTGTGTGTATTGTAGAAATGTGTGCATGTGGAGAGTAGAATTGTACTCAAATTGTACAGCACATGCACTTAAAGATTGAGCTCACTGCACCCAAATGTTAGGATAACATTTGCTCATTGTGATATAAAAAAGAAAGCAGAGAGATTCATAAGTATCTAATATAGCAACTTATCTAGGAGCTATGCAATGACCTATGAACATGTTAAGCATAGAATAATATACACATATATATGTATATACACACACACATATATATATACATATATATACACACATGCACACACAGACATACACACCTAGATATATATTTAACCGTGAGTAAATATACATTTGTTAAACAAGCTTAAAGAGTATGTGTATAATTTATTTTATGAAATAGTAACGATACATATTTCTTAAAGAGCCATACACATCTAGAATATACACATAATCAGATTATAAATATTTATCAACACAGGCATATGCAGTCCATTGCTGTTTGAATATGGTGGTTATGAAGGAAAGAGTCAACATTTGAGTAGTCTTCTGAAGGCAAGGTAATTATCCGTGGATCTTATATTTGTGGGTAATGAATTCCATAGTTTGGCTGCTTCAACAGAGAAGGATGTACCACCTATTTTATTTTTCTTGTATGGTGGTGTTTTAAGGCGGGGTGCCAATCTTGAGTGGAGGTTTCTTTGTTGAATGTATTTGGTTATTTTGTTTCTGATGAAAAGCGGTCCTGTTCCATGTATAGCTTTGTGGGTGATACAAAGCAGCTTGAAGGTGGATCTTCTGGTAATGGGTAACCAGTGTAGTTCTCTCAAGGTAGGAGAGATGTGGGCTTGTGGCTTTACATGTAATAGTAGCCTTGCAGCTGAATTCTGAATACATTATTTAATAGATAATAATAGATAGATGATCCATGGTAGAGGCCATTGGCATAATCCAGTTTGGATGGTACAAGAGAGATAGTAGCCTGCACATTGTGTGGAAATCTGAGGTGGGGGAAGATGCATCGCAGAACCTTCAAGCTGATGAAGCTTGATTGTGCTAATTTTTCCACTTGGGCATTCATTGTTAAGTTGGAGTCCATGGTTATTCCAAGGTTTTTAACTTCCTGGATACTTGAGGAGGTGGTCCGAGATCGTCAGGTGCACAGTGGGTCATGTAACCTCAGGCAGGCACCTCAGGGAGTTGGAAGGGGTGGGCTTTGGTTGGGGGGGGGTCTTCTTGGGAGGGCATGAGTGCTGGCTGGGGGGACAGGGAGGTCTTGGAGATAGAAGGGATGGGTGTGGTGGCTGGATCAGTGAATGTTGGTGTGGTGTCTGCAGGTGTGCCAGGTGTTGTGTCTATGATGCTGGTGGTTGTAGGGGTGTCAGGGCAAGTCATGACTGTTGCTGTGCCTGCAGGTGGATATTATTTGTATGCCTGCCGGTGGTATGTCTTGTGCTGCTTATGTTTGTGTGTGCTTCCCTTGGCTGTTGAAGTGGGTGCATGCCAGTCTGTCTGTGTGCTTTGGCTGGGTCGGGGAAGGGGGGATTTGGACTGGGAAAAAAGGAAGGTGGAGGGGGGTACGGTAGACAAGGGGTGACTGGCTGCCATCAGTGCTGAGGCCAGAGGCTGAAAAGATCTCTGTGGGCCAGCCAATGCACTGTGAATGCCCTCCAAGAATGCATTGCTTTGTTGGACATGTGTTGCCAGTCTCTGGATGCCGTTCACGATGATGGGCTGACCCACAGAGATGCTTCTCAGAAGGTCAATAGCCTCCTCACTGAGGGAATCAGAGAGAACAGGGGTAGGGCAGAGATGCCCGCACCAAAGGAGATGCCCATCCTCTTGGGTGAGTGGCCACGACCGACTGGGTGGGGAGCTACAGGGAGGGCGGTGATAGAAAGGAGGATGGCAGACAGAGATAGTACTGGAGTGGTCCCTGATGCGTCTGCCTCCACTAGGGAGTGACCACTGGAGGAGGAATCCAAAGAAGATGTAGCAGATTCGGTCTCCCCCATGGCACTCCCCTCGCCCTCTGGGCCACTGGGTCCCTCAGTGTCTGTGATTTTGTGACCGGAGGAGCAGTGGCCAGAAGCTTCCCCACTCGGCTGTGCCCTGTCTCCTTCACCTGCTGGTGCTAATGCTGGGAATAGACAGTGAAATAGGGTCGTAACAAACACCTGATAACACTTCCATCACAACTCAGAAAAGTAATCAAATACCATCAAGTCAAAAGCCCCCCGCAGGAAGTGCCAGCAAAGTGCCAACATCATGTAACAACAGAATACAATGCATGTTCCTCGATTTTACAACTATGACACACCAGCAAAACAAGCTATACAAGAACTACAATAGCAGGAATGAAGTTGAGCTATCACACTAACCATACCATGGATAAGTGACTATTCCACCTAATACAGCTGCCATATTCTGCACAACATAGTCAAGCAGTAGACAAGCAATGGATTCCCATTGTAAGGTCGCTTCCCAAATACATGGACTCAATCCTTAAAACACAAATACCTTACCCTGATGTCATGTACCAGGCAATAACATATGTTGCCAAGTAAAGGCAGGCAACCCTGCTACAAACAAGCCATACCTGCATCAAGTGACATAGAATCAACCATATCACTATGGACACATACCATCATATGACATATCAACATGTAACACCTGGCAAATGTTAGTCAAGAAGGTAGTACACATGTTACATACACATGCCCCAATTGAGATGTAGCAAGGAGTGACAATGGACTCAGGTCCTAATTTTCTAGGATAAATGTCTCCAGAATACAAACAATAATAATCATGTAAGGACCAAGTAAGCTCACACCAATGTCCCAAAAACATTTAAAAGTTAACTATTTTGTGTATGTATCAAATAGACTAATGTACTGTGGAGGAAGGATGGAGACAGACCTTACAAACACCAACATGAGTAAACTAATTTGTTACAGAATGAGATGCACCATAACTACCCACACATTAGACATGGCAAGCATGGCATTTGTCTGTAGAGGATTCCCAAAGGCAACGCATAAGTAATACAAACATTACTGGTACACCAACCATGATGGAAGCCAACACTCATGTCACACTTACCAACCTACACACAAGTGTATATGAACTCCCACAGCTGCACCAAATAATGTAATTGACAAACATGAAGTTCTCAGACACCCTGGGCTCATATGTCCAATCCTTCATAGCTTCAACAGGTACACATAATAAAATTCAACAGTGGGGCATTATTTTTGTTTTCTGAATATACATGATGTTGGCACTGTACTGTCTGGGCAATAGCTGTGAGTGGAAAATCAATGCATATGTATCATACCTACAAAAGTATCTCATGAACAGGATATCAGCGTGGCTATTACAAGCTTACATCTGATACCAACATATGCGTTCCAGTAGAAATGTAGCAAATGCCACTAGTATCCAATGTGCATTTTGTGAATTCTGATGGGACATCACTCATGTGAGTGTACATTCCTCACTTAACAAGGGGAATTACCTTGACATATCACTTTGTTAACTATGTAAGTAATATGACATGTTTTATGGGCATCCCTGCATCACATAATGCTGTGACACATCAGAAACCTACAAGCAGTGGAGTTGAATTGCCCCTGCCTAGATTAAAAACACACATAGACATACCCCCTGATACACAGCAGAGGACAGAGAGCAGGAACCTACCCACCTTTCTACTGTGACTACCCACCAGGGGAGTAAAAGAAGATTACCGGAACACAAAACATGGTCATAAGTGCTCCATTCCGTGCTATAGGACTGATGGATCCCCATAGTTGAGTACGATGTCCCAAGCCAAAATTAATGTGCACACCTGTTGCCAATCCATGAACTGTGTACACCAATGTGAGCACAGAATATCTGTGGCACATGACCCTTCCCACATTGTCAGAGCTAGCATTCTGTCCCTTACTCAATCACCTGTTAAAGGGTCAAATATGAGTAAGGTCTGTACTTAACCCCTTATGGCTGCGGTGCTGCCTCCAAACGCCCATCCACCTCTTGGTAGGCCACCGCCAAAGTGTGGGCCATTAAGGGGGTCATGGTGCGATGGGCACACCCTCTTTGTTGGGAGGACAGCCCCAGCTGGGCCCCTGTGATCTTCTGGGCCCAACGTCCCAGGTCCTCCCACCTCTTCCGACAGTAGGCGCGCCGACTGCTGTGGACCCCTGGGGTCTGCACCTTCTTGGCGATGGCACACCAAATCCCCTTCTTCTGATGGGCATTGACCTGCATGGATGCAAGACAGAAAATCATGTCCACAAGTCCCACAAAAGAACAGGCGGAGTTAACTACAAGTCAGTCCAACAAGCCAATAACAACCTGTCTTGACCATCCTGTCCACCTATGGCACATAGCAGACATTTGATAGGGGGGCATTACTGCTAACACTCCCCACAAGGGTATCCATCACAACCACCAGCTCAGCCCCTGCACTGAACAGTTAGTAGAGCAGTGTGTTTTGTGTGACATGAGCAATCCACATTACAGTATATTGACCAGGAACACGATATAATATATCACATAAAATGGCTAGTGACAGCTACACCAAATGGCAAACATTGCACACATACATTCCCAACCCCTGATGATCACAAGCTGCATATGGTCTCCACAGATCACAGCCAGGCTACAGGCATGCCCATATTGCCAGGACAACATACATGGTAGTCACATGTTGTGCTCACAGAGATGCAAGCCTCTACATGTGTGCACCTATGCACATACACATGCACCCACACGCTACTTCAGGAAGTGGGGCTCTTTGTGTCAGTCAAAAAATGTGAAATACGGTTCCAAATCATGTGTGCGCACAAACACCTTGTCAATGTAAGATACACCTAGCCTTGCATTTGACATGTCCCATCTCATGTCCAAAACACAGGGTCAAGTATCATGGAACATCAGTGCACAACACACTGTTTACAGAGGTTCAATGCCCAATAAATTAGGAGTATCCACAGTACGCATCAGAGCTGGATTAAGGAGCCAAGTGGGCAGTGTGATCATGGGACCTTTCAAGCAAATGTAACGCATATGGTCAGAGTTGTGGTGAGCACATCTGTTACAGCTCTCCACCATGCACCCAGTGCCATAACAATGGTAGACACTGGGCATAGGCTCAAATTGATGAACCTTAGTTGTGTGGCATGATGTATTAAGCTTCACATGCTGTTTATGGATACAGGGTGTGGCTACAGGCTCACACTTGTAGTGCAAAAACTATTCACTAACAGTCATAATGGCAATATTTACAGAAAGTGGCATTTGGAAATGCAACCTTCCCTATGGCAGACCACAAAACAACAACACATAATACCAAGTCCCAAAAGGTTAGATGCATCACAATGCTTCATTATCCCATGGCCAATTGTCAAGGGCTGTCATTGTGCAAAGCTATGGGCCATAAAGTGTCTTTGGCTGGCTTCAGTACAACACTACAACAATGCCAGATGTGGCCACAGATGCATGTGCAGATACAGAAAGGGCACAAGTATGGTGAGAAACCGGCAAACAACGTCCATCAACACCTCCTGCTGTCATGTTACCACATATGACCACATATCAAGCACATATGATGATGGGATTTACCTAGTGATGGCTGTCATGACACCTCAGCAAACCATATGCAACAATCACGAGGTGGGTCAGGGAACACTCATTGCACAGCCTCAACAAGGCCTCAGGACTCTAAACCTGTCACTTCACATAGGTACATGCCCAGGAACTCAACCATTTAAGCACAAAGATGGCACCTACAGGGCTTTAAGGACACATTTTGACATATTGCCCATAAGCCTAGGCTAACTAAATCATAGCTTAGTAGAGATACAGAAACATATGTGCTCATGGTGCTCTTACCTGCTCCCCTGTTGCACCATAGAGCTGGTCATACAGGGGTAGGACCTCCTACACAAGCATCTCCAGCTCTTCTGTGGAGAAGGGAGGGGCCCTATCACCTATAGGATGTAGCGTGATTGCTCCCAGAGGCAGTACACAGCAGCTCAAGTGTTGGAGGTCTTGCTGGCAGCAGTGTCAAGAGTCATGTGAGAGAGGAAGCAGGAGATGTCTGTCACATCCACCAAGTATGTGACTGTCACCACTGGTGGACACTGCCATTGACCTAAGACCATCACAGGCAGCAATGTTATGCAATGGCAATGTCTGCTGCAGCAGCATACCCCTACCACTATGACGACTTCCTCCAGCGCTCGCAATCGTTTCCTATTGTCCAGTGTTGTAGGTCAAGCAGTTGCCATTTTAAAGCCGTTCAATGGTCAGAAAGATCAAGTTTTGATGCTTCCCAATGTGGGAAACATTTCTACAGCATAATCTTCAGTGCTGGCATTGTCTGAAAATATATATTTGTCCTGCTTGAAGGATCATTTTTATGTGACATATGTCATGCCACTTACAAGGGTCACAATGAGTGATAGACCATCTTATTTTCCCTCCCATATTTACCCTGGAATGAGAAGGGTCAGATGTGTACCTCCACATGAGAACCTCCTGTGCACCATCCACTACCAGACTTGCAGACCATGGAGAATAGACATGTCCTATACATTTACCGCCTGGATAAGCTGACAACCAAGTATCTCTGGCGTCAGTTGGAGCCAGATTGGATACCCCCCAATCAGTCATCCAAATAGCATACCACCCATTGTTGAAGTCATGCACTTCCTGCTTCCAAAATACAGTGGCCCTCACTGCAGGAATGTCCCAGCCTATGTTCAGTCTGGTCTTGTATGTACTCTCTGCAGTGTTGAAAAACCAGGACAGCTACATCTGATTTCCACAACGTGAAGATTTTTGCCCATGTGAAAATAGATTTCTATGATTTGGCACACATCCCACATGTAGTGGGAGCCATTGATGGTACCAATGTAGCCTTGGTTCCCCCACCTGCCAATGAATAAGTCTAGCGGAACAGGAAGAGGAAGAACTATCATTCCATAAATGTCCAAGTAGTTTGTTTGGCGGACCTCTAAAGTAAGTATGTGCACGATACCCATGTTCAGTCCGTGATGCCTTCATCATGCGGGAGAGTGCTATTTTACAGCTGATGACCCAACTGTACCCAGAGAGGGTCTGGCTGGTTGGTACGTTACATATGTCATGCATGTTTGTATGCTATGTCTGCTGCCAAATGTGATAATGCCCTTGACTCATGTTTTCACACGTCACAGTTTCTTACAGGGGACTCTGCCTACCCAAACCGTCCCTGGTTGTTGACACCAGTGAGGAACTCAACCTCGCTAGGGGAAGTCTGCTTCAACGAGGCCCATATTAGGACAAGGCCTGTTGTCAAGCGGGCTTTTGGGCTCCTAAAGGCAAGATTCTGCAATATCAGAAAGTCTGGTGTAGCCCTCTTCTACTCTCCTTCTAAAGTGTGTCAGACAATTGTGGCCTGCTGCAAGCTCCACAACCTTGCCCAGATGCGACAGATCCCATACATCCCAGGTGAGGGGGAACTAGCAGTTCCACCGGTTGATAATGCACAAATGCCAAGTGAGGATGACAGTGATGAGAATGAAGGTGGAGACATGCGGGCAGATCTCATCAATCAGTACTTCAATTGAGTGTAAGTATGTGATGTTCTGTAATTTCACTGACTCCGTGAGGTACTGTGGGATTCAGGATAGGTTGAGAAGGGTCTCTGTGTGACCATCAGAGAGGTCATTTGATGCTTTGCAGTATACAGCTTAGGTTCTCTGGCAAGTTTACACTTAGAGTTGTGACTCTCACAAGGATCTCCTTTGTTTGGGGAAGTGAAAGTGCACAATCTGAGAAACAACAATATTTGGAACAGATTTGTGTAGCTCATGTAAGCCTTTACATGCCTAAACTCCTTGTTAACCACTTTTTACTTCCAGGTCTCTTCACAATGCCATCCTCATGTGGACATTTCTGAGTTGTGTCAGTGGCAGGTGGCTTTAGCTGGTCTGACATTTGAAGTGGATATAGATTGATTGAGGTACTGTTACATATTTTTGGGCTGAATAAGTCCCTTGCCCAGGTTGTCAGGACAGTGGGATGGCAGAGTCCTGTGCTACACAAAATACCTGTTTGCCGTAGTATGTGGGTCCAATGGTGACATGTGTGTGATTATGTGTCTTTGACATGTCAACCTGTGCACTCCATTCACTCAACCTTCAAACAATCCTGTTTGACTTACATGTAGCTGCCATAATGTTCCCTCAATGAAGGCCACTGTGCATGTGTGTCAACACTGACATATGTGAGTGATATGCCCACAGATGTCGGACCATTGTAACTGGAAGGTTCCCTGACTAAGGACTGCTTTACTATCCTCTGTCTGTATTATGGGGTATGTTTGTATATGATAAGGGTTAAGCTGATGCCAATGTCCACCAATCTGTTAGGCTATTCCGAGTGACACAGCCTGACATGTCCCTATCTTCAGTGGTCAGTGGGATGTTAGCTACTAACAGCTAGGCAGAAGCAAGAAATGGTTAGACATACGTGACTATGACAGATCTGACATTTGGTCAGCCTATGTACTGTACAGTGTGATAAACAGAGATTGGTGATTGTCCACTTGTGTCATTGTGTTGGTAGTGATCCCAGCATGACACTATCTATAACATGTCCCTCCTGATGTTTCCTTCTTAGGAGTTGATCACCAGATTATACTTCTCACATAGGTGAAAAATCACCATCAAACATTGATAGTTTATTAGTTGTGTTTATTTTCATGTGCACAGGAAAACAGGATGAATGTGAGCAAATAAATAATGTTCAAACAGTGAAGGGATCAGTCATAGTGGATGTTTTCATTTGAAGTCCCAAGTCTAGTGTCCTACTAT
This sequence comes from Pleurodeles waltl, assembly GCF_031143425.1. Classification (NCBI taxonomy): domain Eukaryota; kingdom Metazoa; phylum Chordata; class Amphibia; order Caudata; family Salamandridae; genus Pleurodeles; species Pleurodeles waltl. The sequence goes on from NC_090446.1 coordinate 735,892,791, forward strand.
CCTGGAAATTAGGAATGTTGGTGTAGTAAAGTCAATAGGGTGTGTTTGAAAAGAGATTCAATAAGTTGGGGGTTACTTCCTGGCAGTGGTTGTTGTCTTCCCACCTGCATCTCCTGGTTATTTGGCTGGACGCCCATGCTTGCATGGGGGTTATTCAGCTACAGAGGCAAGGGTATCTGAGGCATGTCCTTTGCTTGGCAGGCCCCCATACCAATAGCTGCCACATATGTTGAAGGGACTGGTGTAACTTGGCCAACGGAAGGTGTTTGGTGTTGTGACATCCCTGCTCATGGTGGTGTTGATGTCTGTCAGCACCCCTGTAGGGGATACCATCTGGGCATTGTGGGCCTCACACTGCAGCATGACTTCTTGATGGTTGCCCCTCTGCAGCTGCTTGATCTCCCACATCATGGCTAGTACCTGGCCCGTCATGCCTTGGAATTGTTGGTAGGCTCCCAAAACTTGTGGGATGGTGTCCTGGCCAGACCTATCCCTAGCAGCCTCATGCTGTTGGCCCACACCATCCCTCCTATGCACCTTACTCCCACCTGCCTGGGCCCCTGGCACAGTTTTCCCACTGCCACTGGTGCTAGGTCCATTATTGACAGGGTTTTCGAGTTGTGACTCTGGTACCTGGACCTGGGGGCACATGATGGTTGATACTGTCCTTGGGACACAGGTTTGGGGGTGACTGGTTGTCTGGGATGTAGATGCAATAGAGCTGAGAGGAGTTGATGAGGGCAGGATGAGGCTGACAGCTGTTGTCTGACCATGTTGCTCAGATGGGCCAGAGCTGTCCCCAACGTCCACACATCCAGGGGTGCTCTCCCCACTGAGGGCTTCATCTGGGAGGAAATGGCTGTCTCAGGAGTGTTTTCAATGATCCCAGTTGCAGGTAGACCTGTTGAAGATGTGAAACAGACAGTTACAGGTTGTAATATGACATGTAGCACCAATTTTAACAGGTAGATATGCTTTGGGCCATATACAGATTCGTTTTTCTTGATCCCTTTCTGTGACAGTGACATTTGCTTTCAATTATGAAGAGGTGAAATTTGGGGTACCGACAAATCCCTTTTTAAGCCCCTTTGCTAAAGGATGTCAGAGTATCTTGGCACTTGGATGTATGTTCATTGACTCATATCTTGGCAGCAGTGTCACATAATATGTTTCATGGTACCTCCCAGTTGGTAATACTTCATTGTTGAGTTAACAGACAGCTGCACAATATCAGGTGCACACTGGCCTGTCCATCAGATTTGGAGGAACTGTTCTACTTGGCCATATGTGACAGGTTACACCAAGTACAGCACAATGCATATATGTGAGATCCCCTCAGGTAAGTAGAGTCCAATAGGTGATGGGAGGTAGAAGGGTCAGAATAGCAGAGAACACAGTTGTAGCTGTGCGTGTGGGGTATGTCAGTGACAGCTGTCCTTGGCATTCCTGTCAATAGGTGTCCTATGCCAACAGACTATACAATTGTTATCCCCCTAGGTGAGCACAGTTCTATAGGTGATGGGAGGTGGAATGGTCAGAGTAATAGAGGACACAGTTGTAGCTGTGTGTTAGTGGTATTGTACTAGCAGATGTCAAAAGCATCGCTGTCATTGCCACCGTGGCTGTCTGGCAGTCAGACCGCCAAACTCGTAATGAGGACCTTAATCACAAACATGTCTGCTTGGAATACATGTAAGATAGCTGTATGTTTTTCTGTTCAATATTTTTCAGAAAATGTTGGAGAAATTAGGGCATACAGTGGTTTCACTCACTCAGAATAATGTGCCAATTAAGTCCTTCTAAAGTTAGGAAATCCCATCAGAGCATGTAACTTTTTTTTAAAGACAGCAGATCTTCCTTAATACTGGCTATTGCGGTTTCTGGCTGCCTGCCCAGAAAAATCCTAACTGCTGAAATAGTTTTTTGCTTTCACAATTTAAGCTAGCACCTAATTTCTCTATCTATGATTTTTCTTAGGAATGGCAGATTAAAAATGGACCTATAGACTCTAGCATCAGTGTTAACATAGCATACTATGTGCCTTTGGGGCAATGCCCTATTGGAATGTAGAATTCATATTTCTTCCACTGCCCAGGTCCAAAATATTTAATTGATCTTGTGTCATGGATGCCGAAGAATGGATGGATGGCTGGATTATGGGAAGCTGACATTGGGTGAAAGTGGGTATCCCTGGGTATTATAGGATCCAATTTTGATTTTCTGAAGCGTTTCTCAATAAAGAGAAGGACATTTTGCAATATTGTTTGGAAAGAAAAGGAGGATGCGACTGATTGTATCATTCACCAAAATATTTAAAACAGTTAATTCATTTTGTTTACAGCCTGATAGATTTGGTTGATTTAATGAAACCAATTCTAATTCCACTTAGTCTTTTGCTTCCCTTTAGTAACAAGTTTCAACTAGATACCATCTTCACTGGATATTGTACTCTTGATGAACTCTGAACATATTCTTGCTGACAGTTTGGCTTAGCAGCCCCAGCCACTTCTAATTCCATCAATATTGGGCATTCATCAAGTTAAAAAATTGCTATTCTAAAGACATCCATTCTGTTGCCATTTTGTTGAATCGGGTGTAAACAGACCGTTCTCAGATAAAGATACCTACTCATTTCAGTGTTGATTATAACAATTATAAACATGGTATGTTTAAAGAGGTATCTGATAGAGACTTCTAGTTGCAGATTCCTTGCCTTAGAATTTCCCCCAGACTTCAGACTGGATCCGGAGATTTTTTTTTGAGGAGTGCCCTTGGGCGCAGTCAGGTGGCTTAGGTCGACTCCGCGTCCGGCATTGTGGTCGCCGTGATGACGTTGGGGGTCGTATATAGGTGCCACCTCGGCATAGTGATGTCAGTTCTTTTCTTTCCGCACCACTCGCTGATCTGGAGAAGAACTACTCGGGTCATTTTTTGACCAAAGTCAACCCTTTTGTAGAGTTTTTGTGGTGGCCCTTGGTGTGTTTAGGATGTCCACAAAGACAGGGTTAAAGCCTTGCAAGACCTGTCACCGTATGATGTCGGTGAAAGATCTGCATAGGGTCTGTTTGTGGTGTATGGAGTGTGACCATGACTCAAAGTCGTGCTCCAAATGCCAGGCGTGCACCTGAAGGCTTTGAGGGAGCAGTCCCTAAAGATTATGGGGGCCCGGAGCTCGACTCTGCATCGTTCATGGTCACGCTCGAGAGGAAGGTCTTGAGAATGTTTGTGGAGTTACCACCACTCATCGTAATTGAAATCTTCGGGTCATTCGGGTAAGAAAAAAAAGAAGTAAAAAAAGGCCAGACATTCTTTGACTTCACCGCATCGCTCGCCCAATGCAACGCGGGAGGAGCGTCAAAGCTCAAGGCCTCTGTCCGAAGAGCCTACTTCTGGGTCGCTCCGCACATCCGAGTTTCCAGGAGCCGGGGCGACACCTGCCCAACTGAAGGCGTTTTATGAGGCCATGCGCCTCATATTTGGGCAGTCCAACCCCTCTGTGGCACCTTCTGGGCCTGGGGATTCAGGTTCCGCACCGGCGACTTCGGCCTCGACCCCAGAGGGTCCCTCCAAAACCGATGTCGGAGATGTACATACACCGGTCGTACCATTGCGACATTCACCGGCGCCGGCTAGGTCATCCACGCTCCTGACGTCGGTTGTGCCCGCGATCGACATCGACCCAAACCATATCCCTGATGATCCAGAGCCGCAATGGTGTCAGCCGATGCCGCTTCTGACTTCGATGGGGCCTTCTCACCGTAGGTTGTATTGGGACCCTTATTACGCTGGGTATGAATACGAAGAAGGATTGGAGGGGATGCTTGACCCTTTATAATACCAGCTAGATATCCCCAATTTGGACGGGGCACAGGAATTGGGCAAGGCTAGTGATCTGGATACTTCTTCAGTCGCTAGCATGCTTTTCTCCTGTTACCGTGGCTATGGCGGAGGGAGACTCTTATTCTGTGGTGGTCAGTAGAGAGGCTGAGGTCCTTGTCATAGAGCTGCCCACTGTAGCTGTCAGGACAAATCTCCTGACAGAGGTGCTTCAACCTGAGGCTTCCACCTCAGAGCCGCCCCTCCCCTCCAATAAAGCCCTCACTAATGTCCTTCTGGGTACTTGGTCCAGACCCAGCACAGGGTCTCCCGTGAACAGGACACTCGCTCACCACTATCAGCCTCCTCCGAATGACCCTAAATTCCTGTCTCCCTGCCCTTCGAGACTGCCCCTCTGGCCATGCCTCCATCCTACAGCCACTTATCGGAGGATCGTCTGGCAGTTCTATGCAAGAAAGCCGCAACTCTCTTGGCCAAGGTAGCCGTAGAGAGGGTCCCTGCATCAGAAGTAGGTTGTGGTTGTTATTTCCTCTAGTTTTTGGTGCAAAAAAGGACAAGGGCTTACGTCCTATCCTTTAAGCCCTCAATCACTTCCTCAAGAAGGAGAATTTCAAAATGCTCACTCTGGCTCAGGTCCTGTCTGCCTTGGACCCCAGAGACTGGATGGTAGTGTTGGACTTGCAGGACGATTAATTCCATATCCCCATCATGCCTGCCCACAGACGCTAACTGCAAATTGTGGTAGACAAACACTTTCAATTTACCATGCTCCCCTTCGGCCTTACCAACGCTTCTCGGGTGTTCACGAAATTGATGGCGGTGGTTGCAGCTCATCTGCACAGGTGTAAGGAAATGCCTCCTTGGCATGGTTACCCCCTGACTTTTTGCCTTTGCTGATGCTATGTTTTGAATTGAAAGTGTGCTGAGGCCTGCTAACCAGGCCCCAGCACCAGTGTTCTTTCCCTAACCTGTACTTTTGTTTTCACAATTGGCACACCCTGGCATCCAGGTAAGTCCTTTGTAACTGGTACCCCTGGTACCAAGGGCCCTGATGCCAGGGAAGGTCTCTAAGGGCTGCAGCATATCTTATGCCACCCTGGGGACCCCTCACTCAGAACAGACACACTGCTTGCCAGCTTGTGTGTGCTGGTGAGGACAAAACGAGTAAGTCGACATGGCACTCCCCTCAGAGTGCCATGCCAACCTCACACTGCCTATGCAGTATAGATAAGTCACCCCTCTAGCAGGCCTTACAGCCCTAAGGAAGGGTGCACTATACCATGGGTGAGGGCACCAGTTCATGAGCACTGTGCCCCTACAGTGTCTAAGCCAAACCTTAGACATTGTAAGTGCAGGGTAGCCATAAGAGTATATGGTCTGGGAGTCTGTCAAACACGAACTCCACAGCACCATAATGGCTACACTGAAAACTGGGAAGCTTGGTATCAAACTTCTCAGCACAATGAATGCACACTGATGCCAGTGTACATTTTATTGTAAAATACACCCCAGAGGGCACCTTGGAGGTGCCCCCTGAAACCTTAACCAACTACCCGTGTAGGCTGACTGGTTTTAGCAGCCTGCCACACTCGAGACATGTTGCTGGCCACATGGGGAGAGTGCCTTTGTCACTCTGTGGCTAGAAACAAAGCCTGCACTGGGTGGAGATGCTTATCACCTCCCCCTTGCAGGAGCTGTAACACCTGGCGGTGAGCCTCAAAGGCTCACCCCCTTTGTTCCAGCACCACAGGGCATTCCAGCTAGTGGAGTTGCCCGCCCCCTCCGGCCACGGCCCCACTTTTGGCGGCAAGGCCAGAGGAGATAATGAGAAAAACAAGGAAGAGTCACTGACCAGTCAGGACAACCCCTAAGGCAACCTGAGCTGAAGTGACTCTGACTTTTAGGAATCCTCCATCTTGCAGATGGAGGATCCCCCCAATAGGGATAGGAATGTGACCCCCTCCCCTTGGGAGGAGGCACAAAGAGGGTGTAGCCACCCTCAGGGCTAGTAGCCATTGGCTACTGCCCTCCCTGACCTAAACACACCCCTAAATTCTGTATTTAGGGGCTCCCCTGAACCTAGGAACTCAGATTCCTGCAACCTAAGAAGAAGAGGACTGCTGAGCTGAAAAACCCTGCAGAGAAGACAGAGACACCAACTGCTTTGGCCCCAGCTCTACCGGCCTGTCTTCCCACTTCTAAAGACACTGCTCCAGCGACGCTTTCCCCAGGGACCAGTGACTTCTGAATCCTCAGAGGACTGCCCTGCTCTAGAAGGACCAAGAAACTCCTGAGGACAGCGGCTCTGTTCACACAAGACTGCAACTTTGTTTCAAAGGAGCAACTTCAAGACAACTGCGTTTCCCGCCGGAAGCGTGAGACTTGCTACTCTTTACCCGACGCCCCCGGCTCGACTTGTGGAGAAACAACACTTCAGGGAGGACTCCCCTGCGACTACGAGACTGTGAGTAACCAGAGTTGCCCCCCCCTGAGCTCCCACAGCGACGCCTGCAGAGGGAATCCCGAGGCTCCCCCTGACCGCGACTGCCTGCTTCCCAGATCTCGACGCCTGGTAAAGACTCTGCACCCGCAGCCCCCAGGACCTGAAAGATCAGAACTCCAGTGCAGGAGTGACCCCCAGGAGGCCCTCTCCCTTGCCCAGGTGGTGGCTACCCCGAGGAGTCCCCCCCTTGCCTGCCTGCATCGCTGAAGACATCCCTTGGTCTCCCCTTGATTTCCATTGGAAACCCGACGTGTGTTTGCACACTGCACCCGGCCGCCCCCGTTCTGTGCTAACTTGTGTCCCCCTGGTGCCCGACAAAACCCCCCTGGTCTGCCCTCCGTAGACGCGGGTACTTACCTGCTGGCAGACTGGAACCGGGGCACCCCCTTCTCCATTGAAGCCTATGCGTTTTGGGCACCACTTTGACCTCTGCACCTGACCGGCCCTGAGCTGCTGGTGTGGTAACTTTGGGGTTGCTCTGAACCCCCAACGGTGGGCTACCTTGGACCCAAACTTGAACCCCGTAGGTGGTTTATTTACCTGCAAAGAACTAACAAACTCTTACTCCCCCTAGGAACTGTGAAAATTGCACTGTGTCTAGTTTTAAAATAGCTATATGTGATTTATTTGAAAAGTATATATGCTATTTTGATTATTCAAAGTTCCTAAAGTACCTACCTGCAATACCTTTCATTTGAAGTATTACATGTAAAATTTGAACCTGTGGTTCTTAAAATAAACTAAGAAAATATATTTTTCTATACAAAAACCTATTGGCCTGGAATTGTCTCTGAGTGTGTGTTCCTCATTTATTGCTTGTGTGTGTACAACAAATGCTTAACACTACTCCTTTGATAAGCCTACTGCTCGACCACACTACCACAAAATAGAGCATTAGTATTATCTCTTTTTGCCACTATCTTACCTCTAAGGGGAACCCTTGGACTCTGTGCATACTATTCCTTACTTTGAAATAGTGCATACAGAGCCAACTTCCTACAGCAGGTTAGGGGTTTCAGTCTTGCCTTACCTTGACGACTGGCTGTGGAAGGCAGTCACACTCCTCACCTTTAGACTACAGCAAACCTTCGGCACACGCTAGGGTTTACTATAAACATGCTGAAGTCACACCTGACTCCCTCTCAGACACTCCCTTTCATCGGAGATCTTCTGGACACAGGGCAGTTTCGGGCCTGTCCTCCCGAAAAGCGATTCTAGGATATCCAGGCTATGATTCCAATGTTTCAGCCTCTATCCTGAGTTTTGTTGAGAATGACTCTGAGGCTGCTGAACCTCATTGCCCCCTGCATCCTGCTAGTGACCCATGCCAGATGGCATAACAGGCTCTGCAGTGGGACTTTAAGTTCCAGTGGGCGCAGCATCAGGGGAATCTCTCCGACATGGTCAAGATCTTGGAGGGGACTGGGAAAGATATGCAGTGGTGGCTTTCGAATCAGGCTTGGGTCAATGGTAAATCCCTCTCCCTTTCCCAACCAGATCCCACAGTAGTGACAGACGCGCTACTCCTGGGATGGGTCGGCCACATGGGAGAGGCGGAGATCAGAGGTCTCTGGTCTCTGGTCTCTGACGGAGTCTGGACTCCACATCAATCTTCTGGAGCTCTGGGCGATCAGGCTTGCATCAAAAGCATTTCTTCCCTCTCTCAAAGGGAAAGTGGTACAGGTGTTCACGAACAACACTAACGCCATGTGGTACTGCAACAAACAGGTATTAGTATTATCTCTTTTTGCCACTATTTTACCTCTAAGGGGAGCCCTTGGACTCTGTGCATACTATTCCTTACTTTGAAATAGTGCATACAGAGCCAACTTCCTACATTGGTGGATCAGCGGTGGGGTGCAAGACTTTGCATTTGCTGGACTACTCAGCCAATACCTGATCACACGACTAAATTCAAAAAATTGTCTTTAGAAACTGATTTTTTAAATTTGAGCTATTTTTCTAAATTCTTAAAAGTCCTGCTAGGGCCTTGTGTTAGTCCCTGTTAGCATTTCTTTTAGAGTTTAAAAGTTTTGTAAAAGTTTGAATTAGATTCTAGAACTAGTTTTAGATCCTTAAAAAGTATCCCAACTTTTAGAAACATAGGCGGTCATTCCAACCTCGGCGGTAAAAGGCGCTTACCGCCAGACAGAAGACCGCCATAACACCGCCGCAGTCGGGGTAAACCGCCACGGTCATTCTGACCCACAACAGGCAAACCGCCAAAATACCGACATCCACAAAAGTCCGCCACACCAAAGGTCAGCAATAAACTGGCGATGACCAAACCTCCACCGTCACGCCAACAGAAATACGCCCATGCCATTATGACCCACGAATCCACGCGGCGGTCTTTCAACCGCAGTATTCTATTGGCGGTACACACCGCTGCGGTCGAAATACACATACTCGTACAAAACACTACCACATTGGACTATTCGAAATACACACACCTGATAAACATACACACACCACTCCCACACATCCAATACAATATAAAACACACACCCACATCACCCACAAACCCCTACGACCAGAAATTCTGAGAGAAGGCGAGAGAGAGACACCACAGTCAACTACCAAGCATCCACCGGCACACAATACCAATACCCACAGAACTTCCACGCACCTCACACAACACACCACTAAATAGCACCCCACCTATCATTACACACTCCACCCCACACATCATCCACACCACCCCATGGCACCTCAAAGACACCCCAGGTTCTCAGATTCTGAACTCAGGGTCATGGTGGAGGAAATCTTACGAGTAGAGCCCCAGCTGTTCGGGACACAGGTGCAGCACACCACCATTGCCAGGAAGATGGAGCTATGGAGCAGAATAGTCGACAGGGTCAACGCTGTGGGACAGCACCCAAGAAATCGGGACGACATCAGGAAGCGGTGGAACGACCTACGGGGGAAGGTGCGTTCCATGGTATCAAGGCACAACATTGCGGTACAGCGGACTGGCGGCGGACCCCCACCTCCTCCCCCAGATTTTACAACATGGGAGGAGCAGGTCTTGAACATCCTGCATCCTGAGGGCCTCGCAGGAGTCGGTGGAGGAATGGACTCTGGTAAGTCCCATCTTCACTACTTCATCCCCCCCAACCCACCTGCATGCCAACTCATACCCCCACCCTCACCCTCACCCCCATCACAACTACCCCTTGCAAATGTCTCACCATCACAACCCACCCATCCCAAAACTTAGCCCTGCATGCGGCCCCAAAGCATGGACACCCATCACCAAAGCATGCCCAATGCACATACCCTTCACCCCCCCCCAAAAAAAACACCGTCACAACAGCCCCCACAAAGGAATGCCAGCACTGGGGTACACGGGCACCCACCCATTGCACGCCATTGGCACACACAGAAGCAATAACCATACTTTTATACCCCTGCAGGACCAGAACGCCAGGTCACCGCGCAGGATGGTCCACAAATGTCCCCTCCACCCCCAGAAGAGGCCCACAGTGATGACAGCAGCTCTGTCTCCCTGGATCTAGATGACCAGGCCGGTCCATCGGGGACCTCGGGACAGTCGGTTCCCCTCAGACAGGCACAGGCCACAGCAGACCTTCCCCCCTCTGGGAACACCAGCACAGCACCCACCCAGCGGGCCCATACCTCTGTCCCCAGGACACGTCAATCAGCGGTGTGTCCACCACTACAGGGAACCCAGGCTAACCCACCACCCCAACAACAACAGGGACCTGGGGGCAGTGGTAGTGGGCACACGGTCCAGGGGACGGAGGCCCAAGGAAACAGGGGAACTGGGAGGGCAGCTGTGTGACAGGGGGGGGACAGGCCAAGGGAACCCACTCTCCACGAGGCCCTCTCCTCCATCATGGGAGCATACCACCACTCCCAGGAGACGATGGCGACTGTCCTGGCCAGGTTTCAGGAAATCCAGCTTCTGCAGGAGTAACAGTATATGGGGTTCAGGGAGGAACTGAGAAACATCAGTACCGCCATGGGTACCATCGTAGTGGCCCTGAATGAATTCATCTCCACATTGCGGACCACTGTGGCACCTCAAAGGGCCCCTGACACTAGCATGGACCAAGAACTGACTACCACCTCCGCCGGCGCTAGTGGACAGGAGGCCCCGACAGAAGACCAACAGGCCACCAGAACCCCACCCCTTGCAGAAGGAGAACCACCCCGCAAGCGGGCCCTGAGATCCAGGAAGAAGACAGAGTAACATGTCAAGACCCCCGCCAGCAAAGGATACCGCCCTGATTGTCATCCCACTGTCCCACATTGTCACCCTGTCCAACCTTAAACTGCCCCTGCTCCACTTCCCACAGGCATTTGGACAATGCACCTGTGAACCCGATAGTCTGGACTCTGCCATGGGCAATCCTCCACCATCACCCCTCACCGATTTGCAACCACCCATCCAAATTAGAGCACTTGAATAAACACACTTATTGCACATAAACAATCTGGCGTCTGTCTGTGATTTTAACAAATGTATTAGACATGACAGTGCCAAAATTGTTATTCACATTGTGATGCCAACAAACCGCTGTCACACAGCTGTAGTCTATGGGGAAACAAAGCAGATGTCACGCAGTGGGGCCCACAGCTCTGAAAACGGAAGGGAAAGTCACAACACAGTGACCATACACTGGGGGGAAAAGTCAGCCAGTAGAGAGGTAGGAGTCTTTAAGTAAATGTAATATGCCGGTGTGTACTCTTACCTGTGTGTCACTGAAAATATTGCTCTATTACTGTGTTCCTGTTGTCTATGTCGTCCTCTCCAGCTTCCTCTTCTTCACTCTCCACAGGCTCCACAGCTGCTACAACACCACCATCTGGACCATCCTCCTGCAGAAAAGGCACCTGGCGGCGCAAAGCCAGGTTGTGACGCATACAGCAGGCCACGATGATCTGGCACACCTTCTTTGGTGAGTAGAATAGGGAACCACCTGTCATATGGAGGCACCTGAACCTGGCCTTCAGGAGGCCGAAGGTTCACTCGATCACCCTCCTAGTCCGCCCATGGGCCTCATTGTAGCGTTCCTCTGCCCTGGTCCTGGGATTCCTCACTGGGGTCAGTAGCCAGGACAGGTTGGGGTAACCAGAGTCCCCTAATAGCCACACCCGGTGCCTCTGGAGTTGACCCATCACATACGGGATGCTGCTATTCCGCAGGATGTAGGTGTCATGCACTGAGCCAGGGAACTTGGCATTAACATGGGAGATGTACTGGTCTGCCAAACAGACCATCTGTACATTCATCGAATGATAACTTTTCCTGTTCCTGTACACCTGTTCACTCCTGCTGGGGGGTACCAAAGCCACATGTGTCCCATCAATGGCACCTATGATGTTGGGGATATGTCCAAGGGCATAGAAATCATCCTTCACTGTAGGCAAATCCCCCACCTCAGGGAAAATGATGTAGCTCCTCATGTGTTTCAGCAGGGCAGACAACACTCTGGACAACACCTTGGAAAACATAGGTTGAGACATCCCTGATGATATGGCCACTGTTGTTTGAAATGACCCACTTGCTAAGAAATGGAGTACTGACAGCACCTGCACTAGAGGGGGGATCCCTGTGGGTTGGCGGATGGGTGACATCAGGTCTGCCTCCAGCTGGGCACACAGTTCCTGTATAGTGGCTCGGTCAAGCCTGTATGTCAGTATGACATGTCTTTCCTCCATTGTTGACAGGTCTACCAGCGGTCTGTACACGGGAAGATTCCTCCATCTCCTTGCATTGCCCAGCGGACGGTGCCTAGGAAGGACAACAGCGAGCACAGAGTCAATCAACCCACAGGTACGTTCCCACAGCTTGCACACAACACGATTCGTTCGTTCGTTCGTTAAACTTTATTTCGGCAAATATTGCCATAAGAGTCAAGACAAGAGATAAATACAACATACATATATACATTTCACAATTAAATATAAGATACAATACATACAATTGGCAAGAGATATATGGGTGTCTCCATGATTAAGCAGTACCGCATATAAAAATATAAATAACAGTTTATAAATTAATTAAAAGCCAGAACTGAAAAATTAATTAACTTGGATCGAAGAAACAGTGCATCATATACCTTTACAAGGAAGGGAAAGAGCGGGCCACCTAACAAAATATTACAGCTTGTGACCGAATCGTTTTCTGATAAGGTACACATTAAATAAAAATCTACTCGTGCCAAACACCACTAATTGTGAAGTATTAGACTGAAATATGCGCTCTGCTTCTTTGTAGGATCTAACCCCCACATATTTACAAACGGGTTTGATCCAACGATCCCTTGATTTCTTGTATACTGGGCAAAAGAAGAGTAGATGAACAACATCTTCTTTAGCCCCTAAAGTACAGAGAGTGCACAATTCACAACCCTTTACCCCTCCCCAATTGCATGTGTAAGCATTAATCTGTAAGACCCCATACCTAAACTGTAGATATAGTGTTTTTGCCAGTGGTGGACCGATCTCATCCAAAAATTGTTCGAATTTAGGTGTATCTTTTATGTTAAAAAAATTCAGAGTCAGAATACCAATCGATGAACTATGCAATAGCTCTCCGTTGACATAAGACCAAAAGGTGTCCTTTACATATTTCCTGGTACATGTTGTCATGTTCTGAGGAACTTCCCATAGGTGTGATAAACCTAATCTCTCATACCACTTAGATACATATTTTAACCACGGGGTATTCATATGACCATCTATCTGAGTTAATTCAGTCAATCCACTCTTGTAATCACTCAACTCCGGGTTTACCCATAACCTGACCCAATACAGCAGTGGTCTTAATAATGCTTGATAGTCTGCTGTTTTAAGGTTAATATCAAGGAAAACAGGGACTAGAGGAGTTCTTGTCGGTATTTTAAGTAGCCTTCGTACAAAGTGGTTTTCCGTTTTTCCAAAATTATTGTTACAATAGTAGCCCCAGAGTTCAGCACCATAAAGGGCGGCCGATTGGGCCTTTGCTTTATATACTTAAAGTGCCGGTGAGATTGCTTTAGAATAACTAGCTCCGTGTACTTTTAAAATAGGCATTGAGCTTTGTTTAAGGGATAAGATACTTTTATCCATCTGTCCTTTCCAGGACAGGTTACTATCCAGCATTAACCCCAAATAATTAAAACTCCCTACCTGTTCCAGTTTTTGATTCTCCAGGGACAGATTAATCCTGAGGGATTTCTTGGGGTTTATGAACATATACTTAGTTTTGGTAGGATGTATTTCTAGCCCCTTCCCCACACAATACTTCTGGAAAGAATCCACCAAATTTTGCAAACCTCTCGGAGTTTGGGAAATAAGGATGGTATCATCGGCAAATAATAATGCCGTAACCGGCTCACCATCTAGCTTCGGGGAGTCATGTACACAATTCCTTAAATAGCTTGGAATATCATTTACATATAATGAGAAGAGTGTAGGTGCTAACACGCAACCTTGGCGCACACCACGGTCTACAGGTATGGCCCTTGAGGTTTCACCTTCTTTTCCCCATCTAATTTTTGCATAGTTCCCTGTGTGAAGCTTGATAAGTTCTTTAAGTAGTTCCCCAGGGACCGCCATGTTCCTTAATGTAATCCACAACAAATTGCGCGGAACAAGATCAAAGGCGGCCCTTAGATCCACAAATGCCACATAGAGACTACCCTTCCTTATGTTTATATACTTCCAACAGATGCACATAAACCTAAACACCTGGTCAACCAGCCTGATATTTGGTTAATATTTTAGTCTCTTCAATCCAATCTAAAAGCCTATTTAAAATGTGTCTGGCATTTATCTTTTGAAAAATGTCTATTAAACTTATTGGGCGGTAATTACTTGGATCATAGCGATCACCTTTTTTAAAAATTGTTATGATTTCTGCCCCTTTCCATGAATCGGGGATCGGTGTGCCTGCCACAATGGAATTACTCAGGTAATTTATATAAGGCCCCCACACATCCACATCATATTTTAGTAGATCGCCGGGAATTTTATCAGGGCCTGGGGCTTTGCCCATTTTCACAGCTAATAAAGCCTTATTAGTTTCTTCTAAACTAAAAGTTAATGGAGCAATACTCATTTCTAAGTTTGTCTCGTAGTCCCCGAAGGGCAAACTCTCCTTTTTGTTAGCATAGAGCTTAGTGAAGTGATCACACCAAGTTTTTTCATCTAGGAAAATATCCTTTGTTTATCTACCCTGCTTATTTCCCTTAGCGATTAAATTCCAGAACATGCTCTGATCCCGTAACTTAGCTGCATTCAGGAGATCCTCCCAAAAACTTTCATCCCATGCTTTTTTAGCTTGGGCCATAGTGTTTTTGTAGGCTAGTCTACCGCTTTTTATATCCAAACAGTTCCCGGATTTTACTGCCTTGATCAGTCTTGATTTTGCTATTCGGCAATCTTTATTATACCATGGGTTCGCTGTCTCAAGATGGTTCCTTATCCTATTACCATCTTTTTTATAAATTTTACTCAGTAGTGGAGTTAGTGCATCTACCAGCTTAAGATGTAAATCAAGAACACCTTGTGTTCCCACTAATGCTGACTGTAAGTCTCCTACCGTTTCAGTAAATACATTGTAAATATTTATCAGCGTCTTTTCTGTTCCCAAGATATATGGCCATCTTAGAGCACGCCTGTTATTGGATACCTCTAACTCCGCGACCGTGGTATTTCATAGGGTCTCTTCTTCGGATCTAATAATAAATGATTGAGAGTCTAGCCATAGTTGGAGGGGGAAATGATCACTCTCCGTCCTGTGGTCTATCTTGAAATCGGTTATTTGGTCCCATATATTCCGGGTAGCCATTACAAAATCTATATGAGACCCTTAAAATAGGTTGGAGCTGCTGGTCTGTCTGATCGAAATCGACCATTACAAGCCCTTAGATCATGTACCACAGTCAACTGTAAAATCTGTAAAGCGGCTTTTGTGCTTTTAACTGAACTTGTAGATTCTAAGCGCAAGATATCATTAGCAGCATCTTGTTCATCAAGTAATTTTTCCAACCCTGACAGGCTTATATTTACAGTTAAAATCCCCACCAACTAACACCTTTACATTGTCTCCTAATGAATCTAGAAAGGAATCCAAGAGTTCTACCACCTCTGATTCCTTGTTAGATGGGGACGGTCTATTATATATATTTATTAAATGTATGGTGTCTTTCCCTCTTGTATCAATTTTAAGGCCTAGTGGGTCCGGAGAGGGGATGGATAACTGGGTGACATCTATTTCTAGAGTCACTTTAACCCAGATAACCAGCCCCCCTGAGGCTCTACCTCTAGTTGATGGAATAGCATACGAACAGTATGTTTTATACCCCAACCTATGAGGGGTTTCTACCATCCAAGTTTCCTGTAGGAATATGATATCATAATTCTCAATATAGGAACACCATACCACATCCTCAAGGTTCCTGGCTAAGCCAGCTATATTCCAAGATATCAGTCTAATATTTGTTTTCCCTATTACACAGGGTGAATCTAATACTATAGGTAAGTTGTCTTTTTCTGTAACATCCTCTACTTCAACTAAAGGATTTAACTCTTTGTCTTGATTATAGTCTTTACTAACGTCATTAACCTCCATAGTCACTGTGAGGCACTTATCAGGTACGCCCAAACTGATTACCTCACTCAAAGTAGAATAAGGGAATTTAACGCTGTTTACCAATTTAACTGTCCATGAATTTCTGGGGCTCGAAGGTACTATAAGTTTCGGTTCTAAATGTTCTATACTCTGTTTTTGTTCCCACGTCTGGGTATGTACTAACATTTCTGTGATAAATTCCCCTGCTCATGGGAGTCAATCGTTTTCATCCAGAGTACTCAGTACCGAAAATCTATTTTCAATTGGAGTATAAAAATTTGTGTTTCTTCTATTAGTCAAGAGTCTGTGTTTTGTAGAAAGTTCTGATGTACTGGCTGATGTACTGGCTAGATGTCTATAAAAATAACCCAGAGGATGCACACCCACGTCAGACTCCTCTACATCCAAAGAAGCTGCTCTAAGAAGAACAGTCGCAACATGTTGAGGGTGCCTAAAATGAACAATTACACAATCCCCCTTACATTTTTTCCTCGCGTTTCCGATCCATGGTACCCGTCTAGTAGACAGTATATGATCGGATAGATGTGGGGGGAAACCACAATTTTTGTTTAACCAAGCAACTGATTTCCGTTTGAGAGAATCATGTGATTCCTCACGGAAATTCATTGCTGTTGGGTCTAAGGGAGGAACATTCGAAAGGACTATGACATATGGTTCACAATCAGGTGGAAGATTAATATGATTTGGTCTGTTCACGGGAGTAGTGTACCTCACGGTATTAGATGCAGCTGCTTTCATATGAGAGGTACTATCCACCATAAATGGTGGCTCCCTAGATTCTGGTAAACATGACCTCTGTGCTACAACCAGTTGTGCAGAGTTACCGGATTGGACGGGTAGCTCAGACTGTTTCATAGTCTGTTCCTTACACATCTTATCTAAAAGACCACCCAACCTAGATACCTCCGTAGATAACAATTCAATTTTTTTCATAAGAGGTTTATTCATATGGTCTAGTTTTTCCTCAAATAGCTGAGCGATGTGACCCAAGAGATCACAATTTACATCGTCCTTATTAATTATAATCTCGTTATTAGCTACATTACTTCTATGACCATTTTCTATCGTTGGTTTAAGATGTATGTTCCCCCGCTTAATTTGCGTTTTTCTGCATTTTCTAACAGCTCTCTTAGGAGGAGAGTGAGACAATGCAGACTCACTCGGGGGCTCCAATGGGTCTTGAATTGGTGGTTCTAAAACTGAGGGTAAAATGGCTGGGTTTTCCAAAGGGAAAGCTTCAATATTAGGGGGATCCACCACAATAGAACCTCTACCATCGTCTACAGAAGAAAAAATTTCTGAGGTGGACTCCTTCCCTAAGGATTTCCTTCTATCAATGTTTATCTTGCTCACCATTTTTACCAAGTAATTATCCAGGGTGGAAATATTTTTAGCCATTCTACACCACCCTCACGTATATAACAACCACTACTAGTATTGGTAAAATACTCAATGGACTGTCTAGTATTTATAGCCCTGCCCTACACAGAGCTTTTATATCATAACAAAGTATAGGGCACCAACATATATCAGCAATAACACAGAACAACAAGTGTATATGACCCAGAAGGCACAATAACTCAATTAAATGGAGCCCAAGTATACAGCTTACTGAAGCGTTATCAGATTAAAATAGAAGCAATTAACAGCTTAGCGAATTGGCCCAACCCGACCCCTTCCGGCCCCCTAATGGCCACACAACGGCCCTTTGTCCGGGCTTAGCCCGGCGTGGCCCGCAGCCGGACCCGCTCAGCCAGGGGCAGGATCAGTTTAATAGCGCCTTCGGGCGCGCAAAATGCGTTGGTTCCGCTTCCGGGATGCAAGGGGTGCAAGGGGACCTGGGTAATGTAGTCCCGTCCTGTCCCATCAGACGCTCCCCCCACACAGCGGTCGCGATGTCAGGCGACGGCGGGGGGGAGGCGTGGAGGCCAGCAGAAGGAAGGGACAGCAGCCCCGAGGACCACAGGGGCACACAGATATGCAGCACGATGCGGGCGTAGGTAAATTCACTGTAGTCTCTGACTTTGGCCCCGTGACGTAAGTGACCAACCAAGACGTTTCCAGTTCCGTTGCTCACAGAAAGGAGAGATGTAAAAGGAGTCTTGGGGTTTTAGATAACCAAAAGTGAGGATGGAGACAGTTCCAAATGAGTAAGAACGACAAGCTGATAGGCTGTAGTTTCAACCAGATTGCGCCTTTGGCAGACGTGATAATCGCTCCTCCTGTGCCTCCTCTCAACAACAGTCACCACAGAGGAAACATCAGTGGTGAAGCCTGCACTTAGGAAGGCTCCACAGGCCTTAAGTCATGGAAAGTCACCATACAGAAGTAAAGCCGCTATAACCGCTATAACCGCCTTTGAAGGTATTCAGAGTCCTGGCGTCACACAACACGATTCACTATGCATTGAATGGTTTGAATGAGTGTTGAGGAAAGGCCTAGGTATGTGTGACGCAGTAGAAATTAAGCCATGTGGGCCCTTGAAATGTCGGCTGCCTGACCTGTGAAGTGTGACAATGGGATGTGAGGTCAATGCGCTGGCGTGGCACACCGTGGCGGAAGGCGGTCGAAGACCGCGGCGCAATGCCGCATTGGTTAACATAGAATCCTATGGGTTTCACGAGCCAATGACGATGTGCGCCGGCGGTCGCGGTACGCACCGCCGCGGGCGTGACCGCCATTTTCTATCTGCTTAATCACTCGATACCTGATCTTCCACAGGAGAGGACCTACACTGCAAGTGCTGCTGTGACCTCAGTCTGGAAGATACAATGGCTGCTGCGACTGGGGAAAGGGCCCCTGCCTTCACTTCTGAAGAATTGGAGAAACTCGTGGATGGGGTCCTCCCCCAGTATGCGCTACTCTACGGTCCTCCAGACCAACAGGTAAGTACACTGGGACCATGCTTTGTGAGCAATGCCTGGGTTGAGTCGGGTGGATGAAAGATGGTGGGGAGGGGAGCGAAGCATGCAGAAGGTGATGTTTTTTTTTCTCCCCCTGTACATGTCACATAGGTCAGCGCCCACCAGAAAATCGCTATTTGGCGTGCCATCGCCAAGGACGTCCGGACCCTGGGGGTCCACAACAGACAGGGCACCCACTGCCGGAAGAGGTGGGAGGACATCCGACGCGGGAGCAGGAAGACGGCGGAGGCTCTGCTGGGGATGGCCTCCCAACATAGGAGGGGTGCCAGTCGTCAATTGACTCCCCTGATGTCCCGGATCCTGGCGGTGGCCTACCCCGATTTGGATGGGCGCGTGAGGACATCACAGCAGACACAAGGGGGTGAGTACACTCTCATTCTGGTGACTTTGCGTGCAGTGGAGGTGTCTGGGTGGGGGAGGTGGGCTGTGGGTATCTCTAGGCCAGGGCGATTTCTGTAGGCTAGGCCCCTCCGTAAGGCATGGCCCTGTGCCCCCGCCCCCCACCTCTGTAGGGTGCCAAGTACAGCTATTCATGGCCCTGTGTCATCTATGTGTGCAGTTGTCGTCCATAGGCTTGTAGGCCATGTCCCACTGATTGAGTAGTGGACCCCAAGTGCGCAGCATAGTGCAGGGGGCTTCTGTGTCTGTCCTCTCCGCCAACGGTAGCGGTAATCCATGCACTCAACATGTCTTTCTTTCTCCCCCTCCCCTTTTTTGTGGTCTTCCTGTTCATGTGTGCATTAGCATCATCAGGCGGAGGAGAAGTGGCATCGGAGCACGAGGGAGCTGCATCCCACATGGCCCTGGAGGGCCATGCAACGGATTCTTCGTACACCAGTGGGACGGAGGGCGAGGGGAGCTCCACAGCGGGGACTCGTGCTGATGTCAGTGGCAGCGACTCGTCCTCTGAAGGGAGCTCCCTTGTGGTGGCGGCAACATCCGTGCCCCCCACAACAACAGGTACGGCCGCCACCCAGCGCACCAGCACCGCCCTCCCAGCAGCCCCTCAGTGTTTGCCCGTGCCCGCTCACCCAGGAAGGGGGGCATCTCCTTCGCCCCAGGCACCTCAGGCCCTGCCCCTGTCACCCCTGCTGCCCTCAGTGAGGAGTTCATTGACCTCCTGAGGACCATCATTGTTGGGCAGTCTACCCTTTTGAATGCCATCCAGGGTGTAGAAAGGGAGGTGCACCGGAGTAATGCATACCTGGAGGTATGGGTATGTACTAACATTTCTGTGATAAATTCCCCTGCTCATGGGAGTCAATCGTTTTCATCCAGAGTACTCAGTACCGAAAATCTATTTTCAATTGGAGTATAAAAATTTGTGTTTCTTCTATTAGTCAAGAGTCTGTGTTTTGTAGAAAGTTCTGATGTACTGGCTGATGTACTGGCTAGATGTCTATAAAAATAACCCAGAGGATGCACACCCACGTCAGACTCCTCTACATCCAAAGAAGCTGCTCTAAGAAGAACAGTCGCAACATGTTGAGGGTGCCTAAAATGAACAATTACACAATCCCCCTTACATTTTTTCCTCGCGTTTCCGATCCATGGTACCCGTCTAGTAGACAGTATATGATCGGATAGATGTGGGGGGAAACCACAATTTTTGTTTAACCAAGCAACTGATTTCCGTTTGAGAGAATCATGTGATTCCTCACGGAAATTCATTGCTGTTGGGTCTAAGGGAGGAACATTCGAAAGGACTATGACATATGGTTCACAATCAGGTGGAAGATTAATATGATTTGGTCTGTTCACGGGAGTAGTGTACCTCACGGTATTAGATGCAGCTGCTTTCATATGAGAGGTACTATCCACCATACATGGTGGCTCCCTAGATTCTGGTAAACATGACCTCTGTGCTACAACCAGTTGTGCAGAGTTACCGGATTGGACGGGTAGCTCAGACTGTTTCATAGTCTGTTCCTTACACATCTTATCTAAAAGACCACCCAACCTAGATACCTCCGTAGATAACAATTCAATTTTTTTCATAAGAGGTTTATTCATATGGTCTAGTTTTTCCTCAAATAGCTGAGCGATGTGACCCAAGAGATCACAATTTACATCGTCCTTATTAATTATAATCTCGTTATTAGCTACATTACTTCTATGACCATTTTCTATCGTTGGTTTAAGATGTATGTTCCCCCGCTTAATTTGCGTTTTTCTGCATTTTCTAACAGCTCTCTTAGGAGGAGAGTGAGACAATGCAGACTCACTCGGGGGCTCCAATGGGTCTTGAATTGGTGGTTCTAAAACTGAGGGTAAAATGGCTGGGTTTTCCAAAGGGAAAGCTTCAATATTAGGGGGATCCACCACAATAGAACCTCTACCATCGTCTACAGAAGAAAAAATTTCTGAGGTGGACTCCTTCCCTAAGGATTTCCTTCTATCAATGTTTATCTTGCTCACCATTTTTACCAAGTAATTATCCAGGGTGGAAATATTTTTAGCCATTCTACACCACCCTCACGTATATAACAACCACTACTAGTATTGGTAAAATACTCAATGGACTGTCTAGTATTTATAGCCCTGCCCTACACAGAGCTTTTATATCATAACAAAGTATAGGGCACCAACATATATCAGCAATAACACAGAACAACAAGTGTATATGACCCAGAAGGCACAATAACTCAATTAAATGGAGCCCAAGTATACAGCTTACTGAAGCGTTATCAGATTAAAATAGAAGCAATTAACAGCTTAGCGAATTGGCCCAACCCGACCCCTTCCGGCCCCCTAATGGCCACACAACGGCCCTTTGTCCGGGCTTAGCCCGGCGTGGCCCGCAGCCGGACCCGCTCAGCCAGGGGCAGGATCAGTTTAATAGCGCCTTCGGGCGCGCAAAATGCGTTGGTTCCGCTTCCGGGATGCAAGGGGTGCAAGGGGACCTGGGTAATGTAGTCCCGTCCTGTCCCATCAGACGCTCCCCCCACACAGCGGTCGCGATGTCAGGCGACGGCGGGGGGGAGGCGTGGAGGCCAGCAGAAGGAAGGGACAGCAGCCCCGAGGACCACAGGGGCACACAGATATGCAGCACGATGCGGGCGTAGGTAAATTCACTGTAGTCTCTGACTTTGGCCCCGTGACGTAAGTGACCAACCAAGACGTTTCCAGTTCCGTTGCTCACAGAAAGGAGAGATGTAAAAGGAGTCTTGGGGTTTTAGATAACCAAAAGTGAGGATGGAGACAGTTCCAAATGAGTAAGAACGACAAGCTGATAGGCTGTAGTTTCAACCAGATTGCGCCTTTGGCAGACGTGATAATCGCTCCTCCTGTGCCTCCTCTCAACAACAGTCACCACAGAGGAAACATCAGTGGTGAAGCCTGCACTTAGGAAGGCTCCACAGGCCTTAAGTCATGGAAAGTCACCATACAGAAGTAAAGCCGCTATAACCGCTATAACCGCCTTTGAAGGTATTCAGAGTCCTGGCGTCACACAACACGATTCACTATGCATTGAATGGTTTGAATGAGTGTTGAGGAAAGGCCTAGGTATGTGTGACGCAGTAGAAATTAAGCCATGTGGGCCCTTGAAATGTCGGCTGCCTGACCTGTGAAGTGTGACAATGGGATGTGAGGTCAATGCGCTGGCGTGGCACACCGTGGCGGAAGGCGGTCGAAGACCGCGGCGCAATGCCGCATTGGTTAACATAGAATCCTATGGGTTTCACGAGCCAATGACGATGTGCGCCGGCGGTCGCGGTACGCACCGCCGCGGGCGTGACCGCCATTTTCTATCTGCTTAATCACTCGATACCTGATCTTCCACAGGAGAGGACCTACACTGCAAGTGCTGCTGTGACCTCAGTCTGGAAGATACAATGGCTGCTGCGACTGGGGAAAGGGCCCCTGCCTTCACTTCTGAAGAATTGGAGAAACTCGTGGATGGGGTCCTCCCCCAGTATGCGCTACTCTACGGTCCTCCAGACCAACAGGTAAGTACACTGGGACCATGCTTTGTGAGCAATGCCTGGGTTGAGTCGGGTGGATGAAAGATGGTGGGGAGGGGAGCGAAGCATGCAGAAGGTGATGTTTTTTTTTCTCCCCCTGTACATGTCACATAGGTCAGCGCCCACCAGAAAATCGCTATTTGGCGTGCCATCGCCAAGGACGTCCGGACCCTGGGGGTCCACAACAGACAGGGCACCCACTGCCGGAAGAGGTGGGAGGACATCCGACGCGGGAGCAGGAAGACGGCGGAGGCTCTGCTGGGGATGGCCTCCCAACATAGGAGGGGTGCCAGTCGTCAATTGACTCCCCTGATGTCCCGGATCCTGGCGGTGGCCTACCCCGATTTGGATGGGCGCGTGAGGACATCACAGCAGACACAAGGGGGTGAGTACACTCTCATTCTGGTGACTTTGCGTGCAGTGGAGGTGTCTGGGTGGGGGAGGTGGGCTGTGGGTATCTCTAGGCCAGGGCGATTTCTGTAGGCTAGGCCCCTCCGTAAGGCATGGCCCTGTGCCCCCGCCCCCCACCTCTGTAGGGTGCCAAGTACAGCTATTCATGGCCCTGTGTCATCTATGTGTGCAGTTGTCGTCCATAGGCTTGTAGGCCATGTCCCACTGATTGAGTAGTGGACCCCAAGTGCGCAGCATAGTGCAGGGGGCTTCTGTGTCTGTCCTCTCCGCCAACGGTAGCGGTAATCCATGCACTCAACATGTCTTTCTTTCTCCCCCTCCCCTTTTTTGTGGTCTTCCTGTTCATGTGTGCATTAGCATCATCAGGCGGAGGAGAAGTGGCATCGGAGCACGAGGGAGCTGCATCCCACATGGCCCTGGAGGGCCATGCAACGGATTCTTCGTACACCAGTGGGACGGAGGGCGAGGGGAGCTCCACAGCGGGGACTCGTGCTGATGTCAGTGGCAGCGACTCGTCCTCTGAAGGGAGCTCCCTTGTGGTGGCGGCAACATCCGTGCCCCCCACAACAACAGGTACGGCCGCCACCCAGCGCACCAGCACCGCCCTCCCAGCAGCCCCTCAGTGTTTGCCCGTGCCCGCTCACCCAGGAAGGGGGGCATCTCCTTCGCCCCAGGCACCTCAGGCCCTGCCCCTGTCACCCCTGCTGCCCTCAGTGAGGAGTTCATTGACCTCCTGAGGACCATCATTGTTGGGCAGTCTACCCTTTTGAATGCCATCCAGGGTGTAGAAAGGGAGGTGCACCGGAGTAATGCATACCTGGAGGGCATTCATTCGGGTCAGGCTGCCCATCAGCGATCGTTCAACGCTCTGGCCTCAGCACTGACGGCAGCAATTGTCCCTGTCTCTAGCCTCCCCCCTCCACCTTCCTCCACCCAGACCCAATCCCCTGTACCTCTGCCTATCCCAGACACACCTACAGACCAGCCTACACACACCTCAACACCCAAGGGAAGCTCATCCAGACATAAGCACCACACTTCACACAAGCATTCACACAAGCAACATCCACATGCAGACACACCAACACCCACTGCCTCCACTGTGTCCCCCTCCTCCTCGTCTCCCTCCTCCCTCCCTGCGACGTCTGCACTCACACTTGCATGCACAACATCTTCAGCCACTACGTCCATCACCAGCACACCCACCAGAACACTCCGCACACGTGCAGTCACCACCCCCACTACCATTTACACGTCCCCTGTGTCCTCTCCCAGTGTGTCTGTCACCCCCTCTTCCAAACCACACAAACGCAGGCAGCCACCCACCCAACAGCCATCCACCTCACGACAGCCTCCAGCCCAAGCACCTGCACCCAAAGACACCAGACTTCACACTCCTACAACCACATCCTCTTCCTCCACTCCCATACCCACTACACCTAGCCATCCCTCTCTTTCCAAATTGATTTTCCTTTCCAAACTTGACCTCTTTCCAACAACTCCCCCACCCCGTCCATCGAATAAGACTGCAATCAGCACCTCAGCCACCACCAAACCAGGACCTATCAAGACTGTTGTCCAAGGATTGTGGAGTCCCCCACCCTCAAGGGCAACTAGTTCTGGTAGGAGCCAAGGCACGGCCAGCCCACCCCCGGAAAAACACCCAAAGATCACCAGTGCCCGGCGCGAGAGGCCAAGGACACCAGGGACCAAAATCCCTACCCTGGCTCCGGCTGGAAGTGGGGTGCCACCTGGCACACCGCCAAAGGTGGGAAAGGGCCACAGATGACCAGGGAAGGGTGGGAAGGGCAGCACGCCCGACAAGTCCGGCAGCAGGCCAGCTGCCCAGGAGGGCCCCACCAGCCCCATCCCAGGTGTGCAGGAGGGCCCGCCAGCCACAGCCCAGCTGCCCAGGAGGGCCCCGCCAGCCACAGCCCAGCTGGGCAATGAAGGAGCGCCAACTCAAGCACCGCTGAACAGGGCAAGGACCGCTGAACAGGGCAAGGACCGCCAAGGCAAGCACCGCTGAACAGGGCAAGGACCGCTGAACAGGGCAAGGACCGCCAAGGCAAGCACCGCTGAACAGGGCAAGGACCGCCAAGGCAAGCACCGCTGAACTGGGCCCTTTATCTCAAGCACCGCTCCGCTGGGCACCGCCATCTCAAGCACCGCTCCGCTGGGCCCTTCATCTCAAGCACCGCTCCGCTGGGCCCTTCATCTCAAGCACCGCTCCGCTGGGCCCTTCATCTCAAGCACCGCTGCTCTGGGCCCTTCATCTCAAGCACTGCTGCACTGGGCCCTTCATCTCAAGCACCGCTGCACTGGGCCCTTCATCTCAAGCACCGCTGCACTGGGCCCTTCATCTCAAGCACCGCTCCGCTGGGCACCGCCGTCTCAAGCACCGCTCCGCTGGGCCCTTCATCTCAAGCACCGCTCCGCTGGGCACCGCCGTCTCAAGCACCGCTCCGCTGGGCCCTTCATCTCAAGCACCGCTCCGCTGGGCCCTTCATCTCAAGCACCGCTGCACTGGGCCCTTCATCTCAAGCACCTCTGCACTGGACCTTCATCTCAAGCACCGCTGCACTGGGCCCTTCATCTCAAGCACCGCTCCGCTGGGCACCGCCGTCTCAAGCACCGATCCGCTGGGCCCTTCATCTCAAGCACCGCTCCGCTGGGCCCTTCATCTCAAGCTCCGCTCCGCTGGGCCCTTCATCTCAAGCACCGCTGCACTGGGCCCTTCATCTCAAGCACCGCTGCACTGGGCCCTTCATCTCAAGCACCGCTGCACTGGGCCCTTCATCTCAAGCACTGCTCCGCTGGGCCCTTCATCTCAAGCACTGCTCCGCTGGGCCCTTCATCTCAAGCACCGCTGCTCTGGGCCCTTCATCTCAAGCACCGCTGCACTGGGCCCTTCATCTCAAGCACCGCTGCACTAGGCCCTTCATCTCAAGCACCGCTCCGCTGGGCACCGCCGTCCCAAGCACCGCTCCGCTGGGCCCTTCATCTCAAGCACCGCTCCGCTGGGCCCTTCATCTCAAGCACTGCTGCACTGGGCCCTTCATCTCAAGCACCGCTGCACTGGGCCCTTCATCTCAAGCACCGCTGCACTGGGCCCTTCATCTCAAGCACCGCTCCGCTGGGCACCGCCGTCTCAAGCACCGCTCCGCTGGGCCCTTCATCTCAAGCACCGCTCCGCTGGGCCCTTCATCTCAAGCTCCGCTCCGCTCGGCCCTTCATCTCAAGCACCGCTGCACTGGGCCCTTCATCTCAAGCACCGCTGCACTGGGCCCTTCATCTCAAGCACCGCTGCACTGGGCCCTTCATCTCAAGCACTGCTCCGCTGGGCCCTTCATCTCAAGCACCACTCCGCTGGGCCCTTCATCTCAAGCACCGCTGCACTGGGCCCTTCATCTCAAGCATCGCTGCACTGGGCCCTTCATCTCAAGCACCGCTGCACTGGGCCCTTCATCTCAAGCACCGCTCCGCTGGGCACCGCCATCTCAAGCACTGCTCCGCTGGGCCCTTCATCTCAAGCACCGCTCCGCTGGGCCCTTCATCTCAAGCTCCGTTCCGCTGGGCCCTTCATCTCAAGCACCGCTGCACTGGGCCCTTTATCTCAAGCACCGCTCCGCTGGGCACCGCCGTCTCAAGCACCGCTCCGCTGGGCACCGCCGTCTCAAGCACCGCTGCACTGGGCCCTTCATCTCATGCACCGCTGCACTGGGCCCTTCATCTCAAGCACCGCTGTACTGGGCCCTTCATCTCAAGCACCGCTCCGCTGGGCCCTTCATCTCAAGCACCGCTCCGCTGGGCCCTTCATCTCAAGCACCGCTGCACTGGGCCCTTCATCTCAAGCACCGCTCCGCTGGGCCCTTCATCTCCAGCACCGCTGAACAGGGCACCGCCGTCTCAAGCACCGCTGAACTGGGCCCTTCATCTCAAGCACCGCTGGCTCATTGGCGGAAGGGGCAGTGCCGCATCTGTGTCGGGCAGGGCTGCACGAAGCACTCTGGGCACCAGTCCCCCTCCAGAACCAGTGGACACTGTCATCCACTTGAGAGACTGTGGCTTTGCACTCCCCAGGATGTAACAGTGGGCAAACCACCCACTGTAGAGACTTGAGAGACTGTGGCTTTGCACTCCCCAGGATGGTACAATGGGCAAGCCACCCACTGTATGGACTTGAGAGACTGTGGCTTTGCACTCCCCAGGATGGTACAGTGGGCAAGCCACCCACTGTATGGACTTGAGAGACTGTGGCTTTGCACTCCCCAGGATGGGACAGTGGCCATGGAGGCCCCTCGTGGATCTGGCGTCGTGTACTCATGTGGCTGAGGTGCCCCCCCTTCCCTTCCCCCTGAGGTGCCTGTAGTTTTTCTATCTGATGCCCCTGCAGTGTTCTCTCCTTTGGTGTCAGGTATCCTGTGTGGGCCTTGCCCATGTGATTTGGGCCCAGTGGTCCACAGACAATGACAGCTAAAATTATCAGACTTTTAATATTTATGTATATATTAGTTAAAAATGTGTGATATTTTTATATGCCGATAATACAATATATTCGACTGTTTATGATCATTTCATTTTGTCTTTGCATTCTTCCGGGGGGTTTGGGGGTTGTAACAGTGATGTATTGCTATGCATTGATGTGTGTGTTGTAGTGGGTGAGGGTGGTGGTGGGTGTGTAGCGTATGTGTGCCCGTAATATTTTCTCCTCCCCCCTCCCCTGTGTCGTAGGTGCAGTACTCACCGTAGTCTTCTGCGCCGGCGTTCGTGCTCCTGGTAGAGGAGCAGGAATACAATAGCTGGTAGGATGTGTAGTTCAGGTTCCATGCTGTCCAGATTCCTCGTGGGGTGTATGGAGGTGAGCGTTTTCCGTTTGAAATGTCTGTTTCCGCCGTGTTTTTATCGGCGGGGCTACCGCCCCGGAAAAGGTGGCGGATTGGTGGGTTGTGATAGGGTGGGCGGTACATTGACTCCCGCCTGTCTGTTGGCGGTGACCGCTGCGCTGTTTGTTTGTCCCGCCGTGGCGGTCGGAGTGTTAAAGTGGCGGTCTCTGTTGGCGGTTTCCGCCAGGGTCAGAATTCCATTTTTTAAACCGCCAGCCTGTTGGCGGGTTAGCCGCCGCTTTAACACCGACCGCCAGGGTTGGAATGACCCCCATAATGTCTAGTGCAGAGATGAATGTGGAGGAACTCGACCTCACACCTTACCTCCATCTTAAGATGAGGGAGCTAAGGTCACTCTGCAACCTAAAGAAAATCACAATTGGCTCAAGAACCTCCAAACTACAGCTCCAGGAGCTTTTGGCAGAGTTTGAAAAAGCCAACCCCTCTGAGGATGACAACCCAGAGGATGATGTTAGTGACTTGGAGGAGAATTCCCCCCTTCCAGTCCTAACTAGGGAACCCAGGGACCCTCAATCCCTGATTCCAACTGTGATAGTCAGAGATGCTGCTTCCCTCACAGGAGGGACCAGCAACTCTGAAGTCACTGAGGATAGCCTCAGTGAAGAGGACCTCCTGCTAGCCAGGATGGACAAAAAATTGGCTTTGGAAAGACAGATCCTAGCCATAGAAAGGGAAAGACAAGAGATGGGCCTAGGTCCCATCAATGGTGGCAGCAACATAAATAGGGTCAGAGATTCTCCTGACATGTTGAAAATCCCTAAAGGGATTGTAACTATATATGAAGATGGTGATGACATCACCAAATGGTTCACAGCTTTTGAAAGGGCTTGTGTAACCAGAAAAGTAAGCAGATCTCACTGGGGTGCTCTCCTTTGGGAAATGTTCACTGGAAAGTGTAGGGATAGACTCCTCACACTCTCTGGAAAAGATGCAGAATCTTATGACCTCATGAAGGGAACCCTGATTGAGGGCTTTGGATTCTCCACTGAGGAGTATAGAATTAGATTCAGGGGGGGCTCAAAAAACCTCAAGCCAGACCTGGGTTGATTTTGTGGACTACTCAGTGAAAACACTGGATGGTTGGATTCAAGGCAGTGGTGTTAATGATTATGATGGGCTGTACAATTTATTTGTGAAAGAACACCTGTTAAGTAATTGTTCAAATGATAAACTGCATCAGCATCTGGTAGACCTAGGACCAATTTCTCCCCAAGAATTGGGAAAGAAGGCGAACCATTGGGTCAAGACTAGGGTGACCAAGACTTCCACAGGGGGTGACCAAAAGAAAGGGGTCACAAAGCCTCCCCAGGGGAAGAGTGTTGAGACATTCAAAAACAAAAATAGTAAAGAGTCTTCTTCAGGCCCCCAAAAACCTGCACAGGAGGGTGGGCCCAGAGCCTCTTCACAAAACAATTTTGGGTACAAGGGTAAAAACTTTGATCCCAAAAAGGCCTGGTGTCGTAGCTGTAATCAGCCTGGACACCACACTGGAGACAAGGTCTGTCCCAAGAAAAGTACCACTTCCAACTCCACTCCAGCTAACACTGGAATGGCTAGTCTCCAAGTGGGATCAACAGTGTGCCCAGAGCAAATCAGGTGTCACACTGAAGCTACATTAGTCTCTGAGGGTGGGGTGGATTTAGCCACACTGGCTGCCTGGCCTCCTAACATGCAAAAATACAGACAGCAGCTCTTAATTAATGGGTCAAGTGTAGAAGGCCTGAGGGATACAGGTGCCAGTGTCACTATGGTGACAGAGAAACTGGTTTCCCCTGGTCAATACCTGGCTGGACAAACTTATCCAGTCACCAATGCTGACAATCAAACTAAAGTACATCCCATGGCTATGATAACTTTAGAGTGGGGAGGGGTCAATGGCCTGAAACAGGTGGTGGTCTCCTCAAATATCCCAGTAGACTGTTTGCTTGGAAATGACCTGGAGTCCTCAGCATGGGCTGAGGTAGAACTGAAAACCCATGCAGCCATGCTGGGTATCCCTGAACTGGTGTGTATCAAGACAAGGGCACAGTGCAAGGCTCAGGGTGAAAAAGTAGAGCTGGAGTCTGGAAAAAGGGCCCAGCCTACCAAGAGGAAAGGAAAGACAACTGGGAAACCAGCTGCAACACAACAACAAAAAGAGAACCTCTCTTCTCAGGAAGAAGTTCTGCCCTCTGAGGGAACTGAGCCTATGGAGTTGGAACCTTATCAGGTTGAACTCTTAGGCCCAGGGGGACCCTCAAGGGAGCAGTTGTGTAAGGGGCAAGAAACCTGTTCCTCTCTTGAAGGCCTTAGGCAGCAAGCTGCTGAAGAGTCCAATGGCAAGAAAACTGGAACACATAGGGTCTATTGGGAAGATGGACTCCTGTACACTGAGGCAAGAGATCCCAAACCTGGTGCCACTAGGAGAGTGGTAGTGCCTCAGGAGTTCAGAGAGTTCATACTGACCTTAGCCCATGATATTCCTCTTACTGGGCATTTGGGACAAACCAAGACGTGGGAGAGACTAGTCAACCACTTCTACTGGCCCAACATGTCCCAGAAAGTCAAGGAGTTTTGTGTCTCCTGTGCCACCTGTCAAGCCAGTGGTAAGACAGATGGACATCCAAAGGCCCCCTCATTCCACTTCCAGTGGTGGGGGTCCCCTTTGAAAGAGTGGGTGTGGACATAGTGGGTCCACTTGAACCTCCCACAGCCTCAGGGAATATGTACAGACTAGTAGTAGTGGATCATGCTACTAGATACCCTGAAGCTATTCCCCTTAGGTCGACTACTGCCCCTGCAGTAGCCAAGGCCCTGTAGGAGGCTGGACTGGCTTGTAGTGAGTACCTAGGGGTACTTACACCTTGCACCAGGCCCAGTTATCCCTTATTAGTGTATAGGGTGTCTAGCAGCTTAGGCTGATAGATAATGATAGCTTAGCAGAGCAGCTTAGGCTGAACTAGGAGACGAGTGAAGCTCCTACAGTACCACTAGTGTCATATGCACAATATCATAAGAAAACACAATACGCAGATATACTAAAAATAAAGGTACTTTATTTTTATGACAATATGCCAAAAGTATCTCAGTGAGTACCCTCAGTATGATGATAGCAAATATACACAAGATATATGTACACAATACCAAAAATATGCAGTATAGTGTTAGAAAACAGTGCAAACAATGTATAGTTACAATAGGATGCAATGGGGACACATAGGGATAGGGGCAACACAAACCATATACTCCAAAAGTGGAATGCGAACCACGAATGGACCCCAAACCTATGTGACCTTGTAGAGGGTCGCTGGGACTGTAAGAAAACAGGGTTAGAAAAATAGCCCACCCCAAGACCCTGAAAAGTGAGTGCAAAGTGCACTAAAGTTCCCCAAAGGACATAGAAGTCGTGATAGGGGAATTCTGCAGGAAAGACACAAATCAGCAATGCAACAACAATGGATTTCCAGTCGAGGGTACCTGTGGAACAAGGGGACCAAGTCCAAAAGTCACAAGCAAGTCGGAGATGGGCAGATGCCCAGGAAATGCCAGCTGTGGGTGCAAAGAAGCTGCTACTGGACAGTAGAAGCTGAAGATTCTGCAGGAACGACAAGGGCTAGGAACTTCCCCTTTGGAGGACGGATCCCCCACACCGTGGAGAGTTGTGCAGAAATGTTTTCCTGAAGAAAGACCACCAACAAGCCTTGCTAGCTGCAAATCATGCGGTTAGAGTTTTTGGATGCTGCTGTGGCCCAGGAGGGACCAGTATGTCGCCAATTGTGTCTGGGGACAGAGGGGGCATCGAGCAAGACAAGGAGCCCTCTCAGAAGCAGGCAGCACCCGCAGAAGTGCCGGAAAAGGCACTACGAAGTGGAGTGAAACAGTGCTCACCCGAAGTTGCACAAAGGAGTCCCACGCCGCCGGAGGACAACTTAGGAGGTCGTGCAATGCAGGTTAGAGTGCCGTGGACCCAGGCTGGACTGTGCACAAAGGATTTCCGCCGGAAGTGCACGGAGGCCAGAGTAGCTGCAAAAGTCGCGGTTCCCAGCAATGCAGTCTGGCGTGGGGAGGCAAGGACTTACCTCCACCAAACTTGGACTGAAGAGTCACTGGACTGTAGGAGTCACTTAGACAGAGTTGCTGGATTCAAGGGACCTCGCTCGTTGTGCTGAGAGGAGACCCAGGGTACCGGTGATGCAGTTCTTTGGTGCCTGCCGTTGCAGGGGGACTATTCCGTCGACCCACGGGAGATTTCTTCGGAGCTTCTAGTGCAGAGAGGAGGCAGACTACCCCCACAGCATGCACCACCAGGAAAACAGTCGAGAAGGCGGCAGGATCAGCGTTACAGAGTTGCAGTAGTCGTCTTCGCTACTTTGTTGCAGTTTTGCAGGCTTCCAGCGCGGTCAGCAGTCGATTCCTTGGCAGAAGGTGAAGAGAGAGATGCAGAGGAACTCGGATGAGCTCTTGCATTCGTTATCTAAGGAAATCCCCAAAGCAGAGACCCTAAATAGCCAGAAAAGAGGGTTTGGCTACTTAGGAGAGAAGATAGGCTAGCAACACCTGAAGGAGCCTATCAGAAGGAGTCTCTCATGTCACCTGCTGGCACTGGCCACTCAGAGCAGTCCAGTGTGCCAGCAGCACCTCTGTTTC
Organism: Pleurodeles waltl; assembly: GCF_031143425.1. Taxonomy (NCBI): domain Eukaryota; kingdom Metazoa; phylum Chordata; class Amphibia; order Caudata; family Salamandridae; genus Pleurodeles; species Pleurodeles waltl. The sequence continues at coordinate 735,925,571 of NC_090446.1, forward strand.
CAAGATGGTAGAGGTCTGGAGCACACTGGAGGAGCTCTGGGCACCTCCCAGGGGAGGTGCAGGTCTGGGGAGTGGTCACTCCCCTTCCCTTTGTCCAGTTTCGCGCCAGAGCAGGGCTGAGGGGTCCCTGAACCGGTGTAGACTGGCTTATGCAGAAATGGGCACCATGTGTGCCCATGAAAACATTTCCAAAGGCTGGGGGAGGCTACTCCTCCCCTGCCTTCACACCATTTTCCAAAGGGAGAGGGTGTAACACCCTCTCTCAGAGGAAGTCCTTTGTTCTGCCATCCTGGGCCAAGCCTGGCTGTACCCCAGGAGGGCAGAAACCTGTCTGAGGGGTTGGCAGCAGCAGTAGCTGCAGTGAAACCCCGGGAAAGGCAGTTTGGCAGTGCCAGGGTCTGTGCTAGAGACCCGTGGGATCATGGGATTGCACCAACAATGCCAGGATGGCATAGAGGGGGCGATTCCATGATCTTAGACATGTTACATGGCCATATTCGGAGTTACCATTGTGAAGCTACACATAGGTAGTGACCTATATGTAGTGCACGCGTGTAATGGTGTCCCCGCACTCACAAAGTCCGGGGAATTGGCCCTGAACAATGTGGGGGCACCTTGACTAGTGCCAGGGTGCCCACACACTAAGTAACTTAGCACCCAACCTTTACCAGGTAAAGGTTAGACATATAGGTGACTTATAAGTTACTTAAGTGCAGTGTAAAATGGCTGTGAAATAACGTGGACGTTATTTCACTCAGGCTGCAGTGGCAGGCCTGAGTAAGAATTGTCAGAGCTCCCTTTGGGTGGCAAAAGAAATGCTGCAGCCCATAGGGATCTCCTGGAACCCCAATACCCTGGGTACCTCAGTACCATATACTAGGGAATTATAAGGGTGTTCCAGTAAGCCAATGTAAATTGGTAAAATTGGTCACTAGCCTGTTAGTGACAATTTGAAAGAAATGAGAGAGCATAACCACTGAGGTTCTGATTAGCAGAGCCTCAGTGAGACAGTTAGTCATAACACAGGTAACACTTTCAGGCACCCTTATGAGCACTGGGCCCTGGCTGGCAGGGTCCCAGTGACACATACAACTAAAACAACATATATACAGTGAAAAATGGGGTAACATGCCAGGCAAGATGGTACTTTCCTACAGGCCCTCATTGGTATTTTTACCAGAGTGGGCTTCCCTAAGGAGGTGGTGTCTGACAGAGGTACCAACTTCATGTCAGCATACCTGAAACACATGTGGAATGAGTGTGGAGTGACTTATAAATTCACTACACCCTATCATCCACAAACTAATGGCCTTGTTGAGAGATTCAACAAGACATTAAAAGGCATGATCATGAGGCTCGCTGAAAAACTCAAAAGGAGATGGGATGTCCTCTTGCCATGTCTGCTTTCGCTTACAGAGAGGTGCCTCAGAAGGGAGTAGGGTTCTCACCCTTTGAACTTCTGTTTGGCCACCCTGTAAGGGGACCACTAGCTCTTGTGAAAGAAGGCTGGGAGAGACCTCTTCATGAGCCTAAACAAGACATAGTGGACTATGTACTTGGCCTTCGTTCAAGGATGGCAGAGTACATGGAAAAGGCAAGTAAAATCCTTGAGGCCAGCCAACAGCTCCAGAAGTTTTGGTATGACCAAAAGGCTGCAATGGTTGAATTTCAACCAGGGCAGAAAGTCTGGGTTCTGGAGCCTGTGGCTCCTAGGGCACCTCAGGACAAATGGAGTGGCCCTTACCCAGTGCTAGAGAAGAAGAGTCAGGTCACCTACCTGGTGGACCTAGGCACTAGCAGGAGCCCCAAGAGGGTGATCCATGTGAACCGCCTTAAGCTCTTCCATGATAGGGCTGATGTGAATCTGTTGATGGTAACAGATGAGGACCAGGAAGCTGAGACTGAACCTCTCCCTGATCTCCTCTCATCAAACCCTAAAGATGGCTCAGTAGATGGAGTGATCTATTCAGACACCCTCTCTATCCAACAGCAATCTGACTGTAGGAAAGTCCTGCAACAGTTTTCTGAGCTCTTTTCCCTAACGCCTCGTCAGACACACCTGTGTACCCATGATGTGAACACAGGAGACAGCATGCCTGTCAAAAACAAAATTTTCAGACAGTCTGACCAAGTTAAGGAAAGCATCAAGGTGGAAGTCCACAAGATGCTGGAATTGGGAGTCATTGAGCACTGTGACAGCCCCTGGGCTAGCCCAGTGGTCTTAGTCCCCAAACCTCACACCAAAGATGGAAAGAGAGAGATGAGGTTTTGTGTGGACTACAGAGGACTTAATTCTGTCACCAAGACAGATGCCCATCCCATTCCTAGGGCTGATGAACTGATTGACAAATTAGGTGCTGCCAAATTCTTAAGTACCTTTGACGTAACAGCAGGGTACTGGCAAATCAAAATGGCACCTGGAGCAAAAGAAAAGACAGCATTCTCCACACCTGATGGGCATTATCAGTTCACTGTTATGCCCTTTGGTTTAAAGAATGCCCCTGCCACCTTCCAAAGGTTGGTGAATCAAGTCCTTGCTGGTTTGGAGTCCTTTAGTGCAGCTTATCTTGACTATATTGCTGTCTTTAGCTCCAGCTGGCAGGATCACCTGGTCCACCTGAAGAAGGTTTTGAAGGCTCTTCAATCAGCAGGCCTCTCTATCAAGGCATCCAAATGCCAGATAGGGCAGGGAACTGTGGTTTACTTGGGACACCTTGTAGGTGGAGGCCAAGTTCAGCCACTCCAGCCTAAGATCCAGACTATTCTGGACTGGGCAGCTCCAAAAACCCAGACTCAAGTCAGGGCATTCCTTGGCTTGACTGGGTATTACAGGAGGTTTGTGAAGGGATATGGATCCATTTTGACAGCCCTCACAGAACTCACCTCCAAGAAAATGCCCAAGAAGGTAAACTGGACGGTAGAATGCCAACAGGCATTTGACACCCTGAAACAAGCAATGTGCACAGCACCAGTTCTAAAAGCTCCAGATTACTCCAAGCAATTCATTGTGCAGACAGATGCCTCTGAACATGGGATAGGGGGAGTTTTGTCCCAAACAAATGATGATGGCGTTGACCAGTCTGTTGCTTTTATTAGCAGGAGGTTACTCCCCAGGGAGCAGCGTTGGAGGGCCATTGAGAGGGAGGCCTTTGCTGTGGTTTGGTCCCTGAAGAAGTTGAGACCATACCTCTTTGGTACTCACTTTGTAGTTCAAACTGACCACAGACCTCTCAGATGGCTGATGCAAATGAAAGTTGAAAATCCAAAACTGTTGAGGTGGTCCATCTCCCTACAGGGAATGGACTTTATAGTGGAACACAGACCTGGGACTGCCCATGCCAATGCAGATGGCCTTTCCAGGTTCTTCCACTTAGAAAATGAAGACTCTCTTGGGAAAGGTTAGTCTCATCCTCTTTCGTTTGGGGGGGGGGGGGGGGGGTTGTGTAAGGAAATGCCTCCTTGGCATGGTTACCCCCTGACTTTTTGCCTTTGCTGATGCTATGTTTTGAATTGAAAGTGTGCTGAGGCCTGCTAACCAGGCCCCAGCACCAGTGTTCTTTCCCTAACCTGTACTTTTGTTTACACAATTGGCACACCCTGGCATCCAGGTAAGTCCCTTGTAACTGGTATCCCTGGTACCAAGGGCCCTGATGCCAGGGAAGGTCTCTAAGGGCTGCAGCATATCTTATGCCACCCTGGGTACCCCTCACTCAGCACAAACACACTGCTTGCCAGCTTGTGTGTGCTGGTGAGGACAAAACGAGTAAGTCGACATGGCACTCCCCTCAGAGTGCCATGCCAACCTCACACTGCCTATGCAGTATAGATAAGTCACCCCTCTAGCAGGCCTTACAGCCCTAAGGCAGGGTGCACTATACCATGGGTGAGGGCACCAGTTCATGAACACTGTGCCCCTACAGTGTCTAAGCCAAACCTTAGACATTGTAAGTGCAGGGTAGCCATAAGAGTATATGGTCTGGGAGTCTGTCAAACACGAACTCCACAGCACCATAATGGCTACACTGAAAACTGGGAAGTTTGGTATCAAACTTCTCAGCACAATAAATGCACACTGATGTCAGTGTACATTTTATTGTAAAATACACCCCAGAGGGCACCTTAGAGGTGCCCCCTGAAACCTTAACCAACTACCCGTGTAGGCTGACTGGTTTTAGCAGCCTGCCACACTCGAGACATGTTGCTGGCCACATGGGGAGAGTGCCTTTGTCACTCTGTGGCTAGTAACAAAGCCTGCACTGGGTGGAGATGCTTATCACCTCCCCCTTGCAGGAGCTTTAACACCTGGCGGTGAGCCTCAAAGGCTCACCCCCTTTGTTCCAGCACCACAGGCCATTCCAGCTAGTGGAGTTGCCCGCCCCCTCCGGCCACGGCCCCACTTTTGGCGGCAAGGCCGGAGGAGATAATGAGAAAAACAAGGAGGAGTCACTGACCAGTCAGGACAGCCCCTAAGGCAACCTGAGCTGAAGTGACTCTGACTTTTAGGAATCCTCCATCTTGCAGATGGAGGATCCCCCCAATAGGGATAGGAATGTGACCCCCATCCCCTTGGGAGGAGGCACAAAGAGGGTGTAGCCACCCTCAGGGCTAGTAGCCATTGGCTACTGCCCTCCCTGACCTAAACACACCCCTAAATTCTGTATCTAGGGGCTCCCCTGAACCTAGGAACTCAGATTCCTGCAACCTAAGAAGAAGAGGACTGCTGAGCTGAAAAACCCTGCAGAGAAGACAGAGACACCAACTGCTTTGGCCCCAGCTCTACCGGCCTGTCTCCCCACTTCTAAAGACACTGCTCCAGCGACGCTTTCCCCAGGGACCAGCGACCTCTGAATCCTCAGAGGACTGCCCTGCTCTAGAAGGACCAAGAAACTCCCAAGGACAGCGGCTCTGTTCACCCAAGACTGCAACTTTGTTTCAAAGAAGCAACTTCAAGACAACTGCATTTCCCGCCGGAAGCGTGAGACTTGCTACTCTGCACCCGACGCCCCCGGCTCGACTTGTGGAGAAACAACACTTCAGGGAGGACTCCCCGGCGACTACGAGACTGTGAGTAACCAGAGTTGCCCCCCTCCGAGCCCCCACAGCGACGCCTGCAGAGGGAATCCCGAGGCTCCCCCTGACCGCGACTGCCTGCTTCCCAGATCTCGACGCCTGGTAAAGACTCTGCACCCGCAGCCCCCAGGACCTGAAAGATCGGAACTCCAGTGCAGGAGTGACCCCCAGGAGGCCCTCTCCCTTGCCCAGGTGGTGGCTACCCCGAGGAGCCCCCCCCCCCTTGCCTGCCTGCATCACTGAAGAGATCCCTTGGTCTCCCATTGATTTCCATTGGAAACCCGACATATCACACTGCACCCGGCCGCCCCCTTGCTGCTGAGGGTGTACTTTCTGTGCTAACTTGTGTCCCCCCCGGTGCCCGACAAAACTCCCCTGGTCTGCCCTCCGAAGACGCAGGTACTTACCTGTTGGCAGACTGGAACCGGGGCACCCCCTTCTCCATTGAAGCCTATGCGTTTTGGGCACCACTTTGACCTCTGCACCTGACCGGCCCTGAGCTGCTGGTGTGGTAACTTTGGGGTTGCTCTGAACCCCCAACGGTGGGCTACCTTGGACCCAAACTTGAACCCCGTAGGTGGTTTACTTACCTGCAAAGAACTAACAAACTCTTACTCCCCCTAGGAACTGTGAAAATTGCACTGTCTAGTTTTAAAATAGCTATATGTGATTTATTTGAAAAGTATATATGCTATTTTGATTATTCAAAGTTCCTAAATTACCTACCTGCAATACCTTTCATTTGAAGTATTACATGTAAAATTTGAACCTGTGGTTCTTAAAATAAACTAAGAAAATATATTTTTCTATACAAAAACCTATTGGCCTGGAATTGTCTCTGAGTGTGTGTTCCTCATTTATTGCCTGTGTGTGTACAACAAATGCTTAACACTACTCCTTTGATAAGCCTACTGCTCGACCACACTACCACAAAATAGAGCATTAGTATTATCTCTTTTTGCCACTATCTTACCTCTAAGGGGAACCCTTGGACTCTGTGCATACTATTCCTTACTTTGAAATAGTGCATACAGAGCCAACTTCCTACAGCAGGTTAGGGGTTTCAGTCTTGCCTTACCTTGATGACTGGCTGTGGAAGGCAGTCACACTCCTCACCTTTAGACTACAGCAAACCTTCGGCACACGCTGGGGTTTACTATAAACATGCTGAAGTCACACCTGACTCCCTCTCAGACACTCCCTTTCATCGGAGATCTTCTGGACACAGGGCAGTTTCGGGCCTGTCCTCCCGAAAAGCGATTCTAGGATATCCAGGCTATGATTCCAATGTTTCAGCCTCTATCCTGAGTTTTGTTGAGAATGACTCTGAGGCTGCTGAATCTCATTGCCCCCTGCATCCTGCTAGTGACACATGCCAGATGGCATAACAGGCTCTGCAGTGGGACTTTAAGTTCCAGTGGGCGCAGCATCAGGGGAATCTCTCCGACATGGTCAAGATCTTGGAGGGGACTGGGAAAGATATGCAGTGGTGGCTTTCGAATCAGGCTTGGGTCAATGGTAAATCCCTCTCCCTTTCCCAACCAGATCCCACAGTAGTGACAGACGCGCTACTCCTGGGATGGGTCGGCCACATGGGAGAGGCGGAGATCAGAGGTCTCTGGTCTCTGGTCTCTGACGGAGTCTGGACTCCACATCAATCTTCTGGAGCTCTGGGCGATCAGGCTTGCATCGAAAGCATTTCTTCCCTCTCTCAAAGGGAAAGTGGTACAGGTGTTCACGAACAACACTAACGCCATGTGGTACTGCAACAAACAGGGTAGAGTAGTGTCCTATACCCTTTGTCAAGAGGCTCTGCACCTCTGGACATGGCTATCAGATCAGGGAATTACCCTGGTGGTTCAACATCTGGCGGGATCTCTGAGAGCCAGAGCAGACAAACTCAGCCTTCGATGCAAAGTTAAACACAAATGGGGTCTCCATCCGGAGGTGATGCAAGGTCTCTTTCAGCAGTGGGGAGAGCCTTGGTTAGATCTGTTTGCCTCCGCAGAGAACACGCAATGTCAGCTGTTTAGCACGTTGGAGTTTCCTAGGCAGCACTTGCTCATTGACGCTTTTTGTCTCTAGGGAAATTCAGGCCTCCTTTCCGCCTTCCTGCCTATACCACTTCTTTCCAGAGTTCTGAAGAAGATCAAGAACGACCGGCCCTAAGTAATCCTTGTGGCCCCAGACTGGGCACACAGAGTATGGTATCCAGAGCTACTGAGGATGGCCACAGATCCTCCAGTCAGACTGCCCCTTCGGGAGCTTCTTATGTCAAAGCAACAGGGGCTGGTCCTTCACCCGAACCTGTCCAGTCTTCGCCTTCATGTGTGGAGATTAAGAGGTGGCAGTTGACAGCTTTTGACCTTCTGCCCAAAGTCTGCGATGTTATCTTGGTAGCCAGGCGTCCCTTCACCAAAACGATATACGCCTGTCATTGGCATAAATTTGTGCCATGTGTAGGATGCTGGCCTGGTGTGTAGTGGGTACCTAAGGTATCCCCTATTAGTGTAGTGTAGGCAGTGTCCAGAAGACAGGCTCTCTAGATGTAGCTGTGGATGAGCAGCCAAAGCTTATCTAGGAGATATGCAAAGCTCATGCAATACCACTGTAGTCACACAGCACTTACGCACATGAAAGAAAACACACAGTGTTACAAAAATAAAGGTACTTTATTTTAGTGATACAATTACCAAAAAGTACTAGAGAGCCAGCCCTTCAGAGGAGGTAACACACTAGGGGGGTCATTACAACATTGGCGGTAAAAGCCGCTTACCGCCATGCAGAAGACCGCCAATACACTGCCGCGGCCGTGGAATTCCACCACAGCTATTATGACCCACATCTCGGAATCCGCTGAAATTCAGACACCCACACAAGTCCGCTACACCAAAGGTCAGTGATAAACTGGCGAAAACAAATCCTCCACCGTCACGCCAACAGAAACACACCCATGCTATTACAACCCACGAATCCACGCGGCGGTCTTTCAACCGCGGTATTCCATTGGCGGTACACACCGCCGCGCTCAAAATACACACACATCTCCAAAACACTGCCACATTGGACAATTCAAAATACACACACCTGATACACATACAAACACCACTCCAACATACCCAACACAATATAAAACACACACCCACATCACCCACAAACCCCTACGATCAAAAATATTGAAAGAAGGCCAGAGAGAGAGCACAGCATCGACAACCCCACCACACAGAGGCACACAACACCATCACCCACACAAGATCCGCGCACAAAACACCACACACCACTACACATCACCACACTCATCACCACATACACCACCCCACACATCACCTACACCACCCCATGGCACGCCAAAGACACCCCAGGTTTTCGGAGGAGGAGCTCAGGGTCATGGTGGAGGAAATCGTACGGGTAGAGCCACAGCTATTTGGATCACAGGTGCAGCACACCTCCATTGCAAGGAAGATGGAGCTATGGCGAAGAATAGTCGATAGGGTCAACGCAATGGGACAGCACCCAAGAAATCGGGAGGACATCAGGAAGAGGTGGAACGACCTATGGGTGAAGGTGCGTTCCATGGTCTCCAGGCACAACATCGCGGTTCAGCGGACTGGCGGCGGACCCCCTCCTCCTCCCCCACAACTAACAACATGGGAGGAGCAGGTCTTGACCATTATGAATCCAGAGGGCCTCGGAGGAGTCGGTGGAGGAATGGACACTGGTAAGTCAAATCTTAACTATCATATCCCCCACCCTACCTCCATGCTATCACACACCCCCAACCTCACCCCCTCCCCTATCACTCCAACTCCTCACTAATGTACTAATAACACAAACCACCCATCCCAACACCAAGCCCTGCATGACACAACAAGGCATGGACACCCATCACTAAAGCATGCCCACTGCACATACCCAAAACACCCCCTAACCATCTTAACACAATCCCCCACACAGGAATGCTAGCACTGGGGTACACGGTCACCCACCTATTGCACACCTTGACACACACAGATACAATAATCATGCTTTTACACCCCTGCAGGACCACTACCTAACGTCACCAGACAGGAGGGTCCAGACATCTCTACCCCACCCACAGAAGAGGCCCACAGTGATGACAGCAGCTCTGGCCAACTGGATCAAGATGACCAGCCCGGACCATCGTGTGCCTCGGGACAGTCGGTTCCCCTCGTACAGGCACAGCCCAACACTGACCTTCCACCCTCTGGAAATACCAGTACAGCACCCACCCAGTGGGCCCATACCTCTGTCCCCAGGACATGTCAATCAGCTGTGTGTCCAGCACTACAGGGAACCCAGGATAACCCACCACCCCAACAACAACCGTGACCTGGAGGCAGTGGTAGTGGGCACACGGTCCAGGGGACGGAGGCACAGAAACACAGGGGAACTGGGAGGGCTGCTTTGCGACAGGGGGCGGACAGGCCAAGGGAACCCACTCTCCACGAGGCCCTCTCCTCCATCATGGGAGCATACCACCACTCCCAGGAGACGATGGCTATGGTCCTGGCCAAGTTTCAGGAGACCCAGCGCCTGCAGGAAGAATAGTATTTGGGGTTCAGGGAGGAGCTCAGAACCATCAGCTCCGCCCTGGGCACCATCGTAGGGGTGCTGAAGGACATACAGAACACCCTGAGTGACACCGTGGCACTCCAAGTGGCCCCTGACACTAGCATGGACGATGAACTGCCCACCACCTCCGCCGGCGCTAGTGGACAGGACGCCCCGCCAAAGGACCACCACACCAGCACCCCACCCCCTGAAGACGGAGAACCACCCCGAAAGCGGTCCCTGAGATCCAGGAACAGAACAGAGCACGATGGCAAGACCCCCGCCAAGAAATGAGACCGCCCTGATTGTCATCCCACTGTCCCACTTTGTAACCCTGTCCATATTGGAACTGCCCCAGCTCCTCTTCCTATGCCCATATGGGCAATGCACCTGTGAGACTAATAGACTGGACTCTGCCATGGACATTCCTCCACCATCACCCATCACCATTTTACCACCCCCTCCAATAAGTAGCACTTCAATAAACACCCTTGAAGCATAAAACAATCTGGAGTCAGTCTGTGATTTTGAAAAAGTGTATTAGCTATGACAATTACAAAATCCGTTCGAAAATGTAATGTCAACATACCTATGTCACACATCACAAATCCATGAAGCATGCAAGCAGATGACACACGTTGGTAACCACACCAGTGAAACCGTAATGGAAATGTACAACTCAGTTACCAAATACTGCTTGAAATTGACAGACAGGATAGAGGTAGAAGTGTGAAAGTAAATGTTTAGTAAAGAAAGTGTTCTCACCTGTGTGTCACTGGAAATATTGCTGTATGACTGAGTCCCTGTTGTCTATGTCTTCTTCCTCTGCTTCCTCCACATCACTGTCCACAGCTGCCACAACACCGTCATCTGGACCATCCTCCTGCAGAAAAGGCACCTGGCGTCCCAAAGCAAGATTGTGAAGCATAGAGCAGGCAATGATGATCTGGCACACCTTCCTTGGTGAGTAGAATAGGGAACCACCTGTCATATGGAGGCACCTGAACCTGGCCTTCAGGAGGCCGAAGGTGCGTTTGATCACCCTCCTAGTCCGCCCATGGGCCTCATTGTAGCGTTCCTCTGCCCTGGTCCTGGGATTCCTCACTGGGGTCAATAGCCATGACAGGTTGGGGTAAGCAGAGTCCCCTAATAGCCACACCCGGTGCCTCTGGAGTTGACCCATCACATAAGGGATGCTGCTATTCCGCAGGATGTATGCGTCATGCACTGAGCCAGGGAACATAGCATTTGCCTGCGAGATGTACTGGTCTGCCAAACATACCATCTGTACATTCATAGAATGATAACTCTTCCGGTTCCTGTACACCTGTTCACTCCTGTGGGGGGGGCCAGAGGTACATGGGCCCCATCAATGGCACCCATGAGGTTAGGAATATGTCCCAGGGCATAGAAGTCACCTTTAACAGTAGCCAAATCCTCCACCTGAGGGAAAACGATGTAGCTCCTCATGTGTTTCAGCAGGGCAGACAACACTCTGGACAACACGTGGGAAAACATAGGCTGGGACATCCCTGATGCCATGGCCACTGTTGTTTGAAATGACCCACTTGCTAGGAAATGGAGCACTGATAGCAGCTGCACTTGAGGGGGGATTCCTGTGGGATGGCTGATTGGTGACATAAGGTCTGGCTCCAACTGGGTACACAGTTCCTGGATTGTGGCACAGTCAAACCTGTAGGTGATGATTAAATGTCGCTCCTCCATTGTCAACAGGTCCACCAGCGGTCGGTACACCGGAGGATTCCGCCATCTCCTCACATGTCCCAGCTGATGGTGCCTAGGAAGGACAACAGCGACCACAGAGTCAAGCAACTCAGAGGTATGTACCCACAGCTACACAGAACACGAAACAAAATCCAAAAAGTTGTCTGTATGTGTGTTGAGTCCAGGCCTAGGTATGTGTGACACAGTTGAAAATGAAGCCATGTGGGCCACTGAAATGACAGCTCCTGACCTCTAAACTGGGACAATGGGATGTGAGGTAACTGCGCTGGCGTTGTACACCGTCGCGGTAGGCGGTCAAAGACCGCGGCGCAATGCTGCATTGGTTTACATTGGACCCTATGGGTCCCAGGAGCCAATGACGAAGTGCGCCGGCGGTGATGATACGCACCGCCGTGGACGTGACCGCCATTTTCTATCTGTTCAATCACTCAATACCTGATCTTCGACAGGAGAGGACCTATACTGCAAGTGCTGCTGTGACCTCGGTCTGGAAGAGACAATGGCACGTGCGTCTGGGGAAAGGGCCCCTGCCTTCACTGCACAGGAGTTGGAGAAGCTCGTCGACGGGGTCCTCCCCCAGTACACGCTACTCTATGGTCCTCCAGACCAACAGGTGAGTACATAGGGTGCAAGTTGTATGGGCTATGCCTGGGTGCAGAGGGCTGGATGTAAGAAGGAAGGGGGCAGAGTTCTGCGAGCATGAAGGACTGTGAATACATGTGCCACATGGCAAGGGTAGGGATGTGGGCCACTCACTTCGACGGTGCAGTTGGTAATGACTTCTCTTCTTCCCCTGTGCATGTCATGTAGGTCAGCGCCCACCAGAAGAAGGGTATTTGGCGTGCCATCGCCAAGGACGTCCGGACCCTGGGGGTCCACCAGAGACGGAGCACCCACTGCCGTAAAAGATGGGAGGACATTCACCGCTGGAGCAAGAAGACGGCGGAGGCTCAGCTGGGGATGGCCTCCCAACGTGGGAGGGGTGCCCGTCGCACTATGACCCCCCTGAAGTTCCGGATCCTGGCGGTTTCCTACCCTGAGTTGGATGGGCACATGAGGGCATCACAGCAGACACAAGGGGGTGAGTAAACTCTCATTCTGCTGACTTTATGCGCTGTGGAGGGGTCTGGGTGGGGGAGGAGGGCTGTGGGTTTCCCTAGGCCAGGGCGAGTTCCGTAGGCTAGGCCCCTCCGTAATGCAGGCCATGTGGCACTCCACCCCACCTCTGTAGAGTGCCAAGTACAGGTATATATGCCACTGTGTCATCTATGTGTGCAGATGTCCACCATAGCCATGTAGGCCATATCCCAGGTACTGCATCTGTAGAGCCCAACAGCGTGGCGTAGTGCAGGGGGCTGCTGTGTCTGTATTGTCCGCCAACAATATCGGTAAGCCATGCACTCAACCTGTCTTTCTTCTGTTTCCCCCCCCCCCTTTTTGTGCTCTCCCTGTTCTTTTGTGCATCAGCATCATCAGCCGGAGGTACAGTGGCACCGGAGCACGAGGGGGCTGCATCCCACATGGCTATGGAGGTCCACAGCACCGACTCAGAATACACCAGTGGGACGGAGGGCGAGGGGAGCTTCACAGCGGTCACCGGATCAGCAACCAGCGACACGGACTCGTCCTCCGATGGGAGCTCCCTTGTGGTGGCGGCAACATCTGTGCCCCCCACTTCTACAGCTACAGCTGCCCCCCCCCTTCCAGCACCGCCCTCCCAGCAGCCCCCCAGCCTTTGCCCCGTGCCCGCTCACCCAGGAGGGTGGGCATCACCTTCGCCCCAGGCACCTCAGCCCCTGCCCCTATCACCTCTGCTGCCCTCAGTGAGGATGCCATTGACCTCCTCAGGTCACTCACTGTTGGGCAGTCTACCATTGTGAATGCCATCCAGGGTGTAGAAAGGGAGTTGCAACACACTAATGCATTCCTGGAGGGCATTCATTCTGGTCAGGCTGCCCATCATCGAACCCTGCAGTCTCTGGCCTCAGCACTGATGGCAGCCATTGTCCCTGTGTCCAGCCTTCCCCCTCCAACTTCCTCCACCCAGACCCAATCCCCTGTACCTCTGCTTATCCCTAGCATACCATCAGACCAGCCTGCACACACCTCTACACACAAGGGTGGCTCAGGCAAACATAGGCACCACACATCCCACAGGCACTCACACAAGGGTCACCCACATACAGACACAGCAACATCCACTGCCTCCACTGTGTCCCCCTCCTCGTCATCTCCCTCCTCCCTCCCAGTGTCGTCTACACTCTCACCTGCATGCACTACCACTACAGACACTAGGACTCGCACCAGAACACCCACCACCACATCCTGCTCACTTGCACTCACCATCCCCACTACCATTTACACGTCCCCTGTGTCCTCTCCCAGTGTGTCGGTGACGCCCCCTCCCAAAGTACACAAACGCGGGCACACACACACCCAACATCCATCCACCTCACGACAGCCTCCAGAACATACAACTGCACCCAAATCATCAAATGTTACACCTCCTACAACCACCTCCTCTTCCTCCACTCCCAGACCCTCTCCAGGTACCCGTCCCAGTGTTCGTCAGAAACTTTTCCTGAGCAACGTTGACCTCTTTCCCACCACCCCCCCTCCAATTCATAGGTCCCGTGCTAGCACCTCCGCCAAAAAATCTCCGGTACCAGTGGTGCCTGTTAGAGGTATGTGGAGTGCACTGGCCACCAGGGCAGCCAGTGTGACACAGAGCCAAAGCACAGCCAGTCCCCCCGTGAAGCACCAGAAGTTGGACAGTGCCCGACGGGAGAGGGGGAAGACTCCTGCCGGCAAAGCCGCTCACTAGGGTCCCGGGGGAAGTGTCGAGTCAGCTGTGACTCCTCTCAAGGTGGGGAAGAGGCAGAAGAAAGCGCCAAAGTCTGGGAAGAGCAGCACGACGGAGAAGGCCGCCATCATCCCCGCTGCCCAGGACGCCACCGCCAGCCCCATCGTCACTGGTCAGGAGACCACCGCCAGAGTCAGTGCCAAGGAGGGCAGTCCAATCGTCACTGGTCAGGAGACCACCGCCAGAGTCGGTGCCCAGGAAGGCAGCCCAATCGTCACTGGTCAGGAGACCACCGCCAGAGTCAGTGCCCAGGAGGGCAGCCCAATCGTCACTGGTCAGGAGACCACCGCCAGAGTCAGTGGCCAGGAGGGCCCTGGCAGAGACAGCCCCGCTGGGCAATGAGGGACCGCCATGGCAAACACCGGTGCACAGGTCAGAGACAGCAAAGTCAAGCACTGCTGAACTGGGCAAGCACCGCTGAACAGGGCAAAGAACGCCATGGCAAGCACTGCTGAACAGGTCAGAAACTGCTAAGTCAAGCACCGCTGAACAGGGCAAAGACCCCCATGGCATGCACCGCTGAAAAGGTCAGAAACTGCTAAGTCAAGCACTGCTGAACACGGCAAAGACTGCCAAGGCAAGCGCCGCTGAACAGGTCAGAAACTGCTAAGTCAAGCACCGCTCAACAGGGCAAAGACCGCCATGGCAAGCACCGCAAAATCAAGCACTGATAGCCCATGTGCGGCAGGGGCAGTGACAGAACTGGGACCATCACGGGGAGAGTGATGCACTCTGGGCACCAGTCCCCCTCCAGAACCAGTAGAGAACAGCATCCACTACCTCAGTCCTTAACAGGATGAAGCACTCTGGGCACCAGTCCCCTTCCAGAACCAGTGGAGACTGTTATCCACTTGAGAGACTGTGGCTTTGCACTCCCCAGGATGGTACAGTGGGCAAACCACCCACTGAAAAGACTTGAGAGACTGTGGCTTTGCACTCCCCAGGATGGTACAGTGGGCAAACCACCCCCTGCAAAGACTTGTGAGACTGTGGCTTTGCACTCCCCAGGATGGTACAGTGGGCAAACCACCCACTGAAAAGACTTGAGAGACTGTGGCTTTGCACTCCCCAGGATGGTACGGTGGGCAAACCACCCACTGCAAAGACTTGTGAGACTGTGGCTTTGCACTCCCCAGGATGGTACGGTGGGCAAACCACCCACTGAAAAGACTTGAGAGACTGTGGCTTTGCACTCCCCAGGATGGTAAAGTGGGCAAACCACCCACTGGAAAGACTTGTGGGACTGTAGCTTTGCACTCCCCAGGATGGTACGGTGGGCAAACCACCCACTGAAAAGACTTGTGAGACTGTGGCTTTGCACTCCCCAGGATGGTACAGTGGGCAAACCACCCACTGAAAAGACTTGAGAGACTGTGGCTTTGCACTTCCCAGGATGGTACAGTGGGCAAACCACCCACTACAAAGACTTGTGAGACTGTGGCTTTGCACTCCTCAGGATGGTACAGTGGGCAAACCACCCACTGAAAAGACTTGAGAGACTGTGGCTTTGCACTCCCCAGGATGGTACAGTGGGCAAACCACCCACTGCAAAGACTTGTGAGACTGTGGCTTTGCACTCCCCAGGGTGGTACAGTGGGCAAACCACCCACTGAAAAGACTTGAGAGACTGTGGCTTTGCACTCCCCAGGATGGTACAGTGGGCAAACCACCCACTGCAAAGACTTGTGAGACTGTGGCTTTGCACTCCCCAGGATGGTACAGTGGGCAAACCACCCACTGAAAGGACTTGAGAGACTGTGGCTTTGCACTCCCCAGGATGGTAAAGTGGGCAAACCACCCATTGGGAAGACTTGTGAGACTGTGGCTTTGCACTCCCCAGGATGATACAGTGGGCAAACCACCCACTGAAAAGACTTAGGAGACTGTGGCTTTGCACTCCCCAGGATAAAGCAGTGGGCATGGAGCCCCGTCGTGGATCTGGTGTGGTGCTGTCATCCGGCTGCGGTGCCCCCTTCCCTTCCCCCTGAGGTGCCTGTTGTATTTCTATCTGATACCCCAGCAGTGTTCTCTCCATTTCTGGACAGGTATCGTGTGTGGGCCTCGCCCATGCATTTTGGGCCAAGTGGTCCACGGACATTGAATGGTGCATACCTGCACTACTAATCGTGATGTATAATTTTTTGAATGTGTATATATATCTGTACATATTAGCTTACTGTATTTTGATACATTACAATGGTTGAACTCATTTCCTTTTGTCTTTGCATTCTTCCGGGGGGGGTTGGGGGTTGTTACTGTGATGTTTGGAAATGCATTGGTGTGTGTGTTGTAGTGTGCGAGGGTCGGGGTGGGGGTGTTGCATGTGTGTGTCCCTGACTTTTGCCTCCCCCCTCCCCTATGTCGTAGGTGCAGTACTCACCGTTGTCTTCAGCGCCGGCGTTGCTGATGATCGTAGAGGAGCAGGAAGACTATTGCAGGGAGTATTTGGAGTTCCGGCTCCATGGTGCCCTCCTTCCTCGTGGGAGTGTGTTAAGGTGAGCGTTTTCCCATTGAAATGGCTGTTTCCGCCGTGTTTTTATCCACGGTGAATCTGCCCCGGAAAAGGTGACGGATTGGCCTGTTGTAATAATGTGGGCGGTACTTTGTCTTCCGTCTGTCAGTTGGCGGTGACCGCCGCGCTGCTTGTCTGTACCGCCGTGGCGGTCGGAGTGTTAAAGTGGCTGTCTTTGTTGGTGGTTTCCGCCACGGTCATAATTCCTTTTTTTTCCGCCGGCCTGTTTGCGGTATTACCGCCGCTTTAACACCGTCCGCCAGGGTTGTAATGACCCCCTAGATATGTACACTAGTAATCAGAAATGCGCATAAATAGCAACAGAAAACAGTGCAATAGCAACAGACAATAGTGACCCTACGGGGAGCCCAAACCATATACTAAAAATATGGAATGTAAATGCAGCCCCCCTCACCTAGGTAAATGGAACATGTAGAGGGAAGCTGGGGGAACTAAGAAACCCCAAAGGAAAGTACCACAGTGTCCCCCAGCGACCAGGAAGAAAGAAGTAAGTTACTAGATTTTCCCCAAACCACCCTCAGTGACTAAAAAGAAGATAATGCAACACCAAGACAAGACTGCAAGAAACCGGCGGTGGATTCCTGAAGAGGAAGACCTGAAAAAGATGGGGACCAATTCCAGAAGTTGCAGGAGTGTCCGGTGGTTGCAGGAGTTGGTCGACTGTTGGATGAAGATGGTCAGCAATGCAGCGCTGGAGTAGGTGAAGAGTTCCTGGAGGATGCAGTTGACATCCCTCTCCAGATGGAAGATTGCAGTCTGACTGTGGAATGAAAAAGCCACCAACAAGCTTTGGCACAGGCAAGAGTCGCGGTAGAAGGAAAGTGGAGCTGCTGGGGACCAGCAGGTCCAGGAGGACTCAACCCACCAGGGAAGTCCTGGGGAGACCCTCAGCAAGGCAGAGAGTCCACATAAAAAATGCCAGCCCCCACAGGAGACCCAATGGGAGTGGACCCAGGAGCCTCAGAGGAGCCCATGTAGCACAACTGAAGAAGGGTCCCACGCCATAGGAGAGGCAGGCAAGGGACTGTGGATCACAGGGAAGAGTGCTCGGGGCTGGGGCTACACGGAGCTTGAACGTTCCTTGGAGGAGATGCCAACAAGCCTTGGTAGCTGCCAGAGACTCAGTGCACGGGGGTACTGTCCTGCCTGGGAAGGCAAAGGCTTACCTCCACCAAAGTTGGGTAGCTGGTAGAGAGGACTTAGGGGACCACTCCAGACCACCATGCCTGATGCAGGATCCATGCATCTCAGGATGAGAGGAGATCCATGCTGCCAGTCCTTGTTGCAGTTGGTACCTGCACATGCAAGGGAGTGACTCCTTCACTCCAAGGGAGATTCCGTCTTCCGTCTTGAGCAGGCTGAATACTTTCCACCCTCAGAGAATGCACAGCTGGGGAATTGTTGCAGAAGCTGGATGGAGCTGTGGAGACAATGTTGCAAGCAGAATCTTCATTGTAGATTCAGATTGTTGGTTCCTGGAGGGTCCAGTCGCAGATCCAGTGGCCAAAAGTCAAAGTAGAGGTTGCAGAGGAATCCTGCTGGAATCTTGCAAGCCGAATCTGAGGACCCACCCAGGAGGGAGATCCTAAATAGCCCTGGAAGGGGGATTGGTCACCTAGCCAGGTGACCACCTATCAGGAGGGGGCTCTGACGTCACCTGCCTGATTTGGCCACTCCGATGCTACCAGAGGCCTCTGCCCACCTTGGATTCAAGATGGCAGAATCAAGGGTCTGTCAGGAGGAGCTCTGGGCACCAGTCCTGGGGTGGTGATGGACAGGGGAGTTGTCACTCCCCTTTCCATTGCCCAGGTTCACGCCAGAGCAGGGACTGGAGGCCCCTTAACAGGTGCAGACTGGTTTATGCAAGGAGGGCACCAAATGTGCCCTTCAAAGCATACCAGTGGCTTGGGAGGCTACCCCTTCCAAGCCATGTAACACCTATTTCCAAAAGGAGATGGAGTTACCCCCTCTCCCAATGGAAATCCTTTGTTCTGCCTTCCTGGGCTTGAGCAGATCAAGCAGCAGGAGGGCTGAAACCTGTCTGAGGGGTGGCAGCAGCATGGGCAGCGTGGAAAAACCCACAAAGCTGGTAGGAGCAATGCTGGGGGTACTCGAAGGAGCCCCCAGAGTGCATGGAATCATATTCCTGATACAGGCAACTGTATTGGGGTATTATTCCAACATGTTTGATACCAAACATGCCTAGGTTCGGAGTTACCATTATGTAGCTGGACATAGATAGTGACCTATGTCCAATACACACTTAAAATGGCATCCCGCACTCATGAAGTCCATGAAAATGGAGCTGGAGTTTGTGGGGGCACCTTTGCTTATGGAGGGGTGCCCACATACACAGGTACCTGCACTCTACCCTATGGGTTAGGAGGACCTACCATGGGGGTGACTTACAGTGACCTGGTGAAAAGGGTGAATGCACCATTTCTCGCAGGCTGCAATGGCAGGCCTGCGGATTCACTTTGCATGGGCTCCCTATGGGTGGCATAATAAATGCTGCAGCCCTTGGGGAACCCCTGGTACCCCATTGCCCTGAGTACCTGGGTACCATATACTAGGGACTTATATGGGGGCACCAGTATGCCAAATGTGGGGTGTAAAAATCATGAACAACTGGTTTTAGGGAAAGAGCACAGTCACTGGGGTCCTGGTTAGAAGGATCCCAGTGAACACAGTCAAAACACACTGACATCAGGCAAAAAAGTGGGGGTAACCATGCTAAGAAGAGGCTACTTTTCTACAGTATGCATCATGTTGATCCCTTCTCTGCTCCTCTCTCTGAGGTCCTTTTGTTCACCCCTTCTTTAGCCCAGCAGGGCTCTGCTGTGGGCACCCTTAAAGGTTACCTATCGGCCATCTCAGCCTTGCTTAGATTGCCAGACCAACCTTCCCTTTTTAAGTCTCCTGTTGTTGGTAGATTCCTTAAGGGGCTCACTCATTCGTTTCCTCCCCCTCCATTTATCATGCCTCAGTTGGACCTCAATCTTGTCCTTACTTGATGTGTGCTCCCTTTGAGCCGTAACGCAATTGTCCTTTGCGGCTCTTTACTCTCAAAACAGCACTTCTTGTTGCCATCACCTTTGCTCGCAGGGTGAGTGAGCTTCAGACACTTTCTTCAAAGCCCCCACTTTTGTCTGTTTACCCTGACAAAGTGGTGCTACGAATGAGGGCCTCCTTCCTTCACAAAGTAGTTATGCCTTTTCATGTAGGCCAGTCCATCACTTTGCCTACTTTTCACACTCCTCCACATCCTTCTCATGAATAGGAGAGACTCCACCGTCTAGATCCAAAAAGAGCGTTGACGTTCTACCTCAGTCATACCAAAGATTTCTGGGTGGACGATCAACTCTTTGTTGGATATGTGGGTGCGAAGAAAGGGAAGGCAGTGCAAAAGCGTACCATCTCATGATGGGTACTACTTTGCTTCAAAATGTGCTATGCCTGGGCAAAGAAGCAACCCCCTGAGGGCTTGCGTGCTCACTACACCAAAGCAACTGCTGCGACCACAGCGTTAGCACGTGGAGTTCCTGTCCTGGATATCTGCCAGGAAGCAAAGTGGGCATCCCTGCACACATTTACAAAGCATTACTCCCTGGACAGTCAGGTCTGCAGAGACGGCTACTTTGGTCATTCGGTCCTGCAGGACTTCATAGTATGATCTTGGTTCGAAGCCCGCCACTGAGGATGATATTGCTTGGGTATCTATTCTAAGGGAAAGAATCTGCAACTAGAAGTCTCTATCAGATGAACAAGTTAGTTACCTTTGGTAACGAGTTATCTGGTAGAGACATATTCTAGTTGCAGATTCCTTACCAACTCACCCATCCTCCCCACTTGTGAACTGATTTCTAGGGACAGGGATTCCATTTTCAAGGCCTTAGTTCTGGCACACCATTTTCAGTGTTCTTAATGGCTCCGCTCTTTGGCGTGGAAAGGCGTGAAAAGAAACTGATGTCACTACACTGAGGAAGCACCTATGTACCACCCCGATGTCATCACGCTGACCACGGTGCCAACAACGGATGCGGAGTCGACCGGCGCCACCTGACAACGCGCAAGGGTACTGCTTGAAGAAAAATCTCTGGGTCCAGTCTGACGCCTGGGGGAAATTGTAAGGTAAGGAATCTGCAACTAGAATATGTCTCTACCAGATAAATCGTTACCGAAGGTAAGTAACTTGTTCAATTGCTCTATAGCAAGGAAGCATTGCTCAATGGCACAGAATCTAACTTATAAATTGGATTTAATTCATTTCAACTACAATGGGCTTTAATACTTTAGTATAATTTATGTTTCATCCATTTAGCTGTAGCAGTGGAGTTTCAAGGAGGAAATCAGGTCTTGTAGTGTCATGAAGTAAATAATAAAGAGGAGTGGTATGATAGTGGAGACATGCGTGACTTCTACATTTGAGAGAAAGGGTTTTTAAGATAAATGAGTAAAAGAATAAGAGATCTCTATGTGGAAAGCAATCAATCAGTGGGGGATGTTAACCTTTCGATTGAAGGCTCTGTGCAGAGTAGGATGACGGAGTTTATCAAGGGTAGCAGAAATATTAAATAACAGGAGTGCTGCTCTTCTGTAATTTTGGTGTGGTCCCATGTTGCAGTTAATGGACATTCTGTGCTCCTACCTCAAGAAAGATTTATCTAATCTCTGCAGGCTGATAATTATGCAGAGACAGCTCTTTCAATCAGCTTGCTTGAAAAAGTACTATTGTAGATGGGGTGATAGTTAAATAGGAGCATTGAGTTTGAAGCCTGTTATTAAAAAAAAAAAGGTTTCACAAATGCAACTTAGAGTTGCAGCTGGGCCTGAGACCACCTGAACTAGATTGATCAATATGATGTTATGTGGCAGGGATTTGACTATAGGTAGTTTAGATTAATCAAGCCATGTATCGAAGATTCCTAGTATGCAAAGATAGGATTATTTTAATGTGCTCTCAGTAACAGAGTCTATGAAAAGACCTTGAAACATTTTGAGGGTACTTATGCGTGGAAAAAGAAGATAGTTAGAAGTGAGCTACATGACAAAGAACTAGGGTTACAGGTAGGTAATTTTTAATTGTCAATGGATTCTCTCTTATCTGCACAAACAGAAGAGAAGGAAGCCAGAGGCATAGGAGGAAGCATAGCGTCACAGCTAAGCAATTAGGCTAGGCAGAGAGGTTTGCCTTAACACTACTTCATGGCAAATGTATAAACTGATCTTCATATCATGGCTCTGCCCATGTATGAAAAACACAAGAGAAAGTCCTTTCCAATTAAAATGTGTGAGTCATCCTTCTTGATACTTTACGAAGACAGAGGCAGCCACATTTACCTCGGAATGCAACCTGATTTCCCTTACAGTCACGTAAAGTGATATCATGAGGCGAAATTGTTTCTATGTCTATGCATCACTTCTCTTGAAGCTCTAGGTAAAGTTACTGCCGCTCTGCGTATTATGACTGTTGGCTGCTCTCAGTCCTTTTTCAGACGGACAGCCGCCAACAGCCATACTGGCGGGCGGCGGGGAAGTGGAGGTTGCTCCACCTCCACCGCCACGCCAACAGAACACCTCCCACCGAATCACGTCCTGTGATTCGGCGCGGCGGTGTGGTGTCGGCGGAGCAGAACCTGGCTGGCGGGAACGGGTGTCGTGGGGCCCCTTGGGGCCCCTGCAGTGCCCATGCCAGTGGCATGGGCACTGCAGGGGCCCCCTAACAGGGCCCCACAAGGATTTTCAGTGTCTGCATAGCAGACACTGAATATCGCGACGGGTGCAACTGCACCCGTCACACCCTTTCCACTCCGCCGGCTCCATTCGGAGCCGGCATCCTCGAGGAAGGGGGTTTCCCGCTGGGCGGGCGGGCGGCCTTCTGGCGGTCGCCCGCCGGCCCAGCGGGAAACTCAGAATTACCGCGGCGGTCTTTTGACCGTGCTGCGGTATTCTGTCGGGGGAACTTTGGCGGGTGGCCTCCGCCGCCCGCCGAAGTCAGAATGACCCCCATAGTTTGGAATGAAATATTACAAAATAAATTGATCTAAAAAAATAAGTGAAAATAAAATAAATCCTTAAGTGATGGCGAGAGCTAACGGTGTAAGATGGCAGGTGCGAATTGCCACACTCATTGTTTGGTAGCAAAAAGGTTTGTTATGTAAAGTGTCGCAAAAATCCTTTGCGCAAATTGTAAAATTCCTGTTTGTGCCTCTCAGAACGAGGGAAATATGCACAGGTGGCCAGCTTGGAAAGGTTATCATCATATAAAGTATAACAAAAGCAATTCAAAGATGGCAGCCCATGCATCTGCACACATGCGCGCATACACATGCATGGATTACTTTTTTAGAATAGCTTCTGCCAGAAAATATTTTTAAAAATTCAAAGCTAGCCCTCCATATGTGCACATGGATTCATATTCGCAGCCAGTATATTTTGATTGGTTTTTGAATACTTGATTAATATGGAAAAAGGGAAACAACATTCAGAGATGACAACCAACTTCAATTTTGCATGCAAGACCTTGCTAGCAACAGTGAATGGTCCTGCAGGAGCGTGTTAAAAAACGAAGGGCCTCATTATGACATTGGCGGTAAGTCCTGCTTACCGCCATGCCGAGCGCTGCCAACATACCGGCGCAGCGGTGGATTATCGCTACCCATATTATGACACACACAAACCAATCCATCACTATACCAACACACACACAAGTCCTCCAGCCCAAAGGTCAGTGATAAATTGGCTGAACCAAAACCCACACAGTTACGCCAACAGAACTAAGCACACAGCATTATGACCCACGAATCACCGAGGCAGACTTTCAACCGTGGTAAACCATTGGCGGTACGTAAGCAACACCACATTGGAAAATTCAAACTACACACACCTGACACACACACACCACACCCACAACACTATAAAACACACTCCCACAATACGCACAACCCCTTACGATGAAAAAATATTGCCAACTGAGAGAGACAGACCAAGAGCTTCCACAGAACCAGAGCCACAAAACACCATCACCCATTCACCATCGACGCACTTTACAGCACACACCCCAACAAATCCCAAAACACCCTCACACACACTACACCCGTGGCATCACAAAGACACCCCAGGTTCTCAGAGGAGGAGCTAAGGGTCATGGTGGAGGAAATCATCCAGGTAGAGCCACAGCTATTCGGATCACAAGTGCAGCAGACATCCATTGCAAGGAAGATGGAGCTATGGCGGAGGATCGTGGACAGGGTCAACGCCATGGGACAGCACCCAAGAACAAGAGATGACATCAGGAAGAGGTGGAACGACCTACGGGGGAGGGTGCGTTCCGTGGCAGCAAGACACCAGATATCAGTACAGAGGACTGGCGGTGGACCCTCACCTCCTCCCCAACAACTAACAACATGACAGGAGCAAGTCTTGGCAATCATGCATCCTGAGGGCCTGGCAGGAGTAGCATGAGGACTGGACTCTGGTAAGTCAACTCTCCATTACTATCACCCCCCTACCTGCATGCCATCACATACCCCCACCCCTGTCCTCACCATCATCACCCCCACCACCTCACCTACACCCCACCATCACAACCCACTCATCCCAATGCCAAGCCCTGCACGTAACACCAATGCACAGACCCCCATCATAGACCTGCATGGACTCACATCACTAAAGCATGCACACTAGAGACAATCACCTAGCCCACCAAATCACTACTCACACAAGGATAAGCTGCCAGGGCAATAGCAACCATAAAGGGCGACACACCCATGCACAAGATGGCACACACAGAAACAATAACACTGAATTTATATCCCCACAGGTCCCCCATCCAATGTCACCGGAGAGGAGGTGCCAGGAACATCCAGTTCGCCCCCCAGAAGAGGCCCACAGTGATGACAGAAGCTCTGGACGCCTGGATCTGGATGATCAACCTGACCCATAAGGGAGCTCCGGACAGTCGGTAACCCAGGCACAGTCTCATACCACCACAGAGCCTCCCCCCTCAGGAAACACCACCACAGCACCCACCCAGCGGGCCCATACCATTATCCCCAGGACACGTCAATCAGTAGTGTGCCCACCACTACAGGGACCCCAGGCCACCCACAAACACAGAACGATCAGGGACCTGGTGTCAGCGGCAGTGGGCACACGGTTCAGAGGGCAGAGGCACAGGACAACAGGGAAGCTGGGAGAACTGCTGTACACAGGGGGAGGACAGGCCCAGGGAACTGACCCTCCAGTAGGCACTCACCAACATCCTGGGAGCATACCACCATTCCCAGGAGACGATGGGCCAGATACTGCACAAGTTGCAGGAAACCCAGCGGCTGCAGGAGGGACAGTACCTGGGGATCAGGGAGGACCTGAAGGCCATCCACACCACCCTGGTCACCACTGCAGACATGGCCAACACCATGAGGGAGACAGTGACACACCAACAGTCCCCTGACACTAGCCAAAAGGATGAACAGTCTTCCACCTCCGCTGCTGCTAGTGGACAGGAGGCCCCGCCACAGGAACAACAGGCCACCAGCACCGCTCCCCTACAGAAGGAGAACCACCCCGCAAACGGTCCTTGCGATCCTGGCAGAAGCCAGAGAACATTGCCAAGACCCTGCCAGAAAATAGGATTCTCCTGAATGTCACCCTTGTGTCCCACTCAGTCACCCTGTCCACCTTGAACTGCCATTGCTCCACTACATATGCCCCCTTGGACAATGCACCTGTGATAACAATAGACTGGACTCTACCCTCAACATTCCTCCATCAGTAACCTAGCCCATTGCAATACCCCCTCCACTTATTAGCACCTAAATAAACACCTGTGGAACAAATACAAGTATGGAGTCTGTCAATTGATTGAAATATATATTTGTTTAACAAGCTGTAAACATTGCAATTCAACTGTACAGTAAAGTATACATAGGTATGACCTGTAGTTGGCAGCAGTCAACACACCAGGAGCCAGAGTGGTGCACAGATATCTGAAAATAGAGATGCCAAAGGGTACATACAGTAAGTGGCCATAGAATTGGGAGAATCTGCCTGCCAGGTGCAATGTCCAACACAAAACTGTCAATGGAAGGTGAAGTTACAGTGTCTTACCTGTGTGTCACTGAAAGTACTGTCATATGATTGATGTTCTGTTGTCCTCATCCTCATCCTCTGCCTCCTCTTCGTCACTGTCCACAGGGTCCACTGCTGCCACATGCCTATCTCCAGTCTCATCCTTCTGCAGGAAAGGCACCTGGCGTCTCAAGGCAAGGTTATACAACAAGCAGCATGTCATGATTATCTGGCAGACCTTCTTGGGTGAGTAGCATAGGGAACCACCTGTTAGATGGAGGCAACGAAACCTGGCCGAATGTCCTCTTGATTATTATTCTTGTTCGCCCATGTGCCTCATTGTAACGTACCTCTGCCCTTGTCCTGCCATTCCTCACTGGGATCAGTAGCCATTAGAGGTTGGGGTAACCAGAGTTACCTGCAAATATCGAGGGATACCTGTTAGACACACACTAACCCTTATGGCCAACACCATACCCATACACCAACATCTACTGGGTGGGAACCAGGGCTCACCTATTAGCCACACCCGGTGCCTCTGGAGTTGAGCCATCACATATGGGATGCTGCTATTTCTCAGGATAAAGGCTTCAGGACAGAGCCAGGATACTTTGCATTGACATGGGAGATGTACTGGTCTGCCAGCCACACTAACTGCACATTCATGGAGTGAAAGCTCTTTCGATTTCTGAATACCAGTTAATTTCCCCCGGGGGGGGCGGGGACAAATGCAATATGTGTACCATCTATAGCCCCAATTATGTTGGGGATATGTCACATTGCATATAAGTCAGCTTTCACTGTGGCCAAATCCTCCACCTGGGGGAAAACAATGTAGCTGTGCATGTGTTTATTAAGGGCAGACAACCCTCTGGTCAGCACTATTGAGAACATTGGCTGAGACATTCCTGCTGCCAAGCCCACTGTCACTTACACAAGAGGGGGGATCCCAGTAGGGTGACGGATAGCAAATATCAGGTCTGGCTCCAATTGGGTACACAGCTCTTTGATTGTGTCCCTGTCCAGCCTATAGGTGAGGATAATGTGCCTGTCCTCCACTGTTGCCAACTCCACCAGGGTTCTGTACACGGGGGATGTCTCCATCTCCTATTCATCTGCATCAGTTGTACTCTAGGGGGCAAAAGAGTGAGCAGCTGGTTATTATGCCACATTTCCAAACAGTACACTGTATTGCATACTGTGACAGTAACAATCTGTTTTTGGATAGGCCCAAATGGTGCCTATGTGTACTGTGATGCAGTTAGGTGCCATGGCCTGTACTGCCGTGCAACTCCTCAGTGGTTGTCATTGGGCCCTATGGGTTACAGTGGCCAATGGTAAAGTACACCAACGGTTTTCTCTCACTTGCTACCTGACATTCAACAGGAGAGGACCTACACTGCAAGTGCTGCTATGACCTGTGTCTGGAACCGACCATAGCTCAAGTCACTGGGGAAAGGGCCCCTGCTTTCACTGCAGCGGAGTTGGAGAACTTGTGGATGGGGTCCTACCCCAGTACCGAATGCTGTATGGGCCTCCAGACAAACAGGTGACTACACTGTGAGAACAATGCATGGGACATGAATGTAGTGTTGTGTGTGAGGACCTCATGTAAGGGGGGGTTGGTGGAAGTGTTCTGGGCAGCGTGCTGCATGTATGGTGGGCAATGTCTGTGCGTAAGGGGATGGGAGGGCTATGGTGGGACATAAGTGTAACAGGCTGGACGGTCTAACTGATACCTTTTTCTGTGTTTATTTGTCGGCAGCTCAGCGCCCATCAGAAAAAGGGTATATGATGTGCCATCGCAAAGGACATGCAGACCCTGGAGGTGTACGGCAGGCGGAGCACCCACTGTCGCAAACAGTGGGAGGACCTGAGATGCTGGGCATGGAAGACGTGCCCGTCGAACCCTGACCCCTCTGATGTTCCACATAGAGGCGGTGGCTTATCCGGAGCTGGATGGGAGCTTGAGGGCTTCACAGCAGCCACAAGGGGGTGAGTACAGTTTCCAAATCTACTACTTGCACGTGGTGGGATGGAGGATGTGGGCCTGTGGGTGCCCCTAGGCCAGGCCGGACATTGCAGGGGAGGTCCCATGTTGGGCAGGGGGTGATGAACACCACCTCCTACAAAGCTAGTAGGCATCCACTACTGGGCAGGGGTCTGTGGGTGTCAGGTATGCTGCTATTGGCGTTAGGTATTCCTGTCCTTGGGCTGGTGACCAGCATTGTGACTGGTAGTGCATTGCATAGTGCGTAGGCCTGTTCCCTGTGTGAGGGTGCTGTGTACACCAACGGTGTTGTTGGGGCAGCCATTGACTACGTGTATCCTTTTTCTCTTCCCCCCTTTTTGTTTTGTCATCCTGTCCTTATGTGCATTAGCATAATCTGGCGAAAGAGCAGTGGCACCGGCGATGGAGGGAGCTGCATCCCACACGGCCCATGAGGCAGGAGGGGACAGTTCTGACAGTGATACCTCCTCCGATGAAAGCTCTCTGCTGGTGGTGGACACCTCTGTGCCCACCCCAACTACAGGTACAGCCGCCACCCCCGTACCAGCACCGCCCTCCCAGCAGCCCCTCATTGAGTTTCCCTGCCCGCTCACCCAAGAAGGTGAGCATCTCCTTCTCCCTAGGCACCCCAGGCCCTGCTACCCTGAGTGAGGAGGCTATTGACCTCCTGCGATCCATCTCTATTGGGCAGTCAACCATAGTGAATGCCATCCAGGGGCTGGCAGGCCATTTGCAGCAAACAAATGCATTCCTGGAGGGCATTCACTCTGGCATGGCGGCCCAACAGAGATCAATCCAGGCTCTGGCCTCCTCCCTGAGGGCAGCCATTGTCCCTGTCTCTAGCCTCCCCTCTCCAACTTCCTCTACCCAGTCCTATTCCCCTCAACCCCAACCTATCCCAAGCACACATTCAGATCAGCATGCACCCAAGACAACACACAGGAGTGGCTCAGGCAAACACAAGGACCACACATCATCCCACAGGCACTCACACAAACACCATCCAGATGCAGACACACCAACATCCACTGCCTCCACTGTGTCCCCTCCTCCTCCTCGTCCACCACCCTCCCCGTAGCATCTCCACTTACAACTGTATGCAATACATCCTCATCCACTACCCCATGAACATCACACCTATCACTACACACCCCTCACTGGCAGTCACCACCCCCACATCCATGCACACGTCCCCTGTGTCCTCTCCCACTGTGTATGTGCCCCCTCCTCCCAAAGTACACAAACGCAAGCACTCAGACACCCAAGAGCCATCCACCTCACAACAGCATCCAGCCCATGCACCTGCACCCAAACACAGCAGACAGACCCCGCCTACAACCACTCCCTCTTCCTTCACTCCCAAACCTTCCCCTCTTCCCACCTCAGTGTCCCTAAGAAGCTTTTCCTCCCCGCCATTGACCTCTTCCCTACCCCTCTGCCCCGTCCTTCACATCGGGCCAGGGTGGTCAGAACCCAGGCAGGCACCTCAGCTACCCAGTCTACGGCCACAGTATTGTCAGCAGCTACTGCAGGTGAGAGAGGCTCCAGGGAACCAGTCATCAGCACTGACAGTGTGCCTGCACCAGCTGCCAAGGGGAAAGGCAAGGAGGCACCACCAGCTGCCAAGGAAAAAGGCAAGGAGGCACCACCAGCTCCCAAGGACAAGGATGCACCACCAGCTGCCAAGGGGAAAGGCAAGGAGGCACCACCAGCTGCCAAGGGCAAGGGCAAGAAGGCACCACCAGCTGCCAAGGGAAAGGAGGCACCACCAGCTTCCAAGGGCAAGAAAGCACCACCAGCTGCCAAGGGCAAGGGGCCTGGTACTGGGACTGATTCTGAGCCCCCAACACCAACCATGGGGGTTCAGCCATTCAAGGCTGCAGGGGAAGGGCTGGAGCCTCCCCCCACCACTGGCATTCCCGGCACCAGCACAGCTACCAGCACTGCCACCAGCACCACTGCCAGTAGCAGCAGCTCCAGTGGGCAGCCGTCCTAGGCTGCAGGGGAAGGGCTGGAGCCTCCCACCACCACTTCCAGCACTGACACCAGCACCACTGCCAGGACCGCCACCAGCACCACTGCCAGCAGAAGCAGCCCCAGTGTGCAGCCATCCGAGGCTGCAGGGGAAGGGCTGGAGCCTCCCACCACCACTGCCAGCATCGACACCAGCACCACTGCCAGCAGCCCCTGTGAGCAGCCGTCCGAGGCTGCAGGGGAAGGGCTGGAGCCTCCCACCACCACTGCCAACACCGACACCAGCACCGCCACTGTCACCACTGAGCAGCCGTCACCGCCGGCGGGCAGTGTGTAGTCCTGCCTCCATGGACTGAAGTGCGTCCTGGACCCTGCAAATCCTGTGGGTGTGACACCCAGGTGAGAGACTGTGGCCTTGCACTCCCCAAGTGCTGCATCACAGGGCACCAGCCCCCCTCCAGAACCAGTGGAAGAAGCCATCCACTTACCTCATCCTTGCCAGGATGAAGCACACTGGGCACCAGATGGCCCCCACCAGAACCAGTGGAAGAAGACATCCACTCACCCCATCCTTGCCAGGATGTAGCACACTGGGCACCAGGCCCCCTCCAGAACCAGTGGAAGAAGTCATCCACTTACCCCATCCTTGCCAGGATGAAGCACACTGGGCACCTGGCCCCCTCCAGAACCAGTGGAAGAAGCCATCCACTCACCCCATCATTGCCAGGATGAAGCACACTGGGCACCAGGCGGCCCCCTCCAGAACCAGTGGAAGAAGCCATTCACTCACCCCATCCTTGCCAGGATGTAGCAGACTGGGCACAACTCCCCCTCCAGAACCAGTGGAGAAGACATCCACTTGAGAGACTGTGGCTTTGCACTCCCCAGGACCAAGCAGTGGGCAAACCACCTACTTGAGAGACAGTGGCTTTGCACTCCCAAGGATCAAGCAGTGGGTAAACCGCCCACTAGAGAGACTGTTGCCTTGCAGTCCCCAGGACCAAGCACTGGGCAAACCACCCACTTGAGGTTCTGTGGCCTTGCACTCCCCAGGACCAAGCAGTGGGCAAACCAACCACTTGAGAGACTGTGGCCTTGCACTCCCCAGGACATCGCACAGGGCATGTAGCCCCCTCCAGGACCAGTGGTGTTGTACCATCTTCCGGCTGAGGTGCCCCGCCGTTCCCTATCCCCCCGAGGTTCCTGTGTATTTTTGCCCTGGTGCCCCTGCGGTGTTCTCTCCGTGTTGTTGCCGGAGTCAAGTGGGGCCTTGGCCTATGTGATGTGGCCCTGTAGCCCAAGGACATTGTGGACTGGGCAGTGTCCCTCCATTTGTATATATGTATATACTGTTTTGATTTTGAAGCATGATTTTCTACACTTTTATCTTATTACACTCACTTTAATCAATTCCTTTTGTCCTTGCATTATTCCTGAGGGATACAGGGTGAATATGTAATGTTAGTGCATCTGGTTATGTGTATGGAGTTGGGGGTGGGGGTGTTGCATGTGTGTCACTCTCTTTTTCCACCCCCCTCCCCTGTGTGCTAGATGGCAGTACTCACTGTGGTTGTCTTAGCCGGCGTTGGTGTTCATAGTGAAGAAGGAGATAAACGAGCATGGGGAACACCTGCAACTTGGGCTCCTTGGCGGTGTGGTTCTTCCTCGTGTCTCCAGGGGTGAGTCCTTTGCTTTTTGTGTGCTGTTTCCGCCATGCTTTTGATGTCGTTGGTACTGCCACAGAAAGGCTGGCGGATAGGCCTGTTGTAATACAGTGGGCGGTACATTGTTTTCTGCCTAGCTGTTGGCGGTTACCACTGCAGTGCTTGTTGTTACCGCCGTGGCGGTCAGTGTGTTAAAGTGGCTGTTTCTCTGAGCGGTTTCCGCCGTGGTCATAATTCCATTTTTTTTACCACTGGCCTGTTGGCGGTATTACTGCCGCTTTATCACCGACCGCCAGGGTTGTGATGAGGGCCTAAGTTTGTAAAAGAAGAAAGTACTGTTTCAGTAAAAGACAAGACATTGGCTGACTAGCCCTACCACTGAACGGGAATATTTTATAGGAGGAAGTGCACATTGCGCACATACAAAATGCCACCACTCACAGTGAGGGAAGTCAATGGCTGAAGTATTCTGATCTTTGTCCTATCTTTTTTTCTCTCTATATTACATAGTGGTGGTCAGCACTAGGTAGTTATAGTTAGGAACTTTTTTCCATAGAAGGAGCATTTTTTGTTTTGCCAAAAATGGTGATGCTGTTTGATGAATCTTCACAAAATTCTCAAAATGTATACCTTGGTCACTTCAGCTACTGTCTTGAAAGTTTCGGGGGGGAATCTGTCAAGTGGAGATTGGGAAAAAGTGAGGAAACAGAATTGCAGGAAGCTAGCTCTTGTCCAGAAACCATGCTTTTTGTGATTTGGTGTAAATCCGTTCAGTACTTTCTGAAATATTAGAGTTTAAAAAATGTAGCTATACAGGGAAGTGGATCCTCCATGGACCCGGGGGAAAAGCAAGACCCTGATTGGTTGGCCGCATCCTGACAAAAAAGTTGCAGCTGCCGTTTTGGTCGTTGCTTTGGCTCGGAGGCGGGGGGAGAAGAGTGCAAAATCACATAAGGGGTCACAATACCAGCATCTTGACCCCAAAGGACACATAGGGGCTCATTATAACATTGGTGGTAAATCCCGACTACTGCCACGACAACGGCCTCCAAAAGACCGTCAGCGTAGCTACCTACCATCCACCATAATATGACTGTAGCCGCGGTAAGGTGGTGCTGCGACTAGCAGCAGCGCCACGCCTGTAGAACGCTGATGAACGTATCATGACAAATGATACGGCCTGGCGATGTTCCACTGCCGGACGCTGCTGCTGCCAGCAGCGCCGCCTCCCGTCTCCTGCCGGAGGACCCCCTGGAAGTAGGTAAGTCGGGTGCTCCGACAGGAGAGGGGGATATTGTGGGTGGGGGTGGTTGTGTCTGCGTGTGTGCGTGCATGCAGGTGTGGGGTGTGTGTGATGCGTGTGTGCATGAATTAATGAGAGTGTGCGTGTATGTTGTGATGTGTGAAGGCGTGTGTGCATGTATGTGTGTCAGTGTGTGTGGGTGTGTGTGTGCATGGATGTATGCATGCGTGGGTGAATGTGGGTATTCGTGTGTGTATGTGTGTGTTTTGCCATGTGAGTATGTGTGTTTATATTGGGGAGGATGAGAGGATGAGGGTGGAGGAGCACTCAGGGGAGGGGTGCGGGGGAGACCCCTATAATTGCCAGGGAAGGAATTTTCAGGCACTGATAGCGCCTACTGCCATGGTTTTCGTGGCGGTATAAAAGCCACTGAAACCATGGTGGTGGCCGGGGTCATATTGTCTCCAGCCCAACAGTCGTTACCACCGTGGTGGTCGGTGTGTAACTTTGGCGGTTTGGCTTTTGCCAAACTGCCAATGTCATAATATGGTGCTATGTACCGCCAGCCTGTTGGCGGTACTACCACCGCTATGGCACCGACCGCCAAGTTCCTAATGAGGGCCATAGAGTGGTGCCCAATTATTTTAGAGCCACTGCTGGATCCGCGGGTCCAGAGAAAAATGGAAAAAAAACAAAAACACTCACTGTATCCAACCTCAGCTTGGTTTTGGGTGCATGCAGGAGGGTTAGACACCTATGGCGAGGCCCGGTGGCCAGCCACCACCATGCGCAGTGCTGGTTATATGTACGTCTCTGTATGCTAAAAAAACATAGAAATTCACTGAAAAAAACAAAGGTCACAGAGATGTTATAGTTAGGTTCTGGATTTCCTCGCACAAAACCATAGGCATCCAGCAGTTATAGTTATGGTTAACTCAAGTAACTATAACTCGTGCCCTAAATTAACTATAACTTGTTCCTTTGCCATGCACAATCAATTTCTCCACATATTACATAATTGATGACACCTTCTATGACATCATTGATATTATTACTGCACCATTTGCAATGAAATTATTCTGATGAAAAAACTGTGCATGGTAGGGACGTGAGTTATAGTTACCTTAGGGCGCGAGTTATAGTTCCTTATATATATGTATATATACCCAATATTTTGGTACTAGGCCTTGGTCAGATGACTTGTTACTCAGAACAGAGCACTATATACAAAGTGAAATGCAAATAGACAAAAGATGCCCATAGGCTTTCCGATGACCTTTATACATTGTGCAGCATTGGCATGAGTGTGTTATTTCGGCCTATCTGCTGAAGTTGTTTGCAGTAATATATATGTTCACTGAGAATACAAACGTTAAAGAGATGTTGTAGTTAGATGTGGAAATTGGTTATAAACTAATGTTTACAATCACCAAAAACAGTGAACTAACTATAATGTCCACCTCGCCATGCACAGATTACGATACCACTTATTATATTGCTCATAACATGTTAAATTACATCATTGATGACATCACTGATGACACCTCGCATGACATCATTGATAACATCAGTGATGACATCATTCAAGCTTCTGCTCCTTTAAATCCACTATAAACCCCTAAATAATTTTGGAAAAGAAAGCAGGTAGTAAATGGCACACAAACATAAACAGCATAGATTGACTACATGTACTTGTCCAAAATAGAAATAGTGTAGTGCTAGAGACAAGTCTGATTCAATATGTTAACAGTTATATGGTGAAAATTTGAACTGACAGTAAACGTTTAAGTGCAAACAGTACTTCATTTAAACAAGGTAGAGACTGACAGCAACTAGTGTAATTTGCAGACATATGTTACAAATAGGTTGCCAAAGTATGTGAGAAAAACTAAAACTGATACTTACAGTACATTGTTCACCTTGGAGTTCTGTGCACATGGTGGCCTTTAAGGGTTCACATGTAGTGCTATTGACAATTTCTATAAACTGTAATCTGTAAATTGAAGATTGACAAGGTGCAGATATTTATTCCTAGAAGTTTGTGAAAATCATGAGACATAAAATTGTTTAAAAATGTATAATGTGTGAATGATTCATTAATGGTTCAGGTCGCAGTTTGATTGTAAGTGTTACCCTAATGGTGTACACCATTCCGCTCAGTTGAGGAAGACGTATAAGGTGTTTTTTTTACAGACTACAGAAAGTTGTGCATAGGACCTACCTGTGCATGCCTTATCAGTGGTGGCTAATGTGAAGCAGTTGACCTAAAATTCTTTGTCAGATGAGGTTTTTAACAGGTACATCTTATTAATGGAAATAATAATCAAACTCTGTATTCCAGATTTTATAAATTGCTGATTGCATTAATGCCTAAAGAGACATTACTGGGGCAATTCACAAAGGTAACTTACATTTATGAGTAATATACATGTGTCCGTTTACTTTTACATGAATTGCTGATCGCATTAATATTTAGAGACATTACGTTTCTTAAATACCTGAATACCAATAAAAAAAGAGCATATCTACTAGAATTTGGTGATTTCAGAGATATGCTGCGTGTTCTGCATGTTGAAAAAGGTTACACTCATTAGTAAGCACTGCAGATATTGTAGAAAATTGGGCCAGGATGTAACTCACTAAATACCATCCAGTTTGAAAAGTGTAAAGCAAACTGTCACATTCATTCAAAGATTTTTGTCAGCTATGTCATCATTGATGTCACCATTGATATCCTTTGAGATGCCATGAGTGAAGTCATGTGTGATTGTTGGACCAGACCCTTGTTGGGGGTCATCCGCAAACTTTTTGCCTCCTTCCCCCTATTTTTTTCTAACCTGTTTTGGTTGGCTTTAGGGCTCTGGGCACTTTACCACTACTAACCAGTGCTAAAGTGCAAGTGCTCTCTGGGTAAATTGTATGGGAAATTGGCTTTTCCATGATTGGCATATTTGCTTTACTAGTAAGTCCCTAGTAAAGTGCACTAGAGGTGCCCAGGGCCTGTAAATCAAATGCTACTAGTGGGCCTGCAGCACTCATTGTGCCACCCACATGAGTAGCCTGTAAACATGTCTCAGACCTGCCACTGCCAATTTGACTTGGCAAGTATAACCCATTGCCGGGCCCAAACCTTCCCTTTTTATACATGTAAGGCACCCCTAAGACATGCCCTAGGTAGCCCCATGGGCAGGGCTCAGTATATGTTAGAGGTAGGACATGTACTGATGTTTTACATGCCCTGACAGTAAAATACTGCCAAATTTGTTTTTCACTGTCCATCTCTTTCATAGGTTAACATGGAGCTGCCTTTAAATAACTTTTAAGTGCAGTTTCCCTTTGGGGGAAGATAGGAATGTCGAGTTTGGTGTCTCTGAACTCAGAATTTAAAAATGCATCTTTTGGTAAAGTTGGTTTTTAAATTGTCAGTTTGAAAATGCCACTTTTAGAAAGTGGGCATTTTCTTGCTTAAACCATTCTGTTATTCTGCTTGCTTCTGTATTCCCTGTCTGGGTCAGGCTGACAGTTGGGCTGTTTGTGAATCCCCTCTAGACAGTGACACAAAGGGAGCTGGGATGTAGCCTGCACATTCCAATGGGCCAGCTGGGCTAGAGTGGCGGGAGGAGTGGTCACTTACACCTGCAAGGGCTGTGCCTGCCCTCACACAATGCAGTTTCCAACCCCCAATGCAGTGTGTGTCTGCAGTCAGGTCTGGGCAAGCCAGGATCTTGTGCTTTTCTGGGTTGGCCTGCAGTTGATGCTTCTGCTTTAAAGAGGACAAAGACTGGACTGTGTGGTATATTCCTGCTTGTAAAGAATCTCCCGGGGCTTGGACTGAGCCTGCCTCCTGTTTTGAAGTCTCAGGGCCATCAAAGACTTCCTTTGCCAGCACCTGGACTCTTTGTTGAGATTCCTGCCCTGCCAAGTGGTGCCCTATCCTGACACTGGGCCCTTGAAAGGTGAAGCTGGTTGAACAAGGACTGAAATGCAGGCACAGGAAGGCATGCAGTGACAATTTTGATGCACCCTCTGCAATGCGGCTGTAAAAACAACACACCACCCGCTGTGCAGCTGATTTTGATGCATCAGCTTGCATCACAGCTGGAGAAATAATGCAAACCCACTTGCGGCTACTGAAAATGAGACTGAAAATGAGACAAACTCCATGCAGTGCGGTTTTCCATCACCATGCAGGAGGATTTCTCACGCATCATTGCTGAGCGTCAAAAATCAACGTAAACCTGCACGGACCTGAGATACCCCGTCCAGAAAACGATGCACGGCCTCACTTGCGAGTGAGAAAACAACACATTGCTGACTTTTTTCGATGCAGGCGGCTTTATTTGTGATGCAAACCAGGTACTTTGTGTAACAACAACGTTTCCATTGTTTTCTATGGAGTAAGAATCTATTATTTTGAAAATTCATAACTTTACTTGTGTATGTTGGATTTTTGTCATTTTGGTCTTGTTTGATGCAGATAAATATTGCCTATTATTTAAACTGGTGTGGTGTCCATTTTGTAGTGTTTTCACATATGGTTGGATTCAAAGTGAGGTGACATGGTGGGCTCAAGAAGGATCTGTTGGAATGCTCCACTGAGAGATTGCCAGTGGTCGGACAAATTGTTCCTCCCATCACCTTTTGTATGTTTGATGTACCACCCTAAATGGCAGGGGTGTGCCACGGCGTGGGTTCTGTGCTCACTGTGCCAAGCTCCATTCAACTGATGAGCCCCAGTCAGGATGAAACCAGTCTTGGGTTGCTTGTGTCCTGGTTGAGAGAAGACCTGGCCTAGCTGTTTGGGTATGATTTGTTCCTATTTGAGCAGGGTATAGACTGATTTGCTTATGACTGTGTCCAAACCGTGGTGGCATGATGGGCAATTGAACAAAGGGTTAGAATGCTGCCCTGTTAGAAATGGGGTCTGTAGTTGGCAGAGGTATACACCCTTGTCCAAGTAGGGACCACAATCCTAGTCAGGCTAGGTCACACAAAATCCAAATTATCCTGTGCCCACCCTCTGGTAGCTTGGCACTGAGCAGTCAGGCTTCACTTAGAAGGCAATGTGTAAAGTATCTGTGCAATAAATCATACAGTAAGACAGTAAAAACACCACACAGGTTTAAAAAAATAGATAATATTTATCTGTATAAAATAAGGTAAAAACGACAAAGATCCATTAAAGATAAGCTGAAATATTACTTTTAAAAGGTTTAAAAGTCTTAATCCTTAGAAATAAACAGTTGTCTCTTTGTTACACACAGTACCTGGTATGCGTCAAAAGTAACGATGCGAGGGGATCGCAGAGGTGGAGATGTGTGGAAAGATAGAGTGTTGTGTCGGATTTTCCGGTGCGGGACAGACGATGCATCGTTTCTTTCCACGCAGTAAGGGGTTTGCGTTGTTTTCCCACACGCAGTCTTCATTCCTCACTGTGATGCAGGGATATTTGGATGCCCAGAGAGAATGCAGGGAAAATCCTTGCCACGCTGGAGGAGGGCACAGGCTCTGCGTTGATCCGGTAGGCGATGAGTCAAATTTTCTGTTGCAAGGCAGGTGTGCGTTGAATTTCTAGTCAGGAAGTCAGGGCTGCGTCCTTCCGGTCAGCTGTGCACTGATTTTTAGTTCACAATGAAGGCTATGCATTGATTTTGCAGGCAGTGAGTCAATTTTCAACGCACAAGGAGTTTCCTGAAGAGATGAAGTGTTTTTGGCCCTGAGGCTTCAGAAAACAGGAGGCAAGCTCAATCCATCCAAGTCCTTGGAGAGCACTTTTGGGTAAGGCAGAGTCCTTCTCAGAAAAAATCTGAGACCAGCAGGGCAACAGCAGGGCAGCAGTCCTTCTCAGCATAACAGTCCAGATGAGTCCTTTGGGCAGCTAGGCAGTTCCTCTTGACAGGGTGTAGGTCCAGAAGTGTCTGTGTTGGTGGGGTCAGACACCCAGCATATGTACCCAAAAATGCCTTTGAAGTGGGGGGGACTTCAGAGAGTGGTTTTGAAAGAACAAGTTCCCCTATCAGTTCAGTCCTGTCTGGCAGAGTCCCAGTAGGGGGTTTAGCAGTCCATTGTGTAAAGGCAGACCACTGGCCTTTGTAATGTAAGTGTCAGGCCCCCCAGTCTTCCAGCCCACAATGGCCCATTCAATATGGAGATGAGTGGAGGTGTGACTGAGTGTCCTGTGTTTGTGGTTGTCTGGATGAAATGCACAAGGGAGTTGTCAACCAACCCAGCCCAGACGTTGATTGGAGACAGGTTTGTAAGGCACAGATGTTTTTTAAGTGCAGAGAAATGCTCACTTTCTAAAAGTGGCATTTCTAAATTATTAGTAACATAAAATCCAACCTCACCAATAAGCAGGATTTTCTATTACCATTCCGGCCATACTAAATATCACCTGGTTACCCCTTTCAGATCAGAATCTACCACTCAAAAAGTATATAAGGGCAGTCCTAATGCTAGTCTATGAAAGGAGCAGGCCTCACAGTAGTGGTAAGCGATTTTAGTTTTGTTTTCACTAGCAGGACATATAAAACACATATGTACATGTCCTGCCTTTTACCTACATAGCAGACTGCACTATGGGTTACTTAGGGCCTACCTTAGGGGTGAGTTATATGTTGAAAAAGGTGTGTTTAAGGCTTGGCAACTACTTTTAAATGCCAAGTCAAAGTTGCAGTGCAACTGCACATACAGGCCTTGCAATGGCAGGCCTGAGACATGGTTAAGGGGCTAGTTATGTGGGTGGCACAATCAGTGCTGCAGGCCCACTAATAGCATTTAATATACAGGCTCTGGGCACATGTAGTGCACTTTACTAGGGACTTATGAGTAAATCAAATATGCCAATTGGGAATAAACCAAGGTTACCATGTTTAAGGGAGAGAGCATATGCACTTTAGCACTGGTTAGCAGTGGTAAAGTGTGCAGAGCCCTAGAACCAGCAAAAACAGTGTTGGAAAGGTGGAGGGAAACAGGCAGAAAGTTGGGGGATGACCACCCTATGGCTGTCAGGTCTAACATGCCCAAACAATTGCCAGTGTTTATACCAATTGCAAGGATTCTTCCCATTGTTTTTTGTCTGTTTGATAATTACAGGTGTGATATACTATTGGTTGCGTGGAAATCATTTAAAGTCTTGGTTTATCGTTCATCAGGGCTAACCCCCATCGCCTCATGTCAATGGTTTCTTGACGATGGCTAAGATTAATCATGAGCTGTATATCACATTTAATTATCATAACAATTTTGTTTAGCTATTTCAGTCAATAAAGAGAGTATGATATGAGTTAAAGGGTTTAATATTTTTAGTTTTTCATCCTTATTACAATTAGAATGTAATTTTAAAAATCTCAGTCATCAGTTTTATCAAAAGTTAAGAATCAAAAATAAGCAATCAATACATCAGATTGACATGCATTAAGCAAGTTCCATAAAGGAAAGAATCCCTATTCTAAGAATGAGAAAGAAAAGGTTTCAGTCCAGAAACCTATAAAACGTTCTGAATTCATGAGAAATCATAAAGCATAAAGCTTCAGCATCAAAGGTCAGCTTAATGGATCAATAATCAATCAAAGCATAACTTCCCATGAAGAGAGTTTCAAGACACTCAGTAGAGTCTCTAAGCAATATGCTAATATGAGTCTGAGAAGGATTGAAAAGAATGGAATGAAGGAGATACCCTACTCTAGGATCCCCCATTGTTACAGACAGACAAAATCTATGTTGCAACTTGTTTCTTCTTTCTTCAGACAACCAATCAACTTTTGATTCACTCATGTAAACGTGTTCACTCACTGTCTTCTCACAGGTAACAATAGTCTTCAGGCACAGTTTCTAAGACCACAACTGTGTCTTATCAAGTAATTATTTCATTACATTTCTCATGAATCACCCCTACTGTTCTCATCTGCATCACCCGTGTGTGAACTCTCATCTCAACCTTTCTAAATAGCAAGTATATTCCTTAGCTAACAGTAGTCTTTTTTTCACAATGATTATTCACAATGGAAAACACGTATCTTAAAAATCAAGATAAAGTCTTGTACAGAGTCTGCAATTCTTTCAGTTTAGTTAACTATATTATGACAGTGTCTGCACTGCAGTGCTTCAGGCCTACCTTTGCATGCTAATTCAGCATTATTTCCCAACATTTTAAAACGTGTCTTCA
The DNA here is from genome assembly GCF_031143425.1 of Pleurodeles waltl. NCBI lineage: Eukaryota > Metazoa > Chordata > Amphibia > Caudata > Salamandridae > Pleurodeles > Pleurodeles waltl. Next base: position 735,966,486 of record NC_090446.1, read on the forward strand.
CTATTGGCATTAATATAAATGTTGTTGGAAGCTGCAATTGCACACTGGGGATTTAACTGGCACACTGCTGCTCGTGTTGAAAGTACATTTCAGTCTGCATGTCAGAATGTTTTACTGATATGGATGATAAATGCATTTAAAACACAGAAAATGAGTCCTCATTTTAGCTTCCTAGAGCTTTAACCATAGTTTATATGGCAAACACTCCCCTAATTTTTTTCACTTCCGAAGGAAATGCTTTAGATTTGACAGCGTTTATTCCATCCAGATGGCTTCAAGTGTGCCACACGTTGTCATAAATACAAATGCTAACGTTCTTGTTGCTTATTCGAGCATTATGGGAAGTTGCAGTAGCACACAGGGGAGCTAACGGACTGTCTGCTGTTGTTATTGAAAGTACATGTTTCAGTCTGCATATCAGAATGTTTTACTGACATGGATGAAAAATACATATGAGAACTTAAAGGAAATGTAGCCTCATTTTAGCATTCCAGGGCACTATAAATAATTTCTATGACAAAACAAACCCTGTCAATGTGTTAATTTCTAAACAAAATACTTTAGGCTTTACAGCTTTGAATCCATCAAGATGGCTTCAGATGTGCCACATTTCTGTTATAAATACAGAATGTTAGTGTTCCAGTTGTTCATGAGTGTACATGCTTTACTCAATGTATTAGACTTTATTCTCACCTGGCTTAGAAAGATAGTGTGAATTAATAGAAAAGTGCTCTCATTTTGGCTTCTGGAGCACCTTCCATAACCTCTACGAAATAATCTTGTGAAAAAACTGTTTTTCTCAAACATGGTTCTTTAAATCAAGGCAGATGATCAGCATTTTTCACTGGGTAAAATCACCTTAGAACACATCAGAATTCCTAAAATGAATATAGTACCACCAACAAATGATTTATATTGTGACTAAAATCTGTTATCACCCATTATGTGTGCTCCTATATTTGTCTGTATGCATATATTTTTCTATTTATAAGGTATAGTTAGGTCAGAGTTTCCAAAGGAAGAGTGTTTTCAGAATCCGTTGCAGAACCTTCACAAAACTTTTTTTAAAAGCTCATGAACTTAGCACCTTCCGGGAAAGTTTCGGGGTGATCCATCAAGCAGGTTTTTTGCGTTTTTGGTCATTTAGTTGAACGATATCCATGGATAATGGTGAGGGCCAATCAGAGAATTAATGGGAAGAGACGGGTCAGGCGTCTGGCTTGGCTCCATGCGTCCAATCACAAGGAGAGCCATCCAAACAAAAAATAATAGTTTTTCCAGGTTGTATGACTATGAACACAAGTCATACTCTAACATTGCCTTTTACTCAAAACCCAAGCTCAATCACACAGTTTAACACACTCACGCAAACGTTCTCACACTCTCACTTTGTTTCATCTCTTGCGCACCCTCTCACACCTTCTTTCACTCTAACACCCTCTCTCACACTCTTTTTCACTCTCTAGCACTCTCAATTTCACGCTCTCACTTTCTCTGTCACTCTTTAACTCTCTCACCCTTTCACTGTCGCACTCTTTCTCACTCTCACTCTCATGTTACCACTTTCACACACTGCGCCTCACAATGCCTCACAAACTGACACTCATTGTCTCATTCCCCACATTACCTCTTTCTGACTGCTGCTGAAGTTTCAGTCTTGCTTTTTCACGCTGTCTCTTTTTGCTCTTTCGCTCTCTTCTTCCGTTCTCCCTCATCTCTCTTTTTAGCTCCCTTTTTCTCTCTTTCACCCTTCTCTCAGCTCCTTTTTCTTTCGTCGTCCTCGTAGCATCAAATGAGTGTAATGTAAATAATATCTCTTTAGTGGCTACATAGGTATGCACGACAACTCTAGAAAGGCCTCGTCTGCACAGGCGAAACAAAGAAGAAGATATATTGTTTCTTGCTGTATCGAATATTGGTTACAAGTGTTGAAAAAGCCCATGGCGCTGGGGTCGTCTTGATTGCAGTAGAGGAGAAGCTGTCTACCACTACGCGCTTTTTGAATGTTGAATACCCTATATTGAAAAGCAAAAATCCTGAGGCTAGGCTCATTTTTTCCCCGAAACTCCTAGATGACGTTGGCTGAGGCAGAGCTGGGCATCTGATTCAACCCTGGATCAAGTGTCTCGGCCACATACATACAGATACCAACAGTGCTTTTTCTCTAAGGAAGGTTGGTAGCATTGCTGAGGTATGGCTGAGAACGGATGCAGCATGGCAGGAACTTCTCCCTGTCTTCTGACAGGCATAGTTACCAAACTCTCATTGAAATGCATCCTGAGGCCAGTAAATCAAAATGTCTCCACTGGAAAGGATTGCATTCTTGTTATCTTTTATCTTTGTTTTTATTTTATAAGAATGCAATGCAGATGGGTAGGCTATGAGAGCATCTCATGGGGAAGGGGGAGAAGCAAGGTAGCTACGAACTGTAGAGAGCCACTCGGGCTCTCCTATACATTGTTGCCCGCTCCGTGATGACATACGGTGTCTGGAGTGCCGGCTATAAAATTAACGGGTGCGAGACCCTGGTGGTCTTTTGGCACATGTTTTAATAGAACAAACAATGTTGCTGTTTTATTACCCCCGCATAAGCGGAGGCCTCACTAGCGATCGCTTCAGCAGTGCGCCTCAGCCCTCTACATTGGCGACAAGGTGGTGCTCACACGCCACTCCACACACAACGGTGACACCTCATACCCAAAGAGCGTGTTGGACGGCCGCTCCTCGCCTGCAGAGACTGCCGGCTCCTTTCCATCGGCCTCACGTAGATACAGGCCGCGTCTGATTCCCGCTGGCCGCGATCATCCTCTCCCCAGCCCAAGTTTGACAGTCAGTGCTGGTGGGGCACACCGCTCTGCCATCCGGCCTGCTGCTGCTCCAATGCGCCTGTGCCTGGCGCACAGGCCCGGGTGGTTGGTGCATGGTTCACCGCTTCTATTTCTCTATGGCAACCAGATGCACTGGAGCACGAGGACCCCCGGGGCTGTCCATACGCTGCCTGTGGAGACGCACAGCGTCGGGTGCTTAGCCCAAGTCTGTGCACGACTTCCTGTTTGCTGCGGGAGAATAAAAAAAATTCTAGCATTCGCGCTAAGAATTTTTCAATTCTATTAAGGACACGGAGGCGAGGATTATGCTTCTCTTTCCATGCTTTATTTTTAACAGCAGCCAATGAACATCATGGAAAGTAAAAACTACATCACCCAATATTAGTCATAACACGTGATCAACCATAAAGGAGGAAGCCTATAAAGTGTTGAATCACACCAAGCCACTCCTCTTTCTTTGTCCAAAATTCAAAATTCAATATCAAAATCAAAATCAAAATCGTAACAGAAAAAATCCAAAGTCTAATCAAAACTTGTAAACGAAATCTTGAAAGCAGACGAAACGGCATCCCACTTGACTGGAAGAAGAACGAAATCGTGGCAGATCGCATTACTTCTCATCATTTCCTAGAAAAATGAAAAAATCCAGGCCATAAAAACTGAATAGCATAAGAAATACTTATATTATTAAACAATAGGGTGAGATAGCACTGATGTACAGTAACTTTGCACATGAAATCAACAAAATACCATGACATTCTGACATCATATATATACAGTGCGGTGGGATAATCCTCGCCTCCGTGTACTTAATAGAATTGAAAAATCCTTAGCACGAAAGCTAGAATTTTTTTTATTCTATGTCAGGACCGGAGGCTCAGATTATGCTTGTTCAAAGCTGATTCACAACAACAGATGCTATATCAACAATAGGTTTATAATAAAAAGTTTTAAACGTAGAAGGCGAAGACCAATCTGCTGCCTTTAAAATGTCCTCTAAACGAGAACCTAAAATCAAAGACTTTGATGCCATAGCTCCTCTGGCAGAATGTGCCCCAAATTTAGAAACATCAACACCTGCCTCACTCAGCAACCAACGCATCCATCTAGCGAGAGTGGCTGAGGAAACAGGGTGATATGGTTTAACTAATGAAATGAGTAATTGACCCCCCATATCAGAACGAAATTCTTCTGTACTTACCTCGTAAGCTTTAAGACATTGTACCACACAAAGCTTGGGGTTGTCCACAAAACAAGGATAAGTCACTGACTTCAAACTGCATTTGGTCCTACGCGAAATGGCGAAAGAGACTCCTTCAGGAGAGAAAACTCTCCCCGCTAGATCTAGAGCTCTAACATCTGACACCCTCTTACATGATATCAAACACAATAACATGGTGAGTTTAGCTGATAATTGTTTCCTAGACAAATATCTATTAGCCGGCCAGGATTCTAAAAATCTAAGAACAACATTAACATCCCAAAGGGACGAATAACGGGGACGAGGAGGATTAGCTAACCTGATACCCCTCATTAATTTACACACAATAGGAGACTCACCGATGGGTTTACCCTCTACTGGTAAATGCCCTGCTGAAATGCGGACCTGTAATTATTGATGGAACGGTAAGCCAAACCTGATGCCGCTAAGGAGGAAAGGAAATTCAGGACCAAACAGGCACCTGCCGAAGAAGGAGCTGCACTCCTAGAACTACACAAAGCACTCCATCGCTTCCATGCCGAAGCGTATCTCTTGTGAGTACTGGAGGCCCAGGAACCTGCAATGAAGTGTGAAGACTCCTGCGAAAGTCCTGGGATGACCCATCTTTGCCTGAAAGACGCCATGCCATCAGGGATAGCTTGCCTGCCAGGATCAATGGATGTAACAAACCCTGAGGGTCCTGGAGGAGATTCTCTCGGAATGGAAGAAGGATTGGATGGTCGCAACTCAGTTCCATTGCTATCGGAAACCAAGCTTGCGATCTCCAAAGGGGCGTCACCAGAACTAACTCCGCTTGCTGACGCCTGATCTGGGCCAAAACCCTGGGAATCATCAAGAAAGGAGGAAATGCATAACTCCGCTCCTGAGACCAGTCCTGAAGGAACGCATCCGTCTTCGATGCCTCTGGATCTGTCCTCCAACTGAAAAAACGCTTCATCTGCCGATTGAGGCAAGATGCAAACAGATCTATCGAAAAGGGACCCCACTTCGCAGACAGAGTTCGGAAAACTCTGGGGTGTAACCTCCAATCGCTGAAGTCTCTCAGGTGACGAGAGTTCCAATCGACCACTAAGTTGCTGGACCCCGGGAGGTACTCCGCCACCACAGATATCCTGTGTTGAAGACAAAAGTGCCAGAATTCCCTGGCTATTTCTGCCAGAATGCGGGAACGAGTTCCCCCCAACTTGTTGACATATCTCACTGCCGAGATATTGTCCATGCGAAGAAGAATGCAACAATTCGCTCTGATGGGGGAAAGACTCTTGATTGCAAAAGCGCCTGCTAGGAGTTCCAAGCAATTTATGTGGAGATTCAACTCTGAATTGGACCATCTGCCCCCCATGGACACTGAACCGCACCGGGATCCCCTGCCCCAGCGGCTGGCGTCAGACTCTATCACTACATCCGGGAGAGAGCTGAATATGGCTCTGCCGTTCTAGGCATCCATATGATCGAGCCACCAATGCATCTCCGCACGGGACTCCTCCGACAAGGGAACCTGATCTGCATAACTGAGACCCTTCTGAAGATGAGAAATCTTCAGACGTTGAAGGGCCCGGTAATGCAAAGGACCTGGGAAAATTGCCTGAATCGAAGAAGATAGCAGGCCCACCATGCGAGCAATCGCTCTCAAGGAAACAGTCTGTCTGGATAATAGAGACTTCAATTCTCTCTTGATTGACCGGATCTTCCCCGAAGGAAGAATCAGAAGAGACCGTAATGAGTCTATCTGGAACCCCAGAAAGTCTATCTGATGTGAGGGGACCAGGACAGATTTCTGAGCATTGATTATGAAACCCAGACTCTGAAGAAGAGACACTGACCAATTGAGGTGGTCTAACAAAAGATCTCGATCTTGGGCCATGATTAAGATGTCATCTAGGTACACAATAAGTCTGACCCCTTGGGAGCGAAGGAATTCTACTACTGGCCGCATGACCTTCGTGAAACACCAAGGGGCAGAGGACAGGCCAAAGGGGAGCACCTTGTACTCGTAATATTCGGTCTCCCAATAGAACTGAAGGAACCTCCGATGCGGAGGAAAAATAGGAATGGTCAAGTAAGCATTCTTTAGATCTAATCGAACTAACCAGTCTCCCTCTTGGAGAACATCTCTTAGTAAATGGATACCTTCCATTTTGAAATGACGATATAGCAAAAAACCGTTGAAGTCCTTTAAATTTAGAACTAGGCGAGAGCCGCCCCCTTTCTTGTCTACTAGAAAGACTGGACTGACAAACCCTGAAGGGTGAAGGGGAACTCTGATAACGGCACCTTTCTTGAGCAGAGCCGCAATTTCTGCGGAAATAAGACTGTGTTCTTGATGGGAAAAATATCCCTGCTTGGGAAGGCATGTTTGACAAGGGGCCTCGTAAAATTCCAGTTTGAACCCCTGTACGGTCTCTAAGACCCAAGCATCTGCTGAAATTAGATGCCAATTCTCCAAAAACCTCTGAGTTCTGCCCCCCAACATTACTTCTGAACTCAAGACCAAGCTCACCTGTGGCTCCCGAGTCCTGGGAGAAAGATTGTTGTCCCTTGGCTCTTCCTCTGCGGAATCTGCCTCGACCATACCTCGGCCTTGACGGGTAGAAGGTAGACGAGGAGGAGTCGTAACTCTGGTAACCCCCTCTTCCTTGTTGGAAGGATCCACGATGGGGGCTTTGCTGATTGAAACGGCCGAAGGCACGCCCTCTGTAGCGTCCGGCCCCTCGAAAAAGTGGACGCAGCACTCTCCGTATGGATCCTTGTGCCTTGTCTAGGCTGGCGTAGGTGGATACGAATTTTGCCAGTTCTTTCATGAAGGGAGAACCAAAGAGTAAACCCTGAGCCACGGGCCCAGATTCCGAAGCAGCGAGGTCTGCCAGTTTGAGGTCTAGTTTCATCGAGAAAGGCCAATTCCAGAATCGTGGTTAGTGGTCCGGAAATGTCTAAAAGTTTGTCTTGACACCCACGCCAGGTGCGATCAATACCCTTCTTAGGATCCTTGGCTGATTTTTTAAGGAACGTAACAAGGGTAGGATCTAACTCTGGAGTCTCTGTAACCTTAGAGGGAAAGTCAGGTCTGGGGCACTCAGACCTTAATCTAGATCTAATATCTTTATCAAACCCGTGTCTGATATGGGCTTCTACATAATCCGCCACCTCAGGGGGTGGTAACCACAGAGAGGATCTGGGGTGCACGATGTCCTCTGGCTCGAAAGTCAACACCTTAGGGGTAGGGGCCTCCTGGTGGTGCGCTTTCTTCTTATGTTTACGTGGAGGAGCGTTCTCCTGCTCGGAAGAGTGATCAGATGAAGCGGAGGAAGAGGCTGGAGCATCCACAGCTTTCTTTAGCGATCCCGCATTGTAATCATGCTCTTTCGCCATGTTCCTTAACAGGGATTGGAAATCCGCAGCATGCGGGTTAGAAGTTTGTTTTGCAGATTGTGAGTGTGCTGCAAAGGAAGGGTCTCCCAATGAGGGGGCGCCTACGGGCGCTGTCCAAGTCTGTTGATCGACCAGAACCAAGAGATGATGCTTAATGGGCTGAATGGCCTGAACCAAGGCCTGATTGACTGAATGACGCACCCCCGCGTCTAGAGCATACACCAAGTCCTGGTCAAAAGAGCCAGAAGTATCATCAAAATAGTACAAGTCCTCTGCTTGGTCATCATAACCAGCCATACTGAAAAACAGCAAAGGGAGCTCTCGAGGAACAGTAATACCAATAACAAATAAATCAGGGCAGAAACAAATTTCAACAATTACAACAATTTCAGATGTGGAGGGAGCTGCCCTGAAGGGGTTAAATGCCCTTTAAACCAGGCCCAGCCTGAATAGGAATTGTTTCAACCCTAGTGTCCAAGCACCGGGGCGTAGTGGGAGCTGAGCCTGTGGAGATGTAGGCAAACAGGGGCTTAAAGTGCTGTAGCACTTAGTAAATACAAGGCAGAGCCTCTGATAAAATATCCTCTTGACGAGGGGTCCAATGGCGCAGATGCGCTGAATGTCTTGGAGGCAGGGCCTCTGTAATGCCCTCACAAGGTAATTAAATAATTAAAGAATAAAGATTAAATCAAAATGCGCTCCGCGAAGAGCGCTGAGGGACCGGAGTGAGGAAAAAACTACTAATAGCGCTCCGAGCGAGCGTTGCCCAGAATAATAGTCCCGGTGGGTGAGGCGAGATCAAAGGGAAAAGGAATCTAACGAGCGCTCGGCGCGAGCGCTAAAGGCGCGCATCCAGGGGAGAAGCAATTAGCTTACACGCTCCGTCGAGCGAGAGGAAATCCCTAAACAAATAAACGCTCCGAGCGAGCGTTGAAATCAGGGAAAATAAAGCGGCCGGCAGCAGCGATCGTACACAGACGAAGAGAGAGGGCTCACACGCGCAGCTAGTACGGAGGAGAAAAGAGGCAAACCGACGTGGGTCCCATAAAACGCGCTCACGCAGAGCGCGGATCGTAAAATTTAATAATTTTTAAACTAGACAAAACATCTCCACGACATGACAAAGGACTGCGCAAGGAGCGCGAGTCCTGCTCCCTTGCTCCCACTCCACGTATTAAAAAGCGTCCATGGACGCTTATAGGGAGGGGAAAAGCCCGCTCCTAACACGATTCAGAATAGTAAGAAAAATATCACACTTATCTGGCTGCGAAGCAGCAAAGAAAGAGGAGTGGCTTGGTGTGATTCAACAATTTATAGGCTTCCTCCTCTATGGTTGATCACGTGTTATGACTAATATTGGGTGATGTAGTTTTTACTTTCCATGATGTTCATTGGCTGCTGTTAAAAATAAAGCATGGAAAGAGAAGCATAATCTGAGCCTCCGGTCCTGACATAGAATTCTGATCAGGCCGGCAGTTCTGAGGAAGGCCTTCTGGTTCCTGTCGTTCACTGGTTTCCCCCACGTGACAGCTGCTCAAAATCCAGGTACTGGGGCTGCCATCCCCACTTCTGCAAGTGGGTCAGAGACACTTCTAGGGGGCAGGTTTTAACACTGCAATCCACCAGCACAGGTGTGAGGATGGCAGTTTGACTCCATCTCAAAAAATAAATAAATAAATAACATAAAGAAAGCGAAGGGTAAGCAAAAAAAAAAACTAACTCTGTGCCAAAGAAAGGGCTGCTGAAATAAAGAGGGGCGGAAAGCCAGGTTTTACACAGAACAATGAGTTCACTGCCAGACACTGATCACTAATGCCCAGCGCACCATCAAGGGTCACATTCGTCTGTGACTGCGCTACCCCCGTTTAGCCAGCTGGCAGACCCCACCACGGCTGCACCCCAGTGGCGCCATTGGCTCGGCAGACTGAGGCACTACTTCAGAGCCACACGAGAGACCGATGGAGAAGTAAAGGTCCCTCATGTTGCACTTTGGGGATGACGAGCTCTATGATTTGTTTGAGACGCTACAAAACACGGGCAATGATGACTTTGATGATTCAGTGGAAGCCCTAAATAGGTATTTCGACCTGCAGCTTAACCTGTACTATGAAAATTCAAAGTGCCGCAGGCCCAGCAAACCGACACGGAGTAGGTGGACATGTTTTACGTGCGCCTTCGCAAGCTGGTGAGCACCTACACAGGTATCAACCCCCATGAAAAAATAAGAGCGCAGATAATACAGGGATGCCGCTCCAAGGTGCTGCGCAAGCTGATACTACGACAACCTGGCATATCGCTTGACGAAATACTCACCCTGGCAAGATTGCATGAACTGTCCAATAGCCGCGCCGAGGACATAGCTGCTGCCCTTGCGCGGTCATCCCTTGCACCGGGGCCAGCAAAATTAAGCCCTGTAAAGGAGGAACATATCGACGCCATCCATCGACGCCAAAACCCACTGCGCATGGCTCGACCACCCAGAATGGCCGAAAAGGTGTGTGGAAACTGTGGCCTTGAGCACTGTACACCCGGCGTGTGCCCCGCGAAGGGCAAGAACTGCTCCAAATGTGGTAAGCCTAACCAATTCGCCGAGGTCTGTCGAGGAGGGTGGCCCGTGATAGGAACCACACTTGCTAGAAGAGGAGCGGTGAAGAAGGTGACGCCAGCAGAAGACGGGGGACAGCAGCAATAGGCACGTACCCATGCATTACCCCTTACGAAGACGATGAAGATGAAGAGATATTCGTTGTCTCATTTGCCGACAGAGTGGATCAGAGGCAGCGGCCTCTGCTCTTACGTACCATAATGGTTAACGGCACACCAGTGTCCGCGCTCATAGACACGGGGCGTCGGTAAACATCATAGATGTCGAACAATACAGAAGATATCTCCCCCACTGGAGCTTAAACCGTGCCGTACCAAGATATACGCTTAGGGGGGCATAGACCCACTACCCCTCAGAGGGGCGATAGAGGTTACTATTTGCAGCGAGTGACGCCTAGTTCCACTTGGTGGAAGGAAAGAAAGGAACTCTCCTAGGGTGCCACCCAGCAGAAGAGCTGGAGCTGGTATTCTTCGCCCAACATGTACACGACTCCCAAGCCGAAGCGGTGCTGGAGCAATTTCCAGAGCTCTTCCGCGGCTTGAGATGCTAAAGGGAAACCAGTTCCACCTGAATGTCGACCCTGCGGTACGACCTACAGGTTTAAGACACCCGAGAGTGCCTTTCCACCTGAGGTCTCAGGTGGAGCAAGAACTACAGACTCTTGAGGAGCAAGGGGTCATAGAGAAGGTGACCGGGCTGACGCCCTGGGTTTCGCCTCTCATTATCACCCCAAAGCCCAAACAGCCCAGCACCATCCATCTGTCTTAGGACATGCGCCTTCCCAACAGTGCCATAAAGCGGGAGCGCCACATCACACCCACCATGTGAGCCACCCTTAAGCGGCTATCAGAGGCTGGACTAACGTTGCACCGAAAGAAATACGCTTTCTATTGCATCTATTGATTTATTTGGCTACATTTTCTTGAGGGAAGGGCTGAAGGTTGACCCCAAGAAAGTAGAGGCCATCGAGGGGGCGTCAGTACCTTGTAACACCACTGAGGTCAGAAGCTACATTGGGATGGCGACGTACTGTGGGAGATTCATCCCTAATCTGGCCACGCTCGTCGAACCTCTTAGGCGGCTCACGAAAGTCAATACCCCAAGGGAGTTGGGCACAGACGCGAACAAGACATTCCTGGTAGTTAAAAGCGCTGTGTTGGACACCGTGGTCCTTGCCTATTTCCACCCACGCAAGAGAACAGAAGTAGTGGTGGATGCCAGCCCCGTTGGGCTAGGAGCTGTGTAACTGCAGGAACAGAGACACCAGCAGTGGACGCCTGTGGCCTTTGCCAGCAGAGCTCTCTCAGCAACAGAGGCCCGGCATGCACAAATTGAGCGGGAGGCGCTGGCCATTAGGTGGGCCTGTCAGTATTTCCACTTATATCTGTGCGGAAACGAATTCTGGATGGTCACCGATCACAAACCGCTGGTGCCCCTCTTTGCGGGCACCGCCAGACTTGCCCCTCTGGGGATCAAAAGGTGGGCAGTGCTCCTCCAGCCTTACCGATTCCAAGTCGTCTACCAGCCAGGCATCAACAATCTGGTGGATTATTTATCACGTCATCCCCTACAGCTGCGCTTGGATTAAGAAGCAGAGGAGGAGGATGGACGGATGGAGGGCTTTGTGAGCATGATTGTGAACATGGCATGTCCCACGCTCTTACGGTGTCAGAAATCGCGGACGCCTCGAGCAGAGATGCCATCATCAGCTGAGCAAAAGAGGCATTACACTACAAGGTTTTCTTGACAGGACACCAGTGTTTGACTCCGAAGAGCACCAAGCAATGCAGCAGGTATGGAAGGTGAAGTTGGAACTCTCGCTGAGTCCTGAAGGCCTCCTTCTACATGGACAGCGTTTGGTGATACCACGAAGTCTGCAGGGCCGAGTGGTGGAGCTAGCAGACAAGGATCATCAAGGAACCGTGAAAACGAAACCACGCCTACGTTGAAAGGTATGGTTCCCCGGGATGGACGCCATGGTAGATGACCTGGTGCATAGATGCCGCCTGTGTGCCATCACTGCCCATGATCCAGTCCCCACTCCTGTGGTGACCGAACCACCCAGCACTCGACCTTGGTCTCGGATAAGCCTGGTTTTCAGTATTTTTCCGGATGGCCGGCTGACAGCCGTGATGATCGACTCCTGCACTCAAATTCCTGTGGTGTAATTTGTGGTGCCCATGTCATTTGAGAATGTCTGTCCTGCTCTGGAGAAGACGTTCGCCCTCTTGGGTCCACCTGATGAGATAAAGACAGACAATGGTCCTCCATTCCATGGTCAGGTGTTTCAAGACTATCTGCGCTCGCTAGCCGTAGGCCATTGGCGAATGACTCCTCAATGGCCCGAGGCAAACAGAGACATGGAGCGATTCATGTGTATTGTGAACCACGCCCTACGAATTCAACAAAAAGATGCTGAGTTATGCCTCCATGCATTCTTGAGGGCTTACTGGCAGACTCCCCATAGCCCTGGCCGCTTTGATGTTCAGTTCACCGCCCAGAGACTACCAGCGGGCAGTCACTGGCAACCCATTGCCCTGGATGTAAGATGCAAGAGAAGCGGTCACAGACCAACGCCAAAGCCAACGAGAGGAGGAGAGCAAAACATCCTGACCTACAAGCGGGAGAATTGGTCATTCTAAAAGATCGCCCTACAGTATGAAATTCTGAACCCCCCATGAGACAAATGTCTGGAGAATAGAGAGAATCGAAGGGACCATGGTTACCGCCAGCCGAGAGGGACGGCAGATGACTCGGAACATGTTGTCGTTCCAGAAGGTGGAGCCTCGAGTGTGCAATGTAGGGGCTGGCCTTGAGGATGAGAATGGCGAAGAATTCAAAGCGAGCTGTCCTTCGCATCCGGGCTCTCCCAACGAATGTTGACTGGGAGGCAGTGGTGTATTCCGCAGGGATCCGGAGAGGTCTAGTTCCCCAGACCCGAGGCCGGTGAGAGGGCACGAGCCAACCGGGAGAAGTGAACGGTACCACCTGCGGCCCAATCCCAACCCCAGCCAATGGCTGAAAATCTTCCTGTGGCAGAAGGGACAGATGTTTTGATTGTAACTGGGAATCTCTCTCTCTCTCTCTCTCTCTTTTCTTTTTTCTTGCTCTCTCTCGTTTGTGTAAATTACATGTTCATGATGTTTGCAATGGTTCACTAAAACCTGGGGGGGATGTAGAGAGCCACTGAGGCTCTTCTATTCTTTGTTTCCCACTCCGTGACGAAGTACAGTGGCCGGAGTTCCAGCTAATAAATAAACCGGTGCGAGACCCTCGTGATCTTTTGGCACATGTTCTAATAGCACAAACAGTGTTGCTGTTTTATTACCCCCCCCCGCAAGCAAAGGCCTCACTAGCGATTGCTTCAGCAGCGCGTCTCGCCCCTCTACACCACCCACCGTATAGAGTCTACATCTTGCCAGAGAGGAGCTACTTTTTAGCTTCCTCACCAATAGAAATGACATTTCAGAATAGTATGAACATCCTTGACGAGCCCAGGGCTGATCCAAATTGTAGTGAACAGCCAATTTAGCCAATGCTTGAAGGTGGGTCGCCAAACCGTCCACTAGCTGAAGAGGGCTCAAAAAATTCCCTTTTTGTAATGTATATGTGTATGTATATTGTGTGTTTTTTATTGGTGACAATAGGTTTAATGTCTACTTAGGCCCATAGAGAAGATGTCGGAATTTTACTACCCATCCAAAGGTTCTGTCCGTACAAGACTGTAGAATATCTAAACGGCCTAGTCTTTTCTCCAATAGATGTAAAAAAAAATTATATAAACGGCCTGAGTCACAAAAAAGTATGAACGTATGGGCTGGTTTCTATGACTCGGCTTGAAGATACTTTTACTTTTTTTTTTGCTTTTCATAAAACAGGTACAATAGTATACGTGGAAGGCTGTGTCAGCAGATTGACAGCTGAACTGTTGATATTATCATTAGTTTTTTTTTTTTAGTAATGCCTGTGCCCTGTGCACCTGAATTGTACGCTGCATATAATTCCACAAAATGAGAATGGCAACAACGGGGAAAATATTTCTCCCTTTGTGAAACAGCCCTTCTCCACCACCTCCACCAAATCTAGCCCGTCTGGAGAGGTGAGTTATCCAGTATTTGATCTTTCATAAATTCACATGCTTGGATCATCCCCATCGTCAAAGTGGGAGTCCCACGGTACATGAAAAGCAATAATGAACAAACACATTTTTTTTCTTATAGGCTATAATGGTAACCCAAATCACTCATATAGCCTATCTAAGTCTGTAGGAAGTTGGCTCTATATACACTATTTCAAAGTAAGAAATAGCATGCACAGAGTCCAAGGGTTCCTCTTAGAGGTAAGATAGTGGCAAAAGTAGATAATTCTAATGCTCTATTTTGTGGTAGTGTGGTCGAGCAGCAGGCTTATCAGAGGGTAGTGTTAAGCATTTGTTGTACACACACAGGCAATAAATGAGAAACAGACACTCAAAGACTTACTCCAGGCCAATAGGTTTTTATATTGAAAAATATATTTTCTTAGTTTATTTTAAGAACCACAGGTTCAAGATTTACATCAAACACTTTAAAAGTAAGGTAATTCCCTTAGATACTTTAGGAACTTTGAATGAAAACAATGTCATGTACAGTCTTTGTAAAAGTGGCAATAAGCTATTTTCAAAGTGGACACAGTGCAAAAATCAACAGTTCCTGGGGGAGGTAAGTAAAGGTTAGATTAGTAGGTAAGTAAAACACTTACAAGTCTCAGTCCTGGGGCATAGGCAGCCCACCGTTGGGGGTTCAAGGCAACCCCAAAGTTACCACACCAGCAGCTCAGGGCTGGTCAGGTGCAGAGGTCAAAGAGGTGCCCAAAACACATAGGCGCCTATGGAGAACAGGGGTGCTCCTGTTCCAGTCTGCCAGCAGGTAAGTACCTGCATCCTCGAGGGGCAGACCAGGGGTTTTTGTAGAGCACTGGGGGGGGACACAAGTAGGCACACAAAACACACTCTCAGCGGCACAGGCGCAGCCGGGTGCAGTGTGCAAAGCAGGCATTGGGTTTTGTATAGGTTTCAATGAAGGGACCCGGGGGTCACACTAGCAGTGCAGGGAGGCATAGGGGGGGGCTTCTAGGGACAGCCGCCACCTGGGCAAGGCAGAGGGTCGCCTGGGGGTCACTCCTGCATCGAAGTTCGGTTCCTTCAGGTCCTGGGGGATGAGGGTGCAGTGCTGGTTTCCAGGTGTTGGGTCCCTTGTTACAGGCAGATGCGGTCAGGGGGAGCCTCTGGATTCTCTCTGCAGGCGTCGCTGTGGGTGTTCAGGGGGGGTCGTCTCTGGTTACTCACGGGCTCGCAGTCGCCGGGGAGTCCTCCCTGAGGTGTTGGTTTTCTGCAGGTCGAGCCGGGAGCGTTGGGTGCAGAGTGTAGAGTCTCACGCTTCCGGCGGGAAATGTGAAGTCTTTGGAAGTTGCTTCTTTGTTGCAAAGAAGTAACTGGTTTTGAACAGGGCCGCTGTTTACAGGAGTTTCTTGGTCCTGTAGTCCAGGGCAGTCCTCTGAAGCTTCAGAGGTCTCTGGTCCCTGTCGGATGTGTAGCTGGAGCAGGTTTTCGAAGTTGGAGACAGGCCGAAGGGATGGGGCCAAATCAGTTGTTGTCTTCCTCCTTCTCTGCAGGCTTGTAGGTCAGCAGTCCTTCTTCTTCCTTCAGGTTACAGGAATCTGATTTCCTGGGTTCTGGGGTGCCCCTAAATACTGAATTTAGGGGTGTGTTTAGGTCTGGGAGGGCAGTAGCCAATGGCTACTGTCCTTGAGGGTGGCTACACCCTCTTTGTGCCTCCTCCCTGAGGGGAGGGACGCACATCCCTATTCCTATTGGGGGAATCCTCCAAAATCAAGATGGAGGATTTCTAAAGGCAGGGTCACCTCAGCTCAGGACACCTTAGGGGCTGTCCTGACTGGTGGGTGACTCCTCCTTGTTTTTCTCATTATCTCCCCTGGACTTGCCACCAAAAGTGGGGGCTGTGTCCAGGGGGCAGGCATCTCCACTAGCTGGAGTGCCCTGGGGCATTGTAACACAAAGCCTGAGCCTTTTAGCCTCACTGCTAGGTATTACAGTTCCTGCCGGGGGAGGTGTTAAGCACCACCACCCAGAGCAGGCTTTTGTTTCTGTCCTCAGAGAGCACAAAGGCTCTCACCCCAAGGGGTCAGAAACTCGTCTCTTAGCAGCAGGCTGGCACAGACCAGTCAGTCCTGCACTGAAGGATTGGGTAAAATGCAGGGGACATCACTAAGATGCCTTCTGTGTGCATTTTTTAATAAATCCAACACTGGCATCAGTGTGGGTTTATTATTCTGAGAAGTTTGATACCAAACTTCCCAGTATAGTGTAGCCATTATGGAGCTGTGGAGTTCGTTTTTGACAAACTCCCAGACCATATACTTAATATGGCCACACTGTACTTACAATGTCTAAGAATAGACTTAGACACTGTAGGGGCATATTGCTCATGCAGATATGCCCTCAACTGTGGTATAGTGCACCCTGCCTTAGGGCTGTAAGGCCTGCTAGAGGGGTGACTTACCTATGCCACAGGCAGTATTTTGTGGGCATGGCATTCTGAGGGGGATGCCATGTCGACTTTGCCTTTTTCTCCCCACCAACACACAATCTACAATGGCAGTGTGCATGTGTTAGGTGAGGGGTCCCTTAGGGTGGCACAACATATGCTGCAGCCCTTAGGGACCTTCCCTGGTCACAGGGCCTTTGGTACCACTGGTACCTTTTACAAGGGACTTATCTGTGTGCCAGGGGTGTGCCAATTGTGGAAACAATGGTACATTTTAGGTGAAAGAACACTGGTGCTGGGGCCTGGTTAGCAGGGTCCCAGCACACTTCTCAGTCAAGTCAGCATCAGTATCAGGCAAAAAGTGGGGGGTAACTGCAACAGGGATCCATTTTCTTACAAAGTCCTTTTGTGAAAAGGACCCAAACCCATCAGCTGGCCAAACAGGCACCAGCACCCTCTAGAACACTCCCCACAGAGGCTCTTTCCCTCAGATTTTCTACCACACGTCGTGTGAAGGGAGTCTCCCTGAGCTCTGCTCAGTTTTTTCTACTTCTTCAGAAGATTTTCTCTAAAAAAAAACTCCAAAGGATGTCAGATTCTTCCAGAAAAGACCTTTTCCGCCCTTGTAAGACTTATGGCAAGAAAAGGGCTCCATGTGGATGATCCACATAAAGACTGCTTATACTGCCTCTACCCAGAAAACCAGGTGAAAGACTGCAAGATATGCTGTACTTTCTCTACAAAAACCCTCAGGGACAGTAAGGTTAGACTCTTGACATGGCTACAGGCAAAATCCTGTACTTCAGGTGAGGAGAGTGAGTCAGAAAGGCCACATAAAAGGTCCAAATCTGAGGACCTGGGCCAGGCGGAGAGATCCAGAAAGCGGCAAAAAATGCATCATAAGGAAGGTGCAAAAGGCTTACAGTGCTCAATTTCATCTGAGCCATCCTCTCCTCGACTAAAGAAGGAGTCGTCTCACCGTTCTCCTTCGTCTGAGCCTTCTACCTCAAGAAAGGTATCTATCAAAATCAAGTCAACAACGACACCACCGTCGACGACAGTGACGACGAAGACGGTGTTCACATCTACTGTCTCCACCACCTCGTCGACGAGACCGTCGTCAGCGACGACTACGTCGACGTCTGTGGTAAAGGCTCCTATTACTTCTATTAAACCTCTGTCGAGCCTCCAGAAAAAACTGCGTTGCTGAAATCAACGTTGACGCCTTCGTCGACGAGAACATCGTCGTTGACGACATCGTCTATGAAAGCCCCATTGACTGCAACACCACCGACGAGAGCTCCGTCAGCTGCATCACCTTCGACGAGGACACCATCGACGAGGCCGTCGTCGACAAGACCACCGTTGACTACACCACCGTCGCCAACACCACCGTCGACGAGACCGTCGTTGATGGAAAGATCATCCACTATGAAAGCGCCGTCGACAGGACCATCGTCGTCGACACCATTGACGATGCCAATGGTGGCTGTGAGTCAGATGGAGGCTATTCCTACTTCTCCTGGGTCTCCTGGTCTTCAAGCCACAGTTAAAATCACAGCAATGTCCAGATCGACGGTCTATCCTACAGATACTTTACCAAGTAAGGTGTCAACTTTATTACCTAGTCATCTGCTGGACTGGGAGGAGTCGGATGAGGGTCTATTTGGGGATGCGCACAGCCCATCTCAGTTGCATGTCAAATACCAGGAAGAGGATGATGATGATGAGTATGATCAATATCGGCCTTATTATTCTCATCAAGGGCACTATTATCAACCGCCGCCACAACCAAGAGATTCTGTCCAGATACCTGCCTCCTTGATCCATGACTTGCTGTCAATGTTGCAGGATTATAGGAGGAGGTTCCCAGCTACAGCAGAGGATCAACCGCCACCTACAACTTCTCCTGTTTCGCCAAGGAGCATACCTCCACATCCAGCTATGCCTAGGATGACTCCGCATTCTGTGTTAGCTGCCCCCCCTGGAGATGACGTTTCAACATCTGGGGAAGAGGAAGAAGAAGGTGAAATATCGACGTCACAGCATCCTACTGAGGAATGGGATGACTACCTAGCCCCCGCTCCTTCTCCACCACCTCCTCGCCCTTCAGATTCTCCACCAGAGGATATAGGTGGTTTTCACAATTTAATGGATAGGGCTGCCACACGTTTCCACTTGCCAACATCTGTCTTGCAGTCTGAATGCTTCCTCCATGATTTTAAAAAGCAAGCAATGAAGTCTGTGACGGCCATCCCTATCATTGACTTCATATGGAGCGAGGGGATGAAGATCATGTACAATCCAGCAACAGTTCCACCAGTGCCACAGAAACTCTACAAGAATTACAAGGCAACTCAGGACTCTCCGGCATGTTTGACTGGCCATCCAAACCCAGACTCCGTCATCTCTCAAGCGGCTCAAAGGCGTTCCAAGAACCCGTCAGCACCTATATCTACTCCTCCGGATAGAGAAGGAAGGAGATTAGATAATGTGGGCAGGCGATTCTCGTCCATGTCTGCCATAACTGTTCGGGCAGCAAATTCCTTAGCGATTTTGGGACGATATGATCGACAAATGTGGTCGGATATGCAGGCTTTCATGAACCTCATCCCGGAAAGCAAACAAGCAGAGGCACGGAAGATCCTCCAAGAAGAAGAGCGGACGTCTGAAGAAATAATTGACTTTGCCCTAGATATAGCCTCCACCGGCTTTCGTCAACTGGCTGGAGCTGCGGTATTACGCCGCCAGGGTTGGCTAAAAGCCACATCTTTCAGACCGGAGGTGCAGTCCAGAATTCTTGACATGCCGTACAATGGAGAATCTCTCTTCGGCAAGCATGTAGACAAAGCATTTCAGGCCATCAAGGCTGACACAGATACTGCTAAGTCCCTAGGTACTTTGCAGTACCAGAAGCAGCCCTTTTGGTGTGTAAGAGGAAGGGAATTTACCTAATTTCGAGGTTCCTATCACAGGCACTATCAACAGCCTCAATATAAACTAGCTTATCAGCAGCAGTATTGACAACCATCCACTGCCTCATACGCCTGACAGGGAGGAAGGAGAAAACGGAGTTCCCAAACCCGGGATCAACCTAGAAAACAATAATCATTATTAGGCACCGGCTATCTTTCCCTACTATTCACAGAATCACCATCCTACACCTTTTGAATCCTGGAGACTTTTTGACAACAATGGATCTCCAGGATGCTTATTTCCGCATACCAATACATCAAAAACATCGCAAGTGTCTCCGTTTTACTGTGGCCGGTGCCCATTATCAATTCAAAGTTCTCCCATTCGGTCTGAAGTCAGCTCTACGAATTTTCACAAAATGTCTTGCCCCAGTCGCAGGTTTTCTCCGCAACAGGGGGTTTCAGGTGTTTCCATACCTGGTAGACTGGCTCATAAAAGCTCCTTCATCACTACTAGCGTCCAAGGCTACAAACGCCTGCCTAGAAGTATTTCACAGTTTGGAACTAGAAGTAAACATCCAGAAGTCAGGCATCCTTCCCTCACGCAGGATAGTCTTGGGTGCGGAATTAGATACCATCGATAACAAGGCATACCTCATTCCGGCACGGCAGCAGAAACTAACCAACTTGGCTGTCAGTATTTCCAGAAAAAAGTCAGTTTCAGTACGACTGTTCAAGTCGCTCCTAGGTATGATTTCCTCAGCCATCGTCCTCATTCATCTAGCAAGGTTAAGAATGAGACCTTTGCAGGAGGAGTTACAGCTCCAATGGACCCAGTCACAAGGATCCTTCGAGAACTCAATAAGTGTTACACCAAAAATGCTGCAGACTTTCCGATGAGGGTCTCAGGTCAACCATCTCTCTCAAGGGCTCACCTTTCTAACGCCAATAACAGATTTCATCATCACGACAGACGCTTCCTTGGGAGGCCATTTACAGGACATGCGCATTCAGGGAAGATGGTCAGATGCACAGAAAGGAATGCACATAAATCTGTTGGAATTAAAGGCGATCCATCTCACGCTCAAGGCGTTTCTTCCACGCATTGCAGGGTCATCAATGTTGGTCCGGACGGACAACACAACAAGTATGTTTTATTTCAACAAGCAGGGAGGAACAAGATCCCTCTCTCTCTCAAGGGAAGCTCAATCTCTTTGGGACTCGCTCACACTGCACAACATTCACCTCAGGGTGGTGCACCTGCCAGGTGTGAACAACGTCCTGGTGGACTCTCTCAGCAGGACGGACGACAACTGCCACAAGTGGGAACTCAACCAGAAGGTACTGGACGGTGTCTTCCAATGCTGGGGACAACCGACCATAGATTTGTTTGCCACCAAACAGAATGCCAAATGCCGATTCTACACCAGTCGATACCCACTCCTGGGGTCGTGAGGAAATGCTCTTTCGATGAGATGGTCCGGGATCTTTGCGTATGCTTTTCCCCCCATCCCATTGATCCCCAGACTCCTGAGGAAGATGAAGTCGGAGGGCTGCAGGATCATACTCATAGCGCCCAGGTGGCCCAGGCAATATTGGTACACAGGGCTCCTACTCCTGTCCGTGGCCAATCCCATGCGCCTTCCCTGCAACCACAACCTTCTCACGAAGACTTAGGGTCAAATTCTTCATCCGGATCCAACATCTCTGCAATTACACGCTTGGCTCCTGATTTCCGCGAGTTCCAAGGTATGAACATTGACAATAAATGCTGACGGATTTTATCTAGGGCACGAGCGGACAGTACAAATAAGACATACAAGCTCAAATGGAAGAGATTTTGTGTATGGTGCTTTCAGAACAAGTTCAATCCTTTACAGATTAAGCCGGAACAAATTCTCTTGTATCTTCTCACCCTCTCAAAGGCTGGGCTATGCCACGCATCAGTTAAAATTCATTTGGCAGCTATAGCCTCCTATAGACGCTCTGCTGATATGCCCTCACTTGGCTCATCCAGGATTATTAAACAGTTCATGAAAGGCCTCTTCCGCACTTTCCCTCCGGTGCATCCTCCTCCGCCAGAGTGGCATCTGAATGTAGTCCTGTTCCAGCTAATCAAAGCTCCGTTCAAACCCATTCACAGAGCGGAACTCAAGTACATCACATGGAAAGTGGCAACTCTGCTTGCTCTTACTTCCACCAGGTGAGTCAGCGATATAGAGGCCTTTACTACTGAGGAACCTTTTCTGTTTTTTTTCAGATGACTTTGTCATGCTCAGGACTAACCCCAGGTACATTCCTAAAGTGCCCTCATCATTTCACCTGAATGAGCCAGTAATATTATGAACTTTTTTCCCAAATCTGTTGACAATTGCAGAAAAGACTCTGCATTCCTTGGACATCAAGAGATGCCTCAAATTTTACCTTTAAAGTACCAAGCAGATAAGGAAGACAGATCAGCTGTTGGTATCTTATGCTCATGGATGGCAAGGGGCAGGGGTCATTAAGGCCACCATAGCCCGGTGGATTGCATCTACAATTCAGTTTTGCCACACGAAAGCAGGAAAACCGTTGACTAAGCGCCCAAGAACGCACTCCACAAGAGCAGTCTCCACATCGGCTGCTCTGTTCCAGGGCATTGCTCTGGATAAAATATGTCAGGCTACGACGTGGAAGATTACACACTCCTTTACGCAGCACTACTTTTTGGAGTTGTTACAACAAACTGACTCTCTAGTTGGACAGGCTGTCTCTTTGTCATCTCTTTCCCTAAGATGATATCTTTCCTTTATTATGTGGAGACAATTCTATGTGCAATAGTATATAGTTGCTCTGCAATATGGTTTGAGATACTGATATATATATATATATATATATATATATATATATATATATATATACACACACATATATATATATATATGTATGTATATGTATCTTTGTTTTATGCTCATAATACAAGATTTATAAGCTTGAATTGGTCATATGTTTTAGAGAATTTCTATGCTCACACCCACCATCCACTGCGGGCATGATGTTTATCAAGAGTACTGCTGGCTATTAGGATTCAAGCATGTGAGTTTATGAAAGATCCAATACTGGATAAGAAAACAAGTTACTTACCTGTAACTACGGTTATTCTGTATTGGGATCTTTCATAAATTCACATGCGACCCACCCTCCTCCCCTTAGATGCTTGCATTTCCTTCTCAGGTCATGGTCTTCACTCTCCTGCTAGAAAATTTGAGGGAAAGAGCCTCTCTGGAGAGTGTTCTAGATGGTACTGGTGCTTGATTGGCCAGCTTCCAGGTTTGGGTCCTTTTCACAAAAGGACTTGGTTAGGCTATATGAGTGATTTGGGTTACCATTATAGCCTATAGGGAAAAAAAAATGTTTTTTCAATTCTGCTTTTCATGTACTGTGGGACTCCCACTTCAATGACGGGGATGATTCAAGCATATGAATTTATGAAAGATACCAATACTGGATAACTGTAGTTACAGGTAAGTAACTTGTTTTTATTATTTAGATAGAGTAAATCTGTGACTATGTTTATGTTGAGAAAGGGGTCGTGTTTCAATTTATGAATGTCCACAAATATGTAGATTTGTTGACATTCATAAATTTACAAGGCTAACTACGCCTCTGCCCACATAGCACATTTTACCTTACACATTTTACTGCAGACTTCTCCACACTCGCAGCAGTGCAGTCTGCAGTAGTAAAACCATTTACGCCTGTCAGGATTCCTTGTGTGAGTCCCTACTAAGCATAAATTAAAGCATTTTCAGCCTTAAATGTATGTTTACAGATAAAAATGCATTTTTGGTTTGGGCCACAGTTTTTAAAAAGTTATGTTTTTTTTAGAAAGTGGAGTGCGATTTCTCAGCAAATGCATAAGATTTTTCCTCGCATGAATGGTTTAATCAATTTACATTAGTTATTTTCTTTAATTTAAACATTGTTTAATATATGAGTTTACAGGTTTGTTTAGATGTTATTTATTTGTTGCAGGTCAACTGAAAAAAATATGAAGAGAATTCCCAGGCACTCCATCGGACGGGTCGAGCCCAATTCTAAGCATGAGGAAGGATCTATAGCACAGGTGACGTGCACAGTTTTTAATCTACTTTTTTCTTACTCCAAAGTTTTTTCACTTCTCATACCCATGTTTTAATTTCCAGTGAACTCTATATTAAAAGTATTGTTTGAAGGATATGTTCTCAAGAATAGAGAGTTTGCATCTTTAATTTCGTAATTTTGAAGGAAATAATCCAGTTTGATTATTACTGTACTTCGATAGGTTTTGCTGAAAGTCTCGTTTTCCAGTTAATAATTTCACCTCTGTCTTCAGGATTGTGATGCAACAAACATCTCAGCTAGCAGATTTTATTTTTCATAACAATTTCGTTGATAAAATAGATAGCATTCACGTTCCACGCTTCGTGGTAAAGCTCAGGAGGCAACTTTCTTGAAACAATGACTTTCGTCGTTACAATAGATTACACTCACTTGTGTAGGCCAGGAAAATGGTGATATAATGAAGTTTAACCCACCTCGCTTCATATTTGCAAATGCAGATATTAAATTTGTGCTGTACACAAATCTTACACTAAATTAATCCACAAACCAAACTGATTTTCTATCTCGAGATCCCCACCCACAAGGGGCCAATATTTAAAAATGCCTTCAAATGGGGTGTAGTTGGTCTTAATCAAGAGTCGTGAGCGATCAGACTGGTAAGGATACTTTGGCATCCCACTTTCACCTATGTCTTGTCACCATATTTTTATGCAATGAACTAGTGACCGTTTTCAGTGCTTACTTACTAATGTTTGGTTTTTAAAACTCTAATGGTGGATTTACACAGCAGGAGTCCTCCTGGGGAGAATAAGGTCTAGGGTTCTAGGCTGAAACCCGTATCTTGATTTTTATTCAATGTTTAGTTGACCCTGGGACTGGTGTGCATTTTGTTGACTCATTGTAATGTTTTATTGCATGGCAGTTAGTCTCCCAAGTAGGTTTTGCTCCCTGAATGATAGTACATGTTTGAGTGTCATCATAGTGGATGCCCCATGTGTAGTGACTGATTTTTCGGCCTACATATGCAGACGTGCAGAAATTAGGGAGGCGAGTTTTTCGATTGGCTTAATCATTGGCATGTGGCATGTATAGCAGTATCGTCAGATTCCCTATATTGAGAAGGATGTATATGTTCCCCATAGGCAGTAGCCCAGGACCCCAAAAGAAAGACAGGCCAAAGGATGCTCATATATTGGCTGGGCACAGAAAAGGTGTGTTGGCTAGCCATTTTTACTTCTAACCTCTTAACTATGCCTTTCTAACTTTGTTATGTACATAAATAAAGACACTCAACAGATCCTCATGTGCTAGAAATACAGAGCTTTAACAATCTCACGGCCATACAATGGATTGGGTGTAGTGTGGGACAGATTGATCTAGCGCTGGATCGTTTGTGTGGTTCACTTTTGTTTTAAAACTAAGCGAGGAGTTTAAGAATAAAAATTTAAGTATATAAGCGCCTTAAAACACCAGTGTAAATAGGTTCTGTAGCTATTGAGAATGAACCAAAAAACGAGCTCCAGGATGCTCCGTAGCTAGCTAGTTTCGAGGTGTTAAAAAGGATACATAAAAGGAAACAGTGAAAATGGAAAAACATATCTGTAACTACTAGAATTACAACTCGTAAACCACATAAGCACTGTGCAAGGCAGGAAAGAACCCCACAGGGAAATTAAGTTAATGATGTCTCTCTCCAACAGAGTTGATAGAATCCATGTCACATATTATAATTGAAAGATTAGTGTTTTCGGAAAATTAGTAGTGAAAAAAATGTATGGGGTGCTAGGCCCTAATTTGGCGGTAAAGACAAGTAGCACACAGGCAGATCTGCCTGCATGAATTAGTGTAAAATATGGATACAGTGCTTGCTGAGAATTCCAGATAAATCAACGCCTTTGTCGCAAGAAGAGCGAAAAAGAAAAATGTAACATTTATGACATTAATTTAATTACCGATGTATCATTTGCAAGGCCGGACCAAAACCCAACTTGGGGTGGAAATAATCAGAAAATGGGTAGAGCAAATGTAACATCTTATTTGATGCTAATGCCCACTCCATAAACGCTAGTAGTACTTCAGGTCTTGCATTGGTGCAAAAAACAGGTTGCTGATTAATGAGGCTGTACATTGGTTACAGAATAATACCAGTACTCAACCCTAAATGTGTCTGATGTAAGAATGGCACATTGTTACCTGGATAGAACCTGATCCAAAATCTACTGAGAGAGATTGTGAGGTATTGTCATTTAAAATTTGTAAGAGTAAGGACCTCATTACGAGGCTGGTGGTCTTGAGACCGCCAGCCTTGCGGTGGCAGTTGGACCGCCACATAATGACGTTGGCAGTTGGACCACCAGGGAACCACCACCCTGAACATGGTTCCCGGCGGCATGGCGACAGTTGGAGTCGTGGTCAGCCACAGCAGCGCTGAGTTCAGCTCTGCCGTGCTGATAAAGAGTCCAGTTTCTGAACAACTTTTTCATTGCGGGGACCCTCCCATGAAAAGGCTGATGGAAAGGCAGTGCTGAGGGACACAGAGGGGGCCCCGCAACTGCCCACGACCATATCCTGCCTTCCCAGCATCCTCAGAATGCGCACTGTCTGCTATGACAGACAGTGCTAATTCTGAGGGTGCTGAGAACACCCTCTGTGCAACGGCATTGGTCTAGGCTCCTTGAAGAGCCGAGGCCAATGCCTCTGCACGGTTTCCACTGGGCTGACCAGCGGAAACCTTTGAGTTCAGAGGTTTGGGCCGGCCAGCCCAGTGGAAACGTTGTAATCGGCAAGTGGGAGGACCGCCAGCTCTGCAGCTGTCTCCTCTCCACGGGGCTGGTGGGCCGACGGTCAGCCTGCCAGCCTCGTAATGAGGTCCTAACTCTTGCAAAGACACAAAATCCCCAGTGGCCCAGTAAAGTCAAGACATGGTGTAGGAAATTAGGTTACTGGTTGAGGGGGGTGGGGGGTGGGGGTAAAACCTTACTCAAGCAGCAACCACAATTCCTGCAAGGGTGAAGTCTCAAGCAAACTCCAAATTAACCTGTGCTTAACCATTTGGTAGCTTGGCAGACAATCAGTCAGGCTTAACTTAGAGGCAACATGTAAAGTATTTCTGCATCACTTCAAACAGTAATAAAGTAAAAACAGAACACAAGAAAAGTCCCACATTAATTTAGTAAAATAGAGTAGAATTTGAGAACCAAATGACAGAAATCCACTCAGTAGAACTGGAGAAATGCAATTTTAAAGATTTCAATGAAAATAGTACCTAAAAGCACAACGCAGAGTCTGTGGGTATCTGGTTGCACCAGACCAAGATAAGGTCACAAGTTCAGGCTGACCTCGATGGAGCATGAGCCAGATACATGGACCAAGTTAGGCCAGCTGAACAAAGTACCTTAAATCAGGGTTGCGGACCATTTACTAGATCCCATGTGTAGAATGCGTTACACGGTGGCAGTTCCAATGGGCAGCGATGCGAAGTCCTGCATTAAGAATGTGTTGTGCAGTGGCTATTCCAGAGAGCTGTGGGGCCGGGATGCGAGGCCCTGCATCAAAGATGTGTTACGCAGTGGCAGTTCTGAGGAGTTTTTGAGCTGCGATGCAAGGTCTTGCATCGAGGAGGCATCACGCAGCAGTGGTTCCGAAGAGATGTAGTGTCACGCACTGGCAGTTCTTAGGTGAAGGTGTGAGACGATGTATCACGCTGTGTCAAGAATGCACCATTCAGCAGTGGTTCTGACAAAGCTGTGGGCTGTAATGCAAGGTTGTGAGTCGGGGACACGTTGTAGTAGGGCGTTTCTGAAGCAGCTGTGAGGAGATACTTTGTGCTGTGTCAGTTCTGCTCACAGGACCACAACTGGCCTGACAGAGCACTTTCAGGCCCACTTCCATGGGTCCTGGACTGAGGTGGCACCTCTTGAAAGGGGGGCCTCACAAGAGACAAAGTCCAGGTACTGGGTTCAAGGTGGTTGGTGCCTTTTCTGTCCCTGAGGCTCTGATCAGGAGGCCAGACAACTCGCCCTTGGAGTCACTCTGGTGGTCCTGGGATCAAGATGCGTGTCCAGTCCTTCTTACTCAGGCAGCAGGATAACAGAGTGGCAGTCTTTATTGCAAAGCAGACCAGCAGTCATTTCAGGTTTTCCACAGGTCCAGAGGTGTGCTGAAGGGTTGGGTCTGAGGACCCAATATTTATATCTGGTGCCAGTTTTGAAGTAGGAGAAGGTTCTGGTAGTTTCCAGCCTCAGAGGTGCTTGGAATTTCCTGTCTCCCAGCCCTGGCCTCAGTTTGTCTGGTGGCACAAAAGACTCAAACCCTTTGTGACTGTGCTCAGACAGAGGCTTTGTGATGTGCAAGTGTGGTAGGTGACAGCTCCCCCTCTATCAAGTCAGAGATGGCCCATCCTGCCAACACATATTACCCCTTTGTCTTTGGGAGCAATACACAACGACCAACTGCCAACCACACCTAGTCATTTGACCCAGGATACATGCTGCAGGCACCAAATTGTTAGGGTAAGAAAATGACAAATTTATAAAAGTAACATTTTCAGAACTGTGACTTAAAAAACAACTTCATCATTAAAGAAGTTTTCAAATTATAATTCTTTAAACACCAAACTCAACATTCTTTCCTGGTGGATTTCCATGTATAGTCATAAGCACTGAATAGTCTCGCCCACAAGCGGGGAACCTGGAGCAGTTCTTCAATATATTCTTAAGTGGAGATGTTCACCTTCCTTCAGGAAGGCCTGTAAAGAAACATAAGAGAGACAGATAATGCAGCCTATATATGTAGGCTACAATGGGTAAATTCTTCATCATGAAGTCAAAAATGGCCAGTACATTGCAAATGTGAAATTTTAGATGGTTTACAAACAGTGTAAATCTCCTTCACAACCCCATTTTATTATGATAGAGATGAGGAATAGTAGGGCAGTGTAGACTCGTAGGCTGCCATTATATGGCATAAAACAGAGACTGTGCCTTAAAGAACCCAGAGACCACCAGTATCTCATCATGCTGAGCTGGTGGCAGTTGCTTCAATTCTTTTTTCTGGCTCTTGCTGACAGGTCACTGAAGCATTGAGCTTGACCTTTTATAGCTTTTTTCACAAAAAACGTTTGTCAGAAATTGTTGACAACACCTTAATTCGATGTCTACTAGCTTTTTCAGTTGTTCCTGTAATTTTTTTTTTACACAGTGGCATT
The DNA here is from genome assembly GCF_031143425.1 of Pleurodeles waltl. NCBI lineage: Eukaryota > Metazoa > Chordata > Amphibia > Caudata > Salamandridae > Pleurodeles > Pleurodeles waltl. The sequence goes on from NC_090446.1 coordinate 735,995,259, forward strand.
TTGCCTAATAAAATGCCTTCTTTGTTTGATAAGTGCCATCACTGTGTCAGGAAAAAGGCCAAAACAGACCCCCATGAGGTCTGTATCATCTGCCTCCCTTCCTCTTATCTTCCTGACACCTGCAACATCTGCAAAAAATGTTCCTGGTGCACACAACATGGCAGAGAGAAGATTTGTGTACAAGCTAGAGAAGAGAGGAAAAAAACATCATAACCAGCCTGCCAGCACTACCTCAGAGTAAGGGTAAGGCCAATCTTCAAACAGGGATCTGCCTTCAACTTCCAGTGGACGTGGGAGATCAGAAAAACATGTTTCAGTCCAGAAACAACATCAAGGACATTGACATTGAGGCAAGTCACGGCACTGGTCTGTTCGCCATGAGGGGCTGGATCGATGTCGGAAAACTGCTGTTTGCCATTGACACAACATCAGTCGACATCAAGGGATTTCACGTCATCATCTTGTCACAGGCACATGACGTCAAGGACTGCCTCGATGTCGAGATATTCTAGCTTGTCTTCAACAAAGCGTGGACGATGGACGTCGAGAGCCAAACGTCGATGTGAAAGGTTGAAGTTGAGGAGTTTGTCAACATCGGGGAAGGAAACAAGAAAGAGGAAAATAATTTACTCATCAACTGAAGAAAAAGGAGAATAATTTACTTGTCAACTGAGTCTTCAACTTCTTTTGTGGTCGACTGTCATCACCTCCTCTACCCGTGCTTCCTCCACCAATAGTGGCTCCTCCTTTACCACCTTCTCCAGTTCGTAGGAGAATACCAGCACCTATGTCACCAATGTGTTCCCGTTGATGCCACCACTCTTGTGATCACACACCACGGCGTTCTTCTACAACTTCAAGACATCATCACTGTAAGGAAATGGCTGCCTGTTGCAGTTACCCCCCACTTTTTGCCTGATACTGATGCTGACTTGACTGAGAAGTGTGCTGGGACCCTGCTAACCAGGCCCCAGCACCAGTGTTCTTTCACCTAAAAGGTACCATTGTTTCCACAATTGGCACACCCCTGGCACACAGATAAGCCCCTTGTAAAAGGCACCAGTGGTACCAAGGGCCCTGTGACCGGAGAAGGTCCCTAAGGGCTGCAGCATATGTTGTGCCACCCTAAGGGACCCCTCAACTAACACATTCACACTGCCATTGCAGATTGTGTGTGTTGGTGGGGAGAAAAAAGGCAAAGTCGACATGGCATTCCCCTCAGGATGCCATGTACACAAAATGCTGCCTGTGGCATAGGTAAGTCACCCCTCTAGCAGGCCTTACAGCCCTAAGGCACTATACCACAGGTGAGGGCCTAGCTGCATGAGCAAAATGCCCCTACAGTGTCTAAGTCTATTCTTAGACATTGTAAGTACAGTTGTGGCCACATTAAGTATATGGTCTGGGAGTTTGTCTGGGAGTTTGTCAAAAACGAACTTCACAGCTCCTTGATGGCTACACTGAATACTGGGAAGATTAGTATCAAACTTCTCAGAATAATAAACTCACACTGATGCCAGTGTTGGATGTATTAAAAAATGCACACAGAGGGCATCTTAGAGATGCCCCCTGTATTTTACCCAATTGGTCAGTGCAGTACTGACTGGTCTGTGCCAGCCTGCTGCTGAGAGACAAGTTTTTGACCCCATGTGGTGAGGGCCTTTGTGCCCTCTGAGGCCAGAAACAAAGCCTGCTCTGGGTGGAGGTGCTTAACACCTCCCCCCTGCAGGAACTGTAACACCTAGCAGTGAGCCTCAAAGGCTCAGGCTTCGTGTTACAATGCCCCAGGGCACTTCAGCTAATGGAGATGCCCGCCCCCTGGACATAGCCACCACTTTTGGCAGAAAGTCCAGGGGAAATAATGAGAAAAACAAGGAGGAGTCACCCACCAGTCAGGACAGCCCCTAAGGTGTCCTGAGCTGAGGTGACCCCTGCATTTAGAAATCCTCCATCTTGATTTTGGAGGATTCCCCCAATAGGATTAGGTATGTGCCCCCCTCCCCACAGGAAGGAGGCACAAAGAGGGTGTAGCCACACTCAAGGACAGAGGCCATTGGCTACTGCCCTCCCAGACCTAAACTCCCCCCTAAATTCAGTATTTAGGGGCACCCCAGAACCTAGGAAACTAGATTCCTGCAACCTGAAGACGAAGAAGTACTGCTGACCTGAAGCCCTGCAGAGCAGACGGAGATGACAACTGCTTTGGCCCCAGCCCTACTGGCCTGTCTCCCCACTTCAAGAAAAACTGCAACAGCGACGCATCCAACAGGGACCAGCGACCTCTGAAGCCTCAGAGGCCTGCCCTGTATCTAAAAGGACCAAGAAGCTCCCGAGAACAGCGGCCCTGTTCAACAAAACTGCAACTTTGCAACAAAGAAGCAACTTTAAAAGACCACACGTTTCCCGACGGAAGCGTGAGACTTTCCACTCTGCACCCGACGCCCCCGGCTCGACCTGCGGAAAACTAACACTACAGGGAGGACTCCCTGGCGACTGCGAGCCCGTGAGAAGCCAGAGTTGACCCCCCTGAGCCCCCACAGTGTCGCCTGCAGAGGAAATCCAGAGGCTCCCCCTGACCGCGAGTGCCTGCTTCAAGGAACCCGACGCCTGGAAACTATACTGCACCCGCAGCCCCCAGGACCTGAAGGAACCGAACTCCAGTGCAGGAGCGACCCCCAGACGACCCTCTGCCTAGCCCAGGTGGTGGCTACCCAGAGGAGCCCCCATGTGCCTGCCTGCATCGTTGAAGAGACCCCCGGGTCTCCCCATTGATTCCTATTGAAAACCTGATGCCTGTTTGCACTCTGTACCCGGCCGCCCCTGTGCCGCTGAGGGTGTACTTTCTGTGCCTACTTGTGTCCCCCCCCCGGTGCCCTACAAAATCTCCCTGGTCTGCCGTCCGAAGTCGCGGGTACTTACCTGCTGGCAGACTGGAACTGGGGCACCCCTATTTCCATTGAAGCCTATGTGTTTTGGGCACCACTTTGACCTCTGCACCTGACCGGCCCTGAGCTGCTGGTGTGGTAACTTTGGGGTTGCCTTGAACCCCCAACGGTGGGCTACCTTGGATCCAACTTTGAACCCTGTAAGTGTTTTACTTACCTGTGAACTTAACATTTACTTACCTCCCCCAGGAACTGTTGATTTTCGCATTGTGTCCACTTTTAAAATAGCTTATTGCCATTTTTGCCAAAACTTTACATGCTATTGTGATAATTGAAAGTTCCTAAGATACCTGAGTGAAATACCTTTCATTGAAAGTATTGTTTGTAAATCTTGAACCTGTGGTTCTTAAAATAAACTAAGAAAATATATTTTTCTATATAAAAACCTATTGGCCTGGAATTGTCTTTGAGTGTGTGTTCCTCATTTATTGCCTGTGTGTGTACAACAAATGCTTAACACTACCCTCTGATAAGCCTACTGCTTGACCACACTACCACAAAATAGAGCATTAGAATTATCTCTTTTTGCCACTATCTCTAAGGGGAACCCTTGGACTCTGTGCACACTATTTCTTATTTTGAAATAGTATATACAGAGCCAACTTCCTACAACCACCGTCATAGATCTCGCCATAAATCAAGGTCATGCTCCCATCGAAGGCATACTGATTATTCAGCTTCTTCCACCAAAGGCTATTCACCAGCTTTGTCAGACTTGCCACCGCCTCGGGTCCCACCAGTTGAGGACATTAATACCTTTCAAGAGGTACTAGTCCGTGGGGGTGCAGAAATTAATATACCAATGTTGGTAACCACCCGTCCATCGGTAATGTTCACGACGCTACATCAGCGTACATCTACAAGACCATTACTTCCAGTAGTGCCACGTCTCCTCAAACTGGCTATGGATTTGTTCTTCTCTCTACCTGACTCAGTCATTATTTTGACAGCTAAAAAAGTCCACTCCACCTCTCCATCATCATCATCTACTCCAGATCAGGAAAGTAAAATATTTGACTCCGCAGACCAAGAAGTCTGCAGTTAAGTCGCCACGTCAATGAAGCAGCCAGTACTATGGCCCACTTGGCCAGATATGATTGAGCACTTTGGGATTCAATCCTGCAATTTGCTGAACATCTCCCAAAGGACAAAAGGGAAGACTTTTTGGAACTAATAAATGAGGGGGCAATGGTTTCGAACGGTTGTATGATACAACCATGCATGCCTATACCACGCATGCCTCAACAACGCTGTCTGAATCATGACCGCGTCTTTACCATGCAAGCCTTTACCGGGCATGCCTTTACAACAGATTTCATTGTAAAAGCATGTTTTCTAAAGGTGTGGTAAATTAGACACCCCAGCTCCCCCGCCCTGCGCCCTAACACCAGACACCCCAGTCCTGCAAACCACCCCACCCCAGCCCTTAAAACCAACCCCTCCCATCCCCCCGCTCTGAGGCCTAGAACCCTGCCAATAAGTCCCCCGACCTCAGCTCCCCTCTCTGAGCTCTAAAACTGTCCCCTAGCACTGAAAACTGCCCCTTCCATCGCCACCCTGAGCCCTCTAACCCCACCCTGCCCTGAAAACTACCCCTGCCAAAAACAACCCCTGATTCCCCTGCCCTGAGCCCTAAAACCACCCCTGAAAACGACCTCTTTCTCCCCCTGCCCTGATCCCTCTGACCCCACCTGGCACTGAAAACGATCCCGCCGTCCCCCTGCCCTGAACCGTAAAATTGACCCCTGTGGGAGGCTGGCCTGGTTTGTAGTGGGTACCTTGGGCACTTACACCTTACACCAGGTCCAGTTATCCTTTGTTAGTGAATGTAGTAGTGTTTTAGCAGCTTAGGCTGATATAGGTAGCTATAGCAGAGCAGCTTAGGCTGAACTAGGAAACATGCAAATCTCATGCAATACCACTTATAGTTACACAGTACTTATACACAAGGAAAAACAATACTCAGTGTTACCAAAAAGAAAGTTATTTATTTGGGTGACACAGTACCAAAAATATCTTAGAGACAATACTCCTTCTGGAGGTAAGTATTATACACAATATATATACTAGACACCCAAACTAGACAAGTAAATAGTCATAGAACAATGGTAACAGTAGGAAATCCTATAGAATGCAATGGGAGAAAATAGGTCTAGGGGCAACACAAACCATATACTAAAAAAGTGGTATGTGAACCAAGAAATCCCCCCTAGACAAGTGTAGTGTGTGTAGAATCGCTGGGAGAGTAAGAATACAATAAAGGTAAGTAACGTACCCCACCCCAGAGCCCAGAAAAGCAGGAGTAAAGTACTGCAAATTTCCTTAGTACACACTGCACCTTGGGATTTTGCAGCAGCCAACCAAGTCTGCAAAGAACTACTGCTGGATTATTGGACCTGAAGACCTGCAAAGGAAGGGGACCAAGTCCAGAAGTAGAAAGAAGTTCCAGGAAGGACAGGAGCCACTGCCAACCAAGAAGAGGGTGCAAAAGAAGAGTCCCTGGTTAGTAGAAAACTGCAGAAATGCACCCTAGGAAGATGCCAGCGGGTTCTTGCGTGATGCAAAAGATGTCACACGGCGTCAAGGTTGTTGCAGATGAGATTTTGTGTTGGAAGGTGCCAACAAGCCTTGGCTATGATGTTTTTCATGAAAATGGCGCTGGATGGACCCAGGAGGGATGTGGGGTCCTCAACTCTGTGTGAGGGGGAAGAAGAGGCTCTCAGCACTTTAGAGAGCCCTCGGGATGCCAGCCAGCACCCCCAGAAGCTGCAGGAAATGGGTTCAAAGGAGGTGCAAAACGCATTTGATGCAGCACAACAAAAGAAGGTCCTGCCCCGCCGGAGAACAACTCAGCGAGTTGAGCGTTGCAGGGTGGAGTGCTGGGGACCTGGGCCAGGCTGTGCACAAAGGAAATTTGCAAAGAGTGCACAGAGGCCTCAGGAGCCGAAGAAGACGCAATACACAGGGGTACCGTCGTTCTCAGGGAAGGCAAGGTCTTACCTCCTCCAAATTGCGTCAGCAGGACCTCAGGACAGTCTATGTCGATGATGTCCACCCTCTGTTTCCTTAGGAGCATGCTCGTCGCCGTGAGAGGAGTCCCAGGGTACCAGTTGTCATCCTGGAGGGTGCCAGCTTGGTGCAGGGGAGAGACTCCGTCACTCCACGAGAGATTTCTTCGGTCCTTCTGGTGCAGGATGAAGATAGGGAGTCCCCAGAGCACCCACACCATGAAAAATGTTGCAGTTGCTGATTTGGAGCAGAGGTTTCTGAAGAAAAGTGTCTCTTGTAGACATCTTGTTGCAGTTATAGTGTTTCTTGGAGCAGGCTGCGGTTGATCCAAGGTCAGAAGAGCCTGAAGTTGTTGCAGAGGATTCCTGTAGGAAGTTGGCTCTGTATATACTATTTCAAAGTAAGAAATAGTGTGCACAGAGTCCAAGGGTTCCCCTTAGAGGTAAGATAGTGGAAAAAATAGATACTTCTAATACTCTATTTTGTTGTAGTGTGGTCGAGCAGTAGGCTTATCAGAGGGTAGTGCTAAGCATTTGTTGTACACACACAGGCAATAAATGAGGAACACACACTCAAAGACTTACTCCAGGCCAATAGGTTTTTATATTGAAAAATATATTTTCTTAGTTTATTTTAAGAACCACAGGTTCAAGATTTACATTAAACACTTTAAATGTAAAGTACTTCCCTCAGATACTTTAGGAACTTTGAATGAACACAATATCATGTACAGTCTTTGTAAAAATGGCAATAAGCTATTTCAAAAGTGGACACTGCAAAAATCAACAGTTCCTAGGGGAGGTAAGTAAAGGTTAGTTTTGAAGGTAAGTAAAACACTTACAAGTCTCAAAGTTGGGGCATAGGCAGTCCACCGTTGGGGGTTCAGGGCAACCCCAAAGTTACCACACCAGCAGCTCAGGGCCGGTCAGGTGCAGAGGTCCAAGAGGTGCCCAAAACACATAGGCTTCTATGGAGAACAGGGGCGCCCTGGTTCCAGTCTGCCAGCAGGTAAGTACTTGTGTCCTCGGGGGGCAGACCAGTGGGGTTTTGTAGGGCATCAGGGGGGGACACAAGCAGGCACAGAAAGTACACCCTCAGTGGCACAGGGGCGGCCGGGTGCAGTGTGCAAACAGGCATCGGGTTTTAGATTGAAAACAATGGAGGCACCCGGGGGTCACTTCAACGATGCAGGCAGGCACAGGGGGGGCTCTTCGGGGTAGCCACCACCTGGGTTAGGCAGAGGGTCCCCTGGGGGTCACTCCTGCACTGGAGTTTGGTTCCTTCAGGTCCTGGGGGCTGCGAGTGCAGTGTTGGTTCCAGACGTCGGGACCCTTGTTAAGGCAGTCGCGGTCAGGGGGATCCTCTGGATTCTCTCTGCAGGCGTCGCTGTGGGGGCTCAGAGGGGTCGTCTCTGGTTACTCATGGGCTCGCAGTCGCTGGGGAGTCCTTCCTGAGGTGTTGTTTTCTGCAGGTCGACCTGGGGGCGTCGGGTGCAGAGTGGGAAGTCTCACGCTTCCGGCGGGAAACTTGAAGTCTTTAAAGTTGTTCCTTTGTTGCAAGGAAGTTGCAGGTTTTTGAACAGGGCCACTGTTCACTGGAGTTTCTTGGTCCTTGGGTGCAGGGCAGTCCTCTGAGGCTTCAGAAGTCATTGGTCCCTGTTGGATGCGTTGCTGTTGCAGTTTTCTTCGAAGTTGGGAGACAGGCCGAAGGGTTGGGGCCAAATCAGTTGTTGTCTTCCTCCTTCTCTGCAGGCTTGTAGGTCAGCAGTCCTTCTTCTTCCTTCAGGTTACAGGAATCTGATTTCCTGGGTTCTGGGGAGCCCCTAAATACTGAATTTAGGGGTGTGTTTAGGTCTGGGAGGGCAGTAGCCAATGGCTACTGTCCTTGAGGGTGGCTACACCCTCTTTGTAACAACAGGCAGCTGTCAGGGCACTCACGAAAGTAAATTTCGGAGTTTAGCGATGTAACAGATCTTCAGTATGGAAGGCAATCACGCCAAAATTGGTTCAGGATAAATTTATTTCTTGAAGCAGTTCGTTCATAATTAAAAAACGTCCTCGAAATTCATATACAATTAGCCACCACAGCCAACACGTGTTTCGTCCAATGAGAGATCCCTCTCACGGACTTCATCAGGGCTTGAGATCAGGTACGTCCTGTGTTCATTAGTAATCTTTTCCCGGTTTAGACAATCTCGTGTGATGAACACATTTGTTTCTCACATCAGAGTTAGTCATGCAGGAATACTTACACGTAATCTTAATTCCAATGTGCCAGTATCATATGCGGGAACATAGAAGCCGTGGTCAAATCATCTCACGGCGTTCCCAGTAACCGAGAACTGTTATCGTGGATCGAGCGCCTGAAACAGACGCTTTAGTTCGTGATCACGCTATCATAGAAGACATGAGTCATGAATTTCGAGGACGTTTTTTAATTATGAACGAACTGCTTCAAGAAATAAATTTATCCTGAACCAATTTTGGCGTGATTGCCTTCCATACTGAAGATCTGTTACATCGCTAAACTCCGAAATTTACTTTCGTGAGTGCCCTGACAGCTGCCTGTTGTTTCTGTTAGTTTCCCTTGAAACATTGGAGGAGTAAGGAAGATCCTCCTGTCAGGAGCACCATGACAGAATTGATATGTGGACTTTACTACATGGACTTACTGTGAGCGCCCATTGCCTATGACCTGCTTCCTAGTTGCTATTTGTCTACACCCTCTTTGTGCCTCCTCCCTGAGGGGAGGGACGCACATCCCTATTCCTATTGGGGGAATCCTCCAAAATCAAGATGGAGGATTTCTAAAGGCAGGGGTCACCTCAGCTCAGGACACCTTAGGGGCTGTCCTGACTGGTGGGTGACTCCTCCTTGTTTTTCTCATTATCTCCCCTGGGCTTGCCGCCAAAAGTGGGGGATGTGTCCAGGGGGCGGGCATCTCCATTAGCTGGAGTGCCCTGTGGCATTGTAACATGAAGCCTGAGCCTTTGAGGCTCACTGCTAGGTGTTACAGTTCCTGCAGGGGGGAGGTGTTAAGCACCTCCACCCAGAGCAGGCTTTTGTTTCTGTCCTCAGAGAGCACAAAGGCTCTCACCCCAGGGGGTCAGAAACTCGTCTCTCAGCAGCAGGCTGGCACAGACCACTCAGTCCTGCACTGAAGGATTGGGTAAAATACAGGGGGAATCTTAGAGATGCCCTCTGTGTGCATTTTTTAATAAATCCAACACTGGCATCAGTGTGGGTTTATTATTCTGAGAAGTTTGATACCAAACTTCCCAGTGTTCAGTGTAGCCATAATTGAGCTGTGGAGTTTGTTTTTGACAAACTCCCAGACTATATACTTAATATGGCCACACTGTGCTTACAATGTCTAAGAATAGACTTAGACACTGTAGGGGCATATTGCTCATGCAGCTATGCACTCACCCGTGGTATAGTGCACCCTGCCTTAGGACTGTAAGGCCTGCTAGAGGGGTGAGTTACCTATGCCACAGGCAGCATTTTGTGTGCATGGCATCCTGAGGGGGATGCCATGTCGACTTTGCCTTTTTCTCCCCACAAACACACACAATCTTCAATGGCAGTGTGCATGTGTTAGGTGAGGGGTCCCTTAGGGTGGCACAACATATGCTGCAGCCCTTAGGGACCTTCCTTGGTCACAGGGCCCTTGGTACCACTGGTACCTTTTACAAGGGACTTATCTGTGTGCCAGGGGTGTGCCAATTGGGGAAACAATGGTACATTTTAGGTGAAAGAGCACTGGTGCTGGGGCCTGGTTAGCAGGGTCCCAGCACACTTCTCAGTCAAGTCAGTATCAGTATCAGGCAAAAAGTGGGGGGTAACTGCAACAGGGAGCCATTTCCTTAAAATTCCTGAAGGAAACTTGCAAGCAGAATCTGAGGAGAACCCACAGGAAACCCTAAAGACAATTCCATGATCTTAGACATGTTACATGGCCATATTCGGAGTTACCATTGTGAAGCTACATATAGGGTGCCCTCACACTTAGTACCTTTGCACCTAACCTTCAGCAAGTGAAGGCTAGACATATAGGTGAATTATAAGTTACTTAAGTGCAGTGAAAATGGCTGTGAAATAGTGTGTGCACTATTTCACGCAGGCTGCAATGGCAGTTCTGTGTAAGGGTTTGTCTGAGCTCCCTTTGGGTGGCAAGAGAAATGCTGCAGCCCATATGGATCTCCTGGAACTCCAGTGCCCTGGGTTCCTTGGTACCATATACTAGGGACTTATAAGGGGGGTCCAGTATGCCAAATGAAATTGGTAAATGAAGTCACTGGCCTACAGTGACAGATTTAAAAGCAGAGAGAGCATACGCACTGAGGTTCTGGTTAGCAGAGCTTCAGTGACACAGTTAGGCACTACACAGGCATACACATTAGGCCACAAACTATGAGCACTGGAGTCCTGGCTAGCAGGATGCCAGTGAGACAGGCAAAACATACTGACATATAGGTTTTTATCTATGAGCACTGGGGTCCTGGCTAGCAGAATCCCAGTGACACAGTAAAAACACACTGACACACACTCACAAACAAGCCAAAAGTGGGGGTAACCAGGCTAGAAAGAGGCTACTTTCCTACAACCCCCAGCCAAAAAACAAGCACAATGCGCCCCCAACCTGAGCTCTAAAATAACCCCCCAAAACTGCCCCTTCCCCTGTCCTGAGCCCTCCGACCCCACACTGCACTGAAAACTACCCTGCCCTGAGCTCTAAAACTGACTCCCTATCAAAAACAACCCTGACAGCCACCCTGAGCCCTAAAAATGCCCTTTAAACTTCCCCATCCACCCAGCCCTGAGCCCTCTGACCCCACTCTGCCTTGAAAACTACCCCACCCTCCCCCTGCCCTGAGCCCTAAAATCAGCCCCTGGCCAAAAAACAACCTTGACCTCCCACCCTGAGCCCTAAAACCACCCCCCAGAACTGCCCGTTCCCCCGCCCTGAGTTCTCTGACCCCACCCGCCCTTAAAGCTACCCTGCCCCCCACCGCCCTGAGCCCTAAAAGCTACCCCCTGCCAAAAAACAATCCTGACCATCCCGCCATGAGCCCTAAAACCGCCCCCCCAAAACTGCCTCTTCCCCTACCCTAAGCCCTTTAACCCCATCCTACTGTTAAAATTACTGTAATCCCCCCGAATACAGCCCAGCCCCACTTACCCGGCCACATCCGGAGCTTCATTCCTGTTCCTCTCCCCGCTGTTCCTCAAACCATGCAACTGCCTTAACCCCATGCATATGCATGGTGCCTTAACCACCGTATGCCTGGTTAAGACACATGCGTGGTTCAGCCAAGCATGGTTCCTCTTGCGTAATAACGCCATATGTGGCTCTGCCCGCGTTGAAAAGGCAGTTTCCTGTTTCTAACCTGATTATAAGCGGACCATCCTTGCTACACATAGCTATTGTCATGAAGTCATCTTACGAAGGCATTCTTGGCTCCGACTAACATCTTTAAAACCAGAAGCGCAACACTACATTGATATTTTCCCATTATCAGGTTTCACTCAATTTGGCAGCCATGCGGATGACGAGAAGTCAAGTATGAAAACTGAATAGGACACATTAAAAAAGGCTGTAGGTATACAGAAACCTAGAGAGCAACGTAAATCATTCCGACCATACCAGAAGTGGTTTTACCCTGTGAGCATTCTAACCCCTCATTGGATGCCACCTAGATCTCCACAACAACAACATTAGAGATCCTACTAACCACAGTGCAAGCAGACAAGAGGATGTTCTGCTCAACAGACCACCAAAGGTGGAAAACAAACCTCAGCTTCGAAACCTTGAGTCCTCCCTTCTCCATCTTCTGTTATCCACTCCAGTAGGGAGTGGAAGAGTGGCAGCACATCACAACAGATGCCTGGGTTTTGAATATTGTCAAGAATGGGTACTGTCTCATTCCCAACAGTCAAGGAGGGCAGGACATTTACTCCAGGTGCGTTCTTGTACCAAAGAAAGGCAAACACACATTCAGACCCATTCTCATTCTCAAAGTCGCCAACAAGTGGATTCGGAAAGAGACTTTCAGGATGTTGGCTTTACATCAAGTATATTCCCAACTTTACCAAGGAGATTGGCTTTGCTCCATCGACCTTCACGATGAATACTTCCACATGCCCATCGCCAGGAAGCATTAGAAATTTCTCAGGTTCCCAGTGGGGCGTGACTATAACCAGTACACAGTGCTACTATTAGGCCTCAAGTCAGCACCCAGAACATTCTCCAAATGCATGGCCGTAGTGGTAGCCCATCTAAGAAAACACTGAATCTTTGTATGCTCTTATCTAGATGATCAGCTCATCAAAACGTCCACTTCTCACAAAGCTCAACAGCATTTCATTTGGACTTGCGATCTCATTTATCAGTTGGGTGTTCACATCAACCTCACCAAGTCAACGTTAACACCAGTCTAGATGTTGCATTACTTAGGGGCCATCATCAACACCATTCACGCAAAAGTGTATCCTTCAGAGGAGCAACACTTATCGGTCCTTCAGAAATGTCACACTGTAAGGAAAGAACGTCATCCAACAGCAAGAGAAGTATCTTCTCTCCTAGGATCGATTGCCTCTTGCATCTTTCTCACTCCCAGTGTTTGCCTCCATATGCAAGCCCTCCAGAAGTGTCTAGAAGACCAGTAGGACCAGCCGATGGGCAACTCAGAGGACAGAATCACACTCTCCTCGCATGCAGCATGATCCCTCAAGTGGTAGTGTTCCCCAAGCAATCTCCTCAAAGGAATGCCGTTCCACCAACAGGTCCCTGTGCAGACAAATGTGACGGATGCTTCGTTGCTCGGATGGGGAGCCCACATAGATCACCTCCAGATTCAAGGGTCTTTGTCTCAGAGAGAGAAATGACATATATCAGTCTCCTCAAGCTACATGCAGTTCATCTGGCATTCAAGGCTTTTCTCCCATCAGTCACCACTGATACTTTGCTAGCTCAGACGGACAATACAACCACAATGTACTACCTGAACAAACAGAGGGGCACTAGGTCCAGAGCATTGTCACTAGAGGCCCAGAGGATTTGGAAGTGGCTTTTAGTCAGGAACCTGAAGATAATGGTAACTCCTCTCCCAGTGGTCCAAAATGTACAAGTAGAAACTCTCACCAGAGCTCTCGACAAAAATCACAAATAGGTCTTACATGAAGAGGTCATTCAAATGATCTTCCACTTGTGGGGCACCCCTTCTATAGATCTGTTCGCCACAGCAGAAAACAAAAAATGCCACAACTTGCATCCAGGTATTACTATCCGGGGATGCTGGGGAATGTCCTGTGGATCAACTGGACTGGCAAATTTATTTTCTCCTTTCCATCGATTCCCCTGATCCCAGAAGTCCTGGTCAAGCTATCCTATTGCAGTTCAAAGATGATCCTAATTGCTCCAGAGTGGCCAGGGCAATGGTGGTTCCCGGACCTTCTTCACTGGTCGCTCCTGGGCCTACTAAATAAACTCGGAGACCATATGGTACAGTCCAATCTCTCCTCCATGAATTTGGCTTCGTGGCTCCTGAGCTAGTGCGGTATGGACACTTAAACTTGCCACAAGACTATATGCACATCCTCAGAGAAGCCAAGTGGCCTTCTACTCGCTCTGCCTAGGCTTTCAAATGGAAGAGATATTGCATCTGGTGTTCCTCTAAAAACGTGGATACGACTACATGTTTAGAGGATGTGATTCTTCCATACCTTCTACACTTGGCTAAAATCTGGCTTATAGTTCCCTTCCATAAAGGTTAATCTGGCAGCTTTTACTGCCTACGGGAAATGCCCACCACAAACCTCTCTTTTCCAAATCCCAGTCAGAAAGGGTTTCCTACAGGAGTTAAAAAGGGTTTTCCCTCCCATTAGATGATCATCGCCTCCTTGGGAACTCAATGTAGTAGTTTCTCGCCTTAAGCAAGACCCTTTTGAACCCATACGCAAGGCTTCTCTGCAACACCTGACGTGGAAAGCTGTTTTCCTGGTAGCGATAACATCAGCTCACAGGTTTAGCGAGGTACAAGCATTATGCTTGCATGAACTAAATACTGTCTTTCATTCCAGCAAAGTGGTTATGAGAACTCACCCGAAATTTTCTTCCTAAAATAGTATCGGGCTTCCACATAAACTAGGCCATCTCATTGCCTACTTTCTTCCAGAATCCATTTACTCCAGCAAAAAGATATTTCCAGTCTCTGGATGTAAGAAGGGTTCTAAAATTTTCTCTTGATAATACTAAAGATATTCGCTGAACGGACCAGTTGTTTATTAACTATGGTACAGTACACAGTGGTTTGGCCTCCTCTAAACAATCTACTCTGAATGAATAGTTTCATGTATTTTATTGTGCTACCAAAAAACTAATAAATCGGTAATAGCTAAATCTAAAACACATTCCACTAGAGGGAAAGCAGCCTCTGCTACTTCACTGCATAGCATCCCTATTCCAGAACTTTGCAAGGCAGATACCTGAAAATAGGGACATACTTTCTCCAAACACTACTGCCTAGACTCTGATGCTTGAGCTGATGCTCAAGTAGGTCAGGCTTCCATCACAAATCTGTTTGCCTAATCTGCTGCAGGGTTTCTCTTTTCTTGCTACTCTACTCACTGCTTATGACTATACTTGGAAATCCCCTACGAGAGAAGGAAACGTTTTTTATCTGTAACTCCTGTTCTCTCATAGGGGTATTTCCATGATAAATCATAAGCAGCCCTCCCGCCTCCCCGGTGTAGTGGACAGAGGTATCTTTACAATCCTTATAGGTCACACGTAGCCTTCAAAAAGAACTGACGCAACTGCCAACAGCTGAGCATGATGGGATACTGGTGGTCTTTGGGTTCTTAAAGGCACAGTCTCTGTTTTTAGTCATATAACCCATTGCCCTGCTCTTCCTCATCTCTATCATAAGAAAAGGGGGTTGTGAAGGAGATTTACACTGTTTCTAAACCATCTTAAATTGCACAGTTTTAGCTGCATTATCTGTCTCTCTCAAGTATCTTTCCAGGCCTTCCTGAAGGAAAGCAAAAATCTCCACTTAAGAATATATTGAAGAACTGCTCTGGGGTCCCTGTAGGAGGGTGGTGCTATTCAGTGCTTATTACTTATCATGGAAATACCCCTACGAGCGAACAGGAGTTAGAGGTAATAAACATTTCCTTCCTGCTTGCTCTCAATTGAAATTTTGCACTTATTCAATGTAATAAGTTAGCCCAATGTTATCCTACAGAAAAGGTAGACCTTGCAGTAGTGAAAGACGAATTTAAGAGAATTTCACTAACAGGACATGTAAAATATAAAAGTGCATGCCCAACATTTAAAGTAAATTTCACCCTACCCTATGGCCTTTTCAGGGGTGGCTCCTCCGCTAAGGCCGAGGAGCGTCACCCTGCTGCTTTCAAGCAGAAGGGGAAGGAAAAATAAAATGATAATAACAAAGAGTAATTAGCATTTTTATTATTCCTGGGAGCCGGGTTAGGACGGGGCTTGGCTGGAGAGGGCTGGATGATGACAGGAGAGAACGTTTAATGTGCACAATAAGTGCGCATGTCTGTTTGGCTGGTTGGTTCGGCCGGCCAAACAGACATGCCCACTTTGCATTTCTCCACATGGCTGTATTTCACAACCGGGTGGAGAAAATGCACAGATCTTCACTCCCTTGAAGCAAAGCGTTCACACCAGTCACAATGCTGCCGTCATGCTGCTGACAGCAGTGTCATGATTGGCTGGGAGCCTGTGCACAGTGCAGCCGGGAAGAGGACGGAGGAGACATGAACGCATCTCTGAAAGAAATAGGTATGTGTGTGTTTTTTTTAATGTATTTATTTATTTTTATAAGACCCCCCCACCCCTGCCACCCTGTTCAGTGGCAGCTGCCACTGGGGCTATTTATGGCCTACCCTAGGGTGACATATGTACTAAAAATGAAGATTTAGTTCTGGAAAAGGGTTTATTTTGCCAGGGCTAGATGGAAGTTTAAAACTGCACACAAAGGCTGCAATGGCAGACCTGAGGCATGTATAAAAGGCTACGTAAGTGAGTGGCACAATGAGTGCTGCAAGTCTACTAGTAGCATTTAATTTAAGGCCCTGGGTACATGTACTACCTCTTTACAGGGAACTTACAAGTCAATTAAATATGCCAATTAGGTGTAAGCCAATTTCTCAATTGTTTAATGGAGAAGGCACAAGCACTTTAACACTGGTTAGCAGTGGTAAACTGTGCAAAGAAAACAAAAGGGTGAATGCAAAAAGGTTGAGGATGACCCTGCAGAGAGGGCCCAGTCGAACACATGGAGATTGATTCAAGTAGGTTTTGTTAGTTTCAGAGGCATGAAAAATGTCATCTGGGGGAGTCTTATTGAGTGATGGGTGGAACATTTCACGACGTTTTGTGAGGCTTAGGGTCTCAGAGCTGTCTGTTAGTGCTTTTTGGAAGTTTTGATAGAGTGATTGAATCAAATGGTAAAATCTCCAAGTATGATGTGAAAGAGTGAATATAAGTTATGGATCAAATGCTACAGACATATTTTCTGATAAATTAGATACAGGTGTAAAGTCAGGACCACGTCTCCATACAAAATGAACTTTTTGGTTTGCTAATAACTTTGGCACTGTTTGATGAATATTCACAAAACTTTCCAAAAAAAGGTCTCATCCACCTCAGCTCCTTCCTTGAAAGATTTGGGGAAATTTGTCAAGTGGGGGCCGAGAAAAAGGGAAAGTCCATTGGAAAATTGAACAGCTGTACAGCAAAACGTGCTAAATGTAATTACACCAAATTTGACCGAAAGCTAGATCTAGACACAGAAAGTGTGTTTTTTGTGATTTGGTGTTAATCCATTAGTAGTTCCTGAAAAATGAAGGTTCAAAATATTGGTATATTTCATGCTGCAGAGGATCCATGGAGCTGACACATCTCAAGATAAGATCTGATTGGCTGCCAACACATCAGCAAAGATGTGGCTTCAGCCTTTTAGGACTCAAGGACTCAGTCGTTTGTCCAGTAAAAAACAAAAAAAAAGCATACAGGGTGCAGGGTTCCCTGCATCCCAATCCCTGTCTAGGTGGGTAAAGAACATATCTATGCACTGGAAAACAAATGCAGCCTCCTGTGATTTTTAAATATGAGCCCCCTTGAAAAAATAAGGTTAGAAATATTTGTATATTTCATGCTACGGAGGGTCCATGGAGCTGACACATCTCAAGAAAAGATCTAATTAGCTGCCAGCACATCAGGAAAGATGTGGCGGCAGCCTTTTAGGACTCAGGGACTCAGTCGTCAATCCAGTAAAAAAAAAAAAAAAACACATATAGGGGGCAGTGTTCCCTACACGCCAATGTCTGTCTAGGTGTGGGGTAAAAACCATACCTAAGCACTAGAAAACAAATGCAGCCTCCTGTGATTTTTAAATATGAGCCCCATTGGGTGAGCCAGGGGCCATGGCCCTGAGGGAGTAGCTGATTATATTTTTTATTGAGGACAGAGGCATGTGCCATCCCCCTGATCCTTACAGAGGTCCTGGGGACCACGTCTCCCATGGCCAATATTCGTAATTAAAGGAGGGGGGCATGTAGCCCCTCGCTCCTCTAGCCTTTTGCAGGTCCCAGGACCCAAACCCCTGACCAACATTACATGAGGCCTCTCTCTCCCCGAGTCTCTTAGACATTATAATGTGTGAATTTATAAAATTAACATTTCATTATAGTCATTGGTGACTTTTCGACTAACACAATTGGTCAGTTTTATTTACGTTGATGTGCTGACTCCTTGATAAAACTAATAGACCAACACCCCGCCGGCGCGCACGGCTGACTATATGATGTAACTATATAAAGGTTGTCATTTTAAGCAAGTCAGACCTACTGACTTTGTCAAAGGGTCAGAACAGCAAAATATAAACAGCGAGACCACTGTTTTTTTTTTTTTACGGGGCGAGCATATCTACATATATAAAGCAGAAATCTTCTCTTTTTTCAAATAATCACCTGCCGAACTTGTAATCAACACCTAAGTTTCAACTGACATTTTCACCTAACTTTAACATCCCTTTAACCTTTGTTTGTTTGCAGTGAATTAGAATATAGTGATGCCTGGTTGAAGGGGTGAGCCGAAACGCGTAGGCCGTTTCTTTTCTTTTAATCTGTTTTGCATTTTTTTTAAATGATATGTAGATGCCCAAAAGGATGATAAAATTATAACTTAATGAACTGGACTGATGTGCCGTTTGTGCCTGTGCTGTTGTGTTGCTGGTCTAGAGGAGACACTGAGGAAAGACCGAGTTGTTTGGAATATATATATATTACAGAGTGACGGTTGGTCACCACTAGGTAGTTATAGTTAGGACCATGTTTCCATAGAAAAAGCAGTTTCTGATTTGCCTATATCTTTGGCACCATTTGACGAATCGTCATGAAATTTAAAAAAACAAAGTGTCAGTGTGATTCTCGTTGTACATGGAAAGTTTAAGGGTGATCCGTCAAGCGGGGGCTGAGAAAAAGGGGGGATCAAAAAAGTTGTGCTTCTCATGTTAATTCCCATGGGACCTTTAGACATGTCTACAGCCCGAACCACTGGACCGAATTACACCAAATTTAGCAGAAAGCTAGCTTTCGGTTCACAGATTGATCTTTTGCTTATTTTGTGTAAATCCGTTTAGCAGTTTTTGAGAAATTTAGGGAAATCCAAATTTTATTTCTCTGCACGCACCATCTACGCGAATAATTTGCAAAATTCGCAAATTTCTGCTAATTTTTCGCAAAAGGAAGCACTGAATTGGCAGATGACAACCTGACTATAAAGTTGCGGCTGCCATTTTATTTCACAGGACACTGTCCCCAGGGGTGAAAATCCTAATTGAAAGTGGCATAAGGTACCCTGACCCGAAGGGGAATTTGGGAGTTTCAGATAATTTTGCATTTACATGAGCAGTATTCATGAAAATTCACGACTTTTCATGGATTATTCACAAAATATTTGCAAATATGAAAAAATTTCAAAGACACATAATTCATACATTCATTCACTCATACATGCACTCAGACTCATGCACCAACTCAGACCCACTCACAGACTCACACACCCACTTTCAGAACCACTCAGACAGTCACACACCCTCTCACAGATTCACTGACAGAGACAGGCCCTTTGTCCAACCTGCATTGTTCACGGCCAAAGGCCATGCATGAAGTGGGGTTGGCTGGTTGTAAGGGCTTGACTGCAAGTTGTGACCAAACCCTGCCGCACACAGCCAAAAGGGTTGGAATAACGTGTGGTAATTAAAATTAGTTTACGTTAAAAAAACATCGAAATTCACTGAAAAAAACAAAGGTTACAGTGACGTTATAGTTAGGTTCTGAATTTACTTGTACAAAACCATTGAAATTCAGCAGTTATAATTAGACTTCCTTCAAGTAACTATAACTCACATCCTAAGGTAACTATAACTCGCGCCTTTGCCATGCACAGCTAACTACTTCTCATCTTACATCATTGATGAGATCTTGTATGGCATCTTTGCTATTATCACTGCAATGTTTTCAATAAGATTATTGATGAGATAACTGTGGTTGGCAAGGTCACAAGATCATCAGAGATCGCCTTTCCATAACACATCGAAGAAGCATAAGAAGCGCGCCGACACGAGTCTCGGCATCGTTCGGTAAGAGGTCGTTCACTATCCAGGTCTCCATCTAGACGACGTTGTGCGACGTGGGAGGTTAGTCCTAAGGTGACTCTGTAGCCTTAAAGCCCTCAGGCTTCTCCGGCGCCATCGGTCTTCGAGGTGGTTGCACCCCAAGAGAGTCCTCGCTTTTCGCTTAGGGTGCAGGATTCTGATGCCCAGCCGGCGCAAGTGCTGCAGGAAGATCAGCGGTATCCTGCCTTCCCTGCTCCAGGAGTGGATCCGGTGGAGTTTTTTAATGTCATGTTCAACATGTTTAATGCTATGGCCCCTGCTGGTGCACCGGCTGGTCCCAAGGGTCCCTTGGCATTCTCTTTGGACTCTCCGGCTCCATATAAGTCGGCGCCGTTCATGCCTTTTTATCCGGCTGAGGGTGCAGGTTCGCGCTGATGACATTGCCTCATGTGTCCACGGCGCCGATGACATCAGCCCCGGCACCAGATAGACCTAGATTGGATTGTAGTGCGTCTCTTCTTCTCCTGGTCCGTGTCCATCGGTCCTGAAGTCGGTGATGTCGACATCGGCTAACTCTATGTCGACGCCGAGATTGGAGGCCAAGTTGAGGTCGCGGAGGAGAGCACTGAGGCTCTTAGAAGAATAGGAGTACTAGAGACAGCTGCTGGAAGAAGGAGAGATTGCTGAGCCCTTGGGGGAATATCAGGGCCTAGACTCAGCCAGTGGGCTGGACACTTCCCCTGAGTGGGATCTTTCATGGAGATGGGAGTTTACAGAGGAAACGGCCTCCTTCCATTCTGTGGTAAGGAAGGCGGCAGATTTCTTCTTCGGCTTCAGCAGAACCCTTGCTTCCATTTAATGATGCTCTTACCGAGCCTATGTTGGAGGTTTGGAGGAAGCCTGTGTCATCGGCAGCTGTAAACAGATCTGTTGCAAGACCCTACAGGGTGGCTCTGGGAGATCTGGGATTTTTATCGAAGCATCCGACTCCGGAGAGTTTAGTAGTCCAGGCCTCATATTCAGCTCGTTCTGCCCCAGGCTCCTTCCCTGTTACTCCTTCGCACAGAGTCCAAGAGAATGGAGCAGTCAGCCAAGTAGACTTTTTCATCCTGCAGTGTGGCCCTAAAATCGGGCAATGCTACCTGTGTGTTAGGTAGATATTTGCACGCCCTGATGGACGCGGCTAAAGCTGTAGTTCCTGACTTACCGCAGGATAGGCAGGGGCAGTTTGGTGAGCTCCTGTCAGACGCTCAAGCTGTGGCTAAGCAGATTATCCAGTCTGGTCTGGATACTACAGACTCAGTGGCCAGGGCGATGGGTACTTCAGTCGCTACCAGGAGGCATGCGTGGTTGAGGTCTTCTGGCTTTACTACAGATGTCCAGACCACTTTGTTGGACCTGCCTTTCAAAGGAGAAAAGCTGTTTGGGGCCAAAGATGACTCTGTCTTAGAGCGCTTCAAGGACAGTAGGGCCACAGCAAAGTCTTTGGGTCTACAGGCTTTCACTACTACCCCTTTCAGGTTCTTTCGGAGGTTTAGGGGGTTTGGGCGTGGAGCCCTTTATCATGGGAGACCCCAGTCCACAGTCCAACAGCCTGCCAGCCTGCCAGCCTTCCATACAGATCCTTTAGAAGGCGGGGGAGAGTTCGGACAAGAGGGGCCACCCAGTAGCACCCTGCATCATCCTCTTCCTCTGGGGGAGCACAACAAGGGAAGCAGCCCTAGTTTTCTACCCATTTTGAGTCACACTTCTTCTGTAGGGGGAAGGTTACTTATTTTTCTCTGCGAGTGGGAGTTAGCTACATCGGACTCCTGGGTTCTAAATATTGTGAGGAAAGGATGTGCCCTTCCTTTTCAGGAGTTTCCCCATCCCATCCCATCCCAGTCCTTCGTTTTGTTCAGAAGACCATCTCCTGTTGTTGCAGCAGGAGGTTCAAATCCTGTTATCAAAAGGCGCAGTGGAGTTGGTTCCAGACCAGGAAAGGGGTCGGTTGTTATTCAAGATATTTCCTGATTCCCAAGAAGGATGGTCGATAGAGGCCTATCCTGGATCTGAGGATTGTGAATTAGTTCCTCAAGAAGGAGAAATTCAAGATGCTGACTCTGGCGCAGGTGCTTCTGGCATTGAACAAAGAGGATTGGATGGTGTTTGTCGACTTGCAGGATTCTTACTTTCATATCCCTATTCTCAAGTCGCACATGAAGTATCTCGGGTTTGTGGTGGGTTCGCAACACTACCAGTTTGCGGTCCTTCCTTTTGGTCTTACTTCAGCACCTCGAGTCTTCATGAAGGTGATGGCGGTGGTTGCAGCAAGTCTCAGGAGGAAGGGAATATCGGTATTGCCTTTCCTGGACAATTGGTTAATCAAAGCCAAGTCTCCAGAGCTCGTGCTGCATCACCTTCAAATGACAACTCAGTTGTTGTTCAGTCTGGGCTTTTTGGTAAACGGCCCAAGTCTCACCTGGAGCCCTCTCAGCAGCTCCTGTTCATAGGGGCAGTTCTAGACACAACATTGAATTGGGCCTATCCTCCACCTCAGCGGATTCAGGACATTCAGGCGTTGATTCCAATGTTTCAAGATGGAGCGGTTGTTCCACTCCACCAAGGTCCTGCGCCTGCTCGGTCTGTTTGCTTCTTGCATTCTGTTGGTCACTCATGCATGCTGGCACATGAGGGCTCTTCAGTGGTGCCTCCGCAAGCAGTGGTTTCAACACAAAGGGGATCTCGAGGAGTCGATAACGATCTCCAGAGACGCTGCAGTGGATCTACAATTATGGGGTGTGGACGGCAACCTTTCCCAAGGAAGGCAGTTTTCACTACTGCCTCTGGTGTATACGGTCATAACGGATGCTTACACTCTAGGGTAGGGAGCTCGTCTAGGGGACCTGGAGATCAAAGGTCTTTGGTCTTCAGTGGAACAGACTTTTCATATCATTCTGTTAGAATTGCGGGTGATACGTCTCGCTATCAAGGCCTTCCTACCGTCCCTTCGCAGTCGGTCAGTTCAAGTCTTGACGGACAACACTACCGCAATGTGGTACATTAACAAGCAGGGAGGAGAAGGGGTGTACCTTCTCTGCAGAGATGCTCTGCAGCTCTGGTCCTGGGCTCATGACCATCGGATTTGCTTGGTAGCAAATTGTCCGGATTTCTCAACGTACGTGCGGACAGTCTCACTTGGCATTTGTCGGACGATCACGAGTGACGTCTCCATCCGGACCTGGTCCTTCACATCTTTCGGATGTGGGGTTTTCCGCAGATAGACCTATTTGCCACTCGGGAGAACGCGCACTGCCCATCGTTCTGCAGACTCCAGTAGCCGGTGCAAGGAGCTTTGGGGGGACGCATTTCAGATGTCTTGGTGTGACCAGTTGCTTTCTGCGTTTCCCCCCATACCCTTGATTCCTCGGGATCTGAGGAAGAATCACCAAGATGGGGCTCAAGTCATTTTAATAGCTCCGGATTGGCTGAGAAGGGGGTGGTACACGGACCTTCTCCAACTCTCATTGTGCCCTCCGCTCCGTCTCCCTCTCAGTGCAGATATCCTCTCGCATTCTCAGGGGCAGGTTCTACACCCCAACCTCCAGAGCCTGCACCTCCATGCCTGGAGATTGA
Source organism: Pleurodeles waltl (assembly GCF_031143425.1). Classification (NCBI taxonomy): domain Eukaryota; kingdom Metazoa; phylum Chordata; class Amphibia; order Caudata; family Salamandridae; genus Pleurodeles; species Pleurodeles waltl. Next base: position 736,018,482 of record NC_090446.1, read on the forward strand.
ACGGGGCAATCTGAGTTCTTTCTCTCAACCACCAGAGGTAGTGGATGTTATTTTATTGGCCAGGCGACACTCCACTAAGACTGTTTATGCCGGCAGGTGGGCTAAATTTGTGGCTTGGTGTGGGGAGAAACAAATTGATTCCTTTTGAGCCCATCTGTCTGATGTTCTGTTGTTTGCTTTAACTTTAGCGCAGAAAGGTTGTGCAGTTGCATCTGTCAAAGGCTATTTGTTGGCGCTGTCAGCCTTTCTTTGCCTTCTGGATCAACCTTCCTTGTTCAAATCACCTATAGTGGTCAAGTTCTTGAAAGGTCTAACAAATACATTCCCACCCACTCTGTTTCTTATGCCTCAGTGGGATTTAAATTTGGTTTTGACTTTTTTAAAGGGTTCACCGTTTGAAACTGTGCATTCTTGTTCTTTATGATTGTTGGTCTTTAAGACAGTTTTCCTTATAGCTATTACGTCTGCTAGGTGTGTGAGTGAGCTTCAGGCTGTTAGTGTCAAACCTCCCTTTACATCATTCTATGCTGACAAAGTGGTGCAAAAAAACCAGGGCGGCTTTCCTTCCTAAGGTTGTCACTCCTTTCCATATTGGGCAGACTATTACCCTTTCATCTTTCTACCTTCCTTTTCCTCCTTCAAAAGAGGAAGAAAGACTCCATCGCTTAGACCCGAGAAGGGTTATCAGTTTCTATATTGAGAAAATAAAGGACTTTCGGTTAGATGAGCAACTCTTCGTTGGATGTGGGGGAAAGATGAAAGGCAGAGCTTTCCATAAAAGAACCATATCCAGGTGGGTCATTCTTTGCATTAAGATCTGTTAGCAAAGAAGATTTCTCCTGAGGGTATTAGAGCTCATTCTACCAGGGCTAAGGCTGCCACTTCAGCTTTGGCTAGGGGTGTTCCAGTGGTAGATGTTTGTAAAGCCGCAACCTTGGCTTCCCTCCATACATTTGGGAAGCACTACTGCTTGGATTCGGAAGTCAGGAGGGACGGCCATTTTGCATGTTCTGTGTTGCAGGATTTCTTGGTGTGACTAGCTGGGCACCCACCTCTGAGTGCGGTACTGCTTTGGGACTCTATTCAGAAGGTGAGGAATCCACAGGTAAATGTATCCATCAGAAGAACAAGTTACTTACCTTCGGTAATGCTTTTTCTGGTGGATACACTAGCTACCTGTGGATTCCTCACAGTGCCACCCACCTCCCCGTTGCCTGTCTGGTCATACCAAGACTTTTTTTTATCATAACTGTATATATGTTTTGATTAATTTATATATAAATAAATGTTGTACTTATATTACATCAGTATGGCTATATGTATGTGTAGGAAGTTGGCTCTGTATATACTATTTAAAAGTAAGAAATAGTGTGCACAGAGTCCAAGGGTTCCCCTTAGAGGTAAGATAGTGGCAAAAAGAGATAATTCTAATGCTCTATTTTGTGGTAGTGTGGTCGAGCAGTAGGCTTATCAGAGGGTAGTGTTAAGCATTTGTTGTACACACACAGGCAATAAATGAGGAACACACACTCAAAGACAATTCCAGGCCAATAGGTTTTTATATAGAAAATATAGTTTATTTTAAGAACCACAGGTTCAAGATTTACAAACAATATTTTAAATGAAAGGTATTTCACTCAGGTATCTTAGGAACATTGAATCATCACAATAGCATGTACAGTTTTGGCAAAAATGGCAATAAGCTATTTTCAAAATGGACACAGTGCAAAAATCAACAGTTTCTGGGGGAGATAAATATTTGTTAGGTTCACAGGTAAGTAAAGCACTTACAGAGTTCAAAGTTGGGTCCAAGGTAGCCCACCATTGGGGGTTCAAGACAACCCCAATGTTACCACACCAGCAGCTCGGGCCGGTCAGGTGCAGAGGTCAAAGTGGTGCCCAAAACACATAGGCTTCAATGGAAATAGGGGTGACCGGTTCCAGTCTGCCAGCAGGTAAGTACCCGTGACTTCGGAGGGCAGACCAGGGGGGTTTTGTAGGGCACCAGAGGGGACACAAGTAGGCACAGAAAGTACACCCTCAGCGGCACAGGTGCGGTCGGGTGCAGAGTGCAAACAGGCGTCGGGGTTGCAATAGGTACAATGGGAGACCCGGGGGTCTCTTCAACGATGCAGGCAGGCAAGGGGGGGGGGGGGGCTCCTCGGGGTAGCCACCACCTGGGCTAGGAAGAGGGCCGCCTGGGGGTCGCTCCTGCACTGGAGTTCGGTTCCTTCAGGTCCTGGGGGCTGCGGGTGCAGTGTGTTTTCCAGGTGTCAGGTTCCTTGAAGCAGGCAGTCGCTGTCAGGGGGAGCCTCTGGATTCCCTCTGCAGGAGTCGCTGTGGGGGCTCAGGGGGGTCAACTCTGGCTACTCACGGGCTCGCAGTCGCCAGGGAGTCCTCCCTGTAGAGTTAGTTTTCTGCAGGTCGAACCGGGGGCGTCGGGTGCAGAGTGGAAAGTCTCGCGCTTCCACCAGGAAATGTGTGGTCTTTTAAAAGTTGCTTCTTTGTTGCAAAGTTGCAGTCTTGTGGAACAGGGCCGCTGTCCTCAGGAGTTTCTTGGTCCTTTTAGATGCAGGGTAGTCCTCTGAGGCTTCAGAGGTCGCTGGACCCTGGGGGACGCGTTGCTGTTGCAGTTTTTCTTGAAGAGGGGAGACAGGCCGGTAGGGCTGGGGCAAAAGCAGTTGGTGTCTCCGTCTTCTCTGCAGGGCTTCAGGTCAGCAGTCCTTATTCGTCTTCAGGTTGCAGGAATCTATCTTCCTAGGTTTTGGGGGCCCCTAAATACTCAATTTAGGGGTGTGTTTAGGTCTGGGAGGTTAGTAGCCAATGGCTACTAGCCCTGAGGGTGGCTACACCCTTTTTGTGCCTCCTCCCGGTGGGGAGGGGGTCACATCCCTAATCCTATTGGGGGAATCCTCCATCTGCAAGATGGAGGATTTCTAAAAGTCAGAGTCACCTCAGCTCAGGACACCTTAGGGGTTGTCCTGACTGGCCAGTGACTCCTCCTTGTTTTTCTCATTATCTCCTCCAGCCTTGCCGCCAGAAGTGGGGGCAGTGGCCGGAGGGGCAGGCATCTCCACTAGCTGGGATGCCCTGTGGCACTGTAACAAAGGGGGTGAGCCTTTGAGGCTCAACGCCAGGTGTTACAGTTCCTGTAGGGGGAGGTGAGAAGCACCTCCAACCAGTACAGGCTTTGTACCTGGCCACAGAGTGACAAAGGCACTCTCCCCATGTGGCCAGCAACATGTCTGGTGTGTGGCAGGCTGGCAAAAACTAGTCAGCCCACACTGGAAGTCAGGTATGTTTTCAGGGGGCATCTCTAAGATGCCCCTCGGTGTATTTCACAATAAAATGTACACTGGCATCAGTGTGAATTTATTGTGCTGAGAAGTTTGATACCAAACTTCCCAGTTTTCAGTGTTGCCATTATGGTGCTGTGGAGTTCGTGTATGACAGACTCCCAGGCCAAATACTCTTATGGCTACCCTGCACTTACAATGTCTAAGGTTTTGCTCAGACACTGTAGGGGCACAGTGCTCATGCACCTATGCCCTCACCTGTGGTATAGTGCACCCTGCCTTAGGGCTGTAAGGCTTGCTAGAGGGGTGATTTATCTATGCAATAGGCAGTGTGAGGTTGGCATGGCACTCTGAGGGGAGTGCCATGTCGACTTAGTCATTTTCTCCCCACCAGCACACACAAACTGGCAAGCAGTGTGCATGTGCTGAGTGAGGGATCCCCAGGGTGGCATAAGACATGCTGCAGCCCTTAGAGATCTTCCCTGGCATCAGGGCCCTTGGTACCAGGGGTACCAATTACAAGGGACTTACCTGGATGCCAGGGTGTGCCAATTGTGGAGACAAAGGTACAGTTTAGGGAAAGAACACTGGTGCTGGGGCCTGGTTAGCAGGCCTCAGCACACTTTCAAATCATAACTTGGCATCAGCAAAGGCAAAAGGTCAGGGGCTAAGCATGCCAAGGAGGCATTTCCTTACAGTATGTATATATGTGCTATTGTGTGGTCGGTTTTCACCTGTTCACCTCAAAGGCACGTAAAAGAGGGAGAAACTGACATCAGCAGGCCGGCGAGGACCTCTTATTGCCATGGTGACGCCAGATGGAGTCGCGTGCGGAGCCATGCAATTGTGATGTCCTCGTCGACATGAAGAGTTGGGAAGAAAATTTTCCGGCGAATGCTGGTCAATTGGGAGAATTCATAAGGTGAGGAATCCACAGGTACCTAGTATGTCCACCAGAAAAAGCATTACCGAAGGTAAGTAACTTGTTCATTTATGTCAATTAATAATTTTTAAATTGAGTTTAATCTTTTTTCTACATCTACAGTGTTAGTTTTACATGTAACGTGTTTGAAGTGATGTACTTTCCCTACTCTTGTTTAGACTGCAATAGGAATAGTAAAATTAACCTCTTTACAGTTCACAATTTTCCCTGCTGGAGCGCTGTTTGGAGTTGGAATAGTAATTCTCACTCCTCCAAAATTCAATTATTTTCCTACTGTACCACAGACTGAAATGGGAACAGTAAATTTCAGTCCTCCAAAGTCCAACACTTTCCCTACTGTTGCACTTTTTGGAGTGGGAGTAGTAAATGTTACCCCTCTGAAATTCAGTGCTTTCCCTACTGTTGCACAGAATCGAATGGGAATAGTAAATGTTATCCCGCCAAAGTCCAACACTTTCCCTACTGTTTCGATATTTGGAGTGGGAGTAGCAAATTTTACCCCTCCAAAGTCTAAAGCTTTCACTACTGTTGCACAGATTGGAGAGGGAATAGTAAAATGTACCCCTCCTAAGTCCAACACTTTCCCTAATGTTGCATAAACTAGAGTGGAAACAGTATATTTCATATTATTAGACTCCAGTAGTTTTCATAATGTTGGTTAAATAGAGTTTACAACATTGTTTTATTTTTTTTCTATTTTAAATTATTTGTTCTTATTTTCAAATGTATTTTATTATTCACAGTGTTTTTTAATTTTGGGTTGATTTTTCCACTTTTAATATTTAATTTATTGTCTACATTAATTATGTTATATTTACTCCAGTATTGAAACTGTCATAGATTCACATGCTTGAATCATTCCCCGTCATCGAGATGAGAGCCCCCAGTATATTTAACCAAGTTGTATTAACATAGGTTTAAACCTAAAGGCCCTTAGGCCTCTCAGTTTAACACTCTATCAGAGTCATTTTAAGGAAAAAGACCAGACTTCAGGGTCCACCAATCAGGCGACATCTCCCTTTAGAACCTTCCTGAGAGAAGCTCCAGCACCTCAGATTTTCTAAGCACATGTGTGTATAAGATGTAAAAGAGAAAAGAGAGGTGAAGGTGAGCTTCTCCGGTGAAGCAGGTGGGTCGCATGTGGATCTATGAAAGATTCCTATACTGGTGAACTAGAGTTACAGGTAAGTAACTTAGGGCCAGATGTAGCAAGGCATTAGTGCCTCACAAACGGCGAAAAACACCGTTTGCGAGGCGCTAATGCCCGCACGCGATGCAGAAACACATTTTGCGAGTCTGAACCGACTCGCAAAATGTGTTTCCAACTCGCAAATAGGAAGGGGTGTTCCCTTCCTATTTGCGACTCGCACCACAATGTAAGTTGATTTGCGACTGCGAAAGCGGTCGCAAATCAACTCGCAGTTACCATCCACTTAAAGTGGATGGTAACTCATACGCAAACGGGAAGGGGTCCCCACGGGACCCCTTCCCCTTTGTGAATGATCACAAAATTATTTTTTCAGAGCAGGCAGTGGTCCTATGGACCACTGCCTACTCTGAAAAAAACCGAAACAAAAGGTTTCGTTTTTTTTTTCTATGTGCATTTCGTTTTCCTTTAAGGAAAACGAGCTGCAGATAGAAAAAAAAAACTGCTTTATTTAAAAGCAGTCACGGACATGGTGGTCTGCTGTCTCCAGCAGGCCACCATCCCCGTGAGTGCCTAGACTCGCTATGGAGTCGCAAACTGCAACCCACCTAATCAATATTAATGAGGTGGGTCTTTGCGACCCCATAGCGAGTCGCAGAAGGTGTCTGAGACACCTTTCTGCATAGCAAATTACGAGTTGCAAATTGTGAGTCGGAAGGACTTGCAATTTGCAACTCGCAATTTGCTTTCTATCTACATCTGGCTCTAATTTTCTTACTCCAGTATTGGAACTTTCAAAGATTGACATACTTGAATCAGAGTAGTAAGCAGTATTGATGCACATTGTATTACGCATCTATCCTGTTCAATACATACATTAATAGCATGTTAGAATACACCGATACATAGAAGAAATCTCTAAACATTATAGGCAACACTGTAATCAGGATTTAGCATGCATCTCAAACATCTTTGTTATAGGCAATGTGCATACCTGAAATTAGGATAGTGGGATGAAAGATGTAGCTCGCCTTCACTGGAAAATATTCCTGAGGGCTGCTTGTCCCACCGCTACCTCTCCTTGAGATAATGGTTCCAAGCAGTAATGTCTAGTAAACGTATGGCTGCTCTTCCAAGTTGCTGCTCTACAAATGTCCTGAAGCGTACCACCTGCAAACAGCACTGCTGAAGATGAAACTGCCCACGTTGAGTGCACACGGACAGATGTTTGCAGTGGCTTGCACGCCGCCTGATGGCAAATGGAATTGCTGAAGAGATCAATCTAGCTAAGCGGTTGACCCCATCTGGGTGGGCTGAAAGCCACAAATGGTAGGTTTTGCTAAATGGTTTAGTCCTGTTTAAATAGAATTTAATACATCTTTTAATGTCTAAAGTGTGTAATGCTCTCTCCACAGGAGCTGTAGGATTTGGAAAGAATGTCCTGAAAACTAAGGGCTCATTCAAATGAAAATCCGAAGGGACCTTTGGAATGAAACGTGGATTAGTGCGCAAGACTATTCTATCCTTTTTAATCTGAAAAGAACGGCTCCTGTATGGAAAGTGCTTGTATCAAACTGACTCGCCTGGTTGATGTCAGGGCAACAAGGAGGGTGACTTTCAAGGATAGGAATTTCATAGAAGCTCTCTGGATTGGCTCCAAAGGCTGCTTCATAAGTTGCTTGAGAACAATATTTCAATTCCAAGAGGGAGCAGGAGGTCTGAATGATGAATGCCTTTCAGAAATCATTTAATCAACCTAGAGGACCAAAACGAAGGTGAAGAGTCTGAGCGTCTATAAGACGCACTCGCTGACAGGTGAACCTTTATGGAGGAATGCGCAAGCCCTGAGAGCGCTAAATGTAGAAAATAAGGTAATATCTGTTTGGGAGATGAAGAAAGAGGATCAATTTGCTGCTGATGACACCACAAACAAAACCTTTTCCACTTACATGAGTAAGTCTTGTTGGTGAACAGAGGATAGCATTAGAGGCTAAATTATTGGTAGAGGAAGTGGCACTAGCAATGGCACAAATGCAGACATGGAAGAAGAGCGCCCCACACTCATATAGAGCTCATACCAGTCCACGTCATCAATCGTTGCAGCAAGGGAGTGCCTTGGTTCTCTCACAGAAGACATTGTAGGGCTGGTATGAATACAGCGATTCAGCATACATGCATACATAGCCGTTGTTGCCCTTAGGCACTGCATCCAGATGTGACGGGACATGTGTACTTAACAGTCACTGTGCCCTACGTTTTGTGGAGGAGAGGGCCAATAGAAAAACCATTAGGCACATGACACAGGCCATAGGTGAATTCACTTGTCACCATGCTGAGAGACATTTAGGGCCCGATTACGAAGCTGGCGGTCATAAAACCACATTACGAGGTTGGCGGGTAGACCCGGAAATGTACCGCCATTCCCACCAGGATCAGTGATCCCGATGGGATGACATCGATCCTGGTTATAATCAGCCAGGACGGAACTGATCTTAGCACCGCCCTGTTGATTACAACCTTGTTCTCCACCAGCCTTTTCATGGCTGTCTGACTGCTGTGAAAAGGCTGGTGGAGAACAAGTGCAGGGAGCCACGTGGTCACCTGCACTGCCCATGTCTGTGACAAGGGCAGTGCAGGGGTCCCTCTGCCCAGCACCGTTTGAAATGTGCACTGTCTGCTGTGCAGACAGTGTGCGTTTCAAGGGTGCTGGTGCACCCTGGGTGCGACAGCATTGCCGCTGGCTCAATTATGAGCCTGCGCCAATGCTTCCACACCTTTCCCACTGGGCTGACGGGTGGGAACCAAAGTTCCTGCCCGTCAGCCCGGTGGGAAAGTTGCAATAGGGTTGGTGGGGAGACTGCCTCCATGACGGCAGTCTCCTCACCACAGGTTTGGCAGTTGGGTTTTACGACCACCAAACTCGGAATCGGGCTCTTAAGCATGTTAGGTTCCATAAAGGCACATACCTGCACTTTACAGCATAGCCACTGGGGACAGATGCTATCTTTCCAACTGCATGTTCTGTGGGCAGTCGAGCAGTACCACCAGTCATTCCTAATCCCATTCTACCTAATCACCTTCCCACTCTTCGCAAAAAGTCTCCCCAACCAAAACTTCTGCAGATTTGCTCACATAGCTCTATACAAGACAGGACAAATACCTGCAAAAAAGTGGACTGTGACTTTAAAAAGCTTTTCTGTGTGTGGTGCATAGTTGGGCCTATGGTGGTGAGTGTAGTGTATAGTCTTAGTCATAGATGAGGTGTTGGGACAGGAATGTTCCCTACATCGTGTAGAGTCGTATCTCCCACCATTTTAGGCTTTAGTCTGCTCCTCATGCAAGTGTAGTGTGTTTGCGAAGGCCTGCCTTTGACAAGTCTGGTCCTGGGATTGTCCTGGACCTGAAGGAGCCCCACAAGCACATCCTCGATAGTGACAGAGAACTACAGTCCCTGGCTCTGATTTGTGTGTGTAGCACACTGGTGACAGCATACCATGTTTCGTAGTGATCAGACCATGACCAGACCCTTATATCTGTGTTACAAGAGTGAAAGCCTACTGGCCCACCTGTTACATTTTCACTGCTAGAGATGAACCCAGTTCCTTGTACTGAAACCTCAAGCACATGTATGCATGTGTATAGTATGATGAGTGAATTACACTCTGTATGATGGTATGAGTGAACCAGAGTGGCACAGGCCTGTGGGTTTCATTTTGAGAGCCCTGGCCTATTCCTGTGCACAAGATAGAGGTGAGGATATTTTCCTTAATATTGAAAGTGTTTTGCTGACATTCCTGATGCTGGAAGGAGTGAACCTAGACACTGAAGTGGGGAAAGAGGATACATGCTACCCTTGAGAAATTCAATTAGATCATTTGATGCAGGGGGGCTACTGATTAGTCTTCCTGCAGAGTGCCATCTGGTGGATGGTAGGATTTAAGTATAGGATTGAAGTTCTTGATGTCAGAATGTGAAGGGTATTTTGAAATGGCCAGCATTTTGCATCTCTTCCTCATCACTGTCATGTATGTCTGTGATGGTCAGATGCAGACTGCTCACACCTCCTTGTTCTTCTGTTGTGGGTGTAACAGCCCTGCTGTAGGGAGCATCACTCAAGACAAAAGCTGAGTTTGGAAGACAGTCTGAGAAGGACACAGGAAAAAAGAATCAACCCAAACTGGCTTTGAAAGTGCAGACTGAGAATATACATCTCTTATGTGCTGTACCTCTATAATAGTGGGACCTCGTGATACACTTTTTCCAGTTCCATGTTCGCCAAGGAGTGGGTGTTCCATAGAGGACTGTTGCAGAACCAGAGCTGGCATCTGCCTGAATGCCAGTTTCCAGAGGTGAAGAACATCATCTGATAGAGACCTCTAGCTGCAAATTCCTCCCTTAGAATAATCCCCACTCATCTGACTGGATCCAGATTTTTTTTGGTAGCAGTATCCCTGCGTGCCAGTAGGTGGCATTATTGGACTCTTCGCTGAGTTGTTGGCATTGTCTGTGCCGGAACTGATGTGTGCAGTGCCTATATAGGCACCACCCCACAATGCTGGTGCCAGTAGCCAGCGCAGATCCGGAGAAGAGCTACCCACAACCTTCTTTGGCTAACTTTTTTTTCGACTTTTTGTTGTTCCATTTTTTGAGACTTTGGTGGTCATTACAACATTGGCGGTAAAAGCCGCTTACCGCCGTGCAGAAGACCACCAACACACCGCCTCGGCCGCGGAATTCTGCCACAGCTATTATGACCCACATCTCGAAATCCGACAAAATCCAGACACCCACACAAGTCCGCCACACCAAAGGTCAGTGATAAACTGGCGAAAACAAAACCTCCACCGTCACGCCACCAGAAATACGCCCACACTATCACGACACACAAATACACACCGATGCGCTCAAAATATACACACACATACAAAACACCGCCACATTGGACAATTCGAAATACACACACCTGATACACATACACACCACTCCCATGCACCCAATACAATATAAAACACACACCCACATCACCCACAAACCTCTACGACCAAAAATCGAGAACGAAGCACAGAGAGAGACACCACCAGCAAGTACAACAGCATCCACAGGCACATAAGACCATCACCCACACAACTTCCACGCACCTCACACAACACACCACTACATATCACCACACATCACCACACACACCACCCCACACATCACCTACACCACCCCATGGCACGGCAAAGACACCCCAGGTTTTCGAGGAGGAGCTCAGGGTCATGGTGGAGGAAATCGTCCGGGTAGAGCCACAGCTATTTGGATCACAGGTGCAGCACACCTCAATTGCAAGGAAGATGGAGCTATGGCGAAGAATAGTCGACAGGGTCTACGCAGTGGGACAACACCCAAGAAATCGGGACAACATCAGGAAGAGGTGGAACGTCCTACGGGAGAAGGTGCGATCCGTGGTCTCAAGACACCACCTGGCGGTTCAGCGGACTGGCGGTGGACCCCCACCTCCTCACCCACAACTAACAACATGGGAGGAGCAGGTCTTGGCGATTCTGCACCCTAAGGGCCTCGCAAGAGTCGGTGGAGGAATGGACTCCGGTAAGTCAAACCTTTAACTACCATATCCCCCACCCTACCTGCATGCTATCACATACCCCCACCCTCACCCCCACCCCAATCACTCCAACTCCTCACAAATGTACCAATATCACAAACCACACATCCCAACACCAAGCCCTGCATGCAACAACAAAGCATGGACACCCATCACTAAAGCATGCCCACTGCACATACCCATACACCCCCCTAAACCATCATCACACAAGCCCCCACACAGGAATGCCAGCACTGGGGTACACGCTCACCCACCCATTGCACACCATGACACACACAGATGCAATAATCATGCTTTTCCACCCCTGCAGGACCACTACCCAACCTCACCAGACAGGAGGGTCCAGACATCTCCACCCCACCCACAGAAGAGGCCCACAGTGATGACAGCAGCTCTGTCCAACTGGATCTAGATGACCAGCCCGGACCATCGTGGGCCTCGGGACAGTCGGTTCCCCTCACACAGGCACAGGCCACTACAGACCTTCCCCCCTCTGGGAACACCAGCACAGCACCCACCCAGCGGGCCCATACCTCCGTCCCCAGGACACGTCAATCAGCTGTGTGTCTACCACTACAGGGAACCCAGGATAACCCACCACCCCAACAACAACAGGGACCTGGAGGCAGTGGTAGTGGGCACACGGTCCAGGGGACGGAGGCCCAGGAACACAGGGGAACTGGGAGGGCTGCTGTGTGACAGGGGGCGGACAGGCCAAGGGAACCCACTCTCCACGAGGCCCTCTCCTCCATCATGGAAGCATACCACCACTCCCAGGAGACAATGGCAACAGTCCTGGCCAAGTTTCAGGAGACCCAGCGCATGCAGGAGGAACAGTATTTGGGGTTCAGGGAGGAACTCAGAACCTTCAGCTCCGCCCTGGGCACCATCGTAGGGGTGCTGAAGGAAATACTCAACACCAGGAGGGACACTGTGGCACTACAAGGGGCCCCTGACACTAGCATGGACGATGAACTGCCCACCACCTCCGCCGGCGCTAGTGGACAGGAGGCACCACCACAGGACCACCACACCAGCACCCCACCCCCTGCAGACAGAGAACCACCCCGCAAACGGTCCCTGAGATCCAGGAACAAGACAGAGCACGGTGCCAAGACCCCCACCAAGAAATGAGACCACCCTGATTGTCAACCCACTGTCCCACTTTGTCACCCTGTCCATATTGAAACTGGCGCAGCTCCACTTCCAATGCCCATATGGGCAATGCACCCATGAGGCTAATAGACTGGACTCTCCCATGGACACTCCTCCGCCATCACCCCTCACCATTTAACTTCCCCCTCCAATATTTTGTATGTAAATAAAAACACCTAAAGCACCTAAAGCACCAAAAGATCTGGAGTCTGTCTCTGATTTTGAAATAGTGTATTTGCAATTACAGTGACAAAATGTTCACGAAATAGTAATGTCAACATATCTATGTCACACATCTCTAGTCCATGAGGAATCTAAGCAGATGACACACGTTGGGACCCACACCTGTGAAACCGTAAGGTAAAGTGACAACTCAGTGACCATACACTGGCTGAAATCGACAGACAGGATAGAGGTAGAAGTGTAAAAGTACTTGTAGTAGGCAGGAATGTATTCTCACCTGTATTTCACTGGAAATATTGCTGGATGACTGAGTCCCTGTTGTCAATGTCTTCTTCCTCTGCTTCCTCCTCATCACTGTCCACAGGCTCCACAGCTGCCACAACACCACCATCAGGACCATCCTCCTGCAGAAAAGGCACCTGTCGTCGCAAAACCAAGCTGTGAAGCATACAGCAGGCCATGATGATCTGGCACACCTTCTTTGGTGAGTAGAATAGGGATCCACCTGTCATATGGAGGCACCTAAACCTGGCCTTCAGGAGACCGAAGGTCCGTTCGATCACCCTCCTAGTACGCCCATGGGCCTCATTGTAGCGTTCCTCTGCCCTGGTCCTGGGATTCCTCACTGGGGTCAGTAGTCATGACAGGTTGGGGTCACCTAATAGCCACACACGGTGCCTCTGGAGTTGACCCATCACATAAGGGATGCTGCTATTCTGCATGATGTAGGCATCATGCTCTGAGCCAGGGAACATGGCATTCACATGGGAGATGTCCTGGTCGGCCAAACATACCATCTGTACATTCATGGAATGATAACTCTTCCGGTTCCTGTAAGCCTGTTCACTCCTGTGGGGGGGGACCAAAGCCACATGGGTCCCATCAATGGCACCTATGATGTTGGGGATATGTCCAAGGGCATAGAAGTCACCTTTCACTGTAGGCAAGTCCTCCTCCTGAAGAAAAACGATGTAGCTCTGCATGTGTTTCAGCAGGGCAGACAACACTCTGGACAATACGTTGGAAAACATAGGCTGGGACATCCCTGATGTCATGGCCACAGTTGTTTGAAAAGACCCTCTTGCAAGGAAATGGAGCACTGATAGCACCTGCACTTGAGGGGGGATTCCAGTGGGATGGCAGATTGCTGACATCAGGTCTGGCTCCAACTGGGCACACAGTTCCTGGATTGTGGCACGGTCAAACCTGTAGGTGATTATCAGATTTCTTTCCTCCATTGTCGACAGGTCCACCAGCGGTCGGTACACCGGAGGATTCCGCCATCTCCTCACATGTCCCAGCGGACGGTGCCTATGAAGGACAACAGAGACCAGAGAGTCAAACAACTCAGAGGTATGTACCCACAGTCTACACAGAACACGATTCATACACAAAATCTGGCCTGTATGTGTGTTAAGAGTAGGCCTAGGTATGTGTGACATAGTTGGTAATTAGGCCATGTGGGTCCCTGAAATGGTGGCTGCCTGACCTCTAAAGTGGGACAATGGGATGTGAGGTAACTGCGCTGGCGTTGTACACCGTCGTGGTAGGCGGTTGAAGACCGCAGCGCAATGCTGCATTGGTTAACATTGGACCCTATGGGTCAAAGGAGCCAATGACGATGTACGCCGGCGATGATGGTACGCACCGCCGTGGACGTGACCGCCATTTTCTATCTGTTCAATCACTCGATACCTGATCTTCGACAGGAGAGGACCTACACTGCAAGTGCTGCTGTGACCTCGGTCTGGAAGAGACAATGGCTTGTGCGTCTGGGAAAATGGGGCCCTGCCTTCACATCGGAGGAGTTGGAGAAGCTCGTGGACGGGGTCCTCCCCAAGTACATGCTACTCTACGGTCCTCCAGACCAACAGGTAAGTACACAGGGGGCATGCTGTATGGGCTATGCCTGTGTGGAGAGGGCTGGTTGTAAGAAGGAAGGGGACAGAGTTCTGAGTGCATGAAAGACGGTGCGTGCATGTGCCACCTGGCAAGGGTAGGGATGGGGGCCACTCAGTTTGACGGCAGAGTTGGTTATGACTTCACTTCTTCCCCTGTACATTTCATGTAGGTCAGCGCCCACCAGAAGAAGGATATTTGGCGTGCCATCGCCAAGGGTGTCCGGACCCTGGGTGTCCACCACGGACGGAGCACCCACTGCCGGAAGAGATGGGAGGACATTCGCCGCTGGAGCAAGAAGACGGCGGAGGCTCAGCTGGGGATAGCCTCCCAACGTGGGAGGGGTGCCCGTCGAACCATGACCCCCCTGATGTTCCGGATCCTGGCGGTGGCCTACCCGGAGTTGGATGGGCGTTTGAGGGCATCACAGCAGACACAAGGGGGTGAGTACACTCTCATTCTGCTGACTTTGCGTGCAGTGGAGGGGTCTTGGTGGGGAAGGAGGGCTCTGGGTTTCCCTAGGCCAGGGCGAGTTCCGTAGGCTAGGCCCCTCCGTAATGCATGGCCCTGTGGCCCCCCACCCCACCTCTGTAGAGTGCCAAGTACAGGTATTCATGCACCTGTGTCATCTATGTGTGAAGATGTCGTCCATAGACTTGTAGGCCATTTCCCAGGAAATGCACTGTAGAGCCCAACAGCGCGACGTAGTGCAGGGGGCTGCTGTGTCTGTCTTGTCCGCCAACGGTAGCGGTAAGCCATGCACTCATCCTGTCTTTATTCTGTTGGCCGTCCCCTTTTTTGCGGTCTCCCTGTTCTTGTGTGCATTAGCATCATCAGGCGGAGGAGCAGTGGCACCGGAGCACGAGGGAGCTGTGTCCCACATGGCCATGGAGGGCCACACTACGGACTCTGAATACACCAGTGGGACGGAGGGCGAGGGGAGCACCACGGCGGTCATAGGAGCTGAAACCAGTGACACGGACTCGTCCTCTGATGGGAGCTCCCTTGTGGTGGCGGCAACATCTGTGCCCCCCACTACTAAAGGTACAGCCGCCACCCCCCCCTACCAGCACCGCCCTCCCAGCAGCCCCTTAGCGTGTGCCCCGTGCCCGCTCACCCAGGAGGGTGGGCATCACTTCGCCCCAGGCACCTCAACCCCTGCCCCTGTCACCTCTGCTGCCCTCAGTGAGGAGGCCATTGACCTCCTCAGGTCCATCACTGGCAGTCTACCATTTTGAATGCCATCCAGGGTGTAGAAAGGGAGTTGCAACAAACCAATGCATTCCTGGAGGGCATTCATTCTGGTCAGGCTGCCCTTCATCGAACATTTCAAACTCTGGCCTCAGCACTGATGGCAGCCATTGTCCCTGTGACTAGCCTCCCCCCTCCAACTTCCTCCACCCAGACCCAATCCCCTGTACCTCTGCCTATCCCAAGCACACCATCAGACCAGCCTGCCCACACCTCACCACACAAGGGCAGCTCAGGCAAACATAAGCACCACACATCCCACAGGTACTCACGCAAGCATCACACACATGCAGACACACCAACATCCACTGCCTCCACTGTGTCTCCCTCCTCCTTGTCTCCCTCCTCCCTCCCAGTCTCGTCTACACTCACACCTGCATGCACTACCACTACAGCCACTACGTCCCGCACCAGCACACCCACCACCACACCCCGCTCACGTGCACTCACCACCCCCACTACCATTCACACGTCCCCTGTGTCCTTTCCCAGTGTGTCTGTGACACCCCCTCCCAAGATACACAAACGCAAGCACACACCCACCCAACATACATCCACCTCACAACAGCCTCCAGCGCATGCACCTGCACCCAAAGCCACAAAAGTTACACCTCCTACAACCACCACCTCTTCCTCCACTCCCAAACCCCCTCCAGCTACCCGTCCCAGTGTCTCCAAACAACTTTTCCTGTCCACCCTTAACCTATTTCCCACCACCCCCGTCCAACTCATAGTTCCCGTACTAGCACCTCAGCCACAAAATCTCCAGGACCAGTGGTGCCTGTTGTCACAGGTATGTGGAGTGCACCGGCCACCAGGCCAGCCAGTGTGTCACGGAGCCAGACCACAGCCAGTCCCCCCCCCTGTGAAGCACCAGAAGTTGGCCAGTGCCCGGCGGGAGAGGGGGAAAGCTCCAGCCACCCAAGCCGCTCACAGGGGTCCTGGGGGGAGTGTGGACTCAGCTGTGACTCCTCCCAAGGTGGTGAAGGGGCAGAAGAAAGCCCCAAAGTCTGGGAGGAGCAGTGCGGCAGAGAAGACCGCCATCACCCCCGCTGGCCAGGACGCCCCCGCCAGCCCCATCGTCGCTGGCCAGGACGCCACCGCCAGCCCCATCGTCGCTGTCCAGGAGGACCCCGCCAGCCACAGCCCAGCTGCCCAGGAGGGCACAGCCCAGCTGCCCAGGAGGGCCCGCCAGCCACAGCCCAGCTGCCCAGGATGCCCCGCCAGCCACAGCCCAGCTGCCCAGGAGGGCCCCGCCAGCCACAGCCCAGCTGCCCAATGAAGGACCGCCAGCCCCAGCCCAGCAGGAAAATGAACGACCGTCAAGTCAAGCACCGCTAAACAGGGCAAGCACCGCTGAACAGGTCAAGGACCGCCAAGCCAAGCACCGCTGAACAGGGCAAGTACCGCTGAACAGGGCAAGGACCGCCAAGTCAAGCACCGCTAGCCCATGAGCTGCAGGGGCACTGACGCAACTGGGACCGTCACGGGGTGAGTGATGCACTCTGGGCACCAGTCCTCCTCCAGAACCAGTGGAGACATGCATCCACTACGTCTGTTCTGCACAGGATGAAGCACTCTGGGCACCAGTCCCCCTCCAGAACCAGTGGAGAAAGGCATCCACAACCTCTGTCCTGCACAGGATGAAGCACTCTGGGCACCAGTCCCCCTCCAGAACCAGTGGAGACATGCATCCACTACCTCAGTCCTGGGCAGGATGAAGCACTCTGGGCACAAAGCCCCCTCCAGAACCAGTGGAGAAAGGCATCCACTTGTGATACTGTGGCTTCGCACTCCCCAGGATGGTACAGTGCACTCCCCAGGATGGTACAGTGGGCAAACCACCCACTGTAGAGACTTGAGAGACTGTGGCTTTGCACTCCCCAGGATGGTACAGTGGGCAAACCACCCACTGTAGGGACTTGAGAGACTGTAGCTTTGCACTCCCCAGGATGGTACAGTGGGCAAACCACCCACTGTAGGGACTTGAGAGACTGTGGCTTTGCACTCCCCAGGATGGTACAGTGGTCAAACCACCCACTGTAGGGACTTATGAGACTGTGGCTTTGCACTCCCCAGGATGGTACAGTGGGCAAACCACCCACTGTAGGGATTTGTGAGACTGTGGCTTTGCACTCCCCAGGATACAGCAGTGGGCATGGAGGCCCCTCGTGGATCTGGCGTTGTGCACTCATCCGGCCGAGGTGCCCCCCCTTCCCTTCCCCCTGAGATGCCTGTTGTATTTCTATCTGATGCCCCTGCAGTGTTCTCTCCGTCATGTTTGGGTATCTTGTGTGGTCCTCGCCCATGCATTTTGGGCCCAGTGGTCCACAGACTATGAATGGTGCAATACCTGGACTACTAATCTTTGTGTATATTTTGCTAATAGTATATATATATTTTTGCTTACTGAATTTTGATATATTACAATGGTTACACTCATTTAGTTTTGTCTTTGCATTCTTCCGGGGGGGTTGGGGGGATGTTACTGTAATGTTTGGATATGCATTGGTGTGTGTGTTGTAGTGGGTGAGGGTGGGGGTGGGGTTTGGGGTGTTGCGTGTCCCTGTTTTTTGCCCCCCCCTTTCCTGTGTCGTAGGTGCAGTACTCACCATGGTCTTCGTCGCCGGCGTTCGTGCTCCTGGTACAGGAGCAGGAAGACTAGCGCAGGAAGAATATGGAGTTACGGCTCCATGGTGCCCTCCTTCCTCGTGGAGTGTGTAGAGGTGAGCGTTTTTCATTCGAAATGCCTGTTTCTGCTGTGTTTTTATCCGTGGTGAATCCGCCCCGGAAAAGGTGGCGGATTGGCCTGTCAAATAATGTGGGCGGTACATTGACCTCCGCCTGTCTGTTGGCGGTGACCGCCGAGCTGTTAGTTTGTACCGCCGTGGCGGTCAGAGGCCCTCATTCTGCCCTCCGCCGCCCGCCAAAGTCCCGCCGGCAGAATACCGCTGCGCGGTCAAAAGACCGCTGCGGTTATTCTGAGTTTCCCGCTGGGCTGGCGGGCGACCGCCAGAAGGCCGCCCGCCAGCCCAGCCGGAAACACCCTTCCATGAGAATGCCGGCTCCGAATGGAGCCGGCGGAGTGGAAGGGGTGCGACGGGTGCAGTTGCACCCGTCGCGATTTTCAGTGTCTGCATGGCAGACACTGAAAATCCTGGTGGGGCCCTGTTACGGGGGCCCCTGCAGTGCCCATGCCATTGGCATGGGCACTGCAGGGGCCCCCAGGGGCCCCACGACACCCCATACCGCCATCCTCTTCCTGGCGGCCAAAACCGCCAGGAACAGGATGGCGGTATGGGGCTCGGAATCCCCATGGCGGCGCAGCAAGCTGCGCCGCCATGGAGGATTCCCCAGGGCAGCGGAGAACCGGCGGTACACCGCCGGTTCTCCGTTTCTGACCGCGGCTGTACTGCCGCGGTCAGAATGCCCAAGGGAGCACCGCCAGCCTGTTGGCAGTGCTCCCGCGGTCGTTGGCCCTGGCGGTAAAGAATGACCCCCAGAGTGTTAAAGTGGCTGTCTTTGTTGGCGGTTTCCGCCACGGTCGTAATTCCAAATTTTGTTCCTCCAGCCTGTTGGCGGTCTTACCTCCGCTTTAACACCGTCCACCAGGGTTATAATGACCCCCTTTGTCTCCTGATGTGGCACGGATGTCCACAAAGAATGGCTGGTTTCAAGCCCTGTGGTGTCGTAGTTGGACTCTTGCTCTAGGCAAGACTGCTGGTTTGAGGATGACAGTACTTATGTTTGTAGGCGACTATGCCAATCCTACAAGAAAACCCAGCTGTCGTCCCAACCCTTCCGGCTCACAAGCAGTACCTCACCAAAAACCCAAAACGGACAAAGGCGATTTGTGGCAGCCTTTTATGCATGGACTCAAAGGTGTGAAATCTCAGGGAGAGTCGTGGTTAAACGGAGATTACCCCTCTCTCACATTAACAACATGTCTCAATCACACACAGGCAATGAAGAAGATGCAGTGAAGTTTCAATAGGTTTTATTTCAGCCAAACCTCAATCTGCAATAAGTTGCATGGGCTGCAATGATTAGGATAATGAACAGTGCAAGAAATAAAATGGTAAAGACAAGAGTCATTAATACAAAGACCCGCATCATCTTGCAATATCATGAAATAACATGAAGTGTGTAATATATCCTAATACCCTAGAATGCAAGCTTAACCTCTAACCTAGAAGAGAGCTAGGTATGTTAAACCTCAATTTGCCAATGCCATGTCCATGAGAAGACCCCCCCAACCCTTGTTACCTTGGAATGAGGTCTCCAGCTCAGACTCCGTAGAAACACAGAGACTGGGGTCAGCGTCAAGGCGACGTGCAGCATCGATAGCAGCAATGGCATCTGGTCAGAAATCCTCTAACTATCTGATAAAGTGAGGAGTATTTATGCAGATCTACTTGGACCCCTGATGTAGGTTTTTTCCCAAACAATAGATAACAAGGTGTGCTTGGGACAGTAATTAATTTAAACAATTCCCTCGAAGGCATAAAGAGGGAAAGTACCTAAAGTGAACACCTACAGTTCGTTTGTATTTGTCGCCTGATCTTGACGCCTTAGAGCGATGACACTGATAATGCAAATCAAAACATGGGCCTAAGTCAAAACAAGGCAGCCATCTTAAAAGAATTAATTAAATAAATGTGCTAAAACAGAGCGAGCTAAGTGGGGTAAAATTCACTGGGCGACAGGGGCACGACTCTGCCAGCCACAGGCTAAGCTAACTCCTGTTTCCCATCAAAACAAACTAGGATTCACTACACCCTCCCCATTGCCGTAACAAGTACGACGCCATATCTGGACGCCACCGATGGTGAAATTAATACAAATGCTAAAAATGCTCTGGGCTAAAAGCTAAAAGCATAAAAACTAGGTAAAAAATCCTCTTAAAAACATGTTAAAATCAATTGCTAAAAAACATATCAAGCGATATAATGTTGACCATGACAAGCACAGCAGGCCAATGTAAGGACAATAAATGTATACTTTGAATTTGGTGGAAGCCAATCATCAAATTATTTACAATAGTCATATTCCAGAGAGCATTTTCAGAGTCACTGAATGGAAAGGACCCCAAGAAAGAGGCCACATTGTCAGATGTTAGATCGATCGCGGGATGGGCAGATGGGTCCACAGAGCAGTAGTGTGTTGTAGTCTCCTGTGCAGTTCCACCTGCAGTAGTGTCATCCTCCATGGTGTAACGAGCCAACTCAGTGAGCAAGGAATGCTCATAGGAAGCTTTGCAAATCAGCCTTAGTCTGAAGGGGCACAACCGTGAATGAACCCTCATCGGGGACATTAGCAGTTCTTGGTCCACAGGAGGCACTGGTGTAACAGCAAGGCACACCATAGGCAAATGTTCGAAGAGGCACCATATGAGGTGAAAGACTGGTTGCACGCACCATAGGAGTGCCTGGAATGACAATGACCAATCACGCTCCAATTCCACCAGCAAGGAAGCATTGAAGATCTGAACCATGTGATCACAGCACAGTTGAGCTGGTGGCAGCGGCTTCATTGCTTTGTGTAGCTGAAAAGACACAACCACTGCGAATCAGAAGAAATAGCAGCAGTATCCCGCCAATCAATGTCAAAATAATTGGAAAGCCGCCAAATACACTTGAAAGGAGTTAATTGATGGCCGATTGGATGACTTCGAAGACAGTCTGGAAGATGGACATGAATCCAGACACAACAGCGTTAAAGAAATGGACAATCCCGACTGTGCTTGAGGCGTTAAAAATTCTGGATACCAATTCTCCAAAGTGCTTGGGGAAGATGGTATTTAATAGGGATTGTATCTTGGCTGACGATCTCGCAATCTGCAGAACATACGTCTCTCTAGCTGATGTCAAAGTGACCTGTTTTTGAAACAGTAGCGCCTTTAGTCTGCTCAGCTTGTCATAATTTACATTAATAGTATCAATGTGAGGCCACATGTCTGATACCTTTATCTCTCATGTGGGGGGAAATAAAACTTGTCCACAACATGTAACGACCTTAGAGACTAAAATTGCATAGGCAATTCCTGGTCACATACCGCAACACCTTTGGTCGCTCAGCACAACATAACTTCCATTTGAAAGTATATGAAATTCCGGTCAGATCAAAGGGACAGGAGTACCCTTCAGAAACAGGCCAAGTTTGCGACCCCTGCATTGCAAAGGCCGGTAAGGGACACCTGTTTGCAAATCATTGAATGACTAATAGTCTCACATTCGCTTCTGCCAAGAAAGACCTCTGTTTTGCCGTTCAGACACTTATAATGAAAAGGAAACTCCCACTCTTCATTAATATAGCTATCGCCAAGTCGCTCGTACCTGCCTACGGCAAGATGTTTCAGGCATTTCAAAAAATGAAAAGTCAAAATGGGCAGATTAATGATGCCATAGAAGAGACATACTGTTGACTCTCTGCAACTGTGAAAGGCAGCTTTTCTAACTTCAGTATATGAAGCATGGTGAAACTCGCTTCCCTTTTAGCCATTGTCTGCTGTTCCTTTGATAAATTAAAAGCAGTGAATAGTTCACTACTGTTGATATATTTCCATGGAATTCGAACATTTTTCAATGTCTGTGACGTCCAACCTAACTGCATGATGGAACGCAGTTGACTTTGTCCATAATATAAATGGGACATGTCTGTCTGAATGATATCTATCGCATATGACACTATGTTTGTCAGTGAATAAATTCTGTTGGACAAAGTGTTCATGCCATTATCGAAAACACCTAAAGCCTTTCCTAAGTTTGCTCCATCTATTTGCCTTAAGCGTGCAGCAGCTTCAATCTAAGAGAGATTCCAGATCTCGTTGTACATGGCACATATGAATCTTTTATAGCGTGGTTTTCTAGGACCTAGCAAAAAGTCCTGCAATTCTAGATCTTCAGAAAAAGTGTTAAGATGTTATTTAACTGTGGCTAACGTGTTAGACTGTACCCATTGTTGCACAGTTTACCCACACTATGGGGGTCATTCCGACCCCGGCGGTCAAGGACCCCCGGGGCCGGGGTCGGTGGGAGCACCGCCAACAGGCTGGCGGTGCCCCGCAGGGCATTCTGACCGCGGCGGTTTGGCCACGCTCAGAAGAGGAAAACCGGCGGTCTCCCGCCGGTTTTCCGCTGCCCGACGGAATCCTCCATGGCGGCGCAGCTTGCTGCGCTGCCATGGGGATTCCGACACCCCATACCGCCATCCTGTTCCTGGCGGTTCGCCCGCCAGGAACAGGATGGCGGTATGGGGTGTCGTGGGGCCCCTGGGGGCCCCACAAAGAATTTCAGTGTCTGCTGTGCAGACACTGAAATTCGCGACGGGTGCAACTGCACCCGTCGCACCTTCCCACTCCGCCGGCTCCATTCGGAGCCGGCTTCCTCGTGGGAAGGGGTTTCCCGCTGGGCTGGCGGGCGGCCTTCTGGCGGTCGCCCGCCAGCCCAGCGGGAAAACCAGAATGGCCTCCGCGGTCTTTCGAACGCGGAGCGGCCATTTGGCGGTTCCCGCCAGGCGGGCGGCTACCGCCGCCCGCCGGCCTCAGAATGAGGCCCTATATGTTGTAACTATACCTGTGTGTTGACCCGAGATAAAGCAAGGGTCTGGCCGGTCGATCTTGAAACCCCCTGAGGAATTCAAAAAACTTGCCTGAAATCCATTGGTGTGTATTGGCCAAATTAACCACTCACCGGGACTGGAAAGTGAAGAATTATAAGTACCAGCCTGAACCTTTGCATCCAGATCTTCCTCTGTGATATTGAGGAAGAACTGCTAATCATCGAACTTCACTGGTGTGGGGATACTGGGCGTGTTCATTTCTTTCATTTATGCTAACCCCAGACAGGATGTCTGTTGAAAGGTGGCATGCTCTAAATAAAGCTTCCCTACCCTGTATTTGCCAATCTCGTGTTCCCCATACACTTTTTAAATAGCAGTGTTCTTCCAGTATTCCTAACCTTCCACTGTGAGACAGGAAACAAAGGACTCCGAATAAATCAGCTTTGTATCAGTTAGCAACATTTTCCTAATCTTTGAAGGAGGTAACCTGAAATAATATGACTCAGAATTTTTTGTGTCATGCCCAGTGAAATAAGTGAACTTATCTGAATAGCGTTTTGGGCTCCCCAGTGGTGGTGTAGAACAGTGTTCCCACTGTGTGTAGTTAAGTACTGGTCTGTGCCTAGTAGCACGATGCAGGTAGTAATGTCCCCAGTTATTATAAAGAACATTTCCCCATAATTCATTGTATGTCTATATACAGCATCACTTTCAAACACTGAAAAGTCCTTGTAGGAGGCTGGACTGGCTTGTAGTGAGTACCAAGGGGTACTTACACCTTGCACCAGGCCCAGTTATCCCTTATTAGTGTATAGGGTGTCTAGCAGCATAGGCTGATAGATAATGGTAGCTTAGCAGAGCAGCTTAGGCTGAACTAGGAGACAAGTGAAGCTCCTACAGTACCACTAGTGTCATATGCACAATATCATAAGAAAACACAATACACAGATATACTAAAAATAAAGGTACTTTATTTTTATGACAATATGCCAAAAGTATCTCAGTGAGTACCCTCAGTATGAGGATAGCAAATATACACAAGATATATGTACACAATACCAAAATATGCAGTAACAGTATTAGAAAACAGTGCAAACAATGTATAGTTACAATAGGATGCAATGGGGACACATAGGGATAGGGGCAACACAAACCATATACTCCAAAAGTGGAATGCGAACCACGAATGGACCCCAAACCTATGTGACCTTGTAGAGTGTCGCTGGGACTATTAGAAAATAGTAAGGGTTAGAAAAATAGCCCACCCCAAGACCCTGAAAAGTGAGTGCAAAGAGCACTAAAGTTCCCCAAAGGACAAAGAAGTCGTGATAGGGGAATTCTGCAGGAAAGACACAAACCAGCAATGCAACAACGATGGATTTCCAGTCGTGGGTACCTGTGGAACAAGGGGACAAAAGTCACAAGCAAGTCGGAGATGGGCAGATGCCCAGGAAATGCCAGCTGTGGGTGCAAAGAAGCTGCTACTGGACAGTAGAAGCTGAGGATTCTGCAGGAACAACAAGGGCTAGAGACTTCCCCTTTGGAGGATGGATCCCCCACGCCGTGGAGAGTCGTGCAGAAGTGTTTTCCCGCCGAAAGACCGCCAACAAGCCTTGCTAGCTGCAAATCGTGCAGTTAGGGTTTTTGGATGCTGCTGTGGCCCAGGAGGGACCAGGATGTCGCCAATTGTGTCTGGGAACAGAGGGGGCATCGAGCAAGACAAGGAGCTCTCTCAGAAGCAGGGAGCACCCGCAGAAGTGCCGGAACAGGCACAACGAAGTGGAGAGAAACGGTGCTCACCCAAAGTCGCACAAAGGAGTCCCACGTCGCCGGAGGACAACTTAGGAGGTCGTGCAATGCAGGTTAGAGTGCCGTGGACCCAGGCTGGACTGTGCACAAAGGATTTCCGCCAGAAGTGAACGGAGGCCGGAGTAGCTGCAAAAGTCGCGGTTCCCAGCAATGCAGTCTGCCTTGGGGAGGCAAGGACTTACCTCCACCAAACTTGGACTGAAGAGTCACTGGACTGTGGGAGTCACTTGGACAGAGTTGCTGGATTTAAGGGACCTCGCTCGTCGTGCTGAGAGGAGACCCAGGGTACTGGTGATGCAGTTCTTTGGTGCCTGCGGTTGCAGGGGGACGATTCTGTCAACCCACGGGAGATTTCTTCAGAGCTTCTAGTGCAGAGAGGAGGCAGACTACCCCCACAGCATGCACCACCAGGAAAACAGTAGAGAAGGCGGCAGGATCAGCGTTACAGAGTTGCAGTAGTCGTCTTCGCTACTTTGTTGCAGTTTTGCAGGCTTCCAGCGCGGTCAGCAGTCGATTCCTTGGCAGAAGGTGAAGAGAGAGATGCAGAGGAACTCGGATGAGCTCTTGCATTCATTATCTAAGGAAATCCCCAAAGCAGAGACCCTAAATAGCCAGAAAAGAGGGTTTTTCTACTTCGGAGAGAAGATAGTCTAGCAACACCTGAAGGAGCCTATCAGAAGGAGTCTCTGACTTCACCTGATGGCACTGGCCACTCAGAGCAGTCCATTGTGCCAGCAGCACCTCTGTTTCCAAGATGGCAGAGGTCTGGAGCACACTGGAGGAGCTCTGGGCACCTCCCAGGGGAGGTACAGGTCAGGGGAGTGGTCACTCCCCTTTCCTTTGTCCAGTTTCGCGCCAGAACAGGGCTAAGGGGTCCCTGAACCGGTGTAGACTGGCTTATGCAGAAATGGGCACCATGTGTGCCCATGAAATCATTTCCAGAGGCTGGGGGAGGCTACTCCTCCCCTGCCTTCACACCATTTTCCAAAGGGAGAGGGTGTAACACCCTCTCTCAGAGGAAGTTCTTTGTTCTGCCATCCTGGGCCAGGCCCGGCTGGACCCCAGGAGGCCAGAAGCCTGTCTGAGGGGCTGGCAGCAGCAGCAGCTGCTGTGAAACCCCGGGAAAGGCAGTTTGACAGTACCCAGGTCTGAGCTACAGACCTGTGGGATCATGGGATTGTGCCAACTATGCCAGGATGGTATAGAGGGGGCAATTCCATGATCATAGACATGTTACATGGCCATATTCGGAGTTACCATTGTGAAGCTACATATAGGTAGTGACCTATATGTAGTGCACGCGTGTAATGGTGTCCCTGCACTCACAAAGTCCGGGGAATTGGCCCTGAACAATGTGGGGGCACCTTGGCTAGTGCCAGGGTGCCCTCACACTAAGTAACTTTGCACCTAACCTTTACCAGTTAAAGGTTAGACATATAGGTGACTTATAAGTTACTTAAGTGCAGTGTAAAATGGCTGTGAAATAACGTGGACGTTATTTCACTCAGGCTGCAGTGGCAGGCCTGTGTAAGAATTGTCAGAGCTCCCTATGGGTGGCAAAAGAAATGCTGCAGCCCATAGGGATCTCCTGGAACCCCAATACCCTGGGTACATCAGTACCATATACTAGGGACTTATAAGGGTGTTCCAGTAAGCCAATGTAAATTGGTAAAATTGGTCACTAGCCTGTTAGTGACAATTTGTAAAGAGAGAGCATAACCACTGAGGTTCTGGTTAGCAGAGCCTCAGTGAGACAGTTAGGCATCACACAGGGAACACATACCTATGTCACAAACATACATAGGTCACAAACTTATGAGCACTGGTGTCCTGACTAGCAGGGTCCCAGTGACACATAACAAACATACTGAAAACATAGGGTTTTCACTATGAGCACTGGGCCCTGGCTAGCAGGATCCCAGTGAGACAGTGAAAACACCCTGACATACACTCACAAACAGGCCAAAAGTGGGGGTAACAAGGCTAGAAAGAGGCTACTTTCTCGCAGTCCTTCATTTCAGTTAACATAGAATCCATTGTCTGGACATCCCAATCATCAGATACAACACCAGGTGTAATGACATCTGTCATAGAAATTTTGAATACATATGGAATTTGAATGACCTCAGTAGGCCCGTATATATCAAAGGGAACGTTGTCCCACACAATACCATCAGGAATTGGCACAGCTGAAATGTTCACAAGGGACAAGTCTCTTCGGACCTCATGTGAGGAATGATATGGAGTTAAGACTTCATCCACAAGCTCAACTGAGGAGCGTTCAGGAAGGTAATGACCATTTATAAGTAAAAAGAAAACAGTCACAAACCCAATCCATAGAAATAATGCAAAAAATGTCAAACAGAACCATAAATAGTTCCATGGGTGGATTAAATAGTTAATTTTAAGCCACAGGTACAGCTTACGTGTCTTTGATACATTTTCAATCTCTGGAGTGGAAGAGTCTGAAGAAAAGTCATCAATGTCAATGAAATAACCAGAGGCGGTCTCTGCAAAAATGGGAACAGGTGCATTACTGGTGGATTGATCCACTTCACGTGAAGGCTCATGGTAGGCGGTGTCATCAGTCTGTGTAGTGTTGGTGTAAAAAACAGCCAAATCTTGGACAGGGGCTGTTGTTGATGCAGTAACTGGAATCAGCAAGAGCTCATTTTCCGCCCCTTCCCATGGTCGAGGAGGTGTTTGAAACGTCGTTGGACATTGTTATGTAGTCTGAAGTAGTGTTGTTAATTCTACTTGGAAGAGGTATGTCCTGTTGGGTAGTGAGAGGGAATTGGGAACTACCCAAGGGACCTCTGGATCTACTGTGCAGGAACTGCCACATGGTGCACTTTGACGTCATCAATGGAAATTAATCTCTGTGTTCTGGAACCAGGACTGGGACTGGTGCTCTGTAGGATGGACTGAATTCCTTCTTCACAGCGATCTTCTCACGAACCAGATCCCTGACTTTAGGAATACAGCCAGTGGAAGTTGTTAGTAAATCCCTTATTCCTAAGGTGGCAGCACTGGTGGATGATTTATCATCACAAAATTGCTGAAGCTCCTGTAAGAAAGTGAGACATTAATTTATGTCAAAAGGTATGTCTGCTGCCACCAAACCAGGGCCATCAAGATTTGGGACATACATAGGTATCCCAAAGAGAGCCTCATAAGGAGTATGTCCCCCCAAGGACCGTCTTGGCAGATTGTTCAGTGCTCTCTGGACCCCACATAGGTGATGAAGACAACTGTGGCCACCTGATACTCTAGCTGTTAAGGACTGCTTTAGATCACAGTTCCGCCTCCCCACAACCAAATTTCCTTCGGGATGGTAAGGTGAGGAGTAATGGAGTTCAACACCCATCGTCCCCATGGTGCACCTGAATGCCTTAGAGGCAAATGCAGTGCCCTGGTCCGAATGGAATGCCGCAACTGCATATGTATCGATAAAGATCAGCAGGTCTTTTATAACAGTTTGTGCGCCAGCCGACTGCTGAGGCCATACCCACAGGAATCTAGAACAAGAATCAACAGCAACTAAGATGTATTTGTATGCACCATCAGGTTGAAGTGGACTGCAGTGGTCCAGGTACACACATTGTAGTGGCCTGCTGGACACTAACAGGGATGTCTGCTGTGGGCTTTTGATATTAGAGACCTTTATTTGCTGGCAAATGTCACAACAAAGGACGTATCGTTTTGTCTGTTTGTATAGACCTGGCCACCGGAAACGTTTCTGTAAGAGTGTTACCGTGGCCGAAATACCAGCATGTGCAGAAGCCACCCCTCATGCACTGCTTTTATTAGATCTAGTCTCTGGTCTTTGTTGGGGATTGCTCGATCCCCAACCCCAGGAATAGTTGCGTAATCAACATTCTGTGCACTGATGTGGTAAGAATATGTTGTAGGGTATGCTTTTGGAAGGGACCTGCCTTCAGCCGAAACTTTCACGGCAGTCAGTATTTCATTATCCAATCTCGTCCGAGAACGAGTCACTGCAGCCACAGAAGCCGCAGCTACTGCGGATTTGAATGCTTCATTAGCCAAAGTGTTACCGATAACGTGTAAGATCAGCCACCCTTCTCCACAAAGTTTTGTGTTTTATGGTGTTCCCTTTGGAATCTCTAAACCCATTCAGCTTCCAATGATTGAGGTAACCATTGTAGGACTAGACGCAGAAGTATGAGTCACAGACTATCAAAGTTGACAATTCTTACACTGTGTGTTCTAGCACTAGAAGAAGGGCTTTAAGTTGAGCCAGCTGAGCTGTGCAGTCCCCTAGGCTCTGCGTGTAGGTATTATGAAGGTGGAAAACTCATCACTCCACTCACGGCTGCGCAAGTGGCTGAATATTGATGTTTGGTACCTACAGCTGGTTGTACTGAACCATTAGTATAAATGACAGTATGGTATCTGTCAAGTGGTAGAATATCTAGAGGAGCGGGTACTCCTGTTCATATTGGAGATGTTCTTGTGTCTGAAGTTTTGGATCAAAGATGTAGTTTACATCAGTGGTGGTCAGGGAGGTTGCCCCCGGAATCCAACGTGGATGTAGTGCTTTAGGGTTAGAAACGCTTGCTTTAGTGACAACCTCTAAGGCTGGCACCGGGGTAACGACAATGATGCATTTCCCTTTGGCAAGTGGCCTCTCCTTAATAACAGCCATTTGAACTGCGGTCAGAATTTTTTCTGTAGGTGCAAAACATTGTTCTGCATTAGAGTATAAATGAGATTTATGAGCTAAGGGCACTGTGTCGCCCTCGTTAAAGGTGACATAAGTAAACCCAATGGCACCAGCAATTATTCTAATGACCAAATTTGTTTTGTTATCACGTGTGTGTAAGTGTTTGACTTCTAGCATGTCCTTTTGTAATTCCCTAAGGACGCATGTGTGTTCAACTGTCCAGTGTTTGCTAGAAAAATCTGGGCGTATTAAGTCATAAACTGGCTTGATACGTTGTGCATAGTCAGGAATGTATGTTCTGCCAAAATTAAAGAAGCCAAGTAGAGACGGTAGCTTCTTGAGCGTGTTAGGTGGGTGAAGTTGTGAACATTTCTCAAGGAAGTGCGGGGCCAGGCTCTTCCCCTCGTTTGATAGTTCATATCCCAGGAACAGTACACTGAGAAAGGCTATCTTGCTTTTCTTAAAGTTTAATTTGTAACCGACGTCCGAAAATCCTAAAATGATCCGATCGACCCTGACAAGATGAATGATGAGGTCGTCGTCTGTGGGATGGATGTCATCCACATAGGATAGCGCCTCGGGATTAAGATCATGTAATATTGATGTTACACGGGCTGAGAACAGAATATTGGTGGGTGAGGTTGGGGTGTGGACCTGATAGGTATTACGAGACAAGGAGAGTCCTTGTCCCAACCTACTTGATTGCTGTATAGTGCAGGAGCCTGCATTAAAGCCCAATCAACAGCATAGGTTTGTTTTACAGCCTCCAGAACAAGATCTGAGAAAGAAGACAAAATTACTTCTTTCCCAAGTGGGAGCTTACGGATGTGCTCAGGTGGCCAATCTTTTTCAGCCTATAAGATATCACAATTGAGTTCATCCCAGAATATCACTTTAACAGTGCTCTCTATGTCTCCCTCAATTTGAATTTTTAAATCATAAACCCTATCGGGTGGGAGAACGCACCGTCTGCACTCTCAACTGCAATAAAATTACTAGTTGCTGTCGTATCCAGATGATCTTTCAGACTCTGGCCACATATCGTGATTTCTGCTGCACTGTCTAACAGTGTCACTGCCCACGTCATGTTATTCAGCAATGTTCTCAACTTTACTAGCATTTTTAATTGACAGTGCTGCCACCTTTTTCTTTTTAAACTGTGGTTTCTGTTGTGGGGACTTATCTTCTTTTTTGTCTGTAGACTGTGGTGAGTCTTTCTTTTGTTTCACATATTCAAAACATCAGTCAGGACGGCCCCCTCTCTCTCTACGTCTATCCAGTGCATCCTGAAAGGAACGAGAAGGATGTGAATCAGTATATCTGTCAGGAGCGTTTAACTTTCTCTATTTCTGAGAGTGTACCTCCTTTCGGAGTTCCCAGGATGTGGATAATCTGCTCTCCTATTTCGTCTTTCTTTAAATTGTTTCTGCTCATCCCAGCGCTTCTTAGAATTTTCCTGTTCTTGTTTAGTACCTTCCTTAGGAGTGGTCATTGTATTTCAAGCTTCTTCGGTTTGACTCCCAAACTATCCCGTCCTATACTAGTATAGGTATCGAAAATAACTTTTGGTAGATCTCTCTCCTGGTCCAAATGTGGAATCTATCAGAGGCGCTGGCATATAGCCAGTGCTACTGCTTCCCCTTTAATGTGACTGAGTATTATTAAGGAGACTGCGTCGAAGTTACGCATTCATTTCATCCCTAAATCTAGGGCTGATGCAGCCCCGTGTTCATTCTGTATTTGTTTTGACACTTCCTGTAAATTGGCAAGTGTTGGGGTACCATATGTGGTAGTCTATAAGGCAGCGAAGATTGTACCCCATGTGGTGCAGTCATCCACCGAGGGAACCATCCCGAAGGGCAAGCATATAGTTGAGAATTCTGTGTTTCTCCTGTGGTCCCGTATGGGGAAACACAGCTTCTAGCTGATTTGTTTTCTGGGCTTTCCAGAACGGTATTTTCTCTTGTTCTGTTGGTACTTTACCCATAATGGTATGTACTATTTGTGGATTAATCCCAGTGGCCAATTGGTATCCAGCAGGTGCTGGCGGTGCTGGATGCACTGATGTAGTGTTCAAAGTTCACATTACGAACTGAACAAGTCGTCTGTAAAGTGTTACTAATTCAAGATATAAGTTTTGCAGGTCTACTGCATGCATATTTTGTATATCTGTGTGAGCTGTGTATGTGGCAAACATAGGCTACGTTGGTCCATCATTACCTAAGGGACTTAGGGGGTCATTCTGACCCCGGCGGTCTAAGACCGCCGGGGCCAGGGTCGGCGGGAGCACCGCCGACAGGCCGGCGGTGCCCCGCAGGGCATTCTGACCGCGGCGGTTCGGCCGCGGTCAGAAGAGGCAAACCGGCGGTCTCCCGCCGGTTTACCGCTGCCCTGAGAATCCCCCATGGCGGCACAGCTTGCTGCGCCGCCATGGGGGATTCTGACACCCCCTACCGCCATCCTGTTCCTGGCGGTTCGCCCGCCAGGAACAGGATGGCGGTAGGGGGTGCCACGGGGCCCCTGGGGGCCCCTGCCGTGCCCATGCCAATGGCATGGGCACGGCAGGGGCCCCCGTAAGAGGGCCCCGAAAAGTATTTCAGTGTCTGCTAAGCAGACACTGAAATACGCGACGGGTGCAACTGCACCCGTCGCACCCCTGCAACTACGCCGGCTCAATTCTGAGCCGGCGTCCTCGTTGCAGGGGCATTTCCTCTGGGCCGGCGGGCGCTCTTTTGGAGAGCGCCCGCCGGCCCAGAGGAAATGTCTGAATGGCCGCCGCGGTCTTTTGACCGCGGTGCGGTCATTCAGCGGCAGTACCCTGGCGGACGGCCTCCGCCGTCCGCCAGGGTCAGAATGAGGCCCTTAATCTCACGGGTTGTATTAAATGTGGTAGGGCACCATTAAATCAGTTCTGGTGTTCTTGATAAGTAATTGGAATCTCAAGATAGTGGTATACTTGGTACCGTTGAGGTACGTTTGCAATTCTGTATGTGTGAAATGTGAATGATCTTTGGTCTTCCTCAGGAAAGGAGACCCAAGAGTAAAATGTTTCTGTTTGGTAAGCTTCATTATCTTCTACTATGAATGTAACATTCCCGCCCTCATCTTTTAAGCCATGCTCTACTAGATGTAAAGTTAATGCCTGTCTAGCATTTTCTGGAATGTCCATGGCGTTAGCTATATTGTAAGATGAGTAAGGAGATGGCACACCAAGTGGGGAGTAAAGTCCTTTTATGAGTTTGAGCTCGAACAACCTACATTCTAATTAATCGGTCCCTATCCACCTAAGGAGGCTCTTCCTCAGGACCACGGATGTCTCAGTTTAATGGTACTAAGGGTACCTGTAGTATGTGAGACTGTGATAATTGGGGTATCTGTAAATTAGTGCCTAAACACCATGGTTGGTGGCGCCATGTCGTAGTTGAACTCTTGCTCTTGGCAAGACTGCTGGTTTAAGGATGACAGTACTTATGTTTGTAGGCAACTATGCCAACAAAACGCAACTGTCGTCCCAACCCCTCCGGCTTACAGGCAGTACCTCACCAAAAACCCAAAACAGTCAAAGGTGATGGACTCAAAAGTGTGACTTCTCAGGGATCGTCGTGGTTAAATGGAGATTACCCCTTTCTCACATTAACAACATGTCTCAATCACACACAAGCAATGAAGAAGATGTATTGAAGTTTCAATAGGTTTTATTTTAGCAAAACTTCAATCTGCGATAAGTTGCATGGACTGCAATGATTAGGATAATGAACAGTGCAAGAAATAAAATCGTAAAGACAAGAGTCAATATTACAAAGACCCGCACCATCTTGCAATATCATGAAATAACATGAAGTGTATGTCCTAGTACCCTAGCATCAAAGCCTAACCTCTAACCTA
Source organism: Pleurodeles waltl (assembly GCF_031143425.1). Taxonomy (NCBI): domain Eukaryota; kingdom Metazoa; phylum Chordata; class Amphibia; order Caudata; family Salamandridae; genus Pleurodeles; species Pleurodeles waltl. The sequence goes on from NC_090446.1 coordinate 736,051,902, forward strand.
GAAGAGAGCTAGTTATGTTAAACCTCAATCTGCCAATGCCATCTCCATGAGAGGAGCCCCCAACCCTCGTTACCATGGAATGAGGTCTCTAGCTCAGATTCCTTAGGAGCACGAAGACTGGGTCAGCCTTAAGGTGACATGCACATCGATATCAGCGATGGCATCTGGTCGGAATCACCCTAATTATCTGATAAAGTGAGGAGTATTTATACAGATCTACTTGGACCCCTGATGTAGGTTTGTTCCCAAAAAATAGATAACAAGGCGTCTTGAGACGGTACTTAATATACACAATTACCTCGAAAGCATGAAGAGGGAAAGTACCAAAAGTGAACACCTACAGTTTGTATTTGTTGCCTGATCTTGACGCCTTAGCGCAGTGACACTGATAATGCAAATCAAAACATGGGCGTAAGTCAAAACAAGGCAGCCATCCTAAAAGAATTAATTAAATGAATGCGCTAAAACAGAGCACGCTAAGTAGGGTAAAAGTCACTGGCTGACGGGGGCACGAGTCTGCAAGCTACAGGCTCAGCTAACTCCTGTTTCCCATTAAAACACACTAGGATTCACTACAGTGGTGCCTGTCAGCAGCAAATGTTAGTGACGTACCCACATTTCATCTGTCTTTGGTGCCTCGCGCGTAACCATGACGCTAAGACCTGCGTTGATTGTTGCGCCATTCACCCTAAGGGCTGGAGGGAGTGGTCCCACAAGCTCCTTGCTGCTCAGCGTGTGACACCAGGAAGGTCTTGATCCTGGTCAAGAGGAAGGTCTCAGGATCAGTCATGGAGCCACTTCAAGCGCTCTTCTTTGCAGTCAAAGTCATCCAGGCGTTTGGGTAAGTCCCACAAATGAAAGAACACCAAGAAGTCAGAGGTCTTTTACTTTGCCCCATCGGTCGAACTCATCCGATGAGACGAGGCGTCATCGGCATTTGAGGCCTGACTCTGTGGTCGAGTATGTGCCTGGGCTGGTTGCGTACATCCAAGAGTTTCCTGGAGCCGGAGCGACCCCCGCCCAACTTTGTGAATTTTATGAGGCCATGCACCTCATATTTAGGCAGCTCATCCCTGCTAGAGTGCCTTTGAGCCAATGGGCTCAGGAGTGACCTCTATTGGTCTTCCGTCTGCAGGTTTGCCCCCATTGCCAGTCGAGGCCCTTATATGCATGGATGGATCTGGGGAGGCACCTGTCGAGTCACCTCGACCTTCCCCTCTGCTGGCTCCACTGCTGACATCCCCGCTGCCCATCACCTGCACAGTCCCCATACTCATCCTGACTCCAGCATGGAGCCAGATGGGCATCATCCAATGCCGACTCTAAAGCCGACTGGGGGCAGACCACCCAGGCCCAAAGACTGTGGCTATTCTTTTGGTCTCGGACTTGGAGATGATTGAGTGGGGCCACTGGACTCTGAAAAATGCCAGCACGCAGATGTTACCGAGGACAACTGGTGTGAGGTTCTGGCAGATGCCAGTGGACTGGACAACTCCCCAGACACTGGCTTGGTTTCTCTTTCTTCCGGGCTATGGAGGAAGGAGCCTCATGTGCTATGGTGGTGAGGAAGTGTCCTGCTATTTGATGGAGTTTTGTTTTGACCAATGACTTTGTGTTTCACCACTGCGCATATTAGTTGCTCAATGTTCACCAGTAGCACACGGTGATGTTTTGCTCTCACAGTAGACTAGACCTGATAAGAGAGAGTACATGGGCGTCGTTTCTCTTCCCTTGAGCTTGGGAACAGGAGTAGTCTTGGAGACCTGGCCAGTCTCCAAAAGGCTTGCTCAGTTTCCCAGGTCTGAGAGGAGGGGGCACACCTTTGTAACGAATGTAACAGGCTGCAGAGAGTCAGATTCGAATCTGCCGGACCTCGTGCTGGAGCTTGGCGCCAGTTGCCAGCATCCCGTGTGGGTAGATGACACTCTTTCTCGCGGCTGACAGGGGTCTCAGCTTGCAGACCTTAGAAAGATGTAGCTGTAAATAGTTCCTACACGGTGAAGTATTTGTTTTGCTTTGCATTCAATATCTTATAAATATAACCTGCTGTGTATATTGCAAACTGATATATTTTGTTTGATTAACGCGGACTTGAAAGCTACTAATTCGTCATTCATTCATAAACATTGTGGTTGGGGAAGAATAAAATAACAATAAAAGTCTTCCTTGACCTCAGAAGTGCATTTCTGTTGTGTTATGTTAGTGCTTAGAAACTAAATAAGAGGAAAGCACTACAATTGGTACCAGAGGTCGTGGGGTGTCGGTCATTAAGAGGTGATTAAGAAGGGGTTTGACGAGTTAGTAGATTTCTAAGTGCACACTTTAAAAGTGTAATTGTTTTTTTTGTTGTTTGGAGAATTACAGAAATTGTTTTCTGTTTGGAGAATCACAGTAGCACGGCAGACCATGTCTGAGAATACATGTGTTGATGAACTGCCTGATGGTGCTAAGAAAAACTGTGAATTGTTTTCTGTTTGGGGAATTACAGAAGAAAATGCATGTGTAGCTAAAAGGCCTGATAAGGTTTTGAGAAATAATTCCCGTTGTATATATGTAGAAAAAGTGTGTTTTGGAAGTAATGATGACAGAAAGGTCTGGATACCTTTATCTGCTTACAGAGAAATGCAGGAGAAATGTAGGAAGTTGGAACATGAAAATAGGAATTTACGTGAGCAAATTAGCCAGGATACAATAATTCAAAATAAGACGGAAAGTTATAAAAGGGCTGTTTTTGAAGAATCTTCCTTGTCCCATTCCAGTAATGAGGGGGTTAAGACAGCTCCGAGCTGCACTGAGTTTCCGTGTGAGCCAGGGTTTTTGGCAGCCAAAATGCATTCCTTAACTGATAACATGAACAAGAGAGACCAGAATGTGATTTACGAGTTACCGTTGCAAAATGCACAAGTAAAACGAAGGATTTTAGAGCAAGACACCCCGAGTTTCATTAGCTTGTTTGATTTTTGGAAAAAGAATAGCCCTCATTTGAGAGAAATCCTAACACTTTTGTACATGGTCACTGTGAAAAATAATATGCAGCTGCGCGCTTGTGATTTGGCAAATGAAATAATGCAGACTTTAGGTTTCTGCGCAGTGCAAGAAGGAAATACTTATGTATATTTAAATCAAGAACAAGGAAAGAAAATAGTGCCCCTAGCTAGAATCATACAATGGATCTGGTACTTGCAAGACAGGGCTAGAGTACCACAGGTAAAAGAATTATCAATGAAATTGTGTGCACCATTTGAATTCGTGTCTACTGAAGATAAAAAGCATGTTTGTTTTACTAATGATTCATTGACTGAAATGTTGTTTTCTGGCACAGGAGAAGGAATGGAGTTGTATAATGTGTGTCAGATTTTAAAGCAAGAGCTACGTGAGATGTGTCATTTTTATGCTGATTTTTGGTTCTTTGATAATGTTTTAGCACCTAACTGGTTCAATTACCTTGCAGATGTTAATGAGAAAAATGCAGAGAGAGAAGTGTTCACCCAGAATTCTGCCTTAGTGGGGATGGCTATGTGGGTGCCCCAGAAATGTGAAAAGGCCACTTACAGGTGGGCAGAGATGAGAGAGATGCACATTCCCCTAGATTTGATAAAAACTGTGCAGCACGCACAAAAGCAATCTGTCATGCAAGCAGTCACAGAGCAGTTGGGGAGAGGAAAGTTACCAGAACAGAAATGGCAAATTGATCAGGTTTTAGGGAGAGTGGTTGCTGCAAATTACCAAGGAAAAATCGAAATTATGCTGATACCTAGAAAAGAATCTGATTCATTCATACAAATTGGAGACAGAATGGCCCAACTTGGCAAAAGTGCAGTGAATGGAGGTTTGGTAAAGAATGAGTCTGCCCCAGCCCTTCTGACAGTGCAAGAAAAGGGAAGCTGTGGCGCAGCAGATAAAAACCTCAGTGCTGATGTGTGGGCTGAAGCCCCAAGTGATCCTCCAGAACCTGCAGAAAATATAACAAAGGGCCTCAAAAACGTCCTGCTGATTATAAAACAGGGAAAGAAAGAGGAAGGGTGCAGTTTAAATGAAAAATGTTATTTGCAAGAAAAGTCATACTTGTTTCTTTTGCAGATCCTACCACGTTTCGCCACTGTCCCTGAGTGTGCTGTGTGGTCCCCCTTCCGGTGTGTGCGTGTGGGGTCGGGGAAGGGACCGAATCCCCAACCTGAACCGGGCTGAGTAAAGTGCCAGCACCATGGATCCATTTTGCGCAAACTGCGCCTTCAGTTCAAGTTCAACTTGTTTGCTGTGTTTTTTTTTTTCCCCTCTCGTATGGAACTCTGACTTTTTCTTACCTTCCAGAAAACCTTTCAGGTGGACCGTGCACCTTTACATGAGCAGAACTCATGCCACATCAAATTGCTAACACTGTTGAATTAGAGACTCATTCAGAAAAAAAAAAAAAAATTGCCCAGTCTTTTCTATGTAGATGTATCTGATGTGAAAAGGTCATGAAATCAATGTGTTAATTCACTTCTATTGCTTTACAGGGATTGCTTTGATCATTGAAATTTGATTTGCTGATAATGTTTTTTTTTTGTTTGTTTGAAATATGAGATATGTGAAACAAAAATTCATTGGTCAAAGGGCGGAATGTCCTGCTATTTGATGGAGTTTTGTTTTGACCAATGACTTTGTGTTTCACCACTGCGCATATTAGTTGCTCAATGTTCACCAGTAGCACATGGTATGTTTTGTTCAGTTTAGCCGCCTATTGGCTTTGACATGGCATTAGCCATTACTTTCTGTATTCAGTTTAGCCGTCTATGGGCTTTGACATTGCATTAGTCATTACATTCTGTATTGTGCCTATTGGCTTTGACATGGCATTAGCCATTGCTTTCTGTATTCAGTTTAGCCGTCTATGGGCTTTGACATTGCATTAGCCATTACATTCTGTATTCTGCCTATTGGCTTTGATATGCTGTATCCAGTCTAGCCGCCTATTGGCTTTGACATTGCATGCCTATTGGCTTTGACATGATATCATATATTACACTTTGTATTCAGCTTAACTGCCTATTGGCTTTGACATGATATTCAGCTTAACTGCCTATTGGCTTTGACATGATATTCAGCTCCGCTGCCTATTGGCTTTGACATGATATTATACATTGCATTTTGTATTCAGCTCAGCTGCCTATGGGCTTTGACATGATATAAGACATTGTATTTTGTATTCAGCTTAGATGCCTATTGGCTTTGACATGACACTAGACATTGCATTTGATATTTAGGTTAGCTGCCTATTGCCTTTAACATGACATTGAATTTGATATTTAGGTTAGCTGCCCATTGCCTTTAACGTGGAGTTAGACATTGCAGTTGAGAATAGTTCTGTATTTTTCCAAGCTGTGTTTTTGCACCAGAGAACCAAGATGTTTTGCTCTCACAGTAGACTAGACCTGATAAGAGAGAGTACATGGGCGTTGTTTCTCTTCCCTTGAGCTTGGGAACAGGAGTAGTCTTGGAGACCTGGCCAGTCTCCAAAAGGCTTGCTCAGTTTCCCAGGTCTGAGAGGAGGGGGCACACCTTTGTAACGAATGTAACAGGCTGCAGAGAGTCAGATTCGAATCTGCCGGACCTCGTGCTGGAGCTTGGCGCCAGTTGCCAGCATCCCGTGTGGGTAGATGACACTCTTTCTCGCGGCTGACAGGGGTCCCCAGCTTGCAGACCTTAGAAAGATGTAGCTGTAAATAGTTCCTACACGGTGAAGTATTTGTTTTGCTTTGCATTCAATATCTTATAAATATAACCTGCTGTGTATATTGCAAACTGATATATTTTGTTTGATTAACGCGGACTTGAAAGCTACTAATTCGTCATTCATTCATAAACATTGTGGTTGGGGAAGAATAAAATAACAATAAAAGTCTTCTTTGACCTCACAAGTGCATTTCTGTTGTGTTATGTTAGTGCTTAGAAACTAAATAAGAGGAAAGCACTACAGGAAGGCAGCTAAGGTGTAAGACCTTCAGCTACCACCTGTGGCTTTCAAGATGAATGTCTTGTCTGAGGTGCTTCAGCTAGGAGTAACCATTTCCAACCTGCTTTTCTTGTTTGACAAAGCTCACAAGGACATTTTACTCTGGGCCTGGTCCAAGCCCTGCAAATGACCTCCTGTGAATAGGTCAATGGCTTGCCTCCATTGCCCTGCCCCAGTGGACCCCAGTTTCCTCACAGCACACCCCACCCCCGAAGAGCTTGGTGGCCTAAGACCCCATTTCCAAATTCAATCCTGGTGCATTTCCTACCACTCCCCCAGACAGGAATCCAAGAGGTTGGATACCTTGGGGAAGAAGCTATTCTCTTCTGCCAGCCTGGCACAGCGGTGGGTGAACACCACGTGCCTTTTGGGCCAATACTCCCATTCACTCTGGGACTCGATTGCACAGGTGCTGCCTATGGTTACAGGGGAAGCCCAAGCCATACTCTCTCAAGCTATTGCTGCCAGGAGAGACACAGCTAAGTTTGCCAGACGGTGTGGGCTGGATACGACAACACACTAGGCAGAGCTGTTTTATCATCATTGACCTTTCAGGTGTCACTTGAAGCTGAGGATGGCTCGCTTTTTAGGGGATGTCCAAGCCTTGCTCATGGAAATGCCCTTTGATGGCTCCTGTCTCTTCAGACACAAGACAGACTCAGTACTGCAGCGCTTCAAGGACAGCAGGTCTACAGCAAGGTCCTTGGGCCTTTCCATGACCCTCACCGAACCACAGTCTGTCTTTTGCTCCCTTCATGGCCACGTAATGGATTTCCAGCCATGCCTCTGACTGCCATGTCGCCATGGGCAGCAGACTTCTCAGTCTTTGCGTGCCGAGGATGCAGCACCCACAGGCCTCGTGGGTCAGGTAGCCAGAGGTCGGGCCTTGCCCACAAACCCCCCCCAAACTTCCCCCACAAAAGCAATTGCAGCCTTCAAGCCCTTTTAGTTTGCCCTCCTACCATCATTTGCACCCAGTGGGAGGAGGGGTATGCTATTACCTGCATCCATGGAGGCCAATAACATCAGATCGCTGAGTTCTACAGATTGCCAAAATGAGCTGTTCCCTCCTTTTTGTGACCACCTCTCAACCAATGCCACCTACTTGCAACAAACTGACGAAGGACCACATCTCATTACTCCACCAGCAAGTCTGGGCTTTCTTGGCCAAGGGAGCCATAGAGAGGGTACTGGCATCAGAAGTAGGTTGCGATTGTTATTCCCAATACTTCCTGGTGCCCAAAACGGAAGGAGGCCATTGTGTTATTCTAGACTTACGCCCTCTCACATTCTTCCTGAAAATGGAGACATTTGAAATGCTCACACTCACTCAATTCCTATCTGCCCCAGACCTGGAAGACTGGATGGTAGCTTTGGACTTGCAGGACACTTACATCCACATTCCCATCCTGCCTGTCATCAGACGTTACCTGCAATTCACGGTGGGCACCGGCACTTTCAATTTTCTAAGCTGTGCTTCCATTAGGGCTTACCATCGCTCCTTGGGTATTCACTAAGGTGATTGCAGTGGTTGCAGCTCATCTGCGGAGATCATGGATTCCAGTCTTCCTCTATGTCAACGACTGGCTGTTGAAGGCGGGCTTGGCCCAGGCAGTTGTCTCCCATCTCTAGACTACGGCGGACCTCCTGCACTCACTGGGGTTGACTATCACTGTTCTGAAGTCCTACCTGATCCATTCTCAGGGTGCTTCATTTCATTTGAGCTGGTCTGGACGCTGTGCAGTTTCAGGGTTATCCTCCCAAGTGGCAATTACAGGATATTCAGGCTGATACTGATGTTTCAGCATCTATCCTGGATTTTGGTGAGACTGACTCTGATGGACCTTATGGCCTCCCGCATCTTGCATGTGGCGCATGAGGGCTTTGCAGTGGGACCCGAAGTTCCAGCGGGCGCATCATCTGGGGAACTTTTCTGACATGGTCCAGATCTCAGAGGGCACTGCAGAAGATCTGCAGTGGTTGCTGACAAACCTCAGTTGATTCAGCAGCAGATCCCTCTCCCTTCCCCAGTCACATCTCACAGTAGTGACAGATACACCACTCCTGGGCTGGGGCAGCCATCTAGGATAGGTGGAGATCAGAGGACTCTGGTCGCTGGCAGAATCAGGACTCCACATCAGCCTGTTGGAGCACTAAGCTGTCTGGTGGGCATTAAAAGCCTTTCTACCATCCATCAAGGCAAGTCTAATGCAGGTATTCATCTACAACACCACCGCTATGTGGTACTGCAACAAACCCCCTCGGGGTCTCGACAAGGCTGGACGTCAGGGAATTTTCCTGGTGGTACACCTGGTAGACTCTCTGAATGCCAGAGCAGACTAATTCAGCCAAAGATGCCTAATGGATCATGATTGGCATCTCCAACTGAAGGTGGTGCAAGGTCTCTTTCCTCAGTGGGGAGGGCTTTGGTTAGGTCTAATCCCCACTGCTGAGAACGCGCAGTATCAGAAGTTCTGTGCACTGGATTTTCCAAGACGGCTCGCGCTTGGAGACTTTTTTGTCTCAGTCAGAGCTTTGACATCCTGGATGCCTTTCTGCCAATACCAATCCTGCTCAGAGTTCTCACAAAGATCAGGAACAACCAGGCCCAGCAGCAGTAGCACTAGCCAGAGTGTGCCTGATTGGCATACACTACTGAAAAAAAAATTGCATTGACCTGCAGCACTGGTTCATGTGCCCAAATTGAGCGTTATCAGTGTGACTGTGACACTTGCGAAGTTGTGCTTGAGAGGTCCATGCAACTGGATAAGAACTATGTGAACCTGTGGTGCCAGCCCGAGCGTGCCTGGAATGGAATTAACTTGTGGCTAGCCCCAGCAAGTGTAAAGTATGTGCTGTGCAGACTACGCCATGCAGAAGAAGAAGCTGTTGCTTTGAGCTACTTTCCTTGTGTACTGAAGCACTGATTAACTTAATGTGCTGACAACTCTCAGCGCACCCGATCAGACCCAGCTTTGCTGCTAAAAGTAACTAAAACCTGCCAAATGGCCCCTCTTGGACCTGCACCTAGAATTGCATCACCACCTCATTCCATAGAGGCCCATGGACTAATACCAAGACTCACCAATCTGGAGGGAGTTAGCCTACTGCAACAGTCAAGCCCAGGAGATGGCTAGTTTCTGAAGCCACCCACTGCCATTGCGGCGTGCAGGACACTCCCATGCAACCTTCGCCAGTCTGAAAAGTGCGGAACAGGCACATGACTCGATAGCTTGCAGCAAGCTTCCAGTGAACACAGACTGAGAGGCTCACCCGTGGCCTACTACAGCCCAGAGGACAGGTGAGAGTCTAAATGCTAATAAAGTCCCAAGGAGACTAATAACTAAAGAGGGAGAAGTACTGCACCTGCACTGTTTCCTACACCTGAAAGACTCTAGTATATGAGAGGGGCACAAAAGTGGTTCAGCAAGGGAGGGGCAGCCTTCCTAGCTGTTTTAGCCTTGTACCTGTATAATGGCTATTTGAAATGCTCAGCATTAATGTGCAGTATTACCTTGTAGAATGACATAATTTTCTTTTGCTAAGAGAATCACTGGCTGGACAATCACGCTATTGCCCTGCTGGGTACCTGTTAAGCTATGATCCTGTTGGTCCCCCACACTAACCTCCCTGAGAAACCTGTACTTGCTCACCATCATTACTGCCAAGATTAAAGTGCTAATAGGGTTGCACCTGGCCCATTTTGCTGAGTCTTTATAGGATGGACCCTGAGACACTGGAGGCAAACAGCTCAAGGCCGCATAGTTGTGGCACAGTAGTCCCTGCCTGCCTCCTGGCCTCCCCACCGGATACTTATATGAGGTATGCGTTTAGTATAGTGATGGTTGTTGTTTCAGGATAAGTTTGGGGAGCATGTACAGTTAGGATGTAGTTGCAGGGGATCAGAGACAGGTAGGATTGGATGGGAGGTAGGAAAGGGCAGCAAGATTTAGTTTAGTAGTTATGTATGAGTTAGTTGGAGAGTGGGTGGAGGTTAAGTGTGTGATGGGGTTGGTGGGTGATAGTTATCTCTTAAAAAATATGTGAACACTCATTTTGTGGACCTTTTTTCAATGGTCTTTTTATTGTGCTGTGGTAGGTGTTGATGTTATCGGCATTGGGTATAGTTGGGACTGAAAGTTCCTCGCATGGTGATGGACATGCACCCCTGCCGTGAGTGTTCCAGTTGTAATGATTTCTGAATCTCTGATGCTGTTTTTATTGTCAAAAGCGAGCATGGATCATGTATGCCCCATGACGTAGGCCTGGCTCACAGACTGTGATATTCTTGGACCGGTAGGGGTGTCCAAAGTGATACCACTCATAGAGATGAAAGGCTACTGCCAGGAGTCAAGCAGCACGAGTACAGTGGTGGAAGCATAACATGCAGTTATCAGTAGGAGTGAACAGGCCTTTTTACCTGTGTTACTAGATTAATGCCAACCGGCGCACTTATTCAAACTTTTGCTGCTGTGTGCTTAACTCATCATTGGCCTGCAGCTTGGTGTTTAGTGCTAGTGCTGTGCAGTGCAAGTGTGTTTTACATGTGCTTCAGTGTATGTGTGCCTGTGAGTGGGCAATACAGATATGATGCAGTGCTGTGCATTATACATGTGGTGGGTGTATGTATGCCTGTGAGTGGTCCAATTCATAGATGATTCTGGATTCCACTTTGGGAGACCCAGGGCTAACTGGAGGAACATGAGAGGTAGAGGAATTCCCATAGACAGTTTTGTGAATTGCTGCATTCTTGTGAGCTAGGTGGGACACAGTGGAAGAAGGAGCGCCGGACTCGTTACACTTCATATTTTGCTCTTTAATCAGAGAGCGGTCACTGAGAAGTGGCCTGGGCACATCTCAGAGAGGAAATAAGGCAGATAAGAGAATCATAAAGAGTACAGCTGAGGTCCTGGGATAACCTTTAGTGAGGTGTGAGGAGATGACTGCTGCACTGATCAGTTTGTTGCCTGTCTACAGGGAAAAGTCAATGCCCTTGTATGTCAAAGGAGGAGGGTGGCCATGAAGTGAGCCGTGAACTTTGCTGCACTGATCGGGTCATCGCCCTTGTGCAGGGGTGTTGGAGACCATGTACGCCAGGTGATGCCGCAGTGAAAATTGCTGGTGTGCCGATTGGGCCGTAGCCCATGTGTGGAGTGAAGTTAGTGGCCCTGTATGCCAGTTAGGGCTGCCATGAATATTTCTTTCATGCCAGTTGGGCCGTAGCCCATATGTGGAGTGAAGTTAGCGACCCCGTATGCCTCGTGGAGCCTCAGTGAAGATTTTTGCTGTGCCAATCGGGCCGTATCCTGTGTACAAATTAATGACTGTGGCCTCATATGCCAGGGGGGCCAACAAGACAAGGCAAGATACATGGTCTAGTGAAGGCCATGATTGCGAGCAAGAGGCTGCTGTGGTGACCCTAATGGGCCCAAGTCCCAACTGAGGACCAGCACCATGATTGTTGCACTTCCCCATGCCCATACCACCCACCTATGGGAAGATCCCATGAAACTAACCAGCATCAGAATAGCATGGAGGACCACCGTGCCACTGCCTTTGCAGGCCTGCATGTGAGGAACTCGGGGACACCCGACCCCTGCCCCTCCTGGGCTGCATGGGAAACACTTACCGGAGACAGCCCCAATGCTTCGGCCCCATGGACACTTTCCTGCCACATAGCGCCTCGGTGCTGGAACACTTTTGCCTTTAATAAAGAGTCAGAGTGGGACTCCTGAGACACGGACTACTAGTGGGGCCTAGCATGAATGTTGCCTATAGAGAATGGGGAAGAACCACTATCACTAGTGGGAGGGGAATAGGACTCAGGATGCTGCCTATAAAACACTAGAGTCCTAACCTCAGGGGGCTGTGTGTATTGGTTATGAATGCTGTAGTTCACTTTGTGTTCATATATAAATGCTCCTTTTTTTATAAAGACAAGTGTTTGACAAGACAATCATTTATTACTGCTGCTGAACTTATTTTAAGTTGTGAGCCTGTGTTTACACACTCCCACCAACTCCCCTGCCCCCATGTCTATCTCTCACCCTGAGAAGCATTGGACTGCTCGACCCGCACTACCACTGAGAGTCAAGTGTTTTTGCCCCAGTTGCTCAGGATCCATTCTAGGTCAGGACCTGGGACATCATGAGTAAAAGGCCTCAACTCCCACAGTTGGGACCAGTAGATCTGGTTTGCTTTGTTGGCCTTTGAACAGGGTTCCTACAGGTATCTAAACATGTGCTGTTTTATGTCTGGCAATCACACCTGTACCATCAGCAGATATGGCACTGTAGATCCCAGGAGGCTGGTGTATCTCTAAATATTTGTGTTGTCACATCTTTGGAGTTGTTGTTTTTTACACTGCAAAGGGCCAATTGTAGCAGAATTACTGGTGCTGCATTTGGTGCCTCCCACAAAGTATGTCCAGGGCCACTAACATTATATGAATTTGGGGCTGCAGCAATTTTCGCATAATTATAGATTTGCCGAATTTGCCACATAATCCATCATCTGCTGCATAATCTGCAGAATTTAACAACAAAAAATAGCTTCTTGCTCATAAGCTTTAAAAGTGACTAAAAATTCAACAAGACGCGTTGTAGTGCAGTGGAAGTCCCTTTGTAAAGCTGGACTGGTCACCTTTCTGCCATTTATTGCTATATTTGGATGTTAAACTGGTACTAATGATGGGTAACCAATGCCAATAATTATGTATTACCACGTTTAAAAATGATGAAGTAATACTACTACAAAATGTGCTGCACTATGCTGCATAATTTGCCTTTTCTTGTTGCATAATTTATTCAGCCCGCCACATATTTTGGCCCTCTCCTGATGCATAATTCCAGTGGCTCTGAGTACGTCCTATGTCCAGGGACAACATGACCCTCATTATGACATTGGTGGCAAATCCCGCTCACCGCCGCGCTGAAGAATATCCGTTCACCATATTATGACACACACCAATCCGACAGAATACAGCCACATACGCAAATCCGCCAGCCCAAAGGTCAGTGATAAAGTGGCGGTCCCAAAACCCACACCGTTACGCCAATGAATCACCACAGCGGGTATTCAATGGCGCTAAACCATTGGCAGTACATACCGCTGCGCCCACAATGGACACCCACATACAAAACAACACTACATTGGCCAATACTAAAAACACACACCTGACACTCATACACACACCTCACCCACACCACTATAAAACACACACCCACATTACCGACAACCCTTTACCAACAACTATTGCCACCAGGAAACTGAAATGAAGAGCACAGAGACAACTAGACACACACACCACTCACACCCGTACACCCCTTGCACACTCCACATCACACACCCCACCACATTACCCAACACACCCTCACCAACACATTTCACACAACAACCATGGCACCACAAAGGCACCCCCATTTCACTCAGGAGGAGATAAGGGTCATGGTGGAGGAAATCATCAGGGTAGAGCCACAGCTCTTTGGAGCAAAGGTGCAGCAGATATCAATAGCAAGGAAAGCACCCAAGAACAAGGGACGACATCAGGAAGAGGTGGAACGACCTACGGAGGAAGGTACATTCCACAGCAGCAAGACACCAGCTCGCGATATAGAAGACTGGTGGTGGACCCCCACATCCTCCCCCACAACTCACATCATGGAAGGAGCAGGTACTGGCAATACTGCATCTTGAGGGACTCTCCAGAGTTGGCGGAGGACTGGACACTGGTAAGTCAACTTTTAACATTTTTACCCCATATTACCTCCATGCCATCATACACTCTTACCCTCACTCCTGTCATTCCACCACATCCCACTCACTTCACCATCATATCTCACTAATCCTAATGCCAGGCCCTGCATGCTGTACCAATGCATGGACACCCCTCCCAGCCCTGCATGGACTCTCATCACTAAAGCATGCACAGCATAGGGAAACTAACATAACCACAATACACCAACATACACAATCAAAAGCTGGCAAGGGAACAACAACCATGGCGGGAAGCTACAGAAGTACATATGTCAGACACTTATAACATAATACATCATTTACATCCCCACAGGTACCCCAGCCAATGTCACTGGAGAGGAGATGCCACCACTATCCAGTCCCCCAACAGAAGAGCCCCACAGTGATGACAGTAACTCTGGACTTCTGGATCTGGACAATCTACCTGGCCCATCAGGGACCACTGGACAGCCGGTCACCCAAACTCACAGACCACCACAGAGCCTCCCCATCAGGAACCAACACCACAGCACCCACCCAGTGTACCCACACCTCTCTCCCCAGGACACGTCAATCAGCAGTGTGCCCACCTGTACAGGGACCCCAGGCCACACCTCACCCACAAGACAATCAGGGACCTGGGGTCAGTGGCAGTGGGCACACCGTTCAGGGGACAGAGGCACAGGCCAACAGGGACACTTGGAGGGCTGCTGTGCGCCAGGGGGAGGACAGGAGCAGGAAACCGACTCTCAAGGAGGCACTCTCTGAGATCCTGGGAGCCTACCAACATTCCCAGGACACGATGGGCTGGATCCTAGACAACGTGCATGAGGGACAGTATCAGGGGATCAGGGAGGACTTGCAGGCCATTAACACCCTGATCTCCATATCAGGGGTGCTGGCAGACATGGCCAACATCATGAGGGAGGCAACAGCCCACCAGCGGGCCCCTGCCACTAGCCAGTCGCTGGTGGCTAGAAGGCCCCGCCAGAGGGCCAACAGGCCATCATCACCACTCCCCCTGCAGAAGATGAACCACCCTGCAAACGTTCCCTGTGAACCAGACGGAAGCCAGAGACACTTGCCAAGACCACCACCAGGAAATGAGACTCTCCTGATTGTCCCCCTTGTGTTCCACTCAGTCACCTTGTCCACCTTGAGCTGCCATTGCTCCCTTTTCTATGTCCCCATGGACAATGCACCTGTGCTGCAAACAGACTGGAACAATACCCTAGACTTTCCTTCATCATCACCCCATTCCATTGCACTTTCCCCTCTTTATTTTAGCACAACAATACATTTGTATTGATTGAAACAGCTACAAACATTGCAAATCAACTGTAAATAGTATGAGTATAGAATTAATGACTTGTAGCTGGCTGTTGTGATCACAGCAGGAGAATGTTGTCATATCACCAACATCTGTAAAATCAATATCCATAGGTAACAGTAAGCAGGGCAAGGAAGTGGGTCATGCCAGCATGACAATGCCACACAAAATACCCCAATAGTCATAGAAATGTGAAGTAGCACTGTCTTACCTGTGTGCCATTGAAAGTACTGATGTATCACTAATGTTCTGTGGTCCACATCCTCATCCTCTGCCTCCTCATCCTCACTGTCCTCAGGGTCCACTGCTGCCACAGGGGCATCTCCAGTCTTCTCCTCCTGCAGAAAAGGTACATGCCGTCTAAGGGCCAGGTTGTGCAACATGCAGCATGCCACTACTATCTGGCAGACCTTCTCGGGTGAGTAGCACATGGATCCACCTGTCAGATGGGGGCACCTGAACCTGGCCTTCAGGAAGCCAAAGGTCCTTTCAATGATCCTTCTGGTTCGCCCATGTGCCTCGTTATAACGTTCTTCTGCCCTTGTCCTGGCATTCCTCACAGGGTCAGCAGCCATGATAGGTTTGGGTGACCAGAAAAACCTGCAAATATTGATTGACAACATTTAGCCACACAAAATCCTATATGGCCAACCAATAGGCATACACCAACATATACTGGGTGGGAACCAGGGCTTACCTATTAGCCACACCCTGTGCCTCTATAGTTGGGACATCACATTTGGGATGCTGCTATTCTTTAGGACAAAAGCATCATGCACCTACCCAGGATACTTAGCATTGACGTGGGAGATGTACTGGTCCGCCAGGCACACCATCTGCACAATCATGGAGTGGAAACTCCTACGATTCCTTTACACCTGTTCATTTTGCCAGGGGTACAAATGCAATATGTGTTCCATCAATTGCCTGAATTATATTGGTGATATGTCCCATTGCATAAACCCCGGCCTTTACAGTGGCCAAATCCTCCACCTGGGGGAAAGCAATGTAGCTGCACATGTGTTTTATCAGGGCAGACAAAACTCTTGCTAGCACGATTGAGAACATTGGCTGTGACATTCCTGCTGCTAAGCCCACTGTCACTTGGAAAGAACCAGTTGCCAGGAAATGGAGCACTGATAGAACCTGCACAAGAGAGGGGATCCCAGTGGGCTGACGGTTGCTGATATCAGGTCATGTTCCAATTGGGCACACATCTTTGTGATTGTCCCACTGTCCAGTCTATAGATGAGTATAATGCGCCTGTCCTCCAATGCAGCCAAGTCCACCAGGAGTCTGTACACGGGGGTATGTCTCCATCTCCTATTCATCCACAGCGGTAGGTATCTAATGGACACAAGAGTGAGTAGGCTGTCACAATTTGAACAAATATACCACAACAGCAGTCCACATCATGGAAACATGTTTTGGGACAGTGTAATTTAAAAAGTATGTGCCTATTTATCCTGTGACACGGCAATTATCGATAGGCCTGTTCACCCCCCTGAAATGGCAACTGCCTGTCCTGTGTGGAGGGACAGGTGGAAGTGAGGTATTGCCGCCGACGTTGTGTGCTGTGGCGGTAGGTGGCCATGAACCGCCGTGCAATTCCTCATTGTTTTATATTGGGCCCTATGGGGTACAGTTGCCAATGGGGATCTATGCCGGCGGTGATGGTATGCACCGCAGCGGATGTGACCATCATTTTAATTCACATTCCTCACTTGTTTTCTGACCTTCCATAGGAGAGGACCTACACTGCCTGTGCTGCTGTGACCTGTGTCTGGAACCTACCATGGCCCGTGTGACTGGGGAAAGGGCCCCAGCTTTCACTTCTGAGGAGTTGGAGCGACTGGTGGATGGGGTCCTACCCCAGACCAACAGGTGACTACACTGTGGGCACGATGCATGTGGCATAAATGCATGGAGTTGTGTGTGAAGGCATCTTGTAAGGGGGATGGGTGGATGTCCTCTTGGCGGTGTACATGTTGTGCGCTGGGCTATGTGTGTGCCAATGGTGATACAAACGGGTACGGTGGGCCATTTGTGTGACAGGCTGGACTGTTTGTCTAATGGTGTTCTCCTGTCTGTATTGCCTCTGCAGGTCAGCGCCCATCAAAAGAAGGGACTATGGCGTGCCATCGCCAAGGAGGTGCGGACCCTTGGGGTCTATGGCAGGTGGAGCACCCACTGTCACAAACGGTGGGAGGACCTGAGACGCTGGGCACGAATGACCGCAGAGGCCCAGCTGGGGATGGCCTCCCAATGAGGAAGGGGTGCCCCTCGGACCCTGAACCCCCTGATGGCCCTCATACTGGCAGTGGCCTACCCTGAGCTGGATGGGCACTTGAGGGCATCACAGCAGCCACAAGGGGGTGAGTACAGTGGCTATCATTACAACTTACGGCTGGTGGGGTGGTATCCGGGTGGTGATAGTGTGTCAGTTGGTGCTCCTAGGCCAGGCCAGACATAGCAGCGTAGGTCCTCTGGAGGCTGAGGGTTGAATAAAAAATACTGCTTACCTATCTTGTTAGTATTCACTTCTGGGCAGGGCATCGTGGGTCCCAGGTGTGCTGCAGTTGGCGGTGTGTGCCCCTCCTCATGCCTTGGTGACTAGCCATTTCACTGGTGGTGCAATGCATAGTGCAGAGGCCTGTTCTCTGTGTGTCAGGGTGCTGTGTATGCCAACGGAGGTGTGGGTGTAGTCATTGACCCTGTGTATCCTTTGTCTCTCTCCCCACCTTTCTTGTTTTGTCATCCTGTCCTTATGTGCATTAGCATCATCTGGCAGAGGAGCAGAGGCACTGGCGACAGAGGGAGCTGCATCCCACAGGACCCTGGAGGCAGAGTCCACCGATGCCGAGGGAACCAGTGGGACTGAGGGCGAGGGGAGCACCACAGCGGAGACTTGAGGAGACAACACAGACTCTGATACCTCCTCCAATGGGAGCTCCCTTGTGGTGGCGGACACCTCTGTGACCACCCCAGCTTCAGGTACAGCCACCACCCTGTACCAGCACCACCCTCCCAGTAGCCCCTCAGCGAGTTGCCTGTGCCTGCTCACCCAGGAGGGTGGGCATCTCCTTCGTCCCAGGCACCTAAGTCCCTATCCAATGAGCCCTGCTCCTCTGAGTGAGAAGGCTATTAACCTCCTCAGGTCCATCTCTGTGGATCAGTCGACCATTGTAAATGTCATCCAGGGACTGGCAGCTCAAGTCCAGCAGAGCAATGCATTCCTAAAGGCATTTAGAGTTCACTGGCTGGCCGACAGAGATCCTTTCAGGCTCTGGTCTTAACACTGATGGCAGCCAGTCACCCTTTGTCTATCGTCCCCCCACCTACCTCTACCCAAACCCCTCTCCCAAACCTAGCCAAAGCACACAGACACACAAGCATGCATCCACTTCAACAGCCAAAAGTACCACTGTCAAACACAAGCGCCACAAGACCCACCACCGGCATGCACACAAACAAGACTCACCTGCAGACACACCCACATCCACTACCTGCACCAAGTCCCCCACCACCCCCTCCTTCACAGACAGCACACAAGACTCACCTGAAGCCACACCACCAATCTTGACAGATCCAGCCACAACTCCTATCTTACCCATAGTCAGCACAGTAGCAGACCCGCAGACATCCACCCCAGTCACCACATCGGCAGCCACCACAACCACCGACATACCTGCATACAGCACATCTACCATACCTGCAGACACCACCTCAACATACAGTCACCCATCCAGCATGGCATCTCCCAGCACCTCCTCCCCTCTCCTCCCAAAACACATAAACACCCACACTCACCCACCCAAAAGACACCCAGCACCCACAAGCATTTATCGCACATACTTGACCCAAGACATCCACACCAACACCTCCTACAACCACTACCTCTACTCTTAAACCTTTGTCCCATGACCACCCGGTGTGTCTAAAAAGTATTTCCTCTTGGAGTTTCCCTGTTCCCTAATCCTCTCCCACCCTGTGATACCCCCAAATGGTTGGGTCCCTACACAAGTCCAGTCCTTCTACCACCAAGCCCTCCGCTTCACCCCGTGCTAGCACCCATGCCCCACCCCCTGCTAAAAAGTTGACCCCTCCCAAGCCCAAGACCCCCCTCCCGAGCCCAAACTCAAGCCCAAGCCCAAAGCCCCCCCTCTCCTAAACCCAAGCCCAAACTGCCTCTCCCCCCAACTCCTGAGGTGCCTGCCTGCCTGCCCCCTTGATGCCCCTACCCTGTGGAGGTCATTTGGCAGTCAAAAGTCAAGTAAAGGCACACAGAGGTACCATTTGTGACTTTGGCAATTTGGACATTGGACTGGTCAATGGGGTGATTATTGTATATAGTTATTTATTTTCTTGCCTACTCAAGGATTTTACTACATCTGGCCCAACTTCTTATTGGATTCAATGGTAACATACTTGCCTTGCCTTTCTTTCCACATGGCTGTATTGTATTTGGTGCCTTTGGTTTGTTTGTGTGTGACATGTGTGTGGGCTGTGGTAGCTGTATTGTCTGGCCTGCATGTATGCGTGTGTGTGTGTGTGACTCTGGCTTTTGTTCAGCTGTGATGGCTGTATATTGTGTGTAGGATATATTTGTGTTTGGTACATGCATGTATGTGGATCAATTGTGTATTATTTGTGTTGAGACGTGTAATGGTGATGTTGTGTACCGTTGTGTGTGCGTGCATGTGTGTGGTGATGGATATGCCAGATAGGTTGTGTTGTGTTAGCGTGGTACGACGTATGTTTCATATGGCTGTGTGTTTGTGTATCTTGGTTGTCAGTGTTGTTACGTGTTGTAGTATGTATGTGGTGTCATGTGGAGGTGTGTTCTGAAATCGCTTGATGAAGCGTTTGTGTAGTTACGACTGTGCCTGTGCTGTGTATCTGCAAGTTGCTGTGTGTATTGCACATGTGTGTTGGCCGTGGTGTGTGTAATATGGGTGTATTTGTGTGTAGTATGGGAGTGCGTGTGTGTATGTGCATATGGGTGTGTGGTTATGTGTGTGTCGCCGTCGCCTACCACCCCGGATGTGTATGTTGTGTGTGCCTGTGATCATCAATCAAAAAAACTAAAAATAGGTACTACTCATACAGAATTCTAAATGCTAAATCTGCAACCGAAGAATTTTATAAAATTCTCAATGAATTTCAAAAAGCTAAATGCATGGAAGGAAGTTATCCCACCACTAAGATTTCGCAAACAAACTGGTAACTCATTACACAACCAAGGCAGACACAATGGACTCCTATTTAAAACAGAAGAAAACCATCAGCACCAACCCCTTTCCTAAAATCCCCTCCAAGAATAAATCAACCCAGCCTCTACACTCCTTCAAACAAATATCACAAGGTGAATTTATGGATTTGGTCAAAGCAAGCAGGCCTTTCAGTTGCCCTTCTGCTCCTTGTCCACCACACATCTTCAAGAACATTCTTTTATCTACTTCTGCTGCCACACCTGTAAGAAGAATCATCAATAACTCTTTAACTACAGGAACTTTTCCTGAAGACCTGAAAAAGGCATACATACGTCAGTTATTAAAGAAAACAAACCTAGACCCGCAGGACCCCAACAACGACAGACCAATCACAAATGGACCTTTCCTGGGCAAACTGATAGAGAGAGCAGTAGTCGCCCAGATGTCACAATTCATTGAAGACAATTCCATAATTTTCAGACCACCAAACTGGATTCCACCCAGGAAGAGGCACTGAATCAGCACTCATAGCAATCTGGGATGATCTTAAAAACAGTCAACCGTAATGGAGTTGCTGCACTACTTCTCTTGGACTGCTCGGCTGCCTTTGATTCTTTTGACCATGACACACAAATTCAAAGGCTCCACAAAGCCAGCATAGAAGGGACTGCTCCCAACTGGATTACATCCTACCTTCAAAACAGAAATAATATTATCTATTCTCCCACTTCTCGTCCAAACCCTACCTCACAAAAGCAGGGGTCGCCCAAGGATCACTCATCTCACCTTTGCTTTTCAACATCTACATGATAACATTAGCAGAATCAATCAATGATTTTCACCTCACATGCTACAACTATGCAGATGACACCCAAATACTACTAAATTGGAACTCCCCAAACACATTGAAAACTCATAAATCTTCAGTTGCCTCAGAGCCGCTGATCAGTGGTGACTTGGAGCCATCTCAAATTAAATGCTTCCAAAACAGAAATGCTCACATGTGGTGACTGGAAAAATTATGACCCGCTGTGCGCCTGGCTTGACGATCTCGGACCACCTCCTCAACTATCCAAAGAAGTTAAAAACCTTGGAATTACCATGGACTCCAAGTTAACAATGAAAGCCCAAATGGACAAATTAGCACAAACAAGCTTCATCATGTTGAAGCCTCTGCAATGCATCTTCCCCCACCTCGGATTTCCACACAATGTGCAGGCTACTATCACTCTTGTAATATCCAACCTGGATTTTGCCAATGGCCTCTACCATCAATCATCTCTATCTATGATGAAAAAACTACAGCGTATTCAGAACTCCGCTGCCAGGCTTCTATTATATGTAAAGCCACAAGCCCACATCTCCCCTGCCTTGAGAGCACTACACTGGTTACCCAGTGCCAGAAGATCCACCTTCGAGCTGCTTTGTATCACCCACAAAGCTATACATGGAACAGGACTCAAGATAGGCACTCCACCTTAGAACACCACCATACAAGAAAAAGACAATACGTGGTACGTCCTTCTCTGTTCAAGCAGCCAAACTATGGAACTCATTACCCCCAAATATAAGATCCATGGATAACTATCTTGTCTTCAAAAGACTACTTAAGAGTTAGCTCTTTCCTTCATAATCACCATATTCAAATAGCAATGGACTGCATATGCATGTGTTGATAAATCTTTTTAATCTGATTATGTGTATATTCTAGATATGTTTAGTTCTTTAGGAAATATGTATCGCTACTATGCCACAACAATAAATTATATATATGTGTGTGTGTATATGTGTGTGTGTGTGCATGTGTGTATGTATATATAAGTGTGTATATGCATGTATATATGCTTAACATGTTCAGAGGTCATTGCAGAGCTCCTAGATAAGTTGTTATATTAGATACTTATGAATCCCTGCTCTCGTTTTTATATCACGCTGATCAATGTTTATCATAAGCATTTCGCTATTCAAAACTTGAGACTTGAGGAAAGATAAATAAATGTTAGAAAAGTACACTTATTAATTAACTTCAAATATTATAAATCTTGAAGGTCTATGTTTATATTAAACTATTATTCTTCTCATATTATTATACCCATTAGTATATTCCTTGAACATATATTCCCTTACTATGTATTTACATATCTATTTATTTATTACTCTAGCCCTACTGTACCAGAGAACAATTAAATACAAATAAAGAAAAAAAAATCAAATTATAAATAAATTGAAGTAAAAATAATAATAATGAATAAATAAACAAAAGAAAAATGTGAATAAAAATAATGATAAAAAAGTTTATATATATAAATAAAATAATAAATGAATAAAAATAACATACATTTACTCTCTTGTAAGCTTTACTACGTCTACCCCTCACCCTATGTCATGTCTCTAGCAATCTATCCTCCATCCCCAGTCTGACTCATCCCAAACCCATTCTACTACTTTCATCTCCAAAATAACCCCGCCTAAGCTCTTCCCTCCTCTTCCACAACTAGCTCACCCCAAACCTCAGTTTACTACCATGATCTCCCAAACAAACCTACTAAATTCTCCATCATTTATCTCACCTTTGACTCATCCAAAACCCCTCCTGCTACTATGATCTCCCTAACCCTTTCCACAAACTCTTCCCTCCTCCATCTCTCCTTTACTTATCCCAAGCCTCATCCTATTACTATAAACTCCCAATTAACACTTCTGGATTCTTCCCTCCTTTATCCCTCCATTACTCTAGTCAATACAACTAACAAACTCAGATATCCTCTGCTCAAATTAACTCATAATAATACTTCTCCTGTACCCGTATTTCCCTATGGTAACCCACCACTAATTCATCTTGGGTTCCGGAGTAGCGTGCTACTCAACGAAAAGTTATTCGATGCCTTGTCAGGGGTAGTAAGCTCTATATAAATACTATTACATTTACAATTACAATATGGGAGTGTGGTTAAGTGTGTGTCGCAGTCAACTGCGGCCCTGGATGTGTTTGTTGTCTGTGCGTGCACTTTGGGTACTTTGGGTTTTCCCTACAGGCTCAGGTAGGTGTGTGTACTCACGGTTGTTATCTTCCTCGCTGTCGCTGGTTCCGGAGTTGTTGTGCGAGCAGGAGCAGTGGAAGGACTTCCAGTATCGGTTCCATGGTGGCTCCAGATAGGTATGTGTTCTAGAAGGTGAGTGTTTCCTTTTATTGAGTTGGTTTCCGCCAGGATTTTCATGGTGGTGCGACTGCGCCGGAAGCCTTGGTGGTGTGCAGCCTCGTAATGTGTCGGACGGGAACATGGTGTCGGACGGCCTGAAGGTGGCTACTGCCATCCATGGTGGCATGATAGCACTGGCAGTACTGGCAGTAGTTTGGATGTCTTCTGTTTGGAAGCCCTCCACGGTCATAATTTGGAAGTCTTCTCCGCCAGCCCTTTGGTGGTACGACCGCCTCCATGGCGGTCCTGGTATCGCCAAACTCGTAATGACCCCCACAATGTTCCCATTTAATACATGCAATATTTAATGTTGTAAGTATGAATATCATTATAGTCTGCATAGGTGATCTGTCTGCCTTCAAAGTATACACAGCAATTACAGTTTTGTTTTCTTTCATAACCAGGTTTGTGCATTATCTTTTTCTGTGTGTCCAATGGTATTACTTGGATTAAGAATGTCTTGAGTTTTCTGTTGTTTTTGTATTTTAGCTGGAGAGGAGCTTCAGTAAGTTCTTTAACATGTTGAACCGTCTTCAAAAGTTGGCAACGTTTGGTAGAATTTTGTGAATCTGTCTTGACTCAACAGAGTATTTTGTAACAAATCAAAATATTTGAGAGGAGCTCTTTGTACTCTTCTTTTTAGTTTTGTGCAATAGTTTAGTAAGTTCAGTTTACTGAAGCGTCTTTAACGCTTGTTCTGTATAGTTGTTTATGTAACCACGTTGTTTAAATCTGTTGCATATAGTTTATTTTTCTTTTTCAAAAGCAGACTCTTCACTGCATTGCCTCTTGAACCCTAGGGAGTTCACTGAGCAGAATGTTTGTCATTTGATGTTGCGGGTTGCATGAGCTATGTTATTAGTATTTGTAATAGCGTATTATTATGCTGCAGGGTATCATGGGGCTGAGCAGGTGAGTCTACCCTCACGAAGGGCTGATGGGAGTTATTCAAACTACCATGTCTTTAACTTCTTGCAGATCTGAAGAACAGAGGAGGAGGCTCTGATGTGTAGTAGGAGGTCGTTCCATGCTTTAGGTGTGATATAGGAGAAGGCCCAATTGCAGGATCTGGTCCTGCATATGCCTGGGGTGAGTGTGAGTCGGGTCGATCGGTGGTATCTGGATGGCCAGATTTTGCATGAAGAACGTTATTGGTAGAAGTAGGTTTCCTTTACAGATCTTTATGTATGGTATTGCTAACAACATTGAACTCGTAGTCCAAAATGTACTGCTCTCCTTGGATATAGTCTAGCTCAGGTCTATGTTTAAGTTATTAAGATTTAACATTACATCCTGTAAAAATTTGATTTCACCCTTCGAGAAGAAAACAATGTAATCTATAAAACATGTCCAACGTGTGACATCGCTGTCATATTTGTTTGTCTTTTTCATTCAAGCCTAGATTTGCATTTGACACAGCAAATTTTGAGTTATTGCAGTAGCTCGTACGTGTCTGTAAAGAATGCCACGATACAGGAAAATGTTGCTTTCAAATGTAACGAATACTACCTCAAATAACATTTAATTCTGTAATAAATTAATGGTAGATCATAATGACAATAGTTTTTTTTTGTTTTTTAAATGACTGGTTGTATGTTAAAGCACTCTTGCATTGCTGTAAGTTCATCTGTGTGAACAATAGACGTGTACAGCAGTATGCTCTGTTACAGCTCCTATGCCTGATATAAAAGGCCTGCCAGGAGGTGGTTTTTCATTTTTGTGTATCTTTGGTAGGAAATATATTACTGGGGTTCTCGAGTGTTATCTTTGCAAGTATAGGTATTCCTTTTTTATTACATTTTTCTAGCATTATCTGCAGAGTTTTTCTCAATTTGTTGAAAGTTGTCATATGCATTGGTTCATAGCAGTTAATATCAGCAAGAAGTCAGCAACACAAAAGGATGAGAGACGGAGTGCTGGGACTTTTCAAACACTTACCCCCACTCATTGATCTCGGTTAAATCGATGATTCTTTTGCTCACCATGCCACCCCAGTTTGAAACCAACCATATGCAAATCAGTCTTGACCCTGCTCCCCATGGAAACAGACCAGCCTGAACTGCCAGGCCAGGTCCTCCCTGGAGCGGAATCATGCATCCTGGGACCGGTTTCAGGTTACTACCCCTCATCAGCCAGGGTAGTTTCAATCCAGTGGCACTTTGAGCAAGGGACCCACATCTGGGCATACCCTGGCAACTTAGGGAACTTTAGCAACAGAAGGATGATGGACGGAGTGCTGAAATTTATTCTAGTATTAAGGCACCTTGGGTAGTCCATTTGCACTGGGATTACTGTATCTCACTGCCTTCTTTCACCTCACACTAATTTGAATTTTAAAGGAAAATGATCACTTCCCTCACCTTCTACCACCTGGAAGCTGCTAACTTTCTCATAATTCCAGCCGTGTATAAAGATATGGGGGTCATTACAACATTGGCGGGCGGCAACAGCCGCCCGCCAAGTTGTAACCGCCGTGCGGCCGCCAATGCGGCTGCACTCCCGCGGTGCCCATTCTGACATCCCTGCTGGGCCGGCGGGCAGAAACAGAGTTGTAATGAGAGCCATAATCTACTGTGCAAGGTTGCAGACCTATCTTGAAAGTTCGGTTCGCTAGACAGTCAGCCTCCGTTCTTCCATATAAACTGACTAATCCCTTTGAGCCCACATACTTTCCTAGAGCCATGTCTCGAGCTGCCAGACTGGCTTTTGGAAAGCTAGCAACTCTTATCCTATATGAAGTCAATAGCTCTTTAAACAATTAATCAACTCTTTGTGGATCTAGTTTATGATTTAAATCTCTCAGCAGGTTGAGAAGATCTTGATGATAAATTTCACTCATTGAATCTATATCCTCCTTAAATCTTCCCATTAATGGACCTATACTCCTCAGTCTGTCCCTGCAGGTACACATTCACTACTACCATGCATTCGTACCTGGGTTCGGGCTCCTGGAGATACACTATACAAGCTACCAGCCAGGTACAATTAACCACCAAGGGTATCCCCTTTATGGCTATTTCTGTACATACCAATGTTAATAACTCCGCAGATGGGTGCCCTGTTGACCCCTCTTTGGAGGCCTATTCAGCTGAACAAATCTGTCAATTTTAAGGGGGATTTGGAACACAGCCATGTTTCTTGCAAGCATACAATCCCATGGATGTTAAGCATTCTCAAGAAGTTTTCTAATTTTCACATTCTCTCAAAACCATCGATGTTCCATGTTAATACCTCAAAGCTGTGTGATGAATCAACATCCTAATCAATGTCGCTTAGCCATCTGTCATCCTCATACACTGGTGAGGAAAGGACTGTATTCTTATTTTCATTGTTAAATTCACTTCCAAGTCTGGTTGTTTCAAATATTGACACCCTCATTTCAAGATATTCCTTATGCCTGTATTCCTGTCAATCAGCTTGACCTGCCTTGGTTTTAATCCTGCGTGGTGCTTTACAAAAAAAAGGCTTGTCATGATTTTCTAGCTCGAGCATTTCTAATTTTGGGACTAACCTAATCCCTTCCTTTAACACATCATGCTCTACTTTTATAAGTGCAGACTTTACCAACCCTGAATACGGCAGGGCTCTCGTGACTTCATTCCCCTTATAGTAGTTCGTGATGCCCACCTGCCTAAGATCTTCAGTCCCTATTACTTTTAGGCTAGAGAATTTAGAAATGGAAAAAAGTAATTGGGACCCATTAAAGGGTAGTAGCTTTCGCACCCTCTTCCCACTCTTCCCACTCTTCCCCTGTTGAATTGGTTCAAAATATAATCACAGGTCATTCCCATCTCTACTTTCTGTTTCCAGGGGCCTCACTCTTTGTTCTTCCCTACTACTACAACCTAATGTGTCCATTTTCCTCCCTTTCCCCATTTGTATCTCGGGGTGTCTCTTTCCTCTTTGCTCACTCGGTTGTTTACTAATACTACTCTCCCTGTTACTTTTGGGTTGTTGTTTTTTTCTCCTCATTCTGCCTTGGGGTCCCATTTGCTCTCCTTCGTGAATGAGAATTTTTAGAATTTCTTAGAATTCTTGGAGGTACTTACCATTACAGGGGATTTTTTCTTTTGATCCTTTGCTTGACTATTCTGACCTCCAGCTACACCTATGTCCTTCTTCTTTTGCCTCTTCTAATTTTGTACCTTGGGGTATATATTTCTTATATCTTGTAGATTCCCCACATTTCTTTTTAACCATTGGGTATCTAGATATGTACAAATTTTGTAATTCACTCAACCGGGAGGCTTTCTTTTTTGTCTCCTCAGGAGCTAGAATTTCCATTGGTTGTTTAATTCCTTCTACAGGTTTTAAAATGTATGGCATATGATCCTTATTTTGTTTTAATTCACTCACAATATTACGGATACCTCCAACATGCCTTACAAAGTTTTTTGCAATATCATCATAGGGCCTCATTACGATTTTGGCAGTCAGACTGCAAGCCCGCTGCGGTGGCGGCAACCAGAAGACCGCCATGTTGGTGGTCACACAGACCTCCGTATTATGAGTTACACATGGAGGAACGCCCAAAAACCGACACTGCCGGGACTCTGGAGGTCTGGAAATAGGCGGTCCAACCCCCAGCACCACCAGCCCGTCCACCTACCACTGAACCTACTACGAGTCACAAATCACAATGGTGGTTCTTCAGTGGTGGTCCTCCAATGGCAGTCCGAACCATGTCGGTCCGTGGTCATTCCGGTACAACACAACATCACATTGGATGGATTTGAAAACAACACAGCTGACACACATACACACGCCAGACACACCTACAAACCACACTATAAAATGCACCTCTTCACAAACCACAATCCTTTGCAACTATTCGTCCACACACAGACAGAAGCAATTAACAATACCCAAAACAACTGTAACCCAAAAATGTTAGCCGGGTGAAGGCTTACATGACCTACAAGTTTCCATAACAATTTGTTAGTTGACTCAGACTGGGCTTTGCAATGCCCCAAAATAAGGTGTTCCTCACGAAAGTCACAAGTGCAAGTCATTAAAACCTAGTGAACGTCTGCTGCTTACTGCATAGCATCAATGACCTGTCAGATGTTCACACAGAGACCCTTCACATACAACTATGAACCTCATAATATCCCTAGGAATCAGTCAAATCACAGATCATTACGTACTTACACTCAGGTGAAGTACTAATTGATTATATTAGCCCGCATGTCTCCACCTTCATCCACATCGCTGTCATCCTCACTTAGTATTTCTGCAATCTCACCCGGTAGCACTGCTAGCTCCCCCTCATCTGGGATGTATGGTATCTGTCGCCTCAGGGCAAGATTGTGGAGTATGCAGCCAGCCACAAAGATTTGACACACTTTAGCAGGTGAGTAGAGGAGGGCTCCACCATACTTATCGATGCAGCTAAATCTTGCCTTCAGGAGCCCAAAAGCCCGCTGCATAACACGCCTTGTCCTCCCATGAGCCTCGTTGAAGAGGACTTCCCCGGCATGGTTGGGTTCCTTACTAGTGTCAACAACCAGGGACGGTTTGGGTATGCAGAGCCCCCTCTAATGGAATGCAACATGGGTAGAAACATAAGTTCAGGACATCATCACATGTGGCAGCAGACTTAGCATACTATCACACATGACATATGTGACTCACCAACCAGCCAGGCCATCTCTGGGTACTGTTGTGTCATCACCTTGGGAAAAGCTCTGTTCCGCATGATAAAGGCATCATGGACTGACCCGGGAAACTTGGTACATACTTGGGAGATGGAGAGGTCCGCCAAACAGACTACCTGGACATTTATGGAATGGAAGTGTTTCCTGTTCCGGTAGACCTGTTCAGTGCCATGTGGAGGAACCAAGGCTATATGGGTACAATCTATGGATCCCACAACATGTGGGATTTGTGCCAAACCATAGAACTCTGCCTTCACATGGGCAAAATCCTCACATTTAGGAAAACTGATGTAGCTGTACAGGTGTTTTTACAATGCAGACAGTACATCCTTCAAGACAAGACTAAAGATAGGCTGGGACATTCCAGCAGTTAGTGCCACTGTATTTCGAAAATAAACTGTAGCCAAGAAATGCAGCACAGACATAACTTGCACAATGGGTGGTATGCAATTTGGATGACTGATGGCAGGCATTAGATCTGGCTCCAACTGACGACAGAGATCCTTGATTATCTGCCTATCCAGGTGGTAAGTTTGTATCACATGGCGATTCTCCATCGACTACAAATCTGCCAGTGGACGGTACACTGGAGGTTGTCTGACTCTTCTGATTCCATAAAAACTATGTGAGAGGAAATAAGGTATTTCCATCAATCATTGTGTTATTTGTACGTGACAGTACATGTGTCACATAAAAATGTTGACATGGCAATTGAAACAGCGAACACATGTCACACATAACATACCAATGGAATCCGTGGCACCATACTGACAATTCTTCACATTGTCTAAAATCCTTAGATATATCCCAGACATCGTACCACTGCAACAGTATGTGAAATTTACTTTAGATATTTGCTGTGGTCCATTGCCCAAAACACATGTCTGCCCATGGCCGAGAGGGTGGCGACAGTACCCCCCTAGTTTTCTTTGAAAAGAGCATGCCAACATAACAACATGACCCATCTATCAGTAAATACACATATTTGTTGTCAAGGCCAACACAAATGTGTAATTCTGTTTTAAGCATTGTGATACAGCAAAATGTACATTTTCCAACCATATAAAGCCATTAAAATGGTGACTGCCTACTCCACAGGACAATGGAACATGACTGTGACCACCAGCGGTAGTCGTCATGGTGATAGGCAGCTGCCCATTGGATAACATTGCTGCCTATGGCGGTCCTGAACCAATGGCGTGGTCTGCCGGTGGTGTTGGTCGTGTACATGGCGGACGTGATCGCCATCTCTGGCTGAATCTCTCACTTGACTCCTGACACTGCTGCCAGCAAGAACTCCACAACCTGAGCTGCTGTGTACTGACACAGGAGTAATCATGTCACGTCCTACAGGTTAAAGGGGCCCCTGCCTTCTCAAGAAGAGCTGGAGAAGCTTGTCGAGGAGGCCTTTCCCATGTATGGACAGCTCTGTGTTGCACCAGAGGAGCAGGTAAGAGCTTCACGTGCAGATCTATTTCAGTCCTGCCCCGGCATATGTATTATTTAATCCCTGTAGGTGCAATCAGTGTGCATACATGGTATAGTTAGTGTGCATGTAACTACATGAGGTGAAAGGTTTGGGGTCCAGAGACAACATATAATGGCCCTCATGACTTTGGTGGTCTTTTTCAAAGGCCATTCACAAAGGGGAACAGGTCCCATGGGGACCCCTTCCCTTTTGCGAATAGGTTACCACCAGTGTGACATTGGTGGTAACTGCGATTGCTTTGCAACCGTGTTCGCGGTCACAAAGCAATCCTACATCGCGCTGCGACTCGCAAATAGGAAGGGGAACACCCCTCTCGCAGTCCAATTTTGCGAGTCAGTAAATAGGTTACCAACTCGCAAAATGGGAATGGGCATCGCGATGTGGGTTTTGCGCCTCACAAACAGCGATTTTCACTGTTTGCGACGCGTTAAAGCCTTTCTACATCTGTCCCCAGGCTCTCTAGAGGTACCTGTAGATGAGCAGCCAAGTCTTATCTAGGAGACTTGCAAAGCTCATGCAACACCACTGTGGTCACACAGCACACACGCACATGAAAGAAAACACTCAGGCCCTCATTACAACCCTGGCGGTAACACCGCCAACAGGCCGGCGGTAAAAATAATGGAATCATGACCATGGCGGAAACCGCCAACACATACAGCCACTTTAACACTCTGACCACCACGGCAGTAGCAACAAACACTGCTGCGGTAACCGCCAACAGTCAGGCAGAAGACAATGTACCGCCCACATCATTACAAACCCGCCCATCCGCCAGCTTTTCCAGGGTGGTACCAACGCCATCAAAAGCATGGAAACAGTGTTCTGAAGGGAAACAACTCACCTCTCGACACTCAAGGAAGAACCAGGACGCCATGGAGCCCGAGCTGCAGGTCTTCCCCATTCTGGTGTATCTTCTCATACAACCGGAGCACCAACGCTGGCGACGACGACCACAGTGAGTACTGCACATAGCACACAAGGGAGTGGGGAGGAAAAAGAGAGTGACACACACACACAACACGCCCACCCTCACCCCCAACACCATACACACAAACACATGCAACAACATTACATATACACCCCGTAACCCTTAGGAATAACGCAAGGACAAAATGAATGGAGTCAAATGAGTGTAATATTAGAAATACTTTGAAATACGTTCAGAAATCAAAAACAGTATTTACAATATATACAAAAGGCGGGACAAAGCCCAATCAAAAATGTCTGTGGCCCACTGGGCCAAAACACATAGGCCAATCCACACTTGACTCCTGCCTCAATACAGAGAGAACACTGCAGGGGCATTAGGTCGAAAACACACAGGCACCTTAGGGGACGGAGAATGTGGGGCACCTCAGTCGGAAGATGGTACAATGCCACTGCTCCTGAAGGGAGCTCCATGCACACTGCTTGGTCCAGGGAGTTCAAAGCCACAGTCTCTCAAGTGGGTGGTTTGCCCACTGCTTGGTCCTGGGGAGTGCAAAGCCACAGTCCCTCAAGTGGGTGGTCTGCCCACTGCTTGGTCCTGGGGAGTGCAAAGCCACAGTCTCTCAAGTGCGTGGTTTGCCCACTGTCTGGTCCTGGGGAGTGCAAAGCCACAGTCTCTCAAGTGGGTGGTTTGCCCACTCCCTGGTCCAGGGGAGTGCAAAGCCACAGTCTCTCAAGTGGGTGGTTTGCCCACTGCTTGGTCCTGGGGAGTGTAAGGTCACAGTCTCCCTAGTAAATGGCTTCTCCACTGGTTCTGGAGGGGGCTTTGTGTCCAGTGTGCTTCATCCTGGCAAGGATGGGGTGAGTGGATGCCTTCTTGCACTGGTTCTGGAGGGGGCTTTGTGCCCAGTGCGCTTCATCCTGGCAAGGAGGTGGTGTGTGGATGCCTTCTTCCACTGGTTCCGGAGGGGGCATTGCACCCTGTGATGCAGATTTGGAGTGCAAGGTCACAGTCTCTCACTTGGGTGTCACAACGAGAGCTTTTGCAGGGGCCAAGACGCACTGCAGCCCATGTAGTCACCACTACACACTGCTCTCCGGCGGTGATGGCTGCTCATTGAATTATAGTTGTGCTGCAGGTGGCGGTGCTGGCAGTGGTGGTAGCCTCCAGTCCTTCACCTGCAGCCTCGGACGGCTGCCCATTGGGGCTGCTGCTGGCAGTGGTGCTACTTGTGGTGGTGCAGGTGGTGGTGCTTGCAGCAGTGCAGGTGGCGGTGCTGACCGCGGTGCAGGTGGCGGTGCTGGTGGTTGTGGTGGTAGCCTCCAGGCCTTCACCTGCAGCCTCGGACGGCTGCGCACTGGGGCTGCTGGCAATGATGCTGCTTGCGGCGGTACAGGTGGCAGTGCTGGCCGCGGTGCAGGTGGTGGTGCTGACGGTTGTGGTGGTAGCCTCTAGGCCTTTACCTGCAGCCTCGGACGGCTGAAGTGCCCTGGCTGGTGTTCTGTGCCCCTTCCTGCCCTTGGCAGATGGTGGTGCCTTCCTGCTTCTGCCAGCTGGAGTCTTTGACTTGCCCTTGCTGGCTGGTTATGCCTCCTTCTCCTTGCTGGATGCTGTCCCCTTCTTGCCCTTGCCAAATGGCGGAACCTTCTTGGCCTTGGCAGGCACACTGGCTGGGCTAACGGGTGCCTCCTTAGAGCCTCTCACAGCTGCAGAAACCACAGCAGACATGGACTTGGTGGCTGAGGTGCTGGGGTGGGTTCTGGTCATCCTGGCCCAAGGTGAAGGACAGGGGGGGAGGGGTAGAGAAGAGGTCAATGGTGCCAAGGAAAATCTTCTTAGGGGCATTGGGGCAGGAAGAGGGTGAAGGTTTGGGAGGGGAGGAAAAGGGAGTGCTTGTATGAGGAGTCAGTCTGCTGTGTTTGGGTCCAGGTGCATGGGCTGGATGCTGTTGTGAGGTGGATGGCTGTTGAGTGGGTGTGTGCTTGCGTTTGTGTACTTTGGGAGGAGGGGTCACAGACACAGTGGAAGAGGACACAGGGGACGTGTGCATGGATGTGGGGGTGGTGACTGCCAGTGAGGGGCGTGTAGTGATAGGTGTGCTGGTGATGGAGGTAGTGGATGAGGATGTAGTGCATGTAGGTGTGAGTGAAGACGCTACTGGGAGGAAGGTGGATGAGGAGAAGGAGGGAGACACAGTGGAGGCAGTGGATGTTGGTGTGTCTGCATGGAGATGGTGCTTGTGTGCGTGCCTGTGAGATGAAGTGAGGTGCTTGTGTTTGCCTGAGCCACTTCTGTGTGTTGATTTGGGTGATTGCTGATCTGAAGGTGTGCTTGGGATAGATTGGGGTTGAGGGGATTGGGACTGGGTAGAGGAAGTTGGAGGGGGGAGGCTGGAGACAGGGACAATGGCTGCCATCAGTGCGGAGCCCAGAGCCTGGAATGCTCTCTGTTGGGCCGCCACACCAGAGTAAATTCCCTCCAGGTATGCATTTGTTTGTTGCAAATGCCTTTCGACACCCTGGATGGCATTCAGTATGGTTGACTGCCCAACAGTGAGGGATCTCAGGAGGTCAATAGCCTCCTCACAGAGGGCAGCAGGGCTGACTGGGGCAGGGTCTGAAGTGCCTGGGGTGAAGGAGATGCCCACCGTCCTCGGTGAGCAGGCACAGGAAACACGCTGAGGGGCTGCTGGGAGGGCTGTGCTGGTACGGGGGGTGGTGGCTGTACCTGTTGTTGGGGTGGGCACAGAGGTTCCGTCTCCGCCAGGGAGCTTCCAGCGGAGGAGGAGTCGCTGTCGGTAGTGTCCCCTCCTGTCTCCGTGGTGGTTCTCCCCTCTCCCTTCGTCCCACTGGTGCCCTCACCGTCGATGGATTTGGCCTCCAGGCCCATGTGGGATGCAGCTCCCTCCGTCGCCGATGCCTCTGCTCCTCTGCTAGATGATGCTAATGCACACAAGGACAGGGTGACAAAACAAAAAGGGGGGGGAGACAGAGGATACACTTGGTCAAAGCCAGCAACGACACTACCGTTGGCGTTCACAACACACAGGCATCAGCCCTATGCACTAGGCTGTGCACTACCAGTTTCAATGCTAGTCACCAACCCATGGGGTACATTGCCTAACGCTGTTAGCTGCACACCTGAAACCAGCAGGACCCTGCCCAGTAGTAGATGCCCACTTACACTATTGGGGTTGGAGTGCTTCAGAGCCTGCCCAACAAGGGACCTACCCTGCCAGTTTGCCCTGGCCTAGGGGCACCCACAGCCCACGTCACCCACCCAGGTAAAACCTTAACACGCACAAAGTCATGATCCTGAATCTGTACTCAACCCCTTGTGGCTGCTGTGATGCCTTCAAGCACCCATCCAACTCTGAATAGGCCACCCCCAGGATGCGGAAAATCAGGGGAGTCAGGGTACGACGGGCATCCCTTCATCGATGGGAGACCAGCCCCAGCTGGGCCTCCGCCATCTTCCTAACCCAGCGGAGCAGGTCCTCCCACCGTTTGCGGCAGTGGGTGCTCTGCCTGTCAAAGACCCCCAGGGTCTGCACCTCCTTGGCGGTGGCACGCCAAATACCCTTTTTCTGATGGGCGCTGACCTGCAGAAAAAATACAGCAGAAAAGGGATTAGTTATACCGTCTAGACTGTTACACTCATGGCCCACCATATCCCTACCATCCACTTACGCACAGACATTGACCACCAGACATGCAGCACTCTGCCCAGGACCCCTCAGCCCCCCCACACGAGGCTTACACACACAGCAATCCCTATATTCATGGCCCATGCATCATGCTCACAGTGTACTCACCTGTTTGTCTGGAGGACTATAGAGTAAAGTGTACTGGGGTAGGACCCCATCCACAAGTCTCTCCAACTCCTCCGAAGTGAAGGCGGGGGCCCTTTCCCCAGACACTTGAGCCATTGTTGCTTTCAGACACAGGTCACAGCAGCACTTGCAGTGTAGGTCCTCTCCAGTTGAAGGTCAGGTAGCAAGTGAGTGAACAGATAGGAAATGGTGGTCACGTCCGCGGTGGTGCGTACCATCACCGCCGGCGTACATTGCCATTGGCTCCTGGAACCCAAAGGGCCCAATGATAACCAATGCGAAGATGAGCGGCGGCCATCGACCGCCGACCGCAACGGTGCACAACGCCAGCAGAATTACCTCATTTCCACTTGTCTCTTCTCACAGGTCAGGCAGCCGCCATTTCAGGGGGGCACAGGCCATGGCACCTAACTGCATCACAGCAGACATTGGCACATCAACTGACTCTCTAATTCACATACTGTTTCTGTAAATTAAGAAAATGGAACGAGTATGAGGACGAATACCAACGCAGGAGTCGGTCGTCAAGCAGGTAAGAGTTATTATATTGGTTAATAATTGGATTGTTACTGCTGGGTTTCTTCCTTTTGTTGTTCCGTCTACATCTGTTGGTATATCGAAGTTACTGGTTCACATTCCCTTCCTCGTTTCTCTCTGTTTCTTCAGGTCTCCCGGGAAGCACATGCGGAGAAAAGAAGAATAGCCTTGGTAAGTGGTTCGGTTTTCTCCTTTCCTGACTGTTACTGGCTTTCCCTCTTCTGCTGTCTTTTCTCTGTTGTCTCTTCTCACTCTTTATGTCTTTTCTTGGCTTTCTTTTCTCTGTTCTCCTTTTCTGTCCTTTCCCTCTCTGTCAGGGTTTTCTTTCGGTTTTCTCCCTGTCTTCTTCTATTTTCCTTTTTGCTTTCTTCTATTACTCTCTATAATACTCTTGGTAGGTTTCTCTTGTTATGCAATCACTGTTGTGCTTGTGCCTGCCGTACCTCCCATAAACCGATTTGAATTTCCCTCACCTCCCCGTGCCATATCATACATCACAGTGTTTTCCCTTAATTCCCTACCGTCTCCACCCGTCCTCCCTCCCCGTACATAGGGCGTTTCAACGCACCTGGAAATGCCACGCTTCTCCTGAAGCGTGGTGGGCTGCTGCACTCCGCTTCCCGGATGGACGCCCTCCCGTCCCCGGTCGGGGATGAACCGCTCGCTGGTTTCTCCGGTCTTCCGCCCTGGGTTCTCTCCATGATGTCTTCCTTCTCTCCTCCGTATCGTTCCTCGTTCACCTTTCCTCCCGGCTCCTCCTCTCCTCGAACTCCCGACTCCAGCCCTCTTGTTCTTCCGTCTTCCCGCCGTGACCTGACGTCTCCTCCCTGATTGGTGGTATTTCTGTCGTATTCCGGTTCACCACCGGCAGCGACAGCACATGTTGGGAAAGTGTGCGGCCTGGCCAGAGCCGGCCCGTCACAGAAATGCATATTAATATTTACATATGTGTGAATATGACCCTCAGCTCACCGTTTTTCACCCTAGAGTTCAAACGCTGAGGAATGAATAGGAGATGGAGACATCTTCCCGTGTACAGACCCCTGGTGGACCTGGCGACAATGGAGGACAGGCACATTATCCTGACTTACAGACTTGATAGGGCCACACTCCAAGAGCTGTGTGCCCAATTGGAGCCAGACCTGATTTCAGCTATATGCCAGCCCACAGGTATCCCCCCTCTAGTGCAAATCCTGTCAGTGCTCCATTTCCTGGCAAGTGGTTCCTTCCAAGCGACAGTGGCCATGGCATCAGGGATGTCTCAGCCAATGTTCTCCAACGTGCTGATCAGAGTGTTGTCTGCCCTGCTGAAACACAAGCGCAGCTACATCGTATTCACCCCAGGTGGAGGATTTGGCCACAGTGAAGGCTGAAGTTTATGCCCTGGGACATATCCCCAACACCATTGGTGCCATTGATGGAACACATATAGCATTCCCCCGCCCCCGGAGAAATTAACAAGTGTTCAGGAGCAGAAAAAGCGTTCACTCTCTCAATGTGCAGATGGTGTGTTTGGCGGACCAGTACATCTCCCATGTGAATGCCAAGTATCCTGGCTCTGTGCATGATGCCTTTATCTTGAAGAATAGCAGCATCCCATACGTGATGTCTCAACTCCAGAAGCACTAGGTGAGCCCATGGTCCCCACCCAGTTGATGTAGGTATATGGGTGTGGGTTTGGCTCTAAGGGTGAGTGTGTGGCTAACAGGTATCCCTCGATATTTACAGGTGACTCTGGTTACCCCAACCTCTAATGGCTACTGACCCCAGTGAGGAATGCCAGGACAAGGGCAGAGGAACGTTACAATTAAGCACATGGGTGAACAAGGAGGATAATTGAGAGAACCGTTGGTCTCCTGAAGTCCAGATTCCAGTGCCTCCATCTGACAGGTGGATCCCTGCACTACTCACCCAAGAAGGTGTGCCAGATCATTGTTGCATGTTGCATGTAGCACAACCTGACCTTGAGACGCCAGATGCCTTTTCTGCAGGAGGATAAGCCTGGAGATGGTCTTGTGGTAGCGGTGGAGCCTGTGCACCGTGACGAAGAGGAGGCAGAGGAAGAAGATGTGGACAACAGTAGTACACTCATTGAACAGTACTTCCAGTGACACACTGGTAAGATACTGTAACTTTACCTTCCATTTCAGTTTTGTATTTGACATTGGACATGGCAGTCTGATTTCCCTATGTCTATGGCCTCTTACTGTACCCTTTGGCATCTCTATTTTCAGATCTCTGTGCCCCACTCTGGCTCCTGGTGTGTTTACTGCTGCCCACTACAGGTTATACCTATGTTGATATTACTGTAGATTAGAAATGCAATGTTTCCAGCTTGTTAAACAAATATATATTTCAATGGACAGACTCCATACTTGTATTTGTTCCAAGGGTGTTTATCTATGTGCTAATAAGTGGAGGAGGTATTGCAATGGGCTGGGTTGCTGATGGAGGAAAGTCCAGGGTAGAATCCAGTCTATTTGTATCACAGGTGCATTGTCCAAGGGGGCATAGGATGGGGAGCAATGGCAGTTCAAGGTGGACAGGGTGACAGAGCAGGACAGAAGGGTGACAATCAGGAGAGTCTTATTTCCTGGCGGGGTCTTGGCTATGTTCTCTGGCTTCTGCCTAGATTGCAGGGACCGATTGTGGGGTGGTTCTCCTTCTGCTGGTGGCCTGTTGTTCCTGTGGTGGTGCCTTCTGTCCACTAGCGCCGGCAGAGGTGGAGGGCTGTTCTTCGGTGTGGCTAGTGTCAGGGGCCCCTTGGTGTGTCACTGCCTCCCTCATGGTGTTGGCCATGTCTGCCAGCACCCCTGCAATGGTGACCAGGGTGGTGTGGATGTCTTTGAGGTCCTCCCTGATCCCCAGATACTGTCCCTCCTGCAGCTGCTGGGTCTCCTGCAACTTGGCCAGTATCTGGCCCATGGTCTCCTGGGAATGGTGGTATGCTCCCAGGATCCCTGCAAGTGCCTTGTGGAGAGTGGGTTCCCTGGGCCTGTCCTACCCCTGTCGCACAGCAGTCCTCCCAGCTTCCCTGTTGTCCTGTGCCTCTGTCCCCTGAACCGTGTGCCCACTGCCACTGACCCCAGGTCTCTGATTGTCTTGGGTTTGTGGGCGTGCCTGGGGTCCCTGTGGTGGTGGACACTCTGCTGATTGACCTGTCGTGGGGACAGAGGGATGGGCCCACTGGGTGGGTGCTGTGGTGGTGTTTCCTGAGGGGGAGGCTCTGTGGTGGGTTGGAACTCTGGCAGGGTAACCGACTGCCCAGAGGTCCCTGATGGGCCAGGTTGGTCATCGTGATCCAGGCGTGCAGAGCTGCTGTCATCACTGTGGACCTCTTCTGTGGGGGGACTGGATGTTGGTGGCACCTCCTCTCCGGTGACATTGGATGGGGTGTGGGGATGTAAATGCAGTGTTATTGTATCTGCGTGTGCCATCTTGTGCATCAATATGTTTCCCTTTATGGTTGGTATTAGCAAGGCGGTTTTGGCTTGTGTGAGTTGTACTTTGTTTGGCTAAGTGATTGTCACTAGTGTGCATGCTGTGGTGATGGGTGTCCATGCAGGTCTGTGATGGGTGTCTATGTATTGGTGTTGCATGCAGGGCTTGGTATTGGGATGGGTGGGTTGTGATGGTGGGGTATATTTTAGGTGGTGGAGTGATGGGGGTGAGGGTAGGGATAGGAGTTTGTGATGGCATGCAGGTAGGGTGGGGATAAAGTAGTAAAGATTTGACTTACCAGAGTCCAGTCCTCCTGCTACTCCTGCAAGGCCCTCAGGATGCATGATCGCCAAGACTTGCTGCTCCCATGTTGTTAGTTGTGGGGGAGGAGGCGGGGGGTCCACCTCCAGTCCTCTGTACAGCTACCTGGTGTCTTGCAACCACGGAACGCACCTTCCCCCGTAGGTCATTCCACCTCTTCCTGATGTCATCCCTTGTTCTGGGGTGCTGTCCCACGGCGTTGACCCAATAGACATCTGCTGGACCTGTGATCCGAATAGCTGTGGCTCTACCCGGATGATTTCCTCCACCATGACCCTTAGCTCCTCGTCTGAGAACCTGGGGTGTCTTTGTGGTGCCATGGGTGTAGTATGTGTGGTGTGTGTGAGGGTGTGTGGGGTGATGTGTTGGGGTGTGTGCTGTGAGGTGCGTGGATGGTGTATGGGTGATGTGTTATGTGGCTCAAATTCAGTGGGTGCTCCTGGCTTGTCTTTCTCTCAGTTGCCAATATTTGTTTTCGTTGTAAGGGGTTGTGGGTATTGTGGGGGTGTGTTTTATATTGGATTGGGTGTGTGGGTGTGTTGTGTGTATGTGTGTCAGGTGTGTGTAGTTAGAATTGTCCAATGTGGTGCTGTTTTATTAGTGTGTGTGTATTTTGAGTGCAGCGGTCTGTACTGGAAATGGTTTAGCGCAGTTGAATGACTGCCGCAGTGATTCCTGGGTCTTGATGCTGTGGGCGTATTTCTGTTGGCGTAACAGTGTGGGTTTTGGTACTGTCAGTTTATCACTGACCTTGGGGCTGGCGGACTTGTGTGGGTGTCTGTATAGTGGCGGATTTCTCTGTGTGGGTCATAATACCCTTAGCGGTATACCGCCGCGGTCACGGTATGTTGACGGCTGTCAGCATGGCGGTAGGTGGCATTTACCGCCAGGGTTGGTATGAGGGCCTCAGTGTTACAAAAATAAAGATACTTTATTTTAGTGATACAAAACCAAAAAGGAGGTAAGTAACACACTAAATATAGACACTATTTATCAGCAATAGGCATTGAAAGTGATAGAAAACAGTGCAAACGCAATTAGACAATAGTGACTCTAGGGGGAGCCCAAACTATATACTAATAAAATGGAATGCGATCACAGGACCTGCACCTAGGTAAGTGGAATGTGCAGGGGGAGCTGGGGGCTCTAGGAAACCCCAAAGGTAAGTACCACAGTGGGCCAGGAAGAAAGGATTAAGTTACTGGATTTTACCCAAAACACCCAAAAGGAAGGAAAAGAAGAAAATGCAACACCCAGACAAGACTGCAAGAAATCAGCAGTGGATTCCTGAAGAGGAAGACCTGTGGAAGAAGGGGACCAAGTCCAGAAGTCACAGAAGAGTCCAGGAGAAGTAGGAGCTACTACCCACCCACCTGTGGATGCAGGAGTTGGTCGACGGAATGGACAAAGATGGTCAGGAATGCTGCCCTGGAGCAGGTGAAGAGTTCCTGGAGGATACAGTCAATGTCCCACACCAGATGGTTGATTGCAGTCAGTCAGTGGCATGGAAAAGCCACCAACAAGCCTTGGCAAATGCAGAAGTTGCCATGAAGCAAACGTGGAGCTGCCAGGGACCAGCAAGGTCCAGAGGACTCAACCAACAGGGGGAGTCTAAAGGGGACCATCAGCAAGGCAGAGAGTCCACAAAAGAAGAGGCAGCCCCCACAGGAGATCCACTGGTTAAGGAACCATGAGTCACAGATGAGCCCATGCAGCACTACTGGAGAAGGGTCCCACGCCATAGGAGAAGCACGCAAAGGGCTGTGCATCTCAGGAAGGAGTGCTGGGAGCTAGGACTATACGGAGTCTGAAGATTCCTTGGAGGAGATGCAAAAAAGCCATGGTAGCTGCAAGAGACATGGTACATGGGAGTACTGTCCTACGTGGGAAGGCAAGGGCTTACCTTCACCAAAGTTGGACAGCTGGCAGAAAGGACCAAGAGGACTACTCTGGACCACCACCCGTGATGCAGGATCCACGCAGCTCAGGATGAGAGGAGATCCACACAGCCGGTCGTCGTTGCAGTTGGTGCCTGCAGATGTAGGGGAGTGACTCCTCACTCCAAGGTAGATACCTTCTTCCTTCTCATGCTGACTGAAGACTTGCCACCCTCAGAGGATGGATAGCTGGGGAAATGTTGCAGAAGCTGGATGGAGCCGTGGAAGTAAGGTTGCAAAGGAGTCCTGCTGGAATCTTGCAAGCCAAATCCAAGGACCCACCCAAGGGAGAGACCCTAAAAAGCCCTGGAAGGTGGATTGGTCACCTAGTCAGGTGACCACCTATCAGGAGGGGACTCTGACATCACCTGCCTAACCTGGCCACTCAGAGGCTCCCAGAGGTTCCTGCCAACCTTGGGTTCAAGACGGCAGAACCTAAGGACGCTCTGGAGGAGCTCTGTGCACCAACCCTGGGGTGGTGATGGACAGGGGAGTGGTCATTCCCCTTTCCATTGTCCAGTTTCGTGCCAGAGCAAAATGGCCCTTCAAAGCATACCAGTGGCTTGGGGATGCTACCCCTCCCAAGCCATGTAACACCTATTCCCAAAGGGAGAGAATGTTACCCCCTCTCCCAAAAGAAGTCCTTTT
Source organism: Pleurodeles waltl (assembly GCF_031143425.1). NCBI lineage: Eukaryota > Metazoa > Chordata > Amphibia > Caudata > Salamandridae > Pleurodeles > Pleurodeles waltl. The sequence goes on from NC_090446.1 coordinate 736,094,167, forward strand.
ATCTGCCATTCATTGGGCTTGAGCTGTTTAAGCAGCAGGAGGGCAGAAACATGTCTGAGGAGTGGCAGCAGCTTGGGCTGCCCCGAAAACCCCAGAAGGCTGGTAGGAGCAATGTCGGGGCCCACCTAAGGAGTCCTCAGAGTGCATAGAATCATACTCCCAATACTGGCAACAGTATTGGGGTATGATTCTGACATGTTTGATACCAAAAATGCCTATGTTCGGAATTACCATTATGTAACTGGACATAGATGGTGACCTATTTCTAGTACACGCATAAAATGGCATCCTCACACTCACGAAGTCCAGAAAAATGGAACTGGAGTTCGTGAGGGCACCACTGCAAGTGCAGGGGTGCCCTCACACACAAGTACCTGCACCCTGCCCTCTGGGCTAGGAGGGCCTGCAATAGGGGTGACTTACAGTGATCTGGTGCAGTGACCTGTAGTGAAAAAGGGTGCATGAACCCTTTCACGCAGGCTGCAATGGCAGGCCTGCAGAACACTTTGCATGGGCTCCCCATGGGTGGCATAATACATGCTGCAGCCCATGGGGATCCCGTGGTACACCAATGCCCTGGGTACCATATACGAGGGCTTACATGGGGGCACCCGTATGCAACATGTGGGGTAAAAATGGTACAAGTTACCAAGTTAGAAGGGAGAGAGCATAATCACAGGGGTCCTGGTTAGCAGGATCCCAATGAACACAGTCAAACACACTGACAAGAGGCAGAAAAATGGGGGTAACCATGTCAAAAACGAGGGTACTTTCCTGTACACCATGTAAATGATACATATGTGTAGCTAAGCTGTATGATGGGCACTCTTATGGTGAGTGTTGGACCTGGCATCTTTTGGCATGTTTCCCCTGACTTTTTGCCTTCTGACAGGTTGCTGTTTTTACATTTTTCCTTTGATCTATTTTTGGTCTTGAGTTCAAGTAAAACTCCCTACTACATCGTGTCGGTCAAGAGCATCATCAGTTACATCCCTGGATTTGGTTTTTGAGGAGGATAGGTTGGAAACCTACACCATGAAGTCAGTTTGCAAAAGCCCCAAAGTTCACGTTAGAGGCATCATCAAGAAGGAGGAGCTACAAAAGACGCTGAGGGCCCGGGTAGCTAACAGATATGCCAGTGGGTATTCTGAGGATCCGACTGGGGAAACCATGGAGCCAAATCCAAAGGAAGATGTGCTAGAGGTGCAGGAGCTGCTGGGGGGAGGTACCCTCAGAGCCAGGCAGCAGCAGTAGTAGTTCAAAGAACCTGACTCCAGAGGAGCTGGAAGACCGGAGAGAAGCCAGAACACATCAGATATAGCTGGAGAGGCTAAAAATGGAGGAAAAGAAGATGCTCTTAGATCGTGAGCTCAGAGTAAAGGCGCTGGATCAAAGGAGTAGATCCAGCAGCGATGGAGGCAGCAATACCTCAGTGCACTCAGATTGGATAGTTCACATTCCGAAGAATGTAGGAAGGGAGTACAAGATGGGAAATGATATCCAGATGTGGTTTCAGGGATTTGAGGCATCTAGCCACATGAATGGAGTCCCTGAGAAGAATTTGGGAGCAGGATTGTGAACCACTTCACAGAGGAAGGGAGGGACACTCTGTTTGGGTAAGGGGTGCAACCTCACCTATTCTGACATGAAGGAGGCCCTTCTCTCCAGGTATGGTCTCACTCCTGACAAGTACAGGATCAGTTTAGAGGGAGTAAGAAAACTGATTCACAGACCTGGTTAGAATGTGTGGATTCTTTTTGCAGGGCACTGGATGGTTGGGTGAAGGGCAGTAATCTCACAGATATTCAGGAGCTGTACAACTTAATTGCATGAGTGCACTTGTCTAGTCTTTGTTTTGCAGTGCTGTGCTAGCCCTTAACTAATAGTAAGCTGAGTGACCCCAGAAAGCTTGCCATGGAGGAGTACTGCTGGCTAAGTGCTAGAGTCCACAAGACGGTGTATGGGGGGGGGACTCCGCCAAAGGTGGGCAGGGTCCCCAGCAACAGAGTGGGGGGGACAAGGGTAAACAAGAGGAGTTCTCTAAAGGGCCCCAATATAATACCCAGAGTAAGAATTCCCGTCCCCCATGAGATAAGAAACCATGCGACTCTTCAGGAAAGCCTATATAGGTTGGACCCTGTAAATGCTTTCCTTGTGACCAGGTGGGCCACATGAAGGGGGATCCCAATTGTCCCTAGTGGACACAGCCACCCACCAGTGGGTAGAACAAGGTGTTGGCCAGTGTAACGCTTGGGTAGGAGTTGGCCCCAGGTGGGTGTGGGGAACCAACCAAGATGATCCTTATCTCACTGAGGGAAAGTGAGATGGCCCAGAGAAACCTAATGCCCGATAACACTAAAAGATAAAGGCAGTGGGTGACCATCAGTGGGCAGAGGGTAGAGGCTCTCAGAGATACTGGAGCCAGCATGACCACGATCCGGTGTCACCTGGTGTCTGAAAAGCAGATAGTCCCTGGTGTATTCACCAAGTAGTTGCAGTGAACAACTCAGAGTGCCAGTGCAAGGTGGCACAGGTTCCCTTTGAGTGGGGTGTGGGGGGTCTCAGGTTCCTTGAGGGTAGCTCTGAGTCCCACCATGCCTGTTGACTGTCTGCTGTGCAACGACCAGGAGATTTCCGCTTGGAAGGAGGTGGAGCTCAGGTCACACTTGGGGATGTTGGTGTTGCCACAGTGGGCGTGTGTGACCAGAAGGACCTGGAGCCTAAATAAGTGGCCCAGGTGCCTGCCAAGAGAAAGGGCAAGGGGTGTGGGGAACTCACACCTGAAGATCCCATGCTCTGGGAGGAGGCTGACCTTGAGGGGGACACCCCAGCACCTACAGTGGCTGAACTGGGAGACCTACCTGAGCTGACCCATTGGCAGCAAGAAGGAGGAGGAGTTCTGTGCAGTGCAGAGCAGAAGATGTGTCCTACTCTTGTAGGTCTTAGGCAGTAGGCTGAGGACCAGGCAGCTGGCGCTTAGCCCAAGGATTACTTGATCTATTTGGAGAATGGTCTCCTGTATACTGAGCCTAAGAATGCTGAGCCTGAGGCAGCACATTTCCTAGTGGTACCCCAGCGCCTCAGAGCCTTCCTACTGGGTTTGGCTCATGATGTGCCTCTGGCAGACCTTTGATAGGCTTGCCACCCACTTCTACTGTCCCCAAATGAGCAAAAATACAGATGCTTTCTGTAGGACCTGCCAGACTTGCCAAGCTAGTGGCAAAGTGAAGGGAAATGTAAAGCTCCCCTCCAACCCTTGCCTGTTGTGAGAACCCCCTTCGAGCGGGTGGGCATTGACATAGTAGGGCCTCTAGACCCCAAGACAGCCCTGGGCAACAGGTTCATACTGGTCTTGGTGGACGATGCCACCCAATACCCTGAAGCTTTCCCTCTGAGGACAGTGGCTGCGCCCGTTATAGCCCGGGCACTGATAGGGATCTTTTCCTGAGTGGGATTCATCAAGGAGGTGGTATCTGACAGGGGTACCAACTTTGTGTCCAAGTACATAAAAGCCATGTGGAAAGAATGTGGGGTCAACTACAAGTTCACCACTTCTTACACCCCCAAAGTAAAGGGTTGGTTTAGAGATTCAACCGGACCCTGAAAGGGATGATTGGTGGTCTGTCAGACTCCATGAGGCATAAGTGAGACGTCCTCTTGCCATGCCTTCCTTTTGCCTAACGGGACGTACCACAGAAGGGGTTTGGCTTTAGCCCCTTTGAGCTGTTGTATGGGCACCCGATCAAAAAACCTCTAAGTCTAGTGAAAGAGGGCTGGGAGCAAGCACCTAGGAAGTTACCCCAGGATGTATTTAGTTACTTGATAGCCTTCAGAAACCAGACTGCCTGCATAAGGAAGCTCAATCAAGAGAACCTAGAGGCAAGCCAGGAGGACATGGAATGCTGGTACCACAGAATACCACTCTAGCTGAGTTTCAGCCTGGCCAGAAAGTGTGGGTCAAGGCCCCAGTAGAGCCTTGTGCTCTACAGGACAAGTGGACAGTGTAATTTGAGGTAAAGGAGCACAAGCATGATCTCACCTACTTGGTGGACTTGCAGACTCCAAGGAACCCCTTGAGGGTCCTACATGTGAACCGCCTCAAACCTCACTTTGAGAGGTCTGAGTTAACCATGCTTCTGGTTACAGATGATGGGGAGGAAGAGAAGAGTGAACCTCTTCCTGACCTCCTGTCTGCCAGGGAGCAGGATGGATCAGTAGAAGGTGTGGTTCTCTCCCCTTCTCTGACTCTAGAGCAGCAGAGTGACTGTCGCCAGTTACTGGGACAATTTTTAACTTTGTTCTTACTCACTCCAGGTGTTACCCATCTTTGCATGCATGATGTGGACACTGGGTACAGCCTGCCTGTGAAACACAAGGTTTAAGGTTTACAGGTTAGATAACGGAGTGATGGCCAGCATCAAGGATGAGGTATCCAAGTTGCTGACTTAAGGGGTGATTGAGCACTCCAGCAGTCCTTTGTCCAGCCCAGTGGTTTTGGTACCCAACGCTGTGGCACCTGGTGCCACATCAGAACTTCAGTTCTGTGTGGACTACTGTGTGCTCAATGCCGTCGCCAAGACTAACGCCCACCCCATCCCCAGAGCTGATCAGCTCATTGATCAGTTGGGGGCTACCAAGGTCCTCAGCACGTTTGATTTAACATCTGGGTGGTGGCAGATTGTGTTAACTGAAGGGGCCAAGGAGAGGTTGGCGTTCTCAACGCCAGAGGGGCACTTCCAGTTCTGGGTCATGCCCTTTGGGTTGAAGAACACCCCTGCCACCTTCCAGAGGTTGGTAAATCAGGTCCTGGCTGGGCTTGAAAACTTCAGTGGTGCCTACCTTGACAACATTGCTGTTTTCAGCTTCAGTTTGGAGGACCACTTGCACCACTTCTGGGAAGTGTTGAAGGCGCTGCAAGCTGCCGGCCTCACTATCAAGGCCAGTAAGTGACGGATAGGGCAGGGATCAGTGATGTACTTGGGACACCAGGTAGGAAGTGTCCAGGTGGAGCCCCCAGAACCCAACATTGATGCCATTTAGGCTTGGGCACCCCCAAAACCCAGACAGAGATGAGAGCCTTCTTAGGCCTCACTGGGTACTACAGGAGATTTGTCAAGGGGTATGGAACCATTGTTGCCCCTCTTGACAGAGCTGACTTCCAAAAAGCAGTCTAGACAGGTGATCTAGACTGAGGTGTGCCAAACTGCGTTTGACACCCTGAAGGTTATGCGCATGGTGCCTGTGCTGCTGGCCCCTGACTTCTACAAGGAGTTTGTGGGACAGACAGATGCTTCAGAGCATGGTGTGGGAGTGGTACTTTCACAGCTGAATGAAGAGGGCCTAGACTGTTGAGACGGGGCCGCTTACCTGAAAAGCAGGATGTCTGCAGGGGCGATGTGTATGCTATTAGAGAAAGAAAGGTCACATAAATGCTCTTTTTGTAGTACTTGAGCTAAAGCAGATTTCCTGAAGCACATTTAGGCAAGTAACTACAATAATAATGTAGAATGTTCAGAAATGCATTTTTCTCTTCAAAATAAGCACTCTGCCAAAATTTGAGGTCTGAAATATACCAGCTGTTCTAGGAAAGTGCGGCGCTCAAAGAACAAACTCCCTGGAGAATACTAGTCACTTAGCTGCAGTCTTTTCTCGAATGCTGGAGGAATTCCTGGTGTCAGCTGGTATAGGAACAAAGAAAAGAATTGCCTCAAAAGTCCTGAATTTGAGGATGACAGCAGGGGCTGGACTGCCAAATCAGATGCTGAGATCAGGAAGCAAAACAAAGCCAAGCAGGGAGGCATGCTTCACTCTGCTATTTATAGCCAATCAGGAAAGCAGTTGAGTTTCCACATGTGGATGAGTCACCACACCCAATTAGAAGCACATGTCTACACCTGTTCACATTAGCGAGTAAGCATTGGTAAACCAAGCATTGATAAAACCAATTGTGTAACACAGCACATTATGTTTACTTAGAAACATAAAGGTTTAATCAAGAACAGAGATATGATTTAACCCTAATCCCTGGGGATGCTGACAGATAATGCAGGAGGCACCTTGGAGATTCCTGACATAGACCAGCCTGTAGTCTTCCTTAGTAGGAGACTACTCTTGAGGGAACAGAAGTGAAGTGCAATTGAAAGGGGGGAGCATTTGCTGTGGTCTAGATGCTGAAGAAGCAGAGAACCTATTTGTTTGGGTCTCACTTCTGGGTTTAGACCTCAGACAGTTAATGCAGATGAGGGGTGAGAAACTAGAACTGTTGAGGTGGTCCAGTTCTCTACAGGGAATAGACTTTACAATCGAATAACGTCCTGGCACAGAACATGCCAACACTGATGGTGTGTATAGGTTCTTCTGCCTTAGTGAGGAGAACTCCCAAGGGGTTGGTTAGTTCTCCCTACTCTCAGCTGGAGGGGACATGTGTTAGATCTGGCAACTTTGGGTTTGTTTCCCCTGTCTTTTTGCCTTCTGACCTTCTGTTTTTATGGCATGCTGGACACTGTTTTTGCTGGGTTATTGTCTCTGCGCACTTTACCACTGCTGATCAGTGCTGACGTGCAAGTGCTCACTATGTAAATTGTATTGGTGATTGGTTTATTCATGATTGTCATATTTGATTTACTCATAGGTCCCTAGTAAAGTGCGCTGTATGTGCCCAGGGCCTGTAAATCAAATTCTACTAGTGGGCCTGCAGCACTGGTTGTGACACCCACACAAGTAGCCTGTAAACATGTCTCAGACCTGCCACTGCAGTGTCTGAGTGTGCAGTTTTAAACTGCCAATTTGACTTGGCAAGTGTACCCACTTGCCAGGCCTAAACACTCCCTTTTCTTACATGTAAGACACCCCTAAGGTAGGCCCTAGGTAGCCCCATGGGCAGGGTGCAGTGTATGGTAAAGGTAGGACATATACTGATGTGTTTTACATGTCCTGACTTTGAAATACTGCCAAATTCGGGTTTCACTGTTGCAAGGCCTGTCTCTTTCATAGTTTAACATGGGGACTGCCTTTCAATATATTTTATATGCAGTTTCCCATTTTGAGCAGATAGAGAAATGGAGTTTGGGGTCTCTAAACTCACAATTTAAAAATTCATCTTTTGGTAAAGTTGATTTTTAGATCGTCAGTTTGAAAATCCTGCTTTTAGAAAGTGGGCATTTTCTTGCTTACCCATTCTGTGCCTCTGCTTGCTAGTGTAGTCCACGTCTGGGTCAGACTGAAAGTTGGACTGTTGTGAATTCCCTCTAGAAAGTGACACAGAGGGAGCTGGGGTGTAGCCTGCATATCCTGATGAGTCTTCTGTGCTAGAGTGGGGAGGAAGGAGCTGACACTTATGCCTGAAAGGGCTGTGTCTGTCCTCACACAGTGCAGTTTCCGCCCCCCATGGAATGTGTCTGGAGCCAAGCTTGGGCAAGGCAGGACCTTGTGGACAACAGAGACTTTCCTTTGAAGTGTGCCTACTTCAAAGGCCAGAACTGGTATAAGTAGTGGACCCAAAACCCCAGACTTTTAGAACACTTCTGGATCAAGAGGAACCTCTGCCAAGGAGAAGATGCTTCTACCTTGAAGAGGACAAAGACTGAACTTTGCTGTGTATCCTGCTTGTGAAGTTTCTCCAAGGGCTTGGAGTAGAGCTTGCCTACTGTTGGAAGTTTCATGGATAAGCAACAGAAGAAAAACCACCAAAAAACCGACAATGACGCTGCTACCTGCACCGTGATCTGATAATGCCACACGGAGCTGTGCCCCACATCGCATTGCAACCCTGGTCTCACTGGCATCGTCACCGAGCCGCTGCTTGCACTGTGACCTGTGTGCCCCACACTCCACA